>NC_140579.1:1187004772-1189404772 GCF_964204655.1 Triturus cristatus
CTTCCCCTCCCTCCCTCTCTCTCTCTCTCTCTTCCCTCCCTCCCTCCCTCTTCCCTCCCTCCCTCTCTCTCTCTCTTTTTTCCCTCTCTCTCTTCCCTCCCTCCCTCTCTCTCTTCCCTCCCTTCCTCTCTCTCTCTCTTCCCTCCCTTCCTCTCTCTCTCTCTCTCTTCCCTCCCTCTCTCTCTTCCCTCCCTCCCTCTCTCTCTTTCTCTCTCTTTCTTCCCTCTCTCTCTTCCCTCCCTCCCTCTCTCTTCCCTCCCTCCCTCTCTCCCTCTCTCTCTCTCTTCCCTCCCTCGCTCTCTCTTCCCTCCCACACTCCCTTTCTCTTCTCTTCTCTTCTCTTCTCTTCTCTTCTCTTCACTCTCTTTCTCTTTCTTCCCTCTCTCTGTTAGAAATGAGGGGGCTCTGGTTGACGCGGGTGTGAACCCACAACAAGCAGGGACCCTTTACTTCTTGTCAGGGCGAAGGATGACTTCCCAGAATACCCCCTGCTCACCCTCTAGGTGCGTGGCGCGAGCAGTCTAGGCTAAGTCTCAGGCGTACACGGTTAAGCAAATGCAATTACACATACAGTAAACCCCTTGCATGCACCACAAACGGACACCAATCAGGAAGTATATAAAAATAAGCTTTTATGTAGATTCAGCAGATTCAATACAAGGCCCAGTAACATTGAACTGATGGGGCCACAATTCTTGGAAATACGGTAATGTTCTCTTTGTTTACGGAAAGTTCTTTAGGCGGGCACAAGGTAACTGTGGGCCTCAGCGCACTCCGTGCTGAGGCGGCGCCCGGGAAGCACACAGCAGATGACAGGGAAATCAGAACGTTGCGGACCCTGGATCCGATGCGAGCTCGCGGTCGAGTTCGTAAGTACAGTACCTTGTTTCTTGACGCAAAGGCGGGTGCGGGATTTCAGCGGCTCTTTGACAGAAGGGCGAGGCGGCGTCCGAGGCTCCCACACTTCACGATGGGTGTCTGATCTTCAGGCTCACGGCAAGAGCGGGGTGTTGCAGGTGGCGGGTGAACAAAGCGGGGCAGCCGGGCACGCAGGTTGCGTCCGGGCCGTCCGAGGCTTGGAGATGCTCACAAACGCCGATTCCGGCGGGAGGGTGAAGGTGCACAGTGAGCCTCCAACGAGCAAGGTGACAGGGGCAGCCCAGCACAGCGTAGGGGGAGCGGCTCCGATCGAGCGAGGCTCTTCCCAAGGCGGGGGCGGCTAAGCAGTCCTGGTCACGGCTCAGGGAGGGACTGGGGCACGAGGGTCACAGCTCCGGCGAGGGAAGGGACACCACAGTCCAGCGGCAGGCGAGTGAAGATCAGGTAGAGCCCAATGGTCCTGGGGCTCAGTTCAGGGGGCAAGCTCAGTTCCAAGCCCTTGGAGATCGTTTTGGAAAAGCACAAGTCTTGAAAGTAAAAGTAAAGTAAAAGTCTTCAGCAACAGTTTCTCTTCTCTCCTTTGGCAGCAAGGTCACCACTGCAGGCCAATCCCCCAGGATAGGGACAGTCTTCCTCCTACAGCTTTCCCGGTGCCTCCTCCTCAGGCAGAGATTCTTCTTGGTCAAAAGCGGATCTAGTTTCTCAGGAGCAGGGCTCCTCCATTTATACAGCAGATCTTTTGTTCTCCCAGGCCAGGGGGGCCCTTGCCTAGTTTAGTCCGGTTTCTGAGCACTTTGTTTACGCGATGCAGGCTTCTTCTTTCAGAGTGCAGGGCAGAGTCCTCAGACGCTCCACAGGGGGCGGAGCCGGCATTGAGGTGGCAGAGCACTGTCCTATTCAGAGCCTAGGAGCACTCCTCCACCCATCTACCTGTCGATCGTCCTATTCACCACCAGGCTACCTAGCCCTGCCCATCTGGGTTCCCCCAGCCCTGTCACTCACACCAGCCAGACATCAGATACACATCACGCAGAGGCGGCTGAAATGTTTAGGCAAGCAAAGGCCAGCTTTCTAAAAGCGGCATTTGCAAACCCGGAATATTAAAATAAACCTTACGAAAAGATGTACCTTATTATTCCGAGTTCAGGCATACTAAACTCGATCTTCTACCATGTTCCCTGGGCCGGTTAGGATCATAGGGTGTAATAATCCAGGCCGCCCATACTGGCCTATGAGAACAGGGTAGCCTTGCAGTAGTGAACAACAAGATGGCGGTAATTCACTACTAGGACATGCCACGCATCTAGGCTTGTCCTACCTTATGCTCACAACGCACCCTGCCCGTGGGCCTACCAGAGGGGTGACTAACATGTAGCTAAGGGAAGGTTTCAGGGACCGGCAAGTGTGGGCACTTGCCAGTCAGCATGTCAGTACCAGATTGCACGCAGGTTCTGCGATGGCAGACCTTAGACGTATTTTACCGGCCGCTTCTGTGGGTGGCACAACCCGTGCTGCAAGCCCACCAGCGGTGTTTGCATTTACATGCCCTGGCGCTCCTGGCACACTTTACTGGGGTCTGATAGTAAACCAAACAATCCAATCATGGAATCCAACCAACATATACAATTTACAAAGGGAGCACTCGCACCGCGACACTGGTTGGCAGTGGCACAGCGCGCTGAACGGCCAACACCATAAAAACACATGAGGCACAGCGACAAAAAGAGGAAGGGAGACTCACGCCAAGGTGCCAGGTCTAACACTCTCTTTCTTCCCTCTCCCTCTCCTTCTCCCTCTCCCTAGGAAATTCAGCATCTCTTTGCTCAGGTCTCGCTTTATACAAGTTCTGCTAAGTTAAAAGGCCGGATTTTGGAAAGAAAAGTTCACTTTCCAGGAAACTGCCTGTAAAGTTCATGTCAGCTTTCACCCTTACCGTTTGCAGTAAGTCGAGCATGCATTTAACACTCATACTTGAACTCAGAGTAACATTCTTAATGAATGATTAGATGTTCTTCCGAAACTCTTAAAACGAGTTTAGACACAATCAGACATAGAGCTGCTATTCCAGCAAATGCTGTGGGGAAGCAGGCAACTACAAATTGATCTACAAAGATGTCGGATCCTTCACTGTTCATACCCCTAGCAATAGATCAGCCCTTTACCTTACTACTCCCCTCTAATCCCACGACTGGACTTCGGGGCAAGTCCTTCATTTCTCGGACTTGGGAAGACAAGGCTGTGCGTTCCACATCCCTTCTGCTACTGATGCACCACTGCTCTGCATGCCTCCTTCCCATGATACACTTGTGTGCCATCTCCTGGCCCTTAGTTCTTTCGTATTTCTGTGTCCTAGTGGCACCTTTAAGCAAGTGGCACAGTCGAGCAGTGCCTCTGTTTGATTCTCTGTTCAAGTTCGTCATTGAGACAATGAATTTGGTGGGAATCTCAATAAATACATGTTGTCAACATTTCCCTACACAGGTGTTGGAGGGGATTTGTGGCATGGGGTTTGGAAATAGTCTCTCTCACCACCCTCCCACTCTACCTCTGCTCCCCTCCATCTCGCTCTGTCTTCTCCTCCCTATACCAGTCTCCAGTTTCCTAGAATCCTGCCCCAGTGGCCCTGCCTGCGGTCAGGATAGTGGCAGATCTAAACAAGCATTTGCAATGCAATAGGTTTCGCATTTACGCAAGTTTAAGCTATTGGCATTATAAATGACTGCCTTTTCTTTGTTTTAGAAACAAAAACAAAAGGCATAGTTTTTTGCAGTGTCAATAGCTCTACCCCGTGTAAATGCGAGACCTATTGCATTGCAAATGCTTGTTGCAGTTGGTTTCCTTCTTTTATTTCTGCTTTTTACCATTCTGTCCATGGCCTGATCCTAGTCTTTTCTCTATGTAGACATCTCTCCTCTTGCCCCTGAACCTGCTAGATTCATGTGCTCTGATCCAATATTCTTTTCAGCACATTTAGGCCTTTTTTTTTCTCCATGTGGCCTGTGCATGCTTGTACTGGCCTACTTTCATTAGCGCTTTGTTTTCTCATATCTGACATTCTGTGATGTCTTACCAGCCTGCATGCACTTCTTGTAGTCATGTCACCTCTCCTTTCAAACTGCTTGAGTCTATTTACTTGGCATTCTCGCTCTGCCCGTTCCCTGTTTTCAACCTTTTGTCCTTGTTGAGTACTTTTCCAGTCATCACTGTTTTCTTTTCTGGATTCCTTTCTCCTTGCAGCCATGTCATGTTTCTTTTCTCTCTCGCCCTCCTAGTAGCTTACTAATGCCGGTTGTTAACTTGGAGAAGATCCCCAGCATCCCGAAGACTGATGGACAAGGTTTTAAAGTACATCCCAAACCTGCTGCCACCATAGCTCCACTGTCCTGCTCAAAGGAGACGCCACCCATTAAGATGACCAACCCCATGAAGCTTACTCCAACACCATCACCAAAAGAACCTACAGTGCTACCCAAAGCAGCTCTCGAAGTTTTTTCAGAGATACCACAAACATCCAAGCTATCTATTAACACTAGCCCTACTCTGGACCTTTCCAGTAAAAAAAATGAAGCTTCCCAGTACCACAGGAAAAAGACCAAAAGGAAACAAATCGAGTAAAAAATATTTTGAAACCTAATAAGAAGATTTCACGTAAGTGCCTGATGTAGCTTTCTTAATTAGTGGAGAGTAATTTCTGAGGGTTGCTTACTTGTGAAAACCAAACCTAGAATGCAGAAATCTAGACTTTTAATAGAAATCTCATTACAGTTTTTAAATCCAGACCTACTCTTTTCAAACATATTTTAAGAATGGGTTAATTTGCAACTGTACCGTGGGTCTAAACAAATCTGGTGACAAGCACTTGACAGTGGCTTTAACTGCAGATAGAAGCCCTTAAAGGGAGAGAATTCAAGCTACTGGTTTTGGAGTCTGTTTCTGCAAGCTGCTCACATGTGCCAACAAGAGGTATAATTTTGTCCATAAGTGCTCTTAAATCAGGGAGTACTTTGAATGACGTAAACATATTTGAAGGATGTCTAGCATTCAGTCTGCAGATGTATGGAATTCTGTCTAGTTTGGTTTTCTTAATGATGGTGACATCATGGTTTCGTTTTGAAGCAATAGTGGTGTGTCTGATCTGGACTAGCTTATTTTCTGACGTCAAATGGTTGCTATCTATTGCAGGGGGGCTATGTGAAAGTAATCGGTCTCTTAGCATTGCCAGTTATTGTTTGCTCTTTATGTGGTTCATTGAGGTTGGGGCGTTAGTTTTTCTGTGGTTACATAAAAGCAAGAGCAGTATTTTCACTCTTACCCTTCCATATTTGAGTTTCGTTGTAGTCTGAATACACATGAAATCTTAGGTCTTGACACTGCATTGTGCTGGCTAGAGGATGCATATAGGCTGAGGCTTGGAGACTCTGCATTTTCTTGCTACTTTGTCTGAAGTTAGTTCCCCAGGTTGGATTGGTTGATCTGGTTGTTAAGTAATGGGCGATCCAGTCATGGAATGTCAGATGCTCTTAGGAGGCGGCTGTGGAATTGTAGGCAGATGTTACAGGCAATAGAGTCAAGATCAAATGCAATTCCGTGATCAGTTGCTGATTCATCTGTTTCCATACCCTGTGTGAAACGAAATTGTTATTTTTCAATAAGTGTTTTTTGGGTGGAGTTTAGAGGAGGTGGGAGAGACCGTTCCCTTTTTAGGTCTCGCCTAACGTTGCAGCGCCCATGCGCTGCTCGCTCTGCGAGGCTTCTTGTAATCAAGCCAATTTCAGAAGTGGAGTCTTGGCTCCGCCCTTCTTTTCATTGGCTTGCATCATCGTGCATGCTAAACCTTGGCTTTCCATTGTCAGTGAGGCTTTTTAGTCCCTCCTTGTTACCGCCCTGTCTCCTTTTGGCCCCGCCTACCCGGACTGGATCTTTTACTTACGGCTGTACACGGAGTCTTTTAATTACTGGGTAAGCACTTTTTTTCACCATTTGTGTATGGTCACTTTCAGTTTCATGGCGAGCGACTGCTTTCTATGTATGCGGCTCACTGTATTTACCTTAAAGTATTTTTTTTAGATATAAATAAAGCGCCCCATGCCGCGCTGTAACTTAAATATGCTCCCCTTCCCCCGCTGCAAGCACAACGCGCTAAGCGGACACAGTGTTATTTCAAGAAATCTGCCAGCGCCATTGTTGTTATTGTCCCAGGATCTGTGTCAGCCTGTGTGTGTTCGAAGGTGGTGGAAACGTGCTCTGGCAGCGTGTCTCGTTTAGGTTAGTCTCTTCCTGCACCACTGTATCAACTTTCTCTTAGACCTCCTCCTGTTCCTGGCCTCTCAATTTCAGTGCCTGTTGCATGGCCCGTCCTCTGGACTAATGGCCCTGCCCGCACTCTTCCTAGCCCCCCCTTCTCTTTTTCTAACCCTTGCCTCCGTTCTCTCTCTCTCTCTCTCTGTCCTCTCTCTCTCTCTCTCCAGCTCTCATGTTGTCCCACCCCTCTCTTCTCCGGCCCGCCTCTTCCCCGCGCGCCCTCCCAGGGGTTCTCCGTTTCCCCACAATGGCTCCGCCCTCGACTCACTCTTGGCTGTAGGCACTGAGCCCCCGGGGCACCCCTCCATGGCTGCGGAGCTGAAGTCAGTGGAACGGGCCCTGGAGAAGCACCTTCCGGAGCGGGAGCTGTGGGAGGTGAAGAGGTTCCTGTATGGGGTGGGGAGCAGGTGAGGTGCAGTCCTGGGACGGGGAGCAGTCCCAGGAGCATACACTGCGATTTCTTTTAAACATGCTCCCTCCCCTCCTTCACGTCCGGCTGCCGCACTTTATGCTTGGTCGGACTTTTAAAATTGTTGATTTCTCTTTAAGGGACTACATGCCTTTCTTTAGTTTTGCACAACACTGCACTCCTGCACATGCTACGCTGCTTCACGGCCGGCCACCGTGCTTCATACGTGCTAACACTTTTAAATTAGTTAGTTTAAGCAACTGTGCGCCTTAGTTTTGCATGGCACGGCACTCCTGCATGCAATATGCCCTGGGGAGCAAAGCATACCGTGCTTTAGCAACAAAGCATTGCGACCCCACGGTTTTATTTATTTTCGGCCACTGCAAGTTATCCCGCTTACCAACCAAACCTCCCTATTTTCCAGACTCCAGCACGGCGACCAATAATAGATGCTGCACTTTCTCTTTTAAAGACCCTCCCTGCTTTACGGCCGCCGCGCTTCATGCTTGGTAAAAGTTTGAAATGAGTTGCATTATCTTTAAGCAACCAGAACCCTCAGCTTTTAATTGCTAGCACAGTCTAAGTACGAACTGCCATGCTTTCTTTTATAAAAACACATCCTCTCTGCCTTGCCGTTAGCCGCACTACATCCTTGGTGAGTGATTAAAGTGATGTGCATGGCACTGATCGGTATTACCTGCAGATTCAGCAAATACATGGGGAACAAGTTGCTGTAGAAATGTTATCACACACTGTCCCACATTTAAAGCGCTGGCGTGCGCCTTTGTTTTGCATGGCGCGGCACTCATGCATGCTCTCTAGGGTACTGATCTTACTCCAGACCCGCTCAGTCACAGTCTGTAGACTAGCAACTGAAACCACTTCAAAAAGTGAGATAGTACTTACACAGCCACACCCATATACACAGCCACACCCACAGCCACATTGGTGCTCTATGCACCAAGGTCTTCTTGTCGCCTCCTTGTCTGTCTGTGGGTTAATAAATATATATATATATATCACTGCTGCAGTTTCAGGAAGGTGCATATCTCCCTCGTGCTTCTTAAGTTAAAAACACTTACATTTCAATAGCTCTAACTCTAAAAAATGTGAGACCTATTGCATTACAAATGCTTCTTGAGAAGGGAGGTAATAATGGTTGTCTGATTCACGTAGTTCTGGGTTTTGTGAATGTTTAGTAAAGGTGAAGAAGCGGATTGAGAGGGAGAGCGAGGGAGGTTTTTGAGAGCAGTGGTATCTGTGATTTTGTCTCTAATTTTAGTAGGGAAATCACTTGCAAGTTTACATATTGTGTTTAAAGATGTGGGTATTTTGAAGAGTGCTTTAGGCTTACAGCTGTTTCCTTTTGTCCTTTTGATTCTCTGACCACAATTTTTTTTTTATTGCAGTAGGTATCCATTGTGTGTTTGAACATATATCCCTAGGCTAGACTATACTATCCTAATGTGAGGATTTGGGTGGATTAGGTCTGTAGATAGTGGGTGCTCTAAAATAGGCAATTGAAAGATTGGCATACTAGCTGGTGTCATACATCTCTTCTGCCCAAACGTTGCCTAAAGCTCCTAGTGTTACTAAGTCTGAAAGAGAGGAAAGTGCTGATAAATATATCTATGCATCTTATGACTTCTTAGGTTATTGAAACATACCTGAATCACTGCTTTTGCCTAATCGTTTCTGGGTTGGGAGCCAGTGTGTATGATTTCATGTAGAAGGATATAAGAAGTTGATTTCCATGAACACTAGGAGAAAAGCATGTCGTACAAACCAACTGTAACTGAATATCTGCCTATTTCTCGAGATGAAGTGTGGGGTTTTTATTTTATTTTTTTGGTCTCGGTTTCCACAGTGCAACTGGAATAGAGGAGAAGATCAAATACAGTGTAGGAGGGTGAAGTGCAGTGGATTGCAGTATTTTAGGGAAGGGGGTTGGAGTGCAGTGGGTGTATTTTTCCAGTAGTTCTCAAGTGGGCCAATGCATTTGAGTCTCTGTCTAAAGTAAACCCCTTGTCTGCACAGACGTTGGCAGTTCTGAGGGAGACCTAGGTGTAAATCTATCAAACCTGTTTGAAACTTTCTGGGAGGAAATGTATGGTAGTTTCCAATATTTGCAGAAAGCACTATTTTAACATGTTATTCCTAATTTTCCAAAGGAAAAATCTGAATATGATGCACTTACTGCAGTCGCTAAAAACTCACCCTGTACTTTTGGTTCTGTTTTTCTTTGTCACAGTAGTAGCATTGTTAGACTTCCCAGTCCTGTGCTATATTTCTGTACTTCTTATACTGGTATGGGTCGCTATAGATCCCTGCTCCACTATTAACATCTCCAGATGTGTTAAATCTTTTGCGGCCCTCATTTGCAGGCTTTCTAGTGTCCCTCCAGTGGATGTGTGATTTTTCCTTCCTTTCATAGCAGGGAAAGAGTGTGATCTAAACAGACAGTATGGAGTTCAGAACCCTGAAACCAAAAAAATGTGTACTCGCTTACTCACTTGCAAGGTAAGGCTGGCTTTACTCCTACTGTTTTTAGCAGCATATCTTTTTGAAATGGTTTACAGTAGAACTGTTGCAATAGAATGCATAGTATGTATAGTGTGTGGCTATTTAGCAAAAACCCGGTGTAGAGTATACAATGGGATTTCTACATGTTGTGTGCGAGTAAAAGCAGCTTTGACGCAGTTGCATACATACAAGAATACCAAATAACTTCGGTCTTGAAATGGACATTGCTCAAAACTAGGCAGACACACACCTGCAAACTGATAGAAAAAATTCATATTTACAGGGTGTGAGGTCAGAATCTGCCCTCAAGTGCCAGAGCTGATTCTTTAGAGCGGATTTGAATTCCTGGATGGAGGGTTGGCCCTGATAATGGGAGAAAGAAAGTTTCTAAATGAGGGAAAAGAAGGTGGATGGACCTGAACCTTGATGGAGCACAGTTTGGTTTGGTGATATCAAAAGATTCTGATTGTCAGATTGCAGGTTACGGATTGCAGTATAATGGTAAATGTTGGAACAAAGTGTTTTCAGCCATGAGTACGTTTAAAGACCAGTATTGGTAATTTGTTATTTATTTATTTATTTATATTCGTTTTTTGCAGAGCCTGTGAATGCGGAAGAGGTGGAAGTGTTCTCATAGCAAAATGCATGCCCTTGCTCTACGTTGGGGAAGCCCACAAACCCTATGTAATAATTATCTACTTTACGTAGCACAGGATAATTTTTCAGTGCTTTCGTTATGTGTAGTCTTATCAGTGGGGTTTTACATGTGTTCAGTTCGGGGTAAACTAAACTGTGTAAGGAGTGGTAATGATGAAGCATTACAATGGCATGATAGGATGGAGGGATAATCACCAGATGACCGGCAATCATCTCATACATTTGTGGCACACTTTGATTGCCTGCATGTTTGTGAGGCGAGGCTGATTTAAGAACTTGGTGATTCATCCAAGTAGGTCTTGTTTATTTGGGAAAGGGGCTCTTACACTCCTAGGTGCACATTGTGACGTGACATGTATCATTCCTTAGGACAGACATAGGTTTATCATGCCCTGAAAAATGCCCATGACCTCTGGGGTGCTTTGAGAGAACAGAGACATATCGACTAACATAAAGGATACTCTTCGACTAAGAAGGGTCCCAATAGTCCACTCATGGTAATTTGTGTTAACCCTGTCATGTGGAACAGTAATTACTAACTTTTTAGCCTGCCACTACTGAATTTTAACTTGGGATACCCTGTTTTACGTTGAAAAATGATAGGATATTGTCAAACACTAATTCTCACACAGCATAGCAAGCAAGCAGTTTGTGCATGCAACAATTGCTTCTGGTGAGGAACAAACCCCTACAATGATGCATGCCACTTTGATTTGGATGCAACGTTCACATCCTTTTTATGGAAAGCCAAAGGTTTAGAGAAAGCACATTTCTATGCCCACAAATTCCTTTTTATTAATGGTACTATCTGAGAAGAAAGGTAACTACAGTATTGGTTGGGTCCTTTAGGAAAGACGAGAACATTGAAGATTTCCTACAGGGGGTAGAGGTAAGGTGGTAGAGGGTGCAGGGTGGGAGGTAATACTGGGAGGAATTTGATTCACCATTGCAGTAGAGGAAGGAAAGCATAAGTGATCATAGTGTCATCCAGTGCTGAATATCTGTGAGACAGGAAAATCCCACTTATTGGACTAAGGTGAGGTAGTTGGGAAGGAAAGAAATATTTGGGTGTGGTAATCATATGGATGATAAGAACCATGGCAGAAGATGTCAGGCGGATGGTGTAAAGAGAAAGTAAGAGTGTCACAATGACTAAGCCTTGAGTAATATCAACTGGTAGAGGAGTGGGCCAGCATGGTTTGAAGTCCCAGGTAACCCAGAATAAATAAACTGAGCTGTAGAAGGATAACCAGTTGGTGTCAGTCAAAGATGCCTAAGGAGTTGAGGAAAGAAATAAAGAGATGGTGAGCAGACTTCTTCTCAAAATGTCCTAAATTACTTTTTAATTGGAAGATTCACACCATCACTCACTCTGTGTGCAGCTTGTGATGTTTAGGAGAGGCCAAGTTTTGTTCCTCCCCTGACAATCCTAACAAGCATTTGCAATGCAATAGGTCTCGCATTTACGAGAGTTTGAGCTATTGGCGTTGTAAATGACAATTCCTTTTATTTATGTGCTGATTTTTAAAACATAAATAAAAGGCATTGTCCTTTACAATGCCAGTAGCTTAAAATCTCGCAAATGAGAGACCAATTGCATTGCAAATGCTTGTTTTGTTTGATTTCTTTAGCCATGCTGCTCGGACAGAATGGGGAACCAGAAGCAGCCCCGGCAAACATTCAACCAACCTCACTCCCTGCATCTCCTTGGACCGTCTCTTTAGTTCCATCCACCCATCCACTCTCTCCTTCTCGCTCATCCATCTCTGATTGCCTTCTCTCTACCTTCCCGCTCCTTCCCTCTCTGCCTCCACTTGCCTACTACAATTAACTTCAGGGAGCTGGGGAAAGTGATGGCAGTACCAGGAACAGCCCCAACGTTCAAAACCGCCCCCTAGGGCTCCAGGCCCCCCACCCCCTCCCCAGGAATGCCCGGTGGAATAAAAGGTTTGTCTGGCCCGGCATGCTGTACAGGATGGCTAAAAAACAGTGGCAAACCCAATCTGTCCTAAAGGTGAGCCCTATTGCCTTTGCCAAAGCTTGTTTGAATCCCCTTTGTTTTCTCTAATCTGGCGCCCCAGCTAAGGTCGTTCTTGGGGCGTGGGTCGGCCCTCTTCCAGGCAGTGAATAACACCCTGGCTCCTGGGGCTGACCTCACTTCCGAAGAAACAAAAACGCCTTCCAAATACCCAGAGCCTGTTTGATGCAATTGTGCAAAGCAACCCCCTTCTTCTGTCCCGTGTGGGTGGGGCGGTTGGAGTGGGACCTGAAAGATCTTGGCCCCCTCCCCAACCCGCCCTTGCCACCCCACCCACCCCGTGTATGCTGGCGCCTCTCTGCCAGAGGCGTAGTTATCACTAGTGCAGCAGGTGCAGTGATACCGGGGTGTGGTGGGGTAGGGATCCTCCTGCTGACCACCAGGGCCCCCGAAACCGCCTCTGCTCACTGCCTTGGACAGCCTGTCCCGGTGACGTTTCACTGGCACTACGCTCGCAGAAGAGCGAGTCCCCACCTAGCACATGTCAAGGATCAGACATGCATCAAGCGCCGGCTCCCTGAGTCCGCAAACAGCCCGACCAGGAGGCCGCACTGATGGCTTTGGCACCCGGCACTCATTCCTTGGGAGGTGGTTCCTTCCAAAAAGGTTTTGTACAGCAAAAAAACATATTACTTCACAGCCCGAGGGGGTGGGGGGGGAGGGGCAGAGGCAGGGGAAGGAGAGATGGACAGGAGCAGGGGTGAAGGGGAAAGCTGGGAGTGGACGAGGACGCAGGGACTAGGGACAGATACTACTTAACCCCTCACAGAGCGCCCTGAAACCACAACAGCGAGGAGACAGGGGGTAGAGGGGACACTCGGAGGAGGGGGGCGGTGGAATGAGCTGGAAGAGCAGTGTTAGACCTGGCACCTTGGCGTGAGTTTCCCTTCCACTTTTTGATGGTGTGCCTCGATTGTTTTGCTGGTGTTGTCCGCTCAGGGCGCCGCGCCACGGCTAATCCGTGACCGCAGCGCAAGTGCTCCCTAGATTAAGTGTTCATAATTGATATACATGATTGGTTTATTGGATTCCCTGTCAGTCCCCAGTAAAGTGCACCCGGAGTGCCAGGGCCTGTGAATGCCAATGCCGCTAGTGGGCTGCAGCGCTGGTTGCGCCACCCACAACAGCGGCCGTGTAAAATGTGTCCTGGGTCTGCCACTGCATACCCCGCGTGCAGTCCCGTACTGTCCCGCCGGCTGGGCAAGTGCCCACACTTGCCAGCCTCCAGAACCTTCCCTTAGCCTCATGTTAGTCACCCCTATGGTAGGCTGCGTTGTAGGTGTAAGGTAGGACAAGCCCTGGTTGTGTGGCCTGTCCTAGTAGTGAATTACCGCCATATTCGTGGTTCACTATTGCAAGGCTACCTGTTCCCATTAGGCCAGATGAGCTGCTGGATTTATTACACCTTATAATCCCAGCAGGCTCAGGGAACATGGTAGAGAGATATGTTTCGTATGCCTGAACTGGGAATGATAAAATACTTCTTGTAGCCAAGTTTATTTGACTATCCTGGGTTTGTAAATACGACTTTTAGAAAGTCAGTATTTACTCGCTTAATCATTTCAGCCGCCTCTGCTGTGCGTGTAACTGACGGTCTGGGCTATGTGAGTGACAGGGCTGGGGGGATGACAGGTAGCGAATGGCAGGAGAACACCTTGGTGGGAGGTGGGGGTGCCCCTTGGACTCTGAATAGGGCAGTGCTCCACCACCACAATACTGGCTCCGCCCCTGGGGAGCGACTGATGACTCAGCCTGCACCTGGCCCAGGACGGGCGAAGCGCTGTCCACAAGGTGCTCCTGAAAGTACTTGTCCCCTGAATGCCGGCTCCACCTCCTGTGGAGCGGCTGATGTGCTTGCCCCTCACAGTGAAAGCAGAAATCAGAGTACCCCCAACAAAGTGCTCAGGACTGAGAACGGTTATGCGAAGGCCTCCCTGGGCTGAAAGAACAAAAGAAATGTGGTATAAAAGTAGGAGCCTAGCTCCTAAGAAATCAGAATCCTGTTTACCACAAAGAACCTCTGCCCGACTAGGAGGAGAAGAAGACGCTGGAAGGACTGGCCTGCTGCTTGCCTTGCTGAGAAAGGAGAGGAAAAGACTTGCTGAAAAGACTTTGCTGCTTTGTGCTTGAACATTCTCCAAGGGCTTGATCTGAGCTTGCCCCCTGAACTGAACCCCAGGACCAGTGGGTTCTCTGTGCTTTTGCTCGTCCTCCAATTCGAGCCGTGTGTGCATCCCGCTGGAAAGAGACTGCGCCCCTCATCGCCCCCTCCTAGGGCCATGACACTCAGGAGCTTGCCTGCCTTAACCCCGTGAGAGCCCCGCTCCGTCCGGAGCCGCTCTCTGTCCCCGGGCTAGGTTGCCTGCGCCCCTGTCACCGCCTGCCACTGGAGTGCGCTGAAAGCGCTGTCACCCCTCCCGCCGGAATCCGTCAGACGATCGTGATCCTCGCCGGGTCACCAGCCGCACTGACCGTGCCCTGTGCCCCCGCTTCGCTATCCTCGGAACCCCTCAGGCCGCGCCGCCCCCGCTGTGGAGACCCCCCCTGCACCGCCGTGCTAAGGGTCGCTGGCCGCGCCTGCCTACCTGCCCACACCCGCTGATTGAGGACCCAAGAACACTTCCCAAAGCTGAGCGTCGCACCGACCCGTGCCGACTCTCCACACAACGTTGCTAAAGGAGTTCCAGTATCGGGCTCGGGGCCCGCACCGCCTTATTTCCCCGTAACCCCTCACCGCACGCCCGTCTCACCTCCCGCTGCCCCGGAGCCGCCGGGGGGAGCTGTGCACGGCGCAGGCCGCCCACGACAGATGCGTGAGCCGCGGTAGGCCTGAAGTAAGTCAAGACTGGAATCCCCCAAGTGACATTGGTAAAAGACTAAAGAAGCATCCGCTTAAGGAACCGTTTGCCTGCTTTATAATCTGGTGGCATAGAAACAACGTTACTAGTCTTGTGATAAGTCTGCGTATTGAGATAACTATTTTTATATAAAGAAGCGTATTTTCACATACCTAAGCCTGGTGTCCGTTTCTGGGGGGATTGATGTATTTACTGTGTGTGTGATTATAAGTGCTTAACCAACAACGCCTGAAGAATCGCCTTGGCTGCTCACGCCACGCACCTAGAGGGTGAGCAAGGGTCATTCCAAGAGGGGTTATCCTTTGCCCTGACGTGGAGTAGAGGGTCCCTGCTTGACACAAGGACATCCTTGCGCCAATCAGAGATCCCCGAGTCTAACAAGCAAGAAGAAAGACAGCACGGGCGTCATCTATCACTATAGACAAAGGCATCTTATCCATGCAGTTCCCATTCAGAGATTTCTGGCCTCTCAGCTGACACTTCTCATCATAATTAATCATTATAATTTGTCCCTGTAGCTCACACATCTCATTGAGGCGGTTCAACTTTATCAAAGCTCAGGCTCTGCAGCAATCAGGGGTCACCGCTCCCTGCAGCTGTCAGTGTTCACACTCCCTGTAGCTGTCTGTTCACACTCCCTGCAGCTGTCAGTGTTCACGCTCCCTGCAGCTGTCTGTGTACACGCTCCCTGCAGCTGTCTGTATTCACACTCCCTGCAGCTGTCAGTGTTCACGCTCCCTGCAGCTGTCTGTATTCACACTCCCTGCTGCTGTCAGTGTTCACGCTCCCTGCAGCTGTCAGTGTTCACGCTCCCTGCAGCTGTCAGTGTTCACACTCCCTGCAGCTGTCAGTGTTCACGCTCCCTGCAGCTGTGTGTTCACGCTCCCTGCAGCTGTCTGTATTCACACTCCCTGCAGCTGTCAGTGTTCACGCTCCCTGCAGCTGTCTGTGTACACGCTCCCTGCAGCTGTCTGTATTCACACTCCCTGCTGCTGTCAGTGTTCACGCTCCCTGCAGCTGTCAGTGTTCACGCTCCCTGCAGCTGTCAGTGTTCACGCTCCTGTCAGTGTTCATGCTCCCTGCAGCTGTCAGTGTTCACGCTCCCTGCAGCTGTCTGTATTCACACTCCCTGCAGCTGACAGTGTTCACGCTCCCTGCAGCTGTCTGTGTTCACTGCAGCTGTCTGTATTCACACTCCCTGCAGCTGTCAGTGTTCACGCTCCCTGCAGCTGTCTGTGTACACGCTCCCTGCAGCTGTCAGTGTTCACGCTCCCTGCAGCTGTCAGTGTTCACGCTCCCTGCAGCTGTCAGTGTTCACGCTCCCTGCTGCTGTCAGTGTTCACGCTCCCTGCAGCTGTCAGTGTTTACGCTCCCTGCAGCTGTCAGTGTTCACGCTCCCTGCAGCTGTCAGTGTTCACGCTCCCTGCAGCTGTCAGTGTTCACGCTCCCTGCAGCTGTCTGTGTTCACGCTCCCTGCAGCTGTCAGTGTTCACGCTCCCTGCAGCTGTCAGTGTTCACGCTCCCTGCAGCTGTCAGTGTTCACGCTCCCTGCAGCTGTCAGTGTTCACGCTCCCTGCAGCTGTCTGTGTTCACGCTCCCTGCTGCTGTCAGTGTTCACGCTCCCTGCTGCTGTCAGTGTTCACGCTCCCTGCTGCTGTCTGTGTTCACGCTCCCTGCAGCTGTCAGTGTTCACACTCCCTGCAGCTGTCAGTGTTCACGCTCCCTGCAGCTGTCAGTGTTCACGCTCCCTGCAGCTGTCAGTGTTCACACTCCCTGCTGCTGTCTGTGTTCACGCTCCCTGCAGCTGTCAGTGTTCACGCTCCCTGCAGCTGTCAGTGTTCACGCTCCCTGCTGCTGTCAGTGTTCACGCTCCCTGCAGCTGTCAGTGTTCACACTCCCTGCAGCTGTCTGTATTCACGCTCCCTGCAGCTGTCTGTATTCAGACTCCCTGCAGCTGTCTGTATTCACGCTCCCTGCAGCTGTCTGTGTTCGCTACTCCCTGCTGCTGTCAGTGGTCA
This sequence comes from Triturus cristatus, assembly GCF_964204655.1. NCBI lineage: Eukaryota > Metazoa > Chordata > Amphibia > Caudata > Salamandridae > Triturus > Triturus cristatus. The sequence goes on from NC_140579.1 coordinate 1,187,021,456, forward strand.
CTGCTCCCTACAGCAATCAGGGGTCACCGCTCCCTGCTATGCCAGACATCCTTAACAACATTAACTGTAGGAGGTCTTTGGTTACAGTCCTACCAGAGGTGATAACGAGAGACAGGCATCAGCAGAACCGCAGACACTCTCAGCAGAGATTATGAAAAATCGAGCGCACTTTTGTGGTGCAAAAGTGATTCACTTTGCTGATTAACGAAAAAGCAGCCATTTGAAAAGAAGCGCCTGTTTCGATTACACGCCCACCCTTCACCTCTTCCCGCCTATGTTATGAGTGCTTACAGCTTTCCATGGAGACTGCATCGCACGTGCACTGTGCAGTCAACCTCTTTGGGTGAAGGTGGTTCCCGGTGACCTCCCTACAACCAACCACTCATTAGAGTAACGAAGGAACAGACTTATACAAGGGACACAGTGGGGTTGTTGAGCCAAGAATTCACTGGAACCGAGAAGACTAAAAATGTCAACGTGACGTTTCAACGCATTCCAGTGAGGAAAGGAACGGACTGTTTGTTTTTCCGAAGATTTCACCGATTCCTAGAAATGTTTTCGCATGACTGATGGAAACTGAGGGAGCACAGATCTAGTAATGAACACACACTCGGACACAGGAAAAGAGACGCACAGAAGCACACAACATTTCAGGGCAGGCAAGTGAGAGATTTTAAACAATAATAATCGGAAGGATGTATTTTCCCCGCATGTTCCCCACTGACCTTTATTGAAGCAGAAGCAATCTTACTGAATAGGGTCAATTGCACACATGCCAACATTTTAAACAAGGCAGAGCAACGCGGTCCCGAAAGAGAAAGAGGACCACGCTGCAGCCGATCTCTTGTCTTTATGGGGCCATATGTTTGAAACACATGGCCCCATAAAGATAAGAAAAGCCTTTACTACAAACGTAAAGCAACCGAGCCAGTCCAACTGGGACGGCTCTAAAAGAGAAAAGTGTACGTCACTAGACGCTCTTTTCCAATGGCTGGCCACCGTTTAGCATAAACGGTGATGCCAGCCAATGGAAAAGAGGGGCGGGGCTTAAAGCCCACTAGAGAAATCTACCCTAACTCATTAAATCTCGCCAGCAAAACTGCGCATGTCTGCTCAGTCTACGCCAGGCGAGACCTAAAAATGATAGGCAAGTCTGTTACATGCAACAATTAGTGATCACGACTGCACCACTTGCTGCTGATTGGTCAAAAACTGCCTACCAGGACTTTATTTCCAGAGTAACCCTTCCCTTTAGTCATTGGCTGTTTCTCTTGTCTTATACTGTTATACATTTGTGTGGGATGTAATTTCTCTGTCTCTTTGAATACATGCACTTCTATCAGCTTGCAAAATATTCCTAGTATCTTATTGTACGTCTTGTAATTCCTTTTTGGCAAAAGGTTATTTTCCTGTGTTACAGAATAGACCACATGAAGCATGCATTTCCATCAGTGTCTTTTGCAATTCCCTCTGTTTCGTGCTTCTGGTAGTACAATTAGATGATGATAGACTGTCTTTAATGTTTTTGCTTCTGTCAGTATGTAATGTAATTATTTTCAGTGTATTTTGTAACTTATCCATATATGGCCATATATAATGCTATACCTGTGCCTCTTATGCGTTTCCTGCATCACTGGCTAGATTTTTCATTAGATGTCTTGTAATCTAAATGCAGATCCATTCAGTGCATCAGAGGCGCGAGGTCCATGGCCGGGCTAAGGATTTTGATGTGCTAGTGGCAGAACTGAAGGCCACTGCTAAGAATCGGGAATTGCCCAAGGAGAAGAGTCCTGTGCCGAAGGAGCTGGGCTCTGACCACCAGGAGTCTTCGCTTCTGTCACCCGTTTCGTACAGCTTGCTCAACCCCTTTCCCAGCCGAGTGAAGCCACCTACGACACCCCCTAGCCGAGGAAAACCACCAACCACACCCCCTAGTAGAGGAAAACCTCCCATCACTCCATTGAGTAAAGGAAAACTACTCTCCACACCAACAATTTGGGGTAGACCCGGCACCACACCCACCTGCCGAGTAAAACTGTCTACTCTTTCCCCATGCAGAGTAAAACCTCCCAGCTCTTCTCCCTGTGGAGGAAAGCCACCCCAGTGTTCCCTTCTCAGGTAAGGAAGTCCTGCAATGGTGCTTTGATTTGATGGGATATAATGCTTTGAATCTAAATTTTGTCATAAATTGAATCTCTGCTGTCATGGGAACAATGCCTCAAACCTGCTAGAATCTTCAATGAACACTGAAGATTTCTTGGTAATTTAGATGCCACCACACTCAATCTTTTTATCTTTGCCAAATACCGTTCAGTACAAACCCAGAAACAAAATATATGTAATTGAGATGTTGCAGCTTACCAAGAAATTCTTTACCATAGAGTTGAACTATACCTGCAACTGCATGCCTTAAAAGGTCTTGCAACTCTAACTTGATTTTACAATGTCCTTATTCAGTTTGTTTTTAGGAGTATTTAATTATGATACATACCTCCTCAAATACGATGTTTATAAGTGGGTGTGTGAGTAGATGTGTGGGTGGGTAAATGAGTTGCAGTGAGTGTTCTTATTGGTGAGTGACTCGTGGTGTGAGTGGTTCTATGGGTGGGTAAGTGGGTGTGTAGTGGCTGTATGGGTGAGTAAGGGAGTGTGTGTCTGTATGGCTGTGAGATTGAGTGACTCGGTGTGTGAGTAGCTGTGTGGGTGAGTGAGTTGCTGTGTGAGTGGCTCTATGGGTTGGTAAGTGGATGTGTAGTGGCTGTATAGGTTGGTAGGTGGCTATTTGAGTGAGTGTTTAGTTAAATGAGTTGGTATGTCAGTGGCTGTATTGGAGAGTGGATGTTTGTGTGAATGGCTGTATGGGTGAGTGAGCGGATGTGCGAGTGCTTGTATGGATGTGTGAATGGGTATGTAAGTGTTTGTGTTTAACTGAGTCGGTGGGTGCTTATATGGGTGATTGAGTGGTTGTGTGAAGGACTGTTTGGGTGAGTACCTGTATGAGTAGCTGTATAGATGAGCGGCTGTAAGAGTTAGTGGCTCTATGGAGCCTAACTAGAACGATCCTGTAACCTTTGGAGGTTTTTTTCAGTGAATTTCTATGGTTTTTTAACTGGTAGTCATGTTTTCAGAGTGGTGGAGTAAGGGGTAAGACCTCAGCAATTCTGCTATGTGGAACTTAATGCAGGTAACGGAAGGGCTTGTTGGCCCTCAATAACCCTCACAAGCCAAGAGGACTTCATTCCCCTTCAAGCTGTGCGCCAGGAGGCATGTTTGCAGAGTGGTGGTGAAAGGCGAATTACCGGTCTTTTTTATTATTATTTTATTTATTCAGGCAATTTCGGCCCTGGTGACCCCAGGGCCTGGCCTATTTTGAATGGGGGTTGGGGACTATGCGCCCCCTCCCCCAGGCCTATTTCGGCCCCGGGGACCCCATTCCCCGGGCCTGGCATCAATTTTGGATGCTCTGGTCCCACCCAGGGCACCCACTCTGCGGGGGAGTCTGAAGGCCCCTGCAGTCCCTGCCGGCTTCCTGCCTCCTGCGGGAGCCAGCATTGCTTTGACGGAGAGGGAGCAGCTAACATGTAGCTCCCTCTCTGTCAAAGCAGTTGTTTCATTCTAGAAGCGGAGCACAGTTTGCTGTGGGTTGGCAGGAGTGGTATAGCTCCCGCCAAGCTATAGCAAACAGCAATGACCCGGCGGTGTTGGCGGTCCCCATGGCCATCTATGCCTCCAGGAGGGCCCCCCTCCCTCCCTCCATTCCAGGACACAGCCCCGGAGAGGTGGTTGTCTCCGGGGCTGCGGGGGTGCACCATGGGCCCCTGTAATTCATTTCATTGTAGCCCTGGGGAGGTGGCGTTACCGGGGAGGTGAGGGGGAACGTGCCCTCCCATTTCCCCTGCGTTAATGCAACATTTTAGCCCTGGGGAGGTGGCGGTCCCCATGACACAGGGTTGCCGAGCAGACAACCCTGCATAAATTAGCAATCCCCCAGGGAGGTGGCTGGCCCCGGGGCTTTAGGGCTCCTAGGAGGGGGTCCCATGTGCCTTCCCCCTCCTACATATATTGGACATGCCCCTGGGACCTCACCCACCCGAGGATTCAACATTACAGAAGCGCAAGAGACCATGCTCCTGTTTTTTAAAAACTTTTCAGTAGGATCTGCTGACCCCGCGCTACTCCAGACTAATGTTTTATTTTAAAAAAATGCTGTCTGGGCCCTGCTGGGGTCCCTTTGGGACCCCCAAAGAGGCCTAGGGTGTTTCTACCCTGCCCCATTTTCTCTTTTTAAAAAAAGAAAAAAAAAAAGGTTTTTTGTCTGTGACTCAGTTGAACTGAGTCACAAGATGGCTGATAACACTTCCGTGTTTGAACTTTTGGCTGGCAATCTGATCTCAGCATGAGATTCGGAGGGGTCGTGGATCCTCAGTGCCCCTAGATATACAGCTGGAGATTACTTTAAATTTCTCCGTAACTTCTGAATGGATTTACATCAAATCACAAAAATAGCGTTTTCTGGACCAACATCTACCTTTTTGCTAAATTTGGTGTAATTTCGTTCAGCAGTTCGAGCTGTAGCCATTTCTAAAGTTCCTATGGAAGTTAACATTTGGAAAAAGCGTTCTGGGACCCTCCCTCCCTTTCTTTTTTTTTTTTTGCCCCCTAAACCTTCCCTTTACTTCATATGAGTCACCCCTATGGTAGGCCCACGGGCAGGGTGCATTGTAAGCATAAGGTAGGACAAGCCCTGATGTATGTGGCATGTCCAAATAGTGAATTACACCCATTTTCGTTTTTCACTATTGTAAGGCTACCTGCTCTCATAGGCCAGAATGGGCTGCTGGAATTATTACACTCTATAATCCCAACAGACTCAGTGAGCATGGTAGAAAGTCAAGTTTAGTATGCCTGAACTCAGGATAATAAAATACTTCTTTCAGAAAAGTTTATTTTAATATCCTGCGTTTGTAAATGCTACTTTTAGAAAGTTAGTATTTACTTGCCTAACTATTTCAGTCCGCCTCTGCGTGATGTGTATCTGCTGTCTGGCTTGTGTGAGTGACAGGGCTGGGGAAACCCAGATGGGCAGGGCTAGGTAGCCTGGTGGTGAATAGAAAGATTGACAGGTAGATGGGTGGGAGGAGTACACCTGGACTCTGAATAGGACTGTGCTCTGCCACCACAATGCCGGCTCCACCTCCTGTGGAGCGTCTGATGACTCTGCCCTGCACTCTGAAAGAAGAAGCCTGCATGGCGTCAACAATGTGCTGTGGGAGCCCTGCTCCTAAGAAATCAGATCCGCTTTGAACCAAGCAGAATCTCTGCCTGAGGAGGAGGCACCAGGAAAGCTGTAAGGAGGAAGACTGTCCCTATCCTGGGGGACTGGCCTGCAGTGGTGACCTTGCTGCCAAAGGAGAGAAGAAGAACCTTTTACTAGAGACTTTGCTTTATTTTTATTTTCAAGAAACTTGTGCTTTCAAAACGATCTTCAAGGGCTTGGAAGCGAGCTTGCACCCTGAACTGAGCCCCAGGACCATTGGGCTCATCCTGACCTTCACTCGCCTACCGCTGGACTGTGATGTTCCTTCCCTCGCCGGAGCCGTGACTCTCGTGCCCCCCAGTCCCTCCTTGAGCCGTGACCGGACTGCTTAGCTGCCCCTGCCTTGGGAAGAGCCTCGCTCGATCTGAGCCGCTCTCCCTACGCCGTGCTGGGCTACCCCCGTCACCTCGCTCGCCGGAGGCTCGCTGCGCACCTTCACCCTTCCCGCTGGAATCGGCGTCATGAGCATCTTCAAGCCTCGGACGGCCCGGACGTAGAAAGCGTGCCCGGCTGCCCTGCTTTGCTCACTTGCCAACCTGTGACACCCCGCTCTTGCTGTGAGCCTGAAGGACCAGACCCCCCTCGTGAAGCGTGGAAGCCCCGTACGCCGCCTCGCCCTTCTTAAAGAGCCGCTGAGTGTCCCGCAACCGCCTTCACGAAAAGAAACAAAGGTAATGTACTTACGAACTCGACTGCGAGCTCGCATCGGATCCAGGGTCCGCAACGTTCTGTTTTCCCTGCCGTCTGATGCGTGCCTCCCGGTTGCCGCCCCAGCGCGAAGTGCGCTAAGGCCCACAGTTGCCTTTGTTGCCCGCATAAGAAGACTTTCCGTATCAAGGAACTCTCCGTATTCATAGAGATCGTGGCCCCAATGTTTCACCGTTACTGGGCCTTGTACTAAATCCGCTAAAACTATATAAAAGCCTTTTTTTTGTATACAACCTGCTTGGTGTCCGTTTGTGGTGCATGCAAGGGGTTTACTGTGTGTATAATTGCAAGTGCTTAACCGTGTACGCCCTGAAGTTTAGCCTTGACTGCTCGCGCCACGCACCTAGACGGTGAGCAGGGGTTATTCTAAGGAGTCATCCTTCTCCCTGACTAGAAGTAAAGGGTCCCTGCTTGTCGCTGGTACTTGCCTGCGCCAACCAGAGTCCCTCATTTCTAAATATATATTGTTTTATTTTAAAACTATAGGTATTGTTCAACACCATACAGAAAAAGGTGGAAAATTCAGGTTTAGTGAATAAAGAGCAAGGTTTTAAGGACCTTTATGAATTTGTGCCGCTTATAAGAAGGCCTGGGTAGAATTTCAATTATACCGCAGTAATTGTGGTGAATCCGCATCGCGTTTTGATGCAAAATTAGTGAAAATTTCACGATTACTCCTGCACATTTAGCAAGTGCCAGCGGCTAATTGTGGTCGCTATTAGTGTTCTGCTGTATTTAGCTCTACTTCTTAGCACAGACCGCATTCTCACACCCATTTTGGACACCAGGGTGCATTCTAAGCTTAGAACATAGCATTAAATGCTGTTAGTAAGTTGGGGACGAATCCTGCACCAAGAGCACATTTTGCGAGCCCAAGCAGCTGCTCGTTATACTTGTTGTGTTTGAATTTAGCACTATTTCTTAGCGCAAAATGGATCCTCACGTCCAATTTGGATACATGGGGGCATTTAAATGCAGACTTTTTGCGTAATTTAAAACAGAATCTCGCGGATTCTTAGGTAATTACGCAAGTTATACCCACCTGCAAGTATCTGCAAGAGACATTCTTACAAATTTACTAGTTTAACTCTCTTCACTGTAATAATAATAATCCACACTTGTAAAGTGCGAACAATCACCCGTAAGGGTCTCTAGGCGCTGGGGGCCGTCAGGAAGATTAAGCAAGCTATTGCCCAGAGTCACATGGTGCTGGGCTAATCAGGCGCTGGGGATCGAACCGTGATCCCCCAGATTCTGGAGTCAGCCACACCGCTTCCCATTATTCCAGTTGCCAGAGGATCAAACATTACACGTGTGGATATTTTAAAAACTTATCAGCAAATAATTTGGGGCTGGGTCCATATAGAGCTTTGTGGATCAGGGATGCATATTTAAACTGATTTATTTTCCTAATTGTTATCGATTTGAGATCTCTTAAGTAGATGGGTATGTTGTCAAGTTTTCTACATTTGAACGGCAGTCTAGCATTCTGTAGTATTTGTAAGTGGCTGTGCTTTTTTAGGCAAGATCTGTAAGTTGAGTTGCTATAATACAGTCTTTATTGGAAGCATTAACTACTGTGACCCTATGTGAAAATGAAAGCAAAGAAAAAAAGACACTGTCCTGAGTTTTGATGTGAAAAACATGATTTAGTGACAGCCATAATTTGGGCATGAAAGCAAAGATAAGAGTCAAGGATGATTTGTGAGCTACAAGCTGCTATAACAGGTTTTAGGCATTAACCATAATGTGGTATCTCATCTGCTATATTTATTGCAGATGGGTAGTATTTCAGGTTTTTAAGGCTTCATCTTTAAGAAGTTTTCTTTCATCCATTAATGTGGTTTTCAGTGTGCAAGGTAGAACTGAGCTGAAGGCACCCAAGTTGATGTGTAACCTCAATATGTACTGGGCATAATCTGTATTGAAGTATGTTCTGACATATATCTTCTGCAGCACAGTTACTAGCGGACATAAATACAGGTAAAACCCAAACTGAGAGATTATGGAACATTGGGGGCAACCGCTTAAAAAAGCAGTTGAATCACCTGACAAAATAGATGAAAGCCATGAAATAACTTATCTCCTAGTGGATTTTAATGATAATCATTATAAAAGGTTGGAGTCGTCCGAGGTCCAATAATATACGACTACTTGGCTGTCTTCCTCAACCGAAAATCGGCTGCTGCATACAACTGCAATTTTTGTTCCCCCGCCTGGTCTAAACCCTACTTCCAAATGGTAAAGTAGGATGTTGTTTTACACAAATAATACATTTGCAGCCTTTCCTGATAACTTGAAAATATATGGTAGTAACAAAATAGGATTATATAATGTGAAAGCTTAGTGAAGTCTATAGAGGGTTTCCTTTACTAGGGGATTCACAAGACCATGTTGACTTAATGAAGTTCTTTTTTCTTTTTTTTAAAACATTTTTTCAGAAAACCAATTTAAACTTAATCCACCAATTCTTGTGATGGCCTGAGTGTTTGTTCACACCCTGTGGCTTGATTAAGGCATTAATTACTAAGATTTATTTAGGAGCTTTCTGGGAGGTTCTTATGGGGTTTGGCTTGGCTTGTCTGGCTCAGAAGCAGTATTTACAAAATTGTTGCTCTTGGTTGGTACCATCTATGACGTTAGAGGATTTTCTCAACTGATATAGCAACACCTCTCATATTGACTATATTTTGTAATGAACAAGCTTCTTCCAAGATGCTGCTCATGAGGTGATCAAAGGTATTCACTTTGTTACAGGGGTCTCTTACGTTTTGTCTTTCAAAGGAAGCTTGGGTGTTTTCCAGCCTTTGGGACACTTAAGTAGTAGTGTTGGTCTGGGATTGAATTATGTTAGTCTCTTTTGGTATAGCATTTTTCACTGGATAATTTATGAAAATACTGGGGAAAAAATAAAATTCTGGTTGGTCCATGTCACTTCAGAGGAATGATTACATTTCATTTGATTGTCAGTTGCAAAGAGGTACAAAGAGTTTGTTTAAAATATGAATTCTATCACTTTCTAACAAACTTATGGTAGAATTGCAGCTCATGAAGTTAAAACTAATTTCTTCAAAGCTATTTTTAAGATTAAAAATCAGTAAGTCTATTTATTGCTGTTAAAATGTTGCCACACAAAGTACAAGGAGGGCATTTTTCACGCAGACCCAACATTGAAATAGTCGCGCTAAAGGGGAACAAATAACTTTAGGGAAGACATGGCAGGCAGTTGGTTTATACCCTGAGTTTAATTGTTGTCTGTGATATGTAGTTCTAGCTAAAACAACATTGAGACTCTTGTGGAAAGTAAAACTGTGCTCAGCAGGCTTTTCTGTCCTCTCACTTTAGTTGGTTAGAGAAGGCAGGCAGATGGGGCTGTCTTAGCGTGACTCATTTCCATCAGGGTTGTTTTGATGTTACTAGTCTGTTACAGATTAATAGATTGCTGCTGTCAAAGACTCCACTTTGGATTGTTTTTTTCTGCATTGGGGTTTGGGCATTAGTGCCCGCTCCAGGACTGATGATTCTTTCGGCGGGAACTTTGGGACCAGACAATGGAACTTCAGCTCCAGTGACCAAGAAACATTTGCTGACATTTCTGGTGCAAGGTGCAAGGACTTCTTATTGACAACCGCTGCTGAGGACCGCAACTCGAGACCCACACCTACGACCTAAATTGAAGGGGCATCAAATATCATCATGTGGTATTTCAGAGAGTGGCTGGGTGTCGTGTTATGGAACACATATCTTTCCAGTTCTGCCCTAGGTGCAATATTAGGTACCCCTGCTCATTAACCACCTCTGCTTACCTGCAGCCTGTTCTTGCCCCTCAACCACTACAAGAGCTCCAGTGCAATAAGGCATTACAGTGCAAGAAGACCCTTTGGTACGGAAGAGAGAGGCCCTGGGTGCATAACAAGGTGCAGTGCCAACAGTCACCCAAAAGCCAGGACCTCTTTGAGCAGGAGAACATCTTCAGCTGGAGAAAAAGCAGGCCCTATCGGGCCTTTCCGCTGCTCATGTGGGGGCAGAACCCTGATGGGGAGGTGTTGTCCTCTGAGGCCTCAGAATTTGAGTATGGGGAATTAGCGTGGCCAGTCCTGAAATCCTCAGGATCACACCAAGGCTCCTATTCATTCTTAGGCGCAAGAGGATTAATCCCAGCCAGGTCAGCAAGCCCATCCTACTCCCATTCCCCCGTGAAAGTGTCCAGAGGCAGATCACTGCTACTGAGGCAGTGGGGCATTGACTCCTGAGCTCAATCTCAAGAGGCATAGACCTTTGGGTCCGGGTCTGCCACATGAAAACCGCTTGAAGAGGGTCTACATCCACTCCTCCACGGGGAAGATCCTCACCTGTTCCCCTTCACACGAGCAACCCCACACACTTTTCTGGGTGCCCAAGAAAAGGAAACTTTTTGTATGCGAGGAAGAGCTCTCTTTTGAGCCATCTATCCTGACATTTATCACTCCTCCCTGCCTCTAAGAGTCCTTCTCCACCCCTGCTATGCCCTTGCACACCCTCCCAACCTCACTCTCCATATTCCCTTCCTGATGACCCACACCTAGACCCTTACTCTGCTAAGGCTTCCCATCTAGATGATACTATTGCCTACCTATTAAGATTGTCCAGGAGGAGGATGACTTCCTCATAGAAACACTCTCTAAAAGCGATGTCAGTGTTGTATGTCACTATGCTTAAGGCTTTGGGGTTTGTTGAAAACTGCCACTGAAAACTTTAAAGAGCCTGGGCTCAGTGATTACTCCATGGGTGGAGATGTTTTTCAAGCCAGCCCTTGATCTGGTAGACATGTGGGCAAGGTCCACCTGACTCCCTCATTGTTCACACAGTGAGGAAGCATGCCTCAGCACAGGCAACAGACAGGAGATGCCCTCTTCCCCCCCTCCCCCCCCCCCCCCAAAATGGAAGGGCAAGCGGATTGATGCAGCTGGAACTCCTATGGCTCAGGCGACCGCTACAATCGTGCATCGCCAACTCAGTTGCCTTGTTTTTCTAATTTGACCACTACCATTGGAAGGAAATGAAGGAGCTCATTAACCGTCTCCCTGAGGCCCACAGGAAAAGGAGACAGGAACTGGTAGCCACAGGCAAGGTAATTTCCAAGACAGATGTTTGGTTCCTGTTGGATGCTACAGACACTGCCTCTCAGGAGAGTAACGCTAGTATCATTTTCTCAAGTCAAGCTTGGTTTTGAATTTCTAACTTTTGGCCAGAAGTGCAACAACACTTATGTGCCCTTCGATGAGTAGCATCGTTTTGACCCACACGTTAATCAGATGTTAGGGAAGCTTAACAAGTACACGGAAACCACCAAATCAATGGGTGCCCTTCAGACCTTAGCACCCAGGTCTGCTTCTCATATGCAGAAGACTAGAGGAGCTGCCAAAACACAATATAACCAGAGACATGGCTACAAACATCAGCAGCAGTCCTTCCCGGACACAGTCCTCTAAGCCATTTGGGCGAGGTGGATGCAGAGGGTATGGGAGAGGCAGCTTCATTTGGGGTGCCTCTTCCTCCATTCCCCTGACTACACAACACCTGTAGGGTTGAAAAATCAAGTTTTTCATCCCCCGTGAGAGAAGCACCTCCAAGAAATGAGTGGTCTTTATGATTCCACTGAGGTACTACCTAGAGTGCACACTGCGCCACCAAATATTTTACCTTGGTGTCATGTCATCAGCTGTGACCATCTCCAGCAGTTTAAGGAGGAGGTGCAGGTGATACTCGCCACAGGTGCCCCCACTGGTGTGCTAGGAAGGGTGCCCCATACCAGAGCTACAAACGAGTGTACTCCTACTTCTTCATCCCCAACAGCGGCTGGTCCCTTACCTTAGACCTCAGGTTGTTAAATCATCCTTCCTTATGACCACTTTCAATAACAACTTAAAAGATGCCCATACATCCAGCCCACCACCAACACCTGTACTTTGTGGTAAGTGGACAGAACTACTAGTTCAAAGTTCTGCTCTGTGGAGTCACAAAGGGTGTTCGCAAGGTGTTTGACTGTTGTGGTGGTGCATCTGTGGAGAGACAACACTGACCTCTTTCTATGCAGTAGCAGAGTGAAATGTGTAACACAGTCTGACAGTGGTGTCTTTGCTGTGAATGTCAAAAATCCCTCCTTCAGCAGCAGCAGATCCAGCCTTACCTAGTGCCAAGCTTACATTTTGTCATGGGGAAGACATACCTCAACCAAGAGAGGGGTATTTCAAAAGCTGCTGCTTCCTTTTTTAGTTAGAACTTCCTCTTACTGTAAGAATGGTAATGAGTCTGTTGGAGATGATGGCTTCATGTATCATAACAGTGCCACACGACAGACTGCACCTATGTCTATAGCTAAATTGCCATGGGATGGAGTGTCATTGGGAGGATCTCATGTTGTTAAAGGGCAGATGTAGGAAGCTGGCTCTGTATATAACATTATCACTATGTGGTAATACCGTGCACAGAGTCCAGGCAGTCCCCAAAAGTGTACAGGGCTCAATGTAAAACCCAAAGTGCTCTATTAGTGATAGTGTGGGCCTTCAGCCTTCAGCCTAACACAGAGGAGTTTAAGACATTTATTGCACAACAGTGATCCATAATGGACACACAACTCAAGGAGGAGATCCAGACCAAGGTCTTCGTAATCAGGTAAGTAACCTTTGAATTAAAAATACTTTTCACTTTGAAAAATCGACACTTGGAAAGTGTTTTACACAGTCCAATGTTATCTTATGGGTAAAACAATATTACCGTTATACAGATAATTATTTAACTTACAATCTCCGTCGCCAAAAGTCAGCCAGGGTCAGAGGTCAAGTAAGTTTCAAAACTGCCCACCCAGCGGCACAGGGGCAGCTGGGTTCAGAGATCAAAATTTGAGTTCGACCCAAACCTTTCCAATGGAGACAGGGGGTGCCTGGAGCCACACTGCTTGCAGGTAAGTAAATCGGTTGCAGGGGCCAAGCTTTGGGGGTTAGCACAAGCACGGGGGGCACCACAAAGCAGCACCATACATACACAGCCAGTGGTACAGGGGTGTCCGGATGCTGGGTGCAAACTCAACATTGGGCACCCAATGCTTTTCAATGAGGATCTTCTGGTCTGTAAAGAGGCTGCAGGCGTGGAACCACAGCATGCAAGAGGAAGACCAACAACAACAGAGGTAAGTTGTGATGAAGGTGATCGTAGGGGCACCATCGGTTCAGCTCACCAAGGTGCAGGGATTTCGGGTACAGGAGTGTCTTCTTACTGGAGCCGGTCGTGGTCGGGGGGTAACCTCTAGATTCACACTGCAGACGCCCTCGTGGAGAGCAAGAGCGGTCCTGCAACGCTGGACATGTCGGGATCTCCAGGGAGACTTCAATGCACAGGTGATCCACTCAGACTCTGGCTGGGGGCAGGGGCCGCGGATCCGCCTGGATCTGCAGTCTTTGTACTCGGTTTCTTCTGGACAGGCCCTCTGTCCATGAGAGATTGTAGTCTTTTTCGAAAGCAGCAGTCTCCCAGGGTCTCAGAGGTCGCTCTTGCAAGACAAATCGCAGAGGCGTCAAAGCAGGAGACAGGCCAGTAGGGCTGGGGCAAGGCAGTTGTAGTCTTTTGGCTTCTGTTGTAGGGTGTCTTCTTTCTTGTTGGGTCGTCGCATATCTGGTTTCTAGGTCTGGGGAAGCCTCCCAAGTACTAAATCTAGGGGACGTTTTAGGGGAGGAGTAGGTAGGGCCAATGGGCAGCTTACCTGAAGTGGGTACACACACGTTTGCGCCTCCCTCTTGTGGGAGGGGGCATAGACCTAGCCCTGATTGGGGGGGTCCCCTCATCTTCAAGGTGGAGGGGACTGAAAAGTGTGCCTAACTTCGCCTCCTCCCCCAGAGGGGTGGAGTTGGCAAAGGTGGGCATACCTCCTAGTCTTTCTGACTATTCCCGCTAGTTTTCCCGTTCAAAGTGGGGATTGTGAACCTGGGACTGCCATCTGCTGCTAGCAGCAGTGGCCGGGGGTTGTATTTACAACGGCGGCAGGCCTTTGAAGCTTCCCTTTCGAGCATTGGCCCATCCTGGGGAAGGTGATTTGACACCACTGCTTAGGCTGTGCATTGTTTCTGGCCCCAGAGAGCAGAGGCTCTCCACTCAGGGTTCCAGAAACATGTCTGTGTGTGGCAGGCTGCATATGGCTGGGTTCAAACTGGAATGGCATGGTGAGCAAAAAAACGATGGATTTAGGCCCAGATCTCTGTACTGGGGTGAATGTGTGACATTGTTCTGCATTCTGTCCATCAACTGTTTTTTGCATTTGTCACCCCGAGTGGGAAGGGTATGCCCAGACGTGGGTCCCGTACTCTCCATGCCACAGGAATCAAGCTATCCTGGCTGAAGAGGGGTGAAACCCCGAAACCGGTCCTTGGATGCTTGTTTCCAGTCCAGGGAGGACCTGGCTTGGCAGTTCAGGCTGGACTGTTCCCATGAGGCACAGGGTCAAGAATGATTTGCATATGGCTGGGTTCAAACTGGAATGGCATGGTGAGCAAAAAAACGATGGATTTAGGCCCAGATCTCTGTACTGGGGTGAATGTATGACATTGTTCTGCATTCTGTCCATCAACTGTTGTTTTTGCATAAAGCCAGTCAGTGCCCACACCAGAGTTGGTTGGTTTTCAGGGGGCACCTCTGAGGTGCCCTCTGAGTACATGTTTTAATAAATCTCACACTGGCATCCGTGTGGATTTATGACAAGGAGCTGTTTGGCTCCAAATACTCCTGGGTTCAGTGAAGCCATCATGGTGTTGTGAAACTAGAGTTGCCAAGTTCCCAGCCCATGTACTCTATGGCTTTCCTGGCAGTCACAATACTAGGGAATAGACCCTAATACTGTATGGGGCATATCTGCTCATGCAGATGTGTCCACACTTGGGATATAGTGCACCCTGCCTCAGGACGGGTAAGGCCTGCTAGACAGGTGACTTACCCATATCTTAGGCACTGCTGGCTGGCATGACATGTCGACTTGGTCATTATTTCACCTCACAGGGACATGCCAGCTGCAGGGCCAGTGGCATGGCCCTAGCGAGGCGGTCCCAGGGGACCCTCTTCCACATTCAGGCCCTTGCTACCGAGGGTGCCAGTTACTAGGGACTTACGGGGGCAGAACTACTAATTTGACATGTTTTTAGGGAAAAAACTCTGGGACTGGGAACCTGGACAGCAGGTACCCAGTACTCTACAGTCCATGCTGCATCAAAAACCAGTCAAAAAGTGTGGGGTGCGAGGGCACTGCAACAGTCCCATTTTCTCACCTCTTAAACAAGGAGCATCAGAGGGATATGAAACCAGGCCGCCCTCCACTCACACAGTTACTTACCAAAAAGGCCTGATAGCGACTAACACACAGAAAACTTTTATATTTTTAGTTCACTGGGTATCAACTACACCTCCTGGGTAAGGCTATGCTTGTAGTATTTCAGTCATACCCTCCACGTGTTTACATTTATTTCAAATGAAACATTAAACCACAAACGTGTCCCAACACACCGTGTTCACTGGGTATCAACTACTACCTACTCGAGTAGCGAAGCGTGTATGCGCGGTCCCGGCAGTGTAGGCGTCTTTATGCTGTTTAAAGTTATATGAGGGGAAGGCCCTCCCTGGTGAGTTGCTGGTAGGCGTCCACCTGGCAACCACCCGGTCCAGTATTATTGAGGCGGAGATGTATCCCCGTGCCCTGATGAAATTGCTGCAAAACCGTAAGGCAAAGAAACATGTCGGCTGTTCAGCTTAAAATGGTCTAAACCTGCCTTCTTTTTAACTAGGTGTGAACACCAGACAAATAATAAATACATATGATGGGTGTTCACAACCTATTTTAATGGGGAGTTCAGGCGACTCGTTGTTACACATTACGAGGTAGAGATGGCAGTTAGCACAATTTTTTGTTACACCTTTCTCATTCTCACATTTATTTGAGTTAGGTCACTTTTAATTTTTTTGTCATGAAAGTGCCAATGATGACAAAGTGAGCACACTGGTGAGTACCTACCAGTAGCTCTGTGGTGGTTACTTACATGAGGCACTTTCTGACCCACCTCACATTTTTTCACATTTAGTGTGCCAGTATCATCCTTAATCCTTAGGAGTATTGGGACATGTTTGTGGTTGAATGTTTTATTTGAAATAAATGTACACACATGGGGGGTATAACTGAAATAATATAAGCATAGCCTTACCCAGGAGGTGTACTTGATACCCAGTGAACTAAGAATATAAATGTTTTCTGTGTGTTAGTCAGAATCGGGCCTTTTTGTTGAGCCCCATTTTCTCAACCCAGAACTTGGAGCACTCTCCTATGGTGGAATAGCAACAGCCAGTTGCTCTCCAGGCTTTTTTTTTATCTCTCACCCATGGGTCCATTAATATAAATATCTCTTTTATGGGGTGGGGAGTGCACCTCAATAACATGACTGTTGAGGGTGTCTGGAAGTCCAAATAACGGGGATGTCATGTCAGCTACGTACTGCTCTGGGCTATCCATCTAGCACTTGAAGCGTTCTTTAAGCTTGTTCGAGGCAAAACAGAGTCCACAGTTGCTACTTGGGCTGATCTTCTATCTCCGTATCAAGGTCAGCCCAGGCACCTAGACAATAGGTAACTCAGTCTAGTGATCTGGCACTTGAGGCTTTAGAGTTTGGGTGCCTCAAACTTCCGGATTAAATCCTGTGCAAGGCACATAAATCCATCACAAACGCCTGTTACGGAGCCATGTAAAAACTATTTCTCCCCTACTGCCTCAACGAGCACATAGACCACCCTCCCCTTAAAGTATCTGCAAGACATTATCTGCTACCTCCTACTTTTGCAGAAAGCAGAGTTTACCTACACATCATCCTTTTACATTTAGCTGCCGTAACAGCATACATGCAAAACAGAGAGCATTCAGCCTCTTTAAAATTCCTTCATGAAGGGCCTCGCGAGTGTCACCTCTGAGAAAGGCCAGTTTGGAACTTGAATGTAGTTCTTTCACACATTAAGGGTCTGCCTCTTGAAACACTCCTGTTACATAATGTTCTTGTCCTGGAAGGTGGCCTTTTTAGTGGCCATCACTTCATTTCGATTGTATGTGTTACTGGGATTGACTATAGAGGAACCCTTTATCGAAGTCCATAAGAATAGGGTAGTCCTTAGAACTAACCCCATATTCCTACCAAAGTTGGTCTCTCCTATTCACTTCAGCCTTGCTATTAAACTGCTGTTTTTTCCTCATACTCATGGAGAGGATATTATACACATTAGATTATCAGCTGCAAATGTGTGAATTGACTGATTGTATATTATTCTCGAAGTTTTGATTATGTTTTAGGATGTGTGATGTATTTGTCTTTTTATGGTATAATTTAGACTGAAGTAAAGAATTCTGACTGACTGACATTAGATGTCAAAAGGGTACTCCTGCTGAGCTGACACTACCAAGTCTACGCAAAACAAAGCAACTGCTTGTGGCCTTTGCTAAGCCTCACATGGGACACCCAAAGTTTACGCTGGCATTGGTAGGTGGATTGCTAAAAGCTATTGAGCCTGCTATGCAAAAGATAAGCGCACAGCCTGTGCCCCCAAAAGTGAATTCCATACATAAAAGAATGGCAGTATGGTTTTCTAAGGTCCGACATCTGGAAAGCTGACACTTGGCCAGCACCACACGTTTACTGAGCACTAGTTCGTGGACTTTCAAGACTGTCAGTAGACTTTACTTTGCTAGATTATATTTAAGGCTCCCGGTTTTATGTTATTTATTTTTTTAACATTTCCGTCTGTATTTATCCATATTTATTTTTGGGTCATTTTATTGGTATTAATCCATATTTTTTTTGTTTTGTGAACAAGATGATGTGATAACTCGTATATTTCCACATTTATTTAACAGATACAAGTGCACTCATATTGATGCCTGTCGGGCTTTAGCACATTACACAGCCAAAAATAATAAAAGAATAAACCCACATTAATAAATTAGCATATCAGAACCAATACATATTGAGGAATACAGTATTTTAAGCAAATTATATTGAGCTTTGTAACTCCCATGCTGCCAATATGTACAGCTATTGGCCCGAAAGTCCTTATTCTCTGCATGGAGAGTCACTCAAAAGAAGCCAAATTATCTATATTTTTTCCGCTTTTAAAATTAAATACTGACAGGAAACAGAATGTTTTCTGTCTGTATTTATCTGTAAAAATCAGTAAAAACGGAAAAACAGAGTCCTAAATTTATATTAAGAACCTTGTTTAAACATCTGCCTCATCTACTCACTACCCACAACTTGGAAATGCAGGTTTATAGTCTATGCAGAGGATGTGTATCTAAAGTCATACATGCTACTTGCACCCATCTGTCTGCTACGTTTAGTGCTGTAGATTCATATGTGCTACCCTGCTCCTCAGAAGCCAGTGATGATCAGATGTTTTCCATTTCATTAGGTTCTTCAGTTCATGCTATGTTTGTCTTTGATGTTGCACTCCACTGACCTTTCCCACTGAGCAGAAACCAATTTGAGGTCTGTCTTTGTCCAGGTGCAGGACATAACAAATTTTGTGAATCGAAAACCTCTGTGGAACAAAAAAACTTTCTGAATTCTGGACCTAATATTATATGACATGAGTATGCAGAGCATGTGAATCTACAGTCATACACACTGCGCTTTCTTACTACAAATAATGTTTGGCATTCTAATACTCTTGAAATAAGAAAGTAAGTGATGGGTGTTAATAGGGAGATTACGGTCTCTCCAATATCCCTTTCAAGCACAAAGTAATCAGAAGCCTGTTCTATGTACAAATAAGTACAATTTAGAAATGAGCTGAACACTTAAATCTTGTCTACAGTTCTAATGCTGCAGCTTGTTCCCGATACTTTTATCTGCATGTATGCTGCAGCCAACACGTGCAAGACCTTTAGAACTGCCTAGTGCAGAGGTCATACCTGCAGGATAGGTAGTGACCAGTGCATGTGCTACCTACAATACCTCTTCATAAATCTCAACTAAAACCCTAATCTGTCCATTTTCATAAACCCTCCAAAGGCCCCATGTGTAGCAGCAATCGAGCCATTAACCCCCCCCCCCCCACACACCCACCCTCATCACCCATTTCTTAGTACCTTAATGGGTTGAAGTCTACCAGAGTGGTTTACTAAAGACATCTTGGGGACATTCAGAAAGATTCTCTGGGAATGCATTCCACCTGTTGCTTACCATTGGCTTTGTGGTTTGTAACTCCCATTTTCTGGCTTTCTATTTGATGGCTTTATTTGTTTTGGGCTGCCCAACGCGAGTTCATGTCTTATGAGGAGCAAATCCGTTTCACGCTACCTCTCCATGTATTCTTCCACAATTGCTCCTTTCTTTAAACAGGCCTGTAAATATTTTTCTTATCTTGTCAAATTTGCTGCGCATTCAAAGATTGCGTTAAAATGTCCGGCTCTGTCTTCCGAGGGAGCTTGGTGTTAACTTTTATTTCTCTGACGTCAAAGTGAGAGGATTTATTTGACAATCTTGCTGGATACTAGGGATAGGAAAGGTTTTTTTTTCTATAGCACAATAACATTTAAACGAATAGTGCACGTATTTCAAAATCTATCCAAGAACAAATAAAGCACTTTTTTGTTATTTCGGAAGTGTGTTGGAAACAAATACTTCAATTTGATCAAATCAATACACTAGGTGCTACCTTTTCTACACTTTATCGATTGTGTGCTGTGTAGTTTTATTAGTAAGACTGTATGTCTGTGCAAATGTAATGGTCGTTTCAATTGAAAATGTGTTGTCTGTCATGGCAGTGTGCTACCACACCATGCAAACTCCACTCCACTCTACTCTTCACCACTCTACGCCACTGCACTCTACACCTCTCTACTCTTTGCCAATGTAGTCTGTGCCGCTCCACTCCACACAGCTCCACTCTACTCAGCTCCACTCTACTCCACAACACTGCATTCTAAGCCACTGCACTATAAACCTATACACTCTACACCAATGCCCTCTGCTCAACCCTACGCACCTGCACTCTACGCCAATCCACTATAATGTACTCTATGCCACTGCACTCTACACCACTTTATTCTACCCCATTGCATTCTACGCCACTCTAATCCAGTGCACTCTACCCTAATTCAACTTCACTTTATGCCGTTTCACTCTTCTCCACACCACTCTACACTAATGAACACTACGCATCTTCACTCTACTTAACTGCACTCAATGTCACTGTACTCTGCTCTGCACCACTGTACTTCACACCACTGCTCTCTACACCACTCTACTCTAGGCCAAAGCACTCAACACCACTACACTGTACAACACTCTACTGTTCAACACTGCACTCTGCACCATTGAAGTCTACACCACTCTACTCTGCTGCATTCTCTGCTTCTCTACATCACTGCACTCTATGTCACTGTACTCTACACCTAAGCACTCTGCCTCTCTACTATGCACCTCTCTAATCTTCAACACTGCATTGTACGCCGCTGAATTCTATGCCACTGCACTCCACTTAACTATACTTTGCAACACTCTACACCAATGCACTCTACACCAGTCCACTCAATGCCACTCCAGTGTACGCCACTCTATGGGACTCCACTCCATGCCACTCAAATACACAACACACTATGCTGGTCAACACCTCTCTTCAGCATTCCACTGTGACACTGCACGCCACTCTCCTTTGCGCCACTAACTTTTATTTATGCTGAACTGCAGCCACACTGGTGTACAACATGGCTAAAACACACTGGCAAAGCCAATAGCTCTTGCATATGCAAGACCTGTTGGCTTTGCCAATGCTTGTTATATATATGTCTCCTTGTGTCCTCACAAATCTTGAGGTTCCAGGGGATCTAACAGTAGTCCTACATTCACAAAGGTATACCATAGCTAATGGGCCCAAGGACAGACTCGTGGAGCATAATCTGGTTTACTTTAGGGTGATCTCTTTTGCTTCCAGCTCAGTCCCTGCATGTGGAAAGAGACACATACCCTTAACTCTTCTCTCCCTAATACTACCTTCTTCGCCCACCCCCAAACACACTCATACCTTGCCCACTTTCCATGCGACTGCTTGATAAGGATTTTTTTTTAAATGATTCTCATAAAACAGATTAAGATAATTTGTTTTTGGGGGCCCAAAAGGTGGTGTTTTTGGTATCCGTTTATGTAGGTGAAGGTAAAGGAGCGGTCAGTTTAGTGAAATGTGCTATGGCTAGTGAATTGTGCCCATGAAACTGAAGGATGATGAATTGGGGGAGTGGAAAGGAAAGCCTGACCAGTAACTGATGTACACAAATTGGGAATTGTCCAGGTGCTTACTAAAATATCTGTGGTGATGCCTAGAGTCCTAGTATTTCGAAACTGTGCCACAAATAATGCACTTCCCTTTTCATGGTCTGGCTTGACAGTGGTAGCTGTCGCCAGACAATTATGAGAGCATTACTAGAGAGGGGCTTTGACCCTTGAAATTCCCCAACAGAAATGTTGGGGATCAGGAGTGCATGTTTTGATTGGGCAGAAGTTGTCTGCTTCCACAAAAAAGTGATTGTCCCATATAGCTGTGATCATTTTGTTTATTTATCCAGCTGCCAGAGCTTGAACTTTCAGGGGAACACACAACATTGTAACGCTATTAAAGTGTCTTCGATAACAAGATAATTTGTTAGTTTTTCTCTAGCAGGAGCGCAGATGGGAAGAGGGCAGCCATTAACTCAGATGGATTTTTAGGTCTGGCTTGACAGTACATCTGATTTCTTTAACCTAAACGAATGTCATTCTACAGTTCTTTGTTTCCACACAAATACATATTGATTCCTTTGATATTTGCTTGTAATTATTTTCATAGCCATACAACATTCTTGTAGAGCCAGAGCTTTTCGCATTATCATTGCTTGTTGTTGTTGTTGCCAGAGAGGCAAAAGGCCTAGTGTGCTTTCATAGAACTGACATGAGCTAGCAATGGATGGCGTTGGGGGCTGGAGTGGGACTTTTGTGTCTCGTGGGTTGGGTGAGAGTTTGCCTGAAAAGGCAAGTTTGTTTCATATCTCCTTACTAGTAGTTGTTGTTTCTAGATCAAGGCTTTCCTACGAGAGCGACACTGAGGATGTACCTCCACCCCCTGGCAATGCAGAGTCAGGCCTCTATTATCCCTTCTCCATGGCCAGAAGCAGCAGTCATCTGTCAAGTGAGGAGAGCGAGGAAGAAAAGCCAGTTGATTTGGAAAGGCCGGACTGCCACTATGGGGCTCACCAGCCTCGGCCTCAGGCAGTAAGTTTGTCACAGGTGTTCTTAATTCCTTAAATGCTTTCTAGTGGCATTTATCTTACAGGTGTAATGTCCGTCAAGATGGGGTTTCAGAGGAATGCCATTGTTACATCATTTAGCTGTCCTTAAGACTTTCCGGAACCCCTATCGAACTAAAAAATGGGACATATTGACAACATAGGCCGAGGAGCACTTTCAGTATAGAGAGTAGAAGGACAGCGTGTTGGAGCAGGTTAATATTTCTGGGAGAAAAAAAAAACTGCATGCAGAAAAGTCTGCAAGAGTAATGGGAGGCTGTTGGAGAGCATGTGGCCCTGCATAGACGAGTTTTGGTGTTTTTTGTATAAGGAGGTGTGGCAGAATAAGAGAAGGATTGCTACGTGTATGTGCGTGAATGGTTCTGGCAAGGTGATTAGGGGAAGACTGGTACTAAGTTGAGACATTTGGGAGGTAAACTGCGTCGGGCTGTGGAAGAATTTGCATGAAGCAGCATGGCGGCACACTGCATCGGCAAGGAGGTGGACGGTTGCATTGGATATGGCTATTTAGGAACCGCAGATGAGCTATGTGAGTGAAGAAAGGAAGGTGTGCTACTGCATCTTGGTGTACTCTTTTTGGTTCTGGCTTGACTGTGCACTGTTACCAATTCTGTAAATATACCTAGACTGGATTTTGTGTCCACCCAGAGGTATATTCGTCGTTTACCTCATGCTATTGCTGGTTAGTATTATTTCGCATCATAAGAAGTCTTTTTATTACAAGGCCTGATACTATTTTATATTCAAATAGTATACTGAATCATCTACTTTAATTGTTTAGCTCAAAGATTCATTGTAAACAGAAAGCAACATATTTATGTATTGCCTTTTCACTGCAGAAGGTTTTTTCATAAGGTAGATGAGTTATTATGGCCCCTGAATTTTATTTCATTGGAGAATGTGCATTGTGTATCAACTGGCATTCGGAAGGGTGAGGTGTGTTTTGTGCATGCCTGCACCCCTTAATGTTAGCAGCATGCCTTTGAATGGTGTAGATTCCAAGCCTTACTTAGGAAGAGATGTAAAGTGGAATTAGGTGCACTCTTATTTGGAAATAATCTTTTATGTAAGTAGGCAATATTTTGGACTAGGATACATTTGTGGTGCATATGCAGATAAAAAGATGTATGCATGTGATAGGGTGAATGTTTGATGCGTTCATGCAGCCTAAGTGTAGTGGCTAGCACGTGCGACTAATGATTGGACGGCCGTTCATTTGCAAATGTTGATACGGTCTGTAATGTTAAGTTTACTCATGTTTGTAACTACTTGGCGGGGTGTTTTTTTTAAAAATCGGAATGACAGTAGGTAAGTATGTGTTCATGATGGGTTGACGAGGTATGTGTGCTTTCTGTGGTATAGGTGGCGGTGAGTGTTTTGTGGTACATTTTCTTTTGTGTGTATGTGTTGGTATAGTTTCTGTTTGCTCGTGTGCCTTGCCAAGTAAGGTATGTGTCCTTCATCTTTGAGCACACACAATGCATTATTCACATTGTGTCTCTTGCTCTTCCTCACAGGTCTGTACCTTTGGGAGCCGTACAGTGAGCCCTGGGTGTTATCTTTTTAATAGACGACTGGATCGCTTCTGCTCTGCGCTCAGCTCCATGCTTGAGAGACACCTCACATCTCACATGTGGAAGTAAGTTTCCCCCCCATTTTTGCGATGCTTCATTTCCCTAACACTGCATCCATGTTCACCCAGGCAGTGTCCTTTTACACCTTACCTTCAGTTGCATTTCAACCACCCGACAGACGGCTTACCTGCTCATTCTGTGCCTAGTTCTCTGCACGTTCCAAGAGTTTCTCCCACTCATTATTTCTACCATCAGGATAGAGTAGGTAAAACAGTAGTTATTCAATCCCACAACCTGGCGGTTGTTCGAAATTCCGTCAATAATATACTTTTTAAGGTCTCGGCTAGCGTAGGCTGCGCAGACATGCGCAGTCTCGCTGGCGAGATTTTATGTTTTTGGATAGCTTTCACTAACGGGTTTTAAGCCCCGCTCCTCTTTTCCATTGGCTGGCGTCACCGTGTATGCTAAACGGTGGCCAGCCATTGGAAAAGAGCTTCCAGTGACGTACACTTTTCTCTTTTAGAGCCGTCCCAGTTGGACTGGCTCGTCTGACTTCCTGCTTGCGTAAAAGGTTTCTTATCTTCTTTATGGGGCCAAACACATGGCCCCATAAAGACAAGAAACCTTTTAGCAGGCGAGGCCGTCCAAGTGGGACGGCAGAAAAAGGCGACGAAAACGTCATAGCGAGCGCTTGTTATTTTCTTACTGTCACGCGCTATGTCACTGTAATCCGTGATTTATCTGCAGAGAGTCCTTCTATGTCACACACAAGCACCTTCATGGCATTTTGTGCCACAGCAGTCGTTCCTAAACATCTCTAGCTTCCTTGCGTGGAGAGAGTACAAGCAATTTCCGGGCATGTAAGATCTGCAGAGCCGTGTTTTTTGTCTCGCAGTTTTATATAGCTCGAATTCAACCTGGAGGTATCGGGGGCGCTTTACAGGAGCACCAGCTGTTCCAGACTGGCACATCCATGTTTTGTTAGGCGTGGGGAGATGAAGTGATTTGCCCAGAATCACAAGAGGTTGAGCCGAAGAGACTCAAACCTGGTTACCCAGCTTCGAGGTCATATGCTCTAACCATTAGGCCACATCTTAATGAGTACAACTTGCAGGGACAGGGGCCCCTATACTTACACTCCAGAGTGTGTCACTCCTGGGCGTGTCACTCTTAAGTTTGTCAGTCCTGTGTGTGTCTCCTGAGGTTATCACTCCTGTATGTATCACTACTGGGTGTGTCATTACTGTGGGTCTCACTCCTGATTGTCACTGGGGAGTGGGGGAGAGCAAACAACCCCGTACTGGTCACCGTGTTCTATTTGTATGACGATGCTTGTTTAAACCCGAGATGCGCTTGGTGGGCGCTATACCCCGACTGTGGCACGTGAGAGCTTGTGTCTCACTCTTCGCCAACCAGCAGGAAGTGCGTGAATCTTCTGGGAGCGAGGGTACCTCTGAGCCACGTGACAGTGAGTGCACGTGTGAGGGCATGTAAGATCTGCAGAGCCGTGTTTTTTGTCTTGCAGTTTTATATAGCTCAAACTCAACCTGGAGGGATCATGGCGCTTTACACGAGCACCAGCTGTTGCAGACGGGCACATCCATGTTTTGTTAGGCCAGGGGAGATGAAGTGATTTGCCCAGAATCACAAGAGGTTGAGCCGCAGAGACTCGAACCTGGTTACCCAGCTTCGAGGTCATATGATCTAACCGTTAGGCCACATCTTAATGAGTCCAGCCTGCAGGGACAGGGGCCCTTGTACTTACACTCCAGAGTGTGTCACTCCTGGGCGTGTCACTCTTAAGATTGTCAGTCCTGTGTGTCTCTCCTGAGGTTATCACTCCTGGATGTATCACTACTGGGTGTCATTACTGAGGGTGTCACTCCTGAGTGTCACTGTGGCGTGGGGGAGAGCAAACAACCCCGTACTGGTCACCATGTTTTATTTGTATGCCAATTGTTAGACCTGGCACCTTGGCGTGAGTTTCCCTTCCACTTTTTGATGGTGCGCCTCGATTGTTTTGCTGGTGTTGTCCGCTCAGGGCGCCGTGCCACGGCTAATCCGTGACCGCAGCACAAGTGCTCCCTAGATAAAGTGTTCATAATTGATATACATGATTGGTTTATTGGATTCCCTGTCAGTCCCCAGTAAAGTGCACCCGGAGTGCCAGGGCCTGTGAATGCCAATGCCGCTAGTGGGCTGCAGCGCTGGTTGCGCCACCCACAACAGCGGCCGTGTAAAATGTGTCCTGGGTCTGCCACGGCAGACCCCGCGTGCAGTCCCGTACTGTCCCGCCGGCTGGGCAAGTGCCCACACTTGCCAGCCTCCAGAACCTTCCCTTAGCCTCATGTTAGTCACCCCTATGGTAGGCCCGCGGGCAGGGTGCGTTGTAGGTGTAAGGTAGGACAAGCCCTGGTTGTGTGGCCTGTCCTAGGAGTGAATTACCACCATATTCGTGGTTCACTATTGCAAGGCTACCTGTTCCCATTAGGCCAGATGAGCTGCTGGAATTATTACACCTTATAATCCCAGCAGGCTCAGGGAACATGGTAGAGAGATATGTTTCGTATGCCTGAACTCGGAATGATAAAATACTTCTTGTAGCCAAGTTTATTTTACTATCCTGGGTTTGTAAATACGACTTGTAGAAAGTCAGTATTTACTCGCTTAATCATTTCAGCCGCCTCTGCTGTGCGTGTATCTGACGGTCTGGGCTATGTGAGTGACAGGGCTGGGGGGATGACAGGTAGCGAATGGCAGGAGAACAGCTTGGTGGGAGGTGGGGGTGCCCCTTGGACTCTGAATAGGGCAGTGTTCCACCGCCACAATGCTGGCTCCGCCCCCTGGGGAGCGACTGATGACTCAGCCTGCACCTGGCCCAGGACGGGCGAAGCGCTGTCCACAAGGTGCTCCTGAAGGTACTTGTCCCCTGAATGCCGGCGCCGGCTCCACCTCCTGTGGAGCGGCTGATGTGCCTGCCCCTCACATTGAAAGCAGAAATCAGAGTACCCCCAACAAAGTGCTCAGGACTGAGAACGGTTATGCGAAGGCCCCCCTGGCCTGAAAGAACAAAAGAAATGTGGTATAAAAGTAGGAGCCCTGCTCCTTGCAAATCAGAATCCTGTTTACTACAAAGAACCTCTGCCCGACTAGGAGGAGAAGAAGACGCTGGAAGGACTGGCCTGCTGCTTGCCTTGCTGAGAAAGGAGAGGAAAAGACTTGCTGAAAAGACTTTGCTGCTTTGTGCTTGAACATTCTCCAAGGGCTTGATCTGAGCTTGCCCCCTGAACTGAACCCCAGGACCAGTGGGTTCTCTGTGCTTTTGCTCGTCCTCCAATTCGAGCCGTGTGTGCATCCCGCTGGAAAGAGACTGCGCCCCTCATCGCCCCCTCCTAGGGCCGTGACACTCAGGAACTTGCCTGCCTTAACCCCGTGAGAGCCCCGCTCCGTCCGGAGCCGCTCTCTGTCCCCGGGCTAGGTTGCCTGCGCCCCTGTCACCGCCTGCCACTGGAGTGCGCTGAAAGCGCTGTCACCCCTCCTGCCGGAATCCGTCCGACGATCGTGATCCTCGCCGGGTCACCAGCCGCACTGACCGTGCCCTGTGCCCCCGCTTCGCTATCCTCGGAACCCCTCAGGCCGCGCCGCCCCCGCTGTGGAGACCCCCCCTGCACCGCTGTGCTAAGGGTCGCTGGCCGCGCCTGCCTACCTGCCCACACCCGCTGATTGAGGACCCAAGAACACTTCCCAAAGCTGAGCGTCGCATCGACCCATGCCGACTCTCCACACAACGTTGCTAAAGGAGTTCCAGTATCGGGCTCGGGGCCCGCACCGCCTTATTTCCCCGTAACTCCTCACCGCACCGCATGCCCGTCTCACCTCCCGCTGCCCCGGAGCCGCCGGGGGGAGCTGTGCACGGCGCAGGTGCGCCCACGACACATGCGTGAGCCGCGGTAGGCCTGAAGTAAGTCAAGACTGGAATCCCCCAAGTGACATTGGTAAAAGACTAAAGAAGCATCCGCTTAAGGAACCGTTTGCCTGCTTTATAATCTGGTGGCATAGAAACAACGTTACTAGTCTTGTGATAAGTCTGCGTATTGAGATAACTATTTTTATATAAAGAAGCGTATTTTCACATACCTAAGCCTGGTGTCCGTTTCTGGGGGGATTGATGTATTTACTGTGTGTGTGATTATAAGTGCTTAACCAACAACGCCTGAAGAATCGCCTTGGCTGCTCACGCCACGCACCTAGAGGGTGAGCAAGGGTCATTCCAAGAGGGGTTATCCTTTGCCCTGACGTGGAGGAGAGGGTCCCTGCTTGACACAAGGACATCCTTGCGCCAATCAGAGATCCCCGAGTCTAACACCAGTGCTTGTTTAAACCCGAGAGGCACACTTCACACGTACTGTAATGTACAAACTACGCACAATCCGTCATGCTCAGTCTTCTGAATGAAAGGCAGCTACCGTTGAATAAATAAACACTGATCATGTCTCCCAGCTGTTTCACATGCAGACCCCACAGAGGGCAGTGCTTCGACGCGCACCCTCCGAGCTTTGTAACACTCACTTGCAGCCTCCAACTCTGTACACCTCCAGAGCCACACACCTATTCCTATGTGTACCTCTCCTCTGTCCCCGGCCAGACGCTTTCTCAGCGTACTGAAACTCCCCTGGATGTCTAGCTCCTCTTTACTCCTCTTGGCGCTATGTCGTATGCTAAAGGAGCAGGCGCAGTGCTGTGAGGTGAACAAGGGAGGGCGCCTCATTTCCTCACAGCTGTGATCGGTAGCAATCTGAGTATGTCAGGCATGTGAGGAGGGGCACCGACCACCAAAAAATACAATAATTCTGTTTTAAATGCAAGCCTGCAGCTGTTCCACAACTACGTGTCAACAACATCGGTAGTCATAGGCGCACTGTTGACACATTCTGTAGTGTGCACACCACGCACACACACTTAACACGTACTGTAATGTACAAACTATGCACAATCCGTCACGATCCGTCTTTTGAATGAAAGGCAGCTACCGTTGAATAAATAAACACTGATCGTATCTCCGAAGTCCACGCTCGGCATTACTCACAGTGAGGACTCTAGAATCTTCCATTCAGAAACTGTTGCTAAGCTCGAAACTGCATTAAAGGTTTGCAAGATTTGGCTCCCTCTAACACACGGCTCTTACCTTCATTAGGTACGCCTTCTGTGTTGTGTACCGTTCCCATTGTACCCTTCACACTTTGTAGCACACAGTGTAAACAAGGGTATTCATAGACAAGTGTAGACACTTTCTAAACAAAAGGGATCATATGTGGTTCGTCGAAGTTGCAAACCCTCAGCTTTCATTTGACGATTGCTGCATTCAGGTGTTAAACTGGTACTAATGAGGTGCGGCTTTGCTCATACACTATTAGTAGTTGTTAAACTGTCAAAAAACTGAAATATTACTGCTACATATTGTGCCACATTATGTTAGATATTCGACTTTCCTTGCTGCATAATTATGTCAACCCTATTCTTCACTGCCACTTAATTCTAGTGGCCGTGCTATAGTGCTTTATAGTGTTTAATTAGCTGATGTAAGAATACCTCATGGGCAGATATTTCTATTGTTCTGGTGTCAATCTGGCACTGACCAGATGTGGCAACAACATCTTGTCACAGCCTGGAGCGCTGGTCCATTGGCAGAACCCCCAATCTGAAGCGAGAATAAACAGTATACATGGGTGGCGGGTCATTATATCCAAATACGTTTTTCTGCCCCTATAGATTTTGTTTCCAACTATCGCTATCATGTACTGCTAGTAACTACGGCCTCCGTGGTGGTTCTTTCTGGCTTATCTGTACGTCATAGAAATTTTCACCATTCAGAAATAAATAAATCTAAAGGGAAAGTTGAAAGAAATGAAGGGTGACAGCAGCTCAAGTATTTAGGATTAACAAGTCAGGATTCACGGTGTTACAGTTTGCATGAAGCGCACAACAGGAAGCAGCTACGGATAGGTCACATTATAGTACTTGGTGTCATGTGACACAGAGCGCCACCCTCTGACACAAATGTCACCTGATAAGTAATGTAAACCCTTCTCCCCACCATAATAACAAAAAGATGCAACCAGGTCTGGACTGGCCCAAAAGCTGCAGCAAATGCTGCTCAGTGTGCACATTCACCCTGCCAATAAGAAGGATTACTGCCTTCACTATTGAAAAACATAGCCAATAGGTCTCGCCTTTGGGCCCTTATCAATATTTAGTTATGCAGCACAATATCCTTGGTTCTACAACATCAACCGTTGCATGGCTAAACACTTATAAGGTCCCGAAGGCGAGACCTATTGGCTATGCCAATGCTTGTTCTGTGTATGCAGAGAGTTGTGCATGCGAAGTGCTATTGCCCTATTCGTGCACACTATACTTTTCCTCTTCTCTGTGCACATTTATTTGTCTTTGGCAGCAGGAGACTTTCTTGAATAGATAGGCTGGCACAGTGCATTCTGTTTGGGCACCATAACACTTTTTGAAGGTTAAAGAATGTGCTTCAAGTGTTGGAAACTGATTGTGGCACTCCTCAAATTAGGCTATACAGTTCTTCAGGCTGAGAAAGACAAATTTGTGCAACGAGTTGTGATTGAGGTTATATTTAATTGGTTGACGTGAGTTCCGTTTTGATCAATTGGTAAACAACTGAAAACCTAAGTGGATTGGTCAGTGGAGATTGGGTAATTTGTGCCTAGTTGCATCCTGTTTCTGCAGTGAAATTCCGCTTGCCAATAAACAGGTTCTTAGCTTCTGATAGAGGCAAGGCTAATTGATAATTTCTACTGGCAAGATAGTGCTTTCTCTTTAGCAATACCAAATTTTCCTAATGTAGCATTTTGTAACTGGACACTCGGACAGCACTCGTACATATTTTGCTTGAATCTCATGTGTTGCTTGTGATTTTTTTTTTTTAAATAGAGTTGGGCTATTTTGGCTACAATTCAGCAAACCCCGTTCATTTGTCCAGTCTTTCATCCAGAGACCGTAAAACAGAGGGACAAACATGTTGTACCCATGTATCCTAATGTCTGGAACCTCTCTCCCATTGAGGAAATTGTGTTTACAAACATGTAGAGATCCTAAAGTGTTTCAGAAAACACCAAACACCCCCTAGTGCGTAAACACTAGAAATGCATTTGGGGTAACATCTCCGCCCTAGTCGGGCTTGTACCATTTTTTTTTAATATATTGTATTTTACCTGCTCCAAAGTCTATTACTTTGTACATGATGCTACTTACTGTAAGATTGCTCTGTATTGTTTACAGTGTTTTGTGTGCGTTTCTTACCCCTATCACTCCCTAAATGACGCCCAACCTACTCAACTTTTCTTTTCTTTTTTTTTTTTTTTGTAACTCTTTTTTTAGTTAAATAAATTTTTATTGAAGATAGAAATGCACAGAATTACAGAATATGAACTGAGCCAAGTAGTAAAAATATTGCAAAAGAAAATCAAACAGGAGACAGAAACAAGGCTAGTATACATCAATGCATTGTAAATATTCTAGGCGAATAAAGAAAATAAATATAATATTTAAATAGGTTAATAATTTTCATATAAAAGAGAAGAGGAAAAAGAGACAAGGAGAGATAGGAAAGAGAAAGAAAGGAAAAGGAAAGGAAAGGAAGAAAGACAAAAAAGTAAAGAAAAAGATAATAGAAGTAGATAGAAATTATGATGTTGATGACAGAAAAGAAGTAAATGGTAGCCAGAGAAGGTCAGATTTAACTTGTAAATGAATGGAGGATTGAGGAATAGAAGCAATTCTATGTTCATCACATATGTAGTTCCACCAATGAAAAAAGGATAATTTAGAATTGTCCTTCCAACAAGAGAATATAACTTTAAAAGCAGCGGCAAGAAACAAATTCAGTAATGGTGAAACAGGAGGAATTAGATCAAAATCCGGCGATACAGTGCCTAAAAATACATTTTGTATATTAAGGTGTACATTATAAGAAAAAATCAATGAACATTTTGACCATATATCATTCCAAAAAGTAAAAACCTTAGGACAGTAGAATAATAAATGTACTAAAGAACCTTCAGCATTAGAACAAGACCAACAAGTTGATGTAACAGAGTGGTTGAATTTATGTAACACAAGGGGAGTAATGACGACTCTATTATAAATAAAAAATAAAGATTGTGTGATATGAGCAGCTTTGGAGGTCTTAAATAATTTCTGCCAAAACTTATCCCAGTGAGATACCGATAGGGATAAAGAGAGGTCATGTTCCCACTCCAGTTCCACCTTAGATTGAATCCGTGTACAGATAGGAGTAGATAGAGATTTATAGATAAAGGAAGCACTAGGAATAACATCAGGAGAAATTTGAAATAATGAAGGAACAGGAAGAGGGGAAGAAGGATGTGGAAGAGAGAGGAATTTCTGGAGGCACCCCTGAAGTATTGGAACTAAAGTATCATATTGCTGGATGCAGGAATCAGGAAGGTGAAAAGATTCTTGCAATTGAGGGAAAGAAAGAAGCACATTATTAACAATCAATTGATGTACATAAATAAGGCCCTTTTCTTTCCATTGTTTGTAGTAGAAAGATTTGTGGCGAAATTTAATGTACTTGTTAAACCAAATTGATGACGTTAGAAAGGATTGGTAGGTATTCAATTCCTTACAAAACAATGTGTTTAACAAAACTTGAGAATTTTTCAAAATAGGATATTTGGAAATAAAAGTACAGTTAGACATGTGAACAACATCTCGTATTGAAAAGTCATTTAACAATGAGCATTCAACTTTAACCCACGGAGGTTGAGGAAAGTCCCTATAGTCTTTGGACAAGGCAAAAAATTGACGAATCAAAAATGCATTATGGTATAAAATAAAATCGGGAAAACGCACCCCCCCTTCATTCTTAGGTCGAATCAATTTAGGCAAAGAGATACGTGCATGTTTGTTATTCCATATAAATTTGGAGCATAACAAATTAATCTGAGAGAAATAATATTTAGGGATTTTAAAAGGTAACATAGATAAAATAAACAGTATCTGAGGGACAATCATCATTTTAATTGTATCAAGTCTACCCCACCAAGAGAGAAACAAGGGAGACCAGAGATTTAACAAATTAGTGATTTTAAGTTTTAAGGCAGAGAAATTATGAGATAATGTATCACGAATATTAGAGGAAAACCAAATGCCGAGATACTTAATTTTTTGAGGACACCATGTGAAATTAGACGATTCAAACATATATTGATAACATGAAGGATTTAAGGGTAAAATCTCCGTTTTAGAGAAGTTTAATTTGTAACCTGAAACCTTAGCATACGATGCGATTTCCTGCAAAAAGGGGGGTAGGGAAGATACTGGGTTAGACATATAAATAAGAACATCATCAGCATATGCAGACAACTTAATTTGGTGAGATTTAAGATGAAAACCATTAATGAGAGGATTATTTCTGATACGTTCCAGAAATGGTTCCAAACAAAACAGGAAGAGTAATGGTGAGAGAGGGCAGCCCTGACGTGTACCTCTTTGAAGGGAGAAATAAGGGGAAAAAAGACCATTGACAAAAATACATGCTTTAGGGTTGGTGTATAACAATTTAACATATGAGATAAACTTCGGCCCAAAACCAAACCATCTCAAAGTATGAATTAAAAATTCCCAATTAACATGGTCAAAGGCTTTTTCAGCGTCCAGGGATACAGCAGCTAGAGGGGAAGGATAATTTTTACTAAGAGCAAGGACATTGGAAAACATTCTGGCATTATCCGAGGCCAGGCGGCCTTTAACAAAACCAACTTGGTCTGGATTTATGAGCAAAGGGACAATTTTCTCTAAGCGAGAGGCCAATATTTTTGCAAAAATTTTACAATCGTAATTAATGAGTGAAATGGGACGGAAATTTTTACAATAGGAGGGATCTTTATCAGGTTTGGGAATCACAATGATAAGGGCTTCCAAAAAAGAACCTTCAGCATGGGAACTGGATATAAAAGAGTTGAAAAGTTCTAATAATTTGGGCGCAAAAATTGAAGAGAAAGCAGAAAGCAATTCAATTGAAAAGCCATCGGGGCCAGGTGCTTTTGCTTTCTTCAAAGCTTTGAGAGCATCAGTTAATTCTGCTAAGGAAATATCTTCTTCAAGGGATTGGAAATTATCTTGGGAAAGTCTGGGTTTAGGGATATCTCGGAAAAAAGAGGCGAAATCTTCTTCAGAGGGCTTGGTAGTGTCTGTGTATAAGAGATTGTAATATGATTGAAATGTGGCAGCAATATCAGAGTCAGACGAAAGGAGAGAGTCATCCAATTCTGAGTGAATGGGGCCAATGGCTTTACGCTCCGACTTAATTTTTAGATAATTTGCTAGCAATTTCCCAGCTTTGTTTTGGCCCCCGTGATATTTTGACTTAATCTTGAGGAGAACATTGCAAGCATCGTTTGTTACTATTTTATTCAGGGTGGATTTAGCATTGATTAAGTCTTGAAGTGATGAGGGAGATTTGGAGGAATAATACGCGTGTTCTAATGATTTTATATGGGCTAAAGTGTCTTTATATTTAATGTGTAGCAACTTCTTCTTCTTGGAGGAATAGGCAATGGTGAAGGCTCTAAAAGATGCTTTAAAAGCATCCCAATTGTTATGTAGGGAGGTATCTGAAGAATTATTGAAAGAAAAGAATTCCTTAATAAAAGAGGTCGCTTCTGAAATAAAGGTAGGGTCTGATAAAAGGAAATTATTGAACCGCCATCTGCCCTGTTTGCAAGTAGTAAGAGATAAGTCAATATGGGTGGAGACAGGGGCATGATCAGAGATAAAGATAGACCCAATGTCAGAGGATTGTAGACATGGTAACAGTGGTTTGGATACAAGAATATAATCAATACGGGACCTAGTATGATGTACAGGTGAGAAGAAAGTAAATTCGGAGGAATCAGGGTTACATGTTTTCCAGGTATCAAAAAGTGGGCGAGAAGAAATGGCTGTTTGAAATGATTTGTGGGTTTTGTCAGGTTTGAATTTGCACTTGGATTGCCTATCAGTGAACGGGTCCAACCAATTATTAAAATCACCCCCAACCACAATATCAGAAGTGGAAATTGACAGTAGTTTCAATTTTATAGATTGCCAAAATTCAGTGTCTGGCTTAACAGGCCCATAAATATTGAAGAAAGTCACTTGTCTTTTATTTATGAGAACCTCAACAAGTACCCAACGACCATTTGGGTCACACTCATATGATATAATCTGTGCATTAATAGACCTGTGAAATAAAATAACGACACCACCATGACGATCAATAGCAGGAGAGAAGACAATCTGATTTACCCATTGGCGTTTAAGCTTAAGTGATTCCACAAAACTGCGGAATGGACAAAATAAGAATAGGAGGGATGTTGGACTTGGCCCTTCTGGCAGGTTCACCCCTGAACTTTTTTTGCTTTTTACTGGTGACTTGGTGTGGTGATTTTTTGGTTTCTACGCACTTTCCCTGTGTCCCAGGGTAAAGTGCGTGCGCGCTCTGAGTGCATGTGGTGAGATAGGCCTGCCCTCCCATAGGAATGCATGGGGAATGTATGTGTCCCTAGTAGTTCCTGATGCGTGGGGTGTGCAGGCCCGAGTTTGGTATGTGCGGACTCGTGGGAGTGAATGCTGCGCGATGATGTGTGCGGCGTGCATGTACCTAGTGTGGAAGTGCCACTTCTAGAAGTGGGCACTTCTGTGTGCAGTGTGTCTGTCGCGTGATTGGCTGGTCATATCATGTGACGGGCTAGGGATTCCCCAGAGTCAGGATGAGTCACCCAGTGGTGAATGGGGAGTTCAGCAGCTAGATGGGTGGGAGGAGTACACCTGGGTCCTGAATAGGGCCGGGTTTTCCACACACAATGCTGGCCCCGCCCCCTGTGGTGCGACTGACGACCCTAGCCCTGCCAGTGAATAGGGTGAGGGGCTGAGCACATCAAGGGTGCTCCCCAACCAGCTGCGACTGGTTTTCCCCCTCACCCTGAACCAAGAACAAAGACTTTTACTGTATAAAAAGGGGCTGTGTCCCCTTACAATTTGTTCTACTTTGGATCCTGACAGGAGGGGGCTGCTGCTGCTGCTGCTGCTGCTGCTGGAGGCCAGGAGGAACCGCCACTTGGGATTGCCTCCCTGCCCTGGAGGGCCCAGTGAGCTGGCCCCTGGCCCAGCCTGGCCCCCTGCCTACCTTCTCAGGGACTTTGCTGGACTTTGCGCTTGTTGGTGTCCCTAAAGCGCCTGGAAGTGCCTTTTCATTCACTTATAGCGCTAGGAGCGCTTTAATTGGGGCCAGCAGCGCGGCGCTGCAATTACCAGCGAGGGAACCCCGACGTAGGGATTCCCTGCTATTTTTGCGACATTCAAAGCGGGTGCCCACCCCGCATTGTGTGCTTGTTGGCGGGTGCCCACCCCGCTGATTTAAGTATTCCTACGGCGGGTGCCCACCCCGCCGTATAGTGCATACCGAGGGAGCCCACCCCTCTTATCACCGGAGAAATCACCGCGGCAGCCCGGTTCTCAAACAGGAAGTCAGGCAATCTGTGAGGGACGTGGGCGTGGTCTAAAACAGGAAGCGGACGGGAGCCTAGCCCGCGCTCCTGTGACGGAGATCAGGAAGAGGACCGTCAGCCTAGAGTCCGGACGGAGGGCGGGAGCCTACCCCGCCTCCGTCGGTGAAAGAGAGCCCTGCGTCGCCCGGAGGAAGCCAGCGCGCTCCAGGGAGTGGTGCCGGCATCCAAAGAGTGCCCGAGTTCCAGGGCGGGACCTGAGCCTTCGCCCCGGTGAGTGGTGTCGGGAACTCCTGAGTCCCAGAGGGGGACTCCATCGTGGTGCTGCCGGTGAGTGGGGCTCGGCCACTGGGTGGTTGGGGGTGTGTCGGGGCACGCTTCTCGGTGCCCGCCCCCCCCCCTATCGAAGTCCGGGCCGGGGAGCGCCGTCCTCGTTCCCCATCCCCGCTGCCCCGCCTGACAGTGGGCAGCGGCAGCCGTGTGCAGAAAAGCATCATCTTCGAGTCCAAAGGGACTCCAACGGTTGGGGCCATTGAGTTTCAGAGTCCAGAGGGACTCCAACATTAGGGGCATAGTTGTATTTGAGCGCTCCTGCGCTCCAACGCTACGGGGGCATTTCTCCCTGTCTCAAGCCCAGAAGGGCTACCGCCAAAGGGGGCATATTCGTTTTAGAGCTCAGTGTAGCTCCAACATACGGGGGCACATGTGTTCTGAGAGCCTAGAAGGCTCCCATGTTTGACCCATCATTTGGCTAGAGCCCAGAGAGGCTCCAACGCGTGGCCTACACCATTCAGAGCCCAGACAGGCTCCAACGACTCCCATAAGTGTTCTAAGGGCCCCGAGGTGCCCAGGCCCCAGTCCCTACAGCTGCCCAGCACTTAGTGGGCAGCTGCAACGTTTAGGTTGGGGCCTCTGTGTTTTAGCTTGCGCAGCTTGCGCATCCGCGCCCTGACTTTGCTGGGACATAGGGCGTCCTAGCCCCGACAAGACCAGTTGGCCTAGGGACTGCCACAGGTGGTGGCGAATGTGAGTTTTGCGCTATTGTTCCTTTCCTGCACCTCTGAATGTGTTTATGCGTCATGTGCTTTGCTTTACACCGCTGAATGTATTTTATGCATCATGTGTTTCCCTTGTTCTACACCTCTGAATGTGATGCATCATGTGTAAAGTGCGTTTACCCCTACAGGTATTGTGATACTTAGGTGGTTGTTTTCTCTCTAGTACAGGTGGTGCTAGTGAGGTCCTGATTCCCTGCGCAATATTTTCCTAAGGTGGTTAGGGTTGCGTAGGTGGTACTTACCTGATACCAGTAGTTACTGGTTGGGTGCTACATATGTTATTTTGTACTACAGTATTATTCCTATGTTCTAAAAAGTGCTAATTCCTGACAGTGGTCCAGGTGGCCCTGTCCCCTGTATATATAACCCCTTGTAAATTCTGCCCGTGCCTGTTGGCACATTGTAGAGTGTGTGTTTTTATCTAATGTGTTGTGTATAATACAAAGGCTATTTTTATAGAATACCTTGTGTGGAGTTTCCTTTGTGGTGGGCCTTGGGTGTTGTTGCTGGGTGCGCGCGCAAACGCTTTACACATCGCCTCAGGGATAAGCCTGACTGCTCGTGCCAAGCTACCAAGGGGGTGAGCAGGGGTTATCTTTGGCGTGTAACTCCCCAGCCCTGACTAGAGTGGTGGTTTCTGTCTGGCTTTGGCGCAAGCCCTAGCCAACCAGAAATCCCATTTCTAACAAGGGACATTTTACATTGAGTAAGAGAAATGACCAAATCTTAAGAGACAAATCTGTACATGAAAACAAGGGTGAAACTGAGAGGAAATGGAGAGAAGGAAAAGAAAGGTAAGGAAGAGGGAGAGGAGGAGGAAAGAAAAGTAAAAGGAAGAAATAGAGAAAAGTAAACAGATCAAGGAAAGACATCCAGACCTGTAAAAAGAGGGAAAAACTGAGAGCGGAGAACGTAGTGACACCGAAGGACGCGGATACATAGAAAACAGATGCAGAAAATAATAAATGGGCTATGAGCCCAATAGGAATACAGAGAGACAGAAATTCAATGGGATGAAACAAGTAAGTCAACCAGAACAATTAAAGAAGAAACAACCCCAACATTATGACAAAAATTAAGAACCAGTATCCATGCCATGTGAGGAGAAATTATGAAGAAAAAGTTTGAGCTTATCCGGATCCTCAAAGGAACGTGTGCGACCCTCATGAGTGATCTTGCAAAGGCAGGGATGAAGAATTCCATATTGAATATTAAGCTGACGTAACTGAGGTCGAAGAGCGAGGAATTCCTTGCGTCTGGCGTTGGTAGCAGTAGAAACATCTTGGGATATAAAAATGTTATGGCCAGACCAGATAAGACGACGCTTGATTCTCACAGCCTTCAAAACCTGCATAAGCTCGGTGAATTCCAGGAACAACATTATAATACCACGAGGCTTGTTAGATGATGGCTGAAGCCGATCCAACCGGTGCGCTCTTTGAATGTTGAGGGGATTAGATGTGGACTGAAGGTCAAGAAGCTCAGGCAGAATTTTTTTTAGGAATGAGACTAGGTCAGCCCCTTCAACATTTTCCGGCAGGCCAAAAAGGCGTAAGTTATTTCTACGATTTCGATTTTCAAGATCCTCTGTGTGGAGTTTTAGTTTAAGAATTTCTTGCTCAAGGGAAGGAATCTTTACAGAGACATCTTGAATGTCACTAACCCGTTGCTCAAGGTCTAATACCTTACTTTCCATGACAATCCATCGTTCCTCAATTTGTTTGAGCCTGTCGTTGGTAGCAGACATGAAAGGCTGAAGGCCACGAACCTCATCCAGAATGGAGTCCAGAACAGGGTTCTGTGATGAAAGGATTGGTGACGGTGGATCGTTTTTGTGCCTTTTCGGTTTTGTACCAGAGACCGATGGCCTGGACACATGGGGATCACTAGCCATCTTTTAGAAACAGAAAGGCAGACACCCAGCAATCGCCAAGGGTACAAAAATCGCCAAAGGAATGAAAACTTGACGGCACAGTACTGTAGCAAAGGAGTCGCACCACACCAACAGGGATATTGTGTCAAATCAATAAGAGATAGTTGAATATGAATGTAATCCGAAATTCCTGCAAGGTAAAATCTATCCCAGGATGGACACAGTCATAGAAACCAATAGAACCACATCTTAGCTGAAAGTGGCCCAGCAGCGGTATGCAGAAATCACCTCATAAAAGTAGAAGAAATCAGGAATAGCAGAGGCAGGTCAAGCTGTACAGAGCAGGAGAGGAGAAGCACATGATCCGCACCAAATGCCAAGGCAATGCATTGCTGTACCGGGAAACGTTGACAGTCCGGTAATAATGCCCCTTATTTGGAGTTCAAGTAATGGAGAAAATCATAGTAGAGGCAAAGAAGAGCCTCAGAGCAGAAGCCAGCCCAAGTTGATAAAAATATGTGAGGGAGATGCGAGCGCCGCTAGGAAACGCATCAAAATGGCGGCCGCTCGCATCTCTGAGGGGGGAAAGACGCCGCTTCGGTGAAAACCGTTGAAAGCAATGGATTGCGGCAAACAAAAGCGGCCAGCGGACTCACCGCGACATCACAACAAAGGGCAGTCCCTTCTGATAGAAAAACTGCACAAATGAAGCTGGAGAGAAGGCTCCGCGTCCCGCGACGGAGCGGAGCTCAAACAGGATCCGCCATTACACTTCGGCGGTCAAGCCACGCCCCCCCTACTCAACTTTTCTACCACTAGAAAGTAAAATGTCCAAAAGGAGCGTCTTGGTTAATGAATTGGATAGTAGTATTGGCAGCTATTGCAAACCAGTGGTGCCCACACTTACTGTTGTGTCAAGTAACTACTGACTGTCCCACTATCTCTATATTAATGAAAGGCTTGGCCAAGCAGGAATAGCAGTAAAACTACAAGCCTCTGCTCTCCTGCCAGCTGTAGAGGTGAGGGAGAGAAGACATATGGCAGTACCAACACTAAAAGCTATTTAGCTGGACTGAAGGAAAGTGAGCTGCTGAGAATCTTAGTCCTCCAATCTGTTCTCAGACTAACAACTATCATATTAATTGCGCAACCTATAGAGAAGCAAGGGAAAATGGGTGAAAGGAGACTGACACAGAAGTCCATCATCAGCATGTGCCGGTTCAATCACAAGAAAAACATGTTGACCCAGCTGAGACCGGGTAGGTATAGTAGCAAAAAGACAACGTCTCAACTGGTAAATGATGTAAGGGAACCGTTAAGCATGAGAATTAATCATATAGCACAGGAAGGGACAAGGGAGACCAAGAGGAGGATGAAGGGTTGTTATTTGTAGATAGAAGCACAAAAATACAACTAAATTACAGTAACCATAACAAC
This sequence comes from Triturus cristatus, assembly GCF_964204655.1. NCBI lineage: Eukaryota > Metazoa > Chordata > Amphibia > Caudata > Salamandridae > Triturus > Triturus cristatus. The sequence goes on from NC_140579.1 coordinate 1,187,062,292, forward strand.
CATATGTGCACTGGAGGTGTAGTGGTGAGTGAACGGCGCAGTGACATAAGTGTATAAGCAACAACGTAGAACTGCGAAGGACAATTAAACCATGGGGGTCAAACAAAAGTATTTACAAAGGAATATACAGTCACAAACATAATTTCATTATTTGTGAATGACCCTTTTCAATGCCGCAATTGGCGTTGTGGAGTCGACGGCGTTTCGACCTCTTTAGCTTGAGGTCATCATCAGGACTATGGTTACACGATTCAATGGTACTTCTTGAGTCAAGGGATGGTGAAGGTCCGAGGAAAGTGAATCACACGGAACACGGTAACGTCAGGGTATCAATAGAATGTTGACTGTGATAGATATCAGTAGTGATGATGGTAGTGGAGCGCTAGAGTGTGCGTCGTGCTAGGCAGCGCTCTGAAAGTCGAAAGGAACGGAATAACTCATCGCTCGGTGGGCGCTAGAGAGTGCTACTTCGTGCTAGGCAGCGCTCCTGGACGTAGAAAGTGTAGTCATATGGAGTGGAGTCTGTCTGGAAATTAGTCAGCAGTTCTGTACACAAAACCGGGATCAGTCCGGAAGTGCACACATGGTTGTTATGGTTACTGTAATTTAGTTGTATTTTTGTGCTTCTATCTACAAATAACAACCCTTAATTCTCATGCTTAACGGTTCCCTTACATGATTTACCAGTTGAGACGTTGTCTTTTTGGTTGAATCACAGCCAGGGAATCAGGAGGAAAGGAAAAGGAAGCACAAGGTTAGGACGATAGATTAGGAACAGTGGAATATCAATAGACTGGCAATATGAACAACTTACCAAACTTCAAGGTGGGCGGAGCTGTGATGAGCCCTCACACCAGCCAAGAACTGGCCGAGAAACCCAGGACTCCAAGGAGTGATAAACCAGAAGTTTGTGCTACAGCATCCGGCCCAGACAAATGCAGAAACAGGGAGGTTGGTACTGAATAGCTAATTGGTGAACCTGAGGGACTCAAAGGGTATCGAGTGGCAAACTCCTTGGAACCGGAAAAGTGAGAACTACAAGATTTGTTGCCAGGCTCTTACCTGTAGGGCAGAAGGGTTTAACTACTTGCGCTACCGTAGGCAATCGAGAATTAAGGCCCAACTCAGAAGTGAGTGTACCCCAGCAGTTAGTGATCTAGTCTTTCTTTCCTATCCTCCACTCCCAGTTTTCCAACTCCTACCCTTGCGTGGTGAAGGATATTAAGAATGTAACCCAGGCTGCGTCCACTGCCAGTTTCTTACCAGGGTCCTGACAGACCAATGTTCACTACTTTAGAGTAGTGATTTGCTTCCATTGTGTGGACAGAAGAAAATAAAGTGCTGAAGGCAAGTGTGTTGCAAACGCACACAGGTGAGCTATTGAAAGAACACTCAGACATTTTGCTTTAAATGCACTTACACAAAAGCATAACCTCCCCTGGATGATTCAGTGGTGCAGTTGCGCAAAGCAGCTATGGAGGATTTCAGTCCTATTTACAAAGGATTAATGGTTTGCAAATTCTCCAGAACTGAATCTTTAACATATTCACATGCTTTGACCCCTGGTGTCAAGACAATGCAATGAATCAATATTTTGAGGAACACTTACAGGTCAGTAAATATCGAAGTATTTCTCACCTTAATGATGGTAGTGTGTTGTGGGAAATAACTGCTTGCAATTAATGTTTCTTTCTTTCTAGGAAAATACCTCCAGCAACGGATCTTCAGCTGCCTCCTACGACTGCATCTTCTGTCCCTGTATCATCTACCGGCCGCCCTTCTCCAAACTCTAGCACTGTCCTTGTTACTGGAGCTTCCCATGGAAATCCTCCCAAGACCGTGTCTTCCTCTGTGACTTTGGCTACCTGTAACAAGGAGACTAGGCTCCATCCTTCCCTCAGCTATGTAGCTGCTTCTCCACACGCCGCTGCTGCATGCAGCCAGTCGGACTGTACTGGTGGCAACAGCCACTCTATTACCTCTCCGCTACCAGCTAACACACCATCTCCTTCCTTCAGCAGACTCCCTTCAAATAAGTCCAGTCGCTCCTCCAAGGGAAAAGAGGGAAGCAGTCATGATACTGAGCACCTATCACGAAAACGCAAACAGTCTTCCGACCCTACCCACAATCCTTCGTCTCACAAAAGGAACTGCAGTCTGGATCCTGGTAAGGTGAATCCTTCCAGTATACGGACCTCCTCATCTATTTCGCCTGCGCCATTGCCCTCATCCTACCCTTCACAGACTAAGCCTCCATCTGACTCTATTGTGAATGGGAAAATCTCCGCAAGCAGTAAGGTAACAAAGGTGGGTCACTTGGACCCTCGGGGGTCCCCTCACCAGCAGGTGAATGTTTTAACACTGGAAAACCGGGGGTCGCCAGTTAATGGCTCGAAAGCTCTACCACCGAACTGCATTTCTGAAGAAGAGGCAAAAAAGCGCAAAAACCTGGCCACATACTGCCGGTCTGTGAAGCCGAAGCACTCCACCTCTCCCTCCGATGCTAGCTGCGCAGTGCGGAGGAAGAAGCCAGGGACCTCACTGGGGTTTGAGGAGAAGCAGAACACGTTAAAGGTGATGCAACTTTGGCAACTGTGCGATGGCATGTTCAGTAATTTATTGGCACTCAGTGCTTTGTCAGAGCAGGGGGCTCTCTTACCCCCGGTGTCTTGTGTTCATGTCTTCATGCCTTCAAGATGGCATACCCTCATGGAGGGAAGGGTCTTGGTGTCTGATGTTGAGGCATTATAGGGTATGTTGGCAGAATGCTTTCTGTAAAGAGTTTTAGGCAATGTGGACTGTACATTTCATAAGGAGACTTTGGGAGTTGTGCAGACGTGCTGGCTCTAATTGTAGTTGTAGTGAATTATACTGGAGTGCTGGCTGGGCACAGAAGTCTGTGGAATGTAGCATAAGCAATGGTTTTGAGGAGAATTTAAGGTAGTGGTGTAAGAGAACGATGTGAAGTGAGTTGTAGGGAATGATGCAGTGGTCTTGGATGGGAGGAGAGTTGTAGACCATGATGTAGGAGCAGTTGACGGGTTGAGTTCTAGCAAATGATAAAGGAAATAGGGATTTTGATCTTGCTACATGAAGTAGTTCTAGATTCTTTTACTTTCAAAGCAATGCTCTCAAGGGGTGGTGTGATTCGGCAATGATTTGCCTGCCATCTAATTTCAGGAATGAAATGTGCAATTCATTTATGTATTTGAGACTTGAGCAGAACATTATCAGACAACTTTGAATAGGAAAGCGTACACTATATAGGCATTACTGCAAATGTGAGTATACAAAAGTAAAATTTTTAGAACTGTTAGTGTTCTATGGATTTTAAAACTTGTGTCAACGGAAACATTTCTTTGCAACTGCAATATTATATGCAATTTGAACATAGGCGATCAGGCTTCGTATGCATTGGCTTTACTGAAATCATGATGCAGTCAGTTTTTTTTTTTGCCATGTTGTTTTTAAAACCTACAACTTTGGAGGCAAAAGGGCCCTTTGAGTCATGTGTCTTGTGCTTGATACTATTAGACTCGATCTTTTAGTATCCAACACCAGATGTGCCTCTAATTTGAGGTTAAAAAGAAAGCGTAGAGTCCAGGAGAGGCATTAACCGTAGTCACTGATCTTTAATTCACTATGTGCTTTCACATGAGTGCCAAAGGTGGTCTGTGCTTCAAAATCATGATACTCAAAATTGCCTTGCTGTCTCACAAAGGTGCACTCGATCCCAGCAACTAAAGAACAGTAGAACTTGCATTTGTACACCCCAAACTAACTCATGCTTTGTTGTATATTTCACTTTTGGCTATTACTCGCCTAAATAGAACAGCAATTTATGGGTGTGGTTAGAAATGTTCTGACAGTAAAGCAGATAGGAAGAGACCACTTTTCAAAGACATTATCCCAAATGATGCCAAGGAAGACGACAACACAGACTTTCCATTTGGCAGAATGTCAATGTCTACAAGTGATCTGATGGCATACAATACTCTAGTACAAAAGGCGGCTGTGACACATGACCTTAATTAATGTAGGTTCCTCACCCAAGGTGTTATCCTGACGCTTGAACTTGCAGATAGAACAGCCTCTTTTACTTCTTATGAAAAGGTACTCCATGATAGTGAAGGACATTTTCCTTAAGCCTTCTAGTATTAGACGGTGGCATCCAGACCTTAAACCTGCACCTCAAAATCTCCATTATGTGAAAAGACATTCAAGAGCAGATTGAGGCTTTGTAATAAAGGTAGGAAGGAAGTGTATTAATCAAAGCTTCCTGTCCCTGGCCAAGGAGGGAAGTGCATTGAGGTATGTCTTAGGAATCTATCATTCGCATTGAGGGGCCAGTTTTGCTTCATAATAGAATACAGTGACAAAAGTATGTGTGGCAAGAGGTGTTTGTCGTGTTTTGATTATACAGAAGACATTGCTGCCTTTTTAATGGGGAGTCCGGGAAAATAACTGCCAACAGTTGCATCAGTGGACCTGATGTGCAGAGGATGACGCAAGGCAGGTTTTGACTGCATTATGCTGACACGGTCCAGTTATTTGCGAATGTCCGTCTTCAGACCAGAATGTACAGCATCCTTGGTAAATATATATTCTTTTTTTTTTTTGGTAGTCCTTTGCCTTTTATAAAATAGACAGTCAAAAAACTATGGTAGTTTTCCAGCCAAAGAGACTAATTCAGAGGCCTTTGCAAACACCATTCCGATGAATCCTTGCTGATCCAGAGGCATCCTCAAACTGGTGACCCTAAAGACTGAGTCATTGTTGGATGGTAATCGCAAGTGCTGTAGCAAAGAAATTCTCGTAGAATGGAAACCTGGAGGAGAAAACGTGTTTCCATTGGACTGGGTTTGGAGAACCATTAACCTATGGATGTTTGAAATGGTCACGAGATATTATAAATTGGATGAAGCCTCGATTAAACCACCTGCTTCAGGAAAATAGTGTACATTTTGTAATGATGCTGTAATAAATGGGTACCCTAAAACCGTAGGGATTAATCTCTTAACTCTAAAGACAGATGGTTCACTCGGACCAGTATGTACACCTAACATCAGGAAACTCACCTAAATGTACATGAAGTTGCAGAATTATGCCGCTTATGTACAAGAAAGGATTTCATGACTACGTTAATCTTATGTCTTATTTTCCTTATTTACACATGCTAATAAATCCCATACGCTAAGATATCTCGGGATGAGGAAGGAATGGCAATATAGGTTAATAGTACTGAAGATTAGAATGAAAGAATATGGCCATGATGTTCACCTAATGTGTGGGCAGCAGACCTAGGATAACTGAGCGTGGCATATGTAGATGATTGACTAACTAGAGCAGTTTTAATGGAGAAGCATGCATGGTATACTTGGAGTACTCTTCACAGTAGATTTCAAAATATAAAACGCATCTCACCTTGATCAAAACATCTAGTTTTAGCTGCAGGTTTAGATAAGGAGGAGAAAGTTTCCATTCACACACATCTTTCTGCTGTTACAGGCATTAGCGTTTCATGCACTGTGATGTATTACGCTTCTAGCTACTGCCATAGGGAAGATGAAAATGCACCCTCTCGATGAGTGTTTGGATGACCATCTTGGATGCTTGAGAAGATTTAGTGGTTGTGCGAAAGCAGATGACCGAATTTCTCCAATTTTTGCAACGTCTGCAATCTGATCTGTTTAGGTCTCGCCTAGCGAAAGCAGCGCATGCGTTGCTTTCGCTATTGCGAGTACCCTTTGGAATCAATTCTGCGGCGGGCTTGCATGCACGCGTCTGCATGGACAAACATGGCTGCTCTCGCCATCTGTCCATAGCAGACAGCATGCGCGTGTCTGTCGGACTGTGGACAGCCCGACGCCATTTTGCGATGCTTTCGTTGTCATAGCAACGAAAAAGCGATCGCTTTCACTGCTGCTTGTATTCTGTATCGTTGCTTTTTACTGCTTACCAAAAAATACATTATTTCAACAATATTTCAGGGTTGCCATAATGTCCTAACACTAAAGTTTGTTTTAATCGTTTATCCTGATGGTGTTTTCGTCATAGACGTTTCTTCATAGTGTCCCAGGTTTATTACTGACACTGCATTTTACTTGAGAAATGTTAAAGGTGTTTCATTGAAACCATATCGGCACAAGGGTTTTTAGGCATAACCCACTTTTATGATCATTTACAATATCACAGTCATCGCAACACACAAGTCTCATAGTTTTTTATTTTTTATTACTGCAGGTGTGTATAATTGTCTGTAGTGCTGCATTGTTCTTGTTTAACCTTTAGACGGCGCCACTGAAGTGAAGTTATGAGATATGGAGGTCAGTTTCCTCCAGACAGCTAGAGAGAGGGCATTCTCCGTTCCTATACATCAGTACAATACATTTGGCGTTTACTCGCTTATTTTAAAGTGTTATGCTCATCGTTGGAGTCCCTTTTTTTTATCTTTCCCTGGTCTGCATTTGCTCTTTAGCTGTTTTGTTGAAGCCCTGTTAGACCCCTTATACTCTTCGCACAGTCATGATAATTAAAATTCTCCACCAGTGAGGTAGTTCTTCAAGTGATAGATACTGCCCGTTTCTATGTTTTCGTGGTATGGAGACCTCCTACCACAGAGTAATGCAAATGACATATAACTAGCAAGAGAGCATGATGGGACTGAATGCATTTACTGTATATATTTGAGTGGAAAATCAAAGTTCGTATTCATTTGGATTATTTTATAACTTCAAAGTATGTAAAATGAGTACTGGTTAGTTGAGTAGTATTAAAATATTTTTATAACATTCTGAAGGTGCACAGCTTTGTCAGTAAATGCTGGATAAATTATACACCTGTAGTAATGTGTGGAAACATTGTCACACTGCCTTTCTAATTAATTATCTCCTACATCTGTCTTTAGCTTGAAAATTGAAATTAACATTTGTCAGCAAATTCAAAATATAGCTTCAGTCTCACACTGACTGATTTTGGTTGAAAGTGCAATCACTCATTTGCTCAGCTTCTAAAGCGAAGGAGAATTATTGGATTGCATTTTGGTTCTAAAAACTTGCTTGTGGATCAAGGAGTATGTTCTTGCACTTTTTCCAATGAGTGCTACTTTCACGGTACAGAGTACGCTTCATTGATAAGAGGGATGATATATTAACCCTCCCTTTGGTGCTATCGATTAGCGCATATTCTGTGATCCACAATGCTAATCGTTCAGGCTTTTGCATATTGTAAGCTTTTTGTCTCGCTTTAGTCAGGCAGAGAACAAGTAACACATGGTTGGTAGCAGTGCAGAATTCCCTTACCTTGTAGATATTGGAGTTCTTTTATTCAATAGCCTCAGTGTGATTAAGTAGTACTAGAATACCACTGTGAAAACAAGCGGTCAGCTGGGTTGCAGAGGAGTTAAAGCAAGCAGAAAGGGGAAATTACCTTGCTATTATACAGATCCCACGTTAGGCGTCATCTGAAATGTTACCTTCAAGAGGCTTCACCTGGGATGTTGTGGCCCATTCTGAAGGCCTCATCTAGTCCAATGTCTTTTTCTGGAGGCCTCCTCTGCAGTATTGTGTAACCATGAACTGAACCTCTGGGATAGTGTGTCTACTTCGACAGCCTAATCTGGAGTGCTGCCTTGTACGAGAGTCCTCATTGAGAGTGTTATGTTTTTGCAGCATTGTATCCACTTCTGCAGGCCACATTTGTCATATTTTGTTCAGTTCTTGGGGTTACATGTTGAGCATTATGGTCACCTCAGGCACAGATGTGACCATAGGGGTGGGCGCTTCGATGGATTTGGATTGTGTAAGGCTACTTGAATCGGTGGAAGGAAAGGCGAAGATGGATATAGAAGTGGGTTGGTGTAGGCTTTGTGGGTTAGAGGTTGAATGTATGGATTGTGAATGGATGGAGTACGGTTAGTTATAAATAGGGTATGGATTGATAGTGAATGCTCTTAGGTGTGCGACAGAGGAAAGGGAAGTCGTGAAAACGATATTGGTGGGTGGTGAGGGATTATTGTTAAAATATTCGTATTTACTAAACCATGCAATTCTTTTTTTATTTTTTATTTATTTATAAATAAAGCACTGATAGTAATGTAACATTGCACTCCTTTCTAAATAATGTTCCCCCCTTTCATAGCTTATAAAAGAACTAGCTGAGGCACTGGGATACAGATTCACCCAAAACTGAACAGGTTGGGCAATTAAGTAAGCTAGAATTGGAAACAATTCTAAAGTGGAAACATCAACCTTTACAAAGCAGTCCTGGGTAAACCCAGCTATCACTAGCAATGTTGGCGCATAGATTTCTCGCAGTTGCTTAGAGGTCTTTCAGATAACAACTGTAAACGTCAACAGATAAATTTGTTCATTCTGCCCATGAAATTAGCATTCGCTACCTCAAATGGCATAACGTCTGATGCTCGAGAAAAGAACCCAGTCATTTACTCTCTGTATCTTACGTAGGCTGTATGTCTGCTGTAAAGATATTTGTATGACCTGCAGGTCACAGCGCATAATCAATATAAGGTCTCCTCAGCCCTTAATCATTTTAAGATCCATACATCTCCGAGCTGCCAAATAATTGCAATTCGGCATCAAGCCCTCAAGTGTGGGCTTTCCCATAACAAATCCTTGCTAGCAGATATGCTTGACAAACCTGGGGAAGAGGTCCAGATATACCATGGGCCAGACGGGTACTGTTCCACCGAAGAACCAGGCTGAATTAGGCCTGGCGGCGCAGGGTACGCCTTAATCTCCTGAGTTCACCTGCTTTGTTGAACAGAGACACAGGACACTCTGTTGAGCGTAGAAGATCAGGTTTATTAGCTGCAGCTAAGTACAGTTGTCCCAGAAGTACACCTGGTATGTTCTTAGGAGACTGCCACTTTACTCCATGGCGCACAATCTTTTATAGCACATAGATTCACCAAGAACACACCCAATGCATACATGTTTAGCCAATGGGAAGAGTTTGAAAACAAGATATAACCAATGAGAAAAGTTTGAAAACAAGATATCAAGTAACCCAAATAAACCTCTCTTACAACTGTTTTTGTCACCCCACCCCACAAAGTTAATTAGTGATTGGGTCTACAACTCAACTTGCAGGTGGCAGGACACATTTGTATGCTTTGGAGGACAGTTGTGAAACGAGAGAATACAAGTAGAGAATAGCGAAGGCCAGAAGATAAGATAAAGTCAGGAAAGAATGGTGCAAACCAACAGATAGTTGAAACAGGGATCAGTCGGACCAGACGGGGATTAGTGGACTCAGCCAGTCCCTGACATCAGTCTTGTAAACAGAGGCAGGAGGTTATTTTGACACGTAGCAGTGGAAAAACTTTGTTCATTGTGCTGCCTGAGTGAGGGCAACATAAAATGGCGGTGGAACACAAAATGGTGGCTGAATATAAGCGAGATCGAAAATCAAATTTCCTCAGACCCTCCTTTTGCCATAACTCAGCCAAAACATCACAGATTCACGTTAATCTGAATCAATGTCAATAGCCATGAAGTCGTCAACCTGTTGCTGCAACATCATTTTAATGTTCTCTGTTTTCTGTGACTCAGGTCTTGGGACACACAGAGTTGCACAAAGACCGCAGATGGTGGAGCCACACTGCATACAGAGACAACATGAAAAAATGATGGCCAAAACCACTCCAAGGAAGGTTAGTGCCTTCCATCCCCATTTAGACAGTAATCCCCAAAACCATCCCAATAAAGACCAATCTCCTTCGTCTTGATGGATCGATTCGGAGATCATATGTAATTTGGAGATGGCTTGGTATACCGTAGGGGCGTCGTCAGGTATATAAATACAACAGCTTGATCCGATCAATTTACAGACTCCACCACGATCTGCAAGAATAACATCTAGTGCAATCTGGTTCTGCAAAGTCATGAGACGGTCCGCCTGAAGTTCAGCTGTGAGATTACTCAAGGCTCCTACAGTGACATCTATGGTAGTCTCAACAACACGAACCAGCTGTCTCATGTTTCTGCTGTTGGCCATTGGGCCCCAAAAAGGAAGAAATCCTTTGAGGAAATCACTTCCCTCTTGTCCTGCCGTGTCTTTAGAATCAATAATCCCTCTGCCATATCTGTTTCTATGATGGCCTAAAGGAGCAGTGTATGTAGGAGGGAGAAGAAAAGCTATATAGCATGTTCCTGAAAAATCCGTTGGTAGCCATGTGTAAGCTCTATCGTGGCAGACAAAATATGTGCCCTGGAATGACACTAACGGCGGTGAATTTTGAGACGTGTAGATGTAGGTATGGGAACAAAAGCTTTTTCTTTGTCCAGTGTCAGTAGTTTGGCCATTCATTTGTAAACAGAAATTACCTTGATGAGGGACAGTCCAAATTGGTGGAGATTTTCCCTGTTTAGTTTTATCTGTAAGGCTAGTAATGTAACGAGTCACGTTCCAATTAGTATATGATTGTCTCTCATCAACAGGAACCTTATTATTCTCCACAATTTTAGTCATAGCTACCATTCCCTTTATCAGAGAATTATGACTAACATCTGGCTTACTACCATAGGAACCAACTGGACGTCTAAATCGGCTCTGATATGCATTTGAAAATATTACAAAATAAGCCCAAGCGGAACCTTCATAAGAAAATGGAAGGACTAAATATGGCATCCCTTTATCTGTGGTATGAGGCATAAGCCCACACACCCAACAGTAGGTTGTGTTAACTACCAATTGGTGTTGGTGCAACAATTGGATAAATGAATTATTAAAATATTCTGTTCTCCTGATTAGTTCATGTTGGGGCAGTGTATATAATTGATGTGGGGAGATAGTAGAATGAAGAGGCAAAGAGATAGAATTAGGGACAACTTTTTGCTGCGTAGCATGAATAACCCAACCTACACAAGTCAATAAGATACACAAAAACATAAAAACACACAATGATACGCCACATTGACTGTACAATATTTTACAATATTTCTTTCTCATCTCTTCCTTATTATCCTTCTTTCCTAATTTAACATCCATCCTCTAAAATTGTTGCTCACGGCAATCTTCCTTACTCACTTGGCTGTGATTATTAGCCGTCCTATGACACTGCAAGTCCTGGGGGCCTAGCCACTATACAGGTCACAAACCAAGAATCCTACCGTGACCCTGCAACCTGGACAGATGATAAAAATGTAGCAGAAGAGATGAAAATCTCAGGTGTCCTTGACCAATCTAGGTCTTAAATTGTATCTAGTCCTTGTTGGTACAGTTTGGTCTTGAAATCGGGTCTGTGGCTCTGTAGTGTTTAATCGGAGATGGGAAGGTATGGCTTCCTGTAGAATGTCTTCATCTTCTTTCTCCGATCGAGTTCCATCCAGGTGTGCACTACTGAAAGGTATGAATCGGGGGACTTTTTCTCCTTCAGAATCACCTATACCTTTACGAACCCATTGATTAAAACGCAAGGGCAAGGGCACTTTCTTGCAGTGCACGCCGTGGAAACAGGCTATTGTTAAACCATTGAAAAAGAATACTCAAATTAAAAATGTGGTACTAGAAAATCTTCGCCCGATCTCGCTACTGCCTTTTGTAGCAAAGATCGCGGAGAAAATAGCTAACAGACAACTAACTGATCACATAAATAAGCACGATCTGCTGCATTCCTCACAGTCAGGTTTCAGAAGTGCCCATTCAACTGAATCAGCACTACTGTACGCCACTGAAGCACTGAGGAAACATGCCGATGAAGGTGATACGGCCGCACTAATCCTTCTTGACCTCAGTGCGGCTTTTGACACCGTATCACATCAGCTGCTCCTAAATAGGCTACAATCTTGTGGCGTGAGGAATGAAGCCTTAAACTGGCTGGTGTCTTTTCTCTCGGGACGCAGTTTCAGAGTGGCTCAAACACCTTACCTATCCAAAAGTATGCCTCTTACTCAGGGAGTTCCTCAAGGCACTATATTGAGCCCTACCCTTTTTAACCTATACGTAAGTCCCTTAGCGGAACATGTAGAACAACATAATGTATCGATTGTTTCATACGCGGATGATACACAACTAATTGTTCTATTATCACAAAAAGATGATCTAGCATCCTCCCGCTTTTCCAATTGCCTATCAGAAGTAGCGACTTGGATGTCCAACCACTGCCTCAAGTTAAATGGTAATAAAACAGAGGTAATGGTTGTGGGCAGGTCACCAACCATTTGGTCCTCTGCCTGGTGGCCAGATTCCTTAGGACAACTGACCAACCCAAAAACAGAAGTTAAAAATTTAGGAATCTATTTTGACTCTGAACTGAACTTCCTCAACCAGATCTACAGGGTAGCAGGCAAATGCTATGGAACTATAAAAATTCTACGCAAGATCCTAGATCTTCTGCCTTCTAGTGCCAGGAAAACTATTGTCCATGCAAATATAACCTCCCAACTGGACTATGGCAATATCCTCTATCTAGGCACTACCAAAGAGGGATTAGCCAAATTACAGCGGGTACAGAATGCTGCCGCTCGACTTGTACTCGGTCTTCCAAGAAGAGCGAACTCAAGGAACGCCCTAAAAAAACTACACTGGTTGCCAGTGGAAGAGAGGATCATTTTTAAGACTTTATGTTACGGCCACCGCATCCTCAGGAAGACCAGCCCAAAATACCTTCAGTCTCTCCTAACAGAATATACTCCGGGACGGAACCTTCGGTCTTTAGGTAAGGCCTTGGTTATAGTACCAAGGATATGCAAGGCCAGACTAGGAGCTCGCTCTTTCAGATATAGGGCGGCAAAAACTTGGAACACTCTGCCAATGTACTTAAGAGCAGAGACATCTGAAAGAGATTTCCGCAAACACCTAAAAACCTGGCTGTACAGAAGGACAGAATCCCCTTAGTCTTAAGCCCTACACCTCACCCCCTAGAACAGCTCCCTCTCAGATGTCTTAGCGCGGGGACACACCGTCTGGTGTAACCAAGCGCTCTATAAATGGATAAAACTAAAAACTAAACTTTCCCTTCGACTTTTACTGCTGTGCGAGTTGTTAGGAGGACTTGTCAAGGTGGCCTCCAGCGAGGTTCCAAATTCTTTGTCCTCTGAAAATTTTTCACGCAGACCCAGTCTCCAGGTTGGATAGAATGACCTGGGTCTGTGGAGGCTTCTGGTAAAGGGTTTTGAACCTGTTGGTGAAGAACACGTAATTTAGTGGTGAAGTCATGTAAATAGTCAATCAGCATTGGATACTGTATGTCAGAGTACTTTTTAGGGCGAGGGACTCCCCATACATTAGCTGGGCGCTCAAAAACAACCTCGTATGGGCTGAGTCCCAAACGAGAATGTACAGCTGTTCTAGTGGACAGGAGAGCCAAAGGTAAAGCATCGGGCCAACTAAGACCTGTGCTGGCTTGTACTTTTGCAAGCTTAAGTTTGAGAGTGCCGTTATAGCACTCTACCAAACCTGCGGACTGAGGATGATTTGCCGCATGAAATTTCTGCCTTATACCAAGACCGGTACACTCCTTTTGCATAATTTGGCCTACAAATTCACTTCCATTGTCACTCCAGACAATGCGCGGCAAACCAAACCTAGGGAAGAACTCTTTTAGAAGAACCTTGGCAGTGGACAAAGCAGTGTTGTCTTTCAGGGGGAAGCCTCTATCCATCTGGAAAAGGCACATACCACCACCAGAACATATTTAAAATTGTTACATCGATCCATGTGAATATAGTCGATTTGCAACACCTCAAAAGGATATGTTGGGGGAGCAAAATGACCTGCCGGAGTTGGGGTTCCCTTTCCCGGATTGTACATCAAGCAAATGATACAATGCTTCACCACATTATCTGCACATTTTGGAATCCCTTCGTTCAGCCACACTGGAGCCAGAAGTTTACATATTCCTTTCGCACTGATGTGGGCTGGACCATGCGCCATAGTAACTACAGGCAGTACATAGGCATCTGGTAAAAACCAACGCTGGTGTTCTGACAATTCTATCCAACATCCTGTTGCGTTTAACATTCCTGTACTCTCTTTCCACTTTCTCAGCTCTTTCTCTGTAGCATCTCCCTGAATCGATATCACACTTTCTATTGTGTCCTCACACATCCCTCTTTCCCTGACCCAATTCGCAGGGCCCGCAACATACATGCGACTTGTAGCATCTCTGGCTGTCCTTTTTGCTACCTCGTCCGCAAAAGCATTTCCGCGACCAACATCATCAGTAATCTTCTTATGCGCACTACATTTCACAATTGCTATCTGGGTAGGCAAAGCAAGTGACTCAAGAAGATCAGTTACCAATTGACCATACTGTATTTTAGTACCGTGGGAGGTAAGGAATCCTCTTTCCTTCCACAAACGACCGAAGCTATGCGCCACACCGAACACATACTGGCTGTCGGTATATACATTCACTCTCTTTCCTTTAGATAACACACATGCTCTGGTCAAAGCTATCAGTTCAGCCGCCTGAGCTGAATTATATCTGATGCGTGCTGTCTCCACAATTGTATACAAGGTGGTAACAGCATAAGCTGAAGTTATCTCGCCATTTGGGAGTTTGAAACAAGACTCATCCACCCACAGGATCCCATCTGGATCCACTAGCGGCGTATTTTTCAAATCAATTCTTCCTTTTGTTTCCTCCTCAGTACGGAGAAAACAATCATGTTGTTCCTGAATATCTTTCTCTTCTGGAAGAGGTAACAGTGTGGCTGGGTTTAAAATATTACATCGTTTGATGTACACATGACTAGCCAAGAGCGTCAGCTCATATCCAGACAATCGAGCACTTGTAAGATGTTGTGTTTTCGTCCTATTTAGCAAGGTATCCACTGCATGTGGTACCATAACAATGAGAGTATTATCTAGCACCACTCCAGCAGACTGACAAATAGAAATTGCTGCTGCTGCTGTAGCTTTAAGACAACTAGGCAATGCCTTGGCTACTGGGTCTAATGTAGCTGAAAAATAGGCACATGGCCGCTGTTTGTCTCCAAATTGTTGTGTTAAGACTGACAACGCACAACCCTCTCTTTCATGGACATAGAGCGTGAAGGGCTTACTGTAATCTGGAGTACCCAACACAGGAGCAGAACACAGAGCAGCACGTAAATCAGTAAAACTCTTTTGACATTCGTCATTCCAAGGAAGGGGTTGGGATGTGTCTTTCAAAGTGAGTGCTGACAGAGGCTTGGCCAGCAAAGAAAAATTTGGAATCCATTGCCTACAATAAGAGGTAATGCCTAGAAAGGCACGCACCTCTCTTTGTGTGGATGGCACAGACACTTGCACAATGGCTTGAATTCGTTCTGGGGTTAATCGCCTTCCCTCCTTCGATAAGAGATGACCCAAGTAGGTAACCTCTCGACAGACATATTGTAGTTTAGAAGGCGAAACCTTATGATTAAGATCAGACAAGTGACGTAACAGTGCAACAGTCACATTTTTGCAGACATCCTCTGAATCAGCAGCAATCAACAAATCATCCATATATTGAATAAGAGTAGCACCTGGGGGCAAAGGAAAAGCATCAAGCTGACATTTCAGAGCTTGACTATAAATGGAGGGGCTTTCACAATAGCCTTGGGGTGCGCGCTTGAACCGGAAACTTCGGCCTCCTACAGAGAAACCAAAAATATCCCTACTCTCTTCGGCAATGGGAATGCTGAAAAAAGCATTTTTCAGATCAATAACAGAAAACCAAGCCGCTGAGGCAGGTATCATAGTTAACAAGGCAGTAATATCTGGGACAACAGGAAACTGTGGTACAACAATTTTATTGACTTCCCGCACAAAACGATAAACAGGAGGCTGAGAAGGATCAGTGCGTTTAAGAACAGGAAGAATAGGACTATTGCATACATTTCCTCTCGTTTCCTCAATTACACCCTTCTGAATCAAATCATAAATGATATCCAAAAGCGCTCTTTCACCTTCATTGGAAATTCTGTATTGAGGAATGCGTGGCAATTTAGCATTGGGCTTGAGAGTAACAACATAAGGCAGGGTTCTCAAGACAACCAACATCATTTGGACCCGTAGCCCAGAGCGTTGCAGGAAGAGAGAGCAATTCAGGTGGGAATTGATCTTTAGACAAATACATTGAAGAAGTCAATTTCTGCCCCAAAGTAAGATGCACACCAGAAGGAGAACAATATATTGTTGCATGCAATCTTTTCAATAAATCCAAACCCAACAGATTCTCGCCGCAACCAGTTGTTAAAAGAAGAGGAGCTTCCAAATCATAAGGGCCAATTGAGCTAGGCAGAGGGCTAGAGACCGGGTTACGAACTGGGGCGCGAGAAAATCCTACTGATACATTCGTTGAGCCAGACAAAGGTGCCCCAGGGAGTTTAGAGTGAATGATAGAACTTCTCATCGCACCAGTATCTAAAAGAAATGGCTCTGAAGCACCCATTGTAGTGACATTAACATAAGGTCCACTCTGATCTACTGGAATCGATACAACTCCCTCA
Organism: Triturus cristatus; assembly: GCF_964204655.1. Classification (NCBI taxonomy): domain Eukaryota; kingdom Metazoa; phylum Chordata; class Amphibia; order Caudata; family Salamandridae; genus Triturus; species Triturus cristatus. Next base: position 1,187,078,734 of record NC_140579.1, read on the forward strand.
CTTTGTCTATGGCTGTCCTAGTTAGCGTGAAGGCTTTCATTTTCACCTTCAACATGATCATCATCATTGTAATACTGGGTAGACTGAATATTTTGTTGATCAAAGTAGTTCGTGGAATTTGGAGGGGGAAGGGAATGCTGTTCTTGGGTCAACGCACCTCGACCTCTACCCCTGGGCGCTAATTGATAAATACCACGACCTCGTGGAGCAGATAGTCCTCCATTACGCTGTAATAAAACCGGGCAACTATTCTTGAAATGACCCTCCTCCCTACAATAGGCACATTGGTTAGGACCTAATAAAGGTCGCGGAATAAAAGGCTCAGGCTTTTGATACACCCTCTGAAACTGTGGAGGCTGTTGAAACTGGCGCTGAGCAGGACGAGGAGGATAAGCCTGTTGCAGAAGAACCTTTGTTTTTAATTCTTTAGTCTTTTTCTCTTGCTTGTCTTTTTCCTCTTTATCCCTGTTCTCATAATATTGAGCAGTAGCCAATATCTGAGCAGAAGAGGAAACAGCCCATGAACTTTCAGAGTCTTTCAACTTATGTGACAGCTCGGGAAGCAAATTAAATACGAATGTATCTACAAATAATCGCTGTCCACCCTCCGTAGTCATATCCTGACCACTGTGATCAATAAACGTCTCCTCAAAACGAGTGAAGAAATCAGAGACACTCTCATCTTTCTTCTGCTTACACGCAGTTAGTTTATCCCAATTAACTCGCAAGGCGGGCATCATCGTTTTTTTATTAAAGTAATAATCCTACCAGGGAGTTCTGAAATCAAAACATCAGGCTTAGCACCACCCACTTGAGCTCTATCCGCGGCAATTATAGCAGCCCAATCACCACCTAATGCTTGGGCGTGATCCTCTCTACGAATCCGAGCCCATAATGCTTGTGGGACTACATTTCCCATCAACATATCAATATCGACTAAATTCATAATACAGGCATCAACAGTCTGAGACAACTCTTTATAATAACCAGCAGGGTTTTTACGGGGATCTGGTAGAGACTGTTTAAGAGCTAAAACTTCAGATCTTTTCCAGGGGACATGTACCCATATATGCTGGAAGTGCACGGGAACAGCTGGATTAGCACCTGCTGCTGCAACCGCTTCTCTCCACACTGGAGGAACCTCTCTCATGGGATAATGTTTGGATGTCAGCCTAACAGCAGGGTCGGAATCAAAAAAAGTCTGCGAGGAAAATAGGGACCTAAAAGTGACAAGTGTCTTTACGGCGTCCTTAATCTTAGAACCCACAATGAGTCCCTTATCGAAATTACCCTGAACATCTAACAAACCCTGAGGAACTGAACCCAAATCCATATTCTCCCATCCTTTAACAAGAGTGTCACACATAACATTAAAAACATATCTCTGCGTTGGCGCTTCCCACTGGTGAAAGGTGGCCATGATATCATTCACACTATACTGGGGACCCGTCTCGATCCATTTGCGAGCGAGAGAGTCCAATATTACCCGTTCGTCGGAAGCTGGAAGCTGACTACGAGACTGTCTTCGGGGAAAAAACGGAGAAATATTAAGAGTCTCAAAGGAAGGAGACAGAAAATCAGAGACCGTATCTGTGATTCGTTTGCGCACAGTGGGAGAATTAGACATAAGGACAGGGGACAAGGTATTAGGTAAACTAACAGAAGAATTAACAGTTATAAAGGGAGCCGAAGGCAAAGGAGATTGATGTTCAGGAGACGAAGGCAAAGAAGTCGGTGGCAGAAGAGGTGGGGGTGGCACTACCGGAAGGGGCAATTGCGGAAGAGCCGGAGCAGGCGGAGGCGCAACTAATGGCTGAACTGGTTGTAACAATGGGGGTGCATTAGCACCTTGTACATAGGGAGGAGGCAATCTCAATAAGTGAGACATCAAAGGATCTTCCTCCGGATCCTTACTTTTATCAGAAGGGGAAATAGGTAACACCGGATAGCATTTATCTATCGCCATACGATGCTGTCTCTCTGAAATTTCCATTTCTTGATTAATCTCATTATCTTTAAACTGCTGGGCAGCCTGTATAATCGTCATACTTTGTGTTTTCTTATCTCTTTTTGCCTGTTTAATTTCTCTCTGTTTGGCTTCCTTGCGGAAAGAGTCAAACATTGCCGGCCGGGCTTTTCTTTTAAACAAAATTACTTCCAAATTATCTAATATGTCAGGCTCAAAGCTACCATTCTGTGGCCACTGCAGAACACCATCGTTCTTCGTGTATCGGATCCATGCCTCATTAAAGGCGATGGGGCCAACACAATGTTTAGAATAAAGCTCATAAGTGGGAGTTTCAACCGGAGGAATTGGACAAGAGTCCTCCAGCCGGGAATCCCTTTCACAACCAAAACAACAAAACTTTCTAAACTTACTCAGACCAGGCATCGTTATTTCACTGGACTGTTCACAAACATCAAGGGGTTAAATCAAATAATATAGCACAAACTGTACTCACCCCTCGGCTTCGACTTTTGCAATAGCCGAATCAAAGACTCAAATCAAACAAAATAGTGGGAGCTACCCACCAACACTTAACTAAGAGTCTTCTTACGCCAACAGAGGCCCGTCTAACGTCTCGCGATACCATACATCAGCAAAAAGGGGGCCAAAGCAAGGCGGCAGTCAGGGCAGCAGTCGTCAGCAGCCGTCAGGAAGGAGAAACCGCGCTGAAAAAGACCTTCAGACCACTTTGACATGCAGGGGTCGCTTGACGTGGTTCACGGTTCCTCCAGAATTTTCTTGCGGGGTTCCTCACGACCTTCAGGCAAAACCGCTACCTCTGAAAAAGCCTCACAGAGGGCACCATTTGAAGAACCAGGCTGAATTAGGCCTGGCGGCGCAGGGTACGCCTTAATCTCACCTGCTTTGTTGAACAGAGACACGGGACACTCTGTTGACCGTAGAAGATCAGGTTTATTAGTTGCAGCTAAGTACAGTTGTCCCAGAAGTACACCTGGTATGTTCTTAGGAGACTGCCACTTTACTCCATGGCGCACAATCTTTTATAGCACATAGATTCACCAAGAACACACCCAATGCATACATGTTTAGCCAATGGGAAGAGTTTGAAAACAAGATATAACCAATGAGAAAAGTTTGAAAACAAGATATCAAGTAACCCAAATAAACCTCTCTTACAACTGTTTTTGTCACCCCTCCCCACAAAGTTAATTAGTGATTGGGTCTACAACTCAACTTGCAGGTGGCAGGACACATTTGTATGCTTTGGAGGACAGTTGTGAAACGAGAGAATACAAGTAGAGAATAGCGAAGGCCAGAAGATAAGATAAAGTCAGGAAAGAATGGTGCAAACCAACAGATAGTTGAAACAGGGATCAGTCGGACCAGACGGGGATTAGTGGACTCAGCCAGTCCATGACATCAGTCTTGTAAACAGAGGCAGGAGGTTATTTTGACACGTAGCAGTGAGATCAGCAAGAAAAAAATTCGAGGGCAACATAAAATGGCGGTGTAACACAAAATGGTGGCTGAATATAAGCGAGATTGAAAATCGAATTTCCTCACCACACAGCACTATGTGGTACAGCATTTGTGAATACAAACGGACACCTCCCCTTCTAATAATATGAAAAGTTTTTTAATTGAGTGATGAACTCTCGAGTATCCATGTTTTCAGATTCCTCTCTAATACATCTATTAGCCTAATGCATTTGACCTCGGAAGGATAAAAGTCAAAAGCTGGTCCCTTCTCTATTACAACTTTCAAGCTGTATTCTCAGAGGGATCTGTGAAATCAGTTCATAGTCCACATTCCATTCTGTTAGCAACAACAGACTGCATTTTCTAAATTCTGTTACTGTTTTTGTTTTTCTGTGTGCTTAAAATAATTTGATCAGCTGATGTAGCGTATTCCACAAACCAAATTGCCTGTAGGCGCTAGTACAGGTGTCACTTTGCCAACATAATTGTTATAATTCTACCAACATCGGAGATGAAAGGGAATGCGTGTCCCATCGGATTTCGAATCTTCAAATGCCATGAATCTGTTATTCAAGCATTAATCCACTCAGCTAGCTGGCAGTTCAGAGGGAACTGCCCAGAACTGACCCGAAAGGTTGGTTAATGGCACTATACAATCTTTTCAATTAAGGTAATGTCTGACAATACTGCTACAGTCAGCCACACAGATTTTAGGTGCTCTAGGGAGGCCCTGAAAAACTAGGCAAAATTCCAGAGGTACAAGGTACAAACTTGGAAACCCATTGCGGGCCGCTGGAGCCATGGCGAAGAGAAAACGTAATCTTAAGGCTGTAAGTGGACAATGTAAAAATTGGGGCCCCACGGCTCTGAGTTTAGTTTTACTTCTGCCTGTACCTGGACATGTTCACACTGAACGTTCATATGCCAGCTTTTGTCTGGTGCTCATTTTCTGCTTTTTTTAGGTCGAAGCCTATCGGACAACGCAGCTGTCTGGTTTGCTAAGGACTTCTTGGGGCATTCAGAAAGCTTCCCTGGGAATGCATTCGTCCATTGCTTACCATTGGCTTTGTGGTTTGTAACTTACTCGCTTTCTATTTTTGCAGGGCTTGTTTGTTTTAGGCTGTCCGTGTGAGTTCAATCCTGCCAAAGAGCAAAGCCTTTTCACACCACCTCCTTTTATTCTTCCATGAGTGGTCCTTTCTGTAAACATGCCTGTAAATCTTGTTCTTATCTTATCACATTTGCTGTGTATTCAAAAACAGAGGTCAAATGTCAAACCCTATCTTCCAGGGAGTTTTGTGTTTACTTTTCTTTCTCTGACTTTGAAGTCGGAGAAAGAAAAGTGAACACTAAGCTCCCTCAGTGACAATCTTGCTAGATACTGGGAGTAGGACAGTGTTTTTAGGTCTCGCGTGTGTTGCAGCGCAAAGCGCTGCTCCGTCTCCGCAAGAGATTTTGTAGGAGAGGATTTTGAGAAAAGGGCTCTAAGCCCCGCCTCTCATTTCCGTTGGCTGGCATCACCGTTTATGTTAAACGGTGGCCTGCCATTTGAAATGAGGTGTTTGGTTTGCCTCCCTTTGGCTCTTTGTGCCGGCCCACCCGGACTGGCTTGCCTGCTTTGCGTATGTCGCAAAGCACTTTCTTATCTTTATGGGGCCATGTTTCTCATGACCCCATAAAGACAAGAAATCGGAGCTTGTTTTAACCAGTGCCCATGTACTCGTCATCTTTAAAGACAACAAGAGCGCCCAGAAAGGTCTACCAGGGACCCTGGGAATTAAGTATTTTTAAACAACAATGATCCCTAGAAAGAAGAAATTAGAAGTATCGGTAAATAAGGACCCAATCAGTGCTTATTATTTTTGGAGACTTGTCCAGCCGGACAGAGGTCAAGAATTTTACTAATGTGTTAAAATATAAAAATTTTCAAAGTTTCATAAAGTGGGACACAAGCCTGTGTCCAGTACATACACCAAAGCACACAAAACAAACAACAGAAGGTTCAGGCATAAAGCAACGTTTGTTAAAAATAACGGAAAATGGAGAAACAAACAATTCAACCAATACCCATGTGTATCACAATTGGTATTTACAACATATAGGGTATTTGTAGGTGTCGACGGCGTTTCGATCCAATTAAAAAAGTGCCAGGATCATCATCAGGACACGGACAATAATGCCTGTAAAGTATAACCTGAATGACCTTTGCAGGGAGGGGAAGGAAGAGGGAGAAGATAATATAGTTAGGACACATAGAAGAAAAGATTTCAAGGAAAGACAACTTAAAACCTGTAATTCGAGTACAAAACCAAAAAATGCCACCATTAATTTCAATGAAGGAGAGGTAAGGACTGTACAAAATTATATATACGGCAATTGGGCTATGGAATGTTAATAAGGTAGAACCAGAATAACCTGTAATCAAGGCGTATATTTCTAAGTAGTTAAACCTATAGCTTCCTATAGGGAACGAGAAGTATTCCAAAAGCTGGTAACAGCCCGAGTTGTGCTGAGGAGCATGCCAGTTTGCCGGACGTGTGATTAATTAGTGGTATTACCTACAATCGATGATAGGGCAACGAGTGAGAATTGCCTACATCATGCTCGTGATTGCCTAGGAGCGAGAAACAGTGAAATGGACTCATGCAGAAAACGAACGAGCTGTTTGCTTACCGCGTCAGCGGTGAGACGAGAGCAGTGTCTGGAAGTAATACAAAATTAAGTTTAGAGCCAGGGAAAAATTGACAGTCGGTGGGTAACCCGAGTGGGAAAAAGGAAACTTACTGTTTGCTTAGGTCATGAAGCGTAGCAGATGGACGGGGGCATGAATAGCCAAGTTGTATCAAGGCACGAACGAAGAAAGTTGGAAGGACTCCTGGGATAATCTGGGAGGGAGGGAAGAACCATGAGTGTGGGGAGGCACGTGAGGATAGACGCAATGTGATCCAAGGACATAGCACTCACCAGTGTATTTCCAATGTAGGAGATATCCGGCAATGCGGGGAGCAATGTTCCGTGAATGCGGCAGCTGACAAGGACCAAGTGGGTTGGTGTGATATTGGTGAGAAGGCGGATTGGTGGGCCGTGCGCGGGCTGAATCGGCAAGAGTGTGAACGGACTACTAGGGTGGAAAAGGGGCGGCCATCTTGGAAGAGTAAGGGGTTACAACAAGGCAATGCTAGTAATACATGTGTCGTTGTGGCTTAGGAATAATTTCAGGCAACATCACAATGATAAAATGTAAATAAGTGTCAATAATTAGCACAGAAGGACAACGGTCACGGGAGCAATGAAAGAGAGGGATGGAGCCAAGTAAGGGATAGTAGATGGGACCATTGCGGCCATCTTAAGAGGCTGAATTAAACATAGTTAGAATAGAAGCTAAAGGGGACAGAGCATAGAGTGGCCACTTAAACCTATTATTGATACAATACGCAGGTGGGTATAATTATATTCAATAAACAGTTAACCAACATCAGAAGGAACGGAAATTGAACAGAGTAGGTAATGTATTCACGATGCATATACTGGTAGGTGAAGGCTAGAGATAGTGGATGGATGAAAAAAGGAAGGGGTTTTATAACCATTATAGAGAGAAAGTAGGTCGCACACCGCTCGTCACACCCGCAAGTTGCCCCAAAGGACTGTGGGAAATGTAGTGGCGACGGCGGGTACGCCTCTGCCACAAAAAGTCAATAGAACAGTATGTGTATGCGTTAGCCATCCCTGGACACGTGTTTCGAGGTAGTTGCCTCTCGTCAGCAGGGAGCAGGTCAGTGTAAAGGGGTGCCGCGTGGACTGCCAAATGTAATTAAAAGCAGGTCAAGTACCTCTCCTGGCGCGCAGGTGCAGACTCAAGGCTCGTCAGCCCGCCGGCCGAAGCCGTTTAAATTGAGAGAAAGTAGGTCGCACACCGCTCGTCACACCAGCAAGTTGCCCCAAAGGACTGTGGGAAATGTAGTGGCGACGGCGGGTACGCCTATGCCACAAAAAGTCAATAGAACAGTATGTGTATGCGTTAGCCATCCCTGGACACGTGTTTCGAGGTAGTTGCCTCTCGTCAGCAGGGAGCAGATCAGTGTAAAGGGGTGCCGCGTGGACTGCCAAATGTAATTAAAAGCAGGTCAAGTACCTCTCCTGGCGCGCAGGTGCAGACTCAAGGCTCGTCAGCCCGCCGGCCGAAGCCGTTTAAATTGAGAGAAAGTAGGTCGCACACCGCTCGTCACACCAGCAAGTTGCCCCAAAGGACTGTGGGAAATGTAGTGGCGACGGCGGGTACGCCTATGCCACAAAAAGTCAATAGAACAGTATGTGTATGCGTTAGCCATCCCTGGACACGTGTTTCGAGGTAGTTGCCTCTCGTCAGCAGGGAGCAGGTCAGTGTAAAGGGGTGCCGCGTGGACTGCCAAATGTAATTAAAAGCAGGTCAAGTACCTCTCCTGGCGCGCAGGTGCAGACTCAAGGCTCGTCAGCCCGCCGGCCGAAGCCGTTTAAATTGAGAGAAAGTAGGTCGCACACCGCTCGTCACACCAGCAAGTTGCCCCAAAGGACTGTGGGAAATGTAGTGGCGACGGCGGGTACGCCTATGCCACAAAAAGTCAATAGAACAGTATGTGTATGCGTTAGCCATCCCTGGACACGTGTTTCGAGGTAGTTGCCTCTCGTCAGCAGGGAGCAGGTCAGTGTAAAGGGGTGCCGCGTGGATTGCCAAATGTAATTAAAAGCAGGTCAAGTACCTCTCCTGGCGCGCAGGTGCAGACTCAAGGCTCGTCAGCCCGCCGGCCGAAGCCGTTTAAATTGAGAGAAAGTAGGTCGCACACCGCTCGTCACACCAGCAAGTTGCCCCAAAGGACTGTGGGAAATGTAGTGGCGACGGCGGGTACGCCTATGCCACAAAAAGTCAATAGAACAGTATGTGTATGCGTTAGCCATCCCTGGACACGTGTTTCGAGGTAGTTGCCTCTCGTCAGCAGGGAGCAGGTCAGTGTAAAGGGGTGCCGCGTGGACTGCCAAATGTAATTAAAAGCAGGTCAAGTACCTCTCCTGGCGCGCAGGTGCAGACTCAAGGCTCGTCAGCCCGCCGGCCGAAGCCGTTTAAATTGAGAGAAAGTAGGTCGCACACCGCTCGTCACACCAGCAAGTTGCCCCAAAGGACTGTGGGAAATGTAGTGGTGACGGCGGGTACGCCTATGCCACAAAAAGTCAATAGAACAGTATGTGTATGCGTTAGCCATCCCTGGACACGTGATTCGAGGTAGTTGCCTCTCGTCAGCAGGGAGCAGGTCAGTGTAAAGGGGTGCCACGTGGACTGCCAAATGTAATTAAAAGCAGGTCAAGTACCTCTCCTGGCGCGCAGGTGCAGACTCAAGGCTCGTCAGCCCTCCGGCCGAAGCCGTTTAAATTGAGAGAAAGTAGGTCGCACACCGCTCGTCACACCAGCAAGTTGCCCCAAAGGACTGTGGGAAATGTAGTGGCGACGGCGGGTACGCCTATGCCACAAAAAGTCAATAGAACAGTATGTGTATGCGTTAGCCATCCCTGGACACGTGTTTCGAGGTAGTTGCCTCTCGTCAGCAGGGAGCAGGTCAGTGTAAAGGGGTGCCGCGTGGACTGCCAAATGTAATTAAAAGCAGGTCAAGTACCTCTCCTGGCGCGCAGGTGCAGACTCAAGGCTCGTCAGCCCGCCGGCCGAAGCCGTTTAAATTGAGAGAAAGTAGGTCGCACACCGCTCGTCACACCAGCAAGTTGCCCCAAAGGACTGTGGGAAATGTAGTGGCGACGGCGGGTACGCCTATGCCTCAAAAAGTCAATAGAACAGTATGTGTATGCGTTAGCCATCCCTGGACACGTGTTTCGAGGTAGTTGCAACTTGCTGGTGTGACGAGCGGTGTGCGACCTACTTTCTCTCGTTTTATAACCATTATAGTCGGAAAGGGGTGAAATGATGACAGTGGAAAAACGAATTAGGTGAGAAATAGAAATTACATTGGCATAAACTCTGTACATCAATTAGGTAAGGTAGAACCACATATTACTTGGAGAGACATAGAAGGATTATTCAGGGATTCAGATAGTTGTAGTCCAATCCTCAAGTCGGTTGAGTCCTGTATTGAGGCTATCGGTTTTCAAAATCCATTTGAGCTCTTCTCTGTTTAGAATTTTCGTGATATCTCCACCTCTTAGTGGTAGCTTAACAGCAGAGATCACTGTCCACCGGATTTGGTCCTCGGTGTGTTTCTTTTCTGAGAAATGTTCAACCAAGGGGGCTGTGAGGATTTTACATCTGATCCTACTACGGTGTTGTATGTTCATTGACCATTGAAGGTAAAGCGTTTGTCTTTGGTAACATCAGAAGTGAACACAAAAGAAAAGAAACACACCGAGGACCAAATCCGGTGGACAGTGATCTCTGCTGTTAAGCTACCACCAAGAGGTGGAGATATCACGAAAATTCTGAACAGAGAAGAGCTCAAATGGATTTTGAAAACCGATAGCCTCAATACAGGACTCAACCGACTTGAGGATTGGACTATGTTGGACTTGGCCCTTTTTCCCTAATTTTTTTCGTTTTTGTAGTGTTAAGGTGCAGGTGCTCCCATCTCCCAAGATGGCTGCCACAGACCCCTGCTACTGCAGGGTGGTCGTTTTTCATAGTAGCACCCTAGCTGCCAGGAGCTGGCTGGGACCCACAATGTTGCGACACCAGCCCGCCTTTTTGTCCCATAGGTAGAGTGGGGAAGCTCCTGGAATGTGCTGGAACCTTCTAGAAGGGAGGTGGGGTTTTACTTTTGCCGCCTTGGCTAGAGGTCCCCTGACCTAGGGCTACTTAAGAGTGGGAGGGAAACTTTTGTGGTGAGTTGGCCATTGGGGTGAAGCAGAGCTGGAAGAATCCACCAGGAGTGTAGGCGGTAGGGCCTAGCCAGGGACTTATGCCTCTGAGAGTGACAGGATTTAGGTACTGCCTCTTAAGTGAGTGAGGTGCCCTGTGAATCCCACTGATATTGCCCAGTAGTAGGAGGACCCAGAGACTCTCTGCCAGCCTGACTAGGAAGGATCTAGTCGCCCTCTCCATTCCTACCCCCTGTAACAGAACCCCTTAAGGGCGCCAGATACATCTGCGCCACAAGACTTCATCTGTCCACTGAGAACTGAAACCTAACTGTAAGAACTGAGACTGCATGACAAGAGCGAGCTGTAAGCCTTGAATGCTAGAGCTGAGACTGCGTGTCCAAGCTGACCCATCAAACTAAATGCTAAGCCGATTGCCAAGCCACCGGGGATCGACCAGGTACTAGCGCTGTGACCCCCGCGCTCCCTGCCCTGGTCTGGGACCCCCGGCAGCGTGCTCCGCTGAGCACCATATCCCCATCCTTAACTTGAGCCCCCCCCTGCGACGACGAAGCCAGCGCACTCACCGCCGCGGCCTGGAGAAGTGCCCTGCTGTGTCGCGAGGCCCTGGAGAAGTGCCCTGCTGTGTCGCGAGGCCCAGGAGAAGCCCGGGGCCCCGTCGCTGCCGTGTGAGGAGGTGCGCAAGGTCGGGGCCGAGTTCCCCCATCGTCGTGAGGACGGACGCCTGCTGACGCCGAGACGGAGGTAAGCCCGGAGGCCGAGATCCCCCCTGGTGCGCCCCCTGCTGGTCTGGGAACCACACCGCACTTGGCCCGGGTTGTCCCCTCCGTGGGAGTCCCCTACCCTGCCGGCGCGACGGAGAGACCCCACCGAGGGATCCTGTCCGTGCCCCCCTTCCACGATACTGAGCGCGGTGCTCTGTGAACTGCACCGGAGCATAAGGACCCGCTCCTCAAGTCCGGTAACCCTCCCCGCTGGAAGCCGTCCCAAGTACGGACTGACATTACCCTCGTGTGGCGCTTCACACCACCGACTCCGCTTCCCCAGCCGGAGAGACCGGGACTGCGAGTAGCGTGTTATGTTATATGCTCTGCTCGAAAGTATTTACATGCCGATGATCACGAGTAGCGTGATATGTTATATGCTCTGCTCGAAAGTATTTACATGCCGAAGATCACAAGTAGCGTGTTATGTTATATGCTCTGCTCGAAAGTATTTACATGCCGATGATCACGAGCAGCGTGTTATGTTATATGCTCTGCTCGAAAGTATTTACATGCCGAAGATCACGAGTAGCGTGTTATGTTATATGCTCTGCTCGAAAGTATCTATATGCTAATGATCGCGAGTAGCGCGTGGTGTCATATGCCCGGCTCGAAAGTATTTACATGCCCAGGGTTCCGAGCGGCGCATTGTGATATATGCTCTGCTCAGAAGTAGTGACAGGCAACTGATTAAGAATAACGCGTTGTGTTATATGCCCTGCTCAAATGTATTCACAGGTAAATGATTGCGCGTAGCGCTTGGTTTTATATGCTTTGCTTCACAGGATTAGGGGCCATCGATTACGAGGAGCGTTCAGTTCTACAGGCTCCATGTTAATGTACCCGATGTCACCCATTACGAGTATCGTGCTGTGTTAGACGGCCTGTTCAGGGAAAGGCCTCGCTTAGCGCGCACAGCGCTATAATCACCCGCACTTAGCCAACTGCCGTGGGTGTCTGAATGAGGTTAGGCACTGCATAAATATCGCCAAGATTGCCGTATTTACTGATGGATGGTATTATGATGCATGTATCGCCTTGTTACTTCCTGAACTGCAACTGACCAGCTATACTTGGATAAACTTGAAGTATTTGCATAATTTAAACGGTGTGGCGTCACTTATTGTGTGTGTCCCTAGTCCATGAGGAGTGTGTGGTGTATGGTTGCTTAACACATAGCCCTCTGGTTGCCCGACCGGCTCGCGCCACGCTACCGCCTATAGGGCCTGGTGACCCCAGGTTCCTACATTGTTGGCCAGCGGTGGGATCCTTGGGACTTGTGACCATACAGCACCCTTCCGTGAGGCGAAGGGCGCCACAATTAAACGCCTATCCTACATTTTTTTTGTTCCACAGCTCAGAAACCATTGTTGCTGGATCATTAGTTCCACTGTCCAGGTAGAGAGTGCAAGAAGCCTGGTTAGCTATTGACTGTTGCCTACACCCTAGGAATTTTCTCCTTAGTGTCTAGGTCCCCATCTGCCGGAATGGAATCCCGGTTAGCTGACCTTGAGGGGTACACAGCGAAGCAACTAAGGGAGTTCGCGCAGGAGTTGGGGGTGCCTGGGATGCGGAGGGCCAAAGGGCCGGAACTCCGTACCGCCATTAGGGCATGGGTAGAAGCCCACCCGGACGGGAGAAGGGATGAGGGACAGGAAGCGCCAGAGGCACCTCAGGGGGAGAGCGCCCAGGAAGTCCTAGACATCTTGAATGTAGACATGTCTGAGAGTGTGCCCCCAGGAAGACGTTCTGGGGCCAGTAGTAGAACAGGGTCCAGGAGGAGCGCGTCTCCACAAGAGTACGAGGACAGGAGGGAAGAGGGGCAATTAAAATGGGAGCTGGCCAGATTGGAACAAGAAAGGGAGAATAAGAAATGGGCAATGGAGGAGAGGAGGATGGCGCACGAGCTTCGGATGAAGGAGTTGGAGCTGCGTGCCCTCCAGATGAGTGTGTCCAGTGAGGACACTGGTGGCAGCATACCGGAAGCTCCACAGGAGCTAGAAGTTTATTTACCCCAGGATGACATCACCAGGGTGTCTGAGGAGGCATTGGGGTGTGAACCTGAAGGGGGTGGTGCAGGGATCTCCCAACCCAGCGAGGTGGGAGAAGTGGCAGATAGCCCAGCTAGGTCCCGGGGAGAGAGGGTTGTAGGGCCTCACGACCTATCTGTAGGAAGGCGTGAGACGGGGAGGTGTCCCGAGGTGCCCCAACCGAAGTTTTAGGGCCTGGAGAGTTCCGCAAGGGAGCCCCAGGTTGGGAGCCTAGGCTGTCCCGATGTGCCATCCAGTGCAGGGGAGCCCCTAGTGTCAGGAGGACCCAGGGCGACTGTAACCAGCGCGCCTGAGGTTCTGGGGTTGGCCCAGTCGCAGGGTTTAGATCCTGTGCTGGGATGCCAGGCTCAGGGGTTGCCTGACCTGGCGGGTGGGGCCTCTGCTAACAGGGTCCCCCCGAAATTGACTTCCAGGGGTACCTTTCCCGGTGGGAGGGTGCGGAACTGTGGGAGGGGGTGCAGAGGGAGGAAGGTCTTGCCTCGGGCACCGACTCAGCCGAAGGGTTTAGACCCTAGGTTGAGGAATCAGTTGAAGGGTCAAGGCCCTGTACTGAGGAGACAGTGGTGGTCTGAGGGTGCCTCGCAGGGTAGGGTGAGGAACCCCAGAAGGAGAGTGAGGGGGAGGAGAGCCTCGCCCCTGAAGGCTGGTCAGCCTAAGGGTGTGGGCCCCAGGTGGAAGGACCAGAGGCAGTTTAGGACTGCAAGGAGGAGGACCGGAGTGGTCAACAGGCACTACAGGCTTGGGGCTACTGCCCCCCACTCCGCGAGATCACCCGGGCCAGAGACATCTGGACGGCCCAGGGGCCGGTCCTGGCCACAACTAGCTAGGGAGCCCCAGTGGGGTGGTTTCGTTGGTCCAGGAAGGATTGAGAGGGAACCATCGGGTTCCAGAGTGGAAGAGAATCTGCCGTTGCGGGCCTGCGTCCAACTTTTCTCGCCCCAAGCAGGGAAGACCATCAAGGCATTGATCGATCTACCCTGGCTTTCGGCTGGAAGGGGGTTATGTTGGACTTGGCCCTTTTTCCCTCATTTTTTTCGTTTTTGTAGTGTTAAGGTGCAGGTGCTCCCATCTCCCAAGATGGCTGCCACAGACCCCTGCTACTGCAGGGTGGTCGTTTTTCATAGTAGCACCCTAGCTGCCAGGAGCTGGCTGGGACCCACAATGTTGCGACACCAGCCCGCCTTTTTGTCCCATAGGTAGAGTGGGGAAGCTCCTGGAATGTGCTGGAACCTTCTAGAAGGGAGGTGGGGTTTTACTTTTGCCGCCTTGGCTAGAGGTCACCTGACCTAGGGCTACTTAAGAGTGGGAGGGAAACTTTTGTGGTGAGTTGGCCATTGGGGTGAAGCAGAGCTGGAAGAATCCACCAGGAGTGTAGGCGGTAGGGCCTAGCCAGGGACTTATGCCTCTGAGAGTGACAGGATTTAGGTACTGCCTCTTAAGTGAGTGAGGTGCCCTGTGAATCCCACTGATCTTGCCCAGTAGTAGGAGGACCCAGAGACTCTCTGCCAGCCTGACTAGGAAGGATCTAGTCGCCCTCTCCATTCCTACCCCCTGTAACAGAACCCCTTAAGGGCGCCAGATACATCTGCGCCACAAGACTTCATCTGTCCACTGAGAACTGAAACCTAACTGTAAGAACTGAGACTGCATGACAAGAGCGAGCTGTAAGCCTTGAATGCTAGAGCTGAGACTGCGTGTCCAAGCTGACCCATCAAACTAAATGCTAAGCCGATTGCCAAGCCACCGGGGATCGACCAGGTACTAGCGCTGTGACCCCCGCGCTCCCTGCCCTGGTCTGGGACCCCCGGCAGCGTGCTCCGCTGAGCACCATATCCCCATCCTTAACTTGAGCCCCCCCCTGTGACGACGAAGCCAGCGCACTCACCGCCGCGGCCTGGAGAAGTGCCCTGCTGTGTCGCGAGGCCCTGGAGAAGTGCCCTGCTGTGTCGCGAGGCCCAGGAGAAGCCCGGGGCCCCGTCGCTGCCGTGTGAGAAGGTGCGCAAGGTCGGGGCCGAGTTCCCCCATCGTCGTGAGGACGGACGCCTGCTGACGCCGAGACGGAGGTAAGCCCGGAGGCCGAGATCCCCCCTGGTGCGCCCCCTGCTGGTCTGGGAACCACACCGCACTTGGCCCGGGTTGTCCCCTCCGTGGGAGTCCCCTACCCTGCCGGCGCGACGGAGAGACCCCACCGAGGGATCCTGTCCGTGCCCCCCTTCCACGATACTGAGCGCGGTGCTCTGTGAACTGCACCGGAGCATAAGGACCCGCTCCTCAAGTCCGGTAACCCTCCCCGCTGGAAGCCGTCCCAAGTACAGACTGACATTACCCTCGTGTGGCGCTTCACACCACCGACTCCGCTTCCCCAGCCGGAGAGACCGGGACTGCGAGTAGCGTGTTATGTTATTTGCTCTGCTCGAAAGTATTTACATGCCGATGATCCCGAGTAGCGTGTTATGTTATATGCTCTGCTCGAAAGTATTTACATGCCGATGATCACGAGTAGCGTGATATGTTATATGCTCTGCTCGAAAGTATTTACATGCCGAAGATCACAAGTAGCGTGTTATGTTATATGCTCTGCTCGAAAGTATTTACATGCCGATGATCACGAGCAGCGTGTTATGTTATATGCTCTGCTCGAAAGTATTTACATGCCGAAGATCACGAGTAGCGTGTTATGTTATATGCTCTGCTCGAAAGTATTTATATGCTAATGATCGCGAGTAGCGCGTGGTGTCATATGCCCGGCTCGAAAGTATTTACATGCCCAGGGTTCCGAGCGGCGCATTGTGATATATGCTCTGCTCAGAAGTAGTGACAGGCAACTGATTAAGAATAACGCGTTGTGTTATATGCCCTGCTCAAATGTATTCACAGGTAAATGATTGCGCGTAGCGCTTGGTTTTTATATGCTTTGCTTCACAGGATTAGGGGCCATCGATTACGAGGAGCGTTCAGTTCTACAGGCTCCATGTTAATGTACCCGATGTCACCCATTACGAGTATCGTGCTGTGTTAGACGGCCTGTTCAGGGAAAGGCCTCGCTTAGCGCGCACAGCGCTATAATCACCCGCACTTAGCCAACTGCCGTGGGTGTCTGAATGAGGTTAGGCACTGCATAAATATCGCCAAGATTGCCGTATTTACTGATGGATGGTATTATGATGCATGTATCGCCTTGTTACTTCCTGAACTGCAACTGACCAGCTATACTTGGATAAACTTGAAGTATTTGCATAATTTAAACGGTGTGGCGTCACTTATTGTGTGTGTCCCTAGTCCATGAGGAGTGTGTGGTGTATGGTTGCTTAACACATAGCCCTCTGGTTGCCCGACCGGCTCGCGCCACGTTACCGCCCTTAGGGCCTGGTGACCCCAGGTTCCTACAGACTACAACTATCTGAATCCCTGAATAATCCTTCTATGTCTCTCCAAGTAATATGTGGTTCTACCTTACCTAATTGATGTACAGAGTTTATGCCAATGTAATTTCTATTTCTCACCTAATTCGTTTTTCCACTGTCATCATTTCACCCCTTTCCGACTATAATGGTTATAAAACGCCTTCCTTTTTTCATCCATCCACTATCTCTAGCCTTCACCTACCAGTATATGCTTCGTGAATACATTACCTACTCTGTTCAATTTCCGTTCCTTCTGATGTTGGTTAACTGTTTATTGAATATAATTATACCCACCTGCGTATTGTATGAATAATAGGTTTATGTGGCCACTCTATGCTCTGTCCCCTTTAGCTTCTATTCTAACTATGTTTAATTCAGCCTCTTAGGATGGCCGCCATGGTCCCATCTACTATCCCTTACTTGTCTCCATCCCTCTCTTTCATTGCTCCTGTGACCGTTGTCCTTCTGTGCTAATTATTGACACTTATTTACATTTTATCATTGTGGTGTTGCCTGAAAATATTCCTAAGCCACAACGACACATGAATTACTAGCATTGCCTTGTTGTAACCCCTTACTCTTCCAAGATGGCCGCCCCTTTTCCACCCTAGTAGTCTGTTCACACTCTTGCCGATTCAGCCCGCGCACGGCCCACCAATCCGCCTTCTCACCAATATCACACCAACCCACTTGGTCCTTGTCAGCTGCCGCATTCACGGAACATTGCTCCCCGCATTGCCGGATATCTCCTACATTGGAAATACACTGGCGAGTGCTATGTCCTTGGATCACATTGCGTCTATCCTCGCGTGCCTCCCCACACTCATGGTTCTTCCCTCCCTCCCAGATTATCCCAGGAGTCCTTCCAACTTTCTTCGTTCGTACCTTGATACAACTTGGCTATTCATGCCCCCGTCCATCTGCTACGCTTCATGACCTAAGCAAACAGTAAGTTTCCTTTTTCCCACTCGGGTTACCCACCGACTGTCAATTTTTCCCTGGCTCTAAACTTAATTTTGTATTACTTCCAGACACTGCTCTCGTCTCACCGCTGACGCGGTAAGCAAACAGCTCGTTCGTTTTCTGCATGAGTCCATTTCACTGTTTCTCGCTCCTAGGCAATCACGAGCATGATGTAGGCAATTCTCACTCGTTGCCCTATCAACGATTGTAGGTAATACCACTAATTAATCACACGTCCGGCAAACTGGCATGCTCCTCAGCACACCTCGGGCTGTTACCAGCTTTTGGAATACTTCTCGTTCCCTATAGGAAGCTATAGGTTTAACTACTTAGAAATATACGCCTTGATTACAGGTTATTCTGGTTCTACCTTATTAACATTCCATAGCCCAATTGCCGTATATATAATTTTGTACAGTCCTTACCTCTCCTTCATTGAAATTAATGTTGGCATTTTTTGGTTTTGTACTCGAATTACAGGTTTTAAGTTGTCTTTCCTTGAAATCTTTTCTTCTATGTGTCCTAACTATATTATCTTCTCCCTCTTCCTTCCCCTCCCTGCAAAGGTCATTCAGGTTATACTTTACAGGCATTATTGTCCTTGTCCTGATGATGATCCTGGCAATTTTTTAATAGGATCGAAACGCCGTCGACACCTACAAATACCCTATATGTTGTAAATACCAATTGTGATACACAAGGGTATTGGTTGAATTGTTTGTTTCTCCATGTTCCGTTATTTATAACAAACGTTGCTTTATGCCTGAACCTTCTGTTGTTTGTTTTGTGTGCTTTGATGTATGTACTGGACACAGGCTTGTGTCCCACTTTATGAAACTTTGAACATTTTGATATTTTAACACATTAGTAAAATTCTTGACCTCTGTCCGGCTGGACAAGTCTCCAAAAATAATAAGCACTGATTGGGTCCTTATTTACCGATACTTCTAATTTCTTCTTTCTAGGGATCATTGTTGTTTAAAAATACATGTACTCGTCATCGGCCCGCAACCACCAGCGCTTCTGCCTCCGAGCCTGTCATGCGGCCTGTCACTCAGGCTCGCGCTCCCCCTCCCTCTCTCCTCGCGGCAGGTCCCTCCAGAGGCCCTACCTCTGGTGTCCAGGTGTCCCACTGTTCTCTTTCCTATCCGCTCGATCAGGGATAGATAGGTTGCCTCCTTCACGCCCTGCCCACTACCTCGTACCGCTCTGCGCTTAGGGCATGGCATCTCTCCACACAGTGCTGAGTACAATGGCTTTCCACACACTTCGCCTCCATTCCTGCCCCTCCCCCACCGCCGCACGCCAGGGTCTTGGACAAGGACATCGCGCGCAGTTCGGAAGCAGACTCACCATTTGTCCAGACTGCCTCGGACTCTGGGAGCTGCACTGACGAAGATGAGGGTTTGGGAGCGGAAGACAAGGGTATGTCTGCGATCGGACCCAGGAGCAGAGTGGCTCAGCAGTCCTATGTCATTGGCATTCACCAGACGGGCAAAACGGGTTCCACACAGCAGCTCCGAGACACCACTCAGCAGGAGGAGAGAGCAGGCAGGGCTCAACAGAGCCCAACACCACTGTCCCAACCCCTCTCCCCCCCCCCCCCCCCCCCCCCCACTTTCCCGCTCCCTCGCAGCCCGCAACAGGCTTTAGTTTCAGCTATTATTCTGTGAGAAAGGGGGGTGCACAAGACTGTTGACAAGCACTGAAGCATGTCTACTACAGTCTTATCTTGGTTCCCTTCACCGTCACGTCCAGGTGATCAAGGGTACCTCAAGGTTGCCCATTCGTCAGATATCGTTCCCATCTCAGAAGGGGGCGTATTCTCTCCGACACCGCGACCGAGGTTCAAGGGTAATTGGGGGTTAGGGGAGGGAGAAAAGGGCAAAAAGTACATTATTATATTCACTCTTCGGGCGGGGGCTGAACCAGCTCAAGAGCAAGCCAGACTCCACAAGGCCTTGCGGCAATAAATCAATGTAGGTACGCCACTATTTACTCAGCGCATTTGGGGTCTTTGTCCAAGGCTAAGCCAGTCTAGGAGGGATAGTGCATGGCTCTCCCGACACTGGAGAAATGCTATTTGCGGACCCGTTAAAGCCTTATACATGAAGCTCTGCTCGTCCCGTGCCACTAAGAAATCCTTTAGAAGACAACCGCTGTTTTCTTACTGTTAATTAGCAAATGTGTAGCGCACAATCTCCCATTACTAAGGCATCGCATCGCTTTTCGGTAATCCGGGTGTGACGTGCTCGCCCAAAAATCACAGGCAGTAAAATCTGGCGTTAGATCGTTCGGAAATCTTGCCCACATAGTGGAGCGCTCGTTCACGAAATAATTCATTGCACTCGCAAAGACGGGGTTTTGGCTCGTGAAAGACGAGGGACAGAGTGTGGAGATAGAACAGCTATCAATTCCACAACAAGCATTTGCAATGCAATAGGTCTCGCAATTACGCGAGTTTGAGCTACTGACATTGCAAATAACAATGCCTTTTATATTTGATTTCGTTTTAAAAACATAAATAAAAGGCATTGGCATTTACAATGCCAATACTAATAGCTTAAACTTGCGTAACTGCGAGACCAATTGCAAATGCTTGTTTTGTCACTATGCTGAGAAAATATTGAACACCAAGCAAACCCTATCACTTGGAAATAATGGCTGTGTTACCAGAGTTCAAGATTTATGGAGCTAGAAGTGTTCATCTGCGCTGAAATGTAGTCTGAGACAAGTAAGAGCCTGCTCACGACTGCTCTTGGGAGAGGCCCAATTGGCATTGGCAATAAGTGTTTAAATTCTTACCTTGTAAATGAGGTCATTGTTGTAATTTACTCTCCTTTCTCTTCTTACCCTTTCGAATGTCCTCTCCCTTCCCATGACACCCCTCTCCTTTTTAGGCCTCGCCTGAGCCAGCGCTTTAGCGCTGCTCTGGCGAGAGCTATAGAAAACAGGGATTTGGAAGTGCAAACGAGTGCTTTTCAGGCCCCCAACTACAGTGCATGTGCGCCGGAGCCCGCGCACCATTTGGCAGCCTGCGTGTACATTTCGCGGGTGCTTTGATGTTCTCAGTGAGCCGCGCGGCCACTGCAAACATCAAAGCGCCCGCGAAATGATTACTTTCACTTTAACGTTCGCACCTACTTGGCAGACTGGTTCTCTGTTGCTCTTTCCTCCTCTGCTCTCTCTCCTCAGAGTCCGTCCCTCCCCCTGTTGCAGCAGCTGGCATTACACGGGGAGGGTGGCTCTACGTGCCTACCAAAAAACAAGCATTGGCATAGCCAATAGGTCTCGCTTTTGGAACCTTATAAGTATTTAGTTATGGAACTGTTGCATAGTTAAACACTTATAAGGTCCCAAAAGCGAAACCTATTGGCTATGCCAATGCTTGTTACCCTCTTGAAATGTTCCGCTCGCCCTTGACTAAACTGACAGTGGTTTGACAGTTTCAGCTGTAAGCTCTGTGGTAGGAGGTTGTTTACTTATGTCATTAAAGCTATTTAAAAGATATTCTGTCTACCTCTCAATATTGGCGACGAACGCTGGCGGGGAACAGCTTTTGCAACTTCTTCCCCAAACATATTGCCACGAAGTAATGAAATTGGACCTGTGAAGAAATTATCAGCGTCCTCATATTAAAGGATAAGAAACTTCAAAGAGGAAGAAAAAAAAAGAATTAAGTTTTCATATCGCTACCTTATTACTGCCTCTAGTAACTTCGAGAATCCAATTTGAGGAGCACGAGAGTTGTTTTTAGGTCTCGTCTGAGACAGCGCTTTAGCGCTGCTCTGGCGAGACTTATAGTAAGCGAGTTTTGGAAGTGCAAACAGTGGCTTTTCAGGCCTCCAAATACAGTGCATGTGCGCCGTCCGGGCGCGCGCACCATTTGGAGGCCTGAAAGCACTGCCTGATCACTTGCTTTGATGTCCTCAGTGAGCCGCGCGGCCACTGAGGACATCAAAGTGCACACCATTTGCCACCCCCTTCTTGCTTGTTTACTTAGTCTCTGGTTCCCCTCAGGCATCCAGACTCTGCCTCTCTGCGGACTTCTCTGGGTGACCCCTGGTGACCCCTGCTTGTGGACACCACCGCCTCTGGGCACGGACCGCTCTGCTAATGTCGTTTGTCTTGAGCAGAATCAGCTGCCCGTGACAGGCCTCGCCCCTTTCATGTAAACAAAAGCATGTGTGCCCTATTCCCGTTGATTCTTCTTTCTCCCGCCCATTCTCCTAGAGCTCGCCTTTATTTCATTGATTTCTATTTTTGTCTGATCCCGCTTTCCCCTCCCTGATCCTTCTTTCCCCTCCCTAATCCCTCCTTTCCCTCGCTCAATGCTTCTTCCTCTCCCTGATCCCTCCTTTCCCTCTCTGATTCCTTCTTTATATTCCTGATTCCTTTTTTGTCTTCCTTATTCCTTCTTTCTCTCCCTAGTCCACCCCCCATTCCCCCTCTCACACTCTGACGCTACTTTCTTTCAATTCCTGCCTATTCTCCATTTGTCCCCCACTTACTTCATCTCTTCTTCGTTCCCTACTTATTCTGTCTCACATCCTTAAGCCAACTCCACACCTCATCTCTTCGCCATTCCTCCTTCTATTCTTCTCTTCTCTTCCCAGGTTTTCTTCACTGACCTGTCTCTCCCTCCTCCTATTCTTCTTACCTTTGAGCACCCGCTCCCCCCTACCCCCTCCATCATTCCTTCTCTGTGCTCCTTTCCCTCCTTCGGCTCTACTCGCCCCTTCTTCCCTGTCCTGCACCGTCTCTCGCTCCTTCCTTCCCCCTTCCCCCTTCACCCCCCTCCCTTTGTTTCCTTCTGTCTCCGGTCATCACCCCCTGCAGCCTCGGTGCTGATTAATGATCACGGAAGCCCCTCCCGGGGGCTTCTCCAATCTTGAACGGTAATATGGCCGGCTAGAGAGGGCAGCCTCCGGGATGCAGGGCACACAATGCTGCTGCGGCGATGCCGGGCCTCGCTCCTGTCCCCCAACGCGGGAATTCATTCAGTGAGCCCCACAGGCATCGAAGCGCTGTAGGTACAAGGCACGCATGAAGCACTGCATCTCAAAATGCATTCAGTGATCCAAGTGCGCTCATGATAGCGCTGTGAGCCCAACAAAAAGCGCATAAAGCGCTCTGTCACAAAACTCATTTACTGAGCCCAAGGCGCGCTTAAAGCGCTCCTCCACAGAATACATTCACTGAGTCCAACATGCACAGGGAGCGCTCCTTCGCAGAATTCTTTTAGTGAGCCCAAGGCGCACCGAAGCGCTCCGTGGTAGAATTAATTTTGCCAGCCCAAAGCGAGCACGAAGCGCTACATCTCAGAATTAATTCAGTGAGCATGACCGTGCCATCTCTCAGAATTCATTCAGCGAGCCCAAAGTGCATATGAAGCCGTCGATCGCAGAATGAATTCAGTGCGTCCAACACACGCATAAAGCGCTTCATCTAACAATTCATTCAGTAAACCCTATGCCCGCATAAAGAGCTTAATCTCATATGGTATTCAGTGAACCCAATGCTTCCTTGAAGCGGTCCCTCACAGAATTCATTCAGTGAGCCCAAAAAGCCGCAAGAAAGCTCTCCATTCCAGAATTCATTCAATGAGCCAATGGGTGATGAAGAGCTCAGTTGCATTGGTCCATCGCAGAAGTAATGGCGGGATCCCAATGCGCGCTTCAGGCGCTCCATTGCAGAACTCATTCAGCGAGCTCCACGCGTACCTGACACTCCAACGCAAAATTAATTAAGTGAACCCAAAGTGAGCATGTAGCGCTGAATTGCAGAATACATTCAGTGGGCCCAAGGGACGTATAAAGCGCTCCATGCAGAATTCATTCAGTGTGCCAGATACAGAAAGCGCCCGATCATCACAGAATTCATTGAGTGACCCAAAGCGAGCATGTAGCGCTCCATCGTGGAATTCGCTCACTGAGTACAAGGCATGCATGAAGCGCTCTATTGCTGAGACACAGAAGCAGCTCCTCTCAATGCCTTACCCTTCTGCCCTTTCGCACTCATTACTTCAAAGGGATGCACGTTCCCTTTACTAATCTCTCAGTTTCCTTTGTGACATTGCCAGTTTTTAAATGCGTTGCCTTTAAATAATGAACTATCCGTTTACACAATTAACATTCTATTGGTTAGGGGGTAACCATTGCCTACAAGTCGCCTCGAGCTGAGCTTGCTACCCCGATACGGGGTTTAAGTGATCGTGATTTTACATGCGTGGCCGAGAAGGAAAAAGACTCTGTTTCTTCCTTCCTGCCCAGGGAAGACAAGGACAGTGTCCATGTCTCCTGCTCTGCTGCTGGCAGCTGCCCACCGCCCCCAGCAGCTGCCCCCCACACTGTCTTACTCTGCCATCCTCTCTTTCTGTCTTGCTCCTCCTCACTTATTGACTTCAAGAAACAGTTATTACTTCCTCTTTCCTCTCCTTTCCTTTATTTGTTTCTCCGTGAAATGGATCCCAAAAAAAACAATTCCCTCAGGAAATGTCGTCTTTTTGGGCCATTTTTCTATTCCAAAGTGCAGCCTTGGGAAGGAGAGAAATTAAAGGTTCAAAATGTGGAAAATAACGAAGTAACCGATACAATAATAAGAAGCATTTGCAATGCAATAGGTCTCGCATTTACACAAGTTTAAGCTATTGGCATAGTATATATTATAGTATAAATAGTATTTCGCCGAGTTTACTTCCAGTCCAGGGAATGTTTAAGCAAGTGTGTTTATGGCTCATGCCAAGTAGCTGAATACCATAGTTCAGGTAGTGCACGCCACACACTGCTGCACGCCACACACTGCTGCACGCCACACACTGCTGCACACTGCTACATTACTCACTGCTGCATGCTGCATGACACTGCTGCATGCAGCACACTGCTGCACGCCACACACTGCTGCACGCCACACACTGCTGCACACTGCTGCATTACTCACTGCTGCATGCTGCATGACACTGCTGCACGCAGCACACTGCTGCACGCCACACACTGCTGCACGCCACACACTGCTGCACGCCACACACTGCTGCATGCCTCACACTGCTGCACGCCGCACACTGCTGCACGCCGCACACTGCTGCACGCCGCACACTGCTGCACGGCGCAGACTACTGCACGCCACACACTGCGTCATGCCACACACTACTGCATGCCACACACTGCTGCACACAGCACACTGCTGCACGCCTCACACTGCTGCACGCCTCACACTGCTGCACGCCTCACACTGCTGCACGCCTCACACTGCTGCATGCCTCACACTGCTGCACGACGCACACTGTTGCACGCCGCACACTGCTGCACGGCGCAGACTACTCCACGCCACACACTGCGTCATGCCACACACTACTGCATGCCACACACTGCTGCACGCCGCACAATGCTGCACGCCACACACTGCTGCACGCCACACACTGCTGCACGCCACACACTGCTGCACGCCACACACTGCTGCACGCTGCACACTGCTACACGCCACACACTGCTGCACACTGCTGCATTACTCACTGCTGCATGCTGCACGACACTGCTGCACACAGCACACTGCTGCACGCCGCACACTGCTGTACGTCACTGCACGGCACACAGTGCTGCATGCTTCACACTGCTACACGAAACACTGCTGCACGCCGCACACTGCTGCACGCCGCACACTGCTGCACGCCACACACTGCTGCACGCCTCACACTGCTGCACGCCTCACACTGCTGCACGCAGCACACTGCTGCACGCCACACACTGCTGCACGCCACACACTGCTGCACGCCACACACTGCTGCACGCCACGCACTGCTGCATGCCGCACACTGCTGCACGCCGCACACTGCTGCACACTGCTGCACGGCGCAGACTACTGCACGCCACACACTGCGTCATGCCACACACTACTGCATGCCACACACTGCTGCACGCAGCACAATGCTGCACGCAGCACACTGCTGCATGCCTCACACTGCTGCACGCCTCACACTGCTGCACGCCTCACACTGCTGCACGACGCACACTGCTGCACGACGCACACTGCTGCACGCCGCACACTGCTGCACAGCGCAGACTACTGCACGCCACACACTGCGTCATGCCACACACTGCTGCACGCCGCACACTGCTGCACGCCGCACACTGCTGCACGCCACACACTGCTGCACGCCACACACTGCTGCACGCCACACACTGCTGCACGCTGCACACTGCTACACGCCACACACTGCTGCACACTGCTGCATTACTCACTGCTGCATGCTGCACGACACTGCTGCACGCAGCACACTGCTGCACGCCGCACACTGCTGCACGCCACTGCACGGCATACAGTGCTGCATGCCTCACACTGCTACACGAAACACTGCTGCACGCCGCACACTGCTGCACGCCGCACACTGCTGCACGCCGCACACTGCTGCACGCCGCACAATGCTACACGGCACACAGTGCTGCACGGCACACAGTGCTGCATGCCACACACTGCTGCACGCCACACACTGCTGCACACTGCTGCATTACTCACTGCTGCATGCGGCACGACACTGCTGCACGCCACACACTGCTGCACGCCGCACACTGCTGCACGCCGCTGCACGCCACACAGTGCTGCATGCCTCACACTGCTACACAAAACACTGCTGCACGCCGCACACTGCTGCACGCCGCACACTGCTGCACGCCTCACACTGCTGCACGCCGCACACTGCTGCACGCCGCACACTGCTGCACGCCACACACTGCTGCACGCCGCACACTGCTTTTATACGAGTTTACGCTACTGACATTGTAAATGACAATGCCTTTTATTTGTATTAAAACCAAAACATAAATAAAATGCATTGTAATTTTACAATGCCAATAGCTCAAACTCTTATAAATGCGAGACCTATTGCATTGCAAATGCTTGTTGCTCTTTTGGCATCTCCCACCGGCGCGTTGTAATGTGAATAATAATTCCTCAATAGTTCCATGGTTCGTTAATATAAACTGCCTTCGCCTAAGTATCATTTTGACTCGGAAGCCCTGACGTGAGGAACAGTTCGACAACGTGTCGGTGGCACGGAGAGTCAAATGATAGTATAAGTTCTGACGGAGCCTTTACGATTAAACTGCACAGCCTTGATGTAATTTATCTCAATGTCCTTTTGTTCACCTCGTCGTTCCTGTGTGAGGAAGAGTGTCTGGTGCGCGTTATGACGCAGCGTGTCAGCTGATTCCCTGTGTCCATTTGTATTTTTGGCAACTGTGATCAGCGTGCGAAAACTTTTTAGCAGCTGCGTGTCAGACTTCGCGCAATAAGACAGACCACACCAAATTTTGACTTAGCAAAAAAGGTCACTTTATTAGGACAGGTAACTAAGAACCACTTATTGATACAATGTAAATATTATCAAATTGCTTCCCAAACATTTTTGCCACAAACAATTCCAAAAATACCCCAACCAAAATTTACCATAAATTACCCCATGTACTGCCCCAATGGCATCATTTCCTTTTTGACCATTTTGGTTTACCTGTCCAGCTTTTCCTCCACCCTCCCCCCGCCCCAGAGGGAAGGATAAGCCCGCTCCAGACTATCCAAACCCTCAAAAAAACGCATGAAAGAAAAACACATGAACAGAAACAAAATGTCACCTGTCCTACACGTGACTTAAGATCAAAAAATTCATCAATATATATTATATATATATATATATTTTTTTTTATTTTTTATTTTTATTTATTTATTTATTTATTTATTTATTTATTTTTTATATATATATTTTTTTTTTTTTTTTTTTTATATATATATATATATATTTTTTTTTTATTACTTTTTTTTTTTTTTTTTTATACAGAAAAAAGAGGGTGGGAGGGAGGGTCACAAAAAACGACCGTCTCCCTGCCTCAGCGATCGTTTCCCGCCTAAACGCCTTCCCAACGGTGAAAAACCTAAGCCCCGCCCCCTACCTAACACGTGATTCGCTGCGTGGTCTGTACCATCGCGCGAACCTTCCCAGGGGGACACCCGGCTCGCGCCGCGGTCCCCCCGGGTCCCAATCTCCTCAGCTTGAGGAATTCTTTCGCTGACGCGCACAGCTTGTGTAACAAATAACTTATTCAAATGTGTGTCAGTTTATCTCCTCAGCTTCGGAAAAATATTCTAATGACACACACAGCATGCATGTCCGATTTGGAAGTTTGTTGAAGTGACGCCAGTAATAATTTATAATAATCTGTCTATCAGACTTTTACCTCTGCATTCAATGGTTCAGCGCTGATGCGCACAGCTTTATCTACAGTTGCCAATTATATCACTGATTGGCACAGTTAATTAATTCATTAAATGAGAGCTTACAAACATATATATAGTGGTGTAGAACATAATAGGAAACGTCGCTAGTAAGAGTATAATTATATATGCTTATTTTCAAACATCTATAGTAAACATTTTGCATGTGATGACTTTTAATTCCGAGGAATATTCACAAATTTAATGTTTAACATATGTCCTGAACTTCATCTGTGCAAGTACCCACTTTTATAGGGATTAATGATAGTTTAGCACCGAAATACTGAGTAAATTCACTTGTAAAATAATTTTAACATGGCTATAGCAAATATGACACAACCGACTCCATTCTTAGATAAATCTGGTGAACCGAATATACCATGGAAAGAATGGGAAAAAATATTTGTCATACTTAATTGCTATGGGGTTGAAAGATTTTCTGCGATAAGAAAACAACACATATTATTGCATAATCTTGGTTTACAAGGAAGGAAAGTTTATGAAAATTTATCAGATTCCTGTAGTGAAGAAGAGGAATTGTTACAAGAAGATGTATTCCAGATTACGATCAATAAATTGGAAAAACATTTTAGTACAAAAGTTAATATAGTCCTAGAAAGGCATAATTTTTTTTCGAGAATTTAAGGAAAAAGTTAAAAAGTTTCAACTTATATTGCAGTGTTAAGTGGTCTTGCCAATAAATGTGAATTTGGCGCGCTTGGAGATCATTAATCAGAGATCAACTTGTAAAATGTACAAATAATCCCAAAATACAGGAAAAACCTTTGACTAGCAATTTAGAACTAAAAGAGGCCATCCATGCTGCAAAAAGCATAGAGCATACGGCCGAGTGCATAAAGGAGATGAAACAAAGCAACAATTCGGAAAACGTAAATGAACTAAGGAACCAAATGGGCAAGTGCGAATTAATAGACTTTAGTGAAGGAGTACTAAAATTAAGTGGGTCCATGAACAACAAGCATTGGCGTAGCCAGTAGGTCTCGCCTTTGGGACCTTATAAGTGTTTAGTCATGCAACAGTTGATGTTGTTGCAGCAAGGATATTGTGCTGCATAACTAAATACTTATAAGGCCCCAAAGGCGAGACCTATTGGCTATGCCAATGTTTGTTTTTTTAGTCCCAGTGCCTATCGGAGGCTTAGCCGTGTTTACTTTTTAGTCTGAATAACGGCTGGGGAAACAATAGAGAGGAAGGGATTAAAGAACAGAAGAGGGTGAAAGAACGGGGAGGAGGTCAGGAAAAGGTGATGAAAATGGAGAAGGTGCAGTGTTACCGGGGTACAGGGGTGTGTTGGGTGCTGCACCTCATTTATGGCAGCATTTTAATACCAGCTGGGGGCTTAGATTCATTGCTTGCACTAGGGCTTATGACCACCAGTCTGCCACACTGCTAGTCTTAGGTGGCTGTACGGGTCCAATTTCACTTCCACTTGCTGTGTACCAAGCTCATCAACCATAGTACTGCGCCCACCAAGCCACCGAAACCCCAAGGCAAGGAGGGAGAGAGAAAGAGAGGGGGGAGAGGGAGAGATGCGGAGAGGGGGAGAGAGAGGCAGAGAGGTAGAAAGAGAAGGAGAGAGAGAGGGGGGAGAGAGGAGAGAGGGAGCGTGAGAGAAGTGGAGAGAAAGAGGGGGAGAGAGAGAGGAAAAGAGGGGGAGAGGGAGAGAAAGGGGTAGAGGGGAGAGCGAGAAGGAGGGGGAAGAGGGAGAAAGGGGGATCGAGAGAAAGGGTGAGAGGTGGAGAGAGAGAGAGAAAGAGAGAGAGAAAAACAGTCAGCGAGAGGGGGGAGAGAGAGAGGCAGAGAGGTAGAAAGAGGGGGAGAGAGAAAGAGGGAGAAGGAGAAAGAGAGAACGGGGAGAGATAAGAAAGAAAGAGGAGAGCGAGAAACAGAGAGGGAGAGAGGTGGAGAGAGAGAGGCATAGAGACAGAGTGAAAGTGGGAGAGAGAGGGGGAAGAGAGAGAGAAGCTTCCAGAAGTCTCCGCTTCTCAAACGAGTGTGGCGCTCTTCCAGCGCAGCTCGGATCTGGCTTTAATGTGCTAATGCGTGCTTGCGCATGTTGCAGTCCCTAGGCTTGTAGTGCTAAAAAAAACATGGTGCAGGCGTGAGACAAAGTACAAATAGCCTCCACATATTTGTGCATTCGTGTGTCTGTTAATGTTTGGACATCAAAACTAACCAATTGGTGGGTTTAAGTGAGGCAAAAGATATTCAATCCGCCACTTGCAAAGAGAGGCTTAAATATCATGCATGCAGCATACAATTAAACAGATTTACGGTTTTGTCGAATAATCCAAAAACCTGTGCCTGAATGTTCTTACATTTTCGAAATCCCGCTGTTGCTCAGGTAGCTTTAACTCAATTAGTCCAGGTGCAGCAGTCATAAATAAGGGTGGGCGTAGTTCGCGAAGTAGCACTTCGCGAAGCTACGCAAAGTGAAGTTCGCACTACGCGAGCTACGCGTAGCACTTCGCGAACTGCGAAGTAACATGTTCGCACTGTGCAAGATGTTGTTTTCAATGATTGCACAGTGCGGACAAGCAACCGGCACTGTGCAATCATTGAAAATGGCATCTTGCACAGTGCGAGCTGTAGTTTTCTGCTGCTCGATTAGAT
This sequence comes from Triturus cristatus, assembly GCF_964204655.1. Taxonomy (NCBI): domain Eukaryota; kingdom Metazoa; phylum Chordata; class Amphibia; order Caudata; family Salamandridae; genus Triturus; species Triturus cristatus. The sequence continues at coordinate 1,187,109,107 of NC_140579.1, forward strand.
TTTTACTCGAGCTGCAGCTTTCTCAACGCGAACTGGTAGTTTCTCATCGCGAGCGGTCGCGAGCATACGCGACCCCTTGCAATGAGAAACCTGACCTTCTCGCGTTGGGAATCTCGCCGGGGGGTTTATTTTCCATGCTCGCGATCGCGAACAAGGAAAAAGTCTCGCCAGGATGTCATTTTGCTTGCTCGCGGTCGCCAACTTGACGTTGAGGACCGCGAGCAAGCAAAAAATGACCGCAGCACTACGCAACACTACGCTACGCGTGTTCGCACTGTGCTACGTGCAGTTCGCGTAGTGCGAAGTAGCGCGAACTTCGCAAACTACGCGAGCGTAGCGTAGTGCTTCGCCCAGGCCTAGTCATAAAGCGGAATGTTGCTGGTTTATCGTAGAGCGTGTGTGTAACCAGCATCACCTTCGCCATTTGTGCTGCAGTAAGAGTTACACTGCGAGTTTATGTAAGACAAGAACAGAAAGGTCTTGAAAGAGTCAGCTGCTGTGTTCTGTGAAGTGTTTTTATTCAGCTATGCTTATGCATCTTTGAAATCTCGCCAGATGCATAAATCAATTATAAAACAAATTGTATTTTTTAGTCCCAGTGCCTGTCAGAGGTTTAGCTGTTTTTAGGTGTCGCCTGAGCCAGCGCTTTAGCGTTGCACTGGCGAGAGTTTTAGTAAGCGGGTTTTGGAAGTGCTAACTAGTGGCTTTTTTCAGGCCTCCAGCTACAGTGCATGTGCACCGGGCGCGCGCACCATTTGTCAGCCTGCGTGATCACTTTTGCGGCCGCTTTTATGTTCTCAGTGAGCCGCACGGCCACTGAGAACATCAACGCGGCCGCAAAAGTGCACACCATTTGCCAGCCTGCGTGCCTCTCTCCGCATTAGTGCGCGCGACGTGCCCTACCCCCCTCCCTTATCCCACTTCCTGCTTGTTTAAATTTAGAATTGACCACTACGTATTTGATGAAGCATATGTGTTTTTTCAGCAGGCTTTCAAAGGTGTTTTATTTTTGTTTTTTATATGTTTTTTCCCCTGATGCGCGTCTCTCTCTCTCATTGTCTCTTCACTGACCTGGCTTGACCGCTCTCTCTGAACCACGCAGAGCGCTCATGCCAGGGGCAACTGGGCGGCTGCCTTGGTGGGTTTGCTGAGCCCGGACATTAGTGAACAGCTGCCACGGCCCAGTGCAGCCCCGGACTGTTCTGAAAAATAAAGCTTTCAGTCGGGATAATGAATGCCACAACGCACTTCCTGTTATTGATCCGCAATGCAGTGCATGCCCGCCACTGGCAACGTATTGGGATGCTTGTGAGAAATGGCTCTCGGGATATAGTACCTGGCTGTGCACTGTAATGCGTCACCGTTCACTGCGCCAAGACTTCACGGACAGACGCAGTCGATCTCTTTAATGACCCTGTTTTTTTCATAAACAGCATGATGAACACTCAGGGCCATCCCGGAAACAGTGTCTGACAGAAACACGTCCATATTCATGTGTACGAGCCTTCGGAATTTATAGCGCTTCCGCAGCTGACATGCTACAGGCGCCCTAGCTAATTAAATGGCACAACAGGACACTGACGAAGCAAATGTTCCTTTCTCATCCAGCCAAGCAGGGGAGCACCCGGGCATGTTACCACACAAACTGAATTGACCTTGTTCCGGAAGCATTGCGCACAGAGAGGTGGGTTATCTCAGATGCGGTTTCCAACCGCCCTAGACTAGAGTCAAGCCCTTGTTAGTATACTATATGTAAACTTTTAGTAAAATCAACAAGCATTGTCATAGCCAATAGGCCGCGCCTTTGGGACCTTATAAGTGTTTAGATATCCAGCACAATATCCTTGGTGCAACAACATCAAGTGTTGCATGGCTAAACACTTATAAGGTCACAAAGGCGAGACCTATTGGCTATGCCAATGCTTGTTACTTTTTAGACTGAATAGCGGCTGAGGAAACAATAAAGGAGAGGAAGGGATTAAAGAACAGAAGAGGGTGAAAGAACGGGGAGGTGGTCTGGAAAAGGTGCCGAAAATGGTGAAGATGCAGTGACACCAGGGTACAGGGGTGTGTTGGGTGCTGCACCTCATTTATGGCAGCATTTTAATACCGACTGGAGGCTTAGATTCATTGCTTGCACTAGGGCCCATGACCCCCAGGCTGCCACACTGCCAATCTTAGGTGGCTGTACGGGTCCAATTTCACTTCCACTTGCTGTGTACCAAGCTCATCAACCATAGTACTGCGCCCACAAATCCACTGAAACCCCAAGGCCAGGAGGGAGAGAGAAAGAGAAGGGGGTAGGGAGAGGGGGAGAGGGAGAGAGAGAGAGAGGCAGAGAGGCAGAGAGGTAGAAAGAGAAGGAGAGAGAGGGAGCGAGAGAGAGAAGTGGAGAGAAACAGAAGGGGAGAGAGAGGAAAAGAGGGGGAGAGGGAGAGAGAGGGGTAGAGAGACAGAGGGATAGAGAGGGGAGAGCAAGAAGGAGGGGTAAAGAGAAAGAGGGAGAAAGGGGGATCGAGAGAAAGGGCGAGAGGTAGAGGGAGGGAGAAACAGTCGGCGAGAGAGGGGGAGAGAGGCAGAGAGGTAGAAAGAGGGAGAAGGAGAAAAGTGAACGGGGAGAGACAAAGAAAGGGGAGAGAGAGAAACGGAGAGGGAGAGAGAGAGGCAGAGAGGTAGAGACAGAGTGAAAGTGGGAGAGAGAGGGGAAGAGAGAGAGAGAGAGAGAAGCTTACATTTTCGAAATCCCGCTGTCGCTTAGGTAGCTTTAACTCAATTAGTCCAGGTGCAGCAGCCATTAATCGGAATGTTGCGGGTTTATCGTAGAGCGTGTGTAGCCCGCATCACCATCTCCCTTTCTGGTGCAGTAAGAGTTACACTGCGAGTTTAGGTAAGGCAAGAACGGAAAGATCTTGAAAAAGTCAGCTGCTGTGTTCTGTGAAGTGGTTTTATTCAGCTATGCTTATGCATCTTTGAAATCTCGCCAGATGCATAAATCAATTATACAGGAAATTGTCAAACACTGGGCAAGTCTGCATAACCCCTTTTAACTGAATATGTCTGCGGGAAATACTTTGACGGTGCTGTTTTGCCACCTATTGGAAGCAGTTTTGAGACAATGCCGAATAGTTTTCTTTTTGACCATCTGTATTTTTGAACAAGCAAAAGTGACGCGGCCGCACGTGAAAGCGAAACTGATTGCGATCATGTAAAAGAGAAGGGGGAGGTTAGAAATAGGGAGGTAGAAGCAAAATCGAGTCAGAGGAGGGTGGGGGCAGGGAAGGAAGAGAAAGCCGGGGAGGTGGAGAGCGAGGGCTCTCTGTAAACATACTGCGGGAACCACACGTGTGTGTTGCCGCGAAAGTGAATGTAATTAGGCCAGCGATGCGGAGGAAGAGATAAGCAAGGCAGATGGCGGCGTGCACGCAAGCTTTACGCCAGGAAAAGCTTGTGGGTAGCACTTTGAAAAGCCCTTTACTAAAAGTCGAGCAGCAGCGCATGCGCTGCTCTAGGCTCGACCTAAAAAGAGAGAGATGTAGACGACAAGAAGGAAAAATTTAAATGTTATCGTTGTGGAAATGCAAATCACCTTGCGAATAATCCTAAATGCCCAGCTAGATCCGGATTTTGTAAGAAATGCAACAAAAGGGGGCACTTTGCAAGACATTGTAGAATTGTAAAATTTGAAAAACAAGATGTACATGCAATTGAAGACAGAAATGAAGCAAGTAATATGTTCTTATTTCATGTTGTAAATGAGATTAAGGTAACAGAGTAACTGTCCCTCGTGCAACATTTGTTTGGATTGCGTGGGATTGAGGGTATTTGCCGACTCATGTTCTCCATATACTCTGATTGATTATGATATATTTAAAGAAAAATGTAATGAAAAGGAATATACCATTCAACAGGCAGACATTAAACCTAGTGGTTATAATAAAGACCCTATTCCACTAGTAGGAATGTTGAACATGAAAGGTGTATTTAGCAAAAAAAGGGTCCAGTTTTTAAGGTTGGGCTCACCAAAGAGAATTAGGAATGAAGCTCGATCCTAACAGCCGGGAACACGTTTTTGTGATTGACAGAAATAATAGCTGTACCAATATTTTTGAGGAAGTTCCAAAAGTCTTTCTTGAAGAAATTGGCCATCTGAAGAATTTCCAGCACAGAATTAAACTTAAAGATAACGCAGTGCCAGTTGTACACAAGGTTCGACCAATCCCTCTATTGATGCATTAACCATTAAAAAAAGAACTTGATAAACTAGTAAGTCAGAAAATCATTGAACCAATTGAGAGCTCCTTATGGATATTTCCCATAGTTGTCACCCAAAAACCTGGTGGGAGGGGTTTGCGCTTCTGTGTGGACCTAAGAGACCTTAATGCAAATATCTGGGTAAACAGATTTCCTCTCCCAAGAATAAATGAAATGATCAGCATGATTGGGGAAGCCAAACATTTTAGTGTAATAGATCTCTCCCAAGCGTACCACCAGATTGAACTCCATCAAGATTCTAAGTCACTGACCTCATTCATTACGCCATTTGGAGCATTTAGATACTGCAGGATGCCGTTCGGACTTGTATCGGTGGCAGCAGTTTTACAAAGTTATGCATCAGATCTTGAAAGACATTAAGAATGTACTCTATTTTTAAGACGACATTCTAATTTATGGTCAAACAAGTGAACATCACAAAGATGTTTTAAAACCAGTCTTGCAGGCACTTAATGATGCTGGCCTAACTATAAAGAGAGAAATGTAACATTGACATAGACACTGTTGACTATTTAGGACACACCATTTCCAAGAGTGGAGTTAAACCTAAAATAGATCTAGTGAAAGCAGTGAGAAAAGCGCCAGCACCAACTAACAAGGAAGAAGTTAAGTCCTTCCTTGGACTAGTCGAGTATATGACATAGTTTGTAAAAAAAAAACTTTGCTGACATTACGGCTCCTTTAAGAGAGTTACTTAAAAAAGGGGAACACTTTGTCTGGAGTCCTGAGTGTCAAGAGTCTTTTGAATTTACAAAAAAGCTATTGTGAATGCACCATTCTTGGGCAATTTTGACCCAAAAAAAGAACTTTATTAACAGATGCCAGCAGCAAAGGCATTGGGGCGACTCTCAGTCAAACCATAGATGGCGAAGACAAGATTATGGCATTCGCATCAAGGGCATTAAAAGAAGCTGAGTGTAATTACTCCACTGTGGAACGAGAGGCACTAGCTGTGGCATGGGCTGTTATTCACTTTAAATTTTATCTGTGGGGTTTGCCTTTTACAGTACGCACGGACCACAAACCACTTGTATACATTTTTTCAACCAAAAGCAGAGGTAATACCACTCCTCGCATAAGCAGATTGCTTATGAGTTTAGAAGGATACAACTTCAAGGTTGATTATGTTTCCGGTACTAGGAATGTAGTAGCTGACTACCTATCTAGATTACTGTGTAGTGGAGAGGGAACCGATGCAGACAATATAACTGAACAAGTCATGTTAGTGCAGATTCCAGGCATTTCTCAAGAAGAATGGGAAAAAGGCATGAGCTCAGATGAGTGTCTCAACAAAGTAAAAGAAAAAAATGTCAATGGTTGGCCTTTGAAACAAGGGTGTTTAGATGATAATTTGAAGGATTTTTGGGAAGTTCGCCATAAACTAAGCATTGTAAAGGAGAGAGTTATGTGGAAAGATAAGCTGGTACCACCTAAGGATCTGTGGGATAGAATTGCTGATCTAGCCCACGAAGGGCACCTGGACAGAAATCTGACTAAGTCTAAAGTCAGAGCATCCTACTGGTTCCCAGGTATGGATAGAATTGTAGAGAACAAAGTAAAAAAGTGCATGATCTGTGCATTAAGCGATAAAACCAAGGTAACAAGAGCTGTCCCTATGTCTCCTGTAAAAGTACCTTTAAAACCATGGGATAAACTTGGTTTAGATATTTTTGGTCCACTTTAATACTCGATGTGGGAAGGCAAATTCATGTTAGTATTAGTTGATTACCATTCGCATTGGATAATGACAAAAGTCTGTACCAAAATCAATTGTCTTTAATTGAATTCCTTCCTGATACCTTTATAACTGAAGGAGTTCCTAGTACCATCATAACGGACAATGGAGTTCAATTGAATTCAGATGAAATGCACGATTTTTTGAAGAAATTGTCTATTTGTCATTTTAAAACTGCTTTATACTGTCCAAGGGCTAATGGTCTTGTGGAAAGTGTAAATCGTATGATAAAAGAATGCATTCAAATGGCCCAAGTCTCTGGTAAACCTGTAGATAAAGCACTTAAGAACATGCTCTGGTCCTATCATACAACACCCAATGCTGTGACAAACATTTCTCCATTTCTGGCACTCAAGGGTAGATTACCAGGAACCAAAATGATCCCCAACTGGTTGGGTGGAGGTGAACCCAAATGGGTAAATAGAGAGGAGATGGAAAGCCATGTTAAAAAAAAAATCAAGAAGAGTATACCAGAAGATTTGCTGTAAAACATGCAGTTAAAGATCCTGACTGGAAAGTTGGGGACAGTGTAGTAGTAAAACTTCCTGTGGACCGTCGCCCCTGTGACAGCAAATTCTCCAAACCCATGAAAATAGTTGAGGTCAAAAAGAATGTGGTCACACTGGATGATGGTAGAACCTGGAGCATGGATAGAATTTCATATGACATTGCTAGCAGCAGTAAGAGTAGTCAACTTCCAGTCTCACCCCACATGAGGTACTGTGTTGCTAATCCTGAAACCTCTCATAGAGACCTTATGACAAATGGAGAACCTTCTTGTTCTCGTTCACGTAGAGCCCCTCCGTAGCAGAAAGATTGTTATTCATTCATAATTGCCTTTCGATTTGAATGTCCACATTTATTATGTAACCTGTGTTATTGCTACTGTTACATTATTGTACGGCCCCTTTTCTAATTTTTTTTGCACTCTTTTCCTGTTAGTGTTGTGGAAGGGAGAAGTGTTGTAATTTACTCTTCTTGCTCTCCTTACCCTTCCGAATGTCCTCTCCCTTCCCATGACACCCCTGTCCTTTTTACCCTCTTCGAATGTTCTGCTCGCCCTTGACTAAACTGACAGTGGTTTGACAGTTTCAGCTGTAAGCTCTGTGGCAGGAGGTTGTTTGCTTATGTCATTAAAGCTATTTAAAAGATATTCTGTGTACTTCTCAATAGTCATCCAACGTCTCTCAAGCATGACCCTCTATACATGGACGAGTGAGAGATCTCCCACCCTATCCTACGGTCAGGTGGCTCCGCTTCAGGTTCTAATTTCAGAGCTAGCTTTAGCCAGCCTAGACCTATTGTCTGATGACTTTGATGTCCTGACCGGTGACTGAAATCTGCTTCCAGGCTTCGTACAAATGCAAGTGGCTTAGATTTTGTCAGATATCTTCCCAACTACATAACTCTCTTATTTGCTTTTGGGACAACTGTAGTCCTTTTCAAGTCAGAGTTGGGACTGCAGGTGGATATTTATAAGATCTACTTACCAGATGTTGCAGTTTACAGTAATAGACCACCGTAATCTGGGGTATTGCCTTGTCCGGCTAGTGGGTTTACTGCTTCATGGTAGCTCGTATGAGTGAGTACAGACCTGCATGTGCACTAGGCTTCTGATTACACCAACCTCCTGTCATGGAAAACATTCCTCATTTGATGTCATTAAATCGGCTATTCTAATGAGAACTGCAAACCTGATTCCTTCTAATCTGTGCACCATATTTCAGTGGCACTAGTGGAGCTCGGTACACACCCGTTCTTTTTCCCAACTGAGATATCTAAATAATTTCACTTACATTTGATTCATTTCCGTATCTTTTCTCTTTTACTTTAACCTTTTCTGGTCTGAAATCGTTACATTGAAGTGAAATACGGTTTTTGTTTATCTGTAGAAACCGCCTTCTGCTGACATTTGATATATACTTGGCCTAGACGTAGAGCAGAGTGTTCCAGTGGATTACTTGCTGTCCATCGCATTGCTGTTTTGATCGGGGGATATTTCCTAATCGTATGCCTGCTTATACTGTTACCGGAGCCTAGGTAACATCTGGCATCCTCCAGGTGGTGGTCCTGTTCGAAAGAGATGTAGAGTGTTTACCCCCATGCCTTATGAAAGCACTCTGTGTCACCAAAAGGTACTAAGATGCTAGTTTAGGTTGTTAGCTACCTTTTTGCCTACTTTTATTTACTTCGCGCCGATAGGCTCATTTTAAAGGTCCGTGGTAAGGCTGTGCACCTTTGACATTGGGGGTGTTTGACAGCGTATATTTCAGCTTCACATACATTTGTTTTAACTGCTTTAGAAGCGCAGCCGGCACCTTCTCCTATGTGTCAGAGTAGTAGTAATTTGTGAATTGGAAAGTGCCTACATGCTGGAAGTTTACAAATCACCTTAAAGGAAGCTTAACTGGTATAACTTGATAATTTTAGAGTCGCATGTGGAGTGAAACAGTTTTGAGCTGATCTCCCAGAACGGCTTAATACATCATAAGGTTCCGACGGAATCAGAGAATCTGAACTAGAACACCAGTATTCTGGTTACGGGCACACCATCAATTACAGCACAGAGGATAATATTCTGGATCCAGTCAGTACGAGTAAACACCTTGCAAAACGTGCTCTTCATGACTGATAACAATCAGTCAAATTAGTGGTATTGAACATAACTTACTCCTATGTCCCAGCTCAGTTTTTATCTCACTTTGCAAGGTATACACACCACAAGAATAGAGGGTGGCTTTGCAGTTGAATAAAAGGCCTGATCATGGTGAGTCGGCCATAGGTGGCCTTATTCCACAAGCCCTTTTCTCTAAGTATGTCCAGTTTCATTGTTGTATGTTTTTACAATGTGCATCCCCCTCAGTACGACCAAGGCTGATACATGAGTTTATCTTCTTTCTTCCTTTCCAAATGAAATAGTCGCATGAGATTCCCAGGTGTCTAGCAGGAGTCTTCAGTCCCATACACTCCAGTGGAGGGACATATTTGTAAACTATTTTTCGAAGACTTCATGCTCATTCTTGATCTCTGTTCCAGAATTCCAACTATTACTACAGTAATAAAGTTTTTATTGTGGAAATGTTTCTGCAAAATTCCCGTACTAGCAGAGCCTTCAAGCTTTGAACTGAATCGGCTCGCAATATCAGGTGAAGAAGAACTATATTTGGGGGACATATACCTTTCCAACAATACCTGTACAGCCTGTTACCTTGAGAGTTACTTCTGGAACACCATTACCTCATTTGCTTTACCAACAGGAGGAAATAAATAGTTAACATTCATTTATTTTTATTGTGTGAATTCAAATGAAATACATTTGATATAATTTAATACAAAAGAATTAAAATACATTTAAGAAAAGGTTTGTCCTCCCTTGGGTCTAGGTGCTTTGGACGTTCTTTAAATTATTTAAATACATTTTTTCCATTGTGTGGTGTTAGATTGGCTTGTGGTTTGGATTAGTATTTTTACATTCAGGCCATAGATTCCTTGTTCATAAAAAACAATTTAATGTAATTCAATTGTGACCAAGTGAAATAATGTTCCTTAACGTTCTGGTTAGGAAGTGTTTGGATAAAAGTATTCTATATTATGAAAATATTCTTAACTAAAACGAAAATAACCTGTTAGGGATAGCATTACTGTGAAGGTGGTCAATTCTCATGAAAGACAATTCAGGAAAATTCTACAAAATCGTGCATACATAAAATAGTTCGTAATCACCCAAGTTACAATAAATCAGCATTTAAAATCCTCCAAATATTACTTGAACAAATCATCACTTAATCACATATCAGGAGTTTAATATTAATACAACATTGTATTGTAGGGTGTATTTAAAGTGCATCCATGCTTAGAGTCATAAAAGTCATTTAGTAGATTGTGTGAAATGTAGTATCAATCACATGTACTTTGCCCTATCCTGTGATAGCATGGTCTTGAGTACTTTTTTTTTTTTTACATCCTAATTCAAAAAGGCACATGTTAGAAATGGGATTTCTGGTTGGCTAGGGCTTGCGCCAAAGCCAGGCAGAAACCACCACTCTAGTCAGGGCTGGGGAGTTACACGCCAAAGATAACCCCTGCTCACCCCCTTGGTAGCTTGGCACGAGCAGTCAGGCTTATCCCGGTGGCAATGTGTAAAGCGTTTGCGCGCGCACACAGCAACAACACCCAAGGCCCACCACAAAAGAAACTCCACACCAGGTTATATATAAAAATAGCCTTTGTATTATAATAAAACACATTAGATAATATTCACACAATTTACACTGTGCCAACTGGTACTGGGCAGAATTTTACAAGGGACTATTTACACGGGACAGGGCCACATGGACCACTGTCAGAATCAGCACAAATCACCAATAGTAAATGTAGAACATATACTAACTGTAGCACAAATTATCACTGTAGATCACAACCAGTAACTACTGGCGCAATAATGACCTCAGCGTCATCACACTAGCATCAGGTATAAAACCTATCCTGCATCCATCACAGGGGCATAAACACATTATGCAATTTCTCAATAGTCTAACGCATTAGACCTAACCACCTAAGTATAACTACTCTAGGGGCGTACATCACACAGGGAAGTACAATCTCCCTAACATCAACCTAAACAGGTAAAACAACCTCCTAGGCAGAAATCCTATCTAGAGGTATAAAATACAGGGTGCGCAAAACATACTATACACAGTACATTTCCTAACACCATAAGCATTAATGTATAAATCGCTAAATCACATTAGGGTCCAGGTTAAGCCAGAACCTAAACGTAGCAGCTGCCCACTACTTGCTGGGCAGCTGGGGACAAGAACAGGGCCTAAACGCTGCAGCTGGCACTAAGTGCTGCGCAGCTGTGGAAGGCAAATAGGAGGCATGGGCTCTCAATGGCCCCTGAAACAATATGCCAAAACGTTGGAGCCATCTGGCTCAGAAAATAACATGTCCCCATGGAGCGCACGGGCTCCTGAAATAAAGGTGCACCAAAATAGGAAAGGAACTTGCCCCAAAGTACCGTGGAGCGCACTGGCGGTTTAAATAAAATATGCCCCCGTTGTTGGAGCCTTTCCTGGCTCTGAAACAATAATGCCCCCTTCGTTTGAGCCTCAGGGCTCTTGAACAATAATGCCCCCTTTGTTGGAGCCTCAGGGCTCTATACCAATTATGCCCCCGTCGTTGGAGCCTTTCCTGGCTCTGACAACTAATACGCCCCCCTTGTTGGAGCCACGGGGCTCTTAACATCAATCAGGCCCCCGTTGGAGAGGCCCACTGCCATGCAGGGCCGCTCTGACCCTGCCTCCCCCCATCCGGACTCACTCAGATCACTCACCGGCTGGGGGGCGGAGGCAGGACTCAAACTCCGGGACGGCGCCGTCCATGCGGGGCTCTCTCTCTCTCCTGAGAGCCTCGCTCACGTCGGACCGGCGATTTCTTCACCCGGGCCCCCTCCTGGGACCCGGGACTTTACCTAGGCTCGCAGAGGCGGGGTGGACTCCCGCCCTCCGTGAAGGACGCAGCCACACTCCCCCACGCTTCACCCGGTCCCCCATCTCGGGACCGGGACTTAGGATGGAGCCCTCGCGGCTCCTGTCATGACTCGTTTTCCGGGGCCTGCAACTCTCGCGCTGCTTCCGCCCCAGCCGCTGGCCCCGCCCACGTTACAGGCAGAATTGCCTGACTTCCGGGTGGCCGCGGCTGGGCAGCGGCGGCGATTTTTGAATGCGGCTCGGGCCGCGGCGGTGATTTCTTTTCTCGGCGGAAAATGAGGGGTAGGCTCCCTCCAGATTTAAAAATATGCGTCGGGGTGGGTACCCGCCAGAAAACACCATAGTGGCCCAAAGCGAGGGGTGGGCTCCCTCCGCAATCAACGATGTACAGCGGGCTGGGCACCCACCCATCCAAGATAGAAACACGCGGCCATAAGCGGCCACAATGCAGGGTGGGCACCTGCAACCAGAATATCAAAAATAGGTGGCCATGCGGGGTGGGCTCCCGCCAGCAGGGGGGAAGGCTGCAGCGCCCCGCTGCGGAGCCCTCATGCTCCTTTTCCCGGGGGGGGGGGGTGAATCAAATCACTGCCTTGCGCTCACAGGGCGCAAAAAGGCAGCATCCAGCATTGGCAGAGCAAAAGGACCAGCAAAAAGGTCCAAAAGGTCCTGAAGGCTTTCAGGGGGCAAGGTAGGGGCCAGCACACAGGGCCCTCCAGCAGGGAGGTAGCCCCCATGGCGGTCCCTCCTGGGCCCCACCAGCAGCAGCAAGCCCCCCTCTGTCAGGATCCAAAGGAGAACATTTTGTAAGGGGACACAGCTCCTTTTTATACACAGATCACCTTTGTTTCAAGGTGCAGGGAAGGGGCGAACCAGATGCAACTGGTTCTTGAGCACTTTGTTTTGCTCAGCCCCTCTCCCTATTCACAGAACAGGCCAGGGTCATCAGTCGCACCACAGGGGGCGGAGCCAGCATTGTGTGGGGAAAGCCCAGCCCTATTCAGGTCCCAGGTGTACTCCTCCCACTCATCAACATGCAGCTCTCTCCACCCACCACTGGGGCAGACCCATCCTGACTCCTGGGGCCAGGCACACCAGCCAATCGCACGCCAGGCAGTCACTGCACATTTATGCCAGTGTCTAGAAGTGGCACTTCTACAATAGCTACTGTAACGCCGCACACATCATCGCGCAGCATTCACTCTCACGAGTTCGTACATACCAAACTCGACCCTGCACTCCCCACGCATCAGGAACTAACATGGTCACTCAGATCCCCCATGCATTCCTATGGGAGGGCAGGTCAGTCTCACTCAATGTAACCCAGAGTGCACGCACTTTACACTGGGACACAGTGTTAAAGCACCTAGAGGCCTAAAACCACTAGTACAACACAGGAAAAAGGCTAGGATAATGCAAAAAGTTCTAGGGGTGAACTTGCCAGAAGGGCCAAGTCCAACACAACCCCCTTCCAGCCAAAACGCAGGGCAGACCAATCACCACCGTGATGGTCTTCCCTGCTTGGGGCGATAGAACACGGACGCAGGCCCGCACTGCAGGGACACCCTCCGGTTCTACGCCATTCTGAATCAATGTGGTTCCATCTGAAAGAAAAACAACCGAAAAAAACTCAGGCTCAACTAGGCTACCCCACTGGTACTACCTAGTTGTCCACGGCCAGGACCAGGCCCTAGGCCACCCAGATACAAATGGTCCTTGCCAAACCCAGAGTGGGGGGTAGTAACCCCTGGCATACAAGCCATTCTCCACTCACCCTCTCGGTGTAGTTCCCAACTACCACTGATCCTTCAACCTAGGGTCCGTACCCTCAGGCTGACCAGAGATCACGGGCAAGAATGCCCCACCCTACCTCTACCTCTGGGGTTCCGCACCCTCCCAGGGAAGCACCCACCAGAACACAACTCTCCCACCAGTTCAGGACCTCTCTCCACCAACTGGTCTACCACCTGGGATCCACGGGGTCAGAGGCGAGGACTCCCTCCCTCTGCACCCCCTTCCTTTGTAGAGCAGGGTCTCTTCATGTACGATGAGCCCCACCTGCCCTCAGGACTACAGCTGCCCTTACGTCCAGATCCGGAAACACCGACTACTGGCTCCCCAACCGAGGGATGTACCCTTTGATCAGATGCGTGGCGAAACAGGACTTAACGAGGGTGACACATAACTAATGGGTCGTGTGAAAGTCTGCCTGGCGCTGATCTCACTACCTCCTGTCCAGCTGACAGTGCGTGCAGACCCCCCAGGACAGAAGTGGTGACACCACGGTCACTCAGTGGTGACTCAGCCCTCCCGGCTGGTCCCTGACCTACTGGTTCCCACTGGGGAATCCCTTCCCCTCTCACCTCTCCCTCTGGACTTCCGCACCCTCCCAACTGGAGCTTTACCGCCAGACACCAGGACTACTGGAGCTCTGATTACAGACACTCCACGTCCTCTAGACACTGGGAGATCCTACACAAGTTGAAAATTAACTACACACACAGTTCCCTACTCCTTTCTTGGACAGTCAGGCAACCACTGCAGGCCACTTCCCCCAGTTTCAGGGATAGCCTCTCCTAAGTTTCATCTGGTTCCTCTACCCAACAAAGGCTTCTCCTTGTTTCCTAAAGTGATCACTCCCAAATGCCTTTTCCGATCCTAGAACACGGGAAGATCCTCCTCAAATGACCTATTGGTACAGCCTAGGCCCCCGACCTGATGTACCCTAACGAAACCATCCAGGCCCTGAGACTGGGTTTCGGGCACCTGGAGACACGCAGTCCCACCCACTCCTTCTCCGCAGAGTCAGGACGTGAGCCCCTACACCGAGACCTAGCTGGGCTACTCTGAACCTCTTCCACCACGCTGGGCTGGAAGACACCTCAGCCACTCCTTTTGGAATCACTCCCCAATGCAAGCTCCCTATCCCAGAGAACTCACACCAAAGTATTCAGCAAGCTCCTTATTTCAGAGAACTCACACCATTCATCCACACACACACCCCAGACTGGTAAGACAGTTTCTACCGCCCCTGATTTCTCAACCTGACCACCACGTGACACAGGTACCATTACTCCGGGAACTGGGAATGGGACGTTCACATTCATCCAGCGCATTACACATTCATCCCCACCCCTCCCAAGACTGGTAAGTCAGTTTCTACCGCCCCTGATTTCTCAACCTGACCACCACGTGACACAGGTACCATTACCCTGGGAACTGGGAATGGGAATACATGCACTGGACACACATCTGCTGCCACCACTGGATCCCACCCTTACTGGTGAATCCAGAAACACATTTCCACAGAAATGACACTTAAGAACAAACTTAGAACAATAATCCCTTTCCATGTGATTATCTAAATGCAGAGTTTTGTAGTGCAGCCAGCTGTCGCTGTGGTACTGCGCAAACGCAAGTCCTAATCCCACCGCTGATCACCAATGTTAGAAATGGGATTTCTGGTTGGCTAGGGCTTGCGCCAAAGCCAGGCAGAAACCACCACTCTAGTCATGGCTGGGGAGTTGCACGCCAAAGATACCCCCTGCTCACCCCCTTGGTAGCTTGGCACGAGCAGTCAGGCTTATCCCGGAGGCAATGTGTAAAGCGTTTGCGCGCGCGCATAGCAACAACACCCAAGGCCCACCACAAAAGAAACTCCACACAAGGTTATATATAAAAATAGCCTTTGTATTATAATAAAACACATTAGATAATATTCACACAATTTACACTGTGCCAACTGGCACTGGGCAGAATTTTACAAGGGACTATTTACACGGGACAGGGCCACATGGACCACTGTCAGAATCAGCACAAATCACCAATAGTAAATGTAGAACATATACTAACTGTAGCACAAATTATCACTGTAGAGCACAACCAGTAACTACTGGCGCAATAATGACCTCAGCGTCATCACACTAGCATCAGGTATAAAACCTATCCTGCATCCATCACAGGGGCATAAACACATTATGCAATTTCTCAGTAGTCTAACGCATTAGACATAACCACCTAAGTATAACTACTCTAGGGGCGTACATCACACAGGGAAGTACAATCTCCCTAACATCAACCTAAACAGGTAAAACAACCTCCTAGGCAGAAATCCTATCTAGAGGTATAAAATACAGGGTGCGCAAAACATACTATACACAGTACATTTCCTAACACCATAAGCATTAATGTATAAATCGCTAAATCACATTAGGGTCCAGGTTACGCCAGAGCCTAAACGTAGCAGCTGCCCACAACTTGCTGGGCAGCTGGGGACAAGAACAGGGCCTAAACGCGGCAGCTGGCACTAAGTGCTGCGCAGCTGTGGAAGGCAAATAGGAGGCATGGGCTCTCAATGGCCCCTGAAACAATATGCCAAAACGTTGGAGCCATCTGGCTCAGAAAATAACATGTCCCCATGCAGCGCACGGGCTCCTGAAATAAAGGTGCGCCAATATAGGAAAGGAACTTGCCCCAAAGTACTGTGGAGCGCACTGGCGGTTTAAATAAAATATGCCCCCGTTGTTGGAGCCTTTCCTGGCTCTGAAATAATAATGCCCCCTTCGTTGGAGCCTCAGGGCTCTATACCAATTATGCCCCCGTGGTTGGAGCCTTTCCTGGCTCTGACAACTAATACGCCCCCCTTTGTTGGAGCCACGGGGCTCTAAAAATAAATATGTCCCCGTTGGAGCCACGGGGCTCTTAACATCAATGAGGCCCCCGTTGGAGCGGCCCACTGCCATGCGGGGCCGCTCTGACCCTGCCTCCCCCCATCCGGACTCACTCAGATCACTCACCGGCTGAGGGGCGGAGGCAGGACTCAGACTCCCGGGCGGCGCCGTCCATGCGGGGCTCTCTCTCTCCTGAGAGCCTCGCTCGCGTCGGACCGGCGATTTCTTCACCCGGGCCCCCTCCTGGGACCCGGGACTTTACCTCGGCTCGCGGAGGCGGGGTGGGCTCTCGCCCTCCGTGAAGGACGCAGCCACACTCCCCCACGCTTCACCCGGTCCCCCATCTCGGGACCGGGACTTAGGATGGAGCCCTCGCGGCTCCTGTCATGACTCGTTTTCCGGGGCCTGCAACTCTCGCGCTGCTTCCGCCCCAGCTGCTGGGCCTGCCCACATCACAGGCAGAATTGCCTGACTTCCGGGAGGCCGCGGCTGGGCAGCGGCAGCGATTTTTGAATGCGGCTCGGGCCGTGGCGGTGATTTCTTTTCTCGGTGGAAAATGAGGGGTAGGCTCCCTCCAGATTTAAAAATATGCGTCGGGGTGGGCACCCGCCAGAAAACACCATAGTGGCCCAAAGCGAGGGGTGGGCTCCCTCCGCAATCAACGATGTACAGCGGGCTGGGCACCCACCCATCCAAGATAGAAACACGCGGCCATTAGCGGCCACAATGCAGGGTGGGCACCTGCAACCAGAATATCAAAAATAGATGGCCATGCTGGGTGGGCTCCCGCCTCTCTCCCCTCCAGCAGGGGGGGAGGCTGCAGCGCCCCGCTGCGGAGCCCTCGTGCTCCTTTTCCCCAGGGGGGGGGGTGAATCAAATCACTGCCTTGCGCTCACAGGGCGCAAAAAGGCAGCATCCAGCATTGGCAGAGCAAAAGAACTAGCAAAAAGGTCCAAAAGGTCCTGAAGGCATCCAGGGGGCAAGGCAGGGGCCAGCACACAGGGCCCTCCAGCAGGGAGGTAGCCCCCATGGCGGTCCCTCCTGGGCCCCACCAGCAGCAGCAAGCCCCCCTCTGTCAGGATCCAAAGGAGAACATTTTGTATGGGGACACAGCTCCTTTTTATACACAGATCACCTTTGTTTCAAGGTGCAGGGAAGGGGCGAACCAGATGCAACTGGTTCTTGAGCACTTTGTTTTGCTCAGCCCCTCTCCCTATTCACAGAACAGGCCAGGGTCATCAGTCGCACCACAGGGGGCGGAGCCAGCATTGTGTGGGGAAAGCCCAGCCCTATTCAGGTCCCAGGTGTACTCCTCCCACTCATCAACATGCAGCTCTCTCCACCCACCACTGGGGCAGACCCATCCTGACTCCTGGGGCCAGGCACACAACCAATCGCACGCCAGGCAGTCACTGCACATTTATGCCAGTGTCTAGAAGTGGCACTTCTACAATAGCTACTGTAACGCCGCACACATCATCGCGCAGCATTCACTCTCACGAGTTCGTACATACCAAACTCGACCCTGCACTCCCCACGCATCAGGAACTAACATGGTCACTCAGATCCCCCATGCATTCCTATGGGAGGGCAGGTCAGTCTCACTCAATGTAACCCAGAGCACACGCACTTTACACTGGGACACAGTGTTAAAGCGCCTAGAGGCCTAAAACCACTAGTACAACACAGGAAAAAGGCTAGGATAATGCAAAAAGTTCTAGGGGTGAACTTGCCAGAAGGGCCAAGTCCAACAGCACACAAAATATAATAGGCAGGTTTATTTAACACACAGATCTTGCTTTTGAGGAAAAAGTAGAGATTTTCTTGCATCCTTGCAGGAAAATACTGTTTGTGAACAGATGATACCAGTTGCAAAACATTATAAAATGAACCACATCGTCCTTCGTATGGCTGAACACAAGCAGATTAAGTTTAGTCTGTTTTTCTCTTCTAAAAGAATGTCAAAATTAACGTGGGTAATTTTCTTACCGTGGGTCGTTTGATTGCTGTACTGTTAGACTGCAAACGTATGATAACTAAATATGGTTCAATTTGCTCAGATCCAGTTTAGCAAAAAATTGTGCCAGAGCCGGACACTCTAGGTGTTTGTGAACTACTGCCTAAGCTTGCATTTCATGTTTGCGGTCCTTTAGCCAAGTGGCTTTCCAAATACCGGTCTAATAAACAGCTTGCCTGGTTTCTAGGGCAACATACAGGAAACTGGTTCCTGGTTTGGTACCTTTTTAGGTCTCGCTAGCGTAAGGCTGCGTGCATGCGCAGTCTCGCTGGCGAGATTTAATGAGATGTGGGTATTTCTGTAAGGGGCATTAAGCCCCGCCCCTCTTTTCCATTGGCTGGCGTCACCGTTTATGCTAAACGGTGGCCAGCCATTGGAAAAGAGCTCCTTGTGACGTTGTTGCTTGGCTTTCTGAACCATCCCATTTGGACGGGCTCGTCCGCCATCCGTGCGTCGTGAAAGCTTTCTTATCTTTATGGGGCCATGTGTTTCAAACAGATAGCCCCATAAAGACAAGAAAGCTTTCACAAGGGACGAAAGTGAAAGCGGACCGTGCTTGTATAAAATATCTCAACATTGCTGTTGTAGTCAGTATTGCAACTGCGACTGTCCAGTAGTCCTTGAGCGCGGTGTTTTTGTACGAGACGTGGATGAATTTATTCACCGATTTCCCGCAGTCTCAGCTCATATAGGTATGAAACGTCTTATGACAGCAAAAGCGCTTCGGGAGTTTGGCACGGAGCCTGGGCGCTATAGCACACATGCCGCCGTCTTATGACAGCAAGAGTGCTTCAGGGCTTTGGCATGGAGCCTGGGCGCTAGGGGTGTCCATAGAATCCATATACACCCCCCCCCCCCTCCCCATCCACCACTATTAAATGGCTGATTTTAGGAAAACGGACACGGTTTTGCCTTAATATGCACTCTGTTTTCCTCTTTTTCGCTGAATTTCAGATCCGGGCCCGCACCGAACATTGCGTGTATTTTTATATGAATAAACAACCCTTCGAGTAGCACCTTCTCTCGCCGTTGTACCAATTTACATTTTACAAAACAGAAATGGAATATATGTTAGTGCTCAGATTCGACAACGAATTTAAAACAATTTCAGAACAGTTGGCACACGTCGCTATTCGTTTTCTGTACAGTGTCTGAATATTCGTTTTGTTTCGCGAATCACTTTAAAGCGACATGATGTCGTTTATCAGTTTCCTGCCATCTACGTTTATTTATGATGGAATATGTCTGCAACAAATGTAAGGAATATTCTAATTTCTGAAATTATATATGTTTACGTTTCAACAAAGCAACACATCTATCTGTTGAATGGGCCGTGTCACAAGGTAGCAGGCTCTCTTGTCATGCCCGATTGTGTTTTAGGCAAACACTGCGGCGCTCATAAAGGCAGGGGTCAAGTACAGCTCAGTTTCCCTCTGTGCCAATTCACCTACCGGACCGGCGGGGCAAAGGGACGTTCAATGCTCGAGGCAGCAGAGAGAGGGCGCCACGGCTGCCGGTTGCCTGTCCGACCCAGGGACCAACGAACCTCATGCCTGGGCGGGAAATCCTGTGAAGCCTCCGTCATCCTCTGACACCTGACAATTCCACTGGGGAGATAGAAATAGTGTGTGTGTGCGCTGGTTCGTGCGTTTCAAACCTCATTGTTCATTGTGTCTGCGTGTGTGTTTGTATGTGTGTGCTTGTGTGTGTTTCAAATCTCATTATTCATTGTGTATGTGCGTGTGTTCCTGTGTGTTTTTTATGATGTGTGTGACATTCAAACCTCATTATTCATTGTGTGCGCATGTGTGCGTGCGTGCGTGTCTGTGTAAACCTCAGTGTGTGTGTAAACCTCAGTGTGTGTGTGTTTTCAAACCTCACCTCACTATTCGTAGAATAACTGTTGGGGAAAACTGCATACGAAGTGTGGCTGCATATGTCCCATTCCAATAAGATACCCCCCCAGCACTTTGCTTTACATGTTTGACGGTAAATTATACACTATTCTCCCCCATACCACTGACACAGGAGCAACTAAAACAAACGCCTCCTTCAGAAAAAAAGAATCTATAACTACCAATAGTTACTGCCTTATTAATTTTCATAGCGCTTCAGATGCCACGGCAAGATTCCAGGAGCTGTAAAAGTTGCGCATTTGCTTGAATGTGCACCGATTGCAAATGTCTGAAGACGTATGCAGAACAGCATTAGCGTGATATATTTGATAATAATGTGTAAACACAATTTTCAACACTCCTTTACGGTATTTCGAAGCACAACAGTGTCACAGCTATTAAACTAAATATGATTCAAAGAAGTAGTCAGCGGTTAAAGCGTGTCTGCTTTACTCTTGCACGTCCCTTATTCCGCCTTGAGGGCTTATTCCCTGAATCAATAGTCGTTTTGTGCGAGCCAATGGCGTGCTTTCATATGCTCAAGGACGTGTAGCGGTTGACTTGTGGACAACTACCCCACAATTAATTGAGTTTCTGATTTTACGTGCATTGCAGTCTTACCTGGGGTCCACCTAAGAAAGAAGCAGACCAATTACAGGGCACGACTGTCAGGTGTGTGTGTTCTGTGCGTATGCGTGCGTGTGTGTGTGTATGTTAATGTATCTGAGACTGTGTGTGTGTGTTGTGTCTGTATGCATGTATCTGCGTCTGTGTGTGTGTGCTTTTATCTGATTGTGTGTGTGCGCATGTATTTGAGTGTGTGTATGCATGTGTGTGTTGTGTGTGTTCATGTATCTGAGCCTGTGTGTGTGCTTGTGTTGTGTGTGTGTATCGGTGTGAATGTATCTTAATCTGTGTCTCTATGTGTATTTATCTGAGTCTGTGCACCCATACAAAAGGAATAGATGTTGTAGGGGTGTATTTTTTACTGATTGTAGCCTGGAATATCCAGTAGGTGATATTTGTGATTTCTTACTATCATAAAAACTTAACAACATTTCGCATGGTAAGTGCATACAGGGAAGCATAGATTTACTGCCCTTAAGTCTAAACCTATGTCCCTTGAAGATATCTATCTCTATATTAATATATATATCATCAAGGTACATATATGTGGAGTTAGTAGGAATATTCCCTTCTAAATATTTAGGACCCACATCTTTTTTTACTGCTTTTCATTCCGTTGATAACAATTCTGTGGATTTCAAGTTACATGAGGAGCAATGGGATTCTAGACACAGTTTGCGGGCTTATTTTTAAAATGAGCCCATGTTTCCCCTTTGATTGTATGGCTCTCCAAGCCGAGGCCCATAACCAATGGCTTCGTTGATTCACTTAGCCACCTCACTGACACAGCAAGTTGTGACCAGTGAGCACTTCTTTTCAAATATTGCAGGAGAGAGCAAAGTATTACATTATGTTTTGTTCTTCCAATTAGAAAACCAAATCTATGAAGATTGTAGGAGAGTGGCATCGACTGCATAGTTGCCCCCAACTTTTTGCTGATGTTTTGACTGTTTTATGACACTAGCCAGGCTGTGGCCCTGCTATCCAGGACCTCAGCCTAGCTGCTTCTTCTCTAAACCGATGTGAGTACCCTAGGTACCTTCCAATTGGATACTGAGGACACTCTACCAGACCCTTGTAGATGGTACCCTAGGTACCCAGGGCATGGGTCCCTCAGAGGCCTACCAGGGGCTGCAGCACTTATTGTGCCACCCCTGGGACAGCCATACCAAATGACACCACCAGACCACTACTGTAGTCTGGGTAAGGTGGTGCTTGCACCCCTTAAAGGGATATAGGTATCCTGTATCCCACTTAATACAACACATATATCCTCATAGGTCACCCCTAGAGCAGGCCTTGCTAATCCTACAAGGCAGGGTGCTGAGATATGTGTGAGGGGGACCCCTACCTGAGTAGGGCCCCTCTGCAACCTTCGTAAAATCGTTACTGGGTTGTTTGTAGTGTAGCCATACCATATACTCTTAACCGCATTATAAGTCTATCGCGACAGCGTGATAACTTGAGAATGGCTACCCAGAACCATATCGTGTTTGGTGTCAAACATGTAGGAATCATACCCCCAATCCAGACATGGGACTGAGGGCATGATTCCCCCCTGCTAGAGGGGCGATATGGGAAAAGCGGCAGAAATTAGACACCAATTTAAAAGTGCACGCGAAGTACAAAATGGTTGCTATCCGCCACCCACACGACTCTGGCTGCCTGTTGCTGGGCAGAACTCCAGCCACGGCAGCTGGACAATAGGGATCCTGTTGCAGGGAGGTGTTCCCACCTCCCCAGACAGACTGTGTGGATTGGAACTGGGTGGGTGCACCATAGGATGCCTTTCAGAGTTGCACGTAGGCTTCTCCAGTGCCTACATTCTGCATACACCGCCTGGAACCGGTTTAGGGGCATCCTGTCCCCTGCCCAGGTGGGAAACACACAAAGGGGAGAGGGTGTAGCCACCCTTTCCCGCCTGACCTCTCATTGGTGGACCCTGATCTGGACACTCCCCTAATCTTTGGATAAAGGTGAATACTGGGTCCCCAGAGCCTCAGATTATTCTTGAACTTCACAGTCTTGACCTTTGACTTGCTGCCGCACAGCTACCTGAAGAAATCTCCCTTAGGGTAAAGGAGTTACCCCCCTGCTTGGCAGGCACCTGAAACACTGCAAGTGACCTGGTTGGAACCTCGGTGCTCCTTCGGACATAGACGACTCTTTCCTACCTTGAGGTGGGTTTCCAAGCATCCCAGAGGCCAGTGAGTGTGCACAGGAAAGCTCTGTACCGTGGACCCCGTGGGTGCCGAGATCCCCAATAACCCAGGACACTAGCCACCTCTTGCATAGCACCCGACCCCGACGAGTGGGGAAGTCGTGCTTTGGCCCATTATTGAGCCAACCTCTCTGCAGCAACTGTGCCAAAGATCGACGCCCTAGCCTGCTCCGGCGACCCGTGGGCGCACCTTTACGCACACCAAATTGCTGCCTTCCGTGGTCCCTTGTCTCTCGACTTGTGGGCCCTAGTGGAGGACAATCTTCGATTCCAAGAGTTCCCCTGGTTGCTCCAGGCCTGCTCTTCAGTCTTCTTGCTGGAGACCTCGCTCAGACCTCGTGGGTCTACACCAGTAGCTGCTTTGTGTTTCTTGCGTGGGTTGCGGTTGCCAAGGCTTAGTGGATCCAATCCGAACACTAACACCGCAGCGACCCTCATCCTTTGTGAGACAGTCGCCCTCCAGAAGCTGGCCTTCCTTGAAGCCTCCTGGACCCCGTGGCTGATGATCCAAGTTACACCTCTTCGACCTGGAAGCACCCGACATTGAAGGGCTCCTTCTCTTGAGCCCCCTAGTCACTGTGCCGTGACCCAGACTCTGTCCCCTCTGCTTTCAGATTCCTCTCTACAAGATCTACATTTTCATTCTTAACGACAACGACGACGCTTGTGGCTAGCAGCAGTTCTTCACGTTTTGCCATTGAAAATCAGCCCGCGACCCGACATCGAAAACGACCTATGCACCCGGCTTCCCTGGGGCAGGTAACAGTGGTACCTCGGTACTCTCGTTGGTGTGGGCCCTTCAAAAGCTTAACTTTAAAGTGTTGAACTTGAACTCCTGCTAGAAGTGTTTTTAAACTTGTCAAATCAAACCGCGACATTCTCCATAGGCTATAATAGAGATCCCGACAGAAACTTCAGTCACTGCACGCGTCTCCCGTGGGTCCCCTTCCTCACTACCTTGGGTGGTTTCACAAGGGTCCAGCGACCCTAAATGCCCTAGGCATTGTCTGTAGAATTGTCGTGGGTCTTATACCACTTTTTTTAATATATGGTGTGGTCCCCCCCGGGGCCCTGTGATTCCAGTGCTATTTATTGTAACTATCAATGCTTGTTTGAATTGTATCTTCACCCCTAGCCTCATAAAGAGACTAGTGGGGTTATTCCTAGAATAAATACATATATTTTATATATATACCTGTGTGGACTACTCTTTCATTTGGTTATTCAAGAGGTTATCTATGGTAAAACAATAAGCTTAACACTCCTTCAAGACTTAGCCTGAAGGCTGCTCTCCACAGCTACCACTAGGATAGCTTTCTTTAAAGGTTGTCTTTAACCTGTCACCTTAAGAGTCGAATTGGACTGGTACAAGGTGGCCACTAGAACTAGTGGACAGCATATGCCGGGCCAACTTCTCACAAAGATGAATTGAAGGAAGAATGTAAAGGACTGACAAAATCACATGCAGGATAACATGCACACCTCCTTCATCAATAGAGTCTGTGGAATCACAACTAACAAGCATTTGCAATGCAATAGGTCTTGCGTTTGCGAGAGTTTGAGCTATTGGCATTGTAAATGACCACGCCTTTTATTTATGTGTTTTGAAAACTTGCAAACGGTGTGTAAATACGCACTTTGTACTTATAGAAGCAAGGCTGTCAGTAAAAGATGCGGTTACTGCCAGCCTTGCTTCTCGTAAGCAAGGACTATAAGCACCGCTTGCACGTTTTCAAAACACATAATTAAAAGCATTGTCATTTACAATGCCAATAGCTCAAACTCTTGCAAATGCGAAACCTATTGCATTGCAAATGCTTGTTTTTTAATGTTTTTATTAGTTATTGAGGGTTCAAGCCATCCAGCATCAGGTAATCCATACAGATATATCAAGATTTCAACATTGCATAAGTTCGAGAAACAACAGAGCAACATGGTAGGACTTTTCCCTGTAGTTAGCGAAAATTGTAGGAAAATAGAAATTACATATAAAGTAAACTATACCTCCAGGGCTAGACAGATATCTGCATCAAAACTCTGTATAATGCCTTTCATGGATGAAAGTCCTCACAAACTAATCATCAAAACTTTAACTTAACAAACCAACCCTCGCACCCTCCCTCCCAGGTCACATATCCTTGTTTCGTACTTACAAAATAATTAGATGTACCGAAATGACCCCCAATTGTTGGTTTTTTTTTTAATTCTTTTGTTGATGTATTTTATTTAAATGTGTTCAATCTACTGTATTGTCTAAACTATACACCTATAGCCTTTCCAGAGATTTCTCATGATAAACACCAAGAACAACCGTAATCTAGCAGCCTCTCTTATATCTGTGGAAAAACAGAATAGTCTAAATGCTCAGTGCCCAAGCACATTTCCACCACATTGGTCGTGTTACATCCTAGCCACCACGCATCATTGAACAGTCTGCGTCGGTAAGAACAGGGTCTTCGCCTGGCTGATTGGAGATTCTTTTCCCCGAGACTCATGGACATATTATTAGTCCTTCGTCCATTTTGACTTTTGAGAGCTATTTTGTTTAATATTGCTGTTTCACGCTGTAGTTATTGTCTCCTCCCCCCGCCCCCCATGTGCAAGATAAGAAGCACCTATTTAAATGTGGTCACAGTGTGACTATGCCATTCGTGTGTCCTTCTGCACCCTGTATGCTCATTTGGTAGATTACTAAATCCAGCCTTTTCCTGCACAGAGGATTGCTTACGTCTCCCATAACATTCATACTAATGTCCTGCAGTCTATTTCTTTCCCAAATATTGATATCATAGTGACCACATGTGCCTCTGCGCACTCTGCTGACATAGCGTAGATATTTAAATTTTGTTTGATAGCCAGATCCCTCCTTGTGCATCAGTGGCAAATCTTCTATCTTTCCATAGCTTATCGCTTTGGCATTTATTTATAACGATGTGAATTATTGGATCTATCCAATCCTGATCTACAGATAGCTCTCCTAGATAGTTTTAGTATTGTGCGCACTGACTGGATGGATAGACAGTTGTGTCCCCCCCCCCCCTCCTTTTTAGATCTTCGATTAGTGTTTTCCCACTCTTTCGTTTCCTAAGGCTATTGTAGCAAAATGTCCTTTTCACACTCAATCTGGCCCTTTGATTTAGCTTACTCCCAGATGCTCAAAATGTGTGGCTTGACATCTTTCTGGCCTTAGTGGCAGACCTAGTGCTGCCATCCTCCCCGAATGTTCACTCTAGGAGGCTTCAGTCTTCTTGCTAAAACTGGAAACGTCACAGTTTGAAAGAGAAAAAAAACTAATTTCCTCTCCTCCATAGGTTTGAGATGGATTGTTGTTGATCCCATGGGCTCAGCAGGGTATACTCTGGACCTTATTTTTTCTTTTAATAGGTCCACATACCGCAGCAACATTTCCCCCAAAATTTGTTCTAGTCATCATGTAATCTGTTCTGATGGGTTGGGCCTGTGCAACGGCTGCACCTGCTACATAAGGCCTTCCTCCCAGATCAGCATTTAAGAAATGGTAATAGTTTATCTCTATTGCTGCAGCAGATTATCTGCTGTATTCTCTTTCCAGGAGGACTCCATAACTGATGACCCCCTCTTCGACTCCTCACTGATAAGCTCTTACAGCTTGCTGAATATCTGTCCCTTCTTGCCTCCAAGCCAGTGGTCTGGTTGGCAGGCAGGTATGCCAGTAGATGGTTTACCTTGGAATTCAAACAGGTGCGCTTTCAAACAAAGCGCACTAAAAAGAAGTAGCGGTGCATGCTTATGGTCTTACAACTTCTCCTATTTCATTAAATTTGGTTTCTTCCTCTAGTCTGATAAGTGAATTGTTTTAAAATAGTTCGCTGTATTTTTGTCCTCGGCTGTATGACCTCTCTATGTGCCTCTTCTCAAAGATTACATGACTTCCTTTTCTCAAATTACTAATCTGTATGAGGAAATTAGTTCCACATGCACCCTTTGCTCTATAGCTGTGATCATTCTGACAACCTCTGTGTACCAGTCTGAGCCAGGAAGGAACATAACATTGCTGGCCCCTGTACTGGTGGCTCTTCTAGCCATAGACATTAACCTGTCGGGACCGAATCCATTGACCTGTTCTAAACAGATCACTCTTCCCTGCTTTTTCTAAGATTATTGCGCTTTTCCTGGCCAAGTGGCGGGCAAGTTGGAAATAATAACCTTTGTAGATCAGACCAGTTTGACCTTAAGGCACAATACATCACTTAGGTCACCTTGGTGAGGACTCTTATTTATCTCTTTAAATCTTGTGATTAGGGCTCCCCTGCCAGTCTCCTATTTTTAGACCTCTCTATGGCCTTTGATACCAGTTGATCAAGCTATCCTTGTCAAGCGCGTCAGGAGGGGGCCTTTCTTTTCAGGTCACATTCAATCTGTCTACCTGCCCTTTTTCTGTTCCAAGAATTCTTAATTGAAATGTGACCTCCTACAAGGGTCTGCACTGTTAACTCATCCTATTGAACATGTATCCAAAAAGTGTAATTTTGCTTTTGTAAATTGATCCAGAGCTTTGGTGTTCAGGTGACGTCCTATGCTGATAAGCAAATCCTTAAATGTAGCAACTTGGCACCGACGTGGAGTTAGCCTTCATTAACTGACTTCCTGGATGGTGGGCCACTTCCTTGAACGTAACACAGACCAAAATAAATCTTAATAATGGGAGGCAGTTCCCCTGTTTAGAACGGGTCCCTCTTACGGTATTCCATGGGTACTCTTCCACGACGAGCTAGGGCAGTGATGAGCTATGGCTTCTGGCTAGATCACAACATTCCTCTCAGTACCCGAATCCAGAAGACTTTGACTTCTGCTTTTCCCTGCTGTAAACCCTGAGGAAGAGACTCCCATTTCTTCCACAGAACTCCTGGGCGGGTGGTGATTGGTTCCATCATCCTATGCAAACTTGTATTATGGAAATTTATTTTTTTACTTGGGCATTCCAAAGCACTTTACTTTCAAACTTCAGAAACTTAAAAACATGGCAGTAGGGTTGAAAAAATGTCATGACATCGGAGACCGACATGCTCTGTGCTAGCTTATCGCCACACAGAATTTGTTTTAACGCTATATATATTTATAAAACAGGCCTTATGCTAGTGTCCTTACTGACCTCACATTATATTCTGTCTTGATCTTGTAGCTGTGAATCCTTGATACTTCTCCCGATACCACCAGTACTGCCAAGTTTTTTTCTGGAGGAAGAATCTTGAGAGTCCTGGGCTCCACAGTCTGGCATGGCATGCCTTCTTAAACTCTCAAACTTCTCACACTCCCAGTTCCAAGTGGCACTAATTCATCTTTTTGTTTCTTTACTTCCTTTCTTTCTCCAATCTCCAGCTCTGTCCAAGATGCTGTCGGGTGATAGCTGCTGGATTGGAATGGGTGTGGAATAACTATAATTAATTTACTATAGTAACTCAGGTACCTTTGTACCTTTATAGTACTGAAGACATAACACCTATACTTAATATTCAGTACTTTGTCACTATGATTAAAATTAACTGCACATACAGAGTAAAGGAACGGTTATGGGGGGGCTGAGTGGGGTTGTCTGGGTACTGACCATGGTTATTTGATATCCCAGGTTTTGGGTTCAAGACTGTGGTATACTGTATTTTATAAGGGGAGTAATTTATACTTAAGCAATAGATTAGACACATTATCACTAATGAAATGTTTATATGGCATCAAACACTACTGTTCTTGACTTTTTTCATTAGGTAATCCTTTTTCTCTTTTTCTTTTAGTCAAAAGCGCATTAGCAAGAAAGTGCCTGCTGATCTCTCTGGAAGAGTGTGTGAGTCCTGAGCCTTAAGGCACCAGGATAAGTATTGCATAAGGGTGCACAAGTCTTTGGCCTCCTGGAAGACGTCATCAAATTGTTTGGAGAGTTAGAAACTTATGGCAAGTGTCAGAGATATCTCTGCTAACCCTGGGGTTTCACATACACCATGACTGATTCCATTGGATGCCATCTAAGGTGTGTATGTGCTGTGGCCTTCTATGCACCATGACCGGTATCTGGTAAACTGAACCTGATCATGTAAAAGGTGTCCGCAGGCCGTTGTCAGTCTAGACATCACTACTGAGTGTCTGAGAGCCTTGGTCAGTTCATGCAGCGTAGCTGATGAAATTTGAGGTATGTCCATGACTCTTGGGACAGTGATGCACTGCTGTCTCATCGGAGGTGTGTTCGGGGTCGATGCATACAGAGTTAATGATGTCTTCGGAGGCATATGCCAATGCCTGTCCTAGCCATGCTGTGTTATTGAGGTCAGTGGAGGCATGTCCAAGTCCTGGCCAATCCAAGCAACATTCCTGATGTCATCGGAGTCCTGGTCAATACAAGCAGCGTCGCTGACCTAATCGAAGTGGTGTTTGCCAGTCCTTGGTCTCTTGGTGCCATTGTAGAGAAATTCGGATGCAGAGTTCACTGCTTTTTATAACTTTATATATTTTTTTAACTCTTTAAAAAAAAAAAAAAATACCTCAAGACTCTCTTCCTGTTCTGTTGCTGCTAAAAAAAGAAAAGGGTGAAAGCTGATTAAAGGGACAGAGGCCACGATGTGGCAGTCATATTTATAAATCCATTTGTTTTTCTTCTCTGTATTTTCTTAAAGTTTGCTTTGCACCTGTTATATTGTGAAACTTGACTTTGTATCCAGAGAGCTGCATCCCATCTGCCTTCTGGTAGAGAGCACTTTGCTGAGGCCTGAGCTACCTTACTATGATTAGTCTCAGAGGCGCAACTAGAGCCAAATTTTGGGGGGGGGGGGGGGGTTTACTGGGGAAGGGGAGCTACAAAAAAATTCGGGGGGGGGGCTAATTCTTCCAGCAATAGGCAGGGTGGAGATGAAACAACAAAGTCTTGTTAACACGCAACAGGTCTTTTAAAGACCTGTGAAGTACTCGGCTGCGATAGGCTCAAACTGTCTGTATGCCCGGGAAGCTGTCTCAGCCTGAGCTGGGGGGGGGGGGTGGGGGAAGGCCTGAAGCCCTTTGGGGGTTGTGCACCTGATTAACCTGTTGCCATGTCACTGATGCAAGAGGTGAACACACTCACACTTAATCCAAAAAAATATATTACAGAGTGGCAGTAGTCACTCTGTAGTTCTAGTTGGGATAACCGTAGATGGGAATTTCTTGGATGTTTGACCTGTAATAACTTTGCACCCATTTGACGAATCTCCATTAAACTTTGCAGAACTATAGCATTTGCTACATTGGTGGATGATACAAAGTTTCACTGTAATTCGACAAGGGAATGCACAGAAAAAAAGGGGGCTGGGGGATTCCCAAAACATGTGTTATCACCAGTGCATTTTCCATAGACTTTGTACTCTCACATAGCGGCCAAACGGCCAGTCTGGTTTCCATGAAATTTGGCTGGATTATAGATTGTGTGCAGATGATACTTTTTTGGTACTACAGGTAAGTAAGCCAAGTATTTTGAAGGTTATAAGGCATTTTAACTTGGCTATATCTCAGGCCTCAGTTTTGCTACATTTTGTGGTAGTACCACAGTACATGCCAATGACAAGGCATTATGTAATTTGCTAATGACTGCCTTTACAAAAGTGAAAGGCCGCCATGTTATTTTAAGTACATTTTGGCTGTGTTCTGGATTAGGGCCTAAGATATAGGTTAGTGTTAAGTTTTATATCTTTTCCCTATCTATGGCCACTTTATTAAAGTGGTAATATGTAAGGAGAATTATTTAATGTTTTCTTTATATTTTTTTCATAAAATTTGCTGAGTACTGCAGTAGTTCCCAGGAAGTATTGCAGTACATCTGAAATAGACTGTTCTACACTATATTTCAGAAATAGTGTAGTACAGTGTTTCAATTTTTGACATTAAATGTTTTAAATATGTTTGCGCAGTACCGCTGTACTGCCTTCAAAGTACCATGCTACTTATATAAATTAAACAGAATTGTAAATAAATTAAAAATACACTCTACTACACTTAATTTCACATATATAGTCTTCTACAGTGTCTGTATTTTTTTACATATTTAATTTTTATAAGTGTTGCAGAGTACCACGAATACCTAGAAATTACTGCATTACTTAAAAAAAAGTGAAATGTACAAAATAAAAAATAAAAATACATTAGATTTATGGGGGGGAAATCTGGTGTAGTACAGCGTACTTAAAAAAAAAAAATATATATATATATATATAACAAAAAAAATCTATTACCCTATATTTCCCCTGAAGACCTATAGCGCGTGTAAGCATGGTGTAAACTATATTTCGCACTTTTAATTTCGGAAGGGCAAAATATTATTTACACCATCCTTAGTTGGCATTGTGGGTTTCAGTGGGAAATATAGTCAACTGTGGTGTACTTATTTTTTTTTTTTATGGAAACATTTGAGAGAAAAAGGCAACTCTGTGACACTAAGGTTAACACCAGAACGCTCACTAATTGCGTTCTACACAACTTGGTAGTACTGTGGTACTCCGCAAACTTTTATCAACATATATTAAGTAATAAAACAAATCGTACTTACATTTTGACTCTTACGTAAACTGACACTATATTTAGACTTTATCACCAAAATACTGGCAAAGCATGGTGTAAACAATATGGCTGCCTTTTACTTTTGAAAGGGCAGTCGTTAGCCAGTCATACTGTTTTATAGTCAGCATGTACCACAGTGTTCCATTAAATTCCTGCAGTATACCACGGGGCAATATATCACTATGTTTTTGTGCCTTATGGGCCTGATTCACAATGATAAACATTCACATTTGTATAAGTTTTCCATTGTTTGGTATTCAGAAAGGCATTTTACTGGTAGTATCTTTATCACTGCCCAATCTACACATATAAAAAGATAGGACTCTACTTTTTAGATGCAGAAACTCCGCTGTCGTAAAGATGCTACTCGTAAAATACCTTTCTAAATAGCAAACAATTGTAAACTTGTAGAAAAGCTCAACTTTACCTTTCTGAATCAGGCCATAACTTTTAAAATACTGAAACAATTTAGATTAAATACCAATAAAGATCCTTTACAGCACACAATCTATATTTCTGACACATTTGATCTAAATCTGTTTTGACATTTTACTACTATGTCTCTTTAAACAATACTCTGCAACATGCCACTTCAATTCACTGCACACCACTCTGACACTGCACTCCACTCTGACACCCCACTCCATTGTATGACAGTTCACTTCACTCTATCACCCTACAAAATGTCACTCCACTCTACCACATGCCACCCCACTCTACCACATGCAACTTCACTCCTCTCAACGATATGCCAATGCTCTATGGCACTGCACCTTACGTCAGGCCACTCAACTGTATGCCACTCCAGTTTATGACATCCCAGTTCACTCTAAGACACTCTACCAGACGCCGAGAAGGCACGATTGTACTTTATTTTTTTGTTTTGTTTCGAACGCGTGCAGGTTGGAGCAAGAGGCAGATCAGGAGTTTTTCTGATTCCTCCGGAGATCACAAGTTTCTGTGCCAGATATGCAGGGGAGTCAAGAGTATAAAGCTTTGTGCGTGATGCATGCTAGCTTGAGCTGTATTCTAGCCTCCAGGGCAAGCCAGTTGTGAGTTTTCAGGTGTGGGGAAATATCATCGTATTTCCTTGTGCCGGTAAGTAGTCTTGCGGCTGCATTGAGGCAGGCTTTAAGAGGTGCCAGGGAGATCTTGGGTACACTCTACACAACTCTGTATGCCACTCCACCTCACAACATGCCACTCTACAACATGCCACTCAACGGCACTCCATGACCCTCCACTTTAAGACACTCAGAAACACGCCATGCGCAATTCCACTATACTGTTTGACACAATACTACACTCTATGCTACTCCAATCTACTCTACGACATGCCACTGCACTCTACCCCACTCCACTCTACGCCTATGCATTCTATGCCATAGCAAACCTGTCACAGCACTGCACGCCACAACACTGTAAGGAATGACACTAAGACAATCCACTCCACTGTGACACTGTACCTCTATGACACTCTATGCAACTCTCTCTAAGCCACTTTACCCCACTCTACTGTGTGACACAGTACTCCACTTACTCCTCTCTCCTCCACTACTACATGCCACTCTATATCATACTTCTCCACTGAACTTAATGACACGCCACTACACTTTTCAACAGTCCGCACTGATACTCATCACCACTCCACTGCATGACCCATCACTCCACTGTACGACCTACCACTATACTGAACGCCATTTTACTGTACGCCCTTCCATTCTAAGATACTGTACGACATACAACTCAAACTCCACTCTACAAAATGCCACGCCACTACACTTTATTCTATGCCACTCTATTGTACTCTACTCTGACACTCTACTCTGTTCTATGCCACTCTATTGTACTCTACTTTACGACACTCTATTCTATGCCACTCTACTGTACTGTACAACACGCTACGCAACTTTCTCTATGCCACTCCCTTCCACTTCTCTCTACTTTACGCTATGACACTGAACGTCACTCCATGCCCCTATACTGTATGCCACAACACCCTATGCCTCTCAACTGTACTCTACTGTACAGCACTTTCCTGTATTGTATGCCAATTTACTATACTGTACACCACACCACTCTTACACTTTACTCCACTCTACGTCAATCCACTCTACTCCACTATACAACACTTTACCCCACTGTACCATACTCCACTCTGAGGCTCCACTGTACCACAGTTAACTCCACTGTATGCAGCTCTAGTCTATTATACTGTATGCCAATCTACTCCTCACTCCACTCCTCTTTATGACACAGCACTCCACTCTACGACCCTCTCCTCCACTGTACTTTACAGAGGCTCCACTCCACGATGCTCCTCTCAACAACACTCCACTCTGACACTCTCCAACACTCTGTTGTACTCTACAAAACTGTACTTGAGGACACTCCTCTGTACAACACTCCTCTGTATGACACTCCTTTCCACCTTATGACACTCTACAGTACACTACTTCACTGTACGCCACTGCAGAACACTCTACTCCACTGCATGCCCATCCACTCTAAGCCACTTTATGCCGCTGTACAACATTCCACTCTGACATTTTACTGTACTCTGACATGTGACTACACTCTACGCCACTCCTGTCTAGAAGAGACTACTCCACTCAATCCCCCATCCCTCAACATCACTCTACTTCACAACACTGTACTCTATGCCATTCCAAACTGTTGTACTCTACGGCACTCCACTGTACGACACGCCACTCTAAGACACTCCACTCTAAAACACTGGACTGTACGAGAGACCCTAGTCTGCTATACTATATGGGACTGCACTCAACTCTCCACAACACTCTAGTACACTGTACACCACTGGATGCCACTCAACACTATTCTACTGTCCAACAAGCGACTCCACTGTCCAAGACGCTACGCCACTCTAGTTCACTCTATGATAATCCACTCTACAACACTCCTCCAGTGCACTGTACGTCATTCCGCTGGATGACAGTACACTCTACGATTTGAAACCTATTTTTGTTCAAACATATAAACCATTAAAATTCAATTAAAATAAGAAAGGTTATGGATAAGTTAAACTTAGAAAAACTTTTATTCTTTCTATACAAACCCAACTTGAACTTCACAAACATTAGAAATTCTACAGTCCGTCAGAACTTAAATTTCTAACTTACACGCCACCTTCAAATTACTATGTCGAGCACCTCCGTACAGTATTGTCAGCTCACTCACAGCACAACATTAACTATAACTTTCGCCTTCTTGATACACTTCTTATACCAGTTTCATATAACATCACTTATACCATGTGAAATCATAGCATTCACAATGCTTATGACATCTCAAATGACATAATTTGTGACAAGACTGTGCATGGTAGAGTGCTGAGTTATAGTTTATGTAGTATATATAGTCACACATGAAGTGACATTTGGAACAGTCATAATAAATGCAAATTCAGATTTTTATTGTTACAGTGCAAAAGCATAATCCCATCGTTTTGCCAAAGTAGAGCTGCATTTTCTGCCTAGGTTCTACCCTAGATAATCACAACTTTGCACTATGGGTCTATGCAGTGAGATTGTTCTCTGAATCTGCTTAAATAACTATGTGTAGAAATAATGCACTCAAAAGAACAGCATGGCTTAAATAATACATGCAAATGTGCAGAAAGTAACATGCTATTTATGAACTTTTTTGTTGGAGTAGAGATGCAACATGTCTTCCTCAAGGCTTCACTTCTTGCAACTTGTGGCTCCTCCCGAAACTCAGTATTGATAATAGATATTGGCATATTACACTGACCTCCAAATCCTATGTGCTGCTTTTTGGTGCTTTCACTGATTTTTCACCTATGCTTCTTCTCCTCGATTTTTAAATTAATATTTTAGTAGAAGATTGTAAAGACTAGAGCTGAATGGTTCTTGAAGAAAACAACTGTTGGTTAGACCATATTTATACAAACTTATCAAGTATTTTTTTTCAAAAGCATAAATCAGTTATAGTGTGTGAGGAAACAGGGTGTATTACATGGTGTGGTTGTGCAACTTCACCATGCAACACACTTACCAACCTCTTTAGGTTCGGTAGGTTTCGTCCATAAAACCTTCCGCTCAAAGCTCTCCAGCGGTGGCACTGAGCAGCCAGGCTTACACTGAGGAACAAGATAAATCATTTAAACCGCGCCAGAATAATTGAAGAAGAAATCAACATGACACAAAAAATCCAACACCAATTTATACAAATAGGCTAAATTTTTACACCAATTTAGACACTAGAACAAAAAAATTCCACCACATGGTTCCGGATATATTGATTTTACAAGCAATATTAAATCAAAGCAATTTCACTCGACCCCAAACAAGCCTTGACAAAGTCAACAAATTGGACACTTAAAAATGTTTTCAAGGAAAACTTGGGTAAGGGTTAATGCGGTTGGTTACAAGTACTTTGGGCAACCAACTCTGGCAGGGAGTTAGACGAGGGGGACCATCAAGGTCCTCGAGCACCGCTACCTTCACAGGGGAGTAGTCCTTCAGCAGTTCCAGGCACTTCATTCGCTTTGCAATGTATTCCTATGGATTGGTCCTGATGCAGTGGATAAAGGATGCTGAAGATGCTCCAAGAATGCTGTGGATACGATGTGGTCGGCGGTGGTCTTTCTGCAGTGATTTCTCAGTCCACGAAGATGGTGATGTTGCAAATGCTTGTTTTTTTGGGCTGACAAATTATCACAAGGACAAAGGGGCAAATTTATCTTCTCAAGCCCCTTTTTCAGAAAATTACTTGAAAATGGAAAATATTGAGTCGAAACCTCATCATTAGGAATCTGTGATACTCTGGTTAAATAACTGAGGTACAGATCTATCATATCTGTAGATGTAATTGATATATAGGTGATAACAGTTGATTTATTTGCCTCTGTCGACATCCTAGCCACCTCACATTTTTCGAGAAATAATCATTATACCTTTTTCTTGGATCCAAGGTTGCCTGACTTTGGTGAAGAGAAGGGACCTGGTAATCCTGTCTTTTAAAAAGCTTCTTTGACTTATCTCAACCATGGAATACGGTCATCACGGTGAGAGGCAATCTAAAATAATGTTGCGATTGAGTGATGATTCTTGTTTGCAGCCAGACACCTAACCGCAGCGCATAGGACAAAGCTTAATCGGGTACTCCGGGTAAGTGACACCCCTCTCAGAATGACCGACTAAAATTTAACGTGATTTGGGCCCAGACAAGAGTCTTTGTGAGAAGGCATTCTCCAGCAGTTGTCTTTCACATCACTGTACAACTCCGTAACTTGCAATAGTGATGCATTAGCTTTATTGAATTTCAATAATATCTTTAAGAGGTTGCAAACCTAATTTACATAAGAATCTAAAAATAGCTTCAATCTAGCCCTGTGCAAATATTCCCATTTGAGTGCTAAATCGATAAGTACACCCAGCTATTGAAAAGATTTTTACTGGGTTAATGAAAAATGTCCTAGCTATCGTAACGGAAAGTTTAAATTCTAATAAGGACTCAGAGGCGCGGATTATTCTATTCTCTCTTTGCTTTATTTTTAATAGCAGCCATTTTAAAACTTCATACTGAAACCACATTTCCCAAACACCCTCGGGAAAGTGGCTGACAAAAAAAGAAAGAAGGGACAACATTTCCCTCAGTCCAAACACCAATCAAAGCTTTGAGTCTTCGATATAGTCCTTCCTCAACCCCTTGCTCTTCCTCTTTCTTTGCGTGAGTACGCCATTAGATTGTCTCTAGCCGCCGTCTTGTTTCCCGGCATCCGATCTTGGAACAAAAGGACAATATCAGGACCAGAAAATCAAATCAAGGCAAAACCTGCAAGCAAGGGTATGGAAGTTAACAGGTCACCAGGCACGAAACATGCTGTATCAAAAGAAAAAGCATCTTAAGGATTCTCCAACTCTTAGAATAACGCCTACATTATCCACATAAACAATTGATGACAACCATAAAAGTCTGTATTTATTCTCAACGGGCGTGATGTTTCGTAGAGATCCATAGGTGGGATAATCCTCGCCTCCGAGTCCTTAATAGAATTGAAACTTTCTGTTACGATAGCTAGGAAATTTTTCATTCTATGTCTGGACCGGAGGCTTCGGATTATGCTAGTTCAAAGCTTGCTTACTTACCACCAAATGTGCCATATCAATAATCGGCTTGAAATAAAACCTTTTAAAGGTGGAGTCGGAGGACCAATCCGCTGCATTCATAATGTCCTCTAAACGAGCTCCGAGTGCGAACGCCTTGGAAGCCATTGCTCCCCGAGCCGAATGAGAACCAAACTTTGTCCGATGGTGAAAGACACTCCCGAAGGAGAAAAAACTCTGCCCGTAATGTCCAGGGCACGCACATCAGAAACCCTTCTGCATGAAACCAGACAAAGGAGCATTGCCAGTTTTGCTGACAGCTCCTATCTTGACAAGTACTCATTAGCCTGCCAGGACAAAAACAGATTGAGCACTCTATTCACATCCCACAACTCAGAGTACCGCGGTTCCGGAGGAAGTGACAAGCGGTGACCTCTCAGGAGCCGGCAAACAAAAGGATGTTCTCCCACCGGTTTGCCTTGGACCGGGGCATGCCCGCTGAAACCACGGACCAAAAAGTGTTCACAGAACGGTAGGCTAAGCCGTGTTGGGCCAAACTTGCCAAAAAATTCAGAACGTGAACTATGTCTGAGTCCACGGGATCACAACCCCGTCACATGCACCAACCACACCATCGTCGCCAGGCTGATCGATACCGCTTAATGTTACTACCCGCCCAGGCCTTGGACAAAAGGTTCTCAGCGTACTCCGATAGGCCTGGGAGCGACCATCTGCCCCTGTAATCCTCTTTGCCATAAAGCACAAGAACCTGTCGAGCACCATCTGATGAGGAAGGTGGTCCGAATTGAGAAGCAGCTCTGGAAAGTGGGGGAGTCTGATTGGAAAATCCCAAGAAAGTTACAGAAGAACTGGAAACCAAACTTGGGACCTCCAAATGGGAGTGATGAGAATCACACACTCTTGTTGCCGCCTGATGTGAGCTGTCACCCGGATGATCATTGCGAAGGGCGGGAACCATAGGTATGCTCCGGTGTCCAATCTTGCAGGAAGGCATCCGTGGCTACTGCCAATGGGTCTGGCCTCCAGCTGAAAAAACGAGGAAGTTGATAATCTAGTCTGGAGGCAAAAAGATCCACGGAGAAAGGACCCCAAAGGTCCTGCACCAGAGAAAAAACGTCCGAATGTAATGTTAGAGGCATGTGAGCTGCAGATTAAACACTGTGCATAGATCGCCATCTGGTGTTGGGCCCGGATGTTTGCAGTTGTTTTTCCTCTTGGAAAGTCTTTGGAAGACACGAGGTATATGACTCCTCGTTTGGATCGTATTGCGCATGGGCTTCGGCTCCATCCTCAGATTGTTTTTTTCCGCTATCAGGCTCGGATGCGATCTTCGCGCTCCGGTTCCGAACAGTTTCCAGTTCTTCCATCGACACGCAATCCTCACCCCAATTCGCGGTATTGTTTTCCATCGCGATCTCCACACCCAGCGCGGCTCTGATCGATCAAGACCTTCGATTCCAGTCGTCGACGACTGCCTTCGGGCCTACCCAAGCTCCGGTCCTGGCTAATGGAAAGGACTCCCTTCAAGAAATGCCCTCGATGTGGGTCCAAATTCCCCCACACTAACCTTCACAAAGTATGTAACCTCTGCCTCTCTCCTGAACACGAGGCTCGAGACTGTCCGGCGTGCAAGTCCTTCCGGTCCAAGAAAACCATTCGAGACCGAAGGGCACGAAGAACTATGGCACACTCATCAACGACGATTCCGGACGACATCGTCGGGGAAGGCGTCGAAGCTCCAGAAGGACAACACACCGAGGGCCTCGTCAGCGCCTCCGAAGCCGACGATTCAGATGTGGAGGACATCACCCCGGCACAGAGGGTCGTGAGTACTGAAGTCCCTCCCCCCACACCCTCCACGGCACCGAAAAAGGCTACGGTCACGCCTTCACCTCCAGGCCTAGGCAAGATCAAAGACACTGCTTCCCACACCGCACCTTCGGGACCGGTAAGGAAGCCTATTAAGCCTTCCGGCGGCTCGGGCTCGAGCCAGCCCACCGTCAGTGGCGAGAAACACTCCTCCGCGCCTACGCCCAAAAAGAAAATGGCCTCCTCCTCAGCACTGAGCTCCATACAGAAACACTCAGCGCCGAAAACCAGCTCCGGCTCCTCGGTACCGACACCATCCCCGGAACCGAGCAAAAAACACAAGGCCACCGACACCGATATCTCAAAGCCAAAAACCATCTCGGCACCGAGTAAACAGACAGCCCTTTCCAGGCCGCATAGTTCCAAACAGCGGATAAGCACAGACTCTAAAACAAGAAAACCCATGGCCCGATGTCTTCGACACCGACGGACAAACTACCCTCGCAAGAACTTTTTACACCTGATCCATTGCAAAAGACATTGATCAAGGACCCCAAAACCGGACATTTGATGCTCAGCATCAAAAGGAGACAGCTGGAAAGGCCTGCCCCAGCTCCACCTCCAAAGAGGAAGGACTCTGCTACCTCCCCTTTCAGAATGCCTTCACCACCTCCTCCACCCCTCCAGCTTCCCCTCCTCCCTCCCCTCCTCCACCTCCTCCTTCTCCCCCTTCCTCCTTCTCCCCCCTACCTTATCATTCCCCCACACCCTCTCCGGATGACGATAATGGTATCTATGATGACATAGGGACTTACCCCATGACCTACCTACAGGGGACTCCACTCCCACAGGCTCCCCAGACCCATGGGACGATTATAACATCCCTGACATTCCTAACGTCCCACAAGATGATCTCTACCCTTCGAGACCATCCCCACCAGAAGACTCATTAGGGTTCAACCACTTACTCCAAAGGGCTGCACACTATCACGGGGTGGATCTCCATACCGACCCCGTGGAGGAGGACTTCCATCTCGATACTTTTGACACCACGCATAGGGCCACCTCCATATTGCCCATGCTCAAAGGAGTTCTAAAACACACGCCGGAGATCTTTAAAGTCCCAGTCAGAGCCAGGGTCATTAACCCGCGCATAGACAAGAAATATAAAGCCGCCCCTACAGATCCCGCCTACATCAAAGGGACAGCACCACTAGATTCCCTAGTAGTGTCTACAGCACGAAAGAGGGCAAACTCCCAAGCGTCAGGCGAAGCTCCACCACCTGACAGAGTCAAAACTCTTGGACGCATCGGGCAAGCGCACTGCATCCCAATCTGCCAACATATGGCGCATCGCTAATACACAAGCGCTACTGGCAAGATACGACAGGGCCCATTATGACGAACTAGAAGCCATAATGCAACACCTCCCTGACAAATATAAAAATAGGGCAAACGAGTTAATTCAGGAGGGCAAAACCATTACCAATACCTCAATCCGCTGTGCCCTAGATGCAGCTGACACCGCCTCCAGAGCCATTAACACCAGCATCCTCCTCCGTCGCCATGCCTGGCTAAGGATCTCAGGTTTTAAACCAGAAGTGCAAACTTCCATACTGAACCACTTCTTTGACCAGGAACATCTAATCAGCCCAAAAGTGGATGAGGCCCTAGAAAAAATGAAAAAAGACACCAATACGGCAAAATCTATGGGAGCCTTACAATCACACCCTCCCAGGCGCTCCATTCGCCGCTCTTCCTTTCGGAGCACATCCTGAGGCTACTCCTCTGACACCGCTTCCACTTCATATAAGGCCCCTACCCAATCCACCTTTACAAGGGGTTACCAAAGAGGCGGCTACAGAGGCAACAACAATAAAGGCAGAGGCAAGACAAACACCGCTCGCTCTGCCTCCGCACCTACCCAATGACTCCCCTCCACTCCTCTCAGACCATCCCACTCCGGTCGGGGGCAGACTCCAAAATGTCCTTCCTGTCTGGACTACCATCACCTCAGACAAATGGGTAACACAAATAATTTTGTCAGGCTACTGCCTAGAACTAATAACTACCCCCCCCCAACATTCCACCCAGACAACGCACAATGTCACAGGAACATCTAACACTACTAAAGCAGGAGGTAATCTCCCTCCTACAAAAGGGGGCGATAGAAAGGGTTCCTACCAACCAACAAAATATGGGGGTCTACCCCCCATATTTTCTCATCCCAAAAAGGGACGACACTCTACGGCCCATCCTAGACCTCAGGCCCCTAAACCGATACATACACATAGACCATTTCCACATGGTAACACTTCAGCAGGTACTTCCACTGCTCTCCCACAACGATTCCCTGACCACTTTAGACCTCAAAGACGCCTATTTCCACATTCCTGTTCACAACGCTCACAGGAAGTTCCTCAGATTTGTAGTGGACGGCCAACACTACCAATTCAAAGTACTCCCATTTGGAGTCGCCACAGTACCACGAGTATTCACCAAGTGCCTAGCAGTAGTGGCAGCAACACATCCATGTCTTCCCATACCTAGACAACTGGCTGATAAAGGCCGGTTCATACAACCAGTGTGTACAACACACGCACGCCACTATCCAGCTACTTCACCAACTGGGCTTCACAGTAAACCACACAAAGTCCCACCTCCAACCGTCACACATAAAACAATATCTGGGTGCCACTATAGACACCTCAAGAGCGCTAGCCTACCCCAGTCCTGCCAGGATAGCAAGCATTCAAGCTCTACGTGCAAAATTTCAGCCACAACACTCTCTTCCAGCTTGAGTGTTCATGCAACTAATAGGAATGATGGCCTCTTGCATATTCATAGTACCTCACGCAAGACTCCAGATGCGTCCTCTCCAAGAGTGCCTAGCAGGCCAATGGAACCAGGCCCAGGGTCAATTAAAAGATCTGGTGTTGGTAGACGGTCTTATCCGTCGCTCTCTGCAGTGGTGGACCACCAAAAACCTTTCCAAAGGGCGACCGTTCCTGGACCCGGTTCCTCAGATAGTACTGACAACCGACACATCACTCTACGGCTGGGGAGCTCACCTATTACATCACACCATGTAGGGCAGATGGACACCTCAACAAAAGTTACTCCACCTCATCCATCTGGAGTTACTAGCCATATTTTTAGCCCTAAAATCTTTTCAAACACAGATTTCAGGCAAGGCAGTCCTAGTCCGCACAGACAACATGACAGCCATGTACTATATACAAAAACAAGGGGGCACACACTCTCCACAGCTCTCTCAGCTAGCACAGAGCATATGGAGATGGGCCATACCCCAGAAAATCTTTCTCCTAGCCCAACATGTCCCAGAAGTCCAAAACACTATGGCAGATCTGCTCAGCAGACAAACACAACAACTCCACGAGTGGGAACTCCACACGCAAGTTCTTCACCCGTACTTTCAAATCTGGGGG
The DNA here is from genome assembly GCF_964204655.1 of Triturus cristatus. NCBI lineage: Eukaryota > Metazoa > Chordata > Amphibia > Caudata > Salamandridae > Triturus > Triturus cristatus. The sequence continues at coordinate 1,187,151,957 of NC_140579.1, forward strand.
CTTCCACAGATAGACCTCTTCGCCACCCACGAAAACGCCAAATGCCCAAGCTTCGCCGCCAGATATCCACACCCATTGTCCAAAGGCAATGCGAAATGGATGAACTGGTCAGGCAGATTTGCATACGCTTTTCAACCTCTCCCACTCATTCCATTAGTGGTGCGCAAACTACAACAACACTCCCTCACACTAATCCTAGTAGCTTCAACTTGGGCCAGACAACCTTGGTACACCACACTGCTGGAACTATCTGTAGTACCGCACCAAAAGTTACACCTCTCTCCACGCCTCTTAACCCAGAACCATGGAGAGATCAGGCACCCGGACCCAGCTCAGCTCAACCTTGCTATCTGGCTCCTGAAATCCTAGAATTCGGTTATCTAAATCTTCCCCCTGACTGCATGAAAGTCATTAAAGAAGATAGGCGACCCACCACTAGGGCGTGCTACGCAGCCAAGTGGAAACGTTTTGTTGTCTATTGCCACAACAATACCATCAATCCCCTAGATGTGTCCATTCAACACATCATAGGCTATTTACTACACCTACAAAGATGCAATCTAGCCTATACGTCCATTAGACTGCACCTTGCAGCCATAGCAGCTTATCTCCAAAACAGGCAACATCTATCACTTTTTAGAGTACCTGCCATTAAAGCCTTCATGGAAGGCCTCAAAAGAATAATTCCCCCCCAGAGTCCCACCCTCACCTGAGTGGAACCTAAATATCGTTCTCACCAGACTAATGGGACCCCCCTTTGAACCTCTACACAAATGTGAACTTCAATTCCTAACATGGAAAACCGCCTTTCTTGTAGCCATCACTTCCCTCAGAAGGGTCAGTGAGATAGAAGCACTTACCATTCAAGAACCTTTTCTCCAAATGCACCATAACAAGGTTGTTCTCCTTACTAACCCAAAATTCCTCCCTAAAGTCATTTCTCCTTTTCACCTAAACCAATCTGTAGAACTACCAGTATTCTTCTTGCAATCACAGACCGTTGCAGAAAGAGCTCTTCACACATTAGATGTCAAACGAGCTTTACTATACTACATCGAGAGAACACAACCTTTTCGTAAGACCAACCAACTGTTTGTCTCTTTCTCACCACCACACAAAGGCAACCCCATCTCCAAGTCGGGGATAGCTAGGTGGATTGTCAAATGCATTCAGATTTGCTACCACAAAGTAAAACGAACGCTATCCGTTCCCCCTAAAGCCCACTCTACACGTAAAATAGGAGCTTCAATGGCATTTCTAGGGAACATCCCATTAGATGATATCTGCAGAGCAGCTACATGGTCAACACCGCACACTTTCACTAAACATTATTGTGTAGATGTGCAAACTAAGCAACAGGCTAGTGTGGGCCAGGCTGTATTCAAAACATTATTTCAAACCACTGCAACAGATACGGTTACTCGCCGCTAAGGATGGGTACTGCTATATAATCTATGCACAGTGTGTAATCTGCAGCTCATATGCCTCGAACGACAAATGCTACTTACCAGTATGCATCTGTTCTTGGCATGTAGAGCTGCAGATCTACACACGCCCACCCGCCTCCCCGTCTGCCTTTATCTGTTCCAGTTTATCTTATTTAGATACAACACACATGGGCATCTTCACTGTTACTACGCTCCATCTTTCCCTGCTGGCGAAAAACAATCTGAGGATGGAGCCGAAGCCCATGCGCAATACGATCCAAAGGAGGAGTCACATACCTCGTGACTTCCAAAGACTTTCCAAGAGGAAAAACAACTGCAAACATCCGGGCTCAACACCAGATGGCGATCTATGCACAGTGTGTAGATCTGCAGCTCTACATGCGAAGAACAGATGCATACTGGTAAGTAGCATTTGCCTTCCAGAGACTGGAATCTCTGAAATGACGCGACTGCCAATCCGCCACCAGATTCTCCCGACCGGGAGGAAACTCAGCTGAAAGCGAAATTTGGTGCTCAAGGCAAAACTGCCAAAGGTCTGTTGCCAGATCCGAAAGCACTTGGAGCGAGTGCCGCCTAGGCGGTTGATGTATCGGCCCGCCGATCCATTGTCCATTTTTAGCAGGAGACAGGTCTGGATCCGTTTCTTGGTCCAGCAATGCACAGTGAATGAGCCCGAGAGGAGCTCTAGACAATTGATGTGCAAGGCTTGCTTTTGCGGGGACCATGAACCTCCAGTGGAAAAATCTCCACACCTGGCGCCCCATCCCGACCTGCTGGCGTCTGATTTGATTACCAGGTCTGGAACCGAGGCAAAAATTGGTCTCCCATTCCTGAGCCACCACTGAACCTCGTTTTGTACCTCCTCTGACAGGGCGACCTGATGGGAATAAGGGAGTCCTTTGCGAAGATGTTCGCCTTGAGGCGTTGTAAAGCCCGGTAATGTAACGGACCCGGAAAAATCGCCTATATGGAGGCTGAGAGCAAACCCACTATTCGGGCGATTTGTCGAAGGGGAACCGTTCCCTTTGTCAAGGTGCGCCGCAGTTCGTGACGTATCTTTGCCAGCTTCCGCGCCGGTAGGCTGAGAGTCGTCTCTGTCAAATTGATCACAAATTCCAAAAATGTGACCTTTTGGGCCGGAACCAACAGTGATTTTTTTTTATGTTTATGACAAACCCCAAGCCTTCCAAAAGACTGACTGCCTGTTGCAACTGGTCTCGAAGCACCCATGGGTCCTGAGCCAACAAAAGCATGTCTAAATACACACTTAACATTGTCCCTCGCGCCCGCAGGAATTCCACTACCGGTTTGAGCACCTTCGTGAAACACCAAGGAGCGGAGGAGAGCCTGTAATGAAGTGTGGTGAATTGATACACCTGATGTGCCACAGAAACTGAAGAAACTTCCTGTGAGGTGGAAAAATATGAATGGCCAAGTAGGCATCCTTTAAATCCAATCGGACCATCCAATCTGCTGGACGCAGAACGTCCCTTACGAGGTGAATACCCTCCCTCTTGAAATGGCGGTATACCAGCCATTCGTTGAAATCGCGGAAATTTAGGACCGGACGTTGTCCCCCGTCTGTATTGTTAACCCCAAACATGTTTCTGAGGAAACCTTGCGGATGCAAGACGGTGCGACATAAAACCCCTATGTTTAAGAGCGCGGAGACTTCTGCGTCTACTAACTCCTCTTCCTGACTTAAAAACGAATTGGATAGGCGGGAATGTCTGCTTGGGCTCGCCGCAAAACTCGATCTGAAAACCTTGGACCATTTGCAACACCCAAGCATCTGACGTGACTGTCTCCCACACATTCAGAAACCAGCCACCCACTCGCACCAGAGAGTCAGTTGAAACACTTACTGGTGTTAGAGGAATTGTCTCCTCCACGGAAACCATGACCTCTGGAACGCCTCCCTCGTGAAGGGTAGAAATTGTTGTAGCGTGACTGGATCTGGAACTGCCCTTGCCTGGAGCCTTACCCCCTGGAGTTCTGGGAAGCCTGGCCAGTCGAGCGGCCCCTTCCTCGACTGGCCACACAGAAAACCCGGGAGGAGAAAACCTTTTTACTCGAAGTCTGGGCTTTATCAAGCGACTTGAACATTTTCATGAATTTGCCCAGTTCCTTAATAAATGGTTCCCCAAACAAACCTTCCTGGGCCACCGCTCCCGCTTCAGTGGATAACGCAAAATTGGCGTTCCTAGGAACACCACCGCGTGCTGAGCCCAACCTGAGAGGGCTTCCGGAGAAATCAGGGCCCTGAACTCTTGGGGTCTTCCGCCATGTCTAAAATCATGGTGAGGGGGCGAGGGCATCCACCAGCTTATTCTGTCATGCCCTCCAGGAACGATCTATCCCTTTTTTAGGGTCTAAATTTCGCAAGAAAGGTTGCCATTCTGGGATCCAGTTCCTGGGTCTTCGCAACCTTTCCTGCAAGAGAGGGGCATGGGCACTTGGAGCGCAGACAGCTATGGGCTTCCTTGCCCATGGGGGGTGCGGATCCTACCTGCCACGTAGCCGGCCACATTCGCCAAAGGGGTCCACTCAGGGGACTGTGGGTGCATCAACAACTCAGGATCCAGCATGTCGGATCCGGTACTCAGCACTCGAGGCTCCGTGGAGCCTGTTTACGCTGCCGGTCACCATAGCCTCGATGGTCCAGGCTCGTCATCCGTGTCTGCCTTGGTATCGTCCCCAAACCCCTGGGATGGACTTGGAGGACTAGCAGGAATAGGTGAAGGGAACGGGTCTACAGGGGGTGGCTAGGGTGGGTTTGTAGCCAAAAAGGCGGCCCATAAACACTTGAACGTGTCCTGATCGACCCCGTCCACTTTGGGACATTTCACTCGCTCGAGGTCAATATCATTTGCCCCTTGAGGCGTGTTGGGAACAACGGGCTTGATAGGAACATTGGGTGCTTGTGGGGCCCACCTAGCGCAAAGCTGTTCTAGCTTCTGGGTCAAACGGTCTTCCATAGGGGCCATGTCCATGGCCTCCTTTACTCTATAGATAGACGCGTCGTAAAACTCATCATCCCAGGGTTGCTGGGCTAGGGGATCCTCCTCCCACTGCATGTCCACCTGTTGAAACATGATCACGAGTAATCAGACTCTTGCACTGGACTTGCCAAACTACTGTGCCAGTGACCCCTCCACAGCAGTATGCTGCCTAATATAGCGCTGGGCACCAGCAGATCAAAAACGGCACTTCCGCATTCAGAAAAACAAGAGGTGTGATATGAAGAGACTTCAAAGCGGTATGAAGCTTTATTAGTGTACTTCAATTGACATCCATGGCCCAAGTGACAGTTGGGCTACGGGCGCTTACACTAGAATGCTCGTAGCATTCCAAGGGACAAAGGAAAGAGGGCAGGGAAGGGGGGAGGGAAACGGAGCAAACCAAAAGGAGAAAAATAGAGTAAAAGGAAAATACAACACATCTCCTTCCTTATGGGAGAACAATATAAAGTGACAAACTACAGTCATGAACACAAACCAAGTCATACTATAATCAAAGTGCCACAATGGTTTTTAAGGTCTCGCCTAGCTATTGCGTAGCAATCGCTATGCGAGACTCTAGTAAGGGGCTCTCAAAAGTGCTCCCAAAAGTGGATTGCATGGCGAGCACGCGCACAATCACGTGCATCGTGCCGCCATGCAATCCACTTTTGGGAAGCGCTTCAGCCCACTGGTGCGTGCACCTACTTCAAAGGGTCCGCTCCCCCGCCTGGAATGCGCTCCCCCGCCCCTTGCCGCTTCAAAGCCCGCGTTTAGCGAGATCAAAGTGACACTTCAATCAGGGCGCGAGACTGACGTATAGCAGCGCATGGGGAGCTCGAGCTCACAGGAAGACACACGCTACTTTTGTCTTCCTTGTTACATTGGTTCCTAAGAACCCTTTTTCCCAATACAGTATTAGATCTGTCATTTATTTGTGTTTCCCGTTCAACAAAGGAGCCCTGTACATCTATGCTGTTATCTCTAACAATTCTGTCATGACTCCACACTTGTCCATCATCAAGACGTACTACATTTTTGAAAACTTTACATATTTTTTTCTTTTCAGAAAACTTTGAATAACCAGAATATACAGATCTAGGCAATTTTATTCTTACCAAATCTCCTTCTTCTCAATTCTTGTTTCTCCCAGACACTTTGCTGTTATACATTTTGACATATTTCTTTTGATGTTCTTGGATCTTCTCCATAATCTTACATCTGTCAACCTCCTCCACGTCATTGCCAACTAGCCACAAGGGACTTAGCTTGGTGCCAGGTTCTCTTCCTTTGAGAGCTTTGAAGGGTGACACCTTGGTGATGGAATGAGGAGTTATCAAATAAGACCAAATCATATTGTCTAACTCTTTCTTAATGTTTGTGCCTCTATTAACATTCAATTGAAAACAATCTTTAATCATGCGGTTCACTCATTCTACCAGACCGTTTGCCCTTGGACAATACAGAGCAGATTGCAGATGCTTCACTGAGTAGGTTTGTAAGAACTCCTTCATTACTGATAAAGTAAATTGGACCCCATTATCCGTTAATAAGGTCTGTAGTACACCTTCACTTCTAAAGACATCCTGAAGGAAAGTAATGACCGTGCTGGTAACTACACTCTCTACAACTTTAATGATTACCCATTTAGAGAGATAATCTACTAATGTTAGAATGAACTTTCCTCCTAGTTCCTTGACATCGATAGGGCCTATGATATCAAGTGCCAATTTGTTCCAAGGGACCTTTGGTAGCTCTACAGCAGAAATCTGGACTTTGTGTACTTGTTTGCTCTAGTCACTACATGCACAACTTACACATTGTCTGATGTTCCTTTCTATCATGGAATCCATGCTTCGCCACCAGTAATGTAATCTGATCTTACTCTTGGTTAAACTGCACCCCAAGTGACCTTCATGTGCTAACACCGCGATCTTCTGTCGCAAACTCTCAGGGGGAACAAGTTTATTACCTCTATATAAGTTGTCATCGTGTATGTACAATTCGTTTCTCACTCCCCAAAATCCTCCTATGTTACTGTCTAATTCAGAACATCCATTAGGCCATCCTTTAAATATGAGTTCCTTCATATTTTTGAGCGTGGAATAATTTCCTACACTATCTTTCCACTCTTTTTCTTGTATACCTTCAGTAATAGTTGCTACTACATATTCATCAACATCATTTATTCCCCATCCATTTCCTGGCAGGGGTAATCTAGATAGGAAGTCTGCTGCATGGTTACTAGGCCCAGGAATATACACAATCTTAAAATTATACCTTTCCAGGCCAAGGAACCATTTAGAAATTCTGGGTGTGGTTCTTTCAATGTTTTTAACTGAAAACACATTTATTAGAGGTTTGTGGTCTGTCCTTAGAATATAAGGGATACCCCACAGAAACACTCGGAAATGCTTAACAGCCCAAAAGCAACCCAATGCTTCTCTTTCTACCACCGAGTATCGTACTTCTTCTTCAGACAGTGCTCTTGAAGCAAATACCACAATTCTGTCCTCCCCATCCACTACTTGACTTAGTGTCGCCCCTATACCTTTTGTGCTGGCATCAGTAGTGAGTATAGTGCGTTTACAGGTGTCAAATTGTCCCAGAAAAGGTGTATTTACAATAAATGTCTTCAGATCATTAAATGCTTTAGTGCACTCCATGCCCCAAACAAATTTCACATTTTATTTTAACAGTTTCCGTAATAAATGAGTGATGTCTGCGAAGTTTTTTTACAAATTTAGAATAATATTCTGACAATCCAAGAAAGGACTTCACCTCATCCTTTGTAGTGGGTACCGGTGCTGAGCTGATCGCTTCTACTAAATCGATCTTAGGTTTGATCCCTTCTCTGGAAATCGCATGTCCTAAGTAAGTGACAGATTTTACCCCAACTTGGCATTTTTCCCTCTTCAAGTTTAAACCTGCATCTTTTAGTTTGTTCAAAACTTTCCTAAATGTCTCATTATGTTCCTTTTCTTTCTTCCCAAAAATCAGCAAATCGTCCTGGAAACACAACACGTGGTTAATTCCTTCTAGAATTTTTTGCATTGCCCTCTGGAATACCGCGGCTGCAGATGCGAGTCCGAACGGCAATCTACAAAACCTGAAAGCGCCAAACGGCGTAATGAATGACGTCACTGGTTTGCTAGAAGGGTGAAGCCTCACCTGATGATATGCTGAGTATAAATAAATAACTGAGAAAAACTCAGTATCACTTATTTGGCTCAACATTTCATTTATGTTAGGTAAGGGATGCCTGTCAATCTTAATATTGTTATTTAACTCCCTCAAATCTATGCATAATCTGATGGCTTTGTTATGGGGTTTGGATGTAATGACTATGGGAGCCACCTATTCAGCACTTTTGATGGGTTCGATAACACTTTGACTGACGAGCTTTTCTAATTCCTGCCTGAGGGGTTCCTTCAACAATATCGGTATGTTCCTACACTTGTGTGCTACTGGTTTGGCATTTTCTTTTAAAAGTATTTTATGTTGAAAATCTTTCAAACATCCTAAATTGTCTGTGAACACTTCAGGAAATTCATTAAGTAACTCTGTACCACATCTATCTATCAACAGGACAGGTACCGCTGCAGTGGGATCTAGCTTAATTGCTAAATCTTTTTGATGTGCCCATCCTAATAGATTAGATCCATGTTTGGCTACATAAACATTATCCACTGTGCTCCGGTCTTTAAACATAATTTTCATGATGGCCATTACTTCCAAGGGTATAGGATCTTTGTTATATCCTACAGGAACTACATCTGGTTCAACAAGTGATATTGCTTTTACATCAAACCTTGAGTGGAATGTTTCACTGTTGATAAATGTGAAAGGAGAACATGAGTCTACGAAAACTTCTACATTTCGCCCATCCAATTCTATCTCACATTTAGGTAGGTTAACCATATGTACTCCATAGGACCCTTCTACATCCACCTGCAAAACAAATTTACTTTTTTTCTTCCTCACTTGTTCCAATAACATTGACTGTTTTGCCAGAAATGTCCTTACACATACGTGCAAAATAGAACGGCGGGGCCGGCATCGGCCACGCCAGAAGTATGGCGGTCGAGCTGGCCCCCTCCGCTACAGCAGGGGGGCGTGCCTCCGATATGGACAGCTGCGGGGTCGTCGCCATACGAGACGTGATGGCTACGCAAGGGAGATATTTTTCACTGTTTTCCTTTATTTGCTGCAGGCTTAAAAAGCAGAAAGCAGAAGCGGCGTCGGCGGAAGGAGCGGCGCAGCTGACCGTGACGTGCGGCGGGAGAAGAGTGATCCCAAATACAGTTTTGAGGCGATCAGGAGAAGTGTGTTTAGCGGGGGCAACAACATCTGGAAAGTTTTGCAGGCGCTGGGGAGCGAAGCCCGGGCGTGGGCAGAGACGGTGGTCCATCGACGTGGACTGCGGAAGCTCGGGCGTGGGCAGAGACGGTGGTCCATCGACGTGGACTGCGGCGCTGGTATTAAAGGTGAGCTCGTGGCCTGATGGTTACGGCCTTAGACTCTTACCTGCAAGTTTAAGTGTACAATTATAGGTGCTGCAATGTATCTGTTTCTTCGGAAAGAGATTTAAACACAAGTGGTAGGCTTCAGGAGAGTCTTTCCTGTGATGCTTTTTAACTCGTGGAAGGGCTCTGAAACCCCGAGATTAGCGTGTTTATGGCCAGTTTTCCACTGCTGATGCACCGCATGGCTGATTTATTGAGTAATACACTCCGCATTAATCGTGTGCATAAATAATGCATAGATCATAGATCATTATTGATGAGGCAAATATAGTAGAAGTGAGGAGCACTACCGGGTGCAAGTTAAAGCGCAATGGTTATTTACATGTGCGCACGAATGGCGACAATTGGTTTAAAAGCGGACCTGACCACGTAGCGGTTAAGTTGTAATTGCAGAGTTGCACGTACGCTGGAACACTGGTGCTCGGATTGACCAGTAGTCGTTTTAGATCCCATTGGGCAGAGTTCGTTGTTTTGTTGTAGTACAGCTGGGGAGGTGCACGACCTGGTGCAATCAGCTGAGGGAAGGCATTTTGCCATTGTCTAAATCTCCTTGTGTTTGCACTTTGAACAGGGGTGCGGGAGATTGTGAAGGGCGCGTGTGTAGCGCCAATGCGTAGCGGGCCAAGCGCATTGAAAGCGAGGCTGGTGCTGCCTAAGGATAGCTCTCAGTGTCGTAATATTTCTTCAGTTGACAGAGAAAAGCGCATGGGGCTAGCAGCCTCATTAGTTGTGGACTGTAGCAATTTAGCGTGGAGCGTCACAGTGGCCTAATGGTCACGGTTGAAAACTTACTCTCAAGTCAGGTGTTCCATTCCTAGTGGTTCAATGTCTCTGTTTCTTCAATTAAAAGTGTAGGCAAAAGTTATTTAGCCTCGATTGGAGGCTGAACAGTTCGGTGTCTGGGTAGCGTGATTGAAGCAATTTAAGCACAAAATTCACTGGACCTGGACAGTCAATGCCTGTATTGTGTGATTGTAAGCACAGCATCCATCGCCGGGGGGCTAACAGCTCGTTATTGTGTCGTTGCTGCAATTTTAGCCTCCATGAGGGGCTTCACTGGTTTCGTTCTATGGGCCAAAATTAGGAGTGCTTCCGGGGTCGAGATTGGACCGACAGCTTGGGTCTAGGACTTGACTTACTGCGATCTACAGTGCATGGGACATAGACGGTTAATAGCCTCGCATGTAGTGGACACAACAGCGTTCCCAGCCTCATTTGGGGGTTTCGTTTGGTTCGGTTTGCAATTTTGCTCTGCACCTGAAGGGTGAGTGTTTTTTAAAAGGCACCTAGTGACTCTTGTCCTTAAGCGTTCTCATGGAAAGATTTTAGGAGCCGCATTATAAGTGTAGCTATACAATAATAGCAGGGGTCAGGGGCCACTGATTTTCGCCATAACATGTGAAGAGTTGCGAGGGGGTTCATCGCAGGCCTGTTTTCCTTCAGGCCTTTTTTCTGGTTACTAGTGACTCTTTGCCCTTAAACAATCTCCTGGCTGGAAGGTTTTAGGAGCCGCATTGTTGCCATGACATAAATGGCAGGGCCTCACTATCTTCCTATAATGTATATTGTAGTGTATAAGCGATCTATACAAAGATGGTCTTGTTCAGCTGTTTTGAATGGCGTTAGGCAGCCACCATAACTATTACAAAACTTGCCTAGCCACCAGAGAGAATTGTAATCCTTGGCCAGCCATCTCAGCGTTTAAAGAGGCCTTCAAAACTATGGCAGAATTTCTGTGGTCTCGCCCAGCAATGACAGATATTGCAGGACTTGTCCATCCGCAAAATATAGTATTACAAATACACTGAGTGTCACTGTAGGAAGCTGTGTTAAGGGAAGTTAATGGCATCTCCATTTATTATGGGGAAAAAGTAGGCAGTGCTTCGCACCGTGTAGTATGAGTCAGTTTTGTTTCTTGGGTGTCAGCCAGAAAATTCCGACAAGGTGGAACAGCCTGGTAATTGGCGCTATGCTGGGCTGTCACAATGGAAAGGCCGATTTCAAATGTTCCAGTACAACTGGGGCGCTGCTCTTATGGTTGGTTTATGTGGAGGGTGTGTTCAGATTGTAGCGTGCCTACGTTTGAGGGTGAAAAAAAAGTTTAAAGTGATACTGACTAGCCCAAAAAACAACCTGGGCGAGGGTGCTTTTGAAGTGTCTGCTTCTGACTTATAATTTGCTGACCTTGTTTCTGTGTGTTATAGGTTTTGACACTTTGCTGCTATTGGTCAGTGGTAATAATGCATAGGCCCTCTGTGAAATTGTGGCGGTGATTAGGTTTCCTATGGTTGATGTATCTGACGTACTGGCAAATCTCTTGGGAATTCATAGGTGTGTGCCATGACCTGTAAGCCAAATGCTACTGATGGGCTTGCACCACCGGTGGTGCCACCCGCAGGGGTAGCCCTGTAACTGTGGTAAGGCCTTTCATTGTAGGGTCGACGCACGCAGTTGGGAAAACTTGCCACGTGGGCCCAAAACTTATTTTCGGGGAATATAAGTTACTTCTAGGGTAGGCTCCAGGATTCCACATGGGGTGTCATTAGTTACTGAGGGAATTATGCTTCGCATATTACGGCAGGTGATTTACATGGTTTTGAGGTCAGGCCTACTTGGCACTGGCCTCGGTGAGGGCTGCTCAATTATACTTGCAACTCTTAGGACTTAAAAGCAGTACATCCCAGGCCTTGTTATCACACCTTCGAAGGTATCCCTGCGCACGGTGCGGTGATACATAGGAATGAGGGGTCTGTGTCAAAAGCCCGAGGCACCTTTTGCAGGTACACATAAGCTTTAGGAGTGCGTTATGTCACGCAGTGCCTCTGCACCGGTCCGCTTATACATGTATGCATTGTATGCAGGGGTTTGTCACACAGTATCTATACACCCTCGTGCACATACACAATAATGTATTGTAACGCACAGTTCCGCTGCACCCTGGTGCCTGTGCACTTGTACCTTGAATGTCCGTTTGGCGTCGCACGGTACCGTTGCACCCCTGTGCGTGTACAATGTGGCATTATATGCCTGGGGTTTTTTCACGCGGTATCTCTGCACCTTTGTGCCTGTGCACTTACACAGTGCGATGTCAAGGGGGGTCACACATTACTGACGTCCTTGGGCCTGAAAAATTAAGCAGGCTATTCCTGTATTGTCGCACTGGACCAACTCCCCCTTGGGGGGGTGCACATTTTGGGCATGTGGATGCCTATGGTGTCAGACGGTACATGTGAACCAGTAGGTGCGAACAGTATCTAAGCACCCTAAGCTGAGGGTGTTTGTGGAAAGGGGGAGACACAGTTTCACGAAGTAGCGCTGACTTGTGAATTGAGTTTGTCATCTGAAAGCAAAAGGCACTAATCATTGATGTTTGATTTTCATTTATACATGACTGGACCCACGCCTGATGCCTGGGAAGTGCTCCACACCGCTATGATTGCAAGATGGGGACAACCAAGGGGACCAGTAGATATGAAACGTGAGTGGAGAGCGACGGCATCAAGTGTGATGGGCGATCAATTCAAGGGCTCAATCGGGGCCAACAGGAGACGGTGCAGCCCATGCACTACAGTTGAAGTGTATAGGTGTGTCAACCATTTGTTGTTGCCATTTGTGGTAAGCTAGCAGTACGCTGCCTTACAGGGGGTATACCTTTCTAGCTTGACCGGAACACAGGTATTTCGGGCGGATGCGACACTAACACCCTTGTCGTGAAACGGTTATCTGCCTTCACGGTGCCTGTGCTCGCAGGCGCCTCCATAGCGGACACTGAGCAGTTTTGGGATGCTTCGTAGTAGGAGTATAGGGTTGCACAGAGCCTGTCCCAGAACATAGTGGTCAGGTGTAGACAGTTAACAGTTTTCCATGATATGCTTATGGGAGAGCGTGGGACCTGTAGGGCACTCCTTGGCTAGCCTTACAAGGGTTCAGTTGCGAAAGCAACGAGTAGCATTGTCTGGGGTGACGGGATTATCTGGCGCACCGTGATGCTATCGATTGAGGCCAGGTAGTGGCTCCAAGACGGTATGTCAAGTTCCTATGAGTAAGCCAGCCCTAGCATTATTATCCTGCAACTTGGGAAGGACTGGGTAAAATATTACTCAACACCCATTGTCGTTAAACAGGATTTCTGTCAGTAAGGTGCCTGTGCTCGCAGGTGCCATCACAGCGGTCACTGCGCGTTGTTGGGATGCTCCGTAGTAGGGGCAGCGGCCGACACAGAACCTATCCCAGAACATAGTGGTCAGGTATAAGTGGTTCATGGATTCCAGGATATGCTTATGGGAGATTTTTGGGGGGCCGGTAGGGCACTACCTGGGGTAGTTTTCCAGTGGTGCAGTGTCACAGGCAATGAGTATCGGGGTCTGTGGCAACGTATTACATCAAGATGCTATCAATCAAGGCCTTTTAGTGGCTCAAAGATGGTATGTCAATTTTGTCTGATTCTGCCAGCCCTAGCGTTGTTATCACACACACTTGGGGGGCTGACTGTACGCCTAGGGAGAAGGGGAGTAACACTACTCACTGAAGTGGGAGGGGCGCCACGTCTATGCCCGGGGTACACCTCGGCAGAGACTGCAGAGCTTCCAATAGAGGGGATAGGGAACCTGAGAGGGCATTAAGCCACTCGGAAAATATATTAGCAAACTGGGAGGCTAGCTAGGGTTTTACACCTGCTGGCTATAGAAAGCATGGAAGAAAATTTTCGGGGAGAACCTTCTTGCCTACTTAGTGAGGTGTAGGGACAGGGCATGACCTTTTTAGGTGGTTTTTGGGGGGGCCTGATAGTCGGGCAACTTTGCAAGCCTGTGGCGGTAAGGTCATGATTGGTGAGCAGTAAATTGAAGGTCCTTAGAGGGCGGCGCCATTCCCGAATGGTGTCGCCCAAGTGGGAGGGACAACTGGTCTCTCCTAGAACTCCAGGGGCAGTTGGGTGCGGGGGAGGAGGGAGTCACACTTTCTCTAGGCTGATTGGCCATCCCACACGTACACAACGGCTGCAAGGGTGCCTTTATGGAAATCAGGTACAGGACGTACGGGGGTAACCGGGGGGGAAAGTACCCTCACGGTGAACGGGCCCTCTGCGCATGCTCACTCCGGTTGGAGGGCGTGGTTAGAAAGTGATAAGGATCGGACACCAGTTAGTGACCTTGCCGTAGGCTCTATTAGGTACGCAGAAAATAAAGATTGTAAAGATTATTAAAGATAGGTTTAGATATGGATAGGAAACCTTTGTATTAGAGTTATGTTAAGGTTAGCCATCGGATATCTGTACTTATCAATTGTAATCAGTGTAAAGTATATTTTCTGCTACATTTTGTAAATATGATTAATGTTTATTAATTGTATATAATAAATACGGCCCGGGGGTTTCACGCCTCCCGCATCCAAAACTTCTCTCCTGTCACGGGTCTTGAATGGGGAGGAGGGGGTGTAGGTAGTACCTGGCCATATGTCCCTTGCGGTTACATTTTCTACACTGGCCCAACAGACAATATTGTTTGCCAGGTGCCCTGCGCTTCCACATCTGAAACATCTCATCTTATTTTCAGGAATCTGTCCTCCTTTGTTTTGCTCTTTTAAGCTTTCATATTTCTTTTTTTCCTTAATAGCACACACACTCTTGAGTTCATCACCAATCTCATTCACTTCCTTGTCACTGGTGTTAGACATTTGCTTTATGCACACAGCAGTATGCTCTACGCTCTTTGCTAGTTCAATAGCTATTTTTAAATCTGGATTGCCAACTAATAATTTTTCCTGTATCCAGTTGGTCCCTAATAAGGGAATCCGTCAAATCATTAAATTCACATGTGTTCGCTAATCCTCTCAATATTGCTATATAATTACTTACACACTCATTTTGTCCTTGACCTCTGCCAAAAAATGTATGTCTTTCTAAGACTACATTTATTTCATCTGCAAATTGTAGTTCTAACTTCCTAAGTGTTATAGCAGAAACACCTCTTTCCCCAAATTCAGCATCATCTTCTTCAATCTCTGAGAGACAATTATATACCTTCCTCACCTCAGCACCCAGATTGTGCAGTAATATATGCTGTCTACGTAGTGCTGAAAAACCATTCGCACCAATGCCTATCAAATAAGTCTCAAACCCCTTGATCCAGTTCTTCCACGTCATGCTGGGTTCCCCGGCTTCAGATAGAAACGGTGGGGGTTGGCTCATGCTTGCCACTGCCATATTTATTATCTTCAAAACTGCGAAGAAAACTTTTTTTTTTTAACACAACACCACTTTTTTTAAATTAAATAACAATTGGAACCAACAGTGATGTTTTTCAGTCTTTTCTAATATTCCTTTAACCTTTTAAATCTGGATAAAAGGTTCTGCCCAGCGACGTCCTGTAAAATTCCTCTTCTACCGTACGATTCTCATCAATTACATGAAGAACAATGCCGAGTAGTTCACTTACTGTCGCAAAAAAAAATATTTACGGAATTCTTCATTAAAATTCATACATATGTGAACCCCTTTAGCGACGGGTTGAACATACTAAACTCTGAGGAATGTCAGTATCTAATCTTAGAATTTATAATAAACTACTGAAGTTGACACTGTCACATATAAATCCTTTCCGTGAATAGCTTGCGTATTTTGACCATATGAAACTATAATTATTCCTCAGCTTTCCTCCGTTCAGCTACTGAAGGCTGAACAGTTCAAAATGCACTTCTTTTCTGACAAGGCATGACTAAAACATAATTGCCCACAGAATCTCAGCAGGTTTTTATGGTCTCCACTCTGAAATTTACTGTCAAAATATACATTTAATCTTTTATGCTTGAAAGCGCTATCCTAAAATTCTGCGCTGACAAGTGCCAAACCGATTCTATTCATCTGTAAGGCAAAGTTCCACTGTCAAATATTGCTTGCTGTTCACTCCTTATGCCGCGTGATAGCGCTGATTTACGCAGATTAAAGCATCAACAGCGCTCGAAAAATATTTTCCTCAAACACTCACCCGCGGCAGGAAATGTCTCGCTGAATTCTTCTTAACACTCATTAAATAAATTACGCGCTGGAAGAGAAGCAGATACAGCGTGTTTACCGAAACTGAACTCCACCCATGGGCAGTCCTAGCGTCGAGCGTCCGTTCTACTCGAGGAAACGGCAAAATGCTCCTCCCCGCTACGACACTGCCGGCTGACCTGGATGGGTTCCTACCAATTTCCAGGCCCGGACTGGCAATGCCGGGCACCGGGCAATCCCCCGGGAGGCTGCCAGGGGTGGGGGCCGGTTTTTTGGCCGGGGGCCGGTTTTGTTGTTGGGGCCGATTTTTTTGTACACAGTCACTAGTACAGTAGTCACTGACTCGTCACTACTGTACTCTGCTGCGCGGCGGCGTGCGTCTGCATGATGACTCTCACTCTTTCCGCGCTCCACGCAAAACTTAATCTCTGCTGCTAATCAAATAATGCATATGCATTGGAGTGCGAGTGCAATTTTAGGGGGTGGGTCATGCGCGCACGCGCAGCACGCAGATGTCTCCGCCCGGCGCCCACCGCCGCGTCTGTGTGGTCTCTTAGTCTTCTACAGTTCACCCACCTTAGGGGGGTGGGGGTGGGGCGGGCGCGGCTGTTGGTGACATGCGCATTAGGGCTCGCTCAATAAAAAGTGCGCGTGAGTTACCCGCATTCCAGAGAACTAAGCCAGACGACGAGAGAGGCCCTCTCTTGGCACCGTCCCCATAATTTAATTATTTCTAGCCCTGGCCCCTGCCTGTCCCAATGTCCCTGCTGCCGACTGTCTGCCGCCCGCAGGTGAGTGCCATTTGCATTTTTGCACATTGTTTGCATTTGCAATCAGATGATATATTACACAATACCACAGCATAAGCCAGAAGGTGCAGTAGGAGCGCGGGGTCAACGCGGGTAAATAACCGTAGGATCGAAGTACATGTAGGCAACTGCGGGAGGGGCAGAGCTGAAGTCTTAAGACCAGAGGGCCACAGTGGGGCAGGAACGAAACGTGCATGGCTTGTATTAGCTCCATTGTCATTTATGGGGGGCAGCTTATTGGAGACATCATTTCACATCGTGTGCGGGTCTGCGCGTTTTTATTGTTTGCCTTTGTAACATTAAGTTGACATTTCATCAAGAATGCTGTTCAGGTTATGTGTGGAGTTATTAAACATAGCGCTAAAATAACGAGGCCGGCGGCTTTTTCTGCACAGCCGCAGCGCCCCATTTCGGTTTTCTCTTTTCTATGCGCTTTGCTGAGAGTGCCGCTGCGCCCTGGTCTCTGGGGCTGCCCTGCCCCTGGCAGGTAACCAGCTCACATGAGCATTACCTTTACCTGTCACCAGCAGGCAGATGACAACACATAGACTATAAGGGGTCGGCATCTGGAGGGTGTAGAAAAGAGGGGGGGGGGGGGGGGTGGATAGATTCATCATGGCACTGTGTGCCGGGCCGGGATTAAACAAAAGGTTTTTCTAAGTTTTGCTTTCTGCACCTCATGAGCGAACTGACAAATCTTGCTTTTCTTGGAGATGTTATCCATTAGCTCATGTGCTGCAGAAAGTGTGATTACATTCAGACACAGGTGCACAGCTCTGATCTGGGCCTGCGCAGGCGTTCAAGCAAAGGCCCGCGGGGCTTCATCATGAACAAGGCGCCGCGCACAAGAGCAGAAGAGAACTGTATGATGCCGGTTTTCAGTTAAACTGGAAGAGTTGTATAAATTAGAACATGAGCTGAACGACAGCATAGCTCGGAAGTACGTAGGTATGATTGCTATGGCGGTATTTTTATTTTATTTTTTATTGCAGTTTTATATAGCGCGTACTCGACTCGAAGGTATGAAAGCACTTTACATGGGGAGATTACGTGATTTGCCCAGGATCACAAGATGCTTGAGCGTCCAGCCAAATTCAAAGCTGGTTCCCCACTGACACGATTTCTTCCAAACTGTGCTGTGCTACCTGCAACTCATTTACTAATTCAGAGTTTCAGCGAGTTTCTGAGTCTGGTATGCTCTTTAAACAGGGCAAATACTTTCAATAACGCGCACAGCGACACAATAAGCGAGGCGGCCCTCTTTATCAGCTGCTGCACTTCATAAATGTAAAAAAAGGTTCGTATGTTACTGCAGAGAAACTATTCCGAATAAAAAGAGCCCTTTATGTACTTTGCAAAACAGGTGCTCAAAACAATCAAGGAATGACGTTCATCCACTTGGCGGGCCCTCTAAAATGTATCATAACATCAAATGTGTTGGCACGTGTTGTTGACACTATCAGCTTCTAAATGGCATCGTATATCTTTCTGCTTCAGAGGAATTCTTCGAATGAGCAGGAAGTCGGTTACTTGTTATTTTTTTGCAACCCAAACGTATTGGAGCCCTTTACTTGAGCACCAGTCACATTACAAAGAAACACATTCATTTTTGGTAGGCACGGGGAGATGAAGTGATTTGCCCAGAATCACAGGATGTTGAGCTGACGCCGAGGCTCGAACCCGGTTCCCCAGCTCCAAAGTCGGCAACTCTGGTTGTTACGCCACATCCTCTCCTTTGACACAACAATGATAGACACCCACTGGGAAACAGCAAATTTAAAGGCGCTGTCCAGGAAATGATGTCAAGGTAGGTCTCAGATCCCCATCAGACGTCAACAAACAAAATAGCATTCTAAAATGGCTACGTACGGTTGGTGCGAGTTAGTGATGCGGACTGGGTCAACAAAACCGCATTTTTTCCTCTTCTTTGGGTGGCCCGTTAAAATAGGCAAAAAAGCAGAATGGGAGTTGACAAAATGAAATGAAAGCAGATGGTGATCTGTTAACAGAGATTCTAGGCGGGAAATGCCTGTTAACACTCAATTAAGGCCCAGTCTGGGCCTTGGCCTATAACTTTTTGTTTAATCCCCGGCCCGGTTCTGCGCCGGCAGCGCAGGCGCACAGCACACTAGAGCCCTGGACCCTGAGTGTGGATTTATTTGTGAGCAGGCCTGCCTGCTTTGGTTCCTCCTCCCACGGGCCGCCCGCTGCCCCCAGCAGCGCAGCACTGAATTCAAACCCTGATGCGCTCAGGTCAGATTCTGTAAAAATGGGTTTTCTTTTCGTCAGGGTCAGGTGTTGTCTGTTGTTCGTGTGTGTGTGTCAGACTCCGAGCAGGGCCAGGCCAGTTGAAATGTTCCGAGCCAGCAGGCAGGATACATGTCGTGTGCTCCCTTTGGTGGCGCTGTGCTGCTTGACTCTTGGGGGCTGTAACTGGGGCAAAGGTTGGGGTCAGCAAGTCTGCTTAAAATATATTTTTCAGCACAAGCCCAAACTTGGGGCTTGTGCTGAAAAATATATTTTAAGCAGACAACAGGGCTTTCTAGTGTTTTTTTTCTTTCTTTTTTACACGAGTGAGTCCTTTTGTTTTGTTTTCCACTGGCCACTGGTGTTGCCACTGGCACTTGCCGCTTAGGCTAACGTGTACATTTGTAGGAGCCCTCAGTGCGTTCCCTTGATGCTGGCTCAGTTGGTTCGTGACTTACATTTTTTTAAATTGTTCGGATTTCAGTCCGAATTTCACAAGAAAGGAGTTTGCGCTGTTAAAATGCGCACTTGTGTGTTCAATGTTCACTGTTCAGCGGATGGTTCACTTCTACAAGATGCAATCGGGCCACAGTGACGGTAGCTGCAGTTCCCAGTGTGCAATCTGACAGAAGTTTTCGAAAGAGACTTGCTGTTTCATAATACCCAATCCCTGTGTGTTCTATGATGTTTCTATTTCAATGTCTAAGGAACACAATATCCAGCTGAATAGTATTTGTGCTTTTTGGCCTCAGAAAGCTGAAAAGGCAGGGTCTGCCTTTCATCGATTCCAATCTGTAACAAATTTGCTGCACAGAGTTCTCTACAGAAGGCGCAGTGTTAGGCAAATGACATCACCAATCCTCTGATGACATCACAGAGTTGATCTCTGATCCCAGCCCAAGCCCTTCAACAGCCTCCTACTTGCTCCTAAGGGCCCAGGGGCAGCAAGGGCAAGATGTGGAAGCTAGAACTGCTACCTCACACGGTGTGAGCGTGTCACACTATTAGCTCCCTTCACATGGTCGGCAAGAGCTGTTATCATAGTGCTAGACAAGGTGAGCTGGTAACCCTTGCACAAAGCAGCCTTCCAGCTCGTGTGTGGAGGCTCTGCATTGCTGACGTCCATAAAGGGGGTTGCAACCTCCCTAGGAAATTAGTGGTAGCCTCTGAAGCTTTTGCGCGAGTTTTAGGGGAGAGGCTCCTTGTTTATGCCCCCTCCTCCTCCTCTCTCTTACAGTGAAAAGTTTTTTTAAGTCGTCAGGTGTGGGGCACTTCACACACCAATAGGTCCTTTAAAACCCTCCTTAGTTTCTTTTCTGCTCCTGCCTTCTCCATTAGCCCTGATGCCGGGGTAGAAACCAACAAGGGCAGTGCCACCACGAGTACCCAAGGGCACTTTACCACCACTAACCAGTGCTAAAGTGCTTGCGCTCTTTCCTTTCAAACATGGTCAAATTGGCTTACACCGAATTGGCAATTTTAATTTACTTGTAAGTCCCTAGAAATGTGGTTCTACATGTACCCAGGGACTGTACATTAAATGCTGCTAGTGGACCTGCAACACTATTTAAAGATGTGTCATGTCAAGGCCAGGGCCTTTGTGTTAATTTTTCATGCTTTCTGGCCAGGGTGCCATGCCATTTGAGATATTTCCATGCCTTCTGTCAGCCTGGGTGGTTATGTGTGACATTTCCATGCTTTCTGGCCTGGGTGCTTAATTATGTGGACTATTTCCTTAGTTTCTGGCCTCAGTGACCTGGAGCTGGTGGCTCATGTGAGACATTTCCATGCTTGCTGGCCTGGGTGCTTGCTCGCTACACACCATGTGGTGGGCAGGTCTAACTTTTACTTTGTTCCCTCTGAGTCACTACTTGTCTATTTTTGGTGCTCTCTGAAAGAATGTCTATGGGTACATATGACTGGGTAACCTGGTTCTCTTTAAGGTCATCACCTACTATTTACTGTGCTTTGAAAGTTGATACAATTGAATATGTAATGATAAATGTGCTGTAAAATTCACCATTTTGATCTGTCGTTTTCCAAAATTTTCTTGGGGGGAGATAGCGGTCGGGCTCGCGTGCTGCTCGCGCTCGCTACGCGCCGGACGGGGGCTGGTCTGCCAAAATTTGCCAGGGCTGCTTTCAGTTCCCAGTCCGGCCCTGCCAATTTCCCACTATCATCCTTAAGCTCCACCTTCCGTGTGAAGACTACACATGAGGGACGATTTTTCATGAATTCTTCTGCTCTGATTCTTCTATCAGCGTGCAACAGATGTTCTCCTCAGGGCTACATACGGAGGGGATGTCAACAAGTTGCCCTCCACGCAACAACTCGTCGCCAGTGAAATGGAAAGACTTCAAAGCGGTAAGCTTTATTAGTGTACTTCAATTGACATCCATGGCCCAAGTGACAGTTGGGCTGCGGGCGCTTACACTAGAATGCTCGTAGCATTCCAAGGGACAAAGGAAAGAGGGCAGGGAAGGGGGGAGGGGGGGACGGAACGGAGCGAACCAAAAGGAGAAAAACAGAGTAAAAATAAAATACAACAAGGTGCAAGTGAACACCTCAGGGACACCACCCCATTTCAGATAAATTAACAGCCCCACCCCACCCCCTTTCTGCACTGATCTCCGAGGCTACAGGCAGCCCAGTAGCTCCTCCAAAGAACAGCTGCTGTCACCGGAGACGCACACACGACCTGCCTGGAGGTCGCGAGGCCACACCACCAGCCGACGGAGCAGCAGAAGGCCTGCAGGCCTGAGAGGTGCATCGCCCAGCAAGGCGGCGCGGCGCGCGCCAGCATAAAAGTGGACTAGTTTGTTGAGGAGATCAGTGGCCATTGTCCTGGTACACCGAGCACGTGGTTCCTGCGCCGCGATGAGTGACACGGAACAACAGGACCAAGCCAGAGCGCTGCCCCATCACCCCCCGACAGGGGTCCTGCCCCCATTCAGCGAAGCCGCTGACCCCACGACAGCTGCCCCGCGATGGCAGACCTGGCTGGGTAGACTGGAGAACTATTTCATTGGTTCGAGGGAGACGGACGGAGCGGTAAAGAGGTCCCTCCTACTCCACTACGCAGGGGAAGAAGTATACCTCCTTTTCAAACACCTGCCTAACACGGGGAACCAGGATGACTATGCGGCGGCGGTGGCAGCTCTAAATGCGCATTTCGACCCGCAGGTCAATCCGGACTATGAACATTTTAAACTCCGCCAAGCCAGGCAGCGCGAAGGGGAATCAGTAGATGCCTTCCATGCACGGTTAAGAGCCCTCGCGGACACGCACCTCGTAGGTGACAGGGCCAAAGAGGAAATTAGGACGCAATTGATACTAGGGATCCGGAGCAAGACGCTTCAGGGACTGATACTTCGCAGACCCAACATCCCGATGAACGACATCCTAGTCCTGGCCTGGACGCATGATCTGTCAGCGGCACGAGCAGAGGAAATGGACTAGGCCCTAGTGAAAGGGATAGACAAACAGGTGGAAGTGAAAACAAAAAAAGGCGGATGCGGTGCGAGCGCGGGAAAGGCCACAGAGGCCCCGAGACCGGCGACCCCCAGCCCAAGCCCGGCTGTGTGGATACTGCGGGTACGAAGACCACCCGCTCAAGACATGCCCAGCCAGAGGGAAAGTGTGCATAAACTGTGGAATCGAAAACCATTTCGCGTCGGTCTGCCGGAGGAAGACACAAAAAGGCAAGAACAAGTGGGACAAGCCGCAGAGGAAGCTAGTAAGACAGCTCTCGCACACGTCGCTGTCATCCCAACCGCCACCCAGGTACGAGAAAGCCAGAGGCCACAAGGACTCGAGCACTGAGTCGGACGACGGAGAAGAAACGTATTTCATATCATTCACAAAAGCCCTGAAAAGTACCAGGCGACCGCAGCCGCGATGTGACCTACTAATAGCAGGAACAGAAGTCAACGCTGTGATAGACACGGGTGCGTCCGTGACAGTAATGGGCGTACAGCAGTACAACCGTCTCAGGCCGAGACCGGAGCTCCGACAGTCCAAGGCCAAGATCTACGCCTATGGGAGCGACACGCCATTACTGCTGAAAGGGAAGATGACGGTAGCTGTGAGTGCAGAAAACTCAGAAATAGTCATTGACATTCACGTCATTGACCAGGAGGTGGACACCTTACTCAGCGGACACGCAGCCGAAGACCTCGGACTGATCGCATTCCTCAGGAAGATCCAGGACAAGCAAGCCGAAGACCTGCTGGATACATTTAAAGGCCTCTTCTCTGGGCTAGGGAAGATTAAGAGGCCACTGATACACCTTCACATCGACCCCGCGGTGGCACCGACAGCCCTCCGGCACAGACGGATACCGTTCCACCTACGGCCGCTGGTGGAGGAAGAACTCCAAAGGTTGGAAGAGCAAGGAGTGATCGAGAAGGTGACCGGACCCACCCATGGTGATCGCGGAGAAACCGCGTCAGCCGGGGAAAATCCGTTTGTGCATAGACATGCGGCTTCCGAACAAAGCTATCAAGCGCGAGAGACATATCACACCAACTATGGATGACATTGTGTCTGACCTAAACGGAGCTCGGTGGTTCTCCAAACTAGACTTGAACGCGGGATACCACCAGCTCACTCTGGCAAAGGAAAGCCGATACATTACTACATTCAGTACGCACCTAGGACTAAGGCGGTACAAACGCCTGAATTTCGGGATCTCCTCGGCAGCAGAGATCTTCCAAAATACCATCATGGATATCCTGCTCGGGCTCCCTGGTGTTTTAAACGTGAGTGACGACATCCTCATCTACTCCAAGACGGTGGAACACTACCGGCACGTCCGAGCCACACTATCACGGCTGCAAGAGCATGGTGTCACCCTGCACCGAGAGAAGTGCCAACTATTTCGACAAACCATCGAATTTTTCGGCTACGTCTTCACCAAAGAAGGCATCCAAGTGGATCCCCGGAAGTCCCATGCCATCAAAGCGGCCGCAGCTCCGGCGTCGGTGGCGGAGGTCCGCAGCTTCCTGGGGATGGCCACTTACTGTGGGCGGTTCATCCCGAATTTGGCCACTCTAGCCGAACCTCTCAGACACCTCACCAAAACTGATGTAATGTGGCGATGGACAGATGCAGAAGAGGAAGCGTTTGAGGCAATCAAGAAAGCCCTCTTGGATCAGACCACACTGGTCTACTTTGACCCGAGCAAGAAGACTGAAGTCCTAGTAGACGCAAGTCCGGTAGGACTGGGGCGGTCCTAATGCAAGAGCAGGAACCGGGGCAGTGGGCAGCCCTGTCCTACGCCAGCAAGGCCCTCACGGACACGGAGAAGCGCTATTCCCAAATCGAGCGCGAGGCCCTAGCGATTCGTTGGAGGTGCCGTCACTTTCATCTGTACGTGTGCGGACACCCATTCACGGTGGTGACAGACCACCAGCTGCTAGTGCCACTATTCCGAGGAACGGCGCCACATCCACCCCCACGAATAGAACGATGGGCCATCAACCTTCAACAGTACCACCTCACTGTGGTATACAGGCCAGGGGCCAAAAACCCAGCAGACTTTCTATCCCGACACCCCGAGACCCATAGCAACCCGATTCCGATGGATGGGGAAGAGGAGGCTGAAGGTCATCTAGACATGGTAGCTGCCCTGGCGTGCCCCTGGGCCTTAACGTTAGAAGAAGTCGTGGAGGCGGCCGAACAAGACCCGGTGTTAATCAAGGTCAAGGACACCATACTCGCGGGAACATGGCAGCATTTTCTCCAGGCAGCGAACTCATGGTCTCATGAAGGGAGAGACGACCTCCAACACATGTGGAGAGTACGCCACGAGCTAAGCGTGACTAGAGGGGGGCTTGTCATCCGAGGATCCAGAATCGTCATCCCGGCTGCCCTCAGGACCAGAGCCACGCAACTGGCGCACAAAGGACACCAGGGAACCGAGAGAATGAAAGCTCGTATGAGGGAGAAAGTATGGTACCCGAGCATGGACACCTACGTAGACGACGCGGTTCGCAGCTGCCAGTTGACCAGCGGAGCGCAACCGCCAGCTCCCATCATCACCGAGGAGCATGGGAGAGGCCCGTGGGAGAAAATCAGTGTGGACTTCGGGAGCTTACCTGACGGACGAGTCACGCTAGTGATCATTGACAGACTCGAAGTACCCACTAGCCGAGGCATTGCCGTCCACAGCCTTCGTGCAAGTGGGCCCCGCCCTGGAGAAAGTATTCGGGATGTTTGGGTGCCCCGAGGATCTGTGGAGCGACAACGGGCCCCCATTCCAAGGGCACGAGTTTGGAGAGCTCCTGAAGTCACATGGCATCCGCCATCGGCGCATCACCCCGCAGTGGCCACAGGCCAATGGGGAGGTAGAGAGGCTTATGCACACCATCAACAAAATACTGCGCATCGCTGTATCTGAACAGTCAGACCCAGAACAAGAACTGCAGCGGTTTCTGGGGGAATACCGCAGCACCCCCCACTGCTCCACTCGTCAAGCACCTTGGGCCCTGATGTTCAATGGAGCTTGCCGAGACGGGCTACCAGTCGCCCCAGGCTGGACAGCCCCACCGTTCAACGCGGAGAGTGCGTTCCGGAGGCGCCAGGAGCGCAACGACAAAGTCAGCAAAGCGCGGAGGGCGGTGCCCAGGGAGATTCACGCCGGGGATGTGGTGGTTCTACGAGAGCGGCGACCCGGAAGAAAGTTCAAGACTCGGTATGAACAGGGCTGCTGGAGAGTAGTCGACCGGCAAGGTACCATGGTGACAGCACGCCGGGGAGGCGAGCTGGTCACCCGAAATATATCATGGTTCAAAGTGGTGAAGAGGCCCGCGGTCGACCATGAAGCTACAGTGGTTGGCGCAGAGCCTGACCCAGGGGTCCTCCCAGCGAGTGTGCCGGGCCCCATCTCGCAGGGCAACCCAGGGGCCGGTCCAGGCGATATCGAACGCCCAGACAGCAGCCCAGAGCAAGAGGCCGCACCAACGACCCTAGCCCCGACTCCTCGGGGAACCGCGAGGTATGAGCTAAGAGAAAACCCCAGGCCCAGCAGCCGATTGCGATACTTTACATGTCAAGTAAGTGGCGCCGCGAATTAAAGTTTGAACTGTTGTCAAGGACTAACTTGGAGAGGGATGTTACAGTTAGCTCTCTAGCCTTTGGCTAGAGCGCAATGTGAGAAAGCGTAGTTTGCGCTCACGTCGGCGGACGTGAGCGCGTGAGTATAAAATAAAGGGGCGGGCGAACAGGAGGCAGTTCGCGCCCGACTAGCACTCTGGGTCCGTGTATTTATTGCGCGTTGCTCGCGCTAGGCCCCACGCACGTGGCGCGCCCCAACATGCCCCAACCCATGCTGCACAGCAGAGCTCCAGAATATCACACTCTACAGACCCTTGTCTGAGGGCTTACGTCTCCAAGGAATTAGAGGCTACAGCAATTGCGGTCGGAATGTGCACGTTCTCCCACTGGGTTCGAATTCCGCTCGCCGCTTCCCGTAGAGACGCCGACCCGCTGTGGGAAGCGCCCCTGGCGGCTGGAGATGGTGACCGCGCCCCGCTGCAGGGAATTCAGATGGTCCCGCGTAGGCACGGGCGGACCCGCGGGCTGTGGCGACGAACGCTAATGCAGCACTTCAAACAAGGTGAGAAAAGCAAAGAAATAGCTACCGCACCAGCTCCGGGCCGCATACCGGAAAACTACCACCGAAGGCGGTGTGGCAATGCCGTAACCTGAGGTGAATAAAAATGGCAAACGCGCATAGCAATAAACACTGCAATAACCGTTTAAAGTTTGTCACACTGACAGAGAAAGAATTCAATAACAGGGGCGGGAGGCAGAACGCGGTCCCGCGACTGCTAGGGTTATCAAAATAACAGCTGACAGAAAAACCCATGCAGGAAAGAGAAAACACTTATCTCATGGCTGCGTAGCAGAAGAGGAAGAGCAAGGGGTTGAGGAAGGACTATATCGAAGACCCAGCGCTTGGATTGGTGTTTAGACTGAGGGATATGTTGTCCTTTCTTTTTTTTTTTTTTTTTATCACCCACTTTCCAGAGGGTGTTTGGTAAATGTGGTTTCAGTTTGAAGATTTAAAATGGCTGCTATTGAAAATAAAGCAAAGAGAGATTCGCATAATCCGAAGCCTCTGGTCCTGACATGGAATTTGGGTCCAGTGCATCCTACAGAATTTGGTTTTAGTCGAATGAGGGTCATGAACTATCACAAAGCACTTTATCACATTAATCTTTGAATCTACATTTTTCTTAAAATGTGCAAAGAAATCTATAAAGACTTGAAGTCTATTTGCTGTCATTGCTATCAAGATTGCATCATCTGCAAAGAGGGCCAAGGCGTGGTCAAGGGCCCAGAAAGATTCACGTTCATTGCCTGTAAAATTTTGTATACTTCCCCTATCCTGTATGAAAATACTAATTAAATAATCTATTAACTATAATATTATTAAACAAGTTTGCATGTTTTATTAACCAACATAATTAACATTCGAATTACACGTGGGATTTGCGTTTGCATGGCTAAAATAACTTTTATGACTGAAATCTGTACGCATATTAACAATATTATAAGTGGTAATTAGAATATTGCATGATATATCTTGCTTCCGTAATGTTGCCCAAGAGGAGGGCCGAAAAGGTGAATATAATGGCTTTAAATGTTGCTATACGCTAGATAAATACAAACACATAGAGGGATTAGTAAGGGGTTAACATTAGATTCATTATTTCTATGTATTAATTACACTTTTGTGTTTGTTTCGCTTAAATTAGCACTTGGGCCTAAAACCAAGATGGCCGCCGACACCACATAACGAAGAGGCCACTGTTCCACGAGGCGCGGAGTGAAATGTGCACGCGCAAGGATTCTCCTAAACCTCATCATGACCTTTGGTCCGAGATGTACCCGAGCAAGGACAGAGTGGGCTACCAGACAAGCCTGGAAAACAATCGACCTTACAATAAAACGGAAAAAAACGACTTTGAACAATTTCATGACATCACCCCTCGAACTGTACTGTAAACTAAAATTTGACATCGGGCAATCTCAACCAGCCAATCAGGACTGTCCAAAATTATTATATTGTATCTTCTTTACTACACTTTATTATAAAAGAACTAGTAGAATAGACAGGGATTATTATGTTCTCTCTCTACCTCCATCTTTTCGAGATTCTGACGCTTTGGCTAAAACTGATGCGGACGTTTTGGACTGTAACCTGCCGAGCTAAGAACTATTGAGCTTTGGCCTGCTTTCGGACGATTTACGACAAAGTTATGCAGAGCCAATGAATTAGAGGACTCCAAGTAGCCAGATTAGGTAAATATGATGATCTGCAATGTTCTCAAATATTGGTATGAACTTTCTAAACTTTGACGGGACAAAATGAAAACTTAAATTCAGCATGAAATATTAGATAAACAATTATTGATTAACGAGAATTCATGAGTTTTATTTAAGAGATAGATTCTGAAGTCTTAAAATGTGTTTTAGCTGGTTCTAAATCGCCATCAATCAATCCAACTAATTTGGTCCATTGACCGAAGTGGGAGGAGTGCCTTGATGTTTTGGGATTAAGGATCTATAGGCGAGGGGGCGTTAATGTATATTTTGTAAATTATTTTTCCTTCCATATAGGTTATAAGGTGTTTCCCTCACATGTCTGTAGCGTGAACAACTCATCCCTCCAGCGTGCGGACTCTTGAATAGGTTGTGTGAGTGTTGGCTGCGACGCAGGGAGGATACCGGTATAAGTTTGTTCCCCGTTTCTCCCGGTCTTCCGCTCTAGCACATCGTCTGCAAAGAGGGCCAAGGCGTGGTCAAGGGGCCAAGGCATGCCCCAGAAAGATTCAAGTTCATTGCCTGTAATGAATGTTAATCTATATGGGGCATGCCTTGGCCCCTTGACATTAGAAAACACTCCAATTAGTTGATGTGCAAGGTAAACCAAAAGGAGGCCAGGACACACCCCTGCCCTACTTCCCTGCCAATCTTAAATGAGTTGGTGCATTCGCCCCCTGCATCTTAGTGAACAGCAGCAGTGTGTAACTGCACTAAACAATAATATTAAAAAAATAAACCTCCTCCCACAGCAACCTAGGACGAGACACTGAAATCCGTGCTTCAGGAGGTGTCCACCACGCTCTTTACACCCGAGCGCTTAGGCTTGGGGCTTTGTAACTGTTGGTTTTAGTTCGGGCGACAGATGCTTCCGTTCTCGAAGTGTAGGGTGGGGAGTGGGGGGTTGGGGTTGGATGCTTGTTGGTTGTTCCTCCTCAGGGGACTGTTTTGTTTGGTTTGGGTATATTTTTCTTTGAGCCTCTTACACAGCAACACACATCGCGTATCACCGCGCTTCTCCATGCAACCGTCCACATGGGCTCTGCCGCCGACCGCTTTCCTGCGCTACCCGCTGGCTTCCCCTAAGGGGGACCTGTAGCCCTGGCTTCCCCTGGCCGCCCCGCTCCAAGCGCGCTCTGTCTCCATCGCTATTATGGCTGACCTACCCTCTAAGGCTCAGGTGCGCTTCCTGTCCTGGAACGTGAACGGCCTATTAGATAGACTCAAGCGCACTGCCGTCCTTAAATATGCCCAGCTCGCGGAGGCCGACGTGCTCCTGCTTCAGGAAACCCACCTGCTTGGCGAGAAGTGCCCCTTTCTGGCGCGCTACGGATACGACTGGGTATGGCACTCGGGGTTCTCGCGTGGATCGCGGGGGGTCGCTGTCCTATTGCGCCGCTCCCTTCCTTTTGTGTTTACCCGGGTGATTCATGACCCCCACGGGACGGGGATTGCCGTGTGCGGCACGCTTGAAGGGCGGCCGCTCAGTCTTCTGTCACTCTATGCGCCGCCTACCGGGCTACCTCAGGCTTTGTCTCATGCCGCATCTTTGTTGGTGACTCTCCCGCCGGGCGCTATTGTCTTGGGGGGGGACTTCAATGCTGTCTCGGCCCCACAGCTTGACTCCTCGGGTCCGGCTTCGGCGCCCCGCGCCGCACGAGCGAAGCAGCTGGCGAACTGGGCGGAGGCTTAGGGCCTCTGCGATGCGTGGCTGACTTGGCACCCGAACGTACGGCAATACACCCACACCTCGGCCGCCCACCACACTCATGCGCGTATTGATGCGATCTTTGTCCCCCCCCGCTGACTGTGTAGGCATCCAGGACGTCCGCATCCTTCCCAGGGGGATATCCGACCACTCTCCGGTCCTCCTGGGTCTGGGACCCCCGCCTCGGGGGGCCCGCCAAGTGTGGCGCTTCAACGCCTGGTTTCTCCAGGATAAGAGGCTCCGTGGGGAGGTGGGGTCCGCGTTGACGCGGTGTTTTGGCGACAACGACGGGTCGGTCTCCTCGGCGGGTACCCTGTGAGAGGCCTGAAAGGCCACCATCAGGGGGGCGGCCAAAACACAGGTGGTGCGGCATCGCCAGTCGCAACTACAGCGGCTCACAGCCTGTGAGGCCCAGGCACTACGATTGGAGCTATCTCTCTCTGGGACCGGTGATCCGGCCGGGACTCGGCACCTGCGACTTCTGCGGGAGGAGATCCGTCAACGGTCGCTTGATGCGGCTAAGCTCCTCTGGCAATCCTCGGTGGCGAGGGTATATGGGTGGGGCGACAAGAACGGTGCGCTGCTGCACCGGCTGGCTACTTACCCCAGGGCGTCGCAAATTATCCCGGCGGTGACTGACTCTGATGGCCGGCTCCAATCTTCCTCCGTGGCCATCGCGGACGCCTTCGCTCAGTATTACTCGCAGTTATATCGGGCCCGGGCGTCGGACCTCTCCTTAGCCTCACTGCTTGCCGCTAGTAATCTGCGGCTTCCCCGTCTTCGGTCCAGTGACTGGGAGAGTCTGGAGGAACCCATTTCTCATGAGGAGATTGGGGATGCGATAGGGCGCATGTCCGCCGGGAAAACCCCAGGCCCGGACGGCTTCCCCCAAGAGTTTTATGCCACCTATAAGGACCACCTGGTCCCACGGTTGGGTACCCTCTTCTCCGAAGCGGTCAAGAAAGGCTCCTTCCCTCCGGAGGCCGACATAGCCACGATTGTGGTCTTGCCCAAGTCTACGCCGCCCTCTTGCTGGTTCAAACTGGAATGGCATGGTGAGCGAAAAAACGATGGATTTAGGCCCAGATCTCTGTACTGGGGTGAATGTATGACATTGTTCTGCATTCTGTCCATCAAGTGTTGTTTTTGCATACGCCGCCCTCTTGCGACAGGTCGGCATACCGGCCGATCTCTCTTATAAATACGGATATCAGACTTTATGCGGCGGTCCTGGCCCAGAGGCTCCGGCCCTTTTTGCCAGACTTGGTGCACCCGGACCAATGCGGCTTCATGCCGGACCGTGGCACTCGCCATTGCCTTCGTCGACTTCACGTGGCCCTGGCTCACCGCCACCGCATCGCTCCCTATCTCACCCTCCTGCTTGCCGATTTCGAGAAGGCCTTC
Organism: Triturus cristatus; assembly: GCF_964204655.1. NCBI lineage: Eukaryota > Metazoa > Chordata > Amphibia > Caudata > Salamandridae > Triturus > Triturus cristatus. The sequence continues at coordinate 1,187,183,419 of NC_140579.1, forward strand.
GACTCGGTTGGGTGGCCCTACCTCTTTGAGGTCCTGTCTCACATGGGTTTCGGCCCCAAGTTTGTTGGAATGGTGCGGGTCCTTTACGCGCACCCCCGCGCCAGAGTGCTGGTTAACGGGGCACTGTCGAGACTACCGCAGATCGGCCGGGGAGCGCGGCAGGGGTGCCCGCTTTCGCCCCTCCTGTTTGCTCTTGCGATGGAGCCCCTAGCTGTCCTGATCAGAGCGGACCCTCTCCTTCGAGGCTGGGAGTGGCCGAGCTGTGAATCGGACAGGTTAGCTCTTTATGCGGACGACGTTCTACTGTATCTTAGCGACCCGGCGACCTCAGGTCCCCGTGCACTCCATATCTTGGGCCGCTTTGACCGTGCGTCTGGCCTTTATTTAAATCCGCAAAAATCGGTTCTTGTGCCTCTACACCCCTCCCGGGAGTGTTTTGACTGGCAGGATAATATTCCCCTTCGTCGGTTGTCCTTCAAATATCTGGGCATCTGGGTCTCCCTTCTCCCAGAATTGAGCTGGGCTCTTAATGTGACCCCCTTGGTCAAGAAGGCTAAGGCAGACCTGACACGATGGCAGTCGCTCCCGCTCAACCCGCTGGGGAGGGTGGCGCTCTACAAAATGATGATTCTCCCTCGGTTTCTTTATGTACTGCAGAATACTCCCGTGTCCTTCCCGCGGCCTTGGTTTCGCGAGCTGGACGGGTTGGCGACTAGATTTCTCTGGGGTGGTGGGGGACCGAGGTTGGCCCTGTCGACGTGTCGCCTGCCCACCTTTGATGGCGGGCTTGGTATGACCAATCTTTACCTCTACTATTTAGCCACCCGCCTTCTGGTCATCCATGACTGGTTTGGAGGGGGATGGTCCGACCCGGCCTTCAGGGTGGAATTAGAGGACCTGGGTTTCTCCTGCATTTTGGACCGCCTGTACGGCGCCCCCATCCCGGCCTCCTGCCCAGACATCACCAAAGCGATTTTCCTGGCCTGGCGAGCGGCGCTCCGCCACACCCAGTGGACCGGGAGGCTGACTCGCGCCACTCCCCTCTGGCATGGGATGTGGCTGCGGGGCGTTGCGGACCTGGAGGGCTTTAGGTCATGGGACCTGCTCGGCATCTCCCAGCTGGGGGATGTCTGGTGGGGGGCGCATGTGCTCCTACTCGGAACTGCAGGCGCGCTTCTCCCTCCACTCATCTCAATTTTACAGGTACCTCCAACTACGGCACGCCATACGCGCCTACACCCCACTGGACATTAGGCTGCCGGACCACAGCCCCCCGGAGGCTCAGGTCCTGCTGGGCAACCTGGGGAGGGGGGGCATCTCCCGAATACATCGTTCTCTCATTAACAATACCCCCATGGCCCGGGAAGGCCTGAAGGAACGGTGGGAGGTGTGGGTGGGTCCCCTGGATGAGGCTGACTGGCGGGACGCCCTTATGGCCCCCAGGCTGGTAACGGCCTCTGCTAAATTGAGGCTTATTCAAATTTACTATCTGCACACTGCCTACCTCACGCCGGCTCGTCTGCATCGTGCGGGCCTCTCAACCGATGCGGCCTGCCCCCGTTGTGGTTTTGACCCGGCCGACTTCATCCATATGGTGTGGTCGTGCCCGGAATTGGGGGATTATTGGAGGGGCATAGAAGCCGATCTCACGGAGGTCTTGGGCTGGGTGGTGCCACATGACCCCAGACACACTCTTCTGGGCATCACTGATGGTCTAGATGGCACACGCGCTGAGAAGCTATTCCTTATGACAGCATTAATGGTGGTGAAGAGAGATATTGCAGCGGCCTGGAAACATCCACGGCCGCCTAGCCTGGCTAAATGGAGTACTGGAGTGGACTGGTGTGCGGCACAGGAACGGACTCTCTATCAGGCGAGGGGATGCCTTAAGAAATACCGTAGGATATGGGGGAAATGGTTGGGCAATGTATTATGAATATGTGGTTTGGGGGGGGGGGAGGAGGGGGGGGGCGGCGGGTGGGGGCCGGGGGGTGGTGTGAACTTGTGTTGTATGATTATAGATTGGTGGCTTGTCAGGCTCAATGTTTCTTCTGTTGTGTCACTAAAAACAATAAAAACTTGTTTATCAAAAAAAAAAAAAACCTCCTGCTTAATCTATATATATATATTCTACCATTGTGAGAAATTATCTAAGGGGTAAGGGTAGTGGATTTAATTCAGAATTCAGTATATAGATATGGTGAGCTAGGTTTGTCCCCATAAACCTTTGACCTAATGCAGCTTATAGAGGTCAAATGTTTACACTTTGCTTGCATCTTGATATCATGCGAATGGCAAAACCGCGCTTTCGTAAGTACTGCAGAAATCTGAGTCATGAACTGAACATAGTGAGGAAATAATAAAGTGGGCACATTTTTCCAAGTCAAAAGAAAATGAATAGGTTAACAAATCCCAAACCTAACAAGCATTTGCAATGCAATAGGTCTCGCAGTTACACGAGTTAAAGCTATTGGCATTGTAAATGACAATGCCAATAGACATTGTTATTTGCAATGTCAATAGCTCAAACTCGCGTAAATGCGAGACCTAATGCATTGCAAATGCTTGTTAGCTTAAGAGTTTTAGGCCCCGCCCTTTATTACATCGGCCACGACGCCATAAGGCCCCCCCCCTCCCCCCAGTTTTTTCATCCCAATTAAAGCCCTGGTGTTTTGAAATAACAATGGTCTGGGCTGAGTCCGGGTCAGTCTGCTCTGGAGTGGTGACTGTCTTTGACTTTTGCAGCGCGGCGTGCTTTTTCGAAACTCGGAAGCCACCTCACCTCTGAATACTAGTGAGTTCCAGGAAAGCCCGGGCGGCAATGCTTTGCTTTGTTAATATTTCACAGAGATCTTAAATCACTGTTTGAGGAGTGGGGCCGGGGGAGGGGGTGGGATTCGTGGCGAGAGCTCCGTAAGAGACACTCTGCCCTAAACCAAGCCCCCCTCCCCCTTAACCACTCACACAAACAAAACAGAAACTGCTGGGACCAAAAGGAAAAGCGAAAGGAGGAGGGGAGGGGAAAAGAAGCTGCCAAAACTGCCATGAATATTAAAGTAAAGCTGGGTCAAAAGCTTCCAGCCATGAAAGTCTGTGACTCGTAAACGGCTGATAACCCAAGACCTCTGCTCTCCTCGGCCCTGGGCATGTTCACAGAGCCGCAGAACAACAGACATCATTAGTATCGGTGCAAAACCAGATGGGCACAGTAATTCAAGCAAGTACTGGCACTCTGAATTGCGTGACAAAATATTTTGAGGGAATGCGAGAATACCAAGTATGCATTGGTGCGGAGTGACCCTTGGCAGTGCTGCGGTATTACCGGGCGCACTTACCTCCATAACCTGTTCCACCCACGGACCCTCGACATGCCGAAATGGTGAACTGTGAGGAAGTGAAGCTAAATGCACCAAGCAGCAATGCCCCTCCCCCGCAGCGCCCGCGGGGGAACAAGACTGATCTGAGCGCAGTGTCCCTGAAAGCGGGCGCCGTGTTGTTAAAATTAAAGCCCTGTGGTGTCCAAAACTATATAAACATATGTTTTACAATTGAAACAACAACAGGAGCGTAAAGTCAGAAAGCAGTAACAAGCAGGAAGTGGGATAAGGGAGGGGGTGGCAAATGGTGTGCACTTTCGCGGGCGCTTTGATGTTCTCAGTGGCCGCGCGGCTCACTGAGAAATCAAAGCGCCCGCGAAATGTACACGCAGGCTGCCAAATGGTGCGCGTGCCCGGCGCACATGCACTGGAGTTGGGGGCCTGAAAAGCACTTGTTTGCACTTCCAAATCCCCGTTTTCTATAGCTCTCGCCAGAGCAGCGCTAAAGCGCTGGCACAGGCGAGACCTAAAAAGGGATATGAACCTAGTTGTTTACAGAAACCTTGAGTGCCATTAAAAAAAAAAAAGTAGAGGATTAGCATAGCATTAGAATTGGCAGTGAAGGAAATTTGAATCGCTCTCTGAAGAAGTGACGGAGTAGGAGAAACCATAGAATGTGGAGTAATACATTTAAATCGTACAGCAAGACACATGGTGCCTCGGGAAACGTCCAGTGAAAGAAAAGAGTTTAGCTTTTCTACCTACCCACTTTTCTTAGGTTTCCTGCTGGATGCTGAAAGGAAAGAAGTCAATCAATCAAAATCTTTATTCGGATTTATTCATAAAATAGACAAAGATCATATACATAAAAGTGGCATATATCACCCACAAATATGAAACAAATCATACAAAATATCTTTAAAATGTAGAATGTTGCAACCAATATTTAGGGGCTAGTCAGCAAGTAGTGCAAATTACATATTCCAATTTTTATAATGATTCCAAAGAGTTGTTTACGTACATTAACTGACACATTTTCCTATTAAAAACTGACAAAAACATTTTAGAACCATTTAAAAGGGAGCAATAGAAAAATACAAATCTGCCATGCCCATTCCTGAGAATTGACATATTCCTCCCGCCTTTTCAGTTGTCTTCATAGCGTAAGTGTAACCCATCCAAATGAGAGAGTGCTTTTTGCCTACAAAGAGCCATTTTAATATAAATGAGGATTGTACAACACATATGCACATTTCTCAGTGATTTTAAAAATGCAAGGGCTCCCTGATGGTAAATAACACCTTGTGACCGAAAAATAGGTGGCAGAATAGAAGATCAAATATCACAGTAAAATTTACAAAATAACATAAAATGAGTTAAACAACTAGAACGGGTAGTGATGGTTTTGTCGATTGCGCCTCTTTTGTCATGTGTCACTGTATATGTAGAAAGCACTCCAAGCAATTTTCTTAATGTGGTGCTATATGGCACAAATGCATCATACTACCCTAAATGCTTACTACACTTTGGAAAAAACACCCGTGCTAATATTGGAGATTAAAGTACCCAAGCACTCCCACAAACAGTCAACATAGAGTGTTACACCCTTCATATTATTTCATAGTTCCCACATTTAGAGGACGAGCCAGATGTTTGTTGAACAAAGCTTGCATTTGAGTCAGAAAAAACAGCTGACACGTGTTTTGGCACACAGGTGACTTTTTCAAGGCTGTAATTACACATGTACAAGTATATCAGTCAATAACATATTTTGTGTATATACATTACTTACATTTTATCTACATTAGTTATACATATAATATTGTATAGTGACAAAAGTCAGGGAAGTAAAAGAAAGCTCTAGCTGTGTCCCCATGCGAAGAAAGACTCAATTGACCTATAACGTTAACTGTAAGTCCGATGTCCGAGATACACATGAGGAATATGTCTCTATCTTTTACGGAATTTGACAGATGACTAATCATTTACTTTCCCTCTTATTATCTGTTAACTACACAGCTTGAATTGTACTCGTCATCCTACAGGAGTATGACTAGTCATCCATTATTTTAGGTCAGTCAAAAGACTAATGAACCTTTGTGCTTGATGTTTCTCACTTTATTCTTTGGTGCAGGTTCTATGTTTACCACTTGGATGAACACACGTACACTATCTTGGTAACTTTTTGTCTATTCTCTTTCCACCCTCAACAGGGGTGTGTACGACGAGGACACTGCTCGCGGCTGCTGTTCTATTGCTTTGTACATAGTTGGTATGTCATCTAAAATGGATAGCATGAAATAATATAAACCCATTCTTTGCATGGGGACACGGCTAGAGCTTTCTTTTCCTTCCTTGAGTTTTGCTACGATACAATATTATATGCATAACTAATGTAGATAAAATTTAAGCAATGTATATACACAAAATGTTATCGACTGATATACTTGTACATATGTAATTACAGCCTTGAAAAAGTCACCTGTGTGCCGATACACGTCTGCTGTTTTTCCTGACTCAAATACAATCTTTGTTCAACAAACATCTGGCTCTTATCGTCTAAATGTGGGAACTATGAAATAATATGAACGGTTGAAACCCTCTATGTTGATTGTTATTGGGAGTGCGTGGGTGCTTTGATCTCTCAACATAAAATGAGTCACCGACTGTGTTGTCTTTTCATTACACGGGCATCTGTAAGTTTTGGGGCCACTGATCTGTTTTTGGACAGACCACTAAATGATGTATTGTGTCTAGGTGTAATCTGGTCAACAAAAATCGGTCATAGGTTTTTTTTCACACCTACAAAGTGGCCTTGTTTCCCTTGGTCGGATTGGCCCATGCAGTACCTATTTATTGTGGGTTTGATTTTTTTTTTTTCTGGCGTTTTCTACACATATTCTTTTTACCCACTAGGATGGATTTAATTTCCTTTTTACTCAACTGCAAGATACTGTGAGGTTCTAACGGGTTCAGGTCTTCCCCCTAATCGTGCAATAGGGTATTTATGTACCGAAGCCAAGGTATTTTATCAAAACTGTTCATACCCAAGCAATCCTCGATCTCTCTGGTGAACTTTGTACCCTGCTTTGACCAGATACGGTGCCAATTAATCAGTGTATTACAGTGGATAATGTTCTCTAGGTACTCAATGCCAAGTTCTTTGTGATATAAAGGTGGAAGTTAAACTTGGCACTGCCTAAAGTCTAGAAAGGAAAATCCTTTCTTGGACCTGCAACTGATAACTCTTTTCCTTACCACATATCGTAGAGCCGTACAAAGCTGCCCAAAGGCATTTGCCTCTGTACAATTTAATAATTTCTCTTATTGGCTTGTTGCCTGTTTTCTTAGCAAACCTTTAAAAACACAGCCGCAATATCCCTTATCAATTATAGTTTGGCGGTTTCCAGATGAGGTAGCCAGTCACTTAACTGTGAGAAAGTAATGCCCTGGTAATTAAAGGTTTTTAACTCTTCTAATTTTTGGCCCTGGACATAGTGCTTCTTCCCTAATTTCCACTTTTCCCCACAAACCATAGTGTATGTCTTAGTAAAATTCAATTGAAAGAAGTCTTTCTCATTGTTCAAGTAACTAGACCAAGAATCTCACCAGTCTCAGTATGACGTTTTGTCACAAATTGATGGCTTCTCACTGAAGTTTACAAAAACAGCCATTGTGTGGCACTGTTGATTGACGAAGAAGTCGGCACATACAAGGGTAGAAGGAAAGGTTTTTATTTACTCAGGTGAGCTACAAAGTCGAACGATAAGGGACATCCGGGAGTTTCAGTTCACCCTTGCAAAAGGACAAGCCGGGAGCTTCACCTTACTTAAATTTTTGTCATGAAATTAATGACTTGCAGGACGCTGTTAGTTTAGGACATCAAAAGGACACCTGTCTGTGAATCAAGTCCGCCTTTGCTTTATTGGAGAATGAAGGCTTCCATACCAGACCTTTTTCTGGATAAATGACATAGAATGATTTGAGTTCTTCTCCTTGTGCTCCAGGTCAGCTGGTTTATTATAAGATCTTCACTGGTTTTCATGAACACCGAAAAGTGAATCCTGTTTCGAACCAAACAATTACTTATCTTGCAGAAAGTGCTCCCAGTTTTGAAGTGGAAACTCTATAGTCTGCTTTCTATTTTGCCTCACCATCTAGAGTTACATTTATGGTATGTCACCATGGCCTCACTGACCTCTGGTACGTGGATAGGCTACGGAGGTTTAGTGCAAACCATGAGGTGTAGTGAAAAGAAGGCTAGTGAAAAACATTCTTGCTAGACAGTATGCTGCCTTTACCCCAAAGTTTTTCTTTGGATGATTCCAATGATCCAAGCTCTGTTGTACCAACAAGGGTAGGGACAGCTGTTATTTTCTTCTGCATTACACCACATTTGGGAGAGGATATAGCCTTACGGCTAGAGCGGTCGACCTTGAAGCTTGGGAACCGGGTTCGAGTCTCGGCAAGGACGCTTAACATCTTGTGATTCTGGGCAAATCACTTAATAATGTGTCCTCATGTAACGAAACTGGTGCTATGTAAAGCGCTCTGATACCCGATGTCTTGGGTTTAGTTCGCACTATGTAAAAAAGAAAAAAAAGTGCCTTGTTTTCTATTGCATTGGTTTTTATTCTGGTTAGGAAAGTGGGCAATTTCTGCTGTATTCCACGTGGACTTGAGGGTAAGCAAATAGACCCCTGGCTTCTAGGAGAGAACGCACCCAGACTGCAACGTGACCTTTCCTCTGTAGAGGTCTGAGGATCATTTATGTGTATCTGTGGTTTACCATAGTTGCTCATGTCGATGGGTCTGTGAGTTACACTTGCAACTGTATAATCTGTTGCAGACTGGATCCTATTGATGGGGAATTATTTCAGTTAGAATCATCATTATCTCTTGAAACATCACTTTCAACAAATCATACTAACTTGTTACGAGTTCTGTGTCCTCTTGGGACAAAGTAATATACATGAGCATGAACTTAATGACAGTGATGTGGTCCCACCCCGCGCAGTGTTTCCCTGTCATACATTGGGGTACAGTTGAAGGCACGTTTATGTCAATAAAAAACTAATGTCCCATTCTTTATATTTTTTCACCTCTAGCCTCCTGAGCAATAGCAGCTTGAAGAAATAACACTCCACCAAGTGGCACAGCTGCTCTTCCCTAAACACATTTCCTCATTGTGTACCTCAACTGGCATTTATAGATCACACAAACTGATAAATGACATTAACATCAGAATACCTGACCAATGTGATGGAGTTGCAAAGTGTAGGCTGTGCTCAAGCTTAGCTGACATATGCTAATTACAGCAAGGGCATGGCTGCACCACACAGAAACTCAGGTGTGACTGGAGAAGATGCCTATGGCTGGTTTTTAGCCATGCTAAAGTAATTTGTTACTGATTGCGAGGCGTGTTTTGTGTGTTCTGGGGCGGTCTGTGTTTGATAAGTAAATTCTAAGTGAATGTTGACACCACTGATCCCACTGCCAGACACTGTTGCACTCAAATTGGATATCCAAGAAGACGTTTAGGTATATCATGCTCTGGTTATTAACGTAGAGCAATCAAGGCTTAATCTATGAATTCAAATGACCGAAGGTATTGGCATCATATGCCAGATTTGTGATGGCTTTTTTTCAGTGAACTCCGCAGCCCCAGAAGTCCATGGTTTGGAGTGTTCCATCCAGTTAATATGGCAAGGTGCTATGATAAGTCTCTCATAGTTTGATAGCCCTGGGTGCAATGTGGGACAACTCAGTGGGTGTGAGCCTGTGTGACTTTTTACTAAAAGAACCTACCACCCAAACTGGACAAAATCCAAGATGTTTGTACTGAGTGTCAAAGGCCAGTTCAAAATAATACTTGGTCTGTAGTTAATGGGTGTAGCATGGGTCTAGTAGTTGTCAATTCCAGGCACCAAGTAGGATAGATAGGGAAAAAGACCAGTTTGAGGCTCAAAACGTAGCGGGCAGCTTCCAGGGACTACAGGCTGAATAGCGAAGGCACTCCCAATTCCCTTGCGAAAACTCTACTTCAGAAGCAACCTCTCTAAGCTGCACAGTCTCAGTTCGTTGGGCGGTACTCGTGGGTCAGTGGTAGCCACTAACCTTACTGGCTCGACAGACAAAATTAGTATTCAGGGTGATCTCTTAACTCTGAATAGGTTGTTGTTAGAAAGACCACTCAAACAGTTCCAGAATTAGGCGACTCACTGCAGCCAACAGGATTCTATCCCAAAGACAACTCTTAGTGTTCCATTAGGGCTGGATCTGGGTAGCTGACATCTCTCCGGTCAGGGCAAGTATCTGGTGGGTCATGGACGATTTATGGGTGCCAAACTTGGCATTCTGAAATATGCGTCCACAGGCCCTTATTTTTTGATGCAGCAATTGTTTCCCGGCTGATTCTGCTAACTTGCTCTACAAAATCCATGTCATTCTTGGCATTTCTCTCCCTCAAAACTTTTTGTTTTTTGCTCACTGAGTAGCTGAGCTTCTTTAAAGCACAGTGCAGTAGCTGGATTATGTTTCTGCTTTTAGTGCTTATGTTTAGTTTTTAAGCATAGAAACAGCAACAATGTTTCTGTCTGTGGTAAAGTGTGGATGTCCTGGTGCAGGCATCCTTGAAGTCCTTGTGACAACAAAGTACTTGTCCTTCGAAGATGGTATTCATCCAGAGTTGGGCCACTGGTGGAAATTCATGTCCACCAAAAGGTCATCTTTATCTTAAACACTCTTGGAGTCCAAGATTTTCCTTTTTTTTTAGGGCTCGCGCAGCAAGAGCCCTTTTGTATGGGGTTTCAAAACGGAGCCTGGAATCGCACATGCTCGTGCGTGTGCTTTTCCTTTTGGCTTCCGCGATTGGCCTTTGCGTGCGTGTTTTTCACAAAGATGGCACGTAATAGGCCAAAGGCGGGCCCATTGCTCCGCCCACGGCCTATTGGTGTCTGTTACGCGCACCGGCCGTCATGTGCTTTATCGTGCCCAGACACGGGTGAGATAATTGAAAGCACATGTCTCGCTGTGGCACGCGCGCGCACCACTCGCGGGATTGTTCTGTTTTTGGATCCATTTCCCAGGGAAGCAACTAAATGAAAGAACCGCTGACGTCTTGTTTAATTTACTTTGTAGAATTTACATTTCCAGAACCAGATAGGCAGAAACACTGTCTGTTGCTTCATGGACCTGTCCCTCGTTATTTGTAGGTCTCGCCTGACCCAGCGCTTGTGCTGGTCTGGCGAGACTTTAAGTAAGGGCTTAAAAAAATGCTACCGCCGGCTACAGCTTGCAGTGCATGTGCGCTGGCGCGCGCGCTTCAGCAGAGGCGCTATATAGCATTCCTCATGCTCATTAAGTGCATCGCTCGCCGTGCGCTTGATCGCAATCACTTTCGCGTCGTGCGACGGCCACGTGTGCACCACTCGAGAGACTACCACTGCCACCCCATGGCATTAAATAGCAACAGCATCTCCTGTATTTAAAGGCTTGCAGGTATCGGTTGTGTAATTCAGTGATATTATGCAATAATAAACATTGATATTATGCAATAATAAACATTTTACAATAACTATGTGCAGATCGGATTCTTTTCGGAAACCAATCCCTTTGTCAAGCCATGACAACCCCCAATGTGCTAAACAGTTTAATATTACTAAAGTTAAGATTGTAATTAACTAGTGTGCATATTTACATCTCGTAATTAAATCATGCGTAACAAGACCGCTTCATAAACGTTCAATACATCAAGCCAGTACAGGAATCCAAGTCTAATAACCTATGGTACAGAGCCACCCGATTTATCTAATTAAAACCAACGTAGACCTTCATCCGATTCGAAACGTCCGTGCTTCAATGTGTGCATTGTATTAATTGTGTTTGTAATTAGCAGAATCAACACCCAGTCTGTTCTGGGATGGCAGGGTGCTCTACACACGCCTACAAACCTCGAGTTGGAGTCATATTCATGTTTTCCACAAAACACATGCCTACAGGGGTTCGAGGGTTGCTGTGGGATCCCCAACATGCTCTGCCATGCAGCATCAACTCTCTCTCTTTCATGCACACAAGCTCTCTCTCTCTCTCACACACACAGGCACGCACACAAGCTCTCTCTCACACACACACAGGCACGCACATATGCACATTCTCTCACTCACACACACACACACAAACACATGCACTCTCTTTCACACACACCCACGCACGGACACATGCGCGCTCTCGCACACACATGCACGCACACATGCACGCTCTCTCACACACACATACACACACCCACGCACACGTTCTTTCTCTCTCTCCCCCTCTCTCTCGCACACACACAGGCACTCACGCACACATGCATTCTCTCTCTTTCTTTGGTGTGTAGTGCCGAAGCACCATTGATTCCTGCTACGCAGGGTAAGTCATTCATTGGTGCTTTTATTATGATACAAGGACCCCTTGCTCCCTGCCAGGCCTCCAGCACTGGTGGCATGGTGGGGGTAGTGCGTGGTGTGCAGTGCCGAAGCACCATTGACTCCTGCTGTTTACAGTAAGACCTTCACTGGTGCTTTTAGCTTGACTGCTGTATGATACAAGGACCCCTTTGCTCCCTTTCAGGCCTCCAGCACTGGTGGCGTGGTGGTGGCGGCAGTGTGCAGTGCCGAAGCACTTTTGACTTCTGCTATGCACGGTAAGGCATTTGCGAGCGTGGCAGTGCCTAATCTGAACACCTTCACTGCTGTCTCTTGGAGTACAGAAACACTGCTGTGAATAGTCACAATATGTTCGTGAGTAAGTCCTGCATGTTCGCTCTGCTTCGCATGCCAGTTTAGGGCCTAGCACTACTGTAGTAGTACTGTACTGTAGTTTTTTCCCTGTGTGCTTCTACCCGTTCCACGTTGCTCTCTTTATCCTGTGTGCTTCTGTTCTCACGTGCTCCACGTTGCTCTCTCTCGTCCTGCTTGTCCAGCCGCCATCCGTGTTGCTTCTGGCCCCATCCTCTGTAATCTTTCCCGCAGAGGCGCCATATAGCATTCCTCATGCTCATTAAGTGCATCGCTCGCCGTGCGCTTGATCGCGATCGCAATCACTTTCGCGTCGTGCGACGGCCGCGTGTGCACCACTCGAGAGACTACCACTGCCACCCCGTGGCATTAAATAGCAACGGCATCTCCTGTATTTAAAGGCTTGCAGGTATCAGGGTGCATTGAAGTATAAGGTAGTACATGCTCTAGTGTGTGTGGCATGTCCTAATAGTGAATTACAGCCATTTTCGTTTTTCACTATTGCAAGGCTACCTGTGCCCCATAGGCCAGAATGGGCAGTTTGATTATTACATCTTATAATCCTAACTAGGTAGAAATTCGATTTACTATGCCTGAACTCAGAATGATAAAATACATCTTTTAGTAAAGTTGGTTTTAACATTCTGTGTTTGAAAATACCACTTTTTGAAAGTAGGTATTTTCTTGCTTAACTGTCCAAGCCTGCCTCTGCTAGGTTGTGTATTGTGTGTCTGGTTTTGTGAGTGACAGGGCTGGAGGATTCCAGGAGAGAGGGTTGGTTCAGCACAGGGCTGAATAGAAAGATCTGCATGTAGATGGGTGGGAGGAGTTGCACCTGGGACCTGAATAGGGCTGTGCCTTCCCTCCACAATGCTGGCTCCACCTCCTGTGGTGCGTCTGATGTCTCTGCCCTGCATTGTGAAAGGAAAGAAGGAGTCTTGTCAACAAAGTGCTCCAGGACTGACCAGAACTGGTTTGGACTAGGTAAAGGCCTCTCTGCCTTCAGAGAACAAAGAGAAAAGTAGTATAAATATGAGGACCCAGACCCCAGACTTTAGATAACTTCTGGAACAACAAGAAGAATCCTCTGCCAAGGAGAAGAACCAAAGGAACCTGTAGGAGTTGGACTGCCCCCCCTGCCAGTGTGCTGTGTTGGCCTACAGTGGTGTCTTCAGTGCCAAGGAGAGGAGAAGGAACCTTTGTGTGTACTTCATCATCTTGCAGAATATTTCTCCAAGGGCTTGAACTTGTGCTTGCCTCCCTTGATGTCTCAGGGACAAAAGACTTCACCACCAGCTCACCACCAGTGACATCTACTGTAGGAGAGTAGGGTCTGCTATCCTATGGTCACCCCAAATTTTTGCTTTTTGCTTCACTGGTTTTTGACATATTGAGGCTGTGAGCCTGCCAATCAGACCCCCAGCCTGCTGTTCTCTCTACTAAATTAAACCTATGCACCCTAGGTGCATAACCAATTGGAAGTGGATCACCCTGTCAGCCCCTGTACCAGTGTACACTAGGTACCCAGGGCATTGGTGTACCCAAGGCCTGCCAGGGGCTGAAGCATGTATTATGCCACCCCAGGCTTGGCCTAACAATTTGACACAACTGGCTGATCACTCAGCTGGGGTAAGTTGGTGTAATCACCTCTTACTTAGGTGTAGTATACCTATACCTAACCTTAAATGGGACACCTGGTAACCTATAAGTCACTCCTATGGCAGGCCTTAACAATCCTGAAGGCAGAGTGCTTGGTTCCATGTGAGATGGTGCTCTGGCATGAGCTGAGCCTGTCTGCAGTGGTCGGAACAACTTCCTTCTACTGTTTCCAGATATCGTCATACCATATACTCTTAAGTGCATTATGAACCTCGCGGTTAAATGCTATCTTTGGTTTGGCTTTATCAAAACATGTCGAGTAAGGTGTCATACGAATTGGAATACTAACCCCTCGCCAATTCTGGCGACGGGGTTAGCATTCCACCCTTCTAGAGGGACACGACATGTACAGTACCTGAAACCCGGGTAAAATCAGACATAGCCTCAGCTCCACAAAATGGATGCTGCCACCACAGACACAAGTCTGCCCTCCTGCTGCTGGGAGTCCTTCCAGCTTGGGAGGTGTGGACAAAGGGTTTCCTGCCAGGGGAGGTGCATGCACCACCCCAGACAGGATTTTGTGTATTGGTCAGGTAGGGCTTGAAAGAAACCAGACATGCCTGTGGCTCACAAGGAGCCTCGGTGCATATGCCAGTTCAAACCGGTCCTGGGGCACACCAGTCCCGGGCCTGGGGCGAGCTGGACAAAGGATTGGGGGTGTAACCACCCCCCTTCCTGGTCCCACCCATAGGGAGGGACCTAGCAGGTAGTCCGGCCCCTAGAATCCGCTTAAAGGTAGGAGCTGTGTCCTAAGACTTCAGACATCCTGGAATCAACTTGAAACTAAGAAGAAGACGGGAACTTCGACATTCTGCTGCACAGAAGACTGAAGGAAATCTCCCCTGTGGTCAGGGAGTGACCACCTTGCTAACGCAAGCACCATCCAGCGAATCAACGTCTGCTTTGCCGCCGCCTCCCGCCGGAGCCCGAGCCCAGAGACTGACGAGACCTGGACCTCCAGACCTCTCACCGCCCGATCCACAGTCCCTGAAAAGAGGAGACCCGTGGAGGCACCGAGACACGTGGAGCCAGCCATCTTGAAACGACCACGACAAGCTGACAAGTGCAACAACCAAGGCTCCCTCCAAGTTGTGCTTTGGGATCTGAGAAGCCCAACCCTCGAGCAGCATCTGCACCAAAGGTGAGCCCTCCAGCATCTCCACGATCTGCGTGGGGCCCTTCTGCATTTTGCCACTCAACGCGCCTAACCGGTTGCTGGCCCGCTGGCTAGTAGCCATCTTGGCGACGAACTTCACAAAATACACCGCTGGTCTGGTTGCTCCAGACTGGCCCTTGCTCCCCTCCAAAGGAGCAGTCCTTCTGACCTTGCTGGTCAGAACCATCAGCTTATTTCATCTCCTACAACAATTGCTTTTGCCAAGGCTTGTTTGCTTCGATCAAGTCGCCGACACCGCCGACAGCGAGAGCCTGCGTGGGACAGCTCGTGAACCGACTCCTGGACGTCGTCGACCTCCAGGGACCACGTGGCTGCAGAGACAAGCTACACCTTTCTTCCTGTTTGCACCCGACATTGCCTGGTACCCACCTGGTGCCACGCTGGTCACTGGCTAGTGACTGTGAACACTGTCCCCTCTGCTTACAGGTCTTCAACATCTCCGATCCACTCTTGGATCCACTGCATCTCTCTCAGACCGACCGCCTGCAGCATCTTTGTCTTCAAGCTCCACGGAACAGATAGAAGAAACCCGACGCACTTCGAGGCCTATGCACCCGCTTCCTGTGGGTGAGGTAAAGCTGGCACACCTGTGCCCAAGTGTAGTATTACATCTCTAGTGCCTGTGTTCCAAATCTTGAGTTCCTAGTCCATCCGGAAGATCCTTTTTGCAGTAACTTTGTACTTTTTACGCACCCATTGAAACCTATGGGAGCACGCGTGTGACTATTTGCTCTGCACACGCCACCCGTGGACCTCCTGGTCACTAACTGAAGTTAGCTCCTTGTAGGCCCAGCGATTCTAGAGGCCCTAGGCCTTTTCCCTTTTCTGTTCGTGGTACTTATACCACTATTTTAGTATATGGTTTGAGCAGCCACCAGGGCCTATCCATATAAAGTGCAACTTCTGTGTATTCTACTGTAATCTTGTTTGACGATTTGTGCTCCTGTGCTCATAAAGAGACTAGGGGTTACTTTGAGAAATAAATACATATATATTTTGAATATATATCTGTGTGGTGTCCTTTCATTGGTATAAAAGGGGGTTACATTTGGTAAAACAGCTGGCTTAACACGCTCCACGAGTTTAGCCTCAAAGACTGCTTAGCCTACGCTACCACTAGGGCAGCTAGTCCGAAAAGGTTGACTTACAACCACACCATAAGGGTTGCTTGGCATGGTACAAGGTGATCACTTTAACTAGTGAGCATCATATACCAGGCCAACTTCTCACATCTACAATAACACCACACCCACTAATAGCGGCACCAGCTACAGAAGATCCTTCGTCCTCAGATGAGGATAAAGATCCCAGATCCTCACCCACCGATGGATCCTTGGGATGATTAAATTATTCCCAGTCCCTCCTCTCCGCCACATCATCCAGCAGACTCGACTCCCAAAAACATTGTGGGGGCGTTTCCACAATTTAATGGAAACAGCGACCACCAGGTTCCATCTGCCAATGACTGTGAAGCGTTCAGCAGACTGTTTCCTGTATGACTTCAAAGAAGAAACTAGAAAATCTGTACGATCGATCCCCATAATCAATTACATCTGGCAGGAGGGAGTAAAAATTATGAAGACACCGGCCAGGATATCGCCAGCGCTCCCGCGGATTGATAAGAAATACAGGGCTCCAGAGGATTCCCCTTCTTCCCTCACAAGTCACCCAAGGCCAGATTCCGTCATTTTGCAGGCACCTCAGAGGAGATCTAAAAATCCAGCTACTCCCATCACAACTCCCCCTGATGAAGAGGGGCGTAGACTGGACATTATGGGGAAATGTTTTTCCAGCATGGCTGCAGCCACAGTTTGGGTGGCCAATGCTCTAGCAATCATCAGCTGCTACGACAGTCAGATGTGGTCTGACATGGGTTCTATGTTAGACCTCATCCCGGAAGATAGAAGGCAAGAGGCTAGAAAGATCCTATTGGAAGGAGGGCGAGCAACCTCTGAGATCGACTGTGCTATGACATAGCCAATACAGGTTTCTACCAGCTGGCAGGCGTGGCAGTGTTACGGCGCAGGAGATGGTTAAAAGCTACTACCTTCAGACCTGAAATCCAGACCAAGATATTCGACATGGCGTTCGATGGGTACTCTTTCTTTGGGAAACATATTGACGAGGCGCTGTTAACTATTAAGACTGACAGAGCAGTTGCTTTGGGCACCCACGCAGTATAAAAAAATGCCTTTCAGAGGAGACAAAGGATACAGTTTCACCACATACAGAGGCGGTTATCAGAGAACCCGCCAGTACCAGGCCTATCAGTCGCAATATTGACAAACCAACCAGCCTCCCACATACTGCCAGTCCTCTGCGGCTGGTTTCTCTGGTCATGGGGGCCGCAAAAGAACACCTACCCAGGTACGAGATGCAGGAAGAAAACAATGATCTAGACTGGGTACCAGCTTCCCCTGTTTCCGCCTCCCGTGGGTGCGAAGATCTCCAATTTCGTGCGATAATGGAAGGAAATAACAGACCAATGGGTAAAATATCTAGTTACCTTTGGTCATACTCTAGAATTCATGAAAAGACCATCCCACTACTTCAACCAAAGGAGCCTCTCCCCCTCGTCTTCACTTATTGCACTAGGAGGCAAAAATCATGCTCTCAAAAGCAGCAATCATAGTTCCAACCCTACAAAGGGGTCAGAGTTTCTACTCCCCTTTTTTTCTTGATAAAAAAGAAATCGGGGGAGTGGAGACCAATACTGGATCTCAGGAAGCTCAGCAAGTTCCTAAGAAAAGGAACATTCAGGATGATAACTTCGGCCCAGATCCTGCGTTGCCTCAACAGGGGAGACTTCATGACCTCACTCGATTTGGAAGACTCCTATTTCCACATCCCCATCTATCAAAAACAGAGAATTCCTCAGGTTTACGGTAGTTGGTACCCACTATCAATCCAATGTCCTCCCTTCCGTCCTCAAATAAGCACTTAGGATATTTACTAAATGCCCTGCTCCAGTAGCCACAGCCCTATGCTCTCAAGGTCACCAAGTAGTCCCCTACTTGGACGACTGGCTGCTGAAGGCACCAACAGCATGACAACCTACCAGGATGACAAACGCTTGTCTGCCACTGTTCGGCAATCTAGTACTGACAGGGAACTTAAGTCATTGTTTCTTCCCAACCAAATCATATTATTTCTGGGAGCCAAAATAGATACAGTCCAATGTAAAGCCTTTTTATAGGACGACCGCCAGATAAGACTACAGCAGTTGGCGCTAGCCACCTCAGGAAAAAGGTCAGTTTCTGTAAGGCGGTACAAATCACTCCTAGGAATGTGCTCATCAGCAATAGACCTAGTGGATTTTGCCAAACTCAAAATGAGACCTCTTCAGGAGGAACTTCAACATCAGTGACTGCAAACATCGGGATCTTTCGAAGATGTTCTTTGTGTCACCCTGGTCATGAAAGAAGCAATGCAATGGTGGTATCACAGGCCAAATCTCACAAAGGGCCTCACTTTCTTGCAAGGGATTCCAGATTACATCCTGACAACGGACGCATCTATGGAAGGCTGGGGAGGACACTTTCAGGACCTCCAGATTCAAGGCAAATGGTCCAGTACTCAGAAACTAAAACCCATCAACATTCTGGAACTAAAAGCCATATTCCTCTTTCTACAGGCTTTTTTTTTTTTTGGCTAAGGATAGCAGGTGCCTCCGTGCTGGTTCGTTTGGATAATTCGACCAGTATGTCCTATGTAAACAAACAGGGGGGAACCAAGTCACTCATGCTTTCACAAGAGGCTCAAGAGTTATGGGAGTGGACAATGGATCATGGGTTATCTCTCAGAGCCGAACACGTTCCAGGCCTGCACAACACACTGGTGGATGCTCTCAGCAGAGCAACAGACAGTTGCCATGAATGGGAGCTCAGTCAACACCAGCTGGACAGAGTATTTGCGCAGTCGGGAAAACCAGCGCTAGACCTATTTGACACAGACATCAACGTGAAATGCCAGTTCTGTGCCAGCAGGTTTCCTTTCGATGCGATGGTCAAGGATCCACAGAGTGCTGACCAAAATAAAGCTGGAACTTTGCCGCCTGATACTGATAGCTCCCAGGTGGACCAGGCAACATAGGTTCCTGGAACATCTTCATCTTTCAGAGTCCACACATATGCCTGAAGCCATCACCTTCTCTCTTGACCAGGAACAACGGACAGGTGTGCCATTTGGAACTGGCGTCACGGCACTTGCTTGCCTGGCTCCTGAGTTCTTGGAATTCAGGGAAATTAACATCTCTCAGTAATGCATGAACACCCTCGCAAAATCTAGAGCTATAAATATCAATAAAATGTACAGACTGGAATGGAAAAAGTTCTGCTTCGTGTGCCAACGAAACAACATACATCGATTTCAAGCATCCCCGGATCAGATTTTGCCATACCTCCTCTCCTGGGCAAAATCAGGTTTGGGTTTCGCCTCAGTCAAGGTACATCTGGCCTCTATCTCTCGTTACAGAAGAGCTTTTAAAGTTCTTTCCCTTTGTGCCTCTAGCTTGGTGAAGTAATTTATGAAGGGTCTTTTCTGCACCTTCTTTCCAGTGTGAACTCGCCCCCTCCCCTATCCCCCCCCCCACCCTGGAATGGAAGCAAAGTTGTTAAAACAACCATTTGAACCGATTCACAGACTTGAATTAAAGTATTTGACGTAGAAGGTCGCTCTTCTCCTTTCTTTCACCTCAACTAGGAGGGTGAGTGAAATACACGCATTCACCATCAAGAAGCCATTCCTCCAGTTGAAAGAGGATGCTGTGATTTTGAGAACTAATCCCTAAAGTACCATCTCTCCATCTTAAATAGCCAGTTATACTCTGTTCCATCTTCCTGAATCCATCAACACCAGTGGGGCAGACGTTGCACATGCTTGATGTTAAACGATGCCTCAAGTTCTACCTGCAGAGAAACAAGGACATTCGAAAGACCGATCAATTGCATGTGGCTTACGGCCAAGACAGGTAAAGAACTGCGATCATGAAAGCCACAGTTGCCAGATGAATTTCTACGACAATTCAGTTTTGCCATATTAAGGCTAACAGGCCTTTGACAAGAAGGCCTAAAGCTCACTCTACCAGATCAGTAGCAACGTCAGCAGCCCTTTTCGCTGGAGTGACACTGGAAAATATTTGTTGTGCTCATACCTTCACGCAGCACTACTGCCTGAAATCTGCACAGAGTGCAGATGCACCTGCCAGCCAGGCGGAACTACGCCATCTCTTCAATTAAGGTAAGCCTCTTTCTGGCAAAAAGAGTCCTTGTTTTTCTGGTGATTGAAAGCACATCTAAGAATATGATTGTGTACAGCATAAGTAAACCTGTTTATGTATGTATTAAGTGGCTTTTTCTTACTTTCCTTTGATATTTTGCAGATCAAGATGAGATTATATCAAAAATAAGTTTGCGGCATGGCCAAGACACGGAGCGAGATGGCCGCTTAAACCTCTTGCTCCGTAGTATCTGCTCTCCTCCAGCTGATCCGCCACAATTATCCGATTCCCGGATGTGGGGAAAATTGTAGGAAGGCAAGCAGCACGACTTGCGCTGCCTCCCGTCACTGAAGTCTGCCGGACGGAGCGATCGTGAGTCCCGTAAGATCTCGGCCTGGCGGGTGGGCGAGTCCGGGGCCTAAATTTCTGCTTCAGGCCGCTGTGAAGCCCTGCAGAGCTGGCCTCAGACGAGCCGGCGCATGGGAAGTTGAGCGCCGGCGAGACCCGCCTGATAACCATCTGGCCCTGCAAAGGTCCTCCTGGGCATCTGCGGCACCCAGCGATCCGCCGTGAACGAGACAGTGGTCATCTGTGCCATTCGGATTGAGGCCCGGATGGAATGGCGCGCTTGGCCTCGGCCTCTCCTGGTCTGATCAGCACACCGGGAGCGAGGTAAGGAGGTGTGTTAGACCTGGCGATTTCTGGTTGGCTAAGGCTTGCGCCAAAGTCAGGCAGAAACCACCACTCTAGTCAGGGCAAGGAAGTTACACGCCAAAGATAACCCCTGCTCACCCCCTTGGTAGCTTGGCACGAGCAGTCAGGCTTATCTCTGAGGCGATGTGTAAAGCGTTTGCGCGCGCACCCAGCAACAACACCCAAGGCCCACCACAAAGGAAACTCCACACAAGGTATTCTATAAAACTAACCTTTGTATTATACACAACACATTAGATAGAAACACACACTTTACAATGTGCCAACAGGCACGGGCAGAATTTACAAGGGATTATGTACAAGACAGGGCCACCTGGACCACTGTCAGGAATTAGCACTTTTAGATATTTAGCACATAAAATATATAAAATCACTGTAGCACAAAAATAATATGTATAGCACCCAACCAGTACTTACTGGTATCAGGGAAGTACCACCTACGCAACCC
Organism: Triturus cristatus; assembly: GCF_964204655.1. NCBI lineage: Eukaryota > Metazoa > Chordata > Amphibia > Caudata > Salamandridae > Triturus > Triturus cristatus. Next base: position 1,187,204,729 of record NC_140579.1, read on the forward strand.
TAACCACCTTAGGAGCGGTCACGCAGGGAACTAGAACCTCACTAGCACCACCTGTACTAGGAGAAAGCAAACAACCACCTAAGTATCACAATACCTGTAGGGGTAATAGGACGTTACACATGATGCATCACATTCAGAGGTGTAAGGAAGGAAAACACATGATGCCTAAAACATTCAGCGGTGTAAGAACAAGGCACATGATGCATCAACACACATTCAGAGGTGCAAGGGAAGGAACAACTGCGCAAAACTCATAGTCGCCACCACCTGTGGCAGTCCCTGGGCCAACTGGCCTTGTCCAGGCTAGGACGCTCTGTGTCCAGGAAGGTCAGGGCACGGCTGCGCAAGCTGCGCAGACTAAAACAAAAGTGGTCCCTCACCTAAACGTGGCAGCTGCCCACTAAGTGCTGGGCAGCTGTAGAACTGAGCGTGGGCACCACTGTGCCCTCCAATGCAAATCTCTCGCTCTCGTGGAGCCCCTCTGGGCTCTTGAAACAATTGACGTACCCCCCTAGAGCCTCGCGGGCTCTAAATAATATTGTGCTCCTTCGTTGGAGCGGCTCGCGCTCTAGAACTGCAGGGTTCCCCACGTTGGAGCCACACAGGGCTCTAGCAACAATGCCCCACACGTTGGAGTCCTGCTCAGGGACTCGCGAGCCTCACAGGGCTCGTGAGCAATGCGGCGTTGTTGGAGCGCCACGCGCTCAGATCTTGACCAGGTCTCTGGTCCGTCAGAGTCCCACACCTACGGAGTCCCCCAGCCCTTCACCACTTACCGGGCTCTTCTCTGGGGACTCCGGCGTCAGGACAGCTCTCTCGCGGCGGGGCAGGCACCGACAATGTGCCTCGGGGCCCCGCCGCCTCAGCAGTCCTTCTCTCCTGGGGGAAGCGCGGGGTAGGCTCCCGCCCGCTTCCTCCCACGACGTCCTCGCTTCACCCGGGCACTTGCGGGACTCTCCGTACGGAGGGGAGTCCCCTGCTGCAGCGCACTTCACCTCACCCGGGGCCTACGCAGGAGTGCGGGGTAGGCTCCCGCCTGCTTCCTGCTTCGAAGTCCCGCCCCCGTCTCAACGAAGGCTGCCTGACTTCCGGGCTTCCCCGGACCGGGCTGCAGCGGTGATCGAAAACCTCAGCAATAAGAGGGGTAGGCTCCCTCGTCATAAACGCCAATAAGCGGGGTGGGCACCCGCAAGCAGAATCAAAGCGCTCACAGCGCTATAAAGCCACGCACAGCGCTCCCAGCGCTATAAAGCCCAACAAGCGCTCCCAGGCGCTACAAAGATAGTAAGTCCAGGAAAACAGCGCGCACAGCGCTACAAAGTTCAAGGAGCGCTCCCAGGCGCTGTAAGTCAACAAAAAGGTCCAGTAAGAAGTCCTTCAAGAACAGGGGGGCAAAGGCTGGGCCCAGAGCCAGCACACAGGGCCCTCCAGCAGGGAGGCAGTCCCTAGTGGCGGTCTCTCCTGGCGCCCAGCAGCAGCAGGCCCCCCCCTCAGATGATCCTGCAAGAGAACACATTGTAAGGGGACACCGCCCCTTTTTATACAGTACAAGGCTTTGTCTAAGGTGCAGAGAAGGGGCGAACCAGTTCCAACAGGTTCCTGAGCACTTTGTTTTGCTCAGCCCCTCTCCCTATTCACTGGCAGGGCTAGGGTCATTAGACGCACCACAGGGGCCGGCGCCAGCATTGTGTGGGGAAAGCCCTGTCCTATTCAGGTCCCAGGTATACTCCTCCCCAGCCATCAGCATGCTAACTCCCCATTCACCACTGGGTGACTCCTCCTGACTCTGGGGATTTCCCTAGTCCGTCACATGACCTCCACCAGCCAATCGCCAGACAAGCCACACATTTCATACTGCACACTGAAGTGCCCACTTCTAGAAGTGGCACTTCCACACTAGGTACATGCACGCCGCACCCATCATCGCGCAGCATTCACTCACACGAGTCCGCACATACCAAACTCGGGCCTGCACACCCCACGCATCAGGAACTACCAGAACACATACATTCCCCCATGCATTCCTATGGGAGGGCAGGCCAACCTCACAACACGCACGCACTTTACCCTGGGACACAGCGGTAAAGTGCGCAGAAGTCAATAAAATCACTAAACCAAGTCACAATATTAAGCAAAAAGTTTCGGGGTGAACCGGCCAGAAGGGCCAAGTCCAATAAGGTGGAGGACCCCTGAGGTGTCCCACAGAGTTACGGGGCCTTCCTTCCCCCTCTCCCCCCAGTATCTATTGAGTCCCGGCTGGCCAGCCCTTCTCGTATGTGACCGGGTGGGGGGGCCCCCCATCTTCCTGAGACTACTGGAGCGGACTATATACAGAAGGCCTAACTCTCCACAGCCTACGATGGAACAGTCTGAGGCCCTATCCTTAGAATACAGCAGCTCCCCCGGGAGTGTGCAGGGCCCGGCTTCTAGTGGAGTATGCTTGTCCCATCGCTATATTTGATACTGCGATGCAAATTTCACGTGAGTGCAGCCACTCCTCGCTCCCCCTACATCAATTCGGCAATTGACCTAGGGTTTGAGAGTGCCCTGGAGTGGACTGGTCTGGGGACCAGAGCCGGGGGGCACGAACATCAAGGGGCCCTAAAACCCACCAGAAACAGCAATGGAGAGGGGCAGGATGATGGGCGCGAAAGGGCCCAAGACGGTGCAGATAAGCAAGCTTGACCACTATACCCTCCCTAAGGACATGCTTCAGAGCAGACAGTCGAGGGGTAGCCCTTCCAGTGATCCAGGAGGAGAAGATCAAGAACTTTCACTCAGGGATGTTATGGAGGCGATCTCCAGCGTCAAAACCTTGTTGGAGCATAAAATGGACACCATTGCCATCAACATCAACCTGATCCGTGCTGACCTCACCACGTTCAAAGAAAAAGTCAAACAGGTGGAAATTACTACCTCCAGCCTGGTGGGAGATGTTACTCAGCTCCAAGGGGACATACAGGACATTCGGTCTTTTCGTAAAACTACCGAACTTAAACTGGATGATTATGAAGGGCGTCTGCGTCGCAACAACTTGCGCATCTTAGGGGTGCTGGAGAAGGCTGAGGGTCAGTCTCCTGACCTCTTTGTGGAGGACCTCATTTTACAGCATCTCCGACCGAAGGGCCTCAGCAAGTTCTTCGTTATTGAGAGAGCTCACATAGTGCCCCGTGGGAGTTCCAAGCTGGGGCTACCCCGCGCCCAATATTGGTGAGGGTGCTGAACTTTAGAGACAGGGACACAATTCTCCAAAATGCCAGAGCGGGGGCTGCCCTCCGGTACGAGAATGCAGACATTTCTTTTTTCCCGGACTTTACACAACGTGTTCAAAAACAGAGAAGGTCCTTCATCGCCGTAAAGCAGAAGCTCAGGGACAGGGGATTCAAGTACTCCATGCTATTTCTGCCACACCTTCACGTGGAAGCGGAGGGCAGGACATGGTTCTTCGAGCAACCGGAGGAGGCGGCAGACTGGCTTGAATACCGTAATAATCGTGCCACTCATGATCGCTCTGCGGTAGACGACAATGCCCTCCAGCCCCATGGCTGAAAAGACTGGGATGCCCTTGGAGGCTCACTGAGAGGTCGCCTCCGTGAGATATACTGGGACAGGTAACGGGGAGTGTGGTGGCTGACCATCTGGTGGGGTTATTCCCTCTCAGTGATCGTCACTCGGAACTGTAATGCAAGACTTTCCTAGGGAACTTTATAATCCGTAAGTTGGGGGAGGCGGTATGGCATGGCATGGCCCTACATTTTCTACTTTTAGTTCAACTACAGGGCGACAGGCACTCTGCAGAGTTTTAAATGGGTAGTTCCACGCCCAGAGTGCAGGGCAGCAGGGTGGGGGATTGTTGGGTTGGGGGTTTATGTTCCTATGTTAGAGTTAAAAAACGTGTTTCCTTTGGATGAGCAACAAATTATTCACAACAACTTCAAATATTCACACTTTTCTTATTATTCAGCCCAATCACTTCTAGATCCATACAAGTGAAGCACTTATAAATGGCACATTTGATGAATTTATTCTGATATTTTGTTAAATCAATCCATTTCAAGATAAAAATCACAAATACAATCAGAATGCAAATACTACTTAATTACATAAAAGCAAATAAAACAATATTACATCAACTCAGGAGAAAAATATAGACAAAACACTATGTCATTCCTGTGTTAATCGGGTGTAATTTATAGACAGCATGTAGCACGAGTATACATTGCCTGTCTACGATTTGATGCTGACTGCTACCCAATTTAACAAGATTTAGTTAGGCGTCGACGCGTTTCGGTTGTTAACTTCTATTGGGACCACCTTCTTCAGGACAATAAATTTATTCTCCTCATATGATATGATTAAAACCAAAGATCTGTTGCAAATCAGACCAGTGCAAAACTGCACTCGGAAGATGATTTTCTTAAAGTTTTTCAATAATCATAAAATGTCTTAAATCTTCTTGAATTTCTCTCAGGTTTCTGTACGGATTGTTGTTTGATCAATCTTCATAGGTCTAGTGTCCTTATTCGATCTAAGGTTTACTCCACCTTGCTTATTCAATCCACCAGTTCATTAGTGATCACCCTGCTTATTCAATCCAGCAGTTCATTAATGATCAAACCCAAATGTTAAAAGTATATTTCTCCCGCTGGCGAATATCAATTTGTCATACAGTCAGGTATCTTGTTCGTGGCTCTATTCCAACAAACCGGGCATACCGCTGGTACTTGTAGCGTCCGTAATCGCTTAGCGTGTGCGTTTTAGCTTCAATTTAAACTCACACGCAGATACGCGCTTACAGCCAGGCTCTCACATCGGTACTTGCTGTCAATTATATGTCAGAGGAGGTTGCTATCTTTGTGCTAACCAAATGGGTACACTCGGAGACAAAGCTTTTAAGGTATTGATAATGGACTTGGGGACAAAATCAAACGCAGTGTGGTGCTCCAGTACATTAAACGACAGGCCCTATTGTCCTATGTTGTCCTATTACAGGAGACACACTTAATCGGTAATTCATGTAAGGCGATGCATCAATGGGGATATAAGATGATATAAGATTGGGGTGTCTGGCATGTTGACGGGACGCCTTGTCACTCTTATGTCCATATATATATATATACACCACCAGGACTACAAAACACCACCTTTACAGACTTAGGCTCTGTTCTACTCACCATTCCAGACGGCCTATTAAGCCTAGGAGATGACTATAACGCAGTGGTTTCGGGCTTGCTGGATTGTTATCCCCCATGGGAGATGGGTCCCTCATCATGCTGGCTACCTGACTTCCTAGACGCAATGGGGTTGGTGGATGGGTGGAGAACACATCATCCAGACCAAGCACAATAAACCTTCCATTCGGGGGTCCATCAAAGTCTTTCCCGTCTGGATTACTGCCTCGTCCCCACAATACAAGTTTCCCTTATACACGAAATCAGACACCTGGCCAGGGGCATATCTGATCCCTCACCACTATGGATACATGTAGTCCTCAATCAGGTCACGGTGGGGAGGTTAGCCCCCATCAACCCATGGTATCTTCGAGACCCGAAAATCCATAAGCACCTCCTTAAATTCATAGATAACTATTTTATTGAAAACGAGGGGTCCGTGACCTCGTCCCAGTCACTATTGGAAGCCTTTAAAACTGTAATCCATGGTCAGGCTCTGTCCTTGATTGCTGGAACAAAGAAAGAGAAACATAAAGAAGTCATGGACATCGAGGCCGCGATTCATAGATTGGAGGGCGATTTAGAATCAGGAGTGACGCCAGAAAAGCTTCATAGGCTAAACCTGAAGCAGCATGAATACAAGGCTTTAGTGATGGATAGAGCCAAGGCACTGGGCAGGGAGCGATTGGGTAGAATCTATGACCTGGGGGACAAGGCAGGTAAACTAATAGCGTGGCTCGACAAAGAGGAATGGGCAAGCAGGCTGGTGCCGGAGCTTAGGGTCGATGGTGACGCCTTGATTACAGAGCCGCAAGAAATAGTGGAGCATTTCCACATGGTCTACACAACTGTCTCCCCACACACCAAAGAGGAATCTCAAGACCTATTGCGCGACATCAGGCTCCCCCATCTTACACTAGAGGACTGCACATACATGGATAGTGAACTGACAACAAATGCGATAGCGCAAGCAATTCAATCCCTAAACTCCGGGAAGGCCCTAGGGCCCAACAGACTCAACATGGAGTTATACAAACTCTGTCCGGACAAATTGGCACCATATTTGAAATCCATGTTTGAGGAAGCCAGGGAGAGCAGAGGATCGCCACTATAGTCGCAATACATAACGAAGGTAAGTCTAGGACTGACTGCGTCTCATACAGGCCTATTTCCCTCATTAACAAGGAGCCCAAAATCCTGGCCAAACTCTTGGCTACTCGCCTGGTTAAAGTGGTTGATACCCTAGTTCACCCTGATCAATCGTGCTTTATGCCGCACAGAAACACGGCCCAGAATTTTCACAGAGTTCATGGCGTGGTGGGTAGGGTGCCTACAATCCAAGAACCAGCGGTAATCGTATCCCTAGACGCTACTATGGTGTTCGATACCATTGAATGGCCCTATCTCTGGGCAGTATTGACTAAGCTGGGGTTCGGGCCAAAATACATCCAGTGGGTCCGTCTTTTATATAGCGAACCTGTGGCGCAGGTTGTGGTTAACAATAAACCTTCCGCCACATTTCAACTCAGCCGGGGGACTCGTCAGGGATGCCCACTCTCACCACTTCTCTTTGCCCGCGTCCTGAACCACTTACGGCCTGGATCCACAGCGACCCAATGATACGAGGGCTGAGGTGGTCCCCTGATTGGGAAGACCGCATCTCACTCTATGCAGACGACCTATTGCTCTACTTGGCCTCCCCTAGGAGATCCCTGATAGTGGTTCTGGATATCCTGGCTATCTTTGGCAGATTCTCTGGCTTTACCGTCAACTGGGGTAAATCCCTTCTATACGACCTTTAAGGAGACCCACCCATCCCGCAAGGGCACTGCCCTATACAGGTCACCACTATTGGCTTCAAGTATTTGGGGATCTTTGTCTCCCTTGACCCCTCGCTCCGCTATACTCATAATCTTCACCCACCCTTGCAAAGGCTCAGGAAGGATATCGCCAGATGGAAATCACTCCCCCTCTCTCTGTTGGGCAGAGCCGCCATTTTTAAAATGATGTTGCTGCCCAGATTCCTATATGCCCTACAGAACACCCTAGACCTAGTCCCTACACGATACTTCAAGGAAGTAGAGGGCCTTCAGAGAGCACTGTTGTGGGAAGGAAGGCCGCGCATAGCACTCAACAAGCTGACACTGAACTGGTATGATGGGGGCATTAGCCTTCCTGCTATCAAAAAATATTATTGGGCGGCTCACCTGGTAGCCATCAAACATGGCACCTACGGCCACCCCGCGGAGCCCGGCTATGCCATAGATAGATGTCTTCTCCCCGGTGGGAGCAATAGTAGGGCTCTATATGCACGACCTAAACGGTATAATCTAACAGGCCCCACAAAACACTCCATCCAGATTTGGCATGACGCCACTAATGCACTTGGGTGAGGTAACAGGTTAACAGGTTGACATTAGCAACCCCATTGCTGGACTCTGGAGAGACTTGGCAGCCAATGGAGATCAAAAGGATTTCATATGTGGGACGTCATCGGCATTTCGCATATCAAAGATGCTTGGGGGAAGGGTGAAGTCAGGCCACTTAACGAGCTGAAGAGTCAGTATGAATTGGCAGGGACTGAATATTTTAGATATGCTCAGGTGTTTCATGCACTTCATTCTCACATACCACGGGGTTCTGACCCCCCTGACTCCTCACCACTGGAGGACAGGATATTGGACAGTCTCCCTAACATATAAAAAGCTAATAAACAATATGGAAGACGCCCTACACCCATTGCGGGAGAAGTGGATAAGAGACGGGATTGAATTGGACGATGAGGACTGGTGAGAGACAGTGTCCTCCCCCAGAGTAGTCGCCATCTCTGCACGACTTAGACTGGTGCAACTCAAAATCCTTCATAGGGTGTATATTACAGGCCCCCGTCTTATGCTCATGGGGAGTGCAAGTGGTGGAGAGTGCAGGAGGCGTTGTGGGCATTTGGGAACCTTTATGCACATAATCTGGGAGTGTGCATCCATAAGCTCCTTCTGGAGTAGGGTGCATGATATCATCAACTCGGTGCTCTCTATTAATCTCCTCCCGGAGGCAAGAAGATGTTTATTAAACATTTGGGAACCAACTGACCTGAACACTCATCAGACACAGTGGGCCACATTGGGCTCATGCTTGCGAAACAAAATATTGCACAGCTATAGGGCGCAACGCAACCACCCACAATCGAAGCTTGGGAAAAAGATCTCGACTGGTGTATGCACCTGGAGAAAACGGTATACTTGGCCAGGGGCTGCCCCAAAAAGTGGTCCCGTATATGGGGCCCATGGAATACGCACCGGGGAGAAATGTGTTCACCTCCTCGTTCTATTGAACATGATGATACACTTACCCCATAACATTTTCCTTCCATGTAATGATGTACCATGATTCCTTCAGTATCACTGTAGTGCTTGGATGATTTGACTCCTATGTAATGTTTCTTAAACCGATGTATGTTTAATAAAAAGATTTATAAAAAATAAAAATAAACATTTTCTAGGAATAATTAGATAAATCATCTCATTCTTAATTTAAGGGTATGTTGTATTAGTGATTTCTTCAGCCAGGATATGTAGCAACAATTGAAAAATTAGATAAGCATACAGATAATCTGTATGTATATCTAGTATATTATTACAGACTTTCCAAGCAACATACTTTAGATGTCTCCAACAATCCAAAACAGACCACGTGATCTTGGATGTTACAGCTTGCTATTCTGATTCAAGCATATGAATCTATGAAAGATACCCCAATACTGGATAAGAAAATAAGTTACTCACCTATAACTACGGTTATCCAGCATTGGTATCTTTCATAGATTCACATGCAACCCACCCTCCTCCCAGTGAAAGCTTCTCTTTTGGTTATGGGATACTTACTTCTCACTTGTTGTTAGAATCGGGGTCTCTGGTTGGCACAGGTAATTACTAGTGACAAGCAGGGACCCTCTACTCCAGTCAGGGCAAGGGACTTACTCCTTAAAATAACCCCTGCTCACCCTCTAGGTTGCGTGGCGCGAGCAGACAAGGCTAATCTCAGAGTGTTATGGGTTAAGCATTTGTAAATACACACAGCAACTCAGTGACATCATCACACATGGACACCACACCAGGGTTGTATAAAAATAAGTATTCTTTATATAAAAAGGCTTAGTACAAGACCCAAATAACGTTTCTTAACATGAGGCCACAATACTATCTTAGAGAGGAGCGTTTCTGGATAATGATATGCGTATCTTTGTGTATCGTGTGCTTCGCGCTGCCTGTGCGGTTCGTTTCGGGGAAGATCGTATCCCAAAAAAGAGTTAGTTAACGTTGCGGACACGCGGGTCCGATGCGCACAGAGTCAAGGCGACTCTTACAGTACCTTTGCAGTTCGTAGGGGTCGACGCGGATGATGCTGCAGGTGAAGGGCTCCAGGAGCGTGCGTTGGCTCTCCTCCGGTGCTGCCCGGCTTGGTTAGATACCCCGGTTCGGGGCGTCTGGGCGGGGCTGCAGGGCGGAGTGGACGGTCCGGGTTGTAGCGGCTTCACGGTGCGGCGCGGGATGCGCGTCTTGCCTTGGAGCGGGGATGCCAATTCGAACCCAGCGACGCAGTACGGGGCAGTCGGTACGCTTCGGCGTATGGGGCGGACTCTCCCGGCGGGGTGCTCCGGTCCTTAGCTGCCAGCGGCAGGGGCGGCGAGGGGAGCAGTGCAGCTCACGGGGGGAGGGTGCAGCGGGGTGAGGGCGGCCCGGCAGTGAACAGTGCGGGTACGGCTCGTGCAGGGCGGAGCCACACGGTGCGGGGCGGCCACGGACACGGCTGCAGAACGAATAGGGTTTCGGGTCACACTTCGATCGCGGCTCCAGCGGCGGGGCAAGTTTCAAGGCAATGTCCAGCGGCTCTTGAGGCAGGAGGAGTCCAATATTCCTGGGACTCCGTCCAGGGGGCAAGCTCACCCACAAGCCCACTCACAAGCCCTAGGAGATTTAGGTTGAAGCACAAGTTCTACAAAGTCTCTTTCAGTCTTTTCCTCTGCTTTCTCAGCAAGGCACCCACTGCAGGCCAATCCCCCAGGTCAGAGACAGTACTCCTCCCTCAGCTTTCCCAGGTCCTTCTAGTCGGGCAGAGGTTCTTCGTGGTTCAAGCAGGATCTGATTTCTTAGGAGCAGGGCTCCTATATTTATACTACATTTCTTTTGTTCTTTGCGGCCAGGGGGCCTTTGCCTAGTTCAGTCCGGTTTCTGAGCACTTTGTTGTGGTGACTCTGGGTTGTCTTTTCAGTGTGCAGGGCAGAGACATCAGACGCTCCACAGGAGGGGGAGCCAGCATTGTGGTGGCAGAGCACAGCCCTATTCAGAGTCCAGGTGTACTCCTCCCACCCATCCTGGTGTAATCTTTCTATTCACCACCTGGCTGCCCAGACTGTCTCCTGGAATCCCCCAGCCCTGTCACTCACACAAACCAGACAGCAGATACACATCAGAGCAGAGGCGGGCTGAAATGGTTAAGCAAGCAAATACCAACTTTCTAGAAGTGGTATTTGCAAACACAGAACATTAAAATAACTCTTGCTACAAGATGTATTTTATTATTCTGAGTTCAGGCATATCAAACTCGAGTTTCTACCATGTTCCCTGAGTCTACTAGGATTATAGAGTGTAATAATTCCAGCAGCCCATTCTGGCCTATGAGAACAGGTAGCCTTTCAATAGTGAAAACGAAAATGGCTGTAATTCACTATTAGGACATGCCACACACATCAGGGCATGTCCTACCTTACACTTACAATGCACCCTGCCCTTGGGCCTACCATAGGGGTGACTAATATAAAGTTAAGGGAAGGTTTAGGGACTGGCAAGGGGGTGTACTTGCCCAGTCAGCATGACAGTACCCGACTGCACGCAGGTTCTGCAATGGCAGACCTTAGACACATTTTACAAGGCTGCGTCTGTGGGTGGCACAACCGGTGCTGCAGGCCCACTAGCAGTATTTGGATTTACAAGCCATGGGCACTCCTGGTGCACTTTACTGGGACCTGACAGTAAACCAAATGAGCCAATCATGGAATTCAATCCAAGGATACATTTTATCAAGGGAGCACTTGCACTGTGGCACTGATTGGCAATGGCGCAGTGCCCTGAGCGGCTAACACCAGCAAAACACATGAGGCAACAGCAACAAAAAGTGGAAGGGAGACCCACGCCAAGGTGCCAGGTCTAACACTTGTGCTTGGAAAATCTGAGGGAATCTGCCTCTGCTGGGTGTGCTCAACATTTGGTCCCTTTTAAAACATGGCATGGGGTCATTATAGCCTATGATATTCGTTAACTACTTCTTGATTACGTTACTGTGGGACTCCCATCTCGACGAAGGGGAATGATTCAAGCATGTGAATCTATGAAAGATCAAAAGGTAATGGATCACGCACTCCATGTTACTATGAAACTTAAGGAACCCTTTGTGTGTAAAGGGTGTGGGCGTGCAGTGAGGTATTGCCCTCTGAACCTGGCCTTGAAAATATATGCACTGTCGCACTTCCCCGCTGGGAAATGTCCCTCAGATGCACTGCCTGTTCCAAATTGGAAAATGTTTAATCAATTCAATTCAAAGTTCAAGTGTGATGTTGCCATGAACCAGTGTTTCTGATCGGAGCATGAGATACTATCAAGGAAGAGCAAATAAGGCAACATACCCCCTGACGAAGGGCATCCAAATATGCCCGAAATGCATTGGGGATGATATGTACTTTATTCTATATGTTTCGTCTACCACGGAATTACGTCTTTGCATGAATGACCTGATTAATTCATAATACTCAAGAATTCCAAAAGTCTTCATGGCAACATCACACTTGAACGTTGAATTAAATTGAATAAACATTTTCCAATTCAGATACAGGCAGTGCATCTGAGGGACATTTCCCAGCTGGAAAGTGTGACAGTGCGAATCTATGAAAGATACCAATACTGGATACAGTAGTTACAGGTAAGTAACTTATTTTCTTACTGTATTTGGAGTTTGGTGAGAAGCACACATTTTACATGTTCAAGATCCACTATTCAGCCATGGGCAAGTGCCTTTGTGCTTGCTGGTGATACACACAGCTCAGAAAAGGGCTCTTATGCAGGTTATATGAGACACTGCATCTTTGAACTAAAAAGAAAGATCCTAAGCTGCAGGCAAGCTGGTAGGAATGGGAGCAGCAACTCAATGGTGCATTGCAAATGTTATGGCCTGTTTAGCAAGATGCAATATGCACTAATGGAGGAAACTGTCGTTTTAAAGTAACATGTCCCTGATGTGTATAAAAAGAGCAAAGAATATTGTGGTGTAGAAAAACTCGTTTTCCAACAATGGCATAAGATGTGATTTGGATGCGATTGACCTGTCCTCCAGGGCAAATTACAAGCATCTTGGCTTAGGATTTTTTGATTTTTGCCTGGAGGCTCAGCAGCTTCTCTTAGAACTGCAATTTGAAATGCAGCACATTTTAACACCTCAGGTGGTTATGATGCTAGAGAAAAAATCAAAAGGCACAGACCTAGCATAAGCCCTGTGTGTTCTCCAGCATCCTAAACAAAAGGTAGGTTTCTGGAGGACGCAAACAATCCAGAATGAAAATCTGGTCCTAGTACTTTAGGTCCGCACTATTAACCACAGCAGTGTTTTCAGGGAGGTCACAATCCAGGAAAAGGGGAACAGTATTCCTGAGGAGCATTTCACAGCAACTGCTACCTCAAGGTCAGACTCTGCATCCTCTGATAGACTGATAATGAAACTGATGTAAATTATGGTCTCATGTATTGCTGTAGTACCAAATGCAGTCCTCTAATGAAATGACTCGCCTGGCAATAGTCACAAGTGACTGGGAGGATCTAATGCTGGTGGAGTACAAGAACAACTTGTTACTTTATACATCGCTTCTGTAGTAGGGGATCTCTGTGTATAGTCATAATCTATGAATAGTCCCGCCCATGTGCGGGGACCCCGGAGCAATCAAAATATCTCTTAAGCTGTCCTGCATTTGCAAACCTGCAAAGACACTTAAGAGACAGACAAAATAATACAGCCTAATAGCAATATGGCTGCACTGGCCAGCACTTCATCTGAAGTGAACACAAAAGCCAAAATAAAGTTTAAATGTCATTTTTATTCACATCTGACATGTTCCTTTATTGTATCACACTCCCTTCACCAAAATCCCTTTAAACAATAGAGAGGAAGGGGTGGACAGACAAGCCCTATAGGCTGTCATTATGTGTCTGCTAAAAGGATACCGTGCCTTTAAGGAACTCTCCAGAGACCCCCGGTATCCCAGGATGCACAGCCAAAGCAAGTTACTTTCAGTTCTTTTTTCCGGCTGCTGCTAGCAGGACCCTGGAGCTTTGAGCTCTACCCTTTTGGGTGGATATTTTGGATAAAAATTGTTTTTTTTATAAAGAAGTTTGTTCATTCGACGTCTAGAGCCTTTCTCTGCTGCATCCTGCAATTTGGTGCAGTTTGACCCACTCTTAGCATGGCTTTATTTGATAAATGCCCTGAGTGTGGGAGGAAAATGGCCAAGACGGACCCACATGATGTCTGTATTCTCTGCCTATCATCTTCACATGTCCCTGCTACATGTGACATCTGCAAGACCTTCTCCAGGAGGACCCTGAGGGACAGAGCGAAGATTCGCCTTCAGGGACAGGAGAAGCAGAGAACAGGTGGGACTTCTGGGCATGGAGGATCTCCTTCCCCATCCTCTGCCCATGCTTCAGCCACTGGAGGGACCTCCGGGCAGAAAAAGGAGCAGAAACGACGCCTACCGGCCGGAAGATCCCGTTCGACGTCGAGGGCTACGACGTCGATGGCGAAATGTACAGCACCGGTGTGTTCGCCGTCGATCCAGGGCTCTGGATCTCGGCGTCCTCGCCGTTCGCCGTCGAGAGAGGGGCTGGCGAGACCTCGGACTAGGTCGCCGTCGAAGGCTTCACAGTCGACGTTGACACACCATCGACGTCGTACTACTGAGCCCCGCAGCCAGCGCCGCTCGCCGTCGAGGATCGACGTCGACGACATCGACGCGAAGCCACCGACGACGGACGTCGAGTCGAGGGAGATCGCCGTCGAGGCGAAGGAGATCGGCGTCGAGGCGACGGAGATTGCCGTCGAGCCGCAGGAGATCGCCGTCAAGGCAACGGAGATCACCGTCGACGTCGAGAGGCTCGCCGTCGAGACGAAGGCACTCGACGTCGAGAAGACGCCTTTCGAAGTCGAGGGGACGCCGTTTGTGTTCAACGGCGAGGAGAAGCCGTACGAGGTCCACGCACGGCTCGACGTCGAGGACGAGATCACCTGGTAACACTTCTTCAGTGATTACGATCTCCAGTCGTGGATCTCGGAGAGTGGGACGTTCCCCCTCGTTCACTTCGGCCTCTTCACGGAGTAGACCCGCAAAGAAGAGAAGGGTGGACGGAAGTCCGGACAGGGCTAGTCCGGGTTCTCCCGCAAGGAGTGATGGGAGAGAGTCTCCGATGGACCCCCTGCCGCTACCGCGACCGCAACCTAAGCCTCCCATGCCTCCTCCTCCTCCTCCTCCTCCTCCTCCACCTGACCCCTGGCTCCCAGTGGCGCCTCCTAAGCGACCTACGCCACCTCCGCCACCACCGCCTCCGGTGCCTCAGCTCCCGCCTTCTCCTCGGCGACCAGTGGCTCCTAAGAGACTGAGATCACGCTCTAGATCGCGCCGGAGGTCACGGAGCAGACACAGATCGTCCACTCACACAAGGCATGGACGACGGAGGTATAGATCTCGATCCAGAGGCACGAGGTATTCGGACTCTTCTGGCACTGGACGGCTTTCCCCCACGTTATCGGAAACGCCGCCTACTAGAATCTCGCCAGTGGATGATATTGCCACTTTCCAAGATGTTCTGATGAGAGGGGCGGCAAAATTGGGAATCTCAGTGACAGTACCAGTTCCCCCTACCTCTGTGATATTCGAGACTTTACACAAGGCGCATCTATCACGCCCCCTTCTCCCTTTGGTTCCAGGTCTGGAGGAACCAGCCATGGAGGTCTTCTTGACACCGGCCGTGGTGAAGTCTGCTCCCTCAAGGTTGCAAAAGAAATACAGGGCCCCTGATTCGGACCCGGCGTTCCTCAGGGTGGACCCTCCCCCGGACTCTGTCATTGTGGTTGCGGCTAGGAAGCAACATGCCACGTCGCCCTCTTCAACAGCTCCTCCGGATAAGGAGAGTCGCAAGATGGACTCCTTGGGGAGGAGGATGTGCTCTACGTCGGCCTCGACTATGAAGGCTGCTAGCGCCTCCGCTCTGCTGGGTTGCTATGACCGATCGTTATGGGACTCCCTGCAACAGTTTGCTGACTCCCTGCCTAGGGATAAACGGGAAGACTTCCAGGAGGTGTTGAATGAGGGCATGATGGTCTCCAACCATCAGTGCAGCGGGGGATGTGTCATTGCTGCCGGCCCATGGGTACTGTCATGGAGTACACATGAGGAGACATTCCTGGCTGAGACTTACCTCTCTAAAGCCTGAAGCGCAGCAAAAGATTGCTAACTTGCCTTTCTCTGGCACGACGTTGTTCGGGTCTCATGCGGATGACGAAATGGCCCGCATGAAGGCCGAAGCAGAAACCCTGAAGGCCGTGGAGTTGGAAAAACCCAAGGAACAGAAGAGATCATTCCGTTCCTATGGCAGGTGTTATTCTAAACAACGCTGCCAAGTGCGTCAGTCTGGTCAACAACAACAACACCAGCAACAACAACAGTTCCCGAGGCAGTCCTTTCAAAAGCGCCAGAGGGGCAGAGGCCGGCATCAATCCTCGTCAGGGAACAAAGGCCCGGCTGGGTCGAAGCCCTGAAAGGTCACTTCCCCCTCATCCGTTACCTGCTCCGGTGGGGGGAAGTATTCAATACTACCTGGCAGAGTGGAGAACAATAACTCAGGACAAGTGGGTGCTGAATATTGTTTGCAATGGGTACAGTCTTCGTTTCACCAGCCCGCCTCCACAGATTCCACCAGTGCGCTCTCCCTACATGGTGCGAGAGTTCCAGTGGGAGGCGGACATTCTGTTAAAGAAGAAGGCGATAGAAACTGTTCCTTTGTGGCAAAAAGGAAAAGGTCTTTACTCAAGGTTCTTTCTCGTCAGAAAAAAGGACAAGAACGAGTTCAGGCCAATTCTAGATCTGCGTCAAGCAAACAAGTGGGTCCGCAGAGAAAAGTTCCGTGTTTTGTCCCTGCATCAGATTTACCCTCAGTTGCATCGAGGAGACTGGCTGTGCGCCATAGATCTGCAGGACGCTTACTTTCATGTGCCGATCGCACAAAAGCATCGCAAGTTCCTGAGGTTTCTGGTAGGCAACAACCATTACCAGTATACAGTACTCCCGTTTGGTCTGAAGTCTGCACCAAGGACGTTCTCCAAGTGCATGGCAGTGGTGGCAGCACACTTGCGAAAGAACAAAGTGTTTGTGTATCCATACCTGGACGATTGGCTGATCAAAGCTTCCACGTACCAGGAAGCCCAGTGTCATTTCAACAGGACAGCTGCCTTGCTTCATCGCCTGGGACTGCACATCAACATGTCGAAGTCAGTGCCGATCCCTGTGCAGTGTCTCCAGTACTTGGGGGCCTCAGTCAATACTTTGAACGCAAGCGTGTGTCCTTCGGAGGAGAGACACTTATCTATCCGTTGGAAGGACCTGCACCTCCTCTCAGCCCACTCTCCTACAGTGAGGACGGTGTCCTCTTTACTGGGGTCGATGGCTTCCTGCATCTTTCTCACCACCAATGCACGTCTGCATATGAGGCCTCTGCAGGAATGTCTGGAGGATCAATGGGACCAGAGGCAGGGGCGTTGGGAGGACAAGATTCATCTGGCCCAACACGCTCTACAGTCTCTGAAATGGTGGTGCTCCTCAGAGAATGTCTGCAAGGGGACTTCCTTTCACAAGGATATTCCGGTCCAGACCATAGTGACCGATGCGTCTCTCCAGGGCTGGGGAGCGCATTCGGGCCCTCTTCAGATTCAGGGGATATGGTCACAGACGGAGATGACTTACCACATCAACTTTTTGGAACTCAGAGCAGTACACTTGGCCCTGAAGGCGTTCCATCCCTCCTTCAAGACGAATTCCCTGCTAGTTCAGACGGACAATACTACTACCATGTATTACCTCAACAAGCAGGGGGGCTCCCATTCACGCACGCTGTCTCGGGAGGCACAGATGATCTGGAATTGGCTGGTGGCCAGGAACCTGACGATCACGGCAACCCATCTGCCGGGAGTGCAGAATGCCCAAGCCGATGTGCTCAGCAGGCTCGTTCAAGAAAATCACGAGTGGGTGCTAAACGACGACGTGCTAAGAGACGTCTTCGCAGAGTGGGGTACTCCGGATATCGATCAGTTCGCTACGGCAGAAAACAGCAAGTGCCGCGACTTCGCGTCCAGGTACTACCAACCAGGGACACTGGGGAATGCCCTATGGATCAGCTGGTCCAACAGCTTTCTCTACGCCTTTCCACCCATTCCCCTGATTCCGGCGGTGCTGATCAAGCTGTCGCAATCCAGAGCCAGGATGATCCTGATTGCTCCGGAGTGTCCGAGGCAATGGTGGTTCACCGACCTTCTTCACCGGTCTGTTCTGCCACATCGGCGCCTGCCGTGTCGGCCGGACCTTCTCACGAAATTCGGAGGACAGATGGTTCACACCAATCTCTCGTCCTTGAGTTTGGCAGCATGGCTCCTGAGCTAGTACAGTATGGACACTTGAACCTACCTCAGGACTGTATGGAGATCTTGAAAGAGGCGAAGAGACCTTCTACGAGGACTTCTTACGCCTATAAGTGGAAGAGATTCTGCTTATGGTGCACGGCAAAGGACATTGACCCTACATCCTCTAAAGAAGATGTTATTTTGCCTTATCTGCTGCAGTTAGCTCAATCTGGGCTTAATTTTCAGTCTATTAAAGTTCATCTCGCAGCTTTGACTGCGTATAGAAAGGGCCCTTCCCAAACCTCATTTTTTCAAATCCCTGTGATTAAAGATTTTTTGGAGGGTTTGCGTAAGGTGTTTCCCCCTGTTAGACGACCTTCTCCACCATGGGAATTGAACGTGGTGTTGTCCAGATTAATGAGGGAGCCTTTTGAGCCTATTCATAAGGCTTCTCTGCAGCATTTGTCCTGGAAGGCTGCCTTCCTTGTGGCCATTACATCGGCCAGGAGAGTAAGTGAGATTCAGGCTCTGTGTTGTCAAGAGCCGTATACTGTATTCCATGCTTCTAAAGTGGTAATGCGTACTCATCTTAAGTTTTTGCCTAAAGTGATATCTGATTTCCATGTAAATCAAATGATAACTTTGCCTACATTTTTTCAGCATCCCTCCTCTCCGGCGGAGAGGTCTCTGCATTCGCTAGATGTGCGTAGAGTGTTGAAATTCTATCTAGATAAGACAAAAGACATCCGCAGGGCGGATCAACTGTTTGTAAATTATGGTTCAGTAAGAACTGGTCTAGCTACCTCGAAACAGTCCATCTCCAGATGGATTGTGTCCTGTATTCAGCTCTGTTATCAGAAAGCTAATAAGACGTTAGGGGGTAAGCCTACAGCGCATTCGACTAGGGGCAAAGCAGCGACTACAGCTTTGCTTAGGAATGTTCCAATTGCTGACATTTGTAAGGCTGCCACCTGGAAGTCGGTCCATACGTTTACAAAGCATTACTGCCTGGACTCTGATGCTAGGGCAGATGCGCAGGTTGGACAGGCTTCGCTGAGGAATTTGTTTGCACAGTAATTTGTTGGTGTTCGGTTTTTACTCCACCGCTGTTTGTTGGTTGGGATGGGCTTGCCATTCTATTCATAGATTATGACTATACACAGAGATCCCCTACTACAGAAGGAGTAGTTTCTTACCTGTAACTCCAGTTTTGTAGTAGGGGTATCTCTGTTATAGTCATAAGCGACCCTCCCTCCTCCCCGGTGGAGTAACCTGACAGTATCAGGCCTGTTGTTATACACCTTCAAAAAGAACTGAAAGTAACTTGCTTTGGCTGTGCATCCTGGGATACCGGGGGTCTCTGGAGAGTTCCTTAAAGGCACGGTATCCTTTTAGCAGACACATAATGACAGCCTATAGGGCTTGTCTGTCCACCCCTTCCTCTCTATTGTTTAAAGGGATTTTGGTGAAGGGAGTGTGATACAATAAAGGAACATGTCAGATGTGAATAAAAATGACATTTAAACTTTATTTTGGCTTTTGTGTTCACTTCAGATGAAGTGCTGGCCAGTGCAGCCATATTGTTATTAGGCTGTATTATTTTTTCTGTCTCTTAAGTGTCTTTGCAGGTTTGCAAATGCAGGACAGCTTAAGAGATATTTTGATTGCTCCGGGGTCCCCGCACATGGGCGGGACTATTCATAGATTATGACTATAACAGAGATACCCCTACTACAGAACTGGAGTTACAGGTAAGAAACTACTCCTTCTATGCCCACAGGTGCAGATGTTCATCAATGCAGACTTGTCCCTTACAGGTTAGGCAGCTCACACAGTTGTCTTCACTATTAATGTTGAGGACTGCAAGAATGAAACGTCTCCTGCGCATCAGTGTGCTTGACTTCAAAGCGGTACAGATAGCTCTTTGAGCCTTTTTGGAACAGGCTTTACAACTGACTAGCCAAACAACTACCTACCATATGTTACAAAAAAAGAGAGGCCTTCTCTCTTCCCAGCTGGCCCAAGCAGTAGATTGATCAATCTTCTAAGCAGAATATATCTGGAGACTAGAAAATGTGAGATAAGCCCCACCATCTCGCCTATGCTTCCACTTTCGGGGGGACCGTAATAGTGAAGCTATTCACCTCCCACGAAGAAAAACAAATGAAAACTTTGCCTTGAGGGATCCATAGAGTTGGTCTCTGGGCAATGCCTCATGGATAAATTGGTGAAGAATATTTGCTTATGTTTTTTTTTAATCCTCTACCAATGATTCCGTATGTACTGTGAAAGTGCACCAGGAGCCAATTATACTACTTCTCCCTGCAGCTCCATGTGCATGGGAACAGTGTTACACACATTAGAGGTGGATTATTTGATGCAGTTAACTTTGTTATGCCAAAGACAAACACCCATTGCATGAGAGACTGTACAAGAAATGAGCCACAGTGGTGTTAGCGTTTAATATACGACTTGTAGATAATTGTTAGACTGATACTTGGACTTTTATTAAAACATTGACTAAACATTACTGCCTGACTGCCAAGAAGCACAAATCAGCCAAACTATGCTTAAAACATTGCCCAGACGTCTTCTGGCTTCAAGTCACTGCATTAGGGGTTTGGGCTTTGCTTTTCAGTCAGTGCGGTCATGTGATATACAGCAATCTGTTAGAAGCTTGTAGTGCTTTAGATTCACATGCAGCCTAGCCACTTTCCCAGATGCAAGCACAAGTAAAGATGCATGTCACCAATATAGTTTTTCACTTACTGTAATACTTGTTCCTACTTCAGTACACAGACTTTCTAACACCTTGTATCTCTACACATTCACTTGCTTTTGGGGGCAGGATGGGTGAGACACAAACTGACTTGGAGTTTGTGTTCTGATGCATTACAGGCTTCAAGGAAGGTATTCCGAGTCACCTTGAAACAAGAATTCCCTTGAAGAAAGGTAACTCGTACTATGTTAAGCCCATACGAGAGGAGCGTGTACAGCACATGAAGCTACAGAATTACTAATGGTTACAGGTAAGTCATTTTTTCCTTTGTTTTTTGAGAACCGCGTTTTGTGAAATGCCCTTCTTGCAACAAGACAAGGTAATTAAAGAGTTCACGTCTAT
Organism: Triturus cristatus; assembly: GCF_964204655.1. Lineage (NCBI taxonomy): Eukaryota > Metazoa > Chordata > Amphibia > Caudata > Salamandridae > Triturus > Triturus cristatus. Next base: position 1,187,225,729 of record NC_140579.1, read on the forward strand.
ATGACACACACCAGAAGTGGACCATCTATTTTGCAGTATGTCACTTATGATCCTGAAAGAGCTTGGGGACACCTGCCTTGGGGGGGGGGGGGGGGGGCAAGTGAAAGGTCTTTGAATTGGAAAGTTCTTATCTGCAAAGGAGAGCATAAGTGAGTTTCCCCTTCCACTTAGGAGAACACTAGCCCAACCAGGCACTCTGTCAGACAGCCAGTTGAAATGTTGCATCCATGATCACCCCTCCCACCATTTTCCTTCAGCGTCATGGCATAGGTATCTGGCAGCATGCTTGCTAGTTCAAACAGTGTAATTTGCACTTGTAGAGGGAATTGAGCTCACCAAAGACTGGAATTCTGTGAAAAGACTATCCCTTGATGCTTCTTCCTACCATTCAACCAAAAAGGTACAACAAGCACCATCTACAGGAGCTGCAGGTAGAAGCTAATAAGAAAATAAATTTCCCTTTTGGGCTCATGCTATACAACCACTAATCGTTTCTGTTATAAGTCAGTCAGAATGCACTGAACAAAATCCTTGTCAATAGTCTTTCACTATACCATAAATTATGACGGTCTCCCTTTTATGAGAAAAAACATATGTATTTATTAAAATGCATGTCATTCTATCCATAATGTACAAATTCATAAACATACAATACAATAAAACAACTAAAATCATTGAGTCTCTTGATCAATGTCAGAAATCATCTGTACAGCAATCACAGCATTCAATTAACATATTCTTACAACAGCCTCTATTTGTATACATCTTGTATGAACCGTCAATTATGAGCATACACAAATATGAACAAGCAGTTACTATGTATCGGAGTACTTTTACTTTACAAATGTGTCGATGTTGCGTTTCGGCAGTTCTTCGAATAAAATCCCTGCCTTCTTCAGGACACATTTACATACAAAAATGTTTTCTATATGAAAATAATAGTTAACTATAGGAGAAAAAAAACAACGAAAACCCAATGAATTCAAACATTTATACTCATTACCTCGTAATTTAATTCAGTGCAAACTAATAACGCACAACATCCCCCTCATATATACTAAGTAAGGTATGTTATTACGTTAAAAAAAACTTTCTTATTGGGCAGTCAAACGTTTTTTATAATCATTTAAATAAATACATATGTTTTTTCTTATAAAAGGGATACAGTCATAATGTATGGTATAGAGAAGACTATTGACAAGGATTTTGTTCAGTGCATTCTAATTGACTTATAATGGAAACGATTATTGGTTGTAAGCATGAGCACAAAAGGGAAATTTGCTTTCTTATTAGCTTTACCTACCCTGTCCCTTTTGGCTTAAAAGGTGACTCGCTGATATTTAGCTGCGGGTAGATGCCCATAAATTGCCTTTGAACAAAGGGAAACTGCTGTTACTATTTTCTGGTGCGAAAGAAGTGTCCAAAGCACAAATGCAGAGCTGTCTTCAAATTCAATACTGCAGACAAATGGCTATAAAAAAAAGTTCAGAAGCGGTCAATAAATTATCGCCAGCTGCAAGAGTTGCACTGGATGTGCGCCATCAATACATGTAATGTGTACATTCATGGACCAACAACAAGAAAATATTGCACATTTTTTAGGGGGGAGGGGGACAGGGCAGAGTATTCCAAATGCAAAGTTTTATAGTTCTACAACATTGCATACCTTCTCAAAATGCAAGATTGTGGTAGGGCCACCTTTAAAGAGAAACGAGCTCACCATTAATGGATATCTGCAAGATTATCTCATAAAAGAATCACCGACCAGAAAGCACAGCAAAGATCTTTAGCAACAGCTTGGTTACTATATCATCTTGGACTACAAGAAAAATCTTCCGAAGTCAACATTTGTACCTAACCGATACTGAATGTAGTAGAAGCACTTTTATCTTTTGAGCAGAGACTCTACTATTCAAGAAATATGCTGGAGTCTGTGATCCTCTCCTTAACTCACAGCGCAACAGATTTAATTCCTACTGGGCTTTGTTTTATTGTGCAGCTTTATTGCTCAGAATTCAATACTCCACATGATGGCAACCGTAACAGTGTCTAGAAGGTTAGATGAACTGACCATATGGAGGGCAAGCTGCTGCAAACGAAACTAACAATACAATGATTGGGAAAGCTGACTTTTTCTTCTAACCAACTGGTCCCATTACTTCTCTAATGGGTTGGTGGGCCACATAATAGCTCTCTTAAGATTCAGGATATCTAGACTCTGAAGAAACTACAAACTAGTCTTTACTGGGTTTTTTTTGTTGCAAGCAATCATGTTACTGATGAACAGGACTACAGAATTGTACCATCTGAACAAACCTGTAAATATCCATGAACCATATTGCTTGAAACTCAGGCTGGCATTAGCTTGTGGCCAGGAACCAGATTAGGATGGCAATTCATCTGCTGGATGCTGAGCAGAACCTTCCATGAAAGTCACAGTTGTGTTCTGGCTTAAAAGGCTTTGCGCGATACCTTTCAGTCTAAAAGATGTCCACAAGTAGTGTTAATTCTCAAATGGAAGCAGCAAGGAATATCCAAATTTTCACCAATGTACCTTCCATTTTGTAGTCCTAAAGAAGTCGAAACATACCAAACCAAAATAATTCTGTTTGCCCCACAATGGCATAGCTGTGGTGGTTCCCAGATCTAGTGTCTTTCTTGGAAAGTAGCCGTTTTTGTGGCTATTATGTCAACTTGCAGAGTAACCAAAATCTAAGCCCTGAATGTGCATAAGCCCTACAAATGTTCACAAAAATAGAGCAGTAATGAGAAGTCATCTCACCTTTCTTCAGGAAGTAGTTACCTAGGTTCCTCATAAATAAAACCATACTACTGCCCACTTCCTTTCAAAACTGCACTGCTCCAGTAGAAAATTGTTTGCTTCTTGTGTGTGGGAAGCTTGTTCCATAATTAAGTGTCAAAAACAGATGAGATTAGAAAAGCAAAACACATTTTTGGTAAGTTTTACACTTTTAAAAAGCCTGGGGGTTGCTCGGCGCCTTTTAAACTGTATTAGTGCCATCTTGAATAGTTTTCTTGTTAACTACTGTGTCTTAAGGAGAAAACGATGCAATTCAAATCTGTGCTTTTGACCAATAGTGAAGATCCCAGGAAGGAGTAGAAAGAGTTACGTACCTTTTCCTTCAGAGGCAGCTCACAACCGAGGAAGCTTGGAAGGTGAATTTCTAGTAACATGAAAGCAAAATGGCCTAGCAGATAAGATGTCCCCTGCTCCTCATACAATGCATTTGAGAGCATGGACGCCAGACATGCTCTCATTGTCACACACACAGAATAAACACGTGAAGTACTACACTTCTTATCACATACCACGGTGGAAAGCAAGAAACCCAGTAACGGGGAACTGCAGAAATCGCACAAGGAAGAGATTGGTAGATCGTCCCCCATCAAAGGCATGTACACCAGTGATTAAAATCAGTAGCTATCAACTGAGAGTCCCCACTTAAGCTGCTGTAACGGAGCAGTATCCACCTTGGGATGTGGGTGAAAGAGTACTTTTGGAATATCCTGTAGGAGGCCAGGTAAGCAAGGTAGTTACATGTCTCTCACCATCGTGCTAAACTAGTTCCTAATCTGGTAAGCATGGTCTCTCTGAGATAACCGTGTCTACCTTTTAGTAGTGTTGGCATGAGACAAATTTCTCTAGAGCAGGTGTTCTAAGAATGTAGATGGAACCAAAACAACAATTGATTTGGAGAAACCACCAAGTAAATTTAGTATAATGGAAATGAATGCTAAAATGAGACCAAAACGGCAAAACGTGATCACTCACATTAAAAAAATAGAGTTTCGAAGTATTAGTTCCACTGTGCTCTTCAAATTGAGTTCAGCATGCACAGTCCAAGAAAACGTCTGCATAGTACCTGTAGGAGGCTACAAGAGACTTCCTCTGCCCCCAGGTTCACAGCTCCACTCCCAGTTGCACACTGCATCGTATCGTCAGTCGGGCTGGAGGTCGTGGATAATAGGCAGCCACATCATGTAGTTCCTACATTGTTCATAGCTTTCAATCTTTTTTTTTTTTAGTGATACACCTGCAGAGTACACAGCTCAACTGCCTACATCCTTCGGCCGGCAGAGCAAATCAGAATAAGCCATACACAGCTCACAGGTCTACAGCACGGAGGGCGACCCCGCAAGACGCTGATGAAGCACAGGCCAGGCTTGTCAGGCAAATGCTCTTGCATCACATTTAGCAGAAAAGTTCGAAAACAAAACAGAAAAACACCCCCCCAACCCTCCCCACCCTCTCTGTATCAGCCTCTACCCTCCACCCCGAAGACCCGAGAATCAACAGTCTGGCGCAAAGAAGAGTCAAACCTCCCCAGTGGCCCCTACCGGTTCCAAAGGGATAAGCTGAAGAATTTGCAAATATTTGGGGCACGTAACTTCTCGCAACTCCTTCGACAGAAGCCGCAAGAAAGGGCCCCAGAGCTTCAAGTATTCTGAGCCCCTCCCATCAAGTCTGAGCGATAGGCGCTCCAGCGCAAGCAGATGCCAGAGCCTCCGGAGCCAATCCCTCGAGTCTGGCACAGCCGGAGAGCCCCACTGCGCCAACAAAACCTGCCGCGCCGCTAGCAGCGCCAACGCAAGCTGCCTACCCCTCAGCGTGCGCAGGGGAAAGGACTTGGGATGAGGGAGGCCCAACAGAGTGTGCACGGGTTCCCGCGGCAGCTTGATCTGAAACGCCTCATCAAGGTCGTCCAAGATCGCCGCTCATTACCACACCAGCTTTGGGCATCACCACAACAAGTGAACAAGAGTGCCAGGGTGTCCACACCCCCGCCAGCAAAGACCAGATTTAGTAGGGTCCCAAGACTGAATGCGCGCTGGAGTATTATACCAGTATGCCGCCACCTTATAGGCAGATTCTGCCCCCGCCGTGTCCGACGCTGTATGGTGGGCGCGATAGAAAACATGCTCCCATTCCTTATTCGTTAACGGGCGCCCCAACTCAGTCTCCCAACCAACCCGCGCCTTGGACCGCTGTTGTCTAGGATGCGCCATGATCATTGCATACAGTTCCGAAATGAGCTTCCGGTCATCCTTCTTATAAACCAACCAGCGCTCAAAAGCGGTCAAAGACTGGGACATCAAGGTGAAGTTGGCGGGGAGGGTCACCCAGTGTGCTAGCTGCGCATAGTGGTAGGCGTAGGTGCTCGGTAGGGCAAAATAGTCTTTGCGCAGTTGGGCGAAAGGGATCACTCCATCCGGTTCCAAAAGGGAGCCCACTCTTACACCCCTCCTCCCTCCAGCACTGGAAAACCAGCCGCATCCCGGCGGAAAGTCAGGGTTGTCCACGATAGGGGTCATAGGGGAGGGGAACGTGGTCCACCCCCTGGAGCTCACTAACTGATCCCACACCTTAAGAGTTGGGAAGGTCACTGGGGATGAATAAAGGCCCCATGCCCGATGCTTCCGCGGAAGCCAGAGCTCATGCCAGATATTACAACCAGCAACCGTCTGGTCCATAAAAAGCCAGTGCTTACTGGACGAAGGCTGGTTCCACTCCGTAATATATCGGAGACAAGAGGCCTGATAATATGCCCTTAAATGCGGAAAACCCAGCCCCCTGGCGGACTTCGGTGACGTAACAAGCGGTAAGGCAAGTCTCGGCCTCCTATTGCGCCACAAGAACTTATTAAGCAGGTCCTGTAACTTGCGGAGGGTATCCGGTGGCGGCTGCGCCAAGAGCATCTGGAACAAATAAAGGACCCTCGGCAGCACAGTCATGTTTACCGCCGCAAGCCGCCCATACCAGGCCAGACCAAGACGAGACCAAATCGGATAATGTCTTAGCAGTTTGTTCCATCAATACTCTGTAATTGAGGTGGGCCGTTTTAGCAACAGAAGAGGTCAAGCGGATACCCAGGTAGGAGATGTCAGAATGCACGCACTGGAAGGCAAAATCCCGCTGTAAGTCACTGACATCATCTTCAGGGATAGAAAGATTAAGCACCAGCGATTTGGAAAAATTAACTTTAAATCCTGCCACCAATCCAAAATCTCGGAGCTCTCGCGTCAGATACCGCAAGGTGGTACACGGATTAGTGAGGGAGAGGATAACATCGTCCGCGTAGAGACTAATTTTATGGATGTCGGTGCCAAACTTAATACCCTCAATATCCGGATTCGAGCGTATGCGCTGGGCAAAGGGCTCCATATAGAGCGCGAAAAATAGCGGTGACGGGGCACCCCTGCCTCGTCCCCCTAGAGATGGAGAAGAGGGAGGATTGGCACTCGTTCACCCTCACCGACGCCTTAGGAGCTACATAGAGACAATGCACCCAGCGAAAAAAGTTCTCTCCAAAACCAATAGCGCGCAAAACAGCAAACATGTAGTCCCAGTCCACCCGATCAAAGGCCTTCTCGGCGTCAATGGAAAGGAGACAAGCTTGGGTCTGAGATTGGTAAACCAGGTCAATAAGATGGAGAATACACTTGGTGTTGTCCCCACCCTGGCGCGTAGGAATAAAACCTGATTGATCCAGATCTATGATGCCATCCATCAGCGGACTGAGACGCGCCACCAGAATACTCGTGAACAATTTGGCGTCGATATTTAAGAGGGAAATTGGCCTATACGAGCCACAGTCCCTCGGATCCTTTCCAGGCTTAAGTATTACCGTGATCGCGGCTTCCAACATAGTTGGAGTCACCTCCCCCGTGTGAGAAGTTGGCCTGGCATATGCTGGTCACTAGTTATAGTGGCCACCTTGCACCAGTCCAATTCGACTCTTGGTAGATAGGTTTAAAGACAACCTTTTAAAGAAAGCTATCCTAGTGGTAGCTGTGGAGAGCAGCCTTCAGGCTAAGTCTCTGAGGAATGTAAAGCAGATTGTTTTACCTTATAATCTCTTGAATTACCAAATGAAAAGACACCACACAGGTATATATATCAAATATATATGTATTTATTTCTAAATATACTCTACTAATCTCTTTATGAGATTAGAGCCAGGTAAACATTCAAAAGATCAACAGTTCTCAATAAATTAAGCACAAATATGGCTGTAGCCCTAGGGGCGTACCAGACCATATACTAAAATAATAGGTTAACAAACTCGACTTGCAAAATGAAGAGGCCTAGGGCCTTGGGAATCGCTGGGGCTTCACTTCTGCAGTGTTAGCAGGTAAGTAATCAGCCCACAGGAGACGCGTGCAGTGTCTAAACACACACGCGGGTTTTCAATGTGTTTCAATGGCAAATGTCGCGGTTTGTATTTTACAGTTCTAGGGCACTTCGCAAAAGTCAACAGGCAAGCAACTTACAGGGTAAGTATTTCGAGAGCCAACACACACTTGGGCACCAGAGTGCACGAGTTACCTCACCCAGGGAAGCCGGGTGCATAGGTGTCCTTTGGTGTCAGGTCGCAATGCTGTTTTCAATGGAGATCCTTGAAGACTTGCTGCTTGTGATGACTGAAGAGGTGTCCGTTCGAATCCGACGATGGATTGGAGTTGCAGAAGACCCAGAAATTGAGGGGACAGAGTTCAGAGTCACCTGCCAGTGACCGGTGGCCAGCAAGATGGATGACTACAGCTGTCGCGTCTCTTCAGGTCGATGATGGTGTTTTGTCTCTTCGCTCATGAGGACCAGGAGGGATCGAAGATGACCAGCAGCTGGCTTCGGAGGTTTCCACGACGTCTGCAGCTGATGACGGTGTTGGCACCCGGATTGGAGCCAACAAGCCTTGGCAACTGCAAGTCTCGTGTAGAGTGAAGATTGGCAATGGTGCAGACCAGCAAGGTCTGATGGACTTACCCAGCAAGGGTAAGTGAGGGCAGGCCCAGAGCAACCAGGCGAGCCCTTGAAGTCAATGTGGAAGTCTTCAGGTGAGTTACTAGCCAACGGACAAGCAACCGCAAAGACGCCTTTGCAGGAAAAGTTTACCAACAGCCCACGGTCACTCGGGACGGGGTAGGCTGCTGATTTTCAGTACTAGACCTGCTCGGGACTTGGACAACAAATGGTCCAAAGCACAACTTCGTTGGACGTAGATTAGGGCTTGCACTCGAAATCAGTGCACGGTTCCCTGGTATTGCTGTTCCTCGTCACTCGTGGGGTCCAGATGCCACAGCTTCGCTGGGGACTCAAAATGGCCGTCAAGAGGTCAGGAAATCCGCTTCAGGGGACGCAGGGACTTCGGGCTCCGGTGGGAGCGGTAAAGTTTGCAACCGTTGTTGAAGAGTTTTGGTGCCTGCCAAGCAGGGGAGTCACTCCTTGACTCCACGGGAGATTCTTCAGTCTTCCAGAGATAGTGGAACGTCGAAGGGCCAGGATTCTTCTTAGTAGAGCGTCGTCCAGGTGTAATCTAAGTTGCATTGGCAAGCTTTGGTATCTAATAGTAAAAATATGGGAGGGACTAGCTCTATGACCACTCCTCTAGGAGGGTCAGGGTAGTGGGTGGTTACACCCACTTCCCTTTGTCCAGTTTCGCGCCAGAGCAGGGGCAGGTAGCCCCTGAACCGGTTTGAGCTGGCATATGCACAGAGGAGCCTACTGCTCCCCCAGTGCAGGACTTCAAAGCACTCTAAGAGTGCACCCACCCAGCTCCAATACACTAAATCCTGTCTGGGAGGTGGTGACACCTCCCTGTGACAGGAAACCCTTTGTTGGGCTCCCTCCACTGCGAGTTTCGGTCAGCGGCAGGAGGGCAGCCCGGTATCTGTGCTGGTGGCATCCATTTTGTGATGCCAGGGCTCTAGATGATTTCTACCGTGTAGTACAGTGGGTACATGTCGTCCCCTCTAAAAGGTTGGGATCCTACTCCCACACCAGTTACTGATGTGGGGGTAGGATTCCAAGTTGTTTGACACAAAACACGGCATGTTTTGATGCAGTCATTCCAAAGTTAGCATTTACCGCGAGGTTATAATGCACTTAAGAGTATATGGTTTAACCGCATCCACAAACAGCAGCAGAGAATAGACTCTGCCAGCTGCAGAGGGGTCCTGCTCAGGCAGAAGCACCCCCTCACATAGTAAACCATGCACCCTGCCCTTGGGATTGATAGGGCCAACCATAGGGGTGACTGATAGGTTTATATGTGTGTGTATGGTGAGATATAGGAACCTATACCTCAGTGAGGAGTGCTAACACTACCTCACACAGGCTGCAGTAGCAGGCCTGTGGTGTCAGATTGTGAGTGCTTCCCAGGGGTGGCATAATACATGCTGCAGCCCCTGGTAGGCCTGTGAAGTACCAATGCCCTAGGTACTTAAGGTACCATATACTAGGGGCTCATAAGGTACCACAGTATCCAATCACCAGTGCATCTAATATGCACACCAAGTTGTTTAAGGGAGTAAGCAGATAGGCTGGGGTCCTGGATAGCAGGATCCCAGCCAGACTAGTCAAAAACCATTTAAACACCAGGAAAAAAGTGGGGGCAACCATATAGTCAGATTCCACCTTCCTACACCCCGTCTCCAGGAAAGAGTTAAAAAGACGCGTTAAAAGCGGAGCCAGCTCAGCACAGAAGGTCTTAAAAAACAAAGCGGTGAAACCATCCGGGCTAGGCGATTTGGCAATCTTAAGACGGGCTATCGCCGATATGACTTCCTCAATACAGATGGCAGACTCCAACGCGTCCGCCGACGAGGCAAACAACGGCGTAATATGGCAGGAGGCAAGGTAAGCCTCCCGTTCCTCTGACCCAGTCTCCTCCCTAGTATACAAGCGCTGATAAAAATGACGGAAAGATTCCACAATAAGGGCGTCAGTGGTCTGCTCCACCGCCTGGGAGTCCCGGATGGAATGGATCGCTGTTCGCTGCGCGCTCGCCCGGAGTCTATGGGCCAGTAAACGCCCCCCTTTATCCCCGCTAAGGTAAAATTTATGTCGCAGCCGCAAAAGCGCATACTCGGCCCTGTCGAGGTCCAGGTGCTTCAGCATGCGCCGTTTCGTTTCTAGCTCTCTCCACACCCTAGGCGCTCCGGTTCGCTTATGGAGGGACTCCAGGGCTCCCACCTCCCGCTCCAGCTCCACCCACTTATCCCTACGTAGACGCGCAAACGCGGTCGCCAGCGCTATGAACTCATCCCTGACCACCAGCTTGAGTGCCTCCAAAACCGCTGCCAATGGCGTACTCCCCTGGTCATTAACTGCCAGGTAGGCAACAATCGCGTCCCGTACACGGGTAACCACGGAGTCTGAGTTGAGCAGAGTATCACGCAGGCGCCATCCGATAGAAGGGGGACACGCCGCAGGAGAGCTGAGTTGCACCGAAATGAGGGCATGGTCAGACAGGGAGCAGGGAGGGTAAGAGGGAGGTGGAGGTGAAGAAATGGTCAAGGCGGGCGTAAGTTTTATGCGCTGCTGAGTAGAAAGTATAGTCACGCTCAGTAGGATGCTGTACGCGCCAGACATCATGCAGGCTGCCATCACTCAACCACTGTCTTCCCCCCTGACGTGTCCGCTGCTCCGACCTATCCCGGCACGCATCCATCACCACATTCAAGTCTCCTCCCACTAAGATCATGGTATCAGGAGAAGCCAGCACCTCAGAAAAAGCCGTCTTTAGGAAGGATTCCTGATGTTCATTCGGGGCATATATCGATCCTACAGTGAAGCACATATCCCCCCATTGCACGCAAAGCGCCAAGAGTCTTCCCTTAATCTCAGCAACCTGAGAGAGAATCTTACAATGAGCACGCGCACTAAAAAGAACTGCTACCCCATGCTTTTTAGCCGTGCCAGAAGACCACACCTGCAATGGGAAGCGCCGGTCCCTCATCCGCTTGGTGTCCTTGGAGAGAAGATGAGTCTCCTGCAACAAACACAAATCGCCCCCCGCTCCCTCCAGGAGAGACAGGATAGCGGAGCGCTTAACCGGGGTATTTAAGCCCCTAACATTCAGACTCCTACCCGTGCAGGTCAAGGGGGAAACAGCCAGGGTTCAAGCGCAAGACCCCAGAGCAAGGAGGCGGGCCAACAGGCAGAAACTCTGGGACAGGCATTTCCCAAATCCCAGAGAGCGGAGCACAAACACATTCCCAAAAACAACTCTGTCCCCCCCACCCCGCCCTCCCAGACCCAAAAAAGAACACCACTAACACAGAAAAAGCACTACAAAACGTAGGACCCCAAGTCCCTGAGAAAGGACAACAGTCTGTCACACGAAACAAACGGTGTGGGGAGCGTGGCACCGGGAGAAATGACACCTCGGCACTAAGGGCACCAGCCATCCAACCCCCAAAGGGCAGGTGACGACAAGAATCCCCAACCAGAGACCTCTCCCCTCCGGCGCCGCTAGAAAAAGTCCACCTGATGCCCACTGCAGAAAGTTCATGGAGAGCTGTTGCTGTCCGTCACCTGCGCCACTGAAGTAACCGCAGCCTCTCGTTCCAGAAGGCTAGTGGACACGTCGGGCCCCGAGGGCCGGTGGGAGCGGCCAACTCGCTGCCATCCATCTGAGTGCCTACGTCGCCGCGAGGGTGCGCCAGCCACCCCACCCGGGGAGGGGGGCCGCTCCAATCCCAGAGCCTCATAAGCTGCATTCAAAGAACGGAGCTGAAGGAGTTTACCCTGATACTTAAAGATAAGCCGGAATGGGTGACCCCATGATTATGGGATGTTATTCTCATGTAGGGGAGTTGTAATGGGTTTGAACTCCATGCGTTTCACCAGTGTAGAAGCAGCTAAGTCCTGAAAGAGGGCCGGCTGGTGGCCCTGAAACTGCACTGGGTTAAGATCACGGGCCTTGCGCAGAATTCGCTCCTTAAGCTGGAAATCATGCACGCACACCAATATGTCTGGTGGTGGCGCCTTCGGGCCCCTCGGCAAGCCAACACGGTGCACACGATCCATCTGGATGTCCCGTTCCACTCCCTCCCCAAGAATCTTCCAGAAGAGTTGAAGAACGTAATCACGAAGATCGTCTCCCTCACCTTTCCATGGCACCGCACAAATTCTAATGTTATTCCTTCGGGTCCTGTTTTCAAGGTCCTCGACGTGGGCCTGCAAGTCAAGGTTTTGCTCCCTGAGACGGAGGACATCCTGCTGGAGCTGATGCAAATCATCTTCACGCACAGAGCACACGTGCAGCGCCTCTTGCACACATGTAGTACAGACCCTGAGCGCTGTACTGATTGTTAGTCGCGCCCGGCACCAGAAGTCAATGTTTGAATAAACGAGTTGACCCCAAAGATCCTCAATTGTGCAGTCTGTTTATTGAGTTGTTAACCAGGGACTCCACGGGGCCCGCCCCAGGCAATGCCATCGCCGTCCGCGGGGAGCTTCAGTATTCCCCCGCCGTCTCCGGCCCAACGGCACAACCAAGAGGGATCAGCGGGGCTGCCGGGACGCAGCCAGGCCGGGACCGGAGGGCCCTGCTAGATCCACAAATCAGTGCCTCCCCGCAAGGCAGCGGACCCCGGAAGGTACCAGGGTCCGCGGGTTGCTCCGCCTCTAGCCGCAGGCCCACAGCGTCGGAAGGCGCCGCACCCCGCACCAGTCTCACCAGGCTGCAAATGGTGACCAGCAGCGGCTCAGAGGCAGGCCGCTCCACATCTCCACCGGCGCTCTAGCTCACACCATAAGCGGGTCCCAAGCAGCGCCGTCGCCACCGGCCAGCCATCGCTGAATGTCGTAGATGCAGCGGTCTTCTCTCCACTCCGCCGGCCACGACCACCGATTTCAACTGAGGGCCTGCCGGGCCGCAGCAAGGTCGGGGCCGGGCAAGCCCATGAGGCACGCAGGGTATCACCGCTCCACATAAGAAGGACCACCGGAGGCGGCAGGAAAGTGGCCCCCACGCAGGAGTGGCAAAGCAGGCACGGATGGGCATCAGGGGGCCAGATACTCCATGCGATGTGCAGGCGGCGTCGGAGGGACAGAGAAACACGTCTCACTCAGACGCCATCTTAGCCACGCCCCCACAGGGTGCTTTTAGGTGTTTTCCTGGCATACATCTCCCCGACAGACCGTGTTTGTTCTGTTTCTGCCAAAACCAGTAGATGGAGCCCCCATTTTTCCAAGTGTGAGTCCTTAGTCCTCCATGGGAGAGTTCTCCTTCATGGTACCAGCTCACAAAAGTAGAAGTTGATTTTCAAGTTTCAGCTAGTAATCTTTACAAAGACCAGTGCCACCCCATTTCCAACTGGTGACTGCTCTGCTCTACTTTAAAAATCCTTCCTTTTGAGGCCCCGAAGCAAAACAGGAGATCATTTGTCTGATCCTATTTGAGAATCACAGACAGGTTCTATGGGTGAACAACAGCGCCTGCTCCATAAATTAAAGCAGATCATTTCAGGCTGGTCTGTTACCTGTGGTACACCCCTAAGCAATGAGAGCTATAAGTACACATAAATACTTACTTGCGATGTATTGGTACTCCCAGTGTAGTGCTGTCATGCAGTAACTCCACATGCAGTTTACTTGGATGTATTGACCTACAACCGTTCCTGTCCTGTACCGCCCACTTTGTTCCTGTCATTCTTCACAACATGTACTTGCCAGGCACCATTAGTTATAGTAGCTTTAACAGAGGTGAGAGGATGTCTTTTTTTATTTCCTATCCCTGGTTACTGCAGTTTGCCCCTTTATGGCCCAATCTCTTATACATCTGTGGACAATTCTTAGCAAAGCTACTCAAATGGAAAAAAATGGATACTCCTAGTAAAGCTTACTTTGCATTTTCTCCCCACCTGGTAAAGCAATGCTGTTCTCACCCAAACAGGTTCGGTGGCCGATGACCACCAGGGTCTCTAGAAAAACAGCTTTGAATTATATATAGTCCAAATGTGCCCTATTTGTGCCCCCTCTAAAGTTCTCAAAAGTACCCAGCCTCAACAGATCATTAAAGTCAAGTCAATATCTTCATTTCGGGGTTTTAAATAACAACACATTTGATATATATTAGAATAGATATAAAATATACAAATACAGTGGCCCAATTCAAGATTATAGCACAAAGTTAATGTCTGCAAATGATTAAAAAACTAGCCCGAAGTGTTTCCTTCAAATTCATGCACAGTACTGAAATGCACTCATACCAACAGCAATAAAAGTACTAAAGTATTAGATTGTAATGCAAGCATATGGTGCCCAAAACCTAAATTAAGGCATAATGGACAAATCAATTTTCTTCTTGCGTGATCATATGCTTAGCAGAAGAATAAAACATGTCTATATTTTTCACTGCATTATTGTACATTTTACACAAACAGATGTCAGAAGAATTGCTTTTCCATGTATAGATTAAGCTATAGATACATGCATTCCCACTTGGAAATTTTATATTTAAGTTTTTTGTCTAGTATGGTAAAATTCCATCCATGTAGGACTAAAAGTGGGAAGCAGGTTTAATACTGAGAAATTCATGAGATAGGCTTCCATTTGTCATGCTTAGATGCCATATCCAAATTACGTGGTTCCAAAAGGTTGATTTTAGAGTTCCCTTGGATACCTCGAGAGAAAAAGGATAAGACCACATGCTTCCTAGTCCCAAGGCATAAAGCCATGACAAGGTGAGAGAATTATCTAACTTCAATATTTCTAATAAGCCATGTGTATAGGAACCTAACTCCTCTGTTGACCACAATCTTACCCAAAACATAAGAGGTCTAAGAGTGGCAAGGTGTTCAATTCTCTTAAAGCTAGTATCAAAGTAGAATGGCAAAACAGGAGTGCTTTGGGGTAAATTAAGTACGGATCTAACAAAATAGTTTTCCCTACAAGTCAACACTTGCCATTCCCTAAGTGTCTGCTCCATACATGGCTGTTGATTGGACCTTTCCTCTATAGATCTAAAGAGCAAGAGACTGAGTTATAGATGCTACTGTTCTGTGCATTTTCAAGACCGCTTCAGCTCAGTGGAGCACTGTATCCCAGCTCTTCTCACTATGAGGGTTCCTAGATAATTAGTTGTCTACCTCAAAGCCTATATCCCCCATTCTCAATGCATCCCTGAAGGACTTAAGCAGGGTGTGGGGATTTCTTTAAGATAGAATGTTAAGTTGGTTGCTAGGATAGAATGTTGTCCTATGAAGTGAAGTTAGTCTGAAGAAACTGCTGAAGCAAGCTGGAGGTATCTGTTACTTTCTACTGCTGATAATAAAGACCATCAACCATACTGCTGCGTTGGATGAATCTTTACATTGGCGACGAGTGAAAGTGTGTGCAGGGGGCACATTACTACTACCTCCACCCCTGGATTTTATCCCGTATGTATTTCGAATTTACAGGGAACCCAGCGATTTAATGAGGTTGAAGCTAGCTTGGACTATTTGCTTATGAATGAGAAGTGTATTCTCACAACAAGCGTATTCTGGAAGAGCCTTCTAATTTATGGAGCATGAGTGTACTTTTAAATGAGCGCGTTATCTGAAGCGCTGCCAGTGTGGTCAAGTTTCCTTGCTGTGAACCGCTGGATGTAAGTGTCAACTTACGATTGCCTCAAGACGCATTTCTTATTGTGGATTCAAGCGTGGCAAATATCGGAACTTTGTGACCCTGGGAGTGCAATTGAATCGACACATTTCTAATTTGTTTGCCGAGGATCGAAACGTGGCAAATTTCGAAACTTTGACAACTTATGAAAGGAAGTGATTCGACGTGCCTCCATCACGTGTACATGTAATTGGGCAAATCTGGCTGGCGTTACCAAAAGATAAACGTTCATACCGTTGAAATCAACTTGCATCTTTTGAAGCTCCGAACGCTGCGGACGGCTTGCCTGCATTTTTCATAGCTCCGAACGTGAGCGCCCGTGTCCATCTTCATCCCCTGGTAACCACGTTATAGATTGTGCCCAACCAACCATAGCAACAAGCGTGAACGCCACGTAGTTCATGCGCGGCGGCCATTTTGAATTGGGAAGGAAGCTTATTACAAGAACAAAGAACAAAAGATTTAAATACGAGTAGTTTGTTTTCATGATTTAAGAAAAAATTCTTTAACATACTCTTTCTTTCTAGGTAAAAAAAATACATTCTCAAAAGGTTTAAACACATGTAAATTGCTATCTTTATAATTTAAGAACTATTTCTAAAAGCATTTTCAACATACTTTAACCGAATTGAATTATATATTCTGTGGCATTGACAATGAGTGATCAGAGCATTGCAGCTCCTCCTTCTTTTTTACCTACTCCTGGTGATCCGCCTATCCCTTGGAAAGAATGGAAAAAGTTATTTTTAACCTATGTCCTAGCAACAGGTGCAGACAAGTATGGCCCTATACGAAGACAAGCCATTTTACTACACCATTTGGGTGTTGAAGGGCGTCGTCTTTATGAAGATCTTCCCGAGATTTCTTTGGGGATAGGGGAGGGACATCCCATAAATGTTTATGACATGAGTATGCAAATGTTGGAAAAGAGGTTCGTTTCTAAGATAAACACTGTGTTAGAAAGACATAAATTCTTTTGTCGCGTACAAAAGGTAGATGAGGATATTGCAACTTATGTTGCTGCGTTAAGGGGATTATCATTAACATGTCATTTTGAAGGTTTGGCAGATTTGTTAATACGTGATCAAATAGTTAGATGCACCAATAATAAAAGAGTAAGAGAAAAGTTGCTCATTAAAGACCCCACATTGGAAGAAGCAGTGCAAATAGCAAAGGGACTAGAACATACTGATCTGTGGATTAAGGAAATGGATAAATGTACAAATTCGATTGTATCTAAAAGTGCTCCGGAGAGTTTAGTTTCAAAAACATCAAATTCTAAAGAATTAGAGAACCAAGCAAGTGTTAATGAAAACAAATCCGTAAAACCCATGGGAAGAGTGCAACCTAAGTCTGTTGGTAAGCCTTCTGATGTTGCACAATCCAGTAACTCAATTCCACGAAACAATACACGCGTCTTCAAGTGCTACCGTTGTGGTGCACCAGGTCATATTGCTTCCAGTACCAGGTGTATGGCTAGGAATGCGATATGTAGAGCATGTGGGAAAAGAGGTCACCTTGCCAAAGTATGCAATTTCAAAACCCAATACCTGCATGAAATTGATGACACTTGTGAAAATGTTCAAGAGTTTATGCTATGTGTAGATGGTTTCTCCGTCCTAGGAGATGATTCTTCTAACAATGTTTGTGGCATAGACATTATTACCGAAAGTACTGATAAATTGGAGAAACCACACAGTATTATTAGCTTTGATATGAATAATGTGAAGATGTTAGTTGACTCTGGCAGTTTATACACTCTATTATCGAAGGACATGTACCTTAAAGTATGGGCAGACATGAGCGATTTAAAATCCTGGTGTAAACCAGATATTAAAGCAGTGGGTTATGGGGGCAAAACCATTGACATTGAAGGATTGAAGTGGATGGTAATTGAATTTGCTGGAAGGAAAGTTTATGGACGAATTTATTTGACTGAACAAGGTTCTAATTTGTTAGGATGGCGTCACCAAAAGGACCTTGGAATAGTTTTAAATCCAAATGCTGTTGAACCTGTAAAATCTACAGAAGTCCATATTGTGGATAATTATGACACCAACATCGCAGATAAATTTCCTAATGTTTGCTCAGATAAGCTGGGGAGACTAAAAGATTTTGCCCATAAAATTATCTTAAAAAGAAATGCAGTCCCAGTAGTTCATAAAGTGAGAAATGTTCCACATTTAATGAGAACGCCTCTTAAAAATGAACTAGACAGGTTGTTGAGAGAGGGTATTATTGAACCCATAGAGGCTTCAGAGTGGTTGGCACCCATAGTAGTCGCACCCAAGGATGGTGGGGCCAAGATTCGTTTGTGTGTTGACTTGCGCGACTTAGATAGAAACATTTGGGTAGACAGGCATCCTCTACCCAATATCTCGGAGATGTTGACAGCTATGGGTGGAGGTGTGATTTTTAGTGTCATTGATATGTCAGCAGCATACCATCAAATTGACCTTGATGAAGGATCAAGGCACCTTACTTCATTCATTACGCCACTTGGTGCGTTTCGTTACCGCAGGATGCCATTTGGTTTGGCATCTGCCTCTGCAGTATTTCAGAGAGTTATGGAAAGAGTTTTTGCCAATATGAATAACGTCTTATGTTTTCAAGATGATGTATTGATAGTTGGGAAAAATAGTGATCATCATGATGAAGTGCTTCATAATGTTTTAAAACGTATGGAAATTCATGGCTTAACGATAAAGAAAGAAAAGTGTCAATTAAAAAAGAGTAGTGTGACTTACCTAGGGCACGAGATATTCTTAGAAGGGATAAAACCAAAAAAAATATTGTTTCAGCTATTACAAATGCTCCCATTCCTCTTAGCAATGATCAACTCAAATCTTTTTTAGGATTAGCAGAATACTGTTCTAAGTTTGTAAATGGAGTCACGGAAATTGTTGAACCGTTAAGGTTGTTAATGAAGAATGGAGTCACCTTTGAATGGAATGATGTGTGTGAAAAAGCATTCAATGCTATAAAGCATGGTATCCTTCATGCACCCATCATAGGACACTTCAATGTAAATGCTAGGACTTTCATCACCACTGATGCAAGTGCTGTGGGGATTGGGGCTGTTTTATCCCAAATATGTGATGGGGTAGAAAGAATCATTGGATTCGCCTCTAGAAGGCTCCAAGGAGCTGAGGTATCATACTCAGTGACTGAAAAAGAAGCCCTAGCATGCTGTTGGGGCATCAAGCATTTTAGATATTTTGTGTGGGGATTACCTTTTAAAGTCCGCACGGATCATAAACCATTGGTGCATCTGTTTAAAGGGGGAAGAGGTCTCGAAGGGAATGTAACCCCCAGGATTTCTAGGTGGATATTGTCTGTGCTTGAGTATAATTTTGAGATGGAGTACATGAAGGGATTTAAGAATGTAGTTGCAGATTGTTTATCCAGAATGCCTGTAGATGTAGTTGAAGAAGATTTGAGCGATAGTGTGGAGGCAATCGGGTGTAGTGGGGAACAAGCCTTTGATAAAGAGGAATGGAATACTGCCATGTTGAATGATGGAACTCTTCAAGAAATTATGAAGTGTGTATCAAATGGTTGGAATAAGGTTGACAGTCAGGATGCACGTTTTAGAAGCTATTGTAACGTGGAGAGTGAATTGAGTGTGTCTGAAGGTAAGTTGTGGAGAAGAAGTAATTTAGTACCACCAGTTGGTTTGAGGAGCAAGATAATGAACATAGCTCATGAAGGGCACTTGGGAAGAAACATGACTAAGAGATATATCCGTCAATCTTTCTGGTGGCCAGGAATGGACAGAGACATGGAAGAAGTTGTTAAAGAATGTCATGCATGTGCGAGAAGTGATAAAACAAAGATAGTGAGGCACCTCCATTAGCTTGCGTGGAATTCCCAAAAGGTCCTTGGGAGAGATTAGCAATAGATTTTCTTGGTCCGATATCTAGACTTGGTTCACGTAATAAATTCTTCATGGTTCTTGTAGATTATCATTCTAAGTGGTTTGTTGTGGAATTTACTGACTGCATTGATACAGAAAGAGTGATAGGATTTATGGAAAGGATTTTTATGAATGAGGGAATACCTAAGGTCCTTGTATCGGACAATGGAGTTCAATTGGTCTCTAGAAGAATGAAGGATTTTCTTTGCAAATTGGGTGTTATCCACGAGAGAGTAGCTATGTTCAGACCGCAAGCGAATGGGTTGGTTGAAAGAATTAACCGGTTGTTAATGGATAATATCCAACTTTCATTAGCTAATGGATTGTCGTGGTCTGAGGAACTTAAGAAGTTAGTGTGGTCTTATAGAGTGACGCCACACTCAGTTACGGGTGTTTCTCCATTTGTTTCCCTCAAGGGACGCGAGCCTGGTGTAAAGGAAGTCCCTGGATGGCTTAAAGATAAAGAATGTGTTGTAATCTGTGTGTGGGTCGACCGTGCTGCAGTTAGAAAGAGTGTGGAGGTACAACAAGAGAGCGCAGCAGACAGTTATAATATGAGAAAAGGGGTGAGAGACACTGATATAAAAGTTGGTGATTGGGTTGTTGTGAGGAGAGGTGGCATTGTGATTAAAGGGGAAAGCAAATTCACCCAACGTATACAAGTAAAAGAAGTTAAAAGAAATGTCCTTATTTTAGCTGATGGATCTGCTTGGAGTTCTGGAAATGTTTCTAAATGCAAAACTCCTTGAATTGTTGCAAGGAGTTCTTGAAATGTTTCTAAATGCAAAACTCTTTGAATTGTTGCAACAAAAAAAAATGTATTACTATTTTAAGTTCCTTATGTTAGCTGTATTTTTCATCTAAATTGTATTTTATGTAGGGGGGAAGATGTGTGGGGATTTCTTTAAGATAGAATGTTAAGTTGGTTGCTAGGATAGAATGTTGTCCTATGAAGTGAAGTTAGTCTGAAGAAACTGCTGAAGCAAGCTGGTGGTATCTGTTACTTTCTACTGCTGATAATAAAGACCATCAACCACACTGCTGCGTTGGATGAATCTTTTTATGACCATATACTTGGTCTATTGACTATAAATTTCCAAACCCCACAAATCAAAAAAATATTTAAACTTATCTGGCAAATGGTGGTCTTTAAAGAAGACAGTATTCATTTGCTGAGAGACAAGAGAGGGTGAACTTACACTCCTTAGGTTACCCCTCTTGATCTACGTATTTAACTGGAGTGGTAATCAAATGACCTCTGTCTAGCACTTACAGAAGTCTGGAGATTAAACCTTGAACCAAATGTTTCACTTCTTCTAATTCTTTTGATGGAGAATCCAGCCTGCAGTTACTATTATCCTCCTTATTCTCCTCATTGTTTAGATTTGGAAGTATCCTGTTTATCATTAATTAGCTCGCCAAGTGATCAAATCTATTGGTACAAATGACTGAGGGCTGTACATAAGGAAGGTCAGCAGAAATAGGGCTTCTAGGTCTGACTTGGGGTAGATAGATAGACAGATATGACAGCAAGGTGTGGTTAGGCCACAGGAAGCTGGTTAAAACTCCTCAGGTTAGCAGGGGAGGAGGACAAAGCTACTGGGGATACAGTAGCAGTATCGGGAAGTGTCATAAAGCCCTTAAAATGACAATTCTGTGCCTTTTAGGTTGAAGCCCACCAGACCGTGCAGCTGTCTGGTTGCAAAAGACTTCTTGTGGGCATTCTGAAAGCTTCCCTGGGAATGCATTCCCCCTATTGCTTACCATTGGCTTTGTGGGTTGTTCCTCACATTTTCTGGCTTTCCATATGTTGGCTTTATTTGTTTTAGGCTGCCTAACATGTCTTTATCCCTCTCATGGAGCAAATCTTGTTTATCAACGCTTCTTGTATTCTTCCATGAGCCCTCCTTTCTTAAATCAGGCCTTTCAATTTTGTTCTTATATTGTCACATTTGCAGTGCAATCAGAGACTGAGGTTGACTTTCAGGCTCTCTCTTCCGAAGGAGTTTGGTGTTTACTTTCTCTGACTTTAAAGTGAGAGGCTTTATGTGACAATCTTGTTGGGTACTGGGAAAGAAAAAGATTTTTTCTAGCACACAGCAAAAAGTAAATGTCTGCAAATGAACTGTGCAAATATTTCAGAATATATTGGAAGTAGGGAAACATAATTGAAGCACATTTTTCTGTAATTCGTTAGTGTGGTGGAAACAAATATTTTAATTTGATCAAAACAAATCAGTACAACACTAGGTAATGCCATTTCCACACATTATCATTTGTGTGCGGCATAGTTTTGTCAGTAAAACTGTATGTGCAAATGTAATGGTTATTTCAATTAAAAATGTGTTGTCTGTAATGGTAGTGTGCTCCCACACCTTGCATACTCCACACTACTCCACTCTACAACATTTTACTCCACTGTGAGCCACTGCCCTCCAATCTATGACACTCTACTACCATCTATGGCACTTCACTCCACCACACTCCACGCCACTCCATGCCACTTCACTCTAGGCCACTCTATCCCACTCTACTCCACTCTATGCCACTCTACTCCACTCAGATTTATGCCACTCCACTCTACGACACGTTATACCCCTCCACCCTATTACACTCTAATTTGCTCCATGGCACTCTATGCCACTCTACTCTGACACTCTGCGACACATTACTGCACTCGACGACCCTCTACTATTGGCTGTTTATCCCTTATGGGAGAGGAGTGTCTCTCCCCCCCCCCCCCTCGATAACGGTGCATGAAACAAATAAAATGATAATGAAGAGACATCATTCCCATTTTATTTTTCATTTCAGCGGAGCTGAGTGGCTGCTCTGTGGGGCCATAACTGCTGATTGGCAGCAGGGAGCAGTGTTGCTGGCTGCTCCAGTTTAAACAGTACATGTGTCTTTTTGGCTGTCTGTCTTGCGACGGCTAGTCTGACATTGCCATTTTCAACCTCTCCACCCAGCTGTCTTGAAAAGCTGGGTGGAGAGTAGGCACAGGCCCCCAGTGCCTAATAGAGCATCGAGGCATCCTACTCCAGACAATCCTGGTTCTTATCTGCAGCATCCGGATTTGCAGAGGGGAGCTGGTCGAGGCTCCAGGAGGACTCCCGCTGACTGCCTTCCAGAAGAAATTTTCAAACAACAATGGGGTTTGTCCTAATCCTCCTACCACATCTGGGCAAAGAACTTCTAACAAAAAAGAGAGATGTTGTGGAGGAATAGATACCACACAAAATTCAGTAGGGAAAACACAAATTAGCTCCTACTTGCAGGCACTTAGTCCCTTAGTATTATTTATGCTTCTTTCTATAATCACATACAACTCCAAATTCAGTTAAGAGCAATTCTTTATATTTCTTTAATTCTTAATAATTTTTCTCAACACAAAAACATAAGGAAATCTCAAACATTTACAGAAAAAATGAAAATAAATCAATCTGTACTATACAATTATAATTCCTTCCTACCCATTCTTTTTCAAACAAAATTGGTTGCTACATGTTTTCAAGCAATCCAACAAAGAGTTAGTCCAGTACACACTCGATGGGATAGAACAACCCTCCACTCAGTCCAAATAAGTGTGTATCCAAATTCTTTTTGTGGTGCTTGTATTCTGTCGGACTCCTCTGGTCTGTAGGGTCGACGTGTTTCGGCCCAACGATTCAGGCCTCATCAGGACATGGGCAAAAGGAAAAATATAGCACCACACAGCGGGGCCAATTCCCAAAGGTCAGGTATCAAGGCACCAGTGCATTTGAGTGTGTATGTAATCACAAATGGAGATCCATTCTTTTTAAAACAAAATTGGTTGCTACATGTTTTCAAGCAATCCAACAGAGAGGTAGTCCAGTACACAATTGAGGGGATTGATCAACCCTCCACTCAGTCCAAATCAGTGTGTATCCAATTTCTTTTTGTGGTGCTAGTATTTTGTCGAACTTCTCTGGTCTGTAGGGTCGACGCGTTTCGGCTCAACGATTCGGGCCTCCTCAGGACATGGACTAAAGGAAAAATACAACCTGCGCATCTCACACCCAGTGCTCAGGGCTGTTTATTTATGGAGCCCCCCCTTGTCATGTGCTACTAAATGGTAGCTCATATCATTGACCCTACATCTAAGCATGCACACATCTCCATTTTGGGCCTCTGATCTAAACCAGGAGTCTAGGACAAAGGGGGACCCGATTACTCAGTAGCACAGGAAAAAGGGGGGGCTCCATAAATAAACAGCCCTGAGCACCGAGTGTGAGGCGCACAGGTTGTATTCTTCCTTTTGCCCATGTCCTGATGCTGCCCGAATCGTTGGGCTGAAACGCGTCAACACCACAGACCAGAGGAGTCCGACAGAATACTAGCACCACAAAAAGAAATTGGATACACCCTCATTTGAACTGAGTGGAGGGTTGATCTATTCCCTCGAGTGTGTACTGGACTACTTCTTTGTTGGATTGCTTGAAAACATGTAGCAACCAATTTTGTTTCAAAATGAATGGGTAGGAAAGAATTGTAATTGTATGGTACAGATTTTTTTTTTTTTGGGGGTAAATGTTTGAGGTTCCTTTTTAGGTCTCGCCTGGCGTGGGCTGCGCGCATGCGCAGTCTCGCTGGCGAGATTTAATGATATGAAGGTATTTTCTGTAAGGGGCATTAAGCCCCGCCCCTCTTTTCCATTGGCTGGCGTCACCGTTAATGCTAAACGGTGGCCAGCCATTGGAAAAGAGGTGTCGGTGACGTATTTGCTTGGCTTTCTGAGCCGTCCCATATGGACGCCCTGGCCTGCTTTGCGTTCGTCGCAAAAGGTTTCTTATCTCTATGGGGCCAAACACATGGCCCCATAAAGACAAGAAACCTTTTCCCAGGCGAGGCCGTCAAAGTGGAACGGCAGAAAAAGCCCTGCAAATACGTCATGGCGTGCGCTTGTTACAATAGCGATCCCGAAAGCGATGTTTACAAACAGCTACTGGAGGGCAGCACAAGGCAGAAGACGCGAACCAGCGCTGCTCCTGGAGGTGTAAAAGATTATTTCCGCAGCTAGAAGGGATTATGTTACGTTCAAAAACCACGCGCGAAAAAATTCCATCACGGCTGAATGAAAAATATCATTTGATGGCCAGAGTTTGGAATGCAAGGAAGGGTCAATTACAGGGATGTGGACGAGGATTTATAAAAGATCAAAGCAAAATGAGAGAAGGTGTGGGAAGCACCTTGAAGTAGCCTGCGTAGTGGGTGCTAGAGAACCTCTCCGGGATGCACTTAGAGTGAACCCCTGATGGTGCTAAACAACAGCGACCCCCCCCAGCCTCCACTGCAGCGGGGCTGTTCTAGGAAAAGTCCTCTGATAAGAGCAGGCAGGAGTGCATTATTGTCTTGCGTCTATCATCTTCCCTCTCTCCCGTCGCTGCTCGTGACCATGCGCCCCCTTCTATCTGGTAAATAATCAGAGAACTCTTTTCACTTTCGGAACCGGCAGCAGATGTCTTTCATTAGTCTGTCCAAACCTGCCATTGTGTGCCATCAATGCTGCAGCAGTCCTGGAGAAATGTGTCATGAGTGCTTTTGTGTGTGCGTCTGTGCATGTATGAGGGTTGTGTGCGGACGCACGTGTGTGTGTGCACCTGTGCATGTATCAAAGACTGTGTTCACATGTGTGTGTGCTTGTGCATGTCTGTGCGTGTGATGGTGTGTGCATGTACTTGGGGGTTTTTGTACTAGAGCATGTGATTCTATGTGTGCTTGTGCGCGCAGATGTTTCTGGATGTGTGCTTATGTCTGTGCGTGTTTTGGTGTGTGCATGTACTTGAGTGTTTTTGTACTAGAGCATGGGACTGTATGTGCGCTTGTGCGTGTGGATGTTTCTGTATGCCTACTTGTGTGCGCGCTTCTGTTCACGTATGAGTGTGTGCACATTTGTGTGTGCTTGTGCATGTCTGTGCGTGTGATGGTGTGTGTGTGTGTACTTATGTTTATGTCCTTGGGTGTTTTTGTTCTGGAGCATGTGATTGAAAGTGTGCTTGTGTTTTTGGTAGTTTCTGTATGTGTGCTTGTGTGCGTGTCCTTCTGTGCGTGTATGAGAGTGAGAGCGCATTTGTGTCTCCTGCATCACTCGTTTGCGAGAGTTTGAGCTATTGGCATGGTAAATGACAATGCTTTTTATTTATGTGTTTTGAAAATATGCAAGCGGTGTTTATAGTCCGTGCTTACAAGAAGCAAGGCTGCCAGTAACTGCACTTCTTTTACGGCCATCCTTGCTTCTATAAGTACAAAGTGCGTATTTACACACCGTTTGCAAGTTTTCAAAACACATAAATAAAAGGCGTTGTCATTTACAATGCCAATAGCTCAAACTCTCGCAAATGCGAGACCTATTGCATTGCACATGCTTGTTTTCTTTCCTTTCTTGGTGATCTTGCAACCTGTTTTGTCCCAGAAGTAGCATTTCTTAGTCTATTAAAAACATGTGCCTGTCGGGTGTGTGAAAGCAACTGTTCCTTTGCTGCTGTTCTTTGTTAAATACTCCCCCTGCAGCACCCAAATGATGGTTATCTTGTTTAATATACTTATATTTTTTAAATGCTTAGGGGGAGTATCAAGGGTGATTCTGAGCCAGCAGATCGGAGTCCAAACGGTGATAATGCTTAGGTTTTTTCGCATGCACAGCGCTTGCGATGTGCTTGTGAAATCTATTGTTTTTAATATAAATTTTAAAAGGGGCTTACATCCTTCCCTCCTGGCTTTTAGTTGGTTCTTGTGCTTGCTGCTTACTTTTCCTCCATTTCTATTGGCTATAGCATATTTTCTTGCATTTACCAATGCTTTTTCGTTGTTTGCTTCTCTTATCAATTTCCTGTTGCCGAAATACTGTAACCATCCTCTTCGGTGGAAATATTTTTTCATAGTGTTTTGCCTCTATCTGCTTTTTTTTCTTGCAGCAGATTTACATAGCACAATCTATCACCCGGAGAGATGACATGATTTGCCCAGAATCACAGGATGTTGAGCCGCTGAGACTCAAACCAGGATCCTGAGCTCTCAAGTCAGCAGCTTTGGCCACTGCGCCGCATCCTCTCCACTCCAGTGATACTTGTCAGGGAGCTCTTTCCTTCGTCCCTTTGTCCTGGATGGTGATTGATTAAAAACAGCTCATTATTCATCATATAGGCGAAACCGATGCATAACCAATGATTGTTTGAGTAGGCGGTACAGTGTATTGCTGTTGTCTACCAGCAAAGGAACATAGGATTGATGAGGGGTGTGTAATTAGGAGTTCATGTCCAGCAGACGATAAATCCTTTGTTTAATAGCAAGTGAAGTATGGTCGGAACTTGGGTGTGAAAGCAAACTGCATCACATGTTTGTTGGCGGACAATATTCTGTTCACTAACGAGGAGTCATCGGCTACGATTGTTTGGTGAATTTCCGAAAGGTTGCCACCTTGTGTATTGAGTGTGGAAGACTGTAGATTGGCCTTAGTGATTCCTTGGCAGAATATTTGTTCTGTGAAGTTCTTTAAGTGGGTTGAATATATATATATATATATATATATATATATATTCTAAGCGGCCGTTACCAAAGAACTGCAATTAAGAATCCTTTCCAAGAGGCGTGACCTGTGTAATTAAGGGTGTGGCTTAAAATGTGTAAACTAAAACCCTGTGCTTCACACAGCCTGCCACCTGACCAGTATTTGGGAGAGAGTCTCAGTTTTCTGTTATTGCATCAAGACCCACTTTACAAAAGCAACACGTATACCTGAAATAAGCCAGCCCTATTGACTTTGCCAATGCTTGTTAGTTGTATCAGCTAAATGAATAACATCCATTTAGTTAAGAATAGTTACAATTGGAAATGTGTCAATTCTGAAAATATGGAGATAAAAACTACTAAGATCTGTGGAGGGGTTAGTGGCCTTTGGGTGTCTCAGACACTCCAATTCACTCATTTACGCCACATTGTTCTGGATTCTCTCTGCTACCCACTTATGCCATGTTTCTCCCCACATCTTTCTGTAACCCTCTATATACATAACTCACACTTTCCCACAATTTCAACTTGCACATAAGTCACCATTGCTGTGTGCACTCCTCGGAGAGGCCGATGACTGGATGTGCATGTAGTCTACACACCTTTGAACCACTAACGGATACCATCGGAAACTCGCACTCCTTGACCCTAAACTTAAGAACTGTCAATCGTGCCACGTCACATGCCACCTCCCACCGCCAAAGCCACTCGGACACCTTGTTGCGACTCCGTTCAAAGAATGCACTATACAAGATCATGGGGGAAAAAGCTAGTACACTCGGGGAATACAAAAGGAAGTAAAACTGAATTGTTAACCGAATTGAATCTCTGACATGGAAAGCCTTAAGGATTTTTTACAGTCTTTATTGAGAAATCCATCAGAGTTTTGCCAGTAAACTTAAGTGAATATAGAGCTCGACTGGGACTAGTTTCCAGGCCTATGTTTACTTAATGCAGGGTCTTGACCCTACACGTCCCGCCCCACTTTAAGCCCTGGTCCGATGTTTAAAAGTTGCAAACTTCAGTGCCTTGGTTCATTTGAATATTGTCTTGCTCCGTCTGTTGCAGTATTCTCATTTGCCCTGTGCACCACACAATAACGCCCCACCTCCCATTCCAGAATGCCAAATCTGTGTCCTATTTAGATAAATGCCTAAAATGCTCTAAATTAAAGTTTCCAAAATGTGGAATAGCCTGTTGTTGCTAACTTGCTAAATCCTGCTGGGAGTTATACATATTTTGTAATGTTACCCACCGGTTCAGTAGTTTTAGAAGCCCAGTCTCGTCTGAATTATGTGGTTGCATTTTTCTAGGGTCACAGGTTGTTCCCCGCGAACAGCCCCATATTCTTTTAAATAAACGGTATTGTAGCAGTTACACAAGAGGTGCTTAAAGCGGAACAGCATGGAACAGGATCAGCTCTTTCCATTCCAAAGACCGCAAGCCGTGTAACCTATTAAAGTCTGGGGTTTTTCGAGGTTGAAAAGGCAAAGTGTTTGGAATTCCTCGCTGATTTACTGCACAGACAAGTCTGTGGTTGGTCCTAGAATTTCGAAATGTTTGCCTTAACATCTGTTGAATTGCATGAGTGTTCAACTTTCTGCATTCCGAGGTACCGCAAAGCATTTGCTGATGGAAGATGCAGTCTTTGGTTATCAAAGGAGACTGTTTCCTGTGGTTTGTCTGCTCTAAGTTTATGGAGGGTTTCTGTGTTGTGGGATTTCTACATGTCTGCATGAGTAAATGTTAAGTGTGCTAGCGGAATGTAGTCGCCCTGTCATGTTTTGTGATTGCAAATACTGAATCTAAATAAACCACATTCCTCAGACAGTTTTACAGTCCTCCATTATGAAAACAATTTTGCTTGCCAGTTTTGTTTTCAGTAGCCATCCTGCTATAGCCTGCAGTTGCTGCTAATAATTGGTTATCCGTTAATGAACTATGCTATTTACTGATGATAATGGAAGTGAAAGCAGGATTTTGATGTTTCGTATGAGCCGTAGGCCATGACATAAATTGACCTTTTATTATTGACCTCTATTGCAATAATGAAACAATATTGGGTAAGGGAGTTTAGTGGTGGGTAGTAGAAGGGTCTGAGATTCCTTATCTAGTCTTGCCCCCCTTACACAGATGGTTGTTGGCTACTACCAGCGTTGGTATTGTAGTCTGTTTACAGTTTCTCCAGTGATCCATGCAAGTAACAATAGTCCTGGCCCCATGTTTCTCTCCACCACTTCTCAATAGTATGGTAGTTGTCTAACTGGAACATAGCCTTGACACTCATCAATAAATAACTTTACGTCTAAAGAACTTAAATCTCTAAAGTGTTCGTTTTAATTGTACCCTATTGGAGATCAAAAGGACTGCGTTTTTTAAACACTGTATAATAGAAAGCACTGAAGTCTAAATCACACCTTTTGGAGTCTTCCAAGCCCTAAGTGAAGAATCTTCAAAAGTCTCGCCCTATGACAGTGCTAATGTGTTGTTGCTTGCGAGAGAGATTGTTTGCTACAAGGAGCTTGGAGACTGCCCATTACTTAACATTTGTTGGCTTCATTGTCACTCTTATTTGCTGCCTCTTAATTGGCCTGCAGGTGCCAGTTTCACTTCCTCTTTCGTGTGGAATGTGGACATAGTATTGATTGCTTCATTTTAATTAGTGTCCTTCTGCTGTGCTCTCTGTGATTCAGTTACTATTTTTCTTCTTCTGTATTGCTTCTTCCCTCCCACACCCTGTTGTCTGTGTTGTCCCACTCCCCACACGCCATAGGGATAAAATAGCACTATGTGGTGGCCAGCGCTGGCCGTACCATAGCCACTTTTTTTTTACCCCTACTGTGATCTGTGTTGCTTGTTCCCTTACTCCCGTTTTCCAGGCTCTCTCTGGTGGGGGGCTCAGTTAGGGGGACTTTGGATCACTTTATCACCAGGGCCGCTTCTGTTTTAGAACAAGAGATTGCTATTACGGAACGCCGTTTATCACTGGACCCTATTTATCAGAAGCGTTCGTCCCTGGGCCACATTCAACAGGTTCCTTCTCCTTCAACTAGGACCTCTGACCCTGATCCCATCGACGACGCTGGCCCTTCCGTGCAATCATATGACCCAATAGACATAGCGGCTACTCCAAAGGAAATTGACATATGCCCTTCTAATTCGCAATCATTAATGGTCACTTCTTTTGAGGACCTAATCCCAACTTATACGGCCAAGATACCTAAGAGAAAAGCCGTAAAAAATAGATCCTCTTCCTCTAAGCTTATAGTTAAAAAAATTCCTATTGCTCCAACAAAAAAAAGGAGAAATGACTGTCATCCTGATGTGCTTAAACCCATACCTCAATTAACACCGACCCTCACACGAGCTAGGTCTTCAACACTCCCGATACAGCCTCCCATCTCTCCTTTCTCCAACTTATTGGCTGACATAGAGCACCTGGTAAGATCTTTACTTTCACCTTTAGTGGAGAGAGTTAAGAATATTGCAACACAGCTAACATGCCTGGAAGCATCTCACGCTTCACTTATTGCATCAAATAACGACCTGAATTCCCACCTATGTAAAAACCCTACTGTGGCTACTATGCCCCCCCTTTCACTCAAACAACTACTCAGCCTAATACATCGAATCATAGAGAGAACATATCTGTTCCTCTGCCTATAGCAGAGAAACAATTCACCGCCAAGGGGGCTTTAAGAGAAGATCAACTCTCCAACCCTGCAGTGTCCCTGGGTAATAACATCAACTGGCAGCCCACCTCGGATCACAAACTGGATAAAAGCTCTTACATCGACCTGCCCCCCGAAGCGGCTCCCTACGTAGTGACACTCACTGGCGTCCCAGTGCTTGCCCAGGGTAAAACGGAGAGATACCAGGAACTCAAAAATAAAGTAGTATACTGGCTGACCCAAAATAGACCACTCCCCCCTGAAATTAATGGTGAAATATTCCATGTGAGGACATTTAAATGGTTGGGCCCTAGACCGAAGGACATCCAGGGTGATATCATTATAATTAATTTTAGAGATCGTAGGGTGTTACCCCACATAGTGGATTGGTACACCCCGAGCAGGGGTATGGGAATTTCAACGGTCGACTTAAGTTATTTTTACCCCCGCTCCCTCTTGTCAAATCCCACATTTTCACACCCACCATCGAGGTTCAATATCGAGGCTCACCACTTCACTCAGATATGCCACTCTTTCAGGTTTGGATGAACAGGATTGACTTCTTAACCTTGGACTTATGGCTGATAACTTTTCTACCACGAGCATTTTGCCAATTATCCTAGAATCTGACAACCTTAATTCCAAGAACAACACACTGCTCATTGACAATACGGGGAGGAAGTCAACTTCTGGCATTGTCCCTCACTTCCCATCTCTAGAGCCAATGTCTTTGACTGATTGTTTGATAACCAATCTTTCTTCCAATTATTTAGCCCACAGAGATATTTCCCTCCCTAAAATTCCCTTGCAATTCTCAGAATCTACTGAGATTGTAACAGACTCTACGACTGGTAACACCGGTACGGATGAACTCCTGCAGGGTGATAGTCTTTTGTCCTGGAATGTGGCAGGTCTCCTCGACAAATTGACTAACCCCGTATGGATTCAAACCGTTTCCCGTTACAGTATCATCTGCTTACAGGAAACTTGGACTGCCACAGAGCTCCATCTCTTAGGGTATCAGACCTTTCATACCCCAGCCTCTCCCAGCCCCCATGGTAGAAGCAAGGGGGGGACTTTCGACCTACATTTCTGTAGAATGTCGATTAAAACCAGCCTTTGTCACAGGGACCTCAAATTACCAGCTTATTAGCTTGACCGGTGGCTCTTTTAAAAACATTGTCCTGGTCAATTTTTACAATAACATTCCAAGCTCTCACTTGGATCTGGTGCTTAATGGATTAAAAAACGATCTAATTAAAATGGAGTCCCAAAATAATTCTGACACTCTAATTATTTTGCTGGGTGATTTTAATTGCCCTCTGTGCCCACAGAGTACTAAAGGTTCCTGTGGACTGACAATTGACATGGACGACCCTCCTAGTCACTTTCGCCACACTAAACTAGGAGATCTTTTAAATGGCTTAACATCCCATTTCAATTTATCCTTTGTCAATGACCTATGCCTCCCACCCAAGTGCTTTAAACCCACTTATAATGGGAGAGGTTGTCATACCACGATTGATTATACACTTATATATACCAAGTACTCAGGGTCGATACTTACTTGGGAGACCCTTGACACTGTTATTAGCGATCACTATCCAATCGGGGTAACTTTAAAGCTAACCCCGTACGCTAAGGACAAGGTCAGGCAGAATCCCCCTTATTTTCCTCCCCTGCAGCCGGGAACCACTATGGGCCTCTTCCTTAAATGGGACAAAGTGGTTCCCCTCACTTTTCTTAACACTCTGGTTAATAATGTATATGATCACATTCAAACTTGTTTGTCACTCACAGAAAATCCGCAGACAATAACCAATTCTTTTTCCGTAATTTTGTCAGAAATCAAAACTCTGCTTGCACGTGCCCCAAGGAAATCTCCCCCACTTACTCACGGCTGGTTCGATAGGAACTGTTCCAAAGCTTTGCGACTCCTGAAAGTAGCTTTGAAATCTAATCCTAGAAACCGTCTAGAAGTCCAGCAAGCCAGACATAACTATCGCACTACGCGTCTGGCAAGGAAAAAACAGCTGAAGTCGCAGGCTTGGTTAGCCCTCGTGGAAGCCTCTGGGAAGAGGGATAATACCGCCTTCTGGAGGGCAGTCAATGCTCCCTTTTTTTGACCCTCTCAGCTCCCGATTTTGGATTTAGCCATAGCTCCCGAAACTTGGGTTAAACATTTTAGCACCCTATACAACCCTACTGATTCGGCTAATCGATTGTATGAGTGGGAAAGTGACTCCAATTCCCCCTCTGATTTAACTATCACTACCTTTTTCCCCCTAAACATTTTATTCGACCACGCCGAAGTACTGATGGCCCTAAAACAAAGTCCCTCTGGGAAAGCCCCAGGTCCGGATTGCGTCCCAATAGACGTTTTTAAATCACAGCCTGATCTATGGGCTCCACTGCTTACTAATGTATTGAATTCTTTGAATACCACTGGTATTATTCCCACTTGGCCCGAGGCAATTGTCGTCCCGATTTTTAAAAAAGGCGCGAGGGATAATCCCGCCAATTATCGCCCAATCTCACTTTTAGACTCCCTCATGAAGGTAGCCGGGCGAATTATTTTAAATAGAATACATGACTGGTTAAGCGATCAAGATATTATCTCCAACTTGCAATATGGCTTCAGACAAGGTAAGGGCACTATTGAACAGGGTCTAAACCTGACCCTTATAATAGCCAAATATACCCAGGCCAAAAAAAGAAATCTCTTCATAACCTTTGTAGACCTCAGCTCTGCATTTGACTGTGTTGATCATATGCAGTTATGGGAATCCCTCGCAGAGATTGGTTTAGATCCCCCCATTCTTTCATTTATTAAAGAGCTGTACAGGGATGCATCGGCCCGCGTGAGATATGGTAATAATGGAGAATGTTCTGACAGGTTTTTCATCAGGCGAGGCGTCAGACAGGGTTGTATATTAGCTCCCTTACTTTTCACCCTTTATATTAACTCCATTAGCCATCATCTGAACAGAACTTTTCACGACTATCCCACAATAAACGGTAAACCTATACCCATTCTGCTCTACGCAGACGATGCCGCAATTATGTCCCAGACTCGCATGGGGCTACAAAGGGCAGTCAACGAATTTACTGACTTTATGTCAAGGAGAGGCCTAAATGTTAATACCTCCAAAACTTACACCATGTCCTGTGGCCTAGGGATCGGAAAAAAGCCATGTTCTATCTTTCTGAATGGCAACAAATTGGATAATATTGATAGTTTCCCTTATTTGGGCATTATTTTTAACAAGAGGGGCACTTGGCGAGCTGCGGCTCAAGCCAGAGGTTTAGCATTGTCTAAAGCCATAGGAGCACTGACCAACTTTTCCAAAAAACTAGGGGGTCGTCCAATAAGCCCTTTACTTCAGATCTATCGGGCGAAGTGCATCTCAACTGGCATCTATGGATCCGGGATTTGGGGTATTGAACCCGTTGATCAAATTCAACGCCTCGAGAATGCTTTCTTACGTTATCTCCTGGCTGTCCCTCCTGGCACCTCCACCTATATGGTGCACACTGAATTGGGCCTCACATACATCGCGGACACGATCAATTCTTCCCCCCTTATTTTATGGCACAAAGTCTGGACCAATGAAGAGATACCTTTTAATAGGGAAATTATTACAGATTGTCTAAAATTGAAAGAGGTCAAGAACATTAAATGGTTGCTCCTGACCCGCTTTCGTACCAATACTTTTTTTAGACTTCTAACTTTTCCCAATCCAAATTGTTGGTCCAGTGACCTACTGAAGTGTCCTTGCGATGGCCTTTCGACCCAATCTAACATTCATTGTATTCTATTCTGTAGATTTTATCAATTGCCAAGGACTATTTTTCTTAAACCGTTGCTTAAATCATGGGGATTACGTTCATGTAAAATGGCTTATCAAAAACTAAAAACCCTGGAAACTCCTTTAGCCCTGGCAGCCATTTCATCTTATCTGAAAATGATCTTGAGGCAGCGGTCATCAATGCAGACCTAAGTTGATATATATCTTGATGCTTTGATTGTGTATCTGTACTTTTTATCTGATCTTAACTATGTTACAAAATAACTGAAATTTTTATTTGTTTTTAATGGATTTTTATATTCAAGTGTATGCACTTTTATGATACTGTTTTTGTACATATCGAATAAAGTTCATTATCTATCTATCTACTCCCGTTTTCCATGTTGCCTGGTCCCTCCCATCATCCCTGCATCTCTTGGCCACACCCACCTCTCATAAGAAAAAAACCCCACTATGATTCGTCCAGCGCTAGCCGCATCATACCCCTTTTTCCCCCTAACTTTTAGCCATGCTGCAGAGCTGCTGCACTGCTCTACAGCATGGCTAAAAGACATTGGCAAATCTAATATCTTTCACGTTGGGAAGACCTTTTGGCTTTGCCAATACTTGTTTGATGATGCAGATGTGCCTGCTTGATGCAGTGATGTCGCTACAAAAATGCTCTCTCATGTCTCTTTCAGAGGCTCTTAAATAAAGCATTAGCTGTCCGAAACAAATGGCACTATTTTCTGTGATGGTATCCATCTACATAATCTACACTCATCCATGGTAACACAGGACCAACCATGATCTTGACGGAATGTGGATCAGTTAACGAAATGTGATCGCGGATGCCCATAGATTCATTTTCAATGCATCTTCCCAACAAATTACAGTATGCCTTGCCTGTCTTGTTTGTCTTGCATTTCATTAGTGTTCTGTGTAGGACTCTAAAAAGGAATTCCTCAAAGTGCCTCTCAGTAGGGATGTGATTACAATTGGCATAATGCTTTAGTTATTGTGTTGTTATTACAGGAGCTGACTTTTTACAGTGCCTATTTTCTGTCTCAGTAAAATTGTTTAAATTGCTCAACAAAACGCTGTAGAGCATAAAGTTGAAAAAGTGGTGCACAGATCATTCTATTGATAACCGAGTTGGAGCAAGATCATAGTCTAAACATTTGGAGAGGACTTTGGGGACACCAAGACACCAACAGTTTTAGTCTACATCTTTCCATCCTCATATTCACCAGCAAAAAGCAGATAACCTCACAAAATATTGACTGGAAGAGAGGCTTTGCACCCTTAAGCTGTCAGGCCAGTTGTGTACAGAGAGAAGTGGCCAGAGGACCAGATATGTTCTGCTAGTACCCTGTAGTCATCAGACGTTTTTCAAAGACCCTGTTTGACACACTCGTAATACTCCTTCCCTACTTCACTATTGATTTGAAGCTTATTTTATAATGCAGCAACTCTTCTGATCTGTACCAGCCATCCATATACTACTGGGACTTATTTTCTCTTTCAGGTCTTAGGAATACATTTTCTGGCTAGTAGAAACATATAGTAATTTTCTGTGGCTTTCCATACTTTGTGGTTCCCTCTAGTGACTGGCAATGCTCCTTTGAAGTCTGTCTTCACAATCCAGCTAAAGCCCATGGCTTTTATTCCAATAGTTCAGTGACAAACCTGGATTTTGTAGCCACCAATGGTGCTTTGCTGGTTGTTAGAAATGGGATTTCTGGTTGGCTAGGGCTTGCGCCAAAGCCAGGCAGAAACCACCACTCTAGTCAGGGCTGGGGAGTTACACGCCAAAGATAACCCCTGCTCACCCCCTTGGTAGCTTGGCACGAGCAGTCAGGCTTATCCCGGAGGCGATGTGTAAAGCGTTTGCGCGCGCACCCAGCAACAACACCCAAGGCCCACCACAAAAGAAACTCCACACAAGGTATTATATAAAAATAGCCTTTGTATTACCAAAACACATTAGATAAAAACACACACTTTACAATGTGCCAACAGGCACGGGCAGAGTTTACAAGGGATTATATGTACAGGGGACAGGGCCACATAGACCACTGTCAGGAATTAGCACTTTGTAGAAGTTAGCAATTAGAACATAGGAATAATACTTGAGAACATAGCACATACAATCACTGTAGCACTAAATAACATATGTAGCACACGACCAGTAACTACTGGTAACAGGTAAGTACCACCTACGCAAACTTAACCACCTTAGGAGAATATCGCGCAGGGAACCAGGACCTCACTAGCACCACCTGTACTAGGAGAAAACAACCACCTAAGTATCACAATACCTGTAGGGGTAATAGCACGTTACACATGATGCATCACAACACATTCAGAGGTGTAGGGAAGGAAAACACATGATGCATAACATACATTCAGTGGTGTAAGAACAAGGCACATGACGCATCAAAACACATTCAGAGGTGCAGGTTAGGAACAATAGCTCAAAAACTCACATTAACCACTACCTGTGGCAGTCCCTAGGCCAACTGGCCTTGTCGGGGCTAGGACGCCCTGTGTCTCAATGTCAGGGAGGCCTAAACGTGGCAGCTGCCCACTAAGTGCTGGGCAGCTGGAGAAATACTGGGGCACCACTGTGCCTTTATATCCAATATGCAGGCCGGGAGCCACCTAGGCTCTAAATATCAGGATTGGCCGGCGTTGGAGCGACCTCTGCGCTCTGAATCAAGACTGCCCCCGTAACGTTGGAGCCTCGGGGCTCTAGAGACAATGCCCCCACACGTTTGGAGCGTCCACGCACTCTGCAATGGCGAATACTGGCCCCACGGAGCCTCGGGGGCTCAAGACACCAGGAATAATGCCCCCGTTAATGTTGGAGTCCCGCTCGGGGGACTCAGCAAGCTAGGGAGGCCCCCTTCGTTGGAGCCTCACTCGTGCTCAGGAAGCGGGCCGCAAGGAACTCTGTGCGCTGCAGGGGAGGGACCCACGGGGATGCCCGCACTCACCTTTGCCTGAGAGGTGGCGTCTCCTCGCTCGGGTATCTCCTCCAGCGGCGCGGACCTTCCTTTCACCCGGGCCCCCTCCTGGGACCCGGGACTTGGGAGCGGAGCCTGCCGGGCTCCGAACTTCCTGATTCCCCTTTTTTTTTCTTCCGGCCAGTGCAGGAGCGCGGGGTAGGCTCCCGTCGCTTCCTGCTTCGAAGTCCCGCCCACGTCCCAGTCAGCGTTGCCTGACTTCCTGGGCTTCCCCCGGACCGGGCTGCAGCGGTGATCTCAAACTTTGGCAATAAGAGGGGTAGGCTCCCTCAGGATCCACACGAATAAGCGGGGTGGGCACCCGCCAACCAAATAATTAAACAAGCGGGGTAGGCACCCGCGTAGTACACGGCATAAACAGCGGGGTGGGCTCCCGCTCGATCTCGGCCAAAAACGGGGGAATCCCTACGTCTGGGTTCCCCCCCCCCCCCCCTGAATTATCGTAGCGCTGCTGGGGCCACAGATAGAGCGCTCCTAGCGCTATAAGTAAAAAGCGCTTCCAGGCTCTTAGGGGAGAAAGCAAGTCCAGCAAAAGTCTTCAGAAGCAGGGGGGCAAAGACTGGGCCCAGGGGCCAGCTCACAGGGCCCTCCAGCAGGGAAGCAGTCCCCAGTGGCGGTCTCTCCTGGCGCCCAGCAGCAGCAGGCCCCCCTCAAGTTGGATCAGCAAGAGAACAAATTGTAAGGGGACACAGCCCCTTTTTATACAGTGAAACCCTTTGTCTCAAGGTGCAGGGAAGGGGCGAACTAGTTACAACTGGTTCCTGAGCACTTTGTTTTGCTCAGCCCCTCTCCCTATTCAGAGAACAGGCCAGGGTCATCAGTCGCACCACAGGGGGCGGAGCCAGCATTGTGTGGGGAAAACCCAGCCCTATTCAGGACCCAGGTGTACTCCTCCCACCCATCTAGCTGCTAATCTCCCCATTCACCACTGGGTGACTCATCCTGACTCTGGGGATTCCCTAGCCCGTCACATGACCTCAACCAGCCAATCGCTAGACCAGGCACACATTTCACACTGCACACCAAAGTGCCCATGTAGGAGAGTGGCATCGACTGATTAGTTGCCCCCAACTTTTTGCTGATGTTTTGACTGTTTTATGACTTTAGCCAGGCTGTGGCCCTGCTATCCAGGACCCCAGCCTATCTGCTTCCTCTGTTAAACGATGTGAGTACCCTAGGTACCAACCAATTGGATGCTGGGCATACCCTACCAGTCTCTTGTAGATGGTACCCTAGGTACCCAGGGCATGGGTCCCCCAGTAGGCCTACCAGGGCTGCAGCACTTATTGTGCCACCCTGGGACAGCCACCCAAACTGACACCACCAGACCACTACTGTAGTCTGGGTAAGGTGGTGCTAGCACCCCTTACAGGGATGTAGGTACCCTATATCCCACACCATTACAACACATATACTCTCATAGGTCACCCCTATGGCAGGCCCTGGTAATCCTACAGGGCTGGGTGCTGAGGTATGTGTGAGGGGGGACCCCTACGTGAGTAGGACCTCTCTGCAACCTTCGTAAAATCGTTACTGGGTTGTTTGTAGTGTGGCCATACCATATACTCTTAACCGCATTATAAGTGAATCGCGTCATCGCAATAACTTGAGAATGGCTACACAGAACCATATCGTGTTTGGTGTCAAACATGAAGGAATCATACCCCCAGTCCAGCCATGGGCATGAGGGTACGATTCCCCCTTGCTAGAAGGGCGATATGGGAAAAGCGGTAGAATTTAGACACCAATTTAAAAGTGCACATGTACCACAAAATGGCTACTGTCCGCCACCTACACGACTCTGGCTGGCTGTTGCTGGGGAAAACCCCAGCCTCGCCATCTGGACAATAGGGCTCCTGTGGCAGGGAGGTGCCAGCACCTCCCCAGACAGGATATGTGGATTGGAACAGGGTGGGTGCACCAAATGTCCATTCAGAGTTGCACGTAGGCAGCTGCAGAGCCCCAATTCTGCATACACCGCCTGGAACCGGTTCAGGGGCATCCTGCCCCTCGCCCAGGCGGGAAACACACAAAGGGGAGTGGGTGTAGCCTCCCTTTCTCGCCTCTACTCTGATTGGTAGGCTCTAGTTGGGACCATCCCCTAATCTTGGGGATATATGTGAATAACTTGGCCCCAGAGCCTCAGATTAATCCAGAACTTTACAGAACTGACCTTCGACGAGCTGCTGCCCAGCTGACTGAAGAAATCTCCCTTGGGATAAAGGAGTTATCCCCCTGCTTGGCAGGCACATGAAAGACTGCAAGATACCCGGTTGGAACTTCGCTGCTCTCACGAACTTCGACATCTTCTGCAAACCTTGAGGTGGATCTCCAGAGCATCCCAGAGTCCTGTGAGCGTGCCCAGCAAGTCTGAGCACCGTGAACCACGTGGGTGCCGAGATCCCTGCATTCCCCGAGACCCCGGCCACCTCTTGCATAGCACATGACCCCGACCAGTGGGGAAGTTGTGCTTTGGCCCATTTCTGAGCCACCCTTCAAGCAGCATCCGTGTCAAATCTCAGCTCCTTAGTCCGCTCCAGTGGCCCATGGGAGCCCTTTTACACACTCCATTTTGCTGCCTTCTGCGGTCCCTTGTCTCTCGATTTGTGGGCCCTGGCAGAGGACAATCTTCACATCCAAGAGTTCCCCTGGTTGTTCCTGGCCTGCTCTGCGCTCTCTCCAAAGGAGAGCACCCTCAGACCTCGTGGGTCTGCACCAGCCGCTGCTTTGTTCATCTTGCGTGGGTTGCGGTTGCCAAGGCTTAGTGGATCCAATCGGGACACTAACACCGCAGCGACCCTCATCCGACGTGGGACAGTTGCCCTCCAGAAGCTGGCCTTCCTTGAAGCCTCCCGGAGCCCGTGACTGCAGAGCCAAGCTGCATCTTCCTCACCTGAAGCACCCGACATCGAAGGGCTCCTTGCTGTGAGCCCCCCTGGTCACTGTGCCGTGACCCAGACTCTGTCGCCTCTGCTTTCAGGTTCTCCTCTACATTTTCTACATCTTAGATCTTCACGACTTCATCGACGCTTTCAGCTAGCAGCAGTTTGGACTACTTTTCCATTGAAAATCAGCCCGCGACCCGACACCAGAATCGACCTATGCACCCGGCTTCCCTGGGGCAGGTAACAGTGGTACTTCGGTACTCCCGTGGTGGTGGGCTCTCCAAAGCCTTAAGTCTCAAGCCTTAACTTTGTACTACTGCTAGAAGTGTCTTTAATCCTTAAATATTCAACCGCGACATTCTCCATAGGCTAACATTGCGATCCCGATAGCAGCTCTTTGCACTGCACACGTCTCCCGTGGGTCCCCTTCCTCTTAACTGTGGGTGGATTCTGAAGGGGCAAGCGATCCTGAATGCCCTAGGCATTGCCTGTAGAATTGTCGTGGTTCTTATACCACTATTTTAGTATATGGTTTGGTCCCCCCCTGGGGCCCATTGATTTCTGTGCTATTTATTGTGTTTATAAATACTTGTTTGAAGTGTAACTTTGCCACTAGCCACATAAAGTGACTGTGGGATTCTGTCTAGAATAAATACATATATTTTATATATATACCTGTGTGGGCTACTCTTTCATTTGGTTATTCAAGAGGTTATTATGTGTAGGAAGGTGGATATCTGACTATGGTTACCCCCAAATTTTTGCCTAGTGTCTAGCTGGTTTTTCGACTTAGTTGGCCTGAGATCCTGCTATTCAGGATCTCAGCCTGGCTGTTCTCTCTTTAAAATCAGACATCCTGGAATCAACTTAATACTAAGAAGAAGACGGGAACTTCGACGCTCTGCTGCACAGAGGACTGAAGCCAATCTCCCCTGTGGTCAGGGAGTGACCACCTTGCTAACGCAAGCACCATCCAGCGAATCAACGTCTGCTTTGCCGCCGCCTCCCGCCGGAGCCCAAGCCCAGAGACTGACAAGACCTGGACCTCCAGACCTCTCACCGCCCGATCCACAGTCCCTGAAAAGAGGAGACCCGTGGAGGCACCGAGACACGTGGAGCCAGCCATCTTGGAACGACTACGACAAGCTGACAAGTGCAACAACCGAGGCTCCCTCCAAGTTGTGCTTTGGGATCTGAGAAGCCCAACACCCGAGCAGCATCTGCACCAAAGGTGAGCCCTCCAGCATCTCCACGATCTGCGTGGGGCCCTTCTGCATTTTGCCACTCGACGCGCCTAACCGGTTGCTGGCCCGCTGGCTAGTAGCCATCTTGGCGATGAACTCTACAAAATACACCGCTGGTCTGGTTGCTCCAGACTGGCCCTTGCTCCCCTCCAAAGGAGCAGTCCTTCTGACCTTGCTGGTCAGAACCATCAGCTTATTTCCTTTTCCTACAACAATTGCTTTTGCCAAGGCTTATTTGCTTCGATCAAGTCGCCGACACCGCCGACAGCGAGAGCCTGCGTGGGACAGCTCGTGACTCGACTCCTGGACGTCGTCGACCTCCAGGGACCACGTGGCTGCAGAGACAAGCTACACCTTTCTTCCTGTTTGCACCCGACATTGCCTGGTACCCACCTGGTGCCACGCTGGTCACTGGCTAGTGACTGTGAACACTGTCCCCTCTGCTTACAGGTCTTCAACATCTCCGATCCACTCTTGGATCCACTGCATCTCTCCCGGACCGACCGCCTGCAGCATCTTTGTCTCCAGGCTCCACGGAACAGATAGAAGAAACCCGACGCACTTCGAGGCCTATGCACCCGCTTCCTGTGGGTGAGGTAAAGCTGGCACACCTGTGCCCAAGTGTAGTATTACATCTCTAGTGCCTGTGTTCCAAATCTTGAGTTCCTAGTCCATCCGGAAGATCCTCTTTGCAGTAACTTTGTACTTTTTACGCACCCATTGAAACCTATGGGAGCACGCGTGTGACTATTTGCTCTGCACACGCCACCCGTGGACCACCTGGTCACTAACTGAAGTTAGCTCCTTGTAGGCCCAGCGATTCTAGAGGCCCTAGGCCTTTTCCCTTTTCTGTTCGTGGTACTTATACCACTATTTTAGTATATGGTTCGAGTGGCCACCAGGGCCTATCCATATAAAGTGCAACTTCTGTGTATTCTACTGTAATCTTGTTTGACGATTTGTGCTCCTGTGCTCATAAAGAGACTAGGGGTTACTTTGAGAAATAAATACATATATATTTTGAATATATATCTGTGTGGTGTCCTTTCATTGGTATAAAAGGGGGTTACCTTTGGTAAAACAGCTGGCTTAACACGCTTCACGAGTTTAGCCTCAAAGACTGCTTAGCCTACGCTACCACTAGGGCAGCTAGTCCGAAAAGGTTGACTTACAACCACACCATAAGGGTTGCTTGGCATGGTACAAGGTGATCACTTTAACTAGTGAGCATCATATACCAGGCCAACTTCTCACATTGGTGAGCAGCGGTTGGATTTGAGCTTGCTGTGTTTTACCATTGTAATCTCTTGGTTACCAATTGAAAGATCACATAGGTACCTGTAGGTACATATAAAACAAGATTAGATATACATAAGTTCTACTGAACTTAGTTGTTGTAGAGCAAAGGGAG
This sequence comes from Triturus cristatus, assembly GCF_964204655.1. Classification (NCBI taxonomy): domain Eukaryota; kingdom Metazoa; phylum Chordata; class Amphibia; order Caudata; family Salamandridae; genus Triturus; species Triturus cristatus. Next base: position 1,187,268,615 of record NC_140579.1, read on the forward strand.
TAGCACACCCTGACTACAACTACTAGATAGGTTTAGTAGGTAAACCCAAGTGTAGGTAGATTGCAACACATCCACCCACACTTAAGAGCAATGGCCGGGGCAGAGGGGTCCACTGTACCCATCTCTGTTGAGAGTGACCCCCAGAGGGCACCATCCAGCTTTGCTACCCTTAATCAGAATGAGCTCAGGCATTTGGCAACTCTTAGAGGCCTTAAACAGCCCAAGAACCCTACCTCTGCTGAGCTCAGAGAACTCTTACAGAATGATGAGAATCAGAGAGAACTCAAGAAAGCTTCCCAGTTAGCCCCCTTAGGGTCAGGAACAGGAGGCCCCCCTTCTGAAGATGCCACAGAGGTACCCCCTTCCAATAGTCACCCCTTAGATGGGATGCCTACCACAGAGGAAGAAAGTGATGGGGATACAGATGTGAGTGGGGATGAAGGGAGAACTAGCCCAGTGCCAAGTGTTATACTTGGCCCAGCTAAACTAAGGCTATTGGGGACTGACAGTGGGTTCACCCCATTGGATCTCCCCAGTGGACTTAACACAGGGCTTGGGAGGCAAAGGAATCGCTCAGGTGACTCCAATGCTTCTCATGGCTCTAGAGGCTCTCAAGGTCACTCCAGGAAAAGGATGACCACCCCTCAGAGGAGGGAACATGAGGCCAGAATGCAGGAAGCCCAGCTGAGGATCAGGAAGCAGGAGCTAGAAGTAGCCCTGATGGAAGAAAAACTGAACAAGGCTAGGCAACCTAGAGAGAGTGGGTCTATACCCACTGGTGGCAGCATTGTCCCTAAGGACAAAGATAGGGTCTTTGATAATAGGAACCTGTCTAAGGTTGTGCCCCCCTACAAAAGTGGGGATGACATCCACAAATGGATAACTGCTCTTGAGAGAGCCTGCAAAGTACAGCAGGTTCCTGAAGACCAGTGGGCAGCAATCCTCTGGCTCTCCTTTGAAGGAAGAGGCAGAGACAGGCTCCTCACTGTTAGAGAAGAGGATGTCAGAAACTACAGAGTCCTGAAGAGTGTTCTGGTAGATGGGTTAGGCTTAACCACTGAACAGTACAGGTTAATGTTCAGAGACACCCAAAAGACACAGACTCAGGACTGGTCTGAATATGTTGAATGTGCCACTAAGGCTTTGGAGGGTTGGTTGCTGGGAAGTAAGGTATCTGATTATACAGGATTGTACAATTTGATGATGAGAGAACAGATTTTAAGTAACTGTCAAAACCAGCTCCTCCATCAACACCTGGTAGACTCAGATTTGACCTCTCCCCAAGAATTGGGAAAGAGGGCAGATAAATGGGTCAGGACCAGGATCAGGCCTAAGAATCAGGGTGGTGACCAAAAGAAAGATACCACCAAACCTCAAGAGAAGGGAGGGGATAAGGCAAAAGAGAAATCTTCCTCAGGGCCCCAAAACGCCACACAGGGTGGTGGGTCCCAAGCTCCCTCCTCTACCACAGGTAAAAAGCCTTACTGCCATGAGTGTAAAACTCCTGGGCATTGGAAAACTGACAGCAGTTGCCCAAGGGCTACAAACAAAACTGTTCCTCCAATTACTCCTGTCACACCACCTATTACTGTCAGCAGTAATCCCCCAGGTGGTGGGAGTGCCCCCAAAAATTTGGGTGGGTTTACTTGGGGAACACAGGGGGACCCTGGCTTAGCCAATTCCCCTGCAGCAGATACTCTTGTCTATGATGGTGGCATGGGGTTTGCCAACTTCACTGCCTGTCCCAACACTTTGGGTAGGTACAGACAGGAGCCCTACATCAATGGTACAAAAGCTGAGGCCTACAGAGACACTGGAGCTAGCATCACAATGGTGGCCCATTGGCTAGTTCCCTCTGAGCAGCTTTTGCCTGGTTTCTCCTACCAGGTGACCAACATTGATGGCAAACAGAACAGTCATCCCATGGCAGAGGTATGTCTCAGCTGGGGAGGTGTCACTGGCCCTAAAAGGGTGGCAGTGTCCCCAACCTTGCCTGTAGACTGCTTACTGGGGAATGACTTAGAACTCTCAGCTTGGGCTGGAGTTGAACAAGACACCCATTCTAAAATGGTAGGCCTTTCACAAAAGGGTAGTGGGGTTGTGCCATTCACAACCCCTGTCCAAATAGATTTCCTCCCTGGAAAGGTTGGAAGGGCAGTGGTAGCCACAGCCCAGGCACAGACAGACTTCCCTGTAGAGACTGGCAGAGCTGTGACAGTCACAGCTCAAACACAAACTGAGTGCCCCCCTGAAAAGGTTGGCAAGGCTGTAATGGTCTCAGCCTATACTCAGACTGACATAGGTGTAGTGAAGCCTGAAACTATGGATCACTCCACACAAACAGAGAGTAGTGGGGAGGAAGAAAAGTCTCCCTCTCCCCAGACATTAGGAAAAAGTCAGCCTCCTCAGGGAGCTGACCTCACCCCTTGTGAAGGAACTGCCCCAGAGGTAGCCAGGCCTGGCCTGGCAGAGCCTCTGATGTCAGTGGCCCCTTCCAAGGTGGGACCCAGTCTGGTGCAGGTAGCCTGCCTCTCTCTACCCTGCCTCAGTCAGCCCAGGGCTGCAGAGGTCAGGGAGGCCAGTGGACCCCAAGAGGGCCCCTGTCCACAAGAACCCCCCCATCAAAAGAATGAGGATTGCCTGGCTAGTAGCCCTAGTCAGGTGATGGGTAAAAACATTCCTGAGGGATCTCCTTTACAGGTAGTTAGGGACCTCCCCCAGAGGGATTCTGTTGGGTACAGGCAAACATGGGGCCTTAGGGTCCCAGACCTGACCTGTCCCTCCAGTAAGCCCACAAAAGGGACCCAGCCTCCAGCTTTAGGTAGCCAGAGGCTGACCCTGAGAGCACAGTGCAACTCAGTTAAGGAAAGAAAGGCATCCATGGTGGAGGGGGGTTGGAGGAAGGTGAGGCCTCACTTTGAGGACACTCACTTCAGTACTCCATCTCAACACCAGTGTTTTACTTTGCCAAGACACACCAAAGGTAGAGATTCCCTATGGTGGAGACCCTCTGATACCCTTAGGGTGAGGGATTGCTTAGTGGACCATGAGACAGGGGGTAACCATGCCAGTGCTGGTTCCTCCTTATATGGCCACTTGGGCAATATAGGCTTACCTGGTCAAGGTCAGCCTTATCTCCCTTCGTTTGGGGGGGGGTTGTGTAGGAAGGTGGATATCTGACTATGGTTACCCCCAAATTTTTGCCTAGTGTCTAGCTGGTTTTTCGACTTAGTTGGCCTGAGATCCTGCTATTCAGGATCTCAGCCTGGCTGTTCTCTCTTTAAAATCAGACATCCTGGAATCAACTTAATACTAAGAAGAAGACGGGAACTTCGACGCTCTGCTGCACAGAGGACTGAAGCCAATCTCCCCTGTGGTCAGGGAGTGACCACCTTGCTAACGCAAGCACCATCCAGCGAATCAACGTCTGCTTTGCCGCCGCCTCCCGCCGGAGCCCGAGCCCAGAGACTGACAAGACCTGGACCTCCAGACCTCTCACCGCCCGATCCACAGTCCCTGAAAAGAGGAGACCCGTGGAGGCACCGAGACACGTGGAGCCAGCCATCTTGGAACGACTACGACAAGCTGACAAGTGCAACAACCGAGGCTCCCTCCAAGTTGTGCTTTGGGATCTGAGAAGCCCAACACCCGAGCAGCATCTGCACCAAAGGTGAGCCCTCCAGCATCTCCACGATCTGCGTGGGGCCCTTCTGCATTTTGCCACTCGACACGCCTAACCGGTTGCTGGCCCGCTGGCTAGTAGCCATCTTGGCGACGAACTCTACGAAATACACCGCTGGTCTGGTTGCTCCAGACTGGCCCTTGCTCCCCTCCAAAGGAGCAGTCCTTCTGACCTTGCTGGTCAGAACCATCAGCTTATTTCCTTTTCCTACAACAATTGCTTTTGCCAAGGCTTGTTTGCTTCGATCAAGTCGCCGACACCGCCGACAGCGAGAGCCTGCGTGGGACAGCTCGTGACTCGACTCCTGGACGTCGTCGACCTCCAGGGACCACGTGGCTGCAGAGACAAGCTACACCTTTCTTCCTGTTTGCACCCAACATTGCCTGGTACCCACCTGGTGCCACGCTGGTCACTGGCTAGTGACTGTGAACACTGTCCCCTCTGCTTACAGGTCTTCAACATCTCCGATCCACTCTTGGATCCACTGCATCTCTCCCGGACCGACCGCCTGCAGCATCTTTGTCTCCAGGCTCCACGGAACAGATAGAAGAAACCCGACGCACTTCGAGGCCTATGCACCCGCTTCCTGTGGGTGAGGTAAAGCTGGCACACCTGTGCCCAAGTGTAGTATTACATCTCTAGTGCCTGTGTTCCAAATCTTGAGTTCCTAGTCCATCCGGAAGATCCTCTTTGCAGTAACTTTGTACTTTTTACGCACCCATTGAAACCTATGGGAGCACGCGTGTGACTATTTGCTCTGCACACGCCACCCGTGGACCTCCTGGTCACTAACTGAAGTTAGCTCCTTGTAGGCCCAGCGATTCTAGAGGCCCTAGGCCTTTTCCCTTTTCTGTTCGTGGTACTTATACCACTATTTTAGTATATGGTTCGAGTGGCCACCAGGGCCTATCCATATAAAGTGCAACTTCTGTGTATTCTACTGTAATCTTGTTTGACGATTTGTGCTCCTGTGCTCATAAAGAGACTAGGGGTTACTTTGAGAAATAAATACATATATATTTTGAATATATATCTGTGTGGTGTCCTTTCATTGGTATAAAAGGGGGTTACCTTTGGTAAAACAGCTGGCTTAACACGCTTCACGAGTTTAGCCTCAAAGACTGCTTAGCCTACGCTACCACTAGGGCAGCTAGTCCGAAAAGGTTGACTTACAACCACACCATAAGGGTTGCTTGGCATGGTACAAGGTGATCACTTTAACTAGTGAGCATCATATACCAGGCCAACTTCTCACATTATGGTAAAACAATAAGCTTAACACTCCTTCAAGACTTAGCCTGAAGGCTGCTCTCCACAGCTACCACTAGGATAGCTTTCTTTAAAGGTTGTCTTAAACCTATCATCAATAAGAGTCGAATTGGACTGGTGCAAGGTGTCCCTATAACTAGGAACAGCATATGCCAGGCCAACTTCTCACAGCCCAATTCTAGAAGTGGCACTTCCACACTAGGTACATGCACGCCGCACACATCATCGCGCAGCATTTCATCACACGAGTCCGCACATACCAGACTCGACCCGGCACACCCCACGCATCAGGAACTACCAGGGACACATACATTCCCCATGCATTCCTATGGGAGGGCAGGCCTATCTCACTACATGCACTCAGAGTGCGCACACACTTTACCCTGGGACACAGGGAAAGTGCGCAGAAACCAAAAATCACTACCACCAGGTCACCAGTAAAAGCAAAAAGTTTAGGGGTGAACCTGCCAGAAGGGCCAAGTCCAACACAACCCCCTTCCAGCCAAAACGCAGGGCAGACCAATCACCACCGTGATGGACTTCCCTGCTTGGGGCGATAGAACACGGACGCGGGCCCGCAACTGCAGGGACACCCTCCGGTTCTACGCCACGGTGAACCCATGGAATTCCTTCTAAAACCACTGTCTGGACCAACTGGGCTACCCCACTGGTACTCCCAAGCTGTCCGCGGCCAAGACCAGGCCCTAGGCCACCCAGGTGCCACCGGTCCTTGCCTAATCACAGAGTGGGGGGTAGTAACCCCTGGCACATAGCGGCCATTCTCCACTCTTCCTGTCTGCAAGACAAGACTAGACTGCCACTGGTTCTCCAGCCTAGGGTCTACAACCTCAGGCGGACCAGGAGTCTCAGGGAAGGCTCTCCTCCCCCTACCTCTTCTCCTAGGGTTCCTCCTCCTCTGGCGAGGGGTACACCTAGAACGCCATTCCAACCCAGGGTTTAACCCCTCAGGTTGCACCGGGGTCAGAGGTGGGCTCTCCCACCCTCTGCACCCCCTTCCAGAGCCCTGCTCCCTACCAACTGGGGCGGTACCTCTGGAAGAAGAACCGGTCAGGACACTGGTTACAGTCGTCCTACCCTTCAGGTCAGGCTGACCCTGAACCTGGCCTTCCAACCTCCGGCCTAGAACCTTTGGTGGAATAATCGCCTGGCACTCCAGGACTTCTGGGGATCTACACTCCATCCCCCTGAGGCTAACAAAAGATACATATGTCGTGTGACTGTCTGTCTGGCGCTGATCTCCCATCCCCTGTCCACCTGACAGTGCGCAGAGATCCCCCAGAACAGAAGTGTTGTCACCATGGTCACTACACGGGATCCTAGCCCAACTGGGTAGTCCCTGACCCACCGACTCTTCCACTGGGGAACTCATCCCCCAATCACTCCTCACACTGGACTCCTGTACCCTCCCTACCGGAGCGGTACTGCCAGACTCTAGAACCACAGGAACCCTGTTTACAGGCGCTCCAGGTCCTCTACTCACTAAGAGATCTTCCTCAAGTGGAGTTACAGGACAGCTTAGGTCCCCAACTTGGTGTTCCCTCATGAAACCATCCAAGTCCTGAGGCAGGGCTTCGTGCGTCTGGGGACCCTCGGTCACCCTCTCACTCCTGCTCCACTGAGCCAGGCAGTGAGCCCCTACACCCTCCTCGCTATCCTGGGACCTAGCTGGGCTACACTGAGCCTCTTCCACCACGCTGGGCTGGAAGATACCTGAACCACTACTTTTGGAGTCACTCCCTAATGACTCTAGAGAACCTCTAGCACTTTCCCAGCGCTCTGCTTCCTCTGCAAGCTCCCAAGGACAAAAGGAGTCATACCTCAACAGGTGTTGGCGCAACCTCGAACAACAACTACTGAGCATCTGCTCTTTGGTAATCATCTTGAGCGCTGCATCCAAATCCTCTTCCGGGTTGACCATCAGCCACTCCATCAGTGCATCATGACAGTCATCCACAAACTCCTCCCAAGACTGGTGAGACAGTTTCCTACTGCCCCTGAATTTCAACCTATACTCCTCCTCTTGGGAAACAGGTACCATACTCGGGGAACTGGGAGTGAGACTTCTCGCACGGGACTCTATGTAACTGCCACCACTGGACTCAACCCTCCCTGGGGAGCCCAGAAAATTAAAACTGCGCGCAGGGGATAGTCTACCCTCCAGAGCTACTTTGCCTCTGGTGGAGGCCCTCTCAGCCTCCTCTATCCTCTCCTGCGCCAAGACCCTTTCAGTCTCTAGCTGTTGCTTTTTGACCTCCAGCTGCGCCATAGCCTGGGCATGCTCTAACCTGAGCTTTTCTAACGCCAGCTGGTGCTCCCTTTCTTTCCTCCTATATTCCCACTCCTCTGGGGACAGGGAAAGGGATGAGGCGCTGCCTCCTACGCTGGACCCAGCAAGGGACTCCCTACCTATGGGGTCTTCACTCTCTACTAGCGTCCAGTTACTGTCATCTTCTTCCTCCTCTTCTGAATCTTCAGGGCTCCCCACAGACCCACCACCCTCCAGGTGTGAGGCCCAGGCCCTTTCCGTACCGCACCCAAGATCCCATGGACCCTTTTGCCATAGGACCAGGTGGTCCTGAAGTTCGTACAGAGTGTCTGACTCTCTCACCCTTATACCTCTCTCTCTACAGGACCTTTCCAACTCCTGCCTACGGTGCCAAGCTAGATCACAGGAATCAAAAGCAGGCTCCATTCTGGCGGACGTTCTGGTGAAAGACTACACAGGGAACCTAGGGGTCTGAGCTTAACAGGAGCACACAATTCACAAAAAGGGTTCAGCAAGCTCTCTACCCAAAGAACTCACACTCACTTGCCTAGTGCCACACACCATTCATCCACACACAACCCTCCCCTCGGACTGGTAAGGCAGTTTCTACCACCCCTGATTCCTCAACCTGACCACAAGTGACACAGGTACCAACTCTGGGCGCAGGGCGGGGAACAAATGTACTGGGCACTATTATGCTGCCACCACTGGATCCCACCCTCTGGTGAATCCAGAAAACACACTGCACTTAGGGGGATGATCTATCCTCCCGAGCTAGGGACACCTAACTCACAGTGCACAAGAAACACATTTCCAAAGAAATGACATTTAAAAGCAACCTTAGAACAATAATCCCTATACCATGTGACTATCTAAATGCGCAGTTTTGTGGTGCAGCCAGTTGCTGCTGCGGTACAGCGCAAATGCAAGTCCAAATCCCACCGCTGATCACCAATGTTAGAAATGGGATTTCTGGTTGGCTAGGGCTTGCGCCAAAGCCAGGCAGAAACCACCACCCTAGTCAGGGCTGGGGAGATACACGCCAAAGATAACCCCTGCTCACCCCCTTGGTAGCTTGGCACGAGCAGTCAGGCTTATCCCGGAGGCGATGTGTAAAGCGTTGGTGCGCGCACCCTGCAACAACACCCAAGGCCCACCACAAAAGAAACTCCACACAAGGTATTATATAACAATCATTTGCAATGCAATAGGTCTCGCATTTATAAGAGTTTGAGCTATTGGCATTGTAAAATTACAATGCCTTTTATTTATGTTTTGTTTTTAAAACAAATAAAAGGCATTGTCATTTACAATGTCAGTAGCATAAACTCGCATAAAAGCAGTGTGTGGAGTGCAGCAGTGTGCGGCGTGCAGCAGTGTGCGGCGTGCAGCAGTGTGCGGCGTGCAGCAGTGTGCGGCGTGCAGCAGTATGAGGCGTGCAGCAGTGTGAGGCGTGCAGCAGTGTGAGGCGTGCAGCAGTGTGCGGCATGCAGCAGTGTGCGGCGTGCAGCAGTGTGCTGCGTGCAGCAGCTGCGTGCAGCATGAAGCAGTGAGTAATGCAGTAGTGTGTGGCATGCAGCAGCGTGCAGCAGTGTGCTGCGTGCAGCAGTGTGTGGCGTGCAGCAGTGTGTGGCATGCAGCGGCATGCAGCAGTGTGTGGCGTGCAGCAGCGTGCGGCAGCATGCAGCAGTGTGAGGCGTGCAGCAGTGTGCGGCATGCAGCAGTGTGCGGCGTGCAGCAGTGTGCGGCGTGCAGCAGTGTGTGGTGTGCAGCAGTGTGTGGCGTGCAGCAGTGTGTGGCGTGCAGCAGTGTGTGGTGTGCAGCAGTGTGAGGCGTGCAGCAGTGTGAGGCGTGCAGCAGTGTTTCATGTAGCAGTGTGAGGCGTGCAGCAGTGTGCGGCGTGCAGCAGTGTACGGCGTGCAGCAGTGTGAGGCGTGCAGCAGTGTGAGGCATGCAGCAGTGTGAGGCGTGCAGCAGTGTGTACTGCAGCAGTGTGTAATGCAGCAGTGTGCGCAGCAGTGTGTGGCGTGCAGCAGTGTGTGGCGTGCAGCAGTGTGTGGCGTGCAGCAGTGTGTGGCGTGCAACAGTGTGGCGTGCAGCAGTGTGAGGCGTGCAGCAGTGTGAGGCGTGCAGCAGTGTTTCATGTAGCAGTGTGAGGCGTGCAGCAGTGTGCGGCGTGCAGCAGTGTGAGGCGTGCAGCAGTGTGAGGCGTGCAGCAGTGTGAGGCGTGCAGCAGTGTGTAATGCAGCAGTGTGTAATGCAGCAGTGTGCGCAGCAGTGTGTGGCGTGCGGTAGTGTGTGGCGTGCAGCAGTGTGCTGCGTGCAGCAGTGTGTGGCGTGCAGCAGTGTGTGGCGTGCAGCAGCGTGCGTTGTGCAGCAGTGTGAGGCATGCAGCAGTGTGAGGCATGCAGCAGTGTGAAGCGTGCAGCAGTGTGAGGCGTGCAGCAGTGTGCGGCGTGCAGCAGTGTGCGGCGTGCAGCAGTGTGAGGCGTGCAGCAGTGTGAGGCGTGCAGCAGTGTGTGGCGTGCAGCAGTGTGTGGCGTGCAGCGTGCAGCAGTGTGAGGCGTGCAGCAGTGTGAGGCGTGCAGCAGTGTGTAATGCAGCAGTGTGCGGCGTGCGGTAGTGTGCGGCGTGCAGCAGTGTGTGGCGTGCAGCAGTGTGGTGTAGTTTGTAAACAACAAGAAAAGCGGACATCAAAGGAAGGGTGGGAGGGAACGAGCATATGGGGTGTGAGTTATAACGAAAGTTAATTGTTGTAAGAGGGGATGCAGGAAGTGAGGCCGCTGTCGCCGGGATCGAACCACAGGCTCTGCCGTCTGGAGTCCACCACTCTGACCACTGCACCACGCCTCTCCCTCTCTTTTGAAGAGATACCTCTGTGTCGGCGATTTGTATGTGTTGATGCATAGCCACGAGTGTCTGCGCTTGTGAAAGCATTCCTTATCTTGTGCCCAGGATAATAGCCTTCTTTGTTTGTTTACTGAGAGTTTAGAAGTGTGATGCGTTAAGTGTGTTTCCCACAGATGTTGCGAGGCCAGTTCTCCTAAAGCCTCACTCCTGTTTCATTGGTCGAATGACTGTGCCACTGCATTCCATACAGTTCGCAGTATCCACTACCTAATGTCTGCTATTCCATGTCCTCTCTATTCCTCTTCCGCTCCCGGCAAATGTTTGTCACCAATCTTAAAGAAAAATAATAATAATAATAACTGTAGGCTCCAATTCGCAAAGTCGTCACGGGTGAACACACAAGGGCGGATTTCCAGGTGCAATCACAAGCCGGCAAAAAAGGGGCAAACATTACATGTGCTGCCACTGATTTCGCATGTTGGCTAAACTCCAAGGAATTGTATTCCAATCGTGTTTGTTCTTTGCATTATTAGACTTATCCAAACATAGCAAAATAAAGCATAAACTCAAAAGCAACTGGCCCTTGTTTACATCCGCGTGCGCTAAATAGTAGTTGCACAAAACATCACGCCCAAACAAGTGCTTGCTAAATCACTGATTTGAGCATCAATCCGTGTGATTGACAAAAGGTAAAAATAAACAAGCTGTTACCATGATTCTTTCTTGCGCACAATCGTTTAAACAAACAAAAAGCGACGGAAAAAAACTCTCACTGAAACTGCACATGCACAGAAATAAAAAGCATCTAATTAACATAAAACAAAACAGCGCACACTGGCCTAACGTAAGCAAAGGATGTGTGTGACTTTAGTCATTTCACTTTGTTTTACGTATATCTAATCACCTCCTGTTCGGCCATGTCACTGAGTGGTGGAAACACTGAACGAGCAAGGAATGAAACCACGTACGTGCCAGCATTTTGGAAGAGGAAAAGCTGGGAGCCTTAAAAAAACGATAATCGGGAGAATGTATTTTCTTCATTGATTTGTATCGAATCAGAAGCAATGTAGACACCAAAATAGACATGTTTGGCGTAAAACAATCGGGTGTATCCCTCCTGAATCGGGTCTCTAGGCATGTATGCAACAATTATATAAAACGTGATCATATATTACATCCGCTACCGCGGGTCCCCAGAGGCAAGAAAAAACTAGCTCACTGGGTGTGTCGGCGGCCATTTCCAGGGTTAGGAAGGAGAGCATGTTGCGTCTATGGTAACAATATTATGGGGCTAAATGCGCATTCTGTGTGGTTTCTTAACCGGATCACAGAGCAAGAGACAGTTAATTGGGTCAATACGACACCGACCGTCGTGTCTCATGTGCGGCAGGGTTGGGAACCCTTCACACGCGGCAGCGATACCCACAGGTGTGATTCAGGAATAATTTCAGGGACGCCAGGAGTGTGGTAAAAAAAAAAACAAGCGCGCACTGAAGTTGACGAGGAGGGAGTGGGAGGGGGGAGTGTGGGCGGGCACAGTGCAAATGGTGTGCACTTTGATGTCCTCAGTGGCCGCGCGGCTCACTGAGGACATCAAAGGGGCCGCGAAGTGATCAGGCAGACAGGCGGGGAGGGTTTTAACCAGTTTGATACTCTCACTCCAAGATTATTTTTTTTAAACGATATACTGCTTGAGGCTACTCCAGGGAAAACCCTCCCAAAAGATGGCACTGCGCCTGTTTCAATAACATACGTCAAGTTGGTTTCTCTCTTTAGCACACTGACCCAGAATTGGAAACCTGAACTTCACTTTTTCATCAGACTCTCTCAGAGCAAGAGAGAGAAGGGCAGAAAAAACAGAAGAGAGAAGGAAAGGAAATAAAGGAAACAGTGACAACGGCAGATGGAAAAGAACTTGTGAGAGATAAAGAGACAGGAAGAGAGGGTGGTGGGACTCATAAGGTGGAACCAAGAGTTGGCAGCCTTGGGATTCTGCACCAGCAGCTTTGGTATTCAGCAACCCTGGCATCCAGCAGTGCTGCCGAGGGCAGTAAGGAAGGGGGTGGCCACGCCGCCCGCAGGATGACAATAGAGCGCCCAGCCTCAGTGTTTACCATCAGCCGGTGACGTGTGTCTTCTGTGGCTACCACAAGGTCATTTCGGCGGGTGCGGGAACTGCTGCCCGGAGGGGCGGGGCGGTAGTCCAACCTGGGCGGCTCCGCGAGGCTTGGGATGGGGGCATTGGCGAGGGCTCACAGCTGCTGCTCGCCCTCTTTCCTCCTCGTGGCTGCAGTAAAATCCGCCCGCCCGGCTTGGAGAACAAGAAGCTATTAAGTGATGTTTCTGTTTTTCAGTGTCACAAGCGGAGTTACAGGGCCATCCTAAGGCAAGACATATAAAAGGATCCAATTAATGGAAATGGGGACACACACTTCATGTCCTCAGGCCATAGGGGGCCCTGAGAAGGAATCGATGTTGACCCCTTTATCCATTAAGGGCCAGTTGGTATAATGACAACTGGGGAATATGCTTTTAATCGCTCCGTGTCTCGCGGGTGCCGCTACTTAAGTATTCTACAAGGAGGCCGTAGCCCAGCACAGCGAGTACCGGATGCCGTGCACTGAAGTATTGTATTCCTGCTGCTCTGGCTTGGTGGTCAGGATGGGGTGTCAGCGATTAGATTGTAACACTGCGCTGAACACTCGGATCGCCCGTAAATTAACCCCACCTGTGTGTCAATAGGATTAATAAACTTGCGTCACTTTCTTCCAATCCATAAACTGCGTAGTTTATTTTTGTGTTGAATTTAGAAGCAATGATTGGGTTACAATGAAGAACGAGGCTTGGTGTACAAACCCAAAGCCCTGGGCCCCTGTGGTGAACTGATTTACAAATTAAGCGCTGCAGGCATGCTCTATCTTCAAGCCCCCTCTGGCGTCCATTCTTTGGAATAAGTTGGTGGTCTTTCCGGAATACATTGCCTCTTTTGTGTGCTCAGTAGTGCGGGCCTTGCTGCTGGGATTTCCCCAGAACTCCTCAGGCCAGAGCCTGCCCGGGGCGTGTTTACTCAGGTCAAGAGGGCCGCAAGAATGTTAATGGCCTGCCCCAGACCCCGCACACCTCAGCAGAGCGGTCGCCGCCCAAGCCCAAAGGCGGGAAACTGCAGGGCCCATTGGAAGCCTGCAAGAGCCATTGGAAGCCTGCAAGAGCCACAGAGCAAGAGACAGTTAATTGGGTCAATACGACACCGACCGTCGTGTCTCATGTGCGGCAGGGTTGGGAACCCTTCACACGCTGCAGCGATACCCACAGGCGTGATTCAGGAATAATTTCAGGGACGCCAGGAGTGTGGTAAAAAAAAAAATGGAGAGCTATTGGCTTTGCAAATGGGATAGAAATGTGCAATCCGCCTGGTTTTGTTTTGAAATGTATTGACTCTTGTAGCAATCGCGGCACGGCTTAGATTTAGATGTTAAACGCTAAAGCGTGGTGTGTTGCCATTGCTAAAAAAGTTACTAAATCGAAAGAAGATTTGTGGCTGCCGTATTTTTTTCTATTTATTTACTATTGTAGCAATCCTGGGACGCTGCGCTTTAGCTTAATATGTGTAAAGCAATGCGTGCCGTGATTGCTATAAAAGTATATCAACGGAAAACAATGCACCTTCCTCCCGCCTTTGTTTTTCTATTTATTGACTTTTGAAGCAATGACGGCATGCCGCGCTTTGGCTTTAGATGTTTAAAGCTAAAGGGCGGCGTGCCGCCATTGCCACAAGTCACTAAATAGAAAATAAAAGTTGTGCGCCTGCCATATTTCTTTTTTATTTATTTACTTTTGTAGCGATCGCAGCAGATAATAGGTGGCATTGATGCGTCATGTTAAAAATTCATTTTGTGCTTTGGTCACGTCAGGTTTCAGCCGCAAAACGAATTTGCTGAACGGTGTTGTCACGCAAGCTCCCAAGTTAAAGATAGGAAAGTAGACCTTATTTATATATGCCATGGTGAGTGTTAGGAAATCTCAGGCTCACATGCTCCCCAATTTTACTGACCAGCTACGCCCGTTTGGATGTGAAGGCGGCAGTAGGGTTCTGAAGTTAAAGTAATGAAAGGGAGAAGGCTTTGGAGCAGGGTCAACTTTGAGTTGAGGATTGCCTGGATGTATAAGGTGTAAGCCTGAAGCCATGGGAGCCGGTTGAGTTCAGGACACGAAAACACCTCTACGTGAACCATCCCGATGTGGAAGAAAAAAAACACACACACCCCCCAGCAGATGTCAGAGTGCAATTTAAACAAGAACAAGCGGCCGCGAAAGTGATCGCAATCGCGATCAAACATCAAAGCGGCCGTGCGGCCGTGAAAGTGAAAGGAAACGAATGCTTTCAGGCTGCCAAATGGTGCGCGCGCCCGGAGCACATGCACTGTAGTTGGCGGCCTGAAATGCACTCGTTTCCACTTCCAAAAGTCCCTTACTATAAGTCTCGCCAGAGCAGCGCTAAAGCGCTGTCTCAGGCGAGACCTAAAAATAGCCTTTGTATTACCAAAACACATTAGATAAAAACACACACTTTACAATGTGCCAACAGGCACGGGCAGAGTTTACAAGGGATTATATGTACAGGGGACAGGGCCACATGGACCACTGTCAGGAATTAGCACTTTGTAGAAGTTAGCACTTAATAGGCTCTAAATATCAGGATTGGCCGGCGTTGGAGCGACCTCTGTGCTCTGAATCAAGACTGCCCTCGTAACGTTGGAGCCTCGGGGCTCTAGAGACAATGCTCCCACATGTTTGGAGCGTCCACGCGCTCTGCAATGGCGAATACTGGCCCCACGGAGCCTCGGGGGCTCAAGACACCAGGAATAATGCCCCCGTTAATGTTGGAGTCCCGCTCGGGGGACTCAGCAAGCTAGGGAGGCCCCCTTCGTTGGAGCCTCACTCGGGCTCAGGAAGCGGGCCGCAAGGAACTCTGTGCGCTGCAGGGGAGGGACCCACGGGGATGCCCGCACTCACCTTTGTCTGAGAGGTGGCGTCTCCTCGCTCGGGTATCTCCTCCTGCGGCGCGGACCTTCCTTTCACCCGGGCCCCCTCCTGGGACCCGGGACTTGGAAGCGGAGCCTGCCGGGCTCCGAACTTCCTGATTCCCCTTTTTTTTTCTTCCGGCCAGTGCAGGAGCGCGGGGTAGGCTCCCGTCGCTTCCTGCTTCGAAGTCCCGCCCACGTCCCAGTCAGCGTTGCCTGACTTCCTGGGTTTCCCCCGGACCGGGCTGCAGCGGTGATCTCAAACTTCGGCAATAAGAGGGGTAGGCTCCCTCGGGATCCACACGAATAAGCGGGGTGGGCACCCGCCAACCAAATAATTAAACAAGCGGGGTAGGCACCCGTGTAGTACACGGCATAAACAGCGGGGTGGGCTCCCGCTCGATCTCGGCCAAAAACGGGGGAATCCCTACGTCTGGGTTCCCCCCCCCCCTGAATTATCGTAGCGCTGCTGGCGCCACAGATAGAGCGCTCCTAGCGCTACAAGTAAAAAGCGCTTCCAGGCTCTTAGGGGAGAAAGCAAGTCCAGCAAAAGTCTTCAGAAGCAGGGGGGCAAAGACTGGGCCCAGGGGCCAGCTCATAGGGCCCTCCAGCAGGGAGGCAGTCCCCAGTGGCGGTCTCTCCTGGCGCCCAGCAGCAGCAGGCCCCCCTCAAGTTGGATCAGTAAGAGAACAAATTGTAAGGGGACACAGCCCCTTTTTATACAGTGAAACCCTTTGTCTCAAGGTGCAGGGAAGGGGCGAACCAGTTACAACTGGTTCCTGAGCACTTTGTTTTGCTCAGCCCCTCTCCCTATTCAGATAACAGGCCAGGGTCATCAGTCGCACCACAGGGGGCGGAGCCAGCATTGTGTGGGGAAAACCCAGCCCTATTCAGGACCCAGGTGTACTCCTCCCACCCATCTAGCTGCTGATCTCCCCATTCACCACTGGGTGACTCATCCTGACTCTGGGGATTCCCTAGCCCGTCACATGACCTCAACCAGCCAATCGCTAGACCAGGCACACATTTCACACTGCACACCGAAGTGCCCACTTCTAGAAGTGGCACTTCCACACTAGGTACATGCACGCCGCACACATCATCGCGCAGCATTTCATCACACGAGTCCGCACATACCAGACTCGACCCGGCACACCCCACGCATCAGGAACTACCAGGGACACATACATTCCCCATGCATTCCTATGGGAGGGCAGGCCTATCTCACCACATGCACTCAGAGTGCGCACGCACTTTACCCTGGGACACAGGGAAAGTGCGCAGAAACCAAAAATCACTACCACCAGGTCACCAGTAAAAGCAAAATGTTTAGGGGTGAACCCGCCAGAAGGGCCAGGTCCAACACTGGTCAAGTAGTATTGTCGCCTCACTTGGTCCAAGGTTTTACCTTTGGACTTTTTTTTAACCCGAAATCCTCTGGCTAGGCTCCAAAAAGTTGTATTACTTTCCTATGTGTTTCCACCGAACCATTTAATTGTCAGAAAAGGCTCCGAGAGGGACAAGCCTGGCCTTCCTATTGGGGTAAACTCCCTTGCAAGCCTCTAGCAAACCTTGTACCGCCCTTCAGCAGTGGAAGAATGCTTAAATCCCAAATGTTTCCAAGTGCTACAAAATTTCCTTCAGGTCTGTCCTGCAGCCCCTAGCTTCTTGGGGAGGATTCTCTGCATGAGGTCTCTCTCCAGCCAGGTCTCCTGCAGGGTCCAGTCATCTGTTCAACTGTTCCTTTCCACACCCAGATAGCTGATCTCTGCTAAGTGGTCAGCAGTCTGCTCCCATTTACTGTTTTACTCAGAGGCACGCTCGGGCAGCCTGAAGTACCTTTTTACAAAGTTAGTCTTAATGTATTAAAAATGTGATGGGTCGGGGGCGTGGCTTGCCGAGCTGCGGAATGGCCGCCACCTAAGCGAGCTCTGCCGGCCGGAATCCAATCCTTGAATTAATCCTGCACATTTGGGCGTGCTGAGGCCGCCGAGACCTGCTGTGGCGAAAGCGCATGTGGTGCGGACAAAGCAGGTGCATTTCTGGAGTCCGGGGGGCTTTGGCGACAGAGGTACGGCCCTACGAAAACTGCGGCGGTGTGAGGGGCTGCCGATGCCGAGACCTGGAGGCGGCGCTGAGCAAAATTGAGGCCGGGGCGCCCACGCGGCTGAGGGCCCGGCGGCCGGTGGTCGCATCTTTGGCTGGCGGCTCGCTGGGGACCTGGCTGCTGGACACGATGCAGCGGGGGCCGTGTAGCTGCTGACACCGCGGATGCCTGGCCGGCCTATGGTGATGACTGAGGGCAGTGCGGAGGCAGCGGATGGACGCTAGGGGAGGTGAGCGCTCCGAGGGTTGAAAGTGCGAGTAATCCTGAGCGGAGAAGCGTCCCTGAGGAGGAGGAGACCGTATGCGCCATCACCCTGGTGTTCTGGGGAGACACGAGGAGATGCTGCCATTCGCCTGTGCTCAGCGGGGAGGCCCACGTTTTGACCGGGTGACGAGGTGAGCGGCCGCTGTGACTGCGAGGCTGGGTCTGGGAGCAGGGCAAACTGACAGATGAGATAAGCGGACCGGAGTGGTGCAGTGGCGGCAAGGGACTTTGCTGCTAGGTCGTGAGCCTACAGATACGCGCCCGTGACACTGCGTGGAGGTGAGCAGTGACCCACTGGAGCGGGGGGTGCCGCGCGGCTGAAGACATCGTGAGGGACTCTGCCAGAGCGTGCACCTGTAAGGGGTGGTTGTTGGTTAGAGCTGCCCCCCTGGGCCGCGGCGAGCTGCTCTGGCTGGGGAACCTCCGTTGAGAAGCAGGGAGAGAGAGACTGACGCGGTGCACTGACCGAAGGCTGCCTGCATCTGCGGGGGAGCTGACGGCCCGGCCCCAGGGCATGACCGGAAGACAATCCTGCCCACTCTGGACACAGGCTTGACCGACACGAAATCGAGAGTCAGGAGCGGAGGGTGGGAGGCCTTGCTCTCTGGCTGAGGGGGCGGCCCTCCGTCTGGTGGTTCGGGAGAAGGCTCCGCGGCGGCTGCGATGGGGAAGCACGACGCCAAGCAGTCGAAGATCACATTCGGCAGTAAGCGGGCGACACGGCAGGTGGACGCCGGAACCGAGGTGCAGGCGGGGAGCAGGCATGAACAGGTGGTGGAGGATCAAGGGGAGGATCTGTGGACCCTTAGGCTCGAGAAGAGATCCAGCCTCCGCAACATCGATACTAAGCTGGACACCCTCACATCGCAGCTCGAGTCGGTCAAGGCGCAGGTTAACACACATGAAACGCGTCTGGACTCGCTGGACGGACGCGCTGCTGACTTCCATGAGTTTCAGGTCGAGACCAAGGAACAGCTCTTACACATGGACAAGCTGCTGGGCATCATTAGAGCAAAGAATGATGATTTAGAGGCTCGGTCGAGACAAAGCAACCTCCGAGTCACGGGGATACCGGAGACGACAGCTATATCCAAGATGGAGACGTACATCACGGAGCTGCTACATGAGCTATTTGATCCGCACCTTTCCGCTGTCTTCGTTGTGGAGAGGGCACACAGGTCGCTGGGCCAGAGGCCGCCGGTTGGGGCGCCTCCGAGGCCCATCAGTGCTAAGCTCCTTAACTACCAGGACAGAGACATTATCCTCAGACTTGCGAGAGAGAGAGGAAAGATAACGCACCAGGGAAATGCACTTTCTTTTTACCCAGACTTCACTCCAGCTGTGCAGGCGGCGCGGAGGGAGTTTGCACCGGCCAAAAGACTTCTCCTTCAGGCGCAGATCCCGTACTCACTGCTGTACCCGGCGAAACTCAAGGTGGCATTTGAGGGCACTACACACTTCTTTGCGGATGCCAAGGAGGCGATGAAGTTTGCCAAACATGTGGGCGGAAAGAAGCCCAAACGACAGACCGGGGGAGCGGAGATGGCGGCTGGAAATCTGAGTGACAATGACTGATATGGGTATCGTATTAATGAACAGTGATTGACTGCCCCTGCCACTTGCTAGCACTTGTGCCGATCGTTTGTGGTCACCTGCTTGTACTCCTATAATCTCTTGCCGCGCTGCCACACGCCCTTTTCTTATAAATGTGGTCTCGGGCAGGCCAAGCTGCCTGCAGATTTTCTGGCCACCCTGTTTTAACCGGGGTAAGACGCCGGCTTAGGCACGTCCCCATGGAAAGGTTCCCAACTTTGTTGGATGTTCTTGATTCTAGGATGGGCAATACACAACCTGTTTGGGGGGTTGGAGTGGGTGGGGGGTGGACGGTGGGATGTTCTCGTTTGCTATTTGGTTCCAGCTTACGTGTAATCTGCTATGTGGTCGCTAACGTGCATAGGAAATGTGGATGATAATGGGTGTATCGTTTTGCCATAGACATGACCCAAAAGTTAACTAATGGTTTAATCTGTGTGACATGGAATGTGCGGGGTCTGAATGACTGTAGAAAGGCCAGGCTAGTGCATGCCTATTTAGTCCGTCACAATGTAGACATATGCCTCCTCCAGGAGACACATCTGGGTGCCCCCTCATCTCCCCGGCTTCGCCATGCCCGCTGGGGCCATGTGTACTCTACCACGTTCTCGACCTACGCCCGGGATGTGGCCATTTTAGTTAGGCGTGGGTTGGATTGGCGGGAAGAACTGACGCACTGTGACCCGGAGGGACGATATGTCTTAGTCCGGGGACTTTTATGTGGTATACTGGTGACAATTGTGGCTGTTTACGGTCCGAATGTTGACTCCCCTGGTTTCTTTCAGGACGTATGGGCGAGGGTGCGGGCGGCTGGATGCAATACCGTTATCTGGGGCGGGGATTTTAATGCCGTATTGGATGATGCTCTGGATAGAAAGGGTGCCGTCCGAAGCCTTCACCCTGCGGCGGGTGCTGCTCTGGGGGCGATCGTTGAGGAGGAGGGCCTGGTGGATGTGTGGAGGGCTAGGCATGGTGAGCTGAGGGAGGGTACCTGTATCACTGATCACCACTGTGCCTGGTTCCTTTTGGACTACTGGCTACTCTCTAGGGATGCGGCTCTGTGGACGGTGGAGGCCGAGCACATGCCGCGTTCGCTCTCGGACCATGCGCCATGCCTGTTGCGACTGTCGTTGCCCGATCTGCCGCCGCGCTGCTTCTCCTGGCACCTGCCACGGCATGCGCTGCTAGATGAGGTGTTTAAAGAGGAGATAAGGGAGGACATAATTGACTACTTTGCGCTGAATACAGGCACGGTGGACACTGAGGCATCCCTGTGGGAGGCTTTCAAGGTGGTGATTCGTGGAAAGTGCATTGCGCGGCAGGCCAGGGTGCTGAAGGCTATAAGAGGTACGCTTGCATCACTAGAAACGGCCATAAAAGATCTGGAAAACCGATTCTATGCCACAAATGCTCCGGACCTTCTGGGTTTACTGAAGACTAAGCTTTTAGAGTATGATGCGGAGGCACAGCGGGAAGTTAAGTTTCTGGGTAAACACGCAGAAGCCAGGAGATACGGGAAGGGAGATAGGCCGGGGCGCACCTTGGCGAATCTGATAAGGCCGTCCAGGACTGCGTCATTTGTCTTGAACTGCGCTCGAAAACCGGGGCCACGATCAGGGGACAAGAAGACATCCTACATGCCTTCTCGGGCTTTTACACCGATTTGTACACTGCCACCCAGGGGGGTTGCCCGGAAGGGCTGGACTCCTTCCTAGAATCCATAGCGCAGGTCTGGTTCAATAACAAACAGAGAGAATATATGGATCTCCCGATAACAGCCGCCGATGTGGCCCAGGTGATCAAAAGTTTGCCCATTGACGAGGCCCCTGGCTCAGACGGCCTGACCACGGCCTTCTACAAGACATACGCTGAGGAACTGGCTCCCCGGCTGTTGGCGGTGTATGAGGAGGCTTTACAGGTGAGAATGCTTCCCAAATCGATGCGTGAAGCGTCAATTATTACCCTGCTAAAACCGGATAAACCGAAAGAAAAGATGGACTCTTACAGGCCTCTCTCCTTAATAAATGTGGATGTGAAAATACTGGCCAAATTACTTGCTAATAGAATACAACCAATGCTGCCCCTGATAGCCTTACCGGACCAATCTGGGTTTATCCCAGGGCGGTCCACGTCTCATGACCTCCGTACGATTTTTTCTATCCTGCATTACTTACATCCGGACGTGCATGCTGCGGTGGTATTCTTGGATGCCACCAAAGCTTTTGATACTCTGGAATGGCCATATCTGTTTGCAATACTGAATCGTATCGGGTTTAGCCAGCTCTTAATAAACAAAATCCGACTGCTATATACTATGCCCTGTGCCAGAGTTAGGGTGAACGGTATGATCTCGGACCCTTTCCCGATCTCGCGGGGCACGCGTCAGGGATGCCCGCTGTCCCCACTCCTCTTCGCAATTACGATGGAGCCGCTAGCGGCTCGTATTCGACAGCATCACACGGCGTGAGGAATAGGACTTAGCGCACGCAGTCTGCTGATATCGCTCTATGCCGACGACGTAACACTCTATCTCACTAAACCTGAAGACAACCTGGATATAGTACTACGAGAATTTATTCGATTTGAGGGGCTGGCCGGTATAGCGGTAAATTGGGCCAAATCGGTGGTCTTTCCCTTGACGGAGAGTACCCCGAAGATGGTATCGGAGTACCCCTTGCGGTGGGAAGTGGACGCTGTTAAATATCTGGGCATCTGGGTGAGTAGAGTGCTTCAGGACATTTGGACTCTGAATTTTGGGAGGGCTGTTGCATGGCTGGAGGAAAGGATAAAGATATGGGTGAGGCTACCCCTGTCACTAACGGGCAGGATAACCCTGGTCAAAATTGTGGTTTTACCTAAATTTTTATATTTATTTTCGAATATACCGATCCCTTTGATGTCACAGTTTTTCGCAACACTGCGATCGCACCTACTCGAGCTGGTGTGGGCGGGGGGCCAGGCGCACGCATCCTGGGACGTGCTGACTTTGCCGTTAACGCAGGGTGGGCTAGGAGCGCCAGATATGCGCTTATGTGCCCTGTGCGCACAAGCTCAATTTTTGCACTTTTGGGTGCATCCGACACCTTTCCAGCCGCATGTGGCGGTGGAGCGGGACACTGTAGCGCCGATCCCGCTTAGAGTGGCCATATGTGCAAAAGCGCGCCGCCCCCGAGGAGATGTGGACACTGCGGAGATGCTGCGCTGGGTCTGGATGGAACTTCGGTGCAGGGCGGGAGTGCCACTCCTGTATGCCCCGTCATTATCCCTAGAGCGCAACCCGCTATTGCCTTGTATTGGAGACGGAATTAGCCCGCCTCTGCTGAGGAGGATGCACCTGCGTACGTTCGCGGATCTCTTTCCGGATAATACTTTTATGCAGCCGCCGGTGGCAGCGGAGGGGCAGGCGGTGCATTTTTCTGACTTGTTTTTATATCACAAGCTGCGGGAGACCTGCCGGGCGTTGAGTGAGGACTTTCCGGAGGCCCCCCCAGTGTTCCAGGCGTTGGAGGGGGTGGTGGGATCCCCGTCTCCTCGGAGATTAGTCACTAGACTTTATAAATCCATGCAGAGTGTGGCGCCGGTGGTTCGGCCTCAGTCCCTTCAGCACTGGAACGAGGAGCTGGGCTCTCCCCTATCGGAGGAGCAGTGAGCCTTCTGCTGTGGACAGCTAGCTGAACTCTCCCCAAACTATAAACTGAGGCTTATACATTTCAAGTACTTGCATAGATTCTATAGAACACCAATTGCTTTACATAGAATGGGCTTAAGGGAGGAGGTCGGCTGTTGGAGGTGCGGGGGTGAACCTGCCTCTTTCTTGCATATAGCGTGGTCCTGCCCCAAGCTTACGGAATTTTGGTCCCAGGTGTTCACGTTGGTCAATCAGACGCTGATGCTCCTTCCCCTGAGGTGGGGATACTGGGCTATGTCAAGAACACGCCGCCTAAAGAACGTAAACTACATGCCATGCTCCTTCTGTTTGCCAAACGGCAGGTAGCGATACACTGGGGTAGAAGCCGGGTGCCCTCGGTGAAGGGATGGCTGGCAGACGTGGCGTATGGCCATGAGCAGTTGAGTGTATTTTGGGACTTGATGCCATCCACCTCCCATCCGCGGGACATCTGGGAACCCTTTGTGCGGTGGGCTCAGGAGCGACGAGAGATAGAGGGGGAGAGGGCTGCATTGGATGAATGAGCGTGAGGGGTCCGGTGTGTGCATCGCGGGCGTGAGGGGGGGGTGGCTCACCTGGAGACTCAGGGGAGAGACTATGGGCGAATTCTCTGATTAGCCGTCACCCGGGTGGGACTGGAGAGGCCTCGGCCCGATAACCGGCGCTACTAGATGGGCGCATTGACAGGTCTGGCCAGACCCTGCGCTGAAGGGTCCTTTCACTGAAGGTCGAACATGATGACATGAACACCCAAAGATATGGATGTATATACGCGACTGCATTGGCATGTACCATAAATGTAAAGAGGATGTAATATTGCTGGGTTGTGTTGTTGGTTACAGTTTGTAACGCTGTGTTAACTTCAATAAAGCGTTCCAAAAAAAAAAAAAAATGTGATGGTCTGTTGAGAGAAAAGTCTAGTGAGGCCTACATGGTGAAATATCTTTTGGGTTTTATTTCTTTGTGAGAGCACACTAACCCAAGTATGTAGTCCGCTCTATTTTGCTAAAAAACTATTGTGGGCCACCAAGAACTTATTATAGGCTTAAAGCGTGCGCATTTCTTGCAATGGCTTGGCTTTGTCACGCTCATCCCCTTGCTTCTTCTTCAGTGGATTTGCCTTGTCGGTCTAGTATTTGTTGCTCCTCTTTATTTGGCTGACTTGTCTTTCTATTCTCACAGTTAGGGTTCTACTTTTTGTATTGTTTTTTGGGGCGGGGAGGGTTGGTGGGGATTAAGCAGTCCATGAGTGTAGGAGAGTGGCATCGACTGCATAGTTGTCCCCAACTTTTTACTGATGTTTTGACTGTTTTATGACACTAGCCAGGCTGTGGGCCTGCTATCCAGGACCCCAGCCTATCTGCTTCCTCTCTAAACTGATGTGAGTACCCTAGGTACTTTCCAATTGGATACTGAGGACACCCTACCAGCCCCTTGTAGATGGTACCCTAGGTACCCAGGGCATGGGTCCCTCAGAGGCCTACCAGGGGCTGCAGCACTTATTGTGCCACCCCTGGGACAGACCACTACTGTAGTCTGGGTAAGGTGGTGCTCGCACCCCTTACAGGGATATAGGTATCCTGTATCCCACTTAATACAACACATATATCCTCATAGGTCACCCCTAGAGCAGGCCTTGCTAATCCTACAAGGCAGGGTGCTGAGATATGTGTGAGTGGGGACCCCTACCTGAGTAGGGCCCCTCTGCAACCTTCGTAAAATCATTACTGGGTTGTTTGTAGTGTAGCCATACCATATACTCTTAACCGCATTATAAGTATATCGCAATAGCGTGCTAACTTGAGAATGGCTACACAGAACCATATCGTGTTTGTTGTCAAACATGTAGGAATCATACCCCCAATCCAGCCATGGGACTGAGGGCATGAATCCCCCCTGCTAGAGGGGCGATATGGGAAAAGCGGCAGAATTTAGACATCAATTTAAAAGTGCACGCAAAGTACAAAATGGATGCTACCCGCCACCCACACGACTCTGGCTGCCTGTTGCTGGGCAGAACTCCAGCCACGGCAGCTGGACAATAGGGATCCTGTTGCAGGGAGGTGTTCCCACCTCCCCAGACAGACTATGTGGATTGGAACTGGGTGGGTGCACCATAGGATACCTTTCAGAGTTGCACGTAGGCTTCTCCAGTGCCTACATTCTGCATACACCGCCTGGAACCGGTTTAGGGGCATCCTGTCCCCTGCCCTGGCAGGAAACACACAAAGGGGAGAGGGTGTAGCCACCCTTTCCCGCCTGACCTCTCATTGGTGGGCTCTGATCTGGACACTCCCCTAATCTTTGGATAAAGGTGAATACTGGGTCCCCAGAGCCTCAGATTATTCTTGAACTTCACAGTCTTGACCTTCGACTTGCTGCCGCACAGCTACCTGAAGAAATCTCCCTTGGGGTAAAGGAGTTACCCCCCTGCTTGGCAGGCACCTGAAACACTGCAAGTGACCCGGTTAGAACCTCGCTGCTCCTGCGGACGTCGACGACTCTTTCCTACCTTGAGGTGGGTTTCCAAGCATCCCAGAGGCCATTGAGTGTGCACAGCAAAGCTCTGCACCGTGGACCCCGTGGGTGCCAAGATCCCCAATACCGCAGGACACCGGCCACCTCTTGCACAGCACCCAACCCCGACATGTGGGGAAGTTGTGCTTTGGCCCATTATTGAGCCAACCTCTCAGCAACATCTGTGCCAAAGATCGACGCCCTAGCCCACTCTGGCGACCCGTGGGCGCACCTTTACGCACGCCAAATTGCTGCCTCCCGCGGTCCCTTGTCTCTCGACTTGCAGGCCCTAGCAGAGGTCAATCTTCAATTCCAAGAATTCCCCTGGTTGCTCCAGGCTTTCTCTTCAGTCTCCTTGCTGGAGACCTCACTCAGACCTCGTGGGTCTACACCAGTAGCTACTTTGTGTTTCTTGCGTGGGTTGCGGTTGCCAAGGCTTAGTGGATCAAATCTGGACACTAACACTGCAGCGACCCTCATCCTGCATGGGACAGTCGCCCTCCAGAAGCTGGCCTTCCTTGACGCCTCCTGGACCCCGTGGCTGACGATCCAAGCTACACCTCTTCCACCTGGAAGCACCCAACATTGAAGGGCTCCTTCTCTTGAGCCCCCTGGTCACTGTGCCATGACCCAGACTCTGTCCCCTCTGCTTTCAGGTCCTTCTCTACAAGATCTACATTTTCATTCTTCACGACAACGACGACGCTTTTGGCTAGCAGCAGTTCTTCACGTTTTGCCTCTGAAAATCAGCCCTTGACCCGACATCGAAAACGACCTATGCACCTGGCTTCCCTGGGGCAGGTAACAGCGGTACCTCGGTATTCTCGTGGGTTTGGGCCCTTCAAAAGCTTAACTCTAAAGTGTTGAACTTGAACTCCTGCTAGAAGTGTTTGTAAACTTGTAATTCAACCGCGACATTCTACATAGGCTATAATAGAGATCCCAACAGTAACTTTAGTCACTGCACGCGTCTCCCGTGGGCCCCCTTCCTCACTACCTTGGGTGGTTTCACAAGGGGCCAGCGACCCTAAATGCCTTAGGCATTGTCTGTAGAATTGTCGTGGTTCTTATACCACTTTTTTGATATATGGTTTGGTCCCCCCCTTTGGCCTTGTGATTCCAGTGCTATTTATTGTAACTATCAATGCTTGTTTGAATTGTATCTTCACCTCTAGCCTCATAAAGAGACTAGTGGTGTTATTCCTAGAATAAATACATATATTTTATATATATACCTGTGTGGACTACTCTTTCATTTGGTTATTCAAGAGGTTATCTATGGTAAAACAATAAGCTTAACACTCCTTCAAGACTTAGCCTGAAGGCTGCTCTCCACAGCTACCACTAGGATAGCTTTCTTTAAAGGTTGTCTCTAACCTATCACCTTAAGAGTCGAATTGGACTGGTGCAAGGTGGCCACTATAACTAGTGACCAGCATATGCCAGGCCATCTTCTCACAATGAGTGCATGTCTTTTCCAGTGCTGTCCCTCTTGTACTCTCCTCAAATGGTCCCCTGCACGCCCTACGTCTACCTGCTCATATACTACTGTCTCCCTTGTGTTCTTCTGCCCCTTCTGTGCTTCACACCCTGCTCCCTTGTTGCTGTCTCCTTGTGTTCTGTCTGCTCTCTAGAGTTCTCCAAGAGGTCATGTTGTCTCCCACCTACTCTATTGTGTGCTTCTCCCTCTGTGTTGCTTTCTCCTCCATGCTGTTTTGCTGTCTGCCTTGTGCTCTGCTTTTACCCTCCTTGCCCTCTCAACCGCTAGGTTTCTTTTTAGGTCTTGCCTGAGCCAGCGCGCATGCGCTGCTCTGCGAGGCTTTTAGTAAGGACTTTCTAACTGAACACACGCTTGTGCTTTTTTATCACCCGCAATTGGCCTTTGCATGCGTCTTTCTAAGAAAGACAGCATGCAATTGGTCCAAGGCGGGTGCATGTCCTGCCATCTCTGTCCCCTGGCCTAGGGTGCTCGGGAGAGAGCAGCAGCACGGCCGTGTGCCATCTGTTTTTAATTATATTTGGCGGCGCGCAGATTTCAGTGTCAGGTTACTTGTTGTTGAACTGTCCTTCACCCAAGGTCTCCCTGATCGGAGACATTAGGCGCTCTAACTTTTACAAATATGAGGTCGATAACATCTGAAATGTGCGTGTTAATTAGTTGCCGTGTGCATCCGCATCCGACAGTCAAAGTTATAAAGTGCCAGCAATTCAGGGCAAAATTACCTGCAGCAGTGTTTCGCAAAAGGCACCTGGAGTGTACGAGGCAGGGGCTGCTCAGACAGTGGAGAGGCTGCGCATAGTGACTGGCCGGGCACAAACATCCTGAAGGCAATCACCCGGTGTCGCTCCTGCAGACTCTGTACACATCTATGCTTTTCCTCCCAATCATTCGTTCTCTATCACTTATTGCTGGTTTTTAACAATAATAAATTAATAATGTGGGAGGCTGCTAATTCATGCGTACATCATGGGCAATCATAAATGAAACAGTCTAAAGAATACTTTATTTGTTTCCTGCACATATTGCTTGCTTCTACATTTAAGAAACCCCGCAGATTAGCGTGATTAGAGGACCCGATTCGCAACTTTACACCCGGGTGCTGCACTGAAAACCGAGGATTTACGGAAACGAAAAATAAAATTGCACATTTTAACTTTCTAATGCTTTGACTCCAGACATGATTTCCCCCACGGTGTCCATCTTCTATTTTTACCACTGCCTCTTCGTCTGTTGGTGTGCATCATGAGTCAGCCGGGCAAAGAGGCCTCCCCTCCCCCTCCCTCTACGAGATCCGGCCGCTTATAATACTGGTGTCACTTGCAGAGTAAGTGTTAGGGTTTTTATTTTTATATCTGGCCCGTTCCTCCACTGTCCCTTTGTTGCCCTTTTCTTTTGTTATGTATTCCTTCTGCTGTCCAGGGAGTCTGGGAGAAGGTCAGTAACTTGGCAGTGATTTATGAAAATAGAGACCAAAGGCTTAAAATGTAATTCAGTAGACACGAAGAGGGCATGTGTGCACTAGCAACCAGTTTGAGATTTCTTTAGAGATGGGTGAGCCAACAAGTTAATTGGGCTAGCCAATTCGAGCGTCTGCCTTGACTCTTACAGCCTCATGCATAAGCCAAATTATACAACAAACCACGTAAAATATGATAGTCTTCAGAATTCGGAAATGTGTTTTCAAATTTAAACGCTAACTCGGAAAAGCCAATCCCGACAGTGCCATGAATGGACCAAATGATTGTATATGGGTGCGTGCAGGAAGCAATCAACCTGACTACCGCCTGGAAGTTTCTCCTCACAGACTGGCTTTGATCTTTTGCGACGTCTCAGACACTAATTAGGGAGCTTATTTCGTATTTGTGTGCTTCTTTCGTATTTGTGTGCTTCAGGCACCCCACTTGAGATGACTATTAACGAGAAAGGCAACAACTATTGAAAGGATATCCTGGGTTGCTAACTAAGTTTTGATTTACAGGGTTTGTAGCTAAAAAAATCACAGGAGATATTCCTTTGTTGCATCTTATATTTTTGGGTTGCTTGTTGTTAGCCGTTCTGTTTATGAATTATCGTTTGATTGACTGGGTGTTTTTGCTGAAATTAATTTTCATGACAACAAACAAGGGTGAATAGCAGGGGCGGCTTGTGACATTTGATAGTGGTGAGGCGTAGAAGCTGCTGAGTGTTATGTCGCATGCGAAGTGATCGAGCCTATCATAAAGCAGGTTTGGGGGAGTTTTTTTTTTTGAAGAGTGAGCAAATCGTTGCTTTATAATATCAGAAGTGCATGATTATGAGAATGTAGGTGCCATTTCAATGGAAATGTGCGATCTGTGAATGACCGCGGGCTACTGCACCATACTTTCATAATATAATTGCGACAGTGTGCCCAAATAAATGCATCACCACCAGTTACATACTACACCCTTACCAGGTTCCTGAACAAATGTAACTCATATGTGACACAGGTGTTTTGTGCTACCCTTTGATTTTTGTGCTACCTTTTGATTGTTTACATTCCCTATGATTTTAGTTATGCAACATTGATGGCAGCAGTCTCACACCCTGACAATTGTTCCAGCACACTACGGCGTGTAAATATGGCACAGTAATCATGTCTTGTAAGCGCGCTGATTAGAGTCCTGTCAACAATCGGGCTGATTCCAGCTAGTACCAGACCTCCGTGAACTGGAACAATTTAGACAGACTAGCAAACAGGCCACCAGCATCAAAACCGCTCAACACTCACCTCTCACAGGGCAATGCTAGAACTTTCTAGAGTTGTCTGGAAGTTTCTCCTCCTTGCACTGATGGGTACAGGCCACAGGGGCAGCGATGCCAACCATTTGGAGTATGACAGTCTGTTGTCAATTGTTTTCTCACCAGTTGTATTCTGTGCTAGTCGGCGTTTGACAGATAGACACGTTGTTGTGTATTGCCTAGTTAGGGAGCAAAGGCAATATTGTATGTTGGGAACATTATTTTAAGGACTAAATGGTGCCAATTGGGTTAAGAAACGTTCGCCATTCCCGTTTACAATGCACTTGTGAGTAACTTTATAAATGTGCATTTAGACTTTTTAGTCTATAAATGAAGTACAGGTTTGAAGTAGTGGCTTTTGTGTGTGATAGGCTTTGCCTCTTTTGCCCGCTTCATAAACTCTATAAAATAGCTTATGGTGATCACCTACCTACGTTTCTATATCTTTTTGCTTTTGTTGGTGCCAGTCTTGTCGATGGCTCGTTGGTTGCCCAGCTGTTTGGACTGTATAATGTTTCTGTGCCGCTGGCTATGTATGCCTTAACACAGCTGATCTTATGACAGGACAAACATGCGGCCGTTTACAAGTGTCCTAGATTAAGGTATATGTCTGGAGTGTCACACACGTTGTCAGGAGCAAAAGGCAAACCGCTCATTCATTCAGTTTATTCCTCAATATTCTCATTCCTTCCTAAAAAGCAGCATACTTGGGGAACAGTTTGTATTATGAAGGGAAGAAATTTGCTTGCTGCGTGGGATTCAAGTTAACGCCCAGCACTTTTCCCATGTAAATTGTGTCCCAAATCCCTAGCTGGAAAACCTGACTTTCAGATTTAGTACAGAAGTGTCAGCCCTGCACTGAAATTTTCTCGCAATGCAATAGGTTTCGCATTTATGCGAGTTTGAGCTATTGACATTGCAAATAACAATGCCTTTTATTTTTGTTTTTGTTTTTTAAACCTAAATAAAAGGCATTGTCATTTACAATGCCAATAGCTTACACTCGCATAAATGCGAGACCTATTGCATTGCAAATGGTTGTTCAAGGTTGTCAAAAGACACCCAATTGATGGACGGAATGCAGAACAAATCAAAACATTCACCCCCAGTCAAGAGATCTGGGTTAAATCCATCATTCTTTTGCTCACCATGCCAACCCAATTTAGACCTGGCCATATGCAAATCAGTCTTGACCCTGTGCATCATGTTCAGGGTTGTCAGCAGAGATTAAGTTTCAGCTGGTAACTTCGCCCGCAGCAGCTCCTGGCTTCTCCGATGTGTGTTGCCTCATTGGCTCTTCATTACAGTGGAAACTGTAGTCAGGGGCATAGACACAGTGAAATGATTTTCTCGTTTTTAATAATAAACTGAAGTGGGATGACCTGGTTTTGGCAAGGGTCCAACAGACCAGTAGAATTATAGAGGGGCTGTTTCGTTTCGCTTGTAAATTAGGACACAAGTCGGTAGCTGAAATGATAACTCTATACAAGTCAAAATGTTTATCAGTGGCTATCTATGGGGCCAGAGTATGGGGTTACCATAAGAGTTACCAGATTCAGGTTTTAGAGAATAAATTACAAACAAGCATTTGCAATGCAATAGGTCTCGCAGTTACGCAAGTTTGAGCTATTGGCATTGTAAAGGGCTAATGCTTTTATTTTGGTTTTGGATTTTAAAACAAAAAGAAAAGACATTGTCATTTACAATGGAAAGAGCTTTAACTCACGTAAATGCGAGACCTTATGCATTGCAAATGCTTGTTCCTGAGACAACTTGGCGCGCACTGTCTACAGTGGAACAAACCCCCTGAACCTCATTGGATCAAGTCGTTGTCAGTTCTACGGCATGTGCTAAACTGCTATCCCAACAACTGCTCTGATTGGATAAGGCTAGTTTCAACTAAACAACTATTACAATCTATTATATTGGGTACAGTGCCCATACAGACAGACACAGCAGCGATCCATATAAACGCAAATTGAGGGTGAGACTGCTGGAAGTTTGTTGGTCGCTAGTTTGGAGAAGGTGGAGGGCTGGGGGAGGGGGGCATTTAAAGCCCCATTTCTTAGACTCGCACTTTGAGTTTAGCTTGGTACCAGCTGGGCCTGTGTTGCTCTTGTAGCCCGGGCCGTGTGCTCAAATGCAGTTTCCCCCCCCCGCCAGTGTGAATAAAGACATTGATCGTGCAATCTAACAGTGTGATCAATGTACACACCCATGCGAGCCCCTCCCTGATGCCCTTCCCCGCCCTATTCCCCCGGGGGTCGGGAGATTAGCAATCAGTAACTCCTGCGGTTCCGTTTGCCGAGCTTGATAAGCAGAGCAGAGGTTAATTGTTTATATGCATTTATATTTAAATGCTACTTATTTCTGATTTAAAAACAACCACAGTAAAAATAAAAAGAAAATGTAAATAAATGCACAACAGAATTCGATCCCGTTTAACAATACACGCAAGGAAACACATATTAATATTAACGTGTTCTTCAATTGCGATAACTCCTGCTATGGTTAAAGATACAGAAATCATTATGGTGGACCACGATTGTTGTTTAAAAAGTTTTTTTTTTTTTAAACGCACAACATTCAAATGTTCTGCAGAAAATCGAGTTAATCGACGTCAACATAGTATTTGAGGAAACATTGTGAATTGATCAATCTCTGATGAAATCTGACTGCTACCTGCAGCCACAGGCTCAAACTGCAACTCCGCATTTCATCCTGCCGACGTCTATCCATTGAGGTTTGGGAAACTAACTTATTAGCTCAGAGGTACCTGGGCTGCTATGTCAGTCAGTCAGGTGGTGGAGGTGGAGCCCACCGCATCAATTGCGTTATTAAACCAGTCCTGCTATAGTTGATGACGGACATTTTAAGCAGTCGGTGTGTATCTGGCAAAGCTTTTCAAACCATTATATTGGTTTGTGAATTCCGGAGATTTGAAACGGGAAGCTGCTATTTTTTTTATATTTTATAGTTGGATGCGAGCCAGAATTTAAGAACCATTTCCCACATAACAGACACATCTCCCCTTTGCAGATGGTGCACGCTGGACGTGTAGCCTGACGTTATATTATGTCAGATAACCAACTCTGAGTAAGAGCCACGAAGTAACCAGTGGCTCAAGTCACAGATCGGTGAGACGGAGGCAGCAGCACCTCCGCTCGCGCCCCTCGCTGCTCCTCTGGTCGCTCCAACTGCAGAGGCTTTCCCAACCTCAGGGCAGGGGCCGTGTCTTGCAGGACTGCGGCGGGATGGGTGTAGCCGGGCCAGGCAGAGTGCAACGTTGGGAATCCACGACTGGGCTGCTAGCTGCCAATGCTGCTGGGGTGGATGCTGGGGATTCCCCTGCCGGAGAGTTTCAAAGGCATTTCTAACAATGGATCACTCCGTGCCTCTCCCCAACTGGCAACCACGGTACAAACACAGTATAAGTGAAAACATTGGTATTGGGTTATTCATGTTTCCCTCCTTCAAAATCTAGAAGAAGCGGCCGTCGAAGCTCATGTCCCGCGAGTGCTGTGTGGGCGCAGCCCGTTCTTAAAGTGAAAGCGGTGGGGGCAACAAGCGTTAGCCATTGCGGGAAGGCAGCAGCTTGTGGGGCCATGTGTTTCTAATTCGCGTGGAGGCGCACACTGCCCCCACCTCTCAAAGAAAACAAGGAAAGCTATAAAAACGAGCTTAAAAGAAAAAATGCACGCACAATATGTAGCATTCATAATAGCCGAAATAACAAATGGAACAGTGATGGAGCGCAGTACAAAGCATTGGCCGCACGCGCGCCTCGCGCATAAAGTTAAGAAAAACAAGACAAGCCCGGCGGAGCGTGGCGCGCGCGCGCTTGGGGGCGGGGGAGCGGACCCTTTGAAGTGCTCCCAAAAGGCGGATTGCATGGCGGCACAATGCGCGTGATTGTGCGCGTGCTAGCCATGCAATCCGCTTTTTGGGAGCACTTTTCAAACCCGCTTTCTATAGTCTCACTTTGCGATCGCTTACGCGATAGCAAGGTCGAGACCTAAAAAGATTACTAATGATCCCTAGTAGCTCCTCAACATCATTTTGTCATTCTGAGGTGGGCCTGGAATATGTGAAAGATAGTATAAATATCGCCCCACTGATCCTTTGGGCGAAAATCTGGTCTTCAGAAGACCTGACTTTCTCTAGGAGTATCCTTAAGTACTGTATGAACATGGATAACGCAATGTCACTCCCTTGGCTATGGTATGTAAGGATACCTTCTATAAAATTGGCCTAGACTAATATTATAACAACCCAGATACCATCCAACATATTACGAAGATGATTATTAAAAATGCATACCGTGTTGAATTAAGCATGTCTAATCAGGACCGGGGCATGTTGGATGGTGGGGTGTTAAGACATCAGAAATTTTATCTGTCTTTTACTTTACATGTACAGTCACGATTTCTGTTGACTAGATTTCGGTTGGGCACTCTGCACTTTTTATTGGCCTATCCTAAACAGGCTGGCTGGTGTGAGAGACTAGTTCCTTGTCCTTGTAACAATCAGGCCAAACAGAGCACAATGCATCTCATGTTGTTTTGCTCACTTTATGCAGACCGAAGAGCCCGCTTTATTAAGCCTGTACTAAAAACTGTTCGGCCCTGTTCGTTGGGGAGGGGTATGATGATTTTAAAAGTTGACAACATTTTTATTGGTACACCAAAATATATGGAAGGGAAAATGTAGAAACCTTTTTAAATATTCTTAACTGTTTTTATTATGTATATATGTAAAATGTTATGATTCTAAAGAATCAAATAAAGTTATTTGAACTGAACTAACTATCTTTCTCACTTGCTTTCACTTTTATTCACCTCCCTGTTAGGGTAAAGCACCTTAAGTATTGGGAGTTGTGGAAAACCTCATTCCTGGTGGTCTAAAGTGCATTGCTTTCTTAGTAGATTGTTGTTTCATTCTTTCCTCATACTAGTGCATTGGAAAACTTGTACTTTGCCCTGCTCATGACAACAATATTCATTTTAACGCCACCTGTTTTCTTAGCTCATCAAGGAACACCTCCTTTATTGTGAGAGGATTGGGTAGGTGTCTTTAAGAACTATCTGTTAACGCTAGATGGTAACAGTTTTAGTGCTGGACGGAAGAAAGCATTATTATTAAGCGTGTTGGAAAGTGAGCGTCAACATGAATTTAAATATCTATCAGAGGTTTTAGGTGCTGATAATGAGCCCCTTGAAGATGTGCATAAGGAAATGAAGTCACGCTTGGAACCAGATTCGTAATAAAGTCTACCATAGCTATGTTGAGATACATATTCTACACCCACCCTCAGAAACAGGAGTGTCCATTGATGACTTTGGGTCAAGACTACACAAGTTGTCCATGAAGTTTCAGTTTGGTCAATTGACCGATAAACTAATAAGGGACCAACTTATAGTACAATATTGAAGTAAAAAGATACAGGAAAGGCTGTGGACAGCGAAGAATCCATCACTAAAGGAGGCTAAACAGATTGCAAAAAGTTTGGAAAAGTCCGCTTTCTGTGTGCGTGAAATGGGAAAAAGAGACACGATGGAGGGTGGGGGTGTTTCCACCATACACAAGGAAAAAGAGGAACAGGATTGTGTGAGTGTGTTGAACAGGTTTAGGATTTTTTTTTAAACATTTCAGAAGAAAGTAGTCACTCAAAAATCAGGTCAAAGGACCTGTTTAAGGTGTGTTAGCAATTACCATTTACGGGATTAAAATTCCTGTTTTGCCGCTCATAAATAGTATCTTAAGTGTGGGTGCCATGGGCATTATGGTCCAGTGTGCAAGGGAAATGCTAAAGTGAGTGTGACAGTAACAGAGTTGGAAGAGGTGCTAACGGACAGTTGTGAAGAATGTATTTTAATGGTCGAGCCCAATGGTGATTGTGAGGGTAGAAGAACCTGTCCTGTGGCTTCATTTGTAGTAATGGGGAGGAATGTGTTTATGATGGTGGATTCTGGGTCCATGTTTACCATCATTCCCAAAGCAGTCTTCATGAACAAATGGCCTGGGGTGACTCTCGTTCCCAAAGATATCAATCCAATGGGGTATCAGGGAGGGGCCATTGACATGTTAGGGTATTTTTCTGCTCCCATTAAGATTTCAGATGTGTGAGGTATCGGGCAATGTGTATGTAACAGAGAGTGGTCCTCCAATATTGGAATGGGTGCACCTGTTAAATCTACATATTATTATAAACTCCAGCGCGCCCAACCAAGTGATGGTCGTGGGAGAAACTGATATTGATAATATACTTGATGAGGCCAAGGACATATTCAGACATGAGTTGGGCCAGTTGAAATGATATGTCAACGAGATTAAGCTCAAGAAAGGGCCATTCCTAGAAAGCATAGAGTGAGGAGGTTGCCTGTGGTGATAAGGGATGAGGTAAAGAAAATGCTGAATGACATGCTTTGAGATGGTGTAATTGAGCCGGTGGAAGCTTCTAGTTGGACGTCTCCTGTGGTCATCACAGAGGTGGCTACGTTTTTGTGTGTAGATCTTAGAAGTGTAAATCATGAGATAATGACAGACAACTTTCCTCTACCCGATATAAATGAAATGTTTTTATTGCTCAATGGAGGAAAACTTTTCTCTAAATTTGATAAGAATGCCTATCATCAGATTCCCTTACATGAACAACTTTTATAACAATGGAAGGGACAATGTAAGGGACATTGCAATTTACCAGAATGCTGTTTGGCCTTTTTTTCCGTGGCCACTGTGTTTCAGCGTATGATATCAGAGGCTTTGAAGGATGTTAAGAACGGTAGGATTACCGTTGCGTTGTCTTTTTTTATACCGTGATTTTAATGCTTTTAAAAAAACTTTACGTTTTTATAGTTCATTGTACCTTGCACTTTTGTTTCTGGGTATTTCTCGCCTTTCCGCCCTCACCCCGGTGCGCCACGGCAAGTGCCAATTGAACACAGGGTGTTCTCAGGGCTTTCACATTCCTTCCTCACTTCCATTGACATTGGCAGTTCCGGGTGGTGAGCAGGCTAGTTGTTCCCGCTGCACACCCTACTTAAACCGATGCCAGAGCAGACGCGCAGTCCGATGCGGTAGGATTACCGTTGCGCTGTCTATTTTATACCGTGATTTTAATGCTTCTAAAATAACTTATGTTTTTATAGTTCATTGTACCTTGCACTTTTGTTTCTGGGTATTTGCCGCCTTTCCGCCCTCGCCCCGGTCCGTCACGACAAGTGCCGATTGAACGGAGGGTGTTCTCAGGGCTCTCACTTTCCTTCCTCACTTCTGGTGACATTCGCAGTTCCGGGTGGTGAGCGGGCTTGTTGTTCCCGCTGCACACCCTACTTAAACTAATGCCAGAGCGGACGCGCAGTGGGCGCGCCACCGGCACACCGATGGCGCACCAAAGGCAAGCCCGTCTGCAATCGTCTGCGCCTGGTCCGTGCCTAGGGCCAGAACCCCTGCAACTATTTGTGGCAAATCAAGGAGCATAAAATATGCTAGTAATGAGTTATTAAGGCTTATGGTAAACCCCTGCTGTCCACCTTTGGATTTACAGAGAGAGCCTCAGCAGCGTGCGCATTGCAAATTGCCGCTCATCTTTACACAAATTAATGCGCTAAAACCGCACAATACCCCTTCAGACAAGAAGTCTATAAAGGCCTTTCAGGCGGTGTTAATCAATGCACGAACACTATTGAAACATAATACGGAGGTGGCTGAATTGATTGAGTCACATAAACTTGATTTGGCATTTATTACAGAGATATGGGCAGATGGTGCCTCAGATTCTGAAATTGTTCTGGCATCACCGGCCGGTTATTCCGTCATTCGAGCTGACAGAACATAGAAGCGGGGGGGCTAGCGATTATTTTCAGAGGAGAGCTGCAAGTAAGGGGTTCCGCAGTGGGAAGCTCCCACGACTGTGAATTGTTATCCTTTCAGATCTCACTTACTAACAATTCTATGTTAAAAGGTCTTTTGCTTTACAGACCTCCGAGGGCATGGACCCCTCTGTTGCATATTTTAAGCCCTATTGTATAATGCAGTTTGGATGGATCTGACTTCACAATATTAGGGGGTTTTAATCTTCATTTAGAAAAACTAGCAGACCATAACACTGCCTTACTGGTTGATGCAATGGCTAGCCTTTCTTTGGATCAGACCGTTAAACATGATGCACATGTGACCGGGTACACGCTAGACGGGATTTTTTCTTCTAACTCCACTCTTAAAATTGTCAAAATAATTCACGTACCGTGGTCAGACCACAAAGCAATCTTGTTTACTGTAAGTGTGGATCAGTTGCAGCCAGTTCACACACCTGCACATAGGCTAGTTAGCTATCAGGACTAGGCCAATATCAATGCTCCTAGGTTACAGGATTTACTATTCAGGACTAAACCTGATTTAGTGGCAGACAGCAATCTAGCTGTTGATAGGTTATCCTCTTGGATCAAATCAGCGGTTAATATTGCAGCCCCTACTAAACGTTTTATCTCTACGAGGAAAAATCCATCAGAACCATGGTTCATGGATAAACTTAGGGCACAAAAACAAGTGTGCAGAAGGGCAGAAAGAAAATGGAGGGCTAATTATCACCAAAGTAGGAAAATTGAATATGCACAAACGTTGACAGACTACAAAAAATTGGTTATAGGGGAAAAAGGTTATTATTTTACAACAAAAATAAGTGAGGCTAAGAACTCTTGTAGGGAGCTCTTAGCTACAGTAAAAGAATTTGCGACTCTCCCCGCTATGAAACAGATGGATAGGAGCACCGAACTTTGCAACACACTGGGACAGTTTTTTGTAGATAAAGTCACATCGGTGTATGAATCTTTTAAGATTAATGATATCATCCGTGCTACAGCCATGCACACCAAGCAAGGCTTGGATACCTCAACTTCCAACACTGGCTTCATGATTCTCTCCCCCCTCAGTAGAACAGATCAGCCAGGTAGTGAAGACAATTAGGTCCCGGGGCCCAATGGACCCTTGTACACCTAAAGTGATGCCCATGTTTCCCGAAATGCTAAGTGAACAACTAAGTCTTGTGTTTACAGAGATAATCCAGTCGGGTCGCTTTCCAGATGCTTGGAAAACAGCCTCAGTCCTCCCACTTCAAAAAAAAAAAGCGAATTTGGACCCGAAGGAACCTAGTAGTTACCGTCTTATCTCTAGAATTCCATTTCCAGCCAAAGTTTTTGAGAAACTGCTTAATAAACAGCTGACAGACTTCATATCTGTAGGAGAGTGGCATCGACTGCATAGTTGCCCCCAACTTTTTGCTGATGTTTTGACTGTTTTATGACACTAGCCAGGCCGTGACCCTGCTATCCAGGACCCCAGCCTATCTGCTTCCTCTCTAAACTGATGTGAGTACCCTAGGTACATCCCAATTGGATACTGAGGACACCCTATCAGCCCCTTGTAGATGGTACCCTGGGTACCCAGGGCATGGGTCCCTCTGAGGCCTACCAGGGGCTGCAGCACTTATTGTGCCACCCCTGGGACAGCCATACAAACTGACACCACCAGACCACTACTGTAGTCTGGGTAAGGTGGTGCTTGCACCCCTTACAGGGATATAGGTACCCTGTATCCCACTTAATACAACACATATATCCTCATAGGTCACCCCTAAGGCAGGCCTTGCTAATCCTACAAGGCAGGGTGCTGAGATATGTGTGAGGGGGAACCCCAACCTGAGTAGGGCCCCTCTGCAACCTTCGTAAAACTATTGCTGGGTTGTTTGTAGTGCAGCCATACCATATACTCTTAACCGCATTATAAGTAATCGCGATAGCGTGATAACTTGAGAGTGGCTGCACAGAACCATGTCGTGTTTGGTGTCAAACATGTAGGAATCCTACCCCCAATCCAACCACGGGAGTGAGGGCATGATTCCCCCCTGCTAGAGGGGCGATATGGTAAAAGCTGCAGATTTTAGACTCCAATTTAAAAGTGCACACGTAGTACAAAATGGATGCTACCCGCCACCCACACGACTCTGGCTGCCTGTTGCTGGGCAGAACTCCAGCCACGGCAGCTGGACAATAGGGATCTTGTTGCAGGGAGGTGCTCCCACCTCCCCAGACAGACTATGTGGATTGGAACTGGGTGGGTGCACCATAGGATGTCTTTCAGACTTGCACGTAGGCTTCTCCAGTGCCTTCTTCTGCATACACCGCCTCAAACCGGTTCAGGGGCATCCTGTCCCCTGCCCAGGCGGGAAAACACACAAAAGGGAGAGGGTGTATCCACCCTTTCCCGCCCGAACTCTCATTGGTGGGCTCTGATCTGGACACTCCCCTAATCTTTGGATAAAGGTGAATACAGGGTCCCCAGAGCCTCAGATTATTCTTGGACTTCACAGACTTGAACTTCGACTTGCTGCCGCACAGCTAAAGGAAGAAATCTCCCTTGGGGTAAAGGAGTTACCCCCCTGCTTGGCAGGCACCTGAAACACTGCAAGTGACCCGGTTGGAACCTCGCTGCTCCTACGGACATCGACGACTCTTCCCTACCTTGAGGTGGGTTTCCAAGCATCCCAGAGGCCAGTGAGTGTGCACAGCAAAGCTCAGCACCGTGGACCCCGTGGGTGCCGAGATCCCCAATACCCCAGGACACCGGCCACCTCTTGCACAGCACCCAACCCCAACGAGTAGGGAAGTTGTGCTTTGGCTCATTATTGAGCCAACCTCTCAGCATCATCTGTGCCAAAGATTGATGCCCTAGCATGCTCCGGCGACCCGTGGGTGCATCTTTACGCACGCCAAATTGCTGCCTCCCGTGGTCCCTTGTCTCTCGACTGATGGGCCCTAGCGGAGGCCAGTCTTCATTTCCAAGAGTTCCCCTGGTTGCTCCAGGCCTGTTCTTCAGTCTCCTTGCTGGAGACCTCGCTCAGACCTTGTGGGTCTTCACCAGTAGCTGTTTTGTGTTTCTTGTGTGGGTTGCGGTTGCCAAGGCTTAGTGGAGCCAATCTGGACACTAGCACCGCAGCGACCCTCATCCTTTGTGGGACAGTCGCCCTCCAGAAGCTGGCCTTCCTTGACGCCTCCTGGACCCCGTGGCTGACGATCCAAGCTACACCTCTTCCATCTGGAAGCACCCAACATTGAAGGGCTCTTTCTCCGCAGCCCCCTGGTCACTGTGCCGTGACCCAGACTCTGTGCCCTCTGCTTTCAGGTCCTTCTCTTCAAGATCTACATCTTCAATCTTCACGACATCGGCGACGCTTCTTGCTAGCAGCAGTTCTTCACGTTTTGCCGTTGAAAATCAGCCCGCGACC
This sequence comes from Triturus cristatus, assembly GCF_964204655.1. Classification (NCBI taxonomy): domain Eukaryota; kingdom Metazoa; phylum Chordata; class Amphibia; order Caudata; family Salamandridae; genus Triturus; species Triturus cristatus. Next base: position 1,187,309,414 of record NC_140579.1, read on the forward strand.
CGACATCGAAAACGACCTATGCCCCCGGCTTCCCTGGGGCAGGTAACAGTGGTACCTCGGTACTCTCGTGGGTGTGGGCCCTTCAAAAGCTTAACTCTAAAGTATTGAACTTGAACTCCTGCTAGAAGTGTTTTTAATCTTGTAAAATTCAACCGCGACATTCTCCATAGGCTTTAATAGAGATCCCGACAGTAGCTTCTGCCACTGCACGCGTCTCCCGTGGGTCCCCTTCCTCACTACCTTGGGTGGTTTCACAAGGGGCCAGTGACCCTAAATGCCCTAGGCATTGTCTGTAGAATTGTCGTGGTTCTTATACCATTTTTTTGATATATGGTTTGGTCCCCCCCTGGGGCCCTATGATTCCAGTGCTATTTATTGTAACTATCAATGCCTGTTTGAATTGTATCTTTACCTCCAGCCTCATAAAGAGACTAGTGGGATTATTCTTAGAATAAATACATATATTTTATATATACCTGTGTGGACTACTCTTTCATTTGGTTATTCAAGAGGTTATCTATGGTAAAACAATAAGCTTAACACTCCTTCAAGACTTAGCCTGAAGGCTGCTCTCCACAGCTACCACTAGGATAGCTTTCTTTAAAGGTTGTCTTTAACCTATCACCATAAGAGTCGAATTGGACTGGTGCAAGGTGTCCCCTATAACTAGTGGACAGCATATGCCAGGCCAACTTCTCACAATATCATCTAGAAACTTTTTGGACCAATCACAATATGGGTTCAGGGAGGAGAATAGAACAGATAAAGCATTGGTCATGGCAGCAGGGGTACTCAGGAGTATACTAGATGCAGGAGGGAAGGCCGTCTTGATTTTATTGAATTTATCGGCGGCATTCAACACTGTGAATCACGAAATACTTCACACCCATCTAGTAGAATTGGGGATCCAAGACTATGCGCTCACTTTAATGTCATCATACCTAGTGGATAGAACTTTTTCAGTCAAACTAGGAGATTTTGCATCTAAATCCTTTAAGTTGTCTTGTGGAGTACCTCAAGGCTCCTCCTTGAGCCCCACCCTTTTCAATATTTATGTGGCTCCTCTGGCATTGATCATTAGGCAGTGTGGGTTTTTGCCAGTTTCGTATGCTGACGACACCCAGGTAGTGGTGTCGGTTTCAAGTAATGTGGAGGAAACAGCCTAATGTTTTAATGATTGTATGATGCAGGTTAATCAATGGATGCAGCTTAATTGCCTGAAACTGAACGGTGACAAAACCGAAGTCATGCTATTAGGATCAGATGCAGCCTTTTGGTCTCCTAGATGGTGGCCTGCCAGTCTGGGCGATTGCCCAAACCCAGTGTGCAAAGTTAAAAACCTGGGATTCATATTTGATGACAAACTGACATTTATCGCCCAGATAAACAACCTCTCTTCAACCATCTGGTACATTTTAAAAATCAACAGAAGAATCCGCCCATTCATTCCCCCTGACTCACGTAAAACACTAGTTACAGCATTGGCCCTGTCCAGATTGGATTATGGCAATACTCTGTATGCCGTGATCCAAGCCCAGCACTTAATAAAACTCCAGCGTCTGCAGAATGCAGCAGCCAGGTTAGTGCTGGATATTCTGAGATCTGAGCCAGTCGCCCACAGACTGAGAGCCCTCCATTTGTTACCGATGGAAAAAAGGATCATGTTTAAATCATTATGTCTAGCCTTTAAGGCTCTTCATGGCACAGGACCTCAGTTTTTGAGGACACACCTGAAATGGTATGTGCCGGCAAGAAGCTTGAGATCAGCTCACTCAAAACTTTTACAAGTTCCTAAGTTCAAGCAGGTTCGGTGGGGGGGAAGAAGCTTTCTGTTTCAGACAGCTAAAACCCGGAACCTTCGCCCTACCACGATAAAAAGCAGCACTTTGCTATTGTCTTTTAGAAAAGCCTTAAAAACTTGGCTCTTTGATTGTTAGTTCAGCGTATTCACCATATCAGTAATCTTTTACCCTTCTGACTCTAGCGCCAAGACACTTCCGGGCATTCGCGCGCTTTATACATATACAAATCAAATCTATTTATAGGATGACATTCTGGGGTTTGGGAAGAAAGAGGAGGAACATAATTATGTTCATAAGCAACCTTTAAGGAGGTAGTCTGATGCTGGTCTCAACTTGAGAAAGTATAAGTGTAGATTTCTAGTCAAAGATTAAATACTTAGGGGCAGATTTACAAGCCCCCTGCGCCACTTTTGCGTCACTTTTTCCATGTTAAAAGTGACGCAAAAGTTGCGCAAGGGGCTTGTAAATCTGCCCCTTAGGGTATACCATAACTGGTGATGGTGTCTGAACTTAACATTATCTGCTTAAAGCCATTCAAGGAGCTACTGTTCTGTGTAACAAAGTTCAGTGCAAAGCCTATTGAGGAAAGGTTGCAATTGTGAGCGAGAAAAGGGACCACAGGATACCTTTTAGGGGATCAAAAAATAACTTTGTAGTGGAGGTATTTAAGTGCCATTTGATAATGTGGTAAAGACTATCTTCATGGTTGGTGCTAGTGCCACCGGTATTGAAGCTAATTTGTCTCCGGTGTATAATGCGGTTGAATAAAATGTGGCTTTTGCATCCCATTCCTTAACAGAGACAGAGCAACACTATTCTGTTATTGAGCAGGAGGCACTAGCTGCAGCTTGATCTGTGGAATATTTCCGCACCTGTTTGTGCGGATTGGGATTTGTTCTCCGCACAGATCACAAGCCTTTAGTCAAGGTGTTGACGCCCAGGGGAGCTGGGAAGAGATCAGTTAAATTAGCAAGATTAACTGCTATATTGCAGGAACACAGGTATAAGTGGAGTACATTCCTGGTTGGAAGAATACTCAAACAGATTGTCTATCACGCCTTTCAGTTGATTGGCAAGACGTAGATAGGGAGGCAGTAATTTCTAAAGAATATGAGGGAGTAGTGGCTTGGGTGACTGTTTCTGAGGACTGTGCTGAGGAAACTGCATTTACCAAGGAGGACTGGAGCAGAGAAATGGAGTTGGATGAAGTGCTAAAAAATGTTAAAACTCTGATTATCAAAGGGGGTAGGCAAGGGAGTATGGTTGCATGTGGTGTAAGGACGTTCTTAAAAATGTTTGAAGAACTTTCTTTGTGGGAACATGAGGTTATCATGAGCAATGATGCATGTGTTTCTGCCACAAGGTTTGAGGAACAGGATAGTTTTTTTGGGCCTTGAGGGGCTCCTAGGTCAAACCCTCAAGAAGAAAAGGTTGCAAGCGATATTTTGGTGGCCCTGAATGGAGAAGGTGTTGAGGTTCAAAGACTATAAAGACAGTGAAAAAAGACTTAAACTGGGTATACAATCGGGGGGGGAGGACATTGAAAATCTAGGGAAATCATGGTATACGGTGTGCATTGATTTTATTGGACCAATGAATTAATTGAGATCAGAGTTAAGGTATGCACTTGTCATGGTGTACGTGCACGCCAAATGACTTGTGGTGAAGTTCATGAGAGAGATGACCATGGGAAAAAACATTTTGGTGTTAGAAAGAGTGTTCCAGGAAAAAAGATTTCCAAAAATACTGATTACGAACAATGGCACTCAGCTTACGTCTGTTGAAAGGCAGGAGTTTTTAACTGATTGTGGCATCAAACTCATATGCACCTCTATAACCCACAAGAGAATGGTCATGGGGAGAGGGCCACCGATTGGTGAAATTTACCATTATTATGGGTTTCCAAGACGGTAAGGATGTAGAAAGAATTGTGGAGGAGTTGGTTTGGGCCTATCGTACTACGGCAAGTAGTGCAATGAACATTTGTCGTTTTGAGTGTTTGAGGGGAAGGAAACCTGGTACCAAACTACTTCCTGTGTGGTTTTTGCTGAATGGTGACAGTGTTAGTATCAATAAGAGTGTTGTGGGCATCAGGAAAAACAACGTTGACATGAGCAATTGGGTAAAAATCAAGGAATGTCATGTGGGGGCCGAATTGTCCAATTTTATGGGACCCATTAAAGTCAAGGCTGTGCATGACTGGCATATCGTCCTTGAGAATGGAGACAGGTGGTACAAGAAAAGGATGGCATTATATCAGTAAGGGGGTGAGGATGTGGTGCTGGCACGGTGCTCTGCAAGGGTATCAGTGGATAGATGATGATGGAAGATAGTGATTAAAATGGCAATAGGAGGGAAAGGTGGGACAAGGATATTTACAAGGGTGTTATAGAGGTGAGTGTGTGGGCCTGGGCCGTAGGGCCCACAGGCAGTTTTCCAGTAAGGTGCGCGCCCACGCACCTTTAAGGCACAGAGCGCGCAGTGTACCGCGCAAAGCGCGCACACGTTTGCGCTGCCGCCCACATTTAAAAAGCGAGCAGCGAAAAACAACAATTCCCGGGTTGCCTGTCATGCGCTGCAATTAACAGGAATCCTTCAACAAATGCCCACAATCAGCCCGCAGCCTCTCTCTATTGAGAAAAGACATGCATCAAGTCCAAAAGCATTATGTGTGATTTACACATCGTGCTTTTGGACTTGCTTCATTTCTTTTCTAAATACAGCGCAGCTGGGTGCTGATTGTGGGCCATTGTGAAAATATTTATGTTAATTGCAGCGTATGACAGTGCTGCAATTAACAGGAATCCTTTCACAAAGGCCCACAATCAGCCCGCAGCCGGGATCCATTACAAATGCAGCAATTCCAAAAGCACGACGTGTAAAGCACACGCAGGGCCGGACTGGGAACAAAAACCGGCCCCCCTGGGGTTTGGGCCTGTCGCCGAGCTCTTTGCCAGGGCCGGTTTTCGGCCAATTTTGTTACGGTGCCGATTTTGCAGCTATGCTGCAAAAACGGCCCTGTAACAAAAATGGCCCACAGGGGCCCAAAACCGACCCCCACCTGTGCGGCCCACCGGGGGATTGCCCAGTGCCCGCTACGGCCAGTCCAGCCCTGAGGACACGTCATGCTTTTGGACTTGATGCATGTCTTTTCTCAATAGAGAGTCTGCGGGCTGATTGTGGGCATTTGTGAAAGGATTCCTGTTAATTGCAGCACATAACTGGCGCTGTGATTAACAGGAATCCTTTCACTAATGCCCACAATCAGCCCGCTGCCGCTCTCTATTGTGAAAAGACATGCAGCAAAGACATGGCAAAAGATAGCTGTAAGCCATTCTTGTATGTTTAGAAAACATGTTACCTGCACGAGAAAGAGATTATTTTTGGGTAAAATATAAGAATACACTGGACCCCCATAAAAATGAGTAAATCCACACGTCCAAACATTTACGACCTTGTGTGACTTGACAACAGGATTGTTATTATGCAATTGCGACCTTTAAGAGCCATTTCTGCGGTCACATTTGCACACAGCAAACCATGGTGCAGAGGGAAATGACGGTGCGTGATTAACAGGAATACTTTCACAAATGCCCACAATCAGCCCTCTGCCTCTCTCTATTGAGAAAAGACATGCAGCAAAGACATGGCAAAAGATAGCTATAAGCCATTCTTGAACAAAAGGTAAAGATTCTTGGAAAGCAGGGAAGGAATTCCATTTTGTAGAGTTTAACTTCAAGAAGAATGTGCCCCACGGGCACTGTTCTGCAAGGAGGTAAGAGAACTCCCGGAACCGTCATCTGGTAGTAAAAGAGAGATGGCTGTGGGCCCCTCATGCCCCTGGGCTTAGGGGCCACTAACGTTAAACCTTTCCCTAGCCAGGCCTTTCCAGGTCTCGCCTATAGACAGCCTTTAGCTGTTGTCGAAGACATATTGTGGACACAGGGATAGCCAAAAAGCAAACTAAAATACCCCCCCAATTCGATTGGTACCTCAAATACCATCAGGAGAGTGAAGCTAGTAAGGCCTGTCCTCCCTAGAAGAGGTCCGTTCATCCCTCCTTCTATCTATTAATCTCTCCACCCTTTAAGCCTTTCATCCAGCGTCCATTTCCCCTATCTATTCATGCACCCATCCGTCTGTCTTTTCATTTAATCCATCCATCCTTTACCATTCCATTCATCCATCTATCCATCCAGCCATCCATCCACCCACCCATCCATCCATCCATTATTTCACCCACCTTTTATCAATCACCCATCCTTTCACCCTTCAATCCAGGTTTCCATCCATCTATTCAAACATTCATCCTTCAATCCCTTCTTACGTGCACCCAACCATGCAAATATAACTTTACTCTTCCATCTTTCAAACCTTTCACCTTTGTATCCATCCTTTTATTGACCTCTCCTTCTTGTCGAGGTTTCTTCCTTCTTTTCATATTTCCTATATTTCATTCTTCCTTTCTGCCCTCCCTTTCTCTTTTCCTCTATTTTCTTTATTCTTTCTCCATCTGTTATGGTTTCTACCCCGCATTTAGAAAAGAAATGCAGCAAGTTTTTATATAGTGCGAACTCAATCCAAAAGTATTGGACCGCTTTACATGATTTATTATTATATATTTTTTTTGTGTGCATGGGGAGATTAATTGATTTGTCCAGAATCACAGAAGCTGACCCAAGACTCAAAACCCATCTCCTAAGATGACAGCTCGAGTATTAAGCCACAACCTCAACCACAAGAGCAGAAGCATTTTCAATATTATATATAACTTGATGCAAAAAACAACCATTGACAAAACCAATAGTCTTGGCTTCTTGTCGGTGTAATGTTACTTGTATTATATATCTGGATGCAATGAAAGAAGCAGAAAAATATCAGTCAGGTGGCACACTATGCGATGCACATATTTTTAGCTTAATTGCTTTTAAGCCACACCCTTAATTGCATCAGTTATGCCCCTTTGAAAGATCCCCAAGTTTTTTCATCCCACTCAAAGCCCTGGACTACACGCGTGGTCAGGTTCTTGGTGCACATAGCCTTGGCTGCAGCGCACAGAGACCTTACTCTGCCGCACACAGGGGAAAATAGTTAGCGGGAACATTGCCCACAGGTCTCGCAAACCACCTGGATATCTGAAAGACTATGTTGAGAAGTGATTATGGGTTTTTCAAGGTTGAGAATTTATATTTGTGTCATACCCGGTTGGGAATTGTGAATTGTAGGATTGTTTGGTAATCCAATTTTGTTGACGGGTTTTACCTTTTAAAGTGTTTGGTTAAGTTTCCTCCCATTTATAGTTTTATATTTTATTTCTTTTCAAGTTTATTGCTATTGTTTTATGCTTTATTACTGTAAGGGAGGGAGATTGTTATGACTTTAAGTGTTCCCTGTTGTAGTGGTTCCATGGAAATGTCATCAAGACTGTTGGGATGCGTGGATTACATCTGTGTCAGTTGGATAGCAGCTGGCAGGAGGGAAACCACGTATCCGGCAGGAAGCAATAATATATATATATTCAACTGTGTGTTTCCTGGCTTCATTTAACACGCATACCACCATAGCTTTTTTACCAGCTGTATGCAATGGTTGACTGGGGTTCCCAAGTAAAGGGGTTTGTACATCTGTGCAGCTGAGGGTCTGGTGCTCAGAGCTTGTCTCTGTAAATTTAGGTGCAGTGGCAGAGTCAAAGTGTGCAATTATGTCCTACAGCAGAAGTCTTCGGTGTGTAGTGCCAAGAAGCATGCCCCTTCATATAAGTCACTCATTTAAGAAGTACTTATGCCAATACTGTATGCTTTGTGTGCATGGTACAGTGTGCACTATTGTGTACTGTTTTTTGTTCCCTGTACTTTTGTGTTTTTGGTGTCTGGATTTGGGGCATAATCTGCGTAATTTTTTCAATGCGCAGTGCAATGATAATTTACATTTCTTTGGTAGCAACCAAAATGTTATTGCCTTTACTAAAGTATTGATGCAGAAGACATGATCAAACATACTGCAATTCTGGCTAGTCCAGGAAATGTGTATATGCAGCTAAATATCTAGGGAGAGAATGTCGTTAAAACCCATGAATCAGTTTTAAGCATCAGAGGAAGGACACACAGCCAATCAAACTGAGATTAGGAGCTGTAGGGGGAAGTTTGAGTTGACACCTACCCATGTTGGTTCTTCTTTTAGCGTCATAAATCCCGAGTCAAATGTAGTGCTTAAAACAGATCTGCATAAACACAATGTATCCTGCCACTCAGTCATTAAAATGGGTACCGGCTATGTAAGAGCCTTGTGCCCTATTTGTCCGGGGGTGCTGTTAAGTAGCACGGATTCTGCCCTGTGTATCTAGATGTTCAGTTAAATAGCACAAATTGTGTAGTACTTTTTCCAAATATCCTCTTATAGAGTATACATTCAAAATTAATTGTGTTTTGGGTTAAATACCAAAAATGTACCACATTATATGTATGGATTCCCTGTGAAATACCTTACATATAGCACTGTTTTGCTAGCTTGGTGGCTAAAAAACAGCTTCTGCACTATTTATCCTGATGATGTGTTAATTAGTACAAATTGACTTCTAATGTTTGATGCGTCCCATTAAATAGCAGGTTGTGCACTAGTTATCCGCATAAGTGTGCAGGTTCTGCACTGTTTCCCCACATCATAATGTGTTATTAATTGACCAAACTTCTCTCATTAAAAACTATAAATAATGGATTTTGCCATTACCCAGTATAGTGGCACTCAAGGTCTTATAAACACAGATCATTTAGCATGGCATGTATGCAATATTATACCAACAGTATAATTACCAATAGATTCCTGCCCTGCTCTCTTTGAATCCCAGTTTGATTTACCTAGCTGTGTTCTGCAGCTGCAGCGCTCCCCCATCAGATAACCTCTGTCTCTGTGCAGGCCACTTACCACCTCATCAAATCAGTTGGGTTAAGCCTGTTAAGGTCTGGCCAATCAAAAGAGGCTACTAGGAGGTGGGATTTTGGAAAAGATTGTTTGATGACTTATTTTCTGTATTAGTTATGCCAAATTCAACAGTGGCAAGTTGTTGGATTTATCATTACCAATCTTTTAAATCCTTGAAATATAATTTTAGCTCACTCCAGCTAATACTTACACTGTATTACAGTAGTCCTATGTTACTTTTTGGAGCTAAAAGTACTACAATGGGAAAAAACTAAATTGGTTGGTTTTCCCTCACCAGGGCATATAAAACATATTCTAAATGCCATTGTTTATGTTTACATGACACCTTACCCTGGTGGCACCTAGGGTAGACCTTAGGGCTTACTTTATGTAAACATAAGGTAGTTTAATACGTTGGAAGTACATTTGCATCCAAAGTCAAATTTGCAAGTCATTTCGGTTTAAAAGCAGCTTGCAAAGCAGGGCAGACTTATAAAATGAAAGCATGCAACACAGCTGTGCACACTTTAGTGCCTCCAAGCTGCTGGGTCTGTAAACCTACATGCCCTACCATATACTCGGTACTTACAGGTAGGTTGTTAGTATTATTTGCAATTACACCTAATTGCCATATATCAAGACATCATCAGAACCCACAACATCAACATCATCTCCAATGCTGAGGATACCCATCTCATCCTCGCACTCTCAGCGGACCCCACCATGACAAAAGCCAACTTCCACAACTGCAGGAAGAACATCTCCGCCTGAATAAAGGACAGCTGCCTGGAGCTCAACATGAACAAAACCAAAGTGCTGATCTTTGGCAGACACTGCTCCCTCTGGAAAGACTCCTAGTGGCCATTGGAAATAGGACCTACACTCACTCCGAAAAACCACACCCGCAACCTCAATATCATCCTTGACAGCGAACTCTTCATGAAGGGACAGATCAACGCCATCTCCTCAGCCATCTTCCACACTTGCTGCATGCTCCGTAGCATCTTCAAATGGCTGCCTATCAGCACCAGGAAGACAGTGACACAGGCACTTATCACCAGCCGTCTGGACTACGGCAACACACTTTATGCAGGCACCACCAGCGAACTCATGAGAAGACTCCAGATGATCCAGAACGCAGCTGCCAGACTAATCCTCAATCTGATCAAAAGGACCCACATCACCCAGCACCTGGGAGACCTCCACTGGCTCCCCATCCAGAAAAGAAGGCAATTCAAGCTTCTGACCTACGTCTACAAAGCCATCCATGGCCAAGGACCTGCATACATAAACCACTGCCTGAACTTCCACCGACCACCCAGAAACCTCTGCTCTGCTCATCTCACCCTCGCACAGACACTGTTCATCTGCCGCTGCCACCCTGGAGGGCGGTCCTCACCCCACCTCACCACCAAGTCCTGGAAGACACTTGCCCTCCACCTCTGAACAGCGCCCATCATTGATAGACTTCAGGGAGGGACCCAAGACCTGGCTCATCGACTGATACTGAAGAACCTAGACCTTATGGGCCTGGCGGCGCAGGGTACGCCTTAATCTCCTGAGTTCACCTGCTTTGTCGAACAGAGACACGGGACACTCCGTTAGGCGTAGAAGGTTTGGTTTATTAGCTGCAGCTAAGTACAGTTGTCCCAGAAGTACACTCGGTATGTTCTTAGGAGACTGCCACTTTACTTCGTGGCGCACAATCTTTTATAACACACATATTCACAAAGAACACTCCCAATGCATACAGGGTTAACCAATGAGAAGAATGTGAAAACAAGATATTAAGTAACTCAAATAAGCATCCCTTCCAACTGTGTTTGTCACCCTTCCCCACAAGTTAATCAGTGGTAGTGTTTATAAGTCGACTTGCAGGTGACAGGACAGATTTGTATGCCCCGCAGGACAGTTGTGAAATCAGAGAATACGAGTAAAGAATAGTGAAGGCCAGAGGATAAGATAAAGTCAGGAAAGAATGGTGCGAACCAACAGATAGTCGAGACAGGGATCAGTCATACCAGACGAGGATTAGTGGAGTCGGCCAGACCCTGACACCAGCTATAAACAGAGGCAGGAGGTTATATGACACGTTGTAGTAGGATGAGGGACAACAACACCTCGTTCACCGTGCTGCCTGAGTGAGGGCAACACAAAATGACGGGAAGACACAAAATGGTGGCTAAATACGAAAACTGAATTAACTCAGACCCTCCTTTTGCCATTACTCAGGCAAGACACACAGACTCATTTTAATCTGAGTCAACGTCAATGGCCATGAGGTCATCAAGCTGTTGCTGCAACATCATTTTAATGCTCTCCGTCTTCCGTGGCACAGGCCTTGGGACACATATAGTGGCACAAAGACCACAGATGGCAGGGCCACACTGCATACAGAGACAACAGGAAAAAATGATGGCCAAAACCACTCCAAGGAATGCTAATACCTTCCATCCCCATTTGGACAGTAATCCCCAAAACCATTCCAATAAAGACCAATCTTCTTCGTCCTGATGAATCGACTCGGAGATCACATGTAATTTGGAGATGGCTTGGTATACTGTAGGGGCGTCGTCAGGTATATAAATGCAACAGCTAGATCCGATCAATTTACAAACTCCACCACGATCCGCAAGAATAACATCCAGAGCTATCCGGTTCTGCAATGTCATGAGACGATCCGCTTGAAGTTCAGCTGTGAGATTACTCAAGGCTCCCACAGTGACATCTATGGTAGTCTCAACAACACGAACCAATTGTCTCATGTTTCTACTGTTGGCCATTGGGCCCCAAAAAGGGAGAAATCCTTTAAGGAAATCACCTCTCTCTTGTCCTGCCGTGTCTTTAGAATCAATAATCCCTCTGCCATATCTGTTTCTGTGATGTCCCGAAGGAGCAGTGTATGTAGGGGGGAGAAGAAAGGCTATATAGCATTTTCCTGAAAAATCCGTCGGTAGCCATGTGTACGCTCTATCGTGGCAGACAAAATACATGCCCTGAGATGGCACTAATGGTGGTGAATTCTGAGATGTGTGAATGTATGTATGGGAACAAACACTCTTTCCTTGTCCAGTGTCAGTAGACTGGCCATTCATTTGTAAACAAAAGTTACCTCGATGAGGCACAGTCCAAATTGGTGGAGATTTTCCCTGTTTAACTCTATCTGTGAGGCTAGTAGCGTAACGAGTCACGTTCCAACCATCGTATGCCCGTTTCTCATCAACAGGAACCCTACTATTCTCCACAATTCTAGCCATAGCCACTATTCCTTTTATCAGAGAACTATGACTAAAATCTTGCCCACTACCATATGAACCAACTGGACGTCTAAATCGATTCTGATATGCATTTGAAAACATCACAAAATAGGCCCATGCGGAACCTTCATAAGAAAATGGAAGGGCTAAATATGGCATCACTTTGTCTGCGGTATGAGGCATAAGTCCACACACCCAACAGTCGGTTGTGTTGACTACCAATTGGTGTTGCTGCAACAACTGGACAAATGAATTGTTAAAATATTCTGTTCTCCTGATTAGTTCATGTTGGGGAAGCGTATGTAATGTAATGTAATGTAAGTGGTGTTTGTATAGCGCGGGTTACACTCCACGGAGCATCTTAGCGCTTCTGAGTGTAAAAGAACCAGGTGACTTTGTTCTTGTGGTGTATCATGGTTGGAGTGTTATATCATGTTATTGCATTGTATATCGGATAGGGTGTAGATCCAGGTTTTAAGGGTCCTTCTAAAAATGGTTTCTGTAGGGATATGTCGGAGTGGGGGCGGCAGTGAATTCCAGGCTTTGGACCCCAAAACTGCCAGGGCTTTGCCTCCTCTGGTTTTGAGTCTAAACTTGGGGATGGTAAGGAGATTTTCACTTTGGGACCTCAGACATCGGGAGGGGACGTAGCGTTGGAACATGTTTTCGATGTATTTGGGTCCTGTTTTGTTAAATGCCCTAAATGTGATTAGCAGGATTTTAAACAGCACCCTTTTATAAATTGGCAGCCAATGCAGGGTGCTCATAGCTGTTGAGGCTGAGGTCCTTCTTTTCCATCCCAACACTAGTCTGGCCGCTGCATGCTGCACCATTTGTAGTTTATGGCAGACTGTCCTATTTGTTCCCGCGTATATGCTGTTGCAGTAGTCGATGCGGGAGGTAATGAGGGCTACAGCCACCATCTTCCTCGCTGCAAGAGGGATTAGGTCGAAAAATTTCCTGAGCCCTTTTATTATGCCGAAGCATGTGCCTGCCACGGCTATTGCTTGTTGTTGGAAGCTCAGGGAAGGGTCAAATTTTATCCCCAAGTTTCGTTCTGCGTTGGCTGTGTTTGGGGGGACGGTAGCGTCTTCTGGCCACCATAGTCTTGGGTTGAATGAGTTATCTTTTCCAAAAGGTAGGATCTCAGTCTTCCCCGAATTGTATTTAAGGTGATTCGTGCTCATCCAATGGAAAATGGCCTTTAGGCAGTTTTTGAGACTGACTTCTGCTTCGCTGGTTTCATCCTCCATCACTAGGATGAGTTGTGTGTCATCCGCATATGAGATGGTAGCTATGCCGAAGGATGGTATGAGGGTAATCAGGGGGGCCATATATACATTGAAGAGTGCCGGGCTCAGGCATGCGCCCTAAGGTACACCTGAGTTTAGTGGGATCTCTTCTGATCTGAACTCGCCCAAGGTGACCACTTGTCGTCTGTTTGTTAGAAAACTTTTCAGCCAGCTCAGTACCTTTGTAGTTATCCCTGCCGCGGCTAGTCGATCTATCAAGATGGTGTGGGACACCGTGTCGAAAGCCGCGGACAGGTCTAAGAGTATAAGGACTGCTTTTTTGCCCTGGTCTAGCGCTGCTCTGAGTGTTTCCGAGGAGAATATTAGAGCTGATTCCGTAGAGTGTTTTGCTCTGAAGCCAGCTTGGTTTGGGTGCCAGATATTATTTACCTCTAAAAAGGTGGTGAGCTGTTGGTTTACTTCCTTTTCTGTAAGTTTCCAAAAGGTAGGGAGCAAGGAGATTGGTCGTAGATTTGTGAGGGTGGTGGGGTCTGGTGATGGTTTTTTTTGTAGGGGTCTTACCGCTGCCAGTTTCCATTCCTCAGGGACTACTCCCAGGGAAAGTGAAGAGTTAATAATATTGTTGATGATGGGGTTTACGATCTCCACCATGGTGTGGAGAACATAGGGGGGGCAAGGGTCGAAGGGGGAGCCAGATCTGATTTTTAAGATTTTTCTCTGTGATTCTTCCAGGCTGACTGCCTTAAAGGAGGCTAACTGGTTTTTCGCGCTATTCCTATTTGTTTGAGACTCTTCCAGGGGGGGGGGAGTGTGGGAAATCTTTAGTGAGCGTCTGTATTTTCTCATGGAAAAAGTCCACGATGTTGTTACACAGGGTTTGGGAGGGGGGAATGTCTCTCTGCATGTTCTTTGGGTTGGTGTAGGAGTTAACGATATTCAAGATGTCTTTTTGTTTGTTGTTGCTATTAGTTATGGCGTCGGTGAAAAAATCCTTTTTGGCTGTTTTTATGGTAGTGTCGGCGAGCCACTTTATACCTGGACTGGTCAGTTGTATTATATTTTCTGCGCCAGGTCCGCTCTAATGCTCTAACCTTCCTTTGTTCTTCCTTTAGGGTTTGGGAAAACCAGGGGGCAGAGGTTCTATGTTTCTTGTTGCACCTTAATCTTGGTGTGGTTTTGTCATTTTCAGTAGATAGGGCATCCATCCATTCCCTGAAGGACTGGCTATCCTTCTCAGGGTTCCCTACTAATGATGGTCTAGTTTCTAGTGCCTTGGTTAGAAACCCCGGATTTCCTATCAAGTTCTTCCAGTGTGGCCCTCCCTGGGGGGCGCATGGCTTAATCCCTGGTTTATGTTTCATTATTCCTTGAAGTTCAAAAGGGATATAGCTGTGATCGGACCAGGTTAGTTCCTGGGGGGTTTTTACAAGAAGTGTGTCCAGGTTTGAACAGATGCAGTCAAGGATATGACCTGCATTGTGCGTGGGCATGGTGGTGAGTATTTTAAGGCCGAGGACCTTCATTGTTTCCGTGAAACCTAAGGTGGCGCGGTCTGAGAGGGAGTCTAGATGTATATTAGTGTCTCCTAAGATCGAGTAATTTGCGGATTTCAGGGCTAGGTCTCCTACTGCTTCTCCTATAGTATTCATGAAGTCAGGGGGTGTTCCCGGAGGTCGGTATATTAGTGCTCCTGAGAAGGTGAAGGAGTCATGTACTCTTAGGGCGAAGCCTATACTTTCCGCACCTTTGATACCTGGGATTGGGAAAGTCATGCAACTCAGTGAGTCCCTGTAGACAATTGCTATTCCTCCGCCCCTCTGGAGGGGTCTGTCTTCTCTGGCAATGAGGTACCCCTGCGGGAGAGCGGTCGTCACATCCGGGCTGCTATTTTGGGTTAGCCAGGTTTCTGTCATGAAGAGACAGTCGAGGTCCCTTTCCAAGATTAAGTCAAAGAGATGTTGGGCGTGCTTGCCCAAGGACCTGACATTGACAAGGCCACAGTGTAGGTTTTCAATTTTGTTAAGGCTTAAGGGGCTCTTTGTTTGAGTGTCACCGAAACTGTTTGTGCATATATTGCACCACCATGGTCCTTCCCAATTCTCCATGTTAAAGGAAGGAGTGCAGGTAGATGTTTTAGTATTTAAGCCTAACAGGGTATATCTAGAATACTGTATGAGTCGTCCGGGGGGTAGGGCCCTGGGCCCGGTCGTGGCGCGGACGGGCGCAGACGGGCTTACCTTTGGCGCGCCTTCGGCGCGTCGCCGCCGCTGCGCCCGTCCGCTGCGCTCCCCGGGAAAGGGCGTCATTTTATCCTGGCGATGACGTATGTAATTGATGTGGGGAGATAGTAGAATGTAGAGGCAAGGAAATAGAAGTAGGGACAGATTTGTGCTGCATAGCATGAACAATCCAACCTATACAAGCCAATAAGATACTAGAAAACATAAGAACACACAATGTTATGCCACATTGACTGGACACTAATTTACAATATTTCTTTCTCATCTCTTCCTTCTTATTATTCTTTCCCAATTTGACATCCATCCTCTAAAATTGTTGCTCACGGCAATCTTCCTTACTCACTTGGCTGTGATTATTAGCCGTCCCATGACACTGCAAGTCCTGGGGGCCTAGCCACTATACAGGTCACGAACCAAGACTCCTACCGTGACCCTGCAACCTGGACAGATGATACATGTCACGAAAGAGATGAAAATCTCAGGTGTCCTTGACCAGTCTAGGCCTTAAATTATATTGAGTTCTGTTCAGTACAGTTTGGTCCTGAAATAGTGTATGTGGATCTGTAGTGTTCAATCGGAGATGTGGCGGTACGGCTTCTTGTAAAACGTCGTCATCTTCTTTCTCTGACCGAGTTCCATCTAGGTGTGCACTACTGAAAGGTACAAACCGGGGGACCCTTTCGCTTTCAAAATCACCTACACCCTTACGGACCCACTGGTCAAAAGGCACCTTTTTGCAGTGCACGTCATGGATCCAGTTCTTTTTCCCTTCGACTTTCACTGCTGTACGTGTCACCAGAAGAACCTGACGAGGTGCCTTCCAACGAGGTTCCAAATTCCTTGTCCTCTGAAAAATTTTCACACAAACCCAGTCTCCCGGTTGGATAGAATGACCTGGGTCTGTGGAGGCCTCTGGTAAAGCGTTTTGAACCTGTTGGTGGAGAACACGTAATTTAGTGGTGAGGTCATGTAAGTAGTCAATCAGCATTGGATACTGTATGTCAGAATACTTTTTAGGGCGAGGGACTCCCCAAACATTAGCCGGGCGCCCAAAAACAACCTCGTATGGGCTGAGTCCCAAACGAGAATGCACTGCTGTTCTAGTGGATAGGAGAGCCAAAGGTAAAGCATCGGGCCAGGCAAGTCCCGTGCTAGCCTGTACCTTTGCAAGCTTAAGTTTGAGAGTGCCGTTATAGCACTTCTACCAAACCCGCTGATTGGGGATGGTTCGCCGCGTGGAATTTCTGCCCGATACCAAGACCAGCACACACCTTTTTCATAATTTGGCCCACAAATTCACTTCCATTGTCACTCCAGACAATGCGTGGCAAACCAAACCTAGGGAAGAACTCTTTTAGAAGAACTTTGGCAGTGGACAAAGCAGTGTTGTCTTTCAGGGGGTAGGCCTCTATCCGTCTGGAGAAGGCACACACCACCACCAAAACATGTTTGAGATTGTTGCATCGATCCATGTGAATATAATCAATTTGCAACACCTCAAAAGGATATGTTGGGGGAGCAAAATGACCTGCTGGAGTTGGGGTTCCCTTTCCTGGATTATGCATCAAGCAAACAATACAATGCTTCACTAAATTATCTGCACATTTTGGAATCCCTTCGTTCAGCCACACTGGAGCCAGAAGCTTACATATTCCTTTCGCACTGATGTGGGCTGGACCATGTGCCATAGCAACTACAGGCAGTACATAGGCATCTGGTAACAGCCAACGCTGATGTTCTGACAATTCTATCCAATATCCCATTGCGTCTAACATTCCTGTACTCTCTTTCCACTTACTCAACTCTTTCTCTGTAGCCTCTCCTTGAATCGATCTCACACTTTCTATTGTATCCTCACACATTCCTTTTTCCTTGACCCAATTTGCAGGGCCCGCAACATACATGCGACTCATAGCATCTCTGGCTGTTTCTTTCGCTACCTCATCCGCAAAAGCATTCCCGCGACCAACATCATCCGTAATCCTCTTATGCGTACTACACTTTATGATTGCTATCTGGGTAGGCAAAGCAAGTGACTCAAGAAGATCAGTTACCAACTGACTATGCTGTATTTTAGTACCGTGGGAGGTAAAGAATCCTCTTTCCTTCCACAAACGACCAAAACTATGTGCCACACCAAACGCATACTGGCTGTCTGTATATACATTCACTCTTTCCCCCTTAGAGAACACACACGCTCTGGTCAAAGCTATCAGTTCAGCCGTCTGAGCTGAATTATGTCTGATGCGTGCTGTCTCCACGATTGTATGCAAGGTGGTAACAGCATAAGCTGAAGTTGTTTCACCATTAGGGAGTTTAAAACAAGAACCATCCACCCAAAGGATCCCATCCGGGTCCATTAGTGGTGTATCTTTCAAATCAATCCTACCTTTTGTCTCCTCCTCAGTACGGAGAAACAATCATGTTGTTCCTGAATACCTTTCTCTTCTGGAAGAGGTAACAATGTGGCTGGATTTAAAGTGTTACATCGTTTGATGTGTACATGACTAGCCAAGAGCGTCAGCTCGTACCCAGACTAGCGAGCACTTGTAAGATGCTGCGTTTTCGTCCTATTTAGCAAGATATCCACTGCATGTGGTACCATAACAATAAGAGTGTTATCCAGCACCACTCCAGCAGATTGACAAATAGAAATTGCTGCTGCTCCTGCTGTAGCTTTAAGACAACTAGGCAATGCCTTGGCTACTGGATCTAATGTAGCCGAAAAGTAGGCACATGGCCGCTGCTTGTCTCCAAATCGTTGTGTTAAGACTGACAACGCACAACCCTCTCTTTCATGGACATAGAGCGTGAAGGGCTTACTGTAATCCGGAGTACTCAACACAGGAGCAGAGCACAGAGCAGCACGTAAATCAGAAAAACTCTTCTGACATTTGTCGGTCCAAGGAAGGAGTTGGGGTGTGTCTTTCAAAGTGAGTGCCAACAAAGGTTTAGCCAACAAAGAAAAATTTGGAATCGGCACGCACTTCACTTTGTGTGGATGGCACAGACATTTGTGTAATTGCTTGAATACGTTCTGGGGTCAGTCGCCTTCCCTCCTTCGACAAGAGATGACCTAGATAGGTAACCTCTTGGCGGGCATATTGTAATTTAGAAGGTGAAACCTTATGGTGAAGGTCAGACAAGTGTTGCAATAGTGCAATAGTCACGTTCTTGCAAATATCCTCTGAATCAGCAGCAATCAATAAATCATCCACATACTGAATAAGGGTAGCACCTGGCTGCAAAGCTTGGCTATAGATGGAGGGACTTTCACAATAGCCTTGGGGTGCGCGCTTGAACCGGAGACTTCGGCCTCCTAAAGAGAAGCCAAAAATATCCCTACTCTCTTCAGCAATGGGGATGCTGAAGAAAGCATTTTTCAGATCAATAACAGAAAACCAAGCTGTCGAGGCAGGTATCATAGTTAACAGAGCAGTGATATCTGGAACAACAGGAAACTGGTACAACAATTTTATTAACCTCCCGGAGATCAATAACAAAACGATAAACAGGAGGCTGAGAAGGATCAGTGCGTTTAAGAACTGGGAGAACAGGACTATTGCATACATTTCCCCTCGTCTCCTCAACCACACCCTTCTGAACCAAATCATAAATAATAGCAAAAAGTGCTCTTTCACCATCATTGGGAATTTTGTATTGAGGGATGCGTGGCAATTTGGCATTGGGCTTGAGGGTAACGACATAGGGTGGGATCTCAAGACAACCAACATCATTTGGACCCGTAGCCCAAAGTGTCGCAGGGAGAGAGAGCAATTCAGGTGGAAATTGATCTTTAGATAAATACATTGGAGAAGTCAGTTTTCATCCCAAAACGAGATGCACACCAGAAGGAGAACAATATATCGTTGCATGCAATCTTTTCAATAAATCCAAACCCAACAGATTTTCGCCGCAACCAGTCGTTAAAAGAAGCGGAGCTTCCAAATCATAAGAACCAATTGAAATAGGCAGAGGACAAGAGACCGGGCTATGAACTGGGGTGCCAGAAAATCCTACAGATACGTTTGTTAAGCCAGACAAAGGTGCCCCAGGGAGTTTGGAGTGAATAATAGAACTTCTCATCGCACCAATATCTAAAAGAAATGGTTCTGAAACACCCATTGTAGTGACATTAACATAAGGCCCATTCTGATCTACTGTAATCGATACAACTCCCTCACTTTGTCTATGGCTGTCCTAGTTAGCGTGAAGACCGTCATTCTCACCTTCAACATAGTAATCATCATTGTAATACTGTGTAGACTGAGTATTTTGCTGATCAAAGTAGTTCATAGAATGTGGAGGTGGAGGGGAACGCTGTGTCTGGGGTGGCATACCTCTACCTCTACCCCTGGGCACTAACTGGGAACCACCACAACCTCGTGGAGTAGATAGTCCTCCATTACGCTGTAATAAAACTGGGCAGCCATTCTTAAAATGACCTTCCTCCCTACAATAGGCGCATTGGTTAGGACCTAACAAAGGGCGCGGAATATAGGGCTCAGGCTTTTGAAACACCCTCTGAAACTGGGGAGGCTGTTGAAACTGGCGTTGAGCAGAGCGAGGAGGATAAGCTTGTTGCAGAAGAACCTTTGTTTTTAATTCTTTAGTCTTTTTGTCTTGCTTGTCTTTTTCCTCTTTGTCCCTGTTTTCGTAATATTGAGCAGTAGCCACTATCTGAGCAGAAGAAGAAACAGCCCATAAACTTTCAGAGTCTTTTAATTTATGTGACAACTCGGGGAGCAAATTAAATACAAATTTATCTACAAATAATCGCTTTCCACCCTCCGTAGTCATATCCTGACCACTGTGATCAATAAACGTCTCCTCAAAACGAGTGAAGAAATTGGAGACACTCTCATCTTTCTTCTGTCTACACGCAGCTAATTTATCCCAATTAACTCGTAAAGCGGGCATCATTGTTTTCATCAAATAATCCTACCAGGGAGTTCTGTGATCAAAACATCAGGTTTAGCACCACCCACTTGTGCTCTATCCGAGGCAGTTATAGCATTCCATGTACCACCCAATTCTTGAGCGTGATCCTCTTTACGAATCCGAGCCCATAACGCTTGTGGAACTACATTTCCCATCAACATGTCAATATCGGCCACATTCATAATACAGGCCTCTACAGTCTGGGACAATTCTTTATAGTAACCAGCAGGGTTTTTACGGGGATCCGGTAAAGATTGTTTGAGGGCCAAAACATCAGATCTCTTCCAGGGGACATGTACCCATATACGCTGGAAGTGAGCGGGAATAGCTGGATTATTACCTGCTTGCGCAACCTCTTCCCTCCATATCAGAGGAACCTCTCTCATTGGGTAATGTTTCAATGTCTGCCGAACAGCAGGATCAGAATCAAGAAAAGTTTGTGAAGAAAATAAGGACCTAAAAGTAACAAGTGTCCTTACGGCGTCCTCAACCTTAGAACCCACAATGAGTCCTTTATCGAAGTTAGCCTGAACATCCAACAGACCCTGGGGAAGTAAACCCAAATCCATATCCTCCCATCCTTTAGCGAGAGTGTCACACATTACATTAAATACATATCTCTGCGTGGGCGCATCCCACTGATGAAAGGTGATCATGATATCTTTCACACTATATTGGGGACTCTTATCGATCCATTTGCGAGCGAGAGAGTCCAATACCACCCGTTCGTCGGAACCTGGAAGTTGACTACGAGACTGTCTTCGAGAGAAAGCCGGAGACATGTTCAGAGTCCCAAAGAAGGGGGACAAAAAAACAGAGACAGTATCTGTTATTCGTTTGCGCACAGTAGGAGAATTAGACATAAGGACAGGGGACAAGGTATTAGGCGATACAGGAGAGGAACTGGCAGTTATAAGGGGAGCCGAAGGCAAAGAAGATTGATGTTCAGGAGATGGAGACAAAGGAATCGGTGGCATGAGAGGTGGGAGTGGCAATACCGGAAGGGGCAAATGTGGAAGAACCGGAACAGGTGGGGGGACAACAGGCAACTGAACAGGTTGTAACAACGGGGGTGCATTAGCACCTTGTACATAGGGTGGAGGCAATCTCAATAGGTGGGACATCAAAGGGTCTTCCTCCAGATCCTTACTTTTATCAGAAGGGGAATTAGGCAACACCGGATAGCATCTATCTATCGCCATACGATGCTGTCTCTCTGAAATTTCCATTGTATTATCAATCTCATTATCTTTAAACTGCTGTGCAGCCTGTATAATCGTCATATTTTGTGCTTTCTTATCTCGTTTTGCCTGCTTAATTTCTTTCTGTTTGGCTTCCTTACGCCATTGCCGGCCGGGCTTGTCTTTTGAACAATATCGCTTCCAAATTGTCTAATATGTCAGGCTCAAAACTACCATTTTGTGGCCACTGTAGAATGCCATCGTTCTTCGTGTATCGGGTCCATGCCTTATTAAAGGCAATGGGGCCGACACCATGTTTTGAATAAAGCTCATAGGTGGGAGTTCCAACCGGAGGAATCGGACAAGAGTCCTCCAGCCGGGAATCCACAACTGCAGGAAGAACATCTCCGCCTGAATAAAGGACAGCTGCCTGGAGCTCAACATGAACAAAACCAAAGTGCTGATCTTTGGCAGACACTGCTCCCTCTGGAAAGACTCCTAGTGGCCATTGGAAATAGGACCTACCCTCACTCTGAAAAACCACACCCGCAACCTCAATATCATCCTTGACAGCGAACTCTTCATGAAGGGACAGATCAACGCCATCTCCTCAGCCATCTTCCATACTTGCTGCATGCTCCGTAGCATCTTCAAATGGCTGCCTATCAGCACCAGGAAGACAGTGACACAGGCACTTATCACCAGCCGTCTGGACTACGGCAACACACTTTATGCAGGCACCACCAGCGAACTCATGAGAAGACTCCAGATGATCCAGAACGCAGCAGCCAGACTAATCCTCAATCTGATCAAAAGGACCCACATCACCCAGCACCTGGGAGACCTCCACTGGCTCCCCATCCAGAAAAGAAGCCAATTCAAGCTTCTGACCTACATCTACAAAGCCATCCATGGCCAAGGACCTGCATACATAAACCACTGCCTGAACTTCCACCGACCACCCAGAAACCTCTGCTCTGCTCATCTCACCCTCGCACAGACACTGTTCATGTGCCGCTGCCACCCTGGAGGCCGGTCCTTACCCCACCTCGCCACCAAGTCCTGGAAGACACTTGCCCTCCACCTCTGAACAGCGCCCATCGTTGATAGACTTCAGGGAGGGACCCAAGACCTGGCTCATCGACTAATACTGAAGAACCTAGACCTTATGGGCCTGGCGGCGCAGGGTACGCCTTAATCTCCTGAGTTCACCTGCTTTGTCGAACAGAGACACGGGACACTCCGTTAGGCGTAGAAGGTTTGGTTTATTAGCTGCAGCTAAGTACAGTTGTCCCAGAAGTACACTCGGTATGTTCTTAGGAGACTGCCACTTTACTTCGTGGCGTACAATCTTTTATAACACACATATTCACAAAGAACACTCCCAATGCATACAGGGTTAACCAATGAGAAGAATGTGAAAACAAGATATTAAGTAACTCAAATAAGCATCCCCTCCAACTGTGTTTGTCACCCTTCCCCACAAGTTAATCAGTGGTAGTATTTATAAGTCGACTTGCGGGTGACAGGACACATTTGTATGCCCCGCAGGACAGTTGTGAAATCAGAGAATACGAGTAAAGAATAGTGAAGGCCAGAGGATAAGATAAAGTCAGGAAAGAATGGTGCAAACCAACAGATAGTCGAGACAGGGATCAGTCAAACCAGACGAGGATTAGTGGAGTCGGCCAGACCCTGACACCAGCTATAAACAGAGGCAGGAGGTTATTTGACACGTTGTAGTAGGATGAGGGAAAACAACACCTCGTTCACCATGCTGCCTGAGTGAGGGCAACACAAAATGACGGGAAGACACAAAATGGTGGCTAAATACGAAAACTGAATTAACTCAGACCCTCCTTTTGCCATTACTCAGGCAAGACACACAGACTCATTTTAATCTGAGTCAACGTCAATGGCCATGAGGTCATCAAGCTGTTGCTGCAACATCATTTTAATGCTCTCCGTCTTCCGTGGCACAGGCCTTGGGACACATATAGTGGCACAAAGACCACAGATGGCAGGGCCACACTGCATACAGAGACAACAGGAAAAAATGATGGCCAAAACCACTCCAAGGAATGTTAATACCTTCCATCCCCATTTGGACAGTAATCCCCAAAACCATTCCAATAAAGACCAATCTTCTTCGTCCTGATGAATCGACTCGGAGATCACATGTAATTTGGAGATGGCTTGGTATACTGTAGGGGCGTCGTCAGGTATATAAATGCAACAGCTAGATCCGATCAATTTACAAACTCCACCACGATCCGCAAGAATAACATCCAGAGCAATCCGGTTCTGCAATGTCATGAGACGATCCGCTTGAAGTTCAGCTGTGAGATTACTCAAGGCTCCCACAGTGACATCTATGGTAGTCTCAACAACACGAACCAATTGTCTCATGTTTCTACTGTTGGCCATCGGGACCCCAAAAATGGAGAAATCCTTTAAGGAAATCACCTCCCTCTTGTCCTGCCGTGTCTTTAGAATCAATAATCCCTCTGCCATATCTGTTTCTGTGATGTCCCGAAGGAGCAGTGTATGTAGGGGGGAGAAGAAAGGCTATATAGCATGTTCCTGGAAAATCCGTCGGTAGCCACGTGTACGCTCTATCGTGGCAGACAAAATACGTGCCCTGAGATGGCACTAACGGTGGTGAATTCTGAGATGTGTGAATGTATGTATGGGAACAAACACTCTTTCCTTGTCCAGTGTCAGTAGACTGGCCATTCATTTGTAAACAAAAGTTACCTCGATGAGGCACAGTCCAAATTGGTGGAGATTTTCCCTGTTTAACTCTATCTGTAAGGCTAGTAGCGTAACGAGTCACGTTCCAACCATCGTATGCCCGTTTCTCATCAACAGGAACCCTACTATTCTCCACAATTCTAGCCATAGCCACTATTCCTTTTATCAGAGAACTATGACTAAAATCTTGCCCACTACCATATGAACCAACTGGACGTCTAAATCGATTCTGATATGCATTTGAAAACATCACAAAATAGGCCCACGCGGAACCTTCATAAGAAAATGGGAGGGCTAAATATGGCAACACTTTGTCTGCGGTATGAGGCATAAGTCCACACACCCAGCAGTCGGTTGTGTTGACTACCAATTGGTGTTGCTGCAACAACTGGACAAATGAATTGTTAAAATATTCTGTTCTCCTGATTAGTTCATGTTGGGGAAGCGTATGTAATGTAATGTAATGTAAGTAGTGTTTGTATAGCGCGGGTTACACTCCACGGAGCATCTTAGCGCTTCTGAGTGTAAAAGAACCAGGTGACTTTGTTCTTGTGGTGTATCATGGTTGGAGTGCTATATCATGTTATTGCATTGTA
This sequence comes from Triturus cristatus, assembly GCF_964204655.1. NCBI lineage: Eukaryota > Metazoa > Chordata > Amphibia > Caudata > Salamandridae > Triturus > Triturus cristatus. The sequence continues at coordinate 1,187,334,356 of NC_140579.1, forward strand.
TATCGGATAGGGTGTAGATCCAGGTTTTAAGGGTCCTTCTAAAAATGGTTTCTGTAGGGATATGTCAGAGTGGGGGCGGCAGTGAATTCCAGGCTTTGGACCCCAAAACTGCCAGGGCTTTGCCTCCTCTGGTTTTGAGTCTAAACTTGGGGATGGTAAGGAGATTTTCACTTTGGGACCTCAGACATCGGGAGGGGACGTAGCGTTGGAACATGTTTTCAATGTATTTGGGTCCTGTTTTGTTAAATGCCCTAAATGTGATTAGCAGGATTTTAAACAGCACCCTTTTATAAATTGGCAGCCAATGCAGGGTGCTCATAGCTGTTGAGGCTGAGGTCCTTCTTTTCCATCCCAACACTATTCTGGCCGCTGCATGCTGCACCATTTGTAGTTTATGGCAGACTGTCCTATTTGTTCCTGCGTATATGCTGTTGCAGTAGTCAATGCGGGAGGTAATGAGGGCTACAACCACCATCTTCCTCGCTGCAAGAGGGATTAGGTCAAAAAATTTCCTGAGCCCTTTTATTATGCCGAAGCATGTGCCTGCCACGGCTATTGCTTGTTGTTGGAAGCTCAGGGAAGGGTCAAATTTTATCCCCAAGTTTCGTACTGCGTTGGCTGTGTTTGGGGGGACGGTAGCGTCTTCTGGCCACCAAAGGTAGGATCTCAGTCTTCCCCGAATTGCATTTAAGGTGATTCGTGCTCATCCAATGGAAAATGGCCTTTAGGCAGTTTTTGAGACTGACTTCTGCTTCGCTGGTTTCATCCTCCATCACTAGGATGAGTTGTGTGTCATCCGCATATGAGATGGTAGCTATGCCGAAGGATGATATGAGGGTAATCAGGGGGGCCATATATACATTGAAGAGTGTCGGGCTCAGGCATGAGCCCTAAGGTACACCTGAGTTTAGTGGGATCTCTTCTGATCTGAACTGGCCCAAGGTGACCACTTGTCGTCTGTTTGTTAGAAAACTTTTCAGCCAGCTCAGTACCTTTGCAGTTATCCCTGCCGCGGCTAGTCGATCTATCAAGATGGTGTGGGACACCGTGTCGAAAGCCGCGGACAGGTCTAAGAGTATAAGGACTGCTTTTTTGCCCTGGTCTAGCGCTGCTCTGAGTGTTTCCGAGGAGAATATTAGAGCTGATTCCGTAGAGTGTTTTGCTCTGAAGCCAGCTTGGTTTGGGTGCCAGATATTATTTACCTCTAAAAAGGTGGTGAGCTGTTGGTTTACTTCCTTTTCTGTGAGTTTACAAAAGGTAGGGAGCAAGGAGATTGGTCGTAGATTTGTGAGGGTGGTGGGGTCTGGTGATGGTTTTTTTTGTAGGGGTCTTACCGCTGCCAGTTTCCATTCCTCAGGGACTACTCCCAGGGAAAGTGAAGAGTTAATAATATTGTTGATGATGGGGTTTACGATCTCCACCATGGTGTGGAGAACATAGGGGGGGCAAGGGTCAAAGAGGGAGCCAGATCTGATTTTTAAGATTTTTCTCTGTGATTCTTCCAGGCTGACTGCCTTAAAGGAGGCTAACTGGTTTTTCACGCTATTCCTATTTGTTTGAGACTCTTCCGGGTGGGGGGGGGGGGGAGTGTGGGAAATCTTTAGTGAGCATCTGTATTTTCTCATGGAAAAAGTCCGCAATGTTGTTACACAGGGTTTGGGAGGGGGGAATGTCTCTCTGCATGTTCTTTGGGTTGGTGTAGGAGTTAACGATGTTCAAGATGTCTTTTTGTTTGTTGTTGCTATTAGTTATGGCATCGGTGAAAAAATCCTTTTTGGCTGTTTTTATGGTAGTGTCGGCGAGCCACTTTATACCTGGACTGGTCAGTTGTATTATATTTTCTGCGCCAGGTCCGCTCTAATGCTCTAACCTTCCTTTGTTCTTCCTTTAGGGTTTGGGAAAACCAGGGGGCAGAAGTTCTATGTTTCTTGTTGCACCTTAATCTTGGTGTGGTTTTGTCATTTTCCGTAGATAGGGCATCCATCCATTCCCTGAAGGACTGGTTATCCTTCTCAGGGTTCCCTACTAATGATGGTCTAGTTTCTAGTGCCTTGGTTAGAAACCACGGATTTCCTATCAAGTTCTTCCAGTGTGGCCCTCCCTGGGGGGCGCATGGCTTAATCCCTGGTTTATGTTTCATTATTCCTTGAAGTTCAAAAGGGATATAGCTGTGATCGGACCAGGTTAGTTCCTGGGGGGTTTTTACAAGAAGTGTGTCCAGGTTTGAACAGATGCAGTCAAGGATATGACCTGCATTGTGCGTGGGCATGGTGGTGAGTATTTTAAGGCCGAGGACCTTCATTGTTTCCGTGAAACCTAAGGTGGCGCGGTCTGAGAGGGAGTCTAGATGTATATTAGTGTTTCCTAAGATCGAGTAATTTGCGGATTTCAGGGCTAGGTCTCCTACTGCTTCTCCTATACTATTCATGAAGTCAGGGGGTGTTCCCGGAGGTCGGTATATTAGTGCTCCTGAGAAGGTGAAGGAGTCATGTACTCTTAGGGCGAAGCCTATACTTTCCGCACCTTTGATACCTGGGATTGGGAAAGTCATGCAACTCAGTGAGTCCCTGTAGACAATTGCTATTCCTCCGCCCCTCTGGAGGGGTCTGTCTTCTCTGGCAATGAGGTACCCCTGCGGGAGAGCGGTCGTCACATCCGGGTTGCTTTTTTGGGTTAGCCAGGTTTCTGTCATGAAGAGACAGTCCAGCTCCCTTTCCAAGATAAAGTCAAAGAGATGTTGGGCGTGCTTGCCCAAGGACCTGACATTGACAAGGCCACAGTGTAGGTTTTCCATTTTGTTAAGGCTTAAGGGGCTCTTTGTTTGAGTGTCACCGAAACTGTTTGTGCATATATTGCACCACCATGGTCCTTCCCAATTCTCCATGTTAAAGGAAGGAGTGCAGGTAGATGTTTTAGTATTTAAGCCTAACAGGGTATTTCTAGAATACTGTATGAGTCGTCCGGGGGGTATGGCCCTGGGCCCGGTCGTGGCGCGGACGGGCGCAGACTGGCTTACCTTTGGCGCGCCTTCGGCGCGGCGCCGCCGCTGCGCCCGTCCGCTGCTGCGCCCGTCCGCTGCTCTCCCCGGGAAAGGGCGTCATTTTATCCTGGCGATGAAGTATGTAATTGATGTGGGGAGATAGTAGAATGAAGAGGCAAGGAAATAGAAGTAGGGACAGATTTGTGCTGCATAGCATGAACAATCCAACCTATACAAGCCAATAAGATACTAGAAAACATAAGAACACACAATGTTATGCCACATTGACTGTACACTAATTTACAATATTTCTTTCTCATCTCTTCCTTCTTATTATTCTTTCCCAATTTGACATCCATCCTCTAAAATTGTTGCTCACGGCAATCTTCCTTACTCACTTGGCTGTGATTATTAGCCGTCCCATGACACTGCAAGTCCTGGGGGCCTAGCCACTATACAGGTCACGAACCAAGACTCCTACCGTGACTCTGCAACCTGGACAGATGATACATGTCACGAAAGAGATGAAAATCTCAGGTGTCCTTGACCAGTCTAGGCCTTAAATTATATCGAGTTCTGTTCAGTACAGTTTGGTCCTGAAATAGTGTATGTGGATCTGTAGTGTTCAATCGGAGATGTGGCGGTACGGCTTCTTGTAAAACGTCGTCATCTTCTTTCTCTGACCGAGTTCCATCTAGGTGTGCACTACTGAAAGGTACAAACTGGGGGACCCTTTCGCTTTCAAAATCACCTACACCATTACGGACCCACAGGTCAAAAGGCACCTTTTTGCAGTGCACGTCATGGATCCAGTTCTTTTTCCCTTCGACTTTCACTGCTGTACGTGTCACCAGAAGAACCTGTCGAGGTGCCTTGCAACGAGGTTCCAAATTCCTTGTCCTCTGAAAATTTTTCACACAAACCCAGTCTCCCGGTTGGATAGAATGACCTGGGTCTGTGGAGGCCTGTGGTAAAGCGTTTTGAACCTGTTGGTGGAGAACACGTAATTTAGTGGTGAGGTCATGTAAGTAGTCAATCAGCATTGGATACTGTATGTCAGAATACTTTTTAGGGCGAGGGACTCCCCAAACATTAGCCGGGCGCCCAAAAACAACCTCGTATGGGCTGAGTCCCAAACGAGAATGCACTGCTGTTCTAGTGGATAGGAGAGCCAAAGGTAAAGCATCGGGCCAGGCAAGTCCTGTGCTAGCCCGTACCTTTGCAAGCTTAAGTTTGAGAGTGCCGTTATAGCACTTCTACGAAACCCGCTGATTGGGGATGGTTCGCCGCGTGGAATTTCTGCCCGATACCTAGACCGGCACACACCTTTTTCATAATTTGGCCCACAAATTCACTTCCATTGTCACTCCAGACAATGCGTGGCAAACCAAACCTAGGGAAGAACTCTTTTAGAAGAAGTTTGGCAGTGGACAAAGCAGTGTTGTCTTTCAGGGGGTAGGCCTCTATCCGTCTGGAGAAGGCACACACCACCACCAAAACATATTTGAGATTGTTGCATCGGTCCATGTGAATATAATCAATTTGCAACACCTCAAAAGGATATGTTGGGGGAGCAAAATGACCTGCTGGAGTTGGGGTTCCCTTTCCTGGATTATGCATCAAGCAAACAATACAATGCTTCACTAAATTATCTGCACATTTTGGAATCCCTTCGTTCAGCCACACTGGAGCCAGAAGCTTACATATTCCTTTCGCACTGATGTGGGGTGGACCATCTGCCATAGCAACTACAGGCAGTACATAGGCATCTGGTAACAGCCAACGCTGATGTTCTGACAATTCTATCCAACATCCCATTGCGTCTAACATTCCTGTACTCTCTTTCCACTTACTCACCTCTTTCTCTGTAGCCTCTCCTTGAATCGATCTCACACTTTCTATTGTATCCTCACACATTCCTTTTTCCTTGACCCAATTTGCAGGGCCCGCAACATACATGCGACTCATAGCATCTCTGGCTGTTTCTTTCGCTACCTCATCCGCAAAAGCATTCCCGCGACCAACATCATCCGTAATCCTCTTATGCGCACTACACTTTATGATTGCTATCTGGGTAGGCAAAGCAAGTGACTCAAGAAGATCAGTTACCAACTGACCATGCTGTATTTTAGTACCGTGGGAGGTAAAGAATCCTCTTTCCTTCCACAAACGACCAAAACTATGTGCCACACCAAACGCATACTGGCTGTCTGTATATACATTCACTCTTTCCCCCTTAGATAACACACACGCTCTGGTCAAAGCTATCAGTTCAGCCGCCTGAACTGAATTATGTCTGATGCGTGCTGTCTCCATGATTGTTTGCAAGGTGGTAACAGCATAAGCTGAAGTTGTTTCACCATTAGGGAGTTTAAAACAAGAACCATCCACCCAAAGGATCCCATCCGGGTCCATTAGTGGTGTATCTTTCAAATCAATCCTACCTTTTGTCTCCTCCTCAGTACGGAGAAAACAATCATGTTGTTCCTGAATACCTTTCTTTTCTGGAAGAGGTAACAATGTGGCTGGATTTAAAGTGTTACATCGTTTGATGTGTACATGACTAGCCAAGAGCGTCAGCTCATACCCAGACAAGCGAGCTCTTGTAAGATGCTGCGTTTTCGTCCTATTTAGCAAGGTATCCACTGCATGTGGTACCATAACAATAAGAGTGTTATCCAGCACCACTCCAGCAGATTGACAAATAGAAATTGCTGCTGCTGCTGCTGTAGCTTTAAGACAACTAGGCAATGCCTTGGCTACTGGATCTTATGTAGCCGAAAAGTAGGCACATGGCTGCTGCTTGTCTCCAAATCGTTGTGTTAAGACTGACAACGCACAACACTCTCTTTCATGGACATAGAGCGTGAAGGGCTTACTGTAATCCGGAGTACCCAACACAGGAGCAGAGCACAGAGCAGCACGTAAATCAGAAAAACTCTTCTGACATTTGTCTGTCCAAGGAAGGAGTTGGGGTGTGTCTTTCAAAGTGAGTGCCAACAAAGGTTTAGCCAACAAAGAAAAATTTGGAATCGGCACGCACTTCTCTTTGTGTGGATGGCACAGACATTTGTGTAATTGCTTGAATACGTTCTGGGGTCAGTCGCCTTCCCTCCTTCGACAAGAGATGACCTATTTAGGTAACCTTTTGGCGGGCATATTGTAATTTAGAAGGTGAAACCTTATGGTGAAGGTCAGACAAGTGTTGCAATAGTGCAATAGTCACGTTCTTGCAAATATCCTCTGAATCAGCAGCAATCAATAAATCATCCACATACTGAATAAGGGTAGCACCTGGCAGCAAAGCTTGGCTATAGATGGAGGGACTTTCACAATAGCCTTGGGGTGCGCGCTTGAACCGGAGACTTCGGCCTCCTAAAGAGAAGCCAAAAATATCCCTACTCTCTTCAGCAATGTGGATGCTGAAGAAAGCATTTTTCAGATCAATAACAGAAAACCAAGCTGTCGAGGCAGGTATCTTAGTTAACAGGGCAGTGATATCTGGAACAACAGGAAATTGGTACAACAATTTTATTAACCTCCCGGAGATCAATAACAAAATGATAAACAGGAGGCTGAGAAGGATCAGTGCATTTAAGAACAGGGAGAAAAGGACTATTGCATACATTTCCCCTCGTCTCCTCAACCACACCCTTCTAAACCAAATCATAAATAATAGCAAAAGTGCTCTTTCACCATCATTGGGAATTTTGTATTGAGGGATGGGTGGCAATTTGGCATTGGGCTTGAGGGTAACGACATAGGGTGGGATCTCAAGACAACCAACATCATTTGGACCCGTAGCCCAAAGTGTCGCAGGGAGAGAGAGCAATTCAGGTGGAAATTGATCTTTAGACAAATACATTGGAGAAGTCAGTTTTCGTCCCAAAACGAGATGTACACCAGAAGGAGAACAATATATCGTTGCATGCAATCTTTTCAATAAATCCAAACCCAACAGATTTTCGCCGCAACCAGTCGTTAAAAGAAGCGGAGCTTCCAAATCATAAGAACCAATTGAAATAGGCAGAGGACAAGAGACCGGGCTATGAACTGGGGTGCCAGAAAATCCTACAGATACGTTTGTTAAGCCAGACAAAGGTGCCCCAGGGAGTTTGGAGTGAATAATAGAACTTCTCATCGCACCAGTATCTAAAAGAAATGGCTCTGAAACACCCATTGTAGTGACATTAACATAAGGTCCATTCTGATCTACTGTAATCGATACAACTCCCTCACTTTGTCTATGGCTGTCCTAGTTAGCGTGAAGACCGTCATTCTCACCTTCAACATAGTAATCATCATTGTAATACTGTGTAGACTGAGTATTTTGCTGATCAAAGTAGTTCATAGAATGTGGAGGTGGAGGGGAACGCTGTGTCTGGGGCGGCATACCTCTACCTCTACCCCTGGGCACTAACTGGGAACCACCACGACCTCGTGGAGTAGACAGTCCTCCATTATGCTGTAATAAAACCGGGCAGCCATTCTTAAAATGACCTTCCTCCCTACAATAGGCGCATTGGTTAGGACCTAACAAAGGGCGCGGAATATAGGGCTCAGGCTTTTGAAACACCCTCTGAAACTGGGGAGGCTGTTGAAACTGGCGTTGAGCAGAGCGAGGAGGATAAGCTTGTTGCAGAAGAACCTTTGTTTTTAATTCTTTAGTCTTTTTCTCTTGCTTGTCTTTTTCCTCTTTGTCCCTGTTTTCGTAATATTGAGCAGTAGCCACTATCTGAGCAGAAGAAGAAACAGCCCATGAACTTCCAGAGTCTTTTAATTTATGTGACAACTCGGGGAGCAAATTAAATACAAATTTATCTACAAATAATCGCTGTCCACCCTCCGTAGTCATATTCTGACCACTGTGATCAATAAACGTCTCCTCAAAACGAGTGAAGAAATCGGAGACACTCTCATCTTTCTTCTGTCTACACGCAGCTAATTTATCCCAATTAACTCGTAAGGCGGGCATCATTGTTTTCATCAAATAATCCTACCAGGGAGTTCTGTGATCAAAACATCAGGTTTAGCACCACCCACTTGTGCTCTATCCGAGGCAGTTATAGCATTCCATGTACCACCCAATTCTTGAGCGTGATCCTCTTTACGAATCCGAGCCCATAACGCTTGTGGAACTACATTTCCCATCAACATGTCAATATCGGCCAAATTCATAATACAGGCATCTACAGTCTGGGACAATTCTTTATAGTAACCAGCAGGGTTTTTACGGGGATCCGGTAAAGATTGTTTGAGGGCCAAAACATCAGATCTCTTCCAGGGGACATGTACCCATATACGCTGGAAGTGAGCGGGAATAGCTGGATTATTACCTGCTTGCGCAACCTCTTCCCTCCATATCAGAGGAACCTCTCTCATTGGGTAATGTTTCAATGTCTGCCGAACAGCAGGATCAGAATCAAGAAAAGTTTGTGAAGAAAATAAGGACCTAAAAGTAACAAGTGTCCTTACGGCGTCCTCAACCTTAGAACCCACAATGAGTCCTTTATCGAAGTTAGCCTGAACATCCAACAGACCCTGGGGAAGTAAACCCAAATCCATATCCTCCCATCCTTTAGCGAGAGTGTCACACATTACATTAAATACATATCTCTGCGTGGGCGCATCCCACTGATGAAAGGTGATCATGATATCTTTCACACTATATTGGGGACTCTTATCGATCCATTTGCGAGCGAGAGAGTCCAATACCACCCGTTCGTCGGAACCTGGAAGTTGACTACGAGACTGTCTTCGAGAGAAAGCCGGAGACATGTTCAGAGTTCCAAAGAAGGGGGACAAAAAACCAGAGACAGTATCTGTTATTCGTTTGCGCACAGTAGGAGAATTAGACATAAGGACAGGGGACAAGGTATTAGGCGATACAGGAGAGGAACTGGCAGTTATAAGGGGAGCCGAAGGCAAAGAAGATTGATGTTCAGGAGATGGAGACAAAGGAATCGGTGGTACGAGAGGTGGGAGTGGCAATACCGGAAGGGGCAAATGTGGAAGAACCGGAACAGGTGGGGGGACAACAGGCAACTGAACAGGTTGCAACAACGGGGGTGCATTAGCACCTTGTACATAGGGTGGAGGCAATCTCAATAGGTGGGACATCAAAGTAGCTTCCTCCAGATCCTTACTTTTATCAGAAGGGGAATTAGGCAACACCGGATAGCATCTATCTATCGCCATACGATGCTGTCTCTCTGAAATTTCCATTGTATTATCAATCTCATTATCTTTAAACTGCTGTGCAGCCTGTATAATCGTCATATTTTGTGCTTTCTTATCTCGTTTTGCCTGCTTAATTTCTTTCTGTTTGGCTTCCTTACGCCAGAGGCGGAAAGAGTCAAACATTTCCGGCCGGGCTTGTCTTTTGAAAAATATCACTTCCAAATTGTCTAATATGTCAGGCTCAAAACTACCATTTTGTGGCCACTGTAGAATGCCATCGTTCTTCGTGTATCGGATCCATGCCTTATTAAAGGCAATGGGGCCGACACCATGTTATGAATAAAGCTCATAGGTGGGAGTTCCAACCGGAGGAATCGGACAAGAGTCCTCCAGCCGGGAATCCCTATTACAACCAAGGCAACAGAACTTCCTAAACTTACTCAGACCAGGCATCGTTATTTCACTGGACTGTTCACAAACATCAAGGGGTTAAATCAAATAATACAGCACAAACGTACTCACTCCTCGGCTTCGGCTTTTGCAATAGCCAAATCAAAGACCCAAATCAAAACAAAATAGTGGGAGCTACCCACCAATACTTAACTAAGTGTCTTCTTACGCCAACAGAGGCCAGTCTAATGTCTCGCGATACCAAACATCATCAAAGGGTCCGAAGCAGGGCGGCAGTCAGGGCAGCAGTCGTCAGCAGCCGTCAGAAGGGAGAAACCGCGCTGAAAAAGACCTTCGGACCACTTCGACATACAGGGGTCGCTTGACGTGGTTTGCGATTCCTCCAGAAGTTTCTTGCGAGGCTCCTCACGATCCTCGGGCAGAACTGCTACCTCTGAAGCCGCCCTACGTTGGGCGCCAAATTGAAGAACCTAGACCTTATTGGCCTGGCGGCGCAGGGTACGCCTTAATCTCCTGAGTTCACCTGCTTTGTTGAACAGAGACACGGGGCACTCCGTTAGGTGTAGAAGGTTTGGTTTATTAGCTGCAGCTAAGTACAGTTGTCCAAGAAGTACACTCGGTATGTTCTTAGGAGACTGCCACTTTACTTCGTGGCGCACAATCTTTTATAACACACACATTCACAAAGAACACTCCCAATGCATACAGGGTTAACCAATGAGAAGAATGTGAAAACAAGATATCAAGTAACTCAAATAAGCCTCCCTTCCAACTGTGTTTGTCACCCTTCCCCACAAGTTAATCAGTGGTAGTGTTTATAAGTCGACTTGCAGGTGACAGGACACATTTGTATGCCCCGCAGGACAGTTGTGAAATCAGAGAATATGAGTAAAGAATAGTGAAGGCCAGAGGATAAGATAAAGTCAGGAAAGAATGGTGCGAACCAACAGATAGTCGAGACAGGGATCAGTCAAACCAGACGAGGATTAGTGGAGTCGGCCAGACCCTGACACCAGCTATAGACAGAGGCAGGAGTTTATTTGACACGTTGCAGTAGGATGAGGGAAAACAACACCTCGTTCACCGTGCTGCCTGAGTGAGGGCAACACAAAATGGCGGGAAGACACAAAATGGTGGCTAAATACAAAAACTGAATTACCTCAATACCCGCAGCCCAGCACCTGGATACCCTCAAGGGTAATTAGTTGTACTATACAAGCACTGCATGATTTGATTGATACCTTTTAACTCAGAGCACTAGTCCTGGGAATGGCTAGCAGAGCCTAGGGCGAAGTTTGAGGCAGTTACCACTAATTTCAGTCAAGAAATGGGGGCGATCAGGGAAAAAAGGATGACTTTCTCACACCAATAAAGCATGATAAAGGCATGCATGGTTGAGGCATGCATTGTTAAGGCATATCAATGGTAAAGACTGCTTGTTAATTGTATTGCTAGATAAAGGCTGCACGTAAAGGATGTTTTCTAATACTGCTCAGTTATACTAAAACAGCTGTGCCCACCTGCATTGCACTATTCATTTCTACTATTTAGTCACATTTTTAATGTTTGTTCTGAACTCATAACCACATAGTTTCAAAAGGATCTCAGCTATGCCCCATGTAAGCAGCATTTTCAGTCCCTTTTTCTTGTTTGTAGGTAGGGCAGGAGTCCCCTCCCCAAGCTGACAGCTGGTGTCATCTTGGTGCCCACAAGCAGCCCATGTGACTTTAAAATATATTCCTTAAGACTGAAAGATCCACGTACTCCAGGTGTGTGTACAAGAGGACTTTTGTTATTTGATCCCTGCGTATACTTCAAGGACAAGAGAACTAATATTTCTGTTTCTGAGGAAAGAGTATTGAGGCAGCAATATGTAAGTATGTTAAGAAATCACCAGAAATACAAACGCCTGTTTTCTTAGGAATATCTTTAGACTTAGTTTAATCTTGGAAAATCCTTTTTTCAAATATTTATATTATTTACTGTAGTAAAATATGTGCACATTTTACTCTTATTTACACCACCTACATTTAATGATCTAATCTTTTTATCTCAATGGTCATGGATCTCTGGAGAGTATCACAAGTCTGAAATTTTTTAACCTTGTTCTGTTTGTAATTCGATTCTGTTAAATAGGAGAGTCCCGCCTTTTTCGCACAGCCCTAATGCAGGTGTCTGAAATTAGTCTGGTGATAAAGTGCTAATAATTTATTATTTTATTTTTACCTTTCAACATGAAATAGCATAGAAAAAAATCACAAATATCTGAAAAGGAACAGAGGCCTGTCTGGGTGCTGGGGAAGCAATACCTAAGTGCGTGGTAAGAAATGTCAGAGTTTAAGGTGAGCAGTGTGTGAGGCTCAGAGTGTGTGTATAATGAGATGTGTGTGAGTGCAGGATGAGCAGTCAGTGTCAGTAGTTTGTGAGTGCAGGGTGAGAGGTATATGAGTGGTGTGAGTGCAGAGGTGTGTGAACAGTGTGTGAGTGCAGGGTGAGCAATGTGTGGAATGAGTGGTGTTTGTGTGAGCTGTGATTGAGTGTAGGGAGAGTGGCGTTAGTGCAGCATGAGTGGTGTGTGAGTTTTATGGTGAGCAGTATGCATGGATAATGTGGGGGTGAGTGCAATGTGAGTGGTGATGGAATGCTGGTTGAGAAGTGTATGAATTGTGTGCGAGTGCAAGGTGAGCTGTGAGTGACTTTCCAGGATGAAAGGTGCCTCAGTGCAAGGTGAGCATGCAAGGTGAGCAGTGTGTAAATGTGCAGGGTGTGTGTGCTTGTATAGTGAGAGGTTTGTGTCTGCTGGGTGAGTAGTTAGTGTTATTAGTTTGTCAGTGCAGGGTGAGAATTATATGGGTAATGTGAGTGCAGTGGGAGAGGTGTGTAAATGGTGTGTGAGTGCATGGTGAGCAATGAGCGGAATGAGTGGAGTTTGTGTGAACTGTACCTGAGTGTAGGGGGCGTGATGTTAGTGCAGCATTAGTGTTGTGTGAGTTATAGGGGGAGCAGTGTTTATGGAGAATGTGGTGGGTGAGTGCAGTGTGAGTGGTGATTGAATGCTGGGTGAGCGGTGAGTAAATGCTGGTTGAAAAGTCTGTGAATTGTGTGTAAGTGCAAGGTGAGATGTGTGTGTGTATCCAGGATGAGAGGTGCCTTGGTGCAAGGTAAGCAGTGTGCTGGGTGTTTGTATAGTGAGAGGTGTGCGAGTGTAGGGTGAGCGTTCAGTGTTAGTAGTTTGTTAGTGCAGGGTGAGAGGTGTGTGAGTGGAGAGGGAGAGGTGTGTAAATGGTGTGTGAGTGCAGGGTGAGCAATGTGCAGATTGAATGGTGTTTGTGTGAGCTGTGCATGAGTGCATGGTGAATGACATTAGTGCAGTGTGAGTGGTGTGTGTGTGTTCTAAGGTGAGCAGTATGCAAGGAGAATGTGGTGGGTGAGTGCAGTGTGAATGTCTATTGAATGCTGGGTGAGCGGAGAGTGAATGATGGTTGAGAAGTGTATGATCAGAGGTGGCTTCTCTGCTAAGGCGTGTGTGTGTCGCCCCACTGATCTATGAGCAGTTTAAAAAGGAAAAATAAAATGATAATATCGCAATGTTATTTTCATTTTATTTTTCCATATGGACTCAGGTGCAGGCGGGCTGAGCTGACCAGAGCAGGGGCCAGGGGGAGGATGGGCGAGCACTATCTAAGTGCACATGACGGTTTGGCCAAACAGTCATGTGCACTTGGCATGTTTGCTTGTGCATCCTTCTGTCGTCCCAGCGAGTATGCGTACTTGCTAGGATGACAAAAGGCTGCACGAGCAAACACTCGGAAGGCGGAAAAACGGATGACAACAAATAATAAGGGATAATACCAACACGATTGGGAGAGAAAAACTAACGAAGATAAGGAACTATTTGGGGAAACCGGAACGGAATTACAACCGGTTAAAAGATAACACGAACCATACCGATGAAACAGCCCTGAGGAAGTCGCGGCCTCCTGCCATGGGCAACGAAACACGTGTTGGCTGTTATTTATTATAGTGCTAGAGGCACTCTTGTGGTCTGACACCCTGTGATGACCTTTGACTACCATTATTTTAATTGACTTTAGTGTATTATTTTATCCCAGCCTGAATGTACAACGTCCTGCATATGCCTTGTTTCTCTTAAAGGTTTCTTTCTTGTAATCTTGCAGTCTTTCAGTGGGAGCTGTCATTGAGTAGAACAGCCTTGCCAAGAACAGAACGTGTGGGATGTGCATTTAAAAGCATGAGAGAGAGAGGTGCGGAATGTACTTTTTGGTCTCAAAGTGCAGTGCTATAAGCAGTGGTGCACAAATGTGCACTGTGTTGTACATTGAGAGATGAAGTATGTGATGCTATAAGCAGTGGTGCACAAATGTGCATTGTGTTGTACATTGGTAGTATTATTAAGTTCTTACTATTGACTTTGACATGGCCTCATGTCATCCTGAATTCTGACTCTGCCTGGCTTGAGCTTTATCTGCGTGCACAGCCAGACTTGCAAGTTGTTTGGGTTAATCACGTTCAAGGACTGTTTTGTAAGAGATTGTTTAATGTACCCTGGAAGGCTTTAATGAGCTTCGTCAAGGTAAAGGCTGGAACATGCGAGAATGTAGAAGTAACGTGGGAACTCCTTTCTGCCCTGGAATGCTTGCTTGTAAGCTGGCCAGTCCCAGTAAAATTCCTTTGGCGCAGAGGGGAAGACTCTCGAACCTTTTAGTCTGTGTTTTGAGACTATAAAGCTGAGGTTTGTTGACAGCTGAGCTGGGAGCTCACTTACAGAGTGGACGTACTGCTGTAAGACAAACGGAACCTGAGTCCCGGTCGAGAGTCCAAGCCAGCTGTGAACGCTCCCCTCCCCCAGCCTGAATTGGCAAGGATGTTGAGTGAACGACCGGGTGAGGTGACTTGTTTCTGACTAGTGCCATTGTGATGCGTGGTTCCAGTGGCTGTGGTCATTTGAGGTGGATAAGTTTCGATTATTGCCATTGTGATGTGTGTCCAGTGGCTTTGATCATTTGAGGTGTTTTCTTTGTGATGTGTGAATGAGTGAGGTGCACCTCCAAAGTAATCATTTAATGTATTCAGTGTATATATCTTTCTGATTATTCTTTCGAGGATGTCCATTATATTTCCTTGGATCTTATATCATATTATTTGCTGCTTGTTTATTCATTAGTATTATTCATGCATTTAACTGTTGCATTTATCAAGTGTGTTATTATTGCTTGCATATAAATATATATCTCTATGTATATTTGAAAGTGATTCATTCTGGCATCTGGGAAAGTCTTTCTATTAGAGAGAATTCCATACATAAAAACCCCAAGCCTTATTCTAAAAAGAGAGTCTTTGCATTTTGTAAAATAAAACCCTTATCTAGGTGTTGTTGTGTTTTCTGTCTCCTGCTTCGCCGTGTTTGAGCCACTGTGTGGGAGATTCTGTATTATCTGAAAGGTGAAGCAAGACATTTATGTAAGACATGTTGACATTAGCGTGTGCTAGGGAAACCATTTTTTTGTATAAACTGGGTGATTATGGTCGTTCAACTGGGGAGTGGGTGATCTCTCAACCTCAAAGCACCGCACATTGTAGAGCGCCACAGAACCTTCTGCAAACCTCACCCGTGCTAGCGCACTTTGCATGTTCTCCACCGGCTATATTGCTCAGCCTGGGTGGAGAACATGCACAGACCCATAGTCCCCGTCTGAGTGCCGAACCATGGCATTCAGACCAATCAAAATACTGCTGTCATGCTGGTGACAGCAGCATTTGTGATTGGCTGGGGGAGCCTGTGTGCTTCCTGCTTATCGACGACCGAAGAGGACTGAGAGGCGGCAGACGGCCTGCATTTAAATGGATTTTGTTTTGTCCTCTGTTAAGCAGCAGCCACCACTGTGTGTGAGTGGTGTGTAAGTGCAAGGTGAGGTGATTGTGAGTGTCCAGGATGAAAGGTCCCTCAATGCAAAGTGAGCTGTGTGTGAATGTGCAGGGTGAGAGGCAGGTGAGTGCAGGTTGAGATGTCAATGTGACTGCAGTTATATGTAGTCCAGATTTTCACGATAACTTTATGTAAATTAGTTCCATTTGGAGTCATTGTTTACAATCTATTTTATATGGGTATCGTGAAATAATGGGGTGAGGACCTACCTTGGACAGTTCTGGTCTCTAGGTTGTGATGCAACAAGTAATAGAATGATTGGATCGGGCTCCAAAAACCCTTCTCAAAGAGTGATGATAGTAGAAATGCCTCCTCACAAAATTTAAAACACAATCGCAAGGAATTCTGTGACGGGGGATGGTGCATAGTAAAGGCAAGTCTTCATGCAAATACCTGGAGCTGTGCTCTCAAGGGTGAACTCTTTTTTTTATTTGATGCGTTTTTATATAGCGCGGACTTTACCCGAAGGTGTCAGAGCGCTTCACAATAGGAACAGTAATGATACATAAGGAGAAAAATTACAAGTGAGCATGTTACAGAATCAAACGGTACGTTACATGAGACAATAGTGACAATTGTGCAAGTATCAAGAGCAAGCAAAATACAAGAGGTAGCAAACGATACGTTACAAAAGGGAAAAGTGACGTGTGCAGGTTACAAGAGCATACAAAGTACACGTAGAGGTAAAAAATGTTTTGCAATAAATGGCAGACACTCAAAACACTAAAACAGAGGTTACGTTACATGAGGCAGTGGTGGCTGTTGTGCATGTATCAAAAGCAAACAAAATACAAGAGGTAGCAAACGATACGTTAGAAAAGGAGAGGTGACGTGTGCATGTTACAAAAGAGTACAAAGTACAAGTAGAGGTATAATACTGCACTAAATGGCAGACACTCAAAACACAAAAACACACTGGGAAGGCACTTCTTTAGGCATGGAGAACAGAATTTCCTATAATGGAAGGACTTCCTTCAGAAAATAGAGGGCGTGAATTAAATTTGGAAGTGTCTTTGAAGGAGGAGAGCTTTGAGGTCAGTTTTGAAGGCCTGGGAAGAGGTGGTGGTCCGGAGCTGAGGCGGAAGTGTGTTCCAGATTCTCACCGCGTTGCCTGAAAAGGATTGGGCCATCGATCTTTCCTTCTTGAAAGTGGAAGGTTCAAGCAATACATTTTCTGCATTACGTGATGGTCTGGAGCCTCCAGAGAGTTTCAGTTTATTCGCCAGGTAGCGAGGGGATGAGGAGTGCAAGGCTTTGTGGGTGATACAGGCAGTCTTGTAGATAGATCTTGCTTCCATGGGAAGCCAACGGAGGGTGGATAAAATGGGTGTGATGTGGTCTCTTCTTTTGGCCCCATATATGAAACGAGCTGCTGAATGGAGAACAGACTTCAGGGGGGACAGGTGGGATTTGGGGAGGCCAGTAAGAAGAGAATTGCAGGAGTCCAATCTGGAGAGAACCAGCGATTGGACCAGGGTTTTAAGGTCGTGCTCCGGGAAGAAGCGACGAATCCCCCAAAGAAGGCGCAGTTGGTATCGAGCAGACTTTGCAATGGAATCGATGTGGGAGAGTAGATTGAGTTTTTTGTCGAGTATGACACCAAGGGATTTTGCGCTCTCGACAATAATGGGTTTATTGTTCAGTAGGTTAAGCTGATCCATCCATGATTGCACTGGGGGAGGAGAAAGTGAGGAGGAGAGGAGGAGGAATTCAGTTTTGGAGGGATTCAGGATCAGTTGATGAGTTAACATCCAGTTTTGAATGGAGTTGAGAGTAGAGCTTAGGAAGGAGAGATCGTGAGTGGAGGCCACCTTAAGGTAGATTTGAGTGTCGTCTGCATATAGATGATAGTGGATCCCGGATTTACTCAGGAGATTTCCCAACGGTTCTAAATAGAGATTGAACAGTGTGGGTGCAAGTATAGAGCCTTGAGGAACACCTTGACCGACCGCTAAAGGAGATGAAAGACTGTTCGCTATTTTGATCATTTGGGATCTATCAGAGAGTAAGGAGGCAAACCATTTGAGCACAGTGCCCTCCATGCCCATTCTCTGTTGAAGACAGTCACAGTGGAACAATTTGACTCAATTAGAACGCAAGTTTATAATGTAAACTTAAATAGAATTATGACAACACCTTATTGAGATACACAAATGACTGCATTTAATTGTTTGAACATAGAAAAAGGTCAACATATCAACCTATTCGACAGACAAACGCATGTCAAAATCATCATTTTCAATTAATAAGGGTGTAAGTGAAGTGAAAGGTGCAACATAAATCAGGGTAAGTGCAGACAATGTGAGGGGGAAGGTCGTGTGTTTAAGAACATCCAAAATCAATTTGAAGACCTAACCTGCCACTCGAATGGCAATAACACAAATGCAATAACATGAACAGGAAAAGCAGTTATAAAATCACTGTCAGTCTCATGTATTGAACAAAGGGAAAGAAAGTCGTCGACGTTTCGACCCCTAATCGAGCCAGCAATTAGGAAATCTTGGAAGCGGGGTCTTCTTCAGGACCAGTGGGGGGTAGAGAAGATGGACTTACACCTAGGGATAATGAGTAGTATTAGTACGGTGTGTCTATGGGGTCATTAAATGTCAAAAGGTAGAATTAAGATATTATTTACCAACAACAGCAGGGATGACTCATGCTGGACTATTTGTAGATTGGGCCTGGACGGCTCCTAAAACAAAAAGACGGAACAAGAGGAGAATGCACATCTGGATGGGGTCTCAATTAAGGCCTAATGATCAAACCAAGATGGTGTACTACTCACCATTCAATGTTGAAAAACCGGTGCTATTGATGAGGATATTCCTATCGGTATCTGAAGAATCAGATTGGGAAGTGGTTCAAACGTAACCAGAGCTGGGGGGGCAAGAACACGAATTACAAACCTCAAAGCCAGGAACGGTAGTATACCTAAATTAGTATGGTATAAACATCATGGGACCCACAAAATTAAAAGAAAAATTTAAAAACAGAATAACGGCAAATAGTCACCGTGAGGCAACGGGGGTACGGGAGCCTTAGAACATAAACAGCGCAGCGGGGCTTTCGAGTTTAAACAATCTATAATAAGCGAACACCCAGCGTGTTACAGAATTAACATGTGACCCGCCTGACGGCTCTAAGGGCCCGGTATTCAGTCAATAGATATGTGGCTGGCAAAAGCCCAGATGGAGGCCTTTACATCTAAAACCCAACAAGGGCAATGTATCTCACAGCGTGTTACGGAATTAACATGTAACCCGCCTGGCGGCTCTAGAAGCCTGGACTACAGTCAATTAATGTGTGGCTAGCCAAAGCTCTTATTGCGGCTTTTACATCTAAAATCCAAAGCTCTTATTGCGGCTTTTACATCTAAAACCCAACAAGGCGAAGTGTCTCGCAACGGGAGATTCGCAAATGGAGAGGTGAGGAGGAGCAACACCCAGTCTCTTAGTGGGGCAAAGGCAGGTGAGCAGCATGAAGGGAGACAATCTCCAGAAAGAAGAAAAAGCGCGCATGCATCGCGGTCTGACATACCTCCAGGGCAGCGTCAACATCGTCTGACAGCTAACCCTGGGAGGTGTCACATGACCCTTTAAGTAGCTGACGAAAGCAGGTACGTCAAGGATTAGCGCGTGAAGCGCTCATTGGACACGGGCAGGGGGTGTGTGTGTGTCAGCACAGCTGAACACTCGGAAGAGGCAAAACTGAAAGTGTTTTCACACGGGCGGCAGACAGGGTTCAACACCGCACGAGGGGCACTCAATTGTGCCGATAAAGACTGCTGTCAACCAGCTTACAATCTAAATAACTTGCTTGTAAACATTGAGGCATGATATTCACAGTAATGTACGTAAATGCAAAGATATGGATAAAAAACACTTTGTCCGATATACGTCAACGTGAAAAAAAAATTCATAACCGTGAGAGCCAATTCATACAACAACATAAAAGGTTAAGCTTCCAGGGTGAAGTATATACAGAGGTAATGGCCTGACTGCAAAAGCAGCTTACATTCTAATGCAGTGTTAGACTGCCCTCAACGGATTAATAGTAAACATCTAAGTAGAGTTTAGCTAGGATTTTAAAAGGGGAATAAGGGCAGTTATGAGCCTAAAATGATGGAAAAAGTGTCAGTAATGTGATATGTGCCATGCTCCAGAGATCCATAAACGGTATACATGGACGAGAATGCCCCGAATGTAAAGGCTAGGTGTTATTCAGCAGGGATAATTGTGCATATGTAGCGTCAAGTTCGTTAAGACCATTACGGACAGAGTCCAACCTGTCCATCCATTTGCATTCGCGGGTATTAAGAATGGCTCCCAGGTCGCCTCCCCTGATGCCCAAAGTGATGGCCTCAAGAACTAGCCATTTCATCGATTCAGGGGGATGGTTGGATGCTGAAAAATGTTCAACCATGGGGGCCCCCGTGGTGTTACACCGTATTCTGCTACAATGTTGTAGGATGCGGCACTTGATCCTCTGAGTAGTCTGACCTACGTATATTTTGTTGCAGGGACAGACAATCGCGTAAATGACATTCTTGGTGTTACAGTTTGTCAATGATTTTAGGGGCACCGTGCAATTACTATATTGAAACACTTTAGTTTCAATGGTGAGATTGCATGCTTTACATTGTCCACATTTGACATGGCCCACTGGTGCCGGAAGTTGCCACATTGATTCTATTGTTGGCTTAGGAGGTGTGTCCAGAAAGGACTTTACCACTTGATCACGAACATTTCTGCCCTTCTTAAAGGAGTGCATTGGTGGTTCCGGGAGATGTAGTTCCGATGATACCAGATGCCAGTGTTTGTTTATGATGTGCCGGATTTCATTGCTCCTGGTGTTAAAGGTGGTAACGCATATTAACCTGTTGAGGTCCTCATCGCGGTTCTTTGGAGTTAGGAGCGTATCCCTGTGATTGAACCATGCTCTCTTACGGGCCCTCTTAACCAAACGTCTGGGGTAGCCACGCTCAATTAGTCTAGCAATCAGATCATCAGATTCATTAAAAAAGTCCTCCTTCCGTGTGCAATTTCTCCTAATCCTGAGGAACTGGCCAAAAGGCAGATTATCACGTAGGCCTCGTGGATGGTGACTCCCATACCTGAGTAGCGTGTTTCTCTCAGTAGGCTTTCGGTAAAGGGTCGTGTATAGGCACTCATCCGCAGTTTTGATAGAGATATCCAAAAAGTCAATGGTGGACTTGTCTTTGTGAATAGTAAACTGGATATCACCTGTTCTCTCATTAAGCCATTTGAAAAAATTGTTGAGTTCCGAATCACTGCCTGTCCAAATCATGAGGACATCATCGATGTAACGTTTCCAGTACGCAACTTGCCTATTAAATGGATTTGTGATGTTGTTCACAAAAGTCTGCTCGAAGTCGTCCATATACAGGATCGCCAGGTCCGGAGCAAAGCTGGCCCCCATCGCGACGCCTTTAGTCTGCATGAAGTACTCATTTTGGAAGAGAAAGAAATTTTGTGTCATCGCTATAGTGAGTAATTGTATTATGAACTCAGATGGGACATATGTAGGTTGTGTTCTTGTGTCCAAATATTTTGACATCACGTCTAGAGCATGTTGTTGTGGGATGCTAGTATATAGTGACACAATATCCAGCGTGACAAGGATCTGAGTATCAGGATTGAAAGACATACCATCAATTAAGTTGATGACCTGCATCGTGTCTCGTACATATGATCCGGTTTGCTCAGCCAAAGGTTTTAGGAAGAAATCCACGTATTTACACAAGGGTTCAAGGATTGACCCACATCCGGAGACTATAGGGCGCCCAGGTGGTCGTTGTTGATTCTTATGGACTTTAGGTAGGGTGTAAATCGTTGGAATGCGTGGATGAGTCTGGTTCAGGTAGGCAAATTCCAAATTTGAAAGGAAACCTTGAGCAAGGCCATCCTGAGTTGTTCGCAAAATCATGCTACTGATTTTCTTGGAGGGATTGTGATTTAATCTGGTGTAACTAACACCATCATTCAGTTGGGAGTAAATCTCGGCCTTATAGTCCTCCACATTCTGAAGCAAGATGGCACCACCCTTATCAGCAGGTTTTATGACTATTGAGCGATTGTTTTTGAGGTTCTCAAGGGCTTTCCTTTCACCACTGGTAACGTTGTGTGTTACATATTTCTTAGTGGAACACATGTTGAGGGCCTCCTTGAGCACAGTGCTCTCATAGGTTAACAGCCGATCTGAAACCATTTGTGAGGTTGGAGTAAAAGAGGATGGAGTCCGGAGTCCAGTATAGGATGTCGTAGAGTGAATTGGGGACTGACGGAAAAAGTAGCGTAACCTCATTTTACGAAAGAAACGGTGTAGTTCAGTTTGCAGATTAAATTTGTTAGGATATGTGGTGGGGACGTACGATAATCCTTTACTGAGAACCTTATGTTCATCATTGGTCAATACATGATTGGACAAATTCATGATAGGGTCCTTGATGGTGGTCACCAGCGATAGACCCGGCGTCTCGTTTGAATTTCCCCGTGCTGTTCCTGGGGGAAATGCACTTGCTTCTGGGCAGGGGGCATGCCCTGCGGTTGGCCTCGACCCCATCCTTGTTGAAGGTGGCCGCGTCCCCGGCCTCTGTTCCAGTTCCAATTCGTATTCCTTCCTCTTGGTGGTCGCCATTGTCTGTCCTCTAAAAAAGAAGGTCCAGAAGGTGGATAATATGCAGTGTCCTGGTCTTGGTAGTTGAGACTGATCCCTGCTTGTTCGCTGTCGCTACCAGTGGATCCTGTTGAGTCGGAGAAAGTTGTGAATCTCCGGGTACCTCTGAAACCACCCCTTCCTCTATTGAAAAAACGACCCTGCTGATCCTGTTTGTAATAGTCGTCGTGTAAATATGGGTAGGTCAACTTCTTGTCATAGACACGTACGTCTTTGGAGAGTTTGTCAAGCTTCTTCGCTTGAGTATTAATGTCGAATTCTTTGATTGTTTTCTCAAGACGCTCCAAGGCTTCTTTGGCGTTCGTCAAAGCGCTGTCAGTGGAGATATCGCGTTTGAGATCTGCGATTTCTTTCATAAGTTTCTCGACCTGTTCAAGGGCTGTTTCCACCCCAAGCACCATCCAGTGCCGTGAACAGTTGTTGGCAACAAAACTGAAGCCCTCCTTGAACTTGGGTTGGTCCACAAAGATCGCAGGCTCGTTCTTGACTTGTAATCCTACCGGGATGACATTAGCCTGTAGGTATTTGGTCAGGACGTGTCCGTGTAATCTTGTACGGATTAGCTTTTTCTCCAGTCTTTCCAGTTTGTTTATCTTTTCGTTGAGAGACACATCTATGTTGGGAGTGTTGGAGGTTATGAAAAGATTAGTTGGGTCCTGAATGAGATTGGCGATGTACTCCTCAGTATATGATAAAGTTTCATTTGCCGTCATAATGTGAAAATGCAAATTAAATAGGCTAAAAGCAAATACCCTCGCAGGAAGAACCTGCACTAGGATGAGTTATGTATCAATGGGGTAACCCGATAGACCACTGGACTCGGGTGTATATATTGGTATGTGAGAAGACAGTCACAGTGGAACAATTTGACTCAATTAGAACGCAAGTTTATAATGTAAACTTAAATAGAATTATGACAACACCTTATTGAGATACACAAATGACTGCATTTAATTGTTTGAACATAGAAAAAGGTCAACATATCAACCTATTCGACAGACAAACGCATGTCAAAATCATCATTTTCAATTAATAAGGGTGTAAGTGAAGTGAAAGGTGCAACATAAATCAGGGTAAGTGCAGACAATGTGAGGGGGAAGGTCGTGTGTTTAAGAACATCCAAAATCAATTTGAAGACCTAACCTGCCACTCGAATGGCAATAACACAAATGCAATAACATGAACAGGAAAAGCAGTTATAAAATCACTGTCAGTCTCATGTATTGAACAAAGGGAAAGAAAGTCGTCGACGTTTCGACCCCTAATCGAGCCAGCAATTAGGAAATCTTGGAAGCGGGGTCTTCTTCAGGACCAGTGGGGGGTAGAGAAGATGGACTTACACCTAGGGATAATGAGTAGTATTAGTACGGTGTGTCTATGGGGTCATTAAATGTCAAAAGGTAGAATTAAGATATTATTTACCAACAACAGCAGGGATGACTCATGCTGGACTATTTGTAGATTGGGCCTGGACGGCTCCTAAAACAAAAAGACGGAACAAGAGGAGAATGCACATCTGGATGGGGTCTCAATTAAGGCCTAATGATCAAACCAAGATGGTGTACTACTCACCATTCAATGTTGAAAAACCGGTGCTATTGATGAGGATATTCCTATCGGTATCTGAAGAATCAGATTGGGAAGTGGTTCAAACGTAACCAGAGCTGGGGGGGCAAGAACACGAATTACAAACCTCAAAGCCAGGAACGGTAGTATACCTAAATTATTATGGTATAAACATCATGGGACCCACAAAATTAAAAGAAAAATTTAAAAACAGAATAACGGCAAATAGTCACCGTGAGGCAACGGGGGTACGGGAGCCTTAGAACATAAACAGCGCAGCGGGGCTTTCGAGTTTAAACAATCTATAATAAGCGAACACCCAGCGTGTTACAGAATTAACATGTGACCCGCCTGACGGCTCTAAGGGCCCGGTATTCAGTCAATAGATATGTGGCTGGCAAAAGCCCAGATGGAGGCCTTTACATCTAAAACCCAACAAGGGCAATGTATCTCACAGCGTGTTACGGAATTAACATGTAACCCGCCTGGCGGCTCTAGAAGCCCGGACTACAGTCAATTAATGTGTGGCTAGCCAAAGCTCTTATTGCGGCTTTTACATCTAAAATCCAAAGCTCTTATTGCGGCTTTTACATCTAAAACCCAACAAGGCGAAGTGTCTCGCAACGGGAGATTCGCAAATGGAGAGGTGAGGAGGAGCAACACCCAGTCTCTTAGTGGGGCAAAGGCAGGTGAGCAGCATGAAGGGAGACAATCTCCAGAAAGAAGAAAAAGCGCGCATGCATCGCGGTCTGACATACCTCCAGGGCAGCGTCAACATCGTCTGACAGCTAACCCTGGGAGGTGTCACATGACCCTTTAAGTAGCTGACGAAAGCAGGTACGTCAAGGATTAGCGCGTGAAGCGCTCATTGGACACGGGCAGGGGGTGTGTGTGTGTCAGCACAGCTGAACACTCGGAAGAGGCAAAACTGAAAGTGTTTTCACACGGGCGGCAGACAGGGTTCAACACCGCACGAGGGGCACTCAATTGTGCCGATAAAGACTGCTGTCAACCAGCTTACAATCTAAATAACTTGCTTGTAAACATTGAGGCATGTTATTCACAGTAATGTACGTAAATGCAAATGCAATGTGGAGGACTATAAGGCCGAGATTTACTCCCAACTGAATGATGGTGTTAGTTACACCAGATTAAATCACAATCCCTCCAAGAAAATCAGTAGCATGATTTTGCGAACAACTCAGGATGGCCTTGCTCAAGGTTTCCTTTCAAATTTGGAATTTGGAATTTGCCTACCTGAACCAGACTCATCCACGCATTCCAACGATTTACACCCTACCTAAAGTCCATAAGAATCAACAACGACCACCTGGGCGCCCTATAGTCTCCGGATGTGGGTCAATCCTTGAACCCTTGTGTAAATACGTGGATTTCTTCCTAAAACCTTTGGCTGAGCAAACCGGATCATATGTACGAGACACGATGCAGGTCATCAACTTAATTGATGGTATGTCTTTCAATCCTGATACTCAGATCCTTGTCACGCTGGATATTGTGTCACTATATACTAGCATCCCACAACAACATGCTCTAGACGTGATGTCAAAATATTTGGACACAAGAACACAACCTACATATGTCCCATCTGAGTTCATAATACAATTACTCACTATAGCGATGACACAAAATTTCTTTCTCTTCCAAAATGAGTACTTCATGCAGACTAAAGGCGTCGCGATGGGGGCCAGCTTTGCTCCGGACCTGGCGATCCTGTATATGGACGACTTCGAGCAGACTTTTGTGAACAACATCACAAATCCATTTAATAGGCAAGTTGCGTACTGGAAACGTTACATCGATGATGTCCTCATGATTTGGACAGGCAGTGATTCGGAACTCAACAATTTTTTCAAATGGCTTAATGAGAGAACAGGTGATATCCAGTTTACTATTCACAAAGACAAGTCCACCATTGACTTTTTGGATATCTCTATCAAAACTGCGGATGAGTGCCTATACACGACCCTTTACCGAAAGCCTACTGAGAGAAACACGCTACTCAGGTATGGGAGTCACCATCCACGAGGCCTACGTGATAATCTGCCTTTTGGCCAGTTCCTCAGGATTAGGAGAAATTGCACACGGAAGGAGGACTTTTTTAATGAATCTGATGATCTGATTGCTAGACTAATTGAGCGTGGCTACCCCAGACGTTTGGTTAAGAGGGCCCGTAAGAGAGCATGGTTCAATCACAGGGATACGCTCCTAACTCCAAAGAACCGCGATGAGGACCTCAACAGGTTAATATGCGTTACCACCTTTAACACCAGGAGCAATGAAATCCGGCACATCATAAACAAACACTGGCATCTGGTATCATCGGAACTACATCTCCCGGAACCACCAATGCACTCCTTTAAGAAGGGCAGAAATGTTCGTGATCAAGTGGTAAAGTCCTTTCTGGACACACCTCCTAAGCCAACAATAGAATCAATGTGGCAACTTCCGGCACCAGTGGGCCATGTCAAATGTGGACAATGTAAAGCATGCAATCTCACCATTGAAACTAAAGTGTTTCAATATAGTAATTGCACGGTGCCCCTAAAATCATTGACAAACTGTAACACCAAGAATGTCATTTACGCGATTGTCTGTCCCTGCAACAAAATATACGTAGGTCAGACTACTCAGAGGATCAAGTGCCGCATCCTACAACATTGTAGCAGAATACGGTGTAACACCACGGGGGCCCCCATGGTTGAACATTTTTCAGCATCCAACCATCCCCCTGAATCGATGAAATGGCTAGTTCTTGAGGCCATCACTTTGGGCATCAGGGGAGGCGACCTGGGAGCCATTCTTAATACCCGCGAATGCAAATGGATGGACAGGTTGGACTCTGTCCGTAATGGTCTTAACGAACTTGACGCTACATATGCACAATTATCCCTGCTGAATAACACCTAGCCCTTACATTCGGGGCATTCTCGTCCATGTATACCGTTTATGGATCTCTGGAGCATGGCACATATCACATTACTGACACTTTTTCCATCATTTTAGGCTCATAACTGCCCTTATTCCCCTTTTAAAATCCTAGCTAAACTCTACTTAGATGTTTACTATTAATCCGTTGAGGGCAGTCTAACACTGCATTAGAATGTAAGCTGCTTTTGCAGTCAGGCCATTACCTCTGTATATACTTCACCCTGGAAGCTTAACCTTTTATGTTGTTGTATGAATTGGCTCTCACGGTTATGAATTTTTTTTTCACGTTGACGTATATCGGACAAAGTGTTTTTTATCCATATCTTTGCATTTACGTACATTACTGTGAATATCATGCCTCAATGTTTACAAGCAAGTTATTTAGATTGTAAGCTGGTTGACAGCAGTCTTTATCGGCACAATTGAGTGCCCCTCGTGCGGTGTTGAACCCTGTCTGCCGCCCGTGTGAAAACACTTTCAGTTTTGCCTCTTCCGAGTGTTCAGCTGTCCTGACACACACACACCCCCTGCCCGTGTCCAATGAGCGCTTCACGCGCTAATCCTTGACGTACCTGCTTTCGTCAGCTACTTAAAGGGTCATGTGACACCTCCCAGGGTTAGCTGTCAGACGATGTTGACGCTGCCCTGGAGGTATGTCAGACCGCGATGCATGCGCGCTTTTTCTTCTTTCTGGAGATTGTCTCCCTTCATGCTGCTCACCTGCCTTTGCCCCACTAAGAGACTGGGTGTTGCTCCTCCTCACCTCTCCATTTGCGAATCTCCCGTTGCGAGACACTTCGCCTTGTTGGGTTTTAGATGTAAAAGCCGCAATAAGAGCTTTGGATTTTAGATGTAAAAGCCGCAATAAGAGCTTTGGCTAGCCACACATTAATTGACTGTAGTCCGGGCTTCTAGAGCCGCCAGGCGGGTTACATGTTAATTCCGTAACACGCTGTGAGATACATTGCCCTTGTTGGGTTTTAGATGTAAAGGCCTCCATCTGGGCTTTTGCCAGCCACATATCTATTGACTGAATACCGGGCCCTTAGAGCCGTCAGGCGGGTCACATGTTAATTCTGTAACACGCTGGGTGTTCGCTTATTATAGATTGTTTAAACTCGAAAGCCCCGCTGCGCTGTTTATGTTCTAAGGCTCCCGTACCCCCATTGCCTCACGGTGACTATTTGCCGTTATTCTGTTTTTAAATTTTTCTTTTAATTTTGTGGGTCCCATGATGTTTATACCATAATAATTTAGGTATACTACCGTTCCTGGCTTTGAGGTTTGTAATTCGTGTTCTTGCCCCCCCAGCTCTGGTTGCGTTTGAACCACTTCCCAATCTGATTCTTCAGATACCGATAGGAATATCCTCATCAATAGCACCGGTTTTTCAACATTGAATGGTGAGTAGTACACCATCTTGGTTTGATCATTAGGCCTTAATTGAGACCCCATCCAGATGTGCATTCTCCTCTTGTTCCGTCTTTTTGTTTTAGGAGCCGTCCAGGCCCAATCTACAAATAGTCCAGCATGAGTCATCCCTGCTGTTGTTGGTAAATAATATCTTAATTCTACCTTTTGACATTTAATGACCCCATAGACACACCGTACTAATACTACTCATTATCCCTAGGTGTAAGTCCATCTTCTCTACCCCCCACTGGTCCTGAAGAAGACCCCGCTTCCAAGATTTCCTAATTGCTGGCTCGATTAGGGGTCGAAACGTCGACGACTTTCTTTCCCTTTGTTCAATACATGAGACTGACAGTGATTTTATAACTGCTTTTCCTGTTCATGTTATTGCATTTGTGTTATTGCCATTCGAGTGGCAGGTTAGGTCTTCAAATTGATTTTGGATGTTCTTAAACACACGACCTTCCCCCTCACATTGTCTGCACTTACCCTGATTTATGTTGCACCTTTCACTTCACTTACACCCTTATTAATTGAAAATGATGATTTTGACATGCGTTTGTCTGTCGAATAGGTTGATATGTTGACCTTTTTCTATGTTCAAACAATTAAATGCAGTCATTTGTGTATCTCAATAAGGTGTTGTCATAATTCTATTTAAGTTTACATTATAAACTTGCGTTCTAATTGAGTCAAATTGTTCCACTGTGACTGTCTTCTCACATACCAATATATACACCCGAGTCCAGTGGTCTATCGGGTTACCCCATTGATACATAACTCATTCTCTGTTGAAGAGTGTTAAGGAGAGTGTTGTGATTGACAGTGTCAAAGGCTGCAGAAAGGTCAAGAAGAATTAGAAGACAAGACTCCCCTGAATCGAGTATCCGCAGCGCGTCATCAATCACTAGCAGCAGGGCTGTTTCAGTGCTGCATTTTTGAATGAAGCCGGACTGGAAATTGTCATGAAGATCATTGTCCTCGATATGGCAAGAGAGTTGTTTCGCTACACATTTTTCTGTGATTTTCGCAAGAAAGGGTAGGTTAGTGATGCGACGGTAGTTGTCATAGTCATAGTGTGTGGATAAAACAATGTTGATGCAGATGAACAGCACTACGACTTCACTAAACTGAAGGGATTGATATAGAAAGACCTTCAAAACAAATGTCAGAAGAGGCCCAGGGGGGCTTTGGAACTGAGAAAAAGAAACTGATAGTGCAGGTAGACCAAACACCATGAGAGGGGAAGGGGTTTTTTCGACAAATGTGGTCCCCGTTAATGATCTTCGAAAATGCGATCTTTAGGTCTAATTGTTGACAGAACTTTAATGTTGTGGCGCCCTCTGCTGTCTCATCTCTGTTTTGCAAGGGTAATAACTGCTTGAATCCTGGTATCACGTAAAGTGGTTGCTTGAGATCGTCCTTTGATCGATCCGTTGGCTATGCTTTTCAACAAATGCCATGGTAGCACAACTTCACAAAATAAGTTTGTTGAATCTCAACTGCAGCATAGGCAGGAGAGTACTGGTTCCCTGTCTGTCTATCTGCGTGTGATGCTATCACGGGCGGTGCATAATGAATGCGTAAGCCGTTCACAATACGTAGCGGACTCCCGCATCTGGTTTCTTGACTAAGGGTTTTTGTGTTCCACGTTAATCAAACAATCACGCTATCAATGTTGCGCCGGAGACCACACACACCATTAAGTCTACGTAGTGTGTATGCCAGAGAGGCATTCAGTTGTGGCACTGACAGAGTTGTAGACATTGGACGCACCTGTCAGTTCTCTGTTTTTGGGCACTGCGAGGAGAGGGTGAAAGCATTTCTGAAGGCAAGGTTAGGTAAATGAATTGTGGCATCCACTGAGTTTTGTTTTAAGTTGGCAGGTAAATAAGCCACCAGCATGCCACCTGTACAGTCCACGACATCTAACAGTACCATTACATGGTTGCAGACAGTACATGTTGTATTTTCTGCCATTTACTTGTGGGTCCAGAATTTAAGGGTTTCCCGCTCTTCACCCTGAAGTCTACAAGACAGACCCCTCCATAAATTATTTGCCCTCTCTGATTGCTAGTCAAATGACCCGTAAACAGCGCAGTCAAAGGGTGCGCTGCAAAAATATCATCCCTATTTTCGAAGACCGCCAGATGCCTGGTCAAAGAACATAGGGGCAGATTTGTGCTTCCTGGCGCATCCCTGCAAATCAGCAGGGATGCGCCAGGAAAGATGCGTGACGCAAGTTTACACTTGCGCCACCACAGAGACGCCGCATTGTAAATGCGACGCATCATGGCGCAAGGATAAACAGATGCGTGTCGCATATACCGGTGTAAGGTTGGCGCAGTGCTAGAGTTGTGTCGCGGGCGCGACGCAACTCCAGCATTGTTCCATCCTGGCCTATCCTAAACATGGTGTGTCACGCCTTACGCCTGCTTCAAGCAGACGCAAGGTTTTGACGCAGCGGCGTTGGAAAAGTGACTGAGTGAAATCTTGTAGATTTCACTCAGGTACTTTTCCGAGGCGTTCCTGCGACGGAACGCCCCCTCCTGCTCCGGAACACCCACATGAAACCTGACGCAGGTTTCATGTGGCGCAGGGCTTTATAACGTGACGCATCTCCCTAGATGCGTCACGTTGCAAATAGGGCGCAACGTGGTGCATGGTTTACGCTGCTGCTGCGTCACAGTAGTGACGCAACGGCGGCGCAAATGTGGCGCACGGGGCTCGTAAATCTGCCCCATAGTTTTAAGGTCACTAATACACAGCCACTCCGCATTCGCCGGTGTAAGGTTGGTGCAGTACTGGAGTTGTGTCGCGGGCGCGACGCAACTCCAGCACTGTTCCAACCTGGCCTATCCTCAACATGGTGCGTCACGCCTTACGCCTGCTTCAAGCAGGGGCAAGGTTTTGAGTGACTGAGTGAAATCTTGTAGATTTCACTCAGGCACTTTTCCAAGGCGTTCCTGCGACGGAATGCCCCTCCCTGTGCCGGAACGCCCACATGAAACCTGACACAGGTTTCATGTGGCGCAGGGCTTTACAACGTGACGCATCTCCCTAGATGCGTCACATTGTAAATAGGGCGCAACGTGGCGCATGGTTAACTCTGCCACTGCGTCACAGTAGTGACGCAACGGTGGCGCAAATGTGGAGCACGGGGCTCGTAAATCTGCCTCATAGTGTAAAACGTCTCCCCAGGTTAGCATGTTTCCACCAGTTCGTTGCTTTATTCGTCAAATGGATACAGGACGCTTTGCTGTATGTTTACATTCTGTGGTCTCCGGGGCTTGCTAACCCAACACCAGAGACAGGGTGTTTGTTTAAAAATCACAATTCTTCTGACCTTTCGCGGCAGTGTCTGTACATAGGAGGACTGACGTGCCCCATTTTAAAAGACCAGCGGTGCGGCATTACCGGGCAACTACATCCTCACAAGCGGTACATGGGCAACGGCCCAGTTACAAATGTGCTATGTTATGGAGAATCAAGACACGCTGCTTCCAAGGCCAGTGAGTTATTGTGTGCAATGAGTCAAGTGAGCAGATGGCCCATCAAAGAGAGAAGGGCGGGGCTTAGGAGATACAGCGTGTATGACGCACTCCAGTGGCATGGAGAGCACGGGACCCACGTCTGGGCATACCCGTCCCACTCGGTGTGACAAATGCAAAAAGAACAATTGATGGACAGAATGCAGAACAATGTCATACATTCACCCCAGTACAGAGATCTGGGCCTAAATCCATCATTTTTTTGCTCACCATGCAATTCCAGTTTGGACCCAGCCATTTGCAAATCAGTCTTGACCATGCGCCCAATGGGAACAGTCCAGCCCGAACTACCAGGCCAGGTCCTCCCTGGACTGGAAACAAGCATCCTAGGACCGGTTTCGGGCTTTCAGCCCTCATCAGGCAGGATAGCTTGACTCCAGTGGCATGGAGAGCACAGGACCCACGTCTGGGCATATCCGTCCCACTCGGGGTGACAAATGCAAAACGATGGCTTTAACCCAGATCTTTTGACTGGGGAGAATGTTTGCATTGTCAGCATTCTGTCCATCATTTGTTTGCTGTAACACTTTTCGCCCTAAGTGGGATAGGTATGCCCAGACGTGGGTCCCTTGCTCACTGTGCCACTGGATTCAAGCTAGCCTGGCTGAAGAAGGGTGACATACCCTGAAACCGGTCCCAGGATGCTTGTTTCCGGTCCAGGGAGGACCTGGCCTGGCAGTTCGGTCTGGACTGTTCCCATGGGGCACAGGGTCAAGACTGATTTGCATATGGCTGGGTCCAAACTGAGGTGGCGTAGTGGGCAAAAGAACGATGGATTTAACCCAGATCTTTTGACTGGGGGAGAATGTTTGTATTGTCAGCATTCCGTCCATCATTTGTTTGCTGTAACACTTTTCGCCCCTAGTGGGATGGGTGTTGTAGGAGAGTAGGATCTGCACTTATGTTGCCCCCACTTTTTTCTGATGTTAACACTGGTTTCTGGCTATAGTCTGGCTGGGTCCCTGCTAATCAGGGCCCCAGTCTCTCTGTTCTCTCTAAACAACTTGGAGTGCATATTAGATGCACTAGTGATTGGATACTGTGGTGCCTTATGAGCCCCTAGTATGTGGCACCTTAGGTACCAAGGGCATAGGTACTTTACAGGCCTACCAGGGGCTGAAGCATGTATTATGCCACCCCTGAGAAGCAGACTAAATCTGACACCACAGGCCTGCTACTGCAGCCTGGGTAAGGTAGTGTTAGCACTCCTCACAGAGGTATAGGTTCCTATATCTCACCATACACACACATATAAACCTATCAGTCACCCCTAATGCAGGCCCTATCAATCCTGAGGGCAGGGTGCTTGGTTTACAATGTGAGGGGGTGCCTCTGCCTGAGCAGGGCCCCTCTGCAGCTGGCAGAGTCTATTCTCTGTGACTGTTTGTGGATGCGGTTAAACCATATACTCTTAAGTGCATTAAAATGCTAACTTTGGAATTACTGCATCAAAACATGTCGTGTTTGGTGTCAAACAACTTGGAATCATACCCCCACACCAATAACTGGTGTGGGAGTATGATCCCACCCTTCTAGAGGGGACGACATGTACCTACTGTGGAAACACGGGAGAAATCTGAAAGAGCCCTGGCATCACAAAATGGATGCCACCAGCACAGACACTGGGCTGCCCTGCTGCTGCTGACTGAAACTCGCAGTGGAGGAGGCCCAACAATAGGCATCCTGTCACAGGGAAGTGTCACCACCTTCCAGACAGGATTTAGTGTATTGGGGCTGGGTGGGTGCACTCTTATAGTGCTTTTTGAAGTCCTGCACTGGGGGAGCAGTAGGCTCATTGGTGCATATGCCAGCTCAAACCGGTTCAGGGGCTACCAGCCCCTGCTCTGGCGAGAAACTGGTCAAAGGGAAGTGGGTGTAACCACCCACTCCCCTGACCCTCCTAGAGGAGTGGTCATAGGGCTAGTCCCTCCCTTTCTTTTAGTATAAGATAGGGAACCCTTGCCATTGCAAATCAGATATCCCTGGACGACAATCTACAAGAAGAATCCTGGCCCTTCGACGTTCCACTACCTTTGGAAAACAGAAGAATCTCCCTTGGAGTCAAGGAGTGACTCCCCTGCTTTGCAGGCACCAAAAACTTGAATCAACAGTCGCAAACTTTCCCGCTCCCGCCGGAGTCCTAAGTCCCTGCAGCCCTGGAAGTGGATTTCCTGACTTCTCGACGGCCATTGTGAGTCCCCAGCAGAGCTGAGGTGAGTGGACCCCATGAGTGACGAGGAACAACATTACCCGGGTACTGTGCACTATTGTCGAGTGCAACCCCTTCACGACGTTCTACGAACTTGTGCATTGGACCACGTGTGGTCCTAGCCTCCAGCAGGATTTCCCTTGAAAATCAGAGGCCTACCTCATCCCGAGTGACCGTGGGCGCCTGTGAAGCGAATCCTCACGCGGTGTCTTCGCGATCCCTTGCCGCTGGCTTCTGGGTCCCCTGAAGACTTCTTCATCGAACCAAAGGGCTCCCCTGGTTGCTCCAGGCCTGCCCTGACGTACCCTTGCTGGGTGAGTCCCTCAGACCTTGGTGGTCTGCACCGCTGACTTTCTTCAATTTCCACAAGACTTGCTGTTGCCAAGCCTGTTGGCTCCAATCCGGTTGCCTACACCTCAGTAAGCTGCAGACTTCGTGGGACATTCCGAATCCAGCTCCTGGTCGTCTTCGACGCCTCCTGGACCTCGTGGCTGAAGAGTCAAAACACCCTTGATCACCTGAAATCACCCGACTTCCGTGGGCATCCATCTTCCTGGCCCCGGGTCACTGGCAAGTGACTGTGAACACTGTCTCTTCTGCTTTCAGGTCTTCCTCATCTTGAATCCAGCCTTGGATTCCACCGGACACTTCTTCAGTCTTCACAAGCAGCAAAACATCTTCGGCTTCCATAGAAAACGACGACGCGACCCGACACCAAAAGACACCTATGCACCCGGCTTCCCTGGGTGAGGTACCTCGTGCACTCCGGTGCTCCTGTGGATGTTGGCCCTCGAACTACTTACCTTGTAAGTGGCTTGCTTGTAGACTTCCTGGAAGTACCCTTAAACTTTAAAAATCCAACCGCTCCATTGAAACCAATAGGGAACCCACGGCTGTGTTCTCACACTGCACGCGTCTCCCGTGGGTCTTTTACTTACCTGCCTTGGGTGAATTAGTGAAGCCCCAGCGATTCTACAGGCCCTAGGCCTTGTCCCCTTGCAAGTTGACTTTCCTAAACCTCTTTTTTAGTATATGGTCTGGTACGCCCCTAGGGCCCCAGCCATATTTGTGCTTAACTTATTGTGAAACGTTGATATTTGCATATGTTCCTGACTTCTAATCTCATAAAGAGATTAGTAGAGTGTGTATAGAAATAAATACATATATATCTGATGTATATACCTGGGTGGTGTCCTTTCATTTGGTAATTCAAGAGATTATAAGGTAAAACAAGCTGCTTTACATTCATCTGAGACTTAGCCTGAAGGCTGCTCTCCACAGCTACCACTAAGATAGCTTTCTTTAAAAGGTTGTCTTAAACCTATCTACCATAAGAGTCGAATTGGACTGGTGCAAGGTGGCCACTATAACTAGTGACCAGCATATGCCAGGCCAACTTCTCACAGGTATGCCCAGACGTGGGTCCCTTGCTCACTGTGCCACTGGATTCAAGCTAGCCTGGCTGAAGAAGGGTAACATACCCTGAAACCGGTCCCAGGATGCTTGTTTCCGGTCCAGCGAGGACCTGGCCTGGCAGTTCGGTCTGGACTGTTCCCTTGGGGCACAGGGTCAAGACTGATTTGCATATGGCTTGGTCCAAACTGGGGTGGCGTAGTGGGCAAAAGAATGATGGATTTAACCAAGATCTTTTGACTGGGGGAGAATGTTTGCATTGTCAGCATTCCGTCCATCATTTGTTTGCTGTAATGTTATTTGAAACAAGGCCCCTGTCCTCCTGCTTTGAAAACTTTCCTTCTCCTCCTTTTTAAATAAACTGATTTGGACACTGTAGCTCTGGGCATTTCTGTCAGGTGTCCAACACATTCTACACACGCTTCCCCCAAAGGATAGGCTTGTTGCTCAGACCAAATTACAAAGGGACATCTTTCTACACAAAAACCTGGTGTAGCTGCTGCATTCTTGATTTTTCGTGGCTTAACGATTCATTTTCTAGTGAGCCCAATGTGGAGACCATTCGCGTCATACAGCTATGACATCACTGTGGCTAGTGATGCCTGTATCCGTGGGAGAGACACACATACGGAGATATGTTGCAGTATTTCCATATTATGGAAAATATATTTTGCCACTTTTTAGGTCTCGGCTAGCGAAGGCTGCGCTTGCGCAGTCTCGCTCTCGAGATTTAATGATTTCAGAAGTGGGGCTTGAACCCGCCCCTCTTCTTCCCTCTTCTCCATTGGCTGGCCTCTTAAATGCTGGTCAGCCAGTGGAGAAGAGCTTTGTCTCTCCAAACAAGCCCCGTCTTTTTCGGATTCGGGGCGTGTTTTTTACTTTCTTTCTCTCCTCTGGAATGTAAACATTCCAGCCAATGGCAAGAGGAGAGAAAGAAAAACACGACCCCCAATCCGAAAAAGACGCGCTGTTTCTCCGAGGCATTTCTGCGAGCTACCTTTGCACCACGGGTCACCCACTCTTGCCCTCGCCCTCACTCACCGTCAGGGTGTCCTCGATGAACACCGGGAACTTCTCCTCGCTGTCCCTGCAGACTGCGACCAGGCGCGCCATCTCTCCTGCTTATTGCTGCTGCTCATCCGTTGGCAAGGAGGGGGCGGGGCCGCACTCTTGGGGAGGGTTGTATCGCGGCACTGACGACGATTTTTTTTTGGTTGCATATTTATATAGCGCAAACTCGACCCGAAGGTATTGGAGCGCTTTACACGAGCACAGTATTTACATTACACATTCAGGCACGGGGAGATTAAGTGATTCGTCCAGAATCACAGGATGTGGACGCGACCTCGATGCTCGAACTGTGGTTTCCTGCACCAGAGGCGCCAGCTACGCGGACTGTGCTCTACCAGCCGCATGGTGGCTGGCCCTCCCTCTCAGGCACCATGAATTCTGTTACACCGATGAGCTGGAAATAAATAAAATAAAGCTTTGTTCGCATAGTTGAACAAGTGTGAGTATAACTGTTTTTATGACATCAATACATATCAATGTGATGACCACCTATATTTATTAGTATAAATACGGAGTAGGTCGCACACTGCTCGTCATACTAGCAAATAGCCCCATAGAACTCTGGATAATGTAGTGGCAGCGGTGAGTACGCCTATGCCACGAGTGTAAAAAATAAAGCCATCCCTGGACACGTGTTTCGAGGTAATTGCCTCTCGTCAGCAGGGAGCAGGTAAGTATGTGGGGTGCCATGTAGACTGCCAAAAATATTGAAGGTATAGTACCTCTCGCGGCGCGCAGGTGCGGAACCCAGGCTCGTCAGCCCAAAGTCGCTCGAATGAGCTTTAAATATAAATACGGAGTAGGTCGCACACTGCTCGTCGTACTTGCCTGCTCCCTGCTGACGAGAGGCAATTACCTCGAAACACGTGTCCAGGGATGGCTTTATTTTTTTACACTCGTGGCATAGGCGTACTCACCGCTTTAAATATAAATACGGAGTAGGTCGCACACTGCTCGTCGTACTCACCGCTGCCACTACATTATCCAGAGTTCTATCGGGCTATTTGCTAGTATGACGAGCAGTGTGCGACCTACTCCGTATTTATATATTTATTAGTAGTTAGCAACTGAAACGGTAATAGTAGTTACGTGGGCCAAACTCAATATTTTACCGATTTGCTGCCTCGATTTGGCAGATCATACTGAGAAAAAACATTTGCGGCCGCCTTCTTTCACTGAATCGAGTTCAGCCTGCCTGCCTGCCTGCCTGCCTCTGTAGTCCTTCTTTCCTGTTTCTGGCTCCCGGCCCTGAGGGCGGAGGGACGGGTGACCTACTGGGACTTTTTATTGGCCCATTGGCACTAATCAGCTAACCTGGGTTCGTTATCTGTTCAACTCTTTTCTTGGAAAGCACTCCCCAAATGTGATCTTTATCTGGGTGAGATTACTCCCCCCTTGGCGAAAAGCTAATACATCAAATTTCGTGTTGGAATCTTGTTGTTAAGGGCCTTTGCCAGCAAATGGTTTCAATACTACTTCTTGATGACCGAGTGTAAATTGTGTGGGCATAAGCTTGATGATAGCGTCATTTTCATGTTTTTTCATCCATTCTACTTGCGTACCAGGCACAAATGAATTCATCCCTTCATGCAGCATTGATACGAGTTCTGGTGGCTCAGAGGATCTTTACATCTGTTCCCTCCAAGACCATAGTAGTCACTATCGGTAGATATTTATTATTAATTTGTGGCCTAGTCTATACGCTCCCGGCTTTTTCTTACTGACACTCTGAATTCCTCTTACAACTCTATTATTTACCAGACCCTTCTACTCCTCATTCACATGCCTAGTGATAGAAATATTCCAGAAATACGTGTTCTAGCTCTATGTTCTTTATTTGATCTTCAAAGGGTTGATGAGTGGCGATTCTCCACATTTCACCAATTATTTTTTATTTCTGGCTCTGTTGGCACGTCAGTTCCTAGACGTCTTAACTATATTGTTCAGCTTAGGTTAGCGAGTTTTATTTCCTGTTGCCTACAAGAGGATAGCCTGGCAACAGCATAATGACTCTTCCTCAAGAGTAGCTCCGATATTCGGATTCAACTGCCAAATAGGTAGGGTCACATAGCAGACCCTTAATTGAGGTTTTTATTTACCTGCGTACTCTATCTGTGAACTTTACTTGAATATGTAAGCCATCCAACTTCGCTGTTTAGGATCTAGGTGTTATTAAATCGTGCTTTCATTCTGCTTCATCTTTTTATGTAATCAATTGTATTTTTATTCTCAGTGTGTATTTCGCGGCTTTATGACCGTATGCCATTGAGTCCTTTATTGTCACACAATGTTATGTCTCTATGCATTTTATCTGAATGTTATTTGTTTCCATTCTTTTTTTTCTTTTAAAATAATTTTTATTGTTTTCACAACAGTTAAAACAGTAAGACACTTAGATAGACCTTGCGCACATATCATTTGACATATCATCACCCAAATGAACAATCCTACAGCCAACCCCATTTCTACATTGCCGATACAGCCAATAGCACCCCGCCTCCCCACAGTCTTGCAGGCCACCTCAACAATCCGAGTCAGAGGAGTCCTCATCTGAAAGCGGTGGCGGGTCGCATATTCCTCCCCTAAATTTGTTCCATGCCCCCCATACCTTGTCCTACTTGCGGGGGCCTCCCCGCCTGATAAATACTGATCGCTCAGCGAACATGGCGACATCTATATGTTTCCTCCATGCAGTCAGCAACGGCACCCCCACCGCTCCCCATTTCTGGGCTATGTTCCTTTTGGCCGTCATTATCCCCAGCGTTACCCAGCTCTGCGCTTGACAATTGAGATCATTGGGCTCCCACACATTCAACAGACAACGCCGAGGCTCCGGCACCAGCGATATCCCGCACGCCTGCCACATTGTCCGCATCACTCGCTTCCAGAAGTCTTGGATGACAGGACACTCCCAAATAGTGTGATAAAAGTTTCCTTCCTCCCCACAACCTCGCAAGCAGAAGGGGTGGAGTGCTCTGCCCATCTTATGTAGTAAACACCTGGTGTAGTATGAGCGATGCAAAATACGAAGCTGCACCAGCCGCAGCCTCGAAGGTATACCCGCCTCGCGCGGCGAGGCCTACGCTTCGCGCCATTCCCGGTCATCAAAGTCACCGACCTCATCGGCCCACCTCTCCCGCAAGGGCCCCATAGGATCCGGCAGGTTGTTGATAAGTTTGCGGTATGTGAAGGACGTAGCCTTCTTTGGCATGTATTCCGTCAACAACCTGTCCTCCAACGGGGACGCCTCCGGAACCTTCGCACCAGGAGCCAGCTGTGCAACTAGGGCATGTTTAATCTGGAGGTATCTGAACCACTCCGAAGGAGCCAGCTCATATTGCTGTTGCAAGCGCGCAAACTGGACGACCGCCCCCTTTTGCCACATATCGCCTATCACAGAAATTCCGATGTTGTCCCAAGCATCGAAGCCCTTGCTATCCCTCAATCGTCCCAATTGCTTGGCATCCCAGAGAGGTGTAAGTTGAGTCAAAACCCCCCGCCACCCCAGCCTGGCCTGCGCCGCATGCCAGATAGACACAGTCTGTCTCAGAGGGCCGATCAACTTCGAGGCCAGTCTAGCATCATATAAAGGTGACAGCATACCCCTCTCGCCCAGCACATCTCTGTCCGCCTTAAATGCAGGGTCAGACTGCGGCGCGTGGAGCCACTGGTTAACCACCTTCAGCTGCGCCACCCAATAGTAGAGATGGATTTCCGGGAGCGCAATTCACCCATCGTACCACCCGCGAACTAATTTAGATTGCGCAATTCGTGCCGGATTGTTGCCCCAGAGTAGGCTGGAGACTTGCGCTGCTACCGCGCGGAAGTAGGCCGGAGGCACCGGGTACGGGGCATTCTCCAGCACGTATAAAAATCGCGGCAGAGCCATCATTTTGAAGAGCGCCGCTCTCCCCACCAGGGTCAGAGGCAGCGCTCCCCAGTGCTGCACGTCACGCTTGAGGCGGTCCACTTGAGGGCACAGATTGCGCCTGAAAAACTCCATCTGATCCATCGTAATGTGCACCCCTAGATACTTGAACGACCCCTCCGCCACCTGAAGCGGACATCCCGCCAGCAGCCGCGGAGGAGGGCCACGCACTACGAAGAGGACTGACTTCGACCAATTAATCGTATAGCCAGACGCTCTGCCAAAGATCTCGCTGATGTTAAGTAGCGTCAATATGGAACGCCGAGGGGAGGACAAATAAAGCAGCACGTCGTCCGCGTACAGGGAGACGCGGTCCTCCCAGTCGGCAGACCACCGGAGGCCCCGCATCATGGGCTCCCATCGTATCCAAGCCGCGAGCGGCTCAAGCACTAGGGCGAAGAGCAGCGGCGACAAAGGACAGCCCTGACGCGTGCCACGCGCCAGGGGGAAGTCCTCCGACATATGTCCATTGGCCGCGACATGGGCCAATGGTTTAGTGTACAGGAGTCGGACCCAGGCACAGAATTTGGGCCCGAAGCCCAGATGCAACAATACCGCAAAGAGAAAGGGCCATTCTACCATGTCGAACGCCATTCGTGCGTCAAGAGAAAGAAGCACCGCCGGTTCCTGCAGACGTTCCACCCGGGCCAGCACACCGTGCAGTCGCCTCAAGTTGTGAGAAGTACCTCTGCCGGGCATAAAGCCCGACTGATCCTGGTGCACAATGTCAGATAAATGTGGCGTTAGCCTGATGGCCAGCAACTTCGCGAGGATCTTGGCCTCCGCGTTGATCAGCGATATGGGACGGTAAGAGGTACATTGATCTGCCGGTTTACCCGGCTTTGGAATTACCACGATGGTGGCCGTTCGCTGATCCACGGGGAGCTCTCCCATCTGCAGGCTATGCGTAAACATATTTAGTAAGTGTGGGGCCAGCGTCTCGGATAGCCTCTGATAGAGCTCAATCGGAATGCCGTTTGGTCCCATAGCGTTACCGGGCTGTAACGCGCCGATAGCCGCCTGGAGCTCCTCCACCGTGAGCTCAGCCTCAAGGGTCTCCCGAGCCTCAGGGGAAAGTTTGGGCATCTGCAGGTCTCTGATGTACGTCAGTGCCATCTCCACCGTCATGGAGGAAGCGGAGGAGTAGACCCCTCGAAAGTGCTCTGCCAGGGTGAGCACTATTACGCGTGGGTCGGACGTCTTCAGCCCCTCGTCAGCGCCAAGTTGCGCAATCCACCTGGCACCATTGTCGCGTCTGTCAAGCCACGCCAACAGCTTGCCCGTTTTATCGCCCACATCGTAAACTGTATGCCTTGAGGCCTCCAGGCGTTGTCTGACACGCTCTGCGAGGTGCTCCTTATATTTCGTCTGTACCAAGCGCAGGTCGTGTGCGGCCGCGGGGGAGGAATCATGGGCCTGGCAAACCTCCGCCGCCTGGAGCTCGAGCTCAAGCGACTGCAGCTCAGCAAGTTGTTCACGCTTATACTCCGAAACGGCGGCCATCGCTTGCCCCCGTACAACCGTTTTGTTTGCCTCCCAGAGAACCGTGGGTGAGTCGACTGAGGCAGCGTTTTCCTGGAAGTAAAGTCTCGTCGCCTTCGCTATAGCTTTACTAATCTTGGGTAGCCATATGCAGCCAGGGCGCATCGGATAAATGCGGCGACGCATCAGGTGATAGCTAGTGTAATGTAAGAGTATCGGTGAATGATCGGATATACCTCTGGGTCTAATTTCTATGCTTTCGATATTTTGGAGGCAACCGGGCGAGCCCAGAAAGTAGTCAATGTGGGTTAGACTTTTGTGCACCCCGGAGTGATACGTGTAGTGCTGCGCCGCCGGGTGATGCAATCGCCATAGATCTGTTAACCCGATCGCTTCTTTAAAACTCGCAAGGCGCGTCACCCCCCCGCCCTTCTCTCGCGGCGGACACCGGTCAGTGAGGTCGTTCATAACAGCATTGAAACCGCCACCCATTAGCACATCCCCCTCCGGTAGTGTAAGCAGGAATTCGCTGAGCGCCGGGAACGCCGCAGCATGTAGTGCAGGGGGTATGTAGACAGACACTATGTTGAGGGGCCGCCCCACCCATTGAGTGTGAGCGGCGGCGAAGCGCCCGGACCCCTCTGTGTGTACACTGAGCACGATCAAGTGGGACTGCCAGCGCAGCATTATGCCGACCCCCCGGGACCCAGAGGTGAATTCAGAGTGCGCCACCATCTTATAACCCCATCTGTCCAGCGCTTTAGTAGCGGTGCCGGTGAGGTGAGTCTCCTGGAGCAGGACCACCGCCGGGGTGCACCTCTTAATACTTTGCAGGACCAGGCCCCGTTTAATTTTATCTCCCAGTCCCCGCACATTCCACGTGAGTAAAGAGAGGGGCCGCACCGGGGTCAGAGTGGTTTCAGGCGGTGGGTCGTGCAACAAGCCGAACATTACGGTGGCTGGGATAAAGGGCAAGGCATGGTGCGGATAGAGTGGTGAAAGACATGTGCAATGTAGTGAAAGCGTGCTTGGTAAAGTTCAAGTGTCCGTGCCATCCAGAACCCAAACAGGTAAATAAAACAGTAAAACAATCCCCAAGCCCCCAACCCCCTCCCTGCCTCCCTGCCACACGGACTCAGAACTGCCCGCCACCCCAACTCAGCAGAGTGCTCAATTCCCTGAACCCCAACCAGTACTTGCGCTTCAAGGAGCGTGGGGTCCGAGGAAGACCAGAACATCCCCTGACCCCAGGTCCCATCGTTCA
Source organism: Triturus cristatus (assembly GCF_964204655.1). NCBI lineage: Eukaryota > Metazoa > Chordata > Amphibia > Caudata > Salamandridae > Triturus > Triturus cristatus. The sequence continues at coordinate 1,187,377,416 of NC_140579.1, forward strand.
TGCCCTAAGGCAACGTGAAGTAGGCCATTCCAGCGTCAGTACGTCCCGGAGGTCATTGTTCATCTCCATGCCGGGAGAAGCTTCCGTCACGGCGTCATCCGGGAGGCTCCTCCTCAACCTCCTCCGTCCGCCGGCCGAGACTATCAGGATCTTCCGAGCCCCCAGGGTGTCTTGTCCTTCGGTCCGAGCGCCCGGCACCCTTAACCTGGCGCCATCCCTCCAGCCAGTCATGAGCCTCCTCCGGCGTGTTAAAGAATATAGTCTTCCCGTCTGCCACCACACGTAGCCGCGCCGGGAAGAGCATAGCATAGGGAAGCTCACAGGCTCTTAGCTTCTTTTTGACTTCCAGGAAGCTCCTTCGCTGCGCCGCCACTGCCGCCGTGTAGTCCGGGAAGAAGGATACCGTGGAGTTTTGGAGACGGAGGGGCGGCGCCACCCACGCCGCCTGGAGGATGGCGTCCCTGTCGCGGAAGTTGAACAGGCGGGCCAGGACAGGCCTCGGAGGCGCACCCACCTTAGGCCGGCCACCAGGTACTCTATGGGCGCGCTCCACCGAGAAAAAGGCCGATAGACCCCTGGGCTGCAACTTGGACTTTATCCAGTCTTCAACATACAGGTCCATGGCAGGATGCCCCTCACTTTCGGGAATCCCAGTAATGCGCACATTGTTGCGATGGGAGCGCCCCTCTTGGTCGTCCAACCTGGCCGCCATGCGCTTATTCTCAGCCTCCAACTGCGACACCTTTTGTAGGAGATAGCTCGAATCTTTCGCTAAGGTAGCTATCACCTGCTCCACATCCGTGACCCTGGCTGACATTTTCTGAAAGTTCGCACGAAGAAGGGACACGTCCGAGAAAATCGACCCCACAGTGGACTGTACCTGCGTCAAGGCAGCCATGATGCCCTCCAGCGTTACCTTAGACGCCTCCGTGTCTGCCGCCACCTTCTCGGCGCGTCCGCCGCGGTCCGGCAATGAGGAGGAATCTTTGGTGTATGCGAACTTGTCCAGCTTGCTTTGTGGGTTCCCTCGGGCTCCCTTCCCACTCATGGTCCCGTCGGGTGATGCCGCCAGACTCGTCCCTCGTCCAACGCCAGGGAGTCGGCGGAGCAGGCAGCCCCGATCAGGCGTCGACACTCCCAGGCAGCCCAGGAATCGTCCACCACCACAGGCCGCACTCCTGGGCTCAGCACGGATAGTCAGGGGCGGCACCCCAAGCGATGCAGGGCCCGGCACCGGTTAGACCCGCAGCCCGCAGCCCTCCTCACCAGTCACAGCAGCCGGTAGCCATTCCGGGGAGCCCCAGCAGCGCCAGGAGGCATCTCCATCAGCCGCGCCCCAGGCACCTAACGATGAGTGAGAGGCAGCGCCAGCAAGTAGATTTTGCGCCGCAGCTCCGACCCGCCAGCCGGGTCCTGCAGTAGGGGCTGGCCAATGTCACTGGGCCCGAGCACGAGTCCTCCGCGGGGCCGCCCGCCTCAGTCCTGCCCGGGCCTTGTCCTATTTGTTTCCATTCTTAACATATCCTCATATCCCCAACTCGTGGGCCTCAGATATTGTGATACTGTCTGATATTACTTGCTGCTAAGTTTGTGTATCTTGTTTACTCAGCCTGCCTGCCTGCCTCTGTAGTCCTTCTTTCCTGTTTCTGGCTCCCGGCCCTGAGGGCGGAGGGACGGGTGACAGCAGCAGAGGGCAGGGCACGGTGACAGGCCCTCGGCCGCCGCTACTCAGTCCTCACCCAGCTGAAGTCACTCTGTGTGGCTCTGTGTGTGTGTGGGAGGCTCTACGTGTGTGTGTATGTGTGTGCCTCTGTGTGGGTGGCTTTTTTTTTGTAGGTGGCTCTATGCGTGGGTGGCTCTGTCTGTGTGTGGGTAACTGTGTGTGTAGGTGGCTCTATTTGTGTGTGGGTTGCTCTATGTGAATAGCTCTGTGTAGGTGGCTATGTGTGGGTGGCTCTGTGTGTGTGGGTGGCTTTGTGTGTGTGGCTCTGTGTGTGGGTGCAAATGCAATAGGTCTCGCATTTGAGAGAGATTAAGCTATTGACATTGTAAAAAACAAAAACATAAACAAAAATAATGTCGTGAGCAATGCCAATAGCTCTAACTTTAACCCCTTCAGTGCCCGCCCCTTTCCCCGCCCTGTGCCGGCCGTTGTATTAGCGGGCGGGGTCTATGACGAGCTGGACTCGTCATGGGCACAGCGCCACCGTCATGGGCACTGAAGGGGCTAACAATGATGAGACCATTGCATTGTAAATGCTTGTTAAACTTGGGATTGAAGTGAGAGGTTAGATTCCAAGGTTTTTCAATTCGGTTGATATGGATAGTGGTTGTTCTATTTCCAAGGGTCTGGTGATTATAGGGTTATAACAGCAAGTTTTACAGGTCATAATTGTAATATTTTAGTTTTGGGGGAGTTAAGTTTGAAATTATTCTTTAGCATCCATTGTTCCATGGCCTCGGGCATTTATTCAGTTAAGATGTTTTTACTTCCAAAGGTCATTTCATTTTTAAGATGATCTGATAGTTCCCAGCACTGTTGTAGCCCTCTTCTCAGACTGAATTGAAAGACATCAAGCGAAGAGCGCTGTTCCGAGTCAACTATGCTCTGCCCTCGACTTTCTCTATCTCCAGGGGGAAGCGTCAGGGATGTCCGCTTTCACCACTCCTGTTTGCGCTCTGTATGGAGCCTCTAGCAGAACGCATTCAAAATCATCCTTGTATAGAAGGATTTTGGATGGGTGGCCAATCCCATAAAATAGCCCTACATGTGGACAACGTGTTGTTGACCATCACAAAACCATGACAGTCACTGCCCCCACTACTAGAGGAACTCACTGCATTCAGCGAGGTCTCTGGGTTTAAGGTGAACGCCGCCAAGTCCCAAGCTCTCAACATCACCATCCCACACGATGAACAAACACGACTTGCCATGGACTTTCCCTTCACATGGGAATCCCATACTTAGGTATCCACATACTACCTACTATAGATAGCTCAGTATCCCGTAACCATTCCGAACTATTAAAAACCGTGCGATCCCTCATCAGCACGGGGGCCCATCTCCTGGCTGGGACGTATAGCAGCCGGAAATATTGCTCTATTGCCTAAGATTCTTTATCTTATACAGGTAATGCCACTGATGCTGCCTGCCTCTACGCTAAAGAAGCTACAGTCCACCCTGGAGGCCTTCATATGGAGTAGCAAGCGGGCTAGAATGCCCAAGGAGTGGACATATCTCCTGGTAGCCAAGGGAGGACTGGGTATACCCAATCTAACACAATATTACCAGGCTGCGCAACTGCGCTTCATGGTGGAGTGACAACATCTACTAAGCAAGAAGCACTGGTGCATTTTAGATCAGGCAGTTGCTGGGATACATATATGGAAAATACCATGGCTCCCACGTAGAAGTCGCCCACCAGGAGTTTATATTTCCCCAGTGGTCAGGGCCACAATAGGAGTTTGGGATAAGACTTGCTCTCCTAAACAGTTCTCTGCGCCGATCTCCCCGCTCACACCATTCATAAGTAACCCGGACTTCCAGCAGGCAATGCAGGAGCGGACTTATTCACATTGGCAAGAAGCCAATTGCAAACGCATTGGTGATTTATTTGACGTAAAGAGCCTGCTGGACTAAGCGACCGTACACCAAGATTTTGGTCTCCTGTATGCAGAGTATTGGCACTATGTGGCAGTCCGGCACTGGGTATCTGTGAGAAGTTGGCCTGGCATATGGTGGTCACTAGTTATAGTGGCCACCTTGCACCAGTCCAATTTGACTCTTATGGTAGATAGGTTTAAGACAACCTTTTAAAGAAAGCTATCCTAGTGGTAGCTTTGGAGAGCAGCCTTCAGGCTAAGTCTCAGAGGAATGTAAAGCAGCTTGTTTTACCTTATAATCTCTTGAACAACCAAATGAAAGGACACCACACAGGTATATATATCAAATATATATGTATTTATTACTAGACACACTCTACTAATCTCTTTATGAGATTAGAAACCAAGTAAACATTCAAATGTCAACGTTTCACAATAAATTAAGCACAAATATGGCTGGAGCCCTAGGGGCGTACCTGACCATATACCAAGGAAGTGGTATAAGGATGTCGACTTGCAAAATAAGAAGGCCTAGGGCCTGGGGAATTGCTGGGGCCTCACTACTGCAGTGTTAGCAGGTAAGTAACAGGCCCACAGGAGACGCGTGCAGTGTGTGAACACAGCCGCTAGTTCCCTATTGGTCTTAATGGTGCAAGTCGCGGTTAGATTTTTGAAGTTCTAGGGTACTTCGAGGAAGACTACAAGCAAGCCACTTACAAGGTAAGTACTTCGAGGGCCAACACACACTTGGGCACCGGAGTGTACGAGTTACCTCACCTAGGGAAGCCGGGTGCATAGGTGTCTTTTGGTGTCGGGTCGCGTCGCTGTTTTCTATGGAGACCAAAGAAGACTTGCTGCTTGCGTCGACTGAAGAAGTGTCCGGTGGAATCCAAGCTTGGATTCAAGATGGAGAAGACCTGAAAATTGAAGGGACAGTGTTCAAGGTCACTTGCCAGTGACCGGTGGCCAGGAAGATGGATGACCACAGATGACGCGTCAATTCAGGTCGTCGATGGTGTTTTGACTTTTCGCTCACGAGGTCCAGGAGAGATCGAAGATGACCAGCAGCTGGATTTGGAGTGTCCCACAATTTCTGCAGCTGTTGGCGGTGTCGGCAACCGGATTTGAGCCAACAAGCCTTGGCAACTGCAAGTCTTTTGTAGACTAAAGAAAGTTGATGGTGCAGACCAGCAAGATCTGAGGAACTCACCCAGCAAGGGTAGGTGAGGGCAGGCTTGGAGCAACCAGGGGATTCCTTTGAGTTGATGAGAAAGTCTTCGGGGGACCCACTAGCCAACGGGCAAGTGATCGTGAAGTTGCCTCCTCAGGAAATGCTTTACAGGAGCCCACGGTCACTCGGGACGGGGTAGGCCGCTGATTTTTGGTGCAAGACCTGCTGGAGGCTTGGGCCACAAATGGTCCAATGCACAAGTTCGTAGAACATTGCTTAAGGTTTGCACTCGACAATAGTGCACGGTCCCCAGGTATTGCTGTTCCTCGTCACTCGTGGGGTCCACTCGCCACAGCATCGCTGGGAACTCACAATGGCTGTCGAGAAGTCAGGAAGTCCACTTCTGGGGCCGCAGGGACTTCGAACTCCAGCGGGAGCGGGAAAGTTTGCAACTGTTGATTAAGGTTTTTGGTGCCTGCCAAGCAGGGGAGTCACTCCTTGACTCCAAGGGAGATTCTTCTGTCTTTCAAAGGTAGTAGAACATCGAAGGGCTAGGATTCTTCTTTGCAGAGCGTCGTCCAGGGTTATCTGATTTGTAAAGGCAATGCTTGCTATGTTATAGGGAAGATGGGGAGGGACTATCTCTATGACCACTCCTCTAGGAGGGTCAGGGGAGGGGGTGGTTACACCCACTTCCCTTTGTCCAGTTTCGCGCCAGAGCAGGGGCAGGTAGCCCCTGAACCGGTTTGAGCTGGCATATGCACAGAGGAGCCTACTGCTCCCCCAGTGCAGGACTTCAAAGCACTCTAGGAATGCACCCACCCAGCTCCAATACACTAAATCCTGTCTGGAAGGTGGTGACACCTCCCTGTGACAGGATGCCTTTTGTTGGGCCTCCACTGCGAGTTTCAGTCAGCAGCAGGAGGGCAGCCCAGTGTCTGTGCTGGTGGCATCCATTTTGTGATGCCAGGGCTCTATAGGATTTCTGTCGTTTAGTACAGTGGGTACATGTCATCCCCTCTAGAAGGGTGGGATCATACTCCCACACCAGTTACTGGTGTGGGGGTATGATTCCAAGTTGTTTGACACCAAACACGACATGTTTTGATGCAGTCATTCCAAAGTTAGCATTTACCGCAAGGCTATAATGCACTTAAGAGTATATGGTTTAACCACATCCACAAACAGCCACAGGGAATAGACCCTGCCAGCTGCAGAGGGGCCCTGCTCAGGCAGAGGCACCCCCTCACATAGTAAACCAAGCACCCTACCCTCAGGATTGATTGGGCCTGCCATAGGGGTGGCTGATAGGTTTATATGTGTGTGTATGATGAGATATAGGAACCTATACCTCTGTGAGGAGTGCTAACACTACCTCACACAGGCTGCAGTAGCAGGCCTGTGGTGTCAGATTGAGTCTGCTTCCCAGGGGTGGCATAATACATGCTTCAGCCCCTGGTAGGCCTGTGAAGTACCAATGCCCTAGGTACCTAAGGTACCATATACTAGGGGCTCATAAGGTACCACAGTATCCAATCACTAGTGCATCTAATATGCACACCAAGTCGTTTAGAGAGAACAGAGAGACTGGGGCCTGGATTAGCAGGGACCCAGCCAGACTATAGCCAGAAACCAGTGTATACATCAGAAAAAAAGTGGGGGCAACATAAGTGCAGATCCTACTCTCCTACAGTAACGCTTCCTACCGTTTGGCCCCATGCAAGCAGACAACTGACTTTGTTTGAGCGTTGGCTCTTGTCCAGAAAAGATGACAGTAGCATATTTTCAGACATATACTCATTCCTAAACACCGTACCTAACCCTCTGCATAAACCCGCAAGGAAACAGTGGGAGATAGAGTGTGAATGCAAATTTACTGACATGGAGTGGACAGACATTTTACACCACACTCGCACATCAGCCACTAGCGCCTAAGGCAAAGAAACGTTGTTGAAGATAGTCCACTATTGGTACTATACCCCAGCCAGCTTGGCTCAGTGGCAGAAATGGAAAGAAGACACATGTTGGCGTCACTTAACTCACTCAGGCACACTCTCTCATTTGTTGTAGAACTGCCCCAAACTCCACTGTTACTGGACGGACGTTCTGGAGGATATTGATCAGATGTTTAATACAGAAATACCCCACTTCCCCAGCTATGTTTTACTGGGACTGCCCAATGTTCAAACATATCCACTGCACTCTAATAAGGGGAAGGCTATCACCCTGGCACTATGTGCAGCGAAGCATGTCCTGCTATCAAAGTGGGGCACTAACACTATCCCAACGCATGCAACTGGCTGCACAAACTCTGGGACTTATTAGGAATGGAAAACTTAACGGCAGTTATAAGACATACTATACCCAAGTTCAAGAAAACGTGGGGAACATGTATAAAGCACCTCTCTAGCGTGTACCACGAACTCACATGCCCAATATACCTGCGAGTACTGCAACTTACGCCCAGCACCAAAGTCAACAACCAAGATTAATAAGACGTGTTATGATTAGCCTAACAGAACTGTGAAGGATGGGCATGGACTGTTCAGTTCCTTTATGTATGTTGGACCTCTCCCCTTTTTTTCCTTATTCACCCCTACCGTGATATTCCTTCTTGTGCCTTCGCCGGGCCAGTGGATGTAGGCGAAGGAAGTTGTAACCCAAACTTAATAAAAATTATATAACCCTAAAGACATCAAGCGTGGTTTCTCAACCAGTTAGTTACAGAAGAACCAGCATGCTTCTGCCTGACTTCTGCTTGGAGTTATGAATCTGTGTCTAGCTATTTGAGACATTTACATTGGAATGTTTTAAGAAAAGATGTCCCAAGCTATGTGCTTCTGTCACTGGGCCTTTCACAATTGTGGCCCGATCTAGCTTCAAGACCTCTATCTGAACTATAACCCTGCACAGGCACTTCACTCAGCGTCAGCATGCCTACTTGCCATCCTCCATTTCAGGAAAGCCAGGCGAAGTGACAGGTCATTTGGCTACCTCACATCGACCACGGGCATGCTTTACCAATCTACCAGCATGACACATTGCCAGGCTAAGAGTTTAGTAAACTTGTGAAAGCTTCCCTTTTCAATCTCTCGTTTGTCAGGCCCGCCTACTGTTTCTTTATGGTTCGTACTGCCAACTCAGCTAGATGGATAACTTCATAAAAATCCAGTCAATTGTCTGCTTGAAACAGTTGACAGGTTGGCGCCACATGCTAGTTATACGTTAAACAGTATGGGCAATTGTTGATTTCTGAGCGGTAAAGAGTGGGAAAGAGGCGAAGAGAAAATATATGAACTGTACTTAAGGTACCATTGGCTTTGAAGATGTTTGGGGTGCAAGGATCTGTTGGGGAGGCTGATGTCCTTATGCCTTATTCCGTCAGTAGGTTGTCTGCTCCAGGGATCCTGCTTTGGCGATGAAGGCTGTGTGAGGCAAACCCGCTGCACCTGTGAGAGGAAGCATCATTCAAGGTTTTAAGCCCTTCTTAAGAAAGTGTTCTCCCAAGAAGACAGAGAAGATCCCTGACGGAAGGCAGTGAACAAGCAGTGATTCACCTTCTGGGACAATCACATCTTCAATATTAGCTCTGGGCAGTATATTTTTATGGGCCGTCTCTAGGCCTCTGATATTCTTGTTTGGCTCTTTTGTGAAGCTGGTTGTGCATCAATGGGGATTATCCATGTAGTATGGATGCTGTATCAGTACCTCAACAAGGTTCTGTGATGAAGGGAAGGTCTGGTTTGGGATCCTCTTGTCTCTATACATAACCAATTAGATATTACAACTGTTAGAGTCGGGGACCTCTGGTTGGCGCAAGGATGTCCTTGTGTCAAGCAGGGACCCTCTCCTCCACGTCAGGGCAAAGGATAACCCCTTTTGGAATGACCCTTGCTCACCCTCTAGGTGCGTGGCGTGAGCAGCCAAGGCTATCCTCCAGGCGTTAGTCAGTTAAGCAGTTGTAATCATACACACAGTAAATACATCAATCCCCCCAGAAATGGACACCAGGCTTGGATATGAAAAAATATGCTTCTTTATGAAAAAAATAGGTATATATATATCAGCAGACTTATCACAAGACCAATAACGTTTTTTTGATGCCACCAGATTATCAAGCAGGCAAACGTTCTTTGTTTGCAGTTTCGAATTAGATACTTTGTAGTCTCTCGCAAATGTTACTTGTGGTTCCAGTACTTACAGCAACTTGGCTCCTGCGGACGGGGAAATAAGGCGTTGCGGGCCCCGAGCCCGGTACTGGAATTCTTAAGAACGTGTAGTTGCTTTTGGGAGTCGGCACGGGAGGGTGCGACTCAGCAGTGATGGGGGCACCTTTGGATCCTCTTGAGCAGGTGCGGGTAGTCAGGCAGGCGCGGCCCACGACCCTCAGCACGGCAGTGCGGGGGTCTCCTCAGCGGGGGCGGCGCGGCCTGATCTCAGGTCGAGATCGCGAAGCGGGGTCACAGGGCACGGTCCGTGCAGCTGGGGACCCGGCGGGGATCACGATCATCGGACGGGTTCCGGCGGGAGGGGCGATAGCGCTTCAGCGCGCTGCAATAGCAGGCGGTGGCAGAGGCGCCGGCGGCCTAGCCCGGGGCAGAGAGCGACTCCGGTCGGAGCGAGGCTCTCCAGGGGGGCGAAGGCAGGCAGGCTCCCGAGTGTCACGGCCCTAGGAGGGGCGATGAGGGGCGCAGTCTTCCTCAAGCGGGATACTCACACGGCTCGAGTTTCAGGACGAGCAAAGGCACAAAGAACCCACTGGTCCTGGGGTTCTGTTCAGGGGGCAAGCTCAGATCAAGCCCTTGGAGAATGTTTAAAGCACAAAGCAGCAAAGTCTTTTCAGCAAGTCTCTTCCTCTCCTTTCTCAGCAAGGCAAGCAGCAGGCCAGTCCTTCCAGCGTCTTCTTCTCCTTCTAGTCGGGCAGAGGTTCTTTGTGGTAAAACAGGATTCTGATTTCTGAGGAGCCAGGCTCCTACTTTTATACAGTGATTCTTTTGTTCTTTAGCGCCAGGGGGCCTGGGCCTGGCCCAGTTCAGTTCTGGAGCACTTTGTTATGGTGACTCTGCTCTTTCCTTTCAGCAGCAGGGCAGAGACATCAGCCGCTCCACAGGGGGCGGCGCCGGCTTTGTGGTGGCAGAGCACAGGTCTATTCAAGAGTCAAGGTGTACTCCTCCCACCCATCCTGGTGTCATCTCTCTACCCACCACCTGGCAGCCAGCCTGTCTCTGGGGATTCCCCAACCCTGCTCCTTACTGTTGCTAGGCAGAACACACACACACAGCAGAGGCGGACTGAAATGGCCAGGTCAGTAAATACTAACTTTGTAAAAGTAGTATTTACAAACGCAGGATATTAAAATAAACTTTACTAAAATAAGTATTTTATTATTCTGAGTTCAGGCATACTAAACTTGACATTCTACCATGCTCTATGAGTCCACTGGGGTCACAGCGTGTAGTGACTCCAGCAGCCCATTCTGGCCTATGGAGAGCAGGTAGCCTTCAATAGTGAAAAACGAAAATGGCTGTAATTCACTATTAAGACATGCCACACACATCAGGGCATGTCCTACCTTATGCCTACAATGCACCCTGCCCTGGGGCCTACTAGAGGGGTGGCTAACATGTAGTTAAGGGAAGGTTTAGGGACTGGCAAGTGGGGGAACTTGCGCAGTCAGCGCGACAGTACCAGACTGCACGCAGGTTCTGCAGTGGCAGACCTTAGACACATTTTACAAGGCCGCTTCTGTGGGTGGCGCAACCAGCGCTGCAGGCCCACTAGCAGCATTGGCATTCACAAGCCCTGGCACTCCTGGTGCACTTTACTGGGGACTGACAGTAAATCCAATAAACCAATCATGAATATCAATTAATGTATACATTTTACCATAGGGAGAGCATATGCACCTTAGCACTGGTCAGCAGTGGTAAGGTGCCCAGAGTCATAAAACAGCCAACACCAGGTCAGAAAAAATACCGGAGGAAGGCAAAAAGTTTAGGGATGACCCTGCAAAAAGGGCCAAGTCCAACAACAACCAATGACAGATCACTAAGCAAACACACAAATTGTGTCTGGTTCATATAGACAATTTCCCTTAAGTGATCAGTGATCTGCCATTGATTGCTATGTATGACAGATCATTGTTATCTAGTTCTGAAATGATTGTCATATCTAGTTGGTTGTGTGCAGCTGATGATGTGTCTTCCTATGACCTAAGGGGGCAGCTGTCGAAAGGTGGTGAGGTTAAATGTGGGTCTATGATCTCCGGCGAGCTTTCTGCTACTTCATGTGGTTGGCATTCAAGGTGGAATCTCCTCACTATTGAGGTTTTCTAGTGTAATACTTACATGAGTATTGCTAAGTAGGTCTATTGTAGCTTCTTCTCGTCGATGCTGGTTAGATCTAATCCTGAGACAGTAGATATGAGTAGATGGTGGCGCAGAGGGCATGTTGTGTTCTGAAATCTAGATGGCTGCAGTGTGGTTATTGGGAGTAGTGTGGTCATTGCTCACTTGGAAGATTTAATTTTCACTTGAGCCTTATCAAGGGCTGAGAGCATTGTGCAATGTTGCTACTACCAATCCAATCTTGTCAGATTAAAAAGGAAGTGAGGGTATTTATATATTTTTAGGTGATTATTTAAGTCTGGGGTGTTTGTTTTCACTCATACTATTTCATTGACATAGGTAGTGATCGGGTTGGACTCTTCCTGTTGGAGCAGGACCAAGACTGATCTGAATATGGCTGGGAATCTGTTCGAAGTGGAGCAGAAGGCAAACAATAATGGGCTACAATTCATCCTGATCGAGTGCCAGAGTTTGAGACTTTTACAAGCACATTCCACTCGCCAGCTCCGTCTTCTCCTCAGCGTGAAACACAAATAACAACAATATCCAAACATCACAAAGTCATATGGAACCTTCAGAATGTAATTCTGAAAATTATGATTAAATTGAGCAGAATTTTGCTTTTTCAATATGATGATTCCCATAAATAAATGTGTTACCATAATAATGGCCTAACTTTCACCTCCCCACTGTTGTCCATTCCTGTCAATGGTTAATGATGCAAAGTTTATATTTACGAAATGCTGGTAAATCTTGATACTTTGTTGCATAAAGGCTTACAAGATACCAGCTCGAGCACAGATTTGGACTACTGACAGGTAGATTTCGATAACTGCTCTGTCTTTTCTCTTTTTGCTAAGCAACCCTGCTGTTTTGCCTTCAATGAGCTCAACAGTCATAGATGCACACTCTGTTTCATTGGTAAGAGCTGGGCTCGGAGTTTCAGAGGGCACCCAAAGTGCAGCCCTTTCAAAGAGTGACTACTGCTCTCTCTAACCATTCTATAAGAGACTGACAGTGGCTGTAGCATAATTATAGTGAGGAGACAGTCCTTTCTAATCTGTGTTCCTGTGGGAGGAATGCCTACGGGCTTCCCCGTTAATTCTCCTCTAACCATTGTCCTTAACCTCCGTCAAGCCTAGGACATGCATGGAGGTTGTGTGTGTGTGTGTGTTATGGGTGACTGTGAGGTTCATGAGTGTTGAACATGGCCCTTCTTAGGGGAATTTACCCCAAAACTTTTAGCTTTTTCCTCTAAATCTTTGCCGACTCACTCTGCATGACCTTAGCAATGAGGGCACCCTCCCACTGTACTGCAGAGGGGAGGTGTACTAATACGCCTAGCCCACATTGGGCAGGTGGGGTGTATGCAATGGGTTTAGCCGTACCTCAGTGTGCCCTGTAAACAGGTACACCACATACCCAGGGCGGGTACGGCACTGACTAGTAAATGGGATGTAGCACTGAGTGTGCCACCCACCGGATAGCCTGTCAACCCTGTATCAGGTCTACCAAGGCAGGCCTGAGGGGGCACTATTACGCCTATGCCTAGGTTGTCATCCCTTACACCTCAGCCAACCCTGTCTGGGTCATCCCATAGCATGAGGGCATCCCCCGAGGAAACGGTGGGCTGGTAGGATCAAGGCCGGGCAGATACACTGGGATGCTCATTCCCCAAGTAGTGAGGAACCCACAAAATGGAGCCTCCCCGGCCTTTTTGTTTGGATCTTCCAATTGGATTCTCCTGGCGTGTTGCTGATTCTCTGGTGTGGCCTCAGGTCCCTGCACACATCCTCACTGTCAAGGCAGTGTGGAAGTGTGTGCGCCTTCCTACACAGATTAGGAAGAGGCGCTGAAACAATGTTCCAAAACCTGTGCTGGTCTGCCAGCACAGACCGGGGTGTACACACCGGCCCTTATGCTGTTTTGAATATGTGTCCAGCCTGCTGCTGCAGGCTAAAGGATGCACCCTGGCACCTATGGCATTTTGGGATAGGTGCCTGGCCTGCCATCGCGGGCTGGTGAGTGCATACCTGCTTTCCTGGTGTTCTAACATCGGGGGCAGGCCTGTGTACGTTCACTTGCATCCATGGTGCTAGGGCCAGCGTAGGCCCATGTGGTTGGCCGGACCATGATGCTTGAAAGTGTGCTTGCCCTTCCTACCCTTGTTGGGAAGTGGCACTGATTCAATATTCTGAGCCATTGCAGACCAGTAGGTATGCATGGGCATCTATCATGACTAAACCCATGAGCAGCTTGCCATTGCAGGCTGCTGTATGTGTGCACCCACACCTACGGCGCCCGTGACCGCATGTGGCACCTGCCATCGCAGGCTAGTGAGTGCACACTGACACAAATATTAGCTAAATCCGTGTCCAGTCTGCTGTGCAGACTTGTGCGGGCGCACTTGCACTCCTGGTGCTGGGGACTATGTGTTCAACCTGCCAATGCAGGTCTGTGTGCGCACTAGTGCACATGCGCCCAGGTAGTGAAGAATACCGGTGTGTGTTTTCATTATGTATGAGGCCTGCTTTTCCCATAGGTTAACATGGGGAAGTTGTTGACACTACTTTGGACTGCACTAGTGTATTGCAGTGGAACAGACTCATGATGTTTGAAATCAATGAATTCACCATACCAAACTCTTTCCATTAGTAAAGGGTGTTCTGGCAGAATTTGCTTAGAAATGTCACTTATAGAATATGGGCATTTCTATACTCTGAGTCTCGTATGCCATGGTGCCTGGCTCCAATGGACACCAGGGGTCGGGGGAACACATCTGTGCATTCCCCAAGCATCAGACATTAACCATGGGCACCCCACGAGAACAGCAGACCTCGGCCATTTGAGGGGCACATAGAATAGATTGAAGATAGAGGTTTTGACACTTAGCCTCTCAGGGCCAGAGCATGGCCCCACTAAAGTTTAAGATCTGCATTCCATGGCCCCGTGGCAGACAGGCCTACATCTGTGGTTCAAAGAGAAACCCCCTAAACCATCCCTAACTTCAAAGACACACAACTGTATAACTACGGGTGCCATTTTTTTTAGCAAAGGGTTAGATACACTTGTGGGGATGAGGAGACCAGAGAACCAGGACTTTGTGGTGCATACTGCCAGAGGACTTTGTTGTGCACATGGAGGATAACTGTTCGAGTAGAGGCTGGCCTGGACCGAGGACCTGCTGAAGTGTGATGCCCTGAAGTGTGCTTTCCAAGGGCCTGACCACAAGCTTCCCGTTCTCCTGGAGATCTCAGGGACATCAAAGATCTCCTGCGAGGGAACCCTCACCATCAACCTGTGAGGTCTGGAGAGCGGTGCTCTCTCAAGTGACCACATCGGCTACTGAATCCTAACTGGTAGCGCGATGTGAGCTCAGAACTTAGACTTGTATCTGGAGACTGGATTGTCTAGTGTGGAGTCTTAGAAATCTTGCCTGCATCTAAAAGCATGTGGTTCCTCTACTGCGGGGACCCTGACACTCATATGCATGTAGTGGTGGTGAGCGGATTTACCGGTTGCGGGACCCCGCGTGGCACGTTTCGTCGATCGTGATGAATATCTCTTGAGAGACATGCCACTGCATGCTCACTACGTGCAGTGTCCGATTTTTAGGGTGCGACCATCAGAGATCGGGGTGTACCCATAGTAGTATGGCATTCTACCTCATGTGGTTCTGTTGTATTTGCACCTGTGTGTGTTAGACCAGACTGGTCTGGTGCAACCTGTTTCTACATGCACTGGACGTTGTACCTCATTTACAGGGAGGTGCAGAATTTGAACTCATCGTATTTGAAATTTGAAGTGGCTGGTTCGACTCAGACCAACGTGCACCAGCCGCAGTGCCTGGATTGCCTGGGCATGACCCTGATGATCATGTACCAATTGGGACACCTTTTCTATTGAGAGGCTCCCCTGTGTTACTCCCCATTCATCTTTTGTTCCCTTTTTGACCCTCATCTTGGCGGACCAACTGCCCTCTCCACAACTGGCCCCTTTCGACGACATCTCGGCACCAGGTAGTAGCAAGAAAGATTGACTGACTGGGTGGAAGGAACGTTTGCGAGACAGTTCAGAAGCGGGTCAATAGACTGCGTGACTCCTTTGTGTTTTGAGACCTGTGGCTACTGAACTCCCCTTGTTTTTGTCTACCTCCAAATTAAAACTGCTACCTATTCCCACTTCCTTCTGGAGGACTGCGACTATGTGACTTCGGAGGTGTGCAGCCCAGTTTCTGGGAGGAGGAGCTGGTTATCTTCTAACTGGGGGCATATAGACAATCATGGTGAACTAAAGGGTGGAGGGAGACTGGGGGCCAAGGAGCCTACAAGGTGTGATCCATGAACTGCTGGGTACTAGTGGCACCGCATCAGGGTGCTGAGTGCGTATGTGTGAAAGAGCTTGCAGTACTGGCTGGCTGATACTGCCGCACCGCATAGTGGTGTGGTGTGTGTGAGTAGGAGTGATCGGGGTGGGCCACTAGTAAGGCACAACTCTGGCCAGCAGTGCCACTTTATATGATGATTCTATGCCAAAAGCACTATACACTTGACATTGAGTTTACCCATGTGGCTCCGGCCCGCAGTGCTGCTAAAAAGTGTTCTATTTTCTTGTATGTACATATTATTGATATCTTGCACAATTCCAAATGTGTTTTATGCTCAAGAATATATGATGTTCATGTTATAATCATTGAATATGAATATGTGCCTCTGCTTTGCTCATTGCCTCTGATATAAGTTTGACTGCTCAGTGCCAAGCTACACAAGGATGAGCACGAGTTATACAGTGAGTGTGATTGCCTGCCCTTAATGGGAGCAGTAGGTTCTGCCTGGCAGGGGGCATCCCTTCAGCCAACAAGATACTGCTGGTTCCAACAATGAGTATGTTTGACCATGTGCACGGTGGAGTCCACTGGAATCTACGTGTGTGTGCTTGAAAATGGTGGAAAACTTTGTGGAAGACTTCCCAGGATCATTGCTGGAACTGTCTGCATTTGTTTTACTCAAATCCCAGCAACGTTGTTCCTGTAGGCAAAGGAGCTTTCCCACTAGCATGTGAAGTAGCTGCATGTCTCTGCCAGTGTGTTACCAGCCCTTCCCATACTTCCATCGTTAATCAGCATAACTTCTTCATTCTAGTCCCATGTCTGAGACTGATAAGCATTCTCCCTGGCACGGCTTTAATTGGCCAATTACAATTTATGCACCCCCACACTAGTCATGTTATGCTTATGTTACATAAAGTTATGTAATGTTATATGTCGATTTGTAGCATGCCAAACTGAACCCTTAAAGGATATCCTTCCTTAGGAACTAGGCAAGTCACATAAGAAATATGCAGTGGGAGCTCCACAGACACAGAAAACGTTAAACATTCAAGTTTTTTAAAGTTTCTTAAACACAAGAAAGGTGAATATTAACCGGAGGTTCTGTGGGAGAGAGTTCCAATGATGGGCTCTCAGGTAGGAAAAGGAGCAGCTAAAATGATGAATATGGCTGCTATGCAGATGGGCTAGACTGGCAGGTCCTAGTAGGTTTACGAAAATATTTTTACTCTTCAGAGAGTGGGGGCCTAAAGATTAGAGAACTTTATGCACATAGCAACGCAGTTTAAAAATGGTGTGCTTATGCACTGACAGTCAAAGAAGTGACCTTGATGTAGGAGAAGACAGGATCCTCTGCAGGCAATTGCAAGTCATGCAAGAGGCGGTGTTTTAAATGATCTGTAGACGGGTGAATAAATGGTTGGCCGTACCCACGTAATGTGCATTACCATAATCAAGATGGCTCGTGATTAGAGCCTGGATGATGATGATGATGACAATGCAGCGGAAGCCAATAAAAGATTTTGCTCGGCATTCGCAGGATCCCATGACGTGTCTCACAAACCACTATCATTTGGCCTTTCATGGAAAGGTTATGATTAATAATGATACCCAAATTCCTGAACCTCTGGGTCAGGTGAAATCTCACCCTAGAATGATTGCTCAGGATTGGATTAGTCAAGACTGACCATTAGGGGTGGGCAAAACTTGTGGACTTTGACTCTGCGGAATTCAGTGAAGTTACTTAAAAACTCAATGAGATTCTGCAGAGTTCTGCCAACACATGGAAATAGGCATGTCACGCTGCTAGCACTGTGAATTAGCGCAGATAGCGTGTTCTGCCCTAAAAAAATCAGCACAAGTGGCACCACGCAGTGCGCCAGAAGGTGCAGCTACTCGAGTTGATTTTGCTGCCGCTAGAGTAGATTTTTAAAAACGAGTGGCAGCTTTCTGACCAAGAACTGTTGTGACCGCCCGCGAGGCTTAATTAGGTCCAGGGTGAGTGAAGTGGTTATAGAAGCTCCGGGTTCCTTGGGAGGGGGAAATATTGACATATAATGTGGGCAGAGCCAGTCGTTCTCCAACAGATCATCCAAAGGGAGAATCGTTTTGAGACCGGCACAGCAAAATGGGGTGTCTGCATGGCAATGGGGTAAGGTCTTCTAACTAGGCCTCTATAAAAGAAACCCAGGGGCAAAACCCTGATCTTACTTTGGTGGTAGACAGCTGGATCCGTGGCCCAATCAGGAGCCTAGCCGTCCTAGGATCCCTAAAGGTAATAATAATTGTTAGAATCCGGGGTCTCTGGTTGGCGCAGGTATGCACTTGCGACAAGCAGGGACCCTTTCCTCTAAGTCAGGGCGTAGGATTACCTCTTTAAAAATAACCCCTGCTCACCCTCTAGGTAACGTGGCGCGGGCAGTCAGGCTAGATTTCCAGAGGGCATCAGGTTAAGCGTTCAAGGTATCCCACACAATAATCACCACCCCACCACACAAGGACACAAGGCTGTATTTATCAAAATAAAGTTCTTTATATCAAAGATTTCTTCAAGCAGGATGTCAAAATACAGTTCTCTCACTTAAATAAGGTTCCAGTTACTTTTAAATGCTTTTAGGCAGTCCACAGTTCTTAGTATGGCACTATTCTCTTCAAAATAAGCTTCTTTGGGGTATTGTGCGCTTCGTAGCGCCTCCGGTACGCTTCGTACCGCTATTTGGGCTCGTCGTGCCGTTTCTCACGCTTCTCGCGTGAGGACGCGTATGCTGGCCGTGAACCGTATGGACCGTACCCTCGGAGATACGCGTCGTACACGTTCGGGACGTCTCGTGCCAAACTTCACGCTTCCCGCGTGAGCGCCGGCAATGCTTTTGGTGCTGTACGGTCCGTACAGATGCAGGGACGGGCCGCACATGGACGGCAGAGCAGGTACGGCCCGTACAAAGGGCAGTACGGCTCGTACCAAGGCGCGCTGGTCACAATACCTTGGTTCTTGGTAGAGGAGGTTCGTGGCGGCCTCGTAGTCCCGCACAAAGGCGTCCCACGTCGCGCTTCAGTCCCGGATCTCCAGGGGACGGTGAGGCTTCGTGGGGCGCTCGGGGAGGATATCAGTGGCCACGATGATTGCAGGAGCGGGAGGGGCGGCTCGGGGGTGATTCTTAGCGCTTGGCAGCGCTGTCGGCTTTCCTCAGGGTGGCGAACCAGGTGCTCGGTGCCCTCACAGGGATCTCAGCGGCGCAGGGTCGCAGAGGCTCGGCGTTTGGACGTCCGGGGTCTCTTCTTTGCGTTGCGAGCTACGGCTCGGGGGGGCAGTTGCTTGCTGGGCTAGGGCCAGGTAGGCCGGCCTTGGCAGTGCTCACAGCAGCCCCGGTGGCAGACGTCGTGGTGCTCGGAGAGAGAGGGGGGCACACAGGTTCTCTGGGGGTCAGCGTGACAGGATCACCTCCAGCAGCTCCTCTTTTCCTTGGGGGAAGGTAGCGCCCACTGTTCCTGGGGCGCAGTTCAGGGGGCAAGTTCACCAGCAAGCCCTTGGAGATTGTTCAAAGCACAAGTTGATTCAAAAGTCTTTTCCTTTAGTCTTTTCCTCTCCTTCTTGCAGCAAGGCACCCACCACAGGCCAGTCTCACAGGTCAGAGACAGTAGTCCTCCATGCAGCTTTCCCAGGTCCTTCTCTTCAGGCAGAGTTTCTTCTTGGCGCAAACAGGATCTGATTTCTTAGGAGCAGGGCTCCTTCTTTTATAGCACAACTCTTTCGTTCTTTGTCGCCAGGGGGCCTGGGCCTGGCTCAGTCCAGTTTTGGAGCACTTTGTTGTGGTGACTCTGCTCTTTCCTTTCAGCAGCAGGGCAGAGACATCAGCCGCTCCACAGGGGGCGGAGCCGGCATTGTGGTGGCAGAGCACAGGTCTATTCAGAGTCAAAGGTGTACTCCTCCCACCCATCCTGGTGTAATCTCTCTACTCACCACCTGGCAGCCAGCCTGTCTCCTGTCTCCTGCTCCTTTACTGTTACTAGGCAGAACACACACACACACAGCATAGGCGGACTGAAATGGCCAGGTCAGTAAATACTAACTTTCTACGAAAAGAAGTATTTTATTATTCTGAGTTCAGGCACACTAAACTTGGCTTTCTACCATGCTCTATGAGTCCACTGGGATTACAGCGTGTAGTAATTCCAGCAGCCCATTCTGGCCTATGGAGAGCAGGTAGCCTTCAATACGGAAAAACGAAAATGGCTGTAATTCACTATTAGGACATGCCACACACATCAGGGCATGTCCTACCTTATACCTACAATGCACCCTGCCCTTGGGCCTACCAGAGGGCTGACTAATATGTAGTTAAGTGAAGGTTTGGGGACTGACAAGTAGGTGCACTTGCGCAATCAGCGCGACAGTACCAGACCGCGCGCAGGTTCTGCAGTGGCAGACCCTAGACACATTTTATTAGGCCGCTTCTGTGGGTGGCACAACCAGTGCTGCAAGCCCACCAGCAGCATTTGTATTTACAAGCCCCGGCACTCCTGGTGCACTTTACTAGGGGCTGATAGTAAACCAAATAAGCCAAACATGGACACCAATCAACATTAACATTTTACCATAGGGAGAGCATATGCACCTTAGCACTGATCAGCAGTGGTAAGGTGCCCAGAGTCATAAAACAGCCAAGACCAGGTCAGAAAAAATACAGGAGGAAGGCAAAAAGTTTAGGGTTGACCCTGCAAAAAGTGCCAAGTCCAACAATAAGGCTGTCACCTTCACACTCCTGCATTTTCCAACCCATCCCACCCATCTGGCCATGAGTATTTCTGGGAATAAACTACTGCGGAACCTAGGTTTCCCCTCAACCCAGTGGACTGCTTTGTTGATTAATTCAATCGTGGACTCGCTAGATCTAGGGTGTAATTTGGGGACATCAACTAGTATGGCCACATAGGAGCATACCGCTGGGGGAAGGTCACATGTAGAGGTGCTTACATGCGCTGACCCTGCCCAGTCAATTGGGTTTAAAAGCTTGCTATCTACTGGGCATCTGAAGCAAGTGTGCACTGTACTGGTGTCATAAATGGTGCATTCCCCCCTGAACCCTTTATGACAGGAACAGTTGGGGCAGACTGTGGGGCCCTGCTAGATACATTCTTCAAGGGCTGATCCCTCTCCTCTTGCAAGAACTGCCCTCCACGCAGATCTTGTGCAGGACTGGGGTGGTCTAAGCCAGTCGGCTCCTGTGCAATAGCATTTGCATGCCTACCCTCCCACTCCCTTCATCCATCTGCTGACCCTTCTACAGTCCATATCAGATAGTTTGGCCTCAATTCGCCCCAAACGGTCAAGTACCCCAGACATTTTACAATCAATAAAATCCACAATTTCTTTCCCCATTTGCCTCAACAAGTCCTCCATAATCTCTTTCCAAAATGAGCGCATACGTTTGTCAGACCAGAGGGGCAGTAACTTTGGAGCTCTTGGAGGCAGGGCCAATTTTCTGCTTCACTGATGGGGGACATGATTGATCGGCTATATGGACCTGGGGTGTGGGGAGGGGAGGTAATTCAGAGTTAAAGTAGTGGGCTGAAACCTTGCAGTACAACCCCATGAGGCTGACGTGGGCGTCTGGGGCAGATTGCAACAAAACTGTCGAAAGACACTTTTCTGCTAAAAGGATCTCTTTTTCGAGTGCACCCACTGCCTTTTTAATGTAGCCGTCCAGATTACATATCTTTTTGACTGCTGCCCCTTCCAAGTTCTTGCCTTGCTTACGTTTGACCATCATCAAATCCCAGTGACTCCAAGAGAAAGGGAATACAAAAACAAAAGACAGAACCGCCAACAAATGACGATAAGTGCTTACAAATAGGTAAGGATGAGAGAGCTTGAGACAGGGCCACTATCAGATGGAATCCTAATTGGGAAAAGGGGTTACCGCAAAGTACCGCGGGGGTGTATCATTACAATTTGGCGACGTTCGATGGGATTGGAATTACCTCACCTGACTTCACATTTCTTCAAGATTTGATATATTTTTCACGATTTTTTTTAAAAGAAAAAAAGAAAAAAGAAGAGGAAAAGAAGAAAAAGAAGGAATACTACATATAGCAGTTCTATGTAATGGAGTAAGCAGAGTGAGGAACTGCTTATTTTTTAAAGATGTCAAGATTTTACTAAGAACTTGAAAGATTCAATTCAGCGCCACAGAAGACGAAGGAAGCAAATAAAAAAAAAAGGAGCAACAGCGTTGATGTTTTCACTGATCGCGTGCGCACTCAATTTGTGATTTTTCATTGCGGAGCAATATATCAACTTTATTCACAAAGGTAATCATTGAACTATTACTTGTGATAGTGACAGTTGGAAGTTCTTCAGTGCATCTTACGAGTGCAGAGACGTTCCAAGGCGGCATTCCAGCTTGCGTCGGACATCTTCTATTCTTGAGCTGCACGACGAGGAAGACGGAGATCGAATTCCAAAGCAAGCAGAAGACAACGTCAGAACGTCAATACATCACCACGTTAGGTCACGCAGCGTGAACGTACGCGACTGCCATTTTGAAAGCGGTGCTATATAGAATAATTCATCCTTACGCACTGTACGCTAGAAGACCTTCATCACAAAAGAACTAGTGAGTGCTCCGGTTTGCTTCTTTTGAAAGCGGTGCTTTATAGAATAACTCATGTTAAAGAGAGCACCGTACGCTTATTGTTATCAAGTTCTTAGCAATTAAAAATAATTATATTGTTTACTCATATTACGGTGATATGCACACCATATTTTAACAAGTGCATGTCATTCTAAAGCGTAATAAAATATACGGTGATATGCACACCATGTCCAAGTGAATTAGCAGCAGACCTTTTAAGTGCATATCAAATACTATTCATTCATGGTGATTTGTACAAAAAGCAATGTCTACTAGTAATTTTAGAACCCATACATGTCATATATAATTCATTGAACTTAATTTGATGAAGTTGTTATTTATATTTGTAAACATTTCACCTTAGAATATACCTACTACTATTATATATATGGCTACTCAAGGGTGTGGGCTAGGTTTGCCAGTACCAGTTTTAACTCGCCCTGGAGATCCTGTATTAAAATGGTTAGATTGGAAAGATTACTTCCTTAATTATATCTCAGCATTGGAGGAGGAAAATGAAGATGAGTTTACTCCCTCCAAAAAAAAAGAAAATGCTTCTGCATAGTTTGGGACATGAAGGATCTAGAATATATTACCAAATGGAAAAAAAACCTAGATCTAGCGAAGATTCTAATGTATTTTTAGATGCATTACATAATCTTGATGCCTATTATCAACCCGCAGTGTGTGTGGATATTAATAGATATGAGTTTTTTCAGCGGAAACAGCAAAAAAATTAATCAGTAGAAGATTATGTTTCTGCGTTGAAAAAGCTTTCGGTTAACTGTCAATTTGAAAATCTCCATGACAGTTTCATCTGAGATCAACTCGTAATGCATTCCAATAATAGTGCAATACAGGAAAAACTATGGAAACAGAAAACCTGTGTGTGAAATAAGCATTGGGGGAGTAGATTTACAAATTGTACCTGATTCGGGATCACCCTATACTATCATTCAACGTACAGTATGGGAGAGTAAATTCAAAAAAGTTATTGGACAAAGCTTAAAACCCCCTGACATACAACCTGTAACTTACACAGGGCAAAAAATTCCGATGGTCGGATTTGTTGAAGTTGTCTTCAAATTTAAAGACAGAAGCAATATAGGCAAATTGTATGTTGCAGAAAAAGTACCTTCTGTGCTAGGCTGGATTGATAAAGGTGAACTGGGGATTATACTCAACCCCAATACTCATGATCAAGTTTTACTATTGAATGAACCAGATAAACATTTTGTGGATAACATGATCAAACAATTTCCCGGGGTATTTTCTGGAGAAGTAGGAAAGTTAGATGGTTTTGTACACAAAATAATTCTCAAGGACAATGCCGTACCTGTAGCTCATAAAGCTAGGAACATCCCATCCTCGTCGCCAAATTGTAATGATGACTCCACGAAGATATCAGATAAAGTTGAGAAGTTTATTGGAAGTAAGCAGGTACATCTGATAGCCAGCAAGACCACTCTATATCTGACTCCCTCTATCAACACTCCAGAACTACACGTAGGTATCTAGCAACAGTTACCATAGCAATGGTCACAGTAATAGCTGAGATACCACAAGGGGGTGACCAAACCAATTTCCTCCAGTCTCTGATAGGTGCAGGAGGGCCCGCCTTTGGCCAGGGATTTGCTCGGCAGCGGCCGGCGCTGTGGGTCTTAGAAGCGTGCTTTAAGCGCTCTGAGGCCAAGAATAAGAAGCAGGTGTGTCAAGGGGCCACATCCAGCCCCACTCGATCCTGGGACTTAAAGTCCCTCCATTTAGCTTATCATTCACATACAACAATAAACTTCATCATACTAGGATGAAGGCACCGGCTTTGTTCATATTGAGAGTGGAAGGAAAACATACACAGTTCTTTTTGCTGACCAACAATGAAGCAACTATGAGAAGAAAAAGAGGACAGACAGAGCATTGACCATCAGAAATGGACCACGATGGTTAGACAATAGATAATTCCTTCAGGTCATAACAGACACTTTATAGTCCAGGACGTTCTATATATTATCTGTACCCTTGCTCACCATTGCTGACACACACAGACAAACAGTCTTTCTATCCTTTTATTGGACACTCATCTCTCTCTCCCCTTTCATTACTCCCTCATTTCACCTCCACTCTCTCATTCTCACCCAGTGCATTTATTTGATTTTCTGCTTCTCTAGGTCTCTTCAGCTATAATACCAACATTTCATTCTCGGTCTCTCTCCCTCAGCCTCGCTCTCATTCCCCTCAATCCATTTTACTATCTCCCTTTTTAATTCCCCCTTCCACTCTTCCCCTCTCTCTCATTTTCCATATTACTCGTTGTCTCTCGCTCTCCCTTCTCCTCTTTCATTTCCACATTTCCCTCATCCTGATCTCTTTCCCTCTCTAACTTTCTTCCTCTGTTTATAAATCTACCCTCTCTCTATCTCCTCTGTCTGCCGTTTACGCTTTCTTTCATTCTTTTCCTAAATCCAATGTTTTTATTCCTCATTTTTCTCAATATCTGTCTCCACTTTGAGTTTGACTTTAGTTCTATTAGAAGCCTTGCAAATTCTCACTTTCTTCAAAGGATTTCTCCCTTTCTTCAATGGGTTTCGGTCCTTGTGAGTACTTTAAGTTCCTACGTCTTCCAAAGGTGATTCGGCAAAGTGAAGGGACCTTGTGTTAGCCCTGGTAGTGGATAGACCCAGAGCTTGATTTCTAGTTGAATGGTAGTGGAAAAGCCACTTATTCCTGGAGGAAGCGTTGAAACCAGAGGAGAATTGACTGGTGTTTCCTTTACCGCACTATCTGTTTTTTTTTAGGAAACCCAATTGGTGGGTTTCACTGTAGATTTAGCACTTCCACTAGGTGTACGCTAACTTCTAAATAAAGCCGCAGACTACTGAACCGGTAGGGAGCTAAGGAGTGTATACAGAATTAATCCACCAATTCCTCATTCTCACTGACGAGGAAAATTCTAAGATCCTCTTCTCCATCCACACTTTCTTTCATCATTTGCTGTTTACTCTTTTTCTCCCTTTGCCATCTCCTTTCTCCCCATTTTTGTTTCCCATCCTTCACTTTCTCTACACAGGTCTATCATTCAACCTTTCTTTCCACCCAATCTTTCATTTCCCTCTGTTTGTTTCTCCATCCCTCTCCCTGTCTCTCCTTTCCTTTGGTCTCTCTTTCATTTCCTTTTTCCTCTCTCCTCTCCCCTTTCACCCCCGGATGGAGGGTGAATGAGTTTTCTTTCTTTTTTTGTTTTCTTACAGCGATGCCACTGCAAAACAGTTCTTTCTTTTTATCCAATTCTATTCAGATTTTTTCTTAATTGCAAAATCATTTAAAACTTTTGTGTTTCTTGGTGTTTTTCTCTCATTCTGCCAGTATTTGAATGAAAAACGCCTAATCTCAATCTGAGAAAAAAGGCAGTAGGCACCTGGCTTGTCTGCCCGGTCATTGTGATCTGCTGTGGAGGAAAAAGGCCTCCTCCGCACACCAAAGACTTGTTAATTGCACTGCTCAAAAGACGTCCCTGCCTCAAAGGCTCACTGTCACCTTCAGAGACCCTCGAATGAAAGAGGTTCACCACATGATGTGTGTGCTGCAGCCGTCTTATTGTCATTCTGCAAATAGTAATTAATAGGCCTAATATGTGGATGGCTCAGACTACCTCTCACCTGAAGCAGCAGCAGTCTACAGGAAAAATCAATCCAGGTAAATGGAGTTGCATGTTCCACAGATGAAAACAAACGGCCCACTAGCTGGCCTCTTCCCCAGGTCCCTCGAGCACCGGCTGATTGCCTGCCCTGCCAATCCGACCCAGTGTATCCTGTGTGTCTTGCACTCAAGGAGAGATCAGCAGTCATCACAGGGGCTGGTGTGTTTGCTGAAGCGGCACATGCTTGGAGAATGCGCACTAAATGTGAACTGCGATTTCCAGCAGGCTGAATTCTTGTGCATTATATAGATATGGAGACCATCTTAGACCACTGGTTATAACTTGCCATCTTGGCAACAGCCTTCTTACAAGGCAATTGTGCTACAATGTTGCTTCAGCTAGGACCTGATGCTTGTTTCCTGAATCCTTTTACTGAGATCAGTTGCAAATTGAACTTTGTTTGTATTGATGAGTGCAGGCCATAGCCAGGAGAATTTGTTTCAGGGGCCCTGGCTTGGGGTGAGGAGTGTGGGGGAGGGGCCAGGGGGGAGTTTGTCTCTTTAACATGTTTACAATAATGCTGCAATACCAGGGAGATTTTGAAGCATTCATTGTATTTTATTGCAGTTTTTGACTAGAGTACTGTTCTCTACCAAGAGTTTGGGGAGAAGGGTGTGGCAAATAGTGCCTATTAAGGCATGTGAAGCCGAAGCTTAATATAGTTTGAAGACACTTTTATAGAAGAATGGTCTCTCCATGAAATTGCTAGGATAATTCAAGTAAATTTTTGCACATAAAACATGTTAAAACTGGGACATTGCTTGTTCAGTAAGTTTGGTGGGGGAGAGTGAGAAAAGATTTTCAAACAATCACGCTGCCATATAAGAATTAAAATACATTATACCGCAAGAGGCGTGCATGAGAGTGGCATAAGGGGCAGTAGAAAGGAAGAGGAATGTGGTTTGGTAGCGACACTAATTGAGAGAAAACACAACATTTTGTGAAATAAACAATTTTAAAGACTTTGAAAGACTCGAGTGTGTGTGTTTTTATCTGAGCCCATGGAAAAATCCGACAGACACCTCACCATACCGACTAAAATCATCTGTATCCAACTATTTACCAGAAAATAAATTTATTAAGGGGGTGTAACACCCCAAACACCCGCTGAAGGTATGCCCCTGATGTTTAATATCTTTGTAACAAATAAGAATATATATGACCAAATGTATGTGTGGTTTATGTATTCTTCCTCAAGGAAGTTTTGTCAAATATTGTGGAAAATGATCCATTAAAAAGCAATTGGACTGATAACATTAGAAAATATTAGATTTAAATTAAGGGTCTGAGTACGAGTTTAGCGCTCCATGGGACAGCCAAACTTGCGTTGGAGGTGCGGTGGCTGTTGGGAACCGCCGCACCAGCGGTCCGACTGCCGTATTACTAGTACGGCAGTCAACCTACAGTGAACCGCGGCAACCGCCAGGGATCCGCGATCCCCGGTGGTGGTGGTCTAGGAGAGCAGTATGCTTGGCAGTGCACCTGCGGCACCATCAAACATATTACGGATTTCCCCACCGCCAGCCTTTCCATGGTTATTTTGTCATTATGTAACCCGATAACCTTGCAGCCAGCGAAACTGGACAAACATCGTATATTTGGAGAGGTCTCAGGTTTCAAGGTCAATCTCCAAACATCTTAGCTCTTTAATCTCTCTATCTCTCCCTCTCACAAACTTATTCTATGCTCTCAGTTCCCCTTCTTTTGGACAGAGGAGGCCATCACTTACTTGGGCATCCAAGTTGCGGAAACTCTCCCCAATACCCTTACCTTAAATCATAGCACTCTCATCTCCCAGACGAACTAGACCTTATCCTCTTGGAGCAGACTCCCTCTATCGTGGACCAGTCGTATTGCAGCTGTCAAAATGACAGTGCTTTATGTCTTCCAAACGATCCCTTTAGTCCCCCCCCCCGACTCTTCACTCACTACAATTGGCTATTAATAGATTTATCTGGGACAGGAAAAAACCGGGCCTTCACCATAAACTACTATGTTGCCAGAAGCAGGATGGAAGTTTTGGGCTTCCTTGGATTTCTCTATATTACCAAGCCACACAGCTTCGCTACATAGTAGAGTGGAATTGGTCCCTCTCGGAAAAACACTTGTACTTCATGGATCAAGCAGTTGCCGGTTCCAATATCTGGAGGGAGTTCTGGCTGCCCCGCAGACATCACGCATGGGGGCTGTACTCCTCACCAGTTACAAATTCAACACTGATGGTGTGGAACGTTGTAGCCCTAAAGCACGGTTTAAAGATGTTTCCCTCCCCAATGACACCAATCCTCAATAACCCTCCCTTTTTACCGGGACAAAACTCAGATGTGTTTAATCGATGGCGCGACAGCGGGTGCAAATGAGAGGGCTCTCTTTTTGTTTGGAGTGGGATTAGCCCCTTCGACCAATTTAGACTAGACTATTCTCTACTCATGTCAGATTTGATCCCCTATTTACAGCTGAGACATTGGGTGATGTCGTCAGGATGTAAGACGGGGCCATCCCTGACCACCTTTGTGAAATGGCTTCTTCTTAAAGGGGACGATAAAGCATCTTATCAATGACCTATATGTTTTACTCTCTAATGACGACCCCATACTAAGGTTGGTTATTTTGTTTCTAGTATTACAAAATGCCATTTCAACCGAGTTAGTGTTGCACACCTGGCTATGGATATAATCAGAGCCACTGGAATTATGCGATTGTGCAGCCGTGGTGATTTTTGCACAATTATAGATTTTCCGCATTTGCCAAATAATCCATCATCTGCAGCATAGTCTGCAGATTTTAACAAAAAAACTTACGTTTGTTTCTAGCTCAAACGGTTCAAAAGCTTCTAAAAATGCAGCAGCACATGTTGCTAAGCAGTGTGTAGCGTTCTAGATGCTGCAGAGTGAATACCCCGTTACCCCTTGACCCGGAAGGGCCACCACACATTGTTGCACACTCTGGCCAGTCGTGGCCAGAGAGCATAAATAAATGGGCGGCGGTCGTTCGTAACTTCCGGCCCGCAGACTGACAGTGGTGTCTGTGTGTGTTTCTTTTCCGCGCTGCGCTGTGGGGCCTAATCTAATACAACGACCCCGATAATTTAGGCAACCCCCAACACTGGCAACGAGGGTGGGCGTGCCACCCTGCGCCAGCATCCTCGAAGCGTTGCCCTGCTCCCGGCCTGGCGGCCTGGCGGAGCGCTGTCCGGCGTGTGCGGCGCGCTGGAAGAAGAATCGTCAGTGGTGTGAGAGGCACGTGCCCCGCTACGGCGTACCTACTACTCATCGCTCCTGCTGCGACTGGAGCCTGAGGTACGAGCTGGCCTGTGCCCCTCATCGACCCCATGTGTCCTGCTAGACGCTGGAGCTCTTGGTGCAGCGCTAGTGGAAGCCCGCGTCACATCTACCAGTGATCGCATGCGCAGAAGCGTCCAGGCTGTCTCTGCTCTCCCCCGTGTGGCCATCACGCACCACCGGCAGCGCCTCATGCTCGCTGTGCCGCTTCTGCAGGAGAGAAAGTGCGAAAGGGACCGATTGTCCCATATAATTATCCTGAGACATCCTGAGCTGGTTCATGCTTTTAAGGAAGTGGCAACCGCAGATGTGTCAAGCTAAGAAACAGAAGAGATTTATATATGTATATATTGAATTACCGTACAATACCCATTTCTCCGCTTGCTCTATGCAACTTACGACAAGCGATTGGCCTGAGAAACTGAACTTTTCACCTAGTTTACGGTCAGCATTAAGTGGGTAAATGACGAGACGTCTGGTAGAATTGCAGACAAAGCTTTTTGGGGTAGCCTGACGTAGGTAGAAGTGGCGTGAGATGATGTTATTGTAGGCGCTTCTCCTAGCCTAAAAATGATATAAAAGGGGAGCCCACACAGTCAACGGCGGAGTACCTTGCTGTCTGTATGTAGGTAACAGACTGTATAGGTTTTTCCCCAAGAGCTAAGAAGCTCTTGTCTTGTTTTATTCAAAGTGTCTTATTCTACTTTGCTTAGAGTGTTATGTTCGATTTCATCTATATGAAATGTCATGTTATGTTTAATCATTGTTCTCTTCACTTTTGTATTTAAAATGTTTTGCATTTTAATTACAGGATTGCTCGCTCTTGAGTAAACGTGAGTGGTCCTAGGTAAAAGTGCTTTACATTCTGAAACGTTTTCCTTGCTGTAATTTGTTTCTCATGATGTATTCATAAATGTGTTCATTAGACTTAGTCTCTCTCTCTCTCTCTCTGACAGTACAATAGTTTAGATACGGAGAATATCAATCAATCTATCTGGATTCTGTATTTTATGTATTTGTCTTGCAGTTTCCTTGAAGTTGCATCTTCTCATTAAACTGCCATTGTTATCTGCCTCCAATTCCATGCCTCACATGTCTGTTTTCTTCATTTTTATTGCAAGTGTTCCTAGGCACACCGGCTCAAATGAAGGTGCCCCTTTTGTCCCTAACTCACTCCCTCG
The DNA here is from genome assembly GCF_964204655.1 of Triturus cristatus. Lineage (NCBI taxonomy): Eukaryota > Metazoa > Chordata > Amphibia > Caudata > Salamandridae > Triturus > Triturus cristatus. The sequence goes on from NC_140579.1 coordinate 1,187,407,658, forward strand.
CTCAAGGGTAAGGGCCCGCTAGGTAGGGCATTGCTGCATGATTTTCTTTTGTGATCATTATATTAGATACCACTGCCAGTTGCAAAAGACTGGTTTATTAGTGAGATTCAATAACTAGGGAGGTTTTTAAATGCACTGTATGTACTTCCACATGTATTGATCTGCCACTGATAACTAAAGAGATTCTGTATTTCAAGGAGTTTGGAGCACCACATTTGTTACAGGTATACTGTTTAGTACTGCCTTCTTTTCTGTGAGCATATCTGTCATACAGGATTACCCCCCCCCCCCCCCATCAGCACTGCAGAGCTTGTTTTTCGTAAAACAAACAGCATAGCCACACAGATGAGTAGAATACATGGTTACAGAACTTATAAAACTACAGACACCATATATGTTCCGGTTTTCTATGGTAACACCAGGATTAGAGCTACAAACTGTGGTAACCAGCTCTTGGCCCCGTAACCCCCTGCGAAGCAAGGTCCTTGTTTATTGCCTCGGTGAACACCCTGGTGCCCTAAAATTTCCTGACTTCTCACCAGAAGGTGTTTATAACGGCCCAGATAAACAGGAGATTAAAGAGGCATTTTATTTAATCATCAAAGAGGCATTAGGGGACGAGCTTATACTCGACCACCCTACCTCCCTAACTACTGACACATAAGGATAGCAGTATATATATATATATATTCACTGAAAAAACCATAGGTTTCACACACGTTATAGTTAGGAAATAGCATTTAAAAAACCTTGCTAATTCACTGAAAAAACCATAGGTTTCACACATGTTATAGTTAGCTGGACATTTTACTGATAAAAAACCAATGAAATTCCCCCGTTATAGTTACTGTAGGCAACTATAACTCACGCGACCGCAATCCTCTGCTGATGCTAATACTGTATTTAGACACTTATTTGCCCATATCTTCTTCCATTAAATTTTAGCTATACATATATTACAAATATTTTTTTTTCATAAAGACACATATGTCATCAGCAGAGGATTACGGTCGCGTGAGTTATAGTTGCCTACAGTAACTATAACGGGGGAATTTCATTGGTTTTTTATCAGTAAAATGTCCAGCTAACTATAACATGTGTGAAACCTATGGTTTTTTCAGTGAATTAGCAAGGTTTTTTAAATGCTATTTCCTAACTATAACGTGTGTGAAACCTATGGTTTTTTCAGTGAATTTGTACGGTTTTTTAAATGCTAAGTTACTTTACGCCATTTGTGGCGTGCGCGCCCACTTAACGCAGTTCGTTCCGTGCACGGTTTTTATCAACTTTAATAAGCCCTGTACATTTGGTGGCCTTCGGCCACCAAAAGCACAGGGGGTGAGGTCAATGTGGATAGTGTTTTTTTTATTTCGATTTTATAATTTCATGTTGCCAAAATTACGTTTTTTTTCTCTATTAATAAGCCCTGCACATTTGGTGGCCTGCGGCCACCAAAAGCACAGGGGGTGGGGTAAGTGTGGATAGTGTTTTTTTTATTTTTATTTTTTTACCGTAAGCGTACGGTAAGCTTACGGTAAGCGTACGGTAAGCGTACGGTAAGCGTACCCCGCGAAATTGCCGAAAAAAAAATAAAACCGTTTTTGCTCTTGGGGGATGTTTGGGGACTCCCTCAACATGACTATGTGGGAGGGAGTTGTCAAAACAGCCCCGTAACATGTTTTTGGCCATCATGTTTGATAAACAACACTCAGTGCGAGAGACAAAATGGCGGACGCCGCTTCCTGGTTTCGGCCGATTCGAATGTTTACTAAGATCTAAGAGCCAATCAGAATCGCGCTCGCGCACGCCACCGTAAGCTTACGGTAAGCGTACGGTAAGCGTACGGTAAGCGTACCGTAAGCGGGCTCAGATATATATATTGATTTAAAGGCTATTTTCTCAGAATCTACTGAACAGATTTACACCAAACCTACAAAAGGCACTTCCTTGACCTAGGGACTACCTCTCTGCCAAATTTCTAGTAATTCTGTTCAGCCGTTCGGGCTGTAGCTCGTTCTAAAGGTCCTATGGAAAAATGCATGGGAAAAACGCGTTTTGGGACCCCCCTTTTATCTCAGCCCCCGCTTGACGAATCCCCCCGAGACTTTCAGGTTAGGAGCGGAGCGTAGCGCCCCACCTATTTTGAGAAATTCGCGAGGATTCGTCGACCGGCGCCAAAGTGATTCAAAATAGAATGTTGAGGTTTTCCTATGGAAACGTGGTCCTAACTATAACTACCTACTGGCGACCGCCAGTAGGTAATATATATATATATATATATATATATATATATATATATATATATATATATATATATATTACTAAGAGATACAGATGAGCTGTGGTGAACAACAGTCAGTTGGGATAGTTCTACACATACTAGACGACAGAATAATAGCGGTACACAATCCCGGTGCACAGACTATAACAACATTTAAGAGACGTCAAAGTGCCTTGATGGCCAAAGCGTGGAGCTTGCTGGGAGTCACAACAGCACAGGGCACTGAGGTAAAAGTATTTGCACTACACCTTGTGCAACTGCGCCTCCCAGTGCGAACATATAGACCCACTACCCTGAGCTCAGACCCTACACTTGGGGGGCCACAATATTCACAAAGCACCACCCCCGTGGGAGACACTCCAGATATACCACTGCAGCTGCCACTAGTGTCCCCATCAACGTCATATACTACTAGAGACTCCTCCACAGAATTGATTCAGTCAGGGAGCCCTGATCTCGCCCACCAGCTCTTATTCACACCGTCTCCTCCAAGCACCGACCACCTGGAGCAACAGGGAGGTTCACAAGTCACTAACGACGCACTAGGCTGTGAACAGCACACGTTGTTGCTGCAGGCACTTAACGACCCCAACCTGCCCCTGGTTTGTGAGCATCACGCCCAGCAGCTGCATGAGCAGCTGCAGCAGCAGCCCTCACCAAGTATCATAGAGCAGTTGCAAGGACACCCCTCTGTAAAGCACTACCCGTTATTGTGGGGATACTTGCAAAACCGCCAGTTAGGAAGAGAATAGTATTGTTAATTCGCTGTCACAAATTGCCCACCTCAAAGATAGCTCCAGGAGGTCAGCAAACAACCCACACAATACCCTAGGTAATAGATAACGGCAGCAAGTGAGGCTGATAATAACACCTAGTGGAGGTACACTGTTACTCCATACTACACACAACGCTAGAGAATAATGGCAACACCACTAGAACACGTGAGAAAGAATTTTACCGCTCAGGGAAAACGTATAATAAAACATTGTGGAGAGTTGCACAAACTCACACAGACTATGCTGTACCCATGGCCAAAAGAGGGTACCTTCGACAAGGCAGTACTAGATCACGCTGCAACATTCCTGGAGGGGAAGTACTCCGGTAACAAACTGCATAAACGTAAAGAGACCCTGGCTCTGTGGAGAGTCTTTAAGGACAATGACGAAAAGGTCCCAGTACCTACCGCACCACCACCAGCCTATGACGCAGATGGCATGTACACAGAGCGAGTTATCAAGGCTGACCTAGAGCCTAATTCAATTGACCAGGCAGCCGTAGGACATGAGGATATTTCCGTCCAAGACCTCTCAGATGACTCACCAGACAGAAGGCCAGAGGATACGCAGGGCCAGCTAACCCTAAGCTCCCAAAGCCCAGGGGTGCAGTGTGCAACGTCAGGAACGCAAAGGTCAGATTGACGCGCTATTTACAATAACACCAGCATCCAACTCTGCGGCTCACCAACAGGAAGAGGACCCAGAGAGTGATGGGGCCTCTGGTGGTTCGCAGCACAGTTCCCCCCTGCCACTTCCTAGGCCTAACCCTACAGCACCCACATTCTTCACTGAAAATAGCAAGACCTTAGAGACAAGGACTAGACATTATGGCCCATTCCTCTCCCCTGGCCAGCAGCACTACAATACACAGGCACACCATAATGGGCGGCGGCCCCTTAACACAGGTCCCAAGCGAGAGGAAGGGCACTTGCTCCAATTCAATGAAGGAAACCGGGATAGTGAACAATATCACCCTGAAACAGCCACTGAGGCAGACATTAGCAGGTGGAGAACAGAGCACGATTTACACCACAGAACAGGTAGAGAAGCAGGGGACATGTCACACGAGCAGCACTCAAGAAGCCCCACTGGCAACTCCACAACAATACAGCGGTTGTCATTACAAGTGGACAGGGTAGAGGATCAACTCACTGAACTGATGGGTGGTTTAAGCCAATTTAGTAGAAAGCAGCCATCAACACTAAATGAATTAGCTGGTGCTGCAGGCCCGGTGGGTTCCCAACAATCCCACCACAGCAGGAGCCATGGATAGACTTCCATCAGGAAGTCCAAAGCATAGCCCCAGCCCCACCTCAGAGCAACCCAGCAGCTCCTCAGACAACCAACCCAAGCATACCGCAAGCTCTGCCAACAGTTGTCACACCATCATCTATGCACATACCTCAGGCAGTGCCACCAGTAGTTACACCGCACATGTCAGTGGCACAACAGTTAGACCTTGATAATTTTGATCTGCCAAGTGTGCTTGAATGGGCAGAAACAAGATGGAGAAGGCAGAGAAGAACAGAGATAGAAAGACTTGCAGTGTTAGGTAGCCATGGGTGACCTGATGACATCCCACAGCAATATGATGTATCAGGTACTGCACAGCTGCGAACAACAAGATCTAGAGCCCTGCATCGCATGGCCCCTAACAGGCCAATACCGTCAATGACCAATGGTCTGACGCCAAAGGAGATAGTGATACTTGGAGAAGGGTCTGACTACTATGTCAATTCATTCTCAGATAATTTGGCAAGATGGACAGAAGCTAATGCACTACAAATGAATGTCTGGCCTCGAGACGGGTCTTTTGAGCCAGAAGAAATGGCCACTGCTGAAGAATGTATTCTGCAGGGGGCAGGAGACGACGATTGGGACTACGACTACATGAGCCAAGGCCTAAGAGTTTGGCAGAAATACTCACGTAGATATGATCACACAAGGCCCACAGGGGTGACACGCCAGCTGCCCCTGCTATTTAAAAATGTCAAAGACCCCCCCCCCCTTCTATGTCCCTTGGTCACTTATGGACAAGGACAATTTGAAGAAACAACTCCCACCCCTCACAGGGGGTGCTGGAAAGTGGATACAAGCCTTTGAAAAGCACACTGCAGGTGTACCATTGGCTATTGGAGATGTAAAAAGTCTGCTCACCTCCCTGATTGGAGAGGATGCAGAGGATATGTTCACACGCATTGACACAAGACTGTCTACTACGAATACACGGTGTGATGGTAATCCATTCAATAAGATTAGATCACCCCTATGGAATGAAATTGCGCCGGAAGTTTCCCGATGTCCCGGACATTGGGTCTCTGATGTCACAAACAATGCAAAGCAATGAAGATCCAGCACAGTACATTTCAAGAATGAAGGAAAAATGGCATCAGGATTTAGGAGAGAAATGGGACGTGACGGGGGGTAATAGTAGGTTCTTTTACCACACAGTTAAAAAGGGACTGCCCACCGCAGTACAGGACAAATTAGATAGAATAGTAGCAATGGAATGCAAACCATGGCCAGAGATACAGCACCACATCATTCATTATTCCAAAAAGGAGCAGGAACAGGAGAAGAAAAGGCTATTAGCAATTGAAAATGCAGCAGCTAAATTAGTGCAGCAAAAACTTAAGAAAAGAGAGGCCCTTGACACAATGATGGTAGCCTCACCAGTGAGTCAAATGACTGCTGTTACCAATTTCCCACAAGATGCCCTGAACGCACTAGGAGGTAACACACAGGCAGCAGCACCACGCATGCAGGCACAGCCCATCAATAACAATGCACAACAACAGAAATACACCAATGGGCAACAACAGCAGTATTATGGTAATGAGCAGATGAGGTATGCAAATACTGGGATGCGGGGGAGAGGTAGAGGAATCGGCTCCCAAAGACTTGCGCCACAGCCAGGAGTACGACTGTGCTTCTACTGTCAGCGACCAGGACACTTTGTGAGGGAGTGCCATACTAAAATGCGGGATGAAGAGAGGTCGGCAGGTAGAGGACACCCACAGCAAGCTCAGGTGCCAGTACAATACTTCCAGCAGCAGCGGCCACAGCCGCTGCCGCCCCAAGCAGTGTACTCCTATCCTTCTCCAGCACAGCAGCAGCCAATGCTGCAGCAGGTACAGTTACAGACACCTGTGATGGTCCAAACGCAGCCCCATGTTCAACAAGCACAGCTACAGCTGCTTCAGCCACAAATGCCTGTGTACCAAGTGGTGCCACAAACACAAGCTCCTGTGCCCCAGGGAGCCACAGTACTGCCCCCCACCAATCCCTTTTCACAGAGCACCATCCAGCAGTACCAGGCTGGAGGGTATTTACGTTAGGACAGCCCACAGACAACTCTAGTGTGTCCCGTGTTATCGTGCCTCACAAATATCAGAGATGACCCAGTTGTGTATGTCACGATTAACAACAAAACTTATAGTTTCATGATTGACACAGGTGCTACATTTTCCTGCATTAGGGAAGGAGCACTGCCCATCTCCAATCAGAGCGCAGACACACAGGGTTTCTCTGGGGCAATAATAAGGGTCCCTTTCACCAAGCCAGTACCACTGGAAATAGGAGGTAAATGTATTCAATAACGTCTACTCTACTCAACACAGTCCCCAGTAAATCTCTTGGGACGTGATCTCATGGCTAAATTAAATATGACAATAAATTTCAATGAGAATGGCACAATGACCTGCTCCATTCCTGGTACATCAATCGCCAGGATGATGGCTGTCACTGTGGATTCTTCCCTGAGAGATGAGATAAGAGCCTGCCCAATGGATGAGCAAGCATTCTCCACAGCAGTACACATTGTTGTTGCCAACACACCAGAGATGAAAGGGCGCACTGTCCAACTTCCCAAAGAATTTATTTTTCGTCCCCAATCACAGAACATACCTGCACCTGACAAAAATATGATCCTAGGAATACACTGTCTTGAAATAACACCCACATATGGAGCTTTTTTAGCACTAGACGACTACGCCCACACATGGGCCTGTGTAATTTTCATTGAACCCGGACACCAGGTGAGGAACATTCCAGATCACCAACTATTTGGAGATCCTGAGGAATTTTTTAAGGCAGAGATTATTTATCAAAATGCAGTTCCCTTATCGGTGATAGTTGAGATTAGAACTCCAACTCCGCCCACAGTATTTGATGCTACACGTGACTCTGACTTAGCTCAGGTACCGAGCATCCTTTGGACAACAGGTCCCAATGATGTGGGGCTCATCCAGTCAGCTACACCATTCAGAGTGACACTGAAACAAGGTGCCATTCTACCCAGAGTGCGCCACTACCCTTTGTCTAGGGAAGCAGAGGAGGGAATTGCCCCTACCATACAAGCACTGCTAGATCAAGGTGTAATATATAATATACCCCTGTATTTCTCCGTGTAACACGTGCCTTTTTCCCGTGCTGAAACAGAAGACAAACCAATGGAGACTAGTACATGATCTACGCTCGATTAACAGCATAGTGGTCCCAGAGTTTCCCATTGTCCCTGACCCTTCAGTAATACTTACCAACATCCCACCAGATACCAAATACTTTTCCGTCATTGACCTGAAAAATGCGTTTTTTAGTATCCCTCTACACACTGACAGCCAGTTTTTATTCGCATTCTCATTCCAAGGTAGACAATTCACATATCAAAGATTACCACAAGGGTACTGTGAGTCCCCCAGTGTGTTCAACAGAGTAGTCAAAGATGACTTGTCGAATTTCCAATGTGACAGCACCTTGCTACAATATGTCGATGACATACTCCTCTGTAGCTCCACTGAGCAGCAGTGCAGACAGGATACAGTTGCTCTGCTGACAACATTGGCACAGAGAGGATACAAGGTGGACAAACAGAAACTTCAATACTGTCAGGAAGAAGTACAATACCTTGGTCAGCTGATTTCAGCATCAGGGAGAAGAGTCACCCCAGGAAGAGTGGAGGCAACAAGAAACACTCCAGAACCTCAGTCAGTTAAAGACATGCAAAAGTTCATAGGACTAGTGAACTACGTTAGACAATGGTTTTTTGACTATTCTACCATCACTGCACCACTCCTGTCAGCTGTCAAAATGGCCAAAGACCGGCATAACAAGATTGACTGGACTAAAGAAATGACATCAGCCTTTGCAAAATTGAAAAATGAGATCACAAACGCACCAGTGTTAGGCTCTCCTGACTACACAAAAGAGTTCTATCTATTCACTCACTGTAAAGGACAGGTCATGACAGCAGGCCTCACCCAGAAGTACCCCATGGGCCACAAACCCATTGCATACTTCAGTGGCATGTTAGACTCAGTAATGAGAGGCCATTATCCCTGTGAACAGGCTTTATCGACCTCAGCATTTGCTGTTGAGAAAAGCACCCTCATAGTTATGGGCTCCCCTCTGACACTGTACACTGAGCATGTCTTTGCAATTATACAAAAAGCTAACACTCTTACCACACAAAGAGTGTCAGGATATGAAGTGATACTGTCATTACCATCCTTTAAGGTTGGTAAATGTCATCCTGTGAATCCAGCCACGTTCTTTGCCCATCCCATTGCCACCACTGATGATGACAGTCATGACTGTGCCACATATTGTCCAGACGAGTCAGGAACAGCAAAAGAGGACCCATTACCAGATAGTGTAATTTACTTTGTTGACGGTTCCTCTACCATTGATCAAGAGACAGGAATAAGATACACAGGTGATGCAGTGGTCAGAGCACAACAGAGGGACTCCTCTGACACCCTAGATATCATACAGCAAATAGCATTGCCATCACATTATTCAGCACAGGCAGCAGAGTTAGTAGCTTTGATTGCAGCCCTCAAACATGGAGCTGATAAGAGGATTACTGTGTACTCCGATTCTGCATATGCCACCACAACAACACATTCCAGCATCCTGAGATGGAAAAGGCGTGGCTTCCTCAAAACCGATGGCACGCCTGTAATGCACAAACAGTTACTTGAAGAACTAATAGATTCATTAACGTTGCCAGCAGAAGTGGCTGAAGTAAAGTGTGCTGCACACACAAATGGCCAAGATTTCGTTTCCAGAGACAATGCCATGGCAGATTGGGCTGCAAAAGCAGCTGTCAGAGGGCCCCGACCTGTACCATCTCTAGTCACAGAGCAAAATACCTGTGCCCCCATCCTGCTTGCTCAAGATGCATCCTTAGCAGTACAGGTAGATACACAAAGTACAGTTGATGACACAAGTGAGCCGCCGCTCTCATTTACCCCTGATCCAACACTTCCATACACTATAGATGACACACAGCAATATGATATCATTGCACAACTAGACCTTCGAGAGATACAGGAGAGTGCCCCCCCTGAATAAAAAGAGCTGTGGAAGAAGAGGGGAGTGCAACAAGATGCCTCAGATTTTATTTACAGACAGACAATGACAGGGAAACCAGTTATGCCACAGGCACTATTGCAAGTGGCACTCACTCAGTTATACCTTCCTGCACATGTCCCTCGTGACGTCATGTCCACAAAGTGGTTCATCCCCAATGCATATGAGCAGATACAACTCTTCGTTCATCAGTGCCTCATCTGTCAACAGTATTCACCTAACCCAACTATGAAAACAGTTGCCTCAACAATACCAAGGCCCAAAGGTCCCTTTAGAGAGCTCCATATTGATTACGTAGACATGATTGACAGGTGCCATAATTACAGATACCTCATTGTAGTGGTATGCCCTTTTTCACGGTGGATTGAAGCTGGACCATGTGTCCATTGTGACGCAAAGGCCGCAGCTACCTTCCTGCTTCGTGAGGTCATATGTCGCTGGGGATTACTGGATGCCATTCGGAGTGACAATGGCCGCCATATTTCAAACGCCATCTTTGACTTAATTACCACAATGTTAGGAATAAAACATAAGTTGACGTCAGCCTATCACCCACAAAGCAATGGTATTTGTGAGCGCCTCAACGGCCTGCTCAAAGCCAAAATCAGTAAGATAAGTGCCACAATTGGAAAGAAATGGCTCTATTGCCTTCCCATTGCTCTGTTCACACTCAGAAACGCTCCCAGTTCTGACCATCACCTCACCAGGTTGTCATGGGCAGATCAATGAATGTGGTTGTTCCCTCCACCAGACCTAAAGTAGACACTGAAACGTCTTCTGAGATTGTGAAAGGTGAACTGTTTGATTATTTGTGTGCTCTAACTCATGCTGCAAAGTTCCTTTCTATTCAGATATCAAGGATACAGAACAAGGGCCCTATTTCTGATGAACTTCCACCTATTTGCCCTGGGTCAAAGATCTTCATAAAGAAACAAGTTCGGAAGTGGAGAGATCCAAAATTTGAAGGACCCTATCAGGTTATAGACTCTTCGCCCACTGCAGTCCGAATAGCCGAGAGGAAGGCATGGATACATCTGAGCAACGTGAGGATGCACCCGGCACCATCCCAGGCCTGAATTATGAACGAGAGGAGGGCATCATGTTTCCACTGACTATCCAAGAGAAGGAGTATGGAGATCGCATGATGATCTATGGACTGAGACACTGCAACAGACGCCCCACGCATATCGAACTGTCACTGAAAAAGATATGTACAGTCACCATTATTTTCTTTGTTGCATTTGTTGTCGCAGTAACTGCATTTCACTGGCTTGTAGTGCGTTCAGAGAGAGAGAGAAGTGCAGCTAGCAATGTTAGATCCACCCCAGGACGCCCCCAGTCCAAGACACTTCCTGGTACCTATTCACCGCCCACCCTAGCATCTTCCACACTCCCTGCCAACCCTACAGATTGGGATATGGTACTTGATATCACTCTGAATGCCCCTGTGCCAGATACTCATAAACACTCCCGCCAGAAAAAGCGAAGTATCGGGAATAAGTTGAGTGCCAGAGGCAAGAAAGTGGCAGCCCGGTTTACGCCACGTACCGCCGGTAAGCAAACAATAGCGGACTGGGTCAGTAATCTTCAAAACACAGTTGTGTACACCTATGACCAGCTCTCCATGCCTGATTTCCACTCCCAGCGCACTGATAAGATAGCAGAGGATAATGGGGTTCACAACGCACTATTAGACAACATGTGGTACAGAGACATGAGGGAGGTTGGGAGAAAGGTCACAAATGAATCCTGCTTTGTGTGCTCACACATCCCTCATGCTGTAGGCGCAGATAACTTGATATTTCCCAGAGAAGTGCCACCACCCACCGCCAAATGTCTCCTACACCTGTTTCTTTGCCGCATACATGGTCAGATACAGCGCCACTCAGCCACAATAGATGGTGCGTTTGTGAATGCTACAGAGTGGGATGACAAGTATATTACATTTACAGTTGATCCATCAGAGTTTGAAAGTGGACTAGAGGTTTACCATGGTATGGAAGTGCCCACCGACCTAATGCAGGTCTGGGAATATCAATTTAAGAGACTAGGGTACTTCACCTTCCCAACACCCCCATCAAAATGCCACTCAGCCGTACATCGCCAAGCCAACCATAACGATCCCCAGTGCCCTTGTCAGTGGAGGCCAATATTGCGCCTACAGGCCAATATTTATTTTAACAGCAAGTGGAATGGCCCACATGACTTGATATGTAAAGCAGCCTTCTTAGGGGATGCCATTGTGGAGGAAGAAAACACACATCGTATTAATAAGGAGACAGGGGAGGAGTGCGCTGACATATGGGCACAAGAGACTAGAAGATACACTTTCTATGAGGGTACAAAATACAAACCAAAAAGAGCATACAAGCTAAAGTCTCCTCTCCTTTGCTTCCTAGGTAATGGAACAGTTTCTGTGAGTCGGAACACTAACTGCAGCAACACAATTTTTAATTCGGACCTTCAGTACGGCACCTCCAGCCTCATTGACATCTATTGGGCCTGCGGTGAACACATTTATCTGCAGCTGCCTCCCCTCTGGAAAGGACTCTGCTCCATCGTTACGATGCATGAATTGCACCTGGTTGTACCAGCAACGAACATTTCCCGCATCCATACCCACCCGATGACCGGTGATGTGACCCTGCTCCACCACCGAAAGAGGAGCATCTGGAAATACTTCTCAGATGGCCCATTTCACGAGATTCCACAAGAATTCCTCCTTTTCAACGAAGTTGAACTATTCTTCGGGGGCGCTGTCCCCATGTTCCAGACAAAAGCCAATGCTCGCTGGCTCCAGGTGACACGGTACGAGCTGATGCAGCTCGTCAACAACACCCGTGATGGGTTCACTGCCGTGAAAGAAGAACGGAGACCTCTGAGACTTATGGTTCTAGAACACAGATATGTTCTAGATCAGCTAACTGGTGGTGTATGCGCAACGGTGGGGAAATCCTGCTGTACTTTCATTTTGGCCAATGATGCGGACAATGGAACACTTACAAAGGCCATTGAGGACCTGGACAATCTGGGGAAACAGATGCATGAGGAGGGAGGTGCTGAAGAGGACGCTTTTGATAATTGGTTCAACTTGGACTGGATGCCTTCATGGCTGTCTGCTGTACTAAAATTTATGATGCCTATCATTTGTGTGTTGTTGCTGTTGTGTTGCGGTATACAGATTTGAATACATTGTGTAAAAAGATTCAGCTCTAAGGTAATTGGTATGAACTACGCAGACTCAGGAGTATACACTGGAGTATGCACGGAACAAGGGGACGGGGAAGAAATAACTATGTTAAATATAGTAGAGCTCACCATCCCTGGCTCCAACACGTCACAGGCTCCCCTTGGTAGGAGCAACCAGCCCCAGGTGCCTGGTAGCCCCCCACTTCCCTTGAGGAAAGACTTGGTGCACCCGTATGAGACAATGGCTGACCAAAAAGCGGAATCACCGGGGGAGATAGAAGCGGACCCGAATAAGAGCGACGGAGAGCCTTCTCCTCGTGGCGCAACATAGCCACTGCCCCCACCGCCAGCTAAATATGCTGTACGAATGGTGTTCATGAAAGATGAACAAGAGGAGGGAAATGAGAAATGGACCGATTGTCCCATATAATTATCCTGAGACATCCCTACCACTTAGCCAGCATGAAACCCCTGTGTAGGCCCTTCTGTTCAAAATGTAGGCCTCTTTGTTAAATTGACCATAGCTCTGCCATTTTACTGTATGGCAGGCTGAAGGCAGGTCTGACCCAAATCATATCCAGCTCCTCTTTCTGCGAGGCCTCCTGCTCCAAACTAGGAGCCCCGACCCTACCCGTGTCCTCAGTTCACTGTATCAAAGTTCAACACCCCCCTGAAACTTTCGACATACAGTAGGCTGCATCTTGGACTGGTACATGCTTCCTGGGCTGGTTCATGCTTTTAAGGAAGTGGCAACCGAAGATGTGTCAAGCTAAGAAACAGAAGAGATTTATATATGTATATATTGAATTCCCGTACAATACCCATTTTTTCTGCTTGCTCTCTGCAACTTATGACAAGCGATTGGCCTGAGAAACTGACCTTTTCACCTAGTTTACGGTCTGCATTAAGTGGGTATATGACGAAACATCTGGTAGAATTGCAGACAAAGCTTTTTGGGGTAGCCTGACATAGGTAGAAGTGGCGTGAGATGATATTATTGTAGGTGCCTCTCATAGCCTAAAAATGATATAAAAGGGGAGCCCACACAGTCATCAGCGGACTACCTTGCTGTCTGTATGTAGGTAACAGACTGTGTAGGTTTTTCCCCAAGAGCTAAGAAGCTCTTGTCTTGTTTTATTCAAAGTGTCTTATTCTACTTTGCTTAGAGTGTTATGTTCTATTTTATCTATATGAAATGTCATGTTATGTTTAATCATTGTTCTCTTCACTTTTGTATTTAAAATGTTTTGCATTGTAATTACAGGATTACTCGCTCTTGAGTAAACGTGAGTGGTCCTAGGTAAAAGTGCTTTACATTCTGAAACGTTTTCCTTGCTGTAATTTGTTTCTCATGATGTATTCATAAATGTGTTCATTAGACTTAGTCTCTCTCTCTCTCACTCTGACAGTACAATAGTTTAGATACGGAGAATATCAATCAATTCATCTGGATTCTGTATTTTGTATTTTATGTCTTTGTCTTGCAGTTTCCTTGAAGTTGCATCTTATCATTAAACTGCCATTGTATTCTGCCTCCAATTCCATGCCTCACATGTCTGTTTTCTTCATTTTTAGTGCGAGTGTTCCTAGGCACACCGGCTCAAATGAAGGTGCCCCTTTTGTCCCTAACTCACTCCCTCGCTCACTCCGTGGTGGCTCCCGGGGCTCTGTGCTCAGCCCCCTGCCCCCTTGACCCGTAGTAAATCTTCCCTCCAACAGAAGAAGTCGTGCTCAGATGTGTTCAGGGGCCCCTCTTTGTGTTCAGGAGGCTGGTTTGTGCCTTAGCAGCCACCCAAAGGCTGCAAGTCAATGAAAAAAAAAAACTAAGCCACAGAGATGGACACAAATACAGTGAAGGGCATCCCATACCCACAAGTACACGGGAGGCGAAGAAACAGTAAAGCAACTGCCAAGGCAAACACAACCAGGGGCAGTACACCACTCAAAATCAAGCCCAGAGTGGCCTGAGCTGCAGAGAGAACACGCCTGAATGAACAACCAAGCTGGTCAAGCAGCACCGCAACCACCAACGCCTGCCCAGCAGGGAGGACCACCAGTCGCCCAACAGAGGGTGCAGCATTCGCAGATCAATGCCCTGCCCCCATTCAGTGAACTTATTGACCCGGCCACCGCTTCCCCCCGATGGACCGTCTGGATCAGCAGGTCAGACAATTATTTCACAGCGACACGTGAAACAGATGGGGCAGTAAAACGGTCGCTGCTGTTGCATTTTGCGGGGGAGGAGATATACAAGCTGTTTCTGCACCTACCCAACACCGGGGCACCCAACGACTACAATGCGGCTGTGGCAGCCCTGAACGCCCATTTCTATCCTCAACTCAACCCTGATTACGAAAGATTTAAGTTATGACAAGCACGGCAGAGAGAAAGGCAAATTAATGGACGCATTTTATGCGCAGCTCAGGGAACTAGCCAGCACATGTACGGACGATGAGCAAAACAAAGAGGTACAGGCCCAGATGATACAGGGGTGCAGAAACAAGAACCTCCGGACACTTATCCGGCGTCAACATGGCATCACCCTTGAAGATATCCTCATCCTGGCGCGATCCCATGACCTATCGGATGCCAGGGCAACAGCGATGGACAAAGCTATAACACAACAGGGTGAAAAACCTGTGGCTGTCAAAACTGAAAGAGCGGACGCTGTGCGCACACCGACCTGAGGTGCTTGAGGGAGATAGAGTATGCAAAAGGCGCGTTGTGGATACTGTGGAGAAGAACCTCGCCAGGAAGAATGCCCCGTGCAAGGCCAGACATGCTCGAAATGCGGCACCCCCAATCACTTTGCAGGAGCCGAGGAGGACCACGGAGTCGAGGTGCCCGAGGGAGGAGACCACCATCCAGATCAGAGAAACACCTGTCACTAGAGGACCATGAAAGCCAAAAACATCCCAGACAACAGTGCGATCACGACAGTACCTGGAAGATTCCTCCACAGATGACGAGGGCGAATGCTACCTCCTATTATTCGGTAGCGACCTCAAGCGGAAGAGACACCCCCAACCTACCAGCGCCATTGAGATTGCTGGGTCACCTGTCACAGCCCTGATTGACACAGGTGCGTCCGTTAACGTGATGGGGTGTCAGCAATACAAATGCCTTAATCCAAGACCCATGCTAGTTCCGTCACACGTGAGAATACTCACCTATGACAGTCAAACGCCTCTACCCCTCAGAGGCAAGATAGTAGTGCCAGTAAAATCTGAAAATCACTAAATCACCACTATGTTCCATGTGGTTAACCGCAAGGCTGACATCCTAGTAGGGAGCCACACGGCCGAAGATCTTGGCTTAATCACCCTTGCCAACACAGTCAAGACCCTACAAATGGAGGATATCCTGGACATGTTTCCGCAACTGTTCAGCGAATTAGGGTGCTTAAAAAGGCCCCCGATAAAGCTGCATATTGATAAGGCGGTCAAACCTGTCGCGCTGAGACATCGACGAATACCGTTTCATCTCGGGCCCCTCGTCGAACAAGAACTTCTAGACTTCAAACGTCAAGGAGTTATAGAAAAAGTCACTAGCCCAACTCTGTGGGTCTCGCCCATGGTGATACAACAGTTGACGACATACTGGTGGACTTAAACGGATCACATTGGTTCTCTAAGCTGGATCTCAATGCAGGTTACCATCAGTTGAGGCTGGCGGAAGAGAGTAGATACAGCACAACCTTTTCAACCGACATCGGCCTGCGCCGATACAAAAGGCTGAATTTCAGAATGTCCTCGGCGGCGGAAATATTTCAGAACACAGTCCGTGAGCTGTTGTCAGGTATCCAAGGGGTGCTCAAAGTGAGTGACATTATCTTAATACATTCCACCACCATTGAGGAACATCTCCGCCACCTCAAAGCAACCGTCCAATGCCTGGCAGACCATGGAGTCACCCTCCATAGAGAAAAGTGTTCGATTTTCCAGAAGGCCATAGAGTTCTTCAGATACGTATTCAACCAAGACGGGGTCAAGGTAGACCCTCGCAAGTCACAAGTCATTCAACAAGCACCTGTCCCCACGACAGCCTCGGAGAACCTCAGTTATCTCTGGATGGCCACCTACTGCGGGTAGTTTATACCTAACCTGACCACACTGGCAGAACCCCTGAGAACTCTGACGAAGAAGGATGCCAGTTGGAAATGGGGCCAAGAAGAGGAACAAGCGTTCCAGAAGATCAAGACGGCGCTGCTAGGGAAAACAACCATGGCATATTTTGACACGACTCGGATGATTGAACACCTGGTGGATGCCAGTCCCGTAGGGCTGGGAGCGCTCCTGACCAAAGAAACGGAGCCAGGGAAGTGGGCTCCACAGGCATTTGCAAGCAAGGCCCACACTCCAACGGTGGCTCGCTACTCGCAGATCGAGAGAGAAGCGCTTGCAATCAAGTGGGCCTGCAACTACTTCCACCTGTACGTAAGTGGACATCCCTTCAGAGTTGTGACGGACCACCAACCCTTACTTCCGCTGTTCGGGGTACCGCGCCGCATCCACCGCCAAGAATTGAACGCTGGACGATTCAATTACAGCAGTACCAGATGGAGGTGATGTACCGACCCGAGGCAAAGAATCCGGCAGACTTTCTATCAAGGCACCACCCCCCCTCCCTGAGACAACCGGAGAGGAAGGAGAACAAGAACAGAAGACGGAAGAATACATTGACATAAATTTCGCAATGGGCATGCCCACGTGCTCTGACCATGGACGAGATCAAAGAAAAAATCAGCACACACCCTGTGCTCATGAAGGTACTGGAGTCGATCAATAAGGGATCCTGGAGCAATTTCCTTCATGGTGCCAATGGCTGGGATGGAGCCGACCGAGACCGCCTCGGAAAACTCTGTCAGGTGCGTGATGAGCTTAGCGTCGCACCTGAAGGCGTGATGCTAAGAGGATCTCGGATTGTCGTCCCCATAAGCCTCCAAGAACGAGCAACGATCCTTGATCATGAGGGGCACCAAGGAGCCACCAGAATGAAATCACGGATGAGAGAGAAGGTGTGGTTCCCTGGACTAGAAGTGTCCGTAGACGCCATGGTGAGAAATTGCCGGCCTTGCCAATTAACCAGTGGTCAAGAACACCCCACTCCTGAAATCACCGATGAACCTGCAACTGCTCCCTGGTCGCGAGTGAGCCTCGACTTTGGAAGTTTTCTGGACGGATGGGTAACTGCGGTGTTGATCGACAGCTACACTAAGTATCCCATCGTGGAAATAATAGCATCTACCGCCTTCATGCATCTACAACCTGTTCTGGAAAACACTTTTGCATTATTCGGACTACCTCAAGAAATCAAGGCCGATAACGGACCCCCATTTCAAGGAGCTGAATTTAAAAACATGCTTGAGTCACTCGAGTACACCATCATCGCGTCACTCCCCAATGGCCACAAGCCAACGGAGAGGCAGAACGTTTTATGCAAACACTGAACAAAACCATCCGAATTGCCGTGTCAGAACAATCCGACCCTGAGCCTGCTGGTCATAGATTCCTACGGGACTATCGAAGCACCCCACACTTTACAACACAGAGATCCCCCTGGTCTCTGATGTTAGACGGACCTCGTCGGGATGTCAATCCCGCAGCCAGCAGCTGGACTCCAGAGCCTTATGATCCTGCTGGTACCCAGGTATGGCGAACAGTGAACAATGACCAAGCCAGCCAGAAGAGGAAAGCCAAGACCCGAGTCATAGCTCAAGGGAGTTTTGTCCTGGTCCGAAACCGGCGTGGCGGATGCAAGTTTCGTACAAACTATGAGCCTGGTCAATGGACTGTAGTATCGACTAATGGCACCGCCATCGCAGCTCAACGAGGTGACGAGACAATCACCCAGAATGTATCCTGGTTTAAGAAAACAACAAGCCCTGATGTCGCCGATGTGATGGCGAGCCCGGTGACCGGGTCCGTTGATATGGTCGAGGATAGTGTCGTCAGACAAGAGCACGGCTCGACTGTGTCCGCACCGTCCTCTCCTAGGACCACTGGCGCTGAGACAAACGTATCCATCCTCCCAGGGCAGCCAAGTGGTGCTATGGAGAGTCAGCACAGTAAGCCATCGCGATACCACCTCAGACCCAACCCCAAGTCAAGCCAAAGATTCACAGACATCATTTGTTAATTTCTTTTGGTTGTTTTGAAGGCTAACTTGGGAAGTGATGTAGCGGTCTAGATGCTGCAGAGTGAATGCCCCGTTACCCCTTGGCCCGGAAGGGTCACCACACTTTGTAGCACTCTCTGGCCAGGATTGGCCAGAGAGCATAAATAAACAGGCGGAGGTCACTTGTGACTTCTGGCCCGCAGACTGACAGTGGTGTCTTTATGTGTCTCTTTTCCGCACTGCGCTGTGGGACCCAGTCTAATACAACGACCCCGATAATTTAGGCAACCCCCAACACAGTGGACGGCCTTTTGCAAAGCTGGACTGATGACCTTTCAGATGTTTATTGCTATATTTGGGTATTGAACTGGTACAGAGGAGGTGCAACCAATGCCCAGATAGTGTTACCAAGTTTAACAAGCATTTGCAATGCAATAGGTCTCGCATTAGTAAAATTTAGAGTTTTTGATGTGTCAAATAATAATGCAATAGTAATGTTAACATTTTTATTAAAGTGATATTTAACAGTGTAGTTAGTGTTGCTTAAAGAAAACATAGGAACATGTTGGTATTAAAGGAAATTATACAATAAAGTAAAAGCTGCTTTTGTAATTCTATGTCAGGACCGGAGGCGAGGATTATGCCTTCTTTCTTCACTTTATTTTATACAGCAGCGTGAAAGAACCAACAAAACTACGTTTCCCATGAACCAAAGGGAAAAAGGTAGTCATTTGTAACAACCAATCAAAAAACAAGAAAGTGTCCAATCAGGGTCTGAAATGCTCCACATAGTCCCTTGTCAGTGTCCTGTTCTCTCTTTCTTCGCTGCTGCGCAGCCAGTTAAGTTCCCTCATATTCTTCTCAGGTTTGAGGGGGGCTTGTCATGTATTGAATGTTATTATTGTGCTGATTATCTCTATTGTTTATACTGTATGCGCGTTTTGTTAGGCGGCGCCGCCGGTTTCGGTGGAACGCCGAGTTTTCCTGAGGTATTTTTTCCGTTTGAAGTATTTCGACGCGCAGTTGCGAGGTGAACGCGTTCCGCGTTCCTCTGTGATGCGCCGCGGGAGAAGGGGGGTTTTCCCTCTCTCCTACGCGGTGTAGAGCTGGTGTTGGCTTCGGTCCTCCCGCCGCCTGGGGGCGCGGGAGGCAGGGATTAACGCGTCGCTTCTCTGGAGTTTTCAAACTGTTTGCCAGAGACGCTCGCGCAAATCCTTACGGAGCTCTGGGCTGGAGGACGCCGTTTGACACGGTCTGTAATTGGCGCGCGAGTCATTTAATAGTTGCTCGCGGCCGCTACTTCAGAGATATTTAACGCTCGTGCCAGTACTAGGGTCACGAGTCCTGTATTTGCGCTGGAGCGCGCTGACGCCTCCTAGGAGGTCCTGTATTGGCCTTTTAGGCCTGTTTAAGAGGACATTTACCAGCCCAGTTGTGAATTGCTTTTAAAAAAATTGTGTTTGCCAGCTTTTGTCCCCGTGGGGCCAGTCACCCTATTTAATTGTGCTCTATACCACGTGCACACAGAAAATTTAAACTCTAAACTGACACCCAGTTTTGAAGACGGCCATTGCGGCTTAATTAAGATTACCCCTCCCGTAGTCGTGATGGAATTTTATGACGACTTCCATGAGGAAGAGGAGGAGGACCCCTTGGCAAACATGTCTTGGGGTGACTCTTTCTATGAGGCGGTGGATACCTCAATTTACAGGGCAGTGGACCAGGCCATTTCCCCCTTAGAGGATAGGCTCACACGGAAGATAGAACAAGCGTTCTTGCGCCTGGAGCGTAGACCTGTTACCTTACCTGCCCCGTCTCTGGTCAGTCCGGATAACACGGCCCCCCCCCCTTCTAAACGCCCTTGTGCTTCAGGGGTGGATGTAGATGCTTTTGAATGCCTCAAACAGGCTTTTATTGAAAGTCACCCTGCCACGGGTTCGGGGGTCTCCCCGTTGCCTCTCCCTTCCTCAGGAATATCAGGTCCTTCGGGGGATCCCGATGCCAGCCCATCTCGTCCATGGCTTCCATCTCGGCCTTCTCAGGCCCCTCTGGACTCTGCAGTACCCTCAGACCCGCAACCACGCCCAACTTCGGATATGTTAGATTCAAACGACATTGTGCACCCTCGTTCATCGGACTGGGTGCCTGCCGAGAAAGTAGCGACTTATGTCGCGGAACATATTAGGAGGCCTCTGGAAAAAGAGGCGAGGAATTGCTTGAGAGCTGAATGTCCGCGCCCTTCCCTTGAGGGTAAGGTGGCGCTTACACCGGACATTGATCCTAGAATGACTACCTTTTTACAAAAATTTATCAGGGATCCTAAGAAAGGGATTGATAGGTCTTGGAGGGCCTGCCAGGATAAACTTTTGGATGTCTTAGGTCCTGCCACCAAAATCCTGGATATGACTGAGGAAGCAAAGGCTTCTGGTTCCTTAATCTCTCCTGAGACACTATCCGGCTGGGCTCAGCGGGTATTAGTTTTTCTTGGCAATGCCAACTGCGCCCTTTCTACAGAACGACGGAGGTCTCTCCTTATCAAAATAGACCCGAAACTCGGCGACCTTGCTGATTCAGAGGCGGGTGCCGTTGCTCAGGGAGGTCTGTTCGGTGAACCCTTCATTAAGGAGTTGGGCAAGTTTGTAAATCCTTTTACCTCTTTGGATAGGGCCCAGTCCACTATTAAAAAGGTGTTCCCTCGTGTTTTTCGAGGGGCCGGTCGAGGGAGGGGCCGCTCGACAAAACCATCCAACAGGCCAGAGAGGCCCCGGACAATATCAGGACCAGTCGAAGTTTGGCAACTTCTACCCTACCAGAGGTCGCCGTGGCAAAGGCAGAGGTTTCAGAGGAGGAGCATCCAACACAAACACTGGTGAGTGTTTGCCTTTTTTCCCCACAAAGTATAGGGGGGAGGTTGGCCAGTCATTACGAGGCATGGTTAGCCATCACACACGATGCTTGGGTGCTTCAAACAGTGAAGGGATTCCATATAGAGTTTGTCGGAAATCCAGTACAACATGCTCCTCCACGGCCCATTCAGTTTTCAATATGCGATGCAGACCTGGTGGACGAGGAAGTAACCTCCCTTCTCACCAAAGGTGCAATTTCACGCATGTCCTTACATCCGCGCGGGTTCCTCAGCAACATCTTTATAGTCGACAAGACCGACGGGGGCAAACGCCCGGTCATAAACTTAAGCGACTTCAACGAATATGTGGTATACCGCCATTTCAAAATGGAGGGTATTCATCTTCTGCAAGATGTTTTGCGTCCCCTAGATTGGATGGTCCGCTTGGACCTAAAAGACGCTTATCTGGTAATCCCGATTTTTCCTCCCCATCGCCGGTTTCTGCAGTTTGCCTGGCGTCGTCAGGTTTACGAGTTCACAGCTCTCCCTTTCGGGCTCTCTTCAGCGCCCTGGTGTTTCACCAAGGTCCTCAAACCGGCTGTGGAATTTTTGAGAGCGCGAGGCGTCAGACTGATTGTTTATCTGGACGACCTCCTCTTGATGGCGCCCTGCCCCCATCTTTTGATGGAGCAGCTTCATATGACAGTGACTCTTCTTCAGGATCTCGGCTTTGTGGTCAACGGGAAGAAATCTCTTCTGCACCCGGCTCAGTCCGTTATCTTCTTGGGGTTCGTCATAGACTCAACCTCCTCTACTCTGAGTTTGCCGGCAAAAAAGCTGACAAAAATTCATCACGAATTGCGTCGAGTCCTGGCCGCTCAGCGGGTGTCACTTCGCCAACTGGCACATGTAGTAGGGCTTCTCTCAGCTTCCATCCAGGCGATTTTTCCGGGTCCTCTACACTACAGGGGCCTCCAATGCCTCAAGGCGTATTTCCTTCGCAAAGGTTTTCCATACTCCCACAAGATCATCTTGTCCGACGAAGCCCGGAGCGAAATTCAATGGTGGTTAACCCACATGGAGGCGTGGAACGGAAGAGCAATCTTCGGGGCTGTTCCGGATCTGGTTATAGAATCCGACGCGAGTAGGCTTGGTTGGGGCGCTCGGTGCGGAGATATTTCCGCGGGAGGCTTGTGGTCTCCAGAAGAACAGAAATTACATATAAATTGTCTCGAGCTTCTGGCAGGCTCGCTTGCCGTAAGATGTTGGACAAGAGATTCCGTGCAGTCGTGTGTGCTCCTGAAAATGGACAACGTATCAGCGGTCCGTTATATCAATCACTTGGGAGGCACCAAGTCAAAGGCGCTATCCGATCTAGCGGCGAGTTTTTGGCAGTATTGCCTGGACAGTCATGTATCTGTCACGGCGGAATATCTCCCGGGCCGCGACAATGTGGAGGCGGATTTCCAATCCCGTCACTTCCACGACTACAGTCTTTGGAAACTGGACTGTTCGGTGTTTGTTTCCCTCAACAGCCTTTGGGGTCCGTTTACAGTGGACCTTTTTGCGTCCCGCCTAGACCATCAGCTCCCGAAGTTTTTCAGTTGGAGGCCCGATCCTCGGGCGATGGCCACGGATGCGTTTCTCCAGGATTGGAGCAAGGAATTGGGTTATGCGTTCCCCCCCTTCGCGATGATCACCCGATCCACGGCTCAAGTCCGCAGGCAACAAGCGGATTTAGTCCTAATCACCCCTCTATGGAGGTCTCAAGTGTGGTTTCCAGTTCTTCTGGAACTTTCCTGGGATTTTCCAATCCTACTCCCCCGTCTTCCTTTCCTTCTCTGGAGCCTAGACGGCTCTCCTCATCCTCTGATTGCCACGAACTCATTGAATCTCATGGCGTGGAGGATTTCAGGGGTAGATGGCAAACCCTGGGGCTTTCGCGAACAGCTGAAGAGCTCATCTCCAAGGCTTGGGCGGACAGTACAGTTAAGAGGCACAAGTCCGCATGGGGCAGATGGGCCCATTGGTGTATGCGAAGGGGTTTCGATCCCTTGGTCACGGATGTGGTCCATGTCGTGAATTTTTTGGCGCGTCTTGCGTCGGATGATATGGCCTACCGGTCAATTAACACTTTCAGGTCGGCCATCTCCTCAGGCCATATCCCGGTGGCAGGGTCGCCGTTTGGGGAGCACCCGTTGGTCTGCAGACTCTTGAGAGGCATTCGCCTCTCCTTGCCGCCGGAACCACGGTATTCGGCTTTATGGGATGTCAATCCAGTTTTGAATCTTTTCCTTTCATGGCAACCCAATAGGTTTCTATCCCGTAAAGAGTTGACGGCAAAGCTTGCAATGCTCCTTTGCCTGGTGTCGTGCCGTCGGGTGTCGGACGTCAGGGCCCTAGATATTTCTGGTCGAATATTCACCCCTGGTGGGGTGGCCTTTACACTTTTGCTCTGTACCAAGTGTCACACGAGGGTTATTTCTTCCCCGGAATTCCCGGACTCTCCTAAACTTTGTGTTGTGCGCTGTCTCAAGGCGTACGAGGAAATGACGGAGGAATACCGTCCTCCTGGAGAGCGTCAGCTTCTCATTGCGCTCCGCAAGCCTTTCAAAGCGGTTTCCTCACCACCATTGCTAGATGGGTTCGTTGGGTGATGTCTGAAGCAGGCATTAGCCTCAGACTGTTTGGAGCGCATTCTGCAAGAGGAGCTATGGCATCGAAAGCCTTCGGTTTGGGTGCCCGCTTGGAGGATATCCTTAATGCGGCGGATTGGTCCTCGGATTCCACCTTCAAGCGTTTTTACTTTAAGCCAATTCTGAATATGGCTCATCTGGTTGTGGGCAAGCTTTAAACAAGCATAATCCTCGCCTCCGGTCCTGACATAGAATGAAAAAAAATTTCCTAGCTAACGTAACGGAAAGTTCCAATTCTATTAAGGACTCGGAGGCGAGGATTATCCCGCCCTATGCTCTTGGAAGAGACCCTCTCCGTATGGAAGTAAGTAAAGTTTTTTCGCATTGGGTCCTCCTGTTGTGGAGGCTATGGGGGATGGCATCTCTTCTGTTTAGCTGTATTGATGTTTTCTCTTGCTGAAAAGTTTTTTTCCTAGACGCTGATTACTAGGGTTGTACTTTCCTCTGGTAATGCTCCTTCGTTTGTTGCAGGTTCCGATACCCACAAACAAGATTCCTAAAGATGAGGATTGGGCTGTCTTCGCACTCCGAAAGAGGAGAACAGGACACTGACAAGGGACTATGTGGAGCATTTCAGACCCTGATTGGACACTTTCTTGTTTTTTGATTGGTTGTTACAAATGACTACCTTTTTCCCTTTGGTTCATGGGAAACGTAGTTTTGTTGGTTCTTTCACGCTGCTGTATAAAATAAAGTGAAGAAAGAAGGCATAATCCTCGCCTCCGAGTCCTTAATAGAATTGAAACTTTCCGTTACGTTCGCTAGGAAATTTTTCATTGTGGGTGTTTTCAACATGACAGTAATGTTTTACAAACAAACTGGTATGAATATATTTGCTCATGGTAATGCATTTTGCAAAATACTTGCTTAACATTGGTTATTACATCGTTGTGTATGCGTACTCGTGCACATTTCCTGTCCTTGGAGTTTTGCTGAGGACGCCATACGTGTGCACAGCGCCGCCTTTGTACGTACGCAGATATTATGTGCGCGTTGCGGGGAGCTGAGCAGCTTTGGAGGACCAACATTGAAGTAGTAAAATAAACTGTAAGTTATTTTTAAACAATAATGAGTAAGTGTGTGGCCTGTAGCATGCAAAGGCTTTGGGC
Organism: Triturus cristatus; assembly: GCF_964204655.1. Lineage (NCBI taxonomy): Eukaryota > Metazoa > Chordata > Amphibia > Caudata > Salamandridae > Triturus > Triturus cristatus. Next base: position 1,187,433,043 of record NC_140579.1, read on the forward strand.
TTGTGTTAATTAGCAGCAGAGGTTTTTGCTGGTGGTTGCAAACGCAGTAAAGCTGAGTGTTAGATTAAAGCGGCGTTGGTTACAGCAACGGCCTGGACTGTGTTAGTGACTTGAAAGGTTGGGAACTGAGAACGTCGCTATTTTATCCATTGCGGCTAACCTCGGCAGTGGATTGCAAATTAGAGGCAATAAAAAGGAGAAACGGTATGAGTGCTTTCTGTTTTAACCCATTGTGGCATCGTACGGGTTCATTATGGCTGTGCTGAGACTGAAAGGAGGTAGAAGGGTGGCTGATGCCAGGCAGCGTATTATTGCCAGAGGTGGCTAGGAGTATGGAGGGGGCGAATGGTGAGCGGGCATCCAGGGTTTGGGAGATTTTAGTTATGCCCTAGGGGGATGGCAAAGTGTTCTAAGCTTTATGAGTGGTGAGGGGTATGGGAGAGGTGCAAAGCAGGAAGAGCTCGCTAGGAAATCGGAGGGCTGATCAGGGAGTTTGCTGGGTTATTGTTGTTTGTGAGCGGGCCCTTATATGTTGACAATGGAGGGTAAGTGCGGCTGCTGAGTGCTAGGCTATATGTACACAATATTAAGCTTTGTGTAGCGGGTGAGCTAGAGCTGTAACGGGCCTTGAGAGTATGCAAAAAAATGTATGTACTGCCTTTTCAATGTAGCCATCCAGATCACATATCTTTTTGACTGCTGCCCCTTCCAAGTTCTTGCCTTGCTTACGTTTGACCATCATCAAATCCCAGTGACTCCAAGAGAAAGGGAATACAAAAACAAAAGACAGAACCACCAACAAATGACAATAAGTGCTTACAAATAGATCAGGATGAGTGAGCTTGAGACGGGGCCACTATCAGATGGAATCCTAATTGGGAAAAGGGGTTACCGCAAAGTACCGTGGGGGGTGTATCATTACAATTTGGCGACGTTCGATGGGATTGGAGTTACCTCACCTGACTTCACATTTCTTCAAGATTTGATATATTTTTCACAATTCGTTTTAAAAGAAAAAAAGAAAAAAGAAGAAGAGAAAAAGAAAAAGAAGGAGTACTACATATAGCAGTTCTATGTAATGGAGTAAGCAGAGTGAGGAACTGCTTATTTTTTAATGAAGTGAAGATTTTACTAAGAACTTGAAAGATTCAATTCAGCGCCACAGAAGACGAAGGAAGCAAATTAAAAAAAAAGGAGCAACAGCATCGATGTTTTCACTGAACGCGTGCGCACTTAATTTGTGATTTTTCATTGCGGAGCAATATATCAACTTTATTCACAAAGGTAATCATCGAACTATTACTTGCGATAGTGACAGTTGGAAGTTCTTCAGTACATCTTACGAGTGCAGAGACGTTCCAAGGCGGCGTTCCAGCTTGCGTCGGACATCTTCTATTATCGAGCTGCACGACGAGGAAGACGGAGATCGAATTCCAAAGCAAGCAGAAGACAACGTCAGAACGTCAATACATCACCACGTTAGGTCACGCAGCATGAACGTACGCGACCGCCATTTTGAAAATGGTGCTATATAGAATAATTCATCTTTACGCCCTGTACGCTAGAAGACCTACATCACAAAAGAACTAGTGAGTGCTCCGGTTTGCTTCTTTTGAAAGCGGTGCTTTATAGAATAACTCATGTTAAAGAGAGCACCGTACGCTTATTGTTATCAAGTTCATAGCAATTAAAAATAATTATATTGTTTACTCATATTACGGTGATATGCACACCATAATTTAACAAGTGCATGTCATTCTAAAGCGTAATAAAATATACGGTGATATGCATGTCCAAGTGAATTAGCAGCAGACCTTTTATGTGCATATCAAATACTATTCATTCACGGTGATTTGTACAAAAAGCAATGTCTACAAGTAATTTTAGAACCCATACATGTCATATATAATTTATTGAACTTAATTTGATGAAGTTATTTATATTTGTAAACATTTCACCTTAGAAGATACCTACTACTATTATATATATGGCTACTCAAGGGTGTGGTTTAGGTTTGCCAGTTCCATTTTTAACTCGCCCTGGAGATCCTGTATTAAAATGGTTAGATTGGAAAGATTACTTCCTTAATTATATCTCAGCATTGGAGGAGGAAAATGAAGATGAGTTTACTCCCTCCAAAAAAAGGAAAATGCTTCTGCATAGTTTGAAACCTGAAGGATCTAGAATATATCACCAAATGGAAAAAAAAACTAGATCTAGCGAAGATTCTAATGTATTTTTAGGTGCATTACATAATCTTGATGCCTATTATCAACCCACAGTGTGTGTGGATATTAATAGATATGAGTTTTTTCAGCGGAAACAGCAAAAAAATGAATCAGTAGAAGATTAAGTTTCTGCGTTGAAAAAGCTTTCGGTTAACTGTCAATTTGAAAATCTCCACGACAGTTTCATCAGAGATCAACTCGTAATGCATTCCAATAATAGTGCAATACAGGAAAAACTATGGGTTTGTGGTGATTCACCCTTAAATGAAATCATAGCCATTGTTAAAAAAGGTGAGATGTCAAAAAGACGTGCACAAATGACTTGAAAGAAAAATGAGGATAGTAATGTTGTCAGTAAAGTATCTGCTAACAGAAGTACCAGTAAAAATATTGGAAAAAACAATTATAAAGATCTTAGCAAGAAACAAGTTAGTTATAACAAAAATGATTACCAAGACAAACGACCAACATGCTACAGATGTGGCTATAAAGGTCATACTGCAAGAGATAAGTGGTGCCCTGCCTTAAAATCAAAATGCAGTTATTGTGGCGTTATTGGTCATTTCACCAAAGCATGCAGGAGAAAGATCAATAAGAGCAGAAAAAAAAATGTGGATTGTGTTGATGAGGGTAAGGAAGAAGTTGTTGATGATAATGATCTTTCTAGTGATGATGAAATTCTTTGCATTGATGATTTCATAGAAACAGCTAAAGTAGTTTTGAATGTTGGTTCTTCAAGAAAAAAGAAACCTGTGTGTGAAATAAACATTGGGGGAGTAGATTTACAAATCGTACCTGATTCAGGTTCACCCTATACTATCATTCAACGTACAGTATGGGAGAGTAAATTCAAAACAGTTATTGGACAGAGCTTAAAACCCCCTGACATACAATCTGTAACTTACACAGGGCAAAAAATTCCGATGGTCGGATTTGTTGAAGTTGTCTTCAAATTTAAAGACAGAAGCACTATAGGCAAATTGTATGTTGCAGAAAATGTACCTTCTGTGCTAGGCTGGATTGATCAAGGTGAACTGGGGATTATACTCAACCCCAATACTCATGATCAAGTTTTACTATTGGATGAACCAGATAAACATTTTGTGGATGACATGATCAAACAATTTCCCGGTGTATTTTCTGGAGAAGTAGGAAAGTTAGATGGTTTTGTACACAAAATAATTCTCAAGGACAATGCCGTACCTGTAGCTCATAAAGCTAGGAACATCCCATCCTTGTCGCCAAATTGTAATGATGACTCCACGAAGATATCAGATAAAGTTGAGAAGTTTATTGGAAGTAAGCAGGTACATCTGATAGCCAGCATGACCACACTATATCTGACTCCCTCTATCAACACTCCAGAACTACACGTAGGTATCTAGCAACAGTTACCATAGCAATGGTCACAGTAATAGCTGAGATACCACAAGGGGGTGACCAAACCAGATTCCTCCAGTCTCTGATAGGTGCAGGAGGGCCCGCCTTTGGCCAGGGATTTGCTCAGGAGCGGCCGGTGCTTTGGGTCTTGGAAGTGTGCTTTAAGCGCTCTGAGGCCAAGAATAAGAAGCAGGTGTGTCAAGGGGCCACATCCAGCCCCACTCGATCCTGGGACTTAAAGTCCCTCCATTTAGCTTATCATTCACATACAACAATAAACTTCATCATACTAGGATGAAGGCACCAGCTTTGTTCATATTGAGAGTGGAAGGAGAACATACACAGTGCTTTTGCCTGACCAACAATGAAGCAACTATGAGAAGAAAAAGAGGACAGACAGAGCATTGACCAACAGAAACGGACCAAGATGGTTAGACAATAGACAATTCCTTCCGGTCATAACGCACACTTTATAGTCCAGGACGTTCTCTATATCATCTGTACCCTTGCTCACCATTGCTGACCCCCATAGACAAACAGTCTTTCTATCCTTTTATCTGACACTCATCTCTCTCTCCCCTTTCATTACTCACTCATTTCACCTCCACTCTCTCATTCTCACCCAGTGCATTTATTTGATTTTCTGCTTCTCTAGGTCTCTTCAGCTATAATACCAACATTTCATTCTCGGTCTCTCTCCCTCAGCCTCGCTCTCATTCCCCTCAATCCATTTTACTGTCTCCCTTTTAATTCTCCCTCCCACTCTTCCCCTCTCTCTCATTTTCCATATTACTCGTTGTCTCTCACTCTCCCTTCTCCTCTTTCGTTTCCCCATTTCCCTCATCCCGATCTCTTTCCCTTTCTAACTTTCTTCCTCTGTTTATAAATCTACCCTCTCTATCTCCTCTGTCTGCCATTTACGCTTTCTTTCATTCTTTTTCTAACTTCAATGTTTTTATTTTTCTCAATATCTGTCTCCACTTTGAGTTTTACTTCAGTTCTATTAGAAGCCTTGCAAATTCTCACTTTCTTCAAAGGATTTCTCCCTTTCTTCAATGGGTTTCGGTCCTTGTGAGTACTTTAAGTTCCTACGTCTTCCAAAGGTGATTCGGCAAAGTGAAGGGACCTTGTGTTAGCCCTGGTAGTGGATAGACCCAGAGCTTGATTTCTAGTTGAATGGTAGTGGAAAAGCCACTTATTCCTGGAGGAAGCGTTGAAACCAGAGGAGAATTGACTGGTGTTTACTTTACCGCACTATCTGTTTCTTTTAGGAAACCCCATTTGTGGGTTTCACTGTAGATTTAGCACTAGGTGTCCGCTAACTTCTAAATAAAGCCACAGACTTCTGAACCGGTAGGGAGCTAAGGAGTGTATACAGAATTAATCCACCAATTCCTTATTCTTACTGACGAGGAAAATTCTAAGATCCTCTTCTCCATCCACACTTTCTTTCATCATTTGCTGTTTACTCTTTTTCTCCCTTTGTCATCTCCTTTCTCCCCATTTTTGTTTCCCATCCTTCACTTTCTCTACACAGGTCTATCATTCAACCTTTCTTTCCACCCAATCTTTCATTTCCCTCTGTTTGTTTCTCCATCCCTCTCCCTGTCTCTCCTTTCCTTTGGTCTCTCTTTCATTTCCTTTTTCCTCTCTCCTCTCCCCTTTCACCCCCGGATGGAGGGTGAATGAGTTTTCTTTCTTTTTTTGTTTTTTTACAGCGATGCCACTGAAAAACAGTTCTTTCTTTTTATCCATTTCTATTCAGATTTTTTCTTAATTGCAAAATCATTTAAAACTTTTGTGTTTCTTGGTGTTTTTCTCTCATTCTGCACGGTATTTGAATGAAAAACGCCTAATCTCAATCTGAGAAAAAAGGCAGTAGGCACCTGGCTTGTCTGCCCGGTCATTGTGATCTGCTGTGGAGGAAAAAGGCCTCCTCCGCACACCAAAGACTTGTTAATTGCACTGCTCAAAAGACGTCCCTGCCTCAAAGGCTCACTGTCACCTTCAGAGACCCTCGAATGAAAGAGGTTCACCACATGATGTGCGTTCTGCAGCCGTCTTATTGTCATTCTGCAAATAGTAATTAATAGGCCTAATATGTGGATGGCTCAGACTACCTCTCACCTGAAGCAGCAGCAGTCTACTGGAAAAATCAATCCAGGTATATGGAGTTGCATGTTCCACAGACGAAAACAAATGGCCCACTAGCTGGCCTCTTCCACAGGTCCCTCGAGCACCGGCTGATTGCCTGCCCTGCCAATCCGACCCAGTGTATCCTGTGTGTCTTGCACTCAAGGAGAGATCAGCAGTCATCACAGGGGCTGGTGTGTTTGCTGAAGCGGCACATGCATGGAGAATGCGCACTAAATGTGAACTGCGATTTCCAGCAGGCTGAATTCTTGTGCATTATATAGATATGGAGACCATCTTAGACCACTGGTTATAACTTGCCATCTTGGCAACAGCCTTCTTACAAGGCAATTGTGCTACAATGTTGCTTCAGCTAGGACCTGATGCTTGTTTCCAGAATCCCTTTACTGAGATCAGTTGCAAATTGAACTTTGTTTGTATTGATGAGTGCAGGCCATAGCCAGGAGAATTTGTTTCAGGGGCCCTGGCTTGGGGTGAGGAGTGTGGGGGAGGGGCCAGGGGGGAGTTTGTCTCTTTAACATGTTTACAATAATGCTGCAATACCAGGGAGATTTTGAAGCATTCATTGTATTTTATTGCAGTTTTTGACTAGAGTACTGTTCTCTACCAAGAGTTTGGGGAGAAGGGTGTGGCAAATAGTGCCTATTAAGGCATGTGAAGCCGAAGCTTAATATAGTTTGAAGACAGTTTTATAGAAGAATGGTCTCTCCATGGAATTGCTAGGAGAATTCAAGTCAGTTTTTGCACATAAAGCATGTTAAACTGGGGCATTGCTTGTTCAGTAAGTTTGGTGGGGGAGAGTGAGAAAAGATTTTCCAACAATCACGCTGCCATATAAGAATTAAAATACATTATACCGCAAGAGGCGTGCATGAGAGTGGCATAAGGGGCAGTAGAAAGGAAGAGGAATGTGGTTTGGTAGCGACACTAATTGAGAGTAAACACAACATTTTGTGAAATAAACAATTTTAAAGACTTTGAAAGACTCGAGTGTGTGTGTTTTTATCTGAGCCCATGGGAAAATCCGACAGACACCTCACCATACCGACTAAAATCATCAGTATCCAACTATTTACCAGAAAATACATTTATTAAGGGGGTGTAACATCCCAAACACCCGCTGAAGGTATGCCCCTGATGTTTAATATCTTTGTAACAAATAAGAATATATATCACCAAATGTATGTGTGGTTTATGTATGCTTCCTCAAGGAAGTTTTGTCATATATTGTGGAAAATGATCCATTAAAAAGCAATTGGACTGATAACATTAGAAAATATTAGATTATAAAATTAAGGGGCTGAGTACGAGTTTAGCTCTCCATGGAACAGCCAAACTTGCGTTGGCGGTGCGGTGGCTGTTGGGAACCGCCGCACCAGCGGTCCGACTGCCGTATTACTAGTACGGCAGTCAACCTACAGTGAACCGCGGCAACCGCCAGGGATCCGCGATCCCCGGTGGTGGTGGTCTAGGAGAGCAGTATGCTTGGCAGTGCACCTGCGGCACCATCAAACATATTACGGATTTCCCCACCGCCAGCCTTTCCATGGTTATTTTGTCATTATGTAACCCGATAACCTTGCAGCCAGCGAAACTGGACAAACATCGTATATTTGGAGAGGTCTCAGGTTTCAAGGTCAATCTCCAAACATCTGAGCTCTTTAATCTCTCTATCTCTCCCTCTCACAAACTTATTCTATGCTCTCAGTTCCCCTTCTTTTCGACAGAGGAGGCCATCACTTACTTGGGCATCCAAGTTGCGGAAACTCTCCCCAAAACCCTTGCCTTAAATCATAGCACTCTCATCTCCCAGACGAACTAGACCTTATCCTCTTGGAGCAGACTCCCTCTATCGTGGACCAGTCGTATTGCAGCTGTCAAAATGACAGTGCTTTATGTCTTCCAAACGATCCCTTTAGTCCCCCCCCCCGACTCTTCACTCACTACAATTGGCTATTAATAGATTTATCTGGGACAGGAAAAAACCGGGCCTTCACCATAAACTACTATGTTGCCAGAAGCAGGATGGAAGTTTTGGGCTTCCTTGGATTTCTCTATATTACCAAGCCACACAGCTTCGCTACATAGTAGAGTGGAATTGGTCCCTCTCGGAAAAACACTTGTACTTCATGGATCAAGCAGTTGCCGGTTCCAATATCTGCAGGGAGTTTTGGCTGCCCCGCAGACATCACGCTTGGGGGCTGTACTCCTCACCAGTTACAAATTCAACACTGATGGTGTGGAACTTTGTAGCCCTAAAGCACGATTTAAAGATGTTTCCCTCCCCAATGACACCAATCCTCAATAACCCTCACTTTTTACCGGGACAAAACTCATACGTGTTCAATCGATGGCGCGACAGCGGGTGCAAATGAGAGGGCTCTCTTTTTGATCAGAGTGGGATTATCCCCTTCGACCAACCTAGACTAGACTATTCTCTACTCATGTCAGATTTGATCCCTTATTTACAGCTGAGACATTGGGTGATGTCGTCAGGATGTAAGACGGGGTCATCCCTGACCACCTTCGAGAAATGGCTGCATCTTAAAGGGGACGATAAAGCATCTTATCACTGACCTATATGTTTTACTCTCTAATGACGGCCCCATACTAAGGGTCGTTATTTTGTTTCTAATATTTCAAAATGCCCTTTCCGCCCAATTAGTGTTGCACACCTGGCTATGGATGTAATCAGAGCCACTGGAATGATGCGATTGTGCAGCCGTGGTGATTTTTGCACAATTATAGATTTGCCGCATTTGCCACATTATCCATCATCTGCAGCATAGTCTGCAGATTTTAACAAAAAAACAAATTTTGTTTGTAGCTCAAACGGTTCAAAAGTTTCAAAAAATATAGCAACACATGTTGATAAGGAGTGTGTAGCGTTCTAGATGCTGCAGAGTGAATACCCCCTTACTCCTTGGCCCGGAAGGGCCACCACACATTGTAGCACTCTCTGGCCAGTCGTGGCCAGAGAGCATAAATAAATGGGCGGATGTCGCTCGTGAATTCCGGCCCGCAGACTGACTGGTGTCTGTGTGTGTCTCTTTTCCACGCTGCGCTGTGGGGCCCAGTGTACTACAACGGCCCTGATAATTTAGGCGACCCCCAACACTGGCAACGAGGGTGGGCGTGCCACCCTGCACCTGCATCCTCGAAGCGTTGCCCTGCTCCCGGCCCGTCGGCCTGGCGGAGCGCTGTCCGGCGTGTGCGGCGCGCTGGAAGAAGAATCGTCAGTGGTGTGAGAGGCGCGTGCCCCGCTACGGCGTACCTACTACTCATCGCTCCTGCTGCGACTGGAGCCTGAGGTACGAGCTGGCCTGTGCCCCTCATCGACCCCATGTGTCCTGCTAGACGCTGGAGCTCCTGGTGCAGCGCCGGTCACATCTACCAGTGAGCGCATGCGCAGAAGCGTCCAGGCTGTCTCTGCTCTCCCCCGTGTGACCATCACACACCACCTGCAGCGCCTCACTCTCACAGTGCCGCTTCTGCAGGAGTGGAAGAAGTTGCGCTCAGATGCGGTCAGGGGCCCCAGTTTGTGATCAGGAGGCTGGTTTGTGCCTTAGCAGCCGCCCAAAGGCTGCAAGTCAAATAAAAAAAAAAAAACAAAGCCACAGAGAAGGACACAAATACAGTGAAGGGCATCCCATACCCACAGGTACACGGGAGGCAAAGAAACAGTCAAGCAACTGCCAAGGCAAACACAACCAGGGGCAGTACACCACTCAAAATCACGCCCAGAGCAGCCTGAGTCGCAGAGAGCACACGCAAGAATGAACAACAAAGCTGTGCAAGCAGCACCGCAACCACCGCCGCCTGCCCAGCAGGGGGGGCCACCAGTCGCCCAACAGACGGTGCAGCATTCGCAGATCAATGCCCTGCCCCCATTCAGTGAACTTATTGACCCGGCCACCGCTTCCCCCCGATGGACCGTCTGGATCAGCAGGTCAGACAATTATTTCACAGCGACACGTGAAACAGATGGGGCAGTAAAACGGTCGCTGCTGTTGCATTTTGCGGGGGAGGAGATATACAAGCTGTTTCTGCACCTACCCAACACCGGGGCACCCAACGACTACAATGCAGCTGTGACAGCCCTGAACTCCCATTTTTATCCTCAACTCAACCTTGATTACAAAAGATTTAAATTGCGACAAGCACGGCAGAGAGAAAGGCAAATTAATGGACGCATTTTATGCGCAGCTCAGGGAACTAGCCAGCACATGTAGGGACGATGAGCAAAACAAAGAGGTACAGGCCCAGATGATACAGGGGTGCAGAAACAAGAACCTCCGGACCCTTATCCTGTGTCAACCTGGCATCACCCTTGAAGATATCTTCATCCTGGCGCGATCCCACGACCTATCGGATGCCAGGGCAACAGCGATGGACATAGCCATAACACAATAGGGTGAAAAACCTGTGGCTGTCAAAACTGAAAGAGCAGACGCTGTGCGCACACCGACCTGAGGTGCTTGAGGGAGATGGCCGAACAGGAGTACGCAAAAGGCGTGTTGTGGATATTGTGGAGGAGAAGAACCTCGCCAGGAAGAATGCCGCGCGCAAGGCCGTACGTGCTCGAAATGCGGCACCCCCAATCACTTTGCAGTGGAGGAGGAGCTGAGTAGGACCACGGAGTCGAGGTGCCCGAGGGAGGAGATCACCATCCATCTCAGAGAAACACCTGTCACTAGAGGACCATGAAAGCCAAAAACAGCCCGGACAACAGTGCGATCACGACAGTACCTGGAAGATTCCTCCACAAATGACGAGGGCGCATGCTACCCCATATCATTCGCTAGCGACCTCAAGCGGAAGAGATGCCCCCAACCTACCTGCGCCATTGAGATCGCTGGGTCACCCGTCACTGCCCTGATTGACACGGGTGCATCCGTTAACGTGATTGGGTGTCAGCAATACAAACGCCTTAATCCAAGACCCATGTTAGTTCCGTCACACGTGAGAATATTCACCTATGGCAGTCAAACGCCTCTACCCTTCAAAGGCAAGATAGTAGTGCCAGTAAAATCTGAAAACCACTAAATTACCACTACGTTCCATGTGGTTGACCGCAAGGCTGACATCCTAGTAGGGAGCCACACGGCCGAAGATCTTGGCTTAATCACCCTTGCCAACACAGTCAAGACCCTACAAATGGAGGATATCCTGGACATGTTTCCGCAACTGTTCAGCGGATTAGGGTGCTTAAAAAGGCCCCCGATAAAGCGGCATATTGATAAGGCGGCCAAACCTGTCGCGCTGAGACATCGACGAATACCGTTTCATCTCAGGCCCCTCGTCGAACAAGAACTTCTAGACCTCGAACGTCAAGGAGTTATAGAAAAAGTCACTAGCCCAACTCTGTGGGTCTCGCCCATGGTGATACAACAGTTGACGACATACTGGTGGACTTAAACGGATCACATTGGTTCTCTAAGCTGGATCTCAATGCAGGGTACCATCATTTGAGGCTGGTGGAAGAGAGTAGATACATCACAACCTTTTCAACCGATATCGGCCTGCGCCGATACAAAAGGCTGAATTTCTGAATGTCCTCGGCGGCGGAAATATTTCAGAACACAGTCCGTGAGCTGTTGTCAGGTATCCAAGGGGTGCTCAACGTGAGTGACATTATCTTAATACATTCCGCCACCATTGAGGAACATCACCGCCACCTCAAAGCAACCCTCCAATGCCTGGCAGACCATGGAGTCACCCTCCATAGAGAAAAGTGTTCGATTTGCCAGAAGGCCGTAGAGTTCTTCAGATACGTATTCAACCAAGACGGGGTCACGGTAGACCCTCGCAAGTCACACGCCATTCAACAAGCGCCTGTCCCCACGACAGCCTCGGAGATCCTCAGTTATCTCTGGATGGCCACCTACTGCGGGTTGTTCATACCTAACCTGACCACACTGGCAGAACCCCTGAGAGCTCTGACGAAGAAGGATGCCAGTTGGAAATGGGGCCAAGACGACGAACAAGCGTTCCAGAAGATCAAGACGGCGCTGCTGGGTAAAACAACCGTGGCATATTTTGACATGACTCGGATGACTGAACTCTTGGTGGATGCCAGTCCCGTAGGGCTGGGAGCGCTCCTGACCAAAGAAACAGAGCCAGGGAAGTGGGCTCCACAGGTATTTGCAAGCAAGGCCCTCACTCCAACGGTGGCTCACTACTCCCAGATCGAGAGAGAAGCGCTTGCAATCAAGTCGGCCTGCAACCACTTCCACCTGTACGTAAGTGGACATCCCTTCAGAGTTGTGACGGACCACCAACCCTTACTTTCACTGTTCGGGGGATCACGCTGCATCCACTGCCAAGAATTGAACGCTGGGCGATTCAATTTCAGCAGTACCAGATAGAGGTGGTGTACCGACCCGAGGCAAAGAATCCGGCAGACTTTCTATCACGGCACCCCCTCCACCCCCGAGACGACCGTAGAGGAAGGAGAACGAGAACAGAAGACAGAAGAATACATTGACATGATTTCGCAATGGGCATGCCCACGTGCTCTGACAATGGACGAGGTCAAAGAAAAAACCAGCACAGACCCTGTGCTCATGAAGGTACTGGAGTCGATCCAGAAGGGATCCTGGAGCAATTTCCTTCACGGTGCCAATGGCTGGGATGGAGCCGACCGAGACTGCCTTGGAAAACTCTGTCAGGTGCGTGATGAGCTAAGCGTCGCACCTGAAGGCGTAATGCTAAGAGGATCTCGGATTGTCGTCCCCATAAGCCTCCAAGAACGAGCCACGATCTTTGATCATGAGGGGCACCAAGGAGCCACCAGAATTAAATCACGGATGAGAGAGAAGGTGTGGTTCCCTGGACTAGAAGTGTCCGTAGACGCCGTGGTGAGAAATTGCCGGCCTTGCCAATTAACCAGTGGTCAAGAACACCCCGCTCCTGTAATCACCGATGAACCTGCAACTGCTCCCTGGTCGCGAGTGTGCCTCGACTTTGGAAGTTTTCTGGACGGACGGGTAACTGCGGTATTGATCGACAGCTACACTAAGTATCCCATCGTGGAAACAATAGCATCTACCGCCTTCATGCATCTACAACCTGTTCTGGAAAAAACGTTTGCATTATTCGGACTACCTCAGGAAATCAAGGCCGATAACGAGCCCCCATTTCAAGGAGCTGAATTTAAAAACATGCTCGAGTCACTCGGAGTACACCATCATCGCGTCACTCCCCAATGACCACAAGCCAATGGAGAGGCAGAACGTTTTATGCAAACACTGAACAAAACCATCAGAATTGCCGTGTCGGAACAATCCGACCCTGAGCCTGCTGTTCATAGATTCCTACGGGACTATCGAAGCACCCCACACTTTACAACACAGAGATCCCCCTGGTCTCTGATGTTAGCTGGACCTCGTAGGGATGTCATTCCCGCAGCCAGCAGCTGGACTCCAGAGCCTTATGATCCTGCTGGTACCCAGGTACGGCGAACAGTGAACAATGACCAAGCCAGCCAGAAGAGGAAAGCCAAGACCCGAGTCATAGCTCAAGGGAGTTTTGTCCTGGTCCAAAACCGGCGTGGTGGATGCAAGTTTCGTACAACCCATGAGCCTGGTCAATGGACTGTAGTATCGACTAATGGCACCGCCATCACAGCTCAACGAGGTGACGAGACAATCACCCAGAATGTATCCTGGTTTAAGAAAACAACAAGCCATGATGTCGCCGATGTGATGGCGAGCCCGGTGACCGGGTCCGAAGATATGGCCGAGGATAGCATCGTCAGACAAGAGCACGGCTCAACTGTGTCCGCACCGTCCTCTCCTAGGACCACTGGCGCTGAGACAAACGTGTCCATCCTCCCAGGGCAGCCAAGTGGTGCTATGGAGAGTCAGCGCAGTAAGCCATCGCGATACCACCTCAGAACCCCAAGCCAAGCCAAAGATTCACAGACTTCATTTGTTAATTTCTTTTGGTTGCTTTGAAGGCTAACTTGGGAAGGGATGTAGCGGTCTAGATGCTGCAGAGTGAATACCCCGTTACCCCTTGGCTCGGAAGGGTCACCCCACTTTGTAGCACTCTCTGGCCAGGCGTGGCCAGAGAGCATAAATAAATGGGCGGAGGTCGCTCGTGACTTCTGGCCCGCAGACTGACAGTGGTGTCTTTATGTGTCTCTTTTCCGCACTGCGCTGTGGGACCCAGTCTAATACAACGACCCCGATAATTTAGGTGACCACCAACACAGTGGACGGCCTTTTTCAAAGCTGGACTGATGACCTTTCAGATGTTTATTGCTATATTTGGGTATTAAACTGGTACAGAGGAGGTGCAACCAATGCCCAGACTGTGTTACCAAGTTTAACAAGCATTTGCAATGCAATAGGTCTCGCATTAGTAACATTTAGAGTTTTTGGTGTGTCAAATAATAATGCAATAGTAATGTTAACATTTTTATTAAAGTGATATTTAACAGTGTAGTTAGTGTTGCTTAAAGAAAACATAGGAACATGTTGGTATTAAAGGAAATTTAACAATAAAGTACAAGCTGCTTTTGTAATTGTGGGTGTTTTCAACATGAGAGTAATGTTTTACAAACAAACTGGTATGAATATATTTGCTCATGGTAATGCATTTAGCAAAATACTTGCTTAACATTGGTTATTACATCATTGTGTATGCGTACTCGTGCACATTTCCTGTCCTTGGAGTTTTGCTGAGGATGCCATACGTGTGCACAGCGCCGTCTTTGTACGCACGAAGATATTATGTGCGCGTTGCGGGGAGCTGAGCAGCTTTGGTGGACCAACATTGAAGTAGTACAATAAACTGTAAGTTATTTTTAAACAATAATGAGTAAGTGTGCGGCCAGTAGCATGCAAAGGCTTTGGGCTTGTGTTAATTTGCAGCAAAGTTTTTTGCTGGTGGTTGCAAACACAGTAAAGCTGAGTGTTCGATTAAAGTGGCGTTGGTTACAGCAATGGCCTGGACTGTGTTAGTGACTTGAAAGGTTTTGAACTGAGAACGTCGCTATTTTATCCAATACGGCTAACCTCGGCAGTGGATTGCAAATTAGAGGCAATAATAAGGAGAAGTGGTATGCGTGCTTTCTGTTTTAACCCATTGTGGCATCGTACGGGTTCATTATGGGTGTGCTGAGACTGAAAGGAGGTAGAAGGGTGGCTGATGGCAGGCAGCGTATTGTTGCCAGAGGTGGCTAGGAGTATGGAGGGGGCGTATGGTGAGAAGGCATCCAAGGTTTGGGAGATTTTAGTTAAGCCCTAGGGAGATGGCAAAGTGTTCTAAGCTTTACGAGTGGTGAGGGGTATGGGAGAGGTGCAAAATAGTAAGAGCTCGCTGGGAAATCGAAGGGCTGATCAGGGAGCTTGCTGGGTTATTGTTGTTTGTGAGTGGGCCCTTATATGTGGACAATGGAGGGTAAGTGAAGCTGCTGAGTGCTAGGCTATTTGTTCACAATATTAAGCTTTGTGTAGCGGGTGAGCTAGAGCTGTAACGGGCCTTGGGAGTATGCAAAAAAATTTATGTTAGTATGCAGCGGTAAAGGGTATTTTGCGAGGAAAGAACTTTGTAAAAAAGGATTGTGTGTAAGAAGAAAGATTGTACAGGTGAATATGGTAGTAGGGATACACTTGTTTCTGGCTATAGTCTGACTGAAACCCTGCTAATCAGGGCCCCAGCCTCTCTGTTCTCTCTAAACAACTTGAAGTGCATATTAGATGCACTAGTGATTGGATACTGTGGTACCTTATGAGCCCCTAGTATATGGTACCTCAGGTACCAAGGGCATAGGTACTCCACAGGCCTACCAGGGGCTGAAGCATGTATTATGCCACCCCTGGGAAGCAGACTAAATCTGACACTACAGGCCTGCTACTGCAGCCTGGGTGAGGTAGTGTTAGCACTCCTCACTGAGGTATAGGTTCCCTATATCTCACCTTACACCTACATATAAACCTATCAGTCACCCCTAAGGCAGGCTGTGAGAAGTTGGCCTGGCATATGCTGGTCACTAGTTATAGTGGCCACCTTGCACCAGTCCAATTCGACTCTTACGGTAGATAGGTTTAAGACAACCTTTTAAAGAAAGCTATCCTAGTGGTAGCTTTTAATCTCTTGAATTACCAAAGGAAAGGACACCACACAGGTATATATATCAAATATATATGAATTTATTTCTAGACACACTCTACTAATCTCTTTATGAGATTAGAAGTCAGGAACATATGCAAATATCAACGTTTCACAATAAGTTAAGCGCAAATATGGCTGGGGCCCTAGGGGCGCACCAGACCATATACTAAAAAAGAGGTTTAGGAAAGTCGACTTGCAAGGGGACAAAGCCTAGGGCCTGTAGAATCGCTGGGGCTTCACTAATCCACCCAAGGCAGGTAAGATGCGTGCAGTGTGAGAACACAGCCGCGAGTTCCTCTTTGATTTCAATGGAGCAAGTTACTGTTGGATTTTTAAAGTTTAAGGGTACTTCTAGAGAGTCTACAAGCAAGCCACTTACAAGGTACGTAGTTCGGGGGCCAACACTCACAGGAGCACTGGAGTGCACGAGTTACCTCACCCAGGGAAGCCGGGAGCATAGGTGTCTTTTGGTGTCGGGTCGCGTCGTCGTTTTCTATGGAAGCCGAAGAAGTTTTGCTGCTTGCGAAGACTGCAGAAGTGTCCGGTGGAATCCAAGGCTGGATTCAAGATGAAGACCACCTGAAAGTAGAAGGGACAGTGTTCACAGTCACTTGCCAGTGACCCGAGGCCAGGAAGATGGATGCCCACGGAAGTCGGGTGATTTCAGGTGATCAAGGGTGTTTTGACTCTTCAGCCACGAGGTTCAGGAGGTATCGACGATGGCCAGGAGCTGGATTCGGAGCGTCCCATGAAGTCTGCAGCTTACTGAGGTGTCGGCAACCAGATTGGAGCCAACAAGCCTTGGCAACAGCAAGTCTCATGGAAATCAAAGAAAGTCAGCGGTTCAGACCAACAAGGTCTGAGGGACTATCCCAGCAAGGGTAAGTCAGGGCCGGCCTAGAGCAATCAGGGGAGCCCTTTGATTTGATGAGAAAGACTTCAGGGGACCCACAAGCCAACCGGCAAGGGATCTCAAAGATGCCTCATGAGGATTCGCTTCACAGGAGCCCACGGTCACTCGGGATGATGTAGGACTCTGATTTTCAAGGGAAATCCTGCTAGAGGCTTGGAACACATGTGGTCCAATGCACAAGCTCGTAGAATGTCGTGAAGGGGATGCACTTGACAATAGTGCGCGGTACCCGGGTATTGCTGTTCCTCGTCACTCGTGGGGTCCACACACCTCAGCTCTGCTGGGGACTCACAATGGCCGTTGAGAAGTCAGGAAATCCACTTTCTGGGCTGCAGGGACTTTCGACTCTAGCTGGCGCGGGAAAGTTTGCGACCGTTGATTCAAATTTTTGGTGCCTGACAAGCAGGGGAGTCACTCCTTGACTCCAAGGGAGATTCTTCCACCTTCCAAAGGTAGTGGAATGTCGAAGGGCCAGGATTCTTCTTGTAGAGCGTCGTCCAGGGATATCTTATTTGCAATGGCAATGTTTCCCTATCTTATACTAAAGGAAAGGGAGGGACTAGCTCTATGACCACTCCTCTGGGAGGGTTAGGGGAGTGGGTGGTTACACCCACTTCTCTTTGTCCAGTTTCGCGCCAGAGCAGGGGCAGGTAGCCCCTGAACCGGTTTGAGCTGGCATATGCACAGAGGAGCCTACTGCTCCCCCAGTGCAGGACTTCAAAGCACTCTAGGAGTGCACCCACCCAGCCCCAATACACTAAATCCTGTCTGGAAGGTGGTTACACCTCCCTGTGACAGGATGCCTATTGTTGGGCCTCCTCCACTGCGAGTTTCAGTCAGTAGCAGGAGGGCAGCCCAGTGTCTGTGCTGGTGGCATCCATTTTGTGATGCCAGGGCTCTTTCAGATTTCTACCGTGTTTCCACAGTAGGTACATGTCTTCCCCTCTAGAAGGGTGGGATCATACTCCCACACCAGTTACTGGTGTGGGGGTATGATTCCAAGTTGTTTGACACCAAACACGACATGTTTTGATGTAGTCATTCCAAAGTTAGTATTTACCGCTAGATTCTAATGCACTTAAGAGTATATGGTTTAACCACATCCACAAACAGCCACAGAGAATAGACCCTGCCAGCTTCAGAGGGGCCCTGCTCATGCAGAGGCACCCCTCACAATATAAACCAAGCACCCTGCCCTCAGGATTGATAGGGCCTGCCTTAGGGGTGACTGATAGGTTTATGTGTGTGTGTATGGTGACATATAGGAACCTATACCTCTGCAAGGAGTGCTAACACTACCTCACCCAGGCTGCAGTAGCAGGCCTGAGGTGTCAGATTTAGTCTGCTTCCCAGGGGTGGCATAATACATGCTTCAGCCCCTGGTAGGCCGGTAAAGTACCTATGCCCTTGGTACCTAAGGTACCATATACTAGGGGCACATAAGGCACCACAGTAACCAATCACTAGTCCAACTAATATGCACTCCAAGTCGTTTAGATAGAACAGAGAGACTGGGGCCCTGATTAGCAGGGACCCAGCCTGACTATAGCCAGAAACCAGTGTATTCATCAGAAAAAAAAGTGGGGACAACATAAGTGCAGACCCTACTCTCCTACAGTGTCTGTGAGAGTCTGTAAGAGAGTGTGTATGAGAGTATGTGAGAATCTGTGAGAGTCTGTGAGAGAGTGTCTGTGAGTGTCTGTGAGAGTGTCTGTGAGAGTCTGTGAGAGAGTGTCTGTGAGAGAGTGTTTGTGAGAGTCTGTGAGAGAGTGTCTGTGAATGTCTGTGAGAGTGTCTGTGAGAGAGTGCTTGTGAGAGAGTGTCTGTGAGAGAGTATCTGTGAGAGAGTCTGAGAGAGTGTCTGTGATAGTGTCTGTGAGAGTCTGTGAGAGTGTCTGTGAGGGTCTGTAAGAGAGTGTGAGAGTCTGCGAGAGAGTGCTTACGAGAGAGTGTCTGTGAGAGTGTCTGTGAGAGAGTGTCTGTGAGAGTGCCTGTGAGATTGTCTGTGAGAATGTCTGTGAGAGTGTGTGAGAGTCTGTGAGAGAGTGTCTGTTAGTCTGAGAGAGTAGCTGTGAGTGTCTGTGAGAGAGTATCTGTGAGAGAGTCTGTGAGAGAGTCTGTGAGAGAGAGTCTGTGAGATTCTGTGAGAGAGTGTCTGTGAGAGAGTGTCTGTGAGAGAGTTTCTGTGAGAGTGTCTGTGACACAGTGTCTGTGAGAGAGTGTCTGTGAGAGTCTGTGAGAGTCTGTGAGAGAGTGTGAGCGAGTCTGTGAGAGAGTGTCTGTGAGGGAGTATCTGTCAGAGTCTGTGAGAGTGTCTTTGAGAGTCTGTAAGAGAGTATGAGAGTCTGCAAGAGAATGCTTGTGAGAGTGTCTGTGAGAGAGTCTGTGAGAGAGTGTCTGTGATAGTGTCTGCGAGAGAGTGTCTGTGATAGAGTGACTATGAGAGTCTGTGAGAGAGTGTCTGTGAGAGTCTGTGAGAGTGTCTGGGAGAGTCTGTGAGAGAGTATCTGTGAGAGTCTGTGAGAGTGTCTGTGAGAGTCTGTGAGAGAGTGTCTGTGAGAGATTGTCTGTGAGAGAGTGTATGTGAGAGAGTGTCTGTGAGAGAGTGTCTGTGAGAGTCTGTGAGAATCTGTAAGAGAGTGTGAGAGTCTGCGAGAGAGTGCTTGTGAGAGAGTGCCTGTGAGAGAGTCTGTGAGAGAGTGTCTGAGAGTCTGTGAGAGTGTCTGTGAGAGTCTGAGAGAGTCAGAGAGAGTGTCTGTGAGAGAGTATCTGAGCATCTGTGAGAGATTGTCTGTGAGAGAGTCTGTGAGAGTGTGAGAGAGTGTCTGTGAGAGAGTGTCTGAGAGTGTCTTTGAGAGTGTGTCTGTGAGATAGTGTCTGTGAAAGAGTGTCTGTGAGAGAGTGTCTGTGAGAATGTGTGAGAGATTGTGAGAGAGTGTGAGAGTCTGTGAGAGAGTGTCTGTGAGAGAGTATCTGTGAGAGTGTCTGTGAGAGAGTTTCTGTGAGAGTGTCTGTGAAAGAGTGTCTGTGAGAGTCTGTGTGAAAGTGTCTGTGATAGAGTTTCTGTGAGAGAGTGTCTTTGAGAGTCTGTGAGAGAGTGTCTGAGAATCTGTGAGAGAGTGTCTGTGAGATTCTGTGAGAGAGTCTGTGAGAGTCTGTGAGAGAGTGTCTGTGACAGAGTCTGTGAGAGAGTGTCTGTGAGAGAGTGTCTATGAGCATCTGTGAGAGTGTCTGTGAGAGTCTAAGAGAGTCTGAGAGTCTGCGAGAGAGTGCTTGTGAGAGAGTGTCTGAGAGACTCTGTGAGAGAGTGTCTGTTAGTGAGTGTCTGTGAGAATCTGTGAGAGAGTGTCTGTGGGAGTCTGTGAGAGAGTATCTGTGAGAGTCTGTGATAGAGTCTGTGAGAGTCTGAGAGAGTGTGAGAGAGTGTCTGCGAGAGAGTGTCTGAGAGTCTGTGTGTGAGAGTCTGTGAGAGTCTGTAAGAGAGTGTCTGTGAGAGCGTGTCTGTGAGAGTGTATCTGTGAGAGAGTGTCCGTGAGAGTCTGTGAGTGAGTGTCTGTGAGAGAGTGCCTGTGAGAGTCTGTGATAGATTGTGAGAGTGTCTATAAGAGTCTGTGAGAGAGTGTCTGTAAGAGAGTGTCTGTGAGAGAGTGTATCTGAGAGAGTAACCATGAGAGTCTGTGAGAAAATGTCTGTGAGAGAGTGTCTGTGAGAGAATGTCTGTGAGAGAGTACCTATGAGTGAGTGTCTGTGAGAGTCTGTGAGAGAGTGTCTGTGAGAGTCTGTGAGAATGCCTGTGAGAGTCTGTCTTTGAGAGTCTGTGGAAGTCTGTGAGAGAGTGTCTGTGAGAGAGTCTGTGAGAGTCTTTGAGAGAATGTCAGAGTCTGTGAGTCTTTAAGAGAGTGTCTGTGAGAGAGAGTCTGTGAGATAATGTGAGAGAGTGTCTGAGAGTGTCTATGAGAGAGTGTCTGCGAGAGTCTGTGAGAAAGTGTCTGTGAGAGTCTGTGAGAGAGTGTCTGTGAGAGAGTGTCTGAGTGTCTGTGAGAGAGTGTCTATGAGAATCTTTGAGAGAGTTTCTGTGAGAGAGTGTCTGTGAGAGAGTGTCTGAGAGTGTCTGAGTGTCTGTGAGAGAGTGTCTGTGACAGTGTCTGTGAGAAAGTATCTGTGAGAGTCTATAAGAGAGTGTCTCTGAGAGAGTGTCTGTGAGAGAGTGAGAGTCTGTGATAGAGTGTCTGTGAGAGTCTGTGAGAGTGTCTGTGAGAGTCTGATGGAGTCTGTGAGAGAGTGTCTGTGAGAGAGTGTCTGTGAGAGTCTGTAAGAGAGTGTCTGTGTGAGTCTGTGAGAGTGTCTGTGAGAGAGTGTGAGAGAGTATCTGTGAGAGAGTGTGAGAGTGTCTGTGAGCATCTGTGAGAGAGTGTCTGAGAGTCTGTGAGAGAGTGTCTATGAGAGTCTGTGAGAGAGTGTCTGTGAGTCTGTGAGAGAGTGTCTGTGAGAGTGTCTGTGATAGAGTGTCTGTGAGAATCTGAGAGAGAGTGTCTGTGAGTGTCTGTAAGAGTGTCTGTGAGAGAGTGTCTGTGAGAGTGTCTGTGATAGTGTCTGTGAGAGAGTGTCTGTGAGTCTGTGAGAGAGTGTCTGTGAGAGTGTCTGTGAGAGAGTGTCTGTGGGAATCTGTGAGAGAGTGTCTGTGAGTTTGTGAGAGAGTCTGTGAGAGAGTGTCTGTGAGAGAGTATCTGTGAGCATCTGTGAGTGTCTGTGAGAGTCTAAGAGAGTATTAGAGTCTGCGAGAGAGTGCTTGTGAGAGAGTGTCTCTGAGAGACTCTGTGAGAGAGTGTCTGTGAGAGAAAGTCTGTGAGAGAGTGACTATGAGAGTCTGTGAGAGAGTGTCCATGAGAATCTGTGAGAGAGTGTCTGTGGGAGTCTGTGAGAGTGTGAGAGAGCGTCTGCAAGAGAGTGTCTGAGAGTCTGTGAGAGAGTCTGTGGGAGAGTGTCTGTGAGAGCATGTCTGTGAGAGTCTATCTGTGAGAGAGTGTCCGTGAGAGTCTGTGAGAGAGTGTCTGTGAGAGAGTGTCTGTGAGAGTAACCGTGAGAGTCTGTGAGAAAATATCTGTGAGAGAGTGTCTGTGAGAGAGTACCTGTGAGAGAGTGTCTGTGAGAGTCTGTGAGAGAGTGTCTGTGAGAGTCTGTGAGAGTGCCTGTGAGAGTCTGTCTTTGAGAGTCTGTGGAAGTCTGTGAGAGAGTGTCTGTGAGAGTCTGTGAGAGTCTTTGAGAGAATGTCAGTGTCTGTGAGAGTCTTTGAGAGAGTGTCCGTGAGAGAAAATCTGTGAGATAATGTGAGAGAGTGTCTGAGAGTGTCTGTGAGAGAGTGTCTATGAGAGAGTGTCTGTGAGAGTCTGTGAGAAAGTGTATGTGAGAGTCTGTGAGAGAGTCTGAGAGAGTGTCTGTGAGAGTGTCTGTGAGAAAGTGTCTGAGTGTCTTTGAGTGTCTGTGAGAGAGTGTCTGTGAGAATCTGTGAGAGAGTTTCTATGAGAGAGTGTCTGAGAGAGTCTGCGAGAGTGTCTGAGTGTCTGTGAGAGACTGTGAGAGTCTGTGAGTGTCTGTATGAGTGTCTGTGAGAGTCTGTGAGAAAGTATCTATGAGAGTCTGTAAGAGAGTGTCTGTGAGAGAGTGTCTGTGAGAAAGTGTCTGTGAGAGAGTGTCTGTGCGAGAGTGTCTGTGAGAGTCTGAGAAAGTGTCTGAGAGTCTGAGAGTGTCTGTGAGAGTCTGTGAGAGAGTGTCTGAGAGTTTGTGAGTGTCTGTGAGAGAGTGTCTGTGAGAGTTTTTGAGAGAGTGTCTGTGAGAGTCTGTGAGAGAGTCTCTATGAGAGTCTGTAAGAGAGTGTCTCTGAG
Source organism: Triturus cristatus (assembly GCF_964204655.1). Lineage (NCBI taxonomy): Eukaryota > Metazoa > Chordata > Amphibia > Caudata > Salamandridae > Triturus > Triturus cristatus. Next base: position 1,187,455,722 of record NC_140579.1, read on the forward strand.
AGAGTGTGAGAGGCTGTGATAGAGTGTTTGAGAGAGTGTCTGTGAGAGTCTGAGAGAGTCTGTGAGAGAGTGTTTGTGAGAGAGTGTCTCTGAGTGTCTGTGAGAGTGTCTGAGAGAGTCTGTGAGAGAGTGTCTGTGAGTGAGTGTCTGTGAGAGAGTGTGAGAGAGTATCTGTGGGAGTGTCTGTGAGAGAGTGTCTGTGAGAGAGTGTCTGTGAGAGATTGTCTGTGAGAGTGTCTGTGAGAGTCTGTGAGAATGTCTTAAAGAAGCTGTGAGAGTCTTTGAAAGAGTGTCTGAGTCTGAAACCGTGTCTGCGAGAGAGTGTCTGTTAGAGTGTCTGTGAGAGTGTCTTTAAGAGGCTGTGAGAGTCTTTGAGAGAGTGTCTGAGTCTGAGAGAGTGTCTGTGAGAGGCTGTGAGAGAGTGTCTGTGAGAGTGTCTTTAGGAGGCTGTGAGAGTCTTTGAGAGAGTGTCTGAGTCTTAGAGAGTGTCTGTGAGAGGCTGTGAGAGAGTGTCTGTGAGAGTGTGTGTGAGAGATTGTCTGTGAGAGTGAGTCAGTGAGAGAGTCTGTGAGAGTCTGTGAGAGAGTCTGTGAGAGAGTGTCTGTGAGGGAGTGTCTGTCAGAGTCTGTGAGAGTGTCTGTGAGAGTCTGTAAGAGAGTGTGAGAGTCTGCAAGAGAATGCTTGTGAGTGTCTGTGAGAGTCTGTGAGGGTGTGTCTGTGATAGAGTGTCTGCGAGAGAGTATCTGTGATAGAGTGACTATGAGAGTCTGTGAGAGAGTGTCTGTGAGAGTCTGTGAGAGTGTCTGTGAGAGTCTGTGAGAGAGTATCTGTGAGAGTCTGTGAGAGAGTATCTGTGAGCGTCTGTGAGAGAGTGTCTGTAAGAGTCTGTGAGAGATTGTCTGTGAGAAATTGTCTGTGAGAGAGTGTCTGTGAGAGAGTGTCAGTGAGAGTCTGTGAGAGTCTGTAAGAGAGTGTGAGAATCTGTGAGAGAGTGCTTGTGAGAGAGTGCCTGTGAGAGAGTCTGTGAGAGAGTGTCTGAGAGTCTGTGAGAGTGTCTGTGAGAGTCTGAGAGAGTCAGAGAGAGTGTCTGAGAGAGTATCTGAGCGTCTGTGAGAGATTGTCTGTGAGAGAGTCTGTGAGAGTGTGAGAGAGTGTCTGTGAGAGAGTGTCTGAGAGTGTGTCTGTGAGATAGTGTCTGTGAGAGAGTGTCTGTGAGAGAGTGTCTGTGAGAATGTGTGAGAGATTGTGAGAGAGTGTGAGAGTCTGTGAGAGAGTGTCTGTGAGAGAGTTTCTGTGAGAGTGTCTGTGAGAGAGTTTCCGTGAGAGTGTCTGTGAGACAGTGTCTGTGAAAGAGTGTCTGTGAGAGTCTGTGTGAAAGCGTCTGAGAATCTGTGAGAGAGTGTCTGTGAGATTCTGTGAGAGAGTCTGTGAGAGTGTGTGAGAGAGTGTCTGTGACAGAGTCTGTGAGAGAGTGTCTGTGAGAGAGTGTCTATGAGCATCTTTGAGAGTGTCTGTGAGAGTCTGAGAGTCTGCGAGAGAGTGCTTGTGAGAGAATGCCTGTGAGAGACTCTGTGAGAGAGTGTCTGTTAGAGAGGATCTGTGAGAATCTGTGAGAGAGTGTCTGTGGGAGTCTGTGAGAGAGTATCTGTGAGAGTCTGTGAGAGAGTGTCTGTGAGAGCGTGTCTGTGAGAGTGTATCTGTGAGAGAGTGTCTGTGAGAGTCTGTGAGTGAGTGTCTGTGAGAGAGTGCCTGTGAGAGTCTGTGATAGATTGTGAGAGTGTCTATAAGAGTCTGTGAGAGAGTGTCTATGAGAGAGTAACCATGAGAGTCTGTGAGAAAATGTCTGTGAGAGAGTGTCTGTGAGAGAATGTCTGTGAGAGAGTACCTATGAGAGAGTGTCTGTGAGAGTCTGTGAGAGAGTGTCTGTGAGAATCTGTGAGAATGCCTGTGAGAGTCTGTCTTTGAGAGTCTGTGGAAGTCTGTGAGAGAGTCTGTGAGAGTCTGTGAGAGAGTCTGTGAGAGAGTGTCTGTGAGGGAGTGTCTGTCAGAGTCTGTGAGAGTGTCTGTGAGAGTCTGTAAGAGAGTGTGAGAGTCTGCAAGAGAATGCTTGTGAGAGTGTCTGTCAGAGTCTGTGAGAGAGTGTCTGTGATAGAGTGTCTGCGAGAGAGTGTCTGTGATAGAGTGACTATGAGAGTCTGTGAGAGTGTCTGTGAGAGTCTGTGAGAGTGTCTGTGAGAGTCTGTGAGAGAGTATCTGTGAGAGTCTGTGAGAGAGTATCTGTGAGAATCTGTGAGAGAGTGTCTGTAAGAGTCTGTGAGAGATTGTCTGTGAGAAATTGTCTGTGAGAGAGTGTATGTGAGAGAGTGTCTGTGAGAGAGTGTCTGTGAGAGTCTGTGAGAGTCTGTAAGAGAGTGTGAGAGTCTGTGAGAGAGTGCTTGTGAGAGAGTGCCTGTGAGAGAGTCTGTGAGAGAGTGTCTGAGAGTCTGTGAGAGTGTCTGTGAGAGTCTGAGAGAGTCAGAGAGAGTGTCTGTGAGAGAGTATCTGAGCGTCTGTGAGAGATTGTCTGTGAGAGAGTCTGTGAGAGTGTGAGACAGTGTCTGTGAGAGAGTGTCTGAGAGTGTGTCTGTGAGATAGTGTCTGTGAGAGAGTGTCTGTGAGAGAGTGTCTGTGAGAATGTGTGAGAGATTGTGAGAGAGTGTGAGAGTCTGTGAGAGAGTGTCTGTGAGAGAGTTTCTGTGAGTGTCTGTGAGAGAGTTTCCGTGAGAGTGTCTGTGAGACAGTGTCTGTGAAAGAGTGTCTGTGAGAGTCTGTGTGAAAGTGTCTGAGAATCTGTGAGAGAGTGTCTGTGAGATTCTGTGAGAGAGTCTGTGAGAGTATGTGAGAGAGTGTCTGTGACAGAGTCTGTGAGAGAGTCTCTGTGAGAGAGTATCTATGAGCATCTTTGAGAGTGTCTGTGAGAGTCTGAGAGTCTGCGAGAGAGTGCTTGTGAGAGAGTGTCTGTCAGAGACTCTGTGAGAGAGTGTCTGTTAGAGAGTATCTGTGAGAATCTGTGAGAGAGTGTCTGTGGGAGTCTGTGAGAGTGTATCTGTGAGAGTCTGTGAGAGAGTGTCTGTGAGAGCGTGTCTGTGAGAGTGTATCTGTGAGAGAGTGTCTGTGAGAGTCTGTGAGTGAGTGTCTGTGAGAGAGTGCCTGTGAGAGTCTGTGATAGATTGTGAGAGTGTCTATAAGAGTCTGTGAGAGAGTGTCTGTGAGAGAGTAACCATGAGAGTCTGTGAGAAAATGTCTGTGAGAGAGTGTCTATGAGAGAATGTCTGTGAGAGAGTACCTATGAGAGAGTGTCTGTGAGAGTCTGTGAGAGAGTGTCTGTGAGAATCTGTGAGAATGCCTGTGAGAGTCTGTCTTTGAGAGTCTGTGGAAGTCTGTGAGAGAGTGTCTGTGAGAGAGTCTGTAAGAGTCTTTGAGAGGATGTCAGAGTATGTGAGTCTTTAAGAGAGTGTCTGTGAGAGAGATACTGTGAGATAATGCGAGAGAGTGTCTGAGAGTGTCTATGAGAGAGTGTCTGTGAGAGTCTGTGAGAAAGTGTCTGTGAGAGTCTGTGAGAGAGTGTCTGTGAGAGTGTCTGTGAGAGAGTGTCTGAGTGTCTGTGAGAGAGTGTCTGTGAGAATCTGTGAGAGAGTTTCTGTGAGAGAGTGTCTGTGAGAGAGTGTCTGAGAGTGTCTGAGTGTCTGTGAGAGACTGTCTATGAGAGACTGTCTGTGAGAGTCTGTGAGTGTCTGTGACAGTGTCTGTGAGAGTCGGTGAGAAAGTATCTGTGAGAGTCTATAAGAGAGTGTCTCTGAGAGAGTGAGTCTGTGATAGAGTGTCTGAGAGTCTGAGAGGGTGTCTGTGAGAGTGATAGAGTCTGTGAGAGAGTGTCTGTGAGAGTCTGTAAGAGAGTGTCTGTGTGAGTCTGTGAGAGTGTCTGTGAGAGAGTGTGAGAGAGTATCTGTGAGAGAGTGTGAGAGTGTCTGTGAGCATCTGTGAGAGAGTGTCTGAGAGTCTATGAGAGAGTGTCTATGAGAGTCTGTGAGAGAGTGTCTGTGAGTGTGTGAGAGAGTGTCTGTGAGAGTGTCTGTGAGAGAGTGTCTGTGAGAATCTGTGAGAGAGTGTCTGTGAGTCTGTGAGAGAGTCTGTGAGAATCTGTGAGAGAGTGTCTGTGAGAGAGTCTGTGAGAGAGTGTCTGTGAGAGAGTATCTGTGAGCATCTGTGAGTGTCTGTGAGAGTCTAAGAGAGTATTAGAGTCTGCCTGCACGAGAGTGCTTGTGAGAGAGTGTCTCTGAGAGACTCTGTGAGTGAGTGTCTGTGAGAGAGTGTCTGTGAGAGAGTGACTATGAGAGTCTGTGAGAGAGTGTCCATGAGAATCTGTGAGAGAGTGTCTGTGGGAGTCTGTGAGAGTGTGAGAGAGTGTCTGCAAGAGAGTGTCTGAGAGTCTGTAAGAGAGTCTGTGAGAGTCTGTGAGAGAGTGTCTGTGAGAGCGTGTCTGTGAGAGTGTATCTGCGAGAGAGTGTCCGTGAGAGTCTGTGTGAGAGTGTCTGTGAGAGAGTGTCTGTGAGAGTCTGTGAGAGATTGTGAGAGAGTGTCTGCAAGCGTCTGTGTGAGATTGTCTGTGAGAGAGTGTCTGTGAGAGTCTGTGAGAGAGTAACCATGAGAGTCTGTGAGAAAATGTCTGTGAGAGAGTGTCTGTGAGAGAGTGTCTGTGAGAGAGTACCTGTGAGAGAGTGTCTGTGAGAGTGTATGAGAGAGTGTCTGTGAGAGTCTGTGAGAGTGCCTGTGAGAGTCTGTGAGAGAGTATCTGTGAGATTCTGTGAGAGAGTGTCTGTGAGAGTCTGTGAGAGAGTGTCTTTAAGAGTCTGTGAGAGATTGTCTTTGAGAAATTGTCTGTGAGAGAGTGTATGTGAGAGAGTGTCTGTGAGAGTCTGTGAGAGTCTGTAAGAGAGTGTGAGAGTCTGCGAGAGAGTGCTTGTGAGAGAGTGCCTGTGAGAGAGTCTGTGAGAGAGTGTCTGAGAGTCTGTGAGAGTGTCTGTGAGAAATTGTCTGTGAGAGAGTGTATGTGAGAGAATGTCTGTGAGAGTCTGTGAGAGTCTGTAAGAGAGTGTGAGAGTCTGCAAGAGAGTGCTTGTGAGAGAGTGCCTGTGAGAGAGTCTGTGAGAGACTGTCTGAGAGTCTGTGAGAGTGTCTGTGAGAGTCTGAGAGAGTCAGAGAGTGTCTGTGAGAGAGTATCTGAGCGTCTGTGAGAGATTGTCTGTGAGAGAGTCAGTGAGATAGTGTCTGTGAGAGTGTCTGTGAGAGAGTGTCTGAGAGAATGTGTGAGAGATTGTGAGAGAGTGTGAGAGTCTGTGAGAGAGTATCTGTGAGAGTGTCTGTGAGAGAGTTTCCATGAGATTGTCTGTGAGACAGTGTCTGTGAAAGAGTGTCTGTGAGAGTCTGTGTGAAAGTGTCTGTGATAGAGTTTCTGTGAGAGAGTGTCTTTGAGAGTCTGTGAGAGTGTGTCTGAGAATCTGTGAGAGAGTGTCTGTGAGATTCTGTGAGAGAGTCTGTGAGAGTGTGTGAGAGAGTGTCTGTGACAGAGTCTGTGAGAGAGTGTCTGTGAGAGAGTGTCTATGAGCATCTTTGAGAGTGTCTGTGAGAGTCTGAGAGTCTGCGAGAGAGTGCTTGTGAGAGAGTGTCTGTGAGAGACTCTGTGAGAGAGTGTCTGTTAGAGAGTATCTGTGAGAATCTGTGAGAGAGTGTCTGTGGGAGTCTGTGAGAGAGTATCTGTGAGAGTCTGTGAGAGAGTGTCTGTGAGAGCGTGTCTGTGAGGGTGTATCTGTGAGAGAGTGTCTGTGAGAGTCTGTGAGTGAGTGTCTGTGAGAGAGTGCCTGTGAGAGTCTGTGATAGATTGTGAGAGTGTCTATAAGAGTCTGTGAGATAGTGTCTGTGAGAGTGTCTGTGAGAGAGTAACCATGAGAGTCTGTGAGAAAATGTCTGTGAGAGAGTGTCTGTGAGAGAATGTCTGTGAGAGAGTACCTATGAGAGAGTGTCTGTGAGAGTCTGTGAGAGAGTGTCTGTGAGAGTCTGTGAGAGTGCCTGTGAGAGTCTGTCTTTGAGAGTCTGTGGAAGTCTGTGAGAGAGTGTCTGTGAGAGTCTGTGACAGTCTGTGAGAGTCTTTGAGAGAATGTCAGTGTCTGTGAGAGTCTTTGAGAGAGTGTCTGTGAGAGAAAGTCTGTGAGATAATGTGAGAGAGTGTCTGAGAGTGTCTGTGAGAGAGTGTCTATGAGAGAGTGTCTGTGAGAGTCTGTGAGAAAGTGTATGTGAGAGTCTGTGAGAGTGTCTGTGAGAGTCTGTGAGAGAGTGTCTGTGAGAAAGTGTCTGAGTGTCTTTGAGTGTCTGTGAGAGAGTTTCTATGAGAGAGTGTCTGAGAGAGTCTGTGAGAGTGTCTGAGTGTCTGTGAGTGAGAGTCTGTGTGAGAGTGTCTGTGAGAGAGTGTCTGTGAGAGTCTGTGAGAGAGTAACTGTGAGAGTCTGTGAGAAAATGTCTGTGAGAGAGTGTCTGTGAGAGAGTGTCTGTGAGAGAGTACCTGTGAGAGAGTGTCTGTGAGAGTCTATGAGAGAGTGTCTGTGAGAGTCTGTGAGAGTGCCTGTGAGAGTCTGTCTTTGAGAGTCTGTGGAAGTCTGTGAGAGAGTGTCTGTGAGAGTCTGTGAGAGTCTTTGAGAGAATGTCAGTGTCTGTGAGAGTCTTTGAGAGAGTGTCTGTGAGAGAAAGTCTGTGAGATAATGTGAGAGAGTGTCTGAGAGTGTCTGTGAGAGAGTGTCTATGAGAGAGTGTCTGTGAGAGTCTGCGAGAAAGAGTATGTGAGAGTCTGTGAGAGTGTCTGTGAGAGTCTGTGAGAGAGTGTCCTTGAGAAAGTGTCTGAGTGTCTTTGAGTGTCTGTGAGACAGTGTCTGTGGGAATCTGTGAGAGAGTTTCTATGAGATAGTGTCTGAGAGAGTCTGTGAGAGTGTCTGAGTGTCTGTGAGTGAGTGTCTATGAGAGAGTGTCTGTGAGAGTCTGTGAGAGTCTGTGAGTGTCTGTATGAGAGTGTCTGTGAGAGTCTGTGAGAAAGTATCTATGAGAGTCTGTAAGAGAGTGTCTCTGAGAGAGCGTCTGTGAGAGTGTGAGAGAGTGTCTGTGAGAGAGTGTCTGTGAGAGAGTGTCTGTGAGAGAGTGTCTGTGAGAGTCTGAGAGTCTGAGAGTGTCTGTGAGAGTCTGTGAGAGAGTGTCTGAGAGTTTGTGAGTGTCTGTGAGAGAGTGTCTGTGAGAGTTTGTGAGAGAGTGTCTGCGAGAGTCTGTGAGAGAGTCTCTATGAGAGTCTGTAAGAGAGTGTCTCCGAGAGAGTGTCTGTGAGAGAGTTTGAGAGGCTGTGATAGAGTGTGTGAGAGAGTGTCTGTGAGAGTCTGCGAGAGTGTCTGTGAGAGTCTGAGAGAGTCTGTGAGAGAGTGTTTGTGAGAGAGTGTCTCTGAGAGTCTGTGAGAGTGTCTGTGAGAATCTGTGAGAGAGAGTCTGTGAGTTAGTGTCTGTGAGAGAGTGTGAGAGAGTATCTGTGTGAGAGTGTCTGTGAGAGTCTGTGAGAGAGTGTCTGAGAGTCTGTGAGAGAGTGTGTGAGAGTCTGTGAGTGAGTGTCTGTGAGTCTGTGAGAGAGTTTCTGTGAGAGTTTCTGTGAGAGAGTGTCTGTGAGAGAGTGTCTTTGAGAGTCTGTGAGAATGTCTTTAAGAGGCTGTGAGAGCCTTTGAGAGAGTGTCTGAGTCTGAGACAGTGTCTGTGAGAGAGTGTCTGTTAGAGTGTCTCTGAGAGTGTCTTTAAGAGGCTGTGAGTCTTTGAGAGAGTGTCTGAGTCTGAGAGAGTGTCTGTGAGAGGCTGTGAGAGAGTGTCTGTGAGAGTGTCTTTAAGAGGCTGTGAGAGTCTTTGAGAGAGTGTCTGAGTCTGAGAGAGTGTCTGTGAGAGGCTGTGAGAGAGTGTCTGTGAGAGTGTGTGTGAGAGAGTGTCTGTGAGAGTGAGTCAGTGAGAGAGTCTGTGAGAGTCTGTGAGAGAGTCTGTGAGAGAGTGTCTGTGAGGGAGTGTCTGTCAGAGTCTGTGAGGGTGTCTGTGAGAGTCTGTAAGAGAGTGTGAGAGTCTGCAAGAGAATGCTTGTGAGAGTGTCTGTGAGAGAGTCTGTGAGAGAGTGTCTGTGATAGAGTGTCTGCGAGAGAGTATCTGTGATAGAGTGACTATGAGAGTCTGTGAGAGAGTGTCTGTGAGAGTCTGTGAGAGATTGTCTGTGAGAAATTGTCTGTGAGAGAGTGTATGTGAGAGAGTGTCTGTGAGAGAGTGTCTGTGAGAGTCTGTGAGAGTCTGTAAGAGAGTGTCTATGAGAGACTGTCTGTGAGAGTCTGTGAGTGTCTGTGACAGAGTGTCTGTGAGAGTCTGTGAGAAAGTATCTGTGAGAGTCTATAAGAGCGTGTCTCTGAGAGAGTGAGTCTGTGATAGAGTGTCTGTGAGAGTCTGCGAGAGTGTCTGTGAGAGTCTGATAGAGTCTGTGAGAGAGTGTCTGTGAGAGAGTGTCTGTGAGAGTCTGTGAGGGAGTGTCTGTTTGAGTCTGTGAGAGTGTCTGTGAGAGAGTATCTGTGAGAGAGTGTGAGAGTGTCTGTGAGCATCTGTGAGAGAGTGTCTGAGAGTCTGTGAGAGAGTGTCTATGAGAGTCTGTGAGAGAGTGTCTTTGAGTCTGTGAGAGAGTGTCTGTGAGAGTGTCTGTGATAGAGTGTCTGTGAGAATCTGAGAGAGAGTGTCTGTGAGTGTCTGTAAGAGTGTCTGTGAGAGGCTGTGAGAGAGTGTCTGAGAGAGTGTCTGTGATAGTATCTGTGAGAGTCTGTGAGAGAGTGTCTGTGAGTCTGTGAGAGAGTGTCTGTGAGAGTGTCTGTGAGAGAGTGTCTGTGAGAATCTGTGAGAGAGTGTCTGAGAGTGTCTATGAGAGAGTGTCTACGAGAGTCTGTGAGAAAGTGTCTGTGAGAGTCTGTGAGAGAGTGTCTGTGAGAGAGTGTCTGAGTGTCTGAGTGTCTGTGAGAGAGTGTCTATGAGAATCTGTGAGAGAGTTTCTGTGAGAGAGTGTCTGAGAGTGTCTGAGTGTCTGTGAGAGAGTGTCTGTGACAGAGTGTCTGTGAGAAAGTATCTGTGAGAGTCTATAAGAGAGTGTCTCTGAGAGAGTGTCTGTGAGAGAGTGAGAGTCTGTGATAGAGTGTCTGTGAGAGTCTGTGAGAGTGTCTGTGAGAGTCTGAAGGAGTCTGTGAGAGAGTGTCTGTGAGAGAGTGTCTGTGAGAGTCTGTAAGAGAGTGTCTGTGTGAGTCTGTGAGAGTGTCTGTGAGAGAGTGTGAGAGAGTGTCTATGAGAGTCTGTGAGAGAGTGTCTGTGAGAGTGTCTGTGATAGAGTGTCTGTGAGAATCTGAGAGAGAGTGTCTGTGAGTGTCTGTAAGAGTGTCTGTGAGAGGCAGTGAGGGAGTGTCTGAGAGAGTGTCTATGATAGTGTCTGTGAGAGAGTGTCTGTGAGTGTGTGAGAGAGTGTCTGTGAGAGTGTCTGTGAGAGAGTGTCTGTGAGAGAGTGTCTGTGAGCATCTGTGAGAGAGTGTCTGAGAGTCTGTGAGAGAGTGTCTATGAGAGTGTCTGTGATAGAGTGTCTGTGAGAATCTGAGAGAGAGTGTCTGTGAGTGTCTGTAAGAGTGTCTGTGAGAGGCAGTGAGAGAGTGTCTGAGAGAGTGTCTATGATAGTGTCTGTGAGAGAGTGTCTGTGAGTGTGTGAGAGAGTGTCTGTGAGAGTGTCTGTGAGAGAGTGTCTGTGAGAATCTGTGAGAGAGTGTCTGTGAGTCTGTGAGAGAGTCTGTGAGAATCTGTGAGAGAGTGTCTGTGAGAGAGTCTGTGAGAGAGTGTCTGTGAGAGAGTATCTGTGAGCATCTGTGAGTGTCTGTGAGAGTCTAAGAGAGTATTAGAGTCTGCGAGAGAGTGCTTGTGAGAGTGTCTCTGAGAGACTCTGTGAGAGAGTGTCTGTGAGAGAGTGTCTGTGAGAGAGTGACTATGAGAGTCTGTGAGAGAGTGTCCATGAGAATCTGTGAGAGAGTGTCTGTGGGAGTCTGTGAGAGTGTGAGAGAGCGTCTGCAAGAGAGTGTCTGAGAGTCTGTGAGAGAGTCTGTGAGAGTCTGTGAGAGAGTGTCTGTGAGAGCATGTCTGTGAGAGTGTATCTGTGAGAGAGTGTCTGTGAGAGTCTGTGAGAGAGTGTCTGTGAGAGAGTGTCTGTGAGAGTCTGTGAGAGATTGTGAGAGAGTGTTTGCAAGAGACTGTGTGAGAGTGTCTGTGAGAGAGTGTCTGTGAGAGTCTGTGAGAGAGTAACCGTGAGAGTCTGTGAGAAAATGTCTGTGAGAGAGTGTCTGTGAGAGAGTGTCTGTGAGAGAGTACCTGTGAGAGAGTGTCTGTGAGAGTCTATGAGAGAGTGTCTGTGAGAGTCTGTGAGAGTGCCTGTGAGAGTCTGTCTTTGAGAGTCTGTGGAAGTCTGTGAGAGAGTGTCTGTGAGAGTCTGTGATAGTCTGTGAGAGTCTTTGAGAGAATGTCAGTGTCTGTGAGAGTCTTTGAGAGAGTGTCTGTGAGAGAAAGTCTGTGAGATAATGTGAGAGAGTGTCTGAGAGTGTCTGTGAGAGAGTGTCTATGAGAGAGTGTCTGTGAGAGTCTGTGAGAAAGTGTATGTGAGAGTCTGTGAGAGTGTCTGTGAGAGTCTGTGAGAGAGTGTCTGTGAGAATCTGTGAGAGAGTTTCTATGAGAGAGTGTCTGAGAGAGTCTGTGAGAGTGTCTGAGTGTCTGTGAGTGAGAGTCTGTGTGAGAGTGTCTGTGAGAGAGTGTCTGTGAGAGTCTGTGAGAGAGTAACCATGAGAGTCTGTGAGAAAATGTCTGTGAGAGAGTGTCTGTGAGAGAGTGTCTGTGAGAGAGTACCTGTGAGAGAGTGTCTGTGAGAGTCTATGAGAGAGTGTCTGTGAGAGTCTGTGAGAGTGCCTGTGAGAGTCTGTCTTTGAGAGTCTGTGGAAGTATGTGAGAGAGTGTCTGTGAGAGTCTGTGAGTGTCTGTGAGAGTCTTTGAGAGAATGTCAGTGTCTGTGAGAGTCTTTGAGAGAGTGTCTGTGACTGAAAGTCTGTGAGATAATGTGAGAGAGTGTCTGAGAGTGTTTGTGAGAGAGTGTCTATGAGAGAGTGTCTGTGAGAGTCTGTGAGAAAGAGTATGTGAGAGTCTGTGAGAGTGTCTGTGAGAGTCTGTGAGAGAGTGTCCTTGAGAAAGTGTCTGAGTGTCTTTGAGTGTCTGTGAGACAGTGTCTGTGAGAATCTGTGAGAGAGTTTCTATGAGATAGTGTCTGAGAGAGTCTGTGAGAGTGTCTGAGTGTCTGTGAGTGAGTGTCTATGAGAGAGTGTCTGTGAGAGTCTGTGAGAGTCTGTGAGTGTCTGTATGAGAGTGTCTGTGAGAGTCTGTGAGAAAGTATCTATGAGAGTCTGTAAGAGAGTGTCTCTGAGAGAGCGTCTGTGAGAGTGTGAGAGAGTGTCTGTGAGAGAGTGTCTGTGAGAGAGTGTCTGTGAGAGAGTGTCTGTGAGAGTCTGAGAGTCTGAGAGTGTCTGTGAGAGTCTGTGAGAGAGTGTCTGAGAGTTTGTGAGTGTCTGTGAGAGAGTGTCTGTGAGAGTTTGTGAGAGAGTGTCTGTGAGAGTCTGTGAGAGAGTCTCTATGAGAGTCTGTAAGAGAGTGTCTCCGAGAGAGTGTCTGTGAGAGAGTGTGAGAGGCTGTGATAGAGTGTGTGAGAGAGTGTCTGTGAGAGTCTGCGAGAGTGTCTGTGAGAGTCTGAGAGAGTCTGTGAGAGAGTGTTTGTGAGAGAGTGTCTCTGAGAGTCTGTGAGAGTGTCTGTGAGAATCTGTGAGAGAGAGTCTGTGAGTTAGTGTCTGTGAGAGAGTGTGAGAGAGTATCTGTGTGAGAGTGTCTGTGAGAGTCTGTGAGAGAGTGTCTGAGAGTCTGTGAGAGAGTGTCTGTGAGAGTCTGTGAGTGAGTGTCTGTGAGTCTGTGAGAGAGTTTCTGTGAGAGTTTCTGTGAGAGAGTGTCTGTGAGAGAGTGTCTTTGAGAGTCTGTGAGAATGTCTTTAAGAGGCTGTGAGAGCCTTTGAGAGAGTGTCTGAGTCTGAGACAGTGTCTGTGAGAGAGTGTCTGTTAGAGTGTCTCTGAGAGTGTCTTTAAGAGGCTGTGAGAGTCTTTGAGAGAGTGTCTGAGTCTGAGAGAGTGTCTGTGAGAGGCTGTGAGAGAGTGTCTGTGAGAGTGTCTTTAAGAGGCTGTGAGAGTCTTTGAGAGAGTGTCTGAGTCTGAGAGAGTCTCTGTGAGAGGCTGTGAGAGAGTGTCTGTGAGAGTGTGTGTGAGAGAGTGTCTGTGAGAGTGAGTCAGTGAGAGAGTCTGTGAGAGTTTGTGAGAGAGTCTGTGAGAGAGTGTCTGTGAGGGAGTGTCTGTCAGAGTCTGTGAGAGTGTCTGTGAGAGTCTGTAAGAGAGTGTGAGAGTCTGCAAGAGAATGCTTGTGAGAGTGTCTGTGAGAGAGTCTGTGAGAGAGTGTCTGTGATAGAGTGTCTGCGAGAGAGTATCTGTGATAGAGTGACTATGAGAGTCTGTGAGAGAGTGTCTGTGAGAGTCTGTGAGAGATTGTCTGTGAGAAATTGTCTGTGAGAGAGTGTATGTGAGAGAGTGTCTGTGAGAGAGTGTCTGTGAGAGTCTGTGAGAGTCTGTAAGAGAGTATGAGAGTCTGCGAGAGAGTGCTTGTGAGAGAGTGCCTGTGAGAGAGTCTGTGAGAGAGTGTCTGAGAGTCTGTGAAAGTGTCTGTGAGAGTCTGAGAGAGTCAGAGAGAGTGCCTGTGAGAGAGTATCTGAGCGTCTGTGAGAGATTGTCTGTGAGAGAGTCTGTGAGAGTGTGAGAGAGTGTCTGTGAGAGAGTGTCTGAGAGTGTCTTTGAGAGTGTGTCTGTGAGATAGTGTCTGTGAGAGAGTGTCTATGAGAGAGTGTCTGTGAGAATCTATGAGAGATTGTGAGAGTGTGAGAGTCTGTGAGAGTGTCTGTGATAGAGTTTCTGTGAGAGAGTGTCTTTGAGAGTCTGTGAGAGTGTGTCTGAGAATCTGTGAGAGAGTGTCTGTGAGATTCTGTGAGAGAGTCTGTGAGAGTCTGTGAGAGAATGTCTGTGACAGAGTCTGTGAGAGAGTGTCTATGAGCATCTTTGAGAGTGTCTGTGAGAGTCTAAGAGAGTCTTAGAGTCTGCGAGAGAGTGCTTGTGAGAGAGTGTCTGTGAGAGACTCTGTGAGAGAGTGTCTGTTAGAGAGTGTCTGTGAGAATCTGTGAGAGAGTGTCTGTGGGAGTCTGTTATAGAGTCTGTGAGAGTCTAAGAGAGTGTGAGAGAGTGTCTGCGAGAGAGTGTCTGAGAGTCTGTGAGAGAGTGTCTGTGAGAGCGTGTCTCTGAGGGTGTATTTGTGAGAGAGTGTCTGTGAGAGTCTGTGAGTGAGTGTCTGTGAGAGAGTGCCTGTGAGAGTCTGTGATAGATTGTGAGAGTGTCTATAAGAGTCTGTGAGAGAGTGTCTGTGAGAGAGTAACCATGAGAGTCTGTGAGAAAATGTCTGTGAGAGAGTGTCTGTGAGAGCATGTCTGTGAGAGAGTACCTATGAGAGAGTGTCTGTGAGAGTCTGTGAGAGAGTGTCTGTAAGAATCTGTGAGAATGCCTGTGAGAGTCTGTCTTTGAGAGTCTGTGGAAGTCTGTGAGAGAGTGTCTCTGAGAGAGTCTGTAAGAGTCTTTGAGAGAATGTCAGAGTCTGTGAGTCTTTAAGAGAGTGTCTGTGAGAGAGAGACTGTGAGATAATGTGAGAGAGTGTCTGAGAGTGTCTATGAGAGAGTGTCTGTGAGAGTCTGTGAGAAAGTGTCTGTGAGAGTCTGTGAGAGAGTGTCTGTGAGAGTGTCTGTGAGAGAGTGTCTGAGTGTCTGAGTGTCTGTGAGAGAGTGTCTGTGAGAATCTGTGAGAGAGTTTCTGTGAGAGAGTGTCTGTGAGAGAGTGTCTGAGAGTGCCTGAGTGTCTGTGAGAGAGTGTCTATGAGAGACTGTCTGTGAGAGACTGTGAGTGTCTGTGACAGAGTGTCTGTGAGAGTCTGTGAGAAAGTATCTGTGAGAGTCTATAAGAGAGTGTCTCTGAGAGTGTCTGTGAGAGAGTGAGAGTCTGTGATAGAGTGTCTGTGAGAGTCTGAGAGAGTGTCTGTGAGAGTCTGATAGAGTCTGTGAGAGAGTGTCTGTGAGAGAGTGTCTTTGTGAGTCTGTGAGAGTGTCTGTGAGAGAGTGTGAGAGAGTATCTGTGAGAGAGTGTGAGAGTGTCTGTGAGCATCTGTGAGAGAGTGTCTGAGAGTCTGTGAGAGAGTGTCTATGAGAGTCTGTGAGAGAGTGTCTGTGAGTCTGTGAGAGAGTGTCTGTGAGAGTGTCTGTGATAGAGTGTCTGTGAGAATCTGAGAGAGAGTGTCTGTGAGTGTCTGTAAGAGAGTCTGTGAGAGGCAGTGAGAGAGTATCTGAGAGAGTGTCTGTGATAGTGTCTGTGAGAGAGTGTCTGTGAGTGTGTGAGAGAGTGTCTGTGAGAGTGTCTGTGAGAGAGTGTCTGTGAGAATCTGTGAGAGAGTGTCTGTGAGAGTCTGTGAGAGAGTCTGTGAGAGTGAGTCTGCGAGAGAGTGCTTGTGAGAGAGTGTCTGTGAGAGACTGTGAGAATCTGTGAGAGAGTGTCTGTGGGAGTCTGTGAGAGAGTATCTGTGAGAGTCTGTGAGAGAGTCTGTGAGAGTCTGAGAGAGTGTCTGAGATTGTCTGAGTGTCTGTGAGAGAGTGTCTATGAGGGACTGTCTGTGAGAGTCTGTGAGTGTCTGTGACAGAGTTTCTGTGAGAGTCTGTGAGAAAGTATCTGTGAGAGTCTATAAGAGAGTGTCTCTGAGAGAGTGTCTGTTAGAGAGTGAGAGTCTGTGATAGAGTGTCTATGAGAGTCTGAGAGAGTGTCTGTGAGAGTCTGATAGAGTCTGTGAGAGAGTGTCTGTGAGAGAGTGTCTGTGAGAGTGTCTGTGAGAGAGTGTCTGAGTGTCTGAGTGTCTGTGAGAGAGTGTCTGTGAGAATCTGTGAGAGAGTTTCTGTGAGAGTGTGTCTGTGAGAGAGTGTCTGCGATTGTCTGAGTGTCTATGAGAGAGTGTCTATGAGGGGCTGTCTGTGAGAGTCTGTGAGTGTCTGTGACAGAGTGTCTGTGAGAGTCTGTGAGAAAGTATCTGTGAGAGTCTTATAAGAGAGTGTCTCTGAGAGAGTGTCCGTTAGAGAGTGAGAGTCTGTGATAGAGTGTCTGTGAGAGTCTGAGAGAGTGTCTGTGAGAGTCTGATAGAGTCTGTGAGAGAGTGTCTGTGAGAGAGTGTCTGTGAGAGTCTGTAAGAGAGTGTCTGTGTGAGTCTGTGAGAGTGTCTGTGAGAGAGAGTATCTGTGAGAGAGTGTGAAAGTGTCTGTGAGCATCTGTAAGAGAGTGTCCGAGAGTCTGTGAGAGAGTGTCTATGAGAGTCTATGAGAGAGTGTCTGTGAGTCTGTGAGAGAGTGTCTGTGAGAGTGTCTGTGATAGAGTGTCTGTGAGAATCTGAGAGAGAGTGTCTGTGAGTGTCTGTAAGAGTGTCTGTGAGAGGCTGTGAGAGAGTGTCTGAGAGAGTGTCTGTGATAGTGTCTGTGAGAGTCTGTGAGAGAGTGTCTGTGAGTCTGTGAGAGAGTGTCTGTGAGAGTGTCTGTGAGAGAGTGTCTGTGAGAATCTGTGAGAGAGTGTCTGGGAGTCTGTGAGAGAGTCTGTGAGAGTCTGTGAGAGAACATCTGTGAGAGAGTCTGTGAGAGAGTGTCTGTGAGCATCTGTGAGTGTCTGTGAGTGTCTAAGAGAGTATTAGAGTCTGCGAGAGAGTGCTTGTGAGAGAGTGTCTGTGAGAGACTCTGTGAGAGATTGTCTGTGAGAGAGTGACTATGAGAGTCTGTGAGAGAGTGTCCATGAGAATCTGTGATAGAGTGTCTGTGGGAGTCTGTGAGAGTGTGAGAGAGCGTCTGCAAGAGAGTGCCTGAGAGTCTGTGAGAGAGTGTCTGTGAGAGCGTGTCTGTGAGAGTGTATCTGTGAAAGAGTGTCCGTGAGAGTTTGTGAGAGAGTGTCTATGAGAGAGTGTCTGTGAGAGTCTGCGAGAGATTGTGAGAGAGTGTCTGTAAGAGTCTGTGTGAGAGTGTCTGTGAGAGAGTGTCTGTGAGAGTCTGTGAGAGAATAACTGTGAGAGTCTGTGAGAAAATGTCTGTGAGAGAGTGTCTGTGAGAGAGTGTCTGTGAGAGAGTACCTGTGAGAGAGTGTCTGTGAGAGAGTGTCTGTGAGAGTCTGTGAGAGTGCCTGTGAGAGTCTGTCTTCAAGAGTCTGTGGAAGTCTGTGAGAGAGTGTCTGTGAGAGTCTGTGAGAGTCTTTGAGAGAATGTCAGTGTCTGTGAGAGTCCCTGAGAGAGTGTCTGTGAGAGAAAGTCTGTGAGATAATGTGAGAGAGTGTCTGAGAGTGTCTGTGAGAGAGTTTCTGTGAGAAAGTGTCTGAGTGTCTTTGAGTGTCTGTGAGAGAGTGTCTGTGAGAATCTGTGAGAGTTTCTATGAGAGAGTGTCTGTGAGAGAGTATCTGTGAGAGTCTGTGAGAGTGTCTGAGTGTCTGTGAGAGAGTGTCTATGAGAGAGTGTCTGTGAGAGTCTGTGAGTGTCTGTGAGAGTCTGTGAGAATGTATCTATGAGAGTCTGTAAGAGAGTGTCTCTGAGAGAGTGTCTGTGAGAGTCTGTGAGAGAGTGTCTGTGAGAGAGTGTTTGTGAGAGAGTGTCTGTGAGAGTCTGAGAGAGTGTCTGAGAGTCTGAGAGTGTCTGTGAGAGTCTGTGAGAGAGTGTCTGCGAGTTTGTGAGTGTCTGTGAGAGAGTGTCTGTGAGAGTTTGTGAGAGAGTGTCTGTGAGAGTCTGTGAGAGAGTCTCTATGAGAGTCTGTAAGAGAGTGTCTTTGAGAGATTGTCTGTGAGAGAGTGTGAGAGGCTGTGACAGAGTGTGTGAGAGAGTGTCTGTGAGAGTCTGAGAGAGTGTCTGTGAGAGTCTGAGAGAGTCTGTGAGAGAGTGTCTGTGAGAGTGTCTCTGAGAGTCTGTGAGAGTGTCTGTGAGAGTCTGTGAGAGAGTGTCTGTGAGTGAGTGTCTATGAGAGAGAGTGAGAGAGTATCTGTGTGAGAGTGTCTGTGAGAGTCTGTGAGAGAGTGTCTGAGAGTCTGTGAGAGAGTGTCTGGGAGAGTCTGTGAGTGAGTGACTGTGAGTCTGTGAGAGAGTGTCTGTAAGAGTGTCTGTGAGAGAGTGTCTGTGGGAGAGTGTATGTGAGAGATTGTCTGTGAGAGTATCTGTGAGAGTCTGTGAGAATGTCTTTAAGAGGCTGTGAGAGTCTTTGAGAGAGTGTCTGAGTCTGAGACAGTGTCTGTGAGAGAGTTTATGTTAGAGTGTCTGTGAGAGAGTGTCTGTGAGAATCTGTGAGAGAGTTTCTGTGAGAGTGTGTCTGTGAGAGAGTGTCTGCGATTGTCTGAGTGTCTGTGAGAGAGTGTCTATGAGGGGCTGTCTGTGAGAGTCTGTGAGTGTCTGTGACAGAGTGTCTGTGAGAGTCTGTGAGAAAGTATCTGTGAGAGTCTTATAAGAGAGTGTCTCTGAGAGAGTGTCCGTTAGAGAGTGAGAGTCTGTGATAGAGTGTCTGTGAGAGTCTGAGAGAGTGTCTGTGAGAGTCTGATAGAGTCTGTGAGAGAGTGTCTGTGAGAGAGTGTCTGTGAGAGTCTGTAAGAGAGTGTCTGTGTGAGTCTGTGAGAGTGTCTGTGAGAGAGAGTATCTGTGAGAGAGTGTGAAAGTGTCTGTGAGCATCTGTAAGAGAGTGTCTGAGAGTCTGTGAGAGAGTGTCTATGAGAGTCTATGAGAGAGTGTCTGTGAGTCTGTGAGAGAGTGTCTGTGAGAGTGTCTGTGATAGAGTGTCTGTGAGAATCTGAGAGAGAGTGTCTGTGAGTGTCTGTAAGAGTGTCTGTGAGAGGCTGTGAGAGAGTGTCTGAGAGAGTGTCTGTGATAGTGTCTGTGAGAGTCTGTGAGAGAGTGTCTGTGAGTCTGTGAGAGAGTGTCTGTGAGAGTGTCTGTGAGAGAGTGTCTGTGAGAATCTGTGAGAGAGTGTCTGGGAGTCTGTGAGAGAGTCTGTGAGAGTCTGTGAGAGAGCATCTGTGAGAGAGTCTGTGAGAGAGTGTCTGTGAGCATCTGTGAGTGTCTGTGAGTGTCTAAGAGAGTATTAGAGTCTGCGAGAGAGTGCTTGTGAGAGAGTGTCTGTGAGAGACTCTGTGAGAGAGTGTCTGTGAGAGAGTGACTATGAGAGTCTGTGAGAGAGTGTCCATGAGAATCTGTGATAGAGTGTCTGTGGGAGTCTGTGAGAGTGTGAGAGAGCATCTGCAAGAGAGTGCCTGAGAGTCTGTGAGAGAGTGTCTGTGAGAGCGTGTCTGTGAGAGTGTATCTGTGAGAGAGTGTCCGTGAGAGTTTGTGAGAGAGTGTCTGTGAGAGTCTGTGAGAGATTGTGAGAGAGTGTCTGTAAGAGTCTGTGTGAGAGTGTCTGTGAGAGAGTGTCTGTGAGAGTCTGTGAGAGAATAACTGTGAGAGTCTGTGAGAAAATGTCTGTGAGAGAGTGTCTGTGAGAGAGTGTCTGTGAGAGAGTACCTGTGGGAGAGTGTCTGTGAGAGAGTGTCTGTGAGAGTCTGTGAGAGTGCCTGTGAGAGTCTGTCTTCGAGAGTCTGTGGAAGTCTGTGAGAGAGTGTCTGTGAGAGTCTGTGAGAGTCTGTGAGAGTCTTTGAGAGAATGTCAGTGTCTGTGAGAGTGTCTGAGAGAGTGTCTGTGAGAGAAAGTCTGTGAGATAATGTGAGAGAGTGTCTGAGAGTGTCTGTGAGAGAGTTTCTGTGAGAAAGTGTCTGAGTGTCTTTGAGTGTCTGTGAGAGAGTGTCTGTGAGAATCTGTGAGAGTTTCTATGAGAGAGTGTCTGTGAGAGAGTATCTGTGAGAGTCTGTGAGAGTGTCTGAGTGTCTGTGAGAGAGTGTCTATGAGAGAGTGTCTGTGAGAGTCTGTGAGTGTCTGTGAGAGTCTGTGAGAATGTATCTATGAGAGTCTGTAAGAGAGTGTCTCTGAGAGAGTGTCTGTGAGAGTCTGTGAGAGAGTGTCTGTGAGAGAGTGTCTGTGAGAGAGTGTCTGTGAGAGTCTGAGAGAGTGTCTGAGAGTCTGAGAGTGTCTGTGAGAGTCTGTGAGAGAGTGTCTGCGAGTTTGTGAGTGTCTGTGAGAGAGTGTCTGTGAGAGTTTGTGAGAGAGTGTCTGTGAGAGTCTGTGAGAGAGTCTCTATGAGAGTCTGTAAGAGAGTGTCTTTGAGAGATTGTCTGTGAGAGAGTGTGAGAGGCTGTGACAGAGTGTGTGAGAGAGTGTCTGTGAGAGTCTGAGAGAGTGTCTGTGAGAGTCTGAGAGAGTCTGTGAGAGAGTGTCTGTGAGAGTGTCTCTGAGAGTCTGTGAGAGTGTCTGTGAGAGTCTGTGAGAGAGTGTCTGTGAGTGAGTGTCTATGAGAGAGAGTGAGAGAGTATCTGTGTGAGAGTGTCTGTGAGAGTCTGTGAGAGAGTGTCTGAGAGTCTGTGAGAGAGTGTCTGTGAGAGTCTGTGAGTGAGTGACTGTGAGTCTGTGAGAGAGTGTCTGTAAGAGTGTCTGTGAGAGAGTGTCTGTGGGAGAGTGTATGTGAGAGATTGTCTGTGAGAGTGTCTGTGAGAGTCTGTGAGAATGTCTTTAAGAGGCTATGAGAGTCTTTGAGAGAGTGTCTGAGTCTGAGACAGTGTCTGTGAGAGAGTGTCTGTTAGAGTGTCTGTGAGAGTGTCTTTAAGAGGCTGTGAGAGTCTTTGAGAGAGTGTCTGAGTCTGAGAGAGTGTCTGTGAGAGGCTGTGAGAGTGTCTGTGAGAGAGTTTCTGTGAGAGAGTGTCTGTGAGACAGTGTCTGTGAAAGAGTGTCTGTCAGAGTCTGTAAGTGAGAGTGAGAGTCTGCGAGAGAGTGCTTGTGAGAGAGTGTCTGTGAGAGAGTGTCTGTGAGAGTGTCTGTGAGGGAGTGTCTGTAAGAGAGTGTCTGTGAGAGTGTGTGTGAGAGAGTGTCTGTAAGAGTCTGTGAGAGTGTCTGTGAGAGTCTGTGAGAGAGTGTCTGTGAAAGTCTGTGAGAGTCTGTGAGAGAGTCTGTGAGAGAGTGTCTGTGAGAGAGTGTCTGCAAGAGAGTCTCTGTGAGAGTGTGTGTGAGAGTGTCTATGAGAGTCTGTGAGAGAGTGTCTGTGAGAGCTGTGAGTGTCTGTGGGAGAGTGTGAGAGAGTGTCTATGAGAGTCTGTGAGAGAGTGTCTGAGAGTCTGTGAGAGAGTGTCTGTGAGAGTCTGTGGGAGTGTGTCGAAGTCTGTGAGAGAGTGTCTGTGAGAGTGTCTGTGAGAGAGTGTCTATGAGAGAATGTCTGTGAGAGAGTGTCTGTGAGAGTGTCTGTGAGAGAGTCTGTGAGAGAGTCTGTGAGAGAGAGTCTGTGAGAGAGTGTCTGTGAGAGAGTGTCTGTGAGAAAGTGTATGTGATAGAGTTTCTGTGAGAGAGTGTCTTTGAGAGTCTGTGAGAGTTTGTCTGTGAGAGAGTGTCTGAGAGTCTGTGAGAGAGTGTCTGTGAGAGTCTGTGAGTGAGTGTCTGTGAGTCTGTGAGAGAGTGTCTGTGAGAGAGTGTATGTGAGAGATTGTCTGTGAGAGTGTCTGTGAGAGTCTGTGAGAATGTCTTTAAGAGGCTGTGAGAGTCTTTGAGAGAGTGTCTGAGTCTGAGACAGTGTCTGTGAGAGAGTGTCTGTTAGAGTGTCTTTGAGAGTGTCTTTCAGAGGCTGTGAGAGTCTTTGAGAGAGTGTCTGAGTCTGAGAGAGTGTCTGTGAGAGTCTGTGAGAGAGTGTCTGTGAGAGAGTGTCTGTGAGAGTCTGTGAGAGATTGTGAGAGAGTGTCTGCAAGAGACTGTGTGAGAGTGTCTGTGAGAGAGTGTCTGTGAGAGTCTGTGAGAGAGTAACCGTGAGAGTCTGTGAGAAAATGTCTGTGAGAGAGTGTCTGTGAGAGAGTGTCTGTGAGAGAGTACCTGTGAGAGAGTGTCTGTGAGAGTCTATGAGAGAGTGTCTGTGAGAGTCTGTGAGAGTGCCTGTGAGAGTCTGTCTTTGAGAGTCTGTAGAAGTCTGTGAGAGAGTGTCTGTGAGAGTCTGTGACAGTCTGTGAGAGTCTTTGAGAGAATGTCAGTGTCTGTGAGAGTCTTTGAGAGAGTGTCTGTGAGAGAAAGTCTGTGAGATAATGTGAGAGAGTGTCTGAGAGTGTCTGTGAGAGAGTGTCTATGAAAGAGTGTCTGTGAGAGTCTGTGAGAAAGTGTATGTGAGAGTCTGTGAGAGTGTCTGTGAGAGTCTGTGAGAGAGTGTCTGTGAGAAAGTGTCTGAGTGTCTTTGAGTGTCTGTGAGAGAGTGTCTGTGAGAATCTGTGAAAGAGTTTCTATGAGAGAGTGTCTGAGAGAGTCTTTGAGAGTGTCTGAGTGTCTGTGAGTGAGAGTCTGTGTGAGAGTGTCTGTGAGAGAGTGTTTTTGAGAGTCTGTGAGAGAGTAACCGTGAGAGTCTGTGAGAAAATGTCTGTGAGAGAGTGTCTGTGAGAGAGTGTCTGTGAGAGAGTACCTGTGAGAGAGTGTCTGTGAGAGTCTATGAGAGAGTGTCTGTGAGAGTCTGTGAGAGTGCCTGTGAGAGTCTGTCTTTGAGAGTCTGTGGAAGTCTGTGAGAGAGTGTCTGTGAGAGTCTGTGAGAGTCTGTGAGAGTCTTTGAGAGAATGTCAGTGTCTGTGAGAGTCTTTGAGAGAGTGTCTGTGAGAGAAAGTCTGTGAGATAATGTGAGAGAGTGTCTGAGAGTGTCTGTGAGAGAGTGTCTATGAGAGAGTGTCTGTGAGAGTCTGTGAGAAAGTGTATGTGAGAGTCTGTGAGAGTGTCTGTGAGAGTCTGTGAGAGAGTGTCTGTGAGAAAGTGTCTGAGTGTCTTTGAGTGTCTGTGAGACAGTGTCTGTGAGAATCTGTGAGAGAGTTTCTATGAGATAGTGTCTGAGAGAGTCTGTGAGAGTGTCTGAGTGTCTGTGAGTGAGTGTCTATGAGAGAGTGTCTGTGAGAGTATGTGAGAGTCTGTGAGTGTCTGTATGAGAGTGTCTGTGAGAGTCTGTGAGAAAGTATCTATGAGAGTCTGTAAGAAAGTGTCTCTGAGAGAGCGTCTGTGAGAGTGTGAGAGAGTGTCTGTGAGAGAGTGTCTGTGAGAGAGTGTCTGTGAGAGAGTGTCTGTGAGAGTCTGAGAGTCTGAGAGTGTCTGTGAGAGTCTGTGAGAGAGTGTCTGAGAGTTTGTGAGTGTCTGTGAGAGAGTGTCTATGAGAGTTTGTGAGAGAGTGTCTGTGAGAGTCTGTGAGAGAGTCTCTATGAGAGTCTGTAAGAGAGTGTCTCCGAGAGAGTGTCTGTGAGAGAGTGTGAGAGGCTGTGATAGAGTGTGTGAGAGAGTGTCTGTGAGAGTCTGCGAGAGTGTCTGTGAGAGTCTGAGAGAGTCTGTGAGAGAGTGTTTGTGAGAGAGTGTCTCTGAGAGTCTGTGAGAGTGTCTGTGAGAATCTGTGAGAGAGTCTCTGTGAGTTAGTGTCTGTGAGAGAGTGTAAGAGAGTATCTGTGTGAGAGTGTCTGTGAGAGTCTGTGAGAGAGTGTCTGAGAGTCAGTGAGAGAGTGTCTGTGAGAATCTGTGAGTGAGTGTCTGTGAGTCTGTGAGAGAGTGTCTGTGAGAGTGTCTGTGAGAGAGTGTCTGTGAGAGAGTGTCTTTGAGAGTCTGTGAGAATGTCTTTAAGAGGCTGTGAGAGTCTTTGAGAGAGTGTCTGAGTCTGAAACAGTGTCTGTGAGAGAGTGTCTGTTAGAGTGTCTCTGAGAGTGTCTTTAAGAGGCTGTGAGAGTCTTTGAGAGAGTGTCTGAGTCTGAGAGAGTGTCTGTGAGAGGCTGTGAGAGAGTGTCTGTGAGAGTGTCTTTAAGAGGCTGTGAGAGTCTTTGAGAGAGTGTCTGAGTCTGAGAGAGTGTCTGTGAGAGGCTGTGAGAGAGTGTCTGTGAGAGTGTGTGTGAGAGAGTGTCTGTGAGAGTGAGTCAGTGAGAGAGTCTGTGAGAGTCTGTGAGAGAGTCTGTGAGAGAGTGTCTGTGAGGGAGTGTCTGTCAGAGTCTGTGAGAGTGTCTGTGAGAGTCTGTAAGAGAGTGTGAGAGTCTGCAAGAGAATGCTTGTGAGAGTGTCTGTGAGAGAGTGTGAGAGAGTATCTGTGTGAGAGTGCCTGTGAGAGTCTGTGAGAGAGTGTCTGAGAGTCTGTGAGAGAGTGTCTGTGAGAGTCTGTGAGTGAGTGTCTGTGAGTCTGTGAGAGAGTTTCTGTGAGAGTTTCTGTGAGAGAGTGTCTGTGAGAGAGTGTCTTTGAGAGTCTGTGAGAATGTCTTTAAGAGGCTGTGAGAGCCTTTGAGAGAGTGTCTGAGTCTGAGACAGTGTCTGTGAGAGAGTGTCTGTTAGAGTGTCTCTGAGAGTGTCTTTAAGAGGCTGTGAGAGTCTTTGAGAGAGTGTCTGAGTCTGAGAGAGTGTCTGTGAGAGGCTGTGAGAGAGTGTCTGTGAGAGTGTCTTTAAGAGGCTGTGAGAGTCTTTGAGAGAGTGTCTGAGTCTGAGAGAGTCTCTGTGAGAGGCTGTGAGAGAGTGTCTGTGAGAGTGTGTGTGAGAGAGTGTCTGTGAGAGTGAGTCAGTGAGAGAGTCTGTGAGAGTTTGTGAGAGAGTCTGTGAGAGAGTGTCTGTGAGGGAGTGTCTGTCAGAGTCTGTGAGAGTGTCTGTGAGAGTCTGTAAGAGAGTGTGAGAGTCTGCAAGAGAATGCTTGTGAGAGTGTCTGTGAGAGAGTCTGTGAGAGAGTGTCTGTGATAGAGTGTCTGCGAGAGAGTATCTGTGATAGAGTGACTATGAGAGTCTGTGAGAGAGTGTCTGTGAGAGTCTGTGAGAGATTGTCTGTGAGAAATTGTCTGTGAGAGAGTGTATGTGAGAGAGTGTCTGTGAGAGAGTGTCTGTGAGAGTCTGTGAGAGTCTGTAAGAGAGTATGAGAGTCTGCGAGAGAGTGCTTGTGAGAGAGTGCCTGTGAGAGAGTCTGTGAGAGAGTGTCTGAGAGTCTGTGAAAGTGTCTGTGAGAGTCTGAGAGAGTCAGAGAGAGTGCCTGTGAGAGAGTATCTGAGCGTCTGTGAGAGATTGTCTGTGAGAGAGTCTGTGAGAGTGTGAGAGAGTGTCTGTGAGAGAGTGTCTGAGAGTGTCTTTGAGAGTGTGTCTGTGAGATAGTGTCTGTGAGAGAGTGTCTATGAGAGAGTGTCTGTGAGAATCTATGAGAGATTGTGAGAGTGTGAGAGTCTGTGAGAGTGTCTGTGATAGAGTTTCTGTGAGAGAGTGTCTTTGAGAGTCTGTGAGAGTGTGTCTGAGAATCTGTGAGAGAGTGTCTGTGAGATTCTGTGAGAGAGTCTGTGAGAGTCTGTGAGAGAATGTCTGTGACAGAGTCTGTGAGAGAGTGTCTATGAGCATCTTTGAGAGTGTCTGTGAGAGTCTAAGAGAGTCTTAGAGTCTGCGAGAGAGTGCTTGTGAGAGAGTGTCTGTGAGAGACTCTGTGAGAGAGTGTCTGTTAGAGAGTGTCTGTGAGAATCTGTGAGAGAGTGTCTGTGGGAGTCTGTGAGAGAGTATCTGTGAGAGTCTGTTATAGAGTCTGTGAGAGTCTAAGAGAGTGTGAGAGAGTGTCTGCGAGAGAGTGTCTGAGAGTCTGTGAGAGAGTGTCTGTGAGAGCGTGTCTCTGAGGGTGTATTTGTGAGAGAGTGTCTGTGAGAGTCTGTGAGTGAGTGTCTGTGAGAGAGTGCCTGTGAGAGTCTGTGATAGATTGTGAGAGTGTCTATAAGAGTCTGTGAGAGAGTGTCTGTGAGAGAGTAACCATGAGAGTCTGTGAGAAAATGTCTGTGAGAGAGTGTCTGTGAGAGCATGTCTGTGAGAGAGTACCTAAGAGAGAGTGTCTGTGAGAGTCTGTGAGAGAGTGTCTGTAAGAATCTGTGAGAATGCCTGTGAGAGTCTGTCTTTGAGAGTCTGTGGAAGTCTGTGAGAGAGTGTCTCTGAGAGAGTCTGTAAGAGTCTTTGAGAGAATGTCAGAGTCTGTGAGTCTTTAAGAGAGTGTCTGTGAGAGAGAGACTGTGAGATAATGTGAGAGAGTGTCTGAGAGTGTCTATGAGAGAGTGTCTGTGAGAGTCTGTGAGAAAGTGTCTGTGAGAGTCTGTGAGAGAGTGTCTGTGAGAGTGTCTGTGAGAGAGTGTCTGAGTGTCTGAGTGTCTGTGAGAGAGTGTCTGTGAGAATCTGTGAGAGAGTTTCTGTGAGAGAGTGTCTGTGAGAGAGTGTCTGAGAGTGCCTGAGTGTCTGTGAGAGAGTGTCTATGAGAGACTGTGAGAGACTGTGAGTGTCTGTGACAGAGTGTCTGTGAGAGTCTGTGAGAAAGTATCTGTGAGAGTCTATAAGAGAGTGTCTCTGAGAGTGTCTGTGAGAGAGTGAGAGTCTGTGATAGAGTGTCTGTGAGAGTCTGAGAGAGTGTCTGTGAGAGTCTGATAGAGTCTGTGAGAGAGTGTCTGTGAGAGAGTGTCTTTGTGAGTCTGTGAGAGTGTCTGTGAGAGAGTGTGAGAGAGTATCTGTGAGAGAGTGTGAGAGTGTCTGTGAGCATCTGTGAGAGAGTGTCTGAGAGTCTGTGAGAGAGTGTCTATGAGAGTCTGTGAGAGAGTGTCTGTGAGTCTGTGAGAGAGTGTCTGTGAGAGTGTCTGTGATAGAGTGTCTGTGAGAATCTGAGAGAGAGTGTCTGTGAGTGTCTGTAAGAGTGTCTGTGAGAGGCAGTGAGAGAGTATCTGAGAGAGTGTCTGTGATAGTGTCTGTGAGAGAGTGTCTGTGAGTGTGTGAGAGAGTGTCTGTGAGAGTGTCTGTGAGAGAGTGTCTGTGAGAATCTGTGAGAGAGTGTCTGTGAGAGTCTGTGAGAGAGTCTGTGAGAGTGAGTCTGCGAGAGAGTGCTTGTGAGAGAGTGTCTGTGAGAGACTGTGAGAATCTGTGAGAGAGTGTCTGTGGGAGTCTGTGAGAGAGTATCTGTGAGAGTCTGTGAGAGAGTCTGTGAGAGTCTGAGAGAGTGTCTGAGATTGTCTGAGTGTCTGTGAGAGAGTGTCTATGAGGGACTGTCTGTGAGAGTCTGTGAGTGTCTGTGACAGAGTTTCTGTGAGAGTCTGTGAGAAAGTATCTGTGAGAGTCTATAAGAGAGTGTCTCTGAGAGAGTGTCTGTTAGAGAGTGAGAGTCTGTGATAGAGTGTCTATGAGAGTCTGAGAGAGTGTCTGTGAGAGTCTGATAGAGTCTGTGAGAGAGTGTCTGTGAGAGAGTGTCTGTGAGAGTGTCTGTGAGAGAGTGTCTGAGTGTCTGAGTGTCTGTGAGAGAGTGTCTGTGAGAATCTGTGAGAGAGTTTCTGTGAGAGTGTGTCTGTGAGAGAGTGTCTGCGATTGTCTGAGTGTCTATGAGAGAGTGTCTATGAGGGGCTGTCTGTGAGAGTCTGTGAGTGTCTGTGACAGAGTGTCTGTGAGAGTCTGTGAGAAAGTATCTGTGAGAGTCTTATAAGAGAGTGTCTCTGAGAGAGTGTCCGTTAGAGAGTGAGAGTCTGTGATAGAGTGTCTGTGAGAGTCTGAGAGAGTGTCTGTGAGAGTCTGATAGAGTCTGTGAGAGAGTGTCTGTGAGAGAGTGTCTGTGAGAGTCTGTAAGAGAGTGTCTGTGTGAGTCTGTGAGAGTGTCTGTGAGAGAGAGTATCTGTGAGAGAGTGTGAAAGTGTCTGTGAGCATCTGTAAGAGAGTGTCCGAGAGTCTGTGAGAGAGTGTCTATGAGAGTCTATGAGAGAGTGTCTGTGAGTCTGTGAGAGAGTGTCTGTGAGAGTGTCTGTGATAGAGTGTCTGTGAGAATCTGAGAGAGAGTGTCTGTGAGTGTCTGTAAGAGTGTCTGTGAGAGGCTGTGAGAGAGTGTCTGAGAGAGTGTCTGTGATAGTGTCTGTGAGAGTCTGTGAGAGAGTGTCTGTGAGTCTGTGAGAGAGTGTCTGTGAGAGTGTCTGTGAGAGAGTGTCTGTGAGAATCTGTGAGAGAGTGTCTGGGAGTCTGTGAGAGAGTCTGTGAGAGTCTGTGAGAGAACATCTGTGAGAGAGTCTGTGAGAGAGTGTCTGTGAGCATCTGTGAGTGTCTGTGAGTGTCTAAGAGAGTATTAGAGTCTGCGAGAGAGTGCTTGTGAGAGAGTGTCTGTGAGAGACTCTGTGAGAGATTGTCTGTGAGAGAGTGACTATGAGAGTCTGTGAGAGAGTGTCCATGAGAATCTGTGATAGAGTGTCTGTGGGAGTCTGTGAGAGTGTGAGAGAGCGTCTGCAAGAGAGTGCCTGAGAGTCTGTGAGAGAGTGTCTGTGAGAGCGTGTCTGTGAGAGTGTATCTGTGAAAGAGTGTCCGTGAGAGTTTGTGAGAGAGTGTCTATGAGAGAGTGTCTGTGAGAGTCTGCGAGAGATTGTGAGAGAGTGTCTGTAAGAGTCTGTGTGAGAGTGTCTGTGAGAGAGTGTCTGTGAGAGTCTGTGAGAGAATAACTGTGAGAGTCTGTGAGAAAATGTCTGTGAGAGAGTGTCTGTGAGAGAGTGTCTGTGAGAGAGTACCTGTGAGAGAGTGTCTGTGAGAGAGTGTCTGTGAGAGTCTGTGAGAGTGCCTGTGAGAGTCTGTCTTCGAGAGTCTGTGGAAGTCTGTGAGAGAGTGTCTGTGAGAGTCTGTGAGAGTCTTTGAGAGAATGTCAGTGTCTGTGAGAGTCTCTGAGAGAGTGTCTGTGAGAGAAAGTCTGTGAGATAATGTGAGAGAGTGTCTGAGAGTGTCTGTGAGAGAGTTTCTGTGAGAAAGTGTCTGAGTGTCTTTGAGTGTCTGTGAGAGAGTGTCTGTGAGAATCTGTGAGAGTTTCTATGAGAGAGTGTCTGTGAGAGAGTATCTGTGAGAGTCTGTGAGAGTGTCTGAGTGTCTGTGAGAGAGTGTCTATGAGAGAGTGTCTGTGAGAGTCTGTGAGTGTCTGTGAGAGTCTGTGAGAATGTATCTATGAGAGTCTGTAAGAGAGTGTCTCTGAGAGAGTGTCTGTGAGAGTCTGTGAGAGAGTGTCTGTGAGAGAGTGTCTGTGAGAGAGTGTCTGTGAGAGTCTGAGAGAGTGTCTGAGAGTCTGAGAGTGTCTGTGAGAGTCTGTGAGAGAGTGTCTGCGAGTTTGTGAGTGTCTGTGAGAGAGTGTCTGTGAGAGTTTGTGAGAGAGTGTCTGTGAGAGTCTGTGAGAGAGTCTCTATGAGAGTCTGTAAGAGAGTGTCTTTGAGAGATTGTCTGTGAGAGAGTGTGAGAGGCTGTGACAGAGTGTGTGAGAGAGTGTCTGTGAGAGTCTGAGAGAGTGTCTGTGAGAGTCTGAGAGAGTCTGTGAGAGAGTGTCTGTGAGAGTGTCTCTGAGAGTCTGTGAGAGTGTCTGTGAGAGTCTGTGAGAGAGTGTCTGTGAGTGAGTGTCTATGAGAGAGAGTGAGAGAGTATCTGTGTGAGAGTGTCTGTGAGAGTCTGTGAGAGAGTGTCTGAGAGTCTGTGAGAGAGTGTCTGGGAGAGTCTGTGAGTGAGTGACTGTGAGTCTGTGAGAGAGTGTCTGTAAGAGTGTCTGTGAGAGAGTGTCTGTGGGAGAGTGTATGTGAGAGATTGTCTGTGAGAGTATCTGAGAGAGTCTGTGAGAATGTCTTTAAGAGGCTGTGAGAGTCTTTGAGAGAGTGTCTGAGTCTGAGACAGTGTCTGTGAGAGAGTTTCTGTTAGAGTGTCTGTGAGAGAGTGTCTGTGAGAATCTGTGAGAGAGTTTCTGTGAGAGTGTGTCTGTGAGAGAGTGTCTGCGATTGTCTGAGTGTCTGTGAGAGAGTGTCTATGAGGGGCTGTCTGTGAGAGTCTGTGAGTGTCTGTGACAGAGTGTCTGTGAGAGTCTGTGAGAAAGTATCTGTGAGAGTCTTATAAGAGAGTGTCTCTGAGAGAGTGTCCGTTAGAGAGTGAGAGTCTGTGATAGAGTATCTGTGAGAGTCTGAGAGAGTGTCTGTGAGAGTCTGATAGAGTCTGTGAGAGAGTGTCTGTGAGAGAGTGTCTGTGAGAGTCTGTAAGAGAGTGTCTGTGTGAGTCTGTGAGAGTGTCTGTGAGAGAGAGTATCTGTGAGAGAGTGTGAAAGTGTCTGTGAGCATCTGTAAGAGAGTGTCTGAGAGTCTGTGAGAGAGTGTCTATGAGAGTCTATGAGAGAGTGTCTGTGAGTCTGTGAGAGAGTGTCTGTGAGAGTGTCTGTGATAGAGTGTCTGTGAGAATCTGAGAGAGAGTGTCTGTGAGTGTCTGTAAGAGTGTCTGTGAGAGGCTGTGAGAGAGTGTCTGAGAGAGTGTCTGTGATAGTGTCTGTGAGAGTCTGTGAGAGAGTGTCTGTGAGTCTGTGAGAGAGTGTCTGTGAGAGTGTCTGTGAGAGAGTGTCTGTGAGAATCTGTGAGAGAGTGTCTGGGAGTCTGTGAGAGAGTCTGTGAGAGTCTGTTAGAGAGCATCTGTGAGAGAGTCTGTGAGAGAGTGTCTGTGAGCATCTGTGAGTGTCTGTGAGTGTCTAAGAGAGTATTAGAGTCTGCGAGAGAGTGCTTGTGAGAGAGTGTCTGTGAGAGACTCTGTGAGAGAGTGTCTGTGAGAGAGTGACTATGAGAGTCTGTGAGAGAGTGTCCATGAGAATCTGTGATAGAGTGTCTGTGGGAGTCTGTGAGAGTGTGAGAGAGCATCTGCAAGAGAGTGCCTGAGAGTCTGTGAGAGAGTGTCTGTGAGAGCGTGTCTGTGAGAGTGTATCTGTGAGAGAGTGTCCGTGAGAGTTTGTGAGAGAGTGTCTGTGAGAGTCTGTGAGAGATTGTGAGAGAGTGTCTGTAAGAGTCTGTGTGAGAGTGTCTGTGAGAGAGTGTCTGTGAGAGTCTGTGAGAGAATAACTGTGAGAGTCTGTGAGAAAATGTCTGTGAGAGAGTGTCTGTGAGAGAGTGTCTGTGAGAGAGTACCTGTGGGAGAGTGTCTGTGAGAGAGTGTCTGTGAGAGTCTGTGAGAGTGCCTGTGAGAGTCTGTCTTCGAGAGTCTGTGGAAGTCTGTGAGAGAGTGTCTGTGAGAGTCTGTGAGAGTCTGTGAGAGTCTTTGAGAGAATGTCAGTGTCTGTGAGAGTCTCTGAGAGAGTGTCTGTGAGAGAAAGTCTGTGAGATAATGTGAGAGAGTGTCTGAGAGTGTCTGTGAGAGAGTTTCTGTGAGAAAGTGTCTGAGTGTCTTTGAGTGTCTGTGAGAGAGTGTCTGTGAGAATCTGTGAGAGTTTCTATGAGAGAGTGTCTGTGAGAGAGTATCTGTGAGAGTCTGTGAGAGTGTCTGAGTGTCTGTGAGAGAGTGTCTATGAGAGAGTGTCTGTGAGAGTCTGTGAGTGTCTGTGAGAGTCTGTGAGAATGTATCTATGAGAGTCTGTAAGAGAGTGTCTCTGAGAGAGTGTCTGTGAGAGTCTGTGAGAGAGTGTCTGTGAGAGAGTGTCTGTGAGAGAGTGTCTGTGAGAGTCTGAGAGAGTGTCTGAGAGTCTGAGAGTGTCTGTGAGAGTCTGTGAGAGAGTGTCTACGAGTTTGTGAGTGTCTGTGAGAGAGTGTCTGTGAGAGTTTGTGAGAGAGTGTCTGTGAGAGTCTGTGAGAGAGTCTCTATGAGAGTCTGTAAGAGAGTGTCTTTGAGAGATTGTCTGTGAGAGAGTGTGAGAGGCTGTGACAGAGTGTGTGAGAGAGTGTCTGTGAGAGTCTGAGAGAGTGTCTGTGAGAGTCTGAGAGAGTCTGTGAGAGAGTGTCTGTGAGAGTGTCTCTGAGAGTCTGTGAGAGTGTCTGTGAGAGTCTGTGAGAGAGTGTCTGTGAGTGAGTGTCTATGAGAGAGAGTGAGAGAGTATCTGTGTGAGAGTGTCTGTGAGAGTCTGTGAGAGAGTGTCTGAGAGTCTGTGAGAGAGTGTCTGTGAGAGTCTGTGAGTGAGTGACTGTGAGTCTGTGAGAGAGTGTCTGTAAGAGTGTCTGTGAGAGAGTGTCTGTGGGAGAGTGTATGTGAGAGATTGTCTGTGAGAGTGTCTGTGAGAGTCTGTGAGAATGTCTTTAAGAGGCTATGAGAGTCTTTGAGAGAGTGTCTGAGTCTGAGACAGTGTCTGTGAGAGAGTGTCTGTTAGAGTGTCTGTGAGAGTGTCTTTAAGAGGCTGTGAGAGTCTTTGAGAGAGTGTCTGAGTCTGAGAGAGTGTCTGTGAGAGGCTGTGAGAGTGTCTGTGAGAGAGTTTCTGTGAGAGAGTGTCTGTGAGACAGTGTCTGTGAAAGAGTGTCTGTCAGAGTCTGTAAGTGAGAGTGAGAGTCTGCGAGAGAGTGCTTGTGAGAGAGTGTCTGTGAGAGAGTGTCTGTGAGAGTGTCTGTGAGGGAGTGTCTGTGAGAGAGTGTCTGTGAGAGTGTGTGTGAGAGAGTGTCTGTAAGAGTCTGTGAGAGTGTCTGTGAGAGTCTGTGAGAGAGTGTCTGTGAAAGTCTGTGAGAGTCTGTGAGAGAGTCTGTGAGAGAGTGTCTGTGAGAGAGTGTCTGCAAGAGAGTCTCTGTGAGAGTGTGTGTGAGAGTGTCTATGAGAGTCTGTGAGAGAGTGTCTGTGAGAGCTGTGAGTGTCTGTGGGAGAGTGTGAGAGAGTGTCTATGAGAGTCTGTGAGAGAGTGTCTGAGAGTCTGTGAGAGAGTGTCTGTGAGAGTCTGTGGGAGTGTGTCGAAGTCTGTGAGAGAGTGTCTGTGAGAGTGTCTGTGAGAGAGTGTCTATGAGAGAATGTCTGTGAGAGAGTGTCTGTGAGAGTGTCTGTGAGAGAGTCTGTGAGAGAGTCTGTGAGAGAGAGTCTGTGAGAGAGTGTCTGTGAGAGAGTGTCTGTGAGAAAGTGTATGTGATAGAGTTTCTGTGAGAGAGTGTCTTTGAGAGTCTGTGAGAGTTTGTCTGTGAGAGAGTGTCTGAGAGTCTGTGAGAGAGTGTCTGTGAGAGTCTGTGAGTGAGTGTCTGTGAGTCTGTGAGAGAGTGTCTGTGAGAGAGTGTATGTGAGAGATTGTCTGTGAGAGTGTCTGTGAGAGTCTGTGAGAATGTCTTTAAGAGGCTGTGAGAGTCTTTGAGAGAGTGTCTGAGTCTGAGACAGTGTCTGTGAGAGAGTGTCTGTTAGAGTGTCTGTGAGAGTGTCTTTCAGAGGCTGTGAGAGTCTTTGAGAGAGTGTCTGAGTCTGAGAGAGTGTCTGTGAGAGTCTGTGAGAGAGTGTCTGTGAGAGAGTGTCTGTGAGAGTCTGTGAGAGATTGTGAGAGAGTGTCTGCAAGAGACTGTGTGAGAGTGTCTGTGAGAGAGTGTCTGTGAGAGTCTGTGAGAGAGTAACCGTGAGAGTCTGTGAGAAAATGTCTGTGAGAGAGTGTCTGTGAGAGAGTGTCTGTGAGAGAGTACCTGTGAGAGAGTGTCTGTGAGAGTCTATGAGAGAGTGTCTGTGAGAGTCTGTGAGAGTGCCTGTGAGAGTCTGTCTTTGAGAGTCTGTAGAAGTCTGTGAGAGAGTGTCTGTGAGAGTCTGTGACAGTCTGTGAGAGTCTTTGAGAGAATGTCAGTGTCTGTGAGAGTCTTTGAGAGAGTGTCTGTGAGAGAAAGTCTGTGAGATAATGTGAGAGAGTGTCTGAGAGAGTCTGTGAGAGAGTGTCTATGAAAGAGTGTCTGTGAGAGTCTGTGAGAAAGTGTATGTGAGAGTCTGTGAGAGTGTCTGTGAGAGTCTGTGAGAGAGTGTCTGTGAGAAAGTGTCTGAGTGTCTTTGAGTGTCTGTGAGAGAGTGTCTGTGAGAATCTGTGAAAGAGTTTCTATGAGAGAGTGTCTGAGAGAGTCTGTGAGAGTGTCTGAGTGTCTGTGAGTGAGAGTCTGTGTGAGAGTGTCTGTGAGAGAGTGTTTTTGAGAGTCTGTGAGAGAGTAACCGTGAGAGTCTGTGAGAAAATGTCTGTGAGAGAGTGTCTGTGAGAGAGTGTCTGTGAGAGAGTACCTGTGAGAGAGTGTCTGTGAGAGTCTATGAGAGAGTGTCTGTGAGAGTCTGTGAGAGTGCCTGTGAGAGTCTGTCTTTGAGAGTCTGTGGAAGTCTGTGAGAGAGTGTCTGTGAGAGTCTGTGAGAGTCTGTGAGAGTCTTTGAGAGAATGTCAGTGTCTGTGAGAGTCTTTGAGAGAGTGTCTGTGAGAGAAAGTCTGTGAGATAATGTGAGAGAGTGTCTGAGAGTGTCTGTGAGAGAGTGTCTATGAGAGAGTGTCTGTGAGAGTCTGTGAGAAAGTGTATGTGAGAGTCTGTGAGAGTGTCTGTGAGAGTCTGTGAGAGAGTGTCTGTGAGAAAGTGTCTGAGTGTCTTTGAGTGTCTGTGAGACAGTGTCTGTGAGAATCTGTGAGAGAGTTTCTATGAGATAGTGTCTGAGAGAGTCTGTGAGAGTGTCTGAGTGTCTGTGAGTGAGTGTCTATGAGAGAGTGTCTGTGAGAGTATGTGAGAGTCTGTGAGTGTCTGTATGAGAGTGTCTGTGAGAGTCTGTGAGAAAGTATCTATGAGAGTCTGTAAGAAAGTGTCTCTGAGAGAGCGTCTGTGAGAGTGTGAGAGAGTGTCTGTGAGAGAGTGTCTGTGAGAGAGTGTCTGTGAGAGAGTGTCTGTGAGAGTCTGAGAGTCTGAGAGTGTCTGTGAGAGTCTGTGAGAGAGTGTCTGAGAGTTTGTGAGTGTCTGTGAGAGAGTGTCTATGAGAGTTTGTGAGAGAGTGTCTGTGAGAGTCTGTGAGAGAGTCTCTATGAGAGTCTGTAAGAGAGTGTCTCCGAGAGAGTGTCTGTGAGAGTCTGCGAGAGTGTCTGTGAGAGTCTGCGAGAGTGTCTGTGAGAGTCTGAGAGAGTCTGTGAGAGAGTGTTTGTGAGAGAGTGTCTCTGAGAGTCTGTGAGAGTGTCTGTGAGAATCTGTGAGAGAGTGTCTGTGAGTTAGTGTCTGTGAGAGAGTGTAAGAGAGTATCTGTGTGAGAGTGTCTGTGAGAGTCTGTGAGAGAGTGTCTGAGAGTCAGTGAGAGAGTGTCTGTGAGAATCTGTGAGTGAGTGTCTGTGAGTCTGTGAGAGAGTGTCTGTGAGAGTGTCTGTGAGAGAGTGTCTGTGAGAGAGTGTCTTTGAGAGTCTGTGAGAATGTCTTTAAGAGGCTGTGAGAGTCTTTGAGAGAGTGTCTGAGTCTGAAACAGTGTCTGTGAGAGAGTGTCTGTTAGAGTGTCTCTGAGAGTGTCTTTAAGAGGCTGTGAGAGTCTTTGAGAGAGTGTCTGAGTCTGAGAGAGTGTCTGTGAGAGGCTGTGAGAGAGTGTCTGTGAGAGTGTCTTTAAGAGGCTGTGAGAGTCTTTGAGAGAGTGTCTGAGTCTGAGAGAGTGTCTGTGAGAGGCTGTGAGAGAGTGTCTGTGAGAGTGTGTGTGAGAGAGTGTCTGTGAGAGTGAGTCAGTGAGAGAGTCTGTGAGAGTCTGTGAGAGAGTCTGTGAGAGAGTGTCTGTGAGGGAGTGTCTGTCAGAGTCTGTGAGAGTGTCTGTGAGAGTTTGTAAGAGAGTGTGAGAGTCTGCAAGAGAATGCTTGTGAGAGTGTCTGTGAGAGAGTCTGTGAGAGAGTGTCTGTGATAGAGTGTCTGCGAGAGAGTATCTGTGAGAGTCTGTGAGAGTCTGTAAGAGAGTGTGAGAGTCTGCGAGAGAGTGCTTGTGAGAGAGTGCCTGTGAGAGAGTCTGTGAGAGAGTGTCTGAGAGTCTGTGAGAGTGTCTGTGAGAGTCTGAGAGAGTCAGAGAGAGTGTCTGTGAGAGAGTATCTGAGCGTCTGTGAGAGATTGTCTGTGAGAGAGTCTGTGAGAGTGTGAGAGAGTGTCTGTGAGAGAGTGTCTGAGAGTGTGTCTGTGAGATAGTGTCTGTGAGAGTGTCTGTGAGAGAGTGTCTGTGAGAATGTGTGAGAGATTGTGAGAGAGTGTGAGAGTCTGTGAGAGAGTATCTGTGAGAGTGTCTGTGAGAGAGTTTCCATGAGAGTGTCTGTGAGACAGTGTCTGTGAAAGAGTGTCTGTGAGAGTCTGTGTGAAAGTGTCTGTGATAGAGTTTCTGTGAGAGAGTGTCTGTGAGATTCTGTGAGAGAGTCTGTGAGAGTGTGTGAGAGAGTGTCTGTGACAGAGTCTGTGAGAGAGTGTCTGTGAGAGAGTGTCTATGAGCATCTTTGAGAGTGTCTGTGAGAGTCTGAGAGTCTGCGAGAGAGTGCTTGTGAGAGAGTGTCTGTGAGAGACTCTGTGAGAGAGTGTCTGTTAGAGAGTATCTGTGAGAATCTGTGAGAGAGTGTCTGTGGGAGTCTGTGAGAGAGTATCTGTGAGAGTCTGTGAGAGAGTGTCTGTGAGAGCGTGTCTGTGAGGGTGTATCTGTGAGAGAGTGTCTGTGAGAGTCTGTGAGTGAGTGTCTGTGAGAGAGTGCCTGTGAGAGTCTGTGATAGATTGTGAGAGTGTCTATAAGAGTCTGTGAGATAGTGTCTGTGAGAGTGTCTGTGAGAGAGTAACCATGAGAGTCTGTGAGAAAATGTCTGTGAGAGAGTGTCTGTGAGAGAATGTCTTTGAGAGAGTACCTATGAGAGAGTGTCTGTGAGAGTCTGTGAGAGAGTGTCTGAGAGTCTGTGAGAGAGTGTCTGTGAGAGTCTGTGAGTGAGTGACTGTGAGTCTGTGAGAGAGTGTCTGTAAGAGTGTCTGTGAGAGAGTGTCTGTGGGAGAGTGTATGTGAGAGATTGTCTGTGAGAGTGTCTGTAAGAGTTTGTGAGAATGTCTTTAAGAGGCTGTGAGAGTCTTTGAGAGAGTGTCTGAGTCTGAGACAGTGTCTGTGAGAGAGTGTCTGTTAGAGTGTCTGTGAGAGTGTCTTTAAGAGGCTGTGAGACTCTTTGAGAGAGTGTCTGAGTCTGAGAGAGTGTCTGTGAGAGGCTGTGAGAGTGTCTGTGAGAGAGTTTCTGTGAGAGAGTGTCTGTGAGACAGTGTCTGTGAAAGAGTGTCTGTCAGAGTCTGTAAGTGAGAGTGAGAGTCTGCGAGAGAGTGCTTGTGAGAGAGTGTCTGTGAGAGAGTGTCTGTGAGAGTGTCTGTGAGGGAGTGTCTGTGAGAGAGTGTCTGTGAGAGTGTGTGTGAGAGAGTGTCTGTAAGAGTCTGTGAGAGTGTCTGTGAGAGTCTGTGAGAGAGTGTCTGTGAAAGTCTGTGAGAGTCTGTGAGAGAGTCTGTGAGAGAGTGTCTGTGAGAGAGTGTCTGCAAGAGAGTCTCTGTGAGAGTGTGTGTGAAAGTGTCTATGAGAGTCTGTGAGAGAGTGTCTGTGAGAGCTGTGAGTGTCTGTGAGAGAGTGTGAGAGAGTGTCTATGAGAGTCTGTGAGAGAGTGTCTGAGAGTCTGTGAGAGAGTGTCTGTGAGAGTCTGTGGGAGTGTGTCGAAGTCTGTGAGAGAGTGTCTGTGAGAGTGTCTGTGAGAGAGTGTCTGTGAGAGAATGTCTGTGAGAGAGTATCTGTGAGAGTGTCTGTGAGAGTCTGTGAGAATGTCTTTAAGAGGCTGTGAGAGTCTTTGAGAGAGTGTCTGAGTCTGAGACAGTGTCTGTGAGAGAGTGTCTGTTAGAGTGTCTGTGAGAGTGTCTTTCAGAGGCTGTGAGAGTCTTTGAGAGAGTGTCTGAGTCTGAGAGAGTGTCTGTGAGAGTCTGTGAGAGAGTGTCTGTGAGAGAGTGTCTGTGAGAGTCTGTGAGAGATTGTGAGAGAGTGTCTGCAAGAGACTGTGTGAGAGTGTCTGTGAGATAGTGTCTGTGAGAGTCTGTGAGAGAGTAACCGTGAGAGTCTGTGAGAAAATGTCTGTGAGAGAGTGTCTGTGAGAGAGTGTCTGTGAGAGAGTACCTGTGAGAGAGTGTCTGTGAGAGTCTATGAGAGAGTGTCTGTGAGAGTCTGTGAGAGTGCCTGTGAGAGTCTGTCTTTGAGAGTCTGTAGAAGTCTGTGAGAGAGTGTCTGTGAGAGTCTGTGACAGTCTGTGAGAGTCTTTGAGAGAATGTCAGTGTCTGTGAGAGTCTTTGAGAGAGTGTCTGTGAGAGAAAGTCTGTGAGATAATGTGAGAGAGTGTCTGAGAGTGTCTGTGAGAGAGTGTCTATGAAAGAGTGTCTGTGAGAGTCTGTGAGAAAGTGTATGTGAGAGTCTGTGAGAGTGTCTGTGAGAGTCTGTGAGAGAGTGTCTGTGAGAAAGTGTCTGAGTGTCTTTGAGTGTCTGTGAGAGAGTGTCTGTGAGAATCTGTGAAAGAGTTTCTATGAGAGAGTGTCTGAGAGAGTCTGTGAGAGTGTCTGAGTGTCTGTGAGTGAGAGTCTGTGTGAGAGTGTCTGTGAGAGAGTGTTTTTGAGAGTCTGTGAGAGAGTAACCGTGAGAGTCTGTGAGAAAATGTCTGTGAGAGAGTGTCTGTGAGAGAGTGTCTGTGAGAGAGTACCTGTGAGAGAGTGTCTGTGAGAGTCTATGAGAGAGTGTCTGTGAGAGTCTGTGAGAGTGCCTGTGAGAGTCTGTCTTTGAGAGTCTGTGGAAGTCTGTGAGAGAGTGTCTGTGAGAGTCTGTGAGAGTCTGTGAGAGTCTTTGAGAGAATGTCAGTGTCTGTGAGAGTCTTTGAGAGAGTGTCTGTGAGAGAAAGTCTGTGAGATAATGTGAGAGAGTGTCTGAGAGTGTCTGTGAGAGAGTGTCTATGAGAGAGTGTTTGTGAGAGTCTGTGAGAAAGTGTATGTGAGAGCCTGTGAGAGTGTCTGTGAGAGTCTGTGAGAGAGTGTCTGTGAGAAAGTGTCTGAGTGTCTTTGAGTGTCTGTGAGAGTGTCTGTGAGAATCTGTGAGAGAGTTTCTATGAGATAGTGTCTGAGAGAGTCTGTGAGAGTGTCTGAGTGTCTGTGAGTGAGTGTCTATGAGAGAGTGTCTGTGAGAGTATGTGAGAGTCTGTGAGTGTCTGTATGAGAGTGTCTGTGAGAGTCTGTGAGAAAGTATCTATGAGAGTCTGTAAGAAAGTGTCTCTGAGAGAGCGTCTGTGAGAGTGTGAGAGAGTGTCTGTGAGAGAGTGTCTGTGAGAGAGTGTCTGTGAGAGAGTGTCTGTGAGAGTTTGAGAGTCTGAGAGTGTCTGTGAGAGTCTGTGAGAGAGTGTCTGAGAGTTTGTGAGTGTCTGTGAGAGAGTGTCTGTGAGAGTTTGTGAGAGAGTGTCTGTGAGAGTCTGTGAGAGAGTCTCTATGAGAGTCTGTAAGAGAGTGTCTCTGAGAGAGTGTCTGTGAGAGAGTGTGAGAGGCTGTGATAGAGTGTGTGAGAGAGTGTCTGTGAGAGTCTGCGAGAGTGTCTGTGAGAGTCTGAGAGAGTCTGTGAGAGAGTGTTTGTGAGAGAGTGTCTCTGAGAGTCTGTGAGAGTGTCTGTGAGAATCTGTGAGAGAGTGTCTGTGAGTTAGTGTCTGTGAGAGAGTGTGAGAGAGTATCTGTGTGAGAGTGTCTGTGAGAGTCTGTGAGAGAGTGTCTGAGAGTCAGTGAGAGAGTGTCTGTGAGAATCTGTGAGTGAGTGTCTGTGAGTCTGTGAGAGAGTGTCTGTGAGAGTGTCTGTGAGAGAGTGTCTGTGAGAGAGTGTCTTTGAGAGTCTGTGAGAATGTCTTTAAGAGGCTGTGAGAGTCTTTGAGAGAGTGTCTGAGTCTGAAACAGTGTCTGTGAGAGAGTGTCTGTTAGAGTGTCTCTGAGAGTGTCTTTAAGAGGCTGTGAGAGTCTTTGAGAGAGTGTCTGAGTCTGAGAGAGTGTCTGTGAGAGGCTGTGAGAGAGTGTCTGTGAGAGTGTCTTTAAGAGGCTGTGAGAGTCTTTGAGAGAGTGTCTGAGTCTGAGGGAGTGTCTGTGAGAGGCTGTGAGAGAGTGTCTGTGAGAGTGTGTGTGAGAGAGTGTCTGTGAGAGTGAGTCAGTGAGAGAGTCTGTGAGAGTCTGTGAGAGAGTCTGTGAGAGAGTGTCTGTGAGGGAGTGTCTGTCAGAGTCTGTGAGAGTGTCTGTGAGAGTCTGTAAGAGAGTGTGAGAGTCTGCAAGAGAATGCTTGTGAGAGTGTCTGTGAGAGAGTCTGTGAGAGAGTGTCTGTGATAGAGTGTCTGCGAGAGAGTATCTGTGAGAGTCTGTGAGAGTCTGTAAGAGAGTGTGAGAGTCTGCGAGAGAGTGCTTGTGAGAGAGTGCCTGTGAGAGAGTCTGTGAGAGAGTGTCTGAGAGTCTGTGAGAGTGTCTGTGAGAGTCTGAGAGAGTCAGAGAGAGTGTCTGTGAGAGAGTATCTGAGCGTCTGTGAGAGATTGTCTGTGAGAGAGTCTGTGAGAGTGTGAGAGAGTGTCTGTGAGAGAGTGTCTGAGAGTGTGTCTGTGAGATAGTGTCTGTGAGAGTGTCTGTGAGAGAGTGTCTGTGAGAATGTGTGAGAGATTGTGAGAGAGTGTGAGAGTCTGTGAGAGAGTATCTGTGAGAGTGTCTGTGAGAGAGTTTCCATGAGAGTGTCTGTGAGACAGTGTCTGTGAAAGAGTGTCTGTGAGAGTATGTGTGAAAGTGTCTGTGATAGAGTTTCTGTGAGAGAGTGTCTTTGAGAGTCTGTGAGAGTGTGTCTGAGAATCTGTGAGAGAGTGTCTGTGAGATTCTGTGAGAGAGTCTGTGAGAGTGTGTGAGAGAGTGTCTGTGACAGAGTCTGTGAGAGAGTGTCTGTGAGAGAGTGTCTATGAGCATCTTTGAGAGTGTCTGTGAGAGTCTGAGAGTCTGCAAGAGAGTGCTTGTGAGAGAGTGTCTGTGAGAGACTCTGTGAGAGAGTGTCTGTTAGAGAGTATCTGTGAGAATCTGTGAGAGAGTGTCTGTGGGAGTCTGTGAGAGAGTATCTGTGAGAGTCTGTGAGAGAGTGTCTGTGAGAGCGTGTCTGTGAGGGTGTATCTGTGAGAGAGTGTCTGTGAGAGTCTGTGAGTGAGTGTCTGTGAGAGAGTGCCTGTGAGAGTCTGTGATAGATTGTGAGAGTGTCTATAAGAGTCTGTGAGATAGTGTCTGTGAGAGTGTCTGTGAGAGAGTAACCATGAGAGTCTGTGAGAAAATGTCTGTGAGAGAGTGTCTGTGAGAGAATGTCTGTGAGAGAGTACCTATGAGAGAGTGTCTGTGAGAGTCTGTGAGAGAGTGTCTGTGAGAGTCTGTGAGAATGCCTGTGAGAGTCTGTCTTTGAGAGTCTGTGGAAGTCTGTGAGAGAGTGTCTGTGAGAGAGTCTGTAAGAGTCTTTGAGAGAATGTCATAGTCTGTGAGTCTTTAAGAGAGTGTCTGTGAGAGAGAGACTGTGAGATAATGTGAGAGAGTGTCTGAGAGTGTCTATGAGAGAGTGTCTGTGAGAGTCTGTGAGAAAGTGTCTGTGATAGTCTGTGAGAGAGTGTCTGTGAGAGTGTCTGTGAGAGAGTGTCTGAGTGTCTGAGTGTCTGTGAGAGAGTGTCTGTGAGAATCTGTGAGAGAGTTTCTGTGAGAGAGTGTCTGTGAGAGAGTGTCTGAGAGTGTCTAAGTGTCTGTGAGAGAGTGTCTATGAGAGACTGTCTGTGAGAGTCTGTGAGTGTCTGTGAGTGTCTGTGAGAAAGTATCTGTGAGAGTCTATAAGAGAGTGTCTCTGAGAGAGTGAGTCTGTGATAGAGTGTCTGTGAGAGTCTGCGAGAGTGTCTGTGAGAGTCTGATAGAGTCTTTGAGAGAGTGTCTGTGAGAGAGTGTCTGTGAGAGTCTGTAAGAGAGTGTCTGTTTGAGTCTGTGAGAGTGTCTGTGAGAGAGTGTGAGAGAGTATCTGTGAGAGAGTGTTAGAGTATCTGTTAGCATCTGTGAGAGAGTGTCTGAGAGTCTGTGAGAGAGTGTCTATGAGAGTCTGTGAGAGAGTGTCTGTGAGTCTGTGAGAGAGTGTCTGTGAGAGTGTCTGTGATAGAGTGTCTGTGAGAATCTGAGAGAGAGTGTCTGTGAGTGTCTGTAAGAGTGGCTGTGAGAGGCAGTGAGAGAGTGTCTGAGAGAGTGTCTGTGATAGTGTCTGTGAGAGAGTGTCTGTGAGTGTGTGAGAGAGTGTCTGTGAGAGTGTCTGTGAGAGAGTGTCTGTGAGAATCTGTGAGAGAGTGTCTGTGAGTCTGTGAGAGAGTCTGTGAGAATCTGTGAGAGAGTGTCTGTGAGAGAGTCTATGAGAGAGTGTCTGTGAGAGAGTATCTGTGAGCATCTGTGAGTGTCTGTGAGAGTCTAAGAGAGTAT
The DNA here is from genome assembly GCF_964204655.1 of Triturus cristatus. Lineage (NCBI taxonomy): Eukaryota > Metazoa > Chordata > Amphibia > Caudata > Salamandridae > Triturus > Triturus cristatus. The sequence continues at coordinate 1,187,497,256 of NC_140579.1, forward strand.
TAGAGTCTGCAAGAGAGTGCTTGTGAGAGTGTCTCTGAGAGAATCTGTGAGAGAGTGTCTGTGAGAGAGTGTCTGTGAGAGAGTGACTATGAGAGTCTGTGAGAGAGTGTCCATGAGAATCTGTGAGAGAGTGTCTGTGGAAGTCTGTGAGAGTGTGAGAGAGCGTCTGCAAGAGAGTGTCTGAGAGTCTGTGAGAGTCTGTGAGAGTCTGTGAGAGAGTGTCTGTGAGAGCGTGTCTGTGAGAGTGTATCTGTGAGAGAGTGTCCGTGAGAGTCTGTGAGAGAGTGTATGTGAGAGAGTGTCTGTGAGAGTCTGTGAGAGATTGTGAGAGAGTGTCTGCAAGAGACTGTGTGAGAGTGTCTGTGAGAGAGTGTCTGTGAGAGTCTGTGAGAGAGTAACCGTGAGAGTCTGTGAGAAAATGTCTGTGAGAGAGTGTCTGTGAGAGAGTGTCTGTGAGAGAGTACCTGTGAGAGAGTATCTGTGAGAGTCTATGAGAGAGTGTCTGTGAGAGTCTGTGAGAGTGCCTGTGAGAGTCTGTCTTTGAGAGTCTGTGGAAGTCTGTGAGAGAGTGTCCGTGAGAGTCTGTGACAGTCTGTGAGAGTCTTTGAGAGAATGTCAGTGTCTGTGAGAGTCTTTGAGAGAGTGTCTGTGAGAGAAAGTCTGTGAGATAATGTGAGAGAGTGTCTGAGAGTGTCTGTGAGAGAGTGTCTATGAGAGAGTGTCTGTGAGAGTCTGTGAGAAAGTGTATGTGAGAGTCTGTGAGAGTGTCTGTGAGAGTCTGTGAGAGAGTGTCTGTGAGAAAGTGTCTGAGTGTCTTTGAGTGTCTGTGAGAGAGTGTCTGTGAGAGTCTGTGAGAGAGTTTCTATGAGAGAGTGTCTGAGAGAGTCTGTGAGAGTGTCTGAGTGTCTGTGAGTGAGAGTCTGTGTGAGAGTGTCTGTGAGAGAGTGTCTGTGAGAGTCTGTGAGAGAGTAACCGTGAGAGTCTGTGAGAAAATGTCTGTGAGAGAGTGTCTATGAGAGAGTGTCTGTGAGAGAGTACCTGTGAGAGAGTGTCTGTGAGAGTCTATGAGAGAGTGTCTGTGAGAGTCTGTGAGAGTGGCTGTGAGAGTCTGTCTTTGAGAGTCTGTGGAAGTCTGTGAGAGAGTGTCTGTGAGTCTGTGAGAGTCTGTGAGAGTCTTTGAGAGAATGTCAGTGTCTGTGAGAGTCTTTGAGAGAGTGTCTGTGAGAGAAAGTCTGTGAGATAATGTGAGAGAGTGTCTGAGAGTGTCTGTGAGAGAGTGTCTATGAGAGAGTGTCTGTGAGAGTCTGTGAGAAAGAGTATGTGAGAGTCTGTGAGAGTGTCTGTGAGAGTCTGTGAGAGAGTGTCCTTAAGAAAGTGTCTGAGTGTCTTTGAGTGTCTGTGAGACAGTGTCTGTGAGAATCTGTGAGAGAGTTTCTATGAGATAGTGTCTGAGAGAGTCTGTGAGAGTGTCTGAGTGTCTGTGAGTGAGTGTCTATGAGAAAGTGTCTGTGAGAGTCTGTGAGTGTCTGTATGAGAGTGTCTGTGAGAGTCTGTTAGAAAGTATCTATGAGAGTCTGTAAGAGAGTGTCTCTGAGAGAGCGTCTGTGAGAGTGTGAGAGAGTGTCTGTGAGAGAGTGTCTGTGAGAGAGTGTCTGTGAGAGAGTGTCTGTGAGAGTCTGAGAGTCTGAGAGTGTCTGTGAGAGTCTGTGAGAGAGTGTCTGAGAGTTTATGAGTGTCTGTGAGAGAGTGTCTGTGAGAGTTTGTGAGAGAGTGTCTGTGAGAGTCTGTGAGAGAGTCTCTATGAGAGTCTGTAAGAGAGTGTCTCCGAGAGAGTGTCTGTGAGAGAGTGTGAGAGGCTGTGATAGAGTGTGTGAGAGAGTGTCTGTGAGAGTCTGCGAGAGTGTCTGTGAGAGTCTGAGAGAGTCTGTGAGAGAGTGTTTGTGAGAGAGTGTCTCTGAGAGTCTGTGAGAGTGTCTGTGAGAATCTGTGAGAGAGAGTCTGTGAGTTAGTGTCTGTGAGAGAGTGTGAGAGAGTATCTGTGTGAGAGTGTCTCTGAGAGTCTGTGAGAGAGTGTCTGAGAGTCTGTGAGAGAGTGTCTGTGAGAGTCTGTGAGTGAGTGTCTGTGAGTCTGTGAGAGAGTTTCTGTGAGAGTTTCTGTGAGAGAGTGTCTGTGAGAGAGTGTCTTTGAGAGTCTGTGAGAATGTCTTTAAGAGGCTGTGAGAGCCTTTGAGAGAGTGTCTGAGTCTGAGACAGTGTCTGTGAGAGAGTGTCTGTTAGAGTGTCTCTGAGAGTGTCTTTAAGAGGCTGTGAGAGTCTTTGAGAGAGTGTCTGAGTCTGAGAGAGTGTCTGTGAGAGGCTGTGAGAGAGTGTCTGTGAGAGTGTCTTTAAGAGGCTGTGAGAGTCTTTGAGAGAGTGTCTGAGTCTGAGAGAGTGTCTGTGAGAGGCTGTGAGAGAGTGTCTGTGAGAGTGTGTGTGAGAGAGTGTCTGTGAGAGTGAGTCAGTGAGAGAGTCTGTGAGAGTCTGTGAGAGAGTCTGTGAGAGAGTGTCTGTGAGGGAGTGTCTGTCAGAGTCTGTGAGGGTGTCTGTGAGAGTCTGTAAGAGAGTGTGAGAGTCTGCAAGAGAATGCTTGTGAGAGTGTCTGTGAGAGAGTCTGTGAGAGAGTGTCTGTGATAGAGTGTCTGCGAGAGAGTATCTGTGATAGAGTGACTATGAGAGTCTGTGAGAGAGTGTCTGTGAGAGTCTGTGAGAGATTGTCTGTGAGAAATTGTCTGTGAGAGAGTGTATGTGAGAGAGTGTCTGTGAGAGAGTGTCTGTGAGAGTCTGTGAGAGTCTGTAAGAGAGTGTGAGAGTCTGCGAGAGAGTGCTTGTGAGAGAGTGCCTGTGAGAGAGTCTGTGAGAGAGTATCTGAGCGTCTGTGAGAGATTGTCTGTGAGAGAGTCTGTGAGAGTGTGAGAGAGTGTCTGTGAGAGAGTGTCTGAGAGTGTCTTTGAGAGTTTGTCTGTGAGATAGTGTCTGTGAGAGAGTGTCTGTGAGAGAGTGTCTGTGAGAATCTGTGAGAGATTGTGAGAGTGTGAGAGTCTGTGAGAGTGTCTGTGAGAGAGTATCTGTGAGAGTGTCTGTGAGAGAGTTTCTGTGAGAGTGTCTGTGAGACAGTGTCTGTGAAAGAGTGTCTGTGAGAGTTTGTGTGAAAGTGTCTGTGATAGAGTTTCTGTGAGAGAGTGTCTTTGAGAGTCTGTGAGAGTGTGTCTGAGAATCTGTGAGAGAGTGTCTGTGAGATTCTGTGAGAGAGTCTGTGAGAGTCTGTGAGAGAATGTCTGTGAAAGAGTCTGTGAGAGAGTGTCTATGAGCATCTTTGAGAGTGTCTGTGAGAGTCTAAGAGAGTCTTAGAGTCTGCGAGAGAGTGCTTGTGAGAGAGTGTCTGTGAGAGACTCTGTGAGAGCGTGTCTGTTAGAGAGTGTCTGTGAGAATCTGTGAGAGAGTGTCTGTGGGAGTCTGTGAGAGAGTATCTGTGAGAGTCTGTTATAGAGTCTGTGAGAGTCTAAGAGAGTGTGAGAGAGTGTCTGCGAGAGAGTGTCTGAGAGTCTGTGAGAGAGTGTCTGTGAGAGCGTGTCTCTGAGAGTGTATTTGTGAGAGAGTGTCCGTGAGAGTCTGTGAGTGAGTGTCTGTGAGAGAGTGCCTGTGAGAGTCTGTGATAGATTGTGAGAGTGTCTATAAGAGTCTGTGAGAGAGTGTCTGTGAGAGAGTAACCATGAGAGTCTATGAGAAAATGTCTGTGAGAGAGTGTCTGTGAGAGCATGTCTGTGAGAGAGTACCTATGAGAGAGTGTCTGTGAGAGAGTGTCTGTAAGAGTCTGTGAGAATGCCTGTGAGAGTCTGTCTTTGAGAGTCTGTGGAAGTCTGTGAGAGAGTGTCTCTGAGAGTCTGTAAGAGTCTTTGAGAGAATGTCAGAGTCTGTGAGTCTTTAAGAGAGTGTCTGTGAGAGAGAGACTGTGAGATAATGTGAGAGAGTGTCTGAGAGTGTCTATGAGAGAGTGTCTGTGAGAGTCTGTGAGAAAGTGTCTGTGAGAGTCTGTGAGAGAGTGTCTGTGAGAGTGTCTGTGAGAGAGTGTCTGAGTGTCTGAGTGTCTGTGAGAGAGTGTCTGTGAGAATCTGTGAGAGAGTTTCTGTGAGAGAGTGTCTGTGAGAGAGTGTCTGAGAGTGCCTGAGTAGCTGTGAGAGAGTGTCTATGAGAGACTGTCTGTGAGAGACTGTGAGTGTCTGTGACAGAGTGTCTGTGAGAGTCTGTGAGAAAGTATCTGTGAGAGTCTATAAGAGAGTGTCTCTGAGAGTGTCTGTGAGAGAGTGAGAGTCTGTGATAGAGTGTCTGTGAGAGTCTGAGAGAGTGTCTGTGAGAGTCTGATAGAGTCTGTGAGAGAGTGTCTGTGAGAGAGTGTCTGTGTGAGTCTGTGAGAGTGTCTGTGAGAGAGTGTGAGAGAGTATATGTGAGAGAGTGTGAGAGTGTCTGTGAGCATCTGTGAGACAGTGTCTGAGAGTCTGTGAGAGAGTGTCTATGAGAGTCTGTGAGAGAGTGTCTGTGAGTCTGTGAGAGAGTGTCTGTGAGAGTGTCTGTGATAGAGTGTCTGTGAGAATCTGAGAGAGAGTGTCTGTGAGTGTCTGTAAGAGTGTCTGTGAGAGGCAGTGAGAGAGTGTCTGAGAGAGTGTCTGTGATAGTGTCTGTGAGAGAGTGTCTGTGAGTGTGTGAGAGAGTGTCTGTGAGAGTGTCTGTGAGAGAGTGTCTGTGAGAATCTGTGAGAGAGTATCTGTGAGAGTCTGTGAGAGAGTCTGTGAGAGAGTCTGTGAGAGTGAGTCTGCGAGAGAGTGCTTGTGAGAGAGTGTCTGTGAGAGACTCTGTGAGAGAATGTCTGTGAGAATCTGTGGGAGAGTGTCTGTGGGAGTCTGTGAGAGAGTATCTGTGAGAGTCTGTGAGAGAGTCTGTGAGAGTCTGAGAGAGTGTCTGAGATTGTCTGAGTGTCTGTGAGAGAGTGTCTATGAGGGACTGTCTGTGAGAGTCTGTGAGTGTCTGTGACAGAGTTTCTGTGAGAGTCTGTGAGAAAGTATCTGTGAGAGTCTATAAGAGAGTGTCTCTGAGAGAGTGTCTGTTAGAGAGTGAGAGTCTGTGATAGAGTGTCTATGAGAGTCTGAGAGAGTGTCTGTGAGAGTCTGATAGAGTCTGTGAGAGAGTGTCTGTGAGAGAGTGTCTGTGAGAGTGTCTGTGAGAGAGTGTCTGAGTGTCTGTGAGAATCTGTGAGAGAGTTTCTGTGAGAGAGTGTCTGTGAGAGAGTGTCTATGAGGGGCTGTCTGTGAGAGTCTGTGAGTGTCTGTGACAGAGTGTCTGTGAGAGTCTGTGAGAAAGTATCTGTGAGAGTCTTATAAGAGAGTGTCTCTGAGAGAGTGTCCGTTAGAGAGTGAGAGTCTGTGATAGAGTGTCTGTGAGAGTCTGAGAGAGTGTCTGTGAGAGTCTGATAGAGTCTGTGAGAGAGTGTCTGTGAGAGAGTGTCTGTGAGAGTCTGTAAGAGAGTGTCTGTGTGAGTCTGTGAGAGTGTCTGTGAGAGAGAGTATCTGTGAGAGAGTGTGAAAGTGTCTGTGAGCATCTGTAAGAGAGTGTCTGAGAGTCTGTGAGAGAGTAACTATGAGAGTCTATGAGAGAGTGTCTGTGAGTCTGTGAGAGAGTGTCTGTGAGAGTGTCTGTGATAGAGTGTCTGTGAGAATCTGAGAGAGAGTGTCTGTGAGTGTCTGTAAGAGTGTCTGTGAGAGGCTGTGAGAGAGTGTCTGAGAGAGTGTCTGTGATAGTGTCTGTGAGAGTCTGTGAGAGAGTGTCTGTGAGTCTGTGAGAGAGTGTCTGTGAGAGTGTCTGTGAGAGAGTGTCTGTGAGAATCTGTGAGAGAGTGTCTGGGAGTCTGTGAGAGAGTCTGTGAGAGTCTGTGAGAGAGCATCTGTGAGAGAGTCTGTGAGAGAGTGTCTGTGAGCATCTGTGAGTGTCTGTGAGTGTCTAAGAGAGTATTAGAGTCTGCGAGAGAGTGCTTGTGAGAGAGTGTCTGTGAGAGACTCTGTGAGAGAGTGTCTGTGAGAGAGTGACTATGAGAGTCTGTGAGAGAGTGTCCATGAGAATCTGTGATAGAGTGTCTGTGGGAGTCTATGAGAGTGTGAGAGAGCGTCTGCAAGAGAGTGCCTGAGAGTCTGTGAGAGAGTGTCTGTGAGAGCGTGTCTGTGAGAGTGTATCTGTGAGAGAGTGTCCGTGAGAGTTTGTGAGAGAGTGTCTGTGAGAGAGTGTCTGTGAGAGTCTGTGAGAGATTGTGAGAGAGTGTCTGTAAGAGTCTGTGTGAGAGTGTCTGTGAGAGAGTGTCTGTGAGAGTCTGTGAGAGAATAACTGTGAGAGTCTGTGAGAAAATGTCTGTGAGAGAGTGTCTGTGAGAGAGTGTCTGTGAGAGAGTACCTGTGAGAGAGTGTCTATGAGAGAGTGTCTGTGAGAGTCTGTGAGAGTGCCTGTGAGAGTCTGTCTTCGAGAGTCTGTGGAAGTCTGTGAGAGAGTGTCTGTGAGAGTCTGTGAGAGTCTGTGAGAGTCTTTGAGAGAATGTCAGTGTCTGTGAGAGTCTCTGAGAGAGTGTCTGTGAGAAAGTGTCTGAGTGTCTTTGAGTGTCTGTGAGAGAGTGTCTGTGAGAATCTGTGAGAGTTTCTATGAGAGAGTGTCTGTGAGAGAGTATCTGTGAGAGTCTGCGAGAGTGTCTGAGTGTATGTGAGAGAGTGTCTGTGAGAGAGTGTCTGTGAGAGTCTGTGAGAGTCTGTAAGAGAGTGTGAGAGTCTGCGAGAGAGTGCTTGTGAGAGAGTGCCTGTGAGAGAGTCTGTGAGAGAGTATCTGAGCGTCTGTGAGAGATTGTCTGTGAGAGAGTCTGTGAGAGTGTGAGAGAGTGTCTGTGAGAGAGTGTCTGAGAGTGTCTTTGAGAGTGTGTCTGTGAGATAGTGTCTGTGAGAGAGTGTCTGTGAGAGAGTGTCTGTGAGAATCTGTGAGAGATTGTGAGAGTGTGAGAGTCTGTGAGAGTGTCTGTGAGAGTATCTGTGAGAGTGTCTGTGAGAGAGTTTCTGTGAGAGTGTCTGTGAGACAGTGTCTGTGAAAGAGTGTCTGTGAGAGTTTGTGTGTAAGTGTCTGTGATATAGTTTCTGTGAGAGAGTGTCTTTGAGAGTCTGTGAGAGTGTGTCTGAGAATCTGTGAGAGAGTGTCTGTGAGATTCTGTGAGAGAGTCTGTGAGAGTCTGTTAGAGAATGTCTGTGACAGAGTCTGTGAGAGAGTGTCTATGAGCATCTTTGAGAGTGTCTGTGAGAGTCTAAGAGAGTCTTAGAGTCTGCGAGAGAGTGCTTGTGAGAGAGTGTCTGTGAGAGACTCTGTGAGAGAGTGTCTGTTAGAGAGTGTCTGTGAGAATCTGTGAGAGAGTGTCTGTGGGAGTCTGTGAGAGAGTATCTGTGAGAGTCTGTTATAGAGTCTGTGAGAGTCTAAGAGAGTGTGAGAGAGTGTCTGCGAGAGAGTGTCTGAGAGTCTGTGAGAGAGTGTCTGTGAGAGCATGTCTCTGAGAGTGTATTTGTGAGAGAGTGTCCGTGATAGTCTGTGAGTGAGTGTCTGTGAGAGAGTGCCTGTGAGAGTCTGTGATAGATTGTGAGAGTGTCTATAAGAGTCTGTGAGAGAGTGTCTGTGAGAGAGTAACCATGAGAGTCTGTGAGAAAATGTCTGTGAGAGAGTGTCTGTGAGAGCATGTCTGTGAGAGAGTACCTATGAGAGAGTGTCTGTGAGAGAGTGTCTGTAAGAGTCTGTGAGAATGCCTGTGAGAGTCTGTCTTTGAGAGTCTGTGGAAGTCTGTGAGAGAGTGGCTCTGAGAGAGTCTGTAAGAGTCTTTGAGAGAATGTCAGAGACTGTGAGTCTTTAAGAGAGTGTCTGTGAGAGAGAGACTGTGAGATAATGTGAGAGAGTGTCTGAGAGTGTCTATGAGAGAGTGTCTGTGAGAGTCTGTGAGAAAGTGTCTGTGAGAGTCTGTGAGAGAGTGTCTGTGAGAGTGTCTGTGAGAGAGTGTCTGAGTGTCTGAGTGTCTGTGAGAGAGTGTCTGTGAGAATCTGTGAGAGAGTTTCTGTGAGAGAGTGTCTGTGAGAGAGTGTCTGAGAGTGCCTGAGTGTCTGTGAGAGAGTGTCTATGAGAGACTGTCTGTGAGAGACTGTGAGTGTCTGTGACAGAGTGTCTGTGAGAGTCTGTGAGAAAGTATCTGTGAGAGTCTATAAGAGAGTGTCTCTGAGAGTGTCTGTGAGAGAGTGAGAGTCTGTGATAGAGTGTCTGTGAGAGTCTGAGAGAGTGTCTGTGAGAGTCTGATAGAGTCTGTGAGAGAGTGTCTGTGAGAGAGTGTCTGTGTGAGTCTGTGAGAGTGTCTGTGAGAGAGTGTGAGAGAGTATCTGTGAGAGAGTGTGAGAGTGTCTGTGAGCATCTGTGAGAGAGTGTCTGAGAGTCTTTGAGAGAGTGTCTATGAGAGTCTGTGAGAGTGTCTGTGAGTCTGTGAGAGAGTGTCTGTGAGAGTGTCTGTGATAGAGTGTCTGTGAGAATCTGAGAGAGAGTGTCTGTGAGTGTCTGTAAGAGTGTCTGTGAGAGGCAGTGAGAGAGTGTCTGAGAGAGTGTCTGTGATAGTGTCTGTGAGAGAGTGTCTGTGAGTGTGTGAGAGAGTGTCTGTGAGAGTGTCTGTGAGAGAGTGTCTGTGAGAATCTGTGAGAGAGTGTCTGTGAGAGTCTGTGAGAGAGTCTGTGAGAGAGTCTGTGAGAGTGAGTCTGCGAGAGAGTGCTTGTGAGAGAGTGTCTGTGAGAGACTCTGTGAGAGAATGTCTGTGAGAATCTGTGAGAGAGTGTCTGTGGGAGTCTATGAGAGAGTATCTGTGAGAGTCTGTGAGAGAGTCTGTGAGAGTCTGAGAGAGTGTCTGAGATTGTCTGAGTGTCTGTGAGAGAGTGTCTATGAGGGACTGTCTGTGAGAGTCTGTGAGTGTCTGTGACAGAGTGTCTGTGAGAGTCTGTGAGAAAGTATCTGTGAGAGTCTTATAAGAGAGTGTCTCGGAGAGAGTGTCCGTTAGAGAGTGAGAGTCTGTGATAGAGTGTCTGTGACAGAGTCTGTGAGAGAGTGTCTATGAGCATCTTTGAGAGTGTCTGTGAGAGTCTAAGAGAGTCTTAGAGTCTGCGAGAGAGTGCTTGTGAGAGAGTGTCTGTGAGAGACTCTGTGAGAGAGTGTCTGTTAGAGAGTGTCTGTGAGAATCTGTGAGAGAGTGTCTGTGAGAGTGTCTGTGAGAGAGTGTCTGTGAGAATCTGTGAGAGAGTGTCTGTGAGAGTCTGTGAGAGAGTCTGTGAGAGAGTCTGTGAGAGTGAGTCTGCGAGAGAGTGCTTGTGAGAGAGTGTCTGTGAGAGACTCTGTGAGAGAATGTCTGTGAGAATCTGTGAGAGAGTGTCTGTGGGAGTCTGTGAGAGAGTATCTGTGAGAGTCTGTGAGAGAGTCTGTGAGAGTCTGAGAGAGTGTCTGAGATTGTCTGAGTGTCTGTGAGAGAGTGTCTATGAGGGACTGTCTGTGAGAGTCTGTGAGTGTCTGTGACAGAGTGTCTGTGAGAGTCTGTGAGAAAGTATCTGTGAGAGTCTTATAAGAGAGTGTCTCTGAGAGAGTGTCCGTTAGAGAGTGAGAGTCTGTGATAGAGTGTCTGTGACAGAGTCTGTGAGAGAGTGTCTATGAGCATCTTTGAGAGTGTCTGTGAGAGTCTAAGAGAGTCTTAGAGTCTGCGAGAGAGTGCTTGTGAGAGAGTGTCTGTGAGAGACTCTGTGAGAGAGTGTCTGTTAGAGAGTGTCTGTGAGAATCTGTGAGAGAGTGTCTGTGGGAGTCTGTGAGAGAGTATCTGTGAAAGTCTGTTATAGAGTCTGTGAGAGTCTAAGAGAGTGTGAGAGAGTGTCTGCGAGAGAGTGTCTGAGAGTCTGTGAGAGAGTGTCTGTGAGAGCATGTCTCTGAGAGTGTATTTGTGAGAGAGTGTCCGTGATAGTCTGTGAGTGAGTGTCTGTGAGAGAGTGCCTGTGAGAGTCTGTGATAGATTGTGAGAGTGTCTATAAGAGTCTGTGAGAGAGTGTCTGTGAGAGAGTAACCATGAGAGTCTGTGAGAAAATGTCTGTGAGAGAGTGTCTGTGAGAGCATGTCTGTGAGAGAGTACCTATGAGAGAGTGTCTGTGAGAGAGTGTCTGTAAGAGTCTGTGAGAATGCCTGTGAGAGTCTGTCTTTGAGAGTCTGTGGAAGTCTGTGAGAGAGTGTCTCTGAGAGAGTCTGTAAGAGTCTTTGAGAGAATGTCAGAGACTGTGAGTCTTTAAGAGAGTGTCTGTGAGAGAGAGACTGTGAGATAATGTGAGAGAGTGTCTGAGAGTGTCTATGAGAGAGTGTATGTGAGAGTCTGTGAGAAAGTGTCTGTGAGAGTCTGTGAGAGAGTGGCTGTGAGAGTGTCTGTGAGAGAGTGTCTGAGTGTCTGAGTGTCTGTGAGAGAGTGTCTGTGAGAATCTGTGAGAGAGTTTCTGTGAGAGAGTGTCTGTGAGAGAGTGTCTGAGAGTGCCTGAGTGTCTGTGAGAGAGTGTCTATGAGAGACTGTCTGTGAGAGACTGTGAGTGTCTGTGACAGAGTGTCTGTGAGAGTCTGTGAGAAAGTATCTGTGAGAGTCTATAAGAGAGTGTCTCTGAGAGTGTCTGTGAGAGAGTGAGAGTCTGTGATAGAGTGTCTGTGAGAGTCTGAGAGAGTGTCTGTGAGAGTCTGATAGAGTCTGTGAGAGAGTGTCTGTGAGAGAGTGTCTGTGTGAGTCTGTGAGAGTGTCTGTGAGAGAGTGTGAGAGAGTATCTGTGAGAGAGTGTGAGAGTGTCTGTGAGCATCTGTGAGAGAGTGTCTGAGAGTCTGTGAGAGAGTGTCTATGAGAGTCTGTGAGAGAGTGTCTGTGAGTCTGTGAGAGAGTGTCTGTGAGAGTGTCTGTGATAGAGTGTCTGTGAGAATCTGAGAGAGAGTGTCTGTGAGTGTCTGTAAGAGTGTCTGTGAGAGGCAGTGAGAGAGTGTCTGAGAGAGTGTCTGTGATAGTGTCTGTGAGAGAGTGTCTGTGAGTGTGTGAGAGAGTGTCTGTGAGAGTGTCTGTGAGAGAGTGTCTGTGAGAATCTGTGAGAGAGTGACTGTGAGAGTCTGTGAGAGTGAGTCTGCGAGAGAGTGCTTGTGAGAGAGTGTCTGTGAGAGACTCTGTGAGAGAATGTCTGTGAGAATCTGTGAGAGAGTGTCTGTGGGAGTCTGTGAGAGAGTATCTGTGAGAGTCTGTGAGAGAGTCTGTGAGAGTCTGAGAGAGTGTCTGAGATTGTCTGAGTGTCTGTGAGAGAGTGTCTATGAGGGACTGTCTGTGAGAGTCTGTGAGTGTCTGTGACAGAGTGTCTGTGAGAGTCTGTGAGAAAGTATCTGTGAGAGTCTTATAAGAGAGTGTCTCTGAGAGAGTGTCCGTTAGAGAGTGAGAGTCTGTGATAGAGTGTCTGTGAGAGTCTGAGAGAGTGTCTGTGAGAGTCTGATAGAGTCTGTGAGAGAGTGTCTGTGAGAGTCTGTAAGAGAGTGTCTGTGTGAGTCTGTGAGAGTGTCTGTGAGAGAGAGTATCTGTGAGAGAGTGTGAAAGTGTCTGTGAGCATCTGTAAGAGAGTGTCTGAGAGTCTGTGAGAGAGTAACTATGAGAGTCTATGAGAGAGTGTCTGTGAGTCTGTGAGAGAGTGTCTGTGAGAGTGTCTGTGATAGAGTGTCTGTGAGAATCTGAGAGAGAGTGTCTGTGAGTGTCTGTAAGAGTGTCTGTGAGAGGCTGTGAGAGAGTGTCTAAGAGAGTGTCTGTGATAGTGTCTGTGAGAGTCTGTGAGAGAGTGTCTGTGAGTCTGTGAGAGAGTGTCTGTGAGAGTGTCTGTGAGAGAGTGTCTGTGAGAATCTGTGAGAGAGTGTCTGGGAGTCTGTGAGAGAGTCTGTGAGAGTCTGTGAGAGAGCATCTGTGAGAGAGTCTGTGAGAGAGTGTCTGTGAGCATCTGTGAGTGTCTGTGAGTGTCTAAGAGAGTATTAGAGTCTGCGAGAGAGTGCTTGTGAGAGAGTGTCTGTGAGAGACTCTGTGAGAGAGTGTCTGTGAGAGAGTGACTATGAGAGTCTGTGAGAGAGTGTCCATGAGAATCTGTGATAGAGTGTCTGTGGGAGTCTATGAGAGTGTGAGAGAGCGTCTGCAAGAGAGTGCCTGAGAGTCTGTGAGAGAGTGTCTGTGAGAGCGTGTCTGTGAGAGTGTATCTGTGAGAGAGTGTCTGTGAGAGTTTGTGAGAGAGTGTCTGTGAGAGAGTGTCTGTGAGAGTCTGTGAGAGATTGTGAGAGAGTGTCTGTAAGAGTCTGTGTGAGAGTGTCTGTGAGAGAGTGTCTGTGAGAGTCTGTGAGAGAATAACTGTGAGAGTCTGTGAGAAAACGTCTGTGAGAGAGTGTCTGTGAGAGAGTGTCTGTGAGAGAGTACCTGTGAGAGAGTGTCTGTGAGAGAGTGTCTGTGAGAGTCTGTGAGAGTGCCTGTGAGAGTCTGTCTTCGAGAGTCTGTGGAAGTCTGTGAGAGAGTGTCTGTGAGAGTCTGTGAGAAAGTGTCTGTGAGAGTCTGTGAGAGAGTGTCTGTGAGAGTGTCTGTGAGAGAGTGTCTGAGTGTCTGAGTGTCTGTGAGAGAGTGTCTGTGAGAATCTGTGAGAGAGTTTCTGTGAGAGAGTGTCTGTGAGAGAGTGTCTGAGAGTGCCTGAGTGTCTCTGAGAGAGTGTCTATGAGAGACTGTCTGTGAGAGACTGTGAGTGTCTGTGACAGAGTGTCTGTGAGAGTCTGTGAGAAAGTATCTGTGAGAGTCTATAAGAGAGTGTCTCTGAGAGTGTCTGTGAGAGAGTGAGAGTCTGTGATAGAGTGTCTGTGAGAGTCTGAGAGAGTGTCTGTGAGAGTCTGATAGAGTCTGTGAGAGAGTGTCTGTGAGAGAGTGTCTGTGTGAGTCTGTGAGAGTGTCTGTGAGAGAGTGTGAGAGAGTATCTGTGAGAGAGTGTGAGAGTGTCTGTGAGCATCTGTGAGAGAGTGTCTGAGAGTCTGTGAGAGAGTGTCTATGAGAGTCTGTGAGAGAGTGTCTGTGAGTCTGTGAGAGAGTGTCTGTGAGAGTGTCTGTGATAGAGTGTCTGTGAGAATCTGAGAGAGAGTGTCTGTGAGTGTCTGTAAGAGTGTCTGTGAGAGGCAGTGAGAGAGTGTCTGAGAGAGTGTCTGTGATAGTGTCTGTGAGAGAGTGTCTGTGAGTGTGTGAGAGAGTGTCTGTGAGAGTGACTGTGAGAGAGTGTCTGTGAGAATCTGTGAGAGAGTGTCTGTGAGAGTCTGTGAGAGAGTCTGTGAGAGAGTCTGTGAGAGTGAGTCTGCGAGAGAGTGCTTGTGAGAGAGTGTCTGTGAGAGACTCTGTGAGAGAATGTCTGTGAGAATCTGTGAGAGAGTGTCTGTGGGAGTCTGTGAGAGAGTATCTGTAAGAGTCTGTGAGAGAGTCTGTGAGAGTCTGAGAGAGTGTCTGAGATTGTCTGAGTGTCTGTGAGAGAGTGTCTATGAGGGACTGTCTGTGAGAGTCTGTGAGTGTCTGTGACAGAGTGTCTGTGAGAGTCTGTGAGAAAGTATCTGTGAGAGTCTTATAAGAGAGTGTCTCTGAGAGAGTGTCCGTTAGAGAGTGAGAGTCTGTGATAGAGTGTCTGTGAGAGTCTGAGAGAGTGTCTGTGAGAGTCTGATAGAGTCTGTGAGAGAGTGTCTGTGAGAGTCTGTAAGAGAGTGTCTGTGTGAGTCTGTGAGAGTGTCTGTGAGAGAGAGTATCTGTGAGAGAGTGTGAAAGTGTCTGTGAGCATCTGTAAGAGAGTGTCTGAGAGTCTGTGAGAGAGTAACTATGAGAGTCTATGAGAGAGTGTCTGTGAGTCTGTGAGAGAGTGTCTGTGAGAGTGTCTGTGATAGAGTGTCTGTGAGAATCTGAGAGAGAGTGTCTGTGAGTGTCTGTAAGAGTGTCTGTGAGAGGCTGTGAGAGAGTGTCTAAGAGAGTGTCTGTGATAGTGTCTGTGAGAGTCTGTGAGAGAGTGTCTGTGAGTCTGTGAGAGAGTGTCTGTGAGAGTGTCTGTGAGAGAGTGTCTGTGAGAATCTGTGAGAGAGTGTCTGGGAGTCTGTGAGAGAGTCTGTGAGAGTCTGTGAGAGAGCATCTGTGAGAGAGTCTGTGAGAGAGTGTCTGTGAGCATCTGTGAGTGTCTGTGAGTGTCTAAGAGAGTTTTAGAGTCTGCGAGAGAGTGCTTGTGAGAGAGTGTCTGTGAGAGACTCTGTGAGAGAGTGTCTGTGAGAGAGTGACTATGAGAGTCTGTGAGAGAGTGTACATGAGAATCTGTGATAGAGTGTCTGTGGGAGTCTATGAGAGTGTGAGAGAGCGTCTGCAAGAGAGTGCCTGAGAGTCTGTGAGAGAGTGTCTGTGAGAGCGTGTCTGTGAGAGTGTATCTGTGAGAGAGTGTCTGTGAGAGTTTGTGAGAGAGTGTCTGTGAGAGAGTGTCTGTGAGAGTCTGTGAGAGATTGTGAGAGAGTGTCTGTAAAAGTCTGTGTGAGAGTGTCTGTGAGAGAGTGTCTGTGAGAGTCTGTGAGAGAATAACTGTGAGAGTCTGTGAGAAAACGTCTGTGAGAGAGTGTCTGTGAGAGAGTGTCTGTGAGAGAGTACCTGTGAGAGAGTGTCTGTGAGAGAGTGTCTGTGAGAGTCTGTGAGAGTGCCTGTGAGAGTCTGTCTTCGAGAGTCTGTGGAAGTCTGTGAGAGAGTGTCTGTGAGAGTCTGTGAGAGTCTGTGAGAGTCTTTGAGAGAATGTCAGTGTCTGTGAGAGTCTCTGAGAGAGTGTCTGTGAGAGAAAGTCTGTGAGATAATGTGAGAGAGTGTCTGAGAGTGTCTGTGAGAGAGTGTCTGTGAGAAAGTGTCTGAGTGTCTTTGAGTGTCTGTGAGAGAGTGTCTGTGAGAATCTGTGAGAGTTTCTATGAGAGAGTGTCTGTGAGAGAGTATCTGTGAGAGTCTGTGAGAGTGTCTGAGTGTCTGTGAGAGAGTGTCTATGAGAGAGTGTCTGTGAGAGTCTGTGAGTATCTGTGAGAGTCTGTGAGAATGTATCTATGAGAGTCTGTAAGAGAGTGTCTCTGAGAGAGTGTCTGTGAGAGTCTGTGAGAGAGTGTCTGTGAGAGAGTGTCTGTGAGAGAGTGTCTGTGAGAGTCTGAGAGAGTGTCTGAGAGTCTGAGAGTGTCTGTGAGAGTCTGTGAGAGAGTGTCTGCGAGTTTGTGAGTGTCTGTGAGAGAGTGTCTGTGAGAGTTTGTGAGAGAGTGTCTGTGAGAGTCTGTGAGAGAGTCTCTATGAGAGTCTGTAAGAGAGTGTCTTTGAGAGATTGTCTGTGAGAGAGTGTGAGAGGCTGTGACAGAGTGTGTGAGAGTCTGAGAGAGTGTCTGTGAGAGTCTGAGAGAGTCTGTGAGAGAGTGTCTGTGAGAGTGTCTCTGAGAGTCTGTGAGAGTGTCTGTGAGAGTCTGTGAGAGAGTGTCTGTGAGTGAGTGTCTGTGAGAGAGAGTGAGAAAGTATCTGTGTGAGAGTGTCTGTGAGAGTCTGTGAGAGAGTGTCTGAGAGTCTGTGAGAGAGTGTCTGTGAGAGTCTGTGAGTAAGTGACTGTGAGTCTGTGAGAGAGTGTCTATAAGAGTGTCTGTGAGAGAGTGTCTGTGGGAGAGTGTATGTGAGAGATTGTCTGTGAGAGTCTGTGAGAATGTCTTTAAGAGGCTGTGAGAGTCTTTGAGAGAGTGTCTGAGTCTGAGACAGTGTCTTCGAGAGAGTGTCTGTTAGAGTGTCTGTGAGAGTGTCTTTAAGAGGCTGTGAGAGTTTTTGAGAGAGTGTCTGAGTCTGAGAGAGTGTCTGTGAGAGGCTGTGAGAGTGTCTGTGAGAGAGTTTCTGTGAGAGAGTGTCTGTGAGACAGTGTCTGTGAAAGAGTGTCTGTCAGAGTCTGTAAGTGAGAGTGAGAGTCTGCGAGAGAGTGCTTGTGAGAGAGTGTCTGTGAGAGAGTGTCTGTGAGAGTGTCTGTGAGGGAGTGTCTGTGAGAGAGTTTCTGTGAGAGTGTGTGTGAGAGAGTGTCTGTAAGAGTCTGTGAGAATGTCTGTGAGAGTCTGTGAGAGAGTGTCTGTGAAAGTCTGTGAGAGTCTGTGAGAGAGTCTGTGAGAGAGTGTCTGTGAGAGAGTGTCTGCAAGAGAGTCTCTGTGAGAGTGTGTGTGAGTGTCTATGAGAGTCTGTGAGAGAGTGTCTGTGAGAGCTGTGAGTGTCTGTGAGAGAGTGTGAGAGAGTGTCTATGAGTCTGTGAGAGAGTGTCTGAGAGTCTGTGAGAGAGTGTCTGTGAGAGTCTGTGGGAGTGTGTCGAAGTCTGTGAGAGAGTGTCTGTGAGAGTGTCTGTGAGAGAGTGTCTGTGAGAGAATGTCTGTGAGAGAGTGTCTGTGAGAGTGTCTGTGAGAGAGTCTGTGAGAGAGTCTGTGAGAGAGAGGCTGTGAGAGAGTGTCTGTGAGAGAGTGTCTGTGAGAAAGTGTATGTGATAGAGTTTCTGTGAGAGAGTGTCTTTGAGAGTCCGTGAGAGATTGTCTGTGAGAGAGTGTCTGAGAGTCTGTGAGAGAGTGTCTGTGAGAGTCTGTGAGTGAGTGTCTGTGAGTCTGTGAGAGAGTGTCTGTGAGAGAGTGTCTGTGAGAGAGTGTATGTGAGAGATTGTCTGTGAGAGTGTCTGTGAGAGTCTGTTAGAATGTCTTTAAGAGGCTGTGAGAGTCTTTGAGAGAGTGTCTGAGTCTGAGACAGTGTCTGTGAGAGAGTGTCTGTTAGAGTGTCTGTGAGAGTGTCTTTAAGAGGCTGTGAGAGTCTTTGAGAGAGTGTCTGAGTCTGAGAGAGTGTCTGTGAGAGTCTGTGAGAGAGTGTCTGTGAGAGAGTGTCTGTGAGAGTCTGTGAGAGATTGTGAGAGAGTGTCTGCAAGAGACTGTGTGAGAGTGTCTGTGAGAGAGTGTCTGTGAGAGTCTGTGAGAGAGTAACCGTGAGAGTCTGTGAGAAAATGTCTGTGAGAGAGTGTCTGTGAGAGAGTGTCTGTGAGAGAGTACCTGTGAGAGAGTGTCTGTGAGAGTCTATGAGAGAGTGTCTGTGAGAGTCTGTGAGAGTGCCTGTGAGAGTCTGTCTTTGAGAGTCTGTAGAAGTCTGTGAGAGAGTGTCTGTGAGAGTCTGTGACAGTCTGTGAGAGTCTTTGAGAGAATGTCTGTCTGTGAGAGTCTTTGAGAGAGTGTCTGTGAGAGAAAGTCTGTGAGATAATGTAAGAGAGTGTCTGAGAGTGTCTGTGAGAGAGTGTCTATGAAAGAGTGTCTGTGAGAGTCTGTGAGAAAGTGTATGTGAGAGTCTGTGAGAGTCTGTGACAGAGTGTCTGTGAGAGTCTGTGAGAAAGTATCTGTGAGAGTCTTATAAGAGAGTGTCTCTGAGAGAGTGTCCGTTAGAGAGTGAGAGTCTGTGATAGAGTGTCTGTGAGAGTCTGAGAGAGTGTCTGTGAGAGTCTGATAGAGTCTGTGAGAGAGTGTCTGTGAGAGTCTGTAAGAGAGTGTCTGTGTGAGTCTGTGAGAGTGTCTGTGAGAGAGAGTATCTGTGAGAGAGTGTGAAAGTGTCTGTGAGCATCTGTAAGAGAGTGTCTGAGAGTCTGTGAGAGAGTAACTATGAGAGTCTATGAGAGAGTGTCTGTGAGTCTGTGAGAGAGTGTCTGTGAGAGTGTCTGTGATAGAGTGTCTGTGAGAATCTGAGAGAGAGTGTCTGTGAGTGTCTGTAAGAGTGTCTGTGAGAGGCTGTGAGAGAGTGTCTAAGAGAGTGTCTGTGATAGTGTCTGTGAGAGTCTGTGAGAGAGTGTCTGTGAGTCTGTGAGAGAGTGTCTGTGAGAGTGTCTGTGAGAGAGTGTCTGTGAGAATCTGTGAGAGAGTGTCTGGGAGTCTGTGAGAGAGTCTGTGAGAGTCTGTGAGAGAGCATCTGTGAGAGAGTCTGTGAGAGAGTGTCTGTGAGCATCTGTGAGTGTCTGTGAGTGTCTAAGAGAGTATTAGAGTCTGCGAGAGAGTGCTTGTGAGAGAGTGTCTGTGAGAGACTCTGTGAGAGAGTGTCTGTGAGAGAGTGACTATGAGAGTCTGTGAGAGAGTGTCCATGAGAATCTGTGATAGAGTGTCTGTGGGAGTCTATGAGAGTGTGAGAGAGCGTCTGCAAGAGAGTGCCTGAGAGTCTGTGAGAGAGTGTCTGTGAGAGCGTGTCTGTGAGAGTGTATCTGTGAGAGAGTGTCTGTGAGAGTTTGTGAGAGAGTGTCTGTGAGAGAGTGTCTGTGAGAGTCTGTGAGAGATTGTGAGAGAGTGTCTGTAAGAGTCTGTGTGAGAGTGTCTGTGAGAGAGTGTCTGTGAGAGTCTGTGAGAGAATAACTGTGAGAGTCTGTGAGAAAATGTCTGTGAGAGAGTGTCTGTGAGAGAGTGTCTGTGAGAGAGTGTCTGTGAGAGAGTACCTGTGAGAGAGTGTCTGTGAGAGAGTGTCTGTGAGAGTCTGTGAGAGTGCCTGTGAGAGTCTGTCTTCGAGAGTCTGTGGAAGTCTGTGAGAGAGTGTCTGTGAGAGTCTGTGAGAAAGTGTCTGTGAGAGTCTGTGAGAGAGTGTCTGTGAGAGTGTCTGTGAGAGAGTGTCTGAGTGTCTGAGTGTCTGTGAGAGAGTGTCTGTGAGAATCTGTGAGAGAGTTTCTGTGAGAGAGTGTCTGTGAGAGAGTGTCTGAGAGTGCCTGAGTGTCTCTGAGAGAGTGTCTATGAGAGACTGTCTGTGAGAGACTGTGAGTGTCTGTGACAGAGTGTCTGTGAGAGTCTGTGAGAAAGTATCTGTGAGAGTCTATAAGAGAGTGTCTCTGAGAGTGTCTGTGAGAGAGTGAGAGTCTGTGATAGAGTGTCTGTGAGAGTCTGAGAGAGTGTCTGTGAGAGTCTGATAGAGTCTGTGAGAGAGTGTCTGTGAGAGAGTGTCTGTGTGAGTCTGTGAGAGTGTCTGTGAGAGAGTGTGAGAGAGTATCTGTGAGAGAGTGTGAGAGTGTCTGTGAGCATCTGTGAGAGAGTGTCTGAGAGTCTGTGAGAGAGTGTCTATGAGAGTCTGTGAGAGAGTGTCTGTGAGTCTGTGAGAGAGTGTCTGTGAGAGTGTCTGTGATAGAGTGTCTGTGAGAATCTGAGAGAGAGTGTCTGTGAGTGTCTGTAAGAGTGTCTGTGAGAGGCAGTGAGAGAGTGTCTGAGAGAGTGTCTGTGATAGTGTCTGTGAGAGAGTGTCTGTGAGTGTGTGAGAGAGTGTCTGTGAGAGTGTCTGTGAGAGAGTGTCTGTGAGAATCTGTGAGAGAGTATCTGTGAGAGTCTGTGAGAGAGTCTGTGAGAGAGTCTGTGAGAGTGAGTCTGCGAGAGAGTGCTTGTGAGAGAGTGTCTGTGAGAGACTCTGTGAGAGAATGTCTGTGAGAATCTGTGGGAGAGTGTCTGTGGGAGTCTGTGAGAGAGTATCTGTGAGAGTCTGTGAGAGAGTCTGTGAGAGTCTGAGAGAGTGTCTGAGATTGTCTGAGTGTCTGTGAGAGAGTGTCTATGAGGGACTGTCTGTGAGAGTCTGTGAGTGTCTGTGACAGAGTGTCTGTGAGTGTCTGTGAGAAAGAATCTGTGAGAGTCTATAAGAGAGTGTCTCTGAGAGAGTGAGTCTGTGATAGAGTGTCTGTGAGAGTCTGCGAGAGTGTCTGTGAGAGTCTGATAGAGTCTGTGAGAGAGTGTCTGTGAGAGAGTGTCTGTGAGAGTCTGTAAGAGAGTGTCTGTTTGAGTCTGTGAGAGTGTCTGTGAGAGAGTGTGAGAGAGTATCTGTGAGAGAGTGTTAGAGTATCTGTGAGCATCTGTGAGAGAGTGTCTGAGAGTCTGTGAGAGAGTGTCTATGAGAGTCTGTGAGAGAGTGTCTGTGAGTCTGTGAGAGAGTGTCTGTGAGAGTGTCTGTGATAGAGTGTCTGTGAGAATCTGAGAGAGAGTGTCTGTGAGTGTCTGTAAGAGTGTCTGTGAGAGGCAGTGAGAGAGTGTCTGAGAGAGTGTCTGTGATAGTGTCTGTGAGAGAGTGTCTGTGAGTGTGTGAGAGAGTGTCTGTGAGAGTGTCTGTGAGAGAGTGTCTGTGAGAATCTGTGAGAGAGTGTCTGTGAGAGTCTGTGAGAGAGTCTGTGAGAGAG
Organism: Triturus cristatus; assembly: GCF_964204655.1. Lineage (NCBI taxonomy): Eukaryota > Metazoa > Chordata > Amphibia > Caudata > Salamandridae > Triturus > Triturus cristatus. The sequence goes on from NC_140579.1 coordinate 1,187,517,586, forward strand.
TCTGTGAGAGTGAGTCTGCGAGAGAGTGCTTGTGAGAGAGTGTCTGTGAGAGACTCTGTGAGAGAATGTCTGTGAGAATCTGTGAGAGAGTGTCTGTGGGAGTCTGTGAGAGAGTATCTGTGAGAGTCTGTGAGAGAGTCTGTGAGAGTCTGAGAGAGTGTCTGAGATTGTCTGAGTGTCTGTGAGAGAGTGTCTATGAGGGACTGTCTGTGAGAGTCTGTGAGTGTCTGTGACAGAGTGTCTGTGAGAGTCTGTGAGAAAGTATCTGTGAGAGTCTTATAAGAGAGTGTCTCTGAGAGAGTGTCCGTTAGAGAGTGAGAGTCTGTGATAGAGTGTCTGTGAGAGTCTGAGAGAGTGTCTGTGAGAGTCTGATAGAGTCTGTGAGAGAGTGTCTGTGAGAGTCTGTGAGAGAGTGTCTGTGAGTGAGTGTCTGTGAGAGAGAGTGAGAAAGTATCTGTGTGAGAGTGTCTGTGAGAGTCTGTGAGAGAGTGTCTGAGAGTCTGTGAGAGAGTGTCTGTGAGAGTCTGTGAGTAAGTGACTGTGAGTCTGTGAGAGAGTGTCTATAAGAGTGTCTGTGAGAGAGTGTCTGTGGGAGAGTGTATGTGAGAGATTGTCTGTGAGAGTCTGTGAGAATGTCTTTAAGAGGCTGTGAGAGTCTTTGAGAGAGTGTCTGAGTCTGAGACAGTGTCTTCGAGAGAGTGTCTGTTAGAGTGTCTGTGAGAGTGTCTTTAAGAGGCTGTGAGAGTCTTTGAGAGAGTGTCTGAGTCTGAGAGAGTGTCTGTGAGAGGCTGTGAGAGTGTCTGTGAGAGAGTTTCTGTGAGAGAGTGTCTGTGAGACAGTGTCTGTGAAAGAGTGTCTGTCAGAGTCTATAAGTGAGAGTGAGAGTCTGCGAGAGAGTGCTTGTGAGAGAGTGTCTGTGAGAGAGTGTCTGTGAGAGTGTCTGTGAGGGAGTGTCTGTGAGAGAGTTTCTGTGAGAGTGTGTGTGAGAGAGTGTCTGTAAGAGTCTGTGAGAATGTCTGTGAGAGTCTGTGAGAGAGTGTCTGTGAAAGTCTGTGAGAGTCTGTGAGAGAGTCTGTGAGAGAGTGTCTGTGAGAGAGTGTCTGCAAGAGAGTCTCTGTGAGAGTGTGTGTGAGTGTCTATGAGAGTCTGTGAGAGAGTGTCTGTGAGAGCTGTGAGTGTCTGTGAGAGAGTGTGAGAGAGTGTCTATGAGTCTGTGAGAGAGTGTCTGAGAGTCTGTGAGAGAGTGTCTGTGAGAGTCTGTGGGAGTGTGTCGAAGTCTGTGAGAGAGTGTCTGTGAGAGTGTCTGTGAGAGAGTGTCTGTGAGAGAATGTCTGTGAGAGAGTGTCTGTGAGAGTGTCTGTGAGAGAGTCTGTGAGAGAGTCTGTGAGAGAGAGGCTGTGAGAGAGTGTCTGTGAGAGAGTGTCTGTGAGAAAGTGTATGTGATAGAGTTTCTGTGAGAGAGTGTCTTTGAGAGTCCGTGAGAGATTGTCTGTGAGAGAGTGTCTGAGAGTCTGTGAGAGAGTGTCTGTGAGTCTGTGAGTGAGTGTCTGTGAGTCTGTGAGAGAGTGTCTGTGAGAGAGTGTCTGTGAGAGAGTGTATGTGAGAGATTGTCTGTGAGAGTGTCTGTGAGAGTCTGTTAGAATGTCTTTAAGAGGCTGTGAGAGTCTTTGAGAGAGTGTCTGAGTCTGAGACAGTGTCTGTGAGAGAGTGTCTGTTAGAGTGTCTGTGAGAGTGTCTTTAAGAGGCTGTGAGAGTCTTTGAGAGAGTGTCTGAGTCTGAGAGAGTGTCTGTGAGAGTCTGTGAGAGAGTGTCTGTGAGAGAGTGTCTGTGAGAGTCTGTGAGAGATTGTGAGAGAGTATCTGCAAGAGACTGTGTGAGAGTGTCTGTGAGAGAGTGTCTGTGAGAGTCTGTGAGAGAGTAACCGTGAGAGTCTGTGAGAAAATGTCTGTGAGAGAGTGTCTGTGAGAGAGTGTCTGTGAGAGAGTACCTGTGAGAGAGTGTCTGTGAGAGTCTATGAGAGAGTGTCTGTGAGAGTCTGTGAGAGTGCCTGTGAGAGTCTGTCTTTGAGAGTCTGTAGAAGTCTGTGAGAGAGTGTCTGTGAGAGTCTGTGACAGTCTGTGAGAGTCTTTGAGAGAATGTCTGTCTGTGAGAGTCTTTGAGAGAGTGTCTGTGAGAGAAAGTCTGTGAGATAATGTAAGAGAGTGTCTGAGAGTGTCTGTGAGAGAGTGTCTATGAAAGAGTGTCTGTGAGAGTCTGTGAGAAAGTGTATGTGAGAGTCTGTGAGAGTCTGTGACAGAGTTTCTGTGAGAGTCTGTGAGAAAGTATCTGTGAGAGTCTTATAAGAGAGTGTCTCTGAGAGAGTGTCCGTTAGAGAGTGAGAGTCTGTGATAGAGTGTCTGTGAGAGTCTGAGAGAGTGTCTGTGAGAGTCTGATAGAGTCTGTGAGAGAGTGTCTGTGAGAGTCTGTAAGAGAGTGTCTGTGTGAGTCTGTGAGAGTGTCTGTGAGAGAGAGTATCTGTGAGAGAGTGTGAAAGTGTCTGTGAGCATCTGTAAGAGAGTGTCTGAGAGTCTGTGAGAGAGTAACTATGAGAGTCTATGAGAGAGTGTCTGTGAGTCTGTGAGAGAGTGTCTGTGAGAGTGTCTGTGATAGAGTGTCTGTGAGAATCTGAGAGAGAGTGTCTGTGAGTGTCTGTAAGAGTGTCTGTGAGAGGCTGTGAGAGAGTGTCTAAGAGAGTGTCTGTGATAGTGTCTGTGAGAGTCTGTGAGAGAGTGTCTGTGAGTCTGTGAGAGAGTGTCTGTGAGAGTGTCTGTGAGAGAGTGTCTGTGAGAATCTGTGAGAGAGTGTCTGGGAGTCTGTGAGAGAGTCTGTGAGAGTCTGTGAGAGAGCATCTGTGAGAGAGTCTGTGAGAGAGTGTCTGTGAGCATCTGTGAGTGTCTGTGAGTGTCTAAGAGAGTATTAGAGTCTGCGAGAGAGTGCTTGTGAGAGAGTGTCTGTGAGAGACTCTGTGAGAGAGTGTCTGTGAGAGAGTGACTATGAGAGTCTGTGAGAGAGTGTCCATGAGAATCTGTGATAGAGTGTCTGTGGGAGTCTATGAGAGTGTGAGAGAGCGTCTGCAAGAGAGTGCCTGAGAGTTTGTGAGAGAGTGTCTGTGAGAGAGTGTCTGTGAGAGTCTGTGAGAGATTGTGAGAGAGTGTCTGTAAGAGTCCGTGTGAGAGTGTCTGTGAGAGAGTGTCTGTGAGAGTCTGTGAGAGAATAACTGTGAGAGTCTGTGAGAAAACGTCTGTGAGAGAGTGTCTGTGAGAGAGTGTCTGTGAGAGAGTACCTGTGAGAGAGTGTCTGTGAGAGAGTGTCTGTGAGAGTCTGTGAGAGTGCCTGTGAGAGTCTGTCTTCGAGAGTCTGTGGAAGTCTGCGAGAGAGTGTCTGTGAGAGTCTGTGAGAGTCTGTGAGAGTCTTTGAGAGAATGTCAGTGTCTGTGAGAGTCTCTGAGAGAGTGTCTGTGAGAGAAAGTCTGTGAGATAATGTGAGAGAGTGTCTGAGAGTGTCTGTGAGAGAGTGTCTGTGAGAAAGTGTCTGAGTGTCTTTGAGTGTCTGTGAGAGAGTGTCTGTGAGAATCTGTGAGAGTTTCTATGAGAGAGTGTCTGTGAGAGAGTATCTGTGAGAGTCTGTGAGAAGGTCTGAGTGTCTGTGAGAGAGTGTCTATGAGAGAGTGTCTGTGAGAGTCTGTGAGTATCTGTGAGAGTCTGTGAGAATGTATCTATGAGAGTCTGTAAGAGAGTGTCTCTGAGAGAGTGTCTGTGAGAGTCTGTGAGAGAGTGTCTGTGAGAGAGTGTCTGTGAGAGAGTGTCTGTGAGAGTCTGAGAGAGTGTCTGAGAGTCTGAGAGTGTCTGTGAGAGTCTGTGAGAGAGTGTCTGCGAGTTTGTGAGTGTCTGTGAGAGAGTGTCTGTGAGAGTTTGTGAGAGAGTGTCTGTGAGAGTCTGTGAGAGAGTCTCTATGAGAGTCTGTAAGAGAGTGTCTTTGAGAGATTGTCTGTGAGAGAGTGTGAGAGGCTGTGACAGAGTGTGTGAGAGAGTGTTTGTGAGAGTCTGAGAGAGTGTCTGTGAGAGTCTGAGAGAGTCTGTGAGAGAGTGTCTGTGAGAGTGTCTCTGAGAGTCTGTGAGAGTGTCTGTGAGAGTCTGTGAGAGAGTGTCTGTGAGTGAGTGTCTGTGAGAGAGAGTGAGAAAGTATCTGTGTGAGAGTGTCTGTGAGAGTCTGTGAGAGAGTGTCTGAGAGTCTGTGAGAGAGTGTCTGTGAGAGTCTGTGAGTAAGTGACTGTGAGTCTGTGAGAGAGTGTCTATAAGAGTGTCTGTGAGAGAGTGTCTGTGGGAGAGTGTATGTGAGAGATTGTCTGTGAGAGTCTGTGAGAATGTCTTTAAGAGGCTGTGAGAGTCTTTGAGAGAGTGTCTGAGTCTGAGACAGTGTCTTCGAGAGAGTGTCTGTTAGAGTGTCTGTGAGAGTGTCTTTAAGAGGCTGTGAGAGTCTTTGAGAGAGTGTCTGAGTCTGAGAGAGTGTCTGTGAGAGGCTGTGAGAGTGTCTGTGAGAGAGTTTCTGTGAGAGAGTGTCTGTGAGACAGTGTCTGTGAAAGAGTGTCTGTCAGAGTCTGTAAGTGAGAGTGAGAGTCTGCGAGAGAGTGCTTGTGAGAGAGTGTCTGTGAGAGAGTGTCTGTGAGAGTGTCTGTGAGGGAGTGTCTGTGAGAGAGTTTCTGTGCGAGTGTGTGTGAGAGAGTGTCTGTAAGAGTCTGTGAGAATGTCTGTGAGAGTCTGTGAGAGAGTGTCTGTGAAAGTCTGTGAGAGTCTGTGAGAGAGTCTGCGAGAGAGTGTCTGTGAGAGAGTGTCTGCAAGAGAGTCTCTGTGAGAGTGTGTGTGAGTGTCTATGAGAGTCTGTGAGAGAGTGTCTGTTAGAGCTGTGAGTGTCTGTGAGAGAGTGTGAGAGAGTGTCTATGAGTCTGTGAGAGAGTGTCTGAGAGTCTGTGAGAGAGTGTCTGTGAGAGTCTGTGGGAGTGTGTCGAAGTCTGTGAGAGAGTGTCTGTGAGAGTGTCTGTGAGAGAGTGTCTGTGAGAGAATGTCTGTGAGAGAGTGTCTGTGAGAGTGTCTGTGAGAGAGTCTGTGAGAGAGTCTGTGAGAGAGAGTCTGTGAGAGAGTGTCTGTGAGAGAGTGTCTGTGAGAAAGTGTATGTGATAGAGTTTCTGTGAGAGAGTGTCTTTGAGAGTCCGTGAGAGATTGTCTGTGAGAGAGTGTCTGAGAGTCTGTGAGAGAGTGTCTGTGAGAGTCTGTGAGTGAGTGTCTGTGAGTCTGTGAGAGAGTGTCTGTGAGAGAGTGTCTGTGAGAGAGTGTATGTGAGAGATTGTCTGTGAGAGTGTCTGTGAGAGTCTGTTAGAATGTCTTTAAGAGGCTGTGAGAGTCTTTGAGAGAGTGTCTGAGTCTGAGACAGTGTCTGTGAGAGAGTGTCTGTTAGAGTGTCTGTGAGAGTGTCTTTAAGAGGCTGTGAGAGTCTTTGAGAGAGTGTCTGAGTCTGAGAGAGTGTCTGTGAGTGTCTGTGAGAGAGTGTCTGTGAGAGAGTGTCTGTGAGCGTCTGTGAGAGATTGTGAGAGAGTGTCTGCAAGAGACTGTGTGAGAGTGTCTGTGAGAGAGTGTCTGTGAGAGTCTGTGAGAGAGTAACCGTGAGAGTCTGTGAGAAAATGTCTGTGAGAGAGTGTCTGTGAGAGAGTGTCTGTGAGAGAGTACCTGTGAGAGAGTGTCTGTGAGAGTCTATGAGAGAGTGTCTGTGAGAGTCTGTGAGAGTGCCTGTGAGAGTCTGTCTTTGAGAGTCTGTAGAAGTCTGTGAGAGAGTGTCTGTGAGAGTCTGTGACAGTCTGTGAGAGTCTTTGAGAGAATGTCTGTCTGTGAGAGTCTTTGAGAGAGTGTCTGTGAGAGAAAGTCTGTGAGATAATGTAAGAGAGTGTCTGAGAGTGTCTGTGAGAGAGTGTCTATGAAAGAGTGTCTGTGAGAGTCTGTGAGAAAGTGTATGTGAGAGTCTGTGAGAGTGCCTGTGAGAGTCTGTGAGAGAGTGTCTGTGAGAAAGTGTCTGAGTGTCTTTGAGTGTCTGTGAGAGAGTGTCTGTGAGAATCTGTGAGAGAGTTTCTATGAGAGAGTGTCTGAGAGAGTCTGTGAGAGTGTCTGAGTGTCTGTGAGTGAGAGTCTGTGTGAGAGTGTCTGTGAGAGAGTGTTTTTGAGAGTCTGTGAGAGAATAACCGTGAGAGTCTGTGAGAAAATGTCTGTGAGAGAGTGTCTGTGAGAGAGTGTCTGTGAGAGAGTACCTGTGAGAGAGTGTCTGTGAGAGTCTATGAGAGAGTGTCTGTGAGAGTCTGTGAGAGTGCCTGTGAGAGTCTGTCTTTGAGAGTCTGTGGAAGTCTGTGAGAGAGTGTCTGTGAGAGTCTGTGAGAGTCTGTGAGAGTCTTTGAGAGAATGTCAGTGTCTGTGAGAGTCTTTGAGAGAGTGTCTGTGAGAGAAAGTCTGTGAGATAATGTGAGAGAGTGTCTGAGAGTGTCTGTGAGAGAGTGTCTATGAGAGAGTGTCTGTGAGAGTCTGTGAGAAAGTGTATGTGAGAGTCCGTGAGAGTGTCTGTGAGAGTCTGTGAGAGAGTGTCTGTGAGAAAGTGTCTGAGTGTCTTTGAGTGTCTTTGAGACAGTGTCTGTGAGAATCTGTGAGAGAGTTTCTATGAGATAGTGTCTGAGAGAGTCTGTGAGAGTGTCTGAGTGTCTGTGAGTGAGTGTCTATGAGAGAGTGTCTGTGAGAGTATGTGAGAGTCTGTGAGTGTCTGTATGAGAGTGTCTGTGAGAGTCTGTGAGAAAGAATCTATGAGAGTCTGTAAGAGAGTGTCTCTGAGAGAGCGTCTGTGAGAGTGTGAGAGAGTGTCTGTGAGAGAGTGTCTGTGAGAGAGTGTCTGTGAGAGAGTGTCTGTGAGAGTCTGAGAGTCTGAGAGTGTCTGTGAGAGTCTGTGAGAGAGTGTCTGAGAGTTTGTGAGTGTCTGTGAGAGAGTGTCTGTGAGAGTTTGTGAGAGAGTGCCTGTGAGAGTCTGTGAGAGAGTCTCTATGAGAGTCTGTAAGAGAGTGTCTCTGAGAGAGTTTCTGTGAGAGAGTGTGAGAGGCTGTGATAGAGTGTGTGAGAGAGTGTCTGTGAGAGTCTGCGAGAGTGTCTGTGAGAGTCTGAGAGAGTGTTTGTGAGAGAGTGTCTCTGAGAGTCTGTGAGAGTGTCTGTGAGAATCTGTGAGAGAGTGTCTGTGAGTTAGTGTCTGTGAGAGAGTGTGAGAGAGTATCTGTGTGAGAGTGTCTGTGAGAGTCTGTGAGAGAGTGTCTGAGAGTCAGTGAGAGAGTGTCTGTGAGAGTCTGTGAGTGAGTGTCTGTGAGTCTGTGAGAGAGTGTCTGTGAGAGTGTCTGTGAGAGAGTGTCTGTGAGAGAGTGTCTTTGAGAGTCTGTGAGAATGTCTTTAAGAGGCTGTGAGAGTCTTTGAGAGAGTGTCTGAGTCTGAGACAGTGTCTGTGAGAGAGTGTCTGTTAGAGTGTCTCTGAGAGTGTCTTTAAGAGGCTATGAGAGTCTTTGAGAGAGTGTCTGAGTCTGAGAGAGTGTCTGTGAGAGGCTGTGAGAGAGTGTCTGTGAGAGTGTCTTTAAGAGGCTGTGAGAGTCTTTGAGAGAGTGTCTGAGTCTGAGAGAGTGTCTGTGAGAGGCTATGAGAGAGTGTCTGTGAGAGTGTGTGTGAGAGAGTGTCTGTGAGAGTGAGTCAGTGAGAGAGTCTGTGAGAGTCTGTGAGAGTCTGTGAGAGAGTGTCTGTGAGGGAGTGTCTGTCAGAGTCTGTGAGAGTGTCTGTGAGAGTCTGTAAGAGAGTGTGAGAGTCTGCAAGAGAATGCTTGTGAGAGTGTCTGTGAGAGAGTACCTGTGAGAGAGTGTCTGTGAGAGTCTATGAGAGAGTGTCTGTGAGAGTCTGTGAGAGTGCCTGTGAGAGTCTGTCTTTGAGAGTCTGTAGAAGTCTGTGAGAGAGTGTCTGTGAGAGTCTGTGACAGTCTGTGAGAGTCTTTGAGAGAATGTCTGTCTGTGAGAGTCTTTGAGAGAGTGTCTGTGAGAGAAAGTCTGTGAGATAATGTAAGAGAGTGTCTGAGAGTGTCTGTGAGAGAGTGTCTATGAAAGAGTGTCTGTGAGAGTCTGTGAGAAAGTGTATGTGAGAGTCTGTGAGAGTGCCTGTGAGAGTCTGTGAGAGAGTGTCTGTGAGAAAGTGTCTGAGTGTCTTTGAGTGTCTGTGAGAGAGTGTCTGTGAGAATCTGTGAGAGAGTTTCTATGAGAGAGTGTCTGAGAGAGTCTGTGAGAGTGTCTGAGTGTCTGTGAGTGAGAGTCTGTGTGAGAGTGTCTGTGAGAGAGTGTTTTTGAGAGTCTGTGAGAGAGTAACCGTGAGAGTCTGTGAGAAAATGTCTGTGAGAGAGTGTCTGTGAGAGAGTGTCTGTGAGAGAGTACCTGTGAGAGAGTGTCTGTGAGAGTCTATGAGAGAGTGTCTGTGAGAGTCTGTGAGAGTGCCTGTGAGAGTCTGTCTTTGAGAGTCTGTGGAAGTCTGTGAGAGAGTGTCTGTGAGAGTCTGTGAGAGTCTGTGAGAGTCTTTGAGAGAATGTCAGTGTCTGTGAGAGTCTTTGAGAGAGTGTCTGTGAGAGAAAGTCTGTGAGATAATGTGAGAGAGTGTCTGAGAGTGTCTGTGAGAGAGTGTCTATGAGAGAGTGTCTGTGAGAGTCTGTGAGAAAGTGTATGTGAGAGTCCGTGAGAGTGTCTGTGAGAGTCTGTGAGAGAGTGTCTGTGAGAAAGTGTCTGAGTGTCTTTGAGTGTCTTTGAGACAGTGTCTGTGAGAATCTGTGAGAGAGTTTCTATGAGATAGTGTCTGAGAGAGTCTGTGAGAGTGTCTGAGTGTCTGTGAGTGAGTGTCTATGAGAGAGTGTCTGTGAGAGTATGTGAGAGTCTGTGAGTGTCTGTATGAGAGTGTCTGTGAGAGTCTGTGAGAAAGTATCTATGAGAGTCTGTAAGAGAGTGTCTCTGAGAGAGCATCTGTGAGAGTGTGAGAGAGTGTCTGTGAGAGAGTGTCTGTGAGAGAGTGTCTGTGAGAGAGTGTCTGTGAGAGTCTGAGAGTCTGAGAGTGTCTGTGAGAGTCTGTGAGAGAGTGTCTGAGAGTTTGTGAGTGTCTGTGAGAGAGTGTCTGTGAGAGTTTGTGAGAGAGTGCCTGTGAGAGTCTGTGAGAGAGTCTCTATGAGAGTCTGTAAGAGAGTGTCTCTGAGAGAGTGTCTGTGAGAGAGTGTGAGAGGCTGTGATAGAGTGTGTGAGAGAGTGTCTGTGAGAGTCTGCGAGAGTGTCTGTGAGAGTCTGAGAGAGTCTGTGAGAGAGTGTTTGTGAGAGAGTGTCTCTGAGAGTCTGTGAGAGTGTCTGTGAGAATCTGTGAGAGAGTGTCTGTGAGTTAGTGTCTGTGAGAGAGTGTGAGAGAGTATCTGTGTGAGAGTGTCTGTGAGAGTCTGTGATAGAGTGTCTGAGAGTCAGTGAGAGAGTGTCTGTGAGAGTCTGTGAGTGAGTGTCTGTGAGTCTGTGAGAGAGTGTCTGTGAGAGTGTCTGTGAGAGAGTGTCTGTGAGAGAGTGTCTTTGAGAGTCTGTGAGAATGTCTTTAAGAGGCTGTGAGAGTCTTTGAGAGAGTGTCTGAGTCTGAGACAGTGTCTGTGAGAGAGTGTCTGTTAGAGTGTCTCTGAGAGTGTCTTTAAGAGGCTATGAGAGTCTTTGAGAGAGTGTCTGAGTCTGAGAGAGTGTCTGTGAGAGGCTGTGAGAGAGTGTCTGTGAGAGTGTCTTTAAGAGGCTGTGAGAGTCTTTGAGAGAGTGTCTGAGTCTGAGAGAGTGTCTGTGAGAGGCTGTGAGAGAGTGTCTGTGAGAGTGTGTGTGAGAGAGTGTCTGTGAGAGTGAGTCAGTGAGAGAGTCTGTGAGAGTCTGTGAGAGAGTCTGTGAGAGAGTGTCTGTGAGGGAGTGTCTGTCAGAGTCTGTGAGAGTGTCTGTGAGAGTCTGTAAGAGAGTGTGAGAGTCTGCAAGAGAATGCTTGTGAGAGTGTCTGTGAGAGAGTCTGTGAGAGAGTGTCTGTGATAGAGTGTCTGCGAGAGAGTATCTGTGAGAGTCTGTGAGAGTCTGTAAGAGAGTGTGAGAGTCTGCGAGAGAGTGCTTGTGAGAGAGTGCCTGTGAGAGAGTCTGTGAGAGAGTGTCTGAGAGTCTGTGAGAGTGTCTGTGAGAGTCTGAGAGAGTCATAGAGAGTGTCTGTGAGAGAGTATCCGAGCGTCTCTGAGAGATTGTCTGTGAGAGAGTCTGTGAGAGTGTGAGAGAGTGTCTGTGAGAGAGTGTCTGAGAGTGTCTTTGAGAGTGTGTCTGTGAGATAGTGTCTGTGAGAGAGTGTCTGTGAGAGAGTGTATGTGAGAGAGTGTCTGTGAGAGAGTGTCTGTGAGAGTCTGTGAGAGTCTGTAGGAGAGTGTGAGAGTCTGTGAGAGATTGTCTGTGAGAAATTGTCTGTGAGAGAGTGTATGTGAGAGAGTGTCTGTGAGAGAGTGTCTGTGAGAGTCTGTGAGAGTCTGTAAGAGAGTGTGAGAGTCTGCGAAAGAGTGCTTGTGAGAGAGTGCCTGTGAGAGAGTCTGTGAGAGAGTGTCTGTGAGAGTCTGAGAGAGTCAGAGAGAGTGTCTGTGAGAGAGTATCTGAGCGTCTGTGAGAGATTGTCTGTGAGAGAGTCTGTGAGAGTGTGAGAGAGTATCTGTGAGAGAGTGTCTGAGAGTGTCTTTGAGAGTGTGTCTGTGAGATAGTGTCTGTGAGAGAGTGTCTGTGAGAGAGTGTCTGTGAGAATCTGTGAGAGATTGTGAGAGTGTGAGAGTCTGTGAGAGTGTCTGTGAGAGAGTATCTGTGAGAGTGTCTGTGAGAGAGTTTCTGTGAGAGTGTCTGTGAGACAGTGTCTGTGAAAGAGTGTCTGTGAGAGTTTGTGTGAAAGTGTCTGTGATAGAGTTTCTGTGAGAGAGTGTCTTTGAGAGTCTGTGAGAGTGTGTCTGATAATCTGTGAGAGAGTGTCTGTGAGATTCTGTGAGAGAGTCTGTGAGAGTCTGTGAGAGAATGTCTATGACAGAGGCTGTGAGAGAGTGTCTATGAGCATCTTTGAGAGTGTCTGTGAGAGTCTAAGAGAGTCTTAGAGTCTGCGAGAGAGTGCTTGTGAGAGAGTGTCTGTGAGAGACTCTGTGAGAGAGTGTCTGTTAGAGAGTGTCTGTGAGAATCTGTGAGAGAGTGTCTGTGGGAGTCTGTGAGAGAGTATCTGTGAGAGTCTGTTATAGAGTCTGTGAGAGTCTAAGAGAGTGTGAGAGAGTGTCTGCGAGAGAGTGTCTGAGAGTCTGTGAGAGAGTGTCTGTGAGAGCGTGTCTGTGAGAGTGTATTTGTGAGAGAGTGTCTGTGAGAGTCTGTGAGTGAGTGTCTGTGAGAGAGTGCCTGTGAGAGTCTGTGATAGATTGTGAGAGTGTCTATAAGAGTCTGTGAGAGAGTGTCTGTGAGAGAGTAACCATGAGAGTCTGTGAGAAAATGTCTGTGAGAGAGTGTCTGTGAGAGCATGTCTGTGAGAGAGTACCTATGAGAGAGTGTCTGTGAGAGTCTGTGAGAGAGTGTCTGTAAGAGTCTGTGAGAATGCCTGTGAGAGTCTGTCTTTGAGAGTCTGTGGAAGTCTGTGAGAGAGTGTCTCTGAGAGAGTCTGTAAGAGTCTTTGAGAGAATGTCAGAGTCTGTGAGTCTTTAAGATAGTGTCTGTGAGAAAGAGACTGTGAGATAATGTGAGAGTGTCTGAGAGTGTCTATGAGAGAGTGTCTGTGAGAGTCTGTGAGAAAGTGTCTGTGAGAGTCTGTGAGAGAGTGTCTGTGAGAGTGTCTGTGAGAGAGTGTCTGAGTGTCTGAGTGTCTGTGAGAGAGTGTCTGTGAAAATCTGTGAGAGAGTTTCTGTGAGAGAGTGTCTGTGAGAGAGTGTCTGAGAGTGCCTGAGTGTCTGTGAGAGAGTGTCTATGAGAGACTGTCTGTGAGAGACTGTGAGTGTCTGTGACAGAGTGTCTGTGAGAGTCTGTGAGAAAGTATCTGTGAGAGTCTATAAGAGAGTGTCTCTGTGAGAGTGTCTGTGAGAGAGTGAGAGTCTGTGATAGAGTGTCTGTGAGAGTCTGAGAGAGTGTCTGTGAGAGTCTGATAGAGTCTGAGAGAGAGTGTCTGTGAGAGAGTGTCTGTGTGAGTCTGTGAGAGTGTCTGTGAGAGAGTGTGAGAGAGTATCTGTGAGAGAGTGTGAGAGTGTCTGTGAGCATCTGTGAGAGAGTGTCTGAGAGTCTGTGAGAGAGTGTCTATGAGAGTCTGTGAGAGAGTGTCTGTGAGTCTGTGAGAGAGTGTCTGTGAGAGTGTCTGTGATAGAGTGTCTGTGAGAATCTGAGAGAGAGTGTCTGTGAGTGTCTGTAAGAGTGTCTGTGAGAGGCAGTGAGAGAGTGTCTGAGAGAGTGTCTGTGATAGTGTCTGTGAGAGAGTGTCTGTGAGTGTGTGAGAGAGTGTCTGTGAGAGTGTCTGTGAGAGAGTGTCTGTGAGAATCTGTGAGAGAGTGTCTGTGAGAGTCTGTGAGAGAGTCTGTGAGAGAGTCTGTGAGAGTGAGTCTGCGAGAGAGTGCTTGTGAGAGAGTGTCTGTGAGAGACTCTGTGAGAGAATGTCTGTGAGAATCTGTGAGAGAGTGTCTGTGGGAGTCTGTGAGAGAGTATCTGTGAGAGTCTGTGAGAGAGTCTGTGAGAGTCTGAGAGAGTGTCTGAGATTGTCTGAGTGTCTGTGAGAGAGTGTCTATGAGGGACTGTCTGTGAGAGTCTGTGAGTGTCTGTGACAGAGTGTCTGTGAGAGTCTGTGAGAAAGTATCTGTGAGAGTCTATAAAAGAGTGTCTCTGAGAGTGTCTGTTAGAGAGTGACAGTCTGTGATAGAGTATCTATGAGAGTCTGAGAGAGTGTCTGTGAGAGTCTGATAGAGTCTGTGAGAGAGTGTCTGTGAGAGAGTGTCTGTGAGAGTGTCTGTGAGAGAGTGTCTGAGTTTCTGAGTGTCTGTGAGAATCTGTGAGAGAGTTTCTGTGAGAGAGTGTCTGTGAGAGAGTGTCTGAGATTGTCTGAGTGTCTGTGAGAGAGTGTCTATGAGGGGCTGTCTGTGAGAGTCTGTGAGTGTCTGTGACAGAGTGTCTGTGAGAGTCTGTGAGAAGGTATCTGTGAGAGTCTTATAAGAGAGTGTCTCTGAGAGAGTGTCCGTTAGAGAGTGAGAGTCTGTGATAGAGTGTCTGTGAGAGTCTGAGAGAGTGTCTGTGAGAGTCTGATAGAGTCTGTGAGAGAGTGTCTGTGAGAGAGTGTCTGTGAGAGTCTGTAAGAGAGTGTCTGTGTGAGTCTGTGAGAGTGTCTGTGAGAGAGAGTATCTGTGAGAGAGTGTGAAAGTGTCTGTGAGCATCTGTAAGAGAGTGTCTGAGAGTCTGTGAGAGAGTGTCTATGAGAGTCTATGAGAGAGTGTCTGTGAGTCTGTGAGAGAGTGTCTGTGAGAGTGTCTGTGATAGAGTGTCTGTGAGAATCTGAGAGAGAGTGTCTGTGAGTGTCTGTAAGAGTGTCTGTGAGAGGCTGTGAGAGAGTGTCTGAGAGAGTGTCTGTGATAGTGTCTGTGAGAGTCTGTGAGAGAGTGTCTGTGAGTCTGTAAGAGAGTGTCTGTGAGAGTGTCTGTGAGAGAGTGTCTGTGAGAATCTGTGAGAGAGTGTCTGGGAGTCTGTGAGAGAGTCTGTGAGAGTCTGTGAGAGAGCATCTGTGAGAGAGTCTGTGAGAGAGTGTTTGTGAGCATCTGTGAGTGTCTGTGAGTGTCTAAGAGAGTATTAGAGTCTGCGAGAGAGTGCTTGTGAGAGAGTGTCTGTGAGAGACTCTGTGAGAGAGTGTCTGTGAGAGAGTGACTATGAGAGTCTGGGAGAGAGTGTCCATGAGAATCTGTGATAGAGTGTCTATGGGAGTCTGTGAGAGTGTGAGAGAGCATCTGCAAGAGAGTGCCTGAGAGTCTGTGAGAGAGTGTCTGTGAGAGCGTTTCTGTGAGAGTGTATCTGTGAGAGAGTGTCTGTGAGAGTTTGTGAGAGAGTGTCTGTGAGAGAGTGTCTGTGAGAGTCTGTGAGAGATTGTGAGAGAGTGTCTGTAAGAGTCTGTGTGAGAGTGTCTGTGAGAGAGTGTCTGTGAGAGTCTGTGAGAGAATAACTGTGAGACTCTGTGAGAAAATGTCTGTGAGAGAGTGTCTGTGAGAGAGTGTCTGTGAGAGAGTATCTGTGAGAGAGTGTCTATGAGAGAGTGTCTGTGAGAGTCTGTGAGAGTGCCTGTGAGAGTCTGTCTTCGAGAGTCTGTGGAAGTCTGTGAGAGAGTGTCTGTGAGAGTCAGTGAGAGTCTTTGAGAGAATGTCAGTGTCTGTGAGAGTCTCTGAGAGAGTGTCTGTGAGAGAAAGTCTGTGAGATAATATGAGAGAGTGTCTGAGAGTGTCTGTGAGAGAGAGTCTGTGAGAAAGGTTCTGAGTGTCTTTGAGTGTCTGTGAGAGAGTGTCTGTGAGAATCTGTGAGAGTTTCTATGAGAGAGTGTCTGTGAGAGAGTATCTGTGAGAGTCTGTGAGAGTGTCTGAGTGTCTGTGAGAGAGTGTCTATGAGAGAGTGTCTGTGAGAGTCTGTGAGTGTCTGTGAGAGTCTGTGAGAATGTATCTATGAGAGTCTGTAAGAGCGTGTCTCTGAGAGAGTGTCTGTGAGAGTCTGTGAGAGAGGGTCTGTGAGAGAGTGTCTGTGAGAGTCTGAGAGAGTGTCTGAGAGTCTGAGAGTGTCTGTGAGAGTCTGTGAGAGAGTGTCTGCAAGTTTGTGAGTGTCTGTGAGAGAGTGTCTGTGAGAGTTTGTGAGAGAGTGTCTGTGAGAGTCTGTGAGAGAGTCTCTATGAGAGTCTGTAAGATAGTGTCTTTGAGAGAGTGTCTGTGAGAGAGTGTGAGAGGCTGTGACAGAGTGTGTGAGAGAGTGTCTGTGAGAGTCTGAGAGAGTGTCTGTGAGAGTCTGAGAGAGTCTGTGAGAGAGTGTCTGTGAGAGTGTCTCTGAGAGTCTGTGAGAGTGTCTGTGAGAGTCTGTGAGAGAGTGTCTGTGAGTGAGTGTCTGTGGGAGAGAGTGAGAGAGTATCTGTGTGAGAGTGTCTGTGAGAGTCTGTGAGAGAGTGTCTGAGAGTCTGTGAGAGAGTGTCTGTGAGAGTCTGTGAGTGAGTGACTGTGAGTCTGTGAGAGAGTGTCTGTAAGAGTGTCTGTGGGAGAGTGTCTGTGAGAGAGTGTATGTGAGAGATTGTCTGTGAGAGTGTCTGTGAGAGTCTGTGAGAATGTCTAAGAGGCTGTGAGAGTCTTTGAGAGAGTGTCTGAGTCTGAGACAGTGTCTGTGAGAGAGTGTCTGTTAGAGTGTCTGTGAGAGTGTCTTTAAGAGGCTGTGAGAGTCTTTGAGAGAGTGTCTGAGTCTGAGAGAGTGTCTGTGAGAGGCTGTGAGAGTGTCTGTGAGAGAGTTTCTGTGAGAGAGTGTCTGTTAGACAGTGTCTGTGAAAGAGTGTCTGTCAGAGTCTGTAAGTGAGAGTGAGAGTCTGCGAGAGAGTGCTTGTGAGAGAGTGTCTGTGAGAGAGTGTCTGTGAGAGTGTCTGTGAGGGAGTGTCTGTGAGAGAGTGTCTGTGAAAGTGTGTGTGAGAGAGTGTCTGTAAGAGTATGTGAGAGTGTCTGTGAGAGTCTGTGAGAGAGTGTCTGTAAAAGTCTGTGAGAGTCTGTGAGAGAGTCTGTGAGAGAGTGTCTGTGAAAGAGTGTCTGCAAGAGAGTCTCTGTGAGAGTGTGTGTGAGAGTGTCTATGAGAGTCTGTGAGAGAGTGTCTGTGAGAGCTGTGAGTGTCTGTGAGAGAGTGTGAGAGAGTGTCTATGAGAGTCTGTGAGAGAGTGTCTGAGAGTCTGTGAGAGAGTGTCTGTGAGAGTCTGTGGGAGTGTGTCAAAGTCTGTGAGAGAGTGTCTGTGAGAGTGTCTGTGAGAGTGTCTGTGAGAGAATGTCTGTGAGAGAGTGTCTGTGAGAGTGTCTGTGAGAGAGTCTGTGAGAGAGTTTGTGAGAGAGAGTCTGTGAGAGAGTGTCTGTGAGAGAGTGTCTGTGAGAAAGTGTATGTGATAGAGTTTCTGTGAGAGAGTGTCTTTGAGAGTCCGTGAGAGATTGTCTGTGAGAGAGTGTCTGAGAGTCTGTGAGAGAGTGTCTGTGAGAGTCTGTGAGTGAGTGTCTGTGAGTCTGTGAGAGAGTGTCTGTGAGTGAGTGTCTGTGAGAGAGTGTACGTGAGAGATTGTCTGTGAGAGTGTCTGTGAGAGTCTGTGTGAATGTCTTTAAGAGGCTGTGAGAGTCTTTGAGAGAGTGTCTGAGTCTGAGAGAGTGTCTGTGAGAGTCTGTGAGAGAGTGTCTGTTAGAGTGTCTGTGAGAGTGTCTTTAAGAGGCTGTGAGAGTCTTTGAGAGAGTGTCTGAGTCTGAGAGAGTGTCTGTGAGAGTCTGTGAGAGAGTGTCTGTGAGAGGGTCTGTGAGAGAGTCTATGAGAGAGTGTCTGTGAGAGAGTGTCTGTGAGAGTGTCTGTGAGAGTGTCTGTGAGAGAGTTTCTGTGAGAGAGTGTCTGTGAGACAGTGTCTGTGAAAGAGTGTCTGTCAGAGTCTGTAAGTGAGTGTGAGAGTCTGCGAGAGCGTGCTTTTGAGAGAGTATCTGTGAGAAAGTGTCTGTGAAGGAGTGTCTGTGAGAGAGTGTCTGTGAGAGTGTGTGTGAGAGAGTGTCTGTAAGAGTCTGTGAGAGAGTGTCTGTGAGAGTCTGTGAGAGAGTGTCTGTGAGACTCTGTGAGAGTCTCTGAGAGAGTCTGTGAGAGAGTGTCTGTGAGAGAGTGTCTGCAAGAGTGTGTCTGTGAGAGTATATGTGAGAGTGTCTATGAGAGTCTGTGAGAGAGTGTCTGTGAGAGCTGTGAGAGTCTGTGAGAGAGTGTGGGAGAGTGTCTATGAGAGTCTGTGAGAGTATGTGAGAGTGTCTGTGAGAGAGAGTATCTGTGAGAGAGTGTGAGAGTGTCTGTGAGCATCTGTGAGAGAGTGTCTGAGAGTCTGTGAGAGAGTGTCTATGAGAGTCTGTGAGAGAGTGTCTGTGAGTCTGTGAGAGAGTGTCGGTGAGAGTGTCTGTGATAGAGTGTCTGTGAGAATCTGAGAGAGAGTGTCTGTGAGTGTCTGTAAGAGTGTCTGTGAGAGGCTGTGAGAGAGTGTCTGAGAGAGTGTCTGTGATAGTGTCTGTGAGAGTCTGTGAGAGAGTGTCTGTGAGTCTGTGAGAGAGTGTCTGTGAGAGTGTCTGTGAGAGAGTGTCTGTGAGAATCTGTGAGAGTGTGTCTGTGAGTCTGTGAGAGAGTCTGTGAGAGTCTGTGAGAGAGTGTCTGTGAGAGAGTCTGTGAGAGAGTGTCTGTGAGAGAGTATCTGTGAGCAGCTGTGAGTGTCTGTGAGAGTCTAAGAGAGTATTAGAGTCTGCGAGAGAGTGCTTGTGAGAGAGTGTCTGTGAGAGACTCTGTGAGAGAGTGTCTGTGAGAGAGTGAATATGAGAGTCTGTGAGAGAGTGTCCATGAGAATCTGTGAGAGAGTGTCTGTGGGAGTCTGTGAGAGTGTGAGAGAGCGTCTGCAAGAGAGTGTCTGAGAGTCTGTGAGAGAGTCTGTGAGAGTCTGTGAGAGAGTGTCTGTGAGAGCGTGTCTGTGAGAGTGTATCTGTGAGAGAGTGTCTGTGAGAGTCTATGAGAGAGTGTCTGTGAGAGAGTGTCTGTGAGAGTCTGTGAGAGTGCCTGTGAGAGTCTGTCTTTGAGAGTCTGTGGAAGTCTGTGAGAGAGTGTCTGTGAGAGTGTATCTGTGAGAGAGTGTCTGTGAGAGTCTGTGAGAGAGTGTCTGTGAGAGAGTGTCTGTGAGAGTCTGTGAGAGATTGTGAGAGTGTCTATAAGAGTCTGTGTGAGAGTGTCTGTGAGAGAGTGTTTTTGAGAGTCTGTGAGAGAGTAACCGTGAGTCTGTGAGAAAATGTCTGTGAGAGAGTGTCTGTGAGAGAGTGTCTGTGAGAGAGTACCTGTGAGAGAGTGTCTGTGAGAGTCTATGAGAGAGTGTCTGTGAGAGTCTGTGAGAGTGCCTGTGAGAGTCTGTCTTTGAGAGTCTGTGGAAGTCTGTGAGAGAGTGTCTGTGAGAGTCTGTGAGAGTCTGTGAGAGTCTTTGAGAGAATGTCAGTGTCTGTGAGAGTCTTTGAGAGAGTGTCTGTGAGAGAAAGTCTGTGAGATAATGTGAGAGAGTGTCTGAGAGTGTCTGTGAGAGAGTGTCTATGAGAGAGTGTCTGTGAGAGTCTGTGAGAAAGTGTATGTGAGAGTCTGTGAGAGTGTCTGTGAGAGTCTGTGAGAGAGTGTCTGTGAGAAAGTGTCTGAGCGTCTTTGAGTGTCTGTGAGACAGTGTCTGTGAGAATCTGTGAGAGAGTTTCTATGAGATAGTGTCTGAGAGAGTCTGTGAGAGTGTCTGAGTGTCTGTGAGTGAGTGTCTATGAGAGAGTGTCTGTGAGAGTATGTGAGAGTCTGTGAGTGTCTGTATGAGAGTGTCTGTGAGAGTCTGTGAGAAAGTATCTATGAGAGTCTGTAAGAGAGTGTCTCTGAGAGAGCGTCTGTGAGAGTGTGAGAGATTGTCTGTGAGAGAGTGTCTGTGAGAGAGTGTCTGTGAGAGAGTGTCTGTGAGAGTCTGAGAATCTGAGAGTGTCTGTGAGAGTCTGTGAGAGAGTGTCTGAGAGTTTGTGAGTGTCTGTGAGAGAGTGTCTGTGAGAGTTTGTGAGAGAGTGTCTGTGAGAGTCTGTGAGAGAGTCTCTATGAGAGTCTGTAAGAGAGTGTCTCTGAGAGAGTGTCTGTGAGAGAGTGTGAGAGGCTGTGATAGAGTGTGTGAGAGAGTGTCTGTGAGAGTCTGCAAGAGTGTCTGTGAGAGTCTGAGAGAGTCTGTGAGAGAGTGTTTGTGAGAGAGTGTCTCTGAGAATCTGTGAGAGTGTCTGTGAGAATCTGTGAGAGAGTGTCTGTGAGTTAGTGTCTGTGAGAGAGTGTGAGAGAGTATCTGTGTGAGAGTGTCTGTGAGAGTCTGTGAGAGAGTGTCTGAGAGTCAGTGAGAGAGTGTCTGTGAGAGTCTGTGAGTGACTGTCTGTGAGTCTGTGAGAGAGTGTCTGTGAGGGTGTCTGTGAGAGAGTGTCTGTGAGAGAGTGTCTTTGAGAGTCTGTGAGAATGTCTTTAAGAGGCTGTGAGAGTCTTTGAGAGAGTGTCTGAGTCTGAGACAGTGTCTGTGAGAGAGTGTCTGTTAGAGTGTCTCTGAGAGTGTCTTTAAGAGGCTGTGAGAGTCTTTGAGAGAGTGTCTGAGTCTGAGAGAGTGTCTGTGAGAGGCTGTGAGAGAGTGTCTGTGAGAGTGTCTTTAAGAGGCTGTGAGAGTCTTTGAGAGAGTGTCTGAGTCTGAGAGAGTGTCTGTGAGAGGCTGTGAGAGAGTGTCTGTGAGAGTGTGTGTGAGAGAGTGTCTGTAAGAGTGAGTCAGTGAGAGAGTCTGTGAGAGTCTGTGAGAGAGTCTGTGAGAGAGTGTCTGTGAGGGAGTGTCTGTCAGAGTCTGTGAGAGTGTCTGTGAGAGTCTGTAAGAGAGTGTGAGAGTCTGCAAGAGAATGCTTGTGAGAGTGTCTGTGAGAGAGTCTGTGAGAGAGTGTCTGTGATAGAGTGTCTGCGAGAGAGTATCTGTGAGAGTCTGTGAGAGTCTGTAAGAGAGTGTGAGAGTCTGCGAGAGAGTGCTTGTGAGAGAGTGCCTGTGAGAGAGTCTGTGAG
This sequence comes from Triturus cristatus, assembly GCF_964204655.1. Taxonomy (NCBI): domain Eukaryota; kingdom Metazoa; phylum Chordata; class Amphibia; order Caudata; family Salamandridae; genus Triturus; species Triturus cristatus. The sequence continues at coordinate 1,187,537,531 of NC_140579.1, forward strand.
AGAGTGTCTGAGAGTCTGTGAGAGTGTCTGTGAGAGTCTGAGAGAGTCAGAGAGAGTGTCTGTGAGAGAGTATCTGAGCGTCTGTGAGAGATTGTCTGTGAGAGAGTCTGGGAGAGTGTGAGAGAGTGTCTGTGAGAGAGTGTCTGAGAGTGTGTCTGTGAGATAGTGTCTGTGAGAGTGTCTGTGAGAGAGTGTCTGTGAGAATGTGTGAGAGATTGTGAGAGAGTGTGAGAGTCTGTGAGAGAGTATCTGTGAGAGTGTCTGTGAGAGAGTTTCCATGAGAGTGTCTGTGAGACAGTGTCTGTGAAAGAGTGTCTGTGAGAGTCTGTGTGAAAGTGTCTGTGATAGAGTTTCTGTGAGAGAGTGTCTTTGTGAGTCTGTGAGAGTGTGTCTGAGAATCTGTGAGAGAGTGTCTGTAAGATTCTGTGAGAGAGTCTGTGAGAGTGTGTGAGAGAGTGTCTGTGACAGAGTCTGTGAGAGAGTGTCTGTGAGAGAGTGTCTGTGAGAGAGTGTCTATGAGCATCTTTGAGAGTGTCTGTGAGAGTCTGAGAGTCTGCGAGAGAGTGCTTGTGAGAGAGTGTCTGTGAGAGACTCTGTGAGAGAGTGTCTGTTAGAGAGTATCTGTGAGAATCTGTGAGAGAGTGTCTGTGGGAGTCTGTGAGAGAGTATCTGTGAGAGTCTGTGAGAGAGTGTCTGTGAGAGCGTGTCTGTGAGGGTGTATCTGTGAGAGAGTGTCTGTGAGAGTCTGTGAGTGAGTGTCTGTGAGAGAGTGCCTGTGAGAGTCTGTGATAGATTGTGAGAGTGTCTATAAGAGTCTGTGAGATAGTGTCTGTGAGAGTGTCTGTGAGAGAGTAACCATGAGAGTCTGTGAGAAAATGTCTGTGAGAGAGTGTCTGTGAAAGAATGTCTGTGAGAGAGTACCTATGAGAGAGTGTCTGTGAGAGTCTGTGAGAGAGTGTCTGTGAGAGTCTGTGAGAATGCCTGTGAGAGTCTGTCTTTGAGAGTCTGTGGAAGTCTGTGAGAGAGTGTCTGTGAGAGAGTCTGTAAGAGTCTTTGAGAGAATGTCATAGTCTGTGAGTCTTTAAGAGAGTGTCTGTGAGAGAGAGACTGTGAGATAATGTGAGAGAGTGTCTGAGAGTGTCTATGAGAGAGTGTCTGTGAGAGTCTGTGAGAAAGTGTCTGTGATAGTCTGTGAGAGAGTGTCTGTGAGAGTGTCTGTGAGAGAGTGTCTGAGTGTCTGAGTGTCTGTGAGAGAGTGTCTGTGAGAATCTGTGAGAGAGTTTCTGTTAGAGAGTGTCTGTGAGAGAGTGTCTGAGAGTGTGTAAGTGTCTGTGAGAGAGTGTCTATGAGAGACTGTCTGTGAGAGTCTGTGAGTGTCTGTGACAGAGTGTCTGTGAGTGTCTGTGAGAAAGAATCTGTGAGAGTCTATAAGAGAGTGTCTCTGAGAGAGTGAGTCTGTGATAGAGTGTCTGTGAGAGTCTGCGAGAGTGTCTGTGAGAGTCTGATAGAGTCTGTGAGAGAGTGTCTGTGAGAGAGTGTCTGTGAGAGTCTGTAAGAGAGTGTCTGTTTGAGTCTGTGAGAGTGTCTGTGAGAGAGTGTGAGAGAGTATCTGTGAGAGAGTGTTAGAGTATCTGTGAGCATCTGTGAGAGAGTGTCTGAGAGTCTGTGAGAGAGTGTCTATGAGAGTCTGTGAGAGAGTGTCTGTGAGTCTGTGAGAGAGTGTCTGTGAGAGTGTCTGTGATAGAGTGTCTGTGAGAATCTGAGAGAGAGTGTCTGTGAGTGTCTGTAAGAGTGTCTGTGAGAGGCAGTGAGAGAGTGTCTGAGAGAGTGTCTGTGATAGTGTCTGTGAGAGAGTGTCTTTGAGTGTGTGAGAGAGTGTCTGTGAGAGTGTCTGTGAGAGAGTGTCTGTGAGAATCTGTGAGAGAGTGTCTGTGAGTCTGTGAGAGATTCTGTGAGAATCTGTGAGAGAGTGTCTGTGAGAGAGTCTGTGAGAGAGTGTCTGTGAGAGAGTATCTGTGAGCATCTGTGAGTGTCTGTGAGAGTCTAAGAGAGTATTAGAGTCTGCGAGAGAGTGCTTGTGAGAGTGTCTCTGAGAGACTCTGTGAGAGAGTGTCTGTGAGAGAGTGTCTGTGAGAGAGTGACTATGAGAGTCTGTGAGAGAGTGTCCATGAGAATCTGTGAGAGAGTGTCTGTGGGAGTCTGTGAGAGTGTGAGAGAGCGTCTGCAAGAGAGTGTCTGAAAGTCTGTGAGAGAGTCTGTGAGAGTCTGTGAGAGAGTGTCTGTGAGAGCGTGTCTGTGAGAGTGTATCTGTGAGAGAGTGTCCGTGAGAGTCTGTGAGAGAGTGTCTGTGAGAGAGTGTCTGTGAGAGTCTGTGAGAGATTGTGAGAGAGTGTCTGCAAGAGACTGTGTGAGAGTGTCTGTGAGAGAGTGTCTGTGAGAGTCTGTGAGAGAGTAACCGTGAGAGTCTGTGAGAAAATGTCTGTGAGAGAGTGTCTGTGAGAGAGTGTCTGTGAGAGAGTACCTGTGAGAGAGTATCAGTGAGAGTCTATGAGAGAGTGTCTGTGAGAGTCTGTGAGAGTGCCTGTGAGAGTCTGTCTTTGAGAGTCTGTGGAAGTCTGTGAGAGAGTGTCTGTGAGAGTCTGTGAGAGTCTGTGAGAGTCTTTGAGAGAATGTCAGTGTCTGTGAGAGTCTTTGAGAGAGTGTCTGTGAGAGAAAGTCTGTGAGATAATGTGAGAGAGTGTCTGAGAGTGTCTGTGAGAGAGTGTCTATGAGAGAGTGTCTGTGAGAGTCTGTGAGAAAGTGTATGTGAGAGTCTGTGAGAGTGTCTGTGAGAGAGTGTCTGTGAGAGAGTGTCTGTGAGAAAGTATCTGAGTGTCTTTGAGTGTCTGTGAGAGAGTGTCTGTGAGAATCTGTGAGAGAGTTTCTATGAGAGAGTGTCTGAGAGAGTCTGTGAGAGTGTCTGAGTGTCTGTGAGTGAGAGTCTGTGTGAGAGTGTCTGTGAGAGAGTGTCTGTGAGAGTCTGTGAGAGAGTAACCGTGAGAGTCTGTGAGAAAATGTCTGTGAGAGAGTGTCTGTGAGAGAGTGTCTGTGAGAGAGTACCTGTGAGAGAGTGTCTGTGAGAGTCTATGAGAGAGTGTCTGTGAGAGTCTGTGAGGGTGCCTGTGAGAGTCTGTCTTTGAGAGTCTGTGGAAGTCTGTGAGAGAGTGTCTGTGAGAGTCTGTGAGAGTCTGTGAGAGTGTCTATAAGAGTCTGTGTGAGAGTGTCTGTGAGAGAGTGTTTTTGAGAGTCTGTGAGAGAGTAACCGTGAGTCTGTGAGAAAATGTCTGTGAGAGAGTGTCTGTGAGAGAGTGTCTGTGAGAGAGTACCTGTGAGAGAGTGTCTGTGAGAGTCTATGAGAGAGTGTCTGTGAGAGTCTGTGAGAGTGCCTGTGAGAGTCTGTCTTTGAGAGTCTGTGGAAGTCTGTGAGAGAGTGTCTGTGAGAGTGTATCTGTGAGAGTGTGTCTGTGAGAGTCTGTGAGAGAGTGTCTGTGAGAGAGTGTCTGTGAGAGTCTGTGAGAGATTGTGAGAGTGTCTATAAGAGTCTGTGTGAGAGTGTCTGTGAGAGAGTGTTTTTGAGAGTCTGTGAGAGAGTAACCGTGAGTCTGTGAGAAAATGTCTGTGAGAGAGTGTCTGTGAGAGAGTGTCTATGAGAGAGTACCTGTGAGAGAGTGTCTGTGAGAGTCTATGAGAGAGTGTCTGTGAGAGTCTGTGAGAGTGCCTGTGAGAGTCTGTCTTTGAGAGTCTGTGGAAGTCTGTGAGAGAGTGTCTGTGAGAGTCTGTGAGAGTCTGTGAGAGTCTTTGAGAGAATGTCAGTGTCTCTGAGAGTCTTTGACAGAGTGTCTGTGAGAGAAAGTCTGTGAGATAATGTGAGCGAGTGTCTGAGAGTGTCTGTGAGAGAGTGTCTATGAGGGAGTGTCTGTGAGAGTCTGTGAGAAAGTGTATGTGAGAGTCTGTGAGAGTGTCTGTGAGAGTCTGTGAGAGAGTGTCTGTGAGAAAGTGTCTGAGTGTCTTTGAGTGTCTGTGAGACAGTGTCTGTGAGAATCTGTGAGAGAGTTTCTATGAGATAGTGTCTGAGAGAGTCTGTGAGAGTGTCTGAGTGTCTGTGAGTGAGTGTCTATGAGAGAGTGTCTGTGAGAGTATGTGAGAGTCTGTGAGTGTCTGTATGAGAGTGTCTGTGAGAGTCTGTGAGAAAGTATCTATGAGAGTCTGTAAGAGAGTGTCTCTGAGAGAGCGTCTGTGAGAGTGTGAGAGATTGTCTGTGAGAGAGTGTCTGTGAGAGAGTGTCTGTGAGAGAGTGTCTGTGAGAGTCTGAGAATCTGAGAGTGTCTGTGAGAGTCTGTGAGAGAGTGTCTGAGAGTTTGTGAGTGTCTGTGAGAGAGTGTCTGTGAGAGTTTGTGAGAGAGTGTCTGTGAGAGTCTGTGAGAGAGTCTCTATGAGAGTCTGTAAGAGAGTGTCTCTGAGAGAGTGTCTGTGAGAGAGTGTGAGAGGCTGTGATAGAGTGTGTGAGAGAGTGTCTGTGAGGGTCTGCAAGAGTGTCTGTGAGAGTCTGAGAGAGTCTGTGAGAGAGTGTTTGTGAGAGAGTGTCTCTGAGAATCTGTGAGAGTGTCTGTGAGAATCTGTGAGAGAGTGTCTGTGAGTTAGTGTCTGTGAGAGAGTATGAGAGAGTATCTGTGTGAGAGTGTCTGTGAGAGTCTGTGAGAGAGTGTCTGAGAGTCAGTGAGAGAGTGTCTGTGAGAGTCTGTGAGTGAGTGTCTGTGAGTCTGTGAGAGAGTGTCTGTGAGAGTGTCTGTGAGAGAGTGTCTGTGAGAGAGTGTCTTTGAGAGTCTGTGAGAATGTCTTTAAGAGGCTGTGAGAGTCTTTGAGAGAGTGTCTGAGTCTGAGACAGTGTCTGTGAGAGAGTGTCTGTTAGAGTGTCTCTGAGAGTGTCTTTAAGAGGCTGTGAGAGTCTTTGAGAGAGTGTCTGAGTCTGAGAGAGTGTCTGTGAGAGGCTGTGAGAGAGTGTCTGTGAGAGTGTCTTTAAGAGGCTGTGAGAGTCTTTGAGAGAGTGTCTGAGTCTGAGAGAGTGTCTGTGAGAGGCTGTGAGAGAGTGTCTGTGAGAGTGTGTGTGAGAGAGTGTCTGTGAGAGTGAGTCAGTGAGAGAGTCTGTGAGGGAGTCTGTGAGAGAGTGTCTGTGAGGGAGTGTCTGTCAGAGTCTGTGAGAGTGTCTGTGAGAGTCTGTAAGAGAGTGTGAGAGTCTGCAAGAGAATGCTTGTGAGAGTGTCTGTGAGAGAGTCTGTGAGAGAGTGTCTGTGATAGAGTGTCTGCGAGAGAGTATCTGTGAGAGTCTGTGAGAGTCTGTAAGAGAGTGTGAGAGTCTGCGAGAGAGTGCTTGTGAGAGAGTGCCTGTGAGAGAGTCTGTGAGAGAGTGTCTGAGAGTCTGTGAGAGTGTCTGTGAGAGTCTGAGAGAGTCAGAGAGAGTGTCTGTGAGAGAGTATCTGAGCGTCTGTGAGAGATTGTCTGTGAGAGAGTCTGTGAGAGTGTGAGAGAGTGTCTGTGAGAGAGTGTCTGAGAGTGTGTCTGTGAGATAGTGTCTGTGAGAGTGTCTGTGAGAGAGTGTCTGTGAGAATGTGTGAGAGATTGTGAGAGAGTGTGAGAGTCTGTGAGAGAGTATCTGTGAGAGTGTCTGTGAGAGAGTTTCCATGAGAGTGTCTGTGAGACAGTGTCTGTGAAAGAGTGTCTGTGAGAGTCTGTGTGAAAGTGTCTGTGATAGAGTTTCTGTGAGAGAGTGTCTTTGAGAGTCTGTGAGAGTGTGTCTGAGAATCTGTGAGAGAGTGTCTGTGAGATTCTGTGAGAGAGTCTGTGAGAGTGTGTGAGAGAGTGTCTGTGACAGAGTCTGTGAGAGAGTGTCTGTGAGAGAGTGTCTGTGAGAGAGTGTCTATGAGCATCTTTGAGAGTGTCTGTGAGAGTCTGAGAGTCTGCGAGAGAGTGCTTGTGAGAGAGTGTCTGTGAGAGACTCTGTGAGAGAGTGTCTGTTAGAGAGTATCTGTGAGAATCTGTGAGAGAGTGTCTGTGGGAGTCTGTGAGAGAGTATCTGTGAGAGTCTGTGAGAGAGTGTCTGTGAGAGCGTGTCTGTGAGGGTGTATCTGTGAGAGAGTGTCTGTGAGAGTCTGTGAGTGAGTGTCTGTGAGAGAGTGCCTGTGAGAGTCTGTGATAGATTGTGAGAGTATCTATAAGAGTCTGTGAGATAGTGTCTGTGAGAGTGTCTGTGAGAGAGTATCCATGAGAGTCTGTGAGAAAATGTCTGTGAGAGAGTGTCTGTGAGAGAATGTCTGTGAGAGAGTACCTATGAGAGAGTGTCTGTGAGAGTCTGTGAGAGAGTGTCTGTGAGAGTCTGTGAGAATGCCTGTGAGAGTCTGTCTTTGAGAGTCTGTGGAAGTCTGTGAGAGAGTGTCTGTGAGAGAGTCTGTAAGAGTCTTTGAGAGAATGTCATAGTCTGTGAGTCTTTAAGAGAGTGTCTGTGAGAGAGAGACTGTGAGATAATGTGAGAGAGTGTCTGAGAGTGTCTATGAGAGAGTGTCTGTGAGAGTCTGTGAGAAAGTGTCTGTGATAGTCTGTGAGAGAGTGTCTGTGAGAGTGTCTGTGAGAGAGTGTCTGAGTGTCTGAGTGTCTGTGAGAGAGTGTCTGTGAGAATCTGTGAGAGAGTTTCTGTTAGAGAGTGTCTGTGAGAGAGTGTCTGAGAGTGTGTAAGTGTCTGTGAGAGAGTGTCTATGAGAGACTGTCTGTGAGAGTCTGTGAGTGTCTGTGACAGAGTGTCTGTGAGTGTCTGTGAGAAAGAATCTGTGAGAGTCTATAAGAGAGTGTCTCTGAGAGAGTGAGTCTGTGATAGAGTGTCTGTGAGAGTCTGCGAGAGTGTCTGTGAGAGTCTGATAGAGTCTGTGAGAGAGTGTCTGTGAGAGAGTGTCTGTGAGAGTCTGTAAGAGAGTGTCTGTTTGAGTCTGTGAGAGTGTCTGTGAGAGAGTGTGAGAGAGTATCTGTGAGAGAGTGTTAGAGTATCTGTGAGCATCTGTGAGAGAGTGTCTGAGAGTCTGTGAGAGAGTGTCTATGAGAGTCTGTGAGAGAGTGTCTGTGAGTCTGTGAGAGAGTGTCTGTGAGAGTGTCTGTGATAGAGTGTCTGTGAGAATCTGAGAGAGAGTGTCTGTGAGTGTCTGTAAGAGTGTCTGTGAGAGGCAGTGAGAGAGTGTCTGAGAGAGTGTCTGTGATAGTGTCTGTGAGAGAGTGTCTGTGAGTGTGTGAGAGAGTGTCTGTGAGAGTGTCTGTGAGAGAGTGTCTGTGAGAATCTGTGAGAGAGTGTCTGTGAGTCTGTGAGAGATTCTGTGAGAATCTGTGAGAGAGTGTCTGTGAGAGAGTCTGTGAGAGAGTGTCTGTGAGAGAGTATCTGTGAGCATCTGTGAGTGTCTGTGAGAGTCTAAGAGAGTATTAGAGTCTGCGAGAGAGTGCTTGTGAGAGTGTCTCTGAGAGACTCTGTGAGAGAGTGTCTGTGAGAGTGTCTGTGAGAGAGTGACTATGAGAGTCTGTGAGAGAGTGTCAATGAGAATCTGTGAGAGAGTGTCTGTGGGAGTCTGTGAGAGTGTGAGAGAGCGTCTGCAAGAGAGTGTCTGAAAGTCTGTGAGAGAGTCTGTGAGAGTCTGTGAGAGAGTGTCTGTGAGAGCGTGTCTGTGAGAGTGTATCTGTGAGAGAGTGTCCGTGAGAGTCTGTGAGAGAGTGTCTGTGAGAGAGTGTCTGTGAGAGTCTGTGAGAGATTGTGAGAGAGTGTCTGCAAGAGACTGTGTGAGAGTGTCTGTGAGAGAGTGTCTGTGAGAGTCTGTGAGAGAGTAACCGTGAGAGTCTGTGAGAAAATGTCTGTGAGAGAGTGTCTGTGAGAGAGTGTCTGTGAGAGAGTACCTGTGAGAGAGTATCTGTGAGAGTCTATGAGAGAGTGTCTGTGAGAGTCTGTGAGAGTGCCTGTGAGAGTCTGTCTTTGAGAGTCTGTGGAAGTCTGTGAGAGAGTGTCTGTGAGAGTCTGTGACAGTCTGTGAGAGTCTTTGAGAGAATGTCAGTGTCTGTGAGAGTCTTTGAGAGAGTGTCTGTGAGAGAAAGTCTGTGAGATAATGTGAGAGAGTGTCTGAGAGTGTCTGTGAGAGAGTGTCTATGAGAGAGTGTCTGTGAGAGTCTGTGAGAAAGTGTATGTGAGAGTCTGTGAGAGTGTCTGTGAGAGAGTATCTGAGAGTCAGTGAGAGAGTGTCTGTGAGAGTCTGTGAGTGAGTGTCTGTGAGTCTGTGAGAGAGTGTCTGTGAGAGTGTCTGTGAGAGAGTGTCTGTGAGAGAGTGTCTTTGAGAGTCTGTGAGAATGTCTTTAAGAGGCTGTGAGAGTCTTTGAGAGAGTGTCTGAGTCTGAGACAGTGTCTGTGAGAGAGTGTCTGTTAGAGTGTCTCTGAGAGTGTCTTTAAGAGGCTGTGAGAGTCTTTGAGAGAGTGTCTGAGTCTGAGAGAGTGTCTGTGAGAGGCTGTGAGAGAGTGTCTGTGAGAGTGTCTTTAAGAGGCTGTGAGAGTCTTTGAGAGAGTGTCTGAGTCTGAGAGAGTGTCTGTGAGAGGCTGTGAGAGAGTGTCTGTGAGAGTGTGTGTGAGAGAGTGTCTGTGAGAGTGAGTCAGTGAGAGAGTCTGTGAGAGTCTGTGAGAGAGTCTGTGAGAGAGTGTCTGTGAGGGAGTGTCTGTCAGAGTCTGTGAGAGTGTCTGTGAGAGTCTGTAAGAGAGTGTGAGAGTCTGCAAGAGAATGCTTGTGAGAGTGTCTGTGAGAGAGTCTGTGAGAGAGTGTCTGTAAGAGTCTGCAAGAGAGTATCTGTGAGAGTCTGTGAGAGTCTGTAAGAGAGTGTGAGAGTCTGCGAGAGAGTGCTTGTGAGAGAGTGCCTGTGAGAGAGTCTGTGAGAGAGTGTCTGAGAGTCTGTGAGAGTGTCTGTGAGAGTCTGAGAGAGTAAGAGAGAGTGTCTGTGAGAGAGTATCTGAGCGTCTGTGAGAGATTGTCTGTGAGAGAGTCTGTGAGAGTGTGAGAGAGTGTCTGTGAGAGAGTGTCTGAGAGTGTGTCTGTGAGATAGTGTCTGTGAGAGTGTCTGTGAGAGAGTGTCTGTGAGAATGTGTGAGAGATTGTGAGAGAGTGTGAGAGTCTGTGAGAGAGTATCTGTGAGAGTGTCTGTGAGAGAGTTTCCATGAGAGTGTCTGTGAGACAGTGTCTGTGAAAGAGTGTCTGTGAGAGTCTGTGTGAAAGTGTCTGTGATAGAGTTTCTGTGAGAGAGTGTCTTTGAGAGTCTGTGAGAGTGTGTCTGAGAATCTGTGAGAGAGTGTCTGTGAGATTCTGTGAGAGAGTCTGTGAGAGTGTGTGAGAGAGTGTCTGTGACAGAGTCTGTGAGAGAGTGTCTGTGAGAGAGTGTCTGTGAGAGAGTGTCTATGAGCATCTTTGAGAGTGTCTGTGAGAGTCTGAGAGTCTGCGAGAGAGTGCTTGTGAGAGAGTGTCTGTGAGAGACTCTGTGAGAGAGTGTCTGTTAGAGAGTATCTGTGAGAATCTGTGAGAGAGTGTCTGTGGGAGTCTGTGAGAGAGTATCTGTGAGAGTCTGTGAGAGAGTGTCTGTGAGAGCGTGTCTGTGAGGGTGTATCTGTGAGAGAGTGTCTGTGAGAGTCTGTGAGTGAGTGTCTGTGAGAGAGTGCCTGTGAGAGTCTGTGATAGATTGTGAGAGTATCTATAAGAGTCTGTGAGATAGTGTCTGTGAGAGTGTCTGTGAGAGAGTAACCATGAGAGTCTGTGAGAAAATGTCTGTGAGAGAGTGTCTGTGAGAGAATGTCTGTGAGAGAGTACCTATGAGAGAGTGTCTGTGAGAGTCTGTGAGAGAGTGTCTGTGAGAGTCTGTGAGAATGCCTGTGAGAGTCTGTCTTTGAGAGTCTGTGGAAGTCTGTGAGAGAGTGTCTGTGAGAGAGTCTGTAAGAGTCTTTGAGAGAATGTCATAGTCTGTGAGTCTTTAAGAGAGTGTCTGTGAGAGAGAGACTGTGAGATAATGTGAGAGAGTTTCTGTTAGAGAGTGTCTGTGAGAGAGTGTCTGTGATAGTCTGTGAGAGAGTGTCTGTGAGAGTGTCTGTGAGAAAGTGTCTGTGATAGTCTGTGAGAGAGTGTCTGTGAGTCTGTGAGAGAGTGTCTGTGAGAGTGTCTGTGAGAGAGTGTCTGTGAGAGAGTGTCTTTGAGAGTCTGTGAGAATGTCTTTAAGAGGCTGTGAGAGTCTTTGAGAGAGTGTCTGAGTCTGAGACAGTGTCTGTGAGAGAGTGTCTGTTAGAGTGTCTCTGAGAGTGTCTTTAAGAGGCTGTGAGAGTCTTTGAGAGAGTGTCTGAGTCTGAGAGAGTGTCTGTGAGAGGCTGTGAGAGAGTGTCTGTGAGAGTGTCTTTAAGAGGCTGTGAGAGTCTTTGAGAGAGTGTCTGAGTCTGAGAGAGTGTCTGTGAGAGGCTGTGAGAGAGTGTCTGTGAGAGTGTGTGTGAGAGAGTGTCTGTGAGAGTGAGTCAGTGAGAGAGTCTGTGAGAGTCTGTGAGAGAGTCTGTGAGAGAGTGTCTGTGAGGGAGTGTCTGTCAGAGTCTGTGAGAGTGTCTGTGAGAGTCTGTAAGAGAGTGTGAGAGTCTGCAAGAGAATGCTTGTGAGAGTGTCTGTGAGAGAGTCTGTGAGAGAGTGTCTGTAAGAGTCTGCGAGAGAGTATCTGTGAGAGTCTGTGAGAGTCTGTAAGAGAGTGTGAGAGTCTGCGAGAGAGTGCTTGTGAGAGAGTGCCTGTGAGAGAGTCTGTGAGAGAGTGTCTGAGAGTCTGTGAGAGTGTCTGTGAGAGTCTGAGAGAGTCAGAGAGAGTGTCTGTGAGAGAGTATCTGAGCGTCTGTGAGAGATTGTCTGTGAGAGAGTCTGTGAGAGTGTGAGAGAGTGTCTGTGAGAGAGTGTCTGAGAGTGTGTCTGTGAGATAGTGTCTGTGAGAGTGTCTGTGAGAGAGTGTCTGTGAGAATGTGTGAGAGATTGTGAGAGAGTGTGAGAGTCTGTGAGAGAGTATCTGTGAGAGTGTCTGTGAGAGAGTTTCCATGAGAGTGTCTGTGAGACAGTGTCTGTGAAAGAGTGTCTGTGAGAGTCTGTGTGAAAGTGTCTGTGATAGAGTTTCTGTGAGAGAGTGTCTTTGAGAGTCTGTGAGAGTGTGTCTGAGAATCTGTGAGAGAGTGTCTGTGAGATTCTGTGAGAGAGTCTGTGAGAGTGTGTGAGAGAGTGTCTGTGACAGAGTCTGTGAGAGAGTGTCTGTGAGAGAGTGTCTGTGAGAGAGTGTCTATGAGCATCTTTGAGAGTGTCTGTGAGAGTCTGAGAGTCTGCGAGAGAGTGCTTGTGAGAGAGTGTCTGTGAGAGACTCTGTGAGAGAGTGTCTGTTAGAGAGTATCTGTGAGAATCTGTGAGAGAGTGTCTGTGGGAGTCTGTGAGAGAGTATCTGTGAGAGTCTGTGAGAGAGTGTCTGTGAGAGCGTGTCTGTGAGGGTGTATCTGTGAGAGAGTGTCTGTGAGAGTCTGTGAGTGAGTGTCTGTGAGAGAGTGCCTGTGAGAGTCTGTGATAGATTGTGAGAGTATCTATAAGAGTCTGTGAGATAGTGTCTGTGAGAGTGTCTGTGAGAGAGTAACCATGAGAGTCTGTGAGAAAATGTCTGTGAGAGAGTGTCTGTGAGAGAATGTCTGTGAGAGAGTACCTATGAGAGAGTGTCTGTGAGAGTCTGTGAGAGAGTGTCTGTGAGAGTCTGTGAGAATGCCTGTGAGAGTCTGTCTTTGAGAGTCTGTGGAAGTCTGTGAGAGAGTGTCTGTGAGAGAGTCTGTAAGAGTCTTTGAGAGAATGTCATAGTCTGTGAGTCTTTAAGAGAGTGTCTGTGAGAGAGAGACTGTGAGATAATGTGAGAGAGTGTCTGAGAGTGTCTATGAGAGAGTGTCTGTGAGAGTCTGTGAGAAAGTGTCTGTGATAGTCTGTGAGAGAGTGTCTGTGAGAGTGTCTGTGAGAGAGTGTCTGAGTGTCTGAGTGTCTGTGAGAGAGTGTCTGTGAGAATCTGTGAGAGAGTTTCTGTTAGAGAGTGTCTGTGAGAGAGTGTCTGAGAGTGTGTAAGTGTCTGTGAGAGAGTGTCTATGAGAGACTGTCTGTGAGAGTCTGTGAGTGTCTGTGACAGAGTGTCTGTGAGTGTCTGTGAGAAAGAATCTGTGAGAGTCTATAAGAGAGTGTCTCTGAGAGAGTGAGTCTGTGATAGAGTGTCTGTGAGAGTCTGCGAGAGTGTCTGTGAGAGTCTGATAGAGTCTGTGAGAGAGTGTCTATGAGAGACTGTCTGTGAGAGTCTGTGAGTGTCTGTGACAGAGTGTCTGTGAGTGTCTGTGAGAAAGAATCTGTGAGAGTCTATAAGAGAGTGTCTCTGAGAGAGTGAGTCTGTGATAGAGTGTCTGTGAGAGTCTGCGAGAGTGTCTGTGAGAGTCTGATAGAGTCTGTGAGAGAGTGTCTGTGAGAGAGTGTCTGTGAGAGTCTGTAAGAGAGTGTCTGTTTGAGTCTGTGAGAGTGTCTGTGAGAGAGTGTGAGAGAGTATCTGTGAGAGAGTGTTAGAGTATCTGTGAGCATCTGTGAGAGAGTGTCTGAGAGTCTGTGAGAGAGTGTCTATGAGAGTCTGTGAGAGAGTGTCTGTGAGTCTGTGAGAGAGTGTCTGTGAGAGTGTCTGTGATAGAGTGTCTGTGAGAATCTGAGAGAGAGTGTCTGTGAGTGTCTGTAAGAATGTCTGTGAGAGGCAGTGAGAGAGTGTCTGAGAGAGTGTCTGTGATAGTGTCTGTGAGAGAGTGTCTGTGAGTGTGTGAGAGAGTGTCTGTGAGAGTGTCTGTGAGAGAGTGTCTGTGAGAATCTGTGAGAGAGTGTCTGTGAGTCTGTGAGAGATTCTGTGAGAATCTGTGAGAGAGTGTCTGTGAGAGAGTCTGTGAGAGAGTGTCTGTGAGAGAGTATCTGTGAGCATCTGTGAGTGTCTGTGAGATTCTAAGAGAGTATTAGAGTCTGCGAGAGAGTGCTTGTGAGAGTGTCTCTGAGAGACTCTGTGAGAGAGTGTCTGTGAGAGTGTCTGTGAGAGAGTGACTATGAGAGTCTGTGAGAGAGTGTCCATGAGAATCTGTGAGAGAGTGTCTGTGGGAGTCTGTGAGAGTGTGAGAGAGCGTCTGCAAGAGAGTGTCTGAAAGTCTGTGAGAGAGTCTGTGAGAGTCTGTGAGAGAGTGTCTGTGAGAGCGTGTCTGTGAGAGTGTATCTGTGAGAGAGTGTCCGTGAGAGTCTGTGAGAGAGTGTCTGTGAGAGAGTGTCTGTGAGAGTCTGTGAGAGATTGTGAGAGAGTGTCTGCAAGAGACTGTGTGAGAGTGTCTGTGAGAGAGTGTCTGTGAGAGTCTGTGAGAGAGTAACCGTGAGAGTCTGTGAGAAAATGTCTGTGAGAGAGTGTCTGTGAGAGAGTGTCTGTGAGAGAGTACCTGTGAGAGAGTATCTGTGAGAGTCTATGAGAGAGTGTCTGTGAGAGTCTGTGAGAGTGCCTGTGAGAGTCTGTCTTTGAGAGTCTGTGGAAGTCTGTGAGAGAGTGTCTGTGAGAGTCTGTGACAGTCTGTGAGAGTCTTTGAGAGAATGTCAGTGTCTGTGAGAGTCTTTGAGAGAGTGTCTGTGAGAGAAAGTCTGTGAGATAATGTGAGAGAGTGTCTGAGAGTGTCTGTGAGAGAGTGTCTATGAGAGAGTGTCTGTGAGAGTCTGTGAGAAAGTGTATGTGAGAGTCTGTGAGAGTGTCTGTGAGAGAGTATCTGAGAGTCAGTGAGAGAGTGTCTGTGAGAGTCTGTGAGTGAGTGTCTGTGAGTCTGTGAGAGAGTGTCTGTGAGAGTGTCTGTGAGAGAGTGTCTGTGAGAGAGTGTCTTTGAGAGTCTGTGAGAATGTCTTTAAGAGGCTGTGAGAGTCTTTGAGAGAGTGTCTGAGTCTGAGACAGTGTCTGTGAGAGAGTGTCTGTTAGAGTGTCTCTGAGAGTGTCTTTAAGAGGCTGTGAGAGTCTTTGAGAGAGTGTCTGAGTCTGAGAGAGTGTCTGTGAGAGGCTGTGAGAGAGTGTCTGTGAGAGTGTCTTTAAGAGGCTGTGAGAGTCTTTGAGAGAGTGTCTGAGTCTGAGAGAGTGTCTGTGAGAGGCTGTGAGAGAGTGTCTGTGAGAGTGTGTGTGAGAGAGTGTCTGTGAGAGTGAGTCAGTGAGAGAGTCTGTGAGAGTCTGTGAGAGAGTCTGTGAGAGAGTGTCTGTGAGGGAGTGTCTGTCAGAGTCTGTGAGAGTGTCTGTGAGAGTCTGTAAGAGAGTGTGAGAGTCTGCAAGAGAATGCTTGTGAGAGTGTCTGTGAGAGAGTCTGTGAGAGAGTGTCTGTGATAGAGTGTCTGCGAGAGAGTATCTGTGAGAGTCTGTGAGAGTCTGTAAGAGAGTGTGAGAGTCTGCGAGAGAGTGCTTGTGAGAGAGTGCCTGTGAGAGAGTCTGTGAGAGAGTGTCTGAGAGTCTGTGAGAGTGTCTGTGAGAGTCTGAGAGAGTCAGAGAGAGTGTCTGTGAGAGAGTATCTGAGCGTCTGTGAGAGATTGTCTGTGAGAGAGTCTGTGAGAGTGTGAGAGAGTGTCTGTGAGAGAGTGTCTGAGAGTGTGTCTGTGAGATAGTGTCTATGAGAGTGTCTGTGAGAGAGTGTCTGTGAGAATGTGTGAGAGATTGTGAGAGAGTGTGAGAGTCTGTGAGAGAGTATCTGTGAGAGTGTCTGTGAGAGAGTTTCCATGAGAGTGTCTGTGAGACAGTGTCTGTGAAAGAGTGTCTGTGAGAGTCTGTGTGAAAGTGTCTGTGATAGAGTTTCTGTGAGAGAGTGTCTTTGAGAGTCTGTGAGAGTGTGTCTGAGAATCTGTGAGAGAGTGTCTGTGAGATTCTGTGAGAGAGTCTGTGAGAGTGTGTGAGAGAGTGTCTGTGACAGAGTCTGTGAGAGAGTGTCTGTGAGAGAGTGTCTGTGAGAGAGTGTCTATGAGCATCTTTGAGAGTGTCTGTGAGAGTCTGAGAGTCTGCGAGAGAGTGCTTGTGAGAGAGTGTCTGTGAGAGACTCTGTGAGAGAGTGTCTGTTAGAGAGTATCTGTGAGAATCTGTGAGAGAGTGTCTGTGGGAGTCTGTGAGAGAGTATCTGTGAGAGTCTGTGAGAGAGTGTCTGTGAGAGCGTGTCTGTGAGGGTGTATCTGTGAGAGAGTGTCTGTGAGAGTCTGTGAGTGAGTGTCTGTGAGAGAGTGCCTGTGAGAGTCTGTGATAGATTGTGAGAGTATCTATAAGAGTCTGTGAGATAGTGTCTGTGAGAGTGTCTGTGAGAGAGTAACCATGAGAGTCTGTGAGAAAATGTCTGTGAGAGAGTGTCTGTGAGAGAATGTCTGTGAGAGAGTACCTATGAGAGAGTGTCTGTGAGAGTCTGTGAGAGAGTGTCTGTGAGAGTCTGTGAGAATGCCTGTGAGAGTCTGTCTTTGAGAGTCTGTGGAAGTCTGTGAGAGAGTGTCTGTGAGAGAGTCTGTAAGAGTCTTTGAGAGAATGTCATAGTCTGTGAGTCTTTAAGAGAGTGTCTGTGAGAGAGAGACTGTGAGATAATGTGAGAGAGTTTCTGTTAGAGAGTGTCTGTGAGAGAGTGTCTGTGATAGTCTGTGAGAGAGTGTCTGTGAGAGTGTCTGTGAGAAAGTGTCTGTGATAGTCTGTGAGAGAGTGTCTGTGAGAGTGTCTGTGAGAGAGTGTCTGAGTGTCTGAGTGTCTGTGAGAGAGTGTCTGTGAGAATCTGTGAGAGAGTTTCTGTTAGAGAGTGTCTGTGAGAGAGTGTCTGAGAGTGTGTAAGTGTCTGTGAGAGAGTGTCTATGAGAGACTGTCTGTGAGAGTCTGTGAGTGTCTGTGACAGAGTGTCTGTGAGTGTCTGTGAGAAAGAATCTGTGAGAGTCTATAAGAGAGTGTCTCTGAGAGAGTGAGTCTGTGATAGAGTGTCTGTGAGAGTCTGCGAGAGTGTCTGTGAGAGTCTGATAGAGTCTGTGAGAGAGTGTCTGTGAGAGAGTGTCTGTGAGAGTCTGTAAGAGAGTGTCTGTTTGAGTCTGTGAGAGTGTCTGTGAGAGAGTGTGAGAGAGTATCTGTGAGAGAGTGTTAGAGTATCTGTGAGCATCTGTGAGAGAGTGTCTGAGAGTCTGTGAGAGAGTGTCTATGAGAGTCTGTGAGAGAGTGTCTGTGAGTCTGTGAGAGAGTGTCTGTGAGAGTGTCTGTGATAGAGTGTCTGTGAGAATCTGAGAGAGAGTGTCTGTGAGTGTCTGTAAGAGTGTCTGTGAGAGGCAGTGAGAGAGTGTCTGAGAGAGTGTCTATGATAGTGTCTGTGAGAGAGTGTCTGTGAGTGTGTGAGAGAGTGTCTGTGAGAGTGTCTGTGAGAGAGTCTCTGTGAGAATCTGTGAGAGAGTGTCTGTGAGTCTGTGAGAGATTCTGTGAGAATCTGTGAGAGAGTGTCTGTGAGAGAGTCTGTGAGAGAGTGTCTGTGAGAGAGTATCTGTGAGCATCTGTGAGTGTCTGTGAGAGTCTAAGAGAGTATTAGAGTCTGCGAGAGAGTGCTTGTGAGAGTGTCTCTGAGAGACTCTGTGAGAGAGTGTCTGTGAGAGTGTCTGTGAGAGAGTGACTATGAGAGTCTGTGAGAGAGTGTCCATGAGAATCTGTGAGAGAGTGTCTGTGGGAGTCTGTGAGAGTGTGAGAGAGCGTCTGCAAGAGAGTGTCTGAAAGTCTGTGAGAGAGTCTGTGAGAGTCTGTGAGAGAGTGTCTGTGAGAGCGTGTCTGTGAGAGTGTATCTGTGAGAGAGTGTCCGTGAGAGTCTGTGAGAGAGTGTCTGTGAGAGAGTGTCTGTGAGAGTCTGTGAGAGATTGTGAGAGAGTGTCTGCAAGAGACTGTGTGAGAGTGTCTGTGAGAGAGTGTCTGTGAGAGTCTGTGAGAGAGTAACCATGAGAGTCTGTGAGAAAATGTCTGTGAGAGAGTGTCTGTGAGAGAGTGTCTGTGAGAGAGTACCTGTGAGAGAGTATCTGTGAGAGTCTATGAGAGAGTGTCTGTGAGAGTCTGTGAGAGTGCCTGTGAGAGTCTGTCTTTGAGAGTCTGTGGAAGTCTGTGAGAGAGTGTCTGTGAGAGTCTGTGACAGTCTGTGAGAGTCTTTGAAAGAATGTCAGTGTCTGTGAGAGTCTTTGAGAGAGTGTCTGTGAGAGAAAGTCTGTGAGATAATGTGAGAGAGTGTCTGAGAGTGTCTGTGAGAGAGTGTCTATGAGAGAGTGTCTGTGAGAGTCTGTGAGAAAGTGTATGTGAGAGTCTGTGAGAGTGTCTGTGAGAGAGTGTCTGAGAGTCAGTGAGAGAGTGTCTGTGAGAGTCTGTGAGTGAGTGTCTGTGAGTCTGTGAGAGAGTGTCTGTGAGAGTGTCTGTGAGAGAGTGTCTGTGAGAGAGTGTCTTTGAGAGTCTGTGAGAATGTCTTTAAGAGGCTGTGAGAGTCTTTGAGAGAGTGTCTGAGTCTGAGAGAGTGTCTGTGAGAGGCTGTGAGAGTGTCTGTGATAGAGTTTCTGTGAGAGAGTGTCTGTTAGACAGTGTCTGTGAAAGAGTGTCTGTCAGAGTCTGTAAGTGAGAGTGAGAGTCTGCGAGAGAGTGCTTGTGAGAGAGTGTCTGTGAGAGAGTGTCTGTGAGAGTGTCTGTGAGGGAGTGTCTGTGAGAGAGTGTCTGTGAGAGTGTGTGTGAGAGAGTGTCTGTAAGAGTATGTGAGAGTGTCTGTGAGAGTCTGTGAGAGAGTGTCTGTAAAAGTCTGTGAGAGTCTGTGAGAGAGTCTGTGAGAGAGTGTCTGTGAAAGAGTGTCTGCAAGATAGTCTCTGTGAGAGTGTGTGTGAGAGTGTCTATGAGAGTCTGTGAGAGAGTGTCTGTGAGAGCTGTGAGTGTCTGTGAGAGAGTGTGAGAGAGTGTCTATGAGAGTCTGTGAGAGAGTGTCTGAGAGTCTGTGAGAGAGTGTCTGTGAGAGTCTGTGGGAGTGTGTCAAAGTCTGTGAGAGAGTGTCTGTGAGAGTGTCTGTGAGAGTGTCTGTGAGAGAATGTCTGTGAGAGAGTGTCTGTGAGAGTGTCTGTGAGAGAGTCTGTGAGAGAGTCTGTGAGAGAGAGTCTGTGAGAGAGTGTCTGTGAGAGAGTGTCTGTGAGAAAGTGTATGTGATAGAGTTTCTGTGAGAGAGTGTCTTTGAGAGTCCGTGAGAGATTGTCTGTGAGAGAGTGTCTGAGAGTCTGTGAGAGAGTGTCTGTGAGAGTCTGTGAGTGAGTGTCTGTGAGTCTGTGAGAGAGTGTCTGTGAGTGAGTGTCTGTGAGAGAGTATACGTGAGAGATTGTCTGTGAGAGTGTCTGTGAGAGTCTGTGAGAATGTCTTTAAGAGGCTGTGAGAGTCTTTGAGAGAGTGTCTGAGTCTGAGAGAGTGTCTGTGAGAGTCTGTGAGAGAGTGTCTGTTAGAGTGTCTGTGAGAGTGTCTTTAAGAGGCTGTGAGAGTCTTTGAGAGAGTGTCTGAGTCTGAGAGAGTGTCTGTGAGAGTCTGTGAGAGAGTGTCTGTGAGAGGGTCTGTGAGAGAATCTATGAGAGAGTGTCTGTGAGAGAGTGTCTGTGAGAGTGTCTGTGAGAGTGTCTGTGAGAGTGTCTGTGAGAGAGTTTCTGTGAGAGAGTGTCTGTGAGACAGTGTCTGTGAAAGAGTGTCTGTCAGAGTCTGTAAGTGAGTGTGAGAGTCTGCGAGAGCGTGCTTTTGAGAGAGTATCTGTGAGAAAGTGTCTGTGAAGGAGTGTCTGTGAGAGAGTGTCTGTGAGAGTGTGTGTGAGAGAGTGTCTGTAAGAGTCTGTGAGAGAGTGTCTGTGAGAGTCTGTGAGAGAGTGTCTGTGAGACTCTGTGAGAGTCTCTGAGAGAGTCTGTGAGAGAGTGTCTGTGAGAGAGTGTCTGCAAGAGTGTGTCTGTGAGAGTATATGTGAGAGTGTCTATGAGAGTCTATGAGAGAGTGTCTGTGAGAGCTGTGAGAGTCTGTGAGAGAGTGTGAGAGAGTGTCTATGAGAGTCTGTGAGAGTATGTGAGAGTGTCTGTGAGAGAGAGTATCTGTGAGAGAGTGTGAGAGTGTCTGTGAGCATCTGTGAGAGAGTGTCTGAGAGTCTGTGAGAGAGTGTCTATGAGAGTCTGTGAGAGAGTGTCTGTGAGTCTGTGAGAGAGTGTCTGTGAGAGTGTCTGTGATAGAGTGTCTGTGAGAATCTGAGAGAGAGTGTCTGTGAGTGTCTGTAAGAGTGTCTGTGAGAGGCTGTGAGAGAGTGTCTGAGAGAGTGTCTGTGATAGTGTCTGTGAGAGTCTGTGAGAGAGTGTCTGTGAGTCTGTGAGAGAGTGTCTGTGAGAGTGTCTGTGAGAGAGTGTCTGTGAGAATCTGTGAGAGTGTGTCTGTGAGTCTGTGAGAGAGTCTGTGAGAGTCTGTGAGAGAGTGTCTGTGAGAGAGTCTGTGAGAGAGTGTCTGTGAGAGAGTATCTGTGAGCAGCTGTGAGTGTCTGTGAGAGTCTAAGAGAGTATTAGAGTCTGCGAGAGAGTGCTTGTGAGAGAGTGTCTGTGAGAGACTCTGTGAGAGAGTGTCTGTGAGAGAGTGAATATGAGAGTCTGTGAGAGAGTGTCCATGAGAATCTGTGAGAGAGTGTCTGTGGGAGTCTGTGAGAGTGTGAGAGAGCGTCTGCAAGAGAGTGTCTGAGAGTCTGTGAGAGAGTCTGTGAGAGTCTGTGAGAGAGTGTCTGTGAGAGCGTGTCTGTGAGAGTGTATCTGTGAGAGAGTGTCTGTGAGAGTCTATGAGAGAGTGTCTGTGAGAGAGTGTCTGTGAGAGTCTGTGAGAGTGCCTGTGAGAGTCTGTCTTTGAGAGTCTGTGGGAGTCTGTGAGAGAGTGTCTGTGAGAGTGTATCTGTGAGAGAGTGTCTGTGAGAGTCTGTGAGAGAGTGTCTGTGAGAGAGTGTCTGTGAGAGTCTGTGAGAGATTGTGAGAGTGTCTATAAGAGTCTGTGTGAGAGTGTCTGTGAGAGAGTGTTTTTGAGAGTCTGTGAGAGAGTAACCGTGAGTCTGTGAGAAAATGTCTGTGAGAGAGTGTCTGTGAGAGAGTGTCTGTGAGAGAGTACCTGTGAGAGAGTGTCTGTGAGAGTCTATGAGAGAGTGTCTGTGAGAGTCTGTGAGAGTGCCTGTGAGAGTCTGTCTTTGAGAGTCTGTGGAAGTCTGTGAGAGAGTGTCTGTGAGAGTCTGTGAGAGTCTGTGAGAGTCTTTGAGAGAATGTCAGTGTCTGTGAGAGTCTTTGAGAGAGTGTCTGTGAGAGAAAGTCTGTGAGATAATGTGAGAGAGTGTCTGAGAGTGTCTGTGAGAGAGTGTCTATGAGAGAGTGTCTGTGAGAGTCTGTGAGAAAGTGTATGTGAGAGTCTGTGAGAGTGTCTGTGAGAGTCTGTGAGAGAGTGTCTGTGAGAAAGTGTCTGAGTGTCTTTGAGTGTCTGTGAGACAGTGTCTGTGAGAATCTGTGAGAGAGTTTCTATGAGATAGTGTCTGAGAGAGTCTGTGAGAGTGTCTGGGTGTCTGTGAGTGAGTGTCTATGAGAGAGTGTCTGTGAGAGTATGTGAGAGTCTGTATGAGAGTGTCTGTGAGAGTCTGTGAGAAAGTATCTATGAGAGTCTGTAAGAGAGTGTCTCTGAGAGAGCGTCTGTGAGAGTGTGAGAGATTGTCTGTGAGAGAGTGTCTGTGAGAGAGTGTCTGTGAGAGAGTGTCTGTGAGAGTCTGAGAATCTGAGAGTGTCTGTGAGAGTCTGTGAGAGAGTGTCTGAGAGTTTGTGAGTGTCTGTGAGAGAGTGTCTGTGAGAGTTTGTGAGAGAGTGTCTGTGAGAGTCTGTGAGAGAGTCTCTATGAGAGTCTGTAAGAGAGTGTCTCTGAGAGAGTGTCTGTGAGAGAGTGTGAGAGGCTGTGATAGAGTGTGTGAGAGAGTGTCTGTGAGAGTCTGCAAGAGTGTCTGTGAGAGTCTGAGAGAGTGTCTGTGAGAGAGTGTCTGTGAGAGAGTGTCTGTGAGAGTCTGAGAGAGTGTCTGAGAGTCTGAGAGTGTCTGTGAGAGTCTGTGAGAGAGTGTCTGCAAGTTTGTGAGTGTCTGTGAGAGAGTGTCTGTGAGAGTTTGTGAGAGAGTGTCTGTGAGAGTCTGTGAGAGAGTCTCTATGAGAGTCTGTAAGATAGTGTCTTTGAGAGAGTGTCTGTGAGAGAGTGTGAGAGGCTGTGACAGAGTGTGTGAGAGAGTGTCTGTGAGAGTCTGAGAGAGTGTCTGTGAGAGTCTGAGAGAGTCTGTGAGAGAGTGTCTGTGAGAGTGTCTCTGAGAGTCTGTGAGAGTGTCTGTGAGAGTCTGTGAGAGAGTGTCTGTGAGTGAGTGTCTGTGGGAGAGAGTGAGAGAGTATCTGTGTGAGAGTGTCTGTGAGAGTCTGTGAGAGAGTGTCTGAGAGTCTGTGAGAGAGTGTCTGTGAGAGTCTGTGAGTGAGTGACTGTGAGTCTGTGAGAGAGTGTCTGTAAGAGTGTCTGTGGGAGAGTGTCTGTGAGAGAGTGTATGTGAGAGATTGTCTGTGAGAGTGTCTGTGAGAGTCTGTGAGAATGTCTTTAAGAGGCTGTGAGAGTCTTTGAGAGAGTGTCTGAGTCTGAGACAGTGTCTGTGAGAGAGTGTCTGTTAGAGTGTCTGTGAGAGTGTCTTTAAGAGGCTGTGAGAGTCTTTGAGAGAGTGTCTGAGTCTGAGAGAGTGTCTGTGAGAGGCTGTGAGAGTGTCTGTGAGAGAGTTTCTGTGAGAGAGTGTCTGTTAGACAGTGTCTGTGAAAGAGTGTCTGTCAGAGTCTGTAAGTGAGAGTGAGAGTCTGCGAGAGAGTGCTTGTGAGAGAGTGTCTGTGAGAGAGTGTCTGTGAGAGTGTCTGTGAGGGAGTGTCTGTGAGAGAGTGTCTGTGAGAGTGTGTGTGAGAGAGTATCTGTGAGAGTCTGTGAGAGAGTGTCTGTGAGAGGGTCTGTGAGAGAGTCTATGAGAGAGTGTCTGTGAGAGAGTGTCTGTGAGAGTGTCTGTGAGAGTGTCTGTGAGAGAGTTTCTGTGAGAGAGTGTCTGTGAGACAGTGTCTGTGAAAGAGTGTCTGTCAGAGTCTGTAAGTGAGTGTGAGAGTCTGCGAGAGCGTGCTTTTGAGAGAGTATCTGTGAGAAAGTGTCTGTGAAGGAGTGTCTGTGAGAGAGTTTCTGTGAGAGTGTGTGTGAGAGAGTGTCTGTAAGAGTCTGTGAGAGAGTGTCTGTGAGAGTCTGTGAGAGAGTGTCTGTGAGACTCTGTGAGAGTCTCTGAGAGAGTCTGTGAGAGAGTGTCTGTGAGAGAGTGTCTGCAAGAGTGTGTCTGTGAGAGTATATGTGAGAGTGTCTATGAGAGTCTGTGAGAGAGTGTCTGTGAGAGCTGTGAGAGTCTGTGAGAGAGTGTGAGAGAGTGTCTATGAGAGTCTGTGAGAGTATGTGAGAGTGTCTGTGAGAGAGAGTATCTGTGAGAGAGTGTGAGAGTGTCTGTGAGCATCTGTGAGAGAGTGTCTGAGAGTCTGTGAGAGAGTGTCTATGAGAGTCTGTGAGAGAGTGTCTGTGAGTCTGTGAGAGAGTGTCTGTGAGAGTGTCTGTGATAGAGTGTCTGTGAGAATCTGAGAGAGAGTGTCTGTGAGTGTCTGTAAGAGTGTCTGTGAGAGGCTGTGAGAGAGTGTCTGAGAGAGTGTCTGTGATAGTGTCTGTGAGAGTCTGTGAGAGAGTGTCTGTGAGTCTGTGAGAGAGTGTCTGTGAGAGTGTCTGTGAGAGAGTGTCTGTGAGAATCTGTGAGAGTGTGTCTGTGAGTCTGTGAGAGAGTCTGTGAGAGTCTGTGAGAGAGTGTCTGTGAGAGAGTCTGTGAGAGAGTGTCTGTGAGAGAGTGTCTGTGAGCAGCTGTGAGTGTCTGTGAGAGTCTAAGAGAGTATTAGAGTCTGCGAGAGAGTGCTTGTGAGAGAGTGTCTGTGAGAGACTCTGTGAGAGAGTGTCTGTGAGAGAGTGAATATGAGAGTCTGTGAGAGAGTGTCCATGAGAATCTGTGAGAGAGTGTCTGTGGGAGTCTGTGAGAGTGTGAGAGAGCGTCTGCAAGAGAGTGTCTGAGAGTCTGTGAGAGTGTCTGTGAGAGTCTATGAGAGAGTGTCTGTGAGAGAGTGTCTGTGAGAGTCTGTGAGAGTGCCTGTGAGAGTCTGTCTTTGAGAGTCTGTGGAAGTCTGTGAGAGAGTGTCTGTGAGAGTGTATCTGTGAGAGAGTGTCTGTGAGAGTCTGTGAGAGAGTGTCTGTGAGAGAGTGTCTGTGAGAGTCTGTGAGAGATTGTGAGAGTGTCTATAAGAGTCTGTGTGAGAGTGTCTGTGAGAGAGTGTTTTTGAGAGTCTGTGAGAGAGTAACCGTGAGTCTGTGAGAAAATGTCTGTGAGAGAGTGTCTGTGAGAGAGTGTCTGTGAGAGAGTACCTGTGAGAGAGTGTCTGTGAGAGTCTATGAGAGAGTGTCTGTGAGAGTCTGTGAGAGTGCCTGTGAGAGTCTGTCTTTGAGAGTCTGTGGAAGTCTGTGAGAGAGTGTCTGTGAGAGTCTGTGAGAGTCTGTGAGAGTCTTTGAGAGAATGTCAGTGTCTGTGAGAGTCTTTGAGAGAGTGTCTGTGAGAGAAAGTCTGTGAGATAATGTGAGAGAGTGTCTGAGAATGTCTGTGAGAGAGTGTCTATGAGAGAGTGTCTGTGAGAGTCTGTGAGAAAGTGTATGTGAGAGTCTGTGAGAGTGTCTGTGAGAGTCTGTGAGAGAGTGTCTGTGAGAAAGTGTCTGAGTGTCTTTGAGTGTCTGTGAGACAGTGTCTGTGAGAATCTGTGAGAGAGTTTCTATGAGATAGTGTCTGAGAGAGTCTGTGAGAGTGTCTGAGTGTCTGTGAGTGAGTGTCTATGAGAGAGTGTCTGTGAGAGTATGTGAGAGTCTGTGAGTGTCTGTATGAGAGTGTCTGTGAGAGTCTGTGAGAAAGTATCTATGAGAGTCTGTAAGAGAGTGTCTCTGAGAGAGCGTCTGTGAGAGTGTGAGAGATTGTCTGTGAGAGAGTGTCTGTGAGAGAGTGTCTGTGAGAGTCTGAGAAACTGAGAGTGTCTGTGAGAGTCTGTGAGAGAGTGTCTGAGAGGTTGTGAGTGTCTGTGAGAGAGTGTCTGTGAGAGTTTGTGAGAGAGTGTCTGTGAGAGTCTGTGAGAGAGTCTCTATGAGAGTCTGTAAGAGAGTGTCTCTGAGAGAGTGTCTGTGAGAGAGTGTGAGAGGCTGTGATAGAGTGTGTGAGAGAGTGTCTGTGAGAGTCTGCAAGAGTGTCTGTGAGAGTCTGAGAGAGTCTGTGAGAGAGTGTTTGTGAGAGAGTGTCTCTGAGAATCTGTGAGAGTGTCTGTGAGATTCTGTGAGAGAGTGTCTGTGAGTTAGTGTCTGTGAGAGAGTGTGAGAGAGTATCTGTGTGAGAGTGTCTGTGAGAGTCTGTGAGAGAGTGTCTGAGAGTCAGTGAGAGAGTGTCTGTGAGAGTCTGTGAGTGACTGTCTGTGAGTCTGTGAGAGAGTGTCTGTGAGAGTGTCTGTGAGAGAGTGTCTGTGAGAGAGTGTCTTTGAGAGTCTGTGAGAATGTCTTTAAGAGGCTGTGAGAGTCTTTGAGAGAGTGTCTGAGTCTGAGACAGTGTCTGTGAGAGAGTGTCTGTTAGAGTGTCTCTGAGAGTGTCTTTAAGAGGCTGTGAGAGTCTTTGAGAGAGTGTCTGAGTCTGAGAGAGTGTCTGTGAGAGGCTGTGAGAGAGTGTCTGTGAGAGTGTCTTTAAGAGGCTGTGAGAGTCTTTGAGAGAGTGTCTGAGTCTGAGAGAGTGTCTGTGAGAGGCTGTGAGAGAGTGTCTGTGAGAGTGTGTGTGAGAGAGTGTCTGTGAGAGTGAGTCAGTGAGAGAGTCTGTGAGAGTCTGTGAGAGAGTCTGTGAGAGAGTGTCTGTGAGGGAGTGTCTGTCAGAGTCTGTGAGAGTGTCTGTGAGAGTCTGTAAGAGAGTGTGAGAGTCTGCAAGAGAATGCTTGTGAGAGTGTCTGTGAGAGAGTCTGTGAAAGAGTGTCTGTGATAGAGTGTCTGCGAGAGAGTATCTGTGAGAGTCTGTGAGAGTCTGTAAGAGAGTGTGAGAGTCTGCGAGAGAGTGCTTGTGAGAGAGTGCCTGTGAGAGAGTCTGTGAGAGAGTGTCTGAGAGTCTGTGAGAGTGTCTGTGAGAGTCTGAGAGAGTCAGAGAGAGTGTCTGTGAGAGAGTATAAGAGAGTGTCTGAGAGTGTGTCTGTGAGATAGTGTCTGTGAGAGTGTCTGTGAGAGAGTGTCTGTGAGAATGTGTGAGAGATTGTGAGAGAGTGTGAGAGTCTGTGAGAGAGTATCTGTGAGAGTGTCTGTGAGAGAGTTTCCATGAGAGTGTCTGTGAGACAGTGTCTGTGAAAGAGTGTCTGTGAGAGTCTGTGTGAAAGTGTCTGTGATAGAGTTTCTGTGAGAGAGTGTCTTTGAGAGTCTGTGAGAGTGTGTCTGAGAATCTGTGAGAGAGTGTCTGTAAGATTCTGTGAGAGAGTCTGTGAGAGTGTGTGAGAGAGTGTCTGTGACAGAGTCTGTGAGAGAGTGTCTGTGAGAGAGTGTCTGTGAGAGAGTGTCTATGAGCATCTTTGAGAGTGTCTGTGAGAGTCTGAGAGTCTGCGAGAGAGTGCTTGTGAGAGAGTGTCTGTGAGAGACTCTGTGAGAGAGTGTCTGTTAGAGAGTATCTGTGAGAATCTGTGAGAGAGTGTCTGTGGGAGTCTGTGAGAGAGTATCTGTGAGAGTCTGTGAGAGAGTGTCTGTGAGAGCGTGTCTGTGAGGGTGTATCTGTGAGAGAGTGTCTGTGAGAGTCTGTGAGTGAGTGTCTGTGAGAGAGTGCCTGTGAGAGTCTGTGATAGATTGTGAGAGTGTCTATAAGAGTCTGTGAGATAGTGTCTGTGAGAGTGTCTGTGAGAGAGTAACCATGAGAGTCTGTGAGAAAATGTCTGTGAGAGAGTGTCTGTGAGAGAATGTCTGTGAGAGAGTACCTATGAGAGAGTGTCTGTGAGAGTCTGTGAGAGAGTGTCTGTGAGAGTCTGTGAGAATGCCTGTGAGAGTCTGTCTTTGAGAGTCTGTGGAAGTCTGTGAGAGAGTGTCTGTGAGAGAGTCTGTAAGAGTCTTTGAGAGAATGTCATAGTCTGTGAGTCTTTAAGAGAGTGTCTGTGAGAGAGAGACTGTGAGATAATGTGAGAGAGTGTCTGAGAGTGTCTATGAGAGAGTGTCTGTGAGAGTCTGTGAGAAAGTGTCTGTGATAGTCTGTGAGAGAGTGTCTGTGAGAGTGTCTGTGAGAGAGTGTCTGAGTGTCTGTGAGAGAGTGTCTGTGAGAATCTGTGAGAGAGTTTCTGTTAGAGAGTGTCTGTGAGAGAGTGTCTGAGAGTGTGTAAGTGTCTGTGAGAGAGTGTCTATGAGAGACTGTCTGTGAGAGTCTGTGAGTGTCTGTGACAGAGTGTCTGTGAGTGTCTGTGAGAAAGAATCTGTGAGAGTCTATAAGAGAGTGTCTCTGAGAGAGTGAGTCTGTGATAGAGTGTCTGTGAGAGTCTGCGAGAGTGTCTGTGAGAGTCTGATAGAGTCTGTGAGAGAGTGTCTGTGAGAGAGTGTCTGTGAGAGTCTGTAAGAGAGTGTCTGTTTGAGTCTGTGAGAGTGTCTGTGAGAGAGTGTGAGAGAGTATCTGTGAGAGAGTGTTAGAGTATCTGTGAGCATCTGTGAGAGAGTGTCTGAGAGTCTGTGAGAGAGTGTCTATGAGAGTCTGTGAGAGAGTGTCTGTGAGTCTGTGAGAGAGTGTCTGTGAGAGTGTCTGTGATAGAGTATCTGTGAGAATCTGAGAGAGAGTGTCTGTGAGTGTCTGTAAGAGTGTCTGTGAGAGGCAGTGAGAGAGTGTCTGAGAGAGTGTCTGTGATAGTGTCTGTGAGAGAGTGTCTGTGAGTGTGTGAGAGAGTGTCTGTGAGAGTGTCTGTGAGAGAGTGTCTGTGAGAATCTGTGAGAGAGTGTCTGTGAGTCTGTGAGAGATTCTGTGAGAATCTGTGAGAGAGTGTCTGTGAGAGAGTCTGTGAGAGAGTGTCTGTGAGAGAGTATCTGTGAGCATCTGTGAGTGTCTGTGAGAGTCTAAGAGAGTATTAGAGTCTGCGAGAGAGTGCTTGTGAGAGTGTCTCTGAGAGACTCTGTGAGAGAGTGTCTGTGAGAGTGTCTGTGAGAGAGTGACTATGAGAGTCTGTGAGAGAGTGTCCATGAGAATCTGTGAGAGAGTGTCTGTGGGAGTCTGTGAGAGTGTGAGAGAGCGTCTGCAAGAGAGTGTCTGAAAGTCTGTGAGAGAGTCTGTGAGAGTCTGTGAGAGAGTGTCTGTGAGAGCGTGTCTGTGAGAGTGTATCTGTGAGAGAGTGTCCGTGAGAGTCTGTGAGAGAGTGTCTGTGAGAGAGTGTCTGTGAGAGTCTGTGAGAGATTGTGAGAGAGTGTCTGCAAGAGACTGTGTGAGAGTGTCTGTGAGAGAGTGTCTGTGAGAGTCTGTGAGAGAGTAACCGTGAGAGTCTGTGAGAAAATGTCTGTGAGAGAGTGTCTGTGAGAGAGTGTCTGTGAGAGAGTACCTGTGAGAGAGTATCAGTGAGAGTCTATGAGAGAGTGTCTGTGAGAGTCTGTGAGAGTGCCTGTGAGAGTCTGTCTTTGAGAGTCTGTGGAAGTCTGTGAGAGAGTGTCTGTGAGAGTCTGTGACAGTCTGTGAGTGTCTTTGAGAGAATGTCAGTGTCTGTGAGAGTCTTTGAGAGAGTGTCTGTGAGAGAAAGTCTGTGAGATAATGTGAGAGAGTGTCTGAGAGTGTCTGTGAGAGAGTGTCTATGAGAGAGTGTCTGTGAGAGTCTGTGAGAAAGTGTATGTGAGAGTCTGTGAGAGTGTCTGTGAGAGAGTGTCTGTGAGAGAGTGTCTGTGAGAAAGTATCTGAGTGTCTTTGAGTGTCTGTGAGAGAGTGTCTGTGAGAATCTGTGAGAGAGTTTCTATGAGAGAGTGTCTGAGAGAGTCTGTGAGAGTGTCTGAGTGTCTGTGAGTGAGAGTCTGTGTGAGAGTGTCTGTGAGAGAGTGTCTGTGAGAGTCTGTGAGAGAGTAACCGTGAGAGTCTGTGAGAAAATGTCTGTGAGAGAGTGTCTGTGAGAGAGTGTCTGTGAGAGAGTACCTGTGAGAGAGTGTCTGTGAGAGTCTATGAGAGAGTGTCTGTGAGAGTCTGTGAGAGTGCCTGTGAGAGTCTGTCTTTGAGAGTCTGTGGAAGTCTGTGAGAGAGTGTCTGTGAGAGTCTGTGAGAGTCTGTGAGAGTGTCTATAAGAGTCTGTGTGAGAGTGTCTGTGAGAGAGTGTTTTTGAGAGTCTGTGAGAGAGTAACCATGAGTCTGTGAGAAAATGTCTGTGAGAGAGTGTGAGAGAGTGTCTGTGAGAGAGTACCTATGAGAGAGTGTCTGTGAGAGTCTATGAGAGAGTGTCTGTGAGAGTCTGTGAGAGTGCCTGTGAGAGTCTGTCTTTGAGAGTCTGTGGAAGTCTGTGAGAGAGTGTCTGTGAGAGTGTATCTGTGAGAGTGTGTCTGTGAGAGTCTGTGAGAGAGTGTCTGTGAGAGAGTGTCTGTGAGAGTCTGTGAGAGATTGTGAGAGTGTCTATAAGAGTCTGTGTGAGAGTGTCTGTGAGAGAGTGTTTTTGAGAGTCTGTGAGAGAGTAACCGTGAGTCTGTGAGAAAATGTCTGTGAGAGAGTGTCTGTGAGAGAGTGTCTGTGAGAGAGTACCTGTGAGAGAGTGTCTGTGAGAGTCTATGAGAGAGTGTCTGTGAGAGTCTGTGAGAGTGCCTGTGAGAGTCTGTCTTTGAGAGTCTGTGGAAGTCTGTGAGAGAGTGTCTGTGAGAGTCTGTGAGAGTCTGTGAGAGTCTTTGAGAGAATGTCAGTGTCTGAGAGTGTCTGTGAGAGAGTGTCTATGAGAGAGTGTCTGTGAGAGTCTGTGAGAAAGTGTATGTGAGAGTCTGTGAGAGTGTCTGTGAGAGTCTGTGAGAGAGTGTCTGTGAGAAAGTGTCTGAGTGTCTTTGAGTGTCTGTGAGACAGTGTCTGTGAGAATCTGTGAGAGAGTTTCTATGATAGTGTCTGAGAGAGTCTGTGAGAGTGTCTGAGTGTCTGTGAGTGAGTGTCTATGAGAGAGTGTCTGTGAGAGTATGTGAGAGTCTGTGAGTGTCTGTATGAGAGTGTCTGTGAGAGTCTGTGAGAAAGTATCTATGAGAGTCTGTAAGAGAGTGTCTCTGAGAGAGCGTCTGTGAGAGTGTGAGAGATTGTCTGTGAGAGAGTGTCTGTGAGAGAGTGTCTGTGAGAGAGTGTCTGTGAGAGTCTGAGAATCTGAGAGTGTCTGTGAGAGTCTGTGAGAGAGTGTCTGAGAGTTTGTGAGTGTCTGTGAGAGAGTGTCTGTGAGAGTTTGTGAGAGAGTGTCTGTGAGAGTCTGTGAGAGAGTCTCTATGAGAGTCTGTAAGAGAGTGTCTCTGAGAGAGTGTCTGTGAGAGAGTGTGAGAGGCTGTGATAGAGTGTGTGAGAGAGTGTCTGTGAGAGTCTGCAAGAGTGTCTGTGAGAGTCTGAGAGAGTCTGTGAGAGAGTGTTTGTGAGAGAGTGTCTCTGAGAATCTGTGAGAGTGTCTGTGAGAATCTGTGAGAGAGTGTCTGTGAGTTAGTGTCTGTGAGAGAGTATGAGAGAGTATCTGTGTGAGAGTGTCTGTGAGAGTCTGTGAGAGAGTGTCTGAGAGTCAGTGAGAGAGTGTCTGTGAGAGTCTGTGAGTGAGTGTCTGTGAGTCTGTGAGAGAGTGTCTGTGAGAGTGTCTGTGAGAGAGTGTCTGTGAGAGAGTGTCTTTGAGAGTCTGTGAGAATGTCTTTAAGAGGCTGTGAGAGTCTTTGAGAGAGTGTCTGAGTCTGAGACAGTGTCTGTGAGAGAGTGTCTGTTAGAGTGTCTCTGAGAGTGTCTTTAAGAGGCTGTGAGAGTCTTTGAGAGAGTGTCTGAGTCTGAGAGAGTGTCTGTGAGAGGCTGTGAGAGAGTATCTGTGAGAGTGTCTTTAAGAGGCTGTGAGAGTCTTTGAGAGAGTGTCTGAGTCTGAGAGAGTGTCTGTGAGAGGCTGTGAGAGAGTGTCTGTGAGAGTGTGTGTGAGAGAGTGTCTGTGAGAGTGAGTCAGTGAGAGAGTCTGTGAGAGTCTGTGAGAGAGTCTGTGAGAGAGTGTCTGTGAGGGAGTGTCTGTCAGAGTCTGTGAGAGTGTCTGTGAGAGTCTGTAAGAGAGTGTGAGAGTCTGCAAGAGAATGCTTGTGAGAGTGTCTGTGAGAGAGTCTGTGAGAGAGTGTCTGTGATAGAGTGTCTGCGAGAGAGTATCTGTGAGAGTCTGTGAGAGTCTGTAAGAGAGTGTGAGAGTCTGCGAGAGAGTGCTTGTGAGAGAGTGCCTGTGAGAGAGTCTGTGAGAGAGTGTCTGAGAGTCTGTGAGAGTGTCTGTGAGAGTCTGAGAGAGTCAGAGAGAGTGTCTGTGAGAGAGTATCTGAGCGTCTGTGAGAGATTGTCTGTGAGAGAGTCTGTGAGAGTGTGAGAGAGTGTCTGTGAGAGAGTGTCTGAGAGTGTGTCTGTGAGATAGTGTCTGTGAGAGTGTCTGTGAGAGAGTGTCTATGAGAATGTGTGAGAGATTGTGAGAGAGTGTGAGAGTCTGTGAGAGAGTATCTGTGAGAGTGTCTGTGAGAGAGTTTCCATGAGAGTGTCTGTGAGACAGTGTCTGTGAAAGAGTGTCTGTGAGAGTCTGTGTGAAAGTGTCTGTGATAGAGTTTCTGTGAGAGAGTGTCTTTGAGAGTCTGTGAGAGTGTGTCTGAGAATCTGTGAGAGAGTGTCTGTGAGATTCTGTGAGAGAGTCTGTGAGAGTGTGTGAGAGAGTGTCTGTGACAGAGTCTGTGAGAGAGTGTCTGTGAGAGAGTGTCTGTGAGAGAGTGTCTATGAGCATCTTTGAGAGTGTCTGTGAGAGTCTGAGAGTCTGCGAGAGAGTGCTTGTGAGAGAGTGTCTGTGAGAGACTCTGTGAGAGAGTGTCTGTTAGAGAGTATCTGTGAGAATCTGTGAGAGAGTGTCTGTGGGAATCTGTGAGAGAGTATCTGTGAGAGTCTGTGAGAGAGTGTCTGTGAGAGCGTGTCTGTGAGGGTGTATCTGTGAGAGAGTGTCTGTGAGAGTCTGTGAGTGAGTGTCTGTGAGAGAGTGCCTGTGAGAGTCTGTGATAGATTGTGAGAGTATCTATAAGAGTCTGTGAGATAGTGTCTGTGAGAGTGTCTGTGAGAGAGTAACCATGAGAGTCTGTGAGAAAATGTCTGTGAGAGAGTGTCTGTGAGAGAATGTCTGTGAGAGAGTACCTATGAGAGAGTGTCTGTGAGAGTCTGTGAGAGAGTGTCTGTGAGAGTCTGTGAGAATGCCTGTGAGAGTCTGTCTTTGAGAGTCTGTGGAAGTCTGTGAGAGAGTGTCTGTGAGAGAGTCTGTAAGAGTCTTTGAGAGAATGTCATAGTCTGTGAGTCTTTAAGAGAGTGTCTGTGAGAGAGAGACTGTGAGAGAATGTGAGAGAGTGTCTGAGAGTGTCTATGAGAGAGTGTCTGTGAGAGTCTGTGAGAAAGTGTCTGTGATAGTCTGTGAGAGAGTGTCTGTGAGAGTGTCTGTGAGAGAGTGTCTGAGTGTCTGAGTGTCTGTGAGAGAGTGTCTGTGAGAATCTGTGAGAGAGTTTCTGTTAGAGAGTGTCTGTGAGAGAGTGTCTGAGAGTGTGTAAGTGTCTGTGAGAGAGTGTCTATGAGAGACTGTCTGTGAGAGTCTGTGAGTGTCTGTGACAGAGTGTCTGTGAGTGTCTGTGAGAAAGAATCTGTGAGAGTCTATAAGAGAGTGTCTCTGAGAGAGTGAGTCTGTGATAGAGTGTCTGTGAGAGTCTGCGAGAGTGTCTGTGAGAGTCTGATAGAGTCTGTGAGAGAGTGTCTGTGAGAGAGTGTCTGTGAGAGTCTGTAAGAGAGTGTCTGTTTGAGTCTGTGAGAGTGTCTGTGAGAGAGTGTGAGAGAGTATCTGTGAGAGAGTGTTAGAGTATCTGTGAGCATCTGTGAGAGAGTGTCTGAGAGTCTGTGAGAGAGTGTCTATGAGAGTCTGTGAGAGAGTGTCTGTGAGTCTGTGAGAGAGTGTCTGTGAGAGTGTCTGTGATAGAGTGTCTGTGAGAATCTGAGAGAGAGTGTCTGTGAGTGTCTGTAAGAGTGTCTGTGAGAGACAGTGAGAGAGTGTCTGAGAGAGTGTCTGTGATAGTGTCTGTGAGAGAGTGTCTGTGAGTGTGTGAGAGAGTGTCTGTGAGAGTGTCTGTGAGAGAGTGTCTGTGAGAATCTGTGAGAGAGTGTCTGTGAGTCTGTGAGAGATTCTGTGAGAATCTGTGAGAGAGTGTCTGTGAGAGAGTCTGTGAGAGAGTGTCTGTGAGAGAGTATCTGTGAGCATCTGTGAGTGTCTGTGAGAGTCTAAGAGAGTATTAGAGTCTGCGAGAGAGTGCTTGTGAGAGTGTCTCTGAGAGACTCTGTGAGAGAGTGTCTGTGAGAGTGTCTGTGAGAGAGTGACTATGAGAGTCTGTGAGAGAGTGTCCATGAGAATCTGTGGGAGAGTGTCTGTGGGAGTCTGTGAGAGTGTGAGAGAGCGTCTGCAAGAGAGTGTCTGAAAGTCTGTGAGAGAGTCTGTGAGAGTCTGTGAGAGAGTGTCTGTGAGAGCGTGTCTGTGAGAGTGTATCTGTGAGAGAGTGTCCGTGAGAGTCTGTGAGAGAGTGTCTGTGAGAGAGTGTCTGTGAGAGTCTGTGAGAGATTGTGAGAGAGTGTCTGCAAGAGACTGTGTGAGAGTGTCTGTGAGAGAGTGTCTGTGAGAGTCTGTGAGAGAGTAACCGTGAGAGTCTGTGAGAAAATGTCTGTGAGAGAGTGTCTGTGAGAGAGTGTCTGTGAGAGAGTACCTGTGAGAGAGTATCTGTGAGAGTCTATGAGAGAGTGTCTGTGAGAGTCTGTGAGAGTGCCTGTGAGAGTCTGTCTTTGAGAGTCTGTGGAAGTCTGTGAGAGAGTGTCTGTGAGAGTCTGTGACAGTCTGTGAGAGTCTTTGAGAGAATGTCAGTGTCTGTGAGAGTCTTTGAGAGAGTGTCTGTGAGAGAAAGTCTGTGAGATAATGTGAGAGAGTGTCTGAGAGTGTCTGTGAGAGAGTGTCTATGAGAGAGTGTCTGTGAGAGTCTGTGAGAAAGTGTATGTGAGAGTCTGTGAGAGTGTCTGTGAGAGAGTGTCTGAGAGTCAGTGAGAGAGTGTCTGTGAGAGTCTGTGAGTGAGTGTCTGTGAGTCTGTGAGAGAGTGTCTGTGAGAGTGTCTGTGAGAGAGTGTCTGTGAGAGAGTGTCTTTGAGAGTCTGTGAGAATGTCTTTAAGAGGCTGTGAGAGTCTTTGAGAGAGTGTCTGAGTCTGAGACAGTGTCTGTGAGAGAGTGTCTGTTAGAGTGTCTCTGAGCGTGTCTTTAAGAGGCTGTGAGAGTCTTTGAGAGAGTGTCTGAGTCTGAGAGAGTGTCTGTGAGAGGCTGTGAGAGAGTGTCTGTGAGAGTGTCTTTAAGAGGCTGTGAGAGTCTTTGAGAGAGTGTCTGAGTCTGAGAGAGTGTCTGTGAGAGGCTGTGAGAGAGTGTCTGTGAGAGTGTGTGTGAGAGAGTGTCTGTGAGAGTGAGTCAGTGAGAGAGTCTATGAGAGTCTGTGAGAGAGTCTGTGAGAGAGTGTCTGTGAGGGAGTGTCTGTCAGAGTCTGTGAGAGTGTCTGTGAGAGTCTGTAAGAGAGTGTTAGAGTCTGCAAGAGAATGCTTGTGAGAGTGTCTGTGAGAGAGTCTGTGAGAGAGTGTCTGTGATAGAGTGTCTGCGAGAGAGTATCTGTGAGAGTCTGTGAGAGTCTGTAAGAGAGTGTGAGAGTCTGCGAGAGAGTGCTTGTGAGAGAGTGCCTGTGAGAGAGTCTGTGAGAGAGTGTCTGAGAGTCTGTGAGAGTGTCTGTGAGAGTCTGAGAGAGTCAGAGAGAGTGTCTGTGAGAGAGTATCTGAGCGTCTGTGAGAGATTGTCTGAGAGAGAGTCTGTGAGAGTGTGAGAGAGTGTCTGTGAGAGAGTGTCTGAGAGTGTGTCTGTGAGATAGTGTCTGTGAGAGTGTCTGTGAGAGAGTGTCTGTGAGAATGTGTGAGAGATTGTGAGAGAGTGTGAGAGTCTGTGAGAGAGTATCTGTGAGAGTGTCTGTGAGAGAGTTTCCATGAGAGTGTCTGTGAGACAGTGTCTGTGAAAGAGTGTCTGTGAGAGTCTGTGTGAAAGTGTCTGTGATAGAGTTTCTGTGAGAGAGTGTCTTTGAGAGTCTGTGAGAGTGTGTCTGAGAATCTGTGAGAGAGTGTCTGTGAGATTCTGTGAGAGAGTCTGTGAGAGTGTGTGAGAGAGTGTCTGTGACAGAGTCTGTGAGAGAGTGTCTGTGAGAGAGTGACTGTGAGAGAGTGTCTATGAGCATCTTTGAGAGTGTCTGTGAGAGTCTGAGAGTCTGCAAGAGAGTGCTTGTGAGAGAGTGTCTGTGAGAGACTCTGTGAGAGAGTGTCTGTTAGAGAGTATCTGTGAGAATCTGTGAGAGAGTGTCTGTGGGAGTCTGTGAGAGAGTATCTGTGAGAGTCTGTGAGAGAGTGTCTGTGAGAGCGTGTCTGTGAGGGTGTATCTGTGAGAGAGTGTCTGTGAGAGTCTGTGAGTGAGTGTCTGTGAGAGAGTGCCTGTGAGAGTCTGTGATAGATTGTGAGAGTATCTATAAGAGTCTGTGAGATAGTGTCTGTGAGAGTGTCTGTGAGAGAGTAACCATGAGAGTCTGTGAGAAAATGTCTGTGAGAGAGTGTCTGTGAGAGAATGTCTGTGAGAGAGTACCTATGAGAGAGTGTCTGTGAGAGTCTGTGAGAGAGTGTCTGTGAGAGTCTGTGAGAATGCCTGTGAGAGTCTGTCTTTGAGACTCTGTGGAAGTCTGTGAGAGAGTGTCTGTGAGAGAGTCTGTAAGAGTCTTTGAGAGAATGTCATAGTCTGTGAGTCTTTAAGAGAGTGTCTGTGAGAGAGAGACTGTGAGATAATGTGAGAGAGTGTCTGAGAGTGTCTATGAGAGAGTGTCTGTGAGAGTCTGTGAGAAAGTGTCTGTGATAGTCTGTGAGAGAGTGTCTGTGAGAGTGTCTGTGAGAGAGTGTCTGAGTGTCTGAGTGTCTGTGAGAGAGTGTCTGTGAGAATCTGTGAGAAAGTTTCTGTTAGAGAGTGTCTGTGAGAGAGTGTCTGAGAGTGTGTAAGTGTCTGTGAGAGAGTGTCTATGAGAGACTGTCTGTGAGAGTCTGTGAGTGTCTGTGACAGAGTGTCTGTGAGTGTCTGTGAGAAAGAATCTGTGAGAGTCTATAAGAGAGTGTCTCTGAGAGAGTGAGTCTGTGATAGAGTGTCTGTGAGAGTCTGCGAGAGTGTCTGTGAGAGTCTGATAGAGTCTGTGAGAGAGTGTCTGTGAGAGAGTGTCTGTGAGAGTCTGTAAGAGAGTGTCTGTTTGAGTCTGTGAGAGTGTCTGTGAGAGAGTTTGAGAGAGTATCTGTGAGAGAGTGTTAGAGTATCTGTGAGCATCTGTGAGAGAGTGTCTGAGAGTCTGTGAGAGAGTGTCTATGAGAGTCTGTGAGAGAGTGTCTGTGAGTCTGTGAGAGAGTGTCTGTGAGAGTGTCTGTGATAGAGTGTCTGTGAGAATCTGAGAGAGAGTGTCTGTGAGTGTCTGTAAGAGTGTCTGTGAGAGGCAGTGAGAGAGTGTCTGAGAGAGTGTCTGTGATAGTGTCTGTGAGAGAGTGTCTGTGAGTGTGTGAGAGAGTGTCTGTGAGAGTGTCTGTGAGAGAGTGTCTGTGAGAATCTGTGAGAGAGTGTCTGTGAGTCTGTGAGAGATTCTGTGAGAATCTGTGAGAGAGTGTCTGTGAGAGAGTCTGTGAGAGAGTGTCTGTGAGAGAGTATCTGTGAGCATCTGTGAGTGTCTGTGAGAGTCTAAGAGAGTATTAGAGTCTGCGAGAGAGTGCTTGTGAGAGTGTCTCTGAGAGACTCTGTGAGAGAGTGTCTGTGAGAGTGTCTGTGAGAGAGTGACTATGAGAGTCTGTGAGAGAGTGTCCATGAGAATCTGTGAGAGAGTGTCTGTGGGAGTCTGTGAGAGTGTGAGAGAGCGTCTGCAAGAGAGTGTCTGAAAGTCTGTGAGAGAGTCTGTGAGAGTCTGTGAGAAAGTGTCTGTGAGAGCGTGTCTGTGAGAGTGTATCTGTGAGAGAGTGTCCGTGAGAGTCTGTGAGAGAGTGTCTGTGAGAGAGTGTCTGTGAGAGTCTGTGAGAGATTGTGAGAGAGTGTCTGCAAGAGACTGTGTGAGAGTGTCTGTGAGAGAGTGTCTGTGAGAGTCTGTGAGAGAGTAACCGTGAGAGTCTGTGAGAAAATGTCTGTGAGAGAGTGTCTGTGAGAGAGTGTCTGTGAGAGTGTATCTGTGAGAGAGTGTCCGTGAGAGAGTGTCTGTGAGAGAGTGTCTGTGAGAGAGTGTCTGTGAGAGTCTGTGAGAGATTGTGAGAGAGTGTCTGCAAGAGACTGTGTGAGAGTGTCTGTGAGAGAGTGTCTGTGAGAGTCTGTGAGAGAGTAACCATGAGAGTCTGTGAGAAAATGTCTGTGAGAGAGTGTCTGTGAGAGAGTGTCTGTGAGAGAGTACCTGTGAGAGAGTATCTGTGAGAGTCTATGAGAGAGTGTCTGTGAGAGTCTGTGAGAGTGCCTGTGAGAGTCTGTCTTTGAGAGTCTGTGGAAGTCTGTGAGAGAGTGTCTGTGAGAGTCTGTGAGAGTCTTTGAGAGAATGTCAGTGTCTGTGAGAGTCTTTGAGAGAGTGTCTGTGAGAGAAAGTCTGTGAGATAATGTGAGAGAGTGTCTGAGAGTGTCTGTGAGAGAGTGTCTATGAGAGAGTGTCTGTGAGAGTCTGTGAGAAAGTGTATGTGAGAGTCTGTGAGAGTGTCTGTGAGAGAGTGTCTGAGAGTCAGTGAGAGAGTGTCTGTGAGAGTCTGTGAGTGAGTGTCTGTGAGTCTGTGAGAGAGTGTCTGTGAGAGTGTCTGTGAGAGAGTGTCTGTGAGAGAGTGTCTTTGAGAGTCTGTGAGAATGTCTTTAAGAGGCTGTGAGAGTCTTTGAGAGAGTGTCTGAGTCTGAGACAGTGTCTGTGAGAGAGTGTCTGTTAGAGTGTCTCTGAGAGTGTCTTTAAGAGGCTGTGAGAGTCTTTGAGAGAGTGTCTGAGTCTGAGAGAGTGTCTGTGAGAGGCTGTGAGAGAGTGTCTGTGAGAGTGTCTTTAAGAGGCTGTGAGAGTCTTTGAGAGAGTGTCTGAGTCTGAGAGAGTGTCTGTGAGAGGCTGTGAGAGAGTGTCTGTGAGAGTGTGTGTGAGAGAGTGTCTGTGAGAGTGAGTCAGTGAGAGAGTCTGTGAGAGTCTGTGAGAGAGTCTGTGAGAGAGTGTCTGTGAGGGAGTGTCTGTCAGAGTCTGTGAGAGTGTCTGTGAGAGTCTGTAAGAGAGTGTGAGAGTCTGCAAGAGAATGCTTGTGAGAGTGTCTGTGAGAGAGTCTGTGAGAGAGTGTCTGTGATAGAGTGTCTGCGAGAGAGTATCTGTGAGAGTCTGTGAGAGTCTGTAAGAGAGTGTGAGAGTCTGCGAGAGAGTGCTTGTGAGAGAGTGCCTGTGAGAGAGTCTGTGAGAGAGTGTCTGAGAGTCTGTGAGAGTGTCTGTGAGAGTCTGAGAGAGTCAGAGAGAATGTCTGTGAGAGAGTATCTGAGCGTCTGTGAGAGATTGTCTGAGAGAGAGTCTGTGAGAGTGTGAGAGAGTGTCTGTGAGAGAGTGTCTGAGAGTGTGTCTGTGAGATAGTGTCTGTGAGAGTGTCTGTGAGAGAGTGTCTGTGAGAATGTGTGAGAGAATGTGAGAGAGTGTGAGAGTCTGTGAGAGAGTATCTGTGAGAGTGTCTGTGAGAGAGTTTCCATGAGAGTGTCTGTGAGACAGTGTCTGTGAAAGAGTGTCTGTGAGAGTCTGTGTGAAAGTGTCTGTGATAGAGTTTCTGTGAGAGAGTGTCTTTGAGAGTCTGTGAGAGTGTGTCTGAGAATCTGTGAGAGAGTGTCTGTGAGATTCTGTGAGAGAGTCTGTGAGAGTGTGTGAGAGAGTGTCTGTGACAGAGTCTGTGAGAGAGTGTCTGTGAGAGAGTGACTGTGAGAGAGTGTCTATGAGCATCTTTGAGAGTGTCTGTGAGAGTCTGAGAGTCTGCGAGAGAGTGCTTGTGAGAGAGTGTCTGTGAGAGACTCTGTGAGAGAGTGTCTGTTAGAGAGTATCTGTGAGAATCTGTGAGAGAGTGTCTGTGGATCCCGACCGAGACCAGGAAGACAGTCACCCAGGCTCTCATCACCAGCAGACTAGACTACGGAAACACCCTCTACGCCGGTACTACAGCCAAGCTTCAGAAAAGACTTCAGCGTATCCAGAACGCCTCCGCCCGACTCATCCTGGACGTCCCCCGACGCAGCCACATCCCGTGCCACCTGAAAGACCTGCACTGGCTCCCTGTCAACAAGAGGATCACGTTCAGACTCCTCACCCACGCACACAAGTCCCTCCACGACCTAGGCCCAGGGTACCTCAACAGCCGCCTCACCTTCTACACGCCCACCCGCCAGCTACGTTCCGCTAACCTCGCCCTCGCCGTTGTCCCTCGCATCCAGAGAGCCACCGCTGGAGGAAGGTCATTCTCCTACCTGGCAGCTAAAACTTGGAACTCCCTACCCGTCCACCTGCGGATGACACAGGACCACCTGGCCTTCAGGAAACAGCTCAAGACCTGGCTGTTCGAGCAGTAGCAGACCCCCTTCCCCAAGCGCCTTGAGACCCTTACGGGTGAGTAGTGCGCGATATAAGTTCCGTGATTGATTGATTGATTGTGGGAGTCTGTGAGAGAGTATCTGTGAGAGTCTGTGAGAGAGTGTCTGTGAGAGCGTGTCTGTGAGGGTGTATCTGTGAGAGAGTGTCTGTGAGAGTCTGTGAGTGAGTGTCTGTGAGAGAGTGCCTGTGAGAGTCTGTGATAGATTGTGAGAGTATCTATAAGAGTCTGTGAGATAGTGTCTGTGAGAGTGTCTGTGAGAGAGTAACCATGAGAGTCTGTGAGAAAATGTCTGTGAGAGAGTGTCTGTGAGAGAATGTCTGTGAGAGAGTACCTATGAGAGAGTGTCTGTGAGAGTCTGTGAGAGAGTGTCTGTGAGAGTCTGTGAGAATGCCTGTGAGAGTCTGTCTTTGAGAGTCTGTGGAAGTCTGTGAGAGAGTGTCTGTGAGAGAGTCTGTAAGAGTCTTTGAGAGAATGTCATAGTCTGTGAGTCTTTAAGAGAGTGTCTGTGAGAGAGAGACTGTGAGATAATGTGAGAGAGTGTCTGAGAGTGTCTATGAGAGAGTGTCTGTGAGAGTCTGTGAGAAAGTGTCTGTGATAGTCTGTGAGAGAGTGTCTGTGAGAGTGTCTGTGAGAGAGTGTCTGAGTGTCTGAGTGTCTGTGAGAGAGTGTCTGTGAGAATCTGTGAGAGAGTTTCTGTTAGAGAGTGTCTGTGAGAGAGTGTCTGAGAGTGTGTAAGTGTCTGTGAGAGAGTGTCTATGAGAGACTGTCTGTGAGAGTCTGTGAGTGTCTGTGACAGAGTGTCTGTGAGTGTCTGTGAGAAAGAATCTGTGAGAGTCTATAAGAGAGTGTCTCTGAGAGAGTGAGTCTGTGATAGAGTGTCTGTGAGAGTCTGCGAGAGTGTCTGTGAGAGTCTGATAGAGTCTGTGAGAGAGTGTCTGTGAGAGAGTGTCTGTGAGAGTCTGTAAGAGAGTGTCTGTTTGAGTCTGTGAGAGTGTCTGTGAGAGAGTGTGAGAGAGTATCTGTGAGAGAGTGTTAGAGTATCTGTGAGCATCTGTGAGAGAGTGTCTGAGAGTCTGTGAGAGAGTGTCTATGAGAGTCTGTGAGAGAGTGTCTGTGAGTCTGTGAGAGAGTGTCTGTGAGAGTGTCTGTGATAGAGTGTCTGTGAGAATCTGAGAGAGAGTGTCTGTGAGTGTCTGTAAGAGTGTCTGTGAGAGGCAGTGAGAGAGTGTCTGAGAGAGTGTCTGTGATAGTGTCTGTGAGAGAGTGTCTGTGAGTGTGTGAGAGAGTGTCTGTGAGAGTGTCTGTGAGAGAGTGTCTGTGAGAATCTGTGAGAGAGTATCTGTGAGTCTGTGAGAGATTCTGTGAGAATCTGTGAGAGAGTGTCTGTGAGAGAGTCTGTGAGAGAGTGTCCGTGAGAGTCTGTGAGAGAGTGTCTGTGAGAGAGTGTCTGTGAGAGTCTGTGAGAGATTGTGAGAGAGTGTCTGCAAGAGACTGTGTGAGAGTGTCTGTGAGAGAGTGTCTGTGAGAGTCTGTGAGAGAGTAACCGTGAGAGTCTGTGAGAAAATGTCTGTGAGAGAGTGTCTGTGAGAGAGTGTCTGTGAGAGAGTACCTGTGAGAGAGTATCTGTGAGAGTCTATGAGAGAGTGTCTGTGAGAGTCTGTGAGAGTGCCTGTGAGAGTCTGTCTTTGAGAGTCTGTGAGAGAGTGTCTGTGAGAGTCTGTGACAGTCTGTGAGAGTCTTTGAGAGAATGTCAGTGTCTGTGAGAGTCTTTGAGAGAGTGTCTGTGAGAGAAAGTCTGTGAGATAATGTGAGAGAGTGTCTGAGAGTGTCTGTGAGAGAGTGTCTATGAGAGAGTGTCTGTGAGAGTCTGTGAGAAAGTGTATGTGAGAGTCTGTGAGAGTGTCTGTGAGAGAGTGTCTGAGAGTCAGTGAGAGAGTGTCTGTGAGAGTCTGTGAGTGAGTGTCTGTGAGTCTGTGAGAGAGTGTCTGTGAGAGTGTCTGTGAGAGAGTGTCTGTGAGAGAGTGTCTTTGAGAGTCTGTGAGAATGTCTTTAAGAGGCTGTGAGAGTCTTTGAGAGAGTGTCTGAGTCTGAGACAGTGTCTGTGAGAGAGTGTCTGTTAGAGTGTCTGTGAGAGTGTCTTTAAGAGGCTGTGAGAGTCTTTGAGAGAGTGTCTGAGTCTGAGAGAGTGTCTGTGAGAGGCTGTGAGAGTATCTGTGAGAGAGTTTCTGTGAGAGAGTGTCTGTTAGACAGTGTCTGTGAAAGAGTGTCTGTCAGAGTCTGTAAGTGAGAGTGAGAGTCTGCGAGAGAGTGCTTGTGAGAGAGTGTCTGTGAGAGAGTGTCTGTGAGAGTGTCTGTGAGGGAGTGTCTGTGAGAGAGTGTCTGTGAGAGTGTGTGTGAGAGAGTGTCTGTGAGAGTCTGTGAGAGAGTGTCTGTGAGAGGGTCTGTGAGAGAGTCTATGAGAGAGTGTCTGTGAGAGAGTGTCTGTGAGAGTGTCTGTGAGAGTGTCTGTGAGAGAGTTTCTGTGAGAGAGTGTCTGTGAGACAGTGTCTGTGAAAGAGTGTCTGTCAGAGTCTGTAAGTGAGTGTGAGAGTCTGCGAGAGCGTGCTTTTGAGAGAGTATCTGTGAGAAAGTGTCTGTGAAGGAGTGTCTGTGAGAGAGTGTCTGTGAGAGTCTGTGAGAAAGTGTATGTGAGAGTCTGTGAGAGTGTCTGTGAGAGAGTGTCTGAGAGTCTGTGAGAGAGTGTCTGTGATAGAGTGTCTGCGAGAGAGTATCTGTGAGAGTCTGTGAGAGTCTGTAAGAGAGTGTGAGAGTCTGTGAGAGAGTGCTTGTGAGAGAGTGCCTGTGAGAGAGTCTGTGAGAGAGTGTCTGAGAGTCTGTGAGAGTGTCTGTGAGAGTCTGAGAGAGTCAGAGAGAGTGTCTGTGAGAGAGTATCTGAGCGTCTGTGAGAGATTGTCTGAGAGAGAGTCTGTGAGAGTGTGAGAGAGTGTCTGTGAGAGAGTGTCTGAGAGTGTGTCTGTGAGATAGTGTCTGTGAGAGTGTCTGTGAGAGAGTGTCTGTGAGAATGTGTGAGAGATTGTGAGAGAGTGTGAGAGTCTGTGAGAGAGTATCTGTGAGAGTGTCTGTGAGAGAGTTTCCATGAGAGTGTCTGTGAGACAGTGTCTGTGAAAGAGTGTCTGTGAGAGTCTGTGTGAAAGTGTCTGTGATAGAGTTTCTGTGAGAGAGTGTCTTTGAGAGTCTGTGAGAGTGTGTCTGAGAATCTGTGAGAGAG
The DNA here is from genome assembly GCF_964204655.1 of Triturus cristatus. NCBI lineage: Eukaryota > Metazoa > Chordata > Amphibia > Caudata > Salamandridae > Triturus > Triturus cristatus. Next base: position 1,187,579,936 of record NC_140579.1, read on the forward strand.
TGTCTGTGAGATTCTGTGAGAGAGTCTGTGAGAGTGTGTGAGAGAGTGTCTGTGACAGAGTCTGTGAGAGAGTGTCTGTGAGAGAGTGACTGTGAGAGAGTGTCTATGAGCATCTTTGAGAGTGTCTGTGAGAGTCTGAGAGTCTGCAAGAGAGTGCTTGTGAGAGAGTGTCTGTGAGAGACTCTGTGAGAGAGTGTCTGTTAGAGAGTATCTGTGAGAATCTGTGAGAGAGTGTCTGTGGGAGTCTGTGAGAGAGTATCTGTGAGAGTCTGTGAGAGAGTGTCTGTGAGAGCGTGTCTGTGAGGGTGTATCTGTGAGAGAGTGTCTGTGAGAGTCTGTGAGTGAGTGTCTGTGAGAGAGTGCCTGTGAGAGTCTGTGATAGATTGTGAGAGTATCTATAAGAGTCTGTGAGATAGTGTCTGTGAGAGTGTCTGTGAGAGAGTAACCATGAGAGTCTGTGAGAAAATGTCTGTGAGAGAGTGTCTGTGAGAGAATGTCTGTGAGAGAGTACCTATGAGAGAGTGTCTGTGAGAGTCTGTGAGAGAGTGTCTGTGAGAGTCTGTGAGAATGCCTGTGAGAGTCTGTCTTTGAGACTCTGTGGAAGTCTGTGAGAGAGTGTCTGTGAGAGAGTCTGTAAGAGTCTTTGAGAGAATGTCATAGTCTGTGAGTCTTTAAGAGAGTGTCTGTGAGAGAGAGACTGTGAGATAATGTGAGAGAGTGTCTGAGAGTGTCTATGAGAGAGTGTCTGTGAGAGTCTGTGAGAAAGTGTCTGTGATAGTCTGTGAGAGAGTGTCTGTGAGAGTGTCTGTGAGAGAGTGTCTGAGTGTCTGAGTGTCTGAGTGTCTGTGAGAGAGTGTCTGTGAGAATCTGTGAGAAAGTTTCTGTTAGAGAGTGTCTGTGAGAGAGTGTCTGAGAGTGTGTAAGTGTCTGTGAGAGAGTGTCTATGAGAGACTGTCTGTGAGAGTCTGTGAGTGTCTGTGACAGAGTGTCTGTGAGTGTCTGTGAGAAAGAATCTGTGAGAGTCTATAAGAGAGTGTCTCTGAGAGAGTGAGTCTGTGATAGAGTGTCTGTGAGAGTCTGCGAGAGTGTCTGTGAGAGTCTGATAGAGTCTGTGAGAGAGTGTCTGTGAGAGAGTGTCTGTGAGAGTCTGTAAGAGAGTGTCTGTTTGAGTCTGTGAGAGTGTCTGTGAGAGAGTGTGAGAGAGTATCTGTGAGAGAGTGTTAGAGTATCTGTGAGCATCTGTGAGAAAGTGTCTGAGAGTCTGTGAGAGAGTGTCTATGAGAGTCTGTGAGAGAGTGTCTGTGAGTCTGTGAGAGAGTGTCTGTGAGAGTGTCTGTGATAGAGTGTCTGTGAGAATCTGAGAGAGAGTGTCTGTGAGTGTCTGTAAGAGTGTCTGTGAGAGGCAGTGAGAGAGTGTCTGAGAGAGTGTCTGTGATAGTGTCTGTGAGAGAGTGTCTGTGAGTGTGTGAGAGAGTGTCTGTGAGAGTGTCTGTGAGAGAGTGTCTGTGAGAATCTGTGAGAGAGTGTCTGTGAGTCTGTGAGAGATTCTGTGAGAATCTGTGAGAGAGTGTCTGTGAGAGAGTCTGTGAGAGAGTGTCTGTGAGAGAGTATCTGTGAGCATCTGTGAGTGTCTGTGAGAGTCTAAGAGAGTATTAGAGTCTGCGAGAGAGTGCTTGTGAGAGTGTCTCTGAGAGACTCTGTGAGAGAGTGTCTGTGAGAGTGTCTGTGAGAGAGTGACTATGAGAGTCTGTGAGAGAGTGTCCATGAGAATCTGTGAGAGAGTGTCTGTGGGAGTCTGTGAGAGTGTGAGAGAGCGTCTGCAAGAGAGTGTCTGAAAGTCTGTGAGAGAGTCTGTGAGAGTCTGTGAGAGAGTGTCTGTGAGAGCGTGTCTGTGAGAGTGTATCTGTGAGAGAGTGTCCGTGAGAGTCTGTGAGAGAGTGTCTGTGAGAGAGTGTCTGTGAGAGTCTGTGAGAGATTGTGAGAGAGTGTCTGCAAGAGACTGTGTGAGAGTGTCTGTGAGAGAGTGTCTGTGAGAGTCTGTGAGAGAGTAACCGTGAGAGTCTGTGAGAAAATGTATGTGAGAGAGTGTCTGTGAGAGAGTGTCTGTGAGAGTGTATCTGTGAGAGAGTGTCCGTGAGAGTCTGTGAGAGAGTGTCTGTGAGAGAGTGTCTGTGAGAGTCTGTGAGAGATTGTGAGAGAGTGTCTGCAAGAGACTGTGTGAGAGTGTCTGTGAGAGAGTGTCTGTGAGAGTCTGTGAGAGAGTAACCGTGAGAGTCTGTGAGAAAATGTCTGTGAGAGAGTGTATGTGAGAGAGTGTCTGTGAGAGAGTACCTGTGAGAGAGTATCTGTGAGAGTCTATGAGAGAGTGTCTGTGAGAGTCTGTGAGAGTGCCTGTGAGAGTCTGTCTTTGAGAGTCTGTGGAAGTCTGTGAGAGAGTGTCTGTGAGAGTCTGTGACAGTCTGTGAGAGTCTTTGAGAGAATGTCAGTGTCTGTGAGAGTCTTTGAGAGAGTGTCTGTGAGAGAAAGTCTGTGAGATAATGTGAGAGAGTGTCTGAGAGTGTCTGTGAGAGAGTGTCTATGAGAGAGTGTCTGTGAGAGTCTGTGAGAAAGTGTATGTGAGAGTCTGTGAGAGTGTCTGTGAGAGAGTGTCTGAGAGTCAGTGAGAGAGTGTCTGTGAGAGTCTGTGAGTGAGTGTCTGTGAGTCTGTGAAAGAGTGTCTGTGAGAGTGTCTGTGAGAGAGTGTCTGTGAGAGAGTGTCTTTGAGAGTCTGTGAGAATGTCTTTAAGAGGCTGTGAGAGTCTTTGAGAGAGTGTCTGAGTCTGAGACAGTGTCTGTGAGAGAGTGTCTGTTAGAGTGTCTCTGAGAGTGTCTTTAAGAGGCTGTGAGAGTCTTTGAGAGAGTGTCTGAGTCTGAGAGAGTGTCTGTGAGAGGCTGTGAGAGAGTGTCTGTGAGAGTGTCTTTAAGAGGCTGTGAGAGTCTTTGAGAGAGTGTCTGAGTCTGAGAGAGTGTCTGTGAGAGGCTGTGAGAGAGTGTCTGTGAGAGTGTGTGTGAGAGAGTGTCTGTGAGAGTGAGTCAGTGAGAGAGTCTGTGAGAGTCTGTGAGAGAGTCTGTGAGAGAGTGTCTGTGAGGGAGTGTCTGTCAGAGTCTGTGAGAGTGTCTGTGAGAGTCTGTAAGAGAGTGTGAGAGTCTGCAAGAGAATGCTTGTGAGAGTGTCTGTGAGAGAGTCTGTGAGAGAGTGTCTGTGATAGAGTGTCTGCGAGAGAGTATCTGTGAGAGTCTGTGAGAGTCTGTAAGAGAGTGTGAGAGTCTGCGAGAGAGTGCTTGTGAGAGAGTGCCTGTGAGAGAGTCTGTGAGAGAGTGTCTGAGAGTCTGTGAGAGTGTCTGTGAGAGTCTGAGAGAGTCAGAGAGAGTGTCTGTGAGAGAGTATCTGAGCGTCTGTGAGAGATTGTCTGAGAGAGAGTCTGTGAGAGTGTGAGAGAGTGTCTGTGAGAGAGTGTCTGAGAGTGTGTCTGTGAGATAGTGTCTGTGAGAGTGTCTGTGAGAGAGTGTCTGTGAGAATGTGTGAGAGATTGTGAGAGAGTATGAGAGTCTGTGAGAGAGTATCTGTGAGAGTGTCTGTGAGAGAGTTTCCATGAGAGTGTCTGTGAGACAGTGTCTGTGAAAGAGTGTCTGTGAGAGTCTGTGTGAAAGTGTCTGTGATAGAGTTTCTGTGAGAGAGTGTCTTTGAGAGTCTGTGAGAGTGTGTCTGAGAATCTGTGAGAGAGTGTCTGTGAGATTCTGTGAGAGAGTCTGTGAGAGTGTGTGAGAGAGTGTCTGTGACAGAGTCTGTGAGAGAGTGTCTGTGAGAGAGTGACTGTGAGAGAGTGTCTATGAGCATCTTTGAGAGTGTCTGTGAGAGTCTGAGAGTCTGCGAGAGAGTGCTTGTGAGAGAGTGTCTGTGAGAGACTCTGTGAGAGAGTGTCTGTTAGAGAGTATCTGTGAGAATCTGTGAGAGAGTGTCTGTGGGAGTCTGTGAGAGAGTATCTGTGAGAGTCTGTGAGAGAGTGTCTGTGAGAGCGTGTCTGTGAGGGTGTATCTGTGAGAGAGTGTCTGTGAGAGTCTGTGAGTGAGTGTCTGTGAGAGAGTGCCTGTGAGAGTCTGTGATAGATTGTGAGAGTATCTATAAGAGTCTGTGAGATAGTGTCTGTGAGAGTGTCTGTGAGAGAGTAACCATGAGAGTCTGTGAGAAAATGTCTGTGAGAGAGTGTCTGTGAGAGAATGTCTGTGAGAGAGTACCTATGAGAGAATGTCTGTGAGAGTCTGTGAGAGAGTGTCTGTGAGAGTCTGTGAGAATGCCTGTGAGAGTCTGTCTTTGAGAGTCTGTGGAAGTCTGTGAGAGAGTGTCTGTGAGAGAGTCTGTAAGAGTCTTTGAGAGAATGTCATAGTCTGTGAGTCTTTAAGAGAGTATCTGTGAGAGAGAGACTGTGAGATAATGTGAGAGAGAGTCTGAGAGTGTCTATGAGAGAGTGTCTGTGAGAGTCTGTGAGAAAGTGTCTATGATAGTCTGTGAGAGAGTGTCTGTGAGAGTGTCTGTGAGAGAGTGTCTGAGTGTCTGAGTGTCTGTGAGAGAGTGTCTGTGAGAATCTGTGAGAGAGTTTCTGTTAGAGAGTGTCTGTGAGAGAGTGTCTGAGAGTGTGTAAGTGTCTGTGAGAGAGTGTCTATGAGAGACTGTCTGTGAGAGTCTGTGAGTGTCTGTGACAGAGTGTCTGTGAGTGTCTGTGAGAAAGAATCTGTGAGAGTCTATAAGAGAGTGTCTCTGAGAGAGTGAGTCTGTGATAGAGTGTCTGTGAGAGTCTGCGAGAGTGTCTGTGAGAGTCTGATAGAGTCTGTGAGAGAGTGTCTGTGAGAGAGTGTCTGTGAGAGTCTGTAAGAGAGTGTCTGTTTGAGTCTGTGAGAGTGTCTGTGAGAGAGTGTGAGAGAGTATCTGTGAGAGAGTGTTAGAGTATCTGTGAGCATCTGTGAGAGAGTGTCTGAGAGTCTGTGAGAGAGTGTCTATGAGAGTCTGTGAGAGAGTGTCTGTGAGTCTGTGAGAGAGTGTCTGTGAGAGTGTCTGTGATAGAGTGTAGAGTGTCTGTGAGAATCTGAGAGAGAGTGTCTGTGAGTGTCTGTAAGAGTGTCTGTGAGAGGCAGTGAGAGAGTGTCTGAGAGAGTGTCTGTGATAGTGTCTGTGAGAGAGTGTCTGTGAGTGTGTGAGAGAGTGTCTGTGAGAGTGTCTGTGAGAGAGTGTCTGTGAGAATCTGTGAGAGAGTGTCTGTGAGTCTGTGAGAGATTCTGTGAGAATCTGTGAGAGAGTGTCTGTGAGAGAGTCTGTGAGAGAGTGTCTGTGAGAGAGTATCTGTGAGCATCTGTGAGTGTCTGTGAGAGTCTAAGAGAGTATTAGAGTCTGCGAGAGAGTGCTTGTGAGAGTGTCTCTGAGAGACTCTGTGAGAGAGTGTCTGTGAGAGTGTCTGTGAGAGAGTGACTATGAGAGTCTGTGAGAGAGTGTCCATGAGAATCTGTGAGAGAGTGTCTGTCGGAGTCTGTGAGAGTGTGAGAGAGCGTCTGCAAGAGAGTGTCTGAAAGTCTGTGAGAGAGTCTGTGAGAGTCTGTGAGAGAGTGTCTGTGAGAGCGTGTCTGTGAGAGTGTATCTGTGAGAGAGTGTCCGTGAGAGTCTGTGAGAGAGTGTCTGTGAGAGAGTGTCTGTGAGAGTCTGTGAGAGATTGTGAGAGAGTGTCTGCAAGAGACTGTGTGAGAGTGTCTGTGAGAGAGTGTCTGTGAGAGTCTGTGAGAGAGTAACCGTGAGAGTCTGTGAGAAAATGTCTGTGAGAGAGTGTCTGTGAGAGAGTACCTGTGAGAGAGTATCTGTGAGAGTCTATGAGAGAGTGTCTGTGAGATTCTGTGAGAGAGTCTGTGAGAGTGTGTGAGAGAGTGTCTGTGACAGAGTCTGTGAGAGAGTGTCTGTGAGAGAGTGACTGTGAGAGAGTGTCTATGAGCATCTTTGAGAGTGTCTGTGAGAGTCTGAGAGTCTGCGAGAGAGTGCTTGTGAGAGAGTGTCTGTGAGAGACTCTGTGAGAGAGTGTCTGTTAGAGAGTATCTGTGAGAATCTGTGAGAGAGTGTCTGTGGGAGTCTGTGAGAGAGTATCTGTGAGAGTCTGTGAGAGAGTGTCTGTGAGAGCGTGTCTGTGAGGGTGTATCTGTGAGAGAGTGTCTGTGAGAGTCTGTGAGTGAGTGTCTGTGAGAGAGTGCCTGTGAGAGTCTGTGATAGATTGTGAGAGTATCTATAAGAGTCTGTGAGATAGTGTCTGTGAGAGTGTCTGTGAGAGAGTAACCATGAGAGTCTGTGAGAAAATGTCTGTGAGAGAGTTTCTGTGAGAGAATGTCTGTGAGAGAGTACCTATGAGAGAGTGTCTGTGAGAGTCTGTGAGAGAGTGTCTGTGAGAGTCTGTGAGAATGCCTGTGAGAGTCTGTCTTTGAGAGTCTGTGGAAGTCTGTGAGAGAGTGTCTGTGAGAGAGTCTGTAAGAGTCTTTGAGAGAATGTCATAGTCTGTGAGTCTTTAAGAGAGTGTCTGTGAGAGAGAGACTGTGAGATAATGTGAGAGAGTGTCTGAGAGTGTCTATGAGAGAGTGTCTGTGAGAGTCTGTGAGAAAGTGTCTGTGATAGTCTGTGAGAGAGTGTCTGTGAGAGTGTCTGTGAGAGAGTGTCTGAGTGTCTGAGTGTCTGTGAGAGAGTGTCTGTGAGAATCTGTGAGAGAGTTTCTGTTAGAGAGTGTCTGTGAGAGAGTGTCTGAGAGTGTGTAAGTGTCTGTGAGAGAGTGTCTATGAGAGACTGTCTGTGAGAGTCTGTGAGTGTCTGTGACAGAGTGTCTGTGAGTGTCTGTGAGAAAGAATCTGTGAGAGTCTATAAGAGAGTGTCTCTGAGAGAGTGAGTCTGTGATAGAGTGTCTGTGAGAGTCTGCGAGAGTGTCTGTGAGAGTCTGATAGAGTCTGTGAGAGAGTGTCTGTGAGAGAGTGTCTGTGAGAGTCTGTAAGAGAGTGTCTGTTTGAGTCTGTGAGAGTGTCTGTGAGAGAGTGTGAGAGAGTATCTGTGAGAGAGTGTTAGAGTATCTGTGAGCATCTGTGAGAGAGTGTCTGAGAGTCTGTGAGAGAGTGTCTATGAGAGTCTGTGAGAGAGTGTCTGTGAGTCTGTGAGAGAGTGTCTGTGAGAGTGTCTGTGATAGAGTGTCTGTGAGAATCTGAGAGAGAGTGTCTGTGAGTGTCTGTAAGAGTGTCTGTGAGAGGCAGTGAGAGAGTGTCTGAGAGAGTGTCTGTGATAGTGTCTGTGAGAGAGTGTCTGTGAGTGTGTGAGAGAGTGTCTGTGAGAGTGTCTGTGAGAGAGTGTCTGTGAGAATCTGTGAGAGAGTGTCTGTGAGTCTGTGAGAGATTCTGTGAGAATCTGTGAGAGAGTGTCTGTGAGAGAGTCTGTGAGAGAGTGTCTGTGAGAGAGTATCTGTGAGCATCTGTGAGTGTCTGTGAGAGTCTAAGAGAGTATTAGAGTCTGCGAGAGAGTGCTTGTGAGAGTGTCTCTGAGAGACTCTGTGAGAGAGTGTCTGTGAGAGTGTCTGTGAGAGAGTGACTATGAGAGTCTGTGAGAGAGTGTCCATGAGAATCTGTGAGAGAGTGTCTGTCGGAGTCTGTGAGAGTGTGAGAGAGCGTCTGCAAGAGAGTGTCTGAAAGTCTGTGAGAGAGTCTGTGAGAGTCTGTGAGAAAGTGTCTGTGAGAGCGTGTCTGTGAGAGTGTATCTGTGAGAGAGTGTCCGTGAGAGTCTGTGAGAGAGTGTCTGTGAGAGAGTGTCTGTGAGAGTCTGTGAGAGATTGTGAGAGAGTGTCTGCAAGAGACTGTGTGAGAGTGTCTGTGAGAGAGTGTCTGTGAGAGTCTGTGAGAGAGTAACCGTGAGAGTCTGTGAGAAAATGTCTGTGAGAGAGTGTCTGTGAGAGAGTGTCTGTGAGAGAGTACCTGTGAGAGAGTATCTGTGAGAGTCTATGAGAGAGTGTCTGTGAGAGTCTGTGAGAGTGCCTGTGAGAGTCTGTCTTTGAGAGTCTGTGGAAGTCTGTGAGAGAGTGTCTGTGAGAGTCTGTGAGAAAGTGTCTATGATAGTCTGTGAGAGAGTGTCTGTGAGAGTGTCTGTGAGAGAGTGTCTGAGTGTCTGGGTGTCTGTGAGAGAGTGTCTGTGAGAATCTGTGAGAGAGTTTCTGTTAGAGAGTGTCTGTGAGAGAGTGTCTGAGAGTGTGTAAGTGTCTGTGAGAGAGTGTCTATGAGAGACTGTCTGTGAGAGTCTGTGAGTGTCTGTGACAGAGTGTCTGTGAGTGTCTGTGAGAAAGAATCTGTGAGAGTCTATAAGAGAGTGTCTCTGAGAGAGTGAGTCTGTGATAGAGTGTCTGTGAGAGTCTGCGAGAGTGTCTGTGAGAGTCTGATAGAGTCTGTGAGAGAGTGTCTGTGAGAGAGTGTCTGTGAGAGTCTGTAAGAGAGTGTCTGTTTGAGTCTGTGAGAGTGTCTGTGAGAGAGTGTGAGAGAGTATCTGTGAGAGAGTGTTAGAGTATCTGTGAGCATCTGTGAGAGAGTGTCTGAGAGTCTGTGAGAGAGTGTCTATGAGAGTCTGTGAGAGAGTGTCTGTGAGTCTGTGAGAGAGTGTCTGTGAGAGTGTCTGTGATAGAGTGTAGAGTGTCTGTGAGAATCTGAGAGAGAGTGTCTGTGAGTGTCTGTAAGAGTGTCTGTGAGAGGCAGTGAGAGAGTGTCTGAGAGAGTGTCTGTGATAGTGTCTGTGAGAGAGTGTCTGTGAGTGTGTGAGAGAGTGTCTGTGAGAGTGTCTGTGAGAGAGTGTCTGTGAGAATCTGTGAGAGAGTGTCTGTGAGTCTGTGAGAGATTCTGTGAGAATCTGTGAGAGAGTGTCTGTGAGAGAGTCTGTGAGAGAGTGTCTGTGAGAGAGTATCTGTGAGCATCTGTGAGTGTCTGTGAGAGTCTAAGAGAGTATTAGAGTCTGCGAGAGAGTGCTTGTGAGAGTGTCTCTGAGAGACTCTGTGAGAGAGTGTCTGTGAGAGTGTCTGTGAGAGAGTGACTATGAGAGTCTGTGAGAGAGTGTCCATGAGAATCTGTGAGAGAGTGTCTGTCGGAGTCTGTGAGAGTGTGAGAGAGCGTCTGCAAGAGAGTGTCTGAAAGTCTGTGAGAGAGTCTGTGAGAGTCTGTGAGAGAGTGTCTGTGAGAGCGTGTCTGTGAGAGTGTATCTGTGAGAGAGTGTCCGTGAGAGTCTGTGAGAGAGTGTCTGTGAGAGAGTGTCTGTGAGAGTCTGTGAGAGATTGTGAGAGAGTGTCTGCAAGAGACTGTGTGAGAGTGTCTGTGAGAGAGTGTCTGTGAGAGTCTGTGAGAGAGTAACCGTGAGAGTCTGTGAGAAAATGTCTGTGAGAGAGTGTCTGTGAGAGAGTACCTGTGAGAGAGTATCTGTGAGAGTCTATGAGAGAGTGTCTGTGAGATTCTGTGAGAGAGTCTGTGAGAGTGTGTGAGAGAGTGTCTGTGACAGAGTCTGTGAGAGAGTGTCTGTGAGAGAGTGACTGTGAGAGAGTGTCTATGAGCATCTTTGAGAGTGTCTGTGAGAGTCTGAGAGTCTGCGAGAGAGTGCTTGTGAGAGAGTGTCTGTGAGAGACTCTGTGAGAGAGTGTCTGTTAGAGAGTATCTGTGAGAATCTGTGAGAGCGTGTCTGTGAGGGTGTATCTGTGAGAGAGTGTCTGTGAGAGTCTGTGAGTGAGTGTCTGTGAGAGAGTGCCTGTGAGAGTCTGTGATAGATTGTGAGAGTATCTATAAGAGTCTGTGAGATAGTGTCTGTGAGAGTGTCTGTGAGAGAGTAACCATGAGAGTCTGTGAGAAAATGTCTGTGAGAGAGTTTCTGTGAGAGAATGTCTGTGAGAGAGTACCTATGAGAGAGTGTCTGTGAGAGTCTGTGAGAGAGTGTCTGTGAGAGTCTGTGAGAATGCCTGTGAGAGTCTGTCTTTGAGAGTCTGTGGAAGTCTGTGAGAGAGTGTCTGTGAGAGAGTCTGTAAGAGTCTTTGAGAGAATGTCATAGTCTGTGAGTCTTTAAGAGAGTGTCTGTGAGAGAGAGACTGTGAGATAATGTGAGAGAGTGTCTGAGAGTGTCTATGAGAGAGTGTCTGTGAGAGTCTGTGAGAAAGTGTCTGTGATAGTCTGTGAGAGAGTGTCTGTGAGAGTGTCTGTGAGAGAGTGTCTGAGTGTCTGAGTGTCTGTGAGAGAGTGTCTGTGAGAATCTGTGAGAGAGTTTCTGTTAGAGAGTGTCTGTGAGAGAGTGTCTGAGAGTGTGTAAGTGTCTGTGAGAGAGTGTCTATGAGAGACTGTCTGTGAGAGTCTGTGAGTGTCTGTGACAGAGTGTCTGTGAGTGTCTGTGAGAAAGAATCTGTGAGAGTCTATAAGAGAGTGTCTCTGAGAGAGTGAGTCTGTGATAGAGTGTCTGTGAGAGTCTGCGAGAGTGTCTGTGAGAGTCTGATAGAGTCTGTGAGAGAGTGTCTGTGAGAGAGTGTCTGTGAGAGTCTGTAAGAGAGTGTCTGTTTGAGTCTGTGAGAGTGTCTGTGAGAGAGTGTGAGAGAGTATCTGTGAGAGAGTGTTAGAGTATCTGTGAGCATCTGTGAGAGAGTGTCTGAGAGTCTGTGAGAGAGTGTCTATGAGAGTCTGTGAGAGAGTGTCTGTGAGTCTGTGAGAGAGTGTCTGTGAGAGTGTCTGTGATAGAGTGTCTGTGAGAATCTGAGAGAGAGTGTCTGTGAGTGTCTGTAAGAGTGTCTGTGAGAGGCAGTGAGAGAGTGTCTGAGAGAGTGTCTGTGATAGTGTCTGTGAGAGAGTGTCTGTGAGTGTGTGAGAGAGTGTCTGTGAGAGTGTCTGTGAGAGAGTGTCTGTGAGAATCTGTGAGAGAGTGTCTGTGAGTCTGTGAGAGATTCTGTGAGAATCTGTGAGAGAGTGTCTGTGAGAGAGTCTGTGAGAGAGTGTCTGTGAGAGAGTATCTGTGAGCATCTGTGAGTGTCTGTGAGAGTCTAAGAGAGTATTAGAGTCTGCGAGAGAGTGCTTGTGAGAGTGTCTCTGAGAGACTCTGTGAGAGAGTGTCTGTGAGAGTGTCTGTGAGAGAGTGACTATGAGAGTCTGTGAGAGAGTGTCCATGAGAATCTGTGAGAGAGTGTCTGTCGGAGTCTGTGAGAGTGTGAGAGAGCGTCTGCAAGAGAGTGTCTGAAAGTCTGTGAGAGAGTCTGTGAGAGTCTGTGAGAGAGTGTCTGTGAGAGCGTGTCTGTGAGAGTGTATCTGTGAGAGAGTGTCCGTGAGAGTCTGTGAGAGAGTGTCTGTGAGAGAGTGTCTGTGAGAGTCTGTGAGAGATTGTGAGAGAGTGTCTGCAAGAGACTGTGTGAGAGTGTCTGTGAGAGAGTGTCTGTGAGAGTCTGTGAGAGAGTAACCGTGAGAGTCTGTGAGAAAATGTCTGTGAGAGAGTGTCTGTGAGAGAGTGTCTGTGAGAGAGTACCTGTGAGAGAGTATCTGTGAGAGTCTATGAGAGAGTGTCTGTGAGAGTCTGTGAGAGTGCCTGTGAGAGTCTGTCTTTGAGAGTCTGTGGAAGTCTGTGAGAGAGTGTCTGTGAGAGTCTGTGACAGTCTGTGAGAGTCTTTGAGAGAATGTCAGTGTCTGTGAGAGTCTTTGAGAGAGTGTCTGTGAGAGAAAGTCTGTGAGATAATGTGAGAGAGTGTCTGAGAGTGTCTGTGAGAGAGTGTCTATGAGAGAGTGTCTGTGAGAGTGTGTGAGAAAGTGTATGTGAGAGTCTGTGAGAGTGTCTGTGAGAGAGTGTCTGAGAGTCAGTGAGAGAGTGTCTATGAGAGTCTGTGAGTGAGTGTCTGTGAGTCTGTGAGAGAGTGTCTGTGAGAGTGTCTGTGAGAGAGTGTCTGTGAGAGAGTGTCTTTGAGAGTCTGTGAGAATGTCTTTAAGAGGCTGTGAGAGTCTTTGAGAGAGTGTCTGAGTCTGAGACAGTGTCTGTGAGAGGCTGTGAGAGAGTGTCTGTGAGAGTGTCTTTAAGAGGCTGTGAGAGTCTTTGAGAGAGTGTCTGAGTCTGAGAGAGTGTCTGTGAGAGGCTGTGAGAGAGTGTCTGTGAGAGTGTGTGTGAGAGAGTGTCTGTGAGAGTGAGTCAGTGAGAGAGTCTGTGAGAGTCTGTGAGAGAGTCTGTGAGAGAGTGTCTGTGAGGGAGTGTCTGTCAGAGTCTGTGAGAGTGTCTGTGAGAGTCTGTAAGAGAGTGTGAGAGTCTGCAAGAGAATGCTTGTGAGAGTGTCTGTGAGAGAGTCTGTGAGAGAGTGTCTGTGATAGAGTGTCTGCGAGAGAGTATCTGTGAGAGTCTGTGAGAGTCTGTAAGAGAGTGTGAGAGTCTGCGAGAGAGTGCTTGTGAGAGAGTGCCTGTGAGAGAGTCTGTGAGAGAGTGTCTGAGAGTCTGTGAGAGTGTCTGTGAGAGTCTGAGAGAGTCAGAGAGAGTGTCTGTGAGAGAGTATCTGAGCGTCTGTGAGAGATTGTCTGTGAGAGAGTCTGTGAAAGTGTGAGAGAGTGTCTGTGAGAGAGTGTCTGAGAGTGTGTCTGTGAGATAGTGTCTGTGAGAGTGTCTGTGAGAGAGTGTCTGTGAGAATGTGTGAGAGATTGTGAGAGAGTGTGAGAGTCTGTGAGAGAGTATCTGTGAGAGTGTCTGTGAGAGAGTTTCCATGAGAGTGTCTGTGAGACAGTGTCTGTGAAAGAGTGTCTGTTAGAGTCTGTGTGAAAGTGTCTGTGATAGAGTTTCTGTGAGAGAGTGTCTTTGAGAGTCTGTGAGAGTGTGTCTGAGAATCTGTGAGAGAGTGTCTGTGAGATTCTGTGAGAGAGTCTGTGAGAGTGTGTGAGAGAGTGTCTGTGACAGAGTCTGTGAGAGAGTGTCTGTGAGAGAGTGTCTGTGAGAGAGTGTCTATGAGCATCTTTGAGAGTGTCTGTGAGAGTCTGAGAGTCTGCGAGAGAGTGCTTGTGAGAGAGTGTCTGTGAGAGACTCTGTGAGAGAGTGTCTGTTAGAGAGTATCTGTGAGAATCTGTGAGAGAGTGTCTGTGGGAGTCTGTGAGAGAGTATCTGTGAGAGTCTGTGAGAGAGTGTCTGTGAGAGCATGTCTGTGAGGGTGTATCTGTGAGAGAGTGTCTGTGAGAGTCTGTGAGTGAGTGTCTGTGAGAGAGTGCCTGTGAGAGTCTGTGATAGATTGTGAGAGTGTCTATAAGAGTCTGTGAGATAGTGTCTGTGAGAGTGTCTGTGAGAGAGTAACCATGAGAGTCTGTGAGAAAATGTCTGTGAGAGAGTGTCTGTGAGAGAATGTCTGTGAGAGAGTACCTATGAGAGAGTGTCTGTGAGAGTCTGTGAGAGAGTGTCTGTGAGAGTCTGTGAGAATGCCTGTGAGAGTCTGTCTTTGAGAGTCTGTGGAAGTCTGTGAGAGAGTGTCTGTGAGAGAGTCTGTAAGAGTCTTTGAGAGAATGTCATAGTCTGTGAGTCTTTAAGAGAGTGTCTGTGAGAGAGAGACTGTGAGATAATGTGAGAGAGTATCTGAGAGTGTCTATGAGAGAGTGTCTGTGAGAGTCTGTGAGAAAGTGTCTGTGATAGTCTGTGAGAGAGTGTCTGTGAGAGTGTCTGTGAGAGAGTGTCTGAGTGTCTGAGTGTCTGTGAGAGAGTGTCTGTGAGAATATGTGAGAGAGTTTCTGTTAGAGAGTGTCTGTGAGAGAGTGTCTGAGAGTGTGTAAGTGTCTGTGAGAGAGTGTCTATGAGAGACTGTCTATGAGAGTCTGTGAGTGTCTGTGACAGAGTGTCTGTGAGTGTCTGTGAGAAAGAATCTGTGAGAGTCTATAAGAGAGTGTCTCTGAGAGAGTGAGTCTGTGATAGAGTGTCTGTGAGAGTCTGCGAGAGTGTCTGTGAGAGTCTGATAGAGTCTGGGAGAGAGTGTCTGTGAGAGAGTGTCTGTGAGAGTCTGTAAGAGAGTGTCTGTTTGAGTCTGTGAGAGTGTCTGTGAGAGAGTGTGAGAGAGTATCTGTGAGAGAGTGTTAGAGTATCTGTGAGCATCTGTGAGAGAGTGTCTGAGAGTCTGTGAGAGAGTGTCTATGAGAGTCTGTGAGAGAGTGTCTGTGAGTCTGTGAGAGAGTGTCTGTGAGAGTGTCTGTGATAGAGTGTCTGTGAGAATCTGAGAGAGAGTGTCTGTGAGTGTCTGTAAGAGTGTCTGTGAGAGGCAGTGAGAGAGTGTCTGAGAGAGTGTCTGTGATAGTGTCTGTGAGAGAGTGTCTGTGAGTGTGTGAGAGAGTGTCTGTGAGAGTGTCTGTGAGAGAGTGTCTGTGAGAATCTGTGAGAGAGTGTCTGTGAGTCTGTGAGAGATTCTGTGAGAATCTGTGAGAGAGTGTCTGTGAGAGAGTCTGTGAGAGAGTGTCTGTGAGAGAGTATCTGTGAGCATCTGTGAGTGTCTGTGAGAGTCTAAGAGAGTATTAGAGTCTGCGAGAGAGTGCTTGTGAGTAGGGGTGGGCGGAATTTGCGGAATTAACCTTCGCAAATTATCGCGAGAATGTTTAAAATTATCGCAAACAAGCAGAAATATCGCGAAGATGCGGAAGTTTTTTTCCGGCATGTTCGCGCGATTTTCTGCATGGTTGCGGGTCGCCAACTTACCCATGTGGCTGCTTGCGGGCGCGGCCATCTTGTTTTGAGTTGTTCTCGCGGTGCATGATCGCGAGAAGAAAGACGTGATCGCGCGACGCATGACGTCACTGCGGGCGCGAACTGTCGCGAGACAGCGCAAATGGCTAAAAACAATACAACATCTCATGGAGAACGCGACCGGATCAAGAAAACTTGTCGGCGAACGCAGGGATTCAGGTAAGGCGATCGCGCGCGCGCGAGAATGTATCATTTTACAGCGCGAGCAAGAAACAAATTATCGCCAAGCTGCGGAAACCGGAATTTTTGACATTTTCGCGCTCTCCGCGGAACGCAAAAATGTCAAAATATCGCAATTTCCGCGAACGGAACGAAATTTTTGCCCAGGCCTACTTGTGAGAGTGTCTCTGAGAGACTCTGTGAGAGAGTGTCTGTGAGAGTGTCTGTGAGAGAGTGACTATGAGAGTCTGTGAGAGAGTGTCCATGAGAATCTGTGAGAGAGTGTCTGTGGGAGTCTGTGAGAGTGTGAGAGAGCGTCTGCAAGAGAGTGTCTGAAAGTCTGTGAGAGAGTCTGTGAGAGTCTGTGAGAGAGTGTCTGTGAGAGCGTGTCTGTGAGAGTGTATCTGTGAGAGAGTGTCCGTGAGAGTCTGTGAGAGAGTGTCTGTGAGAGAGTGTCTGTGAGAGTCTGTGAGAGATTGTGAGAGAGTGTCTGCAAGAGACTGTGTGAGAGTGTCTGTGAGAGAGTGTCTGTGAGAGAGTAACCGTGAGAGTCTGTGAGAAAATGTCTGTGAGAGAGTGTCTGTGAGAGAGTGTCTGTGAGAGAATACCTGTGAGAGAGTATCTGTGAGAGTCTATGAGAGAGTGTCTGTGAGAGTCTGTGAGAGTGCCTGTGAGAGTCTGTCTTTGAGAGTCTGTGGAAGTCTGTGAGAGAGTGTCTGTGAGAGTCTGTGACAGTCTGTGAGAGTCTTTGAGAGAATGTCAGTGTCTGTGAGAGTCTTTGAGAGAGTGTCTGTGAGAGAAAGTCTGTGAGATAATGTGAGAGAGTGTCTGAGAGTGTCTGTGAGAGAGTGTCTATGAGAGAGTGTCTGTGAGAGTCTGTGAGAAAGTGTATGTGAGAGTCTGTGAGAGTGTCTGTGAGAGAGTGTGTGTGAGAGAGTGTCTGTGAGAAAGTGTCTGAGTGTCTTTGAGTGTCTGTGAGAGAGTGTCTGTGAGAATCTGTGAGAGAGTTTCTATGAGAGAGTGTCTGAGAGAGTCTGTGAGAGTGTCTGAGTGTCTGTGAGTGAGAGTCTGTGTGAGAGTGTCTGTGAGAGAGTGTCTGTGAGAGTCTGTGAGAGAGTAACCATGAGAGTCTGTGAGAAAATGTCTGTGAGAGAGTGTCTGTGAGAGAGTGTCTGTGAGAGAGTACCTGTGAGAGAGTGTCTGTGAGAGTCTATGAGAGAGTGTCTGTGAGAGTCTGTGAGAGTGCCTGTGAGAGTCTGTCTTTGAGAGTCTGTGGAAGTCTGTGAGAGAGTGTCTGTGAGAGTCTGTGAGAGTCTGTGAGAGTCTTTGAGAGAATATCAGTGTCTGTGAGAGTCTTTGAGAGAGTGTCTGTGAGAGAAAGTCTGTGAGATAATGTGAGAGAGTGTCTGAGAGTGTCTGTGAGAGAGTGTCTATGAGAGAGTGTCTGTGAGAGTCTGTGAGAAAGAGTATGTGAGAGTATGTGAGAGTGTCTGTGAGAGTCTGTGAGAGAGTGTCCTTGAGAAAGTGTCTGAGTGTCTTTGAGTGTCTGTGAGACAGTGTCTGTGAGAATCTGTGAGAGAGTTTCTATGAGATAGTGTCTGAGAGAGTCTGTGAGAGTGTCTGAGTGTCTGTATGAGAGTGTCTGTGAGAGTCTGTGAGAAAGTATCTATGAGAGTCTGTAAGAGAGTGTCTCTGAGAGAGCGTCTGTGAGAGTGTGAGAGAGTGTCTGTGAGAGAGTGTCTGTGAGAGAGTGTCTGTGAGAGAGTGTCTGTGAGAGTCTGAGAGTCTGAGAGTATCTGTGAGAGTCTGTGAGAGAGTGTCTGAGAGTTTGTGAGTGTCTGTGAGAGAGTGTCTGTGAGAGTTTGTGAGAGAGTGTCTGTGAGAGAGTCTCTATGAGAGTCTGTAAGAGAGTGTCTCTGAGAGAGTGTCTGTGAGAGAGTGTGAGAGGCTGTGATAGAGTGTGTGAGAGAGTGTCTGTGAGAGTCTGCGAGAGTGTCTGTGAGAGTCTGAGAGAGTCTGTGAGAGAGTGTTTATGAGAGAGTGTCTCTGAGAGTCTGTGAGAGTGTCTGTGAGAATCTGTGAGAGAGAGTCTGTGAGTTAGTGTCTGTGAGAGAGTGTGAGAGAGTATCTGTGTGAGAGTGTCTCTGAGAGTCTGTGAGAGAGTGTCTGAGAGTCTGTGAGAGAGTGTCTGTGAGAGTCTGTGAGTGAGTGTCCGTGAGTCTGTGAGAGAGTTTATGTGAGAGTTTCTGTGAGAGAGTGTCTGTGAGAGAGTGTCTTTGAGAGTCTGTGAGAATGTCTTTAAGAGGCTGTGAGAGCCTTTGAGAGAGTGTCTGAGTCTGAGACAGTTTCCGTGAGAGAGTGTCTGTTAGAGTGTCTCTGAGAGTGTCTTTAAGAGGCTGTGAGAGTCTTTGAGAGAGTGTCTAAGTCTGAGAGAGTGTCTGTGAGAGGCTGTGAGAGAGTGTCTGTGAGAGTGTCTTTAAGAGGCTGTGAGAGTCTTTGAGAGAGTGTCTGAGTCTGAGAGAGTGTCTGTGAGAGGCTGTGAGAGAGTGTCTGTGAGAGTGTGTGTGAGAGAGTGTCTGTGAGAGTGAGTCAGTGAGAGAGTCTGTGAGAGTCTGTGAGAGAGTCTGTGAGAGAGTGTCTGTGAGGGAGTGTCTATCAGAGTCTGTGAGAGTGTCTGTGAGAGTCTGTAAGAGAGTGTGAGAGTCTGCAAGAGAATGCTTGTGAGAGTGTCTGTGAGAGAGTCTGTGAGAGAGTGTCTGTGATAGAGTGTCTGCGAGAGAGTATCTGTGAGAGTCTGTGAGAGTCTGTAAGAGAGTGTGAGAGTCTGCGAGAGAGTGCTTGTGAGAGAGTGCCTGTGAGAGAGTCTGTGAGAGAGTATCTGAGCATCTGTGAGAGATTGTCTGTGAGAGAGTCTGTGAGAGTGTGAGAGAGTGTCTGTGAGAGAGTGTCTGAGAGTGTCTTTGAGAGTGTGTCTGTGAGATAGTGTCTGTGAGAGAGTGTCTGTGAGAGAGTGTCTGTGAGAATCTGTGAGAGATTGTGAGAGTGTGAGAGTCTGTGAGAGTGTCTGTGAGAGAGTATCTGTGAGAGTGTCTGTGAGAGAGTTTCTGTGAGAGTGTCTGTGAGACAATGTCTGTGAAAGAGTGTCTGTGAGAGTTTGTGTGAAAGTGTCTGTGATAGAGTTTCTGTGAGAGAGTGTCTTTGAGAGTCTGTGAGAGTGTGTCTGAGAATCTGTGAGAGAGTGTCTGTGAGATTCTGTGAGAGAGTCTGTGAGAGTCTGTGAGAGAATGTCTGTGACAGAGTCTGTGAGAGAGTGTCTATGAGCATCTTTGAGAGTGTCTGTGAGAGTCTAAGAGAGTCTTAGAGTCTGCGAGAGAGTGCTTGTGAGAGAGTGTCTGTGAGAGACTCTGTGAGAGAGTGTCTGTTAGAGAGTGTCTGTGAGAATCTGTGAGAGAGTGTCTGTGGGAGTCTGTGAGAGAGTATCTGTGAGAGTCTGTTATAGAGTCTGTGAGAGTCTAAGAGAGTGTGAGAGAGTGTCTGCGAGAGAGTGTCTGAGAGTCTGTGAGAGTGTCTGTGAGAGAGTATCTGTGAGAGTGTCTGTGAGAGAGTATCTGTGAGAGTCTGTGAGAGAGTGTCTGTGAGAGCATGTCTGTGAGGGTGTATCTGTGAGAGAGTGTCTGTGAGAGTCTGTGAGTGAGTGTCTGTGAGAGAGTGCCTGTGAGAGTCTGTGATAGATTGTGAGAGTGTCTATAAGAGTCTGTGAGATAGTGTCTGTGAGAGTGTCTGTGAGAGAGTAACCATGAGAGTCTGTGAGAAAATGTCTGTGAGAGAGTGTCTGTGAGAGAATGTCTGTGAGAGAGTACCTATGAGAGAGTGTCTGTGAGAGTCTGTGAGAGAGTGTCTGTGAGAGTCTGTGAGAATGCCTGTGAGAGTCTGTCTTTGAAAGTCTGTGGAAGTCTGTGAGAGAGTGTCTGTGAGAGAGTCTGTAAGAGTCTTTGAGAGAATGTCATAGTCTGTGAGTCTTTAAGAGAGTGTCTGTGAGAGAGAGACTGTGAGATAATGTGAGAGAGTATCTGAGAGTGTCTATGAGAGAGTGTCTGTGAGAGTCTGTGAGAAAGTGTCTGTGATAGTCTGTGAGAGAGTGTCTGTGAGAGTGTCTGTGAGAGAGTGTCTGAGTGTCTGAGTGTCTGTGAGAGAGTGTCTGTGAGAATATGTGAGAGAGTTTCTGTTAGAGAGTGTCTGTGAGAGAGTGTCTGAGAGTGTGTAAGTGTCTGTGAGAGAGTGTCTATGAGAGACTGTCTGTGAGAGTCTGTGAGTGTCTGTGACAGAGTGTCTGTGAGTGTCTGTGAGAAAGAATCTGTGAGAGTCTATAAGAGAGTGTCTCTGAGAGAGTGAGTCTGTGATAGAGTGTCTGTGAGAGTCTGCGAGAGTGTCTGTGAGAGTCTGATAGAGTCTGGGAGAGAGTGTCTGTGAGAGAGTGTCTGTGAGAGTCTGTAAGAGAGTGTCTGTTTGAGTCTGTGAGAGTGTCTGTGAGAGAGTGTGAGAGAGTATCTGTGAGAGAGTGTTAGAGTATCTGTGAGCATCTGTGAGAGAGTGTCTGAGAGTCTGTGAGAGAGTGTCTATGAGAGTCTGTGAGAGAGTGTCTGTGAGTCTGTGAGAGAGTGTCTGTGAGAGTGTCTGTGATAGAGTGTCTGTGAGAATCTGAGAGAGAGTGTCTGTGAGTGTCTGTAAGAGTGTCTGTGAGAGGCAGTGAGAGAGTGTCTGAGAGAGTGTCTGTGATAGTGTCTGTGAGAGAGTGTCTGTGAGTGTGTGAGAGAGTGTCTGTGAGAGTGTCTGTGAGAGAGTGTCTGTGAGAATCTGTGAGAGAGTGTCTGTGAGTCTGTGAGAGATTCTGTGAGAATCTGTGAGAGAGTGTCTGTGAGAGAGTCTGTGAGAGAGTGTCTGTGAGAGAGTATCTGTGAGCATCTGTGAGTGTCTGTGAGAGTCTAAGAGAGTATTAGAGTCTGCGAGAGAGTGCTTGTGAGAGTGTCTCTGAGAGACTCTGTGAGAGAGTGTCTGTGAGAGTGTCTGTGAGAGAGTGACTATGAGAGTCTGTGAGAGAGTGTCCATGAGAATCTGTGAGAGAGTGTCTGTCGGAGTCTGTGAGAGTGTGAGAGAGCGTCTGCAAGAGAGTGTCTGAAAGTCTGTGAGAGAGTCTGTGAGAGTCTGTGAGAGAGTGTCTGTGAGAGCGTGTCTGTGAGAGTGTATCTGTGAGAGAGTGTCCGTGAGAGTCTGTGAGAGAGTGTCTGTGAGAGAGTGTCTGTGAGAGTCTGTGAGAGATTGTGAGAGAGTGTCTGCAAGAGACTGTGTGAGAGTGTCTGTGAGAGAGTGTCTGTGAGAGTCTGTGAGAGAGTAACCGTGAGAGTCTGTGAGAAAATGTCTGTGAGAGAGTGTCTGTGAGAGAGTACCTGTGAGAGAGTATCTGTGAGAGTCTATGAGAGAGTGTCTGTGAGATTCTGTGAGAGAGTCTGTGAGAGTGTGTGAGAGAGTGTCTGTGACAGAGTCTGTGAGAGAGTGTCTGTGAGAGAGTGACTGTGAGAGAGTGTCTATGAGCATCTTTGAGAGTGTCTGTGAGAGTCTGAGAGTCTGCGAGAGAGTGCTTGTGAGAGAGTGTCTGTGAGAGACTCTGTGAGAGAGTGTCTATTAGAGAGTATCTGTGAGAATCTGTGAGAGAGTGTCTGTGGGAGTCTGTGAGAGAGTATCTGTGAGAGTCTGTGAGAGAGTGTCTGTGAGAGCGTGTCTGTGAGGGTGTATCTGTGAGAGAGTGTCTGTGAGAGTCTGTGAGTGAGTGTCTGTGAGAGAGTGCCTGTGAGAGTCTGTGATAGATTGTGAGAGTATCTATAAGAGTCTGTGAGATAGTGTCTGTGAGAGTGTCTGTGAGAGAGTAACCATGAGAGTCTGTGAGAAAATGTCTGTGAGAGAGTTTCTGTGAGAGAATGTCTGTGAGAGAGTACCTATGAGAGAGTGTCTGTGAGAGTCTGTGAGAGAGTGTCTGTGAGAGTCTGTGAGAATGCCTGTGAGAGTCTGTCTTTGAGAGTCTGTGGAAGTCTGTGAGAGAGTGTCTGTGAGAGAGTCTGTAAGAGTCTTTGAGAGAATGTCATAGTCTGTGAGTCTTTAAGAGAGTGTCTGTGAGAGAGAGACTGTGAGATAATGTGAGAGAGTGTCTGAGAGTGTCTATGAGAGAGTGTCTGTGAGAGTCTGTGAGAAAGTGTCTGTGATAGTCTGTGAGAGAGTGTCTGTGAGAGTGTCTGTGAGAGAGTGTCTGAGTGTCTGAGTGTCTGTGAGAGAGTGTCTGTGAGAATCTGTGAGAGAGTTTCTGTTAGAGAGTGTCTGTGAGAGAGTGTCTGAGAGTGTGTAAGTGTCTGTGAGAGAGTGTCTATGAGAGACTGTCTGTGAGAGTCTGTGAGTGTCTGTGACAGAGTGTCTGTGAGTGTCTGTGAGAAAGAATCTGTGAGAGTCTATAAGAGAGTGTCTCTGAGAGAGTGAGTCTGTGATAGAGTGTCTGTGAGAGTCTGCGAGAGTGTCTGTGAGAGTCTGATAGAGTCTGTGAGAGAGTGTCTGTGAGAGAGTGTCTGTGAGAGTCTGTAAGAGAGTGTCTGTTTGAGTCTGTGAGAGTGTCTGTGAGAGAGTGTGAGAGAGTATCTGTGAGAGAGTGTTAGAGTATCTGTGAGCATCTGTGAGAGAGTGTCTGAGAGTCTGTGAGAGAGTGTCTATGAGAGTCTGTGAGAGAGTGTCTGTGAGTCTGTGAGAGAGTGTCTGTGAGAGTGTCTGTGATAGAGTGTCTGTGAGAATCTGAGAGAGAGTGTCTGTGAGTGTCTGTAAGAGTGTCTGTGAGAGGCAGTGAGAGAGTGTCTGAGAGAGTGTCTGTGATAGTGTCTGTGAGAGAGTGTCTGTGAGTGTGTGAGAGAGTGTCTGTGAGAGTGTCTGTGAGAGAGTGTCTGTGAGAATCTGTGAGAGAGTGTCTGTGAGTCTGTGAGAGATTCTGTGAGAATCTGTGAGAGAGTGTCTGTGAGAGAGTCTGTGAGAGAGTGTCTGTGAGAGAGTATCTGTGAGCATCTGTGAGTGTCTGTGAGAGTCTAAGAGAGTATTAGAGTCTGCGAGAGAGTGCTTGTGAGAGTGTCTCTGAGAGACTCTGTGAGAGAGTGTCTGTGAGAGTGTCTGTGAGAGAGTGACTATGAGAGTCTGTGAGAGAGTGTCCATGAGAATCTGTGAGAGAGTGTCTGTCGGAGTCTGTGAGAGTGTGAGAGAGCGTCTGCAAGAGAGTGTCTGAAAGTCTGTGAGAGAGTCTGTGAGAGTCTGTGAGAGAGTGTCTGTGAGAGCGTGTCTGTGAGAGTGTATCTGTGAGAGAGTGTCCGTGAGAGTCTGTGAGAGAGTGTCTGTGAGAGAGTGTCTGTGAGAGTCTGTGAGAGATTGTGAGAGAGTGTCTGCAAGAGACTGTGTGAGAGTGTCTGTGAGAGAGTGTCTGTGAGAGTCTGTGAGAGAGTAACCGTGAGAGTCTGTGAGAAAATGTCTGTGAGAGAGTGTCTGTGAGAGAGTGTCTGTGAGAGAGTACCTGTGAGAGAGTATCTGTGAGAGTCTATGAGAGAGTGTCTGTGAGAGTCTGTGAGAGTGCCTGTGAGAGTCTGTCTTTGAGAGTCTGTGGAAGTCTGTGAGAGAGTGTCTGTGAGAGTCTGTGACAGTCTGTGAGAGTCTTTGAGAGAATGTCAGTGTCTGTGAGAGTCTTTGAGAGAGTGTCTGTGAGAGAAAGTCTGTGAGATAATGTGAGAGAGTGTCTGAGAGTGTCTGTGAGAGAGTGTCTATGAGAGAGTGTCTGTGAGAGTGTGTGAGAAAGTGTATGTGAGAGTCTGTGAGAGTGTCTGTGAGAGAGTGTCTGAGAGTCAGTGAGAGAGTGTCTATGAGAGTCTGTGAGTGAGTGTCTGTGAGTCTGTGAGAGAGTGTCTGTGAGAGTGTCTGTGAGAGAGTGTCTGTGAGAGAGTGTCTTTGAGAGTCTGTGAGAATGTCTTTAAGAGGCTGTGAGAGTCTTTGAGAGAGTGTCTGAGTCTGAGACAGTGTCTGTGAGAGGCTGTGAGAGAGTGTCTGTGAGAGTGTCTTTAAGAGGCTGTGAGAGTCTTTGAGAGAGTGTCTGAGTCTGAGAGAGTGTCTGTGAGAGGCTGTGAGAGAGTGTCTGTGAGAGTGTGTGTGAGAGAGTGTCTGTGAGAGTGAGTCAGTGAGAGAGTCTGTGAGAGTCTGTGAGAGAGTCTGTGAGAGAGTGTCTGTGAGGGAGTGTCTGTCAGAGTCTGTGAGAGTGTCTGTGAGAGTCTGTAAGAGAGTGTGAGAGTCTGCAAGAGAATGCTTGTGAGAGTGTCTGTGAGAGAGTCTGTGAGAGAGTGTCTGTGATAGAGTGTCTGCGAGAGAGTATCTGTGAGAGTCTGTGAGAGTCTGTAAGAGAGTGTGAGAGTCTGCGAGAGAGTGCTTGTGAGAGAGTGCCTGTGAGAGAGTCTGTGAGAGAGTGTCTGAGAGTCTGTGAGAGTGTCTGTGAGAGTCTGAGAGAGTCAGAGAGAGTGTCTGTGAGAGAGTATCTGAGCGTCTGTGAGAGATTGTCTGTGAGAGAGTCTGTGAAAGTGTGAGAGAGTGTCTGTGAGAGAGTGTCTGAGAGTGTGTCTGTGAGATAGTGTCTGTGAGAGTGTCTGTGAGAGAGTGTCTGTGAGAATGTGTGAGAGATTGTGAGAGAGTGTGAGAGTCTGTGAGAGAGTATCTGTGAGAGTGTCTGTGAGAGAGTTTCCATGAGAGTGTCTGTGAGACAGTGTCTGTGAAAGAGTGTCTGTTAGAGTCTGTGTGAAAGTGTCTGTGATAGAGTTTCTGTGAGAGAGTGTCTTTGAGAGTCTGTGAGAGTGTGTCTGAGAATCTGTGAGAGAGTGTCTGTGAGATTCTGTGAGAGAGTCTGTGAGAGTGTGTGAGAGAGTGTCTGTGACAGAGTCTGTGAGAGAGTGTCTGTGAGAGAGTGTCTGTGAGAGAGTGTCTATGAGCATCTTTGAGAGTGTCTGTGAGAGTCTGAGAGTCTGCGAGAGAGTGCTTGTGAGAGAGTGTCTGTGAGAGACTCTGTGAGAGAGTGTCTGTTAGAGAGTATCTGTGAGAATCTGTGAGAGAGTATCTGTGGGAGTCTGTGAGAGAGTATCTGTGAGAGTCTGTGAGAGAGTGTCTGTGAGAGCATGTCTGTGAGGGTGTATCTGTGAGAGAGTGTCTGTGAGAGTCTGTGAGTGAGTGTCTGTGAGAGAGTGCCTGTGAGAGTCTGTGATAGATTGTGAGAGTGTCTATAAGAGTCTGTGAGATAGTGTCTGTGAGAGTGTCTGTGAGAGAGTAACCATGAGAGTCTGTGAGAAAATGTCTGTGAGAGAGTGTCTGTGAGAGAATGTCTGTGAGAGAGTACCTATGAGAGAGTGTCTGTGAGAGTCTGTGAGAGAGTGTCTGTGAGAGTCTGTGAGAATGCCTGTGAGAGTCTGTCTTTGAGAGTCTGTGGAAGTCTGTGAGAGAGTGTCTGTGAGAGAGTCTGTAAGAGTCTTTGAGAGAATGTCATAGTCTGTGAGTCTTTAAGAGAGTGTCTGTGAGAGAGAGACTGTGAGATAATGTGAGAGAGTATCTGAGAGTGTCTATGAGAGAGTGTCTGTGAGAGTCTGTGAGAAAGTGTCTGTGATAGTCTGTGAGAGAGTGTCTGTGAGAGTGTCTGTGAGAGAGTGTCTGAGTGTCTGAGTGTCTGTGAGAGAGTGTCTGTGAGAATATGTGAGAGAGTTTCTGTTAGAGAGTGTCTGTGAGAGAGTGTCTGAGAGTGTGTAAGTGTCTGTGAGAGAGTGTCTATGAGAGACTGTCTATGAGAGTCTGTGAGTGTCTGTGACAGAGTGTCTGTGAGTGTCTGTGAGAAAGAATCTGTGAGAGTCTATAAGAGAGTGTCTCTGAGAGAGTGAGTCTGTGATAGAGTGTCTGTGAGAGTCTGCGAGAGTGTCTGTGAGAGTCTGATAGAGTCTGGGAGAGAGTGTCTGTGAGAGAGTGTCTATGAGAGTCTGTAAGAGAGTGTCTGTTTGAGTCTGTGAGAGTGTCTGTGAGAGAGTGTGAGAGAGTATCTGTGAGAGAGTGTTAGAGTATCTGTGAGCATCTGTGAGAGAGTGTCTGAGAGTCTGTGAGAGAGTGTCTATGAGAGTCTGTGAGAGAGTGTCTGTGAGTCTGTGAGAGAGTGTCTGTGAGAGTGTCTGTGATAGAGTGTCTGTGAGAATCTGAGAGAGAGTGTCTGTGAGTGTCTGTAAGAGTGTCTGTGAGAGGCAGTGAGAGAGTGTCTGAGAGAGTGTCTGTGATAGTGTCTGTGAGAGAGTGTCTGTGAGTGTGTGAGAGAGTGTCTGTGAGAGTGTCTGTGAGAGAGTGTCTGTGAGAATCTGTGAGAGAGTGTCTGTGAGTCTGTGAGAGATTCTGTGAGAATCTGTGAGAGAGTGTCTGTGAGAGAGTCTGTGAGAGAGTGTCTGTGAGAGAGTATCTGTGAGCATCTGTGAGTGTCTGTGAGAGTCTAAGAGAGTATTAGAGTCTGCGAGAGAGTGCTTGTGAGAGTGTCTCTGAGAGACTCTGTGAGAGAGTGTCTGTGAGAGTGTCTGTGAGAGAGTGACTATGAGAGTCTGTGAGAGAGTGTCCATGAGAATCTGTGAGAGAGTGTCTGTGGGAGTCTGTGAGAGTGTGAGAGAGCGTCTGCAAGAGAGTGTCTGAAAGTCTGTGAGAGAGTCTGTGAGAGTCTGTGAGAGAGTGTCTGTGAGAGCGTGTCTGTGAGAGTGTATCTGTGAGAGAGTGTCCGTGAGAGTCTGTGAGAGAGTGTCTGTGAGAGAGTGTCTGTGAGAGTCTGTGAGAGATTGTGAGAGAGTGTCTGCAAGAGACTGTGTGAGAGTGTCTGTGAGAGAGTGTCTGTGAGAGAGTAACCGTGAGAGTCTGTGAGAAAATGTCTGTGAGAGAGTGTCTGTGAGAGAGTGTCTGTGAGAGAATACCTGTGAGAGAGTATCTGTGAGAGTCTATGAGAGAGTGTCTGTGAGAGTCTGTGAGAGTGCCTGTGAGAGTCTGTCTTTGAGAGTCTGTGGAAGTCTGTGAGAGAGTGTCTGTGAGAGTCTGTGACAGTCTGTGAGAGTCTTTGAGAGAATGTCAGTGTCTGTGAGAGTCTTTGAGAGAGTGTCTGTGAGAGAAAGTCTGTGAGATAATGTGAGAGAGTGTCTGAGAGTGTCTGTGAGAGAGTGTCTATGAGAGAGTGTCTGTGAGAGTCTGTGAGAAAGTGTATGTGAGAGTCTGTGAGAGTGTCTGTGAGAGAGTGTGTGTGAGAGAGTGTCTGTGAGAAAGTGTCTGAGTGTCTTTGAGTGTCTGTGAGAGAGTGTCTGTGAGAATCTGTGAGAGAGTTTCTATGAGAGAGTGTCTGAGAGAGTCTGTGAGAGTGTCTGAGTGTCTGTGAGTGAGAGTCTGTGTGAGAGTGTCTGTGAGAGAGTGTCTGTGAGAGTCTGTGAGAGAGTAACCATGAGAGTCTGTGAGAAAATGTCTGTGAGAGAGTGTCTGTGAGAGAGTGTCTGTGAGAGAGTACCTGTGAGAGAGTGTCTGTGAGAGTCTATGAGAGAGTGTCTGTGAGAGTCTGTGAGAGTGCCTGTGAGAGTCTGTCTTTGAGAGTCTGTGGAAGTCTGTGAGAGAGTGTCTGTGAGAGTCTGTGAGAGTCTGTGAGAGTCTTTGAGAGAATATCAGTGTCTGTGAGAGTCTTTGAGAGAGTGTCTGTGAGAGAAAGTCTGTGAGATAATGTGAGAGAGTGTCTGAGAGTGTCTGTGAGAGAGTGTCTATGAGAGAGTGTCTGTGAGAGTCTGTGAGAAAGAGTATGTGAGAGTATGTGAGAGTGTCTGTGAGAGTCTGTGAGAGAGTGTCCTTGAGAAA
The DNA here is from genome assembly GCF_964204655.1 of Triturus cristatus. Taxonomy (NCBI): domain Eukaryota; kingdom Metazoa; phylum Chordata; class Amphibia; order Caudata; family Salamandridae; genus Triturus; species Triturus cristatus. The sequence continues at coordinate 1,187,606,814 of NC_140579.1, forward strand.
GTGTCTGAGTGTCTTTGAGTGTCTGTGAGACAGTGTCTGTGAGAATCTGTGAGAGAGTTTCTATGAGATAGTGTCTGAGAGAGTCTGTGAGAGTGTCTGAGTGTCTGTATGAGAGTGTCTGTGAGAGTCTGTGAGAAAGTATCTATGAGAGTCTGTAAGAGAGTGTCTCTGAGAGAGCGTCTGTGAGAGTGTGAGAGAGTGTCTGTGAGAGAGTGTCTGTGAGAGAGTGTCTGTGAGAGAGTGTCTGTGAGAGTCTGAGAGTCTGAGAGTATCTGTGAGAGTCTGTGAGAGAGTGTCTGAGAGTTTGTGAGTGTCTGTGAGAGAGTGTCTGTGAGAGTTTGTGAGAGAGTGTCTGTGAGAGAGTCTCTATGAGAATCTGTAAGAGAGTGTCTCTGAGAGAGTGTCTGTGAGAGAGTGTGAGAGGCTGTGATAGAGTGTGTGAGAGAGTGTCTGTGAGAGTCTGCGAGAGTGTCTGTGAGAGTCTGAGAGAGTCTGTGAGAGAGTGTTTATGAGAGAGTGTCTCTGAGAGTCTGTGAGAGTGTCTGTGAGAATCTGTGAGAGAGAGTCTGTGAGTTAGTGTCTGTGAGAGAGTGTGAGAGAGTATCTGTGTGAGAGTGTCTCTGAGAGTCTGTGAGAGAGTGTCTGAGAGTCTGTGAGAGAGTGTCTGTGAGAGTCTGTGAGTGAGTGTCCGTGAGTCTGTGAGAGAGTTTATGTGAGAGTTTCTGTGAGAGAGTGTCTGTGAGAGAGTGTCTTTGAGAGTCTGTGAGAATGTCTTTAAGAGGCTGTGAGAGCCTTTGAGAGAGTGTCTGAGTCTGAGACAGTTTCCGTGAGAGAGTGTCTGTTAGAGTGTCTCTGAGAGTGTCTTTAAGAGGCTGTGAGAGTCTTTGAGAGAGTGTCTAAGTCTGAGAGAGTGTCTGTGAGAGGCTGTGAGAGAGTGTCTGTGAGAGTGTCTTTAAGAGGCTGTGAGAGTCTTTGAGAGAGTGTCTGAGTCTGAGAGAGTGTCTGTGAGAGGCTGTGAGAGAGTGTCTGTGAGAGTGTGTGTGAGAGAGTGTCTGTGAGAGTGAGTCAGTGAGAGAGTCTGTGAGAGTCTGTGAGAGAGTCTGTGAGAGAGTGTCTGTGAGGGAGTGTCTATCAGAGTCTGTGAGAGTGTCTGTGAGAGTCTGTAAGAGAGTGTGCGAGTCTGCAAGAGAATGCTTGTGAGAGTGTCTGTGAGAGAGTCTGTGAGAGAGTGTCTGTGATAGAGTGTCTGCGAGAGAGTATCTGTGAGAGTCTGTGAGAGTCTGTAAGAGAGTGTGAGAGTCTGCGAGAGAGTGCTTGTGAGAGAGTGCCTGTGAGAGAGTCTGTGAGAGAGTATCTGAGCATCTGTGAGAGATTGTCTGTGAGAGAGTCTGTGAGAGTGTGAGAGAGTGTCTGTGAGAGAGTGTCTGAGAGTGTCTTTGAGAGTGTGTCTGTGAGATAGTGTCTGTGAGAGAGTGTCTGTGAGAGAGTGTCTGTGAGAATCTGTGAGAGATTGTGAGAGTGTGAGAGTCTGTGAGAGTGTCTGTGAGAGAGTATCTGTGAGAGTGTCTGTGAGAGAGTTTCTGTGAGAGTGTCTGTGAGACAATGTCTGTGAAAGAGTGTCTGTGAGAGTTTGTGTGAAAGTGTCTGTGATAGAGTTTCTGTGAGAGAGTGTCTTTGAGAGTCTGTGAGAGTGTGTCTGAGAATCTGTGAGAGAGTGTCTGTGAGATTCTGTGAGAGAGTCTGTGAGAGTCTGTGAGAGAATGTCTGTGACAGAGTCTGTGAGAGAGTGTCTATGAGCATCTTTGAGAGTGTCTGTGAGAGTCTAAGAGAGTCTTAGAGTCTGCGAGAGAGTGCTTGTGAGAGAGTGTCTGTGAGAGACTCTGTGAGAGAGTGTCTGTTAGAGAGTGTCTGTGAGAATCTGTGAGAGAGTGTCTGTGGGAGTCTGTGAGAGAGTATCTGTGAGAGTCTGTTATAGAGTCTGTGAGAGTCTAAGAGAGTGTGAGAGAGTGTCTGCGAGAGAGTGTCTGAGAGTCTGTGAGAGTGTCTGTGAGAGAGTATCTGTGAGAGTGTCTGTGAGAGAGTATCTGTGAGAGTCTGTGAGAGAGTGTCTGTGAGAGCATGTCTGTGAGGGTGTATCTGTGAGAGAGTGTCTGTGAGAGTCTGTGAGTGAGTGTCTGTGAGAGAGTGCCTGTGAGAGTCTGTGATAGATTGTGAGAGTGTCTATAAGAGTCTGTGAGATAGTGTCTGTGAGAGTGTCTGTGAGAGAGTAACCATGAGAGTCTGTGAGAAAATGTCTGTGAGAGAGTGTCTGTGAGAGAATGTCTGTGAGAGAGTACCTATGAGAGAGTGTCTGTGAGAGTCTGTGAGAGAGTGTCTGTGAGAGTCTGTGAGAATGCCTGTGAGAGTCTGTCTTTGAAAGTCTGTGGAAGTCTGTGAGAGAGTGTCTGTGAGAGAGTCTGTAAGAGTCTTTGAGAGAATGTCATAGTCTGTGAGTCTTTAAGAGAGTGTCTGTGAGAGAGAGACTGTGAGATAATGTGAGAGAGTATCTGAGAGTGTCTATGAGAGAGTGTCTGTGAGAGTCTGTGAGAAAGTGTCTGTGATAGTCTGTGAGAGAGTGTCTGTGAGAGTGTCTGTGAGAGAGTGTCTGAGTGTCTGAGTGTCTGTGAGAGAGTGTCTGTGAGAATATGTGAGAGAGTTTCTGTTAGAGAGTGTCTGTGAGAGAGTGTCTGAGAGTGTGTAAGTGTCTGTGAGAGAGTGTCTATGAGAGACTGTCTGTGAGAGTCTGTGAGTGTCTGTGACAGAGTGTCTGTGAGTGTCTGTGAGAAAGAATCTGTGAGAGTCTATAAGAGAGTGTCTCTGAGAGAGTGAGTCTGTGATAGAGTGTCTGTGAGAGTCTGCGAGAGTGTCTGTGAGAGTCTGATAGAGTCTGGGAGAGAGTGTCTGTGAGAGAGTGTCTGTGAGAGTCTGTAAGAGAGTGTCTGTTTGAGTCTGTGAGAGTGTCTGTGAGAGAGTGTGAGAGAGTATCTGTGAGAGAGTGTTAGAGTATCTGTGAGCATCTGTGAGAGAGTGTCTGAGAGTCTGTGAGAGAGTGTCTATGAGAGTCTGTGAGAGAGTGTCTGTGAGTCTGTGAGAGAGTGTCTGTGAGAGTGTCTGTGATAGAGTGTCTGTGAGAATCTGAGAGAGAGTGTCTGTGAGTGTCTGTAAGAGTGTCTGTGAGAGGCAGTGAGAGAGTGTCTGAGAGAGTGTCTGTGATAGTGTCTGTGAGAGAGTGTCTGTGAGTGTGTGAGAGAGTGTCTGTGAGAGTGTCTGTGAGAGAGTGTCTGTGAGAATCTGTGAGAGAGTGTCTGTGAGTCTGTGAGAGATTCTGTGAGAATCTGTGAGAGAGTGTCTGTGAGAGAGTCTGTGAGAGAGTGTCTGTGAGAGAGTATCTGTGAGCATCTGTGAGTGTCTGTGAGAGTCTAAGAGAGTATTAGAGTCTGCGAGAGAGTGCTTGTGAGAGTGTCTCTGAGAGACTCTGTGAGAGAGTGTCTGTGAGAGTGTCTGTGAGAGAGTGACTATGAGAGTCTGTGAGAGAGTGTCCATGAGAATCTGTGAGAGAGTGTCTGTGGGAGTCTGTGAGAGTGTGAGAGAGCGTCTGCAAGAGAGTGTCTGAAAGTCTGTGAGAGAGTCTGTGAGAGTCTGTGAGAGAGTGTCTGTGAGAGCGTGTCTGTGAGAGTGTATCTGTGAGAGAGTGTCCGTGAGAGTCTGTGAGAGAGTGTCTGTGAGAGAGTGTCTGTGAGAGTCTGTGAGAGATTGTGAGAGAGTGTCTGCAAGAGACTGTGTGAGAGTGTCTGTGAGAGAGTGTCTGTGAGAGAGTAACCGTGAGAGTCTGTGAGAAAATGTCTGTGAGAGAGTGTCTGTGAGAGAGTGTCTGTGAGAGAATACCTGTGAGAGAGTATCTGTGAGAGTCTATGAGAGAGTGTCTGTGAGAGTCTGTGAGAGTGCCTGTGAGAGTCTGTCTTTGAGAGTCTGTGGAAGTCTGTGAGAGAGTGTCTGTGAGAGTCTGTGACAGTCTGTGAGAGTCTTTGAGAGAATGTCAGTGTCTGTGAGAGTCTTTGAGAGAGTGTCTGTGAGAGAAAGTCTGTGAGATAATGTGAGAGAGTGTCTGAGAGTGTCTGTGAGAGAGTGTCTATGAGAGAGTGTCTGTGAGAGTCTGTGAGAAAGTGTATGTGAGAGTCTGTGAGAGTGTCTGTGAGAGAGTGTGTGTGAGAGAGTGTCTGTGAGAAAGTGTCTGAGTGTCTTTGAGTGTCTGTGAGAGAGTGTCTGTGAGAATCTGTGAGAGAGTTTCTATGAGAGAGTGTCTGAGAGAGTCTGTGAGAGTGTCTGAGTGTCTGTGAGTGAGAGTCTGTGTGAGAGTGTCTGTGAGAGAGTGTCTGTGAGAGTCTGTGAGAGAGTAACCATGAGAGTCTGTGAGAAAATGTCTGTGAGAGAGTGTCTGTGAGAGAGTGTCTGTGAGAGAGTACCTGTGAGAGAGTGTCTGTGAGAGTCTATGAGAGAGTGTCTGTGAGAGTCTGTGAGAGTGCCTGTGAGAGTCTGTCTTTGAGAGTCTGTGGAAGTCTGTGAGAGAGTGTCTGTGAGAGTCTGTGAGAGTCTGTGAGAGTCTTTGAGAGAATATCAGTGTCTGTGAGAGTCTTTGAGAGAGTGTCTGTGAGAGAAAGTCTGTGAGATAATGTGAGAGAGTGTCTGAGAGTGTCTGTGAGAGAGTGTCTATGAGAGAGTGTCTGTGAGAGTCTGTGAGAAAGAGTATGTGAGAGTCTGTGAGAGTGTCTGTGAGAGTCTGTGAGAGAGTGTCCTTGAGAAAGTGTCTGAGTGTCTTTGAGTGTCTGTGAGACAGTGTCTGTGAGAATCTGTGAGAGAGTTTCTATGAGATAGTGTCTGAGAGAGTCTGTGAGAGTGTCTGAGTGTCTGTATGAGAGTGTCTGTGAGAGTCTGTGAGAAAGTATCTATGAGAGTCTGTAAGAGAGTGTCTCTGAGAGAGCGTCTGTGAGAGTGTGAGAGAGTGTCTGTGAGAGAGTGTCTGTGAGAGAGTGTCTGTGAGAGAGTGTCTGTGAGAGTCTGAGAGTCTGAGAGTATCTGTGAGAGTCTGTGAGAGAGTGTCTGAGAGTTTGTGAGTGTCTGTGAGAGAGTGTCTGTGAGAGTTTGTGAGAGAGTGTCTGTGAGAGTCTGTGAGAGAGTCTCTATGAGAGTCTGTAAGAGAGTGTCTCTGAGAGAGTGTCTGTGAGAGAGTGTGAGAGGCTGTGATAGAGTGTGTGAGAGAGTGTCTGTGAGAGTCTGCGAGAGTGTCTGTGAGAGTCTGAGAGAGTCTGTGAGAGAGTGTTTATGAGAGAGTGTCTCTGAGAGTCTGTGAGAGTGTCTGTGAGAATCTGTGAGAGAGAGTCTGTGAGTTAGTGTCTGTGAGAGAGTGTGAGAGAGTATCTGTGTGAGAGTGTCTCTGAGAGTCTGTGAGAGAGTGTCTGAGAGTCTGTGAGAGAGTGTCTGTGAGAGTCTGTGAGTGAGTGTCCGTGAGTCTGTGAGAGAGTTTATGTGAGAGTTTCTGTGAGAGAGTGTCTGTGAGAGAGTGTCTTTGAGAGTCTGTGAGAATGTCTTTAAGAGGCTGTGAGAGCCTTTGAGAGAGTGTCTGAGTCTGAGACAGTGTCCGTGAGAGAGTGTCTGTTAGAGTGTCTCTGAGAGTGTCTTTAAGAGGCTGTGAGAGTCTTTGAGAGAGTGTCTAAGTCTGAGAGAGTGTCTGTGAGAGGCTGTGAGAGAGTGTCTGTGAGAGTGTCTTTAAGAGGCTGTGAGAATCTTTGAGAGAGTGTCTGAGTCTGAGAGAGTGTCTGTGAGAGGCTGTGAGAGAGTGTCTGTGAGAGTGTGTGTGAGAGAGTGTCTGTGAGAGTGAGTCAGTGAGAGAGTCTGTGAGAGTCTGTGAGAGAGTCTGTGAGAGAGTGTCTGTGAGGGAGTGTCTATCAGAGTCTGTGAGAGTGTCTGTGAGAGTCTGTAAGAGAGTGTGAGAGTCTGCAAGAGAATGCTTGTGAGAGTGTCTGTGAGAGAGTCTGTGAGAGAGTGTCTGTGATAGAGTGTCTGCGAGAGAGTATCTGTGAGAGTCTGTGAGAGTCTGTAAGAGAGTGTGAGAGTCTGCGAGAGAGTGCTTGTGAGAGAGTGCCTGTGAGAGAGTCTGTGAGAGAGTATCTGAGCATCTGTGAGAGATTGTCTGTGAGAGAGTCTGTGAGAGTGTGAGAGAGTGTCTGTGAGAGAGTGTCTGAGAGTGTCTTTGAGAGTGTGTCTGTGAGATAGTGTCTGTGAGAGAGTGTCTGTGAGAGAGTGTCTGTGAGAATCTGTGAGAGATTGTGAGAGTGTGAGAGTCTGTGAGAGTGTCTGTGAGAGAGTATCTGTGAGAGTGTCTGTGAGAGAGTTTCTGTGAGAGTGTCTGTGAGACAATGTCTGTGAAAGAGTGTCTGTGAGAGTTTGTGTGAAAGTGTCTGTGATAGAGTTTCTGTGAGAGAGTGTCTTTGAGAGTCTGTGAGAGTGTGTCTGAGAATCTGTGAGAGAGTGTCTGTGAGATTCTGTGAGAGAGTCTGTGAGAGTCTGTGAGAGAATGTCTGTGACAGAGTCTGTGAGAGAGTGTCTATGAGCATCTTTGAGAGTGTCTGTGAGAGTCTAAGAGAGTCTTAGAGTCTGCGAGAGAGTGCTTGTGAGAGAGTGTCTGTGAGAGACTCTGTGAGAGAGTGTCTGTTAGAGAGTGTCTGTGAGAATCTGTGAGAGAGTGTCTGTGGGAGTCTGTGAGAGAGTATCTGTGAGAGTCTGTTATAGAGTCTGTGAGAGTCTAAGAGAGTGTGAGAGAGTGTCTGCGAGAGAGTGTCTGAGAGTCTGTGAGAGAGTGTCTGTGAGAGCGTGTCTCTGAGAGTGTATTTGTGAGAGAGTGTCCGTGAGATTCTGTGAGTGAGTGTCTGTGAGAGAGTAACCATGAGAGTCTGTGAGAAAATGTCTGTGAGAGAGTGTCTGTGAGAGCATGTCTGTGAGAGAGTACCTATGAGAGAGTGTCTGTGAGAGAGTGTCTGTAAGAGTCTGTGAGAATGCCTGTGAGAGTCTGTCTTTGAGAGTCTGTGGAAGTCTGTGAGAGAGTGTCTCTGAGAGAGTCTGTAAGAGTCTTTGAGAGAATGTCAGAGTCTGTGAGTCTTTAAGAGAGTGTCTGTGAGAGAAAGACTGTGAGATAATGTGAGAGAGTGTCTGAGAGTGTCTATGAGAGAGTGTCTGTGAGAGTCTGTGAGAAAGTGTCTGTGAGAGTCTGTGAGAGAGTGTCTGTGAGAGTGTCTGTGAGAGAGTGTCTGAGTGTCTGAGTGTCTGTGAGAGAGTGTCTGTGAGAATCTGTGAGAGAGTTTCTGTGAGAGAGTGTCTGTGAGAGAGTGTCTGAGAGTGCCTGAGTGTCTGTGAGAGAGTGTCTATGAGAGACTGTCTGTGAGAGACTGTGAGTGTCTGTGACAGAGTGTCTGTGAGAGTCTGTGAGAAAGTATCTGTGAGAGTCTATAAGAGAGTGTCTCTGAGAGTGTCTGTGAGAGAGTGAGAGTCTGTGATAGAGTGTCTGTGAGAGTCTGAGAGAGTGTCTATGAGAGTCTGATAGAGTCTGTGAGAGAGCGTCTGTGAGAGAGTGTCTGTGTGAGTCTGTGAGAGTGTCTGTGAGAGAGTGTGAGAGAGTATCTGTGAGAGAGTGTGAGAGTGTCTGTGAGCATCTGTGAGAGAGTGTCTGAGAGTCTGTGAGAGAGTGTCTATGAGAGTCTGTGAGAGAGTGTCTGTGAGTCTGTGAGAGAGTGTCTGTGAGAGTGTCTGTGATAGAGTGTCTGTGAGAATCTGAGAGAGAGTGTCTGTGAGTGTCTGTAAGAGTGTCTGTGAGAGGCAGTGAGAGAGTGTCTGAGAGAGTGTCTGTGATAGTGTCTGTGAGAGAGTGTCTGTGAGTGTATGAGAGAGTGTCTGTGAGAGTGTCTGTGAGAGAGTGTCTGTGAGAATCTGCGAGAGAGTGTCTGTGAGAGTCTGTGAGAGAGTCTGTGAGAGAGTCTGTGAGAGTGAGTCTGCGAGAGAGTGCTTGTGAGAGAGTGTCTGTGAGAGACTCTGTGAGAGAATGTCTGTGAGAATCTGTGAGAGAGTGTCTGTGGGAGTCTGTGAGAGAGTATCTGTGAGAGTCTGTGAGAGAGTCTGTGAGAGTCTGAGAGAGTGTCTGAGATTGTCTGAGTGTCTGTGAGAGAGTGTCTATGAGGGACTGTCTGTGAGAGTCTGTGAGTGTCTGTGACAGAGTTTCTGTGAGAGTCTGTGAGAAAGTATCTGTGAGAGTCTATAAGAGAGTGTCTCTGAGAGAGTGTCTGTTAGAGAGTGAGTCTGTGATAGAGTGTCTATGAGAGTCTGAGAGAGTGTCTGTGAGAGTCTGATAGAGTCTGTGAGAGAGTGTCTGTGAGAGAGTGTCTGTGAGAGTGTCTGTGAGAGAGTGTCTGAGTGTCTGAGTGTCTGTGAGAATCTGTGAGAGAGTTTCTGTGAGGGAGTGTCTGTGAGAGAGTGTCTGAGATTGTCTGAGTGTCTGTGAGAGAGTGTCTATGAGGGGCTGTCTGTGAGAGTCTGTGAGTGTCTGTGACAGAGTGTCTGTGAGAGTCTGTGAGAAAGTATCTGTGAGAGTCTTATAAGAGAGTGTCTCTGAGAGAGTGTCCATTAGAGAGTGAGAGTCTGTGATAGAGTGTCTGTGAGAGTCTGAGAGAGTGTCTGTGAGAGTCTGATAGAGTCTGTGAGAGAGTGTCTGTGAGAGAGTGTCTGTGAGAGTCTGTAAGAGAGTGTCTGTGTGAGTCTGTGAGAGTGTCTGTGAGAGAGAGTATCTGTGAGAGAGTGTGAAAGTGTCTGTGAGCATCTGTAAGAGAGTGTCTGAGAGTCTGTGAGAGAGTAACTATGAGAGTCTATGAGAGAGTGTCTGTGAGTCTGTGAGAGAGTGTCTGTGAGAGTGTCTGTGATAGAGTGTCTGTGAGAATCTGAGAGAGAGTGTCTGTGAGTGTCTGTAAGAGTGTATGTGAGAGGCTGTGAGAGAGTGTCTGAGAGAGTGTCTGTGATAGTGTCTGTGAGAGTCTGTGAGAGAGTGTCTGTGAGTCTGTGAGAGAGTGTCTGTGAGAGTGTCTGTGAGAGAGTGTCTGTGAGAATCTGTGAGAGAGTGTCTGGGAGTCTGTGAGAGAGTCTGTGAGAGTCTGTGAGAGAGCATCTGTGAGAGAGTCTGTGAGAGAGTGTCTGTGAGCATCTGTGAGTGTCTGTGAGTGTCTAAGAGAGTATTAGAGTCTGCGAGAGAGTGCTTGTGAGAGAGTGTCTGTGAGAGACTCTGTGAGAGAGTGTCTGTGAGAGAGTGACTATGAGAGTCTGTGAGAGAGTGTCCATGAGAATCTGTGATAGAGTGTCTGTGGGAGTCTATGAGAGTGTGAGAGAGCGTCTGCAAGAGAGTGCCTGAGAGTCTGTGAGAGAGTGTCTGTGAGAGCGTGTCTGTGAGAGTGTATCTGTGAGAGAGTGTCCGTGAGAGTTTGTGAGAGAGTGTCTGTGAGAGAGTGTCTTTGAGAGTCTGTGAGAGATTGTGAGAGAGTGTCTGTAAGAGTCTGTGTGAGAGTGTCTGTGAGAGAGTGTCTGTGAGAGTCTGTGAGAGAATAACTGTGAGAGTCTGTGAGAAAATGTCTGTGAGAGAGTGTCTGTGAGAGAGTGTCTGTGAGAGAGTACCTGTGAGAGAGTGTCTGTGAGAGAGTGTCTGTGAGAGTGCCTGTGAGAGTCTGTCTTCGAGAGTCTGTGGAAGTCTGTGAGAGAGTGTCTGTGAGAGTCTGTGAGAGTCTGTGACAGTCTTTGAGAGAATGTCAGTGTCTGTGAGAGTCTCTGAGAGAGTGTCTGTGAGAGAAAGTCTGTGAGATAATGTGAGAGAGTGTCTGAGAGTGTCTGTGAGAGAGTGTCTGTGAGAAAGTGTCTGAGTGTCTTTGAGTGTCTGTGAGAGAGTGTCTGTGAGAATCTGTGAGAGTTTCTATGAGAGAGTGTCTGTGAGAGAGTATCTGTGAGAGTCTGTGAGAGTGTCTGAGTGTCTGTGAGAGAGTGTCTATGAGAGAGTGTCTGTGAGAGTCTGTGAGTGTCTGTGAGAGTCTGTGAGAATGTATCCATGAGAGTCTGTAAGAGAGTGTCTCTGAGAGAGTGTCTGTGAGAGTCTGTGAGAGAGTGTCTGTGAGAGAGTGTCTGTGAGAGAGTGTCTGTGAGAGAGTGTCTGTGAGAGTCTGAGAGAGTGTCTGAGAGTCTGAGAGTGTCTGTGAGAATCTGTGAGAGAGTGTCTGCGAGTTTGTGAGTGTCTGTGAGAGAGTGTCTGTGAGAGTTTATGAGAGAGTGTCTGTGAGAGTCTGTGAGAGAGTCTCTATGAGAGTCTGTAAGAGAGTGTCTTTGAGAGAGTGTCTGTGAGAGAGTGTGAGAGGCTGTGACAGACTGTGTGAGAGTGTCTGTGAGAGTCTGAGAGAGTGTCTGTGAGAGTCTGAGAGAGTCTGTGAGAGAGTGTCTGTGAGAGTGTCTCTGAGAGTCTGTGAGAGTGTCTGTGAGAGTCTGTGAGAGAGTGTCTGTGAGTGAGTGTCTGTGAGAGAGAGTGAGAAAGTATCTGTGTGAGAGTGTCTGTGAGAGTCTGTGAGAGAGTGTCTGAGAGTCTGTGAGAGAGTGTCTGTGAGAGTCTGTGAGTGAGTGACTGAGAGTCTGTGAGAGAGTGTCTGTAAGAGTGTCTGTGAGAGAGTGTCTGTGGGAGAGTGTATGTGAGAGATTGTCTGTGAGAGTCTGTGAGAATGTCTTTAAGAGGCTGTGAGAGTCTTTGAGAGAGTGTCTGAGTCTGAGACAGTGTCTGTGAGAGAGTGTCTGTTAGAGTGTCTGTGAGAGTGTCTTTAAGAGGCTGTGAGAGTCTTTGAGAGAGTGTCTGAGTCTGAGAGAGTGTCTGTGAGAGGCTGTGAGAGTGTCTGTGAGACAGTTTCTGTGAGAGAGTGTCTGTGAGACAGTGTCTGTGAAAGAGTGTCTGTCAGAGTCTGTAAGTGAGAGTGAGAGTCTGCGAGAGAGTGCTTGTGAGAGAGTGTCTGTGAGAGAGTGTCTGTGAGAATGTCTGTGAGGGAGTGTCTGTGAGAGAGTGTCTGTGAGAGTGTGTGTGAGAGAGTGTCTGTAAGAGTCTGTGAGAGTGTCTGTGAGAGTCTGTGAGAGAGTGTCTGTGAAAGTCTGTGAGAGTCTGTGAGAGAGTCTGTGAGAGAGTGTCTGTGAGAGAGTGTCTGCAAGAGAGTCTCTGTGAGAGTGTGTGAGAGTGTCTATGAGAGTCTGTGAGAGAGTGTCTGTGAGAGCTGTGAGTGTCTGTGAGAGAGTGTGAGAGAGTGTCTATGAGAGTCTGTGAGAGAGTGTCTGAGAGTCTGTGAGAGAGTGTCTGTGAGAGTCTGTGGGAGTGTGTCGAAGTCTGTGAGAGAGTGTCTGTGAGAGTGTCTGTGAGAGAGTGTCTGTGAGAGAATGTCTGTGAGAGAGTGTCTGTGAGAGTGTCTGTGACAGAGTTTGTGAGAGAGTCTGTGAGAGAGAGTCTGTGAGAGAGTGTCTGTGAGAGAGTTTCTGTGAGAAAGTGTATGTGATAGAGTTTCTGTGAGAGAGTGTCTTTGAGAGTCTGTGAGAGATTGTGAGAGAGTGTCTGAGAGTCTGTGAGAGAGTGTCTGTGAGAGTCTGTGAGTGAGTGTCTGTGAGTCTGTGAGAGAGTGTCTGTGAGAGAGTGTCTGTGAGAGAGTGTATGTGAGAGATTGTCTGTGAGAGTGTCTGTGAGAGTCTGTGAGAATGTCTTTAAGAGGCTGTGAGAGTCTTTGAGAGAGTGTCTGAGTCTGAGACAGTGTCTGTGAGAGAGTGTCTGTTAGAGTGTCTGTGAGAGTGTCTTTAAGAGGCTGTGAGAGTCTTTGAGAGAGTGTCTGAGTCTGAGAGAGTGTCTGTGAGAGTCTGTGAGAGAGTGTCTGTGAGAGGGTCTGTGAGAGAGTCTATGAGAGAATGTCTGTGAGAGAGTGTCTGTGAGAGTGTCTGTGAGAGTGTCTGTGAGAGAGTTTCTGTGAGAGAGTGTCTGTGAGACAGTGTCTGTGAAAGAGTGTCTGTCAGAGTCTGTAAGTGAGTGTGATAGTCTGCGAGAGAGTGCTTTTGAGAGAGTATCTGTGAGAGAGTGTCTGTGAAGGAGTGTCTGTGAGAGAGTGTCTGTGAGAGTGTGTGTGAGAGAGTGTCTGTAAGAGTCTGTGAGAGAGTGTCTGTGAGAGTCTGTGAGAGAGTGTCTGTGAGACTCTGTGAGAGTCTCTGAGAGGGTCTGTGAGAGAGTGTCTGTGAGAGAGTGTCTGCAAGAGTGTGTCTGTGAGAGTATGTGTGAGAGTGTCTATTAGAGTCTGTGAGAGAGTGTCTGTGAGAGCTGTGAGAGTCTGTGAGAGAGTGTGAGAGAGTGTCTATGAGAGTCTGTGAGAGTATGTGAGAGTGTCTGTGAGAGAGAGTATCTGTGAGAGAGTGTGAGAGTGTCTGTGAGCATCTGTGAGAGAGTGTCTGAGAGTCTGTGAGAGAGTGTCTATGAGAGTCTGTGAGAGAGTGTCTGTGAGTCTGTGAGAGAGTGTCTGTGAGAGTGTCTGTGATAGAGTGTCTGTGAGAATCTGAGAGAGAGTGTCTGTGAGTGTCTGTAAGAGTGTCTGTGAGAGGCTGTGAGAGAGTGTCTGAGAGAGTGTCTGTGATAGTGTCTGTGAGAGTCTGTGAGAGAGTGTCTGTGAGTCTGTGAGAGAGTGTCTGTGAGAGTGTCTGTGAGAGAGTGTCTGTGAGAATCTGTGAGAGTGTGTCTGTGAGTCTGTGAGAGAGTCTGTGAGAGTCTGTGAGAGAGTGTGTGTGAGAGATTCTGTGAGAGAGTGTCTGTGAGAGAGTATCTGTGAGCAGCTGTGAGTGTCTGTGAGAGTCTAAGAGAGTATTAGAGTCTGCGAGAGAGTGCTTGTGAGAGAGTGTCTGTGAGAGACTCTGTGAGAGAGTGTCTGTGAGAGAGTGAATATGAGAGTCTGTGAGAGAGTGTCCATGAGAATCTGTGAGCGAGTGTCTGTGGGAGTCTGTGAGAGTGTGAGAGAGCGTCTGCAAGAGAGTGTCTGAGAGTCTGTGAGAGAGTCTGTGAGAGAGTGTCTGTGAGAGTCTGTGAGAGATTGTGAGAGTGTCTATAAGAGTCTGTGTGAGAGTGTCTGTGAGAGAGTGTTTTTGAGAGTCTGTGAGAGAGTAACCGTGAGTCTGTGAGAAAATGTCTGTGAGAGAGTGTCTGTGAGAGAGTGTCTGTGAGAGAGTACCTGTGAGAGAGTGTCTGTGAGAGTCTATGAGAGAGTGTCTGTGAGAGTCTGTGAGAGTGCCTGTGAGAGTCTGTCTTTGAGAGTCTGTGGAAGTCTGTGAGAGAGTGTCTGTGAGAGTCTGTGAGAGTCTGTGAGAGTCTTTGAGAGAATGTCAGTGTCTGTGAGAGTCTTTGAGAGAGTGTCTGTGAGAGAAAGTCTGTGAGATAATGTGAGAAAGTGTCTGAGAGTGTCTGTGAGAGAGTGTCTATGAGAGAGTGTCTGTGAGAGTCTGTGAGAAAGTGTATGTGAGAGTCTGTGAGAGTGTCTGTGAGAGTCTGTGAGAGAGTGTCTGTGAGAAAGTGTCTGAGTTTCTTTGAGTGTCTGTGAGACAGTGTCTGTGAGAATCTGTGAGAGAGTTTCTATGAGATAGTGTCTGAGAGAGTCTGTGAGAGTGTCTGAGTGTCTGTGAGTGAGTGTCTATGAGAGAGTGTCTGTGAGAGTATGTGAGAGTCTGTGAGTGTCTGTATGAGAGTGTCTGTGAGAGTCTGTGAGAAAGTATCTATGAGAGTCTGTAAGAGAGTGTCTCTGAGAGAGCGTCTGTGAGAGTGTGAGAGATTGTCTGTGAGAGTTGGTTCTGTGGCTAATATGAATAGATCTTCCAATCAAAACAGTGGGGACATGCAGGTTCAGCAGTTTCCAAACAGCCAGCTGGGTAATACTTTATCCCTCCATAATCGTTTTTCTGTTTTATCATCCTTGGAGGAAAACGACTGACTGTCTGAAACACCAGTGAAGTCGGCACAGCCAACAGTTTTATCCCTTAAAATTGCCACATGGAATATCGCCGGCATAAAAAATAAAAGTGGGATTGATGAATGGCTAACATCATTAAAATCTTTTGACATCATTGCCCTCCAAGAGACTTGGGATATATCGAACAGTTTTGCCTTGGAGGGCTATTCCCATTTTTTTGTTCCAGCAACGTGCAGTGTGGCAGGGAGGGCTAAGGGGGGTCTGCTGAGTCTATTCAAACTGGATTTGAAAGGGTCCCTATCACAGTGTATGTCGGGCTCTGAAAATTGCTTGGTTGTTGAATTATTAACCCTTGATAAGGTCAGGATTTTATTTGTAAATTTTTATAATACACACGCTAAGGAGTGTACTAGCCAAAACCTGGAAGTTTTGGACAAATTCTTGTCGGTCTATAGTGCTAATGTAAATTCTTTCGAATTAATACTATTAGTGGACTTTAATATACATCTGTGTACCCTCCCCTGTATTAGTCAAGAGGATGAAGGCCCCCCTCTTTCCTCACCGGTTCATCTAGAACATACCAGGTCTGGGGAGCTTTTGGAAATCTTTTTGGCTAGATGGAACCTATATGAATCCGGGTGTGGGAAGGGAATATATAGAGCCCCTACTTTTAAGGCAAAGGATACAGCTACTATAATTGATTATATTTTTGTTTCTTCTTTTTTGTTGCATAATGTGTTAAATTATTATACAGAGGTTTCAGTTTTTAGTGATCACAATCCCGTTGTACTAGCAGTAATGCAAACAGATTTAATCTCACTTAATAGAGCAAAAAATAGAGGGGGTGTAAATCTGAAGGCAAAAGACCAGAACCGACGGCTGAAATGGACTAAAATTGTGCCGGACATTTTCTTACGAGATGTGTTGTCCAAAGTAGAAGAAGAAGTCAAAATATGTTTAGAGAGCAGTACACAACCTACAGATATTCTAATGGCTTTTGAAAACATCTGTAAGGAATTGAACCAGGGTCTTCAGAACAAATCGAGTCAGAAGCCCGTGATGGGAAAAAGATGGTTTGACAAGGAATGCACGAAAGCACATGGAGTCTTATTAAAGGCTCTTAAAGCGACCCCTACGATTCGTGCTGATATAATCAGTGCAAGGTCTGTGTATAAAAAAACCATCTTAGAAAGAAAGAGGGTCTTGAAAGAAAATGCGCTGATTCAACTCCTTGAACCAGAAACTTTAAAAAAATAGCAGCTTATTCTGGAAAATAATAAATCAGCCATTTCTCTGTGATGATTCCAATAGCCCCTTGGAGGCAAATATCCCAGATGAAGACTGGATCAAATATTTTAGCCAGATATATTCAGCAACAATGAGTGTGGCTGCAAATGATGGGATCCAGGAAATTGACGTAGGGGCACCCTCTATTGGCGACACTGCTGTCACCTTTGATATAGTAGACGTTGAAAGGGCGATAGATCTAACTCAAAAAAATAAAGCCCCAGGACCTGACGGGGGGCCTGGGGATGTCTATAAAAGTGAGCCGAAATTTTGGGCAAACATTTTATGTAATGTTTTTAATGCTCTCTCTAATACAAGAATCCCAGAATCCTGGAAAAAATCCATCATTATTCCTGTTTTTAAAAAGGGTAATAGACAAGATCCTTCCTGTTACAGACCTATTTCCCTGATTGATACATCAGTGAAAATATTGGGACGGGTTATCTTAACAAATTGAATGAGTGGCTTACGGAGAAAGGGGTATTGTCAAATGCCCAGTATGGTTTTAGACCAAAAAGAAGCACAATAGACCAAGGGCTTAATTTGTATTTACTAGTTGAAAAATATACAAGGGCTAAAGAGGGTTCTATGTACCTGGCGTTCATGGACCTCTCGTCAGCGTTTGACCTGGTAAATCGCTCTAAACTATGGGAAATTTTGCTAGATATTGGTCTAGATAGGGCCCTTGTTAATCTATTAGCAGACCTACATACTGACTTAACAACTTCGATCAGAGTAACCTCAGAAGGGCG
This sequence comes from Triturus cristatus, assembly GCF_964204655.1. NCBI lineage: Eukaryota > Metazoa > Chordata > Amphibia > Caudata > Salamandridae > Triturus > Triturus cristatus. Next base: position 1,187,622,922 of record NC_140579.1, read on the forward strand.
CTGTACAAGTCACTTTAAGTCGGACAGGGGCGTGCGGCAGGGGTGCATTCTGGCGCCGCTATTATTTACCATTTACATAAACGCCCTGGACCCTATTCTCAAAGATGCAACCCTAGACATCCCACGCGTAGGAGATCTTGGTATTCCAGTTCTCTTATATGCCGATGACGCTGTTTTGCTCTCACGCACTGGGGTGGGTTTACAAAGATTATTGGATGCATTTGAGAAATTTATGGGATCATTGGACTTAAAGATTAATGCTAAAAAGTCCCAAATCATGATAATGGGCAAGAATAAAAAGAGTAAGATCTCAAAGACATTTGTTTGTGGGAAGCAAGAGCTGTGTAAGGTAGCTACTTTTCCTTACCTGGGGATTACATTTGATGAAAGAGGCACTTGGGGCCCCCAGATAAAAACTAGAAATATTGCCCTAGCAAGATCATCTTCAGCCCTACAGGGATTTGGTAAAAAACTAGGTGCTAGGCCAATAGCGTCGCTACTCAAAATCTATAAGGCAAAATGTCTTGCTGTTGCCACATATGGAAGTGCTATATGGGGCAATTGCAATTCTGACAGTATACAGATTACTGAAAATAAATTTTTGAGATCGATACTCTCTGTACCGCAGTCTTTTCCAACATATATTGTCCATACAGAACTGGGAATGGGTTACATTTCAGACCTGATTAGAGTAGCTCCGGTCGTGGCCTGGTTAAAAATATGGTTGAATCAAGAAATTCCCCTCAATGACATCATTTTAAAAGACTGTTTGCAGTTGGATAGAGCCACAAAAATACCGTGGCTAGTTTATATTAAAAATTGTTTTGTTAAATTGGGGAGAGTGGAGCTTTTTTCAGCCCCGGAAATGATCACTGCGAAAGACATTGGTCTTATTAAGAGGATGATGGGCGAGTTATTAAGCTCAGAAAGAGAAAGAGTTGAACTGGAGAAACCTTTGGTTCGGGGTAGCATCATTTTGAGTACCCACATAGGTACCGAACCTTATTTAACTATAGTAAATCTTCCTTTTCACCGGTTCCTTTTAACTCGTTTCAGGTTTAACATGATTCACCTAATACTTGGACACTTCCCATCCTGGTGTATCCCAGAAAACGCCAGTCCGTGTAAATGTGATAATTTTTCGATTCAGGATACCACACATTTCTTGATGTTCTGTGACTTTTACACTGCCCCAAGAAAGAAATACTTGCTTCCTATTTTAAGGGAGGCTGGGTTTATTCAAGTCAAGCCTGCTATCCTTTTTTTACAGCTTTTACAAACCCCCAGGATTATGTATCATGTAGCTAGTTTCCTGGTGGGGGCTATTAGGATTAAGAAAAGCAAGTCACCCAATAAGTAGATAAATATCAACCTATAATGGTTTTATTAACACTGTCAGCTGGATCTTGTTTCTTGGGGGATTCATGCATGTAAATGTAATTTTTAGATGGATGTAAATAGATGGTTTTATCTGACTGACCTCTTTTTTAATATTTTAAATGATTGAGTTGTTTAATGAAATAATGTCTTTTTATGAATTTGCATTGTATTGTTCCTATGTCTTTTTATGATATTTATTTATCGAAATAAAAGTACTTTGACTGACTGTGAGAGAGTGTCTGTGAGAGAGTGTCTGTGAGAGAGTGTCTGTGAGAGTCTGAGAATCTGAGAGTGTCTGTGAGTGTCTGTGAGAGAGTGTCTGTGAGAGTTTGTGAGAGAGTGTCTGTGAGAGTCTGTGAGAGAGTCTCTATGAGAGTCTGTAAGAGAGTGTCTCTGAGAGAGTGTCTGTGAGAGAGTGTGAGAGGCTGTGATAGAGTGTGTGAGAGAGTGTCTGTGAGAGTCTGCAAGAGTGTCTGTGAGAGTCTGAGAGAGTCTGTGAGAGAGTGTTTGTGAGAGAGTGTCTCTGAGAATCTGTGAGAGTGTCTGTGAGAATCTGTGAGAGAGTGTCTGTGAGTTAGTGTCTGTGAGAGAGTGTGAGAGAGTATCTGTGTGAGAGTGTCTGTGAGAGTCTGTGAGAGAGTGTCTGAGAGTCAGTGAGAGAGTGTCTGTGAGAGTCTGTGAGTGAGTGTCTGTGAGTCTGTGAGAGAGTGTCTGTGAGAGTGTCTGTGAGAGAGTGTCTGTGAGAGAGTGTCTTTGAGAGTCTGTGAGAATGTCTTTAAGAGGCTGTGAGAGTCTTTGAGAGAGTGTCTGAGTCTGAGACAGTGTCTGTGAGAGAGTGTCTGTTAGAGTGTCTCTGAGAGTGTCTTTAAGAGGCTGTGAGAGTCTTTGAGAGAGTGTCTGAGTCTGAGAGAGTGTCTGTGAGAGGCTGTGAGAGAGTGTCTGTGAGAGTGTATTTAAGAGGCTGTGAGAGTCTTTGAGAGAGTGTCTGAGTCTGAGAGAGTGTCTGTGAGAGGCTGTGAGAGAGTGTCTGTGAGAGTGTGTGTGAGAGAGTGTCTGTGAGAGTGAGTCAGTGAGAGAGTCTGTGAGAGTCTGTGAGAGAGTCTGTGAGAGAGTGTCTGTGAGGGAGTGTCTGTCAGAGTCTGTGAGAGTGTCTGTGAGAGTCTGTAAGAGAGTGTGAGAGTCTGCAAGAGAATGCTTGTGAGAGTGTCTGTGAGAGAGTCTGTGAGAGAGTGTCTGTGATAGAGTGTCTGCGAGAGAGTATCTGTGAGAGTCTGTGAGAGTCTGTAAGAGAGTGTGAGAGTCTGCGAGAGAGTGCTTGTGAGAGAGTGCCTGTGAGAGAGTCTGTGAGAGAGTGTCTGAGAGTCTGTGAGAGTGTCTGTGAGAGTCTGAGAGAGTCAGAGAGAGTGTCTGTGAGAGAGTATCTGAGCGTCTGTGAGAGATTGTCTGTGAGAGAGTCTGTGAGAGTGTGAGAGAGTGTCTGTGAGAGAGTGTCTGAGAGTGTGTCTGTGAGATAGTGTCTGTGAGAGTGTCTGTGAGAGAGTGTCTGTGAGAATGTGTGAGAGATTGTGAGAGAGTGTGAGAGTCTGTGATAGAGTATCTGTGAGAGTGTCTGTGAGAGAGTTTCCATGAGAGTGTCTGTGAGACAGTGTCTGTGAAAGAGTGTCTGTGAGAGTCTGTGTGAAAGTGTCTGTGATAGAGTTTCTGTGAGAGAGTGTCTTTGAGAGTCTGTGAGAGTGTGTCTGAGAATCTGTGAGAGAGTGTCTGTGAGATTCTGTGAGAGAGTCTGTGAGAGTGTGTGAGAGAGTGTCTGTGACAGAGTCTGTGAGAGAGTGTCTGTGAGAGAGTGTCTGTGAGAGAGTGTCTATGAGCATCTTTGAGAGTGTCTGTGAGAGTCTGAGAGTCTGTGAGAGACTCTGTGAGAGAGTGTCTGTTAGAGAGTATCTGTGAGAATCTGTGAGAGAGTGTCTGTGGGAGTCTGTGAGAGAGTATCTGTGAGAGTCTGTGAGAGAGTGTCTGTGAGAGCGTGTCTGTGAGGGTGTATCTGTGAGAGAGTGTCTGTGAGAGTCTGTGAGTGAGTGTCTGTGAGAGAGTGCCTGTGAGAGTCTGTGATAGATTGTGAGAGTGTCTATAAGAGTCTGTGAGATAGTGTCTGTGAGAGTGTCTGTGAGAGAGTAACCATGAGAGTCTGTGAGAAAATGTCTGTGAGAGAGTGTCTGTGAGAGAATGTCTGTGAGAGAGTACCTATGAGAGAGTGTCTGTGAGAGTCTGTGAGAGAGTGTCTGTGAGAGTCTGTGAGAATGCCTGTGAGAGTCTGTCTTTGAGAGTCTGTGGAAGTCTGTGAGAGAGTGTCTGTGAGAGAGTCTGTAAGAGTCTTTGAGAGAATGTCATAGTCTGTGAGTCTTTAAGAGAGTGTCTGTGAGAGAGAGACTGTGAGATAATGTGAGAGAGTGTCTGAGAGTGTCTATGAGAGAGTGTCTGTGAGAGTCTGTGAGAAAGTGTCTGTGATAGTCTGTGAGAGAGTGTCTGTGAGAGTGTCTGTGAGAGAGTGTCTGAGTGTCTGAGTGTCTGTGAGAGAGTGTCTGTGAGAATCTGTGAGAGAGTTTCTGTGAGAGAGTGTCTGTGAGAGAGTGTCTGAGAGTGTGTAAGTGTCTGTGAGAGAGTGTCTATGAGAGACTGTCTGTGAGAGTCTGTGAGTGTCTGTGACAGAGTGTCTGTGAGTGTCTGTGAGAAAGAATCTGTGAGAGTCTATAAGAGAGTGTCTCTGAGAGAGTGAGTCTGTGATAGAGTGTCTGTGAGAGTCTGCGAGAGTGTCTGTGAGAGTCTGATAGAGTCTGTGAGAGAGTGTCTGTGAGAGAGTGTCTGTGAGAGTCTGTAAGAGAGTGTCTGTTTCAGTCTGTGAGAGTGTCTGTGAGAGAGTGTGAGAGAGTATCTGTGAGAGAGTGTTAGAGTATCTGTGAGACATCTGTGAGAGAGTGTCTGAGAGTCTGTGAGAGAGTGTCTATGAGAGTCTGTGAGAGAGTGTCTGTGAGTCTGTGAGAGAGTGTCTGTGAGAGTGTCTGTGATAGAGTGTCTGTGAGAATCTGAGAGAGAGTGTCTGTGAGTGTCTGTAAGAGTGTCTGTGAGAGGCAGTGAGAGAGTGTCTGAGAGAGTGTCTGTGATAGTGTCTGTGAGAGAGTGTCTGTGAGTGTGTGAGAGAGTGTCTGTGAGAGTGTCTGTGAGAGAGTGTCTGTGAGAATCTGTGAGAGAGTGTCTGTGAGTCTGTGAGAGATTCTGTGAGAATCTGTGAGAGAGTGTCTGTGAGAGAGTCTGTGAGAGAGTGTCTGTGAGAGAGTATCTGTGAGCATCTGTGAGTGTCTGTGAGAGTCTAAGAGAGTATTAGAGTCTGCGAGAGAGTGCTTGTGAGAGTGTCTCTGAGAGACTCTGTGAGAGAGTGTCTGTGAGAGAGTGTCTGTGAGAGAGTGACTATGAGAGTCTGTGAGAGAGTGTCCATGAGAATCTGTGAGAGAGTGTCTGTGGGAGTCTGTGAGAGTGTGAGAGAGCGTCTGCAAGAGAGTGTCTGAAAGTCTGTGAGAGAGTCTGTGAGAGTCTGTGAGAGAGTGTCTGTGAGAGCGTGTCTGTGAGAGTGTATCTGTGAGAGAGTGTCCGTGAGAGTCTGTGAGAGAGTGTCTGTGAGAGAGTGTCTGTGAGAGTCTGTGAGAGATTGTGAGAGAGTGTCTGCAAGAGACTGTGTGAGAGTGTCTGTGAGAGAGTGTCTGTGAGAGTGTGTGAGAGAGTAACCGTGAGAGTCTGTGAGAAAATGTCTGTGAGAGAGTGTCTGTGAGAGAGTGTCTGTGAGAGAGTACCTGTGAGAGAGTATCTGTGAGAGTCTATGAGAGAGTGTCTGTGAGAGTCTGTGAGAGTGCCTGTGAGAGTCTGTCTTTGAGAGTCTGTGGAAGTCTGTGAGAGAGTGTCTGTGAGAGTCTGTGACAGTCTGTGAGAGTCTTTGAGAGAATGTCAGTGTCTGTGAGAGTCTTTGAGAGAGTGTCTGTGAGAGAAAGTCTGTGAGATAATGTGAGAGAGTGTCTGAGAGTGTCTGTGAGAGAGTGTCTATGAGAGAGTGTCTGTGAGAGTCTGTGAGAAAGTGTATGTGAGAGTCTGTGAGAGTGTCTGTGAGAGAGTGTCTGTGAGAGAGTGTCTGTGAGAAAGTGTCTGAGTGTCTTTGAGTGTCTGTGAGAGAGTGTCTGTGAGAATCTGTGAGAGAGTTTCTATGAGAGAGTGTCTGAGAGAGTCTGTGAGAGTGTCTGAGTGTCTGTGAGTGAGAGTCTGTGTGAGAGTGTCTGTGAGAGAGTGTCTGTGAGAGTCTGTGAGAGAGTAACCGTGAGAGTCTGTGAGAAAATGTCTGTGAGAGAGTGTCTGTGAGAGAGTGTCTGTGAGAGAGTACCTGTGAGAGAGTGTCTGTGAGAGTCTATGAGAGAGTGTCTGTGAGAGTCTGTGAGAGTGCCTGTGAGAGTCTGTCTTTGAGAGTCTGTGGAAGTCTGTGAGAGAGTGTCTGTGAGAGTCTGTGAGAGTCTGTGAGAGTCTTTGAGAGAATGTCAGTGTCTGTGAGAGTCTTTGAGAGAGTGTCTGTGAGAGAAAGTCTGTGAGATAATGTGAGAGAGTGTCTGAGAGTGTCTGTGAGAGAGTGTCTATGAGAGAGTGTCTGTGAGAGTCTGTGAGAAAGAGTATGTGAGAGTCTGTGAGAGTGTCTGTGAGATTCTGTGAGAGAGTGTCCTTGAGAAAGTGTCTGAGTGTCTTTGAGTGTCTGTGAGACAGTGTCTGTGAGAATCTGTGAGAGAGTTTCTATGAGATAGTGTCTGAGAGAGTCTGTGAGAGTGTCTGAGTGTCTGTATGAGAGTGTCTGTGAGAGTCTGTGAGAAAGTATCTATGAGAGTCTGTAAGAGAGTGTCTCTGAGAGAGCGTCTGTGAGAGTGTGAGAGAGTGTCTGTGAGAGAGTGTCTCTGAGAGAGTGTCTGTGAGAGAGTGTCTGTGAGAGTCTGAGAGTCTGAGAGTATCTGTGAGAGTCTGTGAGAGAGTGTCTGAGAGTTTGTGAGTGTCTGTGAGAGAGTGTCTGTGAGAGTTTGTGAGAGAGTGTCTGTGAGAGTCTGTGAGAGAGTCTCTATGAGAGTCTGTAAGAGAGTGTCTCCGAGAGAGTGTCTGTGAGAGAGTGTGAGAGGCTGTGATAGAGTGTGTGAGAGAGTGTCTGTGAGAGTCTGCGAGAGTGTCTGTGAGAGTCTGAGAGAGTCTGTGAGAGAGTGTTTGTGAGAGAGTGTCTCTGAGAGTCTGTGAGAGTGTCTGTGAGAATCTGTGAGAGAGAGTCTGTGAGTTAGTGTCTGTGAGAGAGTGTGAGAGAGTATCTGTGTGAGAGTGTCTCTGAGAGTCTGTGAGAGAGTGTCTGAGAGTCTGTGAGAGAGTGTCTGTGAGAGTCTGTGAGTGAGTGTCTGTGAGTCTGTGAGAGAGTTTCTGTGAGAGTTTCTGTGAGAGAGTGTCTGTGAGAGAGTGTCTTTGAGAGTCTGTGAGAATGTCTTTAAGAGGCTGTGAGAGCCTTTGAGAGAGTGTCTGAGTCTGAGACAGTGTCCGTAAGAGAGTGTCTGTTAGAGTGTCTCTGAGAGTGTCTTTAAGAGGCTGTGAGAGTCTTTGAGAGAGTGTCTGAGTCTGAGAGAGTGTCTGTGAGAGGCTGTGAGAGAGTGTCTGTGAGAGTGTCTTTAAGAGGCTGTGAGAGTCTTTGAGAGAGTGTCTGAGTCTGAGAGAGTGTCTGTGAGAGGCTGTGAGAGAGTGTCTGTGAGAGTGTGTGTGAGAGAGTGTCTGTGAGAGTGAGTCAGTGAGAGAGTCTGTGAGAGTCTGTGAGAGAGTCTGTGAGAGAGTGTCTGTGAGGGAGTGTCTATCAGAGTCTGTGAGAGTGTCTGTGAGAGTTTGTAAGAGAGTGTGAGAGTCTGCAAGAGAATGCTTGTGAGAGTGTCTGTGAGAGAGTCTGTGAGAGAGTGTCTGTGATAGAGTGTCTGCGAGAGAGTATCTGTGATAGAGTGACTATGAGAGTCTGTGAGAGAGTGTCTGTGAGAGTCTGTGAGAGATTGTCTGTGAGAAATTGTCTGTGAGAGAGTGTATGTGAGAGAGTGTCTGTGAGAGAGTGTCTGTGAGAGTCTGTGAGAGTCTGTAAGAGAGTGTGAGAGTCTGCGAGAGAGTGCTTGTGAGAGAGTGCCTGTGAGAGAGTCTGTGAGAGAGTATCTGAGCATCTGTGAGAGATTGTCTGTGAGAGAGTCTATGAGAATGTGAGAGAGTGTCTGTGAGAGAGTGTCTGAGAGTGTCTTTGAGAGTGTGTCTGTGAGATAGTGTCTGTGAGAGAGTGTCTGTGAGAGAGTGTCTGTGAGAATCTGTGAGAGATTGTGAGAGTGTGAGAGTCTGTGAGAGTGTCTGTGAGAGAGTATCTGTGAGAGTGTCTGTGAGAGAGTTTCTGTGAGAGTGTCTGTGAGACAGTGTCTGTGAAAGAGTGTCTGTGAGAGTTTGTGTGAAAGTGTCTGTGATAGAGTTTCTGTGAGAGAGTGTATTTGAGAGTCTGTGAGAGTGTGTCTGAGAATCTGTGAGAGAGTGTCTGTGAGATTCTGTGAGAGAGTCTGTGAGAGTCTGTGAGAGAATGTCTGTGACAGAGTCTGTGAGAGAGTGTCTATGAGCATCTTTGAGAGTGTCTGTGAGAGTCTAAGAGAGTCTTAGAGTCTGCGAGAGAGTGCTTGTGAGAGAGTGTCTGTGAGAGACTCTGTGAGAGAGTGTCTGTTAGAGAGTGTCTGTGAGAATCTGTGAGAGAGTGTCTGTGGGAGTCTGTGGGAGAGTATCTGTGAGAGTCTGTTATAGAGTCTGTGAGAGTCTAAGAGAGTGTGAGAGAGTGTCTGCGAGAGAGTGTCTGAGAGTCTGTGAGAGAGTGTCTGTGAGAGCGTGTCTCTGAGAGTGTATTTGTGAGAGAGTGTCCGTGAGATTCTGTGAGTGAGTGTCTGTGAGAGAGTGCCTGTGAGAGTCTGTGATAGATTGTGAGAGTGTCTATAAGAGTCTGTGAGAGAGTGTCTGTGAGAGAGTAACCATGAGAGTCTGTGAGAAAATGTCTGTGAGAGAGTGTCTGTGAGAGCATGTCTGTGAGAGAGTACCTATGAGAGAGTGTCTGTGAGAGAGTGTCTGTAAGAGTCTGTGAGAATGCCTGTGAGAGTCTGTCTTTGAGAGTCTGTGGAAGTCTGTGAGAGAGTGTCTCTGAGAGAGTCTGTAAGAGTCTTTGAGAGAATGTCAGAGTCTGTGAGTCTTTAAGAGAGTGTCTGTGAGAGAAAGACTGTGAGATAATGTGAGAGAGTGTCTGAGAGTGTCTATGAGAGAGTGTCTGTGAGAGTCTGTGAGAAAGTGTCTGTGAGAGTCTGTGAGAGAGTGTCTGTGAGAGTGTCTGTGAGAGAGTGTCTGAGTGTCTGAGTGTCTGTGAGAGAGTGTCTGTGAGAATCTGTGAGAGAGTTTCTGTGAGAGAGTGTCTGTGAGAGAGTGTCTGAGAGTGCCTGAGTGTCTGTGAGAGAGTGTCTATGAGAGACTGTCTGTGAGAGACTGTGAGTGTCTGTGACAGAGTGTCTGTGAGAGTCTGTGAGAAAGTATCTGTGAGAGTCTATAAGAGAGTGTCTCTGAGAGTGTCTGTGAGAGAGTGAGAGTCTGTGATAGAGTGTCTGTGAGAGTCTGAGAGAGTGTCTATGAGAGTCTGATAGAGTCTGTAAGAGAGCGTCTGTGAGAGAGTGTCTGTGTGAGTCTGTGAGAGTGTCTGTGAGAGAGTGTGAGAGAGTATCTGTGAGAGAGTGTGAGAGTGTCTGTGAGCATCTGTGAGAGAGTGTCTGAGAGTCTGTGAGAGAGTGTCTATGAGAGTCTGTGAGAGAAAGTCTGTGAGTCTGTGAGAGAGTGTCTGTGAGAGTGTCTGTGATAGAGTGTCTGTGAGAATCTGAGAGAGAGTGTCTGTGAGTGTCTGTAAGAGTGTCTGTGAGAGGCAGTGAGAGAGTGTCTGAGAGAGTGTCTGTGATAGTGTCTGTGAGAGAGTGTCTGTGAGTGTATGAGAGAGTGTCTGTGAGAGTGTATGTGAGAGAGTGTCTGTGAGAATCTGTGAGAGAGTGTCTGTGAGAGTCTGTGAGAGAGTCTGTGAGAGAGTCTGTGAGAGTGAGTCTGCGAGAGAGTGCTTGTGAGAGAGTGTCTGTGAGAGACTCTGTGAGAGAATGTCTGTGAGAATCTGTGAGAGAGTGTCTGTGGGAGTCTGTGAGAGAGTATCTGTGAGAGTCTGTGAGAGAGTCTGTGAGAGTCTGAGAGAGTGTCTGAGATTGTCTGAGTGTCTGTGAGAGAGTGTCTATGAGGGACTGTCTGTGAGAGTCTGTGAGTGTCTGTGACAGAGTTTCTGTGAGAGTCTGTGAGAAAGTATCTGTGAGAGTCTATAAGAGAGTGTCTCTGAGAGAGTGTCTGTTAGAGAGTGAGTCTGTGATAGAGTGTCTATGAGAGTCTGAGAGAGTGTCTGTGAGAGTCTGATAGAATCTGTGAGAGAGTGTCTGTGAGAGTGTCTGTGAGAGAGTGTCTGAGTGTCTGAGTGTCTGTGAGAATCTGTGAGAGAGTTTCTGTGAGAGAGTGTCTGTGAGAGAGTGTCTGAGATTGTCTGAGTGTCTGTGAGAGAGTGTCTATGATGGGCTGTCTGTGAGAGTCTGTGAGTGTCTGTGACAGAGTGTCTGTGAGAGTCTGTGAGAAAGTATCTGTGAGAGTCTTATAAGAGAGTGTCTCTGAGAGAGTGTCCATTAGAGAGTGAGAGTCTGTGATAGAGTGTCTGTGAGAGTCTGAGAGAGTGTCTGTGAGAGTCTGATAGAGTCTGTGAGAGAGTGTCTGTGAGAGAGTGTCTGTGAGAGTCTGTAAGAGAGTGTCTGTGTGAGTCTGTGAGAGTGTCTGTGAGAGAGAGTATCTGTGAGAGAGTGTGAAAGTGTCTGTGAGCATCTGTAAGAGAGTGTCTGAGAGTCTGTGAGAGAGTAACTATGAGAGTCTATGAGAGAGTGTCTGTGAGTCTGTGAGAGAGTGTCTGTGAGAGTGTCTGTGATAGAGTGTCTGTGAGAATCTGAGAGAGAGTGTCTGTGAGTGTCTGTAAGAGTGTATGTGAGAGGCTGTGAGAGAGTGTCTGAGAGAGTGTCTGTGATAGTGTCTGTGAGAGTCTGTGAGAGAGTGTCTGTGAGTCTGTGAGAGAGTGTCTGTGAGAGTGTCTGTGAGAGAGTGTCTGTGAGAATCTGTGAGAGAGTGTCTGGGAGTCTGTGAGAGAGTCTGTGAGAGTCTGTGAGAGAGCATCTGTGAGAGAGTCTGTGAGAGAGTGTCTGTGAGCATCTGTGAGTGTCTGTGAGTGTCTAAGAGAGTATTAGAGTCTGCGAGAGAGTGCTTGTGAGAGAGTGTCTGTGAGAGACTCTGTGAGAGAGTGTCTGTGAGAGAGTGACTATGAGAGTCTGTGAGAGAGTGTCCATGAGAATCTGTGATAGAGTGTCTGTGGGAGTCTATGAGAGTGTGAGAGAGTGTCTGCAAGAGAGTGCCTGAGAGTCTGTGAGAGAGTGTCTGTGAGAGCGTGTCTGTGAGAGTGTATCTGTGAGAGAGTGTCCGTGAGAGTTTGTGAGAGAGTGTCTGTGAGAGAGTGTCTTTGAGAGTCTGTGAGAGATTGTGAGAGAGTGTCTGTAAGAGTCTGTGTGAGAGTGTCTGTGAGAGAGTGTCTGTGAGAGTCTGTGAGAGAATAACTGTGAGAGTCTGTGAGAAAATGTCTGTGAGAGAGTGTCTGTGAGAGAGTGTCTGTGAGAGAGTACCTGTGAGAGAGTGTCTGTGAGAGAGTGTCTGTGAGAGTCTGTGAGAGTGCCTGTGAGAGTCTGTCTTCGAGAGTCTGTGGAAGTCTGTGAGAGAGTGTCTGTGAGAGTCTGTGAGAGTCTGTGAAAGTCTTTGAGAGAATGTCAGTGTCTGTGAGAGTCTCTGAGAGAGTGTCTGTGAGAGAAAGTCTGTGAGATAATGTGAGAGAGTGTCTGAGAGTCTGTGAGAGAGTGTCTGTGAGAGTGTCTGTGAGAGAGTGTCTGTGAGAGAGTGTCTTTGAGAGTCTCTGAGAATGTCTTTAAGAGGCTGTGAGAGTCTTTGAGAGTGTTTGAGTCTGAGACAGTGTCTGTGAGAGAGTGTCTGTTAGAGTGTCTCTGAGAGTGTCTTTAAGAGGCTGTGAGAGTCTTTGAGAGAGTGTCTGAGTCTGAGAGAGTGTCTGTGAGAGGCTGTGAGAGAGTGTCTGTGAGAGTGTCTTTAAGAGGCTGTGAGAGTCTTTGAGAGAGTGTCTGAGTCTGAGAGAGTGTCTATGAGAGGCTGTGAGAGAGTGTCTGTGAGAGTGTGTGTGAGAGAGTGTCTGTGAGAGTGAGTCAGTGAGAGAGTCTGTGAGAGTCTGTGAGAGAGTCTGTGAGAGAGTGTCTGTGAGGGAGTGTCTGTCAGAGTCTGTGAGAGTGTCTGTGAGAGTCTGTAAGAGAGTGTGAGAGTCTGCAAGAGAATGCTTGTGAGAGTGTCTGTGAGAGAGTCTGTGAGAGAGTGTCTGTGATAGAGTGTCTGCGAGAGAGTATCTGTGAGAGTCTGTGAGAGTCTGTAAGAGAGTGTGAGAGTCTGCGAGAGAGTGCTTGTGAGAGAGTGCCTGTGAGAGAGTCTGTGAGAGAGTGTCTGAGAGTCTGTGAGAGTGTCTGTGAGAGTCTGAGAGAGTCAGAGAGAGTGTCTGTGAGAGAGTATCCGAGCATCTGTGAGAGATTGTCTGTGAGAGAGTCTGTGAGAGTGTGAGAGAGTGTCTGTGAGAGAGTGTCTGAGAGTGTCTTTGAGAGTGTGTCTGTGAGATAGTGTCTGTGAGAGAGTGTCTGTGAGAGAGTGTATGTGAGAGAGTGTCTGTGAGAGAGTGTCTGTGAGAGTCTGTGAGAGTCTGTAGGAGAGTGTGAGAGTCTGTGAGAGATTGTCTGTGAGAAATTGTCTGTGAGAGAGTGTATGTGAGAGAGTGTCTGTGAGAGAGTGTCTGTGAGAGTCTGTGAGAGTCTGTAAGAGAGTGTGAGAGTCTGCGAAAGAGTGCTTGTGAGAGAGTGCCTGTGAGAGAGTCTGTGAGACAGTGTCTGAGAGTCTGTGAGAGTGTCTGTGAGAGTCTGAGAGAGTCAGAGAGAGTGTATGTGAGAGAGCATCTGAGCGTCTGTGAGAGATTGTCTGTGAGAGAGTCAGTGAGAGTGTGAGATAGTGTCTGTGAGAGAGTGTCTGAGAGTGTCTTTGAGAGTGTGTCTGTGAGATAGTGTCTGTGAGAGAGTGTCTGTGAGAGAGTGTCTGTGAGAATCTGTGAGAGATTGTGAGAGTGTGAGAGTCTGTGAGAGTGCCTGTGAGAGAGTATCTGTGAGAGTGTCTGTGAGAGAGTTTCTGTGAGAGTGTCTGTGAGACAGTGTCTGTGAAAGAGTGTCTGTGAGAGTTTGTGTGAAAGTGTCTGTGATAGAGTTTCTGTGAGAGAGTGTCTTTGAGAGTCTGTGAGAGTGTGTCTGAGAATCTGTGAGAGAGTGTCTGTGAGATTCTGTGAGAGAGTCTGTGAGAGTCTGTGAGAGAATGTCTGTGACAGAGTCTGTGAGAGAGTGTCTATGAGCATCTTTGAGAGTGTCTGTGAGAGTCTAAGAGAGTCTTAGATTCTGCGAGAGAGTGCTTGTGAGAGAGTGTCTGTGAGAGACTCTGTGAGAGAGTGTCTGTTAGAGAGTGTCTGTGAGAATCTGTGAGAGAGTGTCTGTGGGAGTCTGTGAGAGAGTATCTGTGAGAGTCTGTTATAGAGTCAGTGAGAGTCTAAGAGAGTGTGAGAGAGTGTCTGCGAGAGAGTGTCTGAGAGTCTGTGAGAGAGTGTCTGTGAGAGCGTGTCTGTGAGAGTGTATTTGTGAGAGAGTGTCTGTGAGAGTCTGTGAGTGAGTGTCTGTGAGAGAGTGCCTGTGAGAGTCTGTGATAGATTGTGAGAGTGTCTATAAGAGTCTGTGAGAGAGTGTCTGTGAGAGAGTAACCATGAGAGTCTGTGAGAAAATGTCTGTGAGAGAGTGTCTGTGAGAGCATGTCTGTGAGAGAGTACCTATGAGAGAGTGTCTGTGAAAGTCTGTGAGAGAGTGTCTGTAAGAGTCTGTGAGAATGCCTGTGAGAGTCTGTCTTTGAGAGTCTGTGGAAGTCTGTGAGAGAGTGTCTCTGAGAGAGTCTGTAAGAGTCTTTGAGAGAATGTCAGAGTCTGTGAGTCTTTAAGAGAGTGTCTGTGAGAGAGAGATTGTGAGATAATGTGAGAGTGTCTGAGAGTGTCTATGAGAGAGTGTCTGTGAGAGTCTGTGAGAAAGTGTCTGTGAGAGTCTGTGAGAGAGTGTTTGTGAGAGTGTCTGTGAGAGAGTGTCTGAGTGTATGAGTGTCTGTGAGAGAGTGTCTGTGAAAATCTGTGAGAGAGTTTCTGTGAGAGAGTGTCTGTGAGAGAGTGCCTGAGAGTGCCTGAGTGTCTGTGAGAGAGTGTCTATGAGAGACTGTCTGTGAGAGACTGTGAGTGTCTGTGACAGAGTGTCTGTGAGAGTCTGTGAGAAAGTATCTGTGAGAGTCTATAAGAGAGTGTCTCTGAGAGAGTGTCTGTGAGAGAGTGAGAGTCTGTGATAGAGTGTCTGTGAGAGTCTGAGAGAGTGTCTGGGAGAGTCTGATAGAGTCTGTGAGAGAGTGTCTGTGAGAGAGTGTCTGTGTGAGTCTGTGAGAGTGTCTGTGAGAGAGTGTGAGAGAGTATCTGTGAGAGAGTGTGAGAGTGTCTGTGAGCATCTGTGAGAGAGTGTCTAAGAGTCTGTGAGAGAGTGTCTATGAGAGTCTGTGAGAGAGTGTCTGTGAGTCTGTGAGAGAGTGTCTGTGAGAGTGTCTGTGATAGAGTGTCTGTGAGAATCTGAGAGAGAGTGTCTGTGAGTGTCTGTAAGAGTGTCTGTGAGAGGCAGTGAGAGAGTGTCTGAGAGAGTGTCTGTGATAGTGTCTGTGAGAGAGTGTCTGTGAGTGTGTGAGAGAGTGTCTATGAGAGTGTCTGTGAGAGAGTGTCTGTGAGAATCTGTAAGAGAGTGTCTGTGAGAGTCTGTGAGAGAGTCTGTGAGAGAGTCTGTGAGAGTGAGTCTGCGAGAGAGTACTTGTGAGAGAGTGTCTGTGAGAGACTCTGTGAGAGAATGTCTGTGAGAATCTGTGAGAGAGTGTCTGTGGGAGTCTGTGAGAGAGTATCTGTGAGAGTCTGTGAGAGAGTCTGTGAGAGTCTGAGAGAGTGTCTGAGATTATATGAGTGTCTGTGAGAGAGTGTCTATGAGGGACTGTCTGTGAGAGTCTGTGAGTGTCTGTGACAGAGTGTCTGTGAGAGTCTGTGAGAAAGTATCTGTGAGAGTCTATAAGAGAGTGTCTCTGAGAGAGTGTCTGTTAGAGAGTGAGAGTCTGTGATAGAGTGTCTATGAGAGTCTGAGAGAGTGTCTGTGAGAGTCTGATAGAGTCTGTGAGAGAGTGTCTGTGAGAGAGTGTCTGTGAGAGTGTCTGTGAGAGAGTGTCTGAGTGTCTGAGTGTCTGTGAGAGAGTGTCTGTGAGAATCTGTGAGAGAGTTTCTGTGAGAGAGTGTCTGTGAGAGAGTGTCTGAGATTGTCTGAGTGTCTGTGAGAGAGTGTCTATGAGGGGCTGTCTGTGAGAGTCTGTGAGTGTCTGTGACAGAGTGTCTGTGAGAGTCTGTGAGAAGGTATCTGTGAGAGTCTTATAAGAGAGTGTCTCTGAGAGAGTGTCCGTTAGAGAGTGAGAGTCTGTGATAGAGTGTCTGTGAGAGTCTGAGAGAGTGTCTGTGAGAGTCTGATAGAGTCTGTGAGAGAGTGTCTGTGAGAGAGTGTCTGTGAGAGTCTGTAAGAGAGTGTCTGTGTGAGTCTGTGAGAGTGTCTGTGAGAGAGAGTATCTGTGAGAGAGTGTGAAAGTGTCTGTGAGCATCTGTAAGAGAGTGTCTGAGAGTCTGTGAGAGAGTGGCTATGAGAGTCTATGAGAGAGTGTCTGTGAGTCTGTGAGAGAGTGTCTGTGAGAGTGTCTGTGATAGAGTGTCTGTGAGAATCTGAGAGAGAGTGTCTGTGAGTGTCTGTAAGAGTGTCTGTGAGAGGCTGTGAGAGAGTGTCTGAGAGAGTGTCTGTGATAGTGTCTGTGAGAGTCTGTGAGAGAGTGTCTGTGAGTCTGTGAGAGAGTGTCTGTGAGAGTGTCTGTGAGAGAGTGTCTGTGAGAATCTGTGAGAGAGTGTCTGGGAGTCTGTGAGAGAGTCTGTGAGAGTCTGTGAGAGAGCATCTGTGAGAGAGTCTGTGAGAGAGTGTCTGTGAGCATCTGTGAGTGTCTGTGAGTGTCTAAGAGAGTATTAGAGTCTGCGAGAGAGTGCTTGTGAGAGAGTGTCTGTGAGAGACTGTGAGAGAGTGTCTGTGAGAGAGTGACTATGAGAGTCTGTGAGAGAGTGTCCATGAGAATCTGTGATAGAGTGTCTGTGGGAGTCTGTGAGAGTGTGAGAGAGCGTCTGCAAGAGAGTGCCTGAGAGTCTGTGAGAGAGTGTCTGTGAGAGCGTTTCTGTGAGAGTGTATCTGTGAGAGAGTGTCCGTGAGAGTTTGTGAGAGTGTGTCTGTGAGAGAGTGTCTGTGAGAGATTGTGAGAGAGTGTCTGTAAGAGTCTGTGTGAGAGTGTCTGTGATAGTCTGTGAGAGAATAACTGTGAGACTCTGTGAGAAAATGTCTGTGAGATAGTGTCTGTGAGAGAGTGTCTGTGAGAGAGTACCTGTGAGAGAGTGTCTATGAGAGAGTGTCTGTGAGAGTCTGTGAGAGTGCCTGTGAGAGTCTGTCTTCGAGAGTCTGTGGAAGTCTGTGAGAGAGTGTCTGTGAGAGTCTGTGAGAGTCTTTGAGAGAATGTCAGTGTCTGTGAGAGTCTCTGAGAGAGTGTCTGTGAGAGAAAGTCTGTGAGATAATGTGAGAGGGTGTCTGAGAGTGTCTGTGAGAGAGTGTCTGTGAGAAAGTGTCTGAGTGTCTTTGAGTGTCTGTAAGAGAGTGTCTGTGAGAATCTGTGAGAGTTTCTATGAGAGAGTCTCTGTGAGAGAGTATCTGTGAGAGTCTGTGAGAGTATCTGAGTGTCTGTGAGAGAGTGTCTATGAGAGAGTGTCTGTGAGAGTCTGTGAGTGTCTGTGAGAGTCTGTGAGAATGTATCTATGAGAGTCTGTAAGAGCGTGTCTCTGAGAGAGTGTCTGTGAGAGTCTGTGAGAGAGTGTCTGTGAGAGAGTGTCTGTGAGAGAGTGTCTGTGAGAGTCTGAGAGAGTGTCTGAGAGTCTGAGAGTGTCTGTGAGAGTCTGTGAGAGAGTGTCTGTGAGTTTGTGAGTGTCTGTAAGAGAGTGTCTGTGAGAGTTTGTGAGAGAGTGTCTGTGAGAGTCTGTGAGAGAGTCTCTATGAGAGTCTGTAAGAGAGTGTCTTTGAGAGAGTGTCTGTGAGAGAGTGTGAGAGGCTGTGACAGAGTGTGTGAGAGAGTGTCTGTGAGAGTCTGAGAGAGTGTCTGTGAGAGTCTGAAAGAGTCTGTGAGAGAGTGTCTGTGAGAGTGTCTCTGAGAGTCTGTGAGAGTGTCTGTGAGAGTCTGTGAGAGAGTGTCTGTGAGTGAGTGTCTGTGGGAGAGAGTGAGAGAGTATCTGTGTGAGAGTGTCTGTGAGTGTCTGTGAGAGAGTGTCTGAGAGTCTGTGAGAGAGTGTCTGTGAGAGTCTGTGAGTGAGTGACTGTGAGTCTGTGAGAGAGTGTCTGTAAGAGTGTCTGTGAGAGAGTGTCTGTGAGAGAGTGTATGTGAGAGATTGTCTGTGAGAGTGTCTGTGAGAGTCTGTGAGAATGTCTTTAAGAGGCTGTGAGAGTCTTTGAGAGAGTGTCTGAGTCTGAGACAGTGTCTGTGAGAGAGTGTCTGTTAGAGTGTCTGTGAGAGTGTCTTTAAGAGGCTGTGAGAGTCTTTGAGAGAGTGTCTGAGTCTGAGAGAGTGTCTGTGAGAGGCTGTGAGAGTGTCTGTGAGAGAGTTTCTGTGAGAGAGTGTCTGTTAGACAGTGTCTGTGAAAGAGTGTCTGTCAGAGTCTGTAAGTGAGAGTCTGCGAGAGAGTGCTTGTGAGAGAGTGTCTGTGAGAGAGTGTCTGTGAGAGTGTCTGTGAGAGTCTGTGAGAGAGTGTCTGTAAAAGTCTGTGAGAGTCTGTGAGAGAGTCTGTGAGAGAGTGTCTGTGAGAGAGTGTCTGCAAGAGAGTCTCTGTGAGAGTGTGTGTGAGAGTGTCTATGAGAGTCTGTGAGAGAGTGTCTGTGAGAGCTGTGAGTGTCTGTGAGAGAGTGTGAGAGAGTGTCTATGAGAGTCTGTGAGAGAGTGTCTGAGAGTCTGTGAGAGAGTGTCTGTGAGAGTCTGTGGGAGTGTGTCAAAGTCTGTGAGAGAGTGTCCGTGAGAGTGTCTGTGAGAGAGTGTCTGTGAGAGAATGTCTGTGAGAGAGTGTCTGTGAGAGTGTCTGTGAGAGAGTCTGTGAGAGAGTCTGTGAGAGAGAGTCTGTGAGAGAGTGTCTCTGAGAGAGTGTCTGTGAGAAAGTGTATGTGATAGAGTTTCTGTGAGAGAGTATCTTTGAGAGTCCGTGAGAGATTGTCTGTGAGAGAGTGTCTGAGAGTCTGTGAGTGAGTGTCTGTGAGAGTCTGTGAGTGAGTGTCTGTGAGTCTGTGAGAGAGTGTCTGTGAGTGAGTGTCTGTGAGAGAGTGTATGTGAGAGATTGTCTGTGAGAGTGTCTGTGAGAGTCTGTGAGAATGTCTTTAAGAGGCTGTGAGAGTCTTTGAGAGAGTGTCTGAGTCTGAGAGAGTGTCTGTGAGAGTCTGTGAGAGAGTGTCTGTTAGAGTGTCTGTGAGAGTGTCTTTAAGAGGCTGTGAGAGTCTTTGAGAGAGTGTCTGAGTCTGAGAGAGTGTCTGTGAGAGTCTGTGAGAGAGTGTCTGTGAGAGGGTCTGTGAGAGAGTCTATGAGAGAGTGTCTGTGAGAGAGTGTCTGTGAGAGTGTCTGTGAGAGTGTCTGTGAGAGAGTTTCTGTGAGAGAGTGTCTGTGAGACAGTGTCTGTGAAAGAGTGTCTGTCAGAGTCTGTAAGTGAGTGTGAGAGTCTGCGAGAGAGTACTTTTGAGAGAGTATCTGTGAGAGAGTGTCTGTGAAGGAGTGTGTGTGAGAGAGTGTCTGTGAGAGTGTGTGTGAGAGAGTGTCTGTAAGAGTCTGTGAGAGAGTGTCTGTGAGAGTCTGTGAGAGAGTGTCTGTGAGACTCTGTGAGAGTCTCTGAGAGAGTCTGTGAGAGAGTGTCTGTGAGAGAGTGTCTGCAAGAGTGTGTCTGTGAGAGTATGTGTGAGAGTGTCTATGAGAGTCTGTGAGAGAGTGTCTGTGAGAGCTGTGAGAGTCTGTGAGAGAGTGTGAGAGAGTGTCTATGAGAGTCTGTGAGAGTATGTGAGAGTGTCTGTGAGAGAGAGTATCTGTGAGAGAGTGTGAGAGTGTCTATGAGCATCTGTGAGAGAGTGTCTGAGAGTCTGTGAGAGAGTGTCTATGAGAGTCTGTGAGAGAGTGTCTGTGAGTCCGTGAGAGAGTGTCTGTGAGAGTGTCTGTGATAGAGTGTCTGTGAGAATCTGAGAGAGAGTGTCTGTGAGTGTCTGTAAGAGTGTCTGTGAGAGGCTGTGAGAGAGTGTCTGAGAGAGTGTCTGTGATAGTGTCTGTGAGAGTCTGTGAGAGAGTGTCTGTGAGTCTGTGAGAGAGTGTCTGTGAGAGTGTCTGTGAGAGAGTGTCTGTGAGAATCTGTGAGAGTGTGTCTGTGAGTCTGTGAGAGAGTCTGTGAGAGAGTGTCTGTGAGAGAGTCTGTGAGAGAGTGTCTGTGAGAGAGTATCTGTGAGCAGCTGTGAGTGTCTGTGAGAGTCTAAGAGAGTATTAGAGTCTGCGAGAGAGTGCTTGTGAGAGAGTGTCTGTGAGAGACTCTGTGAGAGAGTGTCTGTGAGAGAGTGAATATGAGAGTCTGTGAGAGAGTGTCCATGAGAATCTGTGAGAGAGTGTCTGTGGGAGTCTGTGAGAGTGTGAGAGAGCGTCTGCAAGAGAGTGTCTGAGAGTCTGTGAGAGAGTCTGTGAGAGTCTGTGAGAGAGTGTCTGTGAGAGTGTGTCTGTGAGAGTGTATCTGTGAGAGAGTGTCTGTGAGAGTCTGTGAGAGAGTGTCTGTGAGAGAGTGTCTGTGAGAGTCTGTGAGAGATTGTGAGAGTGTCTATAAGAGTCTGTGTGAGAGTGTCTGTGAGAGAGTTTCTGTGAGAGTCTGTGAGAGAGTAACTGTGAGAGTCTGTGAGGAAATGTCTGTGAGAGAGTGTCTGTGAGAGAGTGTCTGTGAGAGAGTACCTATGAGAGAGTGTCTATGAGAGAGTGTCTGTGAGAGTCTGTGAGTGTGCCTGTGAGAGTCTGTCTTCGAGAGTCTGTGGAAGTCTGTGAGAGAGTGTCCATGAGAATCTATGATAGAGTGTCTGTGGGAGTCTGTGAGAGTGTGAGAGAGCGTCTGCAAGAGAGTGCCTGAGAGTCTGTGAGAGAGTGTGTGTGAGAGCGTTTCTGTGAGAGTGTATCTGTGAGAGAGTGTCCGTGAGAGTTTGTGAGAGAGTGTCTGTGAGAGAGTGTCTGTGAGAGTCTGTGAGAGATTGTGAGAGAGTGTCTGTAAGAGTCTGTGTGAGAGTGTCTGTGAGAGAGTGTCTGTGAGAGTCTGTGAGAGAATAACTGTGAGACTCTGTGAGAAAATGTCTGTGAGAGAGTGTCTGTGAGAGAGTGTCTGTGAGAGAGTACCTGTGAGAGAGTGTCTGTGAGAGAGTACCTGTGAGAGAGTGTCTATGAGAGTCTGTGAGAGTGCCTGTGAGAGTCTGTCTTCGAGAGTCTGTGGAAGTCTGTGAGAGAGTGTCTGTGAGAGTCTGTGAGAGTCTTTGAGAGAATGTCAGTGTCTGTGAGAGTCTCTGAGAGAGTGTCTGTGAGAGAAAGTCTGTGAGATAATGTGAGAGAGTGTCTGAGAGTGTCTGTGAGAGAGTGTCTGTGAGAAAGTGTCTGAGTGTCTTTGAGTGTCTGTGAGAGAGTGTCTGTGAGAATCTGTGAGAGTTTCTATGAGAGAGTGTCTGTGAGAGAGTATCTGTGAGAGTCTGTGAGAGTGTCTGTGAGAGTCTGTGAGAATGTATCTATGAGAGTCTGTAAGAGCGTGTCTCTGAGAGAGTGTCTGTGAGAGTCTGTGAGAGAGTGTCTGTGAGAGAGTGTCTGTGAGAGAGTGTCTGTGAGAGTCTGAGAGAGTGTCTGAGAGTCTGAGAGTGTCTGTGAGAGTCTGTGAGAGAGTGTCTGCGAGTTTGTGAGTGTCTGTGAGAGAGTGTCTGTGAGAGTTTGTGAGAGAGTGTCTGTGAGAGTCTGTGAGAGAGTCTCTATGAGAGTCTGTAAGAGAGTGTCTTTGAGAGAGTGTCTGTGAGAGAGTGTGAGAGGCTGTGACAGAGTGTGTGAGAGAGTGTCTGTGAGAGTCTGAGAGAGTGTCTGTGAGAGTCTGTGAGAGAGTGTCTGTGAGTGAGTGTCTGTGGGAGAGAGTGAGAGAGTATCTGTGTGAGAGTGTCTGTGAGAGTCTGTGAGAGTGTCTGAGAGTCTGTGAGAGAGTGTCTGTGAGAGTCTGTGAGTGAGTGACTGTGAGTCTGTGAGAGAGTGTCTGTAAGAGTGTCTGTGAGAGAGTGTCTGTGAGAGAGTGTATGTGAGAGATTGTCTGTGAGAGTGTCTGTGAGAGTCTGTGAGAATGTCTTTAAGAGGCTGTGAGAGTCTTTGAGAAAGTGTCTGAGTCTGAGACAGTGTCTGTGAGAGAGTGTCTGTTAGAGTGTCTGTGAGAGTGTCTTTAAGAGGCTGTGAGAGTCTTTGAGAGAGTGTCTGAGTCTGAGAGAGTGTCTGTGAGAGGCTGTGAGAGTGTCTGTGAGAGAGTTTCTGTGAGAGAGTGTCTGTTAGACAGTGTCTGTGAAAGAGTGTCTGTCAGAGTCTGTAAGTGAGAGTGAGAGTCTGCGAGAGAGTGCTTGTGAGAGAGTGTCTGTGAGAGAGTGTCTGTGAGAGTGTCTACAAGGGAGTGTCTGTGAGAGAGTGTCTGTGAGAGTGTGTATGAGAGAGTGTCTGTAAGAGTCTGTGAGAGTGTCTGTGAGAGTCCGTGAGAGAGTGTCTATAAAAGTCTGTGAGAGTCTGTGAGAGAGTCTGTGTGAGAGTGTCTGTGAGAGAGTGTCTGCAAGAGAGTCTCTGTGAGAGTGTGTGTGAGAGTGTCTATGAGAGTCTGTGAGAGAGTGTCTGTGAGAGCTGTGAGTGTCTGTGAGAGAGTATGAGAGAGTGTCTATGAGAGTCTGTGAGAGAGTGTCTGAGAGTCTGTGAGAGAGTGTCTGTGAGAGTCTGTGGGAGTGTGTCAAAGTCTGTGAGAGAGTGTCTGTGAGAGTGTCTGTGAGAGAGTGTCTGTGAGAGAATATCTGTGAGAGAGTGTCTGTGAGAGTGTCTGTGAGAGAGTCTGTGAGAGAGTCTGTGAGAGAGAGTCTGTGGGAGAGTGTCTGTGAGAGAGTGTCTGTGAGAAAGTGTATGTGATAGAGTTTCTGTGAGAGAGTGTCTTTGAGAGTCCGTGAGAGATTGTCTGTGAGAGAGTGTCTGAGAGTCTGTGAGAGAGTGTCTGTGAGAGTCTGTGAGTGAGTGTCTGTGAGTCTGTGAGAGAGTGTCTGTGAGTGAGTGTCTGTGAGAGAGTGTATGTGAGAGATTGTCTGTGAGAGTGTCTGTGAGAGTCTGTGAGAATGTCTTTAAGAGGCTGTGAGAGTCTTTGAGAGAGTGTCTGAGTCTGAGACAGTGTCTGTGAGAGAGTGTCTGTTAGAGTGTCTGTGAGAGTGTCTTTAAGAGGCTGTGAGAGTCTTTGAGAGAGTGTCTGAGTCTGAGAGAGTGTCGGTGAGAGAGTGTCTGTGAGAGGGTCTGTGAGAGAGTCTATGAGAGAGTGTCTGTGAGAGAGTGTCTGTGAGAGTGTCTGTGAGAGTGTCTGTGCGACAGTTTCTGTGAGAGAGTGTCTGTGAGACAGTGTCTGTGAAAGAGTGTCTGTCAGAGTCTGTAAGTGAGTGTGAGAGTCTGCGAGAGAGTGCTTTTGAGAGAGTATCTGTGAGAGAGTGTCTGTGAAGGAGTGTGTGTGAGAGAGTGTCTGTGAGAGTGTGTGTGAGAGAGTGTCTGTAAGAGTCTGTGAGAGAGTGTCTGTGAGAGAGTGTCTGTGAGACTCTGTGAGAGTCTCTGAGAGAGTCTGTGAGAGAGTGTCTGTGAGAGAGTGTCTGCAAGAGTGTGTCTGTGAGAGTATGTGTGAGAGTGTCTATGAGAGTCTGTGAGAGAGTGTCTGTGAGAGCTGGGAGAGTCTGTGAGAGAGTGTGAGAGAGTGTCTATGAGAGTCTGTGAGAGTATGTGAGAGTGTCTGTGAGAGAGAGTATCTGTGAGAGAGTGTGAGAGTGTCTGTGAGCATCTGTGAGAGAGTGTCTGAGAGTCTGTGAGAGAGTGTCTATGAGAGTCTGTGAGAGAGTGTCTGTGAGTCCGTGAGAGAGTGTCTGTGAGAGTGTCTGTGATAGAGTGTCTGTGAGAATCTGAGAGAGAGTGTCTGTGAGTGTCTGTAAGAGTGTCTGTGAGAGGCTGTGAGAGAGTGTCTGAGAGAGTGTCTGTGATAGTGTCTGTGAGAGTCTGTGAGAGAGTGTCTGTGAGTCTGTGAGAGAGTGTCTGTGAGAGTGTCTGTGAGAGAGTGTCTGTGAGAATCTGTGAGAGTGTGTCTGTGAGTCTGTGAGAGAGTCTGTGAGAGTCTGTGATAGAGTGTCTGTGAGAGAGTCTGTGAGAGAGTGTCTGTGAGAGAGTATCTGTGAGCAGCTGTGAGTGTCTGTGAGAGTCTAAGAGAGTATTAGAGTCTGCAAGAGAGTGCTTGTGAGAGAGTGTCTGTGAGAGACTCTGTGAGAGAGTGTCTGTGAGAGAGTGAATATGAGAGTCTGTGAGAGAGTGTCCATGAGAATCTGTGAGAGAGTGTCTGTGGGAGTCTGTGAGAGTGTGAGAGAGCGTCTGCAAGAGAGTGTCTGAGAGTCTGTGAGAGAGTCTGTGAGAGTCTGTGAGAGAGTGTCTGTGAGAGCGTGTCTGTGAGAGTGTATCTGTGAGAGAGTGTCTGTGAGAGTCTATGAGAGAGTGTCTGTGAGAGAGTGTCTGTGAGAGTCTGTGAGAGATTGTGAGAGTGTTTATAAGAGTCTATGTGAGAGTGTCTGTGAGAGAGTGTCTGTGAGAGTCTGTGAGAGAGTAACTGTGAGAGTCTGTGAGAAAATGTCTGTGAGAGAGTGTCTGTGAGAGAGTGTCTGTGAGAGAGTACCTGTGAGAGAGTGTCTGTGAGAGTCCGTGAGAGTGCCTGTGAGAGTCTGTCTTTGAGATTCTGTGGAAGTCTGTGAGAGAGTGTCTGTGAGAGTCTGTGAGAGTCTTTGAGAGAATGTCAGTGTCTGTGAGAGTCTTTGAGAGAGTGTCTGTGAGAGAAAGTCTGTGAGATAATGTGAGAGAGTGTCTGAGAGTGTCTGTGAGAGAGTGTCTATGAGAGAGTGTCTGTGAGAGTCTGTGAGAAAGTGTATGTGAGAGTCTGTGAGAGTCTGTGAGAGAGTGTATGTGAGAGTGTCTGTGAGAAAGTGTCTGAGTGTCTTTGAGTGTCTGTGAGAGAGTGTCTATGAGAATCTATGAGAGTTTCTATGAGAGAGTGTCTGTGAGAGAGTGTCTGTGAGAGTCTGTGAGAGTGTCTGAGTGTCTGTGAGAGAGTGTCTATGAGAGAGTGTCTGTGAGAGTCTGAGAGTCTGTGAGTGTCTGTGAGAATGTATCTATGAGAGTCTGTAAGAGAGTGTCTCTGAGAGAGTGTCTGTGAGTGTCTGTGAGAGAGTGTCTGTGAGAGAGTGTCTGTGAGAGTCTGAGAGAGTGTCTGAGAGTCTGAGAGTGTCTGTGAGAGTCTGTGAGAGAGTGTCTGCGAGTTTGTGAGTGTCTGTGAGAGAGTGTCTGTGAGAGTTTGTGAGAGAGTGTCTGTGAGAGTCTGTGAGAGAGTCTCTATGAGAGTCTGTATGAGAGTGTCTCTGAGAGAATGTCTGTGAGAGAGTGTGAGAGGCTGTGACAGAATGTGTGAGAGAGTGTCTGTGAGAGTCTGAGAGAGTGTCTGTGAGTGTCCGAGAGAGTCTGTGAGAGAGTGTCTGTGAGAGAGTGTCTCTGAGAGTCTGTGAGAGTGTCTGTGAGTCTGTGAGAGAGTGTCTGTGAGTGAGTGTCTGTGACATAGAGTGAAAGAGTATCTGTGTGAGAGTGTCTGTGAGAGTCTGTGAGAGAGTGTCTGAGAGTCTGTGAGAGAGTGTCTGTGAGAGTCTGTGAGTGAGTGTCTGTGAGTCTGTGAGAGAGTGTCTGTGAGAGTGTCTGTGAGAGAGTGTCTGTGAGAGAGTGTATGTGAGAGTTTGTCTGTGCGAGTGTCTGTGAGAGTCTGTGAGAATGTCTTTAAGAGGCTGTGAGAGTCTTTGAGAGAGTGTCTGAGTCTGAGACAGTGTCTGTGGGAGAGTGTCTGTTAGAGTGTCTGTGAGAGTGTCTTTAAGAGGTTGTGAGAGTCTTTGAGAGAGTGTCTGAGTCTGAGAGAGTATCTGTGAGAATCTGTGAGAGAGTGTCTGTGAGAGGGTCTGTGAGAGAGTCTATGAGAGAGTGTCTGTGAGAGAGTGTCTGTGAGAGTGTCTGTGAGAGTGTCTGTGAGAGAGTTTCTGTGAGAGAGTGTCTGTGAGACAGTGTCTGTGAAAGAGTGTCTGTCAGAGTCTGTAAGTGAGTGTGAGAGTCTGCGAGAGAGTGCTTGTGAGAGAGTGTCTGTGAGAGAGTGTCTGTGAGGTAGTGTCTGTGAGAGAGTGTCTGTGAGAGTGTGTGTGAGAGAGTGTCTGTAAGAGTCTGTGAGAGAGTGTCTGTGAGAGTCTGTGAGAGAGTGTCTGTGAGACTCTGTGAGAGTCTCTGAGAGAGTCTGTGAGAGAGTGTCTGTGAGAGAGTGTCTGCAAGAGTGTGTCTGTGAGAGTATGTGTGAGAGTGTCTATGAGAGTCTGTGAGAGATTGTCTGTGAGAGCTGTGAGAGTCTGTGAGAGAGTGTGAGAGAGTGTCTATGAGAGTCTGTGAGAGAGTGTCTGAGAGTCTGTGAGAGATTGTCTGTGAGAGTCTGTGGGAGTATGTCTAAGTCTGTGAGAGAGTGTCTGTGAGAGTGTCTGTGAGAGAGTGTCTGTGAGAGAATGTCTGTGAGAGAGTGTCTGTGAGAGTGTCTGTGAGAGAGTCTGTGAGAGAGTCTGTGAGAGAGAGTCTGTGAGAGAGTGTCTGTGAGAGAGTGTCTGTGAGAAAGTGTATGTGATAGACTTTCTGTGAGAGAGTGTCTTTGAGGGTCTGTGAGAGATTGTCTGTGAGAGTCTGTGAGAGAGTCTGTGAGAGAGTCTGTGAGAGAGAGTCTGCGAGAGAGTGCTTGTGAGAGAGTGTCTGTGAGAGACTCTGTGAGAGAAAATCTGTGAGAATCTGTGAGAGAGTGTGGGAGTCTGTGAGAGAGTATCTGTGAGAGTCTGTGAGAGAGTCTGTGAGTGTCTGAGAGAGTGTCTGAGATTGTCTGAGTGCCTGTGAGAGAGTGTCTATGAGGGACTGTCTGTGAGAGTCTGTGAGTGTCTGTGACAGAGTGTCTGTGAGAGTCTGTGAGAAAGTATCTGTGAGAGTCTATAAGAGAGTGTCTCTGAGAGAGTGTCTGTTAGAGAGTGAGAGTCTGTGATAGAGTGTCTGTGAGAGTCTGAGAGAGTGTCTGTGAGAGTCTGATAGAGTCTGTGAGAGAGTGTCTGTGAGAGAGTGTCTGTGAGAGTCTGTAAGAGAGTGTCTGTGTGAGTATGTGAGAGTGTCTGTGAGAGAGAGTATCTGTGAGAGAGTGTGAGAGTGTCTGTGAGCATCTGTGAGAGAGTGTCTGAGACTCTGTGAGAGAGTGTCTGTGAGAGAGTGAATATGAGAGTCTGTGAGAGAGTGTCCATGAGAATCTGTGAGAGAGTGTCTGTGGGAGTCTGTGAGAGTGTGAGAGAGCGTCTGCAAGAGAGTGTCTGAGAGTCTGTGAGAGAGTCTGTGAGAGTCTGTGAGAGAGTGTCTGTGAGAGCGTGTCTGTGAGAGTGTATCTGTGAGAGAGTGTCTGTGAGAGTCTGTGAGAGAGTGTCTGTGAGAGAGTGTCTGTGAGAGTCTGTGAGAGATTGTGAGAGTGTCTATAAGAGTCTGTGTGAGAGTGTCTGTGAGAGAGTTTCTGTGAGAGTCTGTGAGAGAGTAACTGTGAGAGTCTGTGAGAAAATGTCTGTGAGAGAGTGTCTGTGAGAGAGTGTCTGTGAGAGAGTACCTATGAGAGAGTGTCTATGAGAGAGTGTCTGTTAGAGTCTGTGAGTGTGCCTGTGAGAGTCTGTCTTCGAGAGTCTGTGGAAGTCTGTGAGAGAGTGTCCATGAGAATCTATGATAGAGTGTCTGTGGGAGTCTGTGAGAGTGTGAGAGAGCGTCTGCAAGAGAGTGCCTGAGAGTCTGTGAGAGAGTGTCTGTGAGAGCGTTTCTGTGAGAGTGTATCTGTGAGAGAGTGTCCGTGAGAGTTTGTGAGAGAGTGTCTGTGAGAGAGTGTCTGTGAGAGTCTGTGAGAGATTGTGAGAGAGTGTCTGTAAGAGTCTGTGTGAGAGTGTCTGTGAGAGAGTGTCTGTGAGAGTCTGTGAGAGAATAACTGTGAGACTCTGTGAGAAAATGTCTGTGAGAGAGTGTCTGTGAGAGAGTGTCTGTGAGAGAGTACCTGTGAGAGAGTGTCTATGAGAGAGTGTCTGTGAGAGTCTGTGAGAGTGCCTGTGAGAGTCTGTCTTCGAGAGTCTGTGGAAGTCTGTGAGAGAGTGTCTGTGAGAGTCTGTGAGAGTCTTTGAGAGAATGTCAGTGTCTGTGAGAGTCTCTGAGAGAGTGTCTGTGAGAGAAAGTCTGTGAGCTAATGTGAGAGAGTGTCTGAGAGTGTCTGTGAGAGAGTGTCTGTGAGAAAGTGTCTGAGTGTCTTTGAGTGTCTGTGAGAGAGTGTCTGTGAGAATCTGTGAGAGTTTCTATGAGAGAGTGTCTGTGAGAGAGTATCTGTGAGAGTCTGTGAGAGTGTCTGAGTGTCTGTGAGAGAGTGTCTATAAGAGAGTGTCTGTGAGAGTCTGTGAGTGTCTGTGAGAGTCTGTGAGAATGTATCTATGAGAGTCTGTAAGAGCGTGTCTCTGAGAGAGTGTCTGTGAGAGAGTGTCTGTGAGAGAGTGTCTGTGAGAGAGTGTCTGTGAGAGTCTGAGAGAGTGTCTGAGAGTCTGAGAGTGTCTGTGAGAGTCTGTGAGAGAGTGTCTGCGAGTTTGTGAGTGTCTGTGAGAGAGTGTCTGTGAGAGTTTGTGAGAGAGTGTCTGTGAGAGTCTGTGAGAGAGTCTCTATGAGAGTCTGTAAGAGAGTGTCTTTGAGAGAGTGTCTGTGAGAGAGTGTGTGAGGCTGTGACAGAGTGTGTGAGAGAGTGTCTGTGAGAGTCTGAGAGAGTGTCTGTGAGAGTCTGAGAGAGTCTGTGAGAGAGTGTCTGTGAGAGTGTCTCTGAGAGTCTGTGAGAGTGTCTGTGAGAGTCTGTGAGAGAGTGTCTGTGAGTGAGTGTCTGTGGGAGAGAGTGAGAGAGTATCTGTGTGAGAGTGTCTGTGAGAGTCTGTGAGAGTGTCTGAGAGTCTGTGAGAGAGTGTCTGTGAGAGTCTGTGAGTGAGTGACTGTGAGTCTGTGAGAGAGTGTCTGTAAGAGTGTCTGTGAGAGAGTGTCTGTGAGAGAGTGTATGTGAGAGATTGTCTGTGAGAGTGTCTGTGAGAGTCTGTGAGAATGTCTTTAAGAGGCTGTGAGAGTCTTTGAGAGAGTGTCTGAGTCTGAGACAGTGTCTGTGAGAGAATGTCTGTTAGAGTGTCTGTGAGAGTGTCTTTAAGAGGCTGTGAGAGTCTTTGAGAGAGTGTCTGAGTCTGAGAGAGTGTCTGTGAGAGGCTGTGAGAGTGTCTGTGAGAGAGTTTCTGTGAGAGAGTGTCTGTTAGACAGTGTCTGTGAAAGAGTGTCTGTCAGAGTCTGTAAGTGAGAGTGAGAGTCTGCGAGAGAGTGCTTGTGAGAGAGTGTCTGTGAGAGAGTGTCTGTGAGAGTGTCTACGAGGGAGTGTCTGTGAGAGAGTGTCTGTGAGAGTGTGTATGAGAGAGTGTCTGTAAGAGTCTGTGAGAGTGTCTGTGAGAGTCTGTGAGAGAGTGTCTATAAAAGTCTGTGAGAGTCTGTGAGAGAGTCTGTGAGAGAGTGTCTGTGAGAGAGTGTCTGCAAGAGAGTCTCTGTGAGAGTGTGTGTGAGAGTGTCTATGAGAGTCTGTGAGAGAGTGTCTGTGAGAGCTGTGAGTGTCTGTGAGAGAGTGTGAGAGAGTGTCTATGAGAGTCTGTGAGAGAGTGTCTGAGAGTCTGTGAGAGAGTGTCTGTGAGAGTCTGTGGGAGTGTGTCAAAGTCTGTGAGAGAGTGTCTGTGAGAGTGTCTGTGAGAGAGTGTCTGTGAGAGAATATCTGTGAGAGAGTGTCTGTGAGAGTGTCTGTGAGAGAGTCTGTGAGAGAGTCTGTGAGAGAGAGTCTGTGAGAGAGTGTCTGTGAGAGAGTGTCTGTGAGAAAGTGTATGTGATAGAGTTTCTGTGAGAGAGTGTCTTTGAGAGTCCGTGAGAGATTGTCTGTGAGAGAGTGTCTGAGAGTCTGTGAGAGAGTGTCTGTGAGAGTCTGTGAGTGAGTGTGAGTCTGTGAGAGAGTGTCTGTGAGTGAGTGTCTGTGAGAGAGTGTATGTGAGAGATTGTCTGTGAGAGTGTCTGTGAGAGTCTGTGAGAATGTCTTTAAGAGGCTGTGAGAGTCTTTGAGAGAGTGTCTGAGTCTGAGACAGTGTCTGTGAGAGAGTGTCTGTTAGAGTGTCTGTGAGAGTGTCTTTAAGAGGCTGTGAGAGTCTTTGAGAGAGTGTCTGAGTCTGAGAGAGTGTCTGTGAGAGTCTGTGAGAGAGTGTCTGTGAGAGGGTCTGTGAGAGAGTCTATGAGAGAGTGTCTGTGAGAGAGTGTCTGTGAGAGTGTCTGTGAGAGTGTCTGTGTGAGAGTTTCTGTGAGAGAGTGTCTGTGAGACAGTGTCTGTGAAAGAGTGTCTGTCAGAGTCTGTAAGTGAGTGTGAGAGTCTGCGAGAGAGTGCTTTTGAGAGAGTATCTGTGAGAGAGTGTCTGTGAAGGAGTGTGTGTGAGAGAGTGTCTGTGAGAGTGTGTGTGAGAGAGTGTCTGTAAGAGTCTGTGAGAGAGTGTCTGTGAGAGAGTGTCTGTGAGACTCTGTGAGAGTCTCTGAGAGAGTCTGTGAGAGAGTGTCTGTGAGAGAGTGTCTGCAAGAGTGTGTCTGTGAGAGTATGTGTGAGAGTGTCTATGAGAGTCTGTGAGAGAGTGTCTGTGAGAGCTGGGAGAGTCTGTGAGAGAGTGTGAGAGAGTGTCTATGAGAGTCTGTGAGAGTATGTGAGAGTGTCTGTGAGAGAGAGTATCTGTGAGAGAGTGTGAGAGTGTCTGTGAGCATCTGTGAGAGAGTGTCTGAGAGTCTGTGAGAGAGTGTCTATGAGAGTCTGTGAGAGAGTGTCTGTGAGTCCGTGAGAGAGTGTCTGTGAGAGTGTCTGTGATAGAGTGTCTGTGAGAATCTGAGAGAGAGTGTCTGTGAGTGTCTGTAAGAGTGTCTGTGAGAGGCTGTGAGAGAGTGTCTGAGAGAGTGTCTGTGATAGTGTCTGTGAGAGTCTGTGAGAGAGTGTCTGTGAGTCTGTGAGAGAGTGTCTGTGAGAGTGTCTGTGAGAGAGTGTCTGTGAGAATCTGTGAGAGTGTGTCTGTGAGTCTGTGAGAGAGTCTGTGAGAGTCTGTGAGAGAGTGTCTGTGAGAGAGTCTGTGAGAGAGTGTCTGTGAGAGAGTATCTGTGAGCAGCTGTGAGTGTCTGTGAGAGTCTAAGAGAGTATTAGAGTCTGCGAGAGAGTGCTTGTGAGAGAGTGTCTGTGAGAGACTCTGTGAGAGAGTGTCTGTGAGAGAGTGAATATGAGAGTCTGTGAGAGAGTGTCCATGAGAATCTGTGAGAGAGTGTCTGTGGGAGTCTGTGAGAGTGTGAGAGAGCGTCTGCAAGAGAGTGTCTGAGAGTCTGTGAGAGAGTCTGTGAGAGTCTGTGAGAGAGTGTCTGTGAGAGCGTGTCTGTGAGAGTGTATCTGTGAGAGAGTGTCTGTGAGAGTCTATGAGAGAGTGTCTATGAGAGAGTGTCTGTGAGAGTCTGTGAGAGATTGTGAGAGTGTCTATAAGAGTCTATGTGAGAGTGTCTGTGAGAGAGTGTCTGTGAGAGTCTGTGAGAGAGTAACTGTGAGAGTCTGTGAGAAAATGTCTGTGAGAGAGTGTCTGTGAGAGAGTGTCTGTGAGAGAGTACCTGTGAGAGAGTGTCTGTGAGAGTCTGTGAGAGTGCCTGTGAGAGTCTGTCTTTGAGATTCTGTGGAAGTCTGTGAGAGAGTGTCTGTGAGAGTCTGTGAGAGTCTTTGAGAGAATGTCAGTGTCTGTGAGAGTCTTTGAGAGAGTGTCTGTGAGAGAAAGTCTGTGAGAAAATGTGAGAGAGTGTCTGAGAGTGTCTGTGAGAGAGTGTCTATGAGAGAGTGTCTGTGAGAGTCTGTGAGAAAGTGTATGTGAGAGTCTGTGAGAGTCTGTGAGAGAGTGTCTGTGAGAGTGTCTGTGAGAAAGTGTCTGAGTGTCTTTGAGTGTCTGTGAGAGAGTGTCTGTGAGAATCTATGAGAGTTTCTATGAGAGAGTGTCTGTGAGAGAGTGTCTGTGAGAGTCTGTGAGAGTGTCTGAGTGTCTGTGAGAGAGTGTCTATGAGAGAGTGTCTGTGAGAGTCTGTGAGAGTCTGTGAGTGTCTGTGAGAATGTATCTATGAGAGTCTGTAAGAGAGTGTCTCTGAGAGAGTGTCTGTGAGTGTCTGTGAGAGAGTGTCTGTGAGAGAGTGTCTGTGAGAGTCTGAGAGAGTGTCTGAGAGTCTGAGAGTGTCTGTGAGAGTCTGTGAGAGAGTGTCTGCGAGTTTGTGAGTGTCTGTGAGAGAGTGTCTGTGAGAGTTTGTGAGAGAGTGTCTGTGAGAGTCTGTGAGAGAGTCTCTATGAGAGTCTGTATGAGAGTGTCTCTGAGAGAATGTCTGTGAGAGAGTGTGAGAGGCTGTGACAGAAGGTGTGAGAGAGTGTCTGTGAGAGTCTGAGAGAGTGTCTGTGAGTGTCCGAGAGAGTCTGTGAGAGAGTGTCTGTGAGAGAGTGTCTCTGAGAGTCTGTGAGAGTGTCTGTGAGTCTGTGAGAGAGTGTCTGTGAGTGAGTGTCTGTGACATAGAGTGAAA
Organism: Triturus cristatus; assembly: GCF_964204655.1. Taxonomy (NCBI): domain Eukaryota; kingdom Metazoa; phylum Chordata; class Amphibia; order Caudata; family Salamandridae; genus Triturus; species Triturus cristatus. Next base: position 1,187,654,785 of record NC_140579.1, read on the forward strand.
GAGTATCTGTGTGAGAGTGTCTGTGAGAGTCTGTGAGAGAGTGTCTGAGAGTCTGTGAGAGAGTGTCTGTGAGAGTCTGTGAGTGAGTGTCTGTGAGTCTGTGAGAGAGTGTCTGTGAGAGTGTCTGTGAGAGAGTGTCTGTGAGAGAGTGTATGTGAGAGTTTGTCTGTGCGAGTGTCTGTGAGAGTCTTTGAGAATGTCTTTAAGAGGCTGTGAGAGTCTTTGAGAGAGTGTCTGAGTCTGAGACAGTGTCTGTGGGAGAGTGTCTGTTAGAGTGTCTGTGAGAGTGTCTTTAAGAGGCTGTGAGAGTCTTTGAGAGAGTGTCTGAGTCTGAGAGAGTATCTGTGAGAGTCTGTGAGAGAGTGTCTGTGAGAGGGTCTGTGAGAGAGTCTATGAGAGAGTATCTGTGAGAGAGTGTCTGTGAGAGTGTCTGTGAGAGTGTCTGTGAGAGAGTTTCTGTGAGAGAGTGTCTGTGAGACAGTGTCTGTGAAAGAGTGTCTGTCAGAGTCTGTAAGTGAGTGTGAGAGTCTGCGAGAGAGTGCTTGTGAGAGAGTGTCTGTGAGAGAGTGTCTGTGAGGTAGTGTCTGTGAGAGAGTGTCTGTGAGAGTGTGTGTGAGAGAGTGTCTGTAAGAGTCTGTGAGAGAGTGTCTGTGAGAGTCTGTGAGAGAGTGTCTGTGAGACTCTGTGAGAGTCTCTGAGAGAGTCTGTGAGAGAGTGTCTGTGAGAGAGTGTCTGCAATAGTGTGTCTGTGAGAGTATGTGTGAGAGTGTCTATGAGAGTCTGTGAGAGAGTGTCTGTGAGAGCTGTGAGAGTCTGTGAGAGAGTGTGAGAGAGTGTCTATGAGAGTCTGTGAGAGAGTGTCTGAGTGTCTGTGAGAGATTGTCTGTGAGAGTCTGTGGGAGTATGTCTAAGTCTGTGAGAGAGTGTCTGTGAGAGTGTCTGTGAGAGAGTGTCTGTGAGAGAATGTCTGTGAGAGAGAGTCTGTGAGAGTGTCTGTGAGAGAGTCTGTGAGAGAGTCTGTGAGAGAGAGTCTGTGAGAGAGTGTCTGTGAGAGAGTGTCTGTGAGAAAGTGTATGTGATAGACTTTCTGTGAGAGAGTGTCTTTGAGGGTCTGTGAGAGATTGTCTGTGAGAGTCTGTGAGAGAGTCTGTGAGAGAGTCTGTGAGAGAGAGTCTGCGAGAGAGTGCTTGTGAGAGAGTGTCTGTGAGAGACTCTGTGAGAGAAAATCTGTGAGAATCTGTGAGAGAGTGTGGGAGTCTGTGAGAGAGTATCTGTGAGAGTCTGTGAGAGAGTCTGTGAGTGTCTGAGAGAGTGTCTGAGATTGTCTGAGTGCCTGTGAGAGAGTGTCTATGAGGGACTGTCTGTGAGAGTCTGTGAGTGTCTGTGACAGAGTGTCTGTGAGAGTCCGTGAGAAAGTATCTGTGAGAGTCTATAAGAGAGTGTCTCTGAGAGAGTGTCTGTTAGAGAGTGAGAGTCTGTGATAGAGTGTCTGTGAGAGTCTGAGAGAGTGTCTGTGAGAGTCTGATAGTGTCTGTGAGAGAGTGTCTGTGAGAGAGTGTCTGTGAGAGTCTGTAAGAGAGTGTCTGTGTGAGTATGTGAGAGTGTCTGTGAGAGAGAGTATCTGTGAGAGAGTGTGAGAGTGTCTGTGAGCATCTGTGAGAGAGTGTCTGAGAGTCTGTGAGAGAGTGTCTATGAGAGTCTGTGAGAGAGTGTCTGTGAGTCCGTGAGAGAGTGTCTGTGAGAGTGTCTGTGATAGAGTGTCTGTGAGAATCTGAGAGAGAGTGTCTGTGAGTGTCTGTAAGAGTGTCTGTGAGAGGCTGTGAGAGAGTGTCTGAGAGAGTGTCTGTGATACTGTCTGTGAGAGTCTGTGAGAGAGTGTCTGTGAGTCTGTGAGAGAGTGTCTGTGAGAGTGTCTGTGAGAGAGTGTCTGTGAGAATCTGTGAGAGTGTGTCTGTGAGTCTGTGAGAGAGTCTGTGAGAGTCTGTGAGAGAGTGTCTGTGAGAGAGTCTGTGAGAGAGTGTCTGTGAGAGAGTATCTGTGAGCATCTGTGAGTATCTGTGAGAGTCTAAGAGAGTATTAGAGTCTGCGAGAGAGCGCTTGTGAGAGAGTGTCTGTGAGAGACTCTGTGAGAGAGTGTCTGTGAGAGAGTGACTATGAGAGTCTGTGAGAGAGTGTCCATGAGAATCTGTGAGAGAGTGTCTGTGGGAGTCTGTGAGAGTGTGAGAGAGTGTCTGCAAGAGAGTGTCTGAGAGTCTGTGAGAGAATCTGTGAGAATCTGTGAGAGAGTGTCTGTGAGAGCGTGTCTGTGAGAGTGTATCTGTGAGAGAGTGTCTGTGAGAGTCTGTGAGAGAGTGTCTGTGAGAGAGTGTCTGTGAGAGTCTGTGAGAGATTGTGAGAGTGTCTATAAGAGTCTGTGTGAGAGTGTCTGTGAGAGAGTGTCTGTGAGAGTCTGTAAGAGAGTAACTGTGAGAGTCTGTGAGAAAATGTCTGTGAGAGAGTGTCTGTGAGAGAGTGTCTGTGAGAGAGTACCTGTGAGAGAGTGTCTGTGAGAGTCTGTGAGAGTGCCTGTGAGAGTCTGTCTTCGAGAGTCTGTGGAAGTCTGTCAGAGAGTGTCTGTGAGAGTCTGTGAGAGTCTGTGAGAGTCTTTGAGAGAATGTCAGTGTCTGTGAGAGTCTTTGAGTGTCTGTGAGAGAAAGTCTTTGAGATAATGTGAGTGAGTGTCTGAGAGTGTCTGTGAGAGAGTGTCTATGAGAGAGTGTCTATGAGAGTCTGTGAGAAAGTGTCTGTGAGAGTCTGTGAGAGAGTGTCTGTGAGAGTGTCTGTGAGAAAGTGTCTGAGTGTCTTTGAGTGTCTGTGAGAGAGTGTCTGTGAGAATCTATGAGAGTTTCTATGAGAGAGTGTCTGTGAGAGAGTGTCTGTGAGAGTCTGTGAGAGTCTGTGAGTGTCTGTGAGAGTCTGTGAGAATGTATCTATGAGAGTCTGTAAGAGAGTGTCTCTGAGAGAGTGTCTGTGAGAGTCTGTGAGAGAGTGTCTGTGAGAGAGTATCTGTGAGAGAGTGTCTGTGAGAGTCTGAGAGAGTGTCTGAGAGTCTGAGAGTGTCTGTGAGAGTCTGTGAGAGAGTGTCTGCGAGTTTGTGAGTGTCTGTGAGAGAGTGTCTGTGAGAGTTTGTGAGAGAGTGTCTGTGAGAGTCTGTGAGAGAGTCTCTATGAAAGTCTGTAAGAGAGTGTCTCTGAGAGAGTGTCTGTGAGAGAGTGTGAGAGGCTGTGACAGAATGTGTGAGAGAGTGTCTGTGAGAGTCTGAGAGAGTGTCTGTGAGAGTCCGAGAGAGTCTGTGAGAGAGTGTCTGTGAGAAAGTGTCTCTGAGAGTCTGTGAGAGTGTCTGTGAGTCTGTGAGAGAGTGTCTGTGAGTGAGTGTCTGTGACATAGAGTGAGAGAGTATCTGTGTGAGAGTGTCTGTGAGAGTCTGTGAGAGAGTGTCTGAGAGTCTGTGAGAGAGTGTCTGTGAGAGTCTGTGAGTGAGTGTCTGTGAGTCTGTGAGAGTGTCTGTGAGAGAGTGTCTGTGAGAGAGTGTATGTGAGAGATTGTCTGTGAGAGTGTCTGTGAGAGTCTGTGAGAATGTCTTTATGAGGCTGTGAGAGTCTTTGAGAGAGTGTCTGAGTCTGAGACAGTGTCTGTGATAGGCTGTGAGAGAGTGTCTGTGAGAGAGTCTGTGAGAGAGTCTATGAGAGAGTGTCTGTGAGAGAGTGTCTGTGAGAGTGTCTGTGAGAGTGTCTGTGAGAGAGTTTCTGTGAGAGAGTGTCTGTGAGACAGTGTCTGTGAAAGAGTGTCTGTCAGATTCTGTAAGTGAGTGTGAGAGTCTGCGAGAGAGTGCTTGTGAGAGATTGTCTGTGAGAGAGTGTCTGTGAGGGAGTGTCTGTGAGAGAGTGTCTGTGAGAGTGTGTGTGAGAGAGTGTCTGTAAGAGTCTGTGAGAGTGTCTTCGAGAGTCTGTGAGAGAGTCTGTGAGAGAGTGTCTGTGAGAGAGTGTCTGCAAGAGAGTGTCTGTGAGAGTGTGTGTGAGAGTGTCTATGAGAGTCTGTGAGAGAGTGTCTGTGAGAGCTGTGAGTGTCTTTGAGAGAGTGTGAGAGAGTGTCTATGAGAGTCTGTGAGAGAGTGTCTGAGAGTCTGTGAGAGAGTGTCTGTGAGAGTCTGTGGGAGTGTGTCTAAGTCTGTGAGAGAGTGTCTATGAGAGTGTCTGTGAGAGAGTGTCTGTGAGAGAATATCTGTGAGAGAGTGTCTGTGAGAGTGTATGTGAGAGAGTTAGTGAGAGAGAGTCTGTGAGAGAGTGTCTGTGAGAGAGTGTCTGTGAGAAAGTGTATGTGAGAGTGTGTGTGAGAGTGTCTATGAGAGTCTGTGAGAGAGTGTCTGTGAGAGCTGTGAGTGTCTTTGAGAGAGTGTGAGAGAGTGTCTATGAGAGTCTGTGAGAGAGTGTCTGAGAGTCTGTGAGAGAGTGTCTGTGAAAGTCTGTGGGAGTGTGTCTAAGTCTGTGAGAGAGTGTCTGTGAGAGTGTCTGTGAGAGAGTGTCTGTGAGAGAATGTCTCTGAGAGAGTGTCTGTGAGAGTGTCTGTGAGAGAGTCTGTGAGAGAGAGTCTGTGAGAGAGTCTGTGAGAGAGAGTCTGTGAGAGAGTGCTTGTGAGAGAGTGTCTGTGAGAGACTCGGTGAGAGAATGTCTGTGAGAATCTGTGAGAGAGTGTCTGTGGGAGTCTGTGAGAGAGTATCTGTGAGAGTCTGTGAGAGAGTCTGTGAGAGTCTGAGAGAGTGTCTGAGATTGTCTGAGTGTCTGTGAGAGAGTGTCTATGAGGGACTGTCTGTGAGAGTCTGTGAGTGTCTGTGACAGAGTGTCTGTGAGAGTCTGTGAGAAAGTATCTGTGAGAGTCTATAAGAGAGTGTCTCTGAGAGAGTGTCTGTTAGAGAGTGAGAGTCTGTGATAGAGTGTCTGTGAGAGTCTGAGAGAGTGTCTGTGAGAGTCTGTAAGAGAGTGTCTGTGTGAGTCTGTGAGAGTGTCTGTGAGAGAGAGTATCTGTGAGAGAGTGTGAGAGTGTCTGTGAGCATCTGTGAGAGAGTGTCTGAGAGTCTGTGAGAGAGTGTCTATGAGAGTCTGTGAGAGAGTGTCTGTGAGTCTGTGAGAGAGTGTCTGTGAGAGCGTCTGTGATAGAGTATTCGTGAGAATCTGAGAGAGAGTGTCTGTGAGTGTCTGTAAGAGTGTCTGTGGGAGGCTGTGAGAGTGTCTGAGAGAGTGTCTGTGATAGTGTCTGTGAGAGTCTGTGAGAGAGTGTCTGTGAGTCTGTGAGAGAGTGTCTGTGAGAGTGTCTGTGAGAGAGTGTCTGTGAGAATCTGTGAGAGTGTGTCTGTGAGTCTGTGAGAGAGTCTGTGAGAGTCTGTGAGAGAGTGTCTGTGAGAGAGTCTGTGAGAGAGTGTCTGTGAGAGAGTATCTGTGAGCATCTGTGAGTGTCTGTGAGAGTCTAAGAGAGTATTAGAGTCTGCGAGAGAGTGCTTGTGAGAGAGTGTCTGTGAGAGACTCTGTGAGAGAGTGTCTGTGAGAGAGTGACTATGAGAGTCTGTGAGAGAGTGTCCATGAGAATCTGTGAGAGAGTGTCTGTGGGAGTCTGTGAGAGTGTGAGAGAGCGTCTGCAAGAGAGTGTCTGAGAGTCTGTGAGAGAATCTGTGAGAGTCTGTGAGAGAATGTCTGTGAGAGCGTGTCTGTGAGAGTGTATCTGTGAGTGAGTGTCTGTGAGAGTCTGTGAGAGAGTGTCTGTGAGAGAGTGTCTGTGAGAGTCTGTGAGAGATTCTGAGAGTGTCTATAAGAGTCTGTGGGAGAGTGTCTGTGAGAGAGTGTCTGTGAGAGTCTGTAAGAGAGTAACTGTGAGAGTCTGTGAGAAAATGTCTGTGAGAGAGTACCTGTGAGAGAGTGTCTGTGAGAGTCTGTGAGAGTGCCTGTGAGAGTCTGTCTTCGAGAGTCTGTGGAAGTCTGTGAGAGAGTGTCTGTGAGAGTCTGTGAGAGTCTTTGAGAGAATGTCAGTGTCTTGGAGAGTCTTTGAGAGAGTGTCTGTGAGAGAAAGTCTGTGAGATAATGTGAGAGAGTGTCTGAGAGTGTCTTTGAGAGAGTGTCTATGAGAAAGTGTCTGTGAGAGTCTGTGAGAAAGTGTCTGTGAGAGTCTGTGAGAGTCTGTGAGAGAGTGTCTGTGAGAGTGTCTGTGAGAAAGTTTCTGAGTGTCTTTGAGTGTCTGTGAGAGAGTGTCTGTGAAAATCTGTGAGAGAGTGTCTGTGAGAGAGTTTCTGTGAGAGAGTGTCTGTGAGACAGTGTCTGTGAAAGAGTGTCTGTCAGAGTCTGTAAGTGAGTGTGAGAGTCTGCGAGAGAGTGCTTTTGAGAGAGTATCTGTGAGAGAGTGTCTGTGAAGGAGTGTCTGTGAGAGAGTGTCTGTGAGAGTGTGTGTGAGAGAGTGTCTGTAAGAGTCTGTGAGAGAGTGTCTGTGAGAGTCTGTGAGAGAGTGTCTGTGAGACTCTGTGAGAGTCTCTGAGAGAGTCTGTGAGAGAGTGTCTGTGAGAGAGTGTCTGCAAGAGTGTGTCTGTGAGAGTATGTGTGAGAGTGTCTATGAGAGTCTGTGAGAGAGTGTCTGTGAGAGCTGTGAGAGTCTGTGAGAGAGTGTGAGAGAGTGTCTATGAGAGTCTGTGAGTGTATGTGAGAGTGTCTGTGAGAGAGAGTATCTGTGAGAGAGTGTGAGAGTGTCTGTGAGCATCTGTGAGAGAGTGTCTGAGAGTCTGTGAGAGAGTGTCTATGAGAGTCTGTGAGAGAGTGTCTGTGAGTCCGTGAGAGAGTGTCTGTGAGAGTGTCTGTGATAGAGTGTCTGTGAGAATCTGAGAGAGAGTGTCTGTGAGTGTCTGTAAGAGTGTCTGTGAGAGGCTGTGAGAGAGTGTCTGAGAGAGTGTCTGTGATAGTGTCTGTGGGAGTCTGTGAGAGAGTGTCTGTGAGTCTGTTAGAGAGTGTCTGTGAGAGTGTCTGTGAGAGAGTGTCTGTGAGAATCTGTGAGAGTGTGTCTGTGAGTCTGTGAGAGAGTCTGTGAGAGTCTGTGAGAGAGTGTCTGTGAGAGAGTCTGCGAGAGAGTGTCTGTGAGAGAGTATCTGTGAGCAGCTGTGAGTGTCTGTGAGAGTCTAAGAGAGTATTAGAGTCTGCGAGAGAGTGCTTGTGAGAGAGTGTCTGTGAGAGACTCTGTGAGAGAGTGTCTGTGAGAGAGTGAATATGAGAGTCTGTGAGAGAGTGTCCATGAGAATCTGTGAGAGAGTGTCTGTGGGAGTCTGTGAGAGTGTGAGAGAGCATCTGCAAGAGAGTGTCTGAGAGTCTGTGAGAGAGTCTGTGAGAATCTGTGAGAGAGTGTCTGTGAGAGCGTGTCTGTGAGAGTGTATCTGTGAGAGAGTGTCTGTGAGAGTCTGTGAGAGAGTGTCTGTGAGAGAGTGTCTGTGAGAGTCTGTGAGAGATTGTGAGAGTGTCTATAAGAGTCTATGTGAGAGTGTCTGTGAGAGAGTGTCTGTGAGAGTCTGTGAGAGAGTAACTGTGAGAGTCTGTGAGAAAATGTCTGTGAGAGAGTGTCTGTGAGAGAGTGTCTGTGAGAGAGTACCTGTGAGAGAGTGTCTGTGAGAGTCTGTGAGAGTGCCTGTGAGAGTCTGTCTTCGAGAGTCTGTGGAAGTCTGTGAGAGAGTGTCTGTGAGAGTCTGTGAGAGTCTTTGAGAGAATGTCAGTGTCTGTGAGAGTCTTTGAGAGAGTGTCTGTGAGAGAAAGTCTGTGAGATAATGTGAGAGAGTGTCTGAGAGTGTCTGTGAGAGAGTGTCTATGAGAGAGTGTCCGTGAGAGTCTGTGAGAAAATGTCTGTGAGAGTCTGTGAGTCTTTGAGAGAGTGTCTGTGATAGTGTCTGTGAGAAAGTGTCTGAGTGTCTTTGAGTGTCTGTGAGAGAGTGTCTGTGAGAGAGTGTCTGTGAGAGTCTGTGAGAGTGTCTGAGTGTCTGTGAGGAAGTGTCTATGAGAGAGTGTCTGTGACAGTCTGTGAGAATGTATCAATGAGAGTCTGTAAGAGAGTGTCTCTGAGAGAGTGTCTGTGAGAGTCTGTGAGAGAGTGTCTGTGAGAGAGTGTCTGTGAGAGAGTGTCTGTGAGAGAGTGTCTGTGAGAGTCTGAGAGAGTGTCTGAGAGTCTGAGAGTGTCTGTGAGAGTCTGTGAGAGAGTGTCTGCGAGTTTGTGAGTGTCTGTGAGAGAGTGTCTGTGAGAGTTTGTGAGAGAGTGTCTGTGAGAGTCTGTGAGAGAGTCTCTATGAGAGTCTGTAAGAGAGTGTCTCTGAGAGAGTGTCTGTGAGAGAGTGTGAGAGGCTGTGACAGAATGTGTGAGAGAATGTCTGTGAGAGTCTGAGAGAGTGTCTGTGAGAGCCTGAGAGAGTCTGTGAGAGATTGTCTGTGAGAGAGTGTCTCTGAGAGTCTGTGAGAGTGTCTGTGAGTCTGTGAGAGAGTGCCTGTGAGTGAGTGTCTGTGACAGAGAGTGAGAGAGTATCTGTGTGAGAGTGTCTGTGAGAGTCTGTGAGAGAGTGTCTGAGAGTCTGTGAGAGAGTGTCTGTGAGAGTCTGTGAGTGAGTGTCTGTGAGTCTGTGAGAGAGTGTCTGTGAGAGTGTCTGTGAGAGAGTGTCTGTGAGAGAGTGTATGTGAGGGATTGTCTGTGAGAGTGTCTGTGAGAGTCTGTAAGAGAGTGTCTGTGTGAGTCTGTGAGAGTGTCTGTGAGAGTTTGTGAGAGAGTTTGTGAGAGAGTGTGAGAGAGTATCTGTGAGCGAGTGTGAGAGAGTGTCTGTGAGCATCTCTGAGAGTGTGTCTGAGAGTCTGTGAGAGAGTGTATATGAGAGTTTGTGAGAGTGTCTGTGAGAGTGTCTGTGATAGAGTGTCTGTGAGAATCTGAGAGAGAGTGTCTGTGAGTATGTGTAAAAGTGTGAGAGTCTGTGAGAGAGTGTGAGTCTGTGAGAGCGTGTATGTGATAGTGTTTGTGAGAATCTGTTAGAGAGTGTCTGTGAGTGCCTGTAAGAGTGTCTGTGAGAGTCGGTGAGAGAGGGTCTGTGAGAGAGTATCTGCGAGTCTGTGAGAGAGTATGTGTTATTCTGTGAGAGAGTGTCTGTGAGAGTGTCTGTGAGAGAGTGTCTGTGAGAATGTATGTGAGAGTCTGTCAAAGTGTATGTGAGAGGCTGTGACAATCTGTGAGAGAGTGTCTGTGAGCGAGTGTCTGTGAGAGAGTTTCTGTGAGAGTCTGTGAGAGAGTGTCTGAGAGTGTCTGAGAGTGTCTGAGAGTGTCTGTGAGAGTCTGTGAGCTTCTGTGAGAGTCTGTGAGAAAGTGTCTGTGAGAGTCTGTAAGAGAGTGTCTCTGAGAGAGAGCCTGTGAGAGAGTGAGAGTCTAAGATAGAGTGTATGTGAGAGTCTGAGAGAGTGTCTGTGAGAGTCTGAGAGAGTATTTGAGAGAGTGTCTGTGAGAGTCTGTCAGAGAGTGTCTGTGTGAGTCTGTGAGTGTGTCTATGAGAGTTTGTGAGAGTGTCTGTGAGAGAGTGTGAGAGAGTATCTGTGAGAGAGTGTGAGAGAGTGTCTGTGAGCGTCTGTGAGAGTGTGTTTGAGAGTCTGTGAGAGAGTGTCTATGAGAATCTGTGAGAGTGTCTGTGAGAGTGTCTGTGATAGAGTGTCTGTGAGAATCTGAGAGAGAGTGTCTGTGAGTATCTGTAAGATTGTGAGAGTCTGTGAGAGAGTGTGAGAGTCTGTGAGAGAGTGTATGTGATAGTGTTTGTGAGAATCTGTTAGAGAGTGTCTGTGAGTGCCTGTAAAAGTGTCTGTGAGAGTCTGTGAGAGATTGTCTGTGAGAGAGTATCTGCGAGTCTGTGAGAGAGTGTCTGGTATTCTGTGAAAGAGTGTCTGTGAGAGTGTCTGTGAGAGAGTGTCTGTGAGAGAGTGTCTGTGAGAGTGTATGTGAGAGTCTGTGAAAGTATAGGTGAGAGGCTGTGAGAGTCAGTGAGAGAGTGTCTGTGAGTCAGAGAGAGTCTCTGTGAGTTTCTGTGAGAGAGTGTCTGTGAGTTTCTGTGAGAGAGTGTCTGTGAGCATCTGTGAGAGAGTGTCTGTGAGAGAGTCTGTGAGAGAGTGTCTATGAGAGAGTGTCTGTGAGAGTGTATGTGAGAGTCTGTGAAAGTATAGGTGAGAGGCTGTGAGAGTCAGTGAGAGAGTGTCTGTGAGTCAGAGAGAGTGTCTGTGAGTTTCTGTGAGAGAGTGTCTGTGAGAGTGTCTGTGAGAGTCTGTGAGAGAGTGTCTGTGAGAGAGTCTGTGAGAGAGTGTCTGTGAGAGAGTGTCTGTGAGAGTCTGTGAGAGTCTGTGAGACTGTCTGTGAGAGTCTATGAGAGAGTCTGTGAGAGTCTATAAGAGAGTGTGAGAGTCTACGAGAGAGTGCTTGTGAGTGTCTGTGAGAGAGTGTCTGTGAGAGAGTCTGTGAGAGAGTGTCTGTGAGAGAGTGTCTGTGAGAGTCTGTGAGATTCTGTGAGAGTGTCTGTGAGAGTCTATGAGAGAGTCTGTGAGCATCTGTGAGAGAGTGTGAGAGTCTGCGAGAGAGTGCTTGTGAGTGTCTGTGAGAGAGTGTCTATGAGAGTGTCTGTGAGAGAGTATCTGTGAGAGTGTCTGTGAGAGTCTGTGAGAGAGTATCTGTGAGAGAGTGTCTGTGAGAGAGTGTCTGTGAGAGAGTATCTGTGAGAGTGTTTGTGAGAGAGTTTCTGTGAGAGTGTCTGTGAGACAGTGTCTGTGAAAGAGTGTTTGTGAGAGTCTGTGTGAAAGTGTCTGTGATAGAGTTTCTGTGAGCGAGTGTCCTTGAGAGTCTGTGAGAGAGTGTCTGTGAAAATCTGTGAGAGAGTGCCTGTGAGAAAGTCTGTGAGTGTGTCTGTGAGCATCTGTGAGAGTGTCTGTGAGAGTCTGAGAGAGTATAAGAGTCTGCGAGAGAGTGCTTGTGAGAGAGTGTCTGTGAGAGACTCTGTGAGAGAGTGTCTGTGAGAGAGTGTCTGTGAGAATCTGCGATAGACTGTCTGTGGGAGTCTGTGAGAGAGTAACTGTGAGAGTCTGTGAGAGAGTCTGTGAGAGTCTGAGAGAGTGTGAGAGAGTGTCTGCGAGAGAGTGTCTGAGAGTCTGTGAGAGAGTCTGTGAGAGTCTGTGAGAGAGTGTCTGTGAAAGTGTCACGGGTATCTGCGAGCTCCTCCTCGGGATGGCACTGATGCTAAGTAAGGCCCCCCTCCCATCCATCCCCAGCTCGGAGTATGTATGAGACACGCGGACTAGGGGGACGGGTGAGCGAGGGAAAACGGGACAGGAACAGCCGGGAAAGAGAGACCTGGATGAGAAGATGCACAGGGTGAGAAGAGGAACGAGGACCCCCGCACCCTTCCAGATAGCTCTCGGATAGTGTAACGAGCCTGGTACCTTCGCGCTGTAGACGGAGGTCTCGAGGGTCACCTCGACCAGAAGAAACTGGAAACGGAGTGGCGCTACTACTTCCACGCTCGGAACTCCGTGAGCGGAGGAGCGCCAGCCAGGAAGGTTCTCTCCTCCTCACCCTTCACAAGGAGGGAGGAAGTGGAGCGAAAGCTCGGTTTCACTCGTTGGTTAAGAGGGGTTTACGAACAGTAAGCAAAGTAAACAGAAGGAGTTGCGGGTGTTTCCCGGCAGAGATGTTCGCGCTGCTACTCAAATACTCACGATTCTGCCGTGAGTAGAGGAGCGCACTCTGAGGAGTTGGCAAGCCCGGAAATCCGTGGGCGTAGAGGAAGAGCAGGGAGTCCGTCTGGTTGATGGCCGTTAGGAGAACGGCGGATTGTGGATTCGGAAGAGAGGCGTCTGCAAGGGTTGCTGATAGAACCGGAGACACTCACCTCTCTGCGAAGGCATCGGTGATGTCGTCGGCACAGGAGGGCAAAGGCTGCATGGGCCGCTGGAAGCTCTGGAACGCTGTAGAGGATGGCGGGCTGAAAACCACGTAGGCTGGCAGTCGGGGAGCCGTTGATGAATGTAGGAATCATAGGCAACGCCCCCGGGTTGTCTGCGGTCTTTTATTGGCCGAAAGGAGATTACGTGATCGGGTGGCCGCGTTGCCTCTGGGACCTGTAGTTCTTCCGGGCATTCTGTGGCGGGGTCGGTGCGCTCGGATCGTGACAGCACATCCCCCTTTACCCCGTCACCGCCGCCCCCGGGCTTGGTTGGACAGCGACGGTGAAAGGCTGCCACCAGGCGGTCGGCGTGCACCGCGGAGGCGGGCTCCCAAGAGTCTTCTTCAGGACCGTACCCCTTCCAGGACAAGAGGTACCATATCTTCCCCCTCAGCAGTTTGGAGTCCAGCACTCGGCGAACCACGTACTCCCGATCATGGTTGATCCACACCGGAGCAGGAGCCCTCCGCGCTGGACAGCGCGAGGGCTTGAGTATAGAGATGTGGAACACCGGGTGAATGTGCATGTGCGTTGGAAGGCGCAGTTGCACCGCTACGGGGTTTACGTGTTTAACCACCGGGTAGGGTCCTATGTATTTCGGATTGAAGACACTGGGTTTCCGAAATCGGAGGTTCTTAGTGGATAGCCATACTCTGTCCCCCTTGTGGTACACCGGCGGGGGTCTGCGGTGTTTATCCGCCTGCGCTTTGTATCGGGCCTTGGCTAACAGGAGATGTGACCGGGCCTTTTTCAGGGCCGAGCGTATGGAGTGAAGCCGGCTCTGGAGATCAGGAAGGCAGATGTTGTCTCGCGGGAGAAAGAAGGAGATAAAGCGTGGATGGAACCCCGTGGTGAGAAAGAACGGAGACTGCTGGGTGGAGGAGTGTTGTGCGTTGTTGTATGCCACCTCAGCCACCCAAGTAAGTCCACCCATGTGTCTGCAGCTTGGTCAGCGTAGCATTGCAGGTACTGCTTGAGCGTCTGATTCAATCTCTCTGTTTGTCCGTCTGTCTGTGGGTGGAAGCTCGTAGAGAGGGAGGAGTGAATACCCAGCGCTTCACACCACACCTTCCAAAACCGTGCAGTAAACTGCGACCCTCTTTCGGAAACAATCCCCGTCGGTAATCCGTGAAGTCTCACCACGTGTTGCAAGAGGAGTTTCGCTAAAGCTCCCGCTGTGGGCACCTGTTTGCAGGCTATAAAATGTCCCATCTTCGTCAGATAGTCGACGACTACAATTATGGCTGTGCACCCTTGATCTTTCGGCAGCCCCACCACAAAGTCTATGGATATGCGTTCCCAGGGGTTCAGAGGAGTGGGTAGTGGCATCAGAAGACCTTGGGACTTTTGGTGGTCGCTCTTCATCTGGGCGCAAACGGCACATTCCTTCACCCACTGCAACACGTCTGGTCGAACGGAGGGCCACCAGAATTGACGCATCACTTTCTCCAGCGTCTTGGTGCCTCCTGTATGACCAGCACACGGCAGGTCGTGACACCAGGAAAAGACGAGTTTGCGGAGTTTGAGTGTAGGGATCAGTATGCGAGATCCGTTTATCGGGAGACCGTGGTGCAGTCGCCATTCTCTATGTCCTTTTAACCATGTGGACCATGCACATGTACGTATCCCTCGCTTCACTCCTTGCAGGAAGGATTTGGTGTGCGTGTTGCCGATGACCTGTTCCGGTGATAGGATGGGCTGATCTGGTGTTGCCAACGGGAGGTGCGAGAGGGTCTGTCTTGAGAGGGCATCGGCTTTTTTGTTTTGCGTCCCTGGTCGGTAGGTGACCACGAAGTGGAATTCCGCAAAAAAGAGCACCCATCGCTTCTGCCTGGGAGAGAGGTGTCGGGCTGACCGCAGGAACTGGAGGTTGCGGTGGTCCGTGAACACCGTTACCTGATGTTGGGCCCCCAGTAGCCAATGGCGCCATTCCAGGAACGCGTCTTTGATGGCAAGTAATTCCTTCTCGGAGACGGTGTAATTACGTTCCGCTGGATTCAATTTCCTGGACATAAAGGCCACTGGGTGTAGTTGGCCCGTGTCGGGGTGGCGTTGGGAAAGAATGGCTCCCACTGCTTCATCTGATGCGTCTGCTTCCACTATGAACGGAAGATCTGGTTGCGCGTGGCGCAAGATGGGAGCGGTGGTGAAGGCGTGTTTGAGCTGGTCAAACGCTGTCTGGGCTTCCGGTGACCAGAGGAAGGGGATGCCTTTCCGTGTTAGTTTCGTGAGTGGTGTCACCATTTGTGAGAAGTGGTGTATAAAACGCCGATAAAAGTTTGAAAACCCAAGAAAGCTTTGGACCTCCTTCACTGTTTTCGGCGGGGGCCATCTGGTTACCGCCTGGACCTTGCGGTCAGTCATGACTTGTCCATCGGGGGTAAGCAGGACACCAAGGAACTCCACCGTGGTGATATGGAATTCGCATTTCGTAAGTTTACAAAACAGGTGGTGTTTTTCTAAGGCCTGCAATACCGATGTGACATGGCCCACGTGTTCTTCTTCCGAGGATGAAAAGATGAGGATGTCGTCTATGTACACCACTACATAGAGGTCTAGAAAATCCCTCAATACTTCGTTCAAAAAGAACTGGAAGGCGGCTGGGGCGTTGCAGAGCCCGAAGGGCATCACCAGATATTCGAACAGGCCGAATCTTGTTTTGAAAGCCGTCTTCCACTCATCCCCCTCTCGCATTCGCACCAGGTTGTATGCCCCCCTGAGGTCTAGCTTGGTGTATATTCGCGCTCCTCGCACCTGTTCCAACAATACCGGGATCAGTGGTAGCGGGTATTGATTTTTGATGGTCATGGCGTTGAGGGCGCGATAGTCTATGCAGCAGCGTAGTTCCCCATTGGCCTTCGGTATAAAGAAGAGGGGGGATGCTGCGGGCGATCTGGAAGGGCGAATGAACCCCAACCTAAGGTAGGTATCAAGATAGTCCCGGAGATGACTGGTTTCTGGACCCGTGAGAGCGTACACCCTGCTACACGGAACAGCGGCTCCCGGGGTGAGATCGATCCTACAGTCGTAGTCGCGATGTGGAGGGAGAACCTCGGCTTTCTGCTTATCAAACACTCCTTTGTAGTGGTGATAACATAGAGGGAGCTCCACGTCCTTCTCTGCAGCTGTAGCTACGTGGTGTGCCTGTGGTTCGTTAAGATCTGGAGCGGCCTCACGGCGTTGACACCGCGTGCGGCAAAAGAGGGAGCAGAAGGTTACAGAGTTGGTAGCCCAATGTATCTGGGGCTCGAGACGACGTAACCAAGGCAATCCAAGGATAAGATGGCATCGGGGCGCTTGGATGATGTTAAACGCGAGTCTCTCGCTATGGTCTTTTCCAATGGACACTTGTAAGGTGGGTGTGGTATACCGTATGGGGCCGGATTCCAGCTCCTTGCCGTCCACGGCGTAGACGAGTTCAGGGGTGTCTTTCGCCACCAGCGGTATCCCCAACCGGTGGGCTTCATGGTCATCCATGAAGCAGCCCGTTGCTCCAGAGTCAATCATGGCCCGTACTTGGTGGGTTTTGGGACCTATAGCGAGGAGCACGGTTAGATAGAAATGGTCTGGCTCTATGGAGGTGTCTGCTTCCAGAGAAGGGATGTAATGACAGCTCGAAGGGGCCCCTTCTTGCTCCTTCAAGCGTTCAGGTTTCCCACCGGTCCAGTGTTGGTTACGGTGGCTGCTTGTCCCACCTGAGGCCGGCGGTTCTTTGGGCGGACGGGGCATTCCCTCAGGAAATGGCCTTTCTTGCCACAATACAAACAGAGACCCTGTGTGCGCCGGTGGTCTCTTTCGCTGAGGGTCAGGGACGCTCTCACCGCTCCAATGTCCATGGGAACCGGTCTCGGGGAGGCTGGTTCCTGCAAGCGAGGGTGTTCTAAGGACATGGGTGTTTTATCCTTGCGCTTGTTTTCCCCTTTTCTTTCTCTGAGCCGGTATTCCAATTGAGAGACCAGTTCGATCATGGCCGAGCATGTGCTGGGCTGGGGGTCTATCTGTGCGATAACGTCCTTCAGGTCCTCGGTGAGTCCTCGATAGAAGATAGCGGCCTGCTTCTGTTCGGGCCAATCCGTTTCCGCCACTAATCGTCGGAAGCTATTGACGTACCCCAGAAAATCCGAACTCTGTTGGCGTAGATCAAGGAGGTCTCGATCCGCAGAGAAGGTATCCGCCCGACGGTCGAAGGTCTTCTCGAACTCCTGACGAAATGTGTCCCAGTCATACAGGAGTGCGTCGTCCCGGCGAACGATGGGGACAGCCCATTGCGCCGCTTCTCCCGTCAAGTAGGAAATCAGAAACGCCACTCTGGCCTGGTTCGTGAGGAACAGTTTGGGCTTGCAGTGGAAGTGCAAGAGCACCTGGGTCATGAAGACTTGGACTTTCTGGATATCTCCCTGGAATCTCTCCGGAGGGGCCAACGGAACGTGTGAAGGCATTTCCACCACTACTTGCGGGGTCGAGGACGGGAGTACAGGCCCAGCGTCAAACGGGTTTCGTTGGAGGCGGTCCAGGCGTGTATGCAAGGCTGCGGTTTCCGCTCGTGACGTTGCTAACTCCAGCTGGACTTGCGCTAAAGCAGATAACACGTCGTCCAACGAGGCCATTGTAAGTGATCAGTGCTATCAAGAGGAGAGGTATTTTCGTGGGCCTATGATTCTGTCACGGGTATCTGCGAGCTCCTCCTCGGGATGGCACTGATGCTAAGTAAGGCCCCCCTCCCATCCGTCCCCAGCCCGGAGTATGTATGAGACACGCGGACTAGGGGGACGGGTGAGCGAGGGAAAACGGGACAGGAACAGCCGGGAAAGAGAGACCTGGAAGAGAAGATGCACAGGGTGAGAAGAGGAACGAGGACCCCCGCACCCTTCCCGATAGCTCTCGGATAGTGTAACGACCCTGGTACCTTCGCGCTGTAGACGGAGGTCTCGAGGGTCACCTCGACCAGAAGAAACTGGAAACGGAGTGGCGCTACTACTTCCACGCTCGGAACTCCGTGAGCGGAGGAGCGCCAGCCAGGAAGGTTCTCTCCTCCTCACCCTTCACAAGGAGGGAGGAAGTGGAGCGAAAGCTCGGTTTCACTCGTTGGTTAAGAGGGGTTTACGAACAGTAAGCAAAGTAAACAGAAGGAGTTGCGGGTGTTTCCCGGCAGAGATGTTCGCGCTGCTACTCAAATACTCACGATTCTGCCGTGAGTAGAGGAGCGCACTCTGAGGAGTTGGCAAGCCCGGAAATCCGTGGGCGTAGAGGAAGAGCAGGGAGTCCGTCTGGTTGATGGCCGTTAGGAGAACGGCGGATTGTGGATTCGGAAGAGAGGCGTCTGCAAGGGTTGCTGATAGAACCGGAGACACTCACCTCTCTGCGAAGGCGTCGGTGATGTCGTCGGCACAGGAGGGCAAAGGCTGCATGGGCCGCTGGAAGCTCTGGAACGCTGTAGAGGATGGCGGGCTGGAAACCGCGTAGGCTGGCAGTCGGGGAGCCGTTGATGAATGTAGGAATCATAGGCAACGCCCCCGGGTTGTCTGCGGTCTTTTATTGGCCGAAAGGAGATTACGTGATCGGGTGGCCGCGTTGCCTCTGGGACCTGTAGTTCTTCCGGGCATTCTGTGGCGGGGTCGGTGCGCTCGGATCGTGACAGCAAGCATGTCTTTGAGAGTGTATCTGTGAGAGTTTGTGAGAGTGTCTGTGAGAGAGTGTGAGAGAGTATCTGTGAGCGAGTGTGAGAGAGTGTCTGTAAGCATCTGTGAGAGAGTGTCTGAGAGTCTATGAGAGAGTGTCTATCAGAGTCTGTAAGAGTGTCTGTGAGAGTGTCTGTGATAAAGTGTCTGTGAGAATCTGAGAGAGAGTGTCTGTGAGTATCTGTAAGAGTGTGAGAGTCTGTGAGAGAGTGTATATGATAGTGTTTGTGAGACTCTGTTAGAGAGTGTCTGTGAGTGCCTGTAAGAGTGTCTGTGAAAGTCTGTGAGAGAGTATCTGCGAGTCTGTGAGAGAGTGTCTGTTATTCTGTGAGAGAGTGTCTGTGAGAGTCTGTGAAAGTGTATGTGAGAGGCTGTGAGAGTCTGTGAGAGAGTGTCTGTGAGTCAGAGAGAGAGTCTGTGAGTTTCTGTGAAAGAGTGTCTGTGAGAGTGTCTGTGAGAGTCTGTGAGAGAGTGTCTGTTATTCTGTGAGAGAGTGTCTGTGAGAGTCTGTGAAAGTGTATGTGAGAGGCTGTGAGAGTCTGTGAGAGAGTGTCTGTGAGTCAGAGAGAGAGTCTGTGAGTTTCTGTGAAAGAGTGTCTGTGAGAGTGTCTGTGAGAGTCTGTGAGAGAGTGTCTGTGAGAGAGTCTGTGAGAGAGTGTCTGTGAGAGAGTGTCTGTGAGAGTCTGTGAGGGTCTGTGAGAGTGTCTGTAAGAGTCTATGAGAGAGTCTGTGAGAGTCTGTAAATGAGTGTGAGAGTCTGCAAGAGAGTGCTTGTGAGTGTCTGTGAGAGAGTGTCTGTGAGAGTGTCTGTTAGAGAGTGTTTGTGAGAGTGTCTGTGAGAGTCTGTGAGAGAGTATCTGTGAGAGAGTATCTGTGAGAGAGTGTCTGTGAGAGAGTATCTGTGAGAGTGTTTGTGAATGAGTTTCTGTGAGTGTCTGTGAGACAGTGTCTGTGAAAGAGTGTCTGTGAGAGTCTGTGTGAAAGTGTCTGTGATAGGGTTTCTGTGAGAGAGTGTCCTTGAGAGTCGGTGAGAGAGTGTCTGTGAGAATCTGCGAGAGAGTGTCTGTGAGAAAGTCTGTGAGAGAGTGTCTGTGAGCATCTGTGAGAGTTTCTGTGAGAGTCTAAGAGAGTATGAGAGTCTGCGAGAGAGTGCTTGTGAGAGAGTCTCTGTGAGAGACTCTGTGAGAGAGTCTGTGAGAGAGTGTCTGTGAGAATCTGTGAGAGAGATTGTCTGTGGGAGTCTGTGAGAGAGTGTCTGTGAGAGTCTGAGAGAGTGTGAGAGAGTGTCTGCGAGAGAGTGTCTGTGAGAGAGTGTCTGAGAGTCTGTGAGAGAGTCTATGAGAGTCTGTGAGAGAGTGTCTGGGAGAGCATGTCTGTGAGAGAGTGTCCATGAGAGTCTGTGAGTGAGTGTCTGTGAGAGAGTGCCTGTGAGAGTCTGTGAGAGATTGTGAGAGAGTGTCTGTAAGAGTCTGTGAGAGAGTGTCTGTGAGAGAGTGACTGTGAGAGAGTAACCATGAGAGTCTGGGAGAAAATGTCTGTGAGAAAGTGTCTGTGAGAGAGTGTCTGTGAGAGTCTGTGAGAGAGTGTCTGTGAGAGTCTGTGAGAGTGCCTGTGAGAGTCTGTCTTTGAGAGTCTGTGGAAGTCTGTGAGAGAGTCTGCGAGAGTCTGAGAGAGTGTGAGAGAGTGTCTGCGAGAGAGTGTCTGAGAGTCTGTGAGAGAGTCTGTGAGAGTCTGTGAGAGAGTGTCTGTGAGAGCATGTCTGTGAGAGAGTGTCCATGAGAGTCTGTGAGTGAGTGTCTGTGAGAGAGTGCCTGTGAGAGTCTGTGAGAGATTGTGAGAGAGTGTCTGTAAGAGTCTGTGAGAGAGTGTCTGTGAGAGAGTGTCTGTGAGAGAGTAACCATGAGAGTCTGGGAGAAAATGTCTGTGAGAAAGTGTCTGTGAGAGAGTGTCTGTGAGAGTCTGTGAGAGAGTGTCTGTGAGAGTCTGTGAGAGTGCCTGTGAGAGTCTGTCTTTGAGAGTCTGTGGAAGTCTGTGAGAGAGTGTCTGTGAGAGAGTCTGTGAGAGTCTTTGAGAGAATGCCAGAGTCTGTGAGTCTTTAAGTGAGTGTCTATGAGAGAGAGTCTGTGAGATAATGTGAGAGAGTATCTGAGAGTGTCTATGAGAGAGTTTCTGTGAGAGTCTGTGAGAAAGTGTCTGTGAGAGGCTGTGAGAGAGTGTCTATGAGAATTTGTGAGAGTGTCTGTGAGAGTGTCTGTGATAGAGTGTCTGTGAGAATCTGAGAGAGAGTGTTTGTGAGTATCTGTAAGATTGTGAGTCTGTGAGAGAGTGTGAGAGTCTGTGAGAGAGTGTATGTGATAGTGTTTGTGAGAATCTGTTAGAGAGTGTCTGTGAGTGCCTGTAAAAGTGTCTGTGAGAGTCTGTGAGAGAGAGTCTGTGAGAGAGTATCTGCGAGTCTGAGAGAGAGTGTCTGTTATTCTGTGAAAGAGTGTCTGTGAGAGTGTCTGTGAGAGAGTGTCTGTGAGAGAGTGTCTGTGAGAGTGTATGTGAGAGTCTGTGAAAGTATAGGTGAGAGGCTGTGAGAGTCAGTGAGAGAGTGTCTGTGAGTCAGAGAGAGTGTCTGTGAGTTTCTGTGAGAGAGTGTCTGTGAGTTTCTGTGAGAGTGTCTGTGAGCGTCTGTGAGAGAGTCTCTGTGAGAGAGTCTGTGAGAGAGTCTCTATGAGAGAGTGTCTGTGAGAGTGTATGTGAGAGTCTGTGAAAGTATAGGTAAGAGGCTGTGAGAGTCAGTGAGAGAGTGTCTGTGAGTCAGAGTGAGTGTCTGTGAGTTTCTGTGAGAGAGTGTCTGTGAGAGTGTCTGTGAGAGTCTGTGAGAGAGTGTCTGTGAGAGAGTCTGTGAGAGAGTGTCTGTGAGAGTCTGTGAGAGTCTGTGAGAGTGTCTGTGAGAGTCTATGAGAGAGTCTGTGAGAGTCTGTAAGAGAGTGTGAGAGTCTGCGAGAGAGTGCTTGTGAGTGTCTTTGAGAGAGTGTCTGTGAGAGAGTCTGTGAGAGAGTATCTGTGAGAGAGTGTCTGTGAGAGTCTATGAGAGAGTCTGTGAGAGTCTGTGAGAGTCTGTGAGAGAGTGTGAGAGTCTGCGAGAGAGTGCTTGTGAGTGTGTGAGAGAGTGTCTATGAGAGTGTCTGTGAGAGAGTATCTGTGAGAGTGTCTGTGAGAGTCTGTGAGAGAGTATCTGTGAGAGAGTGTCTGTGAGAGAGTGTCTGTGAGAGAGTATCTGTGAGAGTGTTTGTGAGAGAGTTTCTGTGAGAGTGTCTATGAGACAGTGTCTGTGAAAGAGTGTTTGTGAGAGTCTGTGTGAAAGTGTCTGTGATAGAGTTTCTGTGAGCGAGTATCCTTGAGAGTCTGTGAGAGAGTGTCTGAGAGTGTCTGAGAGTGTCTGTGAGAGTCTGTGAGCTTCTGTGAGAGTCTGTGAGAAAGTGTCTGTGAGAGTCTGTAAGAGAGTGTCTCTGAGAGAGAGCCTGTGAGAGAGTGAAAGTCTAAGATAGAGTGTATTTGAGAGTCTGAGAGAGTGTCTGTGAGAGTCTGAGAGAGTATTTGAGAGAGTGTCTGTGAGAGTCTGTAAGAGAGTGTCTGTGTGAGTCTGTGAGTGTGTCTCTGAGAGTTTGTGAGAGTGTCTGTGAGAGAGTGTGAGAGAGTATCTGTGAGAGAGTGTGAGAGAGTGTCTGTGAGTGTCTGTGAGAGTGTGTTTGAGAGTCTGTGAGAGAGTGTCTATGAGAATCTGTGAGAGTGTTTGTGAGAGTGTCTGTGATAGAGTGTCTGTGAGAATCTGAGAGAGAGTGTCTGTGAGTATCTGTAAGATTGTGAGAGTCTGTGAGAGAGTGTGAGAGTCTGTGAGAGAGTGTATGTTATAGTGTTTGTGAGAATCTGTTAGAGAGTGTCTGTGAGTGCCTGTAAAAGTGTCTGTGAGGGTCTGTGAGAGAGTGTCTGTGAGAAAGTATCTGCGAGTCTATGAGAGAGTGTCTGTTATTCTGTGAAAGAGTGTCTGTGAGAGTGTCTGTGAGAGAGTGTCTGTTAGAGAGTGTCTGTGAGAGTGTATGTGAGAGTCTGTGAAAGTATAGGTGAGAGGCTGTGAGAGTCAGTGAGAGAGTGTCTGTGAGTCAGAGAGAGTGTCTGTGAGTTTCTGTGAGAGAGTGTCTGTGAGAGTGTTTGTGAGAGTCTGAGAGAGTGTCTGTGAGAGAGTCTGTGAGAGAGTGTCTGTGAGAGAGTGTCTGTGAGAGTCTGTGAGAGTCTGTGAGAGTGTCTGTGAGAGTCTATGAGAGAGTCTGTGAGAGTCTGTAAGAGAGTGTGAGAGTCTGCGAGAGAGTGCTTGTGAGTGTCTGTGAGAGTGTCTGTGAGAGAGTCTGTGGGAGAGTGTCTGTGAGAGTCTGATAGAGTGTCTGTGAGAGTCTATGAGAGAGTCTTTGAGAGTCTGTGAGAGAGTGTGAGAGTCTGCGAGAGAGTGCTTGTGAGTGTCTGTGAGAGAGTGTCTATGAGAGTGTCTGTGAGAGAGTATCTGTGAGAGTGTCTGTGAGAGTCTGTGAGAGAGTATCTGTGAGAGAGTGTCTGTGAGAGAGTGTCTGTGAGAGAGTATCTGTGAGAGTGTTTGTGAGAGAGTTTCTGTGAGACTGTCTGTGAGACAGTGTCTGTGAAAGAGTGTTTGTGAGAGTCTGTGTGAAAGTGTCTGTGATAGAGTTTCTGTGAGCGAGTGTCCTTGAGAGTCTCTGAGAGAGTGTCTGTGAGAATCTGTGAGAGAGTGCCTGTGAGAAAGTCTGTGAGTGTGTCTGTGAGCATCTGTGAGAGTGTCTGTGAGAGTCTAAGAGAGTATGAGAGTCTGCGAGAGAGTGCTTGTGAGAGAGTGTCTGTGAGAGACTCTGTGAGAGAGTGTCTGTGAGAGAGTGTCTGTGAGAATCTGTGATAGACTGTGGGAGTCTGTGAGAGAGTAACTGTGAGAGTCTGTGAGAGAGTCTGTGAGAGTCTGAGAGAGTGTGAGAGAGTGTCTGCAAGAGAGTGTCTGAGAGTCTGTGAGAGAGTCTGTGAGAGTCTGTGAGAGAGTGTCTGTGAAAGCATGTCTTTGAGAGTGTATCTGTGAGAGTTTGTGAGAGTGTCTGTGAGAGAGTGTGAGAGAGTATCTGTGAGCGAGTGTGAGAGAGTGTCTGTGAGCATCTGTGAGAGAGTGTCTGAGAGTCTGTGAGAGAGTGTCTATGAGAGTCTGTAAGAGTGTCTGTGAGAGTGTCTGTGATAAAGTGTCTGTGATAATCTGAGAGAGTGTCTGTGAGTATCTGTAAGAGTGTGAGAGTCTGTGAGAGAGTGTATATGATAGTGTTTGTGAGACTCTGTTAGAGAGTGTCTGTGAGTGCCTGTAAGAGTGTCTGTGAAAGTCTGTGAGAGAGTGTCTGTGAGAGAGTATCTGCGAGTCTGTGAGAGAGTGTCTGGTATTCTGTGAGAGAGTGTCTGTGAGAGTCTGTGAAAGTGTATGTGAGAGGCTGTGAGAGGCTGTGAGAGAGTGTCTGTGAGTCAGAGAGAGAGTCTGTGAGTTTCTGTGAGAGAGTGTCTGTGAGAGTGTCTGTGAGAGGCTGTGAGAGAGTGTCTGTGAGAGAGTCTGTGAGAGAGTGTCTGTGAGAGAGTGTCTGTGAGAGTCTGTGAGAGTGTCTGTAAGAGTCTATGAGAAAGTCTGTGAGAGTCTGTAAATGAGTGTGTGAGTCTGCAAGAGAGTGCTTGTGAGTGTCTGTGAGAGAGTGTCTGTGAGAGTGTCTGTGAGAGAGTGTCTGTGAGAGTGTCTGTGAGAGTCTGTGAGAGAGTATCTGTGAGAGAGTGTCTGTGAGAGAGTATCTGTGAGAGTGTTTGTGAAAGAGATTCTGTGAGAGTGTCTGTGAGACAGTGTCTGTTAGAGTCTGTGTGAAAGTGTCTGTGATAGAGTTTCTGTGAGAGAGTGTCCTTGAGAGTTGGTGAGAGAGTGTCTGTGAGAATCTGTGAGAGAGTGTCTTTGAGAAAGTCTGTGAGAGAGTGTCTGTGAGCATCTGTGAGAGTGTCTATGAGAGTCTAAGAGAGTATGAGAGTCTGCGAGAGAGTGCTTGTGACAGAGTCTCTGTGAGAGACTCTGTGAGAGAGTGTCTGTGAGAGAGTGTCTGTGAGAATCTGTGAGAGAGATTGTCTGTGGGAGTCTGTGAGAGAGTGTCTGTGAGAGTCTGTGAGAGAGTCTGTGAGAGTCTGAGAGAGTGTGAGAGAGTGTCTGTGAGAGAGTGTCTGAGAGTCTGTGAGAGAGTCTGTGAGAGTCTGTGAGAGAGTGTCTGTGAGAGCATGTCTGTGAGAGAGTGTCCATGAGAGTCTGTGAGTGAGTGTCTGTGAGAGAGTGCCTGTGGGAGTCTGTGAGAGATTGTGAGAGAGTGTCTGTAAGAGTCTGTGAGAGAGTGTCTGTGAGAGAGTGTCTGTGAGAGAGTAACCATGAGAGTCTGGGAGAAAATGTCTGTGAGAAATTGTCTGTGAGAGAGTGTCTGTGAGAGTCTGTGAGAGAGTGTCTGTGAGAGTCTGTGAGAGTGCCTGTGAGAGTCTGTCTTTGAGAGTCTGTGGAAGTCTGTGAGAGAGTGTCTGTGAGAGAGTCTGTGAGAGTCTTTGAGAGAATGTCAGAGTCTGTGAGTCTTTAAGAGAGTGTCTGTGAGAGAGAGTCTGTGAGATAATGTGAGAGAGTATCTGAGAGTGTCTATGAGAGAGTTTCTGTGAGAGTCTGTGAGACAGTGTCTGTGAGAGGCTGTGAGAGAGTGTCTATGAGAGTGTCTGTGAGAGAGTGTCTGAGTGTCTTTGAGTGTCTGTGAGAGAGTGTCTGTGAGAATCTGTGAGAGAGTTTCTGTGAGAGAGTGTCTGTGAGAGAGTGTCTGTGAGAGTCTGTGAGAGAGTGTCTGAGAGTGTCCGAGTGTCTGTGAGAGAGAGTCTATGACAGAGCATCTGTGAGAGTGTGTGAGAGTGTGTGAGTGTCTGTGACAGAATGTCTGTGAGAGTCTTTGAGAAAGTATCTGTGAGAGTCTGTAAGAGAGTGTCTCTGAGAGAGTGTCTGTGAGAGAGTAAGAGTCTGTGATAGAGTGTCTGTGAGAGTCTGAGAGAGTGTCTGTGAGAGTCTGAGATTGTCTGTGAGAGAGTGTCTGTGAGAGAGTGTCTGTGAGAGTCTATAAGAAAGTGTCTGTGTGAGTCTGTGAGAGTGTCTGTGAGAGTCTGTGAAAGTGTCTGTGAGAGAGTGTGAGAGAGTATCTGTGAGAGAGTGTGAGAGTGTCTGTGAGCATCTGTGAGAGAGTGTCTGAGAGTCTGTGAGAGAGTGTCTATGAGAGTCTGTCAGAGAGTGTCTGTGAGTCTGTGAGAGAGTGTCTGTGAGAGTGTCTGTGATAGAGTGTCTGTGAGAATCTGAGAGAGTGTCTGTGAGTGTCTGTAAGAGTGTCTGTGAGAGGCAGTGAGAGAGTGTCTGAGAGAGTGTCTGTGATAGTGTCTGTGAGAGAGTGTCTGTGAGTGTGTGAGAGAGTGTCTGTGAGAGTGTCTGTGAGAGAGTGTCTGTGAGAATCTGAGAGAGAGTGTCTGTGAGTATCTGTAAGAGTGTGAGAGTCTGTGAGAGAGTGTGAGAGTCTGTGAGAGAGTGTATGTGATAGTGTTTATGAGAATCTGTTAGAGAGTGTCTGTGAGTGCCTGTAAGAGTGTCTGTGAGAGTCTGTGAGAGAGTGTCTGTGAGAGAGTATCTGCGAGTCTGTGAGAGAGTGTTTGTTATTCTGTGAGAGAGTGTCTGTGAGAGTGTCTGTGAGAGAGTGTCTGTGAGAGTGTATGTGAGAGTCTATGAAAGTGTATGTGAGAGGCTGTGAGAGAGTGTCTGTGAGAGAGTATCTGTGAGAGAGTGTCTGTGAGAGAGTATCTGTGAGAGTGTTTGTGAGACAGTGTCTGTGAAAGAGTGTTTGTGAGAGTCTGTGTGAAAGTGTCTGTGATAGAGTTTCTGTGAGAGAGTGTCCTTGAGAGTCTGTGAGAGAGTGTCTGTGAGAATCTGTGAGAGAGTGCCTGTGAGAAAGTCTGTGAGAGAGTGTATGTGAGCATCTGTGAGAGTGTCTGTGAGAGTTTAAGAGAGTATGAGAGTCTGCGAGAGAGTGCTTGTGAGAGAGTGTCTGTGAGAGACTCTGTGAGAGAGTGTCTGTGACAGAGTGTCTGTGAGAATCTGTGATAACATGTCTGTGGGAGTCTGTGAGAGAGTAACTGTGAGAGTCTGTGAGAGAGTCTGTGAGAGTCTGAGAGAGAGTGTCTACAAGAGAGTGTCTGAGAGTCTGTGAAAGAGTCTGTGAGAGAGTGTCTGTGAAAGCATGTCTGTGAGAGTGTATCTGTGAGAGAGTGTCCATGAGAGTCTGTGAGTGAGTGTCTGTGAGAGATTGCCTGTGAGAGTCTGTGAGAGATTGTGAGAGAGTATCTGTGAGAGCATGTCGGTGAGAGTGTATCTGTGAGAGAGTGTCTGTGAGAGTCTGTCTGTGAGAGTCTGTAAGAGAGTGTCTGCGTGAGTCTGTGAGAGTGTCTGTGAGAGTTTGTGAGAGTGTCTGTGAGAGAGTGTGAGAGAGTATCTCTGAGCGAGTGTGAGAGAGTGTCTGTGAGCATCTGTGAGAGAGTGTCTGAGAGTCTGTGAGAGTGTCTGTGAGAGTGTCTGTGATAGAGTGTCTGTGAGAATCTGAGAGAGAGTGTCTGTGAGTATCTGTAAGAGTGTGAGAGTCTGTGAGAGAGTGTGAGAGTCTGTGAGAGAGTGTATGTGATAGTGTTTATGAGAATCTGTTAGAGTGTCTGTGAGTGCCTGTAAGAGTGTCTGTGAGAGTCTGTGAGAGAGTGTGAGAGTCTGCGAGAGAGTGCTTGTGAGTGTCTGTGAGAGAGTGTCTGTGAGAGTGTCTGTGAGAGAGTATCTGTGAGAGTGTCTGTGAGAGTGTCTGTGAGAGAGTATCTGTGAGAGAGTGTCTGTGAGAGAGTGTCTGTGATAGTGTTTATGAGAATCTGTTAGAGAGTGTCTGTGAGTGCCTGTAAGAGTGTCTGTGAGAGTCTGTGAGAGAGTGTCTGTGAGAGAGTATCTGCGAGTCTGTGAGAGAGTGTTTGTTATTCTGTGAGAGAGTATCTGTGAGAGAGTCTGTGAGAGAGTATCTGTGAGAGAGTGTCTGTGAGAGAGTGTCTGTGATAGTGTTTATGAGAATCTGTTAGAGAGTGTCTGTGAGTGCCTGTAAGAGTGTCTGTGAGAGTCTGTGAGAGAGTGTCTGTGAGAGAGTATCTGCGAGTCTGTGAGAGAGTGTTTGTTATTCTGTGAGAGAGTGTCTGTGAGAGTGTCTGTGAGAGAGTGTCTGTGAGAGTGTATGTGAGAGTCTATGAAAGTGTATGTGAGAGGCTGTGAGAGAGTGTCTGTGAGAGAGTATCTGTGAGAGAGTGTCTGTGAGAGAGTATCTGTGAGAGTGTTTGTGAGACAGTGTCTGTGAAAGAGTGTTTGTGAGAGTCTGTGTGAAAGTGTCTGTGATAGAGTTTCTGTGCGAGAGTGTCCTTGAGAGTCTGTGAGAGAGTGTCTGTGAGAATCTGTGAGAGAGTGCCTGTGAGAAAGTCTGTGAGAGAGTGTATGTGAGCATCTGTGAGAGTGTCTGTGAGAGTTTAAGAGAGTATGAGAGTCTGCGAGAGAGTGCTTGTGAGAGAGTGTCTGTGAGAGACTCTGTGAGAGAGTATCTGTGACAGAGTGTCTGTGAGAATCTGTGATAAAATGTCTGTGGGAGTCTGTGAGAGAGTAACTGTGAGAGTCTGTGAGAGAGTCTGTGAGAGTCTGAGAGAGAGTGTCTGCGAGAGAGTGTCTGAGAGTGTGAGAGAGTCTGTGAGAGAGTGTCTGTGAAAGCATGTCTGTGAGAGTGTATCTGTGAGAGAGTGTCCATGAGAGTCTGTGAGTGAGTGTCTGTGAGAGAGTGCCTGTGAGAGTCTGTGAGAGATTGTGAGAGAGTATCTGTGAGAGCATGTCGGTGAGAGTGTATCTGTGAGAGAGTGTCTGTGAGAGTCTGTCTGTGAGAGTCTGTAAGAGAGTGTCTGTGTGAGTCTGTGAGAGTGTCTGTGAGAGTTTGTGAGAGTGTCTGTGAGAGAGTGTGAGAGAGTATCTGTGAGCGAGTGTGAGAGAGTGTCTGTGAGCATCTGTGAGAGAGTGTCTGAGAGTCTGTGAGAGAGTGTCTATGAGAGTCTGTGAGAGTGTCTATGAGAGTGTCTGTGATAGAGTGTCTGTGAGAATCTGAGAGAGAGTGTCTGTGAGTATCTGTAAGAGTGTGAGAGTCTGTGAGAGAGTGTGAGAGTCTGTGAGAGAGTGTATGTGATAGTGTTTATGAGAATCTGTTAGAGAGTGTCTGTGAGTGCCTGTAAGAGTGTCTGTGAGAGTCTGTGAGAGAGTGTGAGAGTCTGCGAGAGAGTGCTTGTGAGTGTCTGTGAGAGAGTGTCTGTGAGAGTGTCTGTGAGAGAGTATCTGTGAGAGTGTCTGTGAGAGTCTGTGAGAGAGTATCTGTGAGAGAGTGTCTGTGAGAGAGTGTCTGTGAGAGAGTATCTATGAGAGTGTTTGTGAGACAGTGTCTGTGAAAGAGTGTTTGTGAGAGTCTGTAAGAAAGTGTCTGTGATAGAGTTTCTGTGAGAGAGTGTCCTTGAGAGTCTGTGAGAGAGTGTCTGTGAGAATCTGTGAGAGAGTGCCTGTGAGAAAGTCTGTGAGAGAGTGTATGTGAGCATCTGTGAGAGTGTCTGTGAGAGTTTAAGAGAGTATGAGAGTCTGCGAGAGAGTGCTTGTGAGAGAGTGTCTGTGAGAGACTCTGTGAGAGAGTGTCTGTGACAGAGTGTCTGTGAGAATCTGTGATAAAATGTCTGTGGGAGTCTGTGAGAGAGTAACTGTGAGAGTCTGTGAGAGAGTCTGTGAGAGTCTGAGCGAGAGTGTCTGCGAGAGAGTGTCTGAGAGTGTGAGAGAGTCTGTGAGAGAGTGTCTGTGAAAGCATGTCTGTGAGAGTGTATCTGTGAGAGAGTGTCCATGAGAGTCTGTGAGTGAGTGTCTGTGAGAGAGTGCCTGTGAGAGTCTGTGAGAGATTGTGAGAGAGTATCTGTGAGAGCATGTCGGTGAGAGTGTATCTGTGAGAGAGTGCCTGTGAGAGTCTGTCTGTGAGAGTCTGTAAGAGAGTGTCTGTGTGAGTCTTTGAGAGTGTCTGTGAGAGTTTGTGAGAGTGTCTGTGAGAGAGTGTGGGAGAGTATCTGTGAGCGAGTGTTAGAGAGTGTCTGTGAGCATCTGTGAGAGAGTGTCTGAGA
This sequence comes from Triturus cristatus, assembly GCF_964204655.1. Taxonomy (NCBI): domain Eukaryota; kingdom Metazoa; phylum Chordata; class Amphibia; order Caudata; family Salamandridae; genus Triturus; species Triturus cristatus. The sequence continues at coordinate 1,187,683,780 of NC_140579.1, forward strand.
GTCTGTGAGAGAGTGTCTATGAGAGTCTGTGAGAGTGTCTATGAGAGTGTCTGTGATAGAGTGTCTGTGAGAATCTGAGAGAGAGTGTCTGTGAGTGCCTGTAAGAGTGTCTGTGAGAGTCTGTGAGAGAGTGTGAGAGTCTGCGAGAGAGTGCTTGTGAGTGTCTGTGAGAGAGTGTCTGTGAGAGTGTCTGTGAGAGAGTATCTGTGAGAGTGTCTATGAGAGTCTGTGAGAGAGTATCTGTGAGAGAGTGTCTGTGAGAGAGTGTCTGTGAGAGAGTATCTGTGAGAGTGTTTGTGAGACAGTGTCTGTGAAAGAGTGTTTGTGAGAGTCTGTGTGAAAGTGTCTGTGATAGAGTTTCTGTGAGAGAGTGTCCTTGAGAGTCTGTGAGAGAGTGTCTGTGAGAATCTGTGAGAGAGTGCCTGTGATAAAGTCTGTGAGAGAGTGTATGTGAGCATCTGTGAGAGTGTCTGTGAGAGTTTAAGAGAGTATGAGAGTCTGCGAGAGAGTGCTTGTGAGAGAGTGTCTGTGAGAGACTCTGTGAGAGAGTGTCTGTGACAGAGTGTCTGTGAGAATCTGTGATAACATGTCTGTGGGAGTCTGTGAGAGAGTAACTGTGAGAGTCTGTGAGAGAGTCTGTGAGAGTCTGAGAGAGAGTGTCTACAAGAGAGTGTCTGAGAGTCTGTGAAAGAGTCTGTGAGAGAGTGTCTGTGAAAGCATGTCTGTGAGAGTGTATCTGTGAGAGAGTGCCCATGAGAGTCTGTGAGTGAGTGTCTGTGAGAGATTGCCTGTGAGAGTCTGTGAGAGATTGTGAGAGAGTATCTGTGAGAGCATGTCGGTGAGAGTGTATCTGTGAGAGAGTGTCTGTGAGAGTCTGTCTGTGAGAGTCTGTAAGAGAGTATCTGTGTGAGTCTGTGAGAGTGTCTGTGAGAGTTTGTGAGAGTGTCTGTGAGAGAGTGTGAGAGAGTATCTGTGAGCGAGTGTGAGAGAGTGTCTGTGAGCATCTGTGAGAGAGTGTCTGAGAGTCTGTGAGAGTGTCTGTGAGAGTGTCTGTGATAGAGTGTCTGTGAGAATCTGAGAGAGAGTGTCTGTGAGTATCTGTAAGAGTGTGAGAGTCTGTGAGAGAGTGTGAGAGTCTGTGAGAGAGTGTATGTGATAGTGTTTATGAGAATCTGTTAGAGAGTGTCTGTGAGTGCCTGTAAGAGTGTCTGTGAGAGTCTGTGGGAGAGTGTCTGTGAGAGAGTATCTGTGAGTCTGTGAGAGAGTGTTTGTTATTCTGTGAGAGAGTGTCTGTGAGAGTGTCTGTGAGAGAGTATCTGTGAGAGTGTATGTGAGAGTCTATGAAAGTGTATGTGAGAGGCTGTGAGAGAGTGTCTGTGAGAGAGTATCTGTGAGAGAGTTTCTGTGAGAGAGTATCTGTGAGAGTGTTTGTGAGACAGTGTCTGTGAAAGAGTGTTTGTGAGAGTCTGTGTGAAAGTATCTGTGATAGAGTTTCTATGAGAGAGTGTCCTTGAGAGTCTGTGAGAGAGTGTCTGTGAGAATCTGTGAGAGAGTGCCTGTGAGAAAGTCTGTGAGAGAGTATATGTGAGCATCTGTGAGAGTGTCTGTGAGAGTTTAAGAGAGTATGAGAGTCTGCGAGAGAGTGCTTGTGAGAGAGTGTCTGTGAGAGACTCTGTGAGAGAGTGTCTGTGACAGAGTGTCTGTGAGAATCTGTGATAAAATGTCTGTGGGAGTCTGTGAGAGAGTAACTGTGAGAGTCTGTGAGAGAGTCTGTGAGAGTCTGAGAGAGAGTGTCTGCGAGAGAGTGTCTGAGAGTCTGTGAGAGAGTCTGTAAGAGAGTGTCTGTGAAAGCTTGTCTGTGAGAGTGTATCTGTGAGAGAGTGTCCATGAGAGTCTGTGAGTGAGTGTCTGTGAGAGAGTGCCTGTGAGAGTCTGTGAGAGATTGTGAGACAGTATCTGTGAGAGCATGTCGGTGAGAGTGTATCTGTGAGAGAGTGTCTGTGAGAGTCTGTCTGTGAGAGTCTATAAGAGAGTGTCTGTGTGAGTCTGTGAGAGTGTCTGTGAGAGTTTGTGAGAGTGTCTGTGAGAGAGTGTGAGAGAGTATCTGTGAGCGAGTGTGAGAGAGTGTCTGTGAGCATCTATGAGAGAGTGTCTGAGAGTCTGTGAGAGTGTCTGTGATAGAGTGTCTGTGAGAATCTGAGAGAGAGTGTCTGTGAGTATCTGTAAGAGTGTGAGAGTCTGTGAGAGAGTGTGAGAGTCTGTGAGAGAGTGTATGTGATAGTGTTTATGAGAATCTGTTAGAGAGTGTCTGTGAGTGCCTGTAAGAGTGTCTGTGAGAGTCTGTGAGAGAGTATCTGCGAGTCTGTGAGAGAGTGTTTGTTATTCTGTGAGAGAGTGTCTGTGAGAGTGTCTGTGAGAGAGTGTCTGTGAGAGTGTATGTGAGAGTCTATGAAAGTGTATGTGAGAGGCTGTGAGAGAGTGTCTGTGAGAGAGTATCTGTGAGAGAGTGTCTGTGAGAGAGTATCTGTGAGAGTGTTTGTGAGACAGTGTCTGTGAAAGAGTGTTTGTGAGAGTCTGTGTGAAAGTGTCTGTGATAGAGTTTCTGTGAGAGAGTGTCCTTGAGAGTCTGTGAGAGAGTGTCTGTGAGAGTCTGTCTGTGAGAGTCTATAAGAGAGTGTCTGTGTGAGTCTGTGAGAGTGTCTGTGAGAGTTTGTGAGAGTGTCTGTGAGAGAGTGTGAGAGAGTATCTGTGAGCGAGTGTGAGAGAGTGTCTGTGAGCATCTATGAGAGAGTGTCTGAGAGTCTGTGAGAGTGTCTGTGATAGAGTGTCTGTGAGAATCTGAGAGAGAGTGTCTGTGAGTATCTGTAAGAGTGTGAGAGTCTGTGAGAGAGTGTGAGAGTCTGTGAGAGAGTGTATGTGATAGTGTTTATGAGAATCTGTTAGAGAGTGTCTGTGAGTGCCTGTAAGAGTGTCTGTGAGAGTCTGTGAGAGAGTATCTGCGAGTCTGTGAGAGAGTGTTTGTTATTCTGTGAGAGAGTGTCTGTGAGAGTGTCTGTGAGAGAGTGTCTGTGAGAGTGTATGTGAGAGTCTATGAAAGTGTATGTGAGAGGCTGTGAGAGAGTGTCTGTGAGAGAGTATCTGTGAGAGAGTGTCTGTGAGAGAGTATCTGTGAGAGTGTTTGTGAGACAGTGTCTGTGAAAGAGTGTTTGTGAGAGTCTGTGTGAAAGTGTCTGTGATAGAGTTTCTGTGAGAGAGTGTCCTTGAGAGTCTGTGAGAGAGTGTCTGTGAGAATCTGTGAGAGAGTGCCTGTGAGAAAGTCTGTGAGAGAGTGTATGTGAGCATCTGTGAGAGTGTCTGTGAGAGTTTAAGAGAGTATGAGAGTCTGCGAGAGAGTGCTTGTGAGAGAGTGTCTGTGAGAGACTCTGTGAGAGAGTGTCTGTGACAGAGTGTCTGTGAGAATCTGTGATAAAATGTCTGTGGGAGTCTGTGAGAGAGTAACTGTGAGAGTCTGTGAGAGAGTCTGTGAGAGTCTGAGAGAGAGTGTCTGCGAGAGAGTGTCTGAGAGTGTGAGAGAGTCTGTGAGAGAGTGTCTGTGAAAGCATGTCTGTGAGAGTGTATCTGTGAGAGAGTGTCCATGAGAGTCTGTGAGTGAGTGTCTGTGAGAGAGTGCCTGTGATAGTCTGTGAGAGATTGTGAGAGAGTATCTGTGAGAGCATGTCGGTGAGAGTGTATCTGTGAGAGAGTGTCTGTGAGAGTGTATGTGAGAGTCTATGAAAGTGTATGTGAGAGGCTGTGAGAGAGTGTCTGTGAGAGAGTATCTGCAAGTCTGTGAGAGAGTGTCTGTTATTCTGTGAAAGAGTGCCTATGAGAGTGTCTGTGAGAGAGTGTCTGTGAGTGAGTGTCTTTGAGAGTGTATGTGAGAGTCTGTGAACGTGTAGGTGAGAGGCTGTGAGAGTCAGTGAGAAAGTGTCTGTGAGTCAGAGAGAGTGTCTGTGAGTTTCTGTGAGAGAGTGTCTGTGAGAGTGTCTGTGAGAGTCTGTGAGAGTCTGTGAGAGTGTCTGTGAGAGTCTATGAGAGAGTCTGTGAGAGTCTGTAAGAGAGTGTGAGAGTCTGCTAGAGAGTGCTTGTGAGTGTCTGTGAGAGATTGTCTGTGAGAGTGTCTGTGAGAGAGTATCTGTGAGAGTATCTGTGAGAGAGTGTCTGTGAGAGAGTGTCTGTGAGAGAGTATTTGTGAGAGTGTTTGTGAGAGAGTTTCTGTGAGAGTGTCTGTGAGAGTCTGTAAGAGAGTGTCTCTGAGAGAGAGCCTGTGAGAGAGTGAGAGTCTAAGATAGAGTGTCTGTGAGAGTCTGAGAGAGTATGTGAGAGAGTGTCTGCGAGAGTCTGTGAGAGAGTGTGAGAGTCTGTGAGAGAGTGTATGTGATTGTGTTTGTGAGAATCTGTTAGAGAGTGTCTGTGAGTGCCTGTAAAAGTGTCTGTGAGAGTCTGTGAGAAAGTGTCTGTGAGAGAGTATCTGCAAGTCTGTGAGAGAGTGTCTGTTATTCTGTGAAAGAGTGTCTGTGAGAGTGTCTGTGAGAGAGTGTCTGTGAGAGAGTGTCTGTGAAAGTGTATGTGAGAGTCTGTGAAAGTATAGGTGAGAGTCTGTGAGAGTCAGTGAGAGAGTGTCTGTGAGTCAGAGAGTGTGTCTGTGAATTTCTGTGAGAGAGTGTCTGTGAGAATGTCTGTGAGAGTCTGTGAGAGAATGTCTGTGAGAGAGTCTGTGAGAGAGTGTCTGTGAGAGAGTGTCTGTGAGAGTCTGTGAGAGTCTGTGAGAGTGTCTGTGAGAGTCTATGAGAGAGTCTGTGAGAGTCTGTAAGAGAGTGTGAGAGTCTGCGAGAGAGTGCTTGTGAGTGTCTGTGAGAGAGTGTATGTGAGAGTGTCTGTGAGAGAGTATCTGTGAGAGAGTGTCTGTGAGACAGTGTCTGTGAGAGAGTATCTGTGAGAGTGTTTGTGAGACAGTGTCTGTGAAAGAGTGTTTGTGAGAGTCTGTGTGAAAGTGTCTGTGATAGAGTTTCTGTGAGAGAGTGTCCTTGAGAGTCTGTGAGAGAGTGTCTGTGAGAATCTGTGAGAGAGTGCCTGTGAGAAAGTCTGTGAGAGAGTGTATGTGAGCATCTGTGAGAGTGTCTGTGAGAGTTTAAGAGAGTATGAGAGTCTGCGAGAGAGTGCTTGTGAGAGAGTGTCTGTGAGAGACTCTGTGAGAGAGTGTCTGTGACAGAGTGTCTGTGAGAATCTGTGATAGAGTGTCTGTGGGAGTCTGTGAGAGAGTAACTGTGAGAGTCTGTGAGAGAGTCTGTGAGAGTCTGAGAGAGTGTGAGAGAGTATGTGCGAGAGAGTGTCTGAGAGTCTGTGAGAGAGTCTGTGAGAGTGTTTGTGAGACAGTGTCTGTGAAAGAGTGTTTGTGAGAGTCTGTGTGAAAGTGTCTGTGATAGAGTTTCTGTGAGAGAGTGTCCTTGAGAGTCTGTGAGAGAGTGTCTGTGAGAATCTGTAAGAGAGTGCCTGTGAGAAAGTCTGTGAGAGAGTGTATGTGAGCATCTGTGAGAGTGTCTGTGAGAGTTTAAGAGAGTATGAGAGTCTGCGAGAGAGTGCTTGTGAGAGAGTGTCTGTGAGAGACTCTGTGAGAGAGTGTCTGTGACAGAGTGTCTGTGAGAATCCGTGATAAAATGTCTGTGGGAGTCTGTGAGAGAGTAACTGTGAGAGTCTGTGAGAGAGTCTGTGAAAGTCTGAGAGAGAGTGTCTGTGAGAGAGTGTCCATGAGAGTCTGTGAGTGAGTGTCTGTGAGAGAGTGCCTGTGAGAGTCTGTGAGAGAGTATCTGTGAGAGTGTTTGTGAGACAGTGTCTGTGAAAGAGTGTTTGTGAGAGTCTGTGTGAAAGTGTCTGTGATAGAGTTTCTGTGAGAGAGTGTCCTTGAGAGTCTGTGAGAGAGTGTCTGTGAGAATCTGTGAGAGAGTGCCTGTGAGAAAGTCTGTGAGAGAGTGTATGTGAGCATCTGTGAGAGTGTCTGTGAGAGTTTAAGAGAGTATGAGAGTCTGCGAGAGAGTGCTTGTGAGAGAGAGTCTGTGAGAAACTCTGTGAGAGAGTGTCTGTGACAGAGTGTCTGTGAGAATCTGTGATAAAATGTCTGTGGGAGTCTGTGAGAGAGTAACTGTGAGAGTCTGTGAGAGAGTCTGTGAGAGTCTGAGAGAGAGTGTCTGTGAGAGAGTGTCTGAGAGTCTGTGAGAGAGTCTGTGAGAGAGTGTCTGTGAAAGCATGTCTGTGAGAGTGTATCTGTGAGAGAGTGTCCATGAGAGTCTGTGAGTGAGTGTCTGTGAGAGAGTGCCTGTGAGAGTCTGTGAGAGATTGTGAGAGAGTATCTGTGAGAGCATGTCGGTGAGAGTGTATCTGTGAGAGAGTGTCTGTGAGAGTCTGTCTGTGAGAGTCTGTAAGAGAGTGTCTGTGTGAGTCTGTGAGAGTGTCTGTGAGAGTTTGTGAGAGTATCTGTGAGAGAGTGTGAGAGAGTATCTGTGAGCGAGTGTGAGAGAGTGTCTGTGAGCATCTGTGAGAGAGTGTCTGAGAGTCTGTGAGAGTGTCTGTGAGAGTGTCTGTGATAGAGTGTCTGTGAGAATCTGAGAGAGAGTGTCTGTGAGTATCTGTAAGAGTGTGAGAGTCTGTGAGAGAATGTGAGAGTCTGTGAGAGAGTGTATGTGATAGTGTTTATGAGAATCTGTTAGAGAGTGTCTGTGAGTGCCTGTAAGAGTGTCTGTGAGAGTCTGTGAGAGAGTGTCTGTGAGAGAGTATCTGCGAGTCTGTGAGAGAGTCTTTGTTATTCTGTGAGAGAGTGTCTGTGAGAGTGTCTGTGAGAGAGTGTCTGTGGGAGTGTATGTGAGAGTCTATGAAAGTGTATGTGAGAGGCTGTGAGAGAGTGTCTGTGAGAGAGTATCTGTGAGAGAGTGTCTGTGAGAGAGTATCTGTGAGAGTGTTTGTGAGACAGTGTCTGTGAAAGAGTGTTTGTGAGAGTCTGTGTGAAAGTGTCTGTGATAGAGTTTCTGTGAGAGAGTGTCCTTGAGAGTCTGTGAGAGAGTGTGTGTGAGAATCTGTGAGAGAGTGCCTGTGAGAAAGTCTGTGAGAGAGTGTATGTGAGCATCTGTGAGAGTGTCTGTGAGAGTTTAAGAGAGTATGAGAGTCTGCGAGAGAGTGCTTGTGAGAGAGTGTCTGTGAGAGACTCTGTGAGAGAGTGTCTGTGACAGAGTGTCTGTGAGAATCTGTGATAAAATGTCTGTGGGAGTCTGTGAGAGAGTAACTGTGAGAGTCTGTGAGAGAGTCTGTGAAAGTCTGAGAGAGAGTGTCTGCGAGAGAGTGTCTGAGAGTGTGAGAGAGTCTGTGAGAGAGTGTCTGTGAAAGCATGTCTGTGAGAGTGTATCTGTGAGAGAGTGTCCATGAGAGTCTGTGAGTGAGTGTCTGTGAGAGAGTGCCTATGAGAGTCTGTGAGAGATTGTGAGAGAGTATCTATGAGAGCATGTCGGTGAGAGTGTATCTGTGAGAGAGTGTCTGTGAGAGTCTGTCTGTGAGAGTCTGTAAGAGAGTGTCTGTGTGAGTCTGTGAGAGTGTCTGTGAGAGTTTGTGAGAGTGTCTGTGAGAGAGTGTGAGAGAGTATCTGTGAGCGAGTGTGAGAGAGTGTCTGTGAGCATCTGTGAGAGAGTGTCTGAGAGTCTGTGAGAGAGTGTCTATGAGAGTCTGTGAGAGTGTCTATGAGAGTGTCTGTGATAGAGTGTCTGTGAGAATCTGAGAGAGAGTGTCTGTGAGTATCTGTAAGAGTGTGAGAGTCTGTGAGAGAGTGTGAGAGTCTGTGAGAGAGTGTATGTGATAGTGTTTATGAGAATCTGTTAGAGAGTGTCTGTGAGTGCCTGTAAGAGTGTCTGTGAGAGTCTGTGAGAGAGTGTGAGAGTCTGCGAGAGAGTGCTTGTGAGTGTCTGTGAGAGAGTGTCTGTGAGAGTGTCTGTGAGAGAGTATCTGTGAGAGTGTCTGTGAAAGTCTGTGAGAGAGTATCTGTGAGAGAGTGTCTGTGAGAGAGTGTCTGTGAGAGAGTATCTGTGAGAGTGTTTGTGAGACAGTGTCTGTGAAAGAGTGTTTGTGAGAGTCTATGTGAAAGTGTCTGTGATAGAGTTTCTGTGAGAGAGTGTCCTTGAGAGTCTGTGAGAGAGTGTCTGTGAGAATCTGTGAGAGAGTGCCTGTGAGAAAGTCTGTGAGAGAGTGTATGTGAGCATCTGTGAGAGTGTCTGTGAGAGTTTAAGAGAGTATGAGAGTCTGCGAGAGAGTGCTTGTGAGAGAGTGTCTGTGAGAGACTCTGTGAGAGAGTGTCTGTGACAGAGTGTCTGTGAGAATCTGTGATAAAATGTCTGTGGGAGTCTGTGAGAGAGTAACTGTGAGAGTCTGTGAGAGAGTCTGTGAGAGTCTGAGCGAGAGTGTCTGCGAGAGAGTGTCTGAGAGTGTGAGAGAGTCTGTGAGAGAGTGTCTGTGAAAGCATGTCTGTGAGAGTGTATCTGTGAGAGAGTGTCCATGAGAGTCTGTGAGTGAGTGTCTGTGAGAGAGTGCCTGTGAGAGTCTGTGAGAGAGTATCTGTGAGAGCATGTCGGTGAGAGTGTATCTGTGAGAGAGTGTCTGTGAGAGTCTGTCTGTGAGAGTCTGTAAGAGAGTGTCTGTGTGAGTCTGTGAGAGTGTCTGTGAGAGTTTGTGAGAGTGTCTGTGAGAGAGTGTGAGAGAGTATCTGTGAGCGAGTGTGAGAGAGTGTCTGTGAGCATCTGTGAGAGAGTGTCTGAGAGTCTGTGAGAGAGTGTCTATGAGAGTCTGTGAGAGTGTCTATGAGAGTGTCTGTGATAGAGTGTCTGTGAGAATCTGAGAGAGAGTGTCTGTGAGTATCTGTAAGAGTGTGAGAGTCTGTGAGAGAGTGTGAGAGTCTGTGAGAGAGTGTATGTGATAGTGTTTATGAGAATCTGTTAGAGAGTGTCTGTGAGTGCCTGTAAGAGTGTCTGTGAGAGTCTGTGAGAGAGTGTGAGAGTCTGCGAGAGAGTGCTTGTGAGTGTCTGTGAGAGAGTGTCTGTGAGAGTGTCTGTGAGAGAGTATCTGTGAGAGTGTCTGTGAGAGTCTGTGAGAGAGTATCTGTGAGAGAGTGTCTGTGAGAGAGTGTCTGTGAGAGAGTATCTGTGAGAGTGTTTGTGAGACAGTGTCTGTGAAAGAGTGTTTGTGAGAGTCTGTGTGAAAGTGTCTGTGATAGAGTTTCTGTGAGAGAGTGTCCTTGAGAGTCTGTGAGAGAGTGTCTGTGAGAATCTGTGAGAGAGTGCCTGTGAGAAAGTCTGTGAGAGAGTGTATGTGAGCATCTGTGAGAGTGTCTGTGAGAGTTTAAGAGAGTATGAGAGTCTGCGAGAGAGTGCTTGTGAGAGAGTGTCTGTGAGAGACTCTGTGAGAGAGTGTCTGTGACAGAGTGTCTGTGAGAATCTGTGATAACATGTCTGTGGGAGTCTGTGAGAGAGTAACTGTGAGAGTCTGTGAGAGAGTCTGTGAGAGTCTGAGAGAGAGTGTCTACAAGAGAGTGTCTGAGAGTCTGTGAAAGAGTCTGTGAGAGAGTGTCTGTGAAAGCATGTCTGTGAGAGTGTATCTGTGAGAGAGTGTCCATGAGAGTCTGTGAGTGAGTGTCTGTGAGAGATTGCCTGTGAGAGTCTGTGAGAGATTGTGAGAGAGTATCTGTGAGAGCATGTCGGTGAGAGTGTATCTGTGAGAGAGTGTCTGTGAGAGTCTGTCTGTGAGAGTCTGTAAGAGAGTGTCTGTGTGAGTCTGTGAGAGTGTCTGTGAGAGTTTGTGAGAGTGTCTGTGAGAGAGTGTGAGAGAGTATCTGTGAGCGAGTGTGAGAGAGTGTCTGTGAGCATCTGTGAGAGAGTGTCTGAGAGTCTGTGAGAGTGTCTGTGAGAGTGTATGTGAGAGTCTGTGAAAGTGTAGGTGAGAGGCTGTGAGAGTCAGTGAGAAAGTGTCTGTGAGTCATAGAGAGTGTCTGTGAGTTTCTGTGAGAGAGTGTCTGTGAGAGTGTCTGTGAGAGTCTGTAAGAGAGTGTGAGAGTCTGCTAGATAGTGCTTGTGAGTGTCTGTGAGTGCCTGTGAGAGATTGTCTGTGAGAGTGTCTGTGAGAGAGTATCTGTGAGAGTATCTGTGAGAGAGTGTCTATGAGAGAGTGTCTGTGAGTGTTTGTGAGAGAGTTTCTGTGAGAGTGTCTGTGAGAGTCTGTAAGAGAGTGTCTCTGAGAGAGAGCCTGTGAGAGAGTGAGAGTCTAAGATAGATTGTCTGCGAGAGTCTGTGAGAGAGTGTGAGAGTCTGTGAGAGAGTGTATGTGATTGTGTTTGTGAGAATCTGTTAGAGAGTGTCTGTGAGTGCCTGTAAAAGTGTCTGTGAGTGTCTGTGAGAGAGTGTCTGTGAGAGAGTATCTGCAAGTCTGTGAGAGAGTGTCTGTTATTCTGTAAAGAGTGTCTGTGACAATGTCTGTGAGAGAGTGTCTGTGAGAGAGTGTCTGTGAAAGTGTATGTGAGAGTCTGTGAAAGTGTAGGTGAGAGGCTGTGAGAGTCAGTGAGAGAGTGTCTGTGAGTCAGAGAGAATGTCTGTGAATTTCTGTGAGAGAGTGTCTGTGAGAGTGTCTGTGAGCATCTGTGAGAGAGTGTCTGAGAGTCTGTGAGAGTGTCTGTGAGAGTGTCTGTGATAGAGTGTCTGTGAGAATCTGAGAGAGAGTGTCTGTGAGTATCTGTAAGAGTGTGAGAGTCTGTGAGAGAGTGTGAGAGTCTGTGAGAGAGTGTATGTGATAGTGTTTATGAGAATCTGTTAGAGAGTGTCTGTGAGTGCCTGTAAGAGTGTCTGTGAGAGTCTGTGAGAGAGTGTCTGTGAGAGAGTATCTGTGAGTCTGTGAGAGAGTGTTTGTTATTCTGTGAGAGAGTGTCTGTGAGAGTGTCTGTGAGAGAGTATCTGTGAGAGTGTATGTGAGAGTCTATGTGTTGGACCCGGCCTCGTGGCGTGGTCCTTAACCCCCTGGATTGTGCCCGTTCCCCGCCCCGGCCGTCACGGGCCACCCGTCTGAACTGCACCAAGGCCCTTCACCCGGAGCTGCACGTGGACGCATACTCCTCGTGGCTCCGCCATCTTGTTGGCATCCACGTCACACCGTGCACCAGCCGGCACGACCCCGCTCAACCCGGCCTCGACCCCAGCGAAGCCCCGACATCGAGGCACCACGAACTAGCCAGGGGGTGCCGCAGGAACCATTCATCGCCCCCGGCGGAGGACAGTATCGATGGGACCCCCAACTGTCCTCCCCTCTCGAGGTGTGATCGCCCTGCAACTCCCATGGGCCTGGCGCCTCTCCTGCTGGGCGTCTGGCCACCTCCACCCGGCCACTCCGCCCCCTCGGGCGCATAGGTCCGGACATCAAAGGGCTCCAGACCTATATCTGGGGCGACCCCACCACAGCTCGGCAGTTGTATCCCGGAGTCGAGAGCCCTGCTGATTGAATCGCGGCTGACCCTACGGAGAAGAACTCTTGTCGGAACCATCACGAGCCCTGCTGACTGCGTCGCGGCTCCTTCCTGTGAACCCTTTCTGAACCACCTGGAACATCGGAGCCCTGCTGACGCCGTCGCGGCCCAACCTCGCTGAAACCTCCCTCGGAGCCCTGCTGACGACGTCGCGGCTCGAGCTGAGCAGAAACCATCTTGAGAGCCCTGCTGATTGTATCGCGGCTCTCCACGAACTGTACGCCCGAGCCCTGCTGACGCCGTCGCGGCTCAACCCCTCCGAGATCCGGAGGTCCTCCAGCTTGAGGATAAGAACTGGGCCCCAGGTACCCTCGTACCGCATTCCTGCCAAAGACTGTCCCGCTACCCCGACCCTTCCAAAGAGACACTGAGACTTTTGGTGGATCCCTCGATCCCTTCGTGTAAATATTGACCTCGTAACCTTTTTATTGCTGATAAAGAATTGCTTGTCACAAGACAACCTCCTTGAGTCCTGTGTGGTGGTGTTACTGTGCTAGGACGTGATAGGAGAAGGATCTCTCAGGAGACTTCTCGGCAGCGCTCGGCTACTTCGTGCAGTGTGAGGGCCCCCCCTTGGTGGTCGCACCGACTCCTCGGGGTCCGCCTTCCAACATTTGGTGGCCAGCGACGGGATCCGAGCCGAACGCAGTACGTACCAGCCAGTACCCAATAGCTACCCATCCAAACGAACAGCATCATGAGCAGCCAGGAAAACAACGCGACAATGGAGTTCCAGCCCGAACGGCTGGAAGAATATACGCACAAAGAATTGAAACAGTTCTGCAAAGACAAAGGCATTGCAACCACCAGCCTAGGTACCAAAGAGGAGATGCAGAAAGCTCTGAGGGCATGGTTGGAGGCCGGGGCAGGCCCCTCCCAGGAAGAAGGGCCCTTGCCCCTGACTGAGACCGCAGCAACCGCACGGACTCCGGCAACCGGAGGAAGAAAGAGCCTAGAAACCGGCCTCTCCGAAGAAGAAATACGAGAGCGGGAAAAGGTCCGGAGCCACGAGCTAGAGCTCGCCCGACTGCGGCTGGACGGTGAACTCCAGCTGGCAGAAAAGAAACTGGCCCTAGAGCAGCTGCGCCTTCAAGAAGAGATAGAGGAGAAGAGACGACACCGGGAGTTGGAGGAAAAGAAACTAACTCTTGAGCACGAGCGCAGTCTCAAGGAGCTCGAGATCAAGGCCAAGAACGGAGGGACTGACACCCCCAGTACTAGAGACACTCTACCGCCTTCCGAGGCCAAGGTACATATCCCGAAAGAAGTCGTCAAGGAGTATTACAAGAATGACGACATCCAACAATGGTTCAAGGCCTACGAGGTGGCCATGACCTCTCATCGGGTGCCCCGAAAGGACTGGGGCGCGGGCCTGTGGGGGCGGTTCCTGAGTGAGGGGCGGGTCACGCTGCTCCAGCTACCGGAGGAGGTGATGACCTCCTACGATCACATGAAGGAGGCCCTGCTCACCCGCTACGGGCTAACAGCGGAAATGTACCGCCAGCGGTTCAGAGACTGCAAGAAAATCCCGGGTACCACATGGGTGGAATATGTGGACTTTTTCAGTCGGGCCCTAGAAGGGTGGATCAAAGGGAGCAAAGTAACCACCTACGGGCAGCTGGTCGACCTCATCGTGTGGGAACACCTTTCCAACAATTGCTTCGTGGAACTGAGACAGCACCTCCTCGACAGCAAAATGACCGACCCGCGAAAACTTGCCGTTGAGGCCGATCGATGGGTCAACTCCCGGGTCCCCCGGAACTCAATGGGGGAGTACCAGAGGAACCCCAACGGACCCCCCCGCCAGCGCGGTGGGGGGGGAGGGCCGAACAGGAACCGAGACCCTCCCGCCGGGGCCCCCAGGAGCCCCCCTCGAGGGCCACCGCAGCCACATCTCTCCCCGAGCCTAGCCCGAAAGGTGGGCCCGGCCCGACCCGGACCACGGCCGCCAGTGACCTGCTACGGCTGCCAACAAACAGGACACTTTGCCAGCGATCCGGCCTGCCCTCTGAACCGAAGAAACGGGGCCGGCGGGCACCCGCCCCGGCAGCTGACAGCCGCCGCCTTGGGGGGAGGAGAAGAGGAAGAGGAGGCCCTCGACCGAGAGAACACTGAGTGGGAGCCGGCAGCCATGTCCCTGGTCTGCCTGGGTAGCCGAGAGATGGTACCCTGCACCCCCATCCCAACCAACACCCAGAAGTACCGGCAGCAGGTCACGGTCAATGGACAACGGGCCGAAGCCCTTCGTGACACAGGCGCCAGTATCACCGCTGTCCGCTGCCACCTGGTGACCCCTGGGCAGATTCTACCGAATGTGCTGTGCCCCGTACGGACGGCCGACAACAGTGAAAGCCTATGCCAGATGGCCCTGGTCCCCTTCGAGTGGGGAGGGGTGACGGGCCTGCTGAAGGTGACAGTGCGCGACGACGCCCCGGTCGACTGCCTCCTGGGGAACGACTTGGAAAGTTCCCCCTGGGCTCAAGTAGAGCGACGAGAGCACCTCCGAATGTTGGGACTGGCTGATTGGGCCTGCGCCATCACCCGGTCCATGACCGCCCAGGCCCCCCGCTCATCCTCGACCTCCGGGACCGCCCAGCCCGAGGGGCTCACACCCCCTCCCACCAGCAGCGAGGAGGAGGCGGACACCGACCCTGGACCCAGCGAATCCTCCCCCGAAGAGATGGCTTCTCCGAGCGCCCTCCCAGAGCTGACACAATGGCGACACGAAGGGGGCCCCACCCGAGAGCAGTTCCAGCAAGAACAACAGTCCTGTCCCTCTCTCGAAGGGGTCCGACAACAGGCGACCGCGCAAACCAACGGTGACCAGACCGGCACCCACTGGATCTACTGGACCGAGGGCCTGTTGTACAGTGAACAGAAAGTAGCAGAACTCGGGGCCAGCCGCGTGTTGGTGGTCCCCCTCCGCTTCCGGGAGTTCCTTCTCCACCTGGCCCATGATGTGCCCCTCGCCGGACACTTGGGGCAAGACAAAACGTACAGTCGTCTGGTGACCCACTTCTACTGGCCCCGGATGCGGAGAGATGTGGACAACCACTGCCGGTCCTGCCAGACCTGCCAAGCCAGCGGAAAGACGGGGGGTCGGGTCAAGGCCCCCCTCCAGCCCTTTCCAGCCATCAGCACCCCGTTCGAACGGGTCGGGATCGATATTGTGGGACCCCTGGACCCCCAAACCGCCCTGGGCCACCGCTTCATCCTGGTCCTCGTGGACCACGCCACCAGGTACCCGGAGGCGGTCCCGCTAAGAACTATAACGGCCCCTGTGGTAGGCCGGGCCTTGATGGGGATCTTCTCCCGAGTGGGATTCCCCAGCGAAGTGGTGAGCGACCGCGGCACGAACTTTATCTCCAGGTACATGCGGTCTCTGTGGCAACAGTGCGGGGTCACATACAAGTTCACGACCCCCTATCACCCTCAGGGGAACGGACTGGTTGAGCGGTTCAACCGAACATTAAAAGGGATGATCCAGGGCCTGGAAGAACCCCTCAGGCGGAAATGGGATGTCCTGCTGCCCTGCCTCCTGTTTGCCTATCGGGAGGTCCCGCAGAAGTCCCTGGGGTTCAGCCCGTTTGAACTATTGTATGGACACCCGGTCCGCGGACCGCTCAGCCTGGTCAAGGAGGGCTGGGAGATGAAGCCCCGAGGAGCCCCTCCTGACGTCTACCGATACCTCCTGACCCTCCGAAACCAGACCCGCAGGTTCCGAGCCATGGCCGAAGCCAACCTCGAGGCCAGCCAGGAGGACATGAAGCGGTGGTACGATCACAACACTTCTACTATAGAATTCGAGCCAGGACAGAAAGTATGGGTCATGGCCCCGGTCGAACCCGGCGCCCTCCAGGACAAGTGGACCGGGCCCTTCAAGGTGGTGGAGAAGAAAAGTCCCGTCACCTACCTGGTCGATCTGGAGTCCCCCCGGAACCCCCTCCGGGTCCTACATGCCAACAGGCTAAAACCCCACTTCGCCCGGACCGAACTGAGCCTGCTGCTGGCGACTGACGAAGGGGGCGAGGACGACTCCGAGCCCTTGCCCGACCTCTTGCAATCCGACATTCACGATGGATCGATCGAAGGGGTCCAACTCGCCTCGTCCCTGACCCCGGAACAGCGCAACGACTGCCAGCAATTACTGCGGGACTACGCAGCCCTCTTCTCTCTCACCCCGGGGGTGACCCACTGGTGCGTCCACGATGTCGACACCGGGGAGAGCCCCCCCATACGACACAGAGCCTACCGGGTGCCTGACCGAGTGCGGGCCTGCATCCAGGCCGAAGTAGCGAAGATGCTGGCCCTGGGGGTCATCGAGCCTTCCGACAGCCCGTGGGCCAGCCCTGTCGTCCTGGTGCCCAAGGCCGCAGCTCCCGGTCACCCCCCGGAGTTGCGATTCTGCGTGGACTACCGAGCCCTGAATGCAGTAACCAAGACAGACGCCCACCCGCTACCCCGGGCCGACGAACTCATCGACCGCCTAGGGGCCGCTCGCTACTTGAGCACGCTGGACCTCACCGCCGGGTACTGGCAAATCCAGCTCACCCCCGGCGCCCAAGAAAGATCCGCCTTTTCGACCCCGGATGGGCATTACCACTTTCGGGTGATGCCCTTCGGAATGAAGAACGCCCCGGCCACCTTCCAAAGACTGGTGAACAAGGTTTTGGCCGGGCTTGAGGCCTTCAGTGCGGCCTACTTAGATGACATTGCCGTGTACAGCAACCACTGGGCCGAGCACCTTCTCCACCTGAAGGCCGTCCTGGCCGCCCTTCAGCGGGCCGGGCTCACAATCAAGGCCAGCAAATGCCAAATCGGCCACGGATCCGTGACCTACCTGGGCCATCAAGTGGGGAGCGGGCAGGTGGCCCCCCTCCAAGCAAAGATAGATGCCATCCAGACCTGGGAACCCCCCACTACCCAGACCGCTGTCCGGGCCTTCCTGGGCCTCACCGGATACTACCGGCGGTTTATCCGGGACTATGGGAGCATTGTGGGCCCCCTCACAGAGTTAACGTCCAAAAAGCAGCCCAAGAAGGTACACTGGACACCCCGCTGCCAAACAGCCTTCGACACCCTAAAGACAGCCATGTGTACTGCTCCGGTGCTGCAGGCCCCGGACTACCAGAAGGAGTTCGTGGTACAGACGGACGCCTCCGAGTATGGGATCGGGGCCGTCCTATCCCAAGCCGACGAAAAGGGGCTCGACCGACCAGTGGCCTTCATCAGCCGACGACTACTGCCCCGAGAGCAACGCTGGAGCACTATTGAGCGTGAGGCCTTCGCTGTGGTGTGGGCCCTCAAGAAGCTCCGGCCCTACCTCTTTGGCACCCACTTCCGGGTCCAGACCGACCACCGGCCCTTGCAATGGCTAATGCAAATGCGGGGCGAGAACCCCAAGCTGCTGCGGTGGTCCATCTCGCTACAAGGGATGGACTTTGACGTCGAACACCGGCCCGGCAATGACCACGCCAACGCCGACGGCCTGTCCCGCTTCTTCCGCCTTGACGAGGAGAATCCCCAAGGAGATGGGTGACTCTCCATGCCTTCGGCTGGGGGGGACGCCTGTTGGACCCGGCCTCGTGGCGTGGTCCTTAACCCCCTGGATTGTGCCCGTTCCCCGCCCCGGCCGTCACGGGCCACCCGTCTGAACTGCACCAAGGCCCTTCACCCGGAGCTGCACGTGGACGCATACTCCTCGTGGCTCCGCCATCTTGTTGGCATCCACGTCACACCGTGCACCAGCCGGCGCGACCCCGCTCAACCCGGCCTCGACCCCAGCGAAGCCCCGACATCGAGGCACCACGAACTAGCCAGGGGGTGCCGCAGGAACCATTCATCCCCCCGGCGGAGGACAGTATCGATGGGACCCCCAACTGTCCTCCCCTCTCGAGGTGTGATCGCCCTGCAACTCCCATGGGCCTGGCGCCTCTCCTGCTGGGCGTCTGGCCACCTCCACCCGGCCACTCCGCCCCCTCGGGCGCATAGGTCCGGACATCAAAGGGCTCCAGACCTATATCTGGGGCGACCCCACCACAGCTCGGCAGTTGTATCCCGGAGTCGAGAGCCCTGCTGATTGAATCGCGGCTGACCCTACGGAGAAGAACTCTTGTCGGAACCATCACGAGCCCTGCTGACTGCGTCGCGGCTCCTTCCTGTGAACCCTTTCTGAACCACCTGGAACATCGGAGCCCTGCTGACGCCGTCGCGGCCCAACCTCGCTGAAACCTCCCTCGGAGCCCTGCTGACGACGTCGCGGCTCGAGCTGAGCAGAAACCATCTTGAGAGCCCTGCTGATTGTATCGCGGCTCTCCACGAACTGTACGCCCGAGCCCTGCTGACGCCGTCGCGGCTCAACCCCTCCGAGATCCGGAGGTCCTCCAGCTTGAGGATAAGAACTGGGCCCCAGGTACCCTCGTACCGCATTCCTGCCAAAGACTGTCCCGCTACCCCGACCCTTCCAAAGAGACACTGAGACTTTTGGTGGATCCCTCGATCCCTTCGTGTAAATATTGACCTCGTAACCTTTTTATTGCTGATAAAGAATTGCTTGTCACAAGACAACCTCCTTGAGTCCTGTGTGGTGGTGTTACTGTGCTAGGACGTGATAGGAGAAGGATCTCTCAGGAGACTTCTCGGCAGCGCTCGGCTACTTCGTGCAGTGTGAGGGCCCCCCCTTGGTGGTCGCACCGACTCCTCGGGGTCCGCCTTCCAACACTATGAAAGTGTATGTGAGAGGCTGTGAGAGAGTGTCTGTGAGAGAGTATCTGTGAGAGAGTTTCTGTGAGAGAGTATCTGTGAGAGTGTTTGTGAGACAGTGTCTGTGAAAGAGTGTTTGTGAGAGTCTGTGTGAAAGTATCTGTGATAGAGTTTCTGTGAGAGAGTGTCCTTGAGAGTCTGTGAGAGAGTGTCTGTGAGAATCTGTGAGAGAGTGCCTGTGAGAAAGTCTGTGAAAGAGTGTATGTGAGCATCTGTGAGAGTGTCTGTGAGAGTTTAAGAGAGTATGAGAGTCTGCGAGAGAGTGCTTGTGAGAGAGTGTCTGTGAGAGACTCTGTGAGAGAGTGTCTGTGACAGAGTGTCTGTGAGAATCTGTGATAAAATGTCTGTGGGAGTCTGTGAGAGAGTAACTGTGAGAGTCTGTGAGAGAGTCTGTGAGAGTCTGAGAGAGAGTGTCTGCGAGAGAGTGTCTGAGAGTCTGTGAGAGAGTCTGTAAGAGAGTGTCTGTGAAAGCATGTCTGTGAGAGTGTATCTGTGAGAGAGTGTCCATGAGAGTCTGTGAGTGAGTGTCTGTGAGAGAGTGCCTGTGAGAGTCTGTGAGAGATTGTGAGAGAGTATCTGTGAGAGCATGTCGGTGAGAGTGTATCTGTGAGAGAGTGTCTGTGAGAGTCTGTCTGTGAGAGTCTATAAGAGAGTGTCTGTGTGAGTCTGTGAGAGTGTCTGTGAGAGTTTGTGAGAGTGTCTGTGAGAGAGTGTGAGAGAGTATCTGTGAGCGAGTGTGAGAGAGTGTCTGTGAGCATCTGTGAGAGAGTGTCTGAGAGTCTGTGAGAGTGTCTGTGATAGAGTGTCTGTGAGAATCTGAGAGAGAGTGTCTGTGAGTATCTGTAAGAGTGTGAGAGTCTGTGAGAGAGTGTGAGAGTCTGTGAGAGAGTGTATGTGATAGTGTTTATGAGAATCTGTTAGAGAGTGTCTGTGAGTGCCTGTAAGAGTGTCTGTGAGAGTCTGTGAGAGAGTATCTGCGAGTCTGTGAGAGAGTGTTTGTTATTCTGTGAGAGAGTGTCTGTGAGAGTGTCTGTGAGAGAGTGTCTGTGAGAGTGTATGTGAGAGTCTATGAAAGTGTATGTGAGAGGCTGTGAGAGAGTGTCTGTGAGAGAGTATCTGTGAGAGAGTGTCTGTGAGAGAGTATCTGTAAGAGTGTTTGTGAGACAGTGTCTGTGAAAGAGTGTTTGTGAGAGTCTGTGTGAAAGTGTCTGTGATAGAGTTTCTGTGAGAGAGTGTCCTTGAGAGTCTGTGAGAGAGTGTCTGTGAGAATCTGTGAGAGAGTGCCTGTGAGAAAGTCTGTGAAAGAGTATATGTGAGCATCTGTGAGAGTGTCTGTGAGAGTTTAAGAGAGTATGAGAGTCTGCGAGAGAGTGCTTGTGAGAGAGTGTCTGTGAGAGACTCTGTGAGAGAGTATCTGTGACAGAGTGTCTGTGAGAATCTGTGATAAAATGTCTGTGGGAGTCTGTGAGAGAGTAACTGTGAGAGTCTGTGAGAGAGTCTGTGAGAGTCTGAGAGAGAGTGTCTGCAAGAGAGTGTCTGAGAGTGTGAGAGAGTCTGTGAGAGAGTGTCTGTGAAAGCATGTCTGTGAGAGTGTATCTGTGAGAGAGTGTCCATGAGAGTCTGTGAGTGAGTGTCTGTGAGAGAGTGCCTGTGAGAGTCTGTGAGAGATTGTGAGAGAGTATCTGTGAGAGCATGTCGGTGAGAGTATATCTGTGAGAGAGTGTCTGTGAGAGTCTGTCTGTGAGAGTCAATAAGAGAGTGTCTGTGTGAGTCTGTGAGAGTGTCTGTGAGAGTTTGTGAGAGTGTCTGTGAGAGAGTGTGAGAGAGTATCTGTGAGCAAGTGTGAGAGAGTGTCTGTGAGCATCTGTGAGAGAGTGTCTGTGAGAGTGTGTCTGTGAGAGTCTGTAAGAGAGTGTCTGTGTGAGTCTGTGAGAGTGTCTGTGAGAGTTTGTGAGAGTGTCTGTGAGAGAGTGTGAGAGAGTATCTGTGAGCGAGTGTGAGAGAGTGTCTGTGAGCATCTGTGAGAGAGTGTCTGAGAGTCTGTGAGAGTGTCTGTGAGAGTGTCTGTGATAGAGTGTCTGTGAGAATCTGAGAGAGAGTGTCTGTGAGTATCTGTAAGAGTGTGAGAGTCTGTGAGAGAGTGTGAGAGTCTGTGAGAGAGTGTATGTGATAGTGTTTATGAGAATCTGTTAGAGAGTGTCTGTGAGTGCCTGTAAGAGTGTCTGTGAGAGTCTGTGAGAGAGTGTCTGTGAGAGAGTATCTGTGAGTCTGTGAGAGAGTGTTTGTTATTCTGTGAGAGAGTGTCTGTGAGAGTGTCTGTGAGAGAGTATCTGTGAGAGTGTATGTGAGAGTCTATGAAAGTGTATGTGAGAGGCTGTGAGAGAGTGTCTGTGAGAGAGTATCTGTGAGAGAGTGTCTGTGAGAGAGTATCTGTGAGAGTGTTTGTGAGACAGTGTCTGTGAAAGAGTGTTTGTGAGAGTCTGTGTGAAAGTATCTGTGATAGAGTTTCTGTGAGAGAGTGTCCTTGAGAGTCTGTGAGAGAGTGTCTGTGAGAATCTGTGAGAGAGTGCCTGTGAGAAAGTCTGTGAGAGAGTGTATGTGAGCATCTGTGAGAGTGTTTGTGAGAGTTTAAGAGAGTATGAGAGTCTGCGAGAGAGTGCTTGTGAGAGAGTGTCTGTGAGAGACTCTGTGAGAGAGTGTCTGTGACAGAGTGTCTGTGAGAATCTGTGATAAAATGTCTGTGGGAGTCTGTGAGAGAGTAACTGTGAGAGTCTGTGAGAGAGTCTGTGAGAGTCTGAGAGAGAGTGTCTGCGAGAGAGTGTCTGAGAGTGTGAGAGAGTCTGTGAGAGAGTGTCTGTGAAAGCATGTCTGTGAGAGTGTATCTGTGAGAGAGTGTCCATGAGAGTCTGTGAGTGAGTGTCTGTGAGAGAGTGCCTGTGAGAGTCTGTGAGA
This sequence comes from Triturus cristatus, assembly GCF_964204655.1. Lineage (NCBI taxonomy): Eukaryota > Metazoa > Chordata > Amphibia > Caudata > Salamandridae > Triturus > Triturus cristatus. Next base: position 1,187,705,069 of record NC_140579.1, read on the forward strand.
GATTGTGAGAGAGTATCTATGAGAGCATGTCGGTGAGAGTGTATCTGTGAGAGAGTGTCTGTGAGAGTCTGTCTGTGAGAGTCTGTAAGAGAGTGTCTGTGTGAGTCTGTGAGAGTGTCTGTGAGAGTTTGTGAGAGTGTCTGTGAGAGAGTGTGAGAGAGTATCTGTGAGCGAGTGTGAGAGAGTGTCTGTGAGCATCTGTGAGAGAGTGTCTGAGAGTCTGTGAGAGAGTGTCTATGAGAGTCTGTGAGAGTGTCTATGAGAGTGTCTGTGATAGAGTGTCTGTGAGAATCTGAGAGAGAGTGTCTGTGAGTATCTGTAAGAGTGTGAGAGTCTGTGAGAGAGTGTGAGAGTCTGTGAGAGAGTGTATATGATAGTGTTTATGAGAATCTGTTAGAGAGTGTCTGTGAGTGCCTGTAAGAGTGTCTGTGAGAGTCTATGAGAGAGTGTGAGAGTCTGCGAGAGAGTGCTTGTGAGTGTCTGTGAGAGAGTGTCTGTGAGAGTGTCTCAGAGAAAGTATCTGTGAGAGTGTCTGTGAGAGTCTGTGAGAGAGTATCTGTGAGAGAGTGTCTGTGAGAGAGTGTCTGTGAGAGAGTATCTGTGAGAGTGTTTGTGAGACAGTGTCTGTGAAAGAGTGTTTGTGAGAGTCTGTGTGAAAGTGTCTGTGATAGAGTTTCTGTGAGAGAGTGTCCTTGAGAGTCTGTGAGAGAGTGTCTGTGAGAATCTGTGAGAGAGTGCCTGTGAGAAAGTCTGTGAGAGAGTGTATGTGAGCATCTGTGAGAGTGTCTGTGAGAGTTTAAGAGAGTATGAGAGTCTGCGAGAGAGTGCTTGTGAGAGAGTGTCTGTGAGAGACTCTGTGAGAGAGTGTCTGTGACAGAGTGTCTGTGAGAATCTGTGATAAAATGTCTGTGGGAGTCTGTGAGAGAGTAACTGTGAGAGTCTGTGAGAGAGTCTGTGAGAGTCTGAGAGAGAGTGTCTGCAAGAGAGTGTCTGAGAGTCTGTGAAAGAGTCTGTGAGAGAGTGTCTGTGAAAGCATGTCTGTGAGAGTGTATCTGTGAGAGAGTGTCCATGAGAGTCTGTGAGTGAGTGTCTGTGAGAGAGTGCCTGTGAGAGTCTGTGAGAGATTGTGAGAGAGTATCTGTGAGAGCATGTCGGTGAGAGTGTATCTGTGAGAGAGTGTCTGTGAGAGTCTGTCTGTGAGAGTCTGTAAGAGAGTGTCTGTATGAGTCTGTGAGAGTGGCTGTGAGAGTTTGTGAGAGTGTCTGTGAGAGAGTGTGAGAGAGTATCTGTGAGCGAGTGTGAGAGAGTGTCTGTGAGCATCTGTGAGAGAGTGTCTGAGAGTCTGTGAGAGTGTCTGTGAGAGTGTCTGTGATAGAGTGTCTGTGAGAATCTGAGAGAGAGTGTCTGTGAGTATCTGTAAGAGTGTGAGAGTCTGTGAGAGAGTGTGAGAGTCTGTGAGAGAGTGTATGTGATAGTGTTTATGAGAATCTGTTAGAGAGTGTCTGTGAGTGCCTGTAAGAGTGTCTGTGAGAGTCTGTGAGAGAGTGTCTGTGAGAGAGTATCTGTGAGTCTGTGAGAGAGTGTTTGTTATTCTGTGAGAGAGTGTCTGTGAGAGTGTCTGTGAGAGAGTGTCTGTGAGAGTGTATGTGAGAGTCTATGAAAGTGTATGTGAGAGGCTGTGAGAGAGTGTCTGTGAGAGAGTATCTGTGAGAGAGTTTCTGTGAGAGAGTATCTGTGAGAGTGTTTGTGAGACAGTGTCTGTGAAAGAGTGTTTGTGAGAGTCTGTGTGAAAGTATCTGTGATAGAGTTTCTGTGAGAGAGTGTCCTTGAGAGTCTGTGAGAGAGTGTCTGTGAGAATCTGTGAGAGAGTGCCTGTGAGAAAGTCTGTGAGAGAGTGTATGTGAGCATCTGTGAGAGTGTCTGTGAGAGTTTAAGAGAGTATGAGAGTCTGCGAGAGAGTGCTTGTGAGAGAGTGTCTGTGAGAGACTCTGTGAGAGAGTGTCTGTGACAGAGTGTCTGTGAGAATCTGTGATAAAATGTCTGTGGGAGTCTGTGAGAGAGTAACTGTGAGAGTCTGTGAGAGAGTCTGTGAGAGTCTGAGAGAGAGTGTCTGCGAGAGAGTGTCTGAGAGTCTGTGAGAGAGTCTGTAAGAGAGTGTCTGTGAAAGCATGTCTGTGAGAGTGTATCTGTGAGAGAGTGTCCATGAGAGTCTGTGAGTGAGTGTCTGTGAGAGAGTGCCTGTGAGAGTCTGTGAGAGATTGTGAGAGAGTATCTGTGAGAGCATGTCGGTGAGAGTGTATCTGTGAGAGAGTGTCTGTGAGAGTCTGTCTGTGAGAGTCTGTAAGAGAGTGTCTGTGTGAGTCTGTGAGAGTGTCTGTGAGAGTTTGTGAGAGTGTCTGTGAGAGAGTGTGAGAGAGTATCTGTGAGCGAGTGTGAGAGAGTGTCTGTGAGCATCTGTGAGAGAGTGTCTGAGAGTCTGTGAGAGTGTCTGTGATAGAGTGTCTGTGAGAATCTGAGAGAGAGTGTCTGTGAGTATCTGTAAGAGTGTGAGAGTCTGTGAGAGAGTGTGAGAGTCTGTGAGAGAGTGTATGTGATAGTGTTTATGAGAATCTGTTAGAGAGTGTCTGTGAGTGCCTATAAGAGTTTCTGTGAGAGTCTGTGAGAGAGTATCTGCGAGTCTGTGAGAGAGTGTTTGTTATTCTGTGAGAGAGTGTCTGTGAGAGTGTCTGTGAGAGAGTGTCTGTGAGAGTGTATGTGAGAGTCTATGAAAGTGTATGTGAGAGGCTGTGAGAGAGTGTCTGTGAGAGAGTATCTGTGAGAGAGTGTCTGTGAGAGAGTATCTGTGAGAGTGTTTGTGAGACAGTGTCTGTGAAAGAGTGTTTATGAGAGTCTGTGTGAAAGTGTCTGTGATAGAGTTTCTGTGAGAGAGTGTCCTTGAGAGTCTGTGAGAGAGTGTCTGTGAGAATCTGTGAGAGAGTGCCTGTGAGAAAGTCTGTGAGAGAGTGTATGTGAGCATCTGTGAGAGTGTCTGTGAGAGTTTAAGAGAGTATGAGAGTCTGCGAGAGAGTGCTTGTGAGAGAGTGTCTGTGAGAGACTCTGTGAGAGAGTGTCTGTGACAGAGTGTCTGTGAGAATCTGTGATAAAATGTCTGTGGGAGTCTGTGAGAGAGTAACTGTGAGAGTCTGTGAGAGAGTCTGTGAGAGTCTGAGAGAGAGTGTCTGCGAGAGAGTGTCTGAGAGTGTGAGAGAGTCTGTGAGAGAGTGTCTGTGAAAGCATGTCTGTGAGAGTGTATCTGTGAGAGAGTGTCCATGAGAGTCTGTGAGTGAGTGTCTGTGAGAGAGTGCCTGTGAGAGTCTGTGAGAGATTGTGAGAGAGTATCTGTGAGAGCATGTCGGTGAGAGTGTATCTGTGAGAGAGTGTCTGTGAGAGTCTGTCTGTGAGAGTCTGTAAGAGAGTGTCTGTGTGAGTCTGTGAGAGTGTCTGTGAGAGTTTGTGAGAGTGTCTGTGAGAGAGTGTGAGAGAGTATCTGTGAGCAAGTGTGAGAGAGTGTCTGTGAGCATCTGTGAGAGAGTGTCTGAGAGTCTGTGAGAGAGTGTCTATGAGAGTCTGTGCGAGTGTCTATGAGAGTGTCTGTGATAGAGTGTCTGTGAGAATCTGAGAGAGAGTGTCTGTGAGTATCTGTAAGAGTGTGAGAGTCTGTGAGAGAGTGTGAGAGTCTGTGAGAGAGTGTATATGATAGTGTTTATGAGAATCTGTTAGAGAGTGTCTGTGAGTGCCTGTAAGAGTGTCTGTGAGAGTCTATGAGAGAGTGTGAGAGTCTGCGAGAGAGTGCTTGTGAGTGTCTGTGAGAGAGTGTCTGTGAGAGTGTCTCAGAGAAAGTATCTGTGAGAGTGTCTGTGAGAGTCTGTGAGAGAGTATCTGTGAGAGAGTGTCTGTGAGAGAGTGTCTGTGAGAGAGTATCTGTGAGAGTGTTTGTGAGACAGTGTCTGTGAAAGAGTGTTTGTGAGAGTCTGTGTGAAAGTGTCTGTGATAGAGTTTCTGTGAGAGAGTGTCCTTGAGAGTCTGTGAGAGAGTGTCTGTGAGAATCTGTGAGAGAGTGCCTGTGAGAAAGTCTGTGAGAGAGTGTATGTGAGCATCTGTGAGAGTGTCTGTGAGAGTTTAAGAGAGTATGAGAGTCTGCGAGAGAGTGCTTGTGAGAGAGTGTCTGTGAGAGACTCTGTGAGAGAGTATCTGTGACAGAGTGTCTGTGAGAATCTGTGATAAAATGTCTGTGGGAGTCTGTGAGAGAGTAACTGTGAGAGTCTGTGAGAGAGTCTGTGAGAGTCTGAGAGAGAGTGTCTGCGAGAGAGTGTCTGAGAGTGTGAGAGAGTCTGTGAGAGAGTGTCTGTGAAAGCATGTCTTTGAGAGTGTATCTGTGAGAGAGTGTCCATGAGAGTCTGTGAGTGAGTGTCTGTGAGAGAGTGCCTGTGAGAGTCTGTGAGAGATTGTGAGAGAGTATCTGTGAGAGCATGTCAGTGAGAGTATATCTGTGAGAGAGTGTCTGTGAGAGTCTGTCTGTGAGAGTCTGTAAGAGAGTGTCTGTGTGAGTCTGTGAGAGTGTCTGTGAGAGTTTGTGAGAGTGTCTGTGAGAGAGTGTGAGAGAGTATCTGTGAGCAAGTGTGAGAGAGTGTCTGTGAGCATCTGTGAGAGAGTGTCTGAGAGTCTGTGAGAGAGTGTCTATGAGAGTCTGTGCGAGTGTCTATGAGAGTGTCTGTGATAGAGTGTCTGTGAGAATCTGAGAGAGAGTGTCTGTGAGTATCTGTAAGAGTGTGTGAGTCTGTGAGAGAGTGTGAGAGTCTGTGAGAGAGTGTATGTGATAGTGTTTATGAGAATCTGTTAGAGAGTGTCTGTGAGTGCCTGTAAGAGTGTCTGTGAGAGTCTGTGAGAGAGTGTGAGAGTCTGCGAGAGAGTGCTTGTGAGTGTCTGTGAGAGAGTGTCTGTGAGAGTGTCTGTGAGAGAGTATCTGTGAGAGTGTCTGTGAGAGTCTGTGAGAGAGTATCTGTGAGAGAGTGTCTGTGAGAGAGTGTCTGTGAGAGAGTATCTGTGAGAGTGTTTGTGAGACAGTGTCTGTGAAAGAGTGATTGTGAGAGTCTGTGTGAAAGTGTCTGTGATAGAGTTTCTGTGAGAGAGTGTCCTTGAGAGTCTGTGAGAGAGTGTCTGTGAGAATCTGTGAGAGAGTGCCTGTGAGAAAGTCTGTGAGAGAGTGTATGTGAGCATCTGTGAGAGTGTCTGTGAGAGTTTAAGAGAGTATGAGAGTCTGCGACAGAGTGCTTGTGAGAGAGTGTCTGTGAGAGACTCTGTGAGAGAGTGTCTGTGACAGAGTGTCTGTGAGAATCTGTGATAACATGTCTGTGGGAGTCTGTGACAGAGTAACTGTGAGAGTCTGTGAGAGAGTCTGTGAGAGTCTGAGAGAGAGTGTCTACAAGAGAGTGTCTGAGAGTCTGTGAAAGAGTCTGTGAGAGAGTGTCTGTGAAAGCATGTCTGTGAGAGTGTATCTGTGAGAGAGTGTCCATGAGAGTCTGTGAGTGAGTGTCTGTGAGAGATTGCCTGTGAGAGTCTGTGAGAGATTGTGAGAGAGTATCTGTGAGAGCATGTCGGTGAGAGTGTATCTGTGAGAGAGTGTCTGTGAGAGTGTGTCTGTGAGAGTCTGTAAGAGAGTGTCTGTGTGAGTCTGTGAGAGTGTCTGTGAGAGTTTGTGAGAGTGTCTGTGAGAGAGTGTGAGAGAGTATCTGTGAGCGAGTGTGAGAGAGTGTCTGTGAGCATCTGTGAGAGAGTGTCTGAGAGTCTGTGAGAGTGTCTGTGAGAGTGTCTGTGATAGAGTGTCTGTGGGAATCTGAGAGAGAGTGTCTGTGAGTATCTGTAAGAGTGTGAGAGTCTGTGAGAGAGTGTGAGAGTCTGTGAGAGAGTGTATGTGATAGTGTTTATGAGAATCTGTTAGAGAGTGTCTGTGAGTGCCTGTAAGAGTGTCTGTGAGAGTCTGTGAGAGAGTGTCTGTGAGAGAGTATCTGTGAGTCTGTGAGAGAGTGTTTGTTATTCTGTGAGAGAGTGTCTGTGAGAGTGTCTGTGAGAGAGTATCTGTGAGAGTGTATGTGAGAGTCTATGAAAGTGTCTGTGAGAGGCTGTGAGAGAGTGTCTGTGAGAGAGTATCTGTGAGAGAGTGTCTGTGAGAGAGTATCTGTGAGAGTGTTTGTGAGACAGTGTCTGTGAAAGAGTGTTTGTGAGAGTCTGTGTGAAAGTATCTGTGATAGAGTTTCTGTGAGAGAGTGTCCTTGAGAGTCTGTGAGAGAGTGTCTGTGAGAATCTGTGAGAGAGTGCCTGTGAGAAAGTCTGTGAGAGAGTGTATGTGAGCATCTGTGAGAGTGTCTGTGAGAGTTTAAGAGAGTATGAGAGTCTGCGAGAGAGTGCTTGTGAGAGAGTGTCTGTGAGAGACTCTGTGAGAGAGTGTCTGTGACAGAGTGTCTGTGAGAATCTGTGATAAAATGTCTGTGGGAGTCTGTGAGAGAGTAACTGTGAGAGTCTGTGAGAGAGTCTGTGAGAGTCTGAGAGAGAGTGTCTGCGAGAGAGTGTCTGAGAGTGTGAGAGAGTCTGTGAGAGAGTGTCTGTGAAAGCATGTCTGTGAGAGTGTATCTGTGAGAGAGTGTCCATGAGAGTCTGTGAGTGAGTGTCTGTGAGAGAGTGCCTGTGAGAGTCTGTGAGAGATTGTGAGAGAGTATCTATGAGAGCATGTCGGTGAGAGTGTATCTGTGAGAGAGTGTCTGTGAGAGTCTGTCTGTGAGAGTCTGTAAGAGAGTGTCTGTGTGAGTCTGTGAGAGTGTCTGTGAGAGTTTGTGAGAGTGTCTGTGACAGAGTGTGAGAGAGTATCTGTGAGCGAGTGTGAGAGAGTGTCTGTGAGCATCTGTGAGAGAGTGTCTGAGAGTCTGTGAGAGTGTCTGTGATAGAGTGTCTGTGAGAATCTGAGAGAGAGTGTCTGTGAGTATCTGTAAGAGTGTGAGAGTCTGTGAGAGAGTGTGAGAGTCTGTGAGAGAGTGTATGTGATAGTGTTTATGAGAATCTGTTAGAGAGTGTCTGTGAGTGCCTGTAAGAGTTTCTGTGAGAGTCTGTGAGAGAGTATCTGCGAGTCTGTGAGAGAGTGTTTGTTATTCTGTGAGAGAGTGTCTGTGAGAGTGTCTGTGAGAGAGTGTCTGTGAGAGTGTATGTGAGAGTCTATGAAAGTGTATGTGAGAGGCTGTGAGAGAGTGTCTGTGAGAGAGTATCTGTGAGAGAGTGTCTGTGAGAGAGTATCTGTGAGAGTGTTTGTGAGACAGTGTCTGTGAAAGAGTGTTTGTGAGAGTCTGTGTGAAAGTGTCTGTGATAGAGTTTCTGTGAGAGAGTGTCCTTGAGAGTCTGTGAGAGAGTGTCTGTGAGAATCTGTGAGAGAGTGCCTGTGAGAAAGTCTGTGAGAGAGTGTATGTGAGCATCTGTGAGAGTGTCTGTGAGAGTTTAAGAGAGTATGAGAGTCTGCGAGAGAGTGCTTGTGAGAGAGTGTCTGTGAGAGACTCTGTGAGAGAGTGTCTGTGACAGAGTGTCTGTGAGAATCTGTGATAAAATGTCTGTGGGAGTCTGTGAGAGAGTAACTGTGAGAGTCTGTGAGAGAGTCTCTGAGAGTCTGAGAGAGAGTGTCTGCGAGAGAGTGTCTGAGAGTGTGAGAGAGTCTGTGAGAGAGTGTCTGTGAAAGCATGTCTGTGAGAGTGTATCTGTGAGAGAGTGTCCATGAGAGTCTGTGAGTGAGTGTCTGTGAGAGAGTGCCTGTGAGAGTCTGTGAGAGATTGTGAGAGAGTATCTGTGAGAGCATGTCGGTGAGAGTGTATCTGTGAGAGAGTGTCTGTGAGAGTCTGTCTGTGAGAGTCTGTAAGAGAGTGTCTGTGTGAGTCTGTGAGAGTGTCTGTGAGAGTTTGTGAGAGTGTCTGTGAGAGAGTGTGAGAGAGTATCTGTGAGCGAGTGTGAGAGAGTGTCTGTGAGCATCTGTGAGAGAGTGTCTGAGAGTCTGTGAGGGTGTGTCTATGAGAGTCTGTGAGAGTGTCTATGAGAGTGTCTGTGATAGAGTGTCTGTGAGAATCTGAGAGAGAGTGTCTGTGAGTATCTGTAAGAGTGTGAGAGTCTGTGAGAGAGTGTGAGAGTCTGTGAGAGAGTGTATGTGATAGTGTTTATGAGAATCTGTTAGAGAGTGTCTGTGAGTGCCTGTAAGAGTGTCTGTGAGAGTCTGTGAGAGAGTGTGAGAGTCTGCGAGAGAGTGCTTGTGAGTGTCTGTGAGAGAGTGTCTGTGAGAGTGTCTCAGAGAGAGTATCTGTGAGAGTGTCTGTGAGAGTCTGTGAGAGAGTATCTGTGAGAGAGTGTCTGTGAGAGAGTGTCTGTGAGAGAGTATCTGTGAGAGTGTTTGTGAGACAGTGTCTGTGAAAGAGTGTTTATGAGAGTCTGTGTGAAAGTGTCTGTGATAGAGTTTCTGTGAGAGAGTGTCCTTGAGAGGTTGTGAGAGAGTGTCTGTGAGAATCTGTGAGAGAGTGCCTGTGAGAAAGTCTGTGAGAGAGTGTATGTGAGCATCTGTGAGAGTGTCTGTGAGAGTTTAAGAGAGTATGAGAGTCTGCGAGAGTGCTTGTGAGAGAGTGTCTGTGAGAGACTCTGTGAGAGAGTGTCTGTGACAGAGTGTCTGTGAGAATCTGTGATAAAATGTCTGTGGGAGTCTGTGAGAAAGTAACTGTGAGTGTCTGCAAGAGAGTGTCTGAGAGTCTGTGAAAGAGTCTGTGAGAGAGTGTCTGTGAAAGCATGTCTGTGAGAGTGTATCTGTGAGAGAGTGTCCATGAGAGTCTGTGAGTGAGTGTCTGTGAGAGAGTGCCTGTGAGAGTCTGTGAGAGATTGTGAGAGAGTATCTGTGAGAGCATGTCGGTGAGAGTGTATCTGTGAGAGAGTGTCTGTGAGAGTCTGTCTGTGAGAGTCTGTAAGAGAGTGTCTGTGTGAGTCTGTGAGAGTGTCTGTGAGAGTTTGTGAGAGTGTCTGTGAGAGAGTGTGAGAGAGTATCTGTGAGCGAGTGTGAGAGAGTGTCTGTGAGCATCTGTGAGAGAGTGTCTGAGAGTCTGTGAGAGTGTCTGTGAGAGTGTCTGTGATAGAGTGTCTGTGAGAATCTGAGAGAGAGTGTCTGTGAGTATCTGTAAGAGTGTGAGAGTCTGTGAGAGAGTGTGAGAGTCTGTGAGAGAGTGTATGTGATAGTGTTTATGAGAATCTGTTAGAGAGTGTCTGTGAGTGCCTGTAAGAGTGTCTGTGAGAGTCTGTGAGAGAGTGTCTGTGAGAGAGTATCTGTGAGTCTGTGAGAGAGTGTTTGTTATTCTGTGAGAGAGTGTCTGTGAGAGTGTCTGTGAGAGAGTATCTGTGAGAGTGTATGTGAGAGTCTATGAAAGTGTATGTGAGAGGCTGTGAGAGAGTGTCTGTGAGAGAGTATCTGTGAGAGAGTGTCTGTGAGAGAGTATCTGTGAGAGTGTTTGTGAGACAGTGTCTGTGAAAGAGTGTTTGTGAGAGTCTGTGTGAAAGTATCTGTGATAGAGTTTCTGTGAGAGAGTGTCCTTGAGAGTCTGTGAGAGAGTGTCTGTGAGAATCTGTGAGAGAGTGCCTGTGAGAAAGTCTGTGAGAGAGTGTATGTGAGCATCTGTGAGAGTGTCTGTGAGAGTTTAAGAGAGTATGAGAGTCTGCGAGAGAGTGCTTGTGAGAGAGTGTCTGTGAGAGACTCTGTGAGAGAGTGTCTGTGACAGAGTGTCTGTGAGAATCTGTGATAAAATGTCTGTGGGAGTCTGTGAGAGAGTAACTGTGAGAGTCTGTGAGAGAGTCTGTGAGAGAGTGTCTGTGAAAGCATGTCTGTGAGAGTGTATCTGTGAGAGAGTGTCCATGAGAGTCTGTGAGTGAGTGTCTGTGAGAGAGTGCCTGTGAGAGTCTGTGAGAGATTGTGAGAGAGTATCTGTGAGAGCATGTCGGTGAGAGTGTATCTGTGAGAGAGTGTCTGTGAGAGTCTGTCTGTGAGAGTCTGTAAGAGAGTGTCTATGTGAGTCTGTGAGAGTGTCTGTGAGAGTTTGTGAGAGTGTCTGTGACAGAGTGTGAGAGAGTATCTGTGAGCGAGTGTGAGAGAGTGTCTGTGAGCATCTGTGAGAGAGTGTCTGAGAGTCTGTGAGAGTGTCTGTGATAGAGAGTCTGTGAGAATCTGAGAGAGAGTGTCTGTGAGTATCTGTAAGAGTGTGAGAGTCTGTGAGAGAGTGTGAGAGTCTGTGAGAGAGTGTATGTGATAGTGTTTATGAGAATCTGTTAGAGAGTGTCTGTGAGTGCCTGTAAGAGTTTCTGTGAGAGTCTGTGAGAGAGTATCTGCGAGTCTGTGAGAGAGTGTTTGTTATTCTGTGAGAGAGTGTCTGTGAGAGTGTCTGTGAGAGAGTGTCTGTGAGAGTCTGTCTGTGAGAGTCTGTAAGAGAGTGTCTGTGTGAGTCTGTGAGAGTGTCTGTGAGAGTTTGTGAGAGTGTCTGTGAGAGAGTGTGAGAGAGTATCTGTGAGCGAGTGTGAGAGAGTGTCTGTGAGCATCTGTGAGAGAGTGTCTGAGAGTCTGTGAGAGAGTGTCTATGAGAGTCTGTGAGAGTGTCTATGAGAGTGTCTATGATAGAGTGTCTGTGAGAATCTGAGAGAGAGTGTCTGTGAGTATCTGTAAGAGTGTGAGAGTCTGTGAGAGAGTGTGAGAGTCTGTGAGAGAGTGTATATGATAGTGTTTATGAGAATCTGTTAGAGAGTGTCTGTGAGTGCCTGTAAGAGTGTCTGTGAGAGTCTGTGAGAGAGTGTGAGAGTCTGCGAGAGAGTGCTTGTGAGTGTCTGTGAGAGAGTGTCTGTGAGAGTGTCTCAGAGAGAGTATCTGTGAGAGTGTCTGTGAGAGTCTGTGAGAGAGTATCTGTGAGAGAGTGTCTGTGAGAGAGTGTCTGTGAGAGAGTATCTGTGAGAGTGTTTGTGAGACAGTGTCTGTGAAAGAGTGTTTGTGAGAGTCTGTGTGAAAGTGTCTGTGATAGAGTTTCTGTGAGAGAGTGTCCTTGAGAGTCTGTGAGAGAGTGTCTGTGAGAATCTGTGAGAGAGTGCCTGTGAGAAAGTCTGTGAGAGAGTGTATGTGAGCATCTGTGAGAGTGTCTGTGAGAGTTTAAGAGAGTATGAGAGTCTGCGAGAGAGTGCTTGTGAGAGAGTGTCTGTGAGAGACTCTGTGAGAGAGTGTCTGTGACAGAGTGTCTGTGAGAATCTGTGATAAAATGTCTGTGGGAGTCTGTGAGAGAGTAACTGTGAGAGTCTGTGAGAGAGTCTGTGAGAGTCTGAGAGAGAGTGTCTGCAAGAGAGTGTCTGAGAGTCTGTGAAAGAGTCTGTGAGAGAGTGTCTGTGAAAGCATGTCTGTGAGAGTGTATCTGTGAGAGAGTGTCCATGAGAGTCTGTGAGTGAGTGTCTGTGAGAGAGTGCCTGTGAGAGTCTGTGAGAGATTGTGAGAGAGTATCTGTGAGAGCATGTCGGTGAGAGTGTATCTGGGAGAGAGTGTCTGTGAGAGTCTGTCTGTGAGAGTCTGTAAGAGAGTGTCTGTATGAGTCTGTGAGAGTGTCTGTGAGAGTTTGTGAGAGTGTCTGTGAGAGAGTGTGAGAGAGTATCTGTGAGCGAGTGTGAGAGAGTGTCTGTGAGCATCTGTGAGAGAGTGTCTGAGAGTCTGTGAGAGTGTCTGTGAGAGTGTCTGTGATAGAGTGTCTGTGAGAATCTGAGAGAGAGTGTCTGTGAGTATCTGTAAGAGTGTGAGAGTCTGTGAGAGAGTGTGAGAGTCTGTGAGAGAGTGTATGTGATAGTGTTTATGAGAATCTGTTAGAGAGTGTCTGTGAGTGCCTGTAAGAGTGTCTGTGAGAGTCTGTGAGAGAGTGTCTGTGAGAGAGTATCTGTGAGTCTGTGAGAGAGTGTTTGTTATTCTGTGAGAGAGTGTCCGTGAGAGTGTCTGTGAGAGAGTGTCTGTGAGAGTGTATGTGAGAGTCTATGAAAGTGTATGTGAGAGGCTGTGAGAGAGTGTCTGTGAGAGAGTATCTGTGAGAGAGTGTCTGTGAGAGAGTATCTGTGAGAGTGTTTGTGAGACAGTGTCTGTGAAAGAGTGTTTGTGAGAGTCTGTGTGAAAGTATCTGTGATAGAGTTTCTGTGAGAGAGTGTCCTTGAGAGTCTGTGAGAGAGTGTCTGTGAGAATCTGTGAGAGAGTGCCTGTGAGAAAGTCTGTGAGAGAGTGTATGTGAGCATCTGTGAGAGTGTCTGTGAGAGTTTAAGAGAGTATGAGAGTCTGCGAGAGAGTGCTTGTGAGAGAGTGTCTGTGAGAGACTCTGTGAGAGAGTGTCTGTGACAGAGTGTCTGTGAGAATCTGTGATAAAATGTCTGTGGGAGTCTGTGAGAGAGTAACTGTGAGAGTCTGTGAGAGAGTCTGTGAGAGTCTGAGAGAGAGTGTCTGCGAGAGAGTGTCTGAGAGTCTGTGAGAGAGTCTGTAAGAGAGTGTCTGTGAAAGCATGTCTGTGAGAGTGTATCTGTGAGAGAGTGTCCATGAGAGTCTGTGAGTGAGTGTCTGTGAGAGAGTGCCTGTGAGAGTCTGTGAGAGATTGTGAGAGAGTATCTGTGAGATCATGTCGGTGAGAGTGTATCTGTGAGAGAGTGTCTGTGAGAGTCTGTCTGTGAGAGTCTGTAAGAGAGTGTCTGTGTGAGTCTGTGAGAGTGTCTGTGAGAGTTTGTGAGAGTGTCTGTGAGAGAGTGTGAGAGAGTATCTGTGAGCGAGTGTGAGAGAGTGTCTGTGAGCATCTGTGAGAGAATGTCTGAGAGTCTGTGAGAGTGTCTGTGAGAGTGTCTGTGATAGAGTGTCTGTGAGAATCTGAGAGAGAGTGTCTGTGAGTATCTGTAAGAGTGTGAGAGTCTGTGAGAGAGTGTGAGAGTCTGTGAGAGAGTGTATGTGATAGTGTTTATGAGAATCTGTTAGAGAGTGTCTGTGAGTGCCTGTAAGAGTGTCTGTGAGAGTCTGTGAGAGAGTATCTGCGAGTCTGTGAGAGAGTGTTTGTTATTCTGTGAGAGAGTGTCTGTGAGAGTGTCTGTGAGAGAGTGTCTGTTAGAGTGTATGTGAGAGTCTATGAAAGTGTATGTGAGAGGCTGTGAGAGAGTGTCTGTGAGAGAGTATCTGTGAGAGAGTGTCTGTGAGAGAGTATCTGTGAGAGTGTTTGTGAGACAGTGTCTGTGAAAGAGTGTTTGTGAGAGTCTGTGTGAAAGTGTCTGTGATAGAGTTTCTGTGAGAGAGTGTCCTTGAGAGTCTGTGAGAGAGTGTCTGTGAGAATCTGTGAGAGAATGCCTGTGAGAAAGTCTGTGAGAGAGTGTATGTGAGCATCTGTGAGAGTGTCTGTGAGAGTTTAAGAGAGTATGAGAGTCTGCGAGAGAGTGCTTGTGAGAGAGTGTCTGTGAGAGACTCTGTGAGAGAGTGTCTGTGACAGAGTGTCTGTGAGAATCTGTGATAAAATGTCTGTGGGAGTCTGTGAGAGAGTAACTGTGAGAGTCTGTGAGAGAGTCTGTGAGAGTCTGAGAGAGAGTGTCTGCGAGAGAGTGTCTGACAGTGTGAGAGAGTCTGTGAGAGAGTGTCTGTGAAAGCATGTTTGTGAGAGTGTATCTGTGAGAGAGTGTCCATGAGAGTCTGTGAGTGAGTGTCTGTGAGAGAGTGCCTGTGATAGTCTGTGAGAGATTGTGAGAGAGTATCTGTGAGAGCATGTCGGTGAGAGTGTATCTGTGAGAGAGTGTCTGTGAGAGTGTATGTGAGAGTCTATGAAAGTGTATGTGAGAGGCTGTGAGAGAGTGTCTGTGAGAGAGTATCTGCGAGTCTGTGAGAGAGTGTCTGTTATTCTGTGAAAGAGTGCCTATGAGAGTGTCTGTGAGAGAGTGTCTGTGAGAGAGTGTCTGTGAGAGTGTATGTGAGATTCTGTGAAAGTGTAGGTGAGAGGCTGTGAGAGTCAGTGAGAAAGTGTCTGTGAGTCAGAGAGAGTGTCTGTGAGTTTCTGTGAGAGAGTGTCTGTGAGAGTGTCTGTGAGAGTCTGTGAGAGTCTGTGAGAGTGTCTGTGAGAGTCTATGAGAGAGTCTGTGAGAGTCTGTAAGAGAGTGTGAGAGTCTGCTAGATAGTGCTTGTGAGTGTCTGTGAGTGTCTATGAGAGATTGTCTGTGAGAGTGTCTGTGAGAGAGTATCTGTGAGAGTATCTGTGAGAGAGTGTCTGTGAGAGAGTGTCTGTGAGTGTTTGTGAGAGAGTTTCTGTGAGAGTGTCTGTGAGAGTCTGTAAGAGGGTGTCTCTGAGAGAGAGCCTGTGAGAGAGTGAGAGTCTAAGATAGAGTGTCTGTGAGAGTCTGAGAGAGTATGTGAGAGAGTGTCTGCGAGAGTCTGTGAGAGAGTGTGAGAGTCTGTGAGAGAGTGTATGTGATTGTGTTTGTGAGAATCTGTTAGAGAGTGTCTGTGAGTGCCTGTAAAAGTGTCTGTGAGTGTCTGTGAGAGAGTGTCTGTGAGAGAGTATCTGCAAGTCTGTGAGAGAGTGTCTGTTATTCTGTAAAGAGTATCTGTGACAATGTCTGTGAGAGAGTGTCTGTGAGAGAGTGTCTGTGAAAGTGTATGTGAGAGTCTGTGAACGTGTAGGTGAGAGGCTGTGAGAGTCAGTGAGAGAGTTTCTGTGAGTCAGAGAGAATGTCTGTGAATTTCTGTGAGAGAGTGTCTGTGAGAGTGTCTGTGAGCATCTGTGAGAGAGTGTCTGAGAGTCTGTGAGAGTGTCTGTGAGAGTGTCTGTGATAGAGTGTCTGTGAGAATCTGAGAGAGAGTGTCTGTGAGTATCTGTAAGAGTGTGAGAGTCTGTGAGAGAGTGTGAGAGTCTGTGAGAGAGTGTATGAGATAGTGTTTGTGAGAATCTGTTAGAGAGTGTCTGTGAGTGCCTGTAAGAGTGTCTGTGAGAGTCTGTGAGAGAGTGTCTGTGAGAGAGTATCTGTGAGTCTGTGAGAGAGTGTTTGGTATTCTGTGAGAGAGTGTCTGTGAGAGTGTCTGTGAGAGAGTATCTGTGAGAGTGTATGTGAGAGTCTATGAAAGTGTATGTGAGAGGCTGTGAGAGAGTGTCTGTGAGAGAGTATCTGTGAGAGAGTTTCTGTGAGAGAGTATCTGTGAGAGTGTTTGTGAGACAGTGTCTGTGAAAGAGTGTTTGTGAGAGTCTGTGTGAAAGTATCTGTGATAGAGTTTCTGTGAGAGAGTGTCCTTGAGAGTCTGTGAGAGAGTGTCTGTGAGAATCTGTGAGAGAGTGCCTGTGAGAAAGTCTGTGAGAGAGTGTATGTGAGCATCTGTGAGAGTGTCTGTGAGAGTTTAAGAGAGTATGAGAGTCTGTGAGAGAGTGCTTGTGAGAGAGTGTCTGTGAGAGACTCTGTGAGAGAGTGTCTGTGACAGAGTGTCTGTGAGAATCTGTGATAAAAGGTCTGTGGGAGTCTGTGAGAGAGTAACTGTGAGAGTCTGTGAGAGAGTCTGTGAGAGTCTGAGAGAGAGTGTCTGCGAGAGTGTCTGAGAGTCTGTGAGAGAGTCTGTAAGAGAGTGTCTGTGAAAGCATGTCTGTGAGAGTGTATCTGTGAGAGAGTGTCCATGAGAGTCTGTGAGTGAGTGTCTGTGAGAGAGTGCCTGTGAGAGTCTGTGAGAGATTGTGAGAGAGTATCTGTGAGAGCATGTCGGTGAGAGTGTATCTGTGAGAGAGTGTCTGTGAGAGTCTGTCTGTGAGAGTCTGTAAGAGAGTGTCTGTGTGAGTCTGTGAGAGTGTCTGTGAGAGTTTGTGAGAGGGTCTGTGAGAGAGTGTGAGAGAGTATCTGTGAGCGAGTGTGAGAGAGTGTCTGTGAGCATCTGTGAGAGAGTGTCTGAGAGTCTGTGAGAGTGTCTGTGATAGAGTGTCTGTGAGAATCTGAGAGAGAGTGTCTGTGAGTATCTGTAAGAGTGTGAGAGTCTGTGAGAGAGTGTGAGAGTCTGTGAGAGAGTGTATGTGATAGTGTTTATGAGAATCTGTTAGAGAGTGTCTGTGAGTGCCTGTAAAAGTTTCTGTGAGAGTCTGTGAGAGAGTATCTGCGAGTCTGTGAGAGAGTGTTTGTTATTCTGTGAGAGAGTGTCTGTGAGAGTGTCTGTGAGAGAGTGTCTGTGAGAGTGTATGTGAGAGTCTATGAAAGTGTATGTGAGAGGCTGTGAGAGAGTGTCTGTGAGAGAGTATCTGTGAGAGAGTGTCTGTGAGAGAGTATCTGTGAGAGTGTTTGTGAGACAGTGTCTGTGAAAGAGTGTTTGTGAGAGTCTGTGTGAAAGTGTCTGTGATAGAGTTTCTGTGAGAGAGTGTCCTTGAGAGTCTGTGAGAGAGTGTCTGTGAGAATCTGTGAGAGAGTGCCTGTGAGAAAGTCTGTGAGAGAGTGTATGTGAGCATCTGTGAGAGTGTCTGTGAGAGTTTAAGAGAGTATGAGAGTCTGCGAGAGAGTGCTTGTGAGAGAGTGTCTGTGAGAGACTCTGTGAGAGAGTGTCTGTGACAGAGTGTCTGTGAGAATCTGTGATAAAATGTCTGTGGGAGTCTGTGAGAGAGTAACTGTGAGAGTCTGTGAGAGAGTCTGTGAGAGTCTGAGAGAGAGTGTCTGCGAGAGAGTGTCTGAGAGTGTGAGAGTCTGTGAGAGAGTGTCTGTGAAAGCATGTCTGTGAGAGTGTATCTATGAGAGAGTGTCCATGAGAGTCTGTGAGTGAGTGTCTGTGAGAGAGTGCCTGTGAGAGTCTGTGAGAGATTGTGAGAGAGTATCTGTGAGAGCATGTCGGTGAGAGTGTATCTGTGAGAGAGTGTCTGTGAGAGTCTGTCTGTGAGAGTCTGTAAGAGAGTGTCTGTGTGAGTCTGTGAGAGTGTCTGTGAGAGTTTGTGAGAGTGTCTGTGAGAGAGTGTGAGAGAGTATCTGTGAGCGAGTGTGAGAGAGTGTCTGTGAGCATCTGTGAGAGAGTGTCTGAGAGTCTGTGAGAGAGTGTCTATGAGAGTCTGTGAGAGTGTCTATGAGAGTGTCTGTGATAGAGTGTCTGTGAGAATCTGAGAGAGAGTGTCTGTGAGTATCTGTAAGAGTGTGAGAGTCTGTGAGAGAGTGTGCGAGTCTGTGAGAGAGTGTATGTGATAGTGTTTATGAGAATCTGTTAGAGAGTGTCTGTGAGTGCCTGTAAGAGTGTCTGTGAGAGTCTGTGAGAGAGTGTGAGAGTCTGCGAGAGAGTGCTTGTGAGTGTCTGTGAGAGAGTGTCTGTGAGAGTGTCTCAGAGAGAGTATCTGTGAGAGTGTCTGTGAGAGTCTGTGAGAGAGTATCTGTGAGAGAGTGTCTGTGAGAGAGTGTCTGTGAGAGAGTATCTGTGAGAGTGTTTGTGAGACAGTGTCTGTGAAAGAGTGTTTGTGAGAGTCTGTGTGAAAGTGTCTGTGATAGAGTTTCTGTGAGAGAGTGTCCTTGAGAGTCTGTGAGAGAGTGTCTGTGAGAATCTGTGAGAGAGTGCCTGTGAGAAAGTCTGTGAGAGAGTGTATGTGAGCATCTGTGAGAGTGCCCGTGAGAGTTTAAGAGAGTATGAGAGTCTGCGAGAGAGTGCTTGTGAGAGAGTGTCTGTGAGAGACTCTGTGAGAGAGTGTCTGTGACAGAGTGTCTGTGAGAATCTGTGATAAAATGTCTGTGGGAGTCTGTGAGAGAGTAACTGTGAGAGTCTGTGAGAGAGTCTGTGAGAGTCTGAGAGAGAGTGTCTGCAAGAGAGTGTCTGAGAGTCTGTGAAAGAGTCTGTGAGAGAGTGTCTGTGAAAGCATGTCTGTGAGAGTGTATCTGTGAGAGAGTGTCCATGAGAGTCTGTGAGTGAGTGTCTGTGAGAGAGTGCCTGTGAGAGTCTGTGAGAGATTGTGAGAGAGTATCTGTGAGAGCATGTCGGTGAGAGTGTATCTGTGAGAGAGTGTCTGTGAGAGTCTGTCTGTGAAAGTCTGTAAGAGAGTGTCTGTATGAGTCTATGAGAGTGGCTGTGAGAGTTTGTGAGAGTGTCTGTGAGAGAGTGTGAGAGAGTATCTGTGAGCGAGTGTGAGAGAGTGTCTGTGAGCATCTGTGAGAGAGTGTCTGAGAGTCTGTGAGAGTGTCTGTGAGAGTGTCTGTGATAGAGTGTCTGTGAGAATCTGAGAGAGAGTGTCTGTGAGTATCTGTAAGAGTGTGAGAGTCTGTGAGAGAGTGTGAGAGTCTGTGAGAGAGTGTATGTGATAGTGTTTATGAGAATCTGTTAGAGAGTGTCTGTGAGTGCCTGTAAGAGTGTCTGTGAGAGTCTGTGAGAGAGTGTCTGTGAGAGAGTATCTGTGAGTCTGTGAGAGAGTGTTTGTTATTCTGTGAGAGAGTGTCCGTGAGAGTGTCTGTGAGAGAGTGTCTGTGAGAGTGTATGTGAGAGTCTATGAAAGTGTATGTGAGAGGCTGTGAGAGAGTGTCTGTGAGAGAGTATCTGTGAGAGAGTGTCTGTGAGAGAGTATCTGTGAGAGTGTTTGTGAGACAGTGTCTGTGAAAGAGTGTTTGTGAGAGTCTGTGTGAAAGTATCTGTGATAGTTTCTGTGAGAGAGTGTCCTTGAGAGTCTGTGAGAGAGTGTCTGTGAGAATCTGTGAGAGAGTGCCTGTGAGAAAGTCTGTGAGAGAGTGTATGTGAGCATCTGTGAGAGTGTCTGTGAGAGTTTAAGAGAGTATGAGAGTCTGCGAGAGAGTGATTGTGAGAGAGTGTCTGTGAGAGACTCTGTGAGAGAGTGTCTGTGACAGAGTGTCTGTGAGAATCTGTGATAAAATGTCTGTGGGAGTCTGTGAGAGAGTAACTGTGAGAGTCTGTGAGAGAGTCTGTGAGAGTCTGAGAGAGAGTGTCTGCGAGAGAGTGTCTGAGAGTCTGTGAGAGAGTCTGTAAGAGAGTGTCTGTGAAAGCATGTCTGTGAGAGTGTATCTGTGAGAGAGTGTCCATGAGAGTCTGTGAGTGAGTGTCTGTGAGAGAGTGCCTGTGAGAGTCTGTGAGAGATTGTGAGAGAGTATCTGTGAGATCATGTCGGTGAGAGTGTATCTGTGAGAGAGTGTCTGTGAGAGTCTGTCTGTGAGAGTCTGTAAGAGAGTGTCTGTGTGAGTCTGTGAGAGTGTCTGTGAGAGTTTGTGTGAGTGTCTGTGAGAGAGTGTGAGAGAGTATCTGTGAGCGAGTGTGAGAGAGTGTCTGTGAGCATCTGTGAGAGAATGTCTGAGAGTCTGTGAGAGTGTCTGTGAGAGTGTCTGTGATAGAGTGTCTGTGAGAATCTGAGAGAGAGTGTCTGTGAGTATCTGTAAGAGTGTGAGAGTCTGTGAGAGAGTGTGAGAGTCTGTGAGAGAGTGTATGTGATAGTGTTTATGAGAATCTGTTAGAGAGTGTCTGTGAGTGCCTGTAAGAGTGTCTGTGAGAGTCTGTGAGAGAGTATCTGCGAGTCTGTGAGAGAGTGTTTGTTATTCTGTGAGAGAGTGTCTGTGAGAGTGTCTGTGAGAGAGTGTTTGTTAGAGTGTATGTGAGAGTCTATGAAAGTGTATGTGAGAGGCTGTGAGAGAGTGTCTGTGAGAGAGTATCTGTGAGAGAGTGTCTGTGAGAGAGTATCTGTGAGAGTGTTTGTGAGACAGTGTCTGTGAAAGAGTGTTTGTGAGAGTCTGTGTGAAAGTGTCTGTGATAGAGTTTCTGTGAGAGAGTGTCCTTGAGAGTCTGTGAGAGAGTGTCTGTGAGAATCTGTGAGAGAGTGCCTGTGAGAAAGTCTGTGAGAGAGTGTATGTGAGCATCTGTGAGAGTGTCTGTGAGAGTTTAAGAGAGTATGAGAGTCTGCGAGAGAGTGCTTGTGAGAGAGTGTCTGTGAGAGACTCTGTGAGAGAGTGTCTGTGACAGAGTGTCTGTGAGAATCTGTGATAAAATGTCTGTGGGAGTCTGTGAGAGAGTAACTGTGAGAGTCTGTGAGAGAGTCTGTGAGAGTCTGAGAGAGAGTGTCTGCGAGAGAGTGTCTGACAGTGTGAGAGAGTCTGTGAGAGAGTGTCTGTGAAAGCATGTCTGTGAGAGTGTATCTGTGAGAGAGTGTCCATGAGAGTCTGTGAGTGAGTGTCTGTGAGAGAGTGCCTGTGATAGTCTGTGAGAGATTGTGAGAGAGTATCTGTGAGAGCATGTCGGTGAGAGTGTATCTGTGAGAGAGTGTCTGTGAGAGTGTATGTGAGAGTCTATGAAAGTGTATGTGAGAGGCTGTGAGAGAGTGTCTGTGAGAGAGTATCTGCGAGTCTGTGAGAGAGTGTCTGTTATTCTGTGAAAGAGTGCCTATGAGAGTGTCTGTGAGAGAGTGTCTGTGAGAGAGTGTCTGTGAGAGTGTATGTGAGATTCTGTGAAAGTGTAGGTGAGAGGCTGTGAGAGTCAGTGAGAAAGTGTCTGTTAGTCAGAGAGAGTGTCTGTGAGTTTCTGTGAGAGAGTGTCTGTGAGAGTGTCTGTGAGAGTCTGTGAGTCTGTGAGAGTGTCTGTGAGAGTCTATGAGAGAGTCTGTGAGAGTCTGTAAGAGAGTGTGAGAGTCTGCTAGATAGTGCTTGTGAGTGTCTGAGAGAGTATGTGAGAGAGTGTCTGCAAGAGTCTGTGAGAGAGTGTGAGAGTCTGTGAGAGAGTGTATGTGATTGTGTTTGTGAGAATCTGTTAGAGAGTGTCTGTGAGTGCCTGTAAAAGTGTCTGTGAGTGTCTGTGAGAGAGTGTCTGTGAGAGAGTATCTGCAAGTCTGTGAGAGAGTGTCTGTTATTCTGTAAAGAGTATCTGTGACAATGTCTGTGAGAGAGTGTCTGTGAGAGAGTGTCTGTGAAAGTGTATGTGAGAGTCTGTGAACGTGTAGGTGAGAGGCTGTGAGAGTCAGTGAGAGAGTTTCTGTGAGTCAGAGAGAATGTCTGTGAATTTCTGTGAGAGAGTGTCTGTGAGAGTGTCTGTGAGCATCTGTGAGAGAGTGTCTGAGAGTCTGTGAGAGTGTCTGTGAGAGTGTCTGTGATAGAGTGTCTGTGAGAATCTGAGAGAGAGTGTCTGTGAGTATCTGTAAGAGTGTGAGAGTCTGTGAGAGAGTGTGAGAGTCTGTGAGAAAGTGTATGTGATAGTGTTTATGAGAATCTGTTAGAGAGTGTCTGTGAGTGCCTGTAAGAGTGTCTGTGAGAGTCTGTGAGAGAGTGTCTGTGAGAGAGTATCTGTGAGTCTGTGAGAGAGTGTTTGTTATTCTGTGAGAGAGTGTCCGTGAGAGTGTCT
Source organism: Triturus cristatus (assembly GCF_964204655.1). Lineage (NCBI taxonomy): Eukaryota > Metazoa > Chordata > Amphibia > Caudata > Salamandridae > Triturus > Triturus cristatus. The sequence continues at coordinate 1,187,726,439 of NC_140579.1, forward strand.
GTGAGAGAGTGTCTGTGAGAGTGTATGTGAGAGTCTATGAAAGTGTATGTGAGAGGCTGTGAGAGTGTCTGTGAGAGAGTATCTGTGAGAGAGTGTCTGTGAGAGAGTATCTGTGAGAGTGTTTGTGAGACAGTGTCTGTGAAAGAGTGTTTGTGAGAGTCTGTGTGAAAGTATCTGTGATAGAGTTTCTGTGAGAGAGTGTCCTTGAGAGTCTGTGAGAGAGTGTCTGTGAGAATCTGTGAGAGAGTGCCTGTGAGAAAGTCTGTGAGAGAGTGTATGTGAGCATCTGTGAGAGTGTCTGTGAGAGTTTAAGAGAGTATGAGAGTCTGCGAGAGAGTGATTGTGAGAGAGTGTCTGTGAGAGACTCTGTGAGAGAGTGTCTGTGACAGAGTGTCTGTGAGAATCTGTGATAAAATGTCTGTGGGAGTCTGTGAGAGAGTAACTGTGAGAGTCTGTGAGAGAGTCTGTGAGAGTCTGAGAGAGAGTGTCTGCGAGAGAGTGTCTGAGAGTCTGTGAGAGAGTCTGTAAGAGAGTGTATGTGAAAGCATGTCTGTGAGAGTGTATCTGTGAGAGAGTGTCCATGAGAGTCTGTGAGTGAGTGTCTTTGAGAGAGTGCCTGTGAGAGTCTGTGAGAGATTGTGAGAGAGTATCTGTGAGATCATGTCAGTGAGAGTGTATCTGTGAGAGAGTGTCTGTGAGAGTCTGTCTGTGAGAGTCTGTAAGAGAGTGTCTGTGTGAGTCTGTGAGAGTGTCTGTGAGAGTTTGTGTGAGTGTCTGTGAGAGAGTGTGAGAGAGTATCTGTGAGCGAGTGTGAGAGAGTGTCTGTGAGCATCTGTGAGAGAATGTCTGAGAGTCTGTGAGAGTGTCTGTGAGAGTGTCTGTGATAGAGTGTCTGTGAGAATCTGAGAGAGAGTGTCTGTGAGTATCTGTAAGAGTGTGAGAGTCTGTGAGAGAGTGTGAGAGTCTGTGAGAGAGTGTATGTGATAGTGTTTATGAGAATCTGTTAGAGAGTGTCTGTGAGTGCCTGTAAGAGTGTCTGTGAGAGTCTGTGAGAGAGTATCTGCGAGTCTGTGAGAGAGTGTTTGTTATTCTGTGAGAGAGTGTCTGTGAGAGTGTCTGTGAGAGAGTGTTTGTTAGAGTGTATGTGAGAGTCTATAAAAGTGTATGTGAGAGGCTGTGAGAGAGTGTCTGTGAGAGAGTATCTGTGAGAGAGTGTCTGTGAGAGAGTATCTGTGAGAGTGTTTGTGAGACAGTGTCTGTGAAAGAGTGTTTGTGAGAGTCTGTGTGAAAGTGTCTGTGATAGAGTTTCTGTGAGAGAGTGTCCTTGAGAGTCTGTGAGAGAGTGTCTGTGAGAATCTGTGAGAGAGTGCCTGTGAGAAAGTCTGTGAGAGAGTGTATGTGAGCATCTGTGAGAGTGTCTGTGAGAGTTTAAGAGAGTATGAGAGTCTGCGAGAGAGTGCTTGTGAGAGAGTGTCTGTGAGAGACTCTGTGAGAGAGTGTCTGTGACAGAGTGTCTGTGAGAATCTGTGATAAAATGTCTGTGGGAGTCTGTGAGAGAGTAACTGTGAGAGTCTGTGAGAGAGTCTGTGAGAGTCTGAGAGAGAGTGTCTGCGAGAGAGTGTCTGACAGTGTGAGAGAGTCTGTGAGAGAGTGTCTGTGAAAGCATGTCTGTGAGAGTGTATCTGTGAGAGCGTGTCCATGAGAGTCTGTGAGTGAGTGTCTGTGAGAGAGTGCCTGTGATAGTCTGTGAGAGATTGTGAGAGAGTATCTGTGAGAGCATGTCGGTGAGAGTGTATCTGTGAGAGAGTGTCTGTGAGAGTGTATGTGAGAGTCTATGAAAGTGTATGTGAGAGGCTGTGAGAGAGTGTCTGTGAGAGAGTATCTGCGAGTCTGTGAGAGAGTGTCTGTTATTCTGTGAAAGAGTGCCTATGAGAGTGTCTGTGAGAGAGTGTCTGTGAGAGAGTGTCTGTGAGAGTGTATGTGAGATTCTGTGAAAGTGTAGGTGAGAGGCTGTGAGAGTCAGTGAGAAAGTGTCTGTGAGTCAGAGAGAGTGTCTGTGAGTTTCTGTGAGAGAGTGTCTGTGAGAGTGTCTGTGAGAGTCTGTGAGAGTCTGTGAGAGTGTCTGTGAGAGTCTATGAGAGAGTCTGTGAGAGTCTGTAAGAGAGTGTGAGAGTCTGCTAGATAGTGCTTGTGAGTGTCTGAGAGAGTATGTGAGAGAGTGTCTGCGAGAGTCTGTGAGAGAGTGTGAGAGTCTGTGAGAGAGTGTATGTGATTGTGTTTGTGAGAATCTGTTAGAGAGTGTCTGTGAGTGCCTGTAAAAGTGTCTGTGAGTGTCTGTGAGAGAGTGTCTGTGAGAGAGTATCTACAAGTCTGTGAGAGAGTGTCTGTTATTCTGTAAAGAGTATCTGTGACAATGTCTGTGAGAGAGTGTCTGTGAGAGAGTGTCTGTGAAAGTGTATGTGAGAGTCTGTGAACGTGTAGGTGAGAGGCTGTGAGAGTCAGTGAGAGAGTTTCTGTGAGTCAGAGAGAATGTCTGTGAATTTCTGTGAGAGAGTGTCTGTGAGAGTGTCTGTGAGCATCTGTGAGAGAGTGTCTGAGAGTCTGTGAGAGTGTCTGTGAGAGTGTCTGTGATAGAGTGTCTGTGAGAATCTGAGAGAGAGTGTCTGTGAGTATCTGTAAGAGTGTGAGAGTCTGTGAGAGAGTGTGAGAGTCTGTGAGAGAGTGTATGTGATAGTGTTTATGAGAATCTGTTAGAGAGTGTCTGTGAGTGCCTGTAAGAGTGTCTGTGAGAGTCTGTGAGAGAGTGTCTGTGAGAGAGTATCTGTGAGTCTGTGAGAGAGTGTTTGTTATTCTGTGAGAGAGTGTCTGTGAGAGTGTCTGTGAGAGAGTATCTTTGAGAGTGTATGTGAGAGTCTATGAAAGTGTATGTGAGAGGCTATGAGAGAGTGTCTGTGAGAGAGTATCTGTGAGAGAGTTTCTGTGAGAGAGTATCTGTGAGAGTGTTTGTGAGACAGTGTCTGTGAAAGAGTGTTTGTGAGAGTCTGTGTGAAAGTATCTGTGATAGAGTTTCTGTGAGAGAGTGTCCTTGAGAGTCTGTGAGAGAGTGTCTGTGAGAATCTGTGAGAGAGTGCCTGTGAGAAAGTCTGTGAGAGAGTGTATGTGAGCATCTGTGAGAGTGTCTGTGAGAGTTTAAGAGAGTATGAGAGTCTGTGAGAGAGTGCTTGTGAGAGAGTGTCTGTGAGAGACTCTGTGAGAGAGTGTCTGTGACAGAGTGTCTGTGAGAATCTGTGATAAAAGGTCTGTGGGAGTCTGTGAGAGAGTAACTGTGAGAGTCTGTGAGAGAGTCTGTGAGAGTCTGAGAGAGAGTGTCTGCGAGAGTGTCTGAGAGTCTGTGAGAGAGTCTGTAAGAGAGTGTCTGTGAAAGCATGTCTGTGAGAGTGTATCTGTGAGAGAGTGTCCATGAGAGTCTGTGAGTGAGTGTCTGTGAGAGAGTGCCTGTGAGAGTCTGTGAGAGATTGTGAGAGAGTATCTGTGAGAGCATGTCGGTGAGAGTGTATCTGTGAGAGAGTGTCTGTGAGAGTCTGTCTGTGAGAGTCTATAAGAGAGTGTCTGTGTGAGTCTGTGAGAGTATCTGTGAGAGTTTGTGAGAGTGTCTGTGAGAGAGTGTGAGAGAGTATCTGTGAGCGAGTGTGAGAGAGTGTCTGTGAGCATCTGTGAGAGAGTGTCTGAGAGTCTGTGAGAGTGTCTGTGATAGAGTGTCTGTGAGAATCTGAGAGAGAGTGTCTGTGAGTATCTGTAAGTGTGAGAGTCTGTGAGAGAGTGTGAGAGTCTGTGAGAGAGTGTATGTGATAGTGTTTATGAGAATCTGTTAGAGAGTGTCTGTGAGTGCCTGTAAGAGTGTCTGTGAGAATCTGTGAGAGAGTATCTGCGAGTCTGTGAGAGAGTGTTTGTTATTCTGTGAGAGAGTGTCTGTGAGAGTGTCTGTGAGAGAGTGTCTGTGAGAGTGTATGTGAGAGTCTATGAAAGTGTATGTGAGAGGCTGTGAGAGAGTGTCTGTGAGAGAGTATCTGTGAGAGAGTGTCTGTGAGAGAGTATCTGTGAGAGTGTTTGTGAGACAGTGTCTGTGAAAGAGTGTTTGTGAGAGTCTGTGTGAAAGTGTCTGTGATAGAGTTTCTGTGAGAGAGTGTCCTTGAGAGTCTGTGAGAGAGTGTCTGTGAGAATCTGTGAGAGAGTGCCTGTGAGAAAGTCTGTGAGAGAGTGTATGTGAGCATCTGTGAGAGTGTCTGTGAGAGTTTAAGAGAGTATGAGAGTCTGCGAGAGAGTGCTTGTGAGAGAGTGTCTGTGAGAGACTCTGTGAGAGAGTGTCTGTGACAGAGTGTCTGTGAGAATCTGTGATAAAATGTCTGTGGGAGTCTGTGAGAGAGTAACTGTGAGAGTCTGTGAGAGAGTCTGTGAGAGTCTGAGAGAGAGTGTCTGCAAGAGAGTGTCTGAGAGTCTGTGAAAGAGTCTGTGAGAGAGTGTCTGTGAAAGCATGTCTGTGAGAGTGTATCTGTGAGAGAGTGTCCATGAGAGTCTGTGAGTGAGTGTCTGTGAGAGAGTGCCTGTGAGAGTCTGTGAGAGATTGTGAGAGAGTATCTGTGAGAGCATGTCGGTGAGAGTGTATCTGTGAGAGAGTGTCTGTGAGAGTCTGTCTGTGAGAGTCTGTAAGAGAGTGTCTGTGTGAGTCTGTGAGAGTGTCTGTGAGAGTTTGTGTGAGTGTCTGTGAGAGAGTGTGAGAGAGTATCTGTGAGCGAGTGTGAGAGAGTGTCTGTGAGCATCTGTGAGAGAATGTCTGAGAGTCTGTGAGAGTGTCTGTGAGAGTGTCTGTGATAGAGTGTCTGTGAGAATCTGAGAGAGAGTGTCTGTGAGTATCTGTAAGAGTGTGAGAGTCTGTGAGAGAGTGTGAGAGTCTGTGAGAGAGTGTATGTGATAGTGTTTATGAGAATCTGTTAGAGAGTGTCTGTGAGTGCCTGTAAGAGTGTCTGTGAGAGTCTGTGAGAGAGTGTTTGTTATTCTGTGAGAGAGTGTCTGTGAGAGTGTCTGTGAGAGAGTGTTTGTTCGAGTGTATGTGAGAGTCTATGAAAGTGTATGTGAGAGGCTGTGAGAGAGTGTCTGTGAGAGAGTATCTGTGAGAGAGTGTCTGTGAGAGAGTATCTGTGAGAGTGTTTGTGAGACAGTGTCTGTGAAAGAGTGTTTGTGAGAGTCTGTGTGAAAGTGTCTGTGATAGAGTTTCTGTGAGAGAGTGTCCTTGAGAGTCTGTGAGAGAGTGTCTGTGAGAATCTGTGAGAGAGTGCCTGTGAGAAAGTCTGTGAGAGAGTGTATGTGAGCATCTGTGAGAGTGTCTGTGAGAGTTTAAGAGAGTATGAGAGTCTGCGAGAGAGTGCTTGTGAGAGAGTGTCAGTGAGAGACTCTGTGAGAGAGTGTCTGTGACAGAGTGTCTGTGAGAATCTGTGATAAAATGTCTGTGGGAGTCTGTGAGAGAGTAACTGTGAGAGTCTGTGAGAGAGTCTGTGAGAGTCTGAGAGAGAGTGTCTGCGAGAGAGTGTCTGACAGTGTGAGAGAGTCTGTGAGAGAGTATCTGTGAAAGCATGTCTGTGAGAGTGTATCTGTGAGAGCGTGTCCATGAGAGTCTGTGAGTGAGTGTCTGTGAGAGAGTGCCTGTGATAGTCTGTGAGAGATTGTGAGAGAGTATCTGTGAGAGCATGTCGGTGAGAGTGTATCTGTGAGAGAGTGTCTGTGAGAGTGTATGTGAGAGTCTATGAAAGTGTATGTGAGAGGCTGTGAGAGAGTGTCTGTGAGAGAGTATCTGCGAGTCTGTGAGAGAGTGTCTGTTATTCTGTGAAAGAGTGCCTATGAGAGTGTCTGTGAGAGAGTGTCTGTGAGAGAGTGTCTGTGAGAGTGTATGTGAGATTCTGTGAAAGTGTAGGTGAGAGGCTGTGAGAGTCAGTGAGAAAGTGTCTGTGAGTCAGAGAGAGTGTCTGTGAGTTTCTGTGAGAGAGTGTCTGTGAGAGTGTCTGTGAGAGTCTGTGAGAGTCTGTGAGAGTGTCTGTGAGAGTCTATGAGAGAGTCTGTGAGAGTCTGTAAGAGAGTGTGAGAGTCTGCTAGATAGTGCTTGTGAGTGTCTGAGAGAGTATGTGAGAGAGTGTCTGCGAGAGTCTGTGAGAGAGTGTGAGAGTCTGTGAGAGAGTGTATGTGATTGTGTTTGTGAGAATCTGTTAGAGAGTGTCTGTGAGTGCCTGTAAAAGTGTCTGTGAGTGTCTGTGAGAGAGTGTCTGTGAGAGAGTATCTGCAAGTCTGTGAGAGAGTGTCTGTTATTCTGTAAAGAGTATCTGTGACAATGTCTGTGAGAGAGTGTCTGTGAGAGAGTGTCTGTGAAAGTGTATGTGAGAGTCTGTGAACGTGTAGGTGAGAGGCTGTGAGAGTCAGTGAGAGAGTTTCTGTGAGTCAGAGAGAATGTCTGTGAATTTCTGTGAGAGAGTGTCTGTGAGAGTGTCTGTGAGCATCTGTGAGAGAGTGTCTGAGAGTCTGTGAGAGTGTCTGTGAGAGTGTCTGTGATAGAGTGTCTGTGAGAATCTGAGAGAGAGTGTCTGTGAGTATCTGTAAGAGTGTGAGAGTCTGTGAGAGAGTGTGAGAGTCTGTGAGAGAGTGTATGTGATAGTGTTTATGAGAATCTGTTAGAGAGTGTCTGTGAGTGCCTGTAAGAGTGTCTGTGAGAGTCTGTGAGAGAGTGTCTGTGAGAGAGTATCTGTGAGTCTGTGAGAGAGTGTTTGTTATTCTGTGAGAGAGTGTCTGTGAGAGTGTCTGTGAGAGAGTATCTTTGAGAGTGTATGTGAGAGTCTATGAAAGTGTATGTGAGAGGCTGTGAGAGAGTGTCTGTGAGAGAGTATCTGTGAGAGAGTTTCTGTGAGAGAGTATCTGTGAGAGTGTTTGTGAGACAGTGTCTGTGAAAGAGTGTTTGTGAGAGTCTGTGTGAAAGTATCTGTGATAGAGTTTCTGTGAGAGAGTGTCCTTGAGAGTCTGTGAGAGAGTGTCTGTGAGAATCTGTGAGAGAGTGCCTGTGAGAAAGTCTGTGAGAGAGTGTATGTGAGCATCTGTGAGAGTGTCTGTGAGAGTTTAAGAGAGTATGAGAGTCTGTGAGAGAGTGCTTGTGAGAGAGTGTCTGTGAGAGACTCTGTGAGAGAGTGTCTGTGACAGAGTGTCTGTGAGAATCTGTGATAAAAGGTCTGTGGGAGTCTGTGAGAGAGTAACTGTGAGAGTCTGTGAGAGAGTCTGTGAGAGTCTGAGAGAGAGTGTCTGCGAGAGTGTCTGAGAGTCTGTGAGAGAGTCTGTAAGAGAGTGTCTGTGAAAGCATGTCTGTGAGAGTGTATCTGTGAGAGAGTGTCCATGAGAGTCTGTGAGTGAGTGTCTGTGAGAGAGTGCCTGTGAGAGTCTGTGAGAGATTGTGAGAGAGTATCTGTGAGAGCATGTCGGTGAGAGTGTATCTGTGAGAGAGTGTCTGTGAGAGTCTGTCTGTGAGAGTCTATAAGAGAGTGTCTGTGTGAGTCTGTGAGAGTATCTGTGAGAGTTTGTGAGAGTGTCTGTGAGAGAGTGTGAGAGAGTATCTGTGAGCGAGTGTGAGAGAGTGTCTGTGAGCATCTGTGAGAGAGTGTCTGAGAGTCTGTGAGAGTGTCTGTGATAGAGTGTCTGTGAGAATCTGAGAGAGAGTGTCTGTGAGTATCTGTAAGTGTGAGAGTCTGTGAGAGAGTGTGAGAGTCTGTGAGAGAGTGTATGTGATAGTGTTTATGAGAATCTGTTAGAGAGTGTCTGTGAGTGCCTGTAAGAGTGTCTGTGAGAATCTGTGAGAGAGTATCTGCGAGTCTGTGAGAGAGTGTTTGTTATTCTGTGAGAGAGTGTCTGTGAGAGTGTCTGTGAGAGAGTGTCTGTGAGAGTGTATGTGAGAGTCTATGAAAGTGTATGTGAGAGGCTGTGAGAGAGTGTCTGTGAGAGAGTATCTGTGAGAGAGTGTCTGTGAGAGAGTATCTGTGAGAGTGTTTGTGAGACAGTGTCTGTGAAAGAGTGTTTGTGAGAGTCTGTGTGAAAGTGTCTGTGATAGAGTTTCTGTGAGAGAGTGTCCTTGAGAGTCTGTGAGAGAGTGTCTGTGAGAATCTGTGAGAGAGTGCCTGTGAGAAAGTCTGTGAGAGAGTGTATGTGAGCATCTGTGAGAGTGTCTCTGAGAGTTTAAGAGAGTATGAGAGTCTGCGAGAGAGTGCTTGTGAGAGAGTGTCTGTGAGAGACTCTGTGAGAGAGTGTCTGTGACAGAGTGTCTGTGAGAATCTTTGATAAAATGTCTGTGGGAGTCTGTGAGAGAGTAACTGTGAGAGTCTGTGAGAGAGTCTGTGAGAGTCTGAGAGAGAGTGTCTACGAGAGAGTGTCTGAGAGTGTGAGAGAGTCTGTGAGAGAGTGTCTGTGAAAGCATGTCTGTGAGAGTGTATCTGTGAGAGAGTGTCCATGAGAGTCTGTGAGTGAGTGTCTGTGAGAGAGTGCCTGTGAGAGTCTGTGAGAGATTGTGAGAGAGTATCTGTGAGAGCATGTCGGTGAGAGTGTATCTGTGAGAGAGTGTCTGTGAGAGTCTGTCTGTGAGAGTCTGTAAGAGAGTGTCTGTGTGAGTCTGTGAGAGTGTCTGTGAGAGTTTGTGAGAGTGTCTGTGAGAGAGTGTGAGAGAGTATCTGTGAGCAAGTGTGAGAGAGTGTCTGTGAGCATCTGTGAGAGAGTGTCTGAGAGTCTGTGAGAGAGTGTCTATGAGAGTCTGTGAGAGTGTCTATGAGAGTGTCTGTGATAGAGTGTCTGTGAGAATCTGAGAGAGAGTGTCTGTGAGTATCTGTAAGAGTATGAGAGTCTGTGAGAGAGTGTGAGAGTCTGTGAGAGAGTGTATGTGATAGTGTTTATGAGAATCTGTTAGAGAGTGTCTGTGAGTGCCTGTAAGAGTGTCTGTGAGAGTCTGTGAGAGAGTGTGAGAGTCTGCAAGAGAGTGCTTGTGAGTGTCTGTGAGAGAGTATCTGTGAGAGTGTCTGTGAGAGTCTGTGAGAGAGTGTTTGTTATTCTGTGAGAGAGTGTCTGTGAGAGTGTCTGTGAGAGAGTGTCTGTGAGAGTGTATGTGAGAGTCTATGAAAGTGTATGTGAGAGGCTGTGAGAGAGTGTCTGTGAGAGAGTATCTGTGAGAGAGTGTCTGTGAGAGAGTATCTGTGAGAGTGTTTGTGAGACAGTGTCTGTGAAAGAGTGTTTGTGAGAGTCTGTGTGAAAGTGTCTGTGATAGAGTTTCTGTGAGAGAGTGTCCTTGAGAGTCTGTGAGAGAGTGTCTGTGAGAATCTGTGAGAGAGTGTCTGTGAGAAAGTCTGTGAGAGAGTGTATGTGAGCATCTGTGAGAGTGTCTGTGAGAGTTTAAGAGAGTATGAGAGTCTGCGAGAGAGTGCTTGTGAGAGAGTGTCTGTGAGAGACTCTGTGAGAGAGTGTCTGTGACAGAGTGTCTGTGAGAATCTGTGATAAAATGTCTGTGGGAGTCTGTGAGAGAGTAACTGTGAGAGCCTGTGAGAGAGTCTGTGAGAGTCTGAGAGAGAGTGTCTGCGAGAGAGTGTCTGAGAGTGTGAGAGAGTCTGTGAGAGAGTGTCTGTGAAAGCATGTCTGTGAGAGTGTATCTGTGAGAGAGTGTCCATGAGAGTCTGTGAGTGAGTGTCTGTGAGAGAGTGCCTGTGAGAGTCTGTGAGAGATTGTTAGAGAGTATCTGTGAGAGCATGTCGGTGAGAGTGTATCTGTGAGAGAGTGTCTGTGAGAGTCTGTCTGTGAGAGTCTGTAAGAGAGTGTCTGTGTGAGTCTGTGAGAGTGTCTGTGAGAGTTTGTGAGAGTGTCTGTGAGAGAGTGTGAGAGAGTATCTGTGAGCAAGTGTGAGAGAGTGTCTGTGAGCATCTGTGAGAGAGTGTCTGAGAGTCTGTGAGACAGTGTCTATGAGAGTCTGTGAGAGTGTCTATGAGAGTGTCTGTGATAGAGTGTCTGTGAGAATCTGAGAGAGAGTGTCTGTGAGTATCTGTAAGAGTGTGTGAGTCTGTGAGAGAGTGTGAGAGTCTGTGAGAGAGTGTATGTCATAGTGTTTATGAGAATCTGTTAGAGAGTGTCTGTGAGTGCCTGTAAGAGTGTCTGTGAGAGTCTGTGAGAGAGTGTGAGAGTCTGCGAGAGAGTGCTTGTGAGTGTCTGTGAGAGAGTGTCTGTGAGAGTGTCTGTGAGAGAGTATCTGTGAGAGTGTCTGTGAGAGTCTGTGAGAGAGTATCTGTGAGAGAGTGTCTGTGAGAGAGTGTCTGTGAGAGAGTATCTGTGAGAGTGTTTGTGAGACAGTGTCTGTGAAAGAGTGTTTGTGAGAGTCTGTGTGAAAGTGTCTGTGATAGAGTTTCTGTGAGAGAGTGTCCTTGAGAGTCTGTGAGAGAGTGTCTGTGAGAATCTGTGAGAGAGTGCCTGTGAGAAAGTCTGTGAGAGAGTGTATGTGAGCATCTGTGAGAGTGTCTGTGAGAGTTTAAGAGAGTATGAGAGTCTGCGAGAGAGTGCTTGTGAGAGAGTGTCTGTGAGAGACTCTGTGAGAGAGTGTCTGTGACAGAGTGTCTGTGAGAATCTGTGATAACATGTCTGTGGGAGTCTGTGAGAGAGTAACTGTGAGAGTCTGTGAGAGAGTCTGTGAGAGTCTGAGAGAGAGTGTCTACAAGAGAGTGTCTGAGAGTCTGTGAAAGAGTCTGTGAGAGAGTGTCTGTGAAAGCATGTCTGTGAGAGTGTATCTGTGAGAGAGTGTCCATGAGAGTCTGTGAGTGAGTGTCTGTGAGAGATTGCCTGTGAGAGTCTGTGAGAGATTGTGAGAGAGTATCTGTGAGAGCATGTCGGTGAGAGTGTATCTGTGAGAGAGTGTCTGTGAGAGTGTGTCTGTGAGAGTCTGTAAGAGAGTGTCTGTGTGAGTCTGTGAGAGTGTCTGTGAGAGTTTGTGAGAGTGTCTGTGAGAGAGTGTGAGAGAGTATCTGTGAGCGAGTGTGAGAGAGTGTCTGTGAGCATCTGTGAGAGAGTGTCTGAGAGTCTGTGAGAGTGTCTGTGAGAGTGTCTGTAATAGAGTGTCTGTGAGAATCTGAGAGAGAGTGTCTGTGAGTATCTGTAAGAGTGTGAGAGTCTGTGAGAGAGTGTGAGAGTCTGTGAGAGAGTGTATGTGATAGTGTTTATGAGAATCTGTTAGAGAGTGTCTGTGAGTGCCTGTAAGAGTGTCTGTGAGAGTCTGTGAGAGAGTGTCTGTGAGAGAGTATCTGTGAGTCTGTGAGAGAATGTTTGTTATTCTGTGAGAGAGTGTCTGTGAGAGTGTCTGTGAGAGAGTATCTGTGAGAGTGTATGTGAGAGTCTATGAAAGTGTATGTGAGAGGCTGTGAGAGAGTGTCTGTGAGAGAGTATCTGTGAGAGAGTGTCTGTGAGAGAGTATCTGTGAGAGTGTTTGTGAGACAGTGTCTGTGAAAGAGTGTTTGTGAGAGTCTGTGTGAAAGTATCTGTGATAGAGTTTCTGTGAGAGAGTGTCCTTGAGAGTCTGTGAGAGAGTGTCTGTGAGAATCTGTGAGAGAGTGCCTGTGAGAAAGTCTGTGAGAGAGTGTATGTGAGCATCTGTGAGAGTGTCTGTGAGAGTTTAAGAGAGTATGAGAGTCTGCGAGAGAGTGCTTGTGAGAGAGTGTCTGTGAGAGACTCTGTGAGAGAGTGTCTGTGACAGAGTGTCTGTGAGAATCTGTGATAAAATGTCTGTGGGAGTCTGTGAGAGAGTAACTGTGAGAGTCTGTGAGAGAGTCTGTGAGAGTCTGAGAGAGAGTGTCTGCGAGTCTGTGAGAGAGTCTGTAAGAGAGTGTCTGTGAAAGCATGTCTGTGAGAGTGTATCTGTGAGAGAGTGTCCATGAGAGTCTGTGAGTGAGTGTCTGTGAGAGAGTGCCTGTGAGAGTCTGTGAGAGATTGTGAGAGAGTATCTGTGAGAGCATGTCGGTGAGAGTGTATCTGTGAGAGAGTGTCTGTGAGAGTCTGTCTGTGAGAGTCTATAAGAGAGTGTCTGTGTGAGTCTGTGAGAGTGTCTGTGAGAGTTTGTGAGAGTGTCTGTGAGAGAGTGTGAGAGAGTATCTGTGAGCGAGTGTGAGAGAGTGTCTGTGAGCATCTGTGAGAGAGTGTCTGAGAGTCTGTGAGAGTGTCTGTGATAGAGTGTCTGTGAGAATCTGAGAGAGAGTGTCTGTGAGTATCTGTAAGAGTGTGAGAGTCTGTGAGAGAGTGTGAGAGTCTGTGAGAGAGTGTATGTGATAGTGTTTATGAGAATCTGTTAGAGAGTGTCTGTGAGTGACTGTAAGAGTGTCTGTGAGAGTCTGTGAGAGAGTATCTGCGAGTCTGTGAGAGAGTGTTTGTTATTCTGTGAGAGAGTGTCTGTGAGAGTGTCTGTGAGAGAGTGTCTGTGAGAGTGTATGTGAGAGTCTATGAAAGTGTATGTGAGAGGCTCTGAGAGAGTGTCTGTGAGAGAGTATCTGTGAGAGAGTGTCTGTGAGAGAGTATCTGTGAGAGTGTTTGTGAGACAGTGTCTGTGAAAGAGTGTTTGTGAGAGTCTGTGTGAAAGTGTCTGTGATAGAGTTTCTGTGAGAGAGTGTCCTTGAGAGTCTGTGAGAGAGTGTCTGTGAGAATCTGTGAGAGAGTGCCTGTGAGAAAGTCTGTGAGAGAGTGTATGTGAGCATCTGTGAGAGTGTCTGTGAGAGTTTAAGAGAGTATGAGAGTCTGCGAGAGAGTGCTTGTGAGAGAGTGTCTGTGAGAGACTCTGTGAGAGAGTGTCTGTGACAGAGTGTCTGTGAGAATCTGTGATAAAATGTCTGTGGGAGTCTGTGAGAGAGTAACTGTGAGAGTCTGTGAGAGAGTCTGTGAGAGTCTGAGAGAGAGTGTCTGCGAGAGAGTGTCTGAGAGTGTGAGAGAGTCTGTGAGAGAGTGTCTGTGAAAGCATGTCTGTGAGAGTGTATCTGTGAGAGAGTGTCCATGAGAGTCTGTGAGTGAGTGTCTGTGAGAGAGTGCCTGTGAGAGTCTGTGAGAGATTGTGAGAGAGTATCTGTGAGAGCATGTCGGTGAGAGTGTATCTGTGAGAGAGTGTCTGTGAGAGTCTGTCTGTGAGAGTCTGTAAGAGAGTGTCTGTGTGAGTCTGTGAGAGTGTCTGTGAGAGTTTGTGAGAGTGTCTGTGAGAGAGTGTGAGAGAGTATCTGTGAGCAAGTGTGAGAGAGTGTCTGTGAGCATCTGTGAGAGAGTGTCTGAGAGTCTGTGAGAGAGTGTCTATGAGAGTCTGTGAGAGGGTCTATGAGAGTGTCTGTGATAGAGTGTCTGTGAGAATCTGAGAGAGAGTGTCTGTGAGTATCTGTAAGAGTGTGAGAGTCTGTGAGAGAGTGTGAGAGTCTGTGAGAGAGTGTATGTGATAGTGTTTATGAGAATCTGTTAGAGAGTGTCTGTGAGTGCCTGTAAGAGTGTCTGTGAGAGTCTGTGAGAGAGTGTGAGAGTCTGCGAGAGAGTGCGTGTGAGTGTCTGTGAGAGAGTGTCTGTGAGAGTGTCTGTGAGAGAGTATCTGTGAGAGTGTCTGTGAGAGTCTGTGAGAGAGTATCTGTGAGAGAGTGTCTGTGAGAGAGTGTCTGTGAGAGAGTATCTGTGAGAGTGTTTGTGAGACAGTGTCTGTGAAAGAGTGTTTGTGAGAGTCTGTGTGAAAGTGTCTGTGATAGAGTTTCTGTGAGAGAGTGTCCTTGAGAGTCTGTGAGAGAGTGTCTGTAAGAATCTGTGAGAGAGTGCCTGTGAGAAAGTCTGTGAGAGAATGTATGTGAGCATCTGTGAGAGTGTCTGTGAGAGTTTAAGAGAGTATGAGAGTCTGCAAGAGAGTGCTTGTGAGAGAGTGTCTGTGAGAGACTCTGTGAGAGAGTGTCTGTGACAGAGTGTCTGTGAGAATCTGTGATAACATGTCTGTGGGAGTCTGTGAGAGAGTAACTGTGAGAGTCTGTGAGAGAGTCCGTGAGAGTCTGAGAGAGAGTGTCTACAAGAGAGTGTCTGAGAGTCTGTGAAAGAGTCTGTGAGAGAGTGTCTGTGAAAGCATGTCTGTGAGAGTGTATCTGTGAGAGAGTGTCCATGAGAGTCTGTGAGTGAGTGTCTGTGAGAGATTGCCTGTGAGAGTCTGTGAGAGATTGTGAGAGAGTATCTGTGAGAGCATGTCGGTGAGAGTGTATCTGTGAGAGAGTGTCTGTGAGAGTCTGTCTGTGAGAGTCTGTAAGAGAGTGTCTGTGTGAGTCTGTGAGAGTGTCTGTGAGAGTTTGTGAGAGTGTCTGTGAGAGAGTGTGAGAGAGTATCTGTGAGCGAGTGTGAGAGAGTGTCTGTGAGCATCTGTGAGAGAGTGTCTGAGAGTCTGTGAGAGTGTCTGTGAGAGTGTCTGTGATAGAGTGTCTGTGAGAATCTGAGAGAGAGTGTCTGTGAGTATCTGTAAGAGTGTGAGAGTCTGTGAGAGAGTGTGAGAGTCTGTGAGAGAGTGTATGTGATAGTGTTTATGAGAATCTGTTAGAGAGTGTCTGTGAGTGCCTGTAAGAGTGTCTGTGAGAGTCTGTGAGAGAGTGTCTGTGAGAGAGTATCTGTGAGTCTGTGAGAGAGTGTTTGTTATTCTGTGAGAGAGTGTCTGTGAGAGTGTCTGTGAGAGAGTGTCTGTGAGAGTGTATGTGAGAGTCTATGAAAGTGTATGTGAGAGGCTGTGTGAGAGTATCTGTGAGAGAGTATCTGTGAGAGAGTGTCTGTGAGAGAGTATCTGTGAGAGTGTTTGTGAGACAGTGTCTGTGAAAGAGTGTTTGTGAGAGTCTGTGTGAAAGTATCTGTGATAGAGTTTCTGTGAGAGAGTGTCCTTGAGAGTCTGTGAGAGAGTGTCTGTGAGAATCTGTGAGAGAGTGCCTGTGAGAAAGTCTGTGAGAGAGTGTATGTGAGCATCTGTGAGAGTGTCTGTGAGAGTTTAAGAGAGTATGAGAGTCTGCGAGAGAGTGCTTGTGAGAGAGTGTCTGTGAGAGACTCTGTGAGAGAGTGTCTGTGACAGAGTGTCTGTGAGAATCTGTGATAAAATGTCTGTGGGAGTCTGTGAGAGAGTAACTGTGAGAGTCTGTGAGAGAGTCTGTGAGAGTCTGAGAGAGAGTGTCTGCGAGAAAGTGTCTGAGAGTCTGTGAGAGAGTCTGTAAGAGAGTGTCTGTGAAAGCATGTCTGTGAGAGTGTATCTGTGAGAGAGTGTCCATGAGAGTCTGTGAGTGAGTGTCTGTGAGAGAGTGCCTGTGAGAGTCTGTGAGAGATTGTGAGAGAGTATCTGTGAGATCATGTCGGTGAAAGTGTATCTGTGAGAGAGTGTCTGTGAGAGTCTGTCTGTGAGAGTCTGTAAGAGAGTGTCTGTGTGAGTCTGTGAGAGTGTCTGTGAGAGTTTGTGAGAGTGTCTGTGAGAGAGTGTGAGAGAGTATCTGTGAGCGAGTGTGAGAGAGTGTCTGTGAGCATCTGTGAGAGAATGTCTGAGAGTCTGTGAGAGTGTCTGTGAGAGTGTCTGTGATAGAGTGTCTGTGAGAATCTGAGAGAGAGTGTCTGTGAGTATCTGTAAGAGTGTGAGAGTCTGTGAGAGAGTGTGAGAGTCTGTGAGAGAGTGTATGTGACAGTGTTTATGAGAATCTGTTAGAGAGTGTCTGTGAGTGCCTGTAAGAGTGTCTGTGAGAGTCTGTGAGAGAGTGTCTGTGAGAGAGTATCTGTGAGTCTGTGAGAGAGTGTTTGTTATTCTGTGGGAGAGTGTCTGTGAGAGTGTCTGTGAGAGAGTATCTGTGAGAGTGTATGTGAGAGTCTATGAAAGTGTATGTGAGAGGCTGTGAGAGAGTGTCTGTGAGAGAGTATCTGTGAGAGAGTTTCTGTGAGAGAGTATCTGTGAGAGTGTTTGTGAGACAGTGTCTGTGAAAGAGTGTTTGTGAGAGTCTGTGTGAAAGTATCTGTGATAGAGTTTCTATGAGAGAGTGTCCTTGAGAGTCTGTGAGAGAGTGTCTGTGAGAATCTGTGAGAGAGTGCCTGTGAGAAAGTCTGTGAGAGAGTGTATGTGAGCATCTGTGAGAGTGTCTGTGAGAGTTTAAGAGAGTATGAGAGTCTGCGAGAGAGTGCTTCTGAGAGAGTGTCTGTGAGAGACTCTGTGAGAGATTGTCTGTGACAGAGTGTCTGTGAGAATCTGTGATAAAATGTCTGTGGGAGTCTGTGAGAGAGTAACTGTGAGAGTCTGTGAGAGAGTCTGTGAGAGTCTGAGAGAGAGTGTCTGCGAGAGAGTGTCTGAGAGTCTGTGAGAGAGTCTGTAAGAGAGTGTCTGTAAAAGCATGTCTGTGAGAGTGTATCTGTGAGAGAGTGTCCATGAGAGTCTGTGAGTGAGTGTCTGTGAGAGAGTGCCTGTGAGAGTCTGTGAGAGATTGTGAGACAGTATCTGTGAGAGCATGTCGGTGAGAGTGTATCTGTGAGAGAGTGTCTGTGAGAGTCTGTCTGTGAGAGTCTATAAGAGAGTGTCTGTGTGAGTCTGTGAGAGTGTCTGTGAGAGTTTGTGAGAGTGTCTGTGAGAGAGTGTGAGAGAGTATCTGTGAGCGAGTATGAGAGAGTGTCTGTGAGCATCTATCAGAGAGTGTCTGAGAGTCTGTGAGAGTGTCTGTGATAGAGTGTCTGTGAGAATCTGAGAGAGAGTGTCTGTGAGTATCTGTAAGAGTGTGAGAGTCTGTGAGAGAGTGTGAGAGTCTGTGAGAGAGTGTATGTGATAGTGTTTATGAGAATCTGTTAGAGAGTGTCTGTGAGTGCCTGTAAGAGTGTCTGTGAGAGTCTGTGAGGGAGTGTGAGAGTCTGCGAGAGAGTGCTTGTGAGTGTCTGTGAGAGAGTGTCTGTGAGAGTGTCTCAGAGAGAGTATCTGTGAGAGTGTCTGTGAGAGTCTGTGAGAGAGTATCTGTGAGAGAGTGTCTGTGAGAGAGTGTCTGTGAGAGAGTATCTGTGAGAGTGTTTGTGAGACAGTGTCTGTGAAAGAGTGTTTGTGAGAGTCTGTGTGAAAGTGTCTGTGATAGAGTTTCTGTGAGAGAGTGTCCTTGAGAGTCTGTGAGAGAGTGTCTGTGAGAATCTGTGAGAGAGTGCCTGTGAGAAAGTCTGTGAGAGAGTGTATGTGAGCATCTGTGAGAGTGTCTGTGAGAGTTTAAGAGAGTATGAGAGTCTGCGAGAGAGTGCTTGTGAGAGAGTGTCTGTGAGAGACTCTGTGAGAGAGTGTCTGTGACAGAGTGTCTGTGAGAATCTGTGATAAAATGTCTGTGGGAGTCTGTGAGAGAGTAACTGTGAGAGTCTGTGAGAGAGTCTGTGAGAGTCTGAGAGAGAGTGTCTGCGAGAGAGTGTCTGAGAGTCTGTGAGAGAGTCTGTAAGAGAGTGTCTGTGAAAGCATGTCTGTGAGAGTGTATCTGTGAGAGAGTGTCCATGAGAGTCTGTGAGTGAGTGTCTGTGAGAGAGTGCCTGTGAGAGTCTGTGAGAGATTGTGAGAGAGTATCTGTGAGATCATGTCGGTGAAAGTGTATCTGTGAGAGAGTGTCTGTGAGAGTCTGTCTGTGAGAGTCTGTAAGAGAGTGTCTGTGTGAGTCTGTGAGAGTGTGTGTGAGAGTTTGTGAGAGTGTCTGTGAGAGAGTGTGAGAGAGTATCTGTGAGCGAGTATGAGAGAGTGTCTGTGAGCATCTGTGAGAGAATGTCTGAGAGTCTGTGAGAGTGTCTGTGAGAGTGTCTGTGATAGAGTGTCTGTGAGAATCTGAGAGAGAGTGTCTGTGAGTATCTGTAAGAGTGTGAGAGTCTGTGAGAGAGTGT
Source organism: Triturus cristatus (assembly GCF_964204655.1). Taxonomy (NCBI): domain Eukaryota; kingdom Metazoa; phylum Chordata; class Amphibia; order Caudata; family Salamandridae; genus Triturus; species Triturus cristatus. Next base: position 1,187,744,367 of record NC_140579.1, read on the forward strand.
GAGAGTCTGTGAGAGAGTGTATGTGATAGTGTTTATGAGAATCTGTTAGAGAGTGTCTGTGAGTGCCTGTAAGAGTGTCTGTGAGAGTCTGTGAGAGAGTATCTGCGAGTCTGTGAGAGAGTGTTTGTTATTCTGTGAGAGAGTGTCTGTGAGAGTGTCTGTGAGAGAGTGTCTGTTAGAGTGTATGTGAGAGTCTATGAAAGTGTATGTGAGAGGCTGTGAGAGAGTGTCTGTGAGAGAGTATCTGTGAGAGACTGTCTGTGAGAGAGTATCTGTGAGAGTGTTTGTGAGACAGTGTCTGTGAAAGAGTGTTTGTGAGAGTCTGTGTGAAAGTGTCTGTGATAGAGTTTCTGTGAGAGAGTGTCCTTGAGAGTCTGTGAGAGAGTGTCTGTGAGAATCTGTGAGAGAGTGCCTGTGAGAAAGTCTGTGAGAGAGTGTATGTGAGCATCTGTGAGAGTGTCTGTGAGAGTTTAAGAGAGTATGAGAGTCTGCGAGAGAGTGCTTGTGAGAGAGTGTCTGTGAGAGACTCTGTGAGAGAGTGTCTGTGACAGAGTGTCTGTGAGAATCTGTGATAAAATGTCTGTGGGAGTCTGTGAGAGAGTAACTGTGAGAGTCTGTGAGAGAGTCTGTGAGAGTCTGAGAGAGAGTGTCTGCGAGAGAGTGTCTGACAGTGTGAGAGAGTCTGTGAGAGAGTGTCTGTGAAAGCATGTCTGTGAGAGTGTATCTGTGAGAGAGTGTCCATGAGAGTCTGTGAGTGAGTGTCTGTGAGAGAGTGCCTGTGATAGTCTGTGAGAGATTGTGAGAGAGTATCTGTGAGAGCATGTCGGTGAGAGTGTATCTGTGAGAGAGTGTCTGTGAGAGTGTATGTGAGAGTCTATGAAAGTGTATGTGAGAGGCTGTGAGAGAGTGTCTGTGAGAGAGTATCTGCGAGTCTGTGAGAGAGTGTCTGTTATTCTGTGAAAGAGTGCCTATGAGAGTGTCTGCGAGAGAGTGTCTGTGAGAGAGTGTCTGTGAGAGTGTATGTGAGAGTCTGTGAAAGTGTAGGTGAGAGGCTGTGAGAGTCAGTGAGAAAGTGTCTGTGAGTCAGAGAGAGTGTCTGTGAGTTTCTGTGAGAGAGTGTCTGTGAGAGTGTCTGTGAGAGTCTGTGAGAGTCTGTGAGAGTGTCTGTGAGAGTCTATGAGAGAGTCTGTGAGAGTCTGTAAGAGAGTGTGAGAGTCTGCTAGATAGTGCTTGTGAGTGTCTGTGAGTGTCTGTGAGAGATTGTCTGTGAGAGTGTCTGTGAGAGAGTATCTGTGAGAGTATCTGTGAGAGAGTGTCTGTGAGAGAGTGTCTGTGAGTGTTTGTGAGAGAGTTTCTGTGAGAGTGTCTGTGAGAGTCTGTAAGAGAGTGTCTCTGAGAGAGAGCCTGTGAGAGAGTGAGAGTCTAAGATAGAGTGTCTCTGAGAGTCTGAGAGCATATGTGAGAGAGTGTCTGCGAGAGTCTGTAAGAGAGTGTGAGAGTCTGTGAGAGAGTGTATGTGATTGTGTTTGTGAGAATCTGTTAGAGAGTGTCTGTGAGTGCCTGTAAAAGTGTTTGTGAGTGTCTGTGAGAGAGTGTCTGTGAGAGAGTATCTGCAAGTCTGTGAGAGAGTGTCTGTTATTCTGTAAAGAGTGTCTGTGACAATGTCTGTGAGAGAGTGTCTGTGAGAGAGTGTCTGTGAAAGTGTATGTGAGAGTCTGTGAAAGTGTAGGTGAGAGGCTGTGAGAGTCAGTGAGAGAGTGTCTGTGAGTCAGAGAGAATGTCTGTGAATTTCTGTGAGAGAGTGTCTGTGAGAGTGTCTGTGAGAGTCTGTGAGAGAATGTCTGTGAGAGAGTCTGTGAGAGAGTGTCTGTGAGAGAGTGTCTGTGAGAGTCTGTGAGAGTCCGTGAGAGTGTCTGTGAGAGTCTATGAGAGAGTCTGTGAGAGTCTCTAAGAGAGTGTGAGAGTCTGCGAGAGAGTGCTTGTGAGTGTCTGTGAGAGAGTGTATGTGAGAGTGTCTGTGAGAGAGTATCTGTGAGAGTGTCTGTGAGAGTCTGTGAGAGAGTATCTATGAGAGAGTGTCTGTGAGAGAGTGTCTGTGAGAGAGTATCTGTGAGAGTGTTTGTGAGACAGTGTCTGTGAAAGAGTGTTTGTGAGAGTCTGTGTGAAAGTGTCTGTGATAGAGTTTCTGTGAGAGAGTGTCCTTGAGAGTCTGTGAGAGAGTGTCTGTGAGAATCTGTGAGAGAGTGCCTGTGAGAAAGTCTGTGAGAGAGTGTATGTGAGCATCTGTGAGAGTGTCTGTGAGAGTTTAAGAGAGTATGAGAGTCTGCGAGAGAGTGCTTGTGAGAGAGTCTCTGTGAGAGACTCTGTGAGAGAGTTTCTGTGAGAGAGTGTCTGTGAGAATCTGTGAGAGAGTTTGTCTGTGGGAGTCTGTGAGAGAGTGTCTGTGAGAGTCTGTGAGAGAGTCTGTGAGAGTCTGAGAGAGTGTGAGAGAGTGTCTGCGAGAGAGTGTCTGCGAGAGAGTGTCTGAGAGTCTGTGAGAGAGTCTGTGAGAGTCTGTGAGAGAGTGTCTGTGAGAGCATGTCTGTGAGAGAGTGTCAAGGAGAGTCTGTGAGTGAGTGTCTGTGAGAGAGTGCCTGTGAGAGTCTGTGAGAGATTGTGAGAGAGTGTCTGTAAGAGTCTGTGAGAGAGTGTCTGTGAGAGAGTGTCTGTGAGAGAGTAACCATGAGAGTCTGGGAGAAAATGTCTGTGAGAAAGTGTCTGTGAGAGAGTGTCTGTGAGAGTCTGTGAGAGAGTGTCTGTGAGAGTCTGTGAGAGTGCCTGTGAGAGTCTGTCTTTGAGAGTCTGTGGAAGTCTGTGAGAGAGTGTCTGTGAGAGAGTCTGTGAGAGTCTTGGAGAGAATGTCAGAGTCTGTGAGTCTTTAAGAGAGTGTCTGTGAGAGAGAGTCTGTGAGATAATGTGAGAGAGTATCTGAGAGTATCTATGAGAGAGTTTCTGTGAGAGTCTGTGAGACAGTGTCTGTGAGAGGCTGTGAGAGAGTGTCTATGAGAGTGTCTGTGAGAGAGTGTCTGAGTGTCTTTGAGTGTCTGTGAGAGAGTGTCTGTGAGAATCTGTGAGAGAGTTTCTGTGAGAGAGTGTCTGTGAGAGAGTGTCTGTGAGAGTCTGTAAGAGAGTGTCTGAGAGTGTCCGAGTGTCTGTGAGAGAGTGTCTATGAGAGAGTGTCTGTGAGAGTGTGTGAGAGTGTGTGAGTGTCTGTGACAGAGTGTCTGTGAGAGTCTTTGAGAAAGTATCTGTGAGAGTCTGTAAGAAATTGTCTCTGAGAGAGTGTCTGTGAGAGAGTAAGAGTCTGTGATAGAGTGTCTGTGAGAGTCTGAGAGAGTGTCTGTGAGAGTCTGAGATAGTCTGTGAGAGAGTGTCTGTGAGAGAGTGTCTGTGATAGAGTGACTATGAGAGTCTGTGAGAGAGTGTCTGTGAGAGTCTGTAAGAGAGTGTCTGTGTGAGTCTGTGAGAGTGTCTGTGAGAGTCTGTGAAAGTGTCTGTGAGAGATTGTGAGAGAGTATCTGTGAGAGAGTGTGAGAGTGTCTGTGAGCATCTGTGAGAGAGTGTCTGAGAGTCTGTGAGAGAGTGTCTATGAGAGTCTGTCAGAGAGTGTCTGTGAGTCTGTGAGAGAGTGTCTGTGAGAGTGTCTGTGATAGAGTGTCTGTGAGAATCTGAGAGAGTGTCTGTGAGTGTCTGTAAGAGTGTGTGTGAGAGTCTGTGAGAAAGTGTCTGTGAGAGTCTGTGAGAGTGTCTGAGAGAGTGTCTATGAGAGAGTGTCTGTGAGAGTCTCTGTGAAAGTCTTTGAGAGTGTCTGTGAGAGGCTGTGAGAGAGTGTCTGTGAGTCAAAGAGAGTGTCTGTGAGAGTCTGAGAGAGTATGTGAAAGAGTGTCTGTGAGAGAGTGTCTGTGAGAGTCTGTAAGAGAGTGTCTGTGTGAGTCTGTGAGAGTGTCTGTGAGAGTTTGTGAGAGTGTCTGTGAAAGAGTGTGAGAGTATCTGTGAGAGAGTGTGGGAGAGTGTCTGTGAGTGTCTGTGAGAGAGTGTCTGAGAGTCTGTGAGAGAGTGTCTATGAGAGTGTCTGTGAGATTGTCTGTGATAGAGTGTCTGTGAGAATCTGAGAGAGAGTGTCTGTGAGTATCTGTAAGAGTGTGAGAGTCTGTGAGAGGGTGTGAGAGTCTGTGAGAGAGTGTATGTGATAGTGTTTGTGAGAATCTGTTAGAGAGTGTCTGTGAGTGCCTGTAAAAGTGTCTGTGAGAGTCTGTGAGAGAGTGTCTGTGAGAGAGTATCTGTGAGTCTGTGAGAGAGTGTCCGTTATTCTGTGAAAGAGTGCCTGTGAGAGTGTCTGTGAGAGAGTGTCTGTGAGAGAGTATCTGTGAGAGTGTATGTGAGAGTCTGTGAAAGTGTAGGTGAGAGGCTGTGAGAGTCAGTGAGAAAGTGTCTGTGAGTCAGAAAGAGTGTCTGTGAGTTTCTGTGAGAGAGTGTCTGTGAGAGTGTCTGTAAGAGTCTGTGAGAGAGTGTCTGTGAGAGTCTGTGAGAGAGTGTCTGTGAGAGAGTGTCTGTGAGAGTCTGTGAGAGTCTGTGAGAGTGTCTGTGAGAGTCTATGAGAGAGTCAGTGAGAGTCTGTAAGAGAGTGTGAGAATCTGCTAGAGAGTGCTTGTGAGTGTCTGTGAGTGTCTGTGAGAGAGTGTCTGTGAGAGTGTCTGTGAGAGAGTATCTGTGAGAGTATCTGTGAGAGAGTGTCTGTGAGAGAGTGTCTGTGAGAGAGTATCTGTGAGTGTGTTTGTGAGAGAGTTTCTGTGAGAGTGTCTGTGAGAGTCTGTAAGAGAGTGTCTCTGAGAGAGAGCCTGTGAGAGAGTGAGAGTCTAAGATAGAGTGTCTGTGAGAGTCTGAGAGAGTGTCTGTGAGAGTCTGAGAGAGTATGTGAGAGAGTGTCTATGAGAGTCTGTGAGAGAGTGTGAGTCTGTGAGAGAGTGTATGTGATAGTGTTCGTGAGAATCTGTTAGAGAGTGTCTGTGTGTGCCTGTAAAAGTGTCTGTGAGAGTCTGTGAGAGAGTGTCTGTGAGAGAGTATCTGCAAGTCTGTGAGAGAGTGTCTGTTATTCTGTGAAAGAGTGTCTGTGAGAGTGTCTGTGAGAGAGTGTCTGTGAGAGAGTGTCTGTGAAAGTGTATCTGAGAGTCTGTGAAAGTGTAGGTGAGAGGCTGTGAGAGTCAGTGAGAGAGTGTCTGTGAGTCAGAGAGAGTGTCTGTGAATTTCTGTGAGAGAGTGTCTGTGAGAGTGTCTGTGAGAATCTGTGAGAGAATGTCTGTGAGAGAGTCTGTGAGAGAGTGTCTGTGAGAGAGTGTCTGTGAGAGTCTGTGAGAGTCTGTGAGAGTGTCTGTGAGAGTCTATGAGAGAGTCTGTGAGAGTCTGTAAGAGAGTGTGAGAGTCTGCGAGAGAGTGCTTGTGAGTGTCTGTGAGAGAGTGTCTGTGAGAGTGTGTGAGAGAGTATCTGTGAGAGTGTCTGTGAGAGTCTGTGAGAGAGTATCTGTGAGAGAGTGTCTGTGAGAGAGTGCCTGTGAGAGAGTATCTGTGAGAGTGTTTGTGAGACAGTGTCTGTGAAAGAGTGTTTGTGAGAGTCTGTGTGAAAGTGTCTGTGATAGAGTTTCTGTGAGAGAGTGTCCTTGAGAGTCTGTGAGAGAGTGTCTGTGAGAATCTGTGAGAGAGTGCCTGTGAGAAAGTCTGTGAGAGAGTGTATGTGAGCATTTGTGAGAGTGTCTGTGAGAGTTTAAGAGAGTATGAGAGTCTGCGAGAGAGTGCTTGTGAGAGAGTGTCTGTGAGAGACTCTGTGAGAGAGTGTCTGTGATAGAGTGTCTGTGAGAATCTGTGATAAAATGTCTGTGGGAGTCTGTGAGAGAGTAACTGTGAGAGTCTGTGAGAGAGTCTGTGAGAGTCTGAGAGAGAGTGTCTGCGAGAGAGTGTCTGAGAGTCTGTGAGAGAGTCTGTGAGAGAGTGTCTGTGAAAGCATGTCTGTGAGAGTGTATCTGTGAGAGAGTGTCCATGAGAGTCTGTGAGTGAGTGTCTGTGAGAGAGTGCCTGTGAGAGAATGTGAGAGATTGTGAGAGAGTATCTGTGAGAGCATGTCGGTGAGAGTGTATCTGTGAGAGAGTGTCTGTGAGAGTCTGTCTGTGAGAGTCTGTAAGAGAGTGTCTGTGTGAGTCTGTCAGAGTGTCTGTGAGAGTTTGTGAGAGTGTCTGTGAGAGAGTGTGAGAGAGTATCTGTGAGCGAGTGTGAAAGAGTGTCTGTGAGCATCTGTGAGAGAGTGTCTGAGAGTCTGTGAGAGAGTGTCTAAGAGAGTCTGTGAGAGTGTCTGTGAGAGTGTCTGTGATAGAGTGTCTGTGAGAATCTGAGAGAGAGTGTCTGTGAGTATCTGTAAGAGTGTGAGAGTCTGTGAGAGAGTGTGAGAGTCTGTGAGAGAATGTATGTGATAGTGTTTATGAGAATCTGTTAGAGAGTGTCTGTGAGTGCCTGTAAGAGTGTCTATGAGAGTCTGTGAGAGAGTGTGAGAGTCTGCGAGAGAGTGCTTGTGAGTGTCTGTGAGAGAGTGTCTGTGAGAATGTCTGTGAGAGAGTATCTGTGAGAGTTTCTGTGAGAGTCTGTGAGAGAGTATCTGTGAGAGAGTGCCTGTGAGAGTCTGTGAGAGTGTCTGTGAGAGTCTATGAGAGAGTCTGTGAGCGTCTGTAAGAGAGTGTGAGAGTCTGCTAGAGAGTGCTTGTGAGTGTCTGTGAGTGTCTGTGAGAGTGTCTGTGAGAGTGTCTGTGAGAGAGTATCTATGAGAGTATCTGTGAGAGAGTGTCTGTGAGAGAGTGTCTGTGAGAGAGTATCTGTGAGAGTGTTTGTGAGAGAGTTTCTGTGAGAGTGTCTGTGAGAGTCTGTAAGAGAGTGTCTCTGAGAGAGAGCCTGTGAGAGAGTGAGAGTCTAAGATAGAGTGTCTGTGAGAGTCTGAGAGAGTGTCTGTGAGAGTCTGAGAGAGTATGTGAGAGAGTGTCTATGAGAGTCTGTGAGAGAGTGTGAGAGTCTGTGAGAGAGTGTATGTGATAGTGTTTGTGAGAATCTGTTAGAGAGTGTCTGTGTGTGCCTGTAAAAGTGTTTGTGAGAGTCTGTGAGAGAGTGTCTGTGAGAGAGTATCTGCAAGTCTGTGAGAGAGTGTCTGTTATTCTGTGAAAGAGTGTCTGTGAGAGTGTCTGTGAGAGAGTGTCTGTGAGAGAGTGTCTGTGAAAGTGTATGTGAGAGTCTGTGAAAGTGTAGGTGAGAGGCTGTGAGAGTCAGTGAGAGAGTGTCTGTGAGTCAGAGAGAGTGTCTGTGAATTTCTGTGAGAGAGTGTCTGTGAGAGTGTCTGTGAGAGTCTGTGAGAGAATGTCTGTGAGAGAGTCTGTGAGAGAGTGTCTGTGAGAGAGTGTCTGTGAGAATCTGTGAGAGTCTGTGAGAGTGTCTGTGAGAGTCTATGAGAGAGTCTGTGAGAGTCTGTAAGAGAGTGTGAGAGTCTGCGAGAGAGTGCTTGTGAGTGTCTGTGAGAGAGTGTCTGTGAGAGTGTCTGTGAGAGAGTATCTATGAGAGTGTCTGTGAGAGTCTGTGAGAGAGTATCTGTGAGAGAGTGTCTGTGAGAGAGTGTCTGTGAGAGAGTATCTGTGAGAGTGTTTGTGAGACAGTGTCTGTGAAAGAGTGTTTGTGAGAGTCTGTGTGAAAGTGTCTGTGATAGAGTTTCTGTGAGAGAGTGTCCTTGAGAGTCTGTGAGAGAGTGTCTGTGAGAATCTTTGAGAGAGTGCCTGTGAGAAAGTCTGTGAGAGAGTGTATGTTAGCATCTGTGAGAGTGTCTTTGAGAGTTTAAGAGAGTATGAGAGTCTGCGAGAGAGTGCTTGTGAGAGAGTGTCTGTGAGAGACTCTGTGAGAGAGTGTCTGTGATAGAGTGTCTGTGAGAATCTGTGATAAAATGTCTGTGGGAGTCTGCGAGAGAGTGTCTGAGAGTCTGTGAGAGAGTCTGTGAGAGAGTGTCTGTGAAAGCATGTCTGTGAGAGTGTATCTGTGAGAGAGTGTCCATGAGAGTCTGTGATTGAGTGTCTGTGAGAGAGTGCCTGTGAGAGTCTGTGAGAGATTGTGAGAGAGTATCTGTGAGAGCATGTCGGTGAGAGTGTATCTGTGAGAGAGTGTCTGTGAGAGTCTGTCTGTGAGAGTCTGTAAGAGAGTGTCTGTGTGAGTCTGTGAGAGTGTCTGTGAGAGTTTGTGAGAGTGTCTGTGAGAGAGTGTGAGAGAGTATCTGTGAGTGAGTGTGAGAGAGTGTCTGTGAGCATCTGTGAGAGAGTGTCTGAGAGTCTGTGAGAGAGTGTCTATGAGAGTCTGTGAGAGTGTCTGTGAGAGTGTCTGTGATAGAGTGTCTGTGAGAATCTGAGAGAGAGTGTCTGTGAGTATCTGTAAGAGTGTGAGAGTCTGTGAGAGAGTGTGAGAGTCTGTGAGAGAGTGTATGTGATAGTGTTTATGAGAATATGTTAGAGAGTGTCTGTGAGTGCCTGTAAGAGTGTCTGTGAGAGTCTGTGAGAGAGTGTGAGAGTCTGCGAGAGAGTGCTTGTGAGTGTCTGTGAGAGAGTGTCTGTGAGAGTGTCTGTGAGAGAGTATCTGTGAGAGTGTCTGTGAGAGTCTGTGAGAGAGTATCTGTGAGAGAGTGTCTGTGAGAGAGTGTCTGTGAGAGAGTATCTGTGAGAGTGTTTGTGAGACAGTGTCTGTGAAAGAGTGTTTGTGAGAGTCTGTGTGAAAGTGTCTGTGATAGAGTTTCTGTGAGAGAGTGTCCTTGAGAGTCTGTGAGAGAGTGTCTGTGAGAATCTGTGAGAGAGTGCCTGTGAGAAAGTCTGTGAGAGAGGGTATGTGAGCATCTGTCTGTGAGTGAGTGTCTGTGAGAGAGTGCCTGTGAGAGTCTGTGAGAGATTGTGAGAGAGTATCTGTGAGAGCATGTCAGTGAGAGTGTATCTGTGAGAGAGTGTCTGTGAGAGTCTGTCTGTGAGAGTCTGTAAGAGAGTGTCTGTGTGAGTCTGTGAGAGTGTCTGTGAGAGTTTGTGAGAGTGTCTGTGAGAGAGTGTGAGAGAGTATCTGTGAGCGAGTGTGAGAGAGTGTCTGTGAGCATCTGTGAGAGAGTGTCTGAGAGTCTGTGAGAGAGTGTCTAAGAGAGTCTGTGAGAGTGTCTGTGAGAGTGTCTGTGATAGAGTGTCTGTGAGAATCAGAGAGAGAGTGTCTGTGAGTATCTGTAAGAGTGTGAGAGTCTGTGAGAGAGTGTGAGAGTCTGTGAGAGAGTGTATGTGATAGTGTTTATGAGAATCTGTTAGAGAGTGTCTGTGAGTGCCTGTAAGAGTGTCTGTGAGAGTCTGTGAGAGAGTGTGAGAGTCTGCGAGAGAGTGCTTGTGAGTGTCTGTGAGAGAGTGTCTGTGAGAGTGTCTGTGAGAGAGTATCTGTGAGAGTTTCTTTGAGAGTCTGTGAGAGAGTATCTGTGAGAGAGTGCCTGTGAGAGTCTGTGAGAGTGTCTGTGAGAGTCTATGAGAGAGTCAGTGAGAGTCTGTAAGAGAGTGTGAGAGTGTGCTAGAGAGTGCTTGTGAGTGTCTGTGAGTGTCTGTGAGAGAGTGTCTGTGAGAGTGTCTGTGAGAGAGTATCTGTGAGAGTATCTGTGAGAGAGTGTCTGTGAGAGAGTGTCTGTGAGAGAGTATCTGTGAGAGTGTTTGTGAGAGAGTTTCTGTGAGAGTGTCTATGAGAGTCTGTAAGAGAGTGTCTCTGAGAGAGAGCCTGTGAGAGAGTGAGAGTCTAAGATAGAGTGTCTGTGAGAGTCTGAGAGAGTGTCTGTGAGAGTCTGAGAGAGTATGTGAGAGAGTGTCTATGAGAGTCTGTGAGAGAGTGTGAGAGTCTGTGAGAGAGTGTATGTGATAGTGTTTGTGAGAATCTGTTAGAGAGTGTCTGTGTGTGCCTGTAAAAGTGTCTGTGAGAGTCTGTGAGAGAGTGTCTGTGAGAGAGTATCTGCAAGTCTGTGAGAGAGTGTCTGTTATTCTGTGAAAGAGTGTCTGTGAGAGTGTCTGTGAGAGAGTGTCTGTGAGAGAGTGTCTGTGAAAGTGTATGTGAGAGTCTGTGAAAGTGTAGGTGAGAGGCTGTGAGAGTCAGTGAGAGAGTGTCTGTGAGTCAGAGAGAGTGTCTGTGAATTTCTGTGAGAGAGTGTCTGTGAGAGTGTCTGTGAGAGTCTGTGAGAGAATATCTGTGAGAGAGTCTGTGAGAGAGTGTCTGTGAGAGAGTGTCCGTGAGAGTCTGTGAGAGTCTGTGAGAGTGTCTGTGAGAGTCTATGAGAGAGTCTGTGAGAGTCTGTAAGAGAGTGTGAGAGTCTGCGAGAGAGTGCTTGTGAGTGTCTGTGAGAGAGTGTCTGTGAGAGTGTCTGTGAGAGAGTATCTGTGAGAGTGTAAATGTAAATGTAAATGTACAGGAATTGATATAGCGCAAAATCACCAAGCGGTCTCTAAGCGCTTGCTTAGGGAACCCGTCCTGGTATTCCCCTGTGAGATAACCCGGCAGGGCATCCGCAAGGTGAAAGCCAGGCATCCCGCCGCGAGGGGCCGTTGTGGAGATTAAGCAAGCTATTGCCCAGAGTCACAGAGTGTGAACCCATGAATTGAGTATGCACTGGAGCGAGAATTATCGAGTCCATGAACATTTTATGGACTCAAGACCCAGCCGAGGCGGGAATTGAACCCTGCTCCCGGGCTGACCTCTGCTTCCAGGTCTGCCTCCTCTAACCAGTGAGCCACACTTCTCCAGTGTCTGTGAGAGTCTGTGAGAGAGTATCTGTGAGAGAGTGTCTGTGAGAGAGTGTCTGTGAGAGAGTATCTGTGAGAGTGTTTGTGAGACAGTGTCTGTGAAAGAGTGTTTGTGAGAGTCTGTGTGAAAGTGTCTGTGATAGAGTTTCTGTGAGAGAGTGTCCTTGAGAGTCTGTGAGAGAGTGTCTGTGAGAATCTGTGAGAGAGTGCCTGTGAGAAAGTCTGTGAGAGAGTGTATGTGAGCATCTGTGAGAGTGTCTGTGAGAGTTTAAGAGTATGAGAGTCTGCGAGAGAGTGCTTGTGAGAGAGTGTCTGTGAGAGACTCTGTGAGAGAGTGTCTGTGATAGAGTGTCTGTGAGAATCTGTGATAAAATGTCTGTGGGAGTCTGCGAGAGAGTGTCTGAGAGTCTGTGAGAGAGTCTGTGAGAGAGTGTCTGTGAAAGCATGTCTGTGAGAGTGTATCTGTGAGAGAGTGTCCATGAGAGTCTGTGAGTGAGTGTCTGTGAGAGAGTGCCTGTGAGAGTCTGTGAGAGATTGTGAGAGAGTATCTGTGAGAGCATGTCGGTGAGAGTGTATCTGTGAGAGAGTGTCTGTGAGAGTCTGTCTGTGAGAGTCTGTAAGAGAGTGTCTGTGTGAGTCTGTGAGAGTGTCTGTGAGAGTTTGTGAGAGTGTCTGTGAGAGAGTGTGAGAGAGTATCTGTGAGCGAGTGTGAGAGAGTGTCTGTGAGCATCTGTGAGAGAGTGTCTGAGAGTCTGTGAGAGAGTGTCTATGAGAGTCTGTGAGAGTGTCTGTGAGAGTGTCTGTGATAGAGTGTCTGTGAGAATCTGAGAGAGAGTGTCTGTGAGTATCTGTAAGAGTGTGAGAGTCTGTGAGAGAGTGTGAGAGTCTGTGAGAGAGTGTATGTGATAGTGTTTATGAGAATCTGTTTGAGAGTGTCTGTGAGTGCCTGTAAGAGTGTCTGTGAGAGTCTGTGAGAGAGTGTGAGAGTCTGCGAGAGAGTGCTTGTGAGTGTCTGTGAGAGAGTGTCTGTGAGAGTGTCTGTGAGTGAGTATCTGTGAGAGTGTCTGTGAGAGTCTGTGAGAGAGTATCTGTGAGAGAGTTTCTGTGAGAGAGTGTCTGTGAGAGAGTATCTGTGAGAGTGTTTGTGAGACAGTGTCTGTGAAAGAGTGTTTGTGAGAGTCTGTGTGAAAGTGTCTGTGATAGAGTTTCTGTGAGATAATGTCCTTGAGAGTCTGTGAGAGAGTGTCTGTGAGAATCTGTGAGAGAGTGCCTATGAGAAAGTCTGTGAGAGAGTGTATGTGAGCATCTGTGAGAGTGTCTGTGAGAGTTTAAGAGAGTATGAGAGTCTGCAAGAGAGTGCTTGTGAGAGAGTGTCTGTGAGAGACTCTGTGAGAGAGTGTCTGTGACAGAGTGTCTGTGAGAATCTGTGATAAAATGTCTGTGGGAGTCTGTGAGAGAGTAACTGTGAGAGTCTGTGAGAGAGTCTGTGAGAGTCTGAGAGAGAGTGTCTGCGAGAGTGTCTGAGAGTGTGAGAGAGTCTGTGAGAGAGTGTCTGTGAAAGCATGTCTGTGAGAGTGTATCTGTGAGAGAGTGTCCATGAGAGTCTGTGAGTGAGTGTCTGTGAGAGAGTGCCTGTGAGAGTCTGTGAGAGATTGTGAGAGAGTATCTGTGAGAGCATGTCGGTGAGAGTGTATCTGTGAGAGAGTGTCTGTGAGAGTCTGTCTGTGAGAGTGTGTAAGAGAGTGTCTGTGTGAGACTGTGAGAGTGTCTGTGAGAGTTTGTGAGAGTGTCTGTGAGAGAGTGTGAGAGAGTATCTGTGAGCGAGTGTGAGAGAGTGTCTGTGAGCATCTGTGAGAGAGTGTCTGAGAGTCTGTGAGAGAGTGTCTATGAGAGTCTGTGAGAGTCTCTATGAGAGTGTCTGTGATAGAGTGTCTGTGAGAATCTGAGAGAGAGTGTCTGTGAGTATCTGTAAGAGTGTGAGAGTCTGTGAGAGAGTGTGAGAGTCTATGAGAGAGTGTATGTGATAGTGTTTATGAGAATCTGTTAGAGAGTGTCTGTGAGTGCCTGTAAGAGTGTCTGTGAGAGTCTGTGAGAGAGTGTGAGAGTCTGCGAGAGAGTGTTTGTGAGTGTCTGTGAGAGAGTGTCTGTGAGAGTGTCTGTGAGAGAGTATCTGTGAGAGTGTCTGTGAGAGTCTGTGAGAGAGTATCTGTGAGAGAGTGTCTGTGAGAGAGTGTCTGTGAGAGAGTATCTGTGAGAGTGTTTGTGAGACAGTGTCTGTGAAAGAGTGTTTGTGAGAGTCTGTGTGAAAGTGTCTGTGATAGAGTTTCTGTGAGAGAGTGTCCTTGAGAGTCTGTGAGAGAGTGTCTGTGAGAATCTTTGAGAGAGTGCCTGTGATAAAGTCTGTGAGAGAGTGTATGTGAGCATCTGTGAGAGTGTCTGTGAGAGTTTAAGAGAGTATGAGAGTCTGCGAGAGAGTGCTTGTGAGAGAGTGTATGTGAGAGACTCTGTGAGAGAGTGTCTGTGAAAGAGTGTCTGTGAGAATCTGTGATAAAATGTCTGTGGGAGTCTGTGAGAGAGTAACTGTGAGAGTCTGTGAGAGAGTCTGTGAGAGTCTGAGAGAGAGTGTCTGCGAGAGAGTGTCTGAGAGTCTGTGAGAGAGTCTGTGAGAGAGTGTCTGTGAAAGCATGTCTGTGAGAGTGTATCTGTGAGAGAGTGTCCATTAGAGTCTGTGAGTGAGTGTCTGTGAGAGAGTGCCTGTGAGAGTCTGTGAGAGATTGTGAGAGAGTATCTGTGAGAGCATGTCGGTGAGAGTGTATCTGTGAGAGAGTGTCTGTGAGAGTCTGTCTGTGAGAGTCTGTAAGAGAGTGTCTGTGTGAGTCTGTGAGAGTGTCTGTGAGAGTTTGTGAGAGTGTCTGTGAGAGAGTGTGAGAGAGTATCTGTGAGCGAGTGTGAGAGAGTGTCTGTGAGCATCTGTGAGAGAGCGTCTGAGAGTCTGTGAGAGTGTCTGTGAGAGTGTCTGTGATAGAGTGTCTGTGAGAATCTGAGAGAGAGTGTCTGTGAGTATCTGTAAGAGTGTGAGAGTCTGTGAGAGAGTGTGAGAGTCTGTGAGAGAGTGTATGTGATAGTGTTTATGAGAATCTGTTAGAGAGTGTCTGTGAGTGCCTGTAAGAGTGTCTGTGAGAGTCTGTGAGAGAGTGTCTGTGAGAGAGTATCTGCGAGTCTGTGAGAGAGTGTTTGTTATTCTGTGAGAGAGTGTCTGTGAGAGTGTCTGTGAGAGAGTATCTGTGAGAGTGTATGTGAGAGTCTATAAAAGTGTATGTGAGAGGCTGTGAGAGAGTGTCTGTGAGAGAGTATCTGTGAGAGAGTGTCTGTGAGAGAGTATCTGTGAGAGTGTTTGTGAGACAGTGTCTGTGAAAGAGTGTTTGTGAGAGTCTGTGTGAAAGTGTCTGTGATAGAGTTTCTGTGAGAGAGTGTCCTTGAGAGTCTGTGAGAGAGTGTCTGTGAGAATCTGTGAGAGAGTGCCTGTGAGAAAGTCTGTGAGAGAGTGTATGTGAGCATCTGTGAGAGTGTCTGTGAGAGTTTAAGAGAGTATGAGAGTCTGCGAGAGAGTGCTTGTGAGAGAGTGTCTGTGAGAGACTCTGTGAGAGAGTGTCTGTGAGAATCTGTGATAAAATGTCTGTGGGAGTCTGTGAGAGAGTAACTGTGAGAGTCTGTGTGAGAGTCTGTGAGAGTCTGAGAGAGAGTGTCTGCGAGAGAGTGTCTGAGAGTCTGTGAGAGAGTCTGTGAGAGAGTGTCTGTGAAAGCATGTCTGTGAGAGTGTATCTGTGAGAGAGTGTCCATGAGAGTCTGTGAGTGAGTGTCTGTGAGAGAGTGCCTGTGAGAGTCTGTGAGAGATTGTGAGAGAGTATCTGTGAGAGCATGTCGGTGAGAGTGTATCTGTGAGAGAGTGTCTGTGAGAGTCTGTCTGTGAGAGTCTGTAAGAGAGTGTCTGTGTGAGTCTGTGAGAGTGTCTGTGAGAGTTTGTGAGAGTGTCTCTGAGAGAGTGTGAGAGAGTATCTGTGAGCGAGTGTGAGAGAGTGTCTGTGAGCATCTGTGAGAGAGTGTCTGAGAGTCTGTGAGAGAGTGTCTATGAGAGTCTGTGAGAGTGTCTATGAGAGTGTCTGTGATAGAGTGTCTGTGAGAATCTGAGAGAGAGTGTCTGTGAGTATATGTAAGAGTGTGAGAGTCTGTGAGAGAGTGTGAGAGTCTGTGAGAGAGTGTATGTGATAGTGTTTATGAGAATCTGTTAGAGAGTGTCTGTGAGTGCCTGTAAGAGTGTCTGTGAGAGTCTGTGAGAGAGTGTCTGTGAGAGAGTATCTGCGAGTCTGTGAGAGAGTCTTTATTATTCTGTGAGAGAGTGTCTGTGAGAGAGTCTGTGAGAGTCTGTGAGAGAGTATCTGTGAGAGAGTGTCTGTGAGAGAGTGTCTGTGAGAGAGTATCTGTGAGAGTGTTTGTGAGACAGTGTCTGTGAAAGAGTGTTTGTGAGAGTCTGTGTGAAAGTGTCTGTGATAGAGTTTCTGTGAGAGAGTGTCCTTGAGAGTCTGTGAGAGAGTGTCTGTGAGAATCTTTGAGAGAGTGCCTGTGAGAAAGTCTGTGAGAAAATGTATGTGAGCATCTGTGAGAGTGTCTGTGAGAGTTTAAGAGAGTATGAGAGTCTGCGAGAGAGTGCTTGTGAGAGAGTGTCTGTGAGAGACTCTGTGAGAGAGTGTCTGTGAAAGAGTGTCTGTGAGAATCTGTGATAAAATGTCTGTGGGAGTCTGTGAGAGAGTAACTGTGAGAGTCTGTGAGAGAGTCTGTGAGAGTCTGAGAGAGAGTGTCTGCGAGAGAGTGTCTGAGAGTCTGTGAGAGAGTCTGTGAGAGAGTGTCTGTGAAAGCATGTCTGTGAGAGTGTATCTGTGAGAGAGTGTCCATGAGAGTCTGTGAGTGAGTGTCTGTGAGAGAGTGCCTGTGAGAGTCTGTGAGAGATTGTGAGAGAGTATCTGTGAGAGCATGTCGGTGAGAGTGTATCTGTGAGAGAGTGTCTGTGAGAGTCTGTCTGTGAGAGTCTGTAAGAGAGTGTCTGTGTGAGTCTGTGAGAGTGTCTGTGAGAGTTTGTGAGAGTGTCTGTGAGAGAGTGTGAGAGAGTATCTGTGAGCGAGTGTGAGAGAGTGTCTGTGAGCATCTGTGAGAGAGTGTCTGAGAGTCTGTGAGAGTGTCTGTGAGAGTGTCTGTGATAGAGTGTCTGTGAGAATCTGAGAGAGAGTGTCTGTGAGTATCTGTAAGAGTGTGAGAGTCTGTGAGAGAGTGTGAGAGTCTGTGAGAGAGTGTATGTGATAGTGTTTATGAGAATCTGTTAGAGAGTGTCTGTGAGTGCCTGTAATAGTGTCTGTGAGAGTCTGTGAGAGAGTGTGAGAGTCTGCGAGAGAGTGCTTGTGAGTGTCTGTGAGAGAGTGTCCGTGAGAGTGTCTGTGAAAGAGTATCTGTGAGAGTGTCTGTGAGAGTCTGTGAGAGAGTATCTGTGAGAGAGTGTCTGTGAGAGAGTGTCTGTGAGAGAGTATCTGTGAGAGTGTTTGTGAGACAGTGTCTGTGAAAGAGTGTTTGTGAGAGTCTGTGTGAAAGTGTCTGTGATAGAGTTTCTGTGAGAGAGTGTCCTTGAGAGTCTGTGAGAGAGTGTCTGTGAGAACCTTTGAGAGAGTGCCTGTGAGAAAGTCTGTGAGAGAGTGTATGTGAGCATCTGTGAGAGTGTCTGTGAGAGTTTAAGAGAGTATGAGAGTCTGCGAGAGAGTGCTTGTGAGAGAGTGTCTGTGAGAGACTCTGTGAGAGAGTGTCTGTGAAAGAGTGTCTGTGAGAATCTGTGATCAAATGTCTGTGGGAGTCTGTGAGAGAGTAACTGTGAGAGTCTGTGAGAGAGTCTGTGAGAGTCTGAGAGAGAGTGTCTGCGAGAGAGTGTCTGAGAGTCTGTGAGAGAGTCTGTGAGAGAGTGTCTGTGAAAGCATGTCTGTGAGAGTGTATCTTTAAGAGAGTGTCCATGAGAGTCTGTGAGTGAGTGTCTGTGAGAGAGTGCCTGTGAGAGTCTGTGAGAGATTGTGAGAGAGTATCTGTGAGAGCATGTCAGTGAGAGTGTATCTGTGAGAGAGTGTCTGTGAGAGTCTCTCTGTGAGAGTCTGTAAGAGAGTGTCTGTGTGAGTCTGTGAGAGTGTCTCAGAGAGTTTGTGAGAGTGTCTGTGAGAGAGTGTGAGAGAGTATCTGTGAGCGAGTGTGAGAGAGTGTCTGTGAGCAACTGTGAGAGAGTGTCTGAGAGTCTGTGAGAGTGTCTGTGAGAGTGTCTGTGATAGAGTGTCTGTGAGAATCTGAGAGAGAGTGTCTGTGAGTATCTGTAAGAGTGTGAGAGTCTGTGAGAGAGTGTGAGAGTCTGTGAGAGAGTGTATGTGATAGTGTTTATGAGAATCTGTTAGAGAGTGTCTGTGAGTGCCTGTAAGAGTGTCTGTGAGAGTCTGTGAGAGAGTGTCTGTGAGAGAGTATCTGCAAGTCTGTGAGAGAGTGTTTGGTATTCTGTGAGAGAGTGTCTGTGAGAGTGTCTGTGAGAGAATGTCTGTGAGAGTGTATGTGAGAGTCTATGAACGTGTATGTGAGAGGTTGTGAGAGAGTGTCTGTGAGAGAGTATCTGTGAGAGAGTGTCTGTGAGAGAGTATCTGTGAGAGTGTTTGTGAGACAGTGTCTGTGAAAGAGTGTTTGTGAGAGTCTGTGTGAAAGTGTCTGTGATAGAGTTTCTGTGAGAGAGTGTCCTTGAGAGTCTGTGAGAGAGTGTCTGTGAGAATCTGTGAGAGAGTGCCTGTGAGAAAGTCTGTGAGAGAGTGTATGAGAGCATCTGTGAGAGTGTCTGTGAGAGTTTAAGAAAGTATGAGAGTCTGCGAGAGAGTGCTTGTCAGAGAGTGTCTGTGAGAGACTCTGTGAGAGAGTGTCTGTGACAGAGTGTCTGTGAGAATCTGTGATAAAATGTCTGTGGGAGTCTGTGAGAGAGTAACTGTGAGAGTCTGTGAGAGAGTCTGTGAGAGTCTGAGAGAGAGTGTCTGCGAGAGAGTGTCTGAGAGTCTGTGAGAGAGTCTGTGAGAGAGTGTCTGTGAAAGCATGTCTGTGAGAGTGTATCTGTGAGAGAGTGTCCATGAGAGTCTGTGAGTGAGTGTCTGTGAGAGAGTGCCTGTGAGAGAGTGCCTGTGAGAGTCTGTGAGAGATTGTGAGAGAGTATCTGTTTGAGCATGTCGGTGAGAGTGTATCTGTGAGAGAGTGTCTGTGAGAGTCTGTCTGTGAGAGTCTGTAAGAGAGTGTCTGTGTGAGTCTGTGAGAGTGTCTGTGAGAGTTTGTGAGAGTGTCTGTGAGAGAGTGTGAGAGAGTATCTGTGAGCGAGTGTGAAAGAGTGTCTGTGAGCATCTGTGAGAGAGTGTCTGAGAGTCTGTGAGAGTGTCTGTGAGAGTGTCTGTGATAGAGTGTCTGTGAGAATCTGAGAGAGAGTGTCTGTGAGTATCTGTAAG
This sequence comes from Triturus cristatus, assembly GCF_964204655.1. Taxonomy (NCBI): domain Eukaryota; kingdom Metazoa; phylum Chordata; class Amphibia; order Caudata; family Salamandridae; genus Triturus; species Triturus cristatus. Next base: position 1,187,762,758 of record NC_140579.1, read on the forward strand.
AGTGTGAGAGTCTGTGAGAGAGTGTGAGAGTCTGTGAGAGAGTGTATGTGATAGTGTTTATGAGAATCTGTTAGAGAGTGTCTGTGAGTGCCTGTAAGAGTGTCTGTGAGAGTCTGTGAGAGAGTGTCTGTGAGAGAGTATCTGCGAGTCTGTGAGAGAGTGTTTGTTATTCTGTGAGAGAGTGTCTGTGAGAGTGTCTGTGAGAGTCTGTGAGAGAGTATCTGTGAGAGAGTGTCTGTGAGAGAGTGTCTGTGAGAGAGTATCTGTGAGAGTGTTTGTGAGACAGTGTCTGTGAAAGAGTGTTTGTGAGAGTCTGTGTGAAAGTGTCTGTGATAGAGTTTCTGTGAGAGAGTATCCTTGAGAGTCTGTGAGAGAGTGTCTGTGAGAATCTTTGAGAGAGTGCCTGTGAGAAAGTCTGTGAGAAAGTGTATGTGAGCATCTGTGAGAGTGTCTGTGAGAGTTTAAGAGAGTATGAGAGTCTGCGAGAGAGTGCTTGTGAGAGAGTGTCTGTGAGAGACTCTGTGAGAGAGTGTCTGTGAAAGAGTGTCTGTGAGAATCTGTGATAAAATGTCTGTGGGAGTCTGTGAGAGAGTAACTGTGAGAGTCTGTGAGAGAGTCTGTGAGAGTCTGAGAGAGAGTGTCTGCGAGAGAGTGAGAGTCTGTGAGAGAGTCTGTGAGAGAGTGTCTGTGAAAGCATGTCTGTGAGAGTGTATCTGTGAGAGAGTGTCCATGAGAGTCAGTGAGTGAGTGTCTGTGAGAGAGTGCCTGTGAGAGTCTGTGAGAGATTGTGAGAGAGAATCTGTGAGAGCATGTCGGTGAGAGTGTATCTGTGAGAGAGTGTCTGTGAGAGTCTGTCTGTGAGAGTCTGTAAGAGAGTGTCTGTGTGAGTCTGTGAGAGTGTCTGTGAGAGTTTGTGAGAGTGTCTGTGAGAGAGTGTGAGAGAGTATCTGTGAGCGAGTGTGAGAGAGTGTCTGTGAGCATCTGTGAGAGAGTGTCTGAGAGTCTGTGAGAGTGTCTGTGAGAGTGTCTGTGATAGAGTGTCTGTGAGAATCTGAGAGAGAGTGTCTGTGAGTATCTGTAAGAGTGTGAGAGTCTGTGAGAGAGTGTGAGAGTGTGAGAGAGTGTATGTGATAGTGTTTATGAGAATCTGTTAGAGAGTGTCTGTGAGTGCCTGTAAGAGTGTCTGTGAGAGTCTGTGAGAGAGTGTCTGTGAGAGAGTATCTGCGAGTCTGTGAGAGAGTGTTTGTTATTCTGTGAGAGAGTGTCTGTGAGAGTGTCTGTGAGAGAGTGTCTGTGAGAGTGTATGTGAGAGTCTATGAACGTGTATGTGAGAGGTTGTGAGAGAGTGTCTGTGAGAGAGTATCTGTGAGAGAGTGTCTGTGAGAGAGTATCTGTGAGAGTGTTTGTGAGACAGTGTCTGTGAAAGAGTGTTTGTGAGAGTCTGTGTGAAAGTGTCTGTGATAGAGTTTCTGTGAGAGAGTGTCCTTGAGAGTCTGTGAGAGAGTGTCTGTGAGAATCTGTGAGAGAGTGCCTGTGAGAAAGTCAGTGAGAGAGTGTATGTGAGCATCTGTGAGAGTGTCTGTGAGAGTTTAAGAAAGTATGAGAGTCTGCGAGAGAGTGCTTGTGAGAGAGTGTCTGTGAGAGACTCTGTGAGAGAGTGTCTGTGACAGAGTGTCTGTGAGAATATGTGATAAAATGTCTGTGGGAGTCTGTGAGAGAGTAACTGTGAGAGTCTGTGAGAGAGTCTGTGAGAGTCTGAGAGAGAGTGTCTGCGAGAGAGTGTCTGAGAGTCTGTGAGAGAGTCTGTGAGAGAGTGTCTGTGAAAGCATGTCTGTGAGAGTGTATCTGTGAGAGAGTGTCCATGAGAGTCTGTGAGTGAGTGTCTGTGAGAGAGTGCCTGTGAGAGAGTGCCTGTGAGAGTCTGTGTGAGATTGTGAGAGAGTATCTGTGAGAGCATGTCGGTGAGAGTGTATCTGTGAGAGAGTGTCTGTGAGAGTCTGTCTGTGAGAGTCTGTAAGAGAGTGTCTGTGTGAGTCTGTGAGAGTGTCTGTGAGAGTTTGTGAGAGTGTCTGTGAGAGAGTGTGAGAGAGTATCTGTGAGCGAGTGTGAGAGAGTGTCTGTGAGCATCTGTGAGAGAGTGTCTGAGAGTCTGTGAGAGTGTCTGTGAGAGTGTCTGTGATAGAGTGTCTGTGAGAATCTGAGAGAGAGTGTCTGTGAGTATCTGTAAGAGTGTGAGAGTCTGTGAGAGAGTGTGAGAGTCTGTGAGAGAGTGTATGTGATAGTGTTTATGAGAATCTGTTAGAGAGTGTCTGTGAGTGCCTGTAAGAGTGTCTGTGAGAGTCTGTGAGAGAGTGTCTGTGAGAGAGTATCTGCGAGTCTGTGAGAGAGTGTTTATTATTCTGTGAGAGAGTGTCTGTGAGAGTGTCTGTGAGAGTCTGTGAGAGAGTATCTATGAGAGAGTGTCTGTGAGAGAGTGTCTGTGAGAGAGTATCTGTGAGAGTGTTTGTGAGACAGTGTCTGTGAAAGAGTGTTTGTGAGAGTCTGTGTGAAAGTGTCTGTGATAGAGTTTCTGTGAGAGAGTGTCCTTGAGAGTCTGTGAGAGAGTGTCTGTGAGAATCTTTGAGAGAGTGCCTGTGAGAAAGTCTGTGAGAGAGTGTATGTGAGCATCTGTGAGAGTGTCTGTGAGAGTTTAAGAGAGTATGAGAGTCTGCGAGAGAGTGCTTGTGAGAGAGTGTCTGTGAGAGACTCTGTGAGAGAATGTCTGTGAAAGAGTGTCTGTGAGAATCTGTGATAAAATGTCTGTGGGAGTCTGTGAGAGAGTAACTGTGAGAGTTTGTGAGAGAGTCTGTGAGAGTCTGAGAGAGAGTGTCTGCGAGAGAGTGTCTGAGAGTCTGTGAGAGAGTCTGTGAGAGAGTGTCTGTGAAAGCATGTCTGTGAGAGTGTATCTGTGAGAGAGTGTCCATGAGAGTCTGTGAGTGAGTGTCTGTGAGAGAGTGCCTGTGAGAGTCTGTGAGAGATTGTGAGAGAGTATCTGTGAGAGCATGTCGGTGAGAGTGTATCTGTGAGAGAGTGTCTGTGAGAGTCTGTCTGTGAGAGTCTGTAAGAGAGTGTCTGTGTGAGTCTGTGAGAGTGTCTGTGAGAGTTTGTGAGAGTGTCTGTGAGAGAGTGTGAGAGAGTATCTGTGAGCGAGTGTGAGAGAGTGTCTGTGAGCATCTGTGAGAGAGTGTCTGAGAGTCTGTGAGAGTGTCTGTGAGAGTGTCTGTGATAGAGTGTCTGTGAGAATCTGAGAGAGAGTGTCTGTGAGTATCTGTAAGAGTGTGAGAGTCTGTGAGAGAGTGTATGTGATAGTGTTTATGAGAATCTGTTAGAGAGTGTCTGTGAGTGCCTGTAAGAGTGTCTGTGAGAGTCTGTGAGAGAGTGTCTGTGAGAGAGTATCTGCAAGTCTGTGAGAGAGTGTTTGTTATTCTGTGAGAGAGTGTCTGTGAGAGTGTCTGTGAGAGAGTGTCTGTGAGAGTGTATGTGAGAGTCTATGAACGTGTATGTGAGAGGCTGTGAGAGAGTGTCTGTGAGAGAGTATCTGTGAGAGAGTGTCTGTGAGAGAGTATCTGTGAGAGTGTTTGTGAGACAGTGTCTGTGAAAGAGTGTTTGTGAGAGTCTGTGTGAAAGTGTCTGTGATAGAGTTTCTGTGATAGAGTGTCCTTGAGAGTCTGTGAGAGAGTGTCTGTGAGAATCTGTGAGAGAGTGCCTGTGAGAAAGTCTGTGAGAGAGTGTATGTGAGCATCTGTGAGAGTGTCTGTGAGAGTTTTAGAAAGTATGAGAGTCTGCGAGAGAGTGCTTGTGAGAGAGTGTCTGTGAGAGACTCTGTGAGAGAGTGTCTGTGACAGAGTGTCTGTGAGAATCTGTGATAAAATGTCTGTGGGAGTCTGTGAGAGAGTAACTGTGAGAGTCTGTGAGAGAGTCTGTGAGAGTCTGAGAGAGAGTGTCTGCGAGAGAGTGTCTGAGAGTCTGTGAGAGAGTCTGTGAGAGAGTGTCTGTGAAAGCATGTCTGTGAGAGTGTATCTGTGAGAGAGTGTCCATGAGAGTCTGTGAGTGAGTGTCTGTGAGAGAGTGCCTGTGAGAGTCTGTGAGAGATTGTGAGAGAGTATCTGTGAGAGCATGTCGGTGAGAGTGTATCTGTGAGAGAGTGTCTGTGAGAGTCTGTCTGTGAGAGTCTGTAAGAGAGTGTCTGTGTGAGTCTGTGAGAGTGTCTGTGAGAGTTTGTGAGAGTGTCTGTGAGAGAGTGTGAGAGAGTATCTGTGAGCGAGTGTGAGAGAGTGTCTGTGAGCATCTGTGAGAGAGTGTCTGAGAGTCTGTGAGAGTCTGTGAGAGTGTCTGTGATAGAGTGTCTGTGAGAATCTGAGAGAGAGTGTCTGTGAGTATCTGTAAGAGTGTGAGAGTCTGTGAGAGAGTGTGAGAGTCTGTGAGAGAGTGTATGTGATAGTGTTTATGAGAATCTGTTAGAGAGTGTCTGTGAGTGCCTGTAAGAGTGTCTGTGAGAGTCTGTGAGAGAGTGTGAGAGTCTGCGAGAGAGTGCTAGTGAGTGTCTGTGAGAGAGTGTCTGTGAGAGTGTCTGTGAGAGAGTATCTGTGAGAGTGTCTGTGAGAGTCTGTGAGAGAGTATCTGTGAGAGAGTGTCTGTGAGAGAGTGTCTGTGAGAGAGTATCTGTGAGAGTGTTTGTGAGACAGTGTCTGTGAAAGAGTGTTTGTGAGAGTCTGTGTGAAAGTGTCTGTGATAGAGTTTCTGTGAGAGAGTGTCCTTGAGAGTCTGTGAGAGAGTGTCTGTGAGAATCTTTGAGAGAGTGCCTGTGAGAAAGTCTGTGAGAGAGTGTATGTGAGCATCTGTGAGAGTGTCTGTGAGAGTTTAAGAGAGTATGAGAGTCTGCGAGAGAGTGCTTGTGAGAGAGTGTCTGTGAGAGACTCTGTGAGAGAGTGTCTGTGAAAGAGTGTCTGTGAGAATCTGTGATAAAATGTCTGTGGGAGTCTGTGAGAGAGTAACTGTGAGAGTCTGTGAGAGAGTCTGTGAGAGTCTGAGAGAGAGTGTCTGCGAGAGAGTGTCTGAGAGTCTGTGAGAGAGTCTGTGAGAGAGTGTCTGTGAAAGCATGTCTGTGAGAGTGTATCTGTGAGAGAGTGTCCATGAGAGTCTGTGAGTGAGTGTCTGTGAGAGAGTGCCTGTGAGAGTCTGTGAGAGATTGTGAGAGAGTATCTGTGAGAGCATGTCGATGAGAGTGTATCTGTGAGAGAGCGTCTGTGAGAGTCTGTCTGTGAGAGTCTGTAAGAGAGTGTCTGTGTGAGTCTGTGAGAGTGTCTGTGAGAGTTTGTGAGAGTGTCTGTGAGAGAGTGTGAGAGAGTATCTGTGAGTGAGTGTGAGAGAGTCTCTGTGAGCATCTGTGAGAGAGTGTCTGAGAGTCTGTGAGAGTGTCTGTGAGAGTGTCTGTGATAGAGTGTCTGTGAGAATCTGAGAGAGAGTGTCTGTGAGTATCTGTAAGAGTGTGAGAGTCTGTGAGAGAGTGTAAGAGTCTGTGAGAGAGTGTATGTGATAGTGTTTATGAGAATCTGTTAGAGAGTGTCTGTGAGTGCCTGTACGAGTGTCTGTGAGAGTCTGTGAGAGAGTGTCTGTGAGAGAGTATCTGCGAGTCTGTGAGAGAGTGTTTGTTATTCTGTGAGAGAGTGTCTGTGAGAGTGTCTGTGAGAGTCTGTGAGCGAGTATCTGTGAGAGAGTGTCTGTGAGAGAGTATCTGTGAGAGTGTTTGTGAGACAGTGTCTGTGAAAGAGTGTTTGTGAGAGTCTGTGTGAAAGTGTCTGTGATAGAGTTTCTGTGAGAGAGTGTCCTTGAGAGTCTGTGAGAGAGTGTCTGTGAGAATCTTTGAGAGAGTGCCTGTGAGAAAGTCTGTGAGAAAGTGTATGTGAGCATCTGTGAGAGTGTCTGTGAGAGTTTAAGAGAGTATGAGAGTCTGCGAGAGACTGCTTGTGAGAGAGTGTCTGTGAGAGACTCTGTGAGAGAGTGTCTGTGAAAGAGTGTCTGTGAGAATCTGTGATAAAATGTCTGTGGGAGTCTGTGAGAGAGTAACTGTGAGAGTCTGTGAGAGAGTCTGTGAGAGTCTGAGAGAGAGTGGCTGCGAGAGAGTGTCTGAGAGTCTGTGAGAGAGTCTGTGAGAGAGTGTCTGTGAAAGCATGTCTGTGAGAGTGTATCTGTGAGAGTGTCCATGAGAGTCTGTGAGTGAGTGTCTGTGAGAGAGTGCCTGTGAGAGTCTGTGAGAGATTGTGAGAGAGTATCTGTGAGAGCATGTCGGTGAGAGTGTATCTGTGAGAGAGTGTCTGTGAGAGTCTGTCTGTGAGAGTCTGTAAGAGAGTGTCTGTGTGAGTCTATGAGAGTGTCTGTGAGAGTTTGTGAGAGTGTCTGTGAGAGAGTGTGAGAGAGTATCTGTGAGCGAGTGTGAGAGAGTGTCTGTGAGCATCTGTGAGAGAGTGTCTGAGAGTCTGTGAGAGTGTCTGTGAGAGTGTCTGTGATAGAGTGTCTGTGAGAATCTGAGAGAGAGTGTCTGTGAGTATCTGTAAGAGTGTGAGAGTCTGTGAGAGAGTGTGAGAGTCTGTGAGAGAGTGTATGTGATAGTGTTTATGAGAATCTGTTAGAGAGTGTCTGTGAGTGCCTGTAAGAGTGTCTGTGAGAGTCTGTGAGAGAGTGTCTGTGAGAGAGTATCTGCGAGTCTGTGAGAGAGTGTTTGTTATTCTGTGAGAAAGTGTCTGTGAGAGTGTCTGTGAGAGAGTGTCTGTGAGAGTATATGTGAGAGTCTATGAACGTGTATGTGAGAGGTTGTGAGAGAGTGTCTGTGAGAGAGTATCTGTGAGAGAGTGTCTGTGAGAGAGTATCTGTGAGAGTGTTTGTGAGACAGTGTCTGTGAAAGAGTGTTTGTGAGAGTCTGTGTGAAAGTGTCTGTGATAGAGTTTCTGTGAGAGAGTGTCCTTGAGAGTCTGTGAGAGAGTGTCTGTGAGAATCTGTGAGAGAGTGCCTGTGAGAAAGTCTGTGAGAGAGTGTATGTGAGCATCTGTGAGAGTGTCTGTGAGAGTTTAAGAAAGTATGAGAGTCTGCGAGAGAGTGCTTGTGAGAGAGTGTCTGTGAGAGACTCTGTGAGAGAGTGTCTGTGACAGAGTGTCTGTGAGAATCTGTGATAAAATGTCTGTGGGAGTCTGTGAGAGAGTAACTGTGAGAGTCTGTGAGAGAGTCTGTGAGAGTCTGAGAGAGAGTGTCTGCGAGAGAGTGTCTGAGAGTCTGTGAGAGAGTCTGTGAGAGAGTGTCTGTGAAAGCATGTCTGTGAGAGTGTATCTGTGAGAGAGTGTCCATGAGAGTCTGTGAGTGAGTGTCTGTGAGAGAGTGCCTGTGAGAGTCTGTGAGAGATTGTGAGAGAGTATCTGTGAGAGCATGTCGGTGAGAGTGTATCTGTGAGAGAGTGTCTGTGAGAGTCTGTCTGTGAGAGTCTGTAAGAGAGTGTCTGTGTGAGTCTGTGAGAGTGTCTGTGAGAGTTTGTGAGAGTGTCTGTGAGAGAGTGTGAGAGAGTATCTGTGAGCGAGTGTGAGAGAGTGTCTGTGAGCATCTGTGAGAGAGTGTCTGAGAGTCTGTGAGAGTCTGTGAGAGTGTCTGTGATAGAGTGTCTGTGAGAATCTGAGAGAGAGTGTCTGTGAGTATCTGTAAGAGTGTGAGAGTCTGTGAGAGAGTGTGAGAGTCTGTGAGAGAGTGTATGTGATAGTGTTTATGAGAATCTGTTAGAGAGTGTCTGTGAGTGCCTGTAAGAGTGTCTGTGAGAGTCTGTGAGAGTGTCTGTGAGAGTCTATGAGAGAGTCTGTGAGAGTCTGTAAGAGAGTGTGAGAGTCTGCGAGAGAGTGCTTGTGAGTGTCTGTGAGAGAGTGTCTGTGAGAGTGTCTGTGAGAGAGTATCTATGAGAGTGTCTGTGAGAGTCTGTGAGAGAGTATCTGTGAGAGAGTGTCTGTGAGAGAGTGTCTGTGAGAGAGTATCTGTGAGAGTGTTTGTGAGACAGTGTCTGTGAAAGAGTGTTTGTGAGAGTCTGTGTGAAAGTGTCTGTGATAGAGTTTCTGTGAGAGAGTGTCCTTGAGAGTCTGTGAGAGAGTGTCTGTGAGAATCTTTGAGAGAGTGCCTGTGAGAAAGTCTGTGAGAGAGTGTATGTTAGCATCTGTGAGAGTGTCTTTGAGAGTTTAAGAGAGTATGAGAGTCTGCGAGAGAGTGCTTGTGACAGAGTGTCTGTGAGAGACTCTGTGAGAGAGTGTCTGTGATAGAGTGTCTGTGAGAATCTGTGATAAAATGTCTGTGGGAGTCTGCGAGAGAGTGTCTGAGAGTCTGTGAGAGAGTCTGTGAGAGAGTGTCTGTGAAAGCATGTCTGTGAGAGTGTATCTGTGAGAGAGTGTCCATGAGAGTCTGTGATTGAGTGTCTGTGAGAGAGTGCCTGTGAGAGTCTGTGAGAGATTGTGAGAGAGTATCTGTGAGAGCATGTCGGTGAGAGTGTATCTGTGAGAGAGTGTCTGTGAGAGTCTGTCTGTGAGAGTCTGTAAGAGAGTGTCTGTGTGAGTCTGTGAGAGTGTCTGTGAGAGTTTGTGAGAGTGTCTGTGAGAGAGTGTGAGAGAGTATCTGTGAGCGAGTGTGAGAGAGTGTCTGTGAGCATCTGTGAGAGAGTGTCTGAGAGTCTGTGAGAGAGTGTCTATGAGAGTCTGTGAGAGTGTCTGTGAGAGTGTCTGTGATAGAGTGTCTGTGAGAATCTGAGAGAGAGTGTCTGTGAGTATCTGTAAGAGTGTGAGAGTCTGTGAGAGAGTGTGAGAGTCTGTGAGAGAGTGTATGTGATAGTGTTTATGAGAATATGTTAGAGAGTGTCTGTGAGTGCCTGTAAGAGTGTCTGTGAGAGTCTGTGAGAGAGTGTGAGAGTCTGCGAGAGAGTGCTTGTGAGTGTCTGTGAGAGAGTGTCTGTGAGAGTGTCTGTGAGAGAGTATCTGTGAGAGTGTCTGTGAGAGTCTGTGAGAGAGTATCTGTGAGAGAGTGTCTGTGAGAGAGTGTCTGTGAGAGAGTATCTGTGAGAGTGTTTGTGAGACAGTGTCTGTGAAAGAGTGTTTGTGAGAGTCTGTGTGAAAGTGTCTGTGATAGAGTTTCTGTGAGAGAGTGTCCTTGAGAGTCTGTGAGAGAGTGTCTGTGAGAATCTGTGAGAGAGTGCCTGTGAGAAAGTCTGTGAGAGAGGGTATGTGAGCATCTGTCTGTGAGTGAGTGTCTGTGAGAGAGTGCCTGTGAGAGTCTGTGAGAGATTGTGAGAGAGTATCTGTGAGAGCATGTCAGTGAGAGTGTATCTGTGAGAGAGTGTCTGTGAGAGTCTGTCTGTGAGAGTCTGTAAGAGAGTGTCTGTGTGAGTCTGTGAGAGTGTCTGTGAGAGTTTGTGAGAGTGTCTGTGAGAGAGTGTGAGAGAGTATCTGTGAGCGAGTGTGAGAGAGTGTCTGTGAGCATCTGTGAGAGAGTGTCTGAGAGTCTGTGAGAGAGTGTCTAAGAGAGTCTGTGAGAGTGTCTGTGAGAGTGTCTGTGATAGAGTGTCTGTGAGAATCAGAGAGAGAGTGTCTGTGAGTATCTGTAAGAGTGTGAGAGTCTGTGAGAGAGTGTGAGAGTCTGTGAGAGAGTGTATGTGATAGTGTTTATGAGAATCTGTTAGAGAGTGTCTGTGAGTGCCTGTAAGAGTGTCTGTGAGAGTCTGTGAGAGAGTGTGAGAGTCTGCGAGAGAGTGCTTGTGAGTGTCTGTGAGAGAGTGTCTGTGAGAGTGTCTGTGAGAGAGTATCTGTGAGAGTTTCTTTGAGAGTCTGTGAGAGAGTATCTGTGAGAGAGTGCCTGTGAGAGTCTGTGAGAGTGTCTGTGAGAGTCTATGAGAGAGTCAGTGAGAGTCTGTAAGAGAGTGTGAGAGTGTGCTAGAGAGTGCTTGTGAGTGTCTGTGAGTGTCTGTGAGAGAGTGTCTGTGAGAGTGTCTGTGAGAGAGTATCTGTGAGAGTATCTGTGAGAGAGTGTCTGTGAGAGAGTGTCTGTGAGAGAGTATCTGTGAGAGTGTTTGTGAGAGAGTTTCTGTGAGAGTGTCTATGAGAGTCTGTAAGAGAGTGTCTCTGAGAGAGAGCCTGTGAGAGAGTGAGAGTCTAAGATAGAGTGTCTGTGAGAGTCTGAGAGAGTGTCTGTGAGAGTCTGAGAGAGTATGTGAGAGAGTGTCTATGAGAGTCTGTGAGAGAGTGTGAGAGTCTGTGAGAGAGTGTATGTGATAGTGTTTGTGAGAATCTGTTAGAGAGTGTCTGTGTGTGCCTGTAAAAGTGTCTGTGAGAGTCTGTGAGAGAGTGTCTGTGAGAGAGTATCTGCAAGTCTGTGAGAGAGTGTCTGTTATTCTGTGAAAGAGTGTCTGTGAGAGTGTCTGTGAGAGAGTGTCTGTGAGAGAGTGTCTGTGAAAGTGTATGTGAGAGTCTGTGAAAGTGTAGGTGAGAGGCTGTGAGAGTCAGTGAGAGAGTGTCTGTGAGTCAGAGAGAGTGTCTGTGAATTTCTGTGAGAGAGTGTCTGTGAGAGTGTCTGTGAGAGTCTGTGAGAGAATGTCTGTGAGAGAGTCTGTGAGAGAGTGTCTGTGAGAGAGTGTCCGTGAGAGTCTGTGAGAGTCTGTGAGAGTGTCTGTGAGAGTCTATGAGAGAGTCTGTGAGAGTCTGTAAGAGAGTGTGAGAGTCTGCGAGAGAGTGCTTGTGAGTGTCTGTGAGAGAGTGTCTGTGAGAGTGTCTGTGAGAGAGTATCTGTGAGAGTGTAAATGTAAATGTAAATGTACAGGAATTTATATAGCGCAAAATCACCAAGCGGTCTCTAAGCGCTTGCTTAGGGAACCCGTCCTGGTATTCCCCTGTGAGATAACCCGGCAGGGCATCCGCAAGGTGAAAGCCAGGCATCCCGCCGCGAGGGGCCGTTGTGGAGATTAAGCAAGCTATTGCCCAGAGTCACAGAGTGTGAACCCATGAATTGAGTATGCACTGGAGCGAGAATTATCGAGTCCATGAACATTTTATGGACTCAAGACCCAGCCGAGGTGGGAATTGAACCCTGCTCCCGGGCTGACCTCTGCTTCCAGGTCTGCCTCCTCTAACCAGTGAGCCACACTTCTCCAGTGTCTGTGAGAGTCTGTGAGAGAGTATCTGTGAGAGAGTGTCTGTGAGAGAGTGTCTGTGAGAGAGTATCTGTGAGAGTGTTTGTGAGACAGTGTCTGTGAAAGAGTGTTTGTGAGAGTCTGTGTGAAAGTGTCTGTGATAGAGTTTCTGTGAGAGAGTGTCCTTGAGAGTCTGTGAGAGAGTGTCTGTGAGAATCTGTGAGAGAGTGCCTGTGAGAAAGTCTGTGAGAGAGTGTATGTGAGCATCTGTGAGAGTGTCTGTGAGAGTTTAAGAGTATGAGAGTCTGCGAGAGAGTGCTTGTGAGAGAGTGTCTGTGAGAGACTCTGTGAGAGAGTGTCTGTGATAGAGTGTCTGTGAGAATCTGTGATAAAATGTCTGTGGGAGTCTGCGAGAGAGTGTCTGAGAGTCTGTGAGAGAGTCTGTGAGAGAGTGTCTGTGAAAGCATGTCTGTGAGAGTGTATCTGTGAGAGAGTGTCCATGAGAGTCTGTGAGTGAGTGTCTGTGAGAGAGTGCCTGTGAGAGTCTGTGAGAGATTGTGAGAGAGTATCTGTGAGAGCATGTCGGTGAGAGTGTATCTGTGAGAGAGTGTCTGTGAGAGTCTGTCTGTGAGAGTCTGTAAGAGAGTGTCTGTGTGAGTCTGTGAGAGTGTCTGTGAGAGTTTGTGAGAGTGTCTGTGAGAGAGTGTGAGAGAGTATCTGTGAGCGAGTGTGAGAGAGTGTCTGTGAGCATCTGTGAGAGAGTGTCTGAGAGTCTGTGAGAGAGTGTCTATAAGAGTCTGTGAGAGTGTCTGTGAGAGTGTCTGTGATAGAGTGTCTGTGAGAATCTGAGAGAGAGTGTCTGTGAGTATCTGTAAGAGTGTGAGAGTCTGTGAGAGAGTGTGAGAGTCTGTGAGAGAGTGTATGTGATAGTGTTTATGAGAATCTGTTTGAGAGTGTCTGTGAGTGCCTGTAAGAGTGTCTGTGAGAGTCTGTGAGAGAGTGTGAGAGTCTGCGAGAGAGTGCTTGTGAGTGTCTGTGAGAGAGTGTCTGTGAGAGTGTCTGTGAGTGAGTATCTGTGAGAGTGTCTGTGAGAGTCTGTGAGAGAGTATCTGTGAGAGAGTTTCTGTGAGAGAGTGTCTGTGAGAGAGTATCTGTGAGAGTGTTTGTGAGACAGTGTCTGTGAAAGAGTGTTTGTGAGAGTCTGTGTGAAAGTGTCTGTGATAGAGTTTCTGTGAGAGAATGTCCTTGAGAGTCTGTGAGAGAGTGTCTGTGAGAATCTGTGAGAGAGTGCCTATGAGAAAGTCTGTGAGAGAGTGTATGTGAGCATCTGTGAGAGTGTCTGTGAGAGTTTAAGAGAGTATGAGAGTCTGCAAGAGAGTGCTTGTGAGAGAGTGTCTGTGAGAGACTCTGTGAGAGAGTGTCTGTGACAGAGTGTCTGTGAGAATCTGTGATAAAATGTCTGTGGGAGTCTGTGAGAGAGTAACTGTGAGAGTCTGTGAGAGAGTCTGTGAGAGTCTGAGAGAGAGTGTCTGCGAGAGAGTGTCTGAGAGTGTGAGAGAGTCTGTGAGAGAGTGTCTGTGAAAGCATGTCTGTGAGAGTGTATCTGTGAGAGAGTGTCCATGAGAGTCTGTGAGTGAGTGTCTGTGAGAGAGTGCCTGTGAGAGTCTGTGAGAGATTGTGAGAGAGTATCTGTGAGAGCATGTCGGTGAGAGTGTATCTGTGAGAGAGTGTCTGTGAGAGTCTGTCTGTGAGAGTGTGTAAGAGAGTGTCTGTGTGAGACTGTGAGAGTGTCTGTGAGAGTTTGTGAGAGTGTCTGTGAGAGAGTGTGAGAGAGTATCTGTGAGCGAGTGTGAGAGAGTGTCTGTGAGCATCTGTGAGAGAGTGTCTGAGAGTCTGTGAGAGAGTGTCTATGAGAGTCTGTGAGAGTCTCTATGAGAGTGTCTGTGATAGAGTGTCTGTGAGAATCTGAGAGAGAGTGTCTGTGAGTATCTGTAAGAGTGTGAGAGTCTGTGAGAGAGTGTGAGAGTCTATGAGAGAGTGTATGTGATAGTGTTTATGAGAATCTGTTAGAGAGTGTCTGTGAGTGCCTGTAAGAGTGTCTGTGAGAGTCTGTGAGAGAGTGTGAGAGTCTGCGAGAGAGTGCTTGTGAGTGTCTGTGAGAGAGTGTCTGTGAGAGTGTCTGTGAGAGAGTATCTGTGAGAGTGTCTGTGAGAGTCTGTGAGAGAGTATCTGTGAGAGAGTGTCTGTGAGAGAGTGTCTGTGAGAGAGTATCTGTGAGAGTGTTTGTGAGACAGTGTCTGTGAAAGAGTGTTTGTGAGAGTCTGTGTGAAAGTGTCTGTGATAGAGTTTCTGTGAGAGAGTGTCCTTGAGAGTCTGTGAGAGAGTGTCTGTGAGAATCTTTGAGAGAGTGCCTGTGATAAAGTCTGTGAGAGAGTGTATGTGAGCATCTGTGAGAGTGTCTGTGAGAGTTTAAGAGAGTATGAGAGTCTGCGAGAGAGTGCTTGTGAGAGAGTGTCTGTGAGAGACTCTGTGAGAGAGTGTCTGTGAAAGAGTGTCTGTGAGAATCTGTGATAAAATGTCTGTGGGAGTCTGTGAGAGAGTAACTGTGAGAGTCTGTGAGAGAGTCTGTGAGAGTCTGAGAGAGAGTGTCTGCGAGAGAGTGTCTGAGAGTCTGTGAGAGAGTCTGTGAGAGAGTGTCTGTGAAAGCATGTCTGTGAGAGTGTATCTGTGAGAGAGTGTCAATTAGAGTCTGTGAGTGAGTGTCTGTGAGAGAGTGCCTGTGAGAGTCTGTGAGAGATTGTGAGAGAGTATCTGTGAGAGCATGTCAGTGAGAGTGTATCTGTGAGAGAGTGTCTGTGAGAGTCTGTCTGTGAGAGTCTGTAAGAGAGTGTCTGTGTGAGTCTGTGAGAGTGTCTGTGAGAGTTTGTGAGAGTGTCTGTGAGAGAGTGTGAGAGAGTATCTGTGAGCGAGTGTGAGAGAGTGTCTGTGAGCATCTGTGAGAGAGCGTCTGAGAGTCTGTGAGAGTGTCTGTGAGAGTGTCTGTGATAGAGTGTCTGTGAGAATCTGAGAGAGAGTGTCTGTGAGTATCTGTAAGAGTGTGAGAGTCTGTGAGAGAGTGTGAGAGTCTGTGAGAGAGTGTATGTGATAGTGTTTATGAGAATCTGTTAGAGAGTGTCTGTGAGTGCCTGTAAGAGTGTCTGTGAGAGTCTGTGAGAGAGTGTCTGTGAGAGAGTATCTGCGAGTCTGTGAGAGAGTGTTTGTTATTCTGTGAGAGAGTGTCTGTGAGAGTGTCTGTGAGAGAGTGTCTGTGAGAGTGTATGTGAGAGTCTATAAAAGTGTATGTGAGAGGCTGTGAGAGAGTGTCTGTGAGAGAGTATCTGTGAGAGAGTGTCTGTGAGAGAGTATCTGTGAGAGTGTTTGTGAGACAGTGTCTGTGAAAGAGTGTTTGTGAGAGTCTGTGTGAAAGTGTCTGTGATAGAGTTTCTGTGAGAGAGTGTCCTTGAGAGTCTGTGAGAGAGTGTCTGTGAGAATCTGTGAGAGAGTGCCTGTGAGAAAGTCTGTGAGAGAGTGTATGTGAGCATCTGTGAGAGTGTCTGTGAGAGTTTAAGAGAGTATGAGAGTCTGCGAGAGAGTGCTTGTGAGAGAGTGTCTGTGAGAGACTCTGTGAGAGAGTGTCTGTGAGAATCTGTGATAAAATGTCTGTGGGAGTCTGTGAGAGAGTAACTGTGAGAGTCTGTGTGAGAGTCTGTGAGAGTCTGAGAGAGAGTGTCTGCGAGAGAGTGTCTGAGAGTCTGTGAGAGAGTCTGTGAGAGAGTGTCTGTGAAAGCATGTCTGTGAGAGTGTATCTGTGAGAGAGTGTCCATGAGAGTCTGTGAGTGAGTGTCTGTGAGAGAGTGCCTGTGAGAGTCTGTGAGAGATTGTGAGAGAGTATCTGTGAGAGCATGTCGGTGAGAGTGTATCTGTGAGAGAGTGTCTGTGAGAGTCTGTCTGTGAGAGTCTGTAAGAGAGTGTCTGTGTGAGTCTGTGAGAGTGTCTGTGAGAGTTTGTGAGAGTGTCTCTGAGAGAGTGTGAGAGAGTATCTGTGAGCGAGTGTGAGAGAGTGTCTGTGAGCATCTGTGAGAGAGTGTCTGAGAGTCTGTGAGAGAGTGTCTATGAGAGTCTGTGAGAGTGTCTATGAGAGTGTCTGTGATAGAGTGTCTGTGAGAATCTGAGAGAGAGTGTCTGTGAGTATATGTAAGAGTGTGAGAGTCTGTGAGAGAGTGTGAGAGTCTGTGAGAGAGTGTATGTGATAGTGTTTATGAGAATCTGTTAGAGAGTGTCTGTGAGTGCCTGTAAGAGTGTCTGTGAGAGTCTGTGAGAGAGTGTCTGTGAGAGAGTATCTGCGAGTCTGTGAGAGAGTCTTTATTATTCTGTGAGAGAGTGTCTGTGAGAGAGTCTGTGAGAGTCTGTGAGAGAGTATCTGTGAGAGAGTGTCTGTGAGAGAGTGTCTGTGAGAGAGTATCTGTGAGAGTGTTTGTGAGACAGTGTCTGTGAAAGAGTGTTTGTGAGAGTCTGTGTGAAAGTGTCTGTGATAGAGTTTCTGTGAGAGAGTGTCCTTGAGAGTCTGTGAGAGAGTGTCTGTGAGAATCTTTGAGAGAGTGCCTGTGAGAAAGTCTGTGAGAAAATGTATGTGAGCATCTGTGAGAGTGTCTGTGAGAGTTTAAGAGAGTATGAGAGTCTGCGAGAGAGTGCTTGTGAGAGAGTGTCTGTGAGAGACTCTGTGAGAGAGTGTCTGTGAAAGAGTGTCTGTGAGAATCTGTGATCAAATGTCTGTGGGAGTCTGTGAGAGAGTAACTGTGAGAGTCTGTGAGAGAGTCTGTGAGAGTCTGAGAGAGAGTGTCTGCGAGAGAGTGTCTGAGAGTCTGTGAGAGAGTCTGTGAGAGAGTGTCTGTGAATGCATGTCTGTGAGAGTGTATCTGTGAGAGAGTGTCCATGAGAGTCTGTGAGTGAGTGTCTGTGAGAGAGTGCCTGTGAGAGTCTGTGAGAGATTGTGAGAGAGTATCTGTGAGAGCATGTCGGTGAGAGTGTATCTGTGAGAGAGTGTCTGTGAGAGTCTGTCTGTGAGAGTCTGTAAGAGAGTGTCTGTGTGAGTCTGTGAGAGTGTCTGTGAGAGTTTGTGAGAGTGTCTGTGAGAGAGTGTGAGAGAGTATCTGTGAGCGAGTGTGAGAGAGTGTCTGTGAGCATCTGTGAGAGAGTGTCTGAGAGTCTGTGAGAGTGTCTGTGAGAGTGTCTGTGATAGAGTGTCTGTGAGAATCTGAGAGAGAGTGTCTGTGAGTATCTGTAAGAGTGTGAGAGTCTGTGAGAGAGTGTGAGAGTCTGTGAGAGAGTGTATGTGATAGTGTTTATGAGAATCTGTTAGAGAGTGTCTGTGAGTGCCTGTAAGAGTGTCTGTGAGAGTCTGTGAGAGAGTGTGAGAGTCTGCGAGAGAGTGCTTGTGAGTGTCTGTGAGAGAGTGTCCGTGAGAGTGTCTGTGAAAGAGTATCTGTGAGAGTGTCTGTGAGAGTCTGTGAGAGAGTATCTGTGAGAGAGTGTCTGTGAGAGAGTGTCTGTGAGAGAGTATCTGTGAGAGTGTTTGTGAGACAGTGTCTGTGAAAGAGTGTTTGTGAGAGTCTGTGTGAAAGTGTCTGTGATAGAGTTTCTGTGAGAGAGTGTCCTTGAGAGTCTGTGAGAGAGTGTCTGTGAGAACCTTTGAGAGAGTGCCTGTGAGAAAGTCTGTGAGAGAGTGTATGTGAGCATCTGTGAGAGTGTCTGTGAGAGTTTAAGAGAGTATGAGAGTCTGCGAGAGAGTGTTTGTGAGAGTCTGTGTGAAAGTGTCTGTGATAGAGTTTCTGTGAGAGAGTGTCCTTGAGAGTCTGTGAGAGAGTGTCTGTGAGAATCTTTGAGAGAGTGCCTGTGAGAAAGTCTGTGAGAAAATGTATGTGAGCATCTGTGAGAGTGTCTGTGAGAGTTTAAGAGAGTATGAGAGTCTGCGAGAGAGTGCTTGTGAGAGAGTGTCTGTGAGAGACTCTGTGAGAGAGTGTCTGTGAAAGAGTGTCTGTGAGAATCTGTGATCAAATGTCTGTGGGAGTCTGTGAGAGAGTAACTGTGAGAGTCTGTGAGAGAGTGTCTGTGAGAGAGTATCTGTGAGAGTGTTTGTGAGACAGTGTCTGTGAAAGAGTGTTTGTGAGAGTCTGTGTGAAAGTGTCTGTGATAGAGTTTCTGTGAGAGAGTGTCCTTGAGAGTCTGTGAGAGAGTGTCTGTGAGAATCTTTGAGAGAGTGCCTGTGAGAAAGTCTGTGAGAAAATGTATGTGAGCATCTGTGAGAGTGTCTGTGAGAGTTTAAGAGAGTATGAGAGTCTGCGAGAGAGTGCTTGTGAGAGAGTGTCTGTGAGAGACTCTGTGAGAGAGTGTCTGTGAAAGAGTGTCTGTGAGAATCTGTGATCAAATGTCTGTGGGAGTCTGTGAGAGAGTAACTGTGAGAGTCTGTGAGAGAGTCTGTGAGAGTCTGAGAGAGAGTGTCTGCGAGAGAGTGTCTGAGAGTCTGTGAGAGAGTCTGTGAGAGAGTGTCTGTGAATGCATGTCTGTGAGAGTGTATCTGTGAGAGAGTGTCCATGAGAGTCTGTGAGTGAGTGTCTGTGAGAGAGTGCCTGTGAGAGTCTGTGAGAGATTGTGAGAGAGTATCTGTGAGAGCATGTCGGTGAGAGTGTATCTGTGAGAGAGTGTCTGTGAGAGTCTGTCTGTGAGAGTCTGTAAGAGAGTGTCTGTGTGAGTCTGTGAGAGTGTCTGTGAGAGTTTGTGAGAGTGTCTGTGAGAGAGTGTGAGAGAGTATCTGTGAGCGAGTGTGAGAGAGTGTCTGTGAGCATCTGTGAGAGAGTGTCTGAGAGTCTGTGAGAGTGTCTGTGAGAGTGTCTGTGATAGAGTGTCTGTGAGAATCTGAGAGAGAGTGTCTGTGAGTATCTGTAAGAGTGTGAGAGTCTGTGAGAGAGTGTGAGAGTCTGTGAGAGAGTGTATGTGATAGTGTTTATGAGAATCTGTTAGAGAGTGTCTGTGAGTGCCTGTAAGAGTGTCTGTGAGAGTCTGTGAGAGAGTGTGAGAGTCTGCGAGAGAGTGCTTGTGAGTGTCTGTGAGAGAGTGTCCGTGAGAGTGTCTGTGAAAGAGTATCTGTGAGAGTGTCTGTGAGAGTCTGTGAGAGAGTATCTGTGAGAGAGTGTCTGTGAGAGAGTGTCTGTGAGAGAGTATCTGTGAGAGTGTTTGTGAGACAGTGTCTGTGAAAGAGTGTTTGTGAGAGTCTGTGTGAAAGTGTCTGTGATAGAGTTTCTGTGAGAGAGTGTCCTTGAGAGTCTGTGAGAGAGTGTCTGTGAGAACCTTTGAGAGAGTGCCTGTGAGAAAGTCTGTGAGAGAGTGTATGTGAGCATCTGTGAGAGTGTCTGTGAGAGTTTAAGAGAGTATGAGAGTCTGCGAGAGAGTGCTTGTGAGAGAGTGTCTGTGAGAGACTCTGTGAGAGAGTGTCTATGAAAGAGTGTCTGTGAGAATCTGTGATCAAATGTCTGTGGGAGTCTGTGAGAGAGTAACTGTGAGAGTCTGTGAGAGAGTCTGTGAGAGTCTGAGAGAGAGTCTCTGCGAGAGAGTGTCTGAGAGTCTGTGAGAGAGTCTGTGAGAGAGTGTCTGTGAAAGCATGTCTGTGAGAGTGTATCTTTAAGAGAGTGTCCATGAGAGTCTGTGAGTGAGTGTCTGTGAGAGAGTGCCTGTGAGAGTCTGTGAGAGATTGTGAGAGAGTATCTGTGAGAGCATGTCAGTGAGAGTGTATCTGTGAGAGAGTGTCTGTGAGAGTCTCTCTGTGAGAGTCTGTAAGAGAGTGTCTGTGTGAGTCTGTGAGAGTGTCTCTGAGAGTTTGTGAGAGTGTCTGTGAGAGAGTGTGAGAGAGTATCTGTGAGCGAGTGTGAGAGAGTGTCTGTGAGCAACTGTGAGAGAGTGTCTGAGAGTCTGTGAGAGTGTCTGTGAGAGTGTCTGTGATAGAGTGTCTGTGAGAATCTGAGAGAGAGTGTCTGTGAGTATCTGTAAGAGTGTGAGAGTCTGTGAGAGAGTGTGAGAGTCTGTGAGAGAGTGTATGCGATAGTGTTTATGAGAATCTGTTAGAGAGTGTCTGTGAGTGCCTGTAAGAGTGTCTGTGAGAGTCTGTGAGAGAGTGTCTGTGAGAGAGTATCTGCAAGTCTGTGAGAGAGTGTTTGGTATTCTGTGAGAGAGTGTCTGTGAGAGTGTCTGTGAGAGAATGTCTGTGAGAGTGTATGTGAGAGTCTATGAACGTGTATGTGAGAGGTTGTGAGAGAGTGTCTGTGAGAGAGTATCTGTGAGAGAGTGTCTGTGAGAGAGTATCTGTGAGAGTGTTTGTGAGACAGTGTCTGTGAAAGAGTGTTTGTGAGAGTCTGTGTGAAAGTGTCTGTGATAGAGTTTCTGTGAGAGAGTGTCCTTGAGAGTCTGTGAGAGAGTGTCTGTGAGAATCTGTGAGAGAGTGCCTGTGAGAAAGTCTGTGAGAGAGTGTATGTGAGCATCTGTGAGAGTGTCTGTGAGAGTTTAAGAAAGTATGAGAGTCTGCGAGAGAGTGCTTGTGAGAGAGTGTCTGTGAGAGACTCTGTGAGAGAGTGTCTGTGACAGAGTGTCTGTGAGAATCTGTGATAAAATGTCTGTGGGAGTCTGTGAGAGAGTAACTGTGAGAGTCTGTGAGAGAGTCTGTGAGAGTCTGAGAGAGAGTGTCTGCGAGAGAGTGTCTGAGAGTCTGTGAGAGAGTCTTTATTATTCTGTGAGAGAGTGTCTGTGAGAGAGTCTGTGAGAGTCTGTGAGAGAGTATCTGTGAGAGAGTGTCTGTGAGAGAGTGTCTGTGAGAGAGTATCTGTGAGAGTGTTTGTGAGACAGTGTCTGTGAAAGAGTGTTTGTGAGAGTCTGTGTGAAAGTGTCTGTGATAGAGTTTCTGTGAGAGAGTGTCCTTGAGAGTCTGTGAGAGAGTGTCTGTGAGAATCTTTGAGAGAGTGCCTGTGAGAAAGTCTGTGAGAAAATGTATGTGAGCATCTGTGAGAGTGTCTGTGAGAGTTTAAGAGAGTATGAGAGTCTGCGAGAGAGTGCTTGTGAGAGAGTGTCTGTGAGAGACTCTGTGAGAGAGTGTCTGTGAAAGAGTGTCTGTGAGAATCTGTGATAAAATGTCTGTGGGAGTCTGTGAGAGAGTAACTGTGAGAGTCTGTGAGAGAGTCTGTGAGAGTCTGAGAGAGAGTGTCTGCGAGAGAGTGTCTGAGAGTCTGTGAGAGAGTCTGTGAGAGAGTGTCTGTGAAAGCATGTCTGTGAGAGTGTATCTGTGAGAGAGTGTCCATGAGAGTCTGTGAGTGAGTGTCTGTGAGAGAGTGCCTGTGAGAGTCTGTGAGAGATTGTGAGAGAGTATCTGTGAGAGCATGTCGGTGAGAGTGTATCTGTGAGAGAGTGTCTGTGAGAGTCTGTAAGAGAGTGTCTGTGTGAGCCTGTGAGAGTGTCTGTGAGAGTTTGTGAGAGTGTCTGTGAGAGAGTGTGAGAGAGTATCTGTGAGCGAGTGTGAGAGAGTGTCTGTGAGCATCTGTGAGAGAGTGTCTGAGAGTCTGTGAGAGTGTCTGTGAGAGTGTCTGTGATAGAGTGTCTGTGAGAATCTGAGAGAGAGTGTCTGTGAGTATCTGTAAGAGTGTGAGAGTCTGTGAGAGAGTGTGAGAGTCTGTGAGAGAGTGTATGTGATAGTGTTTATGAGAATCTGTTAGAGAGTGTCTGTGAGTGCCTGTAAGAGTGTCTGTGAGAGTCTGTGAGAGAGTGTGAGAGTCTGCGAGAGAGTGCTTGTGAGTGTCTGTGAGAGAGTGTCCGTGAGAGTGTCTGTGAAAGAGTATCTGTGAGAGTGTCTGTGAGAGTCTGTGAGAGAGTATCTGTGAGAGAGTGTCTGTGAGAGAGTGTCTGTGAGAGAGTATCTGTGAGAGTGTTTGTGAGACAGTGTCTGTGAAAGAGTGTTTGTGAGAGTCTGTGTGAAAGTGTCTGTGATAGAGTTTCTGTGAGAGAGTGTCCTTGAGAGTCTGTGAGAGAGTGTCTGTGAGAACCTTTGAGAGAGTGCCTGTGAGAAAGTCTGTGAGAGAGTGTATGTGAGCATCTGTGAGAGTGTCTGTGAGAGTTTAAGAGAGTATGAGAGTCTGCGAGAGAGTGCTTGTGAGAGAGTGTCTGTGAGAGACTCTGTGAGAGAGTGTCTGTGAAAGAGTGTCTGTGAGAATCTGTGATCAAATGTCTGTGGGAGTCTGTGAGAGAGTAACTGTGAGAGTCTGTGAGGGAGTCTGTGAGAGTCTGAGAGAGAGTGTCTGCGAGAGAGTGTCTGAGAGTCTGTGAGAGAGTCTGTGAGAGAGTGTCTGTGAAAGCATGTCTGTGAGAGTGCATCTTTAAGAGAGTGTCCATGAGAGTCTGTGAGTGAGTGTCTGTGAGAGAGTGCCTGTGAGAGTCTGTGAGAGATTGTGAGAGAGTATCTGTGAGAGCATGTCAGTGAGAGTGTATCTGTGAGAGAGTGTCTGTGAGAGTCTCTCTGTGAGAGTCTGTAAGAGAGTGTCTGTGTGAGTCTGTGAGAGTGTCTCTGAGAGTTTGTGAGAGTGTCTGTGAGAGAGTGTGAGAGAGTATCTGTGAGCGAGTGTGAGAGAGTGTCTGTGAGCAACTGTGAGAGAGTGTCTGAGAGTCTGTGAGAGTGTCTGTGAGAGTGTCTGTGATAGAGTGTCTGTGAGAATCTGAGAGAGAGTGTCTGTGAGTATCTGTAAGAGTGTGAGAGTCTGTGAGAGAGTGTGAGAGTCTGTGAGAGAGTGTATGTGATAGTGTTTATGAGAATCTGTTAGAGAGTGTCTGTGAGTGCCTGTAAGAGTGTCTGTGAGAGTCTGTGAGAGAGTGTCTGTGAGAGAGTATCTGCAAGTCTGTGAGAGAGTGTTTGGTATTCTGTGAGAGAGTGTCTGTGAGAGTGTCTGTGAGAGAATGTCTGTGAGAGTGTATGTGAGAGTCTATGAACGTGTATGTGAGAGGTTGTGAGAGAGTGTCTGTGAGAGAGTATCTGTGAGAGAGTGTCTGTGAGAGAGTATCTGTGAGAGTGTTTGTGAGACAGTGTCTGTGAAAGAGTGTTTGTGAGAGTCTTTGTGAAAGTGTCTGTGATAGAGTTTCTGTGAGAGAGTGTCCTTGAGAGTCTGTGAGAGAGTGTCTGTGAGAATCTGTGAGAGAGTGCCTGTGAGAAAGTCTGTGAGAGAGTGTATGTGAGCATCTGTGAGAGTGTCTGTGAGAGTTTAAGAAAGTATGAGAGTCTGCGAGAGAGTGCTTGTGAGAGAGTGTCTGTGAGAGACTCTGTGAGAGAGTGTCTGTGACAGAGTGTCTGTGAGAATCTGTGATAAAATGTCTGTGGGAGTCTGTGAGAGAGTAACTGTGAGAGTCTGTGAGAGAGTCTGTGAGAGTCTGAGAGAGAGTGTCTGCGAGAGAGTGTCTGAGAGTCTGTGAGAGAGTCTGTGAGAGAGTGTCTGTGAAAGCATGTCTGTGAGAGTGTATCTGTGAGAGAGTGTCCATGAGAGTCAGTGAGTGAGTGTCTGTGAGAGAGTGCCTGTGAGAGTCTGTGAGAGATTGTGAGAGAGTATCTGTGAGAGCATGTCGGTGAGAGTGTATCTGTGAGAGAGTGTCTGTGAGAGTCTGTCTGTGAGAGTCTGTAAGAGAGTGTCTGTGTGAGTCTGTGAGAGTGTCTGTGAGAGTTTGTGAGAGTGTCTGTGAGAGAGTGTGAGAGAGTATCTGTGAGCGAGTGTGAGAGAGTGTCTGTGAGCATCTGTGAGAGAGTGTCTGAGAGTCTGTGAGAGTGTCTGTGAGAGTGTCTGTGATAGAGTGTCTGTGAGAATCTGAGAGAGAGTGTCTGTGAGTATCTGTAAGAGTGTGAGAGTCTGTGAGAGAGTGTGAGAGTGTGAGAGAGTGTATGTGATAGTGTTTATGAGAATCTGTTAGAGAGTGTCTGTGAGTGCCTGTAAGAGTGTCTGTGAGAGTCTGTGAGAGAGTGTCTGTGAGAGAGTATCTGCGAGTCTGTGAGAGAGTGTTTGTTATTCTGTGAGAGAGTGTCTGTGAGAGTGTCTGTGAGAGTCTGTGAGAGAGTATCTGTGAGAGAGTGTCTGTGAGAGAGTGTCTGTGAGAGAGTATCTGTGAGAGTGTTTGTGAGACAGTGTCTGTGAAAGAGTGTTTGTGAGAGTCTGTGTGAAAGTGTCTGTGATAGAGTTTCTG
The DNA here is from genome assembly GCF_964204655.1 of Triturus cristatus. Lineage (NCBI taxonomy): Eukaryota > Metazoa > Chordata > Amphibia > Caudata > Salamandridae > Triturus > Triturus cristatus. Next base: position 1,187,786,219 of record NC_140579.1, read on the forward strand.
TGAGAGAGTATCCTTGAGAGTCTGTGAGAGAGTGTCTGTGAGAATCTTTGAGAGAGTGCCTGTGAGAAAGTCTGTGAGAAAGTGTATGTGAGCATCTGTGAGAGTGTCTGTGAGAGTTTAAGAGAGTATGAGAGTCTGCGAGAGAGTGCTTGTGAGAGAGTGTCTGTGAGAGACTCTGTGAGAGAGTGTCTGTGAAAGAGTGTCTGTGAGAATCTGTGATAAAATGTCTGTGGGAGTCTGTGAGAGAGTAACTGTGAGAGTCTGTGAGAGAGTCTGTGAGAGTCTGAGAGAGAGTGTCTGCGAGAGAGTGTCTGAGAGTCTGTGAGAGAGTCTGTGAGAGAGTGTCTGTGAAAGCATGTCTGTGAGAGTGTATCTGTGAGAGAGTGTCCATGAGAGTCAGTGAGTGAGTGTCTGTGAGAGAGTGCCTGTGAGAGTCTGTGAGAGATTGTGAGAGAGTATCTGTGAGAGCATGTCGGTGAGAGTGTATCTGTGAGAGAGTGTCTGTGAGAGTCTGTCTGTGAGAGTCTGTAAGAGAGTGTCTGTGTGAGTCTGTGAGAGTGTCTGTGAGAGTTTGTGAGAGTGTCTGTGAGAGAGTGTGAGAGAGTATCTGTGAGCGAGTGTGAGAGAGTGTCTGTGAGCATCTGTGAGAGAGTGTCTGAGAGTCTGTGAGAGTGTCTGTGAGAGTGTCTGTGATAGAGTGTCTGTGAGAATCTGAGAGAGAGTGTCTGTGAGTATCTGTAAGAGTGTGAGAGTCTGTGAGAGAGTGTGAGAGTGTGAGAGAGTGTATGTGATAGTGTTTATGAGAATCTGTTAGAGAGTGTCTGTGAGTGCCTGTAAGAGTGTCTGTGAGAGTCTGTGAGAGAGTGTCTGTGAGAGAGTATCTGCGAGTCTGTGAGAGAGTGTTTGTTATTCTGTGAGAGAGTGTCTGTGAGAGTGTCTGTGAGAGAGTGTCTGTGAGAGTGTATGTGAGAGTCTATGAACGTGTATGTGAGAGGTTGTGAGAGAGTGTCTGTGAGAGAGTATCTGTGAGAGAGTGTCTGTGAGAGAGTATCTGTGAGAGTGTTTGTGAGACAGTGTCTGTGAAAGAGTGTTTGTGAGAGTCTGTGTGAAAGTGTCTGTGATAGAGTTTCTGTGAGAGAGTGTCCTTGAGAGTCTGTGAGAGAGTGTCTGTGAGAATCTGTGAGAGAGTGCCTGTGAGAAAGTCAGTGAGAGAGTGTATGTGAGCATCTGTGAGAGTGTCTGTGAGAGTTTAAGAAAGTATGAGAGTCTGCGAGAGAGTGCTTGTGAGAGAGTGTCTGTGAGAGACTCTGTGAGAGAGTGTCTGTGACAGAGTGTCTGTGAGAATATGTGATAAAATGTCTGTGGGAGTCTGTGAGAGAGTAACTGTGAGAGTCTGTGAGAGAGTCTGTGAGAGTCTGAGAGAGAGTGTCTGCGAGAGAGTGTCTGAGAGTCTGTGAGAGAGTCTGTGAGAGAGTGTCTGTGAAAGCATGTCTGTGAGAGTGTATCTGTGAGAGAGTGTCCATGAGAGTCTGTGAGTGAGTGTCTGTGAGAGAGTGCCTGTGAGAGAGTGCCTGTGAGAGTCTGTGTGAGATTGTGAGAGAGTATCTGTGAGAGCATGTCGGTGAGAGTGTATCTGTGAGAGAGTGTCTGTGAGAGTCTGTCTGTGAGAGTCTGTAAGAGAGTGTCTGTGTGAGTCTGTGAGAGTGTCTGTGAGAGTTTGTGAGAGTGTCTGTGAGAGAGTGTGAGAGAGTATCTGTGAGCGAGTGTGAGAGAGTGTCTGTGAGCATCTGTGAGAGAGTGTCTGAGAGTCTGTGAGAGTGTCTGTGAGAGTGTCTGTGATAGAGTGTCTGTGAGAATCTGAGAGAGAGTGTCTGTGAGTATCTGTAAGAGTGTGAGAGTCTGTGAGAGAGTGTGAGAGTCTGTGAGAGAGTGTATGTGATAGTGTTTATGAGAATCTGTTAGAGAGTGTCTGTGAGTGCCTGTAAGAGTGTCTGTGAGAGTCTGTGAGAGAGTGTCTGTGAGAGAGTATCTGCGAGTCTGTGAGAGAGTGTTTATTATTCTGTGAGAGAGTGTCTGTGAGAGTGTCTGTGAGAGTCTGTGAGAGAGTATCTATGAGAGAGTGTCTGTGAGAGAGTGTCTGTGAGAGAGTATCTGTGAGAGTGTTTGTGAGACAGTGTCTGTGAAAGAGTGTTTGTGAGAGTCTGTGTGAAAGTGTCTGTGATAGAGTTTCTGTGAGAGAGTGTCCTTGAGAGTCTGTGAGAGAGTGTCTGTGAGAATCTTTGAGAGAGTGCCTGTGAGAAAGTCTGTGAGAGAGTGTATGTGAGCATCTGTGAGAGTGTCTGTGAGAGTTTAAGAGAGTATGAGAGTCTGCGAGAGAGTGCTTGTGAGAGAGTGTCTGTGAGAGACTCTGTGAGAGAATGTCTGTGAAAGAGTGTCTGTGAGAATCTGTGATAAAATGTCTGTGGGAGTCTGTGAGAGAGTAACTGTGAGAGTTTGTGAGAGAGTCTGTGAGAGTCTGAGAGAGAGTGTCTGCGAGAGAGTGTCTGAGAGTCTGTGAGAGAGTCTGTGAGAGAGTGTCTGTGAAAGCATGTCTGTGAGAGTGTATCTGTGAGAGAGTGTCCATGAGAGTCTGTGAGTGAGTGTCTGTGAGAGAGTGCCTGTGAGAGTCTGTGAGAGATTGTGAGAGAGTATCTGTGAGAGCATGTCGGTGAGAGTGTATCTGTGAGAGAGTGTCTGTGAGAGTCTGTCTGTGAGAGTCTGTAAGAGAGTGTCTGTGTGAGTCTGTGAGAGTGTCTGTGAGAGTTTGTGAGAGTGTCTGTGAGAGAGTGTGAGAGAGTATCTGTGAGCGAGTGTGAGAGAGTGTCTGTGAGCATCTGTGAGAGAGTGTCTGAGAGTCTGTGAGAGTGTCTGTGAGAGTGTCTGTGATAGAGTGTCTGTGAGAATCTGAGAGAGAGTGTCTGTGAGTATCTGTAAGAGGGTGAGAGTCTGTGAGAGAGTGTATGTGATAGTGTTTATGAGAATCTGTTAGAGAGTGTCTGTGAGTGCCTGTAAGAGTGTCTGTGAGAGTCTGTGAGAGAGTGTCTGTGAGAGAGTATCTGCAAGTCTGTGAGAGAGTGTTTGTTATTCTGTGAGAGAGTGTCTGTGAGAGTGTCTGTGAGAGAGTGTCTGTGAGAGTGTATGTGAGAGTCTATGAACGTGTATGTGAGAGGCTGTGAGAGAGTGTCTGTGAGAGAGTATCTGTGAGAGAGTGTCTGTGAGAGAGTATCTGTGAGAGTGTTTGTGAGACAGTGTCTGTGAAAGAGTGTTTGTGAGAGTCTGTGTGAAAGTGTCTGTGATAGAGTTTCTGTGATAGAGTGTCCTTGAGAGTCTGTGAGAGAGTGTCTGTGAGAATCTGTGAGAGAGTGCCTGTGAGAAAGTCTGTGAGAGAGTGTATGTGAGCATCTGTGAGAGTGTCTGTGAGAGTTTTAGAAAGTATGAGAGTCTGCGAGAGAGTGCTTGTGAGAGAGTGTCTGTGAGAGACTCTGTGAGAGAGTGTCTGTGACAGAGTGTCTGTGAGAATCTGTGATAAAATGTCTGTGGGAGTCTGTGAGAGAGTAACTGTGAGAGTCTGTGAGAGAGTCTGTGAGAGTCTGAGAGAGAGTGTCTGCGAGAGAGTGTCTGAGAGTCTGTGAGAGAGTCTGTGAGAGAGTGTCTGTGAAAGCATGTCTGTGAGAGTGTATCTGTGAGAGAGTGTCCATGAGAGTCTGTGAGTGAGTGTCTGTGAGAGAGTGCCTGTCAGAGTCTGTGAGAGATTGTGAGAGAGTATCTGTGAGAGCATGTCGGTGAGAGTGTATCTGTGAGAGAGTGTCTGTGAGAGTCTGTCTGTGAGAGTCTGTAAGAGAGTGTCTGTGTGAGTCTGTGAGAGTGTCTATGAGAGTTTGTGAGAGTGTCTGTGAGAGAGTGTGAGAGAGTATCTGTGAGCGAGTGTGAGAGAGTGTCTGTGAGCATCTGTGAGAGAGTGTCTGAGAGTCTGTGAGAGTCTGTGAGAGTGTCTGTGATAGAGTGTCTGTGAGAATCTGAGAGAGAGTGTCTGTGAGTATCTGTAAGAGTGTGAGAGTCTGTGAGAGAGTGTGAGAGTCTGTGAGAGAGTGTATGTGATAGTGTTTATGAGAATCTGTTAGAGAGTGTCTGTGAGTGCCTGTAAGAGTGTCTGTGAGAGTCTGTGAGAGAGTGTGAGAGTCTGCGAGAGAGTGCTAGTGAGTGTCTGTGAGAGAGTGTCTGTGAGAGTGTCTGTGAGAGAGTATCTGTGAGAGTGTCTGTGAGAGTCTGTGAGAGAGTATCTGTGAGAGAGTGTCTGTGAGAGAGTGTCTGTGAGAGAGTATCTGTGAGAGTGTTTGTGAGACAGTGTCTGTGAAAGAGTGTTTGTGAGAGTCTGTGTGAAAGTGTCTGTGATAGAGTTTCTGTGAGAGAGTGTCCTTGAGAGTCTGTGAGAGAGTGTCTGTGAGAATCTTTGAGAGAGTGCCTGTGAGAAAGTCTGTGAGAGAGTGTATGTGAGCATCTGTGAGAGTGTCTGTGAGAGTTTAAGAGAGTATGAGAGTCTGCGAGAGAGTGCTTGTGAGAGAGTGTCTGTGAGAGACTCTGTGAGAGAGTGTCTGTGAAAGAGTGTCTGTGAGAATCTGTGATAAAATGTCTGTGGGAGTCTGTGAGAGAGTAACTGTGAGAGTCTGTGAGAGAGTCTGTGAGAGTCTGAGAGAGAGTGTCTGCGAGAGAGTGTCTGAGAGTCTGTGAGAGAGTCTGTGAGAGAGTGTCTGTGAAAGCATGTCTGTGAGAGTGTATCTGTGAGAGAGTGTCCATGAGAGTCTGTGAGTGAGTGTCTGTGAGAGAGTGCCTGTGAGAGTCTGTGAGAGATTGTGAGAGAGTATCTGTGAGAGCATGTCGATGAGAGTGTATCTGTGAGAGAGCGTCTGTGAGAGTCTGTCTGTGAGAGTCTGTAAGAGAGTGTCTGTGTGAGTCTGTGAGAGTGTCTGTGAGAGTTTGTGAGAGTGTCTGTGAGAGAGTGTGAGAGAGTATCTGTGAGTGAGTGTGAGAGAGTCTCTGTGAGCATCTGTGAGAGAGTGTCTGAGAGTCTGTGAGAGTGTCTGTGAGAGTGTCTGTGATAGAGTGTCTGTGAGAATCTGAGAGAGAGTGTCTGTGAGTATCTGTAAGAGTGTGAGAGTCTGTGAGAGAGTGTGAGAGTCTGTGAGAGAGTGTATGTGATAGTGTTTATGAGAATCTGTTAGAGAGTGTCTGTGAGTGCCTGTAAGAGTGTCTGTGAGAGTCTGTGAGAGAGTGTCTGTGAGAGAGTATCTGCGAGTCTGTGAGAGAGAGTTTGTTATTCTGTGAGAGAGTGTCTGTGAGAGTGTCTGTGAGAGTCTGTGAGCGAGTATCTGTGAGAGAGTGTCTGTGAGAGAGTATCTGTGAGAGTGTTTGTGAGACAGTGTCTTTGAAAGAGTGTTTGTGAGAGTCTGTGTGAAAGTGTCTGTGATAGAGTTTCTGTGAGAGAGTGTCCTTGAGAGTCTGTGAGAGAGTGTCTGTGAAAATCTTTGAGAGAGTGCCTGTGAGAAAGTCTGTGAGAAAGTGTATGTGAGCATCTGTGAGAGTGTCTGTGAGAGTTTAAGAGAGTATGAGAGTCTGCGAGAGACTGCTTGTGAGAGAGTGTCTGTGAGAGACTCTGTGAGAGAGTGTCTGTGAAAGAGTGTCTGTGAGAATCTGTGATAAAATGTCTGTGGGAGTCTGTGAGAGAGTAACTGTGAGAGTCTGTGAGAGAGTCTGTGAGAGTCTGAGAGAGAGTGGCTGCGAGAGAGTGTCTGAGAGTCTGTGAGAGAGTCTGTGAGAGAGTGTCTGTGAAAGCATGTCTGTGAGAGTGTATCTGTGAGAGTGTCCATGAGAGTCTGTGAGTGAGTGTCTGTGAGAGAGTGCCTGTGAGAGTCTGTGAGAGATTGTGAGAGAGTATCTGTGAGAGCATGTCGGTGAGAGTGTATCTGTGAGAGAGTGTCTGTGAGAGTCTGTCTGTGAGAGTCTGTAAGAGAATGTCTGTGTGAGTCTGTGAGAGTGTCTGTGAGAGTTTGTGAGAGTGTCTGTGAGAGAGTGTGAGAGAGTATCTGTGAGCGAGTGTGAGAGAGTGTCTGTGAGCATCTGTGAGAGAGTGTCTGAGAGTCTGTGAGAGTGTCTGTGAGAGTGTCTGTGATAGAGTGTCTGTGAGAATCTGAAAGAGAGTGTCTGTGAGTATCTGTAAGAGTGTGAGAGTCTGTGAGAGAGTGTGAGAGTCTGTGAGAGAGTGTATGTGATAGTGTTTATGAGAATCTGTTAGAGAGTGTCTGTGAGTGCCTGTAAGAGTGTCTGTGAGAGTCTGTGAGAGAGTGTCTGTGAGAGAGTATCTGCGAGTCTGTGAGAGAGTGTTTGTTATTCTGTGAGAAAGTGTCTGTGAGAGTGTCTGTGAGAGAGTGTCTGTGAGAGTGTATGTGAGAGTCTATGAACGTGTATGTGAGAGGTTGTGAGAGAGTGTCTGTGAGAGAGTATCTGTGAGAGAGTGTCTGTGAGAGAGTATCTATGAGAGTGTTTGTGAGACAGTGTCTGTGAAAGAGTGTTTGTGAGAGTCTGTGTGAAAGTGTCTGTGATAGAGTTTCTGTGAGAGAGTGTCCTTGAGAGTCTGTGAGAGAGTGTCTGTGAGAATCTGTGAGAGAGTGCCTGTGAGAAAGTCTGTGAGAGAGTGTATGTGAGCATCTGTGAGAGTGTCTGTGAGAGTTTAAGAAAGTATGAGAGTCTGCGAGAGAGTGCTTGTGAGAGAGTGTCTGTGAGAGACTCTGTGAGAGAGTGTCTGTGACAGAGTGTCTGTGAGAATCTGTGATAAAATGTCTGTGGGAGTCTGTGAGAGAGTAACTGTGAGAGTCTGTGAGAGAGTCTGTGAGAGTCTGAGAGAGAGTGTCTGCGAGAGAGTGTCTGAGAGTCTGTGAGAGAGTCTGTGAGAGAGTGTCTGTGAAAGCATGTCTGTGACAGTGTATCTGTGAGAGAGTGTCCATGAGAGTCTGTGAGTGAGTGTCTGTGAGAGAGTGCCTGTGAGAGTCTGTGAGAGATTGTGAGAGAGTATCTGTGAGAGCATGTCGGTGAGAGTGTATCTGTGAGAGAGTGTCTGTGAGAGTCTGTCTGTGAGAGTCTGTAAGAGAGTGTCTGTGTGAGTCTGTGAGAGTGTCTGTGAGAGTTTGTGAGAGTGTCTGTGAGAGAGTGTGAGAGAGTATCTGTGAGCGAGTGTGAGAGAGTGTCTGTGAGCATCTGTGAGAGAGTGTCTGAGAGTCTGTGAGAGTCTGTGAGAGTGTCTGTGATAGAGTGTCTGTGAGAATCTGAGAGAGAGTGTCTGTGAGTATCTGTAAGAGTGTGAGAGTCTGTGAGAGAGTGTGAGAGTCTGTGAGAGAGTGTATGTGATAGTGTTTATGAGAATCTGTTAGAGAGTGTCTGTGAGTGCCTGTAAGAGTGTCTGTGAGAGTCTGTGAGAGAGTGTGAGAGTCTGCGAGAGAGTGCTAGTGAGTGTCTGTGAGAGAGTGTCTGTGAGAGTGTCTGTGAGAGAGTATCTGTGAAAGTGTCTGTGAGAGTCTGTGAGAGAGTATCTGTGAGAGAGTGTCTGTGAGAGAGAGTCTGTGAGAGAGTATCTGTGAGAGTGTTTGTGAGACAGTGTCTGTGAAAGAGTGTTTGTGAGAGTCTGTGTGAAAGTGTCTGTGATAGAGTTTCTGTGAGAGAGTATCCTTGAGAGTCTGTGAGAGAGTGTCAGTGAGAATCTTTGAGAGAGTGCCTGTGAGAAAGTCTGTGAGAAAGTGTATGTGAGCATCTGTGAGAGTGTCTGTGAGAGTTTAAGAGAGTATGAGAGTCTGCGAGAGAGTGCTTGTGAGAGAGTGTCTGTGAGAGACTCTGTGAGAGAGTGTCTGTGAAAGAGTGTCTGTGAGAATCTGTGATAAAATGTCTGTGGGAGTCTGTGAGAGAGTAACTGTGAGAGTCTGTGAGAGAGTCTGTGAGAGTCTGAGAGAGAGTGTCTGCGAGAGAGTGTCTGAGAGTCTGTGAGAGAGTCTGTGAGAGAGTGTCTGTGAAAGCATGTCTGTGAGAGTGTATCTGTGAGAGAGTGTCCATGAGAGTCAGTGAGTGAGTGTCTGTGAGAGAGTGCCTGTGAGAGTCTGTGAGAGATTGTGAGAGAGTATCTGTGAGAGCATGTCGGTGAGAGTGTATCTGTGAGAGAGTGTCTGTGAGAGTCTGTCTGTGAGAGTCTGTAAGAGAGTGTCTGTGTGAGTCTGTGAGAGTGTCTGTGAGAGTTTGTGAGAGTGTCTGTGAGAGAGTGTGAGAGAGTATCTGTGAGCGAGTGTGAGAGAGTGTCTGTGAGCATCTGTGAGAGAGTGTCTGAGAGTCTGTGAGAGTGTCTGTGAGAGTGTCTGTGATAGAGTGTCTGTGAGAATCTGAGAGAGAGTGTCTGTGAGTATCTGTAAGAGTGTGAGAGTCTGTGAGAGAGTGTGAGAGTGTGAGAGAGTGTATGTGATAGTGTTTATGAGAATCTGTTAGAGAGTGTCTGTGAGTGCCTGTAAGAGTGTCTGTGAGAGTCTGTGAGAGAGTGTCTGTGAGAGAGTATCTGCAAGTCTGTGAGAGAGTGTTTGTTATTCTGTGAGAGAGTGTCTGTGAGAGTGTCTGTGAGAGAGTGTCTGTGAGAGTGTATGTGAGAGTCTATGAACGTGTATGTGAGAGGTTGTGAGAGAGTGTCTGTGAGAGAGTATCTGTGAGAATCTGTGATAAAATGTCTGTGGGAGTCTGTGAGAGAGTAACTGTGAGAGTCTGTGAGAGAGTCTGTGAGAGTCTGAGAGAGAGTGTCTGCGAGAGAGTGTCTGAGAGTCTGTGAGAGAGTCTGTGAGAGAGTGTCTGTGAAAGCATGTCTGTGAGAGTGTATCTGTGAGAGAGTGTCCATGAGAGTCTGTGAGTGAGTGTCTGTGAGAGAGTGCCTGTGAGAGTCTGTGAGAGATTGTGAGAGAGTATCTGTGAGAGCATGTCGGTGAGAGTGTATCTGTGAGAGAGTGTCTGTGAGAGTCTGTCTGTGAGAGTCTGTAAGAGAGTGTCTGTGTGAGTCTGTGAGAGTGTCTGTGAGAGTTTGTGAGAGTGTCTGTGAGAGAGTGTGAGAGAGTATCTGTGAGCGAGTGTGAGAGAGTGTCTGTGAGCATCTGTGAGAGAGTGTCTGAGAGTCTGTGAGAGTCTGTGAGAGTGTCTGTGATAGAGTGTCTGTGAGAATCTGAGAGAGAGTGTCTGTGAGTATCTGTAAGAGTGTGAGAGTCTGTGAGAGAGTGTGAGAGTCTGTGAGAGAGTGTATGTGATAGTGTTTATGAGAATCTGTTAGAGAGTGTCTGTGAGTGCCTGTAAGAGTGTCTGTGAGAGTCTGTGAGAGAGTGTGAGAGTCTGCGAGAGAGTGCTAGTGAGTGTCTGTGAGAGAGTGTCTGTGAGAGTGTCTGTGAGAGAGTATCTGTGAGAGTGTCTGTGAGAGTCTGTGAGAGAGTATCTGTGAGAGAGTGTCTGTGAGAGAGTGTCTGTGAGAGAGTATCTGTGAGAGTGTTTGTGAGACAGTGTCTGTGAAAGAGTGTTTGTGATAGTCTGTGTGAAAGTGTCTGTGATAGAGTTTCTGTGAGAGAGTATCCTTGAGAGTCTGTGAGAGAGTGTCTGTGAGAATCTTTGAGAGAGTGCCTGTGAGAAAGTCTGTGAGAAAGTGTATGTGAGCATCTGTGAGAGTGTCTGTGAGAGTTTAAGAGAGTATGAGAGTCTGCGAGAGAGTGCTTGTGAGAGAGTGTCTGTGAGAGACTCTGTGAGAGAGTGTCTGTGAAAGAGTGTCTGTGAGAATCTGTGATAAAATGTCTGTGGGAGTCTGTGAGAGAGTAACTGTGAGAGTCTGTGAGAGAGTCTGTGAGAGTCTGAGAGAGAGTGTCTGCGAGAGAGTGTCTGAGAGTCTGTGAGAGAGTCTGTGAGAGAGTGTCTGTGAAAGCATGTCTGTGAGAGTGTATCTGTGAGAGAGTGTCCATGAGAGTCAGTGAGTGAGTGTCTGTGAGAGAGTGCCTGTGAGAGTCTGTGAGAGATTGTGAGAGAGTATCTGTGAGAGCATGTCGGTGAGAGTGTATCTGTGAGAGAGTGTCTGTGAGAGTCTGTCTGTGAGAGTCTGTAAGAGAGTGTCTGTGTGAGTCTGTGAGAGTGTCTGTGAGAGTTTGTGAGAGTGTCTGTGAGAGAGTGTGAGAGAGTATCTGTGAGCGAGTGTGAGAGAGTGTCTGTGAGCATCTGTGAGAGAGTGTCTGAGAGTCTGTGAGAGTGTCTGTGAGAGTGTCTGTGATAGAGTGTCTGTGAGAATCTGAGAGAGAGTGTCTGTGAGTATCTGTAAGAGTGTGAGAGTCTGTGAGAGAGTGTGAGAGTGTGAGAGAGTGTATGTGATAGTGTTTATGAGAATCTGTTAGAGAGTGTCTGTGAGTGCCTGTAAGAGTGTCTGTGAGAGTCTGTGAGAGAGTGTCTGTGAGAGAGTATCTGCGAGTCTGTGAGAGAGTGTTTGTTATTCTGTGAGAGAGTGTCTGTGAGAGTGTCTGTGAGAGAGTGTCTGTGAGAGTGTATGTGAGAGTCTATGAACGTGTATGTGAGAGGTTGTGAGAGAGTGTCTGTGAGAGAGTATCTGTGAGAGAGTGTCTGTGAGAGAGTATCTGTGAGAGTGTTTGTGAGACTGTCTGTGAAAGAGTGTGTGTGAGAGTCTGTGTGAAAGTGTCTGTGATAGAGTTTCTGTGAGAGAGTGTCCTTGAGAGTCTGTGAGAGAGTGTCTGTGAGAATCTGTGAGAGAGTGCCTGTGAGAAAGTCAGTGAGAGAGTGTATGTGAGCATCTGTGAGAGTGTCTGTGAGAGTTTAAGAAAGTATGAGAGTCTGCGAGAGAGTGCTTGTGAGAGAGTGTCTGTGAGAGACTCTGTGAGAGAGTGTCTGTGACAGAGTGTCTGGGAGAATATGTGATAAAATGTCTGTGGGAGTCTGTGAGAGAGTAACTGTGAGAGTCTGTGAGAGAGTCTGTGAGAGTCTGAGAGAGAGTGTCTGCGAGAGAGTGTCTGAGAGTCTGTGAGAGAGTCTGTGAGAGAGTGTCTGTGAAAGCATGTCTGTGAGAGTGTATCTGTGAGAGAGTGTCCATGAGAGTCTGTGAGTGAGTGTCTGTGAGAGAGTGCCTGTGAGAGAGTGCCTGTGAGAGTCTGTGTGAGATTGTGAGAGAGTATCTGTGAGAGCATGTCGGTGAGAGTGTATCTGTGAGAGAGTGTCTGTGAGAGTCTGTCTGTGAGAGTCTGTAAGAGAGTGTCTGTGTGAGTCTGTGAGAGTGTCTGTGAGAGTTTGTGAGAGTGTCTGTGAGAGAGTGTGAGAGAGTATCTGTGAGCGAGTGTGAGAGAGTGTCTGTGAGCATCTGTGAGAGAGTGTCTGAGAGTCTGTGAGAGTGTCTGTGAGAGTGTCTGTGATAGAGTGTCTGTGAGAATCTGAGAGAGAGTGTCTGTGCGTATCTGTAAGAGTGTGAGAGTCTGTGAGAGAGTGTGAGAGTCTGTGAGAGAGTGTATGTGATAGTGTTTATGAGAATCTGTTAGAGAGTGTCTGTGAGTGCCTGTAAGAGTGTCTGTGAGAGTCTGTGAGAGAGTGTCTGTGAGAGAGTATCTGCGAGTCTGTGAGAGAGTGTTTATTATTCTGTGAGAGAGTGTCTGTGAGAGTGTCTGTGAGAGTCTGTGAGAGAGTATCTATGAGAGAGTGTCTGTGAGAGAGTGTCTGTGAGAGAGTATCTGTGAGAGTGTTTGTGAGACAGTGTCTGTGAAAGAGTGTTTGTGAGAGTCTGTGTGAAAGTGTCTGTGATAGAGTTTCTGTGAGAGAGTGTCCTTGAGAGTCTGTGAGAGAGTGTCTGTGAGAATCTTTGAGAGAGTGCCTGTGAGAAAGTCTGTGAGAGAGTGTATGTGAGCATCTGTGAGAGTGTCTGTGAGAGTTTAAGAGAGTATGAGAGTCTGCGAGAGAGTGCTTGTGAGAGAGTGTCTGTGAGAGACTCTGTGAGAGAATGTCTGTGAAAGAGTGTCTGTGAGAATCTGTGATAAAATGTCTGTGGGAGTCTGTGAGAGAGTAACTGTGAGAGTTTGTGAGAGAGTCTGTGAGAGTCTGAGAGAGAGTGTCTGCGAGAGAGTGTCTGAGAGTCTGTGAGAGAGTCTGTGAGAGAGTGTCTGTGAAAGCATGTCTGTGAGAGTGTATCTGTGAGAGAGTGTCCATGAGAGTCTGTGAGTGAGTGTCTGTGAGAGAGTGCCTGTGAGAGTCTGTGAGAGATTGTGAGAGAGTATCTGTGAGAGCATGTCGGTGAGAGTGTATCTGTGAGAGAGTGTCTGTGAGAGTCTGTCTGTGAGAGTCTGTAAGAGAGTGTCTGTGTGAGTCTGTGAGAGTGTCTGTGAGAGTTTGTGAGAGTGTCTGTGAGAGAGTGTGAGAGAGTATCTGTGAGCGAGTGTGAGAGAGTGTCTGTGAGCATCTGTGAGAGAGTGTCTGAGAGTCTGTGAGAGTGTCTGTGAGAGTGTCTGTGATAGAGTGTCTGTGAGAATCTGAGAGAGAGTGTCTGTGAGTATCTGTAAGAGTGTGAGAGTCTGTGAGAGAGTGTATGTGATAGTGTTTATGAGAATCTGTTAGAGAGTGTCTGTGAGTGCCTGTAAGAGTGTCTGTGAGAGTCTGTGAGAGAGTGTCTGTGAGAGAGTATCTGCAAGTCTGTGAGAGAGTGTTTGTTATTCTGTGAGAGAGTGTCTGTGAGAGTGTCTGTGAGAGAGTGTCTGTGAGAGTGTATGTGAGAGTCTATGAACGTGTATGTGAGAGGCTGTGAGAGAGTGTCTGTGAGAGAGTATCTGTGAGAGAGTGTCTGTGAGAGAGTATCTGTGAGAGTGTTTGTGAGACAGTGTCTGTGAAAGAGTGTTTGTGAGAGTCAGTGTGAAAGTGTCTGTGATAGAGTTTCTGTGATAGAGTGTCCTTGAGAGTCTGTGAGAGAGTGTCTGTGAGAATCTGTGAGAGAGTGCCTGTGAGAAAGTCTGTGAGAGAGTGTATGTGAGCATCTGTGAGAGTGTCTGTGAGAGTTTTAGAAAGTATGAGAGTCTGCGAGAGAGTGCTTGTGAGAGAGTGTCTGTGAGCATCTGTGAGAGAGTGTCTGAGAGTCTGTGAGAGTCTGTGAGAGTGTCTGTGATAGAGTGTCTGTGAGAATCTGAGAGAGAGTGTCTGTGAGTATCTGTAAGAGTGTGAGAGTCTGTGAGAGAGTGTGAGAGTCTGTGAGAGAGTGTATGTGATAGTGTTTATGAGAATCTGTTAGAGAGTGTCTGTGAGTGCCTGTAAGAGTGTCTGTGAGAGTCTGTGAGAGAGTGTGAGAGTCTGCGAGAGAGTGCTAGTGAGTGTCTGTGAGAGAGTGTCTGTGAGAGTGTCTGTGAGAGAGTATCTGTGAGAGTGTCTGTGAGAGTCTGTGAGAGAGTATCTGTGAGAGAGTGTCTGTGAGAGAGTGTCTGTGAGAGAGTATCTGTGAGAGTGTTTGTGAGACAGTGTCTGTGAAAGAGTGTTTGTGAGAGTCTGTGTGAAAGTGTCTGTGATAGAGTTTCTGTGAGAGAGTATCCTTGAGAGTCTGTGAGAGAGTGTCTGTGAGAATCTTTGAGAGAGTGCCTGTGAGAAAGTCTGTGAGAAAGTGTATGTGAGCATCTGTGAGAGTGTCTGTGAGAGTTTAAGAGAGTATGAGAGTCTGCGAGAGAGTGCTTGTGAGAGAGTGTCTGTGAGAGACTCTGTGAGAGAGTGTCTGTGAAAGAGTGTCTGTGAGAATCTGTGATAAAATGTCTGTGGGAGTCTGTGAGAGAGTAACTGTGAGAGTCTGTGAGAGAGTCTGTGAGAGTCTGAGAGAGAGTGTCTGCGAGAGAGTGTCTGAGAGTCTGTGAGAGAGTCTGTGAGAGAGTGTCTGTGAAAGCATGTCTGTGAGAGTGTATCTGTGAGAGAGTGTCCATGAGAGTCAGTGAGTGAGTGTCTGTGAGAGAGTGCCTGTGAGAGTCTGTGAGAGATTGTGAGAGAGTATCTGTGAGAGCATGTCGGTGAGAGTGTATCTGTGAGAGAGTGTCTGTGAGAGTCTGTCTGTGAGAGTCTGTAAGAGAGTGTCTGTGTGAGTCTGTGAGAGTGTCTGTGAGAGTTTGTGAGAGTGTCTGTGAGAGAGTGTGAGAGAGTATCTGTGAGCGAGTGTGAGAGAGTGTCTGTGAGCATCTGTGAGAGAGTGTCTGAGAGTCTGTGAGAGTGTCTGTGAGAGTGTCTGTGATAGAGTGTCTGTGAGAATCTGAGAGAGAGTGTCTGTGAGTATCTGTAAGAGTGTGAGAGTCTGTGAGAGAGTGTGAGAGTGTGAGAGAGTGTATGTGATAGTGTTTATGAGAATCTGTTAGAGAGTGTCTGTGAGTGCCTGTAAGAGTGTCTGTGAGAGTCTGTGAGAGAGTGTCTGTGAGAGAGTATCTGCGAGTCTGTGAGAGAGTGTTTGTTATTCTGTGAGAGAGTGTCTGTGAGAGTGTCTGTGAGAGAGTGTCTGTGAGAGTGTATGTGAGAGTCTATGAACGTGTATGTGAGAGGTTGTGAGAGAGTGTCTGTGAGAGAGTATCTGTGAGAGAGTGTCTGTGAGAGAGTATCTGTGAGAGTGTTTGTGAGACAGTGTCTGTGAAAGAGTGTTTGTGAGAGTCTGTGTGAAAGTGTCTGTGATAGAGTTTCTGTGAGAGAGTGTCCTTGAGAGTCTGTGAGAGAGTGTCTGTGAGAATCTGTGAGAGAGTGCCTGTGAGAAAGTCAGTGAGAGAGTGTATGTGAGCATCTGTGAGAGTGTCTGTGAGAGTTTAAGAAAGTATGAGAGTCTGCGAGAGAGTGCTTGTGAGAGAGTGTCTGTGAGAGACTCTGTGAGAGAGTGTCTGTGACAGAGTGTCTGGGAGAATATGTGATAAAATGTCTGTGGGAGTCTGTGAGAGAGTAACTGTGAGAGTCTGTGAGAGAGTCTGTGAGAGTCTGAGAGAGAGTGTCTGCGAGAGAGTGTCTAAGAGTCTGTGAGAGAGTCTGTGAGAGAGTGTCTGTGAAAGCATGTCTGTGAGAGTGTATCTGTGAGAGAGTGTCCATGAGAGTCTGTGAGTGAGTGTCTGTGAGAGAGTGCCTGTGAGAGAGTGCCTGTGAGAGTCTGTGTGAGATTGTGAGAGAGTATCTGTGAGAGCATGTCGGTGAGAGTGTATCTGTGAGAGAGTGTCTGTGAGAGTCTGTCTGTGAGAGTCTGTAAGAGAGTGTCTGTGTGAGTCTGTGAGAGTGTCTGTGAGAGTTTGTGAGAGTGTCTGTGAGAGAGTGTGAGAGAGTATCTGTGAGCGAGTGTGAGAGAGTGTCTGTGAGCATCTGTGAGAGAGTGTCTGAGAGTCTGTGAGAGTGTCTGTGAGAGTGTCTGTGATAGAGTGTCTGTGAGAATCTGAGAGAGAGTGTCTGTGAGTATCTGTAAGAGTGTGAGAGTCTGTGAGAGAGTGTGAGAGTCTGTGAGAGAGTGTATGTGATAGTGTTTATGAGAATCTGTTAGAGAGTGTCTGTGAGTGCCTGTAAGAGTGTCTGTGAGAGTCTGTGAGAGAGTGTCTGTGAGAGAGTATCTGCGAGTCTGTGAGAGAGTGTTTATTATTCTGTGAGAGAGTGTCTGTGAGAGTGTCTGTGAGAGTCTGTGAGAGAGTATCTATGAGAGAGTGTCTGTGAGAGAGTGTCTGTGGGAGAGTATCTGTGAGAGTGTTTGTGAGACAGTGTCTGTGAAAGAGTGTTTGTGAGAGTCTGTGTGAAAGTGTCTGTGATAGAGTTTCTGTGAGAGAGTGTCCTTGAGAGTCTGTGAGAGAGTGTCTGTGAGAATCTTTGAGAGAGTGCCTGTGAGAAAGTCTGTGAGAGAGTGTATGTGAGCATCTGTGAGAGTGTCTGTGAGAGTTTAAGAGAGTATGAGAGTCTGCGAGAGAGTGCTTGTGAGAGAGTGTCTGTGAGAGACTCTGTGAGAGAATGTCTGTGAAAGAGTGTCTGTGAGAATCTGTGATAAAATGTCTGTGGGAGTCTGTGAGAGAGTAACTGTGAGAGTTTGTGAGAGAGTCTGTGAGAGTCTGAGAGAGAGTGTCTGCGAGAGAGTGTCTGAGAGTCTGTGAGAGAGTCTGTGAGAGAGTGTCTGTGAAAGCATGTCTGTGAGAGTGTATCTGTGAGAGAGTGTCCATGAGAGTCTGTGAGTGAGTGTCTGTGAGAGAGTGCCTGTGAGAGTCTGTGAGAGATTGTGAGAGAGTATCTGTGAGAGCATGTCGGTGAGAGTGTATCTGTGAGAGAGTGTCTGTGAGAGTCTGTCTGTGAGAGTCTGTAAGAGAGTGTCTGTGTGAGTCTGTGAGAGTGTCTGTGAGAGTTTGTGAGAGTGTCTGTGAGAGAGTGTGAGAGAGTATCTGTGAGCGAGTGTGAGAGAGTGTCTGTGAGCATCTGTGAGAGAGTGTCTGAGAGTCTGTGAGAGTGTCTGTGAGAGTGTCTGTGATAGAGTGTCTGTGAGAATCTGAGAGAGAGTGGCTGTGAGTATCTGTAAGAGTGTGAGAGTCTGTGAGAGAGTGTATGTGATAGTGTTTATGAGAATCTGTTAGAGAGTGTCTGTGAGTGCCTGTAAGAGTGTCTGTGAGAGTCTGTGAGAGAGTGTCTGTGAGAGAGTATCTGCAAGTCTGTGAGAGAGTGTTTGTTATTCTGTGAGAGAGTGTCTGTGAGAGTGTCTGTGAGAGAGTGTCTGTGAGAGTGTATGTGAGAGTCTATGAACGTGTATGTGAGAGGCTGTGAGAGAGTGTCTGTGAGAGAGTATCTATGAGAGAGTGTCTGTGAGAGAGTATCTGTGAGAGTGTCTGTGAGAGTCTGTGAGAGAGTATCTGTGAGAGAGTGTCTGTGAGAGAGTGTCTGTGAGAGAGTATCTGTGAGAGTGTTTGTGAGACAGTGTCTGTGAAAGAGTGTTTGTGAGAGTCTGTGTGAAAGTGTCTGTGATAGAGTTTCTGTGAGAGAGTATCCTTGAGAGTCTGTGAGAGAGTGTCTGTGAGAATCTTTGAGAGAGTGCCTGTGAGAAAGTCTGTGAGAAAGTGTATGTGAGCATCTGTGAGAGTGTCTGTGAGAGTTTAAGAGAGTATGAGAGTCTGCGAGAGAGTGCTTGTGAGAGAGTGTCTGTGAGAGACTCTGTGAGAGAGTGTCTGTGAAAGAGTGTCTGTGAGAATCTGTGATAAAATGTCTGTGGGAGTCTGTGAGAGAGTAACTGTGAGAGTCTGTGAGAGAGTCTGTGAGAGTCTGAGAGAGAGTGTCTGCGAGAGAGTGTCTGAGAGTCTGTGAGAGAGTCTGTGAGAGAGTGTCTGTGAAAGCATGTCTGTGAGAGTGTATCTGTGAGAGAGTGTCCATGAGAGTCAGTGAGTGAGTGTCTGTGAGAGAGTGCCTGTGAGAGTCTGTGAGAGATTGTGAGAGAGTATCTGTGAGAGCATGTCGGTGAGAGTGTATCTGTGAGAGAGTGTCTGTGAGAGTCTGTCTGTGAGAGTCTGTAAGAGAGTGTCTGTGTGAGTCTGTGAGAGTGTCTGTGAGAGTTTGTGAGAGTGTCTGTGAGAGAGTGTAAGAGAGTATCTGTGAGCGAGTGTGAGAGAGTGTCTGTGAGCATCTGTGAGAGAGTGTCTGAGAGTCTGTGAGAGTGTCTGTGAGAGTGTCTGTGATAGAGTGTCTGTGAGAATCTGAGAGAGAGTGTCTGTGAGTATCTGTAAGAGTGTGAGAGTCTGTGAGAGAGTGTATGTGATAGTGTTTATGAGAATCTGTTAGAGAGTGTCTGTGAGTGCCTGTAAGAGTGTCTGTGAGAGTCTGTGAGAGAGTGTCTGTGAGAGAGTATCTGCAAGTCTGTGAGAGAGTGTTTGTTATTCTGTGAGAGAGTGTCTGTGAGAGTGTCTGTGAGAGAGTGTCTGTGAGAGTGTATGTGAGAGTCTATGAACGTGTATGTGAGAGGCTGTGAGAGAGTGTCTGTGAGAGAGTATCTGTGAGAGAGTGTCTGTGAGAGAGTATCTGTGAGAGTGTTTGTGAGACAGTGTCTGTGAAAGAGTGTTTGTGAGAGTCAGTGTGAAAGTGTCTGTGATAGAGTTTCTGTGATAGAGTGTCCTTGAGAGTCTGTGAGAGAGTGTCTGTGAGAATCTGTGAGAGAGTGCCTGTGAGAAAGTCTGTGAGAGAGTGTATGTGAGCATCTGTGAGAGTGTCTGTGAGAGTTTTAGAAAGTATGAGAGTCTGCGAGAGAGTGCTTGTGAGAGAGTGTCTGTGAGAGACTCTGTGAGAGAGTGTCTGTGACAGAGTGTCTGTGAGAATCTGTGATAAAATGTCTGTGGGAGTCTGTGAGAGAGTAACTGTGAGAGTCTGTGAGAGAGTCTGTGAGAGTCTGAGAGAGAGTGTCTGCGAGAGAGTGTCTGAGAGTCTGTGAGAGAGTCTGTGAGAGAGTGTCTGTGAAAGCATGTCTGTGAGAGTGTATCTGTGAGAGAGTGTCCATGAGAGTCTGTGAGTGAGTGTCTGTGAGAGAGTGCCTGTGAGAGTCTGTGAGAGATTGTGAGAGAGTATCTGTGAGAGCATGTCGGTGAGAGTGTATCTGTGAGAGAGTGTCTGTGAGAGTCTGTCTGTGAGAGTCTGTAAGAGAGTGTCTGTGTGAGTCTGTGAGAGTGTCTGTGAGAGTTTGTGAGAGTGTCTGTGAGAGAGTGTGAGAGAGTATCTGTGAGCGAGTGTAAGAGAGTGTCTGTGAGCATCTGTGAGAGAGTGTCTGAGAGTCTGTGAGAGTCTGTGAGAGTGTCTGTGATAGAGTGTCTGTGAGAATCTGAGAGAGAGTGTCTGTGAGTATCTGTAAGAGTGTGAGAGTCTGTGAGAGAGTGTGAGAGTCTGTGAGAGAGTGTATGTGATAGTGTTTATGAGAATCTGTTAGAGAGTGTCTGTGAGTGCCTGTAAGAGTGTCTGTGAGAGTCTGTGAGAGAGTGTGAGAGTCTGCGAGAGAGTGCTAGTGAGTGTCTGTGAGAGAGTGTCTGTGAGAGTGTCTGTGAGAGAGTATCTGTGAGAGTGTCTGTGAGAGTCTGTGAGAGAGTATCTGTGAGAGAGTGTCTGTGAGAGAGTGTCTGTGAGAGAGTATCTGTGAGAGTGTTTGTGAGACAGTGTCTGTGAAAGAGTGTTTGTGAGAGTCTGTGTGAAAGTGTCTGTGATAGAGTTTCTGTGAGAGAGTGTCCTTGAGAGTCTGTGAGAGAGTGTCTGTGAGAATCTTTGAGAGAGTGCCTATGAGAAAGTCTGTGAGAGAGTGTATGTGAGCATCTGTGAGAGTGTCTGTGAGAGTTTAAGAGAGTATGAGAGTCTGCGAGAGAGTGCTTGTGAGAGAGTGTCTGTGAGAGACTCTGTGAGAGAGTGTCTGTGAAAGAGTGTCTGTGAGAATCTGTGATAAAATGTCTGTGGGAGTCTGTGAGAGAGTAACTGTGAGAGTCTGTGAGAGAGTCTGTGAGAGTCTGAGAGAGAGTGTCTGCGAGAGAGTGTCTGAGAGTCTGTGAGAGAGTCTGTGAGAGAGTGTCTGTGAAAGCATGTCTGTGAGAGTGTATCTGTGAGAGAGTGTCCATGAGAGTCTGTGAGTGAGTGTCTGTGAGAGAGTGCCTGTGAGAGTCTGTGAGAGATTGTGAGAGAGTATCTGTGAGAGCATGTCGATGAGAGTGTATCTGTGAGAGAGCGTCTGTGAGAGTCTGTCTGTGAGAGTCTGTAAGAGAGTGTCTGTGTGAGTCTGTGAGAGTGTCTGTGAGAGTTTGTGAGAGTGTCTGTGAGAGAGTGTGAGAGAGTATCTGTGAGTGAGTGTGAGAGAGTGTCTGTGAGCATCTGTGAGAGAGTGTCTGAGAGTCTGTGAGAGTGTCTGTGAGAGTGTCTGTGATAGAGTGTCTGTGAGAATCTGAGAGAGAGTGTCTGTGAGTATCTGTAAGAGTGTGAGAGTCTGTGAGAGAGTGTGAGAGTCTGTGAGAGAGTGTATGTGATAGTGTTTATGAGAATCTGTTAGAGAGTGTCTGTGAGTGCCTGTAAGAGTGTCTGTGAGAGTCTGTGAGAGAGTGTCTGTGAGAGAGTATCTGCGAGTCTGTGAGAGAGTGTTTGTTATTCTGTGAGAGAGTGTCTGTGAGAGTGTCTGTGAGAGTCTGTGAGCGAGTATCTGTGAGAGAGTGTCTGTGAGAGAGTATCTGTGAGAGTGTTTGTGAGACAGTGTCTGTGAAAGAGTGTTTGTGAGAGTCTGTGTGAAAGTGTCTGTGATAGAGTTTCTGTGAGAGAGTGTCCTTGAGAGTCTGTGAGAGAGTGTCTGTGAGAATCTTTGAGAGAGTGCCTGTGAGAAAGTCTGTGAGAAAGTGTATGTGAGCATCTGTGAGGGTGTCTGTGAGAGTTTAAGAGAGTATGAGAGTCTGCGAGAGACTGCTTGTGAGAGAGTGTCTGTGAGAGACTCTGTGAGAGAGTGTCTGTGAAAGAGTGTCTGTGAGAATCTGTGATAAAATGTCTGTGGGAGTCTGTGAGAGAGTAACTGTGAGAGTCTGTGAGAGAGTCTGTGAGAGTCTGAGAGAGAGTGGCTGCGAGAGAGTGTCTGAGAGTCTGTGAGAGAGTCTGTGAGAGAGTGTCTGTGAAAGCATGTCTGTGAGAGTGTATCTGTGAGAGTGTCCATGAGAGTCTGTGAGTGAGTGTCTGTGAGAGAGTGCCTGTGAGAGTCTGTGAGAGATTGTGAGAGAGTATCTGTGAGAGCATGTCGGTGAGAGTGTATCTGTGAGAGAGTGTCTGTGAGAGTCTGTCTGTGAGAGTCTGTAAGAGAGTGTCTGTGTGAGTCTGTGAGAGTGTCTGTGAGAGTTTGTGAGAGTGTCTGTGAGAGAGTGTGAGAGAGTATCTGTGAGCGAGTGTGAGAGAGTGTCTGTGAGCATCTGTGAGAGAGTGTCTGAGAGTCTGTGAGAGTGTCTGTGAGAGTGTCTGTGATAGAGTGTCTGTGAGTATCTGTAAGAGTGTGAGAGTCTGTGAGAGAGTGTGAGAGTCTGTGAGAGAGTGTATGTGATAGTGTTTATGAGAATCTGTTAGAGAGTGTCTGTGAGTGCCTGTAAGAGTGTCTGTGAGAGTCTGTGAGAGAGTGTCTGTGAGAGAGTATCTGCGAGTCTGTGAGAGAGTGTTTGTTATTCTGTGAGAAAGTGTCTGTGAGAGTGTCTGTGAGAGAGTGTCTGTGAGAGTGTATGTGAGAGTCTATGAACGTGTATGTGAGAGGTTGTGAGAGAGTGTCTGTGAGAGAGTATCTGTGAGAGAGTGTCTGTGAGAGAGTATCTGTGAGAGTGTTTGTGAGACAGTGTCTGTGAAAGAGTGTTTGTGAGAGTCTGTGTGAAAGTGTCTGTGATAGAGTTTCTGTGAGAGAGTGTCCTTGAGAGTCTGTGAGAGAGTGTCTGTGAGAATCTGTGAGAGAGTGCCTGTGAGAAAGTCTGTGAGAGAGTGTATGTGAGCATCTGTGAGAGTGTCTGTGAGAGTTTAAGAAAGTATGAGAGTCTGCGAGAGAGTGCTTGTGAGAGAGTGTCTGTGAGAGACTCTGTGAGAGAGTGTCTGTGACAGAGTGTCTGTGAGAATCTGTGATAAAATGTCTGTGGGAGTCTGTGAGAGAGTAACTGTGAGAGTCTGTGAGAGAGTCTGTGAGAGTCTGAGAGAGAGTGTCTGCGAGAGAGTGTCTGAGAGTCTGTGAGAGAGTCTGTGAGAGAGTGTCTGTGAAAGCATGTCTGTGAGAGTGTATCTGTGAGAGAGTGTCCATGAGAGTCTGTGAGTGAGTGTCTGTGAGAGAGTGCCTGTGAGAGTCTGTGAGAGATTGTGAGAGAGTATCTGTGAGAGCATGTCGGTGAGAGTGTATCTGTGAGAGAGTGTCTGTGAGAGTCTGTCTGTGAGAGTCTGTAAGAGAGTGTCTGTGTGAGTCTGTGAGAGTGTCTGTGAGAGTTTGTGAGAGTGTCTGTGAGAGAGTGTGAGAGAGTATCTGTGAGCGAGTGTGAGAGAGTGTCTGTGAGCATCTGTGAGAGAGTGTCTGAGAGTCTGTGAGAGTGTCTGTGAGAGTGTCTGTGATAGAGTGTCTGTGAGAATCTGAGAGAGAGTGTCTGTGAGTATCTGTAAGAGTGTGAGAGTCTGTGAGAGAGTGTGAGAGTCTGTGAGAGAGTGTATGTGATAGTGTTTATGAGAATCTGTTAGAGAGTGTCTGTGAGTGCCTGTAAGAGTGTCTGTGAGAGTCTGTGAGAGAGTGTCTGTGAGAGAGTATCTGCGAGTCTGTGAGAGAGTGTTTATTATTCTGTGAGAGAGTGTCTGTGAGAGTGTCTGTGAGAGTCTGTGAGAGAGTATCTATGAGAGAGTGTCTGTGAGAGAGTGTCTGTGAGAGAGTATCTGTGAGAGTGTTTGTGAGACAGTGTCTGTGAAAGAGTGTTTGTGAGAGTCTGTGTGAAAGTGTCTGTGATAGAGTTTCTGTGAGAGAGTGTCCTTGAGAGTCTGTGAGAGAGTGTCTGTGAGAATCTTTGAGAGAGTGCCTGTGAGAAAGTCTGTGAGAGAGTGTATGTGAGCATCTGTGAGAGTGTCTGTGAGAGTTTAAGAGAGTATGAGAGTCTGCGAGAGAGTGCTTGTGAGAGAGTGTCTGTGAGAGACTCTGTGAGAGAATGTCTGTGAAAGAGTGTCTGTGAGAATCTGTGATAAAATGTCTGTGGGAGTCTGTGAGAGAGTAACTGTGAGAGTTTGTGAGAGAGTCTGTGAGAGTCTGAGAGAGAGTGTCTGCGAGAGAGTGTCTGAGAGTCTGTGAGAGAGTCTGTGAGAGAGTGTCTGTGAAAGCATGTCTGTGAGAGTGTATCTGTGAGAGAGTGTCCATGAGAGTCTGTGAGTGAGTGTCTGTGAGAGAGTGCCTGTGAGAGTCTGTGAGAGATTGTGAGAGAGTATCTGTGAGAGCATGTCGGTGAGAGTGTATCTGTGAGAGAGTGTCTGTGAGAGTCTGTCTGTGAGAGTCTGTAAGAGAGTGTCTGTGTGAGTCTGTGAGAGTGTCTGTGAGAGTTTGTGAGAGTGTCTGTGAGAGAGTGTGAGAGAGTATCTGTGAGCGAGTGTGAGAGAGTGTCTGTGAGCATCTGTGAGAGAGTGTCTGAGAGTCTGTGAGAGTGTCTGTGAGAGTGTCTGTGATAGAGTGTCTGTGAGAATCTGAGAGAGAGTGTCTGTGAGTATCTGTAAGAGTGTGAGAGTCTGTGAGAGAGTGTATGTGATAGTGTTTATGAGAATCTGTTAGAGAGTGTCTGTGAGTGCCTGTAAGAGTGTCTGTGAGAGTCTGTGAGAGAGTGTCTGTGAGAGAGTATCTGCAAGTCTGTGAGAGAGTGTTTGTTATTCTGTGAGAGAGTGTCTGTGAGAGTGTCTGTGAGAGAGTGTCTGTGAGAGTGTATGTGAGAGTCTATGAACGTGTATGTGAGAGGCTGTGAGAGAGTGTCTGTGAGAGAGTATCTGTGAGAGAGTGTCTGTGAGAGAGTATCTGTGAGAGTGTTTGTGAGACAGTGTCTGTGAAAGAGTGTTTGTGAGAGTCAGTGTGAAAGTGTCTGTGATAGAGTTTCTGTGATAGAGTGTCCTTGAGAGTCTGTGAGAGAGTGTCTGTGAGAATCTGTGAGAGAGTGCCTGTGAGAAAGTCTGTGAGAGAGTGTATGTGAGCATCTGTGAGAGTGTCTGTGAGAGTTTTAGAAAGTATGAGAGTCTGCGAGAGAGTGCTTGTGAGAGAGTGTCTGTGAGAGACTCTGTGAGAGAGTGTCTGTGACAGAGTGTCTGTGAGAATCTGTGATAAAATGTCTGTGGGAGTCTGTGAAAGAGTAACTGTGAGAGTCTGTGAGAGAGTCTGTGAGAGTCTGAGAGAGAGTGTCTGCGAGAGAGTGTCTGAGAGTCTGTGAGAGAGTCTGTGAGAGAGTGTCTGTGAAAGCATGTCTGTGAGAGTGTATCTGTGAGAGAGTGTCCATGAGAGTCTGTGAGTGAGTGTCTGTGAGAGAGTGCCTGTGAGAGTCTGTGAGAGATTGTGAGAGAGTATCTGTGAGAGCATGTCGGTGAGAGTGTATCTGTGAGAGAGTGTCTGTGAGAGTCTGTCTGTGAGAGTCTGTAAGAGAGTGTCTGTGTGAGTCTGTGAGAGTGTCTGTGAGAGTTTGTGAGAGTGTCTGTGAGAGAGTGTGAGAGAGTATCTGTGAGCGAGTGTAAGAGAGTGTCTGTGAGCATCTGTGAGAGAGTGTCTGAGAGTCTGTGAGAGTCTGTGAGAGTGTCTGTGATAGAGTGTCTGTGAGAATCTGAGAGAGAGTGTCTGTGAGTATCTGTAAGAGTGTGAGAGTCTGTGAGAGAGTGTGAGAGTCTGTGAGAGAGTGTATGTGATAGTGTTTATGAGAATCTGTTAGAGAGTGTCTGTGAGTGCCTGTAAGAGTGTCTGTGAGAGTCTGTGAGAGAGTGTGAGAGTCTGCGAGAGAGTGCTAGTGAGTGTCTGTGAGAGAGTGTCTGTGAGAGTGTCTGTGAGAGAGTATCTGTGAGAGTGTCTGTGAGAGTCTATGAGAGAGTATCTGTGAGAGAGTGTCTGTGAGAGAGTGTCTGTGAGAGAGTATCTGTGAGAGTGTTTGTGAGACAGTGTCTGTGAAAGAGTGTTTGTGAGAGTCTGTGTGAAAGTGTCTGTGATAGAGTTTCTGTGAGAGAGTGTCCTTGAGAGTCTGTGAGAGAGTGTCTGTGAGAATCTTTGAGAGAGTGCCTATGAGAAAGTCTGTGAGAGAGTGTATGTGAGCATCTGTGAGAGTGTCTGTGAGAGTTTAAGAGAGTATGAGAGTCTGCGAGAGAGTGCTTGTGAGAGAGTGTCTGTGAGAGACTCTGTGAGAGAGTGTCTGTGAAAGAGTGTCTGTGAGAATCTGTGATAAAATGTCTGTGGGAGTCTGTGAGAGAGTAACTGTGAGAGTCTGTGAGAGAGTCTGTGAGAGTCTGAGAGAGAGTGTCTGCGAGAGAGTGTCTGAGAGTCTGTGAGAGAGTCTGTGAGAGAGTGTCTGTGAAAGCATGTCTGTGAGAGTGTATCTGTGAGAGAGTGTCCATGAGAGTCTGTGAGTGAGTGTCTGTGAGAGAGTGCCTGTGAGAGTCTGTGAGAGATTGTGAGAGAGTATCTGTGAGAGCATGTCGATGAGAGTGTATCTGTGAGAGAGCGTCTGTGAGAGTCTGTCTGTGAGAGTCTGTAAGAGAGTGTCTGTGTGAGTCTGTGAGAGTGTCTGTGAGAGTTTGTGAGAGTGTCTGTGAGAGAGTGTGAGAGAGTATCTGTGAGTGAGTGTGAGAGAGTCTCTGTGAGCATCTGTGAGAGAGTGTCTGAGAGTCTGTGAGAGTGTCTGTGAGAGTGTCTGTGATAGAGTGTCTGTGAGAATCTGAGAGAGAGTGTCTGTGAGTATCTGTAAGAGTGTGAGAGTCTGTGAGAGAGTGTGAGAGTCTGTGAGAGAGTGTATGTGATAGTGTTTATGAGAATCTGTTAGAGAGTGTCTGTGAGTGCCTGTAAGAGTGTCTGTGAGAGTCTGTGAGAGAGTGTCTGTGAGAGAGTATCTGCGAGTCTGTGCAAGAGTTTTTGTTATTCTGTGAGAGAGTGTCTGTGAGAGTGTCTGTGAGAGTCTGTGAGCGAGTATCTGTGAGAGAGTGTCTGTGAGAGAGTATCTGTGAGAGTGTTTGTGAGACAGTGTCTGTGAAAGAGTGTTTGTGAGAGTCTGTGTGAAAGTGTCTGTGATAGAGTTTCTGTGAGAGAGTGTCCTTGAGAGTCTGTGAGAGAGTGTCTGTGAGAATCTTTGAGAGAGTGCCTGTGAGAAAGTCTGTGAGAAAGTGTATGTGAGCATCTGTGAGAGTGTCTGTGAGAGTTTAAGAGAGTATGAGAGTCTGCGAGAGACTGCTTGTGAGAGAGTGTCTGTGAGAGACTCTGTGAGAGAGTGTCTGTGAAAGAGTGTCTGTGAGAATCTGTGATAAAATGTCTGTGGGAGTCTGTGAGAGAGTAACTGTGAGAGTCTGTGAGAGAGTCTGTGAGAGTCTGAGAGAGAGTGGCTGCGAGAGAGTGTCTGAGAGTCTGTGAGAGAGTCTGTGAGAGAGTGTCTGTGAAAGCATGTCTGTGAGAGTGTATCTGTGAGAGTGTCCATGAGAGTCTGTGAGTGAGTGTCTGTGAGAGAGTGCCAGTGAGAGTCTGTGAGAGATTGTGAGAGAGTATCTGTGAGAGCATGTCGGTGAGAGTGTATCTGTGAGAGAGTGTCTGTGAGAGTCTGTCTGTGAGAGTCTGTAAGAGAGTGTCTGTGTGAGTCTGTGAGAGTGTCTGTGAGAGTTTGTGAGAGTGTCTGTGAGAGAGTGTGAGAGAGTATCTGTGAGCGAGTGTGAGAGAGTGTCTGTGAGCATCTGTGAGAGAGTGTCTGAGAGTCTGTGAGAGTGTCTGTGAGAGTGTCTGTGATAGAGTGTCTGTGAGTATCTGTAAGAGTGTGAGAGTCTGTGAGAGAGTGTGAGAGTCTGTGAGAGAGTGTATGTGATAGTGTTTATGAGAATCTGTTAGAGAGTGTCTGTGAGTGCCTGTAAGAGTGTCTGTGAGAGTCTGTGAGAGAGTGTCTGTGAGAGAGTATCTGCGAGTCTGTGAGAGAGTGTTTGTTATTCTGTGAGAAAGTGTCTGTGAGAGTGTCTGTGAGAGAGTGTCTGTGAGAGTGTATGTGAGAGTCTATGAACGTGTATGTGAGAGGTTGTGAGAGAGTGTCTGTGAGAGAGTATCTGTGAGAGAGTGTCTGTGAGAGAGTATCTGTGAGAGTGTTTGTGAGACAGTGTCTGTGAAAGAGTGTTTGTGAGAGTCTGTGTGAAAGTGTCTGTGATAGAGTTTCTGTGAGAGAGTGTCCTTGAGAGTCTGTGAGAGAGTGTCTGTGAGAATCTGTGAGAGAGTGCCTGTGAGAAAGTCTGTGAGAGAGTGTATGTGAGCATCTGTGAGAGTGTCTGTGAGAGTTTAAGAAAGTATGAGAGTCTGCGAGAGAGTGCTTGTGAGAGAGTGTCTGTGAGAGACTCTGTGAGAGAGTGTCTGTGACAGAGTGTCTGTGAGAATCTGTGATAAAATGTCTGTGGGAGTCTGTGAGAGAGTAACTGTGAGAGTCTGTGAGAGAGTCTGTGAGAGTCTGAGAGAGAGTGTCTGCGAGAGAGTGTCTGAGAGTCTGTGAGAGAGTCTGTGAGAGAGTGTCTGTGAAAGCATGTCTGTGAGAGTGTATCTGTGAGAGAGTGTCCATGAGAGTCTGTGAGTGAGTGTCTGTGAGAGAGTGCCTGTGAGAGTCTGTGAGAGATTGTGAGAGAGTATCTGTGAGAGCATGTCGGTGAGAGTATATCTGTGAGAGTGTCTGTGAGAGTCTGTCTGTGAGAGTCTGTAAGAGAGTGTCTGTGTGAGTCTGTGAGAGAGTATCTGTGAGAGAGTGTCTGTGAGAGAGTGTCTGTGAGAGAGTATCTGTGAGAGTGTCTGTGAGAGTCTGTGAGAGAGTATCTATGAGAGAGTGTCTGTGAGAGAGTGTCTGTGAGAGAGTATCTGTGAGAGTGTTTGTGAGACAGTGTCTGTGAAAGAGTGTTAGTGAGAGTCTGTGTGAAAGTGTCTGTGATAGAGTTTCTGTGAGAGAGTGTCCTTGAGAGTCTGTGAGAGAGTGTCTGTGAGAATCTGTGAGAGAGTGCCTGTGAGAAAGTCTGTGAGAGAGTGTATGTGAGCATCTGTGAGAGTGTCTGTGAGAGTTTAAGAGAGTATGAGAGTCTGCGAGAGAGTGCTTGTGAGAGAGTGTCTGTGAGAGACTCTGTGAGAGAGTGTCTGTGACAGAGTGTCTGTGAGAATCTGTGATAGAGTGTCTGTGGGAGTCTGTGAGAGAGTAACTGTGAGAGTCTGTGAGAGAGTCTGTGAGAGTCTGAGAGAGTGTGAGAGAGTATCTGCGAGAGAGTGTCTGAGAGTCTGTGAGAGTCTGTGAGAGAGTAACTGTGAGAGTCTGTGAGAGAGTCTGTGAGAGTCTGAGAGAGAGTGTCTGCGAGAGAGTGTCTGAGAGTCTGTGAGAGAGTCTGTGAGAGAGTGTCTGTGAAAGCATGTCTGTGAGAGTGTATCTGTGAGAGAGTGTCCATGAGAGTCTGTGAGTGAGTGTCTGTGAGAGAGTGCCTGTGAGAGTCTGTGAGAGATTGTGAGAGAGTATCTGTGAGAGCATGTCGGTGAGAGTGTATCTGTGAGAGAGTGTCTGTGAGAGTCTGTCTGTGAGAGTCTGTAAGAGAGTGTCTGTGTGAGTCTGTGAGAGTGTCTGTGAGAGTTTGTGAGAGTGTCTGTGAGAGAGTGTGAGAGAGTATCTGTGAGCGAGTGTGAGAGAGTCTCTGTGAGCATCTGTGAGAGAGTGTCTGAGAGTCTGTGAGAGTGTCTGTGAGAGTGTCTGTGATAGAGTGTCTATGAGAATCTGAGAGAGAGTGTCTGTGAGTATCTGTAAGAGTGTGAGAGTCTGTGAGAGAGTGTGAGAGTCTGTGAGAGAGTGTGTGTGATAGTGTTTATGAGAATCTGTTAGAGAGTGTCTGTGAGTGCATGTAAGAGTGTCTGTGAGAGTCTGTGAGAGAGTGTCTGTGAGAGAGTATCTGCGAGTCTGTGAGAGAGTGTTTGTTATTCTGTGAGAGAGTGTCTGTGAGAGTGTCTGTGAGAGTCTGTGTGAAAGTGTCTGTGATAGAGTTTCTGTGAGAGAGTGTCCTTGAGAGTCTGTGAGAGAGTGTCTGTGAGAATCTGTGAGAGAGTGCCTGTGAGAAAGTCTGTGAGAGAGTGTATGTGAGCATCTGTGAGAGTGTCTGTGAGAGTTTAAGAGAGTATGAGAGTCTGCGAGAGAGTGCTTGTGAGAGAGTGTCTGTGAGAGACTCTGTGAGAGAGTGTCTGTGACAGAGTGTCTGTGAGAATCTGTGATAGAGTGTCTGTGGGAGTCTGTGAGAGAGTAACTGTGAGAGTCTGT
The DNA here is from genome assembly GCF_964204655.1 of Triturus cristatus. NCBI lineage: Eukaryota > Metazoa > Chordata > Amphibia > Caudata > Salamandridae > Triturus > Triturus cristatus. The sequence goes on from NC_140579.1 coordinate 1,187,815,246, forward strand.
GAGAGAGTCTGTGAGAGTCTGAGAGAGTGTGAGAGAGTATCTGCGAGAGAGTGTCTGAGAGTCTGTGAGAGTCTGTGAGAGAGTAACTGTGAGAGTCTGTGAGAGAGTCTGTGAGAGTCTGAGAGAGAGTGTCTGCGAGAGAGTGTCTGAGAGTCTGTGAGAGAGTCTGTGAGAGAGTGTCTGTGAAAGCATGTCTGTGAGAGTGTATCTGTGAGAGAGTGTCCATGAGAGTCTGTGAGTGAGTGTCTGTGAGAGAGTGCCTGTGAGAGTCTGTGAGAGATTGTGAGAGAGTATCTGTGAGAGCATGTCGGTGAGAGTGTATCTGTGAGAGAGTGTCTGTGAGAGTCTGTCTGTGAGAGTCTGTAAGAGAGTGTCTGTGTGAGTCTGTGAGAGTGTCTGTGAGAGTTTGTGAGAGTGTCTGTGAGAGAGTGTGAGAGAGTATCTGTGAGCGAGTGTGAGAGAGTCTCTGTGAGCATCTGTGAGAGAGTGTCTGAGAGTCTGTGAGAGTGTCTGTGAGAGTGTCTGTGATAGAGTGTCTATGAGAATCTGAGAGAGAGTGTCTGTGAGTATCTGTAAGAGTGTGAGAGTCTGTGAGAGAGTGTGAGAGTCTGTGAGAGAGTGTGTGTGATAGTGTTTATGAGAATCTGTTAGAGAGTGTCTGTGAGTGCATGTAAGAGTGTCTGTGAGAGTCTGTGAGAGAGTGTCTGTGAGAGAGTATCTGCGAGTCTGTGAGAGAGTGTTTGTTATTCTGTGAGAGAGTGTCTGTGAGAGTGTCTGTGAGAGTCTGTGAGCGAGTATCTGTGAGAGAGTGTCTGTGAGAGAGTGTCTGTGAGAGAGTATCTGTGAGAGTGTTTGTGAGACAGTGTCTGTGAAAGAGTGTTTGTGAGAGTCTGTGTGAAAGTGTCTGTGATAGAGTTTCTGTGGGAGAGTGTCCTTGAGAGTCTGTGAGAGAGTGTGTGTGAGAATCTTTGAGAGAGTGCCTGTGAGAAAGTCTGTGAGAAAGTGTATGTGAGCATCTGTGAGAGTTTCTGTGAGAGTTTAAGAGAGTATGAGAGTCTGCGAGAGAGTGCTTGTGAGAGAGTGTCTGTGAGAGACTCTGCGAGAGAGTGTCTGTGAAAGATTGTCTGTGAGAATCTGTGATAAAATGTCTGTGGGAGTCTGTGAGAGAGTAACTGTGAGAGTCTGTGAGAGAGTCTGTGAGAGTCTAAGAGAGAGTGTCTGCGAGAGAGTGTCTGAGAGTCTGTGAGAGAGTCTGAGAGAGTGTCTGTGAAAGTATGTCTGTGAGAGTGTATCTGTGAGAGAGTGTCCATGAGAGTCTGTGAGTGAGTGTCTGTGAGAGAGTGCCTGTGAGAGTCTGTGAGAGATTGTGAGAGAGTATCTGTGAGAGCATGTCGGTGAGAGTGTATCTGTGAGAGAGTGTCTGTGAGAGTCTGTCTGTGAGAGTCTGTAAGAGAGTGTCTGTGTGAGTCTGTGAGAGTGTCTGTGAGAGTTTGTGAGAGTGTCTGTGAGAGAGTGTGAGAGAGTATCTGTGAGCGAGTGTGAGAGAGTCTCTGTGAGCATCTGTGAGAGAGTGTCTGAGAGTCTGTGAGAGTGTCTGTGAGAGTGTCTGTGATAGAGTGTCTGTGAGAATCTGAGAGAGAGTGTCTGTGAGTATCTGTAAGAGTGTGAGAGTCTGTGAGAGAGTGTGAGAGTCTGTGAGAGAGTGTATGTGATAGTGCTTATGAGAATCTGTTAGAGAGTGTCTGTGAGTGCCTGTAAGAGTGTCTGTGAGAGTCTGTGAGAGAGTGTCTGTGAGAGAGTATCTGCGAGTCTGTGAGAGAGTGGTTGTTATTCTGTGAGAGAGTGTCTGTGAGAGTGTCTGTGAGAGTCTGTGAGCGAGTATCTGTGAGAGAGTGTCTGTGAGAGAGTGTCTGTGAGAGAGTATCTGTGAGAGTGGTTGTGAGACAGTGTCTGTGAAAGAGTGTTTGTGAGAGTCTGTGTGAAAGTGTCTGTGATAGAGTTTCTGTGAGAGAGTGTCCTTGAGAGTCTGTGAGAGAGTGTCTGTGAGAATCTTTGAGAGAGTGCCTGTGAGAAAGTCTGTGAGAAAGTGTATGTGAGCATCTGTGAGAGTGTCTGTGAGAGTTTAAGAGAGTATGAGAGTCTGCGAGAGAGTGCTTGTGAGAGAGTGTCTGTGAGAGACTCTGTGAGAGAGTGTCTGTGAAAGAGTGTCTGTGAGAATCTGTGATAAAATGTCTGTGGGAGTCTGTGAGAGAGTAACTGTGAGAGTCTGTGAGAGAGTCTGTGAGAGTCTGAGAGAGAGTGTCTGCGAGAGAGTGTCTGAGAGTCTGTGAGAGAGTCTGAGAGAGTGTCTGTGAAAGCATGTCTGTGAGAGTGTATCTGTGAGAGAGTGTCCATGAGAGTCTGTGAGTGAGTGTCTGTGAGAGAGTGCCTGTGAGAGTCTGTGAGAGATTGTGAGAGAGTATCTGTGAGAGCATGTCGGTGAGAGTGTATCTGTGAGAGAGTGTCTGTGAGAGTCTGTCTGTGAGAGTCTGTAAGAGAGTGTCTGTGTGAGTCTGTGTGAGTGTCTGTGAGAGTTTGTGAGAGTGTCTGTGAGAGAGTGTGAGAGAGTATCTGTGAGCGAGTGTGAGAGAGTGTCTGTGAGCATCTGTGAGAGAGTGTCTGAGAGTCTGTGAGAGTGTCTGTGAGAGTGTCTGTGATAGAGTGTCTGTGAGAATCTGAGAGAGAGTGTCTGTGAGTATCTGTAAGAGTGTGAGAGTCTGTGAGAGAGTGTGAGAGTCTGTGAGAGAGTGTATGTGATAGTGTTTATGAGAATCTGTTAGAGAGTGTCTGTGAGTGCCTGTAAGAATGTCTGTGAGAGTCTGTGAGAGAGTGTCTGTGAGAGAGTATCTGCGAGTCTGTGAGAGAGTGTTTATTATTCTGTGAGAGAGTGTCTGTGAGAGTGTCTGTGAGAGAGTGTCTGTGAGAGTGTATGTGAGAGGTTGTGAGAGAGTGTCTGTGAGAGAGTATCTGTGAGAGAGTGTCTGTGAGAGAGTATCTGTGAGAGTGTTTGTGAGACAGTGTCTGTGAAAGAGTGTTTGTGAGAGTCTGTGTGAAAGTGTCTGTGATAGAGTTTCTGTGAGAGAGTGTCCTTGAGAGTCTGTGAGAGAGTGTCTGTGAGAATCTGTGAGAGAGTGCCTGTGAGAAAGTCTGTGAGAGAGTGTATGTGAGCATCTGTGAGAGTGTCTGTGAGAGTTTAAGAAAGTATGAGAGTCTGCGAGAGAGTGCTTGTGAGAGAGTGTCTGTGAGAGACTCTGTGAGAGAGTGTCTGTGACAGAGTGTCTGTGAGAATATGTGATAAAATGTCTGTGGGAGTCTGTGAGTGAGTAACTGTGAGAGTCTGTGAGAGAGTCTGTGAGAGTCTGAGAGAGAGTGTCTGCAAGAGAGTGTCTGAGAGTCTGTGAGAAAGTCTGTGAGAGAGTGTATGTGAGCATCTGTGAGAGTGTCTGTGAGAGTTTAAGAGAGTATGAGAGTCTGCGAGAGAGTGCTTGTGAGAGAGTGTCTGTGAGAGACTCTGTGAGAGAGTGTCTGTGACAGAGTGTCTGTGAGAATCTGTGATAAAATGTCTGTGGGAGTCTGTGAGAGAGTAACTGTGAGAGTCTGTGAGAGAGTCTGTGAGAGTCTGAGAGAGAGTGTCTGCGAGAGAGTGTCTGAGAGTGTGAGAGAGTCTGTGAGAGAGTGTCTGTGAAAGCATGTCTGTGAGAGTGTATCTGTGAGAGAGTGTCCATGAGAGTCTGTGAGTGAGTGTCTGTGAGAGAGTGCCTGTGAGAGTCTGTGAGAGATTGTGAGAGAGTATCTGTGAGAGCATGTCGGTGAGAGTGTATCTGTGAGAGAGTGTCTGTGAGAGTCTGTCTGTGAGAGTCTGTAAGAGAGTGTCTGTGTGAGTCTGTGAGAGTGTCTGTGAGAGTTTGTGAGAGTGTCTGTGAGAGAGTGTGAGAGAGTATCTGTGAGCAAGTGTGAGAGAGTGTCTGTGAGCATCTGTGAGAGAGTGTCTGAGAGTCTGTGAGAGTGTCTGTGAGAGTGTCTGTGATAGAGTGTCTGTGAGAATCTGAGAGAGAGTGTCTGTGAGTATCTGTAAGAGTGTGAGAGTCTGTGAGAGAGTGTGAGAGTCCGCGAGAGAGTGTATGTGATAGTGTTTATGAGAATCTGTTAGAGAGTGTCTGTGAGTGCCTGTAAGAGTGTCTGTGAGAGTCTGTGAGAGAGTGTCTGTGAGAGAGTATCTGCGAGTCTGTGAGAGAGTGTTTATTATTCTGTGAGAGAGTGTCTGTGAGAGTGTCTGAGAGAGTCTGTGAGAGAGTATCTGTGAGAGAGTGTCTGTGAGAGAGTATCTGTGAGATATCTGTGAGAGTGTTTGTGAGACAGTGTCTGTGAAAGAGTGTTTGTAAGAGTCTGTGTGAAAGTGTCTGTGATAGAGTTTCTGTGAGAGAGTGTCTGTGAGAATCTTTGAGAGAGTGCCTGTGATAAAGTCTGTGAGAAAGTGTATGTGAGCATCTGTGAGAGTGTCTGTGAGAGTTTAAGAGAGTATGAGAGTCTGCGAGAGAGTGCTTGTGAGAGAGTGTCTGTGAGAGACTCTGTGAGAGAGTGTCTGTGACAGAGTGTCTGTGAGAATCTGTGATAAAATGTCTGTGGGAGTCTGTGAGAGAGTAACTGTGAGAGTCTGTGAGAGAGTCTGTGAGAGTCTGAGAGAGAGTGTCTGCGAGAGAGTGTCTGAGAGTCTGTGAGAGAGTCTATGAGAGAGTGTCTGTGAAAGCATGTCTGTGAGAGTGTATCTGTGAGAGAGTGTCCATGAGAGTCTGTGAGTGAGTGTCTGTGAGAGAGTGCCTGTGAGAGTCTGTGAGAGATTGTGAGAGAGTATCTGTGAGAACATGTCGGTGAGAGTGTATCTGTGAGAGAGTGTCTGTGAGAGTCTGTCTGTGAGAGTCTGTAAGAGAGTGTCTGTGTGAGTCTGTGAGAGTGTCTGTGAGAGTTTGTGAGAGTGTCTGTGAGAGAGTGTGAGAGAGTATCTGTGAGCGAGTGTGAGAGAGTGTCTGTGAGCATCTGTGAGAGAGTGTCTGAGAGTCTGTGAGAGTCTGTGAGAGTGTCTGTGATAGAGTGTCTGTGAGAATCTGAGAGAGAGTGTCTGTGAGTATCTGTAAGAGTGTGAGAGTCTGTGAGAGAGTGTGAGAGTCTGTGAGAGAGTGTATGTGATAGTGTTTATGAGAATCTGTTAGAGAGTGTCTGTGAGTGCCTGTAAGAGTGTCTGTGAGAGTCTGTGAGAGAGTGTGAGAGTCTGCGAGAGAGTGCTTGTGAGTGTCTGTGAGAGAGTGTCTGTGAGAGTGTCTGTGAGAGAGTATCTGTGAGAGTGTCTGTGAGAGTCTGTGAGAGAGTATCTGTGAGAGAGTGTCTGTGAGAGAGTGTCTGTGAGAGAGTATCTGTGAGAGTGTTTGTGAGACAGTGTCTGTGAAAGAGTGTTTGTGAGAGTCTGTGTGAAAGTGTCTGTGATAGAGTTTCTGTGAGAGAGTGTCCTTGAGAGTCTGTGAGAGAGTGTCTGTGAGAATCTTTGAGAGAGTGCCTTTGAGAAAGTCTGTGAGAAAGTGTATGTGAGCATCTGTGAGAGTGTCTGTGAGAGTTTAAGAGAGTATGAGAGTCTGCGAGAGAGTGCTTGTGAGAGAGTGTCTGTGAGAGACTCTGCGAGAGAGTGTCTGTGAAAGAGTGTCTGTGAGAATCTGTGATAAAATGTCTGTGGGAGTCTGTGAGAGAGTAACTGTGAGAGTCTGTGAGAGAGTCTGTGAGAGTCTGAGAGAGAGTGTCTGCGAGAGAGTGTCTGAGAGTCTGTGAGAGAGTCTGAGAGAGTGTCTGTGAAAGCATGTCTGTGAGAGTGTATCTGTGAGAGAGTGTCCATGAGAGTCTGTGAGTGAGTGTCTGTGAGAGAGTGCCTGTGAGAGTCTGTGAGAGATTGTGAGAGAGTATCTGTGAGAGCATGTCGGTGAGAGTGTATCTGTGAGAGAGTGTCTGTGAGAGTCTGTCTGTGAGAGTCTGTAAGAGAGTGTCTGTGTGAGTCTGTGAGAGTGTCTGTGAGAGTTTGTGAGAGTGTCTGTGAGAGAGTGTGAGAGAGTATCTGTGAGCGAGTGTGAGAGAGTCTCTGTGAGCATCTGTGAGAGAGTGTCTGAGAGTCTGTGAGAGTGTCTGTGAGAGTGTCTGTGATAGAGTGTCTGTGAGAATCTGAGAGAGAGTGTCTGTGAGTATCTGTAAGAGTGTGAGAGTCTGTGAGAGAGTGTGAGAGTCTGTGAGAGAGTGTATGTGATAGTGTTTATGAGAATCTGTTAGAGAGTGTCTGTGAGTGCCTGTAAGAGTGTCTGTGAGAGTCTGTGAGAGAGTGTCTGAGAGAGAGTATCTGCGAGTCTGTGAGAGAGTGGTTGTTATTCTGTGAGAGAGTGTCTGTGAGAGTGTCTGTGAGAGTCTGTGAGCGAGTATCTGTGAGAGAGTGTCTGTGAGAGAGTGTCTGTGAGAGAGTATCTGTGAGAGTGTTTGTGAGACAGTGTCTGTGAAAGAGTGTTTGTGAGAGTCTGTGTGAAAGTGTCTGTGATAGAGTTTCTGTGAGAGAGTGTCCTTGAGAGTCTGTGAGAGAGTGTCTGTGAGAATCTTTGAGAGAGTGCCTGTGGGAAAGTCTGTGAGAAAGTGTATGTGAGCATCTGTGAGAGTGTCTGTGAGAGTTTAAGAGAGTATGAGAGTCTGCGAGAGAGTGCTTGTGAGAGAGTGTCTGTGAGAGACTCTGTGAGAGAGTGTCTATGAAAGAGTGTCTGTGAGAATCTGTGATAAAATGTCTGTGGGAGTCTGTGAGAGAGTAACTGTGAGAGTCTGTGAGAGAGTCTGTGAGAGTCTGAGAGAGAGTGTCTGCGAGAGAGTGTCTGAGAGTCTGTGAGAGAGTCTGAGAGAGTGTCTGTGAAAGCATGTCTGTGAGAGTGTATCTGTGAGAGAGTGTCCATGAGAGTCTGTGAGTGAGTGTCTGTGAGAGAGTGCCTGTGAGAGTCTGTGAGAGATTGTGAGAGAGTATCTGTGAGAGCATGTCGGTGAGAGTGTATCTGTGAGAGAGTGTCTGTGAGAGTCTGTCTGTGAGAGTCTGTAAGAGAGTGTCTATGTGAGTCTGTGAGAGTGTCTGTGAGAGTTTGTGAGAGTGTCTGTGAGAGAGTGTGAGAGAGTATCTGTGAGCGAGTGTGAGAGAGTGTCTGTGAGCATCTGTGAGAGAGTGTCTGAGAGTCTGTGAGAGTGTCTGTGAGAGTGTCTGTGATAGAGTGTCTGTGAGAATCTGAGAGAGAGTATCTGTGAGTATCTGTAAGAGTGTGAGAGTCTGTGAGAGAGTGTGAGAGTCTGTGAGAGAGTGTATGTGATAGTGTTTATGAGAATCTGTTAGAGAGTGTCTGTGAGTGCCTGTAAGAGTGTCTGTGAGAGTCTGTGAGAGAGTGTCTGTGAGAGAGTATCTGCGAGTCTGTGAGAGAGTGGTTGTTATTCTGTGAGAGAGTGTCTGTGAGAGTGTCTGTGAGAGTCTGTGAGCGAGTATCTGTGAGAGAGTGTCTGTGAGAGAGTGTCTGTGAGAGAGTATCTGTGAGAGTGGTTGTGAGACAGTGTCTGTGAAAGAGTGTTTGTGAGAGTCTGTGTGAAAGTGTCTGTGATAGAGTTTCTGTGAGAGAGTGTCCTTGAGAGTCTGTGAGAGAGTGTCTGTGAGAATCTTTGAGAGAGTGCCTGTGAGAAAGTCTGTGAGAAAGTGTATGTGAGCATCTGTGAGAGTGTCTGTGAGAGTTTAAGAGAGTATGAGAGTCTGCGAGAGAGTGCTTGTGAGAGAGTGTCTGTGAGAGACTCTGTGAGAGAGTGTCTGTGAAAGAGTGTCTGTGAGAATCTGTGATAAAATGTCTGTGGGAGTCTGTGAGAGAGTAACTGTGAGAGTCTGTGAGAGAGTCTGTGAGAGTCTGAGAGAGAGTGTCTGCGAGAGAGTGTCTGAGAGTCTGTGAGAGAGTCTGAGAGAGTGTCTGTGAAAGCATGTCTGTGAGAGTGTATCTGTGAGAGAGTGTCCATGAGAGTCTGTGAGTGAGTGTCTGTGAGAGAGTGCCTGTGAGAGTCTGTGAGAGATTGTGAGAGAGTATCTGTGAGAGCATGTCGGTGAGAGTGTATCTGTGAGAGAGTGTCTGTGAGAGTCTGTCTGTGAGAGTCTGTAAGAGAGTGTCTGTGTGAGTCTGTGTGAGTGTCTGTGAGAGTTTGTGAGAGTGTCTGTGAGAGAGTGTGAGAGAGTATCTGTGAGCGAGTGTGAGAGAGTGTCTGTGAGCATCTGTGAGAGAGTGTCTGAGAGTCTGTGAGAGTGTCTGTGAGAGTGTCTGTGATAGAGTGTCTGTGAGAATCTGAGAGAGAGTGTCTGTGAGTATCTGTAAGAGTGTGAGAGTCTGTGAGAGAGTGTGAGAGTCTGTGAGAGAGTGTATGTGATAGTGTTTATGAGAATCTGTTAGAGAGTGTCTGTGAGTGCCTGTAAGAATGTCTGTGAGAGTCTGTGAGAGAGTGTCTGTGAGAGAGTATCTGCGAGTCTGTGAGAGAGTGTTTATTATTCTGTGAGAGAGTGTCTGTGAGAGTGTCTGTGAGAGAGTGTCTGTGAGAGTGTATGTGAGAGGTTGTGAGAGAGTGTCTGTGAGAGAGTATCTGTGAGAGAGTGTCTGTGAGAGAGTATCTGTGAGAGTGTTTGTGAGACAGTGTCTGTGAAAGAGTGTTTGTGAGAGTCTGTGTGAAAGTGTCTGTGATAGAGTTTCTGTGAGAGAGTGTCCTTGAGAGTCTGTGAGAGAGTGTCTGTGAGAATCTGTGAGAGAGTGCCTGTGAGAAAGTCTGTGAGAGAGTGTATGTGAGCATCTGTGAGAGTGTCTGTGAGAGTTTAAGAAAGTATGAGAGTCTGCGAGAGAGTGCTTGTGAGAGAGTGTCTGTGAGAGACTCTGTGAGAGAGTGTCTGTGACAGAGTGTCTGTGAGAATATGTGATAAAATGTCTGTGGGAGTCTGTGAGTGAGTAACTGTGAGAGTCTGTGAGAGAGTCTGTGAGAGTCTGAGAGAGAGTGTCTGCAAGAGAGTGTCTGAGAGTCTGTGAGAAAGTCTGTGAGAGAGTGTATGTGAGCATCTGTGAGAGTGTCTGTGAGAGTTTAAGAGAGTATGAGAGTCTGCGAGAGAGTGCTTGTGAGAGAGTGTCTGTGAGAGACTCTGTGAGAGAGTGTCTGTGACAGAGTGTCTGTGAGAATCTGTGATAAAATGTCTGTGGGAGTCTGTGAGAGAGTAACTGTGAGAGTCTGTGAGAGAGTCTGTGAGAGTCTGAGAGAGAGTGTCTGCGAGAGAGTGTCTGACAGTGTGAGAGAGTCTGTGAGAGAGTGTCTGTGAAAGCATGTCTGTGAGAGTGTATCTGTGAGAGAGTGTCCATGAGAGTCTGTGAGTGAGTGTCTGTGAGAGAGTGCCTGTGAGAGTCTGTGAGAGATTGTGAGAGAGTATCTGTGAGAGCATGTCGGTGAGAGTGTATCTGTGAGAGAGTGTCTGTGAGAGTCTGTCTGTGAGAGTCTGTAAGAGAGTGTCTGTGTGAGTCTGTGAGAGTGTCTGTGAGAGTTTGTGAGAGTGTCTGTGAGAGAGTGTGAGAGAGTATCTGTGAGCAAGTGTGAGAGAGTGTCTGTGAGCATCTGTGAGAGAGTGTCTGAGAGTCTGTGAGAGTGTCTGTGAGAGTGTCTGTGATAGAGTGTCTGTGAGAATCTGAGAGAGAGTGTCTGTGAGTATCTGTAAGAGTGTGAGAGTCTGTGAGAGAGTGTGAGAGTCCGCGAGAGAGTGTATGTGATAGTGTTTATGAGAATCTGTTAGAGAGTGTCTGTGAGTGCCTGTAAGAGTGTCTGTGAGAGTCTGTGAGAGAGTGTCTGTGAGAGAGTATCTGCGAGTCTGTGAGAGAGTGTTTATTATTCTGTGAGAGAGTGTCTGTGAGAGTGTCTGAGAGAGTCTGTGAGAGAGTATCTGTGAGAGAGTGTCTGTGAGAGAGTATCTGTGAGATATCTGTGAGAGTGTTTGTGAGACAGTGTCTGTGAAAGAGTGTTTGTGAGAGTCTGTGTGAAAGTGTCTGTGATAGAGTTTCTGTGAGAGAGTGTCTGTGAGAATCTTTGAGAGAGTGCCTGTGATAAAGTCTGTGAGAAAGTGTATGTGAGCATCTGTGAGAGTGTCTGTGAGAGTTTAAGAGAGTATGAGAGTCTGCGAGAGAGTGCTTGTGAGAGAGTGTCTGTGAGAGACTCTGTGAGAGAGTGTCTGTGACAGAGTGTCTGTGAGAATCTGTGATAAAATGTCTGTGGGAGTCTGTGAGAGAGTAACTGTGAGAGTCTGTGAGAGAGTCTGTGAGAGTCTGAGAGAGAGTGTCTGCGAGAGAGTGTCTGAGAGTCTGTGAGAGAGTCTATGAGAGAGTGTCTGTGAAAGCATGTCTGTGAGAGTGTATCTGTGAGAGAGTGTCCATGAGAGTCTGTGAGTGAGTGTCTGTGAGAGAGTGCCTGTGAGAGTCTGTGAGAGATTGTGAGAGAGTATCTGTGAGAACATGTCGGTGAGAGTGTATCTGTGAGAGAGTGTCTGTGAGAGTCTGTCTGTGAGAGTCTGTAAGAGAGTGTCTGTGTGAGTCTGTGAGAGTGTCTGTGAGAGTTTGTGAGAGTGTCTGTGAGAGAGTGTGAGAGAGTATCTGTGAGCGAGTGTGAGAGAGTGTCTGTGAGCATCTGTGAGAGAGTGTCTGAGAGTCTGTGAGAGTCTGTGAGAGTGTCTGTGATAGAGTGTCTGTGAGAATCTGAGAGAGAGTGTCTGTGAGTATCTGTAAGAGTGTGAGAGTCTGTGAGAGAGTGTGAGAGTCTGTGAGAGAGTGTATGTGATAGTGTTTATGAGAATCTGTTAGAGAGTGTCTGTGAGTGCCTGTAAGAGTGTCTGTGAGAGTCTGTGAGAGAGTGTGAGAGTCTGCGAGAGAGTGCTTGTGAGTGTCTGTGAGAGAGTGTCTGTGAGAGTGTCTGTGAGAGAGTATCTGTGAGAGTGTCTGTGAGAGTCTGTGAGAGAGTATCTGTGAGAGAGTGTCTGTGAGAGAGTGTCTGTGAGAGAGTATCTGTGAGAGTGTTTGTGAGACAGTGTCTGTGAAAGAGTGTTTGTGAGAGTCTGTGTGAAAGTGTCTGTGATAGAGTTTCTGTGAGAGAGTGTCCTTGAGAGTCTGTGAGAGAGTGTCTGTGAGAATCTTTGAGAGAGTGCCTGTGAGAAAGTCTGTGAGAAAGTGTATGTGAGCATCTGTGAGAGTGTCTGTGAGAGTTTAAGAGAGTATGAGAGTCTGCGAGAGAGTGCTTGTGAGAGAGTGTCTGTGAGAGACTCTGCGAGAGAGTGTCTGTGAAAGAGTGTCTGTGAGAATCTGTGATAAAATGTCTGTGGGAGTCTGTGAGAGAGTAACTGTGAGAGTCTGTGAGAGAGTCTGTGAGAGTCTGAGAGAGAGTGTCTGCGAGAGAGTGTCTGAGAGTCTGTGAGAGAGTCTGAGAGAGTGTCTGTGAAAGCATGTCTGTGAGAGTGTATCTGTGAGAGAGTGTCCATGAGAGTCTGTGAGTGAGTGTCTGTGAGAGAGTGCCTGTGAGAGTCTGTGAGAGATTGTGAGAGAGTATCTGTGAGAGCATGTCGGTGAGAGTGTATCTGTGAGAGAGTGTCTGTGAGAGTCTGTCTGTGAGAGTCTGTAAGAGAGTGTCTGTGTGAGTCTGTGAGAGTGTCTGTGAGAGTTTGTGAGAGTGTCTGTGAGAGAGTGTGAGAGAGTATCTGTGAGCGAGTGTGAGAGAGTCTCTGTGAGCATCTGTGAGAGAGTGTCTGAGAGTCTGTGAGAGTGTCTGTGAGAGTGTCTGTGATAGAGTGTCTGTGAGAATCTGAGAGAGAGTGTCTGTGAGTATCTGTAAGAGTGTGAGAGTCTGTGAGAGAGTGTGAGAGTCTGTGAGAGAGTGTATGTGATAGTGTTTATGAGAATCTGTTAGAGAGTGTCTGTGAGTGCCTGTAAGAGTGTCTGTGAGAGTCTGTGAGAGAGTGTCTGAGAGAGAGTATCTGCGAGTCTGTGAGAGAGTGGTTGTTATTCTGTGAGAGAGTGTCTGTGAGAGTGTCTGTGAGAGTCTGTGAGCGAGTATCTGTGAGAGAGTGTCTGTGAGAGAGTGTCTGTGAGAGAGTATCTGTGAGAGTGTTTGTGAGACAGTGTCTGTGAAAGAGTGTTTGTGAGAGTCTGTGTGAAAGTGTCTGTGATAGAGTTTCTGTGAGAGAGTGTCCTTGAGAGTCTGTGAGAGAGTGTCTGTGAGAATCTTTGAGAGAGTGCCTGTGGGAAAGTCTGTGAGAAAGTGTATGTGAGCATCTGTGAGAGTGTCTGTGAGAGTTTAAGAGAGTATGAGAGTCTGCGAGAGAGTGCTTGTGAGAGAGTGTCTGTGAGAGACTCTGTGAGAGAGTGTCTATGAAAGAGTGTCTGTGAGAATCTGTGATAAAATGTCTGTGGGAGTCTGTGAGAGAGTAACTGTGAGAGTCTGTGAGAGAGTCTGTGAGAGTCTGAGAGAGAGTGTCTGCGAGAGAGTGTCTGAGAGTCTGTGAGAGAGTCTGAGAGAGTGTCTGTGAAAGCATGTCTGTGAGAGTGTATCTGTGAGAGAGTGTCCATGAGAGTCTGTGAGTGAGTGTCTGTGAGAGAGTGCCTGTGAGAGTCTGTGAGAGATTGTGAGAGAGTATCTGTGAGAGCATGTCGGTGAGAGTGTATCTGTGAGAGAGTGTCTGTGAGAGTCTGTCTGTGAGAGTCTGTAAGAGAGTGTCTATGTGAGTCTGTGAGAGTGTCTGTGAGAGTTTGTGAGAGTGTCTGTGAGAGAGTGTGAGAGAGTATCTGTGAGCGAGTGTGAGAGAGTGTCTGTGAGCATCTGTGAGAGAGTGTCTGAGAGTCTGTGAGAGTGTCTGTGAGAGTGTCTGTGATAGAGTGTCTGTGAGAATCTGAGAGAGAGTATCTGTGAGTATCTGTAAGAGTGTGAGAGTCTGTGAGAGAGTGTGAGAGTCTGTGAGAGAGTGTATGTGATAGTGTTTATGAGAATCTGTTAGAGAGTGTCTGTGAGTGCCTGTAAGAGTGTCTGTGAGAGTCTGTGAGAGAGTGTCTGTGAGAGAGTATCTGCGAGTCTGTGAGAGAGTGTTTGTTATTCTGTGAGAGAGTGTCTGTGAGAGTGTCTGTGAGAGAGTGTCTGTGAGAGTGTATGTGAGAGGTTGTGAGAGAGTGTCTGTGAGAGAGTATCTGTGAGAGAGTGTCTGTGAGAGAGTATCTGTGAGAGAGTTTGTGAGACAGTGTCTGTGAAAGAGTGTTTGTGAGAGTCTGTGTGAAAGTGTCTGTGATAGAGTTTCTGTGAGAGAGTGTCCTTGAGAGTCTGTGAGAGAGTGTCTGTGAGAATCTGTGAGAGAGTGCCTGTGAGAAAGTCTGTGAGAGAGTGTATATGAGCATCTGTGAGAGTGTCTGTGAGAGTTTAAGAAAGTATGAGAGTCTGCGAGAGAGTGCTTGTGAGAGAGTGTCTGTGAGAGACTCTGTGAGAGAGTGTCTGTGACAGAGTGTCTGTGAGAATATGTGATAAAATGTCTGTGGGAGTCTGTGAGTGAGTAACTGTGAGAGTCTGTGAGAGAGTCTGTGAGAGTCTGAGAGAGAGTGTCTGCGAGAGAGTGTCTGAGAGTCTGTGAGAGAGTCTGTGAGAGAGTGTCTGTGAAAGCATGTCTGTGAGAGTGTATCTGTGAGAGAGTGTCCATGAGAGTATGTGAGTGAGTGTCTGTGAGAGAGTGCCTGTGAGAGTCTGTGAGAGATTGTGAGAGAGTATCTGTGAGAGCATGTCGGTGAGAGTGTATCTGTGAGAGAGTGTCTGTGAGAGTCTGTCTGTGAGAGTCTGTAAGAGAGTGTCTGTGTGAGTCTATGAGAGTGTCTGTGAGAGTTTGTGAGAGTGTCTGTGAGAGAGTGTGAGAGAGTATCTGTGAGCGAGTGTGAGAGAGTGTCTGTGAGCATCTGTGAGAGAGTGTCTGAGAGTCTGTGAGAGTGTCTGTGAGAGTGTCTGTGATAGAGTGTCTGTGAGAATCTGAGAGAGAGTGTCTGTGAGTATCTGTAAGAGTGTGAGAGTCTGTGAGAGAGTGTGAGAGTCTGCAAGAGAGTGTATGTGATAGTGTTTATGAGAATCTGTTAGAGAGTGTCTGTGAGTGCCTGTAAGAGTGTCTGTGAGAGTCTGTGAGAGAGTGTCTGTGAGAGAGTATCTGCGAGTCTGTGAGAGAGTGTTTATTATTCTGTGAGAGAGTGTCTGTGAGAGTGTCTGTGAGAGTCTGTGAGAGAGTATCTGTGAGAGAGTGTCTGTGAGAGAGTGTCTGTGAGAGAGTATCTGTGAGAGTGTTTGTGAGACAGTGTCTGTGAAAGAGTGTTTGTGAGAGTCTGTGTGAAAGTGTCTGTGATAGAGTTTCTGTGAGAGAGTGTCCTTGAGAGTCTGTGAGAGAGTGTCTGTGAGAATCTTTGAGAGAGTGCCTGTGATAAAGTCTGTGAGAAAGTGTATGTGAGCATCTGTGAGAGTGTCTGTGAGAGTTTAAGAGAGTATGAGAGTCTGCGAGAGAGTGCTTGTGAGAGAGTGTCTGTGAGAGACTCTGTGAGAGTGTCTGTGACAGAGTGTCTGTGAGAATCTGTGATAAAATGTCTGTGGGAGTCTGTGAGAGAGTAACTGAGAGTCTGTGAGAGAGTCTGTGAGAGTCTGAGAGAGAGTGTCTGCGAGAGAGTGTCTGAGAGTCTGTGAGAGAGTCTGTGAGAGAGTGTCTGTGAAAGCATGTCTGTGAGAGTGTATCTGTGAGAGAGTGTCCATGAGAGTCTGTGAGTGAGTGTCTGTGAGAGAGTGCCTGTGAGAGTCTGTGAGAGATTGTGAGAGAGTATCTGTGAGAGCATGTCGGTGAGAGTGTATCTGTGAGAGAGTGTCTGTGAGAGTCTGTCTGTGAGAGTCTGTAAGAGAGTGTCTGTGTGAGTCTGTGAGAGTATCTGTGAGAGTTTGTGAGAGTGTCTGTGAGAGAGTGTGAGAGAGTATCTGTGAGCGAGTGTGAGAGAGTGTCTGTGAGCATCTGTGAGAGAGTGTCTGAGAGTCTGTGAGAGTCTGTGAGAGTGTCTGTGATAGAGTGTCTGTGAGAATCTGAGAGAGAGTGTCTGTGAGTATCTGTAAGAGTGTGAGAGTCTGTGAGAGAGTGTGAGAGTCTGTGAGAGAGTGTATGTGATAGTGTTTATGAGAATCTGTTAGAGAGTGTCTGTGAGTGCCTGTAAGAGTGTCTGTGAGAGTCTGTGAGAGAGTGTGAGAGTCTGCGAGAGAGTGCTTGTGAGTGTCTGTGAGAGAGTGTCTGTGAGAGTGTCTGTGAGAGAGTATCTGTGAGAGTGTCTGTGAGAGTCTGTGAGAGAGTATCTGTGAGAGAGTGTCTGTGAGAGAGTGTCTGTGAGAGAGTATCTGTGAGAGTGTTTGTGAGACAGTGTCTGTGAAAGAGTGTTTGTGAGAGTCTGTGTGAAAGTGTCTGTGATAGAGTTTCTGTGAGAGAGTGTCCTTGAGAGTCTGTGAGAGAGTGTCTGTGAGAATCTTTGAGAGAGTGCCTGTGAGAAAGTCTGTGAGAGAGTGTATGTGAGCATCCGTGAGAGTGTCTGTGAGAGTTTAAGAGAGTATGAGAGTCTGCGAGAGAGTGCTTGTGAGAGAGTGTCTGTGAGAGACTCTGTGAGAGAGTGTCTGTGAAAGAGTGTCTGTGAGAATCTGTGATAAAATGTCTGTGGGAGTCTGTGAGAGAGTAACTGTGAGAGTCTGTGAGAGAGTCTGTGAGAGTCTGAGAGAGAGTGTCTGCGAGAGAGTGTCTGAGAGTCTGTGAGAGAGTCTGTGAGAGAGTGTCTGTGAAAGCATGTCTGTGAGAGTGTATCTGTGAGAGAGTGTCCATGAGAGTCTGTGAGTGAGTGTCTGTGAGAGAGTGCCTGTGTGAGTCTGTGAGAGATTGTGAGAGAGTATCTGTGAGAGCATGTCGGTGAGAGTGTATCTGTGAGAGAGTGTCTGTGAGAGTCTGTCTGTGAGAGTCTGTAAGAGAGTGTCTGTGTGAGTCTGTGAGAGTGTCTGTGAGAGTTTGTGAGAGTGTCTGTGAGAGAGTGTGAGAGAGTATCTGTGAGCGAGTGTGAGAGAGTCTCTGTGAGCATCTGTGAGAGAGTGTCTGAGAGTCTGTGAGAGTGTCTGTGAGAGTGTCTGTGATAGAGTGTCTGTGAGAATCTGAGAGAGAGTGTCTGTGAGTATCTGTAAGAGTGTGAGAGTCTGTGAGAGAGTGTGAGAGTCTGTGAGAGAGTGTATGTGATAGTGTTTATGAGAATCTGTTAGAGAGTGTCTGTGAGTGCCTGTAAAAGTGTCTGTGAGAGTCTGTGAGAGAGTGTCTGTGAGAGAGTATCTGCGAGTCTGTGAGACAGTGTTTGTTATTCTGTGAGAGAGTGTCTGTGAGAGTGTCTGTGAGAGTCTGTGAGCGAGTATCTGTGAGAGAGTGTCTGTGAGAGAGTGTCTGTGAGAGAGTATCTGTGAGAGTGTTTGTGAGACAGTATCTGTGAAAGAGTGTTTGTGAGAGTCTGTTTGAAAGTGTCTGTGATAGAGTTTCTGTGAGAGAGTGTCCTTGAGAGTCTGTGAGAGAGTGTCTGTGAGAATCTTTGAGAGAGTGCCTGTGAGAAAGTCTGTGAGAAAGTGTATGTGAGCATCTGTGAGAGTGTCTGTGAGAGTTTAAGAGAGTATGAGAGTCTGCGAGAGAGTGCTTGTGAGAGAGTGTCTGTGAGAGACTCTGTGAGAGAGTGTCTGTGAAAGAGTGTCTGTGAGAATCTGTGATAAAATGTCTGTGGGAGTCTGTGAGAGAGTAACTGTGAGAGTCTGTGAGAGAGTCTGTGAGAGTCTGAGAGAGAGTGTCTGCGAGAGAGTGTCTGAGAGTCTGTGAGAGAGTCTGTGAGAGAGTGTCTGTGAAAGCATGTCTGTGAGAGTGTATCTGTGAGAGAGTGTCCATGAGAGTCTGTGAGTGAGTGTCTGTGAGAGAGTGCCTGTGAGAGTCTGTGAGAGATTGTGAGAGAGTATCTGTGAGAGCATGTTGTTGAGAGTGTATCTGTGAGAGAGTGTCTGTGAGAGTCTGTCTGTGAGAGTCTGTAAGAGAGTGTCTGTGTGAGTCTGTGAGAGTGTCTGTGAGAGTTTGTGAGAGTGTCTGTGAGAGAGTGTGAGAGAGTATCTGTGAGCGAGTGTGAGAGAGTGTCTGTGAGCATCTGTGAGAGAGTGTGAGAGTCTGTGAGAGAGTGTATGTGATAGTGTTTATGAGAATCTGTTAGAGAGTGTCTGTGAGTGCCTGTAAGAGTGTCTGTGAGAGTCTGTGAGAGAGTGTCTGTGAGAGAGTATCTGCGAGTCTGTGAGAGAGTGTTTGTTATTCTGTGAGAGAGTGTCTGTGAGAGTGTCTGTGAGAGTCTGTGAGCGAGTATCTGTGAGAGAGTGTCTGTGAGAGAGTGTCTGTGAGAGAGTATCTGTGAGAGTGTTTGTGAGACAGTGTCTGTGAAAGAGTGTTTGTGAGAGTCTGTGTGAAAGTGTCTGTGATAGAGTTTCTGTGAGAGAGTGTCCTTGAGAGTCTGTGAGAGAGTGTCTGTGAGAATCTTTGAGAGAGTGCCTGTGAGAAAGTCTGTGAGAAAGTGTATGTGAGCATCTGTGAGAGTGTCTGTGAGAGTTTAAGAGAGTATGAGAGTCTGCGAGAGAGTGCTTGTGAGAGAGTGTCTGTGAGAGACTCTGTGAGAGAGTGTCTGTGAAAGAGTGTCTGTGAGAATTTGTGATAAAATGTCTGTGGGAGTCTGTGAGAGAGTAACTGTGAGAGTCTGTGAGAGAGTCTGTGAGAGTCTGAGAGAGAGTGTCTGCGAGAGAGTGTCTGAGAGTCTGTGAGAGAGTGTCTGTGAAAGCATGTCTGTGAGAGTGTATCTGTGAGAGAGTGTCCATGAGAGTCTGTGAGTGAGTGTCTGTGAGAGAGTGCCTGTGAGAGTCTGTGAGAGATTGTGAGAGAGTATCTGTGAGAGCATGTCGGTGAGAGTGTATCTGTGAGAGAGTGTCTGTGAGAGTCTGTCTGTGAGAGTCTGTAAGAGAGTGTCTGTGTGAGTCTGTGAGAGTGTCTGTGAGAGTTTGTGAGAGTGTCTGTGAGAGAGTGTGAGAGAGTATCTGTGAGCGAGTGTGAGAGAGTCTCTGTGAGCATCTGTGAGAGAGTGTCTGAGAGTCTGTGAGAGTGTCTGTGAGAGTGTCTGTGATAGAGTGTCTATGAGAATCTGAGAGAGAGTGTCTGTGAGTATCTGTAAGAGTGTGAGAGTCTGTGAGAGAGTGTGAGAGTCTGTGAGAGAGTGTGTGTGATAGTGTTTATGAGAATCTGTTAGAGAGTGTCTGTGAGTGCATGTAAGAGTGTCTGTGAGAGTCTGTGAGAGAGTGTCTGTGAGAGAGTATCTGCGAGTCTGTGAGAGAGTGTTTGTTATTCTGTGAGAGAGTGTCTGTGAGAGTGTCTGTGAGAGTCTGTGAGCGAGTATCTGTGAGAGAGTGTCTGTGAGAGAGTGTCTGTGAGAGAGTATCTGTGAGAGTGTTTGTGAGACAGTGTCTGTGAAAGAGTGTTTGTGAGAGTCTGTGTGAAAGTGTCTGTGATAGAGTTTCTGTGAGAGAGTGTCCTTGAGAGTCTGTGAGAGAGTGTCTGTGAGAATCTTTGAGAGAGTGCCTGTGAGAAAGTCTGTGAGAAAGTGTATGTGAGCATCTGTGAGAGTTTCTGTGAGAGTTTAAGAGAGTATGAGAGTCTGCGAGAGAGTGCTTGTGAGAGAGTGTCTGTGAGAGACTCTGCGAGAGAGTGTCTGTGAAAGATTGTCTGTGAGAATCTGTGATAAAATGTCTGTGGGAGTCTGTGAGAGAGTAACTGTGAGAGTCTGTGAGAGAGTCTGTGAGAGTCTAAGAGAGAGTGTCTGCGAGAGAGTGTCTGAGAGTCTGTGAGAGAGTCTGAGAGAGTGTCTGTGAAAGTATGTCTGTGAGAGTGTATCTGTGAGAGAGTGTCCATGAGAGTCTGTGAGTGAGTGTCTGTGAGAGAGTGCCTGTGAGAGTCTGTGAGAGATTGTGAGAGAGTATCTGTGAGAGCATGTCGGTGAGAGTGTATCTGTGAGAGAGTGTCTGTGAGAGTCTGTCTGTGAGAGTCTGTAAGAGAGTGTCTGTGTGAGTCTGTGAGAGTGTCTGTGAGAGTTTGTGAGAGTGTCTGTGAGAGAGTGTGAGAGAGTATCTGTGAGCGAGTGTGAGAGAGTCTCTGTGAGCATCTGTGAGAGAGTGTCTGAATGTCTGTGAGAGTGTCTGTGAGAGTGTCTGTGATAGAGTGTCTGTGAGAATCTGAGAGAGAGTGTCTGTGAGTATCTGTAAGAGTGTGAGAGTCTGTGAGAGAGTGTGAGAGTCTGTGAGAGAGTGTATGTGATAGTGCTTATGAGAATCTGTTAGAGAGTGTCTGTGAGTGCCTGTAAGAGTGTCTGTGAGAGTCTGTGAGAGAGTGTCTGTGAGAGAGTATCTGCGAGTCTGTGAGAGAGTGGTTGTTATTCTGTGAGAGAGTGTCTGTGAGAGTGTCTGTGAGAGTCTGTGAGCGAGTATCTGTGAGAGAGTGTCTGTGAGAGAGTGTCTGTGAGAGAGTATCTGTGAGAGTGGTTGTGAGACAGTGTCTGTGAAAGAGTGTTTGTGAGAGTCTGTGTGAAAGTGTCTGTGATAGAGTTTCTGTGAGAGAGTGTCCTTGAGAGTCTGTGAGAGAGTGTCTGTGAGAATCTTTGAGAGAGTGCCTGTGAGAAAGTCTGTGAGAAAGTGTATGTGAGCATCTGTGAGAGTGTCTGTGAGAGTTTAAGAGAGTATGAGAGTCTGCGAGAGAGTGCTTGTGAGAGAGTGTCTGTGAGAGACTCTGTGAGAGAGTGTCTGTGAAAGAGTGTCTGTGAGAATCTGTGATAAAATGTCTGTGGGAGTCTGTGAGAGAGTAACTGTGAGAGTCTGTGAGAGAGTCTGTGAGAGTCTGAGAGAGAGTGTCTGCGAGAGAGTGTCTGAGAGTCTGTGAGAGAGTCTGAGAGAGTGTCTGTGAAAGCATGTCTGTGAGAGTGTATCTGTGAGAGAGTGTCCATGAGAGTCTGTGAGTGAGTGTCTGTGAGAGAGTGCCTGTGAGAGTCTGTGAGAGATTGTGAGAGAGTATCTGTGAGAGCATGTCGGTGAGAGTGTATCTGTGAGAGAGTGTCTGTGAGAGTCTGTCTGTGAGAGTCTGTAAGAGAGTGTCTGTGTGAGTCTGTGTGAGTGTCTGTGAGAGTTTGTGAGAGTGTCTGTGAGAGAGTGTGAGAGAGTATCTGTGAGCGAGTGTGAGAGAGTGTCTGTGAGCATCTGTGAGAGAGTGTCTGAGAGTCTGTGAGAGTGTCTGTGAGAGTGTCTGTGATAGAGTGTCTGTGAGAATCTGAGAGAGAGTGTCTGTGAGTATCTGTAAGAGTGTGAGAGTCTGTGAGAGAGTGTGAGAGTCTGTGAGAGAGTGTATGTGATAGTGTTTATGAGAATCTGTTAGAGAGTGTCTGTGAGTGCCTGTAAGAATGTCTGTGAGAGTCTGTGAGAGAGTGTCTGTGAGAGAGTATCTGCGAGTCTGTGAGAGAGTGTTTATTATTCTGTGAGAGAGTGTCTGTGAGAGTGTCTGTGAGAGAGTGTCTGTGAGAGTGTATGTGAGAGGTTGTGAGAGAGTGTCTGTGAGAGAGTATCTGTGAGAGAGTGTCTGTGAGAGAGTATCTGTGAGAGTGTTTGTGAGACAGTGTCTGTGAAAGAGTGTTTGTGAGAGTCTGTGTGAAAGTGTCTGTGATAGAGTTTCTGTGAGAGAGTGTCCTTGAGAGTCTGTGAGAGAGTGTCTGTGAGAATCTGTGAGAGAGTGCCTGTGAGAAAGTCTGTGAGAGAGTGTATGTGAGCATCTGTGAGAGTGTCTGTGAGAGTTTAAGAAAGTATGAGAGTCTGCGAGAGAGTGCTTGTGAGAGAGTGTCTGTGAGAGACTCTGTGAGAGAGTGTCTGTGACAAAGTGTCTGTGAGAATATGTGATAAAATGTCTGTGGGAGTCTGTGAGTGAGTAACTGTGAGAGTCTGTGAGAGAGTCTGTGAGAGTCTGAGAGAGAGTGTCTGCAAGAGAGTGTCTGAGAGTCTGTGAGAAAGTCTGTGAGAGAGTGTATGTGAGCATCTGTGAGAGTGTCTGTGAGAGTTTAAGAGAGTATGAGAGTCTGCGAGAGAGTGCTTGTGAGAGAGTGTCTGTGAGAGACTCTGTGAGAGAGTGTCTGTGACAGAGTGTCTGTGAGAATCTGTGATAAAATGTCTGTGGGAGTCTGTGAGAGAGTAACTGTGAGAGTCTGTGAGAGAGTCTGTGAGAGTCTGAGAGAGAGTGTCTGGGAGAGAGTGTCTGAGAGTGTGAGAGAGTCTGTGAGAGAGTGTCTGTGAAAGCATGTCTGTGAGAGTGTATCTGTGAGAGAGTGTCCATGAGAGTCTGTGAGTGAGTGTCTGTGAGAGAGTGCCTGTGAGAGTCTGTGAGAGATTGTGAGAGAGTATCTGTGAGAGCATGTCGGTGAGAGTGTATCTGTGAGAGAGTGTCTGTGAGAGTCTGTCTGTGAGAGTCTGTAAGAGAGTGTCTGTGTGAGTCTGTGAGAGTGTCTGTGAGAGTTTGTGAGAGTGTCTGTGAGAGAGTGTGAGAGAGTATCTGTGAGCAAGTGTGAGAGAGTGTCTGTGAGCATCTGTGAGAGAGTGTCTGAGAGTCTGTGAGAGTGTCTGTGAGAGTGTCTGTGATAGAGTGTCTGTGAGAATCTGAGAGAGAGTGTCTGTGAGTATCTGTAAGAGTGTGAGAGTCTGTGAGAGAGTGTGAGAGTCCGCGAGAGAGTGTATGTGATAGTGTTTATGAGAATCTGTTAGAGAGTGTCTGTGAGTGCCTGTAAGAGTGTCTGTGAGAGTCTGTGAGAGAGTGTCTGTGAGAGAGTATCTGCGAGTCTGTGAGAGAGTGTTTATTATTCTGTGAGAGAGTGTCTGTGAGAGTGTCTGAGAGAGTCTGTGAGAGAGTATCTGTGAGAGAGTGTCTGTGAGAGAGTATCTGTGAGATATCTGTGAGAGTGTTTGTGAGACAGTGTCTGTGAAAGAGTGTTTGTGAGAGTCTGTGTGAAAGTGTCTGTGATAGAGTTTCTGTGAGAGAGTGTCTGTGAGAATCTTTGAGAGAGTGCCTGTGATAAAGTCTGTGAGAAAGTGTATGTGAGCATCTGTGAGAGTGTCTGTGAGAGTTTAAGAGAGTATGAGAGTCTGCGAGAGAGTGCTTGTGAGAGAGTGTCTGTGAGAGACTCTGTGAGAGAGTGTCTGTGACAGAGTGTCTGTGAGAATCTGTGATAAAATGTCTGTGGGAGTCTGTGAGAGAGTAACTGTGAGAGTCTGTGAGAGAGTCTGTGAGAGTCTGAGAGAGAGTGTCTGCGAGAGAGTGTCTGAGAGTCTGTGAGAGAGTCTATGAGAGAGTGTCTGTGAAAGCATGTCTGTGAGAGTGTATCTGTGAGAGAGTGTCCATGAGAGTCTGTGAGTGAGTGTCTGTGAGAGAGTGCCTGTGAGAGTCTGTGAGAGATTGTGAGAGAGTATCTGTGAGAACATGTCGGTGAGAGTGTATCTGTGAGAGAGTGTCTGTGAGAGTCTGTCTGTGAGAGTCTGTAAGAGAGTGTCTGTGTGAGTCTATGAGAGTGTCTGTGAGAGTTTGTGAGAGTGTCTGTGAGAGAGTGTGAGAGAGTATCTGTGAGCGAGTGTGAGAGAGTGTCTGTGAGCATCTGTGAGAGAGTGTCTGAGAGTCTGTGAGAGTCTGTGAGAGTGTCTGTGATAGAGTGTCTGTGAGAATCTGAGAGAGAGTGTCTGTGAGTATCTGTAAGAGTGTGAGAGTCTGTGAGAGAGTGTGAGAGTCTGTGAGAGAGTGTATGTGATAGTGTTTATGAGAATCTGTTAGAGAGTGTCTGTGAGTGCCTGTAAGAGTGTCTGTGAGAGTCTGTGAGAGAGTGTGAGAGTCTGCGAGAGAGTGCTTGTGAGTGTCTGTGAGAGAGTGTCTGTGAGAGTGTCTGTGAGAGAGTATCTGTGAGAGTGTCTGTGAGAGTCTGTGAGAGAGTATCTGTGAGAGAGTGTCTGTGAGAGAGTGTCTGTGAGAGAGTATCTGTGAGAGTGTTTGTGAGACAGTGTCTGTGAAAGAGTGTTTGTGAGAGTCTGTGTGAAAGTGTCTGTGATAGAGTTTCTGTGAGAGAGTGTCCTTGAGAGTCTGTGAGAGAGTGTCTGTGAGAATCTTTGAGAGAGTGCCTGTGAGAAAGTCTGTGAGAAAGTGTATGTGAGCATCTGTGAGAGTGTCTGTGAGAGTTTAAGAGAGTATGAGAGTCTGCGAGAGAGTGCTTGTGAGAGAGTGTCTGTGAGAGACTCTGCGAGAGAGTGTCTGTGAAAGAGTGTCTGTGAGAATCTGTGATAAAATGTCTGTGGGAGTCTGTGAGAGAGTAACTGTGAGAGTCTGTGAGAGAGTCTGTGAGAGTCTGAGAGAGAGTGTCTGCGAGAGAGTGTCTGAGAGTCTGTGAGAGAGTCTGAGAGAGTGTCTGTGAAAGCATGTCTGTGAGAGTGTATCTGTGAGAGAGTGTCCATGAGAGTCTGTGAGTGAGTGTCTGTGAGAGAGTGCCTGTGAGAGTCTGTGAGAGATTGTGAGAGAGTATCTGTGAGAGCATGTTGGTGAGAGTGTATCTGTGAGAGAGTGTCTGTGAGAGTCTGTCTGTGAGAGTCTGTAAGAGAGTGTCTATGTGAGTCTGTGAGAGTGTCTGTGAGAGTTTGTGAGAGTGTCTGTGAGAGAGTGTGAGAGAGTATCTGTGAGCGAGTGTGAGAGAGTCTCTGTGAGCATCTGTGAGAGAGTGTCTGAGAGTCTGTGAGAGTGTCTGTGAGAGTGTCTGTGATAGAGTGTCTGTGAGAATCTGAGAGAGAGTGTCTGTGAGTATCTGTAAGAGTGTGAGAGTCTGTGAGAGAGTGTGAGAGTCTGTGAGAGAGTGTATGTGATAGTGTTTATGAGAATCTGTTAGAGAGTGTCTGTGAGTGCCTGTAAGAGTGTCTGTGAGAGTCTGTGAGAGAGTGTCTGAGAGAGAGTATCTGCGAGTCTGTGAGAGAGTGGTTGTTATTCTGTGAGAGAGTGTCTGTGAGAGTGTCTGTGAGAGTCTGTGAGCGAGTATCTGTGAGAGAGTGTCTGTGAGAGAGTGTCTGTGAGAGAGTATCTGTGAGAGTGTTTGTGAGACAGTGTCTGTGAAAGAGTGTTTGTGAGAGTCTGTGTGAAAGTGTCTGTGATAGAGTTTCTGTGAGAGAGTGTCCTTGAGAGTCTGTGAGAGAGTGTCTGTGAGAATCTTTGAGAGAGTGCCTGTGGGAAAGTCTGTGAGAAAGTGTATGTGAGCATCTGTGAGAGTGTCTGTGAGAGTTTAAGAGAGTATGAGAGTCTGCGAGAGAGTGCTTGTGAGAGAGTGTCTGTGAGAGACTCTGTGAGAGAGTGTCTATGAAAGAGTGTCTGTGAGAATCTGTGATAAAATGTCTGTGGGAGTCTGTGAGAGAGTAACTGTGAGAGTCTGTGAGAGAGTCTGTGAGAGTCTGAGAGAGAGTGTCTGCGAGAGAGTGTCTGAGAGTCTGTGAGAGAGTCTGAGAGAGTGTCTGTGAAAGCATGTCTGTGAGAGTGTATCTGTGAGAGAGTGTCCATGAGAGTCTGTGAGTGAGTGTCTGTGAGAGAGTGCCTGTGAGAGTCTGTGAGAGATTGTGAGAGAGTATCTGTGAGAGCATGTCGGTGAGAGTGTATCTGTGAGAGAGTGTCTGTGAGAGTCTGTCTGTGAGAGTCTGTAAGAGAGTGTCTATGTGAGTCTGTGAGAGTGTCTGTGAGAGTTTGTGAGAGTGTCTGTGAGAGAGTGTGAGAGAGTATCTGTGAGCGAGTGTGAGAGAGTGTCTGTGAGCATCTGTGAGAGAGTGTCTGAGAGTCTGTGAGAGTGTCTGTGAGAGTGTCTGTGATAGAGTGTCTGTGAGAATCTGAGAGAGAGTATCTGTGAGTATCTGTAAGAGTGTGAGAGTCTGTGAGAGAGTGTGAGAGTCTGTGAGAGAGTGTATGTGATAGTGTTTATGAGAATCTGTTAGAGAGTGTCTGTGAGTGCCTGTAAGAGTGTCTGTGAGAGTCTGTGAGAGAGTGTCTGTGAGAGAGTATCTGCGAGTCTGTGAGAGAGTGTTTGTTATTCTGTGAGAGAGTGTCTGTGAGAGTGTCTGTGAGAGAGTGTCTGTGAGAGTGTATGTGAGAGGTTGTGAGAGAGTGTCTGTGAGAGAGTATCTGTGAGAGAGTGTCTGTGAGAGAGTATCTGTGAGAGAGTTTGTGAGACAGTGTCTGTGAAAGAGTGTTTGTGAGAGTCTGTGTGAAAGTGTCTGTGATAGAGTTTCTGTGAGAGAGTGTCCTTGAGAGTCTGTGAGAGAGTGTCTGTGAGAATCTGTGAGAGAGTGCCTGTGAGAAAGTCTGTGAGAGAGTGTATATGAGCATCTGTGAGAGTGTCTGTGAGAGTTTAAGAAAGTATGAGAGTCTGCGAGAGAGTGCTTGTGAGAGAGTGTCTGTGAGAGACTCTGTGAGAGAGTGTCTGTGACAGAGTGTCTGTGAGAATATGTGATAAAATGTCTGTGGGAGTCTGTGAGTGAGTAACTGTGAGAGTCTGTGAGAGAGTCTGTGAGAGTCTGAGAGAGAGTGTCTGCGAGAGAGTGTCTGAGAGTCTGTGAGAGAGTCTGTGAGAGAGTGTCTGTGAAAGCATGTCTGTGAGAGTGTATCTGTGAGAGAGTGTCCATGAGAGTCTGTGAGTGAGTGTCTGTGAGAGAGTGCCTGTGAGAGTCTGTGAGAGATTGTGAGAGAGTATCTGTGAGAGCATGTCGGTGAGAGTGTATCTGTGAGAGAGTGTCTGTGAGAGTCTGTCTGTGAGAGTCTGTAAGAGAGTGTCTGTGTGAGTCTATGAGAGTGTCTGTGAGAGTTTGTGAGAGTGTCTGTGAGAGAGTGTGAGAGAGTATCTGTGAGCGAGTGTGAGAGAGTGTCTGTGAGCATCTGTGAGAGAGTGTCTGAGAGTCTGTGAGAGTGTCTGTGAGAGTGTCTGTGATAGAGTGTCTGTGAGAATCTGAGAGAGAGTGTCTGTGAGTATCTGTAAGAGTGTGAGAGTCTGTGAGAGAGTGTGAGAGTCTGCAAGAGAGTGTATGTGATAGTGTTTATGAGAATCTGTTAGAGAGTGTCTGTGAGTGCCTGTAAGAGTGTCTGTGAGAGTCTGTGAGAGAGTGTCTGTGAGAGAGTATCTGCGAGTCTGTGAGAGAGTGTTTATTATTCTGTGAGAGAGTGTCTGTGAGAGTGTCTGTGAGAGTCTGTGAGAGAGTATCTGTGAGAGAGTGTCTGTGAGAGAGTGTCTGTGAGAGAGTATCTGTGAGAGTGTTTGTGAGACAGTGTCTGTGAAAGAGTGTTTGTGAGAGTCTGTGTGAAAGTGTCTGTGATAGAGTTTCTGTGAGAGAGTGTCCTTGAGAGTCTGTGAGAGAGTGTCTGTGAGAATCTTTGAGAGAGTGCCTGTGATAAAGTCTGTGAGAAAGTGTATGTGAGCATCTGTGAGAGTGTCTGTGAGAGTTTAAGAGAGTATGAGAGTCTGCGAGAGAGTGCTTGTGAGAGAGTGTCTGTGAGAGACTCTGTGAGAGTGTCTGTGACAGAGTGTCTGTGAGAATCTGTGATAAAATGTCTGTGGGAGTCTGTGAGAGAGTAACTGAGAGTCTGTGAGAGAGTCTGTGAGAGTCTGAGAGAGAGTGTCTGCGAGAGAGTGTCTGAGAGTCTGTGAGAGAGTCTGTGAGAGAGTGTCTGTGAAAGCATGTCTGTGAGAGTGTATCTGTGAGAGAGTGTCCATGAGAGTCTGTGAGTGAGTGTCTGTGAGAGAGTGCCTGTGAGAGTCTGTGAGAGATTGTGAGAGAGTATCTGTGAGAGCATGTCGGTGAGAGTGTATCTGTGAGAGAGTGTCTGTGAGAGTCTGTCTGTGAGAGTCTGTAAGAGAGTGTCTGTGTGAGTCTGTGAGAGTATCTGTGAGAGTTTGTGAGAGTGTCTGTGAGAGAGTGTGAGAGAGTATCTGTGAGCGAGTGTGAGAGAGTGTCTGTGAGCATCTGTGAGAGAGTGTCTGAGAGTCTGTGAGAGTCTGTGAGAGTGTCTGTGATAGAGTGTCTGTGAGAATCTGAGAGAGAGTGTCTGTGAGTATCTGTAAGAGTGTGAGAGTCTGTGAGAGAGTGTGAGAGTCTGTGAGAGAGTGTATGTGATAGTGTTTATGAGAATCTGTTAGAGAGTGTCTGTGAGTGCCTGTAAGAGTGTCTGTGAGAGTCTGTGAGAGAGTGTGAGAGTCTGCGAGAGAGTGCTTGTGAGTGTCTGTGAGAGAGTGTCTGTGAGAGTGTCTGTGAGAGAGTATCTGTGAGAGTGTCTGTGAGAGTCTGTGAGAGAGTATCTGTGAGAGAGTGTCTGTGAGAGAGTGTCTGTGAGAGAGTATCTGTGAGAGTGTTTGTGAGACAGTGTCTGTGAAAGAGTGTTTGTGAGAGTCTGTGTGAAAGTGTCTGTGATAGAGTTTCTGTGAGAGAGTGTCCTTGAGAGTCTGTGAGAGAGTGTCTGTGAGAATCTTTGAGAGAGTGCCTGTGAGAAAGTCTGTGAGAGAGTGTATGTGAGCATCCGTGAGAGTGTCTGTGAGAGTTTAAGAGAGTATGAGAGTCTGCGAGAGAGTGCTTGTGAGAGAGTGTCTGTGAGAGACTCTGTGAGAGAGTGTCTGTGAAAGAGTGTCTGTGAGAATCTGTGATAAAATGTCTGTGGGAGTCTGTGAGAGAGTAACTGTGAGAGTCTGTGAGAGAGTCTGTGAGAGTCTGAGAGAGAGTGTCTGCGAGAGAGTGTCTGAGAGTCTGTGAGAGAGTCTGTGAGAGAGTGTCTGTGAAAGCATGTCTGTGAGAGTGTATCTGTGAGAGAGTGTCCATGAGAGTCTGTGAGTGAGTGTCTGTGAGAGAGTGCCTGTGTGAGTCTGTGAGAGATTGTGAGAGAGTATCTGTGAGAGCATGTCGGTGAGAGTGTATCTGTGAGAGAGTGTCTGTGAGAGTCTGTCTGTGAGAGTCTGTAAGAGAGTGTCTGTGTGAGTCTGTGAGAGTGTCTGTGAGAGTTTGTGAGAGTGTCTGTGAGAGAGTGTGAGAGAGTATCTGTGAGCGAGTGTGAGAGAGTCTCTGTGAGCATCTGTGAGAGAGTGTCTGAGAGTCTGTGAGAGTGTCTGTGAGAGTGTCTGTGATAGAGTGTCTGTGAGAATCTGAGAGAGAGTGTCTGTGAGTATCTGTAAGAGTGTGAGAGTCTGTGAGAGAGTGTGAGAGTCTGTGAGAGAGTGTATGTGATAGTGTTTATGAGAATCTGTTAGAGAGTGTCTGTGAGTGCCTGTAAAAGTGTCTGTGAGAGTCTGTGAGAGAGTGTCTGTGAGAGAGTATCTGCGAGTCTGTGAGACAGTGTTTGTTATTCTGTGAGAGAGTGTCTGTGAGAGTGTCTGTGAGAGTCTGTGAGCGAGTATCTGTGAGAGAGTGTCTGTGAGAGAGTGTCTGTGAGAGAGTATCTGTGAGAGTGTTTGTGAGACAGTATCTGTGAAAGAGTGTTTGTGAGAGTCTGTTTGAAAGTGTCTGTGATAGAGTTTCTGTGAGAGAGTGTCCTTGAGAGTCTGTGAGAGAGTGTCTGTGAGAATCTTTGAGAGAGTGCCTGTGAGAAAGTCTGTGAGAAAGTGTATGTGAGCATCTGTGAGAGTGTCTGTGAGAGTTTAAGAGAGTATGAGAGTCTGCGAGAGAGTGCTTGTGAGAGAGTGTCTGTGAGAGACTCTGTGAGAGAGTGTCTGTGAAAGAGTGTCTGTGAGAATCTGTGATAAAATGTCTGTGGGAGTCTGTGAGAGAGTAACTGTGAGAGTCTGTGAGAGAGTCTGTGAGAGTCTGAGAGAGAGTGTCTGCGAGAGAGTGTCTGAGAGTCTGTGAGAGAGTCTGTGAGAGAGTGTCTGTGAAAGCATGTCTGTGAGAGTGTATCTGTGAGAGAGTGTCCATGAGAGTCTGTGAGTGAGTGTCTGTGAGAGAGTGCCTGTGAGAGTCTGTGAGAGATTGTGAGAGAGTATCTGTGAGAGCATGTTGTTGAGAGTGTATCTGTGAGAGAGTGTCTGTGAGAGTCTGTCTGTGAGAGTCTGTAAGAGAGTGTCTGTGTGAGTCTGTGAGAGTGTCTGTGAGAGTTTGTGAGAGTGTCTGTGAGAGAGTGTGAGAGAGTATCTGTGAGCGAGTGTGAGAGAGTGTCTGTGAGCATCTGTGAGAGAGTGTGAGAGTCTGTGAGAGAGTGTATGTGATAGTGTTTATGAGAATCTGTTAGAGAGTGTCTGTGAGTGCCTGTAAGAGTGTCTGAGAGAGTCTGTGAGAGAGTGTCTGTGAGAGAGTATCTGCGAGTCTGTGAGAGAGTGTTTGTTATTCTGTGAGAGAGTGTCTGTGAGAGTGTCTGTGAGAGTCTGTGAGCGAGTATCTGTGAGAGAGTGTCTGTGAGAGAGTGTCTGTGAGAGAGTATCTGTGAGAGTGTTTGTGAGACAGTGTCTGTGAAAGAGTGTTTGTGAGAGTCTGTGTGAAAGTGTCTGTGATAGAGTTTCTGTGAGAGAGTGTCCTTGAGAGTCTGTGAGAGAGTGTCTGTGAGAATCTTTGAGAGAGTGCCTGTGAGAAAGTCTGTGAGAAAGTGTATGTGAGCATCTGTGAGAGTGTCTGTGAGAGTTTAAGAGAGTATGAGAGTCTGCGAGAGAGTGCTTGTGAGAGAGTGTCTGTGAGAGACTCTGTGAGAGAGTGTCTGTGAAAGAGTGTCTGTGAGAATTTGTGATAAAATGTCTGTGGGAGTCTGTGAGAGAGTAACTGTGAGAGTCTGTGAGAGAGTCTGTGAGAGTCTGAGAGAGAGTGTCTGCGAGAGAGTGTCTGAGAGTCTGTGAGAGAGTGTCTGTGAAAGCATGTCTGTGAGAGTGTATCTGTGAGAGAGTGTCCATGAGAGTCTGTGAGTGAGTGTCTGTGAGAGAGTGCCTGTGAGAGTCTGTGAGAGATTGTGAGAGAGTATCTGTGAGAGCATGTCGGTGAGAGTGTATCTGTGAGAGAGTGTCTGTGAGAGTCTGTCTGTGAGAGTCTGTAAGAGAGTGTCTGTGTGAGTCTGTGAGAGTGTCTGTGAGAGTTTGTGAGAGTGTCTGTGAGAGAGTGTGAGGGAGTATCTGTGAGCGAGTGTGAGAGAGTGTCTGTGAGCATCTGTGAGAGAGTGTCTGAGAGTCTGTGAGAGTGTCTGTGAGAGTGTCTGTGATAGAGTGTCTGTGAGAATCTGAGAGAGAGAGTGTCTGTGAGTATCTGTAAATGTGTGAGAGTCTGTGAGAGAGTGTGAGAGTCTGCGAGAGAGTGTATGTGATAGTGTTTATGAGAATCTGTTAGAGAGTGTCTGTGAGTGCCTGTAAGAGTGTCTGTGAGAGTCTGTGAGAGAGTGTCTGTGAGAGAGTATCTGCGAGTCTGTGAGAGAGTGTTTATTATTCTGTGAGAGAGTGTCTGTGAGAGTGTCTGTGAGAGTCTGTGAGAGAGTATCTATGAGAGAGTGTCTGTGAGAGAGTGTCTGTGAGAGAGTATCTGTGTGAGTGTTTGTGAGACAGTGTCTGTGAAAGAGTGTTTGTGAGAGTCTGTGTGAAAGTGTCTGTGATAGAGTTTCTGTGAGAGAGTGTCCTTGAGAGTCTGTGAGAGAGTGTCTGTGAGAATCTTTGAGAGAGTGCCTGTGAGAAAGTCTGTGAGAGAGTGTATGTGAGCATCTGTGAGAGTGTCTGTGAGAGTTTAAGAGAGTATGAGAGTCTGCGAGAGAGTGCTTGTGAGAGAGTGTCTGTGAGAGACTCTGTGAGAGAATGTCTGTGACAGAGTGTCTGTGAGAATCTGTGATAAAATGTCTGTGGGAGTCTGTGAGAGAGTAACTGTGAGAGTCTGTGAGAGAGTCTGTGAGAGTCTGAGAGAGAGTGTCTGCGAGAGAGTGTCTGAGAGTCTGTGAGAGAGTCTGTGAGAGAGTGTCTGTGAAAGCATGTCTGTGAGAGTGTATCTGTGAGAGAGTGTCCATGAGAGTCTGTGAGTGAGTGTCTGTGAGAGAGTGCCTGTGAGAGTCTGTGAGAGATTGTGAGAGAGTATCTGTGAGAGCATGTCGGTGAGAGTGTATCTGTGAGAGAGTGTCTGTGAGAGTCTGTCTGTGAGAGTCTGTAAGAGAGTGTCTGTGTGAGTCTGTGAGAGTATCTGTGAGAGTTTGTGAGAGTGTCTGTGAGAGAGTGTGAGAGAGTATCTGTGAGCGAGTGTGAGAGAGTGTCTGTGAGCATCTGTGAGAGAGTGTCTGAGAGTCTGTGAGAGTCTGTGAGAGTGTCTGTGATAGAGTGTCTGTGAGAATCTGAGAGAGAGTGTCTGTGAGTATCTGTAAGAGTGTGAGAGTCTGTGAGAGAGTGTGAGAGTCTGTGAGAGAGTGTATGTGATAGTGTTTATGAGAATCTGTTAGAGAGTGTCTGTGAGTGCCTGTAAGAGTGTCTGTGAGAGTCTGTGAGAGAGTGTGAGAGTCTGCGAGAGAGTGCTTGTGAGTGTCTGTGAGAGAGTGTCTGTGAGAGTGTCTGTGAGAGAGTATCTGTGAGAGTGTCTGTGAGAGTCTGTGAGAGAGTATCTGTGAGAGAGTGTCTGTGAGAGAGTGTCTGTGAGAGAGTATCTGTGAGAGTGTTTGTGAGACAGTGTCTGTGAAAGAGTGTTTGTGAGAGTCTGTGTGAAAGTGTCTGTGATAGAGTTTCTGTGAGAGAGTGTCCTTGAGAGTCTGTGAGAGAGTGTCTGTGAGAATCTTTGAGAGAGTGCCTGTGAGAAAGTCTGTGAGAGAGTGTATGTGAGCATCCGTGAGAGTGTCTGTGAGAGTTTAAGAGAGTATGAGAGTCTGCGAGAGAGTGCTTGTGAGAGAGTGTCTGTGAGAGACTCTGTGAGAGAGTGTCTGTGAAAGAGTGTCTGTGAGAATCTGTGATAAAATGTCTGTGGGAGTCTGTGAGAGAGTAACTGTGAGAGTCTGTGAGAGAGTCTGTGAGAGTCTGAGAGAGAGTGTCTGCGAGAGAGTGTCTGAGAGTCTGTGAGAGAGTCTGTGAGAGAGTGTCTGTGAAAGCATGTCTGTGAGAGTGTATCTGTGAGAGAGTGTCCATGAGAGTCTGTGAGTGAGTGTCTGTGAGAGAGTGCCTGTGTGAGTCTGTGAGAGATTGTGAGAGAGTATCTGTGAGAGCATGTCGGTGAGAGTGTATCTGTGAGAGAGTGTCTGTGAGAGTCTGTCTGTGAGAGTCTGTAAGAGAGTGTCTGTGTGAGTCTGTGAGAGTGTCTGTGAGAGTTTGTGAGAGTGTCTGTGAGAGAGTGTGAGAGAGTATCTGTGAGCGAGTGTGAGAGAGTCTCTGTGAGCATCTGTGAGAGAGTGTCTGAGAGTCTGTGAGAGTGTCTGTGAGAGTGTCTGTGATAGAGTGTCTGTGAGAATCTGAGAGAGAGTGTCTGTGAGTATCTGTAAGAGTGTGAGAGTCTGTGAGAGAGTGTGAGAGTCTGTGAGAGAGTGTATGTGATAGTGTTTATGAGAATCTGTTAGAGAGTGTCTGTGAGTGCCTGTAAGAGTGTCTGTGAGAGTCTGTGAGAGAGTGTCTGTGAGAGAGTATCTGCGAGTCTGTGAGACAGTGTTTGTTATTCTGTGAGAGAGTGTCTGTGAGAGTGTCTGTGAGAGTCTGTGAGCGAGTATCTGTGAGAGAGTGTCTGTGAGAGAGTGTCTGTGAGAGAGTATCTGTGAGAGTGTTTGTGGGACAGTATCTGTGAAAGAGTGTTTGTGAGAGTCTGTGTGAAAGTGTCTGTGATAGAGTTTCTGTGAGAGAGTATCCTTGAGAGTCTGTGAGAGAGTGTCTGTGAGAATCTTTGAGAGAGTGCCTGTGAGAAAGTCTGTGAGAAAGTGTATGTGAGCATCTGTGAGAGTGTCTGTGAGAGTTTAAGAGAGTATGAGAGTCTGCGAGAGAGTGCTTGTGAGAGAGTGTCTGTGAGAGACTCTGTGAGAGAGTGTCTGTGAAAGAGTGTCTGTGAGAATCTGTGATAAAATGTATGTGGGAGTCTGTGAGAGAGTAACTGTGAGAGTCTGTGAGAGAGTCTGTGAGAGTCTGAGAGAGAGTGTCTGCGAGAGAGTGTCTGAGAGTCTGTGAGAGAGTCTGTGAGAGAGTGTCTGTGAAAGCATGTCTGTGAGAGTGTATCTGTGAGAGAGTGTCCATGAGAGTCTGTGAGTGAGTGTCTGTGAGAGAGTGCCTGTGAGAGTCTGTGAGAGATTGTGAGAGAGTATCTGTGAGAGCATGTTGGTGAGAGTGTATCTGTGAGAGAGTGTCTGTGAGAGTCTGTCTGTGAGAGTCTGTAAGAGAGTGTCTGTGTGAGTCTGTGAGAGTGTCTGTGAGAGTTTGTGAGAGTGTCTGTGAGAGAGTGTGAGAGAGTATCTGTGAGCGAGTGTGAGAGAGTGTCTGTGAGCATCTGTGAGAGAGTGTGAGAGTCTGTGAGAGAGTGTATGTGATAGTGTTTATGAGAATCTGTTAGAGAGTGTCTGTGAGTGCCTGTAAGAGTGTCTGTGAGAGTCTGTGAGAGAGTGTCTGTGAGAGAGTATCTGCGAGTCCGTGAGAGAGTGTTTGTTATTCTGTGAGAGAGTGTCTGTGAGAGTGTCTGTGAGAGTCTGTGAGCGAGTATCTGTGAGAGAGTGTCTGTGAGAGAGTGTCTGTGAGAGAGTAACTGTGAGAGTGTTTGTGAGACAGTGTCTGTGAAAGAGTGTTTGTGAGAGTCTGTGTGAAAGTGTCTGTGATAGAGTTTCTGTGAGAGAGTGTCCTTGAGAGTCTGTGAGAGAGTGTCTGTGAGAATCTTTGAGAGAGTGCCTGTGAGAAAGTCTGTGAGAAAGTGTATGTGAGCATCTGTGAGAGTGTCTGTGAGAGTTTAAGAGAGTATGAGAGTCTGCGAGAGAGTGCTTGTGAGAGAGTGTCTGTGAGAGACTCTGTGAGAGAGTGTCTGTGAAAGAGTGTCTGTGAGAATCTGTGATAAAATGTCTGTGGGAGTCTGTGAGAGAGTAACTGTGAGAGTCTGTGAGAGAGTCTGTGAGAGTCTGAGAGAGAGTGTCTGCGAGAGAGTGTCTGAGAGTCTGTGAGAGAGTCTGTGAGAGAGTGTCTGTGAAAGCATGTCTGTGAGAGTGTATCTGTGAGAGAGTGTCCATGAGAGTCTGTGAGTGAGTGTCTGTGAGAGAGTGCCTGTGAGAGTCTGTGAGAGATTGTGAGAGAGTATCTGTGAGAGCATGTTGGTGAGAGTGTATCTGTGAGAGAGTGTCTGTGAGAGTCTGTCTGTGAGAGTCTGTAAGAGAGTGTCTGTGTGAGTCTGTGAGAGTGTCTGTGAGAGTTTGTGAGAGTGTCTGTGAGAGAGTGTGAGAGAGTATCTGTGAGCGAGTGTGAGAGAGTGTCTGTGAGCATCTGTGAGAGAGTGTCTGAGAGTCTGTGAGAGTGTCTGTGAGAGTGTCTGTGATAGAGTGTCTGTGAGAATCTGAGAGAGAGTGTCTGTGAGTATCTGTAAGAGTGTGAGAGTCTGTGAGAGAGTGTGAGAGTCTGTGAGAGAGTGTATGTGATAGTGTTTATGAGAATCTGTTAGAGAGTGTCTGTGAGTGCCTGTAAGAGTGTCTGTGAGAGTCTGTGAGAGAGTGTCTGTGAGAGAGTATCTGCGAGTCTGTGAGAGAGTGTTTATTATTCTGTGAGAGAGTGTCTGTGAGAGTGTCTGTGAGAGTCTGTGAGAGAGTATCTGTGAGAGAGTGTCTGTGAGAGAGTGTCTGTGAGAGAGTATCTGTGAGAGTGTTTGTGAGACAGTGTCTGTGAAAGAGTGTTTGTGAGAGTCTGTGTGAAAGTGTCTGTGATAGAGTTTCTGTGAGAGAGTGTCCTTGAGAGTCTGTGAGAGAGTGTCTGTGAGAATCTTTGAGAGAGTGCCTGTGATAAAGTCTGTGAGAAAGTGTATGTGAGCATCTGTGAGAGTGTCTGTGAGAGTTTAAGAGAGTATGAGAGTCTGCGAGAGAGTGCTTGTGAGAGAGTGTCTGTGAGAGACTCTGTGAGAGAGTGTCTGTGACAGAGTGTCTGTGAGAATCTGTGATAAAATGTCTGTGGGAGTCTGTGAGAGAGTAACTGTGAGAGTCTGTGAGAGAGTCTGTGAGAGTCTGAGAGAGAGTGTCTGCGAGAGAGTGTCTGAGAGTCTGTGAGAGAGTCTGTGAGAGAGTGTCTGTGAAAGCATGTCTGTGAGAGTGTATCTGTGAGAGAGTGTCCATGAGAGTCTGTGAGTGAGTGTCTGTGCGAGAGTGCCTGTGAGAGTCTGTGAGAGATTGTGAGAGAGTATCTGTGAGAGCATGTCGGTGAGAGTGTATCTGTGAGAGAGTGTCTGTGAGAGTCTGTCTGTGAGAGTCTGTAAGAGAGTGTCTGTGTGAGTCTGTGAGAGTATCTGTGAGAGTTTGTGAGAGTGTCTGTGAGAGAGTGTGAGAGAGTATCTGTGAGCGAGTGTGAGAGAGTGTCTGTGAGCATCTGTGAAAGAGTGTCCGAGAGTCTGTGAGAGTCTGTGAGAGTGTCTGTGATAGAATGTCTGTGAGAATCTGAGAGAGAGTGTCTGTGAGTATCTGTAAGAGTGTGAGAGTCTGTGAGAGAGTGTGAGAGTCTGTGAGAGAGTGTATGTGATAGTGTTTATGAGAATCTGTTAGAGAGTGTCTGTGAGTGCCTGTAAGAGTGTCTGTGAGAGTCTGTGAGAGAGTGTGAGAGTCTGCGAGAGAGTGCTTGTGAGTGTCTGTGAGAGAGTGTCTGTGAGAGTGTCTGTGAGAGAGTATCTGTGAGAGTGTCTGTGAGAGTCTGTGAGAGAGTATCTGTGAGAGAGTGTCTGTGAGAGAGTGTCTGTGAGAGAGTATCTGTGAGAGTGTTTGTGAGACAGTGTCTGTGAAAGAGTGTTTGTGAGAGTCTGTGTGAAAGTGTCTGTGATAGAGTTTCTGTGAGAGAGTGTCATTGAGAGTCTGTGAGAGAGTGTCTGTGAGAAACTGTGAGAGAGTGCCTGTGAGAAAGTCTGTGAGAGAGTGTATGTGAGCATCTGTGAGAGTGTCTGTGAGAGTTTAAGAAAGTATGAGAGTCTGCGAGAGAGTGCTTGTGAGAGAGTGTCTGTGAGAGACTCTGTGAGAGAGTGTCTGTGACAGAGTGTCTGTGAGAATATGTGATAAAATGTCTGTGGGAGTCTGTGAGAGAGTAACTGTGAGAGTCTGTGAGAGAGTCTGTGAGAGTCTGAGAGAGAGTGTCTGCGAGAGAGTGTCTGAGAGTCTGTGAGAGAGTCTGTGAGAGAGTGTCTGTGAAAGCATGTCTGTGAGAGTGTATCTGTGAGAGAGTGTCCATGAGAGTCTGTGAGTGAGTGTCTGTGAGAGAGTGCCTGTGAGAGAGTGCCTGTGAGAGTCTGTGAGAGATTGTGAGAGAGTATCTGTGAGAGCATGTCGGTGAGAGTGTATCTGTGAGAGAGTGTCTGTGAGAGTCTGTCTGTGAGAGTCTGTAAGAGAGTGTCTGTGTGAGTCTGTGAGAGTGTCTGTGAGAGTTTGTGAGAGTGTCTGTGAGAGAGTGTGAGAGAGTATCTGTGAGCGAGTGTGAGAGAGTGTCTGTGAGCATCTGTGAGAGAGTGTCTGAGAGTCTGTGAGAGTGTCTGTGATAGAGTGTCTGTGAGAATCTGAGAGTGAGTGTCTGTGAGTATCTGTAAGAGTGTGAGAGTCTGTGAGAGATTGTGAGAGTCTGCGAGAGAGTGTATGTGATAGTGTTTATGAGAATCTGTTAGAGAGTGTCTGTGAGTGCCTGTAAGAGTGTCTGTGAGAGTCTGTGAGAGAGTGTCTGTGAGAGAGTATCTGCGAGTCTGTGAGAGAGTGTTTATTATTCTGTGAGAGAGTGTCTGTGAGAGTGTCTGTGAGAGTCTGTGAGAGAGTATCTGTGAGAGAGTGTCTGTGAGAGAGTGTCTGTGAGAGAGTATCTGTGAGAGTGTTTGTGAGACAGTGTCTGTGAAAGAGTGTTTGTGAGAGTCTGTGTGAAAGTGTCTGTGATAGAGTTTCTGTGAGAGAGTGTCCTTGAGACTCTGTGAGAGAGTGTCTGTGAGAATCTTTGAGAGAGTGCCTGTGATAAAGTCTGTGAGAAAGTGTATGTGAGCATCTGTGAGAGTGTCTGTGAGAGTTTAAGAGAGTATGAGAGTCTGCGAGAGAGTGCTTGTGAGAGAGTGTCTGTGAGAGACTCTGTGAGAGAGTGTCTGTGAAAGAGTGTCTGTGAGAATCTGTGATAAAATGTCTGTGGGAGTCTGTGAGAGAGTAACTGTGAGAGTCTGTGAGAGAGTCTGTGAGAGTCTGAGAGAGAGTGTCTGCGAGAGAGTGTCTGAGAGTCTGTGAGAGAGTCTGTGAGAGAGTGTCTGTGAAAGCATGTCTGTGAGAGTTTATCTGTGAGTGAGTGTCCATGAGAGTCTGTGAGTGAGTGTCTGTGAGAGAGTGCCTGTGAGAGTCTGTGAGAGATTGTGAGAGAGTATCTGTGAGAGCATGTCGGTGAGAGTGTATCTGTGAGAGAGTGTCTGTGAGAGTCTGTCTGTGAGAGTCTGTAAGAGAGTGTCTGTGTGAGTCTGTGAGAGTGTCTGTGAGAGTTTGTGAGAGTGTCTGTGAGAGAGTGTGAGAGAGTATCTGTGAGCGAGTGTGAGAGAGTGTCTGTGAGCATCTGTGAGAGAGTGTCTGAGAGTCTGTGAGAGTGTCTGTGAGAGTGTCTGTGATAGAGTGTCTGTGAGAATCTGAGAGAGAGTGTCTGTGAGTATCTGTAAGAGTGTGAGAGTCTGTGAGAGAGTGTGAGAGTCTGTGAGAGAGGGTATGTGATAGAGTTTATGAGAATCTGTTAGAGAGTGTCTGTGAGTGCCTGTAAGAGTGTCTGTGAGAGTCTGTGAGAGAGTGTCTGTGAGAGAGTATCTGCGAGTCTGTGAGAGAGTGTTTGTTATTCTGTGAGAGAGTGTCTGTGAGAGTGTCTGTGAGAGAGTGTTTGTGAGAGTGTATGTGAGAGTCTATGAACGTGTATGTGAGAGGCTGTGAGAGAGTGTCTGTGAGAGAGTATCTGTGAGAGAGTGTCTGTGAGAGAGTATCTGTGAGAGTGTTTGTGAGACAGTGTCTGTGAAAGAGTGTTTGTGAGAGTCTGTGTGAAAGTGTCTGTGATAGAGTTTCTGTGATAGAGTGTCCTTGAGAGTCTGTGAGAGAGTGTCTGTGAGAATCTGTGAGAGAGTGCCTGTGAGAAAGTCTGTGAGAGAGTGTATGTGAGCATCTGTGAGAGTGTCTGTGAGAGTTTAAGAAAGTATGAGAGTCTGCGAGAGAGTGCTTGTGAGAGAGTGTCTGTGAGAGACTCTGTGAGAGAGTGTCTGTGACAGAGTGTCTGTGAGAATCTGTGATAAAATGTCTGTGGGAGTCTGTGAGAGAGTAACTGTGAGAGTCTGTGAGAGAGTCTGTGAGAGTCTGAGAGAGAGTGTCTGCGAGAGAGTGTCTGAGAGTCTGTGAGAGAGTGTCTGTGAAAGCATGTCTGTGAGAGTGTATCTGTGAGAGAGTGTCCATGAGAGTCTGTGAGTGAGTGTCTGTGAGAGAGTGCCTGTGAGAGTCTGTGAGAGATTGTGAGAGAGTATCTGTGAGAGCATGTCGGTGAGAGTGTATCTGTGAGAGAGTGTCTGTGAGAGTCTGTCTGTGAGAGTCTGTAAGAGAGTGTCTGTGTGAGTCTGTGAGAGTGTCTGTGAGAGTTT
Organism: Triturus cristatus; assembly: GCF_964204655.1. NCBI lineage: Eukaryota > Metazoa > Chordata > Amphibia > Caudata > Salamandridae > Triturus > Triturus cristatus. The sequence continues at coordinate 1,187,854,207 of NC_140579.1, forward strand.
GTGAGAGTGTCTGTGAGAGAGTGTGAGAGAGTATCTGTGAGCGAGTGTGAGAGAGTGTCTGTGAGCTTCTGTGAGAGAGTGTCTGAGAGTCTGTGAGAGTCTGTGAGAGTGTCTGTGATAGAGTGTCTGTGAGAATCTGAGAGAGAGTGTCTGTGAGTATCTGTAAGAGTGTGAGAGTCTGTGAGAGAGTGTGAGAGTCTGTGAGAGAGTGTATGTGATAGTGTTTATGAGAATCTGTTAGAGAGTGTCTGTGAGTGCCTGTAAGAGTGTCTGTGAGAGTCTGTGAGAGAGTGTGAGAGTCTGCGAGAGAGTGCTTGTGAGTGTCTGTGAGAGAGTGTCTGTGAGAGTGTCTGTGAGAGAGTATCTGTGAGAGTGTCTGTGAGAGTCTGTGAGAGAGTATCTGTGAGAGAGTGTCTGTGAGAGAGTGTCTGTGAGAGAGTATCTGTGAGAGTGTTTGTGAGACAGTGTCTGTGAAAGAGTGTTTGTGAGAGTCTGTGTGAAAGTGTCTGTGATAGAGTTTCTGTGAGAGAGTGTCCTTGAGAGTCTGTGAGAGAGTGTCTGTGAGAATCTTTGAGAGAGTGCCTGTGAGAAAGTCTGTGAGAGAGTGTATGTGAGCATCCGTGAGAGTGTCTGTGAGAGTTTAAGAGAGTATGAGAGTCTGCGAGAGAGTGCTTGTGAGAGAGTGTCTGTGAGAGACTCTGTGAGAGAGTGTCTGTGAAAGAGTGTCTGTGAGAATCTGTGATAAAATGTCTGTGGGAGTCTGTGAGAGAGTAACTGTGAGAGTCTGTGAGAGAGTCTGTGAGAGTCTGAGAGAGAGTGTCTGCGAGAGAGTGTCTGAGAGTCTGTGAGAGAGTCTGTGAGAGAGTGTCTGTGAAAGCATGTCTGTGAGAGTGTATCTGTGAGAGAGTGTCCATGAGAGTCTGTGAGTGAGTGTCTGTGAGAGAGTGCCTGTGTGAGTCTGTGAGAGATTGTGAGAGAGTATCTGTGAGAGCATGTCGGTGAGAGTGTATCTGTGAGAGAGTGTCTGTGAGAGTCTGTCTGTGAGAGTCTGTAAGAGAGTGTCTGTGTGAGTCTGTGAGAGTGTCTGTGAGAGTTTGTGAGAGTGTCTGTGAGAGAGTGTGAGAGAGTATCTGTGAGCGAGTGTGAGAGAGTCTCTGTGAGCATCTGTGAGAGAGTGTCTGAGAGTCTGTGAGAGTGTCTGTGAGAGTGTCTGTGATAGAGTGTCTGTGAGAATCTGAGAGAGAGTGTCTGTGAGTATCTGTAAGAGTGTGAGAGTCTGTGAGAGAGTGTGAGAGTCTGTGAGAGAGTGTATGTGATAGTGTTTATGAGAATCTGTTAGAGAGTGTCTGTGAGTGCCTGTAAAAGTGTCTGTGAGAGTCTGTGAGAGAGTGTCTGTGAGAGAGTATCTGCGAGTCTGTGAGACAGTGTTTGTTATTCTGTGAGAGAGTGTCTGTGAGAGTGTCTGTGAGAGTCTGTGAGCGAGTATCTGTGAGAGAGTGTCTGTGAGAGAGTGTCTGTGAGAGAGTATCTGTGAGAGTGTTTGTGAGACAGTATCTGTGAAAGAGTGTTTGTGAGAGTCTGTGTGAAAGTGTCTGTGATAGAGTTTCTGTGAGAGAGTGTCCTTGAGAGTCTGTGAGAGAGTGTCTGTGAGAATCTTTGAGAGAGTGCCTGTGAGAAAGTCTGTGAGAAAGTGTATGTGAGCATCTGTGAGAGTGTCTGTGAGAGTTTAAGAGAGTATGAGAGTCTGCGAGAGAGTGCTTGTGAGAGAGTGTCTGTGAGAGACTCTGTGAGAGAGTGTCTGTGAAAGAGTGTCTGTGAGAATCTGTGATAAAATGTCTGTGGGAGTCTGTGAGAGAGTAACTGTGAGAGTCTGTGAGAGAGTCTGTGAGAGTCTGAGAGAGAGTGTCTGCGAGAGAGTGTCTGAGAGTCTGTGAGAGAGTGTCTGTGAAAGCATGTCTGTGAGAGTGTATCTGTGAGAGAGTGTCCATGAGAGTCTGTGAGTGAGTGTCTGTGAGAGAGTGCCTGTGAGAGTCTGTGAGAGATTGTGAGAGAGTATCTGTGAGAGCATGTCGGTGAGAGTGTATCTGTGAGAGAGTGTCTGTGAGAGTCTGTCTGTGAGAGTCTGTAAGAGAGTGTCTGTGTGAGTCTGTGAGAGTGTCTGTGAGAGTTTGTGAGAGTGTCTGTGAGAGAGTGTGAGAGAGTATCTGTGAGCGAGTGTGAGAGAGTCTCTGTGAGCATCTGTGAGAGAGTGTCTGAGAGTCTGTGAGAGTGTCTGTGAGAGTGTCTGTGATAGAGTGTCTGTGAGAATCTGAGAGAGAGTGTCTGTGAGTATCTGTAAGAGTGTGAGAGTCTGTGAGAGAGTGTGAGAGTCTGTGAGAGAGTGTATGTGATAGTGTTTATGAGAATCTGTTAGAGAGTGTCTGTGAGTGCCTGTAAAAGTGTCTGTGAGAGTCTGTGAGAGAGTGTCTGTGAGAGAGTATCTGCGAGTCTGTGAGACAGTGTTTGTTATTCTGTGAGAGAGTGTCTGTGAGAGTGTCTGTGAGAGTCTGTGAGCGAGTATCTGTGAGAGAGTGTCTGTGAGAGAGTGTCTGTGAGAGAGTATCTGTGAGAGTGTTTGTGAGACAGTATCTGTGAAAGAGTGTTTGTGAGAGTCTGTGTGAAAGTGTCTGTGATAGAGTTTCTGTGAGAGAGTGTCCTTGAGAGTCTGTGAGAGAGTGTCTGTGAGAATCTTTGAGAGAGTGCCTGTGAGAAAGTCTGTGAGAAAGTGTATGTGAGCATCTGTGAGAGTGTCTGTGAGAGTTTAAGAGAGTATGAGAGTCTGCGAGAGAGTGCTTGTGAGAGAGTGTCTGTGAGAGACTCTGTGAGAGAGTGTCTGTGAAAGAGTGTCTGTGAGAATCTGTGATAAAATGTCTGTGGGAGTCTGTGAGAGAGTAACTGTGAGAGTCTGTGAGAGAGTCTGTGAGAGTCTGAGAGAGAGTGTCTGCGAGAGAGTGTCTGAGAGTCTGTGAGAGAGTCTGTGAGAGAGTGTCTGTGAAAGCATGTCTGTGAGAGTGTATCTGTGAGAGAGTGTCCATGAGAGTCTGTGAGTGAGTGTCTGTGAGAGAGTGCCTGTGAGAGTCTGTGAGAGATTGTGAGAGAGTATCTGTGAGAGCATGTTGGTGAGAGTGTATCTGTGAGAGAGTGTCTGTGAGAGTCTGTCTGTGAGAGTCTGTAAGAGAGTGTCTGTGTGAGTCTGTGAGAGTGTCTGTGAGAGTTTGTGAGAGTGTCTGTGAGAGAGTGTGAGAGAGTATCTGTGAGCAAGTGTGAGAGAGTGTCTGTGAGCATCTGTGAGAGAGTGTGAGAGTCTGTGAGAGAGTGTATGTGATAGTGTTTATGAGAATCTGTTAGAGAGTGTCTGTGAGTGCCTGTAAGAGTGTCTGTGAGAGTCTGTGAGAGAGTGTCTGTGAGAGAGTATCTGCGAGTCCGTGAGAGAGTGTTTGTTATTCTGTGAGAGAGTGTCTGTGAGAGTGTCTGTGAGAGTCTGTGAGCGAGTATCTGTGAGAGAGTGTCTGTGAGAGAGTGTCTGTGAGAGAGTAACTGTGAGAGTGTTTGTGAGACAGTGTCTGTGAAAGATTGTTTGTGAGAGTCTGTGTGAAAGTGTCTGTGATAGAGTTTCTGTGAGAGAGTGTCCTTGAGACTCTGTGAGAGAGTGTCTGTGAGAATCTTTGAGAGAGTGCCTGTGATAAAGTCTGTGAGAAAGTGTATGTGAGCATCTGTGAGAGTGTCTGTGAGAGTTTAAGAGAGTATGAGAGTCTGCGAGAGAGTGCTTGTGAGAGAGTGTCTGTGAGAGACTCTGTGAGAGAGTGTCTGTGAAAGAGTGTCTGTGAGAATCTGTGATAAAATGTCTGTGGGAGTCTGTGAGAGAGTAACTGTGAGAGTCTGTGAGAGAGTCTGTGAGAGTCTGAGAGAGAGTGTCTGCGAGAGAGTGTCTGAGAGTCTGTGAGAGAGTCTGTGAGAGAGTGTCTGTGAAAGCATGTCTGTGAGAGTTTATCTGTGAGTGAGTGTCCATGAGAGTCTGTGAGTGAGTGTCTGTGAGAGAGTGCCTGTGAGAGTCTGTGAGAGATTGTGAGAGAGTATCTGTGAGAGCATGTCGGTGAGAGTGTATCTGTGAGAGAGTGTCTGTGAGAGTCTGTCTGTGAGAGTCTGTAAGAGAGTGTCTGTGTGAGTCTGTGAGAGTGTCTGTGAGAGTTTGTGAGAGTGTCTGTGAGAGAGTGTGAGAGAGTATCTGTGAGCGAGTGTGAGAGAGTGTCTGTGAGCATCTGTGAGAGAGTGTCTGAGAGTCTGTGAGAGTGTCTGTGAGAGTGTCTGTGATAGAGTGTCTGTGAGAATCTGAGAGAGAGTGTCTGTGAGTATCTGTAAGAGTGTGAGAGTCTGTGAGAGAGTGTGAGAGTCTGTGAGAGAGGGTATGTGATAGAGTTTATGAGAATCTGTTAGAGAGTGTCTGTGAGTGCCTGTAAGAGTGTCTGTGAGAGTCTGTGAGAGAGTGTCTGTGAGAGAGTATCTGCGAGTCTGTGAGAGAGTGTTTGTTATTCTGTGAGAGAGTGTCTGTGAGAGTGTCTGTGAGAGAGTGTTTGTGAGAGTGTATGTGAGAGTCTATGAACGTGTATGTGAGAGGCTGTGAGAGAGTGTCTGTGAGAGAGTATCTGTGAGAGAGTGTCTGTGAGAGAGTATCTGTGAGAGTGTTTGTGAGACAGTGTCTGTGAAAGAGTGTTTGTGAGAGTCTGTGTGAAAGTGTCTGTGATAGAGTTTCTGTGATAGAGTGTCCTTGAGAGTCTGTGAGAGAGTGTCTGTGAGAATCTGTGAGAGAGTGCCTGTGAGAAAGTCTGTGAGAGAGTGTATGTGAGCATCTGTGAGAGTGTCTGTGAGAGTTTAAGAAAGTATGAGAGTCTGCGAGAGAGTGCTTGTGAGAGAGTGTCTGTGAGAGACTCTGTGAGAGAGTGTCTGTGACAGAGTGTCTGTGAGAATCTGTGATAAAATGTCTGTGGGAGTCTGTGAGAGAGTAACTGTGAGAGTCTGTGAGAGAGTCTGTGAGAGTCTGAGAGAGAGTGTCTGCGAGAGAGTGTCTGAGAGTCTGTGAGAGAGTGTCTGTGAAAGCATGTCTGTGAGAGTGTATCTGTGAGAGAGTGTCCATGAGAGTCTGTGAGTGAGTGTCTGTGAGAGAGTGCCTGTGAGAGTCTGTGAGAGATTGTGAGAGAGTATCTGTGAGAGCATGTCGGTGAGAGTGTATCTGTGAGAGAGTGTCTGTGAGAGTCTGTCTGTGAGAGTCTGTAAGAGAGTGTCTGTGTGAGTCTGTGAGAGTGTCTGTGAGAGTTTGTGAGAGTGTCTGTGAGAGAGTGTGAGAGAGTATCTGTGAGCGAGTGTGAGAGAGTGTCTGTGAGCTTCTGTGAGAGAGTGTCTGAGAGTCTGTGAGAGTCTGTGAGAGTGTCTGTGATAGAGTGTCTGTGAGAATCTGAGAGAGAGTGTCTGTGAGTATCTGTAAGAGTGTGAGAGTCTGTGAGAGAGTGTGAGAGTCTGTGAGAGAGTGTATGTGATAGTGTTTATGAGAATCTGTTAGAGAGTGTCTGTGAGTGCCTGTAAGAGTGTCTGTGAGAGTCTGTGAGAGAGTGTGAGAGTCTGCGAGAGAGTGCTTGTGAGTGTCTGTGAGAGAGTGTCTGTGAGAGTGTCTGTGAGAGAGTATCTGTGAGAGTGTCTGTGAGAGTCTGTGAGAGAGTATCTGTGAGAGAGTGTCTGTGAGAGAGTGTCTGTGAGAGAGTATCTGTGAGAGTGTTTGTGAGACAGTGTCTGTGAAAGAGTGTTTGTGAGAGTCTGTGTGAAAGTGTCTGTGATAGAGTTTCTGTGAGAGAGTGTCCTTGAGAGTCTGTGAGAGAGTGTCTGTGAGAATCTTTGAGAGAGTGCCTGTGAGAAAGTCTGTGAGAGAGTGTATGTGAGCATCCGTGAGAGTGTCTGTGAGAGTTTAAGAGAGTATGAGAGTCTGTGAGAGAGTGCTTGTGAGAGAGTGTCTGTGAGAGACTCTGTGAGAGAGTGTCTGTGAAAGAGTGTCTGTGAGAATCTGTGATAAAATGTCTGTGGGAGTCTGTGAGAGAGTAACTGTGAGAGTCTGTGAGAGAGTCTGTGAGAGTCTGAGAGAGAGTGTCTGCGAGAGAGTGTCTGAGAGTCTGTGAGAGAGTCTGTGAGAGAGTGTCTGTGAAAGCATGTCTGTGAGAGTGTATCTGTGAGAGAGTGTCCATGAGAGTCTGTGAGTGAGTGTCTGTGAGAGAGTGCCTGTGTGAGTCTGTGAGAGATTGTGAGAGAGTATCTGTGAGAGCATGTCGGTGAGAGTGTATCTGTGAGAGAGTGTCTGTGAGAGTCTGTCTGTGAGAGTCTGTAAGAGAGTGTCTGTGTGAGTCTGTGAGAGTGTCTGTGAGAGTTTGTGAGAGTGTCTGTGAGAGAGTGTGAGAGAGTATCTGTGAGCGAGTGTGAGAGAGTCTCTGTGAGCATCTGTGAGAGAGTGTCTGAGAGTCTGTGAGAGTGTCTGTGAGAGTGTCTGTGATAGAGTGTCTGTGAGAATCTGAGAGAGAGTGTCTGTGAGTATCTGTAAGAGTGTGAGAGTCTGTGAGAGAGTGTGAGAGTCTGTGAGAGAGTGTATGTGATAGTGTTTATGAGAATCTGTTAGAGAGTGTCTGTGAGTGCCTATAAAAGTGTCTGTGAGAGTCTGTGAGAGAGTGTCTGTGAGAGAGTATCTGCGAGTCTGTGAGACAGTGTTTGTTATTCTGTGAGAGAGTGTCTGTGAGAGTGTCTGTGAGAGTCTGTGAGCGAGTATCTGTGAGAGAGTGTCTGTGAGAGAGTGTCTGTGAGAGAGTATCTGTGAGAGTGTTTGTGAGACAGTATCTGTGAAAGAGTGTTTGTGAGAGTCTGTGTGAAAGTGTCTGTGATAGAGTTTCTGTGAGAGAGTGTCCTTGAGAGTCTGTGAGAGAGTGTCTGTGAGAATCTTTGAGAGAGTGCCTGTGAGAAAGTCTGTGAGAAAGTGTATGTGAGCATCTGTGAGAGTGTCTGTGAGAGTTTAAGAGAGTATGAGAGTCTGCGAGAGAGTGCTTGTGAGAGAGTGTCTGTGAGAGACTCTGTGAGAGAGTGTCTGTGAAAGAGTGTCTGTGAGAATCTGTGATAAAATGTCTGTGGGAGTCTGTGAGAGAGTAACTGTGAGAGTCTGTGAGAGAGTCTGTGAGAGTCTGAGAGAGAGTGTCTGCGAGAGAGTGTCTGAGAGTCTGTGAGAGAGTCTGTGAGAGAGTGTCTGTGAAAGCATGTCTGTGAGAGTGTATCTGTGAGAGAGTGTCCATGAGAGTCTGTGAGTGAGTGTCTGTGAGAGAGTGCCTGTGTGAGTCTGTGAGAGATTGTGAGAGAGTATCTGTGAGAGCATGTCGGTGAGAGTGTATCTGTGAGAGAGTGTCTGTGAGAGTCTGTCTGTGAGAGTCTGTAAGAGAGTGTCTGTGTGAGTCTGTGAGAGTGTCTGTGAGAGTTTGTGAGAGTGTCTGTGAGAGAGTGTGAGAGAGTATCTGTGAGCGAGTGTGAGAGAGTCTCTGTGAGCATCTGTGAGAGAGTGTCTGAGAGTCTGTGAGAGTGTCTGTGAGAGTGTCTGTGATAGAGTGTCTGTGAGAATCTGAGAGAGAGTGTCTGTGAGTATCTGTAAGAGTGTGAGAGTCTGTGAGAGAGTGTGAGAGTCTGTGAGAGAGTGTATGTGATAGTGTTTATGAGAATCTGTTAGAGAGTGTCTGTGAGTGCCTGTAAAAGTGTCTGTGAGAGTCTGTGAGAGAGTGTCTGTGAGAGAGTATCTGCGAGTCTGTGAGACAGTGTTTGTTATTCTGTGAGAGAGTGTCTGTGAGAGTGTCTGTGAGAGTCTGTGAGCGAGTATCTGTGAGAGAGTGTCTGTGAGAGAGTGTCTGTGAGAGAGTATCTGTGAGAGTGTTTGTGAGACAGTATCTGTGAAAGAGTGTTTGTGAGAGTCTGTGTGAAAGTGTCTGTGATAGAGTTTCTGTGAGAGAGTGTCCTTGAGAGTCTGTGAGAGAGTGTCTGTGAGAATCTTTGAGAGAGTGCCTGTGAGAAAGTCTGTGAGAAAGTGTATGTGAGCATCTGTGAGAGTGTCTGTGAGAGTTTAAGAGAGTATGAGAGTCTGCGAGAGAGTGCTTGTGAGAGAGTGTCTGTGAGAGACTCTGTGAGAGAGTGTCTGTGAAAGAGTGTCTGTGAGAATCTGTGATAAAATGTCTGTGGGAGTCTGTGAGAGAGTAACTGTGAGAGTCTGTGAGAGAGTCTGTGAGAGTCTGAGAGAGAGTGTCTGCGAGAGAGTCTGAGAGTCTGTGAGAGAGTCTGTGAGAGAGTGTCTGTGAAAGCATGTCTGTGAGAGTGTATCTGTGAGAGAGTGTCCATGAGAGTCTGTGAGTGAGTGTCTGTGAGAGAGTGCCTGTGAGAGTCTGTGAGAGATTGTGAGAGAGTATCTGTGAGAGCATGTTGGTGAGAGTGTATCTGTGAGAGAGTGTCTGTGAGAGTCTGTCTGTGAGAGTCTGTAAGAGAGTGTCTGTGTGAGTCTGTGAGAGTGTCTGTGAGAGTTTGTGAGAGTGTCTGTGAGAGAGTGTGAGAGAGTATCTGTGAGCAAGTGTGAGAGAGTGTCTGTGAGCATCTGTGAGAGAGTGTGAGAGTCTGTGAGAGAGTGTATGTGATAGTGTTTATGAGAATCTGTTAGAGAGTGTCTGTGAGTGCCTGTAAGAGTGTCTGTGAGAGTCTGTGAGAGAGTGTCTGTGAGAGAGTATCTGCGAGTCCGTGAGAGAGTGTTTGTTATTCTGTGAGAGAGTGTCTGTGAGAGTGTCTGTGAGAGTCTGTGAGCGAGTATCTGTGAGAGAGTGTCTGTGAGAGAGTGTCTGTGAGAGAGTAACTGTGAGAGTGTTTGTGAGACAGTGTCTGTGAAAGAGTGTTTGTGAGAGTCTGTGTGAAAGTGTCTGTGATAGAGTTTCTGTGAGAGAGTGTCCTTGAGAGTCTGTGAGAGAGTGTCTGTGAGAATCTTTGAGAGAGTGCCTGTGAGAAAGTCTGTGAGAAAGTGTATGTGAGCATCTGTGAGAGTGTCTGTGAGAGTTTAAGAGAGTATGAGAGTCTGCGAGAGAGTGCTTGTGAGAGAGTGTCTGTGAGAGACTCTGTGAGAGAGTGTCTGTGAAAGAGTGTCTGTGAGAATCTGTGATAAAATGTCTGTGGGAGTCTATGAGAGAGTAACTGTGAGAGTCTGTGAGAGAGTCTGTGAGAGTCTGAGAGAGAGTGTCTGCGAGAGAGTGTCTGAGAGTCTGTGAGAGAGTCTGTGAGAGAGTGTCTGTGAAAGCATGTCTGTGAGAGTGTATCTGTGAGAGAGTGTCCATGAGAGTCTGTGAGTGAGTGTCTGTGAGAGAGTGCCTGTGAGAGTCTGTGAGAGATTGTGAGAGAGTATCTGTGAGAGCATGTTGGTGAGAGTGTATCTGTGAGAGAGTGTCTGTGAGAGTCTGTCTGTGAGAGTCTGTAAGAGAGTGTCTGTGTGAGTCTGTGAGAGTGTCTGTGAGAGTTTGTGAGAGTGTCTGTGAGAGAGTGTGAGAGAGTATCTGTGAGCGAGTGTGAGAGAGTGTCTGTGAGCATCTGTGAGAGAGTGTCTGAGAGTCTGTGAGAGTGTCTGTGAGAGTGTCTGTGATAGAGTGTCCGTGAGAATCTGAGAGAGAGTGTCTGTGAGTATCTGTAAGAGTGTGAGAGTCTGTGAGAGAGTGTGAGAGTCTGTGAGAGAGTGTATGTGATAGTGTTTATGAGAATCTGTTAGAGAGTGTCTGTGAGTGCCTGTAAGAGTGTCTGTGAGAGTCTGTGAGAGAGTGTCTGTGAGAGAGTATCTGCGAGTCTGTGAGAGAGTGTTTATTATTCTGTGAGAGAGTGTCTGTGAGAGTGTCTGTGAGAGTCTGTGAGAGAGTATCTGTGAGAGAGTGTCTGTGAGAGAGTGTCTGTGAGAGAGTATCTGTGAGAGTGTTTGTGAGACAGTGTCTGTGAAAGAGTGTTTGTGAGAGTCTGTGTGAAAGTGTCTGTGATAGAGTTTCTGTGAGAGAGTGTCCTTGAGAGTCTGTGAGAGAGTGTCTGTGAGAATCTTTGAGAGAGTGCCTGTGATAAAGTCTGTGAGAAAGTGTATGTGAGCATCTGTGAGAGTGTCTGTGAGAGTTTAAGAGAGTATGAGAGTCTGCGAGAGAGTGCTTGTGAGAGAGTGTCTGTGAGAGACTCTGTGAGAGAGTGTCTGTGACAGAGTGTCTGTGAGAATCTGTGATAAAATGTCTGTGGGAGTCTGTGAGAGAGTAACTGTGAGAGTCTGTGAGAGAGTCTGTGAGAGTCTGAGAGAGAGTGTCTGCGAGAGAGTGTCTGAGAGTCTGTGAGAGAGTCTGTGAGAGAGTGTCTGTGAAAGCATGTCTGTGAGAGTGTATCTGTGAGAGAGTGTCCATGAGAGTCTGTGAGTGAGTGTCTGTGCGAGAGTGCCTGTGAGAGTCTGTGAGAGATTGTGAGAGAGTATCTGTGAGAGCATGTCGGTGAGAGTGTATCTGTGAGAGAGTGTCTGTGAGAGTCTGTCTGTGAGAGTCTGTAAGAGAGTGTCTGTGTGAGTCTGTGAGAGTATCTGTGAGAGTTTGTGAGAGTGTCTGTGAGAGAGTGTGAGAGAGTATCTGTGAGCGAGTGTGAGAGAGTGTCTGTGAGCATCTGTGAAAGAGTGTCCGAGAGTCTGTGAGAGTCTGTGAGAGTGTCTGTGATAGAATGTCTGTGAGAATCTGAGAGAGAGTGTCTGTGAGTATCTGTAAGAGTGTGAGAGTCTGTGAGAGAGTGTGAGAGTCTGTGAGAGAGTGTATGTGATAGTGTTTATGAGAATCTGTTAGAGAGTGTCTGTGAGTGCCTGTAAGAGTGTCTGTGAGAGTCTGTGAGAGAGTGTGAGAGTCTGCGAGAGAGTGCTTGTGAGTGTCTGTGAGAGAGTGTCTTTGAGAGTGTCTGTGAGAGAGTATCTGTGAGAGTGTCTGTGAGAGTCTGTGAGAGAGTATCTGTGAGAGAGTGTCTGTGAGAGAGTGTCTGTGAGAGAGTATCTGTGAGAGTGTTTGTGAGACAGTGTCTGTGAAAGAGTGTTTGTGAGAGTCTGTGTGAAAGTGTCTGTGATAGAGTTTCTGTGAGAGAGTGTCATTGAGAGTCTGTGAGAGAGTGTCTGTGAGAATCTGTGAGAGAGTGCCTGTGAGAAAGTCTGTGAGAGAGTGTATGTGAGCATCTGTGAGAGTGTCTGTGAGAGTTTAAGAAAGTATGAGAGTCTGCGAGAGAGTGCTTGTGAGAGAGTGTCTGTGAGAGACTCTGTGAGAGAGTGTCTGTGACAGAGTGTCTGTGAGAATATGTGATAAAATGTCTGTGGGAGTCTGTGAGAGAGTAACTGTGAGAGTCTGTGAGAGAGTCTGTGAGAGTCTGAGAGAGAGTGTCTGCGAGAGAGTGTCTGAGAGTCTGTGAGAGAGTCTGTGAGAGAGTGTCTGTGAAAGCATGTCTGTGAGAGTGTATCTGTGAGAGAGTGTCCATGAGAGTCTGTGAGTGAGTGTCTGTGAGAGAGTGCCTGTGAGAGAGTGCCTGTGAGAGTCTGTGAGAGATTGTGAGAGAGTATCTGTGAGAGCATGTCGGTGAGAGTGTATCTGTGAGAGAGTGTCTGTGAGAGTCTGTCTGTGAGAGTCTGTAAGAGAGTGTCTGTGTGAGTCTGTGAGAGTGTCTGTGAGAGTTTGTGAGAGTGTCTGTGAGAGAGTGTGAGAGAGTATCTGTGAGCGAGTGTGAGAGAGTGTCTGTGAGCATCTGTGAGAGAGTGTCTGAGAGTCTGTGAGAGTGTCTGTGATAGAGTGTCTGTGAGAATCTGAGAGTGAGTGTCTGTGAGTATCTGTAAGAGTGTGAGAGTCTGTGAGAGAGTGTGAGAGTCTGCGAGAGAGTGTATGTGATAGTGTTTATGAGAATCTGTTAGAGAGTGTCTGTGAGTGCCTGTAAGAGTGTCTGTGAGAGTCTGTGAGAGAGTGTCTGTGAGAGAGTATCTGCGAGTCTGTGAGAGAGTGTTTATTATTCTGTGAGAGAGTGTCTGTGAGAGTGTCTGTGAGAGTCTGTGAGAGAGTATCTGTGAGAGAGTGTCTGTGAGAGAGTGTCTGTGAGAGAGTATCTGTGAGAGTGTTTGTGAGACAGTGTCTGTGAAAGAGTGTTTGTGAGAGTCTGTGTGAAAGTGTCTGTGATAGAGTTTCTGTGAGAGAGTGTCCTTGAGACTCTGTGAGAGAGTGTCTGTGAGAATCTTTGAGAGAGTGCCTGTGATAAAGTCTGTGAGAAAGTGTATGTGAGCATCTGTGAGAGTGTCTGTGAGAGTTTAAGAGAGTATGAGAGTCTGCGAGAGAGTGCTTGTGAGAGAGTGTCTGTGAGAGACTCTGTGAGAGAGTGTCTGTGAAAGAGTGTCTGTGAGAATCTGTGATAAAATGTCTGTGGGAGTCTGTGAGAGAGTAACTGTGAGAGTCTGTGAGAGAGTCTGTGAGAGTCTGAGAGAGAGTGTCTGCGAGAGAGTGTCTGAGAGTCTGTGAGAGAGTCTGTGAGAGAGTGTCTGTGAAAGCATGTCTGTGAGAGTGTATCTGTGAGTGAGTGTCCATGAGAGTCTGTGAGTGAGTGTCTGTGAGAGAGTGCCTGTGAGAGTCTGTGAGAGATTGTGAGAGAGTATCTGTGAGAGCATGTCGGTGAGAGTGTATCTGTGAGAGAGTGTCTGTGAGAGTCTGTCTGTGAGAGTCTGTAAGAGAGTGTCTGTGTGAGTCTGTGAGAGTGTCTGTGAGAGTTTGTGAGAGTGTCTGTGAGAGAGTGTGAGAGAGTATCTGTGAGCGAGTGTGAGAGAGTGTCTGTGAGCATCTGTGAGAGAGTGTCTGAGAGTCTGTGAGAGTGTCTGTGAGAGTGTCTGTGATAGAGTGTCTGTGAGAATCTGAGAGAGAGTGTCTGTGAGTATCTGTAAGAGTGTGAGAGTCTGTGAGAGAGTGTGAGAGTCTGTGAGAGAGGGTATGTGATAGTGTTTATGAGAATCTGTTAGAGAGTGTCTGTGAGTGCCTGTAAGAGTGTCTGTGAGAGTCTGTGAGAGAGTGTCTGTGAGAGAGTATCTGCGAGTCTGTGAGAGAGTGTTTGTTATTCTGTGAGAGAGTGTCTGTGAGAGTGTCTGTGAGAGAGTGTTTGTGAGAGTGTATGTGAAAGTCTATGAACGTGTATGTGAGAGGCTGTGAGAGAGTGTCTGTGAGAGAGTATCTGTGAGAGAGTGTCTGTGAGAGAGTATCTGTGAGAGTGTTTGTGAGACAGTGTCTGTGAAAGAGTGTTTGTGAGAGTCTGTGTGAAAGTGTCTGTCATAGAGTTTCTGTGATAGAGTGTCCTTGAGAGTCTGTGAGAGAGTGTCTGTGAGAATCTGTGAGAGAGTGCCTGTGAGAAAGTCTGTGAGAGAGTGTATGTGAGCATCTGTGAGAGTGTCTGTGAGAGTTTAAGAAAGTATGAGAGTCTGCGAGAGAGTGCTTGTGAGAGAGTGTCTGTGAGAGACTCTGTGAGAGAGTGTCTGTGACAGAGTGTCTGTGAGAATCTGTGATAAAATGTCTGTGGGAGTCTGTGAGAGAGTAACTGTGAGAGTCTGTGAGAGAGTCTGTGAGAGTCTGAGAGAGAGTGTCTGCGAGAGAGTGTCTGAGAGTCTGTGAGAGAGTGTCTGTGAAAGCATGTCTGTGAGAGTGTATCTGTGAGAGAGTGTCCATGAGAGTCTGTGAGTGAGTGTCTGTGAGAGAGTGCCTGTGAGAGTCTGTGAGAGATTGTGAGAGAGTATCTGTGAGAGCATGTCGGTGAGAGTGTATCTGTGAGAGAGTGTCTGTGAGAGTCTGTCTGTGAGAGTCTGTAAGAGAGTGTCTGTGTGAGTCTGTGAGAGTGTCTGTGAGAGTTTGTGAGAGTGTCTGTGAGAGAGTGTGAGAGAGTATCTGTGAGCGAGTGTGAGAGAGTGTCTGTGAGCATCTGTGAGAGAGTGTCTGAGAGTCTGTGAGAGTCTGTGAGAGTGTCTGTGATAGAGTGTCTGTGAGAATCTGAGAGAGAGTGTCTGTGAGTATCTGTAAGAGTGTGAGAGTCTGTGAGAGAGTGTGAGAGTCTGTGAGAGAGTGTATGTGATAGTGTTTATGAGAATCTGTTAGAGAGTGTCTGTGAGTGCCTGTAAGAGTGTCTGTGAGAGTCTGTGAGAGAGTGTGAGAGTCTGCGAGAGAGTGCTTGTGAGTGTCTGTGAGAGAGTGTCTGTGAGAGTGTCTGTGAGAGAGTACCTGTGAGAGTGTCTGTGAGAGTCTGTGAGAGAGTATCTGTGAGAGAGTGTCTGTGAGAGAGTGTCTGTGAGAGAGTATCTGTGAGAGTGTTTGTGAGACAGTGTCTGTGAAAGAGTGTTTGTGAGAGTCTGTGTGAAAGTGTCTGTGATAGAGTTTCTGTGAGAGAGTGTCCTTGAGAGTCTGTGAGAGAGTGTCTGTGAGAATCTTTGAGAGAGTGCCTGTGAGAAAGTCTGTGAGAGAGTGTATGTGAGCATCTGTGAGAGTGTCTGTGAGAGTTTAAGAGAGTATGAGAGTCTGCGAGAGAGTGCTTGTGAGAGAGTGTCTGTGAGAGACTCTGTGAGAGAGTGTCTGTGAAAGAGTGTCTGTGAGAATCTGTGATAAAATGTCTGTGGGAGTCTGTGAGAGAGTAACTGTGAGAGTCTGTGAGAGAGTCTGTGAGAGTCTGAGAGAGAGTGTCTGCGAGAGAGTGTCTGAGAGTCTGTGAGAGAGTCTGTGAGAGAGTGTCTGTGAAAGCATGTCTGTGAGAGTGTATCTGTGAGAGAGTGTCCATGAGAGTCTGTGAGTGAGTGTCTGTGAGAGAGTGCCTGTGAGAGTCTGTGAGAGATTGTGAGTGAGTATCTGTGAGAGCATGTCGGTGAGAGTGTATCTGTGAGAGAGTGTCTGTGAGAGTCTGTCTGTGAGAGTCTGTAAGAGAGTGTCTGTGTGAGTCTGTGAGAGTGTCTGTGAGAGTTTGTGAGAGTGTCTGTGAGAGAGTGTGAGAGAGTATCTGTGAGCGAGTGTGAGAGAGTCTCTGTGAGCATCTGTGAGAGAGTGTCTGAGAGTCTGTGAGAGTGTCTGTGATAGAGTGTCTGTGAGAATCTGAGAGAGAGTGTCTGTGAGTATATGTAAGAGTGTGAGAGTCTGTGAGAGAGTGTGAGAGTCTGTGAGAGAGTGTATGTGATAGTGTTTATGAGAATCTGTTAGAGAGTGTCTGTGAGTGCCTGTAAGAGTGTCTGTGAGAGTCTGTGAGAGAGTGTCTGTGAGAGAGTATCTGCGAGTCTGTGAGAGAGTGTTTGTTATTCTGTGAGAGAGTGTCTGTGAGAGTGTCTGTGAGAGTCTGTGAGCGAGTATCTGTGAGAGAGTGTCTGTGAGAGAGTGTCTGTGAGAGAGTATCTGTGAGAGTGTTTGTGAGACAGTGTCTGTGAAAGAGTGTTTGTGAGAGTCTGTGTGAAAGTGTCTGTGATAGAGTTTCTGTGAGAGAGTGTCCTTGAGAGTCTGTGAGAGAGTGTCTGTGAGAATCTTTGAGAGAGTGCCTGTGAGAAAGTCTGTGAGAAAGTGTATGTGAGCATCTGTGAGAGTGTCTGTGAGAGTTTAAGAGAGTATGAGAGTCTGCGAGAGAGTGCTTGTGAGAGAGTGTCTGTGAGAGACTCTGTGAGAGAGTGTCTGTGAAAGAGTGTCTGTGAGAATCTGTGATAAAATGTCTGTGGGAGTCTGTGAGAGAGTAACTGTGAGAGTCTGTGAGAGAGTCTGTGAGAGTCTGAGAGAGAGTGTCTGCGAGAGAGTGTCTGAGAGTCTGTGAGAGAGTCTGAGAGAGTGTCTGTGAAAGCATGTCTGTGAGAGTGTATCTGTGAGAGAGTGTCCATGAGAGTCTGTGAGTGAGTGTGTGTGAGAGAGTGCCTGTGAGAGTCTGTGAGAGATTGTGAGAGAGTATCTGTGAGAGCATGTCGGTGAGAGTGTATCTGTGAGAGAGTGTCTGTGAGAGTCTGTCTGTGAGAGTCTGTAAGAGAGTGTCTGTGTGAGTCTGTGAGTGTCTGTGAGAGTTTGTGAGAGTGTCTGTGAGAGAGTGTGAGAGAGTATCTGTGAGCGAGTGTGAGAGAGTCTCTGTGAGCATCTGTGAGAGAGTGGCTGAGAGTCTGTGAGAGTGTCTGTGAGAGTGTCTGTGATAGAGTGTCTGTGAGAATCTGAGAGAGAGTGTCTGTGAGTATCTGTAAGAGTGTGAGAGTCTGTGAGAGAGTGTGAGAGTCTGTGAGAGAGTGTATGTGATAGTGTTTATGAGAATCTGTTAGAGAGTGTCTGTGAGTGCCTGTAAGAGTGTCTGTGAGAGTCTGTGAGAGAGTGTGAGAGTCTGCGAGAGAGTGCTTGTGAGTGTCTGTGAGAGAGTGTCTGTGAGAGTGTCTGTGAGAGAGTATCTGTGAGAGTGTCTGTGAGAGTCTGTGAGAGAGTATCTGTGAGAGAGTGTCTGTGAGAGAGTGTCTGTGAGAGAGTATCTGTGAGAGTGTTTGTGAGACAGTGTCTGTGAAAGAGTGTTTGTGAGAGTCTGTGTGAAAGTGTCTGTGATAGAGTTTCTGTGAGAGAGTGTCATTGAGAGTCTGTGAGAGAGTGTCTGTGAGAATCTGTGAGAGAGTGCCTGTGAGAAAGTCTGTGAGAGAGTGTATGTGAGCATCTGTGAGAGTGTCTGTGAGAGTTTAAGAAAGTATGAGAGTCTGCGAGAGAGTGCTTGTGAGAGAGTGTCTGTGAGAGACTCTGTGAGAGAGTGTCTGTGACAGAGTGTCTGTGAGAATATGTGATAAAATGTCTGTGGGAGTCTGTGAGAGAGTAACTGTGAGAGTCTGTGAGAGAGTCTGTGAGAGTCTGAGAGAGAGTGTCTGCGAGAGAGTGTCTGAGAGTCTGTGAGAGAGTCTGTGAGAGAGTGTCTGTGAAAGCATGTCTGTGAGAGTGTATCTGTGAGAGAGTGTCCATGAGAGTCTGTGAGTGAGTGTCTGTGAGAGAGTGCCTGTGAGAGAGTGCCTGTGAGAGTCTGTGAGAGATTGTGAGAGAGTATCTGTGAGAGCATGTCGGTGAGAGTGTATCTGTGAGAGAGTGTCTGTGAGAGTCTGTCTGTGAGAGTCTGTAAGAGAGTGTCTGTGTGAGTCTGTGAGAGTGTCTGTGAGAGTTTGTGAGAGTGTCTGTGAGAGAGTGTGAGAGAGTATCTGTGAGCGAGTGTGAGAGAGTGTCTGTGAGCATCTGTGAGAGAGTGTCTGAGAGTCTGTGAGAGTGTCTGTGATAGAGTGTCTGTGAGAATCTGAGAGTGAGTGTCTGTGAGTATCTGTAAGAGTGTGAGAGTCTATGAGAGAGTGTGAGAGTCTGCGAGAGAGTGTATGTGATAGTGTTTATGAGAATCTGTTAGAGAGTGTCTGTGAGTGCCTGTAAGAGTGTCTGTGAGAGTCTGTGAGAGAGTGTCTGTGAGAGAGTATCTGCGAGTCTGTGAGAGAGTGTTTATTATTCTGTGAGAGAGTGTCTGTGAGAGTGTCTGTGAGAGTCTGTGAGAGAGTATCTGTGAGAGAGTGTCTGTGAGAGAGTGTCTGTGAGAGAGTATTTGTGAGAGTGTTTGTGAGACAGTGTCTGTGAAAGAGTGTTTGTGAGAGTCTGTGTGAAAGTGTCTGTGATAGAGTTTCTGTGAGAGAGTGTCCTTGAGAGTCTGTGAGAGAGTGTCTGTGAGAATCTTTGAGAGAGTGCCTGTGATAAAGTCTGTGAGAAAGTGTATGTGAGCATCTGTGAGAGTGTCTGTGAGAGTTTAAGAGAGTATGAGAGTCTGCGAGAGAGTGCTTGTGAGAGAGTGTCTGTGAGAGACTCTGTGAGAGAGTGTCTGTGAAAGAGTGTCTGTGAGAATCTGTGATAAAATGTCTGTGGGAGTCTGTGAGAGAGTAACTGTGAGAGTCTGTGAGAGAGTCTGTGAGAGTCTGAGAGAGAGTGTCTGCGAGAGAGTGTCTGAGAGTCTGTGAGAGAGTCTGTGAGAGAGTGTCTGTGAAAGCATGTCTGTGAGAGTGTATCTGTGAGAGAGTGTCCGTGAGAGTCTGTGAGTGAGTGTCTGTGAGAGAGTGCCTGTGAGAGTCTGTGAGAGATTGTGAGAGAGTATCTGTGAGAGCATGTCGGTGAGAGTGTATCTGTGAGAGAGTGTCTGTGAGAGTCTGTCTGTGAGAGTCTGTAAGAGAGTGTCTGTGTGAGTCTGTGAGAGTGTCTGTGAGAGTTTGTGAGAGTGTCTGTGAGAGAGTGTGAGAGAGTATCTGTGAGCGAGTGTGAGAGAGTGTCTGTGAGCATCTGTGAGAGAGTGTCTGAGAGTCTGTGAGAGTGTCTGTGAGAGTGTCTGTGATAGAGTGTCTGTGAGAATCTGAGAGAGAGTGTCTGTGAGTATCTGTAAGAGTGTGAGAGTCTGTGAGAGAGTGTGAGAGTCTGTGAGAGAGGGTATGTGATAGTGTTTATGAGAATCTGTTAGAGAGTGTCTGTGAGTGCCTGTAAGAGTGTCTGTGAGAGTCTGTGAGAGAGTGTCTGTGAGAGAGTATCTGCGAGTCTGTGAGAGAGTGTTTGTTATTCTGTGAGAGAGTGTCTGTGAGAGTGTCTGTGAGAGAGTGTTTGTGAGAGTGTATGTGAGAGTCTATGAACGTGTATGTGAGAGGCTGTGAGAGAGTGTCTGTGAGAGAGTATCTGTGAGAGAGTGTCTGTGAGAGAGTATCTGTGAGAGTGTTTGTGAGACAGTGTCTGTGAAAGAGTGTTTGTGAGAGTCTGTGTGAAAGTGTCTGTGATAGAGTTTCTGTGATAGAGTGTCCTTGAGAGTCTGTGAGAGAGTGTCTGTGAGAATCTGTGAGAGAGTGCCTGTGAGAAAGTCTGTGAGAGAGTGTATGTGAGCATCTGTGAGAGTGTCTGTGAGAGTTTAAGAAAGTATGAGAGTCTGCGAGAGAGTGCTTGTGAGAGAGTGTCTGTGAGAGACTCTGTGAGAGAGTGTCTGTGACAGAGTGTCTGTGAGAATCTGTGATAAAATGTCTGTGGGAGTCTGTGAGAGAGTAACTGTGAGAGTCTGTGAGAGAGTCTGTGAGAGTCTGAGAGAGAGTGTCTGCGAGAGAGTGTCTGAGAGTCTGTGAGAGAGTGTCTGTGAAAGCATGTCTGTGAGAGTGTATCTGTGAGAGAGTGTCCATGAGAGTCTGTGAGTGATTGTCTGTGAGAGAGTGCCTGTGAGAGTCTGTGAGAGATTGTGAGAGAGTATCTGTGAGAGCATGTCGGTGAGAGTGTATCTGTGAGAGAGTGTCTGTGAGAGTCTGTCTGTGAGAGTCTGTAAGAGAGTGTCTGTGTGAGTCTGTGAGAGTGTCTGTGAGAGTTTGTGAGAGTGTCTGTGAGAGAGTGTGAGAGAGTATCTGTGAGCGAGTGTGAGAGAGTGTCTGTGAGCATCTGTGAGAGAGTGTCTGAGAGTCTGTGAGAGTCTGTGAGAGTGTCTGTGATAGAGTGTCTGTGAGAATCTGAGAGAGAGTGTCTGTGAGTATCTGTAAGAGTGTGAGAGTCTGTGAGAGAGTGTGAGAGTCTGTGAGAGAGGGTATGTGATAGTGTTTATGAGAATCTGTTAGAGAGTGTCTGTGAGTGCCTGTAAGAGTGTCTGTGAGAGTCTGTGAGAGAGTGTCTGTGAGAGAGTATCTGCGAGTCTGTGAGAGAGTGTTTGTTATTCTGTGAGAGAGTGTCTGTGAGAGTGTCTGTGAGAGAGTGTTTGTGAGAGTGTATGTGAGAGTCTATGAACGTGTATGTGAGAGGCTGTGAGAGAGTGTCTGTGAGAGAGTATCTGTGAGAGAGTGTCTGTGAGAGAGTATCTGTGAGAGTGTTTGTGAGACAGTGTCTGTGAAAGAGTGTTTGTGAGAGTCTGTGTGAAAGTGTCTGTGATAGAGTTTCTGTGATAGAGTGTCCTTGAGAGTCTGTGAGAGAGTGTCTGTGAGAATCTGTGAGAGAGTGCCTGTGAGAAAGTCTGTGAGAGAGTGTATGTGAGCATCTGTGAGAGTGTCTGTGAGAGTTTAAGAAAGTATGAGAGTCTGCGAGAGAGTGCTTGTGAGAGAGTGTCTGTGAGAGACTCTGTGAGAGAGTGTCTGTGACAGAGTGTCTGTGAGAATCTGTGATAAAATGTCTGTGGGAGTCTGTGAGAGAGTAACTGTGAGAGTCTGTGAGAGAGTCTGTGAGAGTCTGAGAGAGAGTGTCTGCGAGAGAGTGTCTGAGAGTCTGTGAGAGAGTGTCTGTGAAAGCATGTCTGTGAGAGTGTATCTGTGAGAGAGTGTCCATGAGAGTCTGTGAGTGATTGTCTGTGAGAGAGTGCCTGTGAGAGTCTGTGAGAGATTGTGAGAGAGTATCTGTGAGAGCATGTCGGTGAGAGTGTATCTGTGAGAGAGTGTCTGTGAGAGTCTGTCTGTGAGAGTCTGTAAGAGAGTGTCTGTGTGAGTCTGTGAGAGTGTCTGTGAGAGTTTGTGAGAGTGTCTGTGAGAGAGTGTGAGAGAGTATCTGTGAGCGAGTGTGAGAGAGTGTCTGTGAGCATCTGTGAGAGAGTGTCTGAGAGTCTGTGAGAGTCTGTGAGAGTGTCTGTGATAGAGTGTCTGTGAGAATCTGAGAGAGAGTGTCTGTGAGTATCTGTAAGAGTGTGAGAGTCTGTGAGAGAGTGTGAGAGTCTGTGAGAGAGGGTATGTGATAGTGTTTATGAGAATCTGTTAGAGAGTGTCTGTGAGTGCCTGTAAGAGTGTCTGTGAGAGTCTGTGAGAGAGTGTCTGTGAGAGAGTATCTGCGAGTCTGTGAGAGAGTGTTTGTTATTCTGTGAGAGAGTGTCTGTGAGAGTGTCTGTGAGAGAGTGTTTGTGAGAGTGTATGTGAGAGTCTATGAACGTGTATGTGAGAGGCTGTGAGAGAGTGTCTGTGAGAGAGTATCTGTGAGAGAGTGTCTGTGAGAGAGTATCTGTGAGAGTGTTTGTGAGACAGTGTCTGTGAAAGAGTGTTTGTGAGAGTCTGTGTGAAAGTGTCTGTGATAGAGTTTCTGTGATAGAGTGTCCTTGAGAGTCTGTGAGAGAGTGTCTGTGAGAATCTGTGAGAGAGTGCCTGTGAGAAAGTCCGTGAGAGAGTGTATGTGAGCATCTGTGAGAGTGTCTGTGAGAGTTTAAGAAAGTATGAGAGTCTGCGAGAGAGTGCTTGTGAGAGAGTGTCTGTGAGAGACTCTGTGAGAGAGTGTCTGTGACAGAGTGTCTGTGAGAATCTGTGATAAAATGTCTGTGGGAGTCTGTGAGAGAGTAACTGTGAGAGTCTGTGAGAGAGTCTGTGAGAGTCTGAGAGAGAGAGTCTGCGAGAGAGTGTCTGAGAGTCTGTGAGAGAGTGTCTGTGAAAGCATGTCTGTGAGAGTGTATCTGTGAGAGAGTGTCCATGAGAGTCTGTGAGTGATTGTCTGTGAGAGAGTGCCTGTGAGAGTCTGTGAGAGATTGTGAGAGAGTATCTGTGAGAGCATGTCGGTGAGAGTGTATCTGTGAGAGAGTGTCTGTGAGAGTCTGTCTGTGAGAGTCTGTAAGAGAGTGTCTGTGTGAGTCTGTGAGAGTGTCTGTGAGAGTTTGTGAGAGTGTCTGTGAGAGAGTGTGAGAGAGTATCTGTGAGCGAGTGTGAGAGAGTGTCTGTGAGCATCTGTGAGAGAGTGTCTGAGAGTCTGTGAGAGTCTGTGAGAGTGTCTGTGATAGAGTGTCTGTGAGAATCTGAGAGAGAGTGTCTATGAGTATCTGTAAGAGTATGAGAGTCTGTGAGAGAGTGTGAGAGTCTGTGAGAGAGTGTATGTGATAGTGTTTATGAGAATCTGTTAGAGAGTGTCTGTGAGTGCCTGTAAGAGTGTCTGTGAGAGTCTGTGAGAGAGTGTGAGAGTCTGCGAGAGAGTGCTTGTGAGTGTCTGTGAGAGAGTGTCTGTGAGAGTGTCTGTGAGAGAGTACCTGTGAGAGTGTCTGTGAGAGTCTGTGAGAGAGTATCTGTGAGAGAGTGTCTGTGAGAGAGTGTCTGTGAGAGAGTATCTGTGAGAGTGTTTGTGAGACAGTGTCTGTGAAAGAGTGTTTGTGAGAGTCTGTGTGAAAGTGTCTGTGATAGAGTCTCTGTGAGAGAGTGTCCTTGAGAGTCTGTGAGAAAGTGTCTGTGAGAATCTTTGAGAGAGTGCCTGTGAGAAAGTCTGTGAGAGAGTGTATGTGAGCATCTGTGAGAGTGTCTGTGAGAGTTTAAGAGAGTATGAGAGTCTGCGAGAGAGTGCTTGTGAGAGAGTGTCTGTGAGAGACTCTGTGAGAGAGTGTCTGTGAAAGAGTGTCTGTGAGAATCTGTGATAAAATGTCTGTGGGAGTCTGTGAGAGAGTAACTGTGAGAGTCTGTGAGAGAGTCTGTGAGAGTCTGAGAGAGAGTGTCTGCGAGAGAGTGTCTGAGAGTCTGTGAGAGAGTCTGTGAGAGAGTGTCTGTGAAAGCATGTCTGTGAGAGTGTATCTGTGAGAGAGTGTCCATGAGAGTCTGTGAGTGAGTGTCTGTGAGAGAGTGCCTGTGAGAGTCTGTGAGAGATTGTGAGAGAGTATCTGTGAGAGCATGTCGGTGAGAGTGTATCTGTGAGAGAGTGTCTGTGAGAGTCTGTCTGTGAGAGTCTGTAAGAGAGTGTCTGTGTGAGTCTGTGAGAGTGTCTGTGAGAGTTTGTGAGAGTGTCTGTGAGAGAGTGTGAGAGAGTATCTGTGAGCGAGTGTGAGAGAGTCTCTGTGAGCATCTGTGAGAGAGTGTCTGAGAGTCTGTGAGAGTGTCTGTGATAGAGTGTCTGTGAGAATCTGAGAGAGAGTGTCTGTGAGTATCTGTAAGAGTGTGAGAGTCTGTGAGAGAGTGTGAGAGTCTGTGAGAGAGTGTATGTGATAGTGTTTATGAGAATCTGTTAGAGAGTGTCTGTGAGTGCCTGTAAGAGTGTCTGTGAGAGTCTGTGAGAGAGTGTCTGTGAGAGAGTATCTGCGAGTCTGTG
Organism: Triturus cristatus; assembly: GCF_964204655.1. Lineage (NCBI taxonomy): Eukaryota > Metazoa > Chordata > Amphibia > Caudata > Salamandridae > Triturus > Triturus cristatus. The sequence goes on from NC_140579.1 coordinate 1,187,877,312, forward strand.
AGAGAGTGTTTGTTATTCTGTGAGAGAGTGTCTGTGAGAGTGTCTGTGAGAGTCTGTGAGCGAGTATCTGTGAGAGAGTGTCTGTGAGAGAGTGTCTGTGAGAGAGTATCTGTGAGAGTGTTTGTGAGACAGTGTCTGTGAAAGAGTGTTTGTGAGAGTCTGTGTGAAAGTGTCTGTGATAGAGTTTCTGTGAGAGAGTGTCCTTGAGAGTCTGTGAGAGAGTGTCTGTGAGAATCTTTGAGAGAGTGCCTGTGAGAAAGTCTGTGAGAAAGTGTATGTGAGCATCTGTGAGAGTGTCTGTGAGAGTTTAAGAGAGTATGAGAGTCTGCGAGAGAGTGCTTGTGAGAGAGTGTCTGTGAGAGACTCTGTGAGAGAGTGTCTGTGAAAGAGTGTCTGTGAGAATCTGTGATAAAATGTCTGTGGGAGTCTGTGAGAGAGTAACTGTGAGAGTCTGTGAGAGAGTCTGTGAGAGTCTGAGAGAGAGTGTCTGCGAAAGAGTGTCTGAGAGTCTGTGAGAGAGTCTGAGAGAGTGTCTGTGAAAGCATGTCTGTGAGAGTGTATCTGTGAGAGAGTGTCCATGAGAGTCTGTGAGTGAGTGTCTGTGAGAGAGTGCCTGTGAGAGTCTGTGAGAGATTGTGAGAGAGTATCTGTGAGAGCATGTCGGTGAGAGTGTATCTGTGAGAGAGTGTCTGTGAGAGTCTGTCTGTGAGAGTCTGTAAGAGAGTGTCTGTGTGAGTCTGTGAGTGTCTGTGAGAGTTTGTGAGAGTGTCTGTGAGAGAGTGTGAGAGAGTATCTGTGAGCGAGTGTGAGAGAGTCTCTGTGAGCATCTGTGAGAGAGTGGCTGAGAGTCTGTGAGAGTGTCTGTGAGAGTGTCTGTGATAGAGTGTCTGTGAGAATCTGAGAGAGAGTGTCTGTGAGTATCTGTAAGAGTGTGAGAGTCTGTGAGAGAGTGTGAGAGTCTGTGAGAGAGTGTATGTGATAGTGTTTATGAGAATCTGTTAGAGAGTGTCTGTGAGTGCCTATAAGAGTGTCTGTGAGAGTCTGTGAGAGAGTGTCTGTGAGAGAGTATCTGCGAGTCTGTGAGAGAGTGTTTGTTATTCTGTGAGAGAGTGTCTGTGAGAGTGTCTGTGAGAGTCTGTGAGCAAGTATCTGTGAGAGAGTGTCTGTGAGAGAGTGTCTGTGAGAGAGTATCTGTGAGAGTGTTTGTGAGACAGTGTCTGTGAAAGAGTGTTTGTGAGAGTCTGTGTGAAAGTGTCTGTGATAGAGTTTCTGTGAGAGAGTGTCCTTGAGAGTCTGTGAGAGAGTGTCTGTGAGAATCTTTGAGAGAGTGCCTGTGAGAAAGTCTGTGAGAAAGTGTATGTGAGCATCTGTGAGAGTGTCTGTGAGAGTTTAAGAGAGTATGAGAGTCTGCGAGAGAGTGCTTGTGAGAGAGTGTCTGTGAGAGACTCTGTGAGAGAGTGTCTGTGAAAGAGTGTCTGTGAGAATCTGTGATAAAATGTCTGTGGGAGTCTGTGAGAGAGTAACTGTGAGAGTCTGTGAGAGAGTCTGTGAGAGTCTGAGAGAGAGTGTCTGCGAGAGAGTGTCTGAGAGTCTGTGAGAGAGTCTGTGAGAGAGTGTCTGTGAAAGCATGTCTGTGAGAGTGTATCTGTGAGAGAGTGTCCATGAGAGTCTGTGAGTGAGTGTCTGTGAGAGAGTGCCTGTGAGAGTCTGTGAGAGATTGTGAGAGAGTATCTGTGAGAGCATGTCGGTGAGAGTGTATCTGTGAGAGAGTGTCTGTGAGAGTCTGTCTGTGAGAGTCTGTAAGAGAGTGTCTGTGTGAGTCTGTGAGAGTGTCTGTGAGAGTGTCTGTGAGAGAGTGTGAGAGAGTATCTGTGAGCGAGTGTGAGAGAGTCTCTGTGAGCATCTGTGAGAGAGTGTCTGAGAGTCTGTGAGAGTGTCTGTGATAGAGTGTCTGTGAGAATCTGAGAGAGAGTGTCTGTGAGTATCTGTAAGAGTGTGAGAGTCTGTGAGAGAGTGTGAGAGTCTGTGAGAGAGTGTATGTGATAGTGTTTATGAGAATCTGTTAGAGAGTGTCTGTGAGTGCCTGTAAAAGTGTCTGTGAGAGTCTGTGAGAGAGTGTCTGTGAGAGAGTATCTGCGAGTCTGTGAGACAGTGTTTGTTATTCTGTGAGAGAGTGTCTGTGAGAGTGTCTGTGAGAGTCTGTGAGCGAGTATCTGTGAGAGAGTGTCTGTGAGAGAGTGTCTGTGAGAGAGTATCTGTGAGAGTGTTTGTGAGACAGTATCTGTGAAAGAGTGTTTGTGAGAGTCTGTGTGAAAGTGTCTGTGATAGAGTTTCTGTGAGAGAGTGTCCTTGAGAGTCTGTGAGAGAGTGTCTGTGAGAATCTTTGAGAGAGTGCCTGTGAGAAAGTCTGTGAGAAAGTGTATGTGAGCATCTGTGAGAGTGTCTGTGAGAGTTTAAGAGAGTATGAGAGTCTGCGAGAGAGTGCTTGTGAGAGAGTGTCTGTGAGAGACTCTGTGAGAGAGTGTCTGTGAAAGAGTGTCTGTGAGAATCTGTGATAAAATGTCTGTGGGAGTCTGTGAGAGAGTAACTGTGAGAGTCTGTGAGAGAGTCTGTGAGAGTCTGAGAGAGAGTGTCTGCGAGAGAGTGTCTGAGAGTCTGTGAGAGAGTCTGTGAGAGAGTGTCTGTGAAAGCATGTCTGTGAGAGTGTATCTGTGAGAGAGTGTCCATGAGAGTCTGTGAGTGAGTGTCTGTGAGAGAGTGCCTGTGAGAGTCTGTGAGAGATTGTGAGAGAGTATCTGTGAGATCATGTTGTTGAGAGTGTATCTGTGAGAGAGTGTCTGTGAGAGTCTGTCTGTGAGAGTCTGTAAGAGAGTGTCTGTGTGAGTCTGTGAGAGTGTCTGTGAGAGTTTGTGAGAGTGTCTGTGAGAGAGTGTGAGAGAGTATCTGTGAGCGAGTGTGAGAGAGTGTCTGTGAGCATCTGTGAGAGAGTGTGAGAGTCTGTGAGAGAGTGTATGTGATAGTGTTTATGAGAATCTGTTAGAGAGTGTCTGTGAGTGCCTGTAAGAGTGTCTGTGAGAGTCTGTGAGAGAGTGTCTGTGAGAGAGTATCTGCGAGTCTGTGAGAGAGTGTTTGTTATTCTGTGAGAGAGTGTCTGTGAGAGTGTCTGTGAGAGTCTGTGAGCGAGTATCTGTGAGAGAGTGTCTGTGAGAGAGTGTCTGTGAGAGAGTATCTGTGAGAGTGTTTGTGAGACAGTGTCTGTGAAAGAGTGTTTGTGAGAGTCTGTGTGAAAGTGTCTGTGATAGAGTTTCTGTGAGAGAGTGTCCTTGAGAGTCTGTGGGAGAGTGTCTGTGAGAATCTTTGAGAGAGTGCCTGTGAGAAAGTCTGTGAGAAAGTGTATGTGAGCATCTGTGAGAGTGTCTGTGAGAGTTTAAGAGAGTATGAGAGTCTGCGAGAGAGTGCTTGTGAGAGAGTGTCTGTGAGAGACTCTGTGAGAGAGTGTCTGTGAAAGAGTGTCTGTGAGAATTTGTGATAAAATGTCTGTGGGAGTCTGTGAGAGAGTAACTGTGAGAGTCTGTGAGAGAGTCTGTGAGAGTCTGAGAGAGAGTGTCTGCGAGAGAGTGTCTGAGAGTCTGTGAGAGAGTCTGTGAGAGAGTGTCTGTGAAAGCATGTCTGTGAGAGTGTATCTGTGAGAGAGTGTCCATGAGAGTCTGTGAGTGAGTGTCTGTGAGAGAGTGCCTGTGAGAGTCTGTGAGAGATTGTGAGAGAGTATCTGTGAGAGCATGTCGGTGAGAGTGTATCTGTGAGAGAGTGTCTGTGAGAGTCTGTCTGTGAGAGTCTGTAAGAGAGTGTCTGTGTGAGTCTGTGAGAGTGTCTGTGAGAGTTTGTGAGAGTGTCTGTGAGAGAGTGTGAGGGAGTATCTGTGAGCGAGTGTGAGAGAGTGTCTGTGAGCATCTGTGAGAGAGTGTCTGAGAGTCTGTGAGAGTGTCTGTGAGAGTGTCTGTGATAGAGTGTCTGTGAGAATCTGAGAGAGAGTGTCTGTGAGTATCTGTAAGAGTGTGAGAGTCTGTGAGAGAGTGTGAGAGTCTGCGAGAGAGTGTATGTGATAGTGTTTATGAGAATCTGTTAGAGAGTGTCTGTGAGTGCCTGTAAGAGTGTCTGTGAGAGTCTGTGAGAGAGTGTCTGTGAGAGAGTATCTGCGAGTCTGTGAGAGAGTGTTTATTATTCTGTGAGAGAGTGTCTGTGAGAGTGTCTGTGAGAGTCTGTGAGAGAGTATCTGTGAGAGAGTGTCTGTGAGAGAGTGTCTGTGAGAGAGTATCTGTGAGAGTGTTTGTGAGACAGTGTCTGTGAAAGAGTGTTTGTGAGAGTCTGTGTGAAAGTGTCTGTGATAGAGTTTCTGTGAGAGAGTGTCCTTGAGAGTCTGTGAGAGAGTGTCTGTGAGAATCTTTGAGAGAGTGCCTGTGATAAAGTCTGTGAGAAAGTGTATGTGAGCATCTGTGAGAGTGTCTGTGAGAGTTTAAGAGAGTATGAGAGTCTGCAAGAGAGTGCTTGTGAGAGAGTGTCTGTGAGAGACTCTGTGAGAGAGTGTCTGTGACAGAGTGTCTGTGAGAATCTGTGATAAAATGTCTGTGGGAGTCTGTGAGAGAGTAACTGTGAGAGTCTGTGAGAGAGTCTGTGAGAGTCTGAGAGAGAGTGTCTGCGAGAGAGTGTCTGAGAGTCTGTGAGAGAGTCTGTGAGAGAGTGTCTGTGAAAGCATGTCTGTGAGAGTGTATCTGTGAGAGAGTGTCCATGAGAGTCTGTGAGTGAGTGTCTGTGCGAGAGTGCCTGTGAGAGTCTGTGAGAGATTGTGAGAGAGTATCTGTGAGAGCATGTCGGTGAGAGTGTATCTGCGAGAGAGTGTCTGTGAGAGTCTGTCTGTGAGAGTCTGTAAGAGAGTGTCTGTGTGAGTCTGTGAGAGTATCTGTGAGAGTTTGTGAGAGTGTCTGTGAGAGAGTGTGAGAGAGTATCTGTGAGCGAGTGTGAGAGAGTGTCTGTGAGCATCTGTGAAAGAGTGTCCGAGAGTCTGTGAGAGTCTGTGAGAGTGTCTGTGATAGAATGTCTGTGAGAATCTGAGAGAGAGTGTCTGTGAGTATCTGTAAGAGTGTGAGAGTCTGTGAGAGAGTGTGAGAGTCTGTGAGAGAGTGTATGTGATAGTGTTTATGAGAATCTGTTAGAGAGTGTCTGTGAGTGCCTGTAAGAGTGTCTGTGAGAGTCTGTGAGAGAGTGTGAGAGTCTGCGAGAGAGTGCTTGTGAGTGTCTGTGAGAGAGTGTCTGTGAGAGTGTCGTTGAGAGAGTATCTGTGAGAGTGTCTGTGAGAGTCTGTGAGAGAGTATCTGTGAGAGAGTGTCTGTGAGAGAGTGTCTGTGAGAGAGTATCTGTGAGAGTGTTTGTGAGACAGTGTCTGTGAAAGAGTGTTTGTGAGAGTCTGTGTGAAAGTGTCTGTGATAGAGTTTCTGTGAGAGAGTGTCATTGAGAGTCTGTGAGAGAGTGTCTGTGAGAATCTGTGAGAGAGTGCCTGTGAGAAAGTCTGTGAGAGAGTGTATGTGAGCATCTGTGAGAGTGTCTGTGAGAGTTTAAGAAAGTATGAGAGTCTGCGAGAGAGTGCTTGTGAGAGAGTGTCTGTGAGAGACTCTGTGAGAGAGTGTCTGTGACAGAGTGTCTGTGAGAATATGTGATAAAATGTCTGTGGGAGTCTGTGAGAGAGTAACTGTGAGAGTCTGTGAGAGAGTCTGTGAGAGTCTGAGAGAGAGTGTCTGTGAAAGCATGTCTGTGAGAGTGTATCTGTGAGAGAGTGTCCATGAGAGTCTGTGAGTGAGTGTCTGTGAGAGAGTGCCTGTGAGAGAGTGCCTGTGAGAGTCTGTGAGAGATTGTGAGAGAGTATCTGTGAGAGCATGTCGGTGAGAGTGTATCTGTGAGAGAGTGTCTGTGAGAGTCTGTCTGTGAGAGTCTGTAAGAGAGTGTCTGTGTGAGTCTGTGAGAGTGTCTGTGAGAGTTTGTGAGAGTGTCTGTGAGAGAGTGTGAGAGAGTATCTGTGAGCGAGTGTGAGAGAGTGTCTGTGAGCATCTGTGAGAGAGTGTCTGAGAGTCTGTGAGAGTGTCTGTGATAGAGTGTCTGTGAGAATCTGAGAGTGAGTGTCTGTGAGTATCTGTAAGAGTGTGAGAGTCTGTGAGAGAGTGTGAGAGTCTGCGAGAGAGTGTATGTGATAGTGTTTATGAGAATCTGTTAGAGAGTGTCTGTGAGTGCCTGTAAGAGTGTCTGTGAGAGTCTGTGAGAGAGTGTCTGTGAGAGAGTATCTGCGAGTCTGTGAGAGAGTGTTTATTATTCTGTGAGAGAGTGTCTGTGAGAGTGTCTGTGAGAGTCTGTGAGAGAGTATCTGTGAGAGAGTGTCTGTGAGAGAGTGTCTGTGAGAGAGTATCTGTGAGAGTGTTTGTGAGACAGTGTCTGTGAAAGAGTGTTTGTGAGAGTCTGTGTGAAAGTGTCTGTGATAGAGTTTCTGTGAGAGAGTGTCCTTGAGAGTCTGTGAGAGAGTGTCTGTGAGAATCTTTGAGAGAGTGCCTGTGATAAAGTCTGTGAGAAAGTGTATGTGAGCATCTGTGAGAGTGTCTGTGAGAGTTTAAGAGAGTATGAGAGTCTGCGAGAGAGTGCTTGTGAGAGAGTGTCTGTGAGAGACTCTGTGAGAGAGTGTCTGTGAAAGAGTGTCTGTGAGAATCTGTGATAAAATGTCTGTGGGAGTCTGTGAGAGAGTAACTGTGAGAGTCTGTGAGAGAGTCTGTGAGAGTCTGAGAGAGAGTGTCTGCGAGAGAGTGTCTGAGAGTCTGTGAGAGAGTCTGTGAGAGAGTGTCTGTGAAAGCATGTCTGTGAGAGTGTATCTGTGAGAGAGTGTCCATGAGAGTCTGTGAGTGAGTGTCTGTGAGAGAGTGCCTGTGAGAGTCTGTGAGAGATTGTGAGAGAGTATCTGTGAGAGCATGTCGGTGAGAGTGTATCTGTGAGAGAGTGTCTGTGAGAGTCTGTCTGTGAGAGTCTGTAAGAGAGTGTCTGTGTGAGTCTGTGAGAGTGTCTGTGAGAGTTTGTGAGAGTGTCTGTGAGAGAGTGTGAGAGAGTATCTGTGAGCGAGTGTGAGAGAGTGTCTGTGAGCATCTGTGAGAGAGTGTCTGAGAGTCTGTGAGAGTGTCTGTGAGAGTGTCTGTGATAGAGTGTCTGTGAGAATCTGAGAGAGAGTGTCTGTGAGTATCTGTAAGAGTGTGAGAGTCTGTGAGAGAGTGTGAGAGTCTGTGAGAGAGGGTATGTGATAGTGTTTATGAGAATCTGTTAGAGAGTGTCTGTGAGTGCCTGTAAGAGTGTCTGTGAGAGTCTGTGAGAGAGTGTCTGTGAGAGAGTATCTGCGAGTCTGTGAGACAGTGTTTGTTATTCTGTGAGAGAGTGTCTGTGAGAGTGTCTGTGAGAGAGTGTTTGTGAGAGTGTATGTGAGAGTCTATGAACGTGTATGTGAGAGGCTGTGAGAGAGTGTCTGTGAGAGAGTATCTGTGAGAGAGTGTCTGTGAGAGAGTATCTGTGAGAGTGTTTGTGAGACAGTGTCTGTGAAAGAGTGTTTGTGAGAGTCTGTGTGAAAGTGTCTGTGATAGAGTTTCTGTGATAGAGTGTCCTTGAGAGTCTGTGAGAGAGTGTCTGTGAGAATCTGTGAGAGAGTGCCTGTGAGAAAGTCTGTGAGAGAGTGTATGTGAGCATCTGTGAGAGTGTCTGTGAGAGTTTAAGAAAGTATGAGAGTCTGCGAGAGAGTGCTTGTGAGAGAGTGTCTGTGAGAGACTCTGTGAGAGAGTGTCTGTGACAGAGTGTCTGTGAGAATCTGTGATAAAATGTCTGTGGGAGTCTGTGAGAGAGTAACTGTGAGAGTCTGTGAGAGAGTCTGTGAGAGTCTGTGAGAGAGTGTCTGTGAAAGCATGTCTGTGAGAGTGTATCTGTGAGAGAGTGTCCATGAGAGTCTGTGAGTGAGTGTCTGTGAGAGAGTGCCTGTGAGAGTCTGTGAGAGATTGTGAGAGAGTATCTGTGAGAGCATGTCGGTGAGAGTGTATCTGTGAGAGAGTGTCTGTGAGAGTCTGTCTGTGAGAGTCTGTAAGAGAGTGTCTGTGTGAGTCTGTGAGAGTGTCTGTGAGAGTTTGTGAGAGTGTCTGTGAGAGAGTGTGAGAGAGTATCTGTGAGCGAGTGTGAGAGAGTGTCTGTGAGCATCTGTGAGAGAGTGTCTGAGAGTCTGTGAGAGTCTGTGAGAGTGTCTGTGATAGAGTGTCTGTGAGAATCTGAGAGAGAGTGTCTGTGAGTATCTGTAAGAGTGTGAGAGTCTGTGAGAGAGTGTGAGAGTCTGTGAGAGAGTGTATGTGATAGTGTTTATGAGAATCTGTTAGAGAGTGTCTGTGAGTGCCTGTAAGAGTGTCTGTGAGAGTCTGTGAGAGAGTGTGAGAGTCTGCGAGAGAGTGCTTGTGAGTGTCTGTGAGAGAGTGTCTGTGAGAGTGTCTGTGAGAGAGTACCTGTGAGAGTGTCTGTGAGAGTCTGTGAGAGAGTATCTGTGAGAGTGTCTGTGAGAGAGTGTCTGTGAGAGAGTATCTGTGAGAGTGTTTGTGAGACAGTGTCTGTGAAAGAGTGTTTGTGAGAGTCTGTGTGAAAGTGTCTGTGATAGAGTCTCTGTGAGAGAGTGTCCTTGAGAGTCTGTGAGAGAGTGTCTGTGAGAATCTTTGAGAGAGTGCCTGTGAGAAAGTCTGTGAGAGAGTGTATGTGAGCATCTGTGAGAGTGTCTGTGAGAGTTTAAGAGAGTATGAGAGTCTGCGAGAGAGTGCTTGTGAGAGAGTGTCTGTGAGAGACTCTGTGAGAGAGTGTCTGTGAAAGAGTGTCTGTGAGAATCTGTGATAAAATGTCTGTGGGAGTCTGTGAGAGAGTAACTGTGAGAGTCTGTGAGAGAGTCTGTGAGAGTCTGAGAGAGAGTGTCTGCGAGAGAGTGTCTGAGAGTCTGTGAGAGAGTCTGTGAGAGAGTGTCTGTGAAAGCATGTCTGTGAGAGTGTATCTGTGAGAGAGTGTCCATGAGAGTCTGTGAGTGAGTGTCTGTGAGAGAGTGCCTGTGAGAGTCTGTGAGAGATTGTGAGAGAGTATCTGTGAGAGCATGTCGGTGAGAGTGTATCTGTGAGAGAGTGTCTGTGAGAGTCTGTCTGTGAGAGTCTGTAAGAGAGTGTCTGTGTGAGTCTGTGAGAGTGTCTGTGAGAGTTTGTGAGAGTGTCTGTGAGAGAGTGTGAGAGAGTATCTGTGAGCGAGTGTGAGAGAGTCTCTGTGAGCATCTGTGAGAGAGTGTCTGAGAGTCTGTGAGAGTGTCTGTGATAGAGTGTCTGTGAGAATCTGAGAGAGAGTGTCTGTGAGTATCTGTAAGAGTGTGAGAGTCTGTGAGAGAGTGTGAGAGTCTGTGAGAGAGTGTATGTGATAGTGTTTATGAGAATCTGTTAGAGAGTGTCTGTGAGTGCCTGTAAGAGTGTCTGTGAGAGTCTGTGAGAGAGTGTCTGTGAGAGAGTATCTGCGAGTCTGTGAGAGAGTGTTTGTTATTCTGTGAGAGAGTGTCTGTGAGAGTGTCTGTGAGAGTCTGTGAGCGAGTATCTGTGAGAGAGTGTCTGTGAGAGAGTGTCTGTGAGAGAGTATCTGTGAGAGTGTTTGTGAGACAGTGTCTGTGAAAGAGTGTTTGTGAGAGTCTGTGTGAAAGTGTCTGTGATAGAGTTTCTGTGAGAGAGTGTCCTTGAGAGTCTGTGAGAGAGTGTCTGTGAGAATCTTTGAGAGAGTGCCTGTGAGAAAGTCTGTGAGAAAGTGTATGTGAGCATCTGTGAGAGTGTCTGTGAGAGTTTAAGAGAGTATGAGAGTCTGCGAGAGAGTGCTTGTGAGAGAGTGTCTGTGAGAGACTCTGTGAGAGAGTGTCTGTGAAAGAGTGTCTGTGAGAATCTGTGATAAAATGTCTGTGGGAGTCTGTGAGAGAGTAACTGTGAGAGTCTGTGAGAGAGTCTGTGAGAGTCTGAGAGAGAGTGTCTGCGAGAGAGTGTCTGAGAGTCTGTGAGAGAGTCTGAGAGAGTGTCTTTGAAAGCATGTCTGTGAGAGTGTATCTGTGAGAGAGTGTCCATGAGAGTCTGTGAGTGAGTGTCTGTGAGAGAGTGCCTGTGAGAGTCTGTGAGAGATTGTGAGAGAGTATCTGTGAGAGCATGTCGGTGAGAGTGTATCTGTGAGAGAGTGTCTGTGAGAGTCTGTCTGTGAGAGTCTGTAAGAGAGTGTCTGTGTGAGTCTGTGAGTGTCTGTGAGAGTTTGTGAGAGTGTCTGTGAGAGAGTGTGAGAGAGTATCTGTGAGCGAGTGTGAGAGAGTCTCTGTGAGCATCTGTGAGAGAGTGGCTGAGAGTCTGTGAGAGTGTCTGTGAGAATCTGAGAGAGAGTGTCTGTGAGTATCTGTAAGAGTGTGAGAGTCTGTGAGAGAGTGTGAGAGTCTGTGAGAGAGTGTATGTGATAGTGTTTATGAGAATCTGTTAGAGAGTGTCTGTGAGTGCCTGTAAGAGTGTCTGTGAGAGTCTGTGAGAGAGTGTCTGTGAGAGAGTATCTGCGAGTCTGTGAGAGAGTGTTTGTTATTCTGTGAGAGAGTGTCTGTGAGAGTGTCTGTGAGAGTCTGTGAGCAAGTATCTGTGAGAGAGTGTCTGTGAGAGAGTGTCTGTGAGAGAGTATCTGTGAGAGTGTTTGTGAGACAGTGTCTGTGAAAGAGTGTTTGTGAGAGTCTGTGTGAAAGTGTCTGTGATAGAGTTTCTGTGAGAGAGTGTCCTTGAGAGTCTGTGAGAGAGTGTCTGTGAGAATCTTTGAGAGAGTGCCTGTGAGAAAGTCTGTGAGAAAGTGTATGTGAGCATCTGTGAGAGTGTCTGTGAGAGTTTAAGAGAGTATGAGAGTCTGCGAGAGAGTGCTTGTGAGAGAGTGTCTGTGAGAGACTCTGTGAGAGAGTGTCTGTGAAAGAGTGTCTGTGAGAATCTGTGATAAAATGTCTGTGGGAGTCTGTGAGAGAGTAACTGTGAGAGTCTGTGAGAGTCTGTGAGAGTCTGAGAGAGAGTGTCTGCGAGAGAGTGTCTGAGAGTCTGTGAGAGAGTCTGAGAGAGTGTCTGTGAAAGCATGTCTGTGAGAGTGTATCTGTGAGAGAGTGTCCATGAGAGTCTGTGAGTGAGTGTCTGTGAGAGAGTGCCTGTGAGAGTCTGTGAGAGATTGTGAGAGAGTATCTGTGAGAGCATGTCGGTGAGAGTGTATCTGTGAGAGAGTGTCTGTGAGAGTCTGTCTGTGAGAGTCTGTAAGAGAGTGTCTGTGTGAGTCTGTGAGAGTGTCTGTGAGAGTTTGTGAGAGTGTCTGTGAGAGAGTGTGAGAGAGTATCTGTGAGCGAGTGTGAGAGAGTCTCTGTGAGCATCTGTGAGAGAGTGTCTGAGAGTCTGTGAGAGTGTCTGTGAGAGTGTCTGTGATAGAGTGTCTGTGAGAATCTGAGAGAGAGTGTCTGTGAGTATCTGTAAGAGTGTGAGAGTCTGTGAGAGAGTGTGAGAGTCTGTGAGAGAGTGTATGTGATAGTGTTTATGAGAATCTGTTAGAGAGTGTCTGTGAGTGCCTGTAAAAGTGTCTGTGAGAGTCTGTGAGAGAGTGTCTGTGAGAGAGTATCTGCGAGTCTGTGAGACAGTGTTTGTTATTCTGTGAGAGAGTGTCTGTGAGAGTGTCTGTGAGAGTCTGTGAGCGAGTATCTGTGAGAGAGTGTCTGTGAGAGAGTGTCTGTGAGAGAGTATCTGTGAGAGTGTTTGTGAGACAGTATCTGTGAAAGAGTGTTTGTGAGAGTCTGTGTGAAAGTGTCTGGGATAGAGTTTCTGTGAGAGAGTGTCCTTGAGAGTCTGTGAGAGAGTGTCTGTGAGAATCTTTGAGAGAGTGCCTGTGAGAAAGTCTGTGAGAAAGTGTATGTGAGCATCTGTGAGAGTGTCTGTGAGAGTTTAAGAGAGTATGAGAGTCTGCGAGAGAGTGCTTGTGAGAGAGTGTCTGTGAGAGACTCTGTGAGAGAGTGTCTGTGAAAGAGTGTCTGTGAGAATCTGTGATAAAATGTCTGTGGGAGTCTGTGAGAGAGTAACTGTGAGAGTCTGTGAGAGAGTCTGTGAGAGTCTGAGAGAGAGTGTCTGCGAGAGAGTGTCTGAGAGTCTGTGAGAGAGTCTGTGAGAGAGTGTCTGTGAAAGCATGTCTGTGAGAGTGTATCTGTGAGAGAGTGTCCATGAGAGTCTGTGAGTGAGTGTCTGTGAGAGAGTGCCTGTGAGAGTCTGTGAGAGATTGTGAGAGAGTATCTGTGAGAGCATGTTGTTGAGAGTGTATCTGTGAGAGAGTGTCTGTGAGAGTCTGTCTGTGAGAGTCTGTAAGAGAGTGTCTGTGTGAGTCTGTGAGAGTGTCTGTGAGAGTTTGTGAGAGTGTCTGTGAGAGAGTGTGAGAGAGTATCTGTGAGCGAGTGTGAGAGAGTGTCTGTGAGCATCTGTGAGAGAGTGTGAGAGTCTGTGAGAGAGTGTATGTGATAGTGTTTATGAGAATCTGTTAGAGAGTGTCTGTGAGTGCCTGTAAGAGTGTCTGTGAGAGTCTGTGAGAGAGTGTCTGTGAGAGAGTATCTGCGAGTCTGTGAGAGAGTGTTTGTTATTCTGTGAGAGAGTGTCTGTGAGAGTGTCTGTGAGAGTCTGTGAGCGAGTATCTGTGAGAGAGTGTCTGTGAGAGAGTGTCTGTGAGAGAGTATCTGTGAGAGTGTTTGTGAGACAGTGTCTGTGAAAGAGTGTTTGTGAGAGTCTGTGTGAAAGTGTCTGTGATAGAGTTTCTGTGAGAGAGTGTCCTTGAGAGTCTGTGAGAGAGTGTCTGTGAGAATCTTTGAGAGAGTGCCTGTGAGAAAGTCTGTGAGAAAGTGTATGTGAGCATCTGTGAGAGTGTCTGTGAGAGTTTAAGAGAGTATGAGAGTCTGCGAGAGAGTGCTTGTGAGAGAGTGTCTGTGAGAGACTCTGTGAGAGAGTGTCTGTGAAAGAGTGTCTGTGAGAATTTGTGATAAAATGTCTGTGGGAGTCTGTGAGAGAGTAACTGTGAGAGTCTGTGAGAGAGTCTGTGAGAGTCTGAGAGAGAGTGTCTGCGAGAGAGTGTCTGAGAGTCTGTGAGAGAGTCTGTGAGAGAGTGTCTGTGAAAGCATGTCTGTGAGAGTGTATCTGTGAGAGAGTGTCCATGAGAGTCTGTGAGTGAGTGTCTGTGAGAGAGTGCCTGTGAGAGTCTGTGAGAGATTGTGAGAGAGTATCTGTGAGAGCATGTCGGTGAGAGTGTATCTGTGAGAGAGTGTCTGTGAGAGTCTGTCTGTGAGAGTCTGTAAGAGAGTGTCTGTGTGAGTCTGTGAGAGTGTCTGTGAGAGTTTGTGAGAGTGTCTGTGAGAGAGTGTGAGGGAGTATCTGTGAGCGAGTGTGAGAGAGTGTCTGTGAGCATCTGTGAGAGAGTGTCTGAGAGTCTGTGAGAGTGTCTGTGAGAGTGTCTGTGATAGAGTGTCTGTGAGAATCTGAGAGAGAGTGTCTGTGAGTATCTGTAAGAGTGTGAGAGTCTGTGAGAGAGTGTATGTGATAGTGTTTATGAGAATCTGTTAGAGAGTGTCTGTGAGTGCCTGTAAGAGTATCTGTGAGAGTCTGTGAGAGAGTGTCTGTGAGAGAGTATCTGCGAGTCTGTGAGAGAGTGTTTATTATTCTGTGAGAGAGTGTCTGTGAGAGTGTCTGTGAGAGTCTGTGAGAGAGTATCTGTGAGAGAGTGTCTGTGAGAGAGTGTCTGTGAGAGAGTATCTGTGAGAGTGTTTGTGAGACAGTGTCTGTGAAAGAGTGTTTGTGAGAGTCTGTGTGAAAGTGTCTGTGATAGAGTTTCTGTGAGAGAGTGTCCTTGAGAGTCTGTGAGAGAGTGTTTGTGAGAATCTTTGAGAGAGTGTCTGTGATAAAGTCTGTGAGAAAGTGTATGTGAGCATCTGTGAGAGTGTCTGTGAGAGTTTAAGAGAGTATGAGAGTCTGCGAGAGAGTGCTTGTGAGAGAGTGTCTGTGAGAGACTCTGTGAGAGAGTGTCTGTGACAGAGTGTCTGTGAGAATCTGTGATAAAATGTCTGTGGGAGTCTGTGAGAGAGTAACTGTGAGAGTCTGTGAGAGAGTCTGTGAGAGTCTGAGAGAGAGTGTCTGCGAGAGAGTGTCTGAGAGTCTGTGAGAGAGTCTGTGAGAGAGTGTCTGTGAAAGCATGTCTGTGAGAGTGTATCTGTGAGAGAGTGTCCATGAGAGTCTGTGAGTGAGTGTCTGTGAGAGAGTGCCTGTGAGAGTCTGTGAGAGATTGTGAGAGAGTATCTGTGAGAGCATGTCGGTGAGAGTGTATCTGTGAGAGAGTGTCTGTGAGAGTCTGTCTGTGAGAGTCTGTAAGAGAGTGTCTGTGTGAGTCTGTGAGAGTATCTGTGAGAGTTTGTGAGAGTGTCTGTGAGAGAGTGTGAGAGAGTATCTGTGAGCGAGTGTGAGAGAGTGTCTGTGAGCATCTGTGAGAGAGTGTCTGAGAGTCTGTGAGAGTCTGTGAGAGTGTCTGTGATAGAGTGTCTGTGAGAATCTGAGAGAGAGTGTCTGTGAGTATCTGTAAGAGTGTGAGAGTCTGTGAGAGAGTGTGAGAGTCTGTGAGAGAGTGTATGTGATAGTGTTTATGAGAATCTGTTAGAGAGTGTCTGTGAGTGCCTGTAAGAGTGTCTGTGAGAGTCTGTGAGAGAGTGTGAGAGTCTGCGAGAGAGTGCTTGTGAGTGTCTGTGAGAGAGTGTCTGTGAGAGTGTCTGTGAGAGAGTATCTGTGAGAGTGTCTGTGAGAGTCTGTGAGCGAGTATCTGTGAGAGAGTGTCTGTGAGAGAGTGTCTGTGAGAGAGTATCTGTGAGAGTGTTTGTGAGACAGTGTCTGTGAAAGAGTGTTTGTGAGAGTCTGTGTGAAAGTGTCTGTGATAGAGTTTCTGTGAGAGAGTGTCCTTGAGAGTCTGTGAGAGAGTGTCTGTGAGAATCTTTGAGAGAGTGCCTGTGAGAAAGTCTGTGAGAAAGTGTATGTGAGCATCTGTGAGAGTGTCTGTGAGAGTTTAAGAGAGTATGAGAGTCTGCGAGAGAGTGCTTGTGAGAGAGTGTCTGTGAGAGACTCTGTGAGAGAGTGTCTGTGAAAGAGTGTCTGTGAGAATCTGTGATAAAATGTCTGTGGGAGTCTGTGAGAGAGTAACTGTGAGAGTCTGTGAGAGAGTCTGTGAGAGTCTGAGAGAGAGTGTCTGCGAGAGAGTGTCTGAGAGTCTCTGAGAGAGTCTGTGAGAGAGTGTCTGTGAAAGCATGTCTGTGGGAGTGTATCTGTGAGAGAGTGTCCATGAGAGTCTGTGAGTGAGTGTCTGTGAGAGAGTGCCTGTGAGAGTCTGTGAGAGATTGTGAGAGAGTATCTGTGAGAGCATGTTGGTGAGAGTGTATCTGTGAGAGAGTGTCTGTGAGAGTCTGTCTGTGAGAGTCTGTAAGAGAGTGTCTGTGTGAGTCTGTGAGAGTGTCTGTGAGAGTTTGTGAGAGTGTCTGTGAGAGAGTGTGAGAGAGTATCTGTGAGCGAGTGTGAGAGAGTGTCTGTGAGCATCTGTGAGAGAGTGTCTGAGAGTCTGTGAGAGTGTCTGTGAGAGTGTCTGTGATAGAGTGTCTGTGAGAATCTGAGAGAGAGTGTCTGTGAGTATCTGTAAGAGTGTGAGAGTCTGTGAGAGAGTGTGAGAGTCTGTGAGAGAGTGTATGTGATAGAGTTTATGAGAATCTGTTAGAGAGTGTCTGTGAGTGCCTGTAAGAGTGTCTGTGAGAGTCTGTGAGAGAGTGTCTGTGAGAGAGTATCTGCGAGTCTGTGAGAGAGTGTTTATTATTCTGTGAGAGAGTGTCTGTGAGAGTGTCTGTGAGAGTCTGTGAGAGAGTATCTGTGAGAGAGTGTCTGTGAGAGAGTGTCTGTGAGAGAGTATCTGTGAGAGTGTTTGTGAGACAGTGTCTGTGAAAGAGTGTTTGTGAGAGTCTGTGTGAAAGTGTCTGTGATAGAGTTTCTGTGAGAGAGTGTCCTTGAGAGTCTGTGAGAGAGTGTCTGTGAGAATCTTTGAGAGAGTGCCTGTGATAAAGTCTGTGAATAAGTGTATGTGAGCATCTGTGAGAGTGTCTGTGAGAGTTTAAGAGAGTATGAGAGTCTGCGAGAGAGTGCTTGTGAGAGAGTGTCTGTGAGAGACTCTGTGAGAGAGTGTCTGTGACAGAGTGTCTGTGAGAATCTGTGATAAAATGTCTGTGGGAGTCTGTGAGAGAGTAACTGTGAGAGTCTGTGAGAGAGTCTGTGAGAGTCTGAGAGAGAGTGTCTGCGAGAGAGTGTCTGAGAGTCTGTGAGAGAGTCTGTGAGAGAGTGTCTGTGAAAGCATGTCTGTGAGAGTGTATCTGTGAGAGAGTGTCCATGAGAGTCTGTGAGTGAGTGTCTGTGCGAGAGTGCCTGTGAGAGTCTGTGAGAGATTGTGAGAGAGTATCTGTGAGAGCATGTCGGTGAGAGTGTATCTGTGAGAGAGTGTCTGTGAGAGTCTGTCTGTGAGAGTCTGTAAGAGAGTGTCTGTGTGAGTCTGTGAGAGTATCTGTGAGAGTTTGTGAGAGTGTCTGTGAGAGAGTGTGAGAGAGTATCTGTGAGCGAGTGTGAGAGAGTGTCTGTGAGCATCTGTGAAAGAGTGTCCGAGAGTCTGTGAGAGTCTGTGAGAGTGTCTGTGATAGAATGTCTGTGAGAATCTGAGAGAGAGTGTCTGTGAGTATCTGTAAGAGTGTGAGAGTCTGTGAGAGAGTGTGAGAGTCTGTGAGAGAGTGTATGTGATAGTGTTTATGAGAATCTGTTAGAGAGTGTCTGTGAGTGCCTGTAAGAGTGTCTGTGAGAGTCTGTGAGAGAGTGTGAGAGTCTGCGAGAGAGTGCTTGTGAGTGTCTGTGAGAGAGTGTCTGTGAGAGTGTCTGTGAGAGAGTATCTGTGAGAGTGTCTGTGAGAGTCTGTGAGAGAGTATCTGTGAGAGAGTGTCTGTGAGAGAGTGTCTGTGAGAGAGTATCTGTGAGAGTGTTTGTGAGACAGTGTCTGTGAAAGAGTGTTTGTGAGAGTCTGTGTGAAAGTGTCTGTGATAGAGTTTCTGTGAGAGAGTGTCATTGAGAGTCTGTGAGAGAGTGTCTGTGAGAATCTGTGAGAGAGTGCCTGTGAGAAAGTCTGTGAGAGAGTGTATGTGAGCATCTGTGAGAGTGTCTGTGAGAGTTTAAGAAAGTATGAGAGTCTGCGAGAGAGTGCTTGTGAGAGAGTGTCTGTGAGAGACTCTGTGAGAGAGTGTCTGTGACAGAGTGTCTGTGAGAATATGTGATAAAATGTCTGTGGGAGTCTGTGAGAGAGTAACTGTGAGAGTCTGTGAGAGAGTCTGTGAGAGTCTGAGAGAGAGTGTCTGCGAGAGAGTGTCTGAGAGTCTGTGAGAGAGTCTGTGAGAGAGTGTCTGTGAAAGCATGTCTGTGAGAGTGTATCTGTGAGAGAGTGTCCATGAGAGTCTGTGAGTGAGTGTCTGTGAGAGAGTGCCTGTGAGAGAGTGCCTGTGAGAGTCTGTGAGAGATTGTGAGAGAGTATCTGTGAGAGCATGTCGGTGAGAGTGTATCTGTGAGAGAGTGTCTGTGAGAGTCTGTCTGTGAGAGTCTGTAAGAGAGTGTCTGTGTGAGTCTGTGAGAGTGTCTGTGAGAGTTTGTGAGAGTGTCTGTGAGAGAGTGTGAGAGAGTATCTGTGAGCGAGTGTGAGAGAGTGTCTGTGAGCATCTGTGAGAGAGTGTCTGAGAGTCTGTGAGAGTGTCTGTGATAGAGTGTCTGTGAGAATCTGAGAGTGAGTGTCTGTGAGTATCTGTAAGAGTGTGAGAGTCTGTGAGAGAGTGTGAGAGTCTGCGAGAGAGTGTATGTGATAGTGTTTATGAGAATCTGTTAGAGAGTGTCTGTGAGTGCCTGTAAGAGTGTCTGTGAGAGTCTGTGAGAGAGTGTCTGTGAGAGAGTATCTGCGAGTCTGTGAGAGAGTGTTTATTATTCTGTGAGAAAGTGTCTGTGAGAGTGTCTGTGAGAGTCTGTGAGAGAGTATCTGTGAGAGAGTGTCTGTGAGAGAGTGTCTGTGAGAGAGTATCTGTGAGAGTGTTTGTGAGACAGTGTCTGTGAAAGAGTGTTTGTGAGAGTCTGTGTGAAAGTGTCTGTGATAGAGTTTCTGTGAGAGAGTGTCCTTGAGAGTCTGTGAGAGAGTGTCTGTGAGAATCTTTGAGAGAGTGCCTGTGATAAAGTCTGTGAGAAAGTGTATGTGAGCATCTGTGAGAGTGTCTGTGAGAGTTTAAGAGAGTATGAGAGTCTGCGAGAGAGTGCTTGTGAGAGAGTGTCTGTGAGAGACTCTGTGAGAGAGTGTCTGTGACAGAGTGTCTGTGAGAATCTGTGATAAAATGTCTGTGGGAGTCTGTGAGAGAGTAACTGTGAGAGTCTGTGAGAGAGTCTGTGAGAGTCTGAGAGAGAGTGTCTGCGAGAGAGTGTCTGAGAGTCTGTGAGAGAGTCTGTGAGAGAGTGTCTGTGAAAGCATGTCTGTGAGAGTGTATCTGTGAGAGAGTGTCCATGAGAGTCTGTGAGTGAGTGTCTGTGAGAATCTGTGAGAGAGTGCCTGTGAGAAAGTCTGTGAGAGAGTGTATGTGAGCATCTGTGAGAGTGTCTGTGAGAGTTTAAGAAAGTATGAGAGTCTGCGAGAGAGTGCTTGTGAGAGAGTGTCTGTGAGAGACTCTGTGAGAGAGTGTCTGTGACAGAGTGTCTGTGAGAATATGTGATAAAATGTCTGTGGGAGTCTGTGAGAGAGTAACTGTGAGAGTCTGTGAGAGAGTCTGTGAGAGTCTGAGAGAGAGTGTCTGCGAGAGAGTGTCTGAGAGTCTGTGAGAGAGTCTGTGAGAGAGTGTCTGTGAAAGCATGTCTGTGAGAGTGTATCTGTGAGAGAGTGTCCATGAGAGTCTGTGAGTGAGTGTCTGTGAGAGAGTGCCTGTGAGAGAGTGCCTGTGAGAGTCTGTGAGAGATTGTGAGAGAGTATCTGTGAGAGCATGTCGGTGAGAGTGTATCTGTGAGAGAGTGTCTGTGAGAGTCTGTCTGTGAGAGTCTGTAAGAGAGTGTCTGTGTGAGTCTGTGAGAGTGTCTGTGAGAGTTTGTGAGAGTGTCTGTGAGAGAGTGTGAGAGAGTATCTGTGAGCGAGTGTGAGAGAGTGTCTGTGAGCATCTGTGAGAGAGTGTCTGAGAGTCTGTGAGAGTGTCTGTGATAGAGTGTCTGTGAGAATCTGAGAGTGAGTGTCTGTGAGTATCTGTAAGAGTGTGAGAGTCTGTGAGAGAGTGTGAGAGTCTGCGAGAGAGTGTATGTGATAGTGTTTATGAGAATCTGTTAGAGAGTGTCTGTGAGTGCCTGTAAGAGTGTCTGTGAGAGTCTTTGAGAGAGTGTCTGTGAGAGAGTATCTGCGAGTCTGTGAGAGAGTGTTTATTATTCTGTGAGAAAGTGTCTGTGAGAGTGTCTGTGAGAGTCTGTGAGAGAGTATCTGTGAGAGAGTGTCTGTGAGAGAGTGTCTGTGAGAGAGTATCTGTGAGAGTGTTTGTGAGACAGTGTCTGTGAAAGAGTGTTTGTGAGAGTCTGTGTGAAAGTGTCTGTGATAGAGTTTCTGTGAGAGAGTGTCCTTGAGAGTCTGTGAGAGAGTGTCTGTGAGAATCTTTGAGAGAGTGCCTGTGATAAAGTCTGTGAGAAAGTGTATGTGAGCATCTGTGAGAGTGTCTGTGAGAGTTTAAGAGAGTATGAGAGTCTGCGAGAGAGTGCTTGTGAGAGAGTGTCTGTGAGAGACTCTGTGAGAGAGTGTCTGTGAAAGAGTGTCTGTGAGAATCTGTGATAAAATGTCTGTGGGAGTCTTTGAGAGAGTAACTGTGAGAGTCTGTGAGAGAGTCTGTGAGAGTCTGAGAGAGAGTGTCTGCGAGAGAGTGTCTGAGAGTCTGTGAGAGAGTCTGTGAGAGAGTGTCTGTGAAAGCATGTCTGTGAGAGTGTATCTGTGAGTGAGTGTCCATGAGAGTCTGTGAGTGAGTGTCTGTGAGAGAGTGCCTGTGAGAGTCTGTGAGAGATTGTGAGAGAGTATCTGTGAGAGCATGTCGGTGAGAGTGTATCTGTGAGAGAGTGTCTGTGAGAGTCTGTCTGTGAGAGTCTGTAAGAGAGTGTCTGTGTGAGTCTGTGAGAGTGTCTGTGAGAGTTTGTGAGAGTGTCTGTGAGAGAGTGTGAGAGAGTATCTGTGAGCGAGTGTGAGAGAGTGTCTGTGAGCATCTGTGAGAGAGTGTCTGAGAGTCTGTGAGAGTGTCTGTGAGAGTGTCTGTGATAGAGTGTCTGTGAGAATCTGAGAGAGAGTGTCTGTGAGTATCTGTAAGAGTGTGAGAGTCTGTGAGAGAGTGTGAGAGTCTGTGAGAGAGGGTATGTGATAGTGTTTATGAGAATCTGTTAGAGAGTGTCTGTGAGTGCCTGTAAGAGTGTCTGTGAGAGTCTGTGAGAGAGTGTCTGTGAGAGAGTATCTGCGAGTCTGTGAGAGAGTGTTTGTTATTCTGTGAGAGAGTGTCTGTGAGAGTGTCTGTGAGAGAGTGTTTGTGAGAGTGTATGTGAGAGTCTATGAACGTGTATGTGAGAGGCTGTGAGAGAGTGTCTGTGAGAGAGTATCTGTGAGAGAGTGTCTGTGAGAGAGTATCTGTGAGAGTGTTTGTGAGAGAGTGTCTGTGAAAGAGTGTTTGTGAGAGTCTGTGTGAAAGTGTCTGTGATAGAGTTTCTGTGATAGAGTGTCC
Organism: Triturus cristatus; assembly: GCF_964204655.1. Lineage (NCBI taxonomy): Eukaryota > Metazoa > Chordata > Amphibia > Caudata > Salamandridae > Triturus > Triturus cristatus. The sequence continues at coordinate 1,187,898,253 of NC_140579.1, forward strand.
TTGAGAGTCTGTGAGAGAGTGTCTGTGAGAATCTGTGAGAGAGTGCCTGTGAGAAAGTCTGTGAGAGAGTGTATGTGAGCATCTGTGAGAGTGTCTGTGAGAGTTTAAGAAAGTATGAGAGTCTGCGAGAGAGTGCTTGTGAGAGAGTGTCTGTGAGAGACTCTGTGAGAGAGTGTCTGTGACAGAGTGTCTGTGAGAATCTGTGATAAAATGTCTGTGGGAGTCTGTGAGAGAGTAACTGTGAGAGTCTGTGAAAGAGTCTGTGAGAGTCTGAGAGAGAGTGTCTGCGAGAGAGTGTCTGAGAGTCTGTGAGAGAGTGTCTGTGAAAGCATGTCTGTGAGAGTGTATCTGTGAGAGAGTGTCCATGAGAGTCTGTGAGTGAGTGTCTGTGAGAGAGTGCCTGTGAGAGTCTGTGAAAGATTGTGAGAGAGTATCTGTGAGAGCATGTCGGTGAGAGTGTATCTGTGAGAGAGTGTCTGTGAGAGTCTGTCTGTGAGAGTCTGTAAGAGAGTGTCTGTGTGAGTCTGTGAGAGTGTCTGTGAGAGTTTGTGAGAGTGTCTGTGAGAGAGTGTGAGAGAGTATCTGTGAGCGAGTGTGAGAGAGTGTCTGTGAGCATCTGTGAGAGAGTGTCTGAGAGTCTGTGAGAGTCTGTGAGAGTGTCTGTGATAGAGTGTCTGTGAGAATCTGAGAGAGAGTGTCTGTGAGTATCTGTAAGAGTGTGAGAGTCTGTGAGAGAGTGTGAGAGTCTGTGAGAGAGTGTATGTGATAGTGTTTATGAGAATCTGTTAGAGAGTGTCTGTGAGTGCCTGTAAGAGTGTCTGTGAGAGTCTGTGAGAGAGTGTGAGAGTCTGCGAGAGAGTGCTTGTGAGTGTCTGTGAGAGAGTGTCTGTGAGAGTGTCTGTGAGAGAGTACCTGTGAGAGTGTCTGTGAGAGAGTATCTGTGAGAGTGTTTGTGAGACAGTGTCTGTGAAAGAGTGTTTGTGAGAGTCTGTGTGAAAGTGTCTGTGATAGAGTTTCTGTGAGAGAGTGTCCTTGAGAGTCTGTGAGAGAGTGTCTGTGAGAATCTTTGAGAGAGTGCCTGTGAGAAAGTCTGTGAGAGAGTGTATGTGAGCATCTGTGAGAGTGTCTGTGAGAGTTTAAGAGAGTATGAGAGTCTGCGAGAGAGTGCTTGTGAGAGAGTGTCTGTGAGAGACTCTGTGAGAGAGTGTCTGTGAAAGAGTGTCTGTGAGAATCTGTGATAAAATGTCTGTGGGAGTCTGTGAGAGAGTAACTGTGAGAGTCTGTGAGAGAGTCTGTGAGAGTCTGAGAGAGAGTGTCTGCGAGAGAGTGTCTGAGAGTCTGTGAGAGAGTCTGTGAGAGAGTGTCTGTGAAGGCATGTCTGTGAGAGTGTATCTGTGAGAGAGTGTCCATGAGAGTCTGTGAGTGAGTGTCTGTGAGAGAGTGCCTGTGAGAGTCTGTGAGAGATTGTGAGAGAGTATCTGTGAGAGCATGTCGGTGAGAGTGTATCTGTGAGAGAGTGTCTGTGAGAGTCTGTCTGTGAGAGTCTGTAAGAGAGTGTCTGTGTGAGTCTGTGAGAGTGTCTGTGAGAGTTTGTGAGAGTGTCTGTGAGAGAGTGTGAGAGAGTATCTGTGAGCGAGTGTGAGAGAGTCTCTGTGAGCATCTGTGAGAGAGTGTCTGAGAGTCTGTGAGAGTGTCTGTGATAGAGTGTCTGTGAGAATCTGAGAGAGAGTGTCTGTGAGTATCTGTAAGAGTGTGAGAGTCTGTGAGAGAGTGTGAGAGTCTGTGAGAGAGTGTATGTGATAGTGTTTATGAGAATCTGTTAGAGAGTGTCTGTGAGTGCCTGTAAGAGTGTCTGTGAGAGTCTGTGAGAGAGTGTCTGTGAGAGAGTATCTGCGAGTCTGTGAGAGAGTGTTTGTTATTCTGTGAGAGAGTGTCTGTGAGAGTGTCTGTGAGAGTCTGTGAGCGAGTATCTGTGAGAGAGTGTCTGTGAGAGAGTGTCTGTGAGAGAGTATCTGTGAGAGTGTTTGTGAGACAGTGTCTGTGAAAGAGTGTTTGTGAGAGTCTGTGTGAAAGTGTCTGTGATAGAGTTTCTGTGAGAGAGTGTCCTTGAGAGTCTGTGAGAGAGTGTCTGTGAGAATCTTTGAGAGAGTGCCTGTGAGAAAGTCTGTGAGAAAGTGTATGTGAGCATCTGTGAGAGTGTCTGTGAGAGTTTAAGAGAGTATGAGAGTCTGCGAGAGAGTGCTTGTGAGAGAGTGTCTGTGAGAGACTCTGTGAGAGAGTGTCTGTGAAAGAGTGTCTGTGAGAATCTGTGATAAAATGTCTGTGGGAGTCTGTGAGAGAGTAACTGTGAGAGTCTGTGAGAGAGTCTGTGAGAGTCTGAGAGAGAGTGTCTGCGAGAGAGTGTCTGAGAGTCTGTGAGAGAGTCTGAGAGAGTGCCTGTGAAAGCATGTCTGTGAGAGTGTATCTGTGAGAGAGTGTCCATGAGAGTCTGTGAGTGAGTGTCTGTGAGAGAGTGCCTGTGAGAGTCTGTGAGAGATTGTGAGAGAGTATCTGTGAGAGCATGTCGGTGAGAGTGTATCTGTGAGAGAGTGTCTGTGAGAGTCTGTCTGTGAGAGTCTGTAAGAGAGTGTCTGTGTGAGTCTGTGAGTGTCTGTGAGAGTTTGTGAGAGTGTCTGTGAGAGAGTGTGAGAGAGTATCTGTGAGCGAGTGTGAGAGAGTCTCTGTGAGCATCTGTGAGAGAGTGGCTGAGAGTCTGTGAGAGTGTCTGTGAGAGTGTCTGTGATAGAGTGTCTGTGAGAATCTGAGAGAGAGTGTCTGTGAGTATCTGTAAGAGTGTGAGAGTCTGTGAGAGAGTGTGAGAGTCTGTGAGAGAGTGTATGTGATAGTGTTTATGAGAATCTGTTAGAGAGTGTCTGTGAGTGCCTGTAAGAGTGTCTGTGAGAGTCTGTGAGAGAGTGTCTGTGAGAGAGTATCTGCGAGTCTGTGAGAGAGTGTTTGTTATTCTGTGAGAGAGTGTCTGTGAGAGTGTCTGTGAGAGTCTGTGAGCAAGTATCTGTGAGAGAGTGTCTGTGAGAGAGTGTCTGTGAGAGAGTATCTGTGAGAGTGTTTGTGAGACAGTGTCTGTGAAAGAGTGTTTGTGAGAGTCTGTGTGAAAGTGTCTGTGATAGAGTTTCTGTGAGAGAGTGTCCTTGAGAGTCTGTGAGAGAGTGTCTGTGAGAATCTTTGAGAGAGTGCCTGTGAGAAAGTCTGTGAGAAAGTGTATGTGAGCATCTGTGAGAGTGTCTGTGAGAGTTTAAGAGAGTATGAGAGTCTGCGAGAGAGTGCTTGTGAGAGAGTGTCTGTGAGAGACTCTGTGAGAGAGTGTCTGTGAAAGAGTGTCTGTGAGAATCTGTGATAAAATGTCTGTGGGAGTCTGTGAGAGAGTAACTGTGAGAGTCTGTGAGAGTCTGTGAGAGTCTGAGAGAGAGTGTCTGCGAGAGAGTGTCTGAGAGTCTGTGAGAGAGTCTGTGAGAGAGTGTCTGTGAAAGCATGTCTGTGAGAGTGTATCTGTGAGTGAGTGTCCATGAGAGTCTGTGAGTGAGTGTCTGTGAGAGAGTGCCTGTGAGAGTCTGTGAGAGATTGTGAGAGAGTATCTGTGAGAGCATGTCGGTGAGAGTGTATCTGTGAGAGAGTGTCTGTGAGAGTCTGTCTGTGAGAGTCTGTAAGAGAGTGTCTGTGTGAGTCTGTGAGAGTGTCTGTGAGAGTTTGTGAGAGTGTCTGTGAGAGAGTGTGAGAGAGTATCTGTGAGTGAGTGTGAGAGAGTGTCTGTGAGCATCTGTGAGAGAGTGTCTGAGAGTCTGTGAGAGTGTCTGTGAGAGTGTCTGTGATAGAGTGTCTGTGAGAATCTGAGAGAGAGTGTCTGTGAGTATCTGTAAGAGTGTGAGAGTCTGTGAGAGAGTGTGAGAGTCTGTGAGAGAGGGTATGTGATAGTGTTTATGAGAATCTGTTAGAGAGTGTCTGTGAGTGCCTGTAAGAGTGTCTGTGAGAGTCTGTGAGAGAGTGTCTGTGAGAGAGTATCTGCGAGTCTGTGAGAGAGTGTTTGTTATTCTGTGAGAGAGTGTCTGTGAGAGTGTCTGTGAGAGAGTGTTTGTGAGAGTGTATGTGAGAGTCTATGGACGTGTATGTGAGAGGCTGTGAGAGAGTGTCTGTGACAGAGTATCTGTGAGAGAGTGTCTGTGAGAGAGTATCTGTGAGAGTGTTTGTGAGACAGTGTCTGTGAAAGAGTGTTTGTGAGAGTCTGTGTGAAAGTGTCTGTGATAGAGTTTCTGTGATAGAGTGTCCTTGAGAGTCTGTGAGAGAGTGTCTGTGAGAATCTGTGAGAGAGTGCCTGTGAGAAAGTCTGTGAGAGAGTGTATGTGAGCATCTGTGAGAGTGTCTGTGAGAGTTTAAGAAAGTATGAGAGTCTGCGAGAGAGTGCTTGTGAGAGAGTGTCTGTGAGAGACTCTGTGAGAGAGTGTCTGTGACAGAGTGTCTGTGAGAATCTGTGATAAAATGTCTGTGGGAGTCTGTGAGAGAGTAACTGTGAGAGTCTGTGAGAGAGTCTGTGAGAGTCTGAGAGAGAGTGTCTGCGAGAGAGTGTCTGAGAGTCTGTGAGAGAGTGTCTGTGAAAGCATGTCTGTGAGAGTGTATCTGTGAGAGAGTGTCCATGAGAGTCTGTGAGTGAGTGTCTGTGAGAGAGTGCCTGTGAGAGTCTGTGAGAGATTGTGAGAGAGTATCTGTGAGAGCATGTCGGTGAGAGTGTATCTGTGAGAGAGTGTCTGTGAGAGTCTGTCTGTGAGAGTCTGTAAGAGAGTGTCTGTGTGAGTCTGTGAGAGTGTCTGTGAGAGTTTGTGAGAGTGTCTGTGAGAGAGTGTGAGAGAGTATCTGTGAGCGAGTGTGAGAGAGTGTCTGTGAGCATCTGTGAGAGAGTGTCTGAGAGTCTGTGAGAGTCTGTGAGAGTGTCTGTGATAGAGTGTCTGTGAGAATCTGAGAGAGAGTGTCTGTGAGTATCTGTAAGAGTGTGAGAGTCTGTGAGAGAGTGTGAGAGTCTGTGAGAGAGTGTATGTGATAGTGTTTATGAGAATCTGTTAGAGAGTGTCTGTGAGTGCCTGTAAGAGTGTCTGTGAGAGTCTGTGAGAGAGTGTGAGAGTCTGCGAGAGAGTGCTTGTGAGTGTCTGTGAGAGAGTGTCTGTGAGAGTGTCTGTGAGAGAGTACCTGTGAGAGTGTCTGTGAGAGTCTGTGAGAGAGTATCTGTGAGAGAGTGTCTGTGAGAGAGTGTCTGTGAGAGAGTATCTGTGAGAGTGTTTGTGAGACAGTGTCTGTGAAAGAGTGTTTGTGAGAGTCTGTGTGAAAGTGTCTGTGATAGAGTTTCTGTGAGAGAGTGTCCTTGAGAGTCTGTGAGAGAGTGTCTGTGAGAATCTTTGAGAGAGTGCCTGAGAGAAAGTCTGTGAGAGAGTGTATGTGAGCATCTGTGAGAGTGTCTGTGAGAGTTTAAGAGAGTATGAGAGTCTGCGAGAGAGTGCTTGTGAGAGAGTGTCTGTGAGAGTGTCTGTGAGAGAGTATCTGTGAGAGTGTCTGTGAGAGTCAGTGAGAGAGTATCTGTGAGAGAGTGTCTGTGAGAGAGTGTCTGTGAGAGAGTATCTGTGAGAGTGTTTGTGAGACAGTGTCTGTGAAAGAGTGTTTGTGAGAGTCTGTGTGAAAGTGTCTGTGATAGAGTTTCTGTGAGAGAGTGTCCTTGAGAGTCTGTGAGAGAGTGTCTGTGAGAATCTTTGAGAGAGTGCCTGTGAGAAAGTCTGTGAGAGAGTGTATGTGAGCATCTGTGAGAGTGTCTGTGAGAGTTTAAGAGAGTATGAGAGTCTGCGAGAGAGTGCTTGTGAGAGAGTGTCTGTGAGAGACTCTGTGAGAGAGTGTCTGTGAAAGAGTGTCTGTGAGAATCTGTGATAAAATGTCTGTGGGAGTCTGTGAGAGAGTAACTGTGAGAGTCTGTGAGAGAGTCTGTGAGAGTCTGAGAGAGAGTGTCTGCGAGAGTGTCTGAGAGTCTGTGAGAGAGTCTGTGAGAGAGTGTCTGTGAAAGCATGTCTGTGAGAGTGTATCTGTGAGAGAGTGTCCATGAGAGTCTGTGAGTGAGTGTCTGTGAGAGAGTGCCTGTGAGAGTCTGTGAGAGATTGTGAGAGAGTATCTGTGAGAGCATGTCGGTGAGAGTGTATCTGTGAGAGAGTGTCTTTGAGAGTCTGTCTGTGAGAGTCTGTAAGAGAGTGTCTGTGTGAGTCTGTGAGTGTCTGTGAGAGTTTGTGAGAGTGTCTGTGAGAGAGTGTGAGAGAGTATCTGTGAGCGAGTGTGAGAGAGTCTCTGTGAGCATCTGTGAGAGAGTGGCTGAGAGTCTGTGAGAGTGTCTGTGAGAGTGTCTGTGATAGAGTGTCTGTGAGAATCTGAGAGAGAGTGTCTGTGAGTATCTGTAAGAGTGTGAGAGTCTGTGAGAGAGTGTGAGAGTCTGTGAGAGAGTGTATGTGATAGTGTTTATGAGAATCTGTTAGAGAGTGTCTGTGAGTGCCTGTAAGAGTGTCTGTGAGAGTCTGTGAGAGAGTGTCTGTGAGAGAGTATCTGCGAGTCTGTGAGAGAGTGTTTGTTATTCTGTGAGAGAGTGTCTGTGAGAGTGTCTGTGAGAGTCTGTGAGCAAGTATCTGTGAGAGAGTGTCTGTGAGAGAGTGTCTGTGAGAGAGTATCTGTGAGAGTGTTTGTGAGACAGTGTCTGTGAAAGAGTGTTTGTGAGAGTCTGTGTGAAAGTGTCTGTGATAGAGTTTCTGTGAGAGAGTGTCCTTGAGAGTCTGTGAGAGAGTGTCTGTGAGAATCTTTGAGAGAGTGCCTGTGAGAAAGTCTGTGAGAAAGTGTATGTGAGCATCTGTGAGAGTGTCTGTGAGAGTTTAAGAGAGTATGAGAGTCTGCGAGAGAGTGCTTGTGAGAGAGTGTCTGTGAGAGACTCTGTGAGAGAGTGTCTGTGAAAGAGTGTCTGTGAGAATCTGTGATAAAATGTCTGTGGGAGTCTGTGAGAGAGTAACTGTGAGAGTCTGTGAGAGTCTGTGAGAGTCTGAGAGAGAGTGTCTGCGAGAGAGTGTCTGAGAGTCTGTGAGAGAGTCTGTGAGAGAGTGTCTGTGAAAGCATGTCTGTGAGAGTGTATCTGTGAGTGAGTGTCCATGAGAGTCTGTGAGTGAGTGTCTGTGAGAGAGTGCCTGTGAGAGTCTGTGAGAGATTGTGAGAGAGTATCTGTGAGAGCATGTCGGTGAGAGTGTATCTGTGAGAGAGTGTCTGTGAGAGTCTGTCTGTGAGAGTCTGTAAGAGAGTGTCTGTGTGAGTCTGTGAGAGTGTCTGTGAGAGTTTGTGAGAGTGTCTGTGAGAGAGTGTGAGAGAGTATCTGTGAGTGAGTGTGAGAGAGTGTCTGTGAGCATCTGTGAGAGAGTGTCTGAGAGTCTGTGAGAGTGTCTGTGAGAGTGTCTGTGATAGAGTGTCTGTGAGAATCTGAGAGAGAGTGTCTGTGAGTATCTGTAAGAGTGTGAGAGTCTGTGAGAGAGTGTGAGAGTCTGTGAGAGAGGGTATGTGATAGTGTTTATGAGAATCTGTTAGAGAGTGTCTGTGAGTGCCTGTAAGAGTGTCTGTGAGAGTCTGTGAGAGAGTGTCTGTGAGAGAGTATCTGCGAGTCTGTGAGAGAGTGTTTGTTATTCTGTGAGAGAGTGTCTGTGAGAGTGTCTGTGAGAGAGTGTTTGTGAGAGTGTATGTGAGAGTCTATGAACGTGTATGTGAGAGGCTGTGAGAGAGTGTCTGTGACAGAGTATCTGTGAGAGAGTGTCTGTGAGAGAGTATCTGTGAGAGTGTTTGTGAGACAGTGTCTGTGAAAGAGTGTTTGTGAGAGTCTGTGTGAAAGTGTCTGTGATAGAGTTTCTGTGATAGAGTGTCCTTGAGAGTCTGTGAGAGAGTGTCTGTGAGAATCTGTGAGAGAGTGCCTGTGAGAAAGTCTGTGAGAGAGTGTATGTGAGCATCTGTGAGAGTGTCTGTGAGAGTTTAAGAAAGTATGAGAGTCTGCGAGAGAGTGCTTGTGAGAGAGTGTCTGTGAGAGACTCTGTGAGAGAGTGTCTGTGACAGAGTGTCTGTGAGAATCTGTGATAAAATGTCTGTGGGAGTCTGTGAGAGAGTAACTGTGAGAGTCTGTGAGAGAGTCTGTGAGAGTCTGAGAGAGAGTGTCTGCGAGAGAGTGTCTGAGAGTCTGTGAGAGAGTGTCTGTGAAAGCATGTCTGTGAGAGTGTATCTGTGAGAGAGTGTCCATGAGAGTCTGTGAGTGAGTGTCTGTGAGAGAGTGCCTGTGAGAGTCTGTGAGAGATTGTGAGAGAGTATCTGTGAGAGCATGTCAGTGAGAGTGTATCTGTGAGAGAGTGTCTGTGAGAGTCTGTCTGTGAGAGTCTGTAAGAGAGTGTCTGTGTGAGTCTGTGAGAGTGTCTGTGAGAGTTTGTGAGAGTGTCTGTGAGAGAGTGTGAGAGAGTATCTGTGAGCGAGTGTGAGAGAGTGTCTGTGAGCATCTGTGAGAGAGTGTCTGAGAGTCTGTGAGAGTCTGTGAGAGTGTCTGTGATAGAGTGTCTGTGAGAATCTGAGAGAGAGTGTCTGTGAGTATCTGTAAGAGTGTGAGAGTCTGTGAGAGAGTGTGAGAGTCTGTGAGAGAGTGTATGTGATAGTGTTTATGAGAATCTGTTAGAGAGTGTCTGTGAGTGCCTGTAAGAGTGTCTGTGAGAGTCTGTGAGAGAGTGTGAGAGTCTGCGAGAGAGTGCTTGTGAGTGTCTGTGAGAGAGTGTCTGTGAGAGTGTCTGTGAGAGAGTACCTGTGAGAGTGTCTGTGAGAGTCTGTGAGAGAGTATCTGTGAGAGAGTGTCTGTGAGAGAGTGTCTGTGAGAGAGTATCTGTGAGAGTGTTTGTGAGACAGTGTCTGTGAAAGAGTGTTTGTGAGAGTCTGTGTGAAAGTGTCTGTGATAGAGTTTCTGTGAGAGAGTGTCCTTGAGAGTCTGTGAGAGAGTGTCTGTGAGAATCTTTGAGAGAGTGCCTGTGAGAAAGTCTGTGAGAGAGTGTATGTGAGCATCTGTGAGAGTGTCTGTGAGAGTTTAAGAGAGTATGAGAGTCTGCGAGAGAGTGCTTGTGAGAGAGTGTCTGTGAGAGACTCTGTGAGAGAGTGCCTGTGAGAGTCTGTGAGAGATTGTGAGAGAGTATCTGTGAGAGCATGTCGGTGAGAGTGTATCTGTGAGAGAGTGTCTGTGAGAGTCTGTCTGTGAGAGTCTGTAAGAGAGTGTCTGTAAGAGAGTGTCTGTGTGAGTCTGTGAGAGTGTCTGTGAGAGTTTGTGAGAGTGTCTGTGAGAGAGTGTGAGAGAGTATCTGTGAGCGAGTGTGAGAGAGTCTCTGTGAGCATCTGTGAGAGAGTGTCTGAGAGTCTGTGAGAGTGTCTGTGAGAGTGTCTGTGATAGAGTGTCTGTGAGAATCTGAGAGAGAGTGTCTGTGAGTATCTGTAAGAGTGTGAGAGTCTGTGAGAGAGTGTGAGAGTCTGTGAGAGAGTGTATGTGATAGTGTTTATGAGAATCTGTTAGAGAGTGTCTGTGAGTGCCTGTAAAAGTGTCTGTGAGAGTCTGTGAGAGAGTGTCTGTGAGAGAGTATCTGCGAGTCTGTGAGACAGTGTTTGTTATTCTGTGAGAGAGTGTCTGTGAGAGTGTCTGTGAGAGTCTGTGAGCGAGTATCTGTGAGAGAGTGTCTGTGAGAGAGTGTCTGTGAGAGAGTATCTTTGAGAGTGTTTGTGAGACAGTATCTGTGAAAGAGTGTTTGTGAGAGTCTGTGTGAAAGTGTCTGCGATAGAGTTTCTGTGAGAGAGTGTCCTTGAGAGTCTGTGAGAGAGTGTCTGTGAGAATCTTTGAGAGAGTGCCTGTGAGAAAGTCTGTGAGAAAGTGTATGTGAGCATCTGTGAGAGTGTCTGTGAGAGTTTAAGAGAGTATGAGAGTCTGCGAGAGAGTGCTTGTGAGAGAGTGTCTGTGAGAGACTCTGTGAGAGAGTGTCTGTGAAAGAGTGTCTGTGAGAATCTGTGATAAAATGTCTGTGGGAGTCTGTGAGAGAGTAACTGTGAGAGTCTGTGAGAGAGTCTGTGAGAGTCTGAGAGAGAGTGTCTGCGAGAGAGTGTCTGAGAGTCTGTGAGAGAGTCTGTGAGAGAGTGTCTGTGAAAGCATGTCTGTGAGAGTGTATCTGTGAGAGAGTGTCCATGAGAGTCTGTGAGTGAGTGTCTGTGAGAGAGTGCCTGTGAGAGTCTGTGAGAGATTGTGAGAGAGTATCTGTGAGAGCATGTTGTTGAGAGTGTATCTGTGAGAGAGTGTCTGTGAGAGTCTGTCTGTGAGAGTCTGTAAGAGAGTGTCTGTGTGAGTCTGTGAGAGTGTCTGTGAGAGTTTGTGAGAGTGTCTGTGAGAGAGTGTGAGAGAGTATCTGTGAGCGAGTGTGAGAGAGTGTCTGTGAGCATCTGTGAGAGAGTGTGAGAGTCTGTGAGAGAGTGTATGTGATAGTGTTTATGAGAATCTGTTAGAGAGTGTCTGTGAGTGCCTGTAAGAGTGTCTGTGAGAGTCTGTGAGAGAGTGTCTGTGAGAGAGTATCTGCGAGTCTGTGAGAGAGTGTTTGTTATTCTGTGAGAGAGTGTCTGTGAGAGTGTCTGTGAGAGTCTGTGAGCGAGTATCTGTGAGAGAGTGTCTGTGAGAGAGTGTCTGTGAGAGAGTATCTGTGAGAGTGTTTGTGAGACAGTGTCTGTGAAAGAGTGTTTGTGAGAGTCTGTGTGAAAGTGTCTGTGATAGAGTTTCTGTGAGAGAGTGTCCTTGAGAGTCTGTGAGAGAGTGTCTGTGAGAATCTTTGAGAGAGTGCCTGTGAGAAAGTCTGTGAGAAAGTGTATGTGAGCATCTGTGAGAGTGTCTGTGAGAGTTTAAGAGAGTATGAGAGTCTGCGAGAGAGTGCTTGTGAGAGAGTGTCTGTGAGAGACTCTGTGAGAGAGTGTCTGTGAAAGAGTGTCTGTGAGAATTTGTGATAAAATGTCTGTGGGAGTCTGTGAGAGAGTAACTGTGAGAGTCTGTGAGAGAGTCTGTGAGAGTCTGAGAGAGAGTGTCTGCGAGAGAGTGTCTGAGAGTCTGTGAGAGAGTCTGTGAGAGAGTGTCTGTGAAAGCATGTCTGTGAGAGTGTATCTGTGAGAGAGTGTCCATGAGAGTCTGTGAGTGAGTGTCTGTGAGAGAGTGCCTGTGAGAGTCTGTGAGAGATTGTGAGAGAGTATCTGTGAGAGCATGTCGGTGAGAGTGTATCTGTGAGAGAGTGTCTGTGAGAGTCTGTCTGTGAGAGTCTGTAAGAGAGTGTCTGTGTGAGTCTGTGAGAGTGTCTGTGAGAGTTTGTGAGAGTGTCTGTGAGAGAGTGTGAGGGAGTATCTGTGAGCGAGTGTGAGAGAGTGTCTGTGAGCATCTGTGAGAGAGTGTCTGAGAGTCTGTGAGAGTGTCTGTGAGAGTGTCTGTGATAGAGTGTCTGTGAGAATCTGAGAGAGAGTGTCTGTGAGTATCTGTAAGAGTGTGAGAGTCTGTGAGAGAGTGTGAGAGTCTGTGAGAGAGTGTATGTGATAGTGTTTATGAGAATCTGTTAGAGAGTGTCTGTGAGTGCCTGTAAGAGTGTCTGTGAGAGTCTGTGAGAGAGTGTCTGTGAGAGAGTATCTGTGAGTCTGTGAGAGAGTGTTTATTATTCTGTGAGAGAGTGTCTGTGAGAGTGTCTGTGAGAGTCTGTGAGAGAGTATCTGTGAGAGAGTGTCTGTGAGAGAGTGTCTGTGAGAGAGTATCTGTGAGAGTGTTTGTGAGACAGTGTCTGTGAAAGAGTGTTTGTGAGAGTCTGTGTGAAAGTGTCTGTGATAGAGTTTCTGTGAGAGAGTGTCCTTGAGAGTCTGTGAGAGAGTGTCTGTGAGAATCTTTGAGAGAGTGCCTGTGAGAAAGTCTGTGAGAAAGTGTATGTGAGCATCTGTGAGAGTGTCTGTGAGAGTTTAAGAGAGTATGAGAGTCTGCGAGAGAGTGCTTGTGAGAGAGTGTCTGTGAGAGACTCTGTGAGAGAGTGTCTGTGAAAGAGTGTCTGTGAGAATTTGTGATAAAATGTCTGTGGGAGTCTGTGAGAGAGTAACTGTGAGAGTCTGTGAGAGAGTCTGTGAGAGTCTGAGAGAGAGTGTCTGCGAGAGAGTGTCTGAGAGTCTGTGAGAGAGTCTGTGAGAGAGTGTCTGTGAAAGCATGTCTGTGAGAATGTATCTGTGAGAGAGTGTCCATGAGAGTCTGTGAGTGAGTGTCTGTGAGAGAGTGCCTGTGAGAGTCTGTGAGAGATTGTGAGAGAGTATCTGTGAGAGCATGTCGGTGAGAGTGTATCTGTGAGAGAGTGTCTGTGAGAGTCTGTCTGTGAGAGTCTGTAAGAGAGTGTCTGTGTGAGTCTGTGAGAGTGTCTGTGAGAGTTTGTGAGAGTGTCTGTGAGAGAGTGTGAGGGAGTATCTGTGAGCGAGTGTGAGAGAGTGTCTGTGAGCATCTGTGAGAGAGTGTCTGAGAGTCTGTGAGAGTGTCTGTGAGAGTGTCTGTGATAGAGTGTCTGTGAGAATCTGAGAGAGAGTGTCTGTGAGTATCTGTAAGAGTGTGAGAGTCTGTGAGAGAGTGTGAGAGTCTGTGAGAGAGTGTATGTGATAGTGTTTATGAGAATCTGTTAGAGAGTGTCTGTGAGTGCCTGTAAGAGTGTCTGTGAGAGTCTGTGAGAGAGTGTCTGTGAGAGAGTATCTGCGAGTCTGTGAGAGAGTGTTTATTATTCTGTGAGAGAGTGTCTGTGAGAGTGTCTGTGAGAGTCTGTGAGAGAGTATCTGTGAGAGAGTGTCTGTGAGAGAGTGTCTGTGAGAGAGTATCTGTGAGAGTGTTTGTGAGACAGTGTCTGTGAAAGAGTGTTTGTGAGAGTCTGTGTGAAAGTGTCTGTGATAGAGTTTCTGTGATGGAGTGTCCTTGAGAGTCTGTGAGAGAGTGTCTGTGAGAATCTGTGAGAGAGTGCCTGTGAGAAAGTCTGTGAGAGAGTGTATGTGAGCATCTGTGAGAGTGTCTGTGAGAGTTTAAGAAAGTATGAGAGTCTGCAAGAGAGTGCTTGTGAGAGAGTGTCTGTGAGAGACTCTGTGAGAGAGTGTCTGTGACAGAGTGTCTGTGAGAATCTGTGATAAAATGTCTGTGGGAGTCTGTGAGAGAGTAACTGTGAGAGTCTGTGAGAGAGTCTGTGAGAGTCTGAGAGAGAGTATCTGCGAGAGAGTGTCTGAGAGTCTGTGAGAGAGTCTGTGAGAGAGTGTCTGTGAAAGCATGTCTGTGAGAGTGTATCTGTGAGAGAGTGTCCATGAGAGTCTGTGAGTGAGTGTCTGTGAGAGAGTGCCTGTGAGAGTCTGTGAGAGATTGTGAGAGAGTATCTGTGAGAGCATGTCGGTGAGAGTGTATCTGTGAGAGAGTGTCTGTGAGAGTCTGTCTGTGAGAGTCTGTAAGAGAGTGTCTGTGTGAGTCTGTGAGAGTGTCTGTGAGAGTTTGTGAGAGTGTCTGTGAGAGAGTGTGAGAGAGTATCTGTGAGCGAGTGTGAGAGAGTGTCTGTGAGCATCTGTGAGAGAGTGTCTGAGAGTCTGTGAGAGTGTCTGTGAGAGTGTCTGTGATAGAGTGTCTGTGAGAATCTGAGAGAGAGTGTCTGTGAGTATCTGTAAGAGTGTGAGAGTATGTGAGAGAGTGTGAGAGTCTGTGAGAGAGTGTATGTGATAGTGTTTATGAGAATCTGTTAGAGAGTGTCTGTGAGTGCCTGTAAGAGTGTCTGTGAGAGTCTGTGAGAGAGTGTCTGCGAGAGAGTATCTGCAAGTCTGTGAGAGAGTGTTTGTTATTCTGTGAGAGAGTGTCTGTGAGAGTGTCTGTGAGAGAGTGTCTGTGAGAGTGTATGTGAGAGTCTATGAACGTGTATGTGAGAGGCTGTGAGAGAGTGTCTGTGAGAGAGTATCTGTGAGAGAGTGTCTGTGAGAGAGTATCTGTGAGAGTGTTTGTGAGACAGTGTCTGTGAAAGAGTGTTTGTGAGAGTCTGTGTGAAAGTGTCTGTGATAGAGTTTCTGTGATGGAGTGTCCTTGAGAGTCTGTGAGAGAGTGTCTGTGAGAATCTGTGAGAGAGTGCCTGTGAGAAAGTCTGTGAGAGAGTGTATGTGAGCATCTGTGAGAGTGTCTGTGAGAGTTTAAGAAAGTATGAGAGTCTGCAAGAGAGTGCTTGTGAGAGAGTGTCTGTGAGAGACTCTGTGAGAGAGTGTCTGTGACAGAGTGTCTGTGAGAATCTGTGATAAAATGTCTGTGGGAGTCTGTGAGAGAGTAACTGTGAGAGTCTGTGAGAGAGTCTGTGAGAGTCTGAGAGAGAGTGTCTGCGAGAGAGTGTCTGAGAGTCTGTGAGAGAGTCTGTGAGAGAGTGTCTGTGAAAGCATGTCTGTGAGAGTGTATCTGTGAGAGAGTGTCCATGAGAGTCTGTGAGAGATTGTGAGAGAGTATCTGTGAGAGCATGTCGGTGAGAGTGTATCTGTGAGAGAGTGTCTGTGAGAGTCTGTCTGTGAGAGTCTGTAAGATAGTGTCTGTGTGAGTCTGTGAGAGTGTCTGTGAGAGTTTGTGAGAGTGTCTGTGAGAGAGTGTGAGAGAGTATCTGTGAGCGAGTGTGAGAGAGTGTCTGTGAGCATCTGTGAGAGAGTGTCTGAGAGTCTGTGAGAGTGTCTGTGAGAGTGTCTGTGATAGAGTGTCTGTGAGAATCTGAGAGAGAGTGTCTGTGAGTATCTGTAAGAGTGTGAGAGTATGTGAGAGAGTGTGAGAATCTGTGAGAGAGTGTATGTGATAGTGTTTATGAGAATCTGTTAGAGAGTGTCTGTGAGTGCCTGTAAGAGTGTCTGTGAGAGTCTGTGAGAGAGTGTGAGAGTCTGCGAGAGAGTGCTTGTGAGTGTCTGTGAGAGAGTGTCTGTGAGAGTGTCTGTGAGAGAGTATCTGTGAGAGTGTCTGTGAGAGTCTGTGAGAGAGTATCTGTGAGAGAGTGTCTGTGAGAGAGTGTCTGTGAGAGAGTATCTGTGAGAGTGTTTGTGAGACAGTGTCTGTGAAAGAGTGTTTGTGAGAGTCTGTGTGAAAGTGTCTGTGATAGAGTTTCTGTGAGAGAGTGTTCTTGAGAGTCTGTGAGAGAGTGTCTGTGAGAATCTTTGAGAGAGTGCCTGTGAGAAAGTCTGTGAGAGAGTGTATGTGAGCATCTGTGAGAGTGTCTGTGAGAGTTTAAGAGAGTATGAGAGTCTGCGAGAGAGTGCTTGTGAGAGAGTGTCTGTGAGAGACTCTGTGAGAGAGTGTCTGTGAAAGAGTGTCTGTGAGAATCTGTGATAAAATGTCTGTGGGAGTCTGTGAGAGAGTAACTGTGAGAGTCTGTGAGAGAGTCTGTGAGAGTCTGAGAGAGAGTGTCTGCGAGAGAGTGTCTGAGAGTGTGTGAGAGAGTCTGTGAGAGAGTGTCTGTGAAAGCATGTCTGTGAGAGTGTATCTATGAGAGAGTGTCCATGAGAGTCCGTGAGTGAGTGTCTGTGAGAGAGTGCCTGTGAGAGTCTGTGAGAGATTGTGAGAGAGTATCTGTGAGAGCATGTCGGTGAGAGTGTATCTGTGAGAGAGTGTCTGTGAGAGTCTGTCTGTGAGAGTCTGTAAGAGAGTGTCTGTGTGAGTCTGTGAGAGTGTCTTTGAGAGTTTGTGAGAGTGTCTGTGAGAGAGTGTGAGAGAGTATCTGTGAGCGAGTGTGAGAAAGTCTCTGTGAGCATCTGTGAGAGAGTGTCTGAGAGTCTGTGAGAGTGTCTGTGAGAGTGTCTGTGATAGAGTGTCTGTGAGAATCTGAGAGAGAGTGTCTGTGAGTATCTGTAAGAGTGTGAGAGTCTGTGAGAGAGTGTGAGAGTCTGTGAGAGAGTGTATGTGATAGTGTTTATGAGAATCTGTTAGAGAGTGTCTGTGAGTGCCTGTAAGAGTGTCTGTGAGAGTCTGTGAGAGAGTGTCTGTGAGAGAGTATCTGCGAGTCTGTGAGAGAGTGTTTGTTATTCTGTGAGAGAGTGTCTGTGAGAGTGTCTGTGAGAGTCTGTGAGAGAGTATCTGTGAGAGAGTGTCTGTGAGAGAGTGTCTGTGAGAGAGTATCTGTGAGAGTGTTTGTGAGACAGTGTCTGTGAAAGAGTGTTTGTGAGAGTCTGTGTGAAAGTGTCTGTGATAGAGTTTCTGTGAGAGAGTGTCCTTGAGAGTCTGTGAGAGAGTGTCTGTGAGAATCTTTGAGAGAGTGCCTGTGAGAAAGTCTGTGAGAAAGTGTATGTGAGCATCTTTGAGAGTGTCTGTGAGAGTTTAAGAGAGTATGAGAGTCTGCGAGAGAGTGCTTGTGAGAGAGTGTCTGTGAGAGACTCTGTGAGAGAGTGTCTGTGAAAGAGTGTCTGTGAGAATCTGTGATAAAATGTCTGTGGGAGTCTGTGAGAGAGTAACTGTGAGAGTCTGTGAGAGAGTCTGTGAGAGTCTGAGAGAGAGTGTCTGCGAGAGAGTGTCTGAGAGTCTGTGAGAGAGTCTGTGAGAGAGTGTCTGTGAAAGCATGTCTGTGAGAGTGTATCTGTGAGAGAGTGTCCATGAGAGTCTGTGAGTGAGTGTCTGTGAGAGAGTGCCTGTGAGAGTCTGTGAAAGATTGTGAGAGAGTATCTGTGAGAGCATGTCGGTGAGAGTGTATCTGTGAGAGAGTGTCTGTGAGAGTCTGTCTGTGAGAGTCTGTAAGAGAGTGTCTGTGTGAGTCTGTGAGAGTGTCTGTGAGAGTTTGTGAGAGTGTCTGTGAGAGAGTGTGAGAGAGTATCTGTGAGCGAGTGTGAGAGAGTGTCTGTGAGCATCTGTGAGAGAGTGTCTGAGAGTCTGTGAGAGTGTCTGTGAGAGTGTCTGTGATAGAGTGTCTGTGAGAATTTGAGAGAGAGTGTCTGTGAGTATCTGTAAGAGTGTGAGAGTCTGTGAGAGAGTGTGAGAGTCTGTGAGAGAGTGTATGTGATAGTGTTTATGAGAATCTGTTAGAGAGTGTCTGTGAGTGCCTGTAAGAGTGTCTGTGAGAGTCTGTGAGAGAGTGTCTGTGAGAGAGTATCTGCGAGTCTGTGAGAGAGTGTTTGTTATTCTGTGAGAGAGTGTCTGTGAGAGTGTCTGTGAGAGAGTGTCTGTGAGAGTGTATGTGAGAGTCTATGAACGTGTATGTGAGAGGTTGTGAGAGAGTGTCTGTGAGAGAGTATCTGTGAGAGAGTGTCTGTGAGAGAGTATCTGTGAGAGTGTTTGTGAGACAGTGTCTGTGAAAGAGTGTTTGTGAGAGTCTGTGTGAAAGTGTCTGTGATAGAGTTTCTGTGAGAGAGTGTCCTTGAGAGTCTGTGAGAGAGTGTCTGTGAGAATCTGTGAGAGAGTGCCTGTGAGAAAGTCTGTGAGAGAGTGTATGTGAGCATCTGTGAGAGTGTCTGTGAGAGTTTAAGAAAGTATGAGAGTCTGCGAGAGAGTGCTTGTGAGAGAGTGTCTGTGAGAGACTCTGTGAGAGAGTGTCTGTGACAGAGTGTCTGTGAGAATATGTGATAAAATGTCTGTGGGAGTCTGTGAGAGAGTAACTGTGAGAGTCTGTGAGAGAGTCTGTGAGACTCTGAGAGAGAGTGTCTGCGAGAGAGTGTCTGAGAGTCTGTGAGAGAGTTTGTGAGAGAGTGTCTTTGAAAGCATGTCTGTGAGAGTGTATCTGTGAGAGAGTGTCCATGAGAGTCTGTGAGTGAGTGTCTGTGAGAGAGTGCCTGTGAGAGAGTGCCTGTGAGAGTCTGTGAGAGATTGTGAGAGAGTATCTGTGAGAGCATGTCTGTGAGAGTGTATCTGTGAGAGAGTGTCTGTGAGAGTCTGTCTGTGAGAGTCTGTAAGAGAGTGTCTGTGTGAGTCTGTGAGAGTTTGTGAGAGTGTCTGTGAGAGAGTGTGAGAGAGTATCTGTGAGCGAGTGTGAGAGAGTGTCTGTGAGCATCTGTGAGAGAGTGTCTGAGAGTCTGTGAGAGTGTCTGTGAGAGTGTCTGTGATAGAGTGTCTGTGAGAATCTGAGAGAGAGTGTCTGTGAGTATCTGTAAGAGTGTGAAAGTCTGTGAGAGAGTGTGAGAGTCTGTGAGAGAGTGTATGTGATAGTGTTTATGAGAATCTGTTAGAGAGTGTCTGTGAGTGCCTGTAAGAGTGTCTGTGAGAGTCTGTGAGAGAGTGTCTGTGAGAGAGTATCTGCGAGTCTGTGAGAGAGTGTTTATTATTCTGTGAGAGAGTGTCTGTGAGAGTGTCTGTGAGAGTCTGTGAGAGAGTATCTGTGAGAGAGTGTCTGTGAGAGAGTGTCTGTGAGAGAGTATCTGTGAGAGTGTTTGTGAGACAGTGTCTGTGAAAGAGTGTTTGTGAGAGTCTGTGTGAAAGTGTCTGTGATAGAGTTTCTGTGATGGAGTGTCCTTGAGAGTCTGTGAGAGAGTGTCTGTGAGAATCTGTGAGAGAGTGCCTGTGAGAAAGTCTGTGAGAGAGTGTATGTGAGCATCTGTGAGAGTGTCTGTGAGAGTTTAAGAAAGTATGAGAGTCTGCAAGAGAGTGCTTGTGAGAGAGTGTCTGTGAGAGACTCTGTGAGAGAGTGTCTGTGACAGAGTGTCTGTGAGAATCTGTGATAAAATGTCTGTGGGAGTCTGTGAGAGAGTAACTGTGAGAGTCTGTGAGAGAGTCTGTGAGAGTCTGAGAGAGAGTGTCTGCGAGAGAGTGTCTGAGAGTCTGTGAGAGAGTCTGTGAGAGAGTGTCTGTGAAAGCATGTCTGTGAGAGTGTATCTGTGAGAGAGTGTCCATGAGAGTCTGTGAGTGAGTGTCTGTGAGAGAGTGCCTGTGAGAGTCTGTGAGAGATTGTGAGAGAGTATCTGTGAGAGCATGTCGGTGAGAGTGTATCTGTGAGAGAGTGTCTGTGAGAGTCTGTCTGTGAGAGTCTGTAAGAGAGTGTCTGTGTGAGTCTGTGAGAGTGTCTGTGAGAGTTTGTGAGAGTGTCTGTGAGAGAGTGTGAGAGAGTATCTGTGAGCGAGTGTGAGAGAGTGTCTGTGAGCATCTGTGAGAGAGTGTCTGAGAGTCTGTGAGAGTGTCTGTGAGAGTGTCTGTGATAGAGTGTCTGTGAGAATCTGAGAGAGAGTGTCTGTGAGTATCTGTAAGAGTGTGAGAGTATGTGAGAGAGTGTGAGAGTCTGTGAGAGAGTGTATGTGATAGTGTTTATGAGAATCTGTTAGAGAGTGTCTGTGAGTGCCTGTAAGAGTGTCTGTGAGAGTCTCTGAGAGAGTGTGAGAGTCTGCGAGAGAGTGCTTGTGAGTGTCTGTGAGAGAGTGTCTGTGAGAGTGTCTGTGAGAGAGTATCTGTGAGAGTGTCTGTGAGAGTCTGTGAGAGAGTATCTGTGAGAGAGTGTCTGTGAGAGAGTGTCTGTGAGAGAGTATCTGTGAGAGTGTTTGTGAGACAGTGTCTGTGAAAGAGTGTTTGTGAGAGTCTGTGTGAAAGTGTCTGTGATAGAGTTTCTGTGAGAGAGTGTCCTTGAGAGTCTGTGAGAGAGTGTCTGTGAGAATCTTTGAGAGAGTGCCTGTGAGAAAGTCTGTGAGAGAGTGTATGTGAGCATCTGTGAGAGTGTCTGTGAGAGTTTAAGAGAGTATGAGAGTCTGCGAGAGAGTGCTTGTGAGAGAGTGTCTTTGAGAGACTCTGTGAGAGAGTGTCTGTGAAAGAGTGTCTGTGAGAATCTGTGATAAAATGTCTGTGGGAGTCTGTGAGAGAGTAACTGTGAGAGTCTGTGAGAGAGTCTGTGAGAGTCTGAGAGAGAGTGTTTTCGAGAGAGTGTCTGAGAGTCTGTGAGAAAGTCTGTGAGAGAGTGTCTGTGAAAGCATGTCTGTGAGAGTGTATCTATGAGAGAGTGTCCATGAGAGTCTGTGAGTGAGTGTCTGTGAGAGAGTGCCTGTGAGAGTCTGTGAGAGATTGTGAGAGAGTATCTGTGAGAGCATGTCGGTGAGAGTGTATCTGTGAGAGAGTGTCTGTGAGAGTCTGTCTGTGAGAGTCTGTAAGAGAGTGTCTGTGTGAGTCTGTGAGAGTGTCTGTGAGAGTTTGTGAGAGTGTCTGTGAGAGAGTGTGAGAGAGTATCTGTGAGCGAGTGTGAGAAAGTCTCTGTGAGCATCTGTGAGAGAGTGTCTGAGAGTCTGTGAGAGTGTCTGTGAGAGTGTCTGTGATAGAGTGTCTGTGAGAATCTGAGAGAGAGTGTCTGTGAGTATCTGTAAGAGTGTGAGAGTCTGTGAGAGAGTGTGAGAGTCTGTGAGAGAGTGTATGTGATAGTGTTTATGAGAATCTGTTAGAGAGTGTCTGTGAGTGCCTGTAAGAGTGTCTGTGAGAGTCTGTGAGAGAGTGTCTGTGAGAGAGTATCTGCGAGTCTGTGAGAGAGTGTTTGTTATTCTGTGAGAGAGTGTCTGTGAGAGTGTCTGTGAGAGTCTGTGAGAGAGTATCTGTGAGAGAGTGTCTGTGAGAGAGTGTCTGTGAGAGAGTATCTGTGAGAGTGTTTGTGAGACAGTGTCTGTGAAAGAGTGTTTGTGAGAGTCTGTGTGAAAGTGTCTGTGATAGAGTTTCTGTGAGAGAGTGTCCTTGAGAGTCTGTGAGAGAGTGTCTGTGAGAATCTTTGAGAGAGTGCCTGTGAGAAAGTCTGTGAGAAAGTGTATGTGAGCATCTGTGAGAGTGTCTGTGAGAGTTTAAGAGAGTATGAGAGTCTGCGAGAGAGTGCTTGTGAGAGAGTGTCTGTGAGAGACTCTGTGAGAGAGTGTCTGTGAAAGAGTGTCTGTGAGAATCTGTGATAAAATGTCTGTGGGAGTCTGTGAGAGAGTAACTGTGAGAGTCTGTGAGAGAGTCTGTGAGAGTCTGAGAGAGAGTGTCTGCGAGAGAGTGTCTAAGAGTCTGTGAGAGAGTCTGTGAGAGAGTGTCTGTGAAAGCATGTCTGTGAGAGTGTATCTGTGAGAGAGTGTCCATGAGAGTCTGTGAGTGAGTGTCTGTGAGAGAGTGCCTGTGAGAGTCTGTGAAAGATTGTGAGAGAGTATCTGTGAGAGCATGTCGGTGAGAGTGTATCTGTGAGAGAGTGTCTGTGAGAGTCTGTCTGTGAGAGTCTGTAAGAGAGTGTCTGTGTGAGTCTGTGAGAGTGTCTGTGAGAGTTTGTGAGAGTGTCTGTGAGAGAGTGTGAGAGAGTATCTGTGAGCGAGTGTGAGAGAGTGTCTGTGAGCATCTGTGAGAGAGTGTCTGAGAGTCTGTGAGAGTGTCTGTGAGAGTGTCTGTGATAGAGTGTCTGTGAGAATCTGAGAGAGAGTGTCTGTGAGTATCTGTAAGAGTGTGAGAGTCTGTGAGAGAGTGTGAGAGTCTGTGAGAGAGTGTATGTGATAGTGTTTATGAGAATCTGTTAGAGAGTGTCTGTGAGTGCCTGTTAGAGTGTCTGTGAGAGTCTGTGAGAGAGTGTCTGTGAGAGAGTATCTGCGAGTCTGTGAGAGAGTGTTTGTTATTCTGTGAGAGAGTGTCTGTGAGAGTGTCTGTGAGAGAGTGTCTGTGAGAGTGTATGTGAGAGTCTATGAACGTGTATGTGAGAGGTTGTGAGAGAGTGTCTGTGAGAGAGTATCTGTGAGAGAGTGTCAGTGAGAGAGTATCTGTGAGAGTGTTTGTGAGACAGTGTCTGTGAAAGAGTGTTTGTGAGAGTCTGTGTCAAAGTGTCTGTGATAGAGTTTCTGTGAGAGAGTGTCCTTGAGAGTCTGTGAGAGAGTGTATGTGAGAATCTGTGAGAGAGTGCCTGTGAGAAAGTCTGTGAGAGAGTGTATGTGAGCATCTGTGAGAGTGTCTGTGAGAGTTTAAGAAAGTATGAGAGTCTGCGAGAGAGTGCTTGTGAGAGAGTGTCTGTGAGAGACTCTGTGAGAGAGTGTCTGTGACAGAGTGTCTGTGAGAATATGTGATAAAATGTCTGTGGGAGTCTGTGAGAGAGTAACTGTGAGAGTCTGTGAGAGAGTCTGTGAGAGTCTGAGAGAGAGTGTCTGCGAGAGAGTGTCTGAGAGTCTGTGAGAGAGTTTGTGAGAGAGTGTCTTTGAAAGCATGTCTGTGAGAGTGTATCTGTGAGAGAGTGTCCATGAGAGTCTGTGAGTGAGTGTCTGTGAGAGAGTGCCTGTGAGAGAGTGCCTGTGAGAGTCTGTGAGAGATTGTGAGAGAGTATCTGTGAGAGCATGTCTGTGAGAGTGTATCTGTGAGAGAGTGTCTGTGAGAGTCTGTCTGTGAGAGTCTGTAAGAGAGTGTCTGTGTGAGTCTGTGAGAGTTTGTGAGAGTGTCTGTGAGAGAGTGTGAGAGAGTATCTGTGAGCGAGTGTGAGAGAGTGTCTGTGAGCATCTGTGAGAGAGTGTCTGAGAGTCTGTGAGAGTGTCTGTGAGAGTGTCTGTGATAGAGTGTCTGTGAGAATCTGAGAGAGAGTGTCTGTGAGTATCTGTAAGAGTGTGAGAGTCTGTGAGAGAGTGTGAGAGTCTGTGAGAGAGTGTATGTGATAGTGTTTATGAGAATCTGTTAGAGAGTGTCTGTGAGTGCCTGTAAGAGTGTCTGTGAGAGTCTGTGAGAGAGTGTCTGTGAGAGAGTATCTGTGAGTCTGTGAGAGAGTGTTTATTATTCTGTGAGAGAGTGTCTGTGAGAGTGTCAGTGAGAGTCTGTGAGAGAGTATCTGTGAGAGAGTGTCTGTGAGAGAGTGTCTGTGAGAGAGTATCTGTGAGAGTGTTTGTGAGACAGTGTCTGTGAAAGAGTGTTTGTGAGAGTCTGTGTGAAAGTGTCTGTGATAGAGTTTCTGTGAGAGAGTGTCCTTGAGAGTCTGTGAGAGAGTGTCTGTGAGAATCTTTGAGAGAGTGCCTGTGATAAAGTCTGTGAGAAAGTGTATGTGAGCATCTGTGAGAGTGTCTGTGATAGTTTAAGAGAGTATGAGAGTCTGCGAGAGAGTGCTTGTGAGAGAGTGTCTGTGAGAGACTCTGTGAGAGAGTGTCTGTGAGAGAGTGTCTGTGAGAATCTGTGATAAAATGTCTGTGGGAGTCTGTGAGAGAGTAACTGTGAGAGTCTGTGAGAGAGTCTGTGAGAGTCTGAGAGAGAGTGTCTGCGAGAGAGTGTCTGAGAGTCTGTGAGAGAGTCTGTGAGAGAGTGTCTGTGAAAGCATGTCTGTGAGAGTGTATCTGTGAGAGAGTGTCCATGAGAGTCTGTGAGTGAGTGTCTGTGAGAGAGTGCCTGTGAGAGATTGTGAGAGAGTATCTGTGAGAGCATGTCAGTGAGAGTGTATCTGTGAGAGAGTGTCTGTGAGAGTCTGTGAGAGTGTCTGTGAGAGAGTGTGAGAGAGTATCTGTGAGCGAGTGTGAGAGAGTGTCTGTGAGCATCTGTGAGAGAGTGTCTGAGAGTCTGTGAGAGTGTCTGTGAGAGTGTCTGTGATAGAGTGTCTGTGAGAATCTGAGAGAGAGTGTCTGTGAGTATCTGTAAGAGTGTGAGAGTATGTGAGAGAGTGTGAGAGTCTGTGAGAGAGTGTATGTGATAGTGTTTATGAGAATCTGTTAGAGAGTGTCTGTGAGTGCCTGTAAGAGTGTCTGTGAGAGTCTGTGAGAGAGTGTGAGAGTCTGCGAGAGAATGCTTGTGAGTGTCTGTGAGAGAGTGTCTGTGAGAGTGTCTGTGAGAGAGTATCTGTGAGAGTGTCTGTGAGAGTCAGTGAGAGAGTATCTGTGAGAGAGTGTCTGTGAGAGAGTGTCTGTGAGAGAGTATCTGTGAGAGTGTTTGTGAGACAGTGTCTGTGAAAGAGTGTTTGTGAGAGTCTGTGTGAAAGTGTCTGTGATAGAGTTTCTGTGAGAGAGTGTCCTTGAGAGTCTGTGAGAGAGTGTCTGTGAGAATCTTTGAGAGAGTGCCTGTGAGAAAGTCTGTGAGAGAGTGTATGTGAGCATCTGTGAGAGTGTCTGTGAGAGTTTAAGAGAGTATGAGAGTCTGCGAGAGAGTGCTTGTGAGAGAGTGTCTGTGAGAGACTCTGTGAGAGAGTGTCTGTGAAAGAGTGTCTGTGAGAATCTGTGATAAAATGTCTGTGGGAGTCTGTGAGAGAGTAACTGTGAGAGTCTGTGAGAGAGTCTGTGAGAGTCTGAGAGAGAGTGTCTGTGAGAGTGTCTGAGAGTCTGTGAGAGAGTCTGTGAGAGAGTGTCTGTGAAAGCATGTCTGTGAGAGTGTATCTGTGAGAGAGTGTCCATGAGAGTCTGTGAGTGAGTGTCTGTGAGAGAGTGCCTGTGAGAGTCTGTGAGAGATTGTGAGAGAGTATCTGTGAGAGCATGTCGGTGAGAGTGTATCTGTGAGAGAGTGTCTGTGAGAGTCTGTCTGTGAGAGTCTGTAAGAGAGTGTCTGTGTGAGTCTGTGAGAGTGTCTGTGAGAGTTTGTGAGAGTGTCTGTGAGAGAGTGTGAGAGAGTATCTGTGAGCGAGTGTGAGAGAGTGTCTGTGAGCATCTGTGAGAGAGTGTCTGAGAGTCTGTGAGAGTGTCTGTGAGAGTGTCTGTGATAGAGTGTCTGTGAGAATCTGAGAGAGAGTGTCTGTGAGTATCTGTAAGAGTGTGAGAGTCTGTGAGAGAGTGTGAGAGTCTGTGAGAGAGTGTATGTGATAGTGTTTATGAGAATCTGTTAGAGAGTGTCTGTGAGTGCCTGTAAGAGTGTCTGTGAGAGTCTGTGAGAGAGTGTCTGTGAGAGAGTATCTGCGAGTCTGTGAGAGAGTGTTTGTTATTCTGTGAGAGAGTGTCTGTGAGAGTGTCTGTGAGAGAGTGTCTGTGAGAGTGTATGTGAGAGTCTATGAACGTGTATGTGAGAGGTTGTGAGAGAGTGTCTGTGAGAGAGTATCTGTGAGAGAGTGTCTGTGAGAGAGTATCTGTGAGAGTGTTTGTGAGACAGTGTCTGTGAAAGAGTGTTTGTGAGAGTCTGTGTGAACGTGTCTGTGATAGAGTTTCTGTGAGAGAGTGTCCTTGAGAGTCTGTGAGAGAGTGTCTGTGAGAATCTGTGAGAGAGTGCCTGTGAGAAAGTCTGTGAGAGAGTGTATGTGAGCATCTGTGAGAGTGTCTGTGAGAGTTTAAGAAAGTATGAGAGTCTGCGAGAGAGTGCTTGTGAGAGAAGGTCTGTGAGAGACTCTGTGAGAGAGTGTCTGTGACAGAGTGTCTGTGAGAATATGTGATAAAATGTCTGTGGGAGTCTGTGAGAGAGTAACTGTGAGAGTCTGTGAGAGAGTCTGTGAGAGTCTGAGAGAGAGTGTCTGCGAGAGAGTGTCTGAGAGTCTGTGAGAGAGTTTGTGAGAGAGTGTCTGTGAAAGCATGTCTGTGAGAGTGTATCTGTGAGAGAGTGTCCATGAGAGTCTGTGAGTGAGTGTCTGTGAGAGAGTGCCTGTGAGAGAGTGCCTGTGAGAGAGTGCCTGTGAGAGTCTGTGAGAGATTGTGAGAGAGTATCTGTGAGAGCATGTCTGTGAGAGTGTATCTGTGAGAGAGTGTCTGTGAGAGTCTGTCTGTGAGAGTTTGTGAGAGTGTCTGTGAGAGAGTGTGAGAGAGTATCTGTGAGCGAGTGTGAGAGAGTGTCTGTGAGCATCTGTGAGAGAGTGTCTGAGAGTCTGTGAGAGTGTCTGTGAGAGTGTCTGTGATAGAGTGTCTGTGAGAATCTGAGAGAGAGTGTCTGTGAGTATCTGTAAGAGTGTGAGAGTCTGTGAGAGAGTGTGAGAGTCTGTGAGAGAGTGTATGTGATAGTGTTTATGAGAATCTGTTAGAGAGTGTCTGTGAGTGCCTGTAAGAGTGTCTGTGAGAGTCTGTGAGAGAGTGTCTGTGAGAGAGTATCTGCGAGTCTATGAGAGAGTGTTTATTATTCTGTGAGAGAGTGTCTGTGAGAGTGTCTGTGAGAGTCTGTGAGAGAGTATCTGTGAGAGAGTGTCTGTGAGAGAGTGTCTGTGAGAGAGTATCTGTGAGAGTGTTTGTGAGACAGTGTCTGTGAAAGAGTGTTTGTGAGAGTCTGTGTGAAAGTGTCTGTGATAGAGTTTCTGTGAGAGAGTGTCCTTGAGAGTCTGTGAGAGAGTGTCTGTGAGAATCTTTGAGAGAGTGCCTGTGAGAAAGTCTGTGAGAGAGTGTATGTGAGCATCTGTGAGAGTGTCTGTGAGAGTTTAAGAGAGTATGAGAGTCTGCGAGAGAGTGCTTGTGAGAGAGTGTCTGTGAGAGACTCTGTGAGAGAGTGTCTGTGAAAGAGTGTCTGTGAGAATCTATGATAAAATGTCTGTGGGAGTCTGTGAGAGAGTAACTGTGAGAGTCTGTGAGAGAGTCTGTGAGAGTCTGAGAGAGAGTGTCTGCGAGAGAGTGTCTGAGAGTCTGTGAGAGAGTCTGTGAGAGAGTGTCTGTGAAAGCATGTCTGTGAGAGTGTATCTGTGAGTGAGTGTCCATGAGAGTCTGTGAGTGAGTGTCTGTGAGAGAGTGCCTGTGAGAGTCTGTGAGAGATTGTGAGAGAGTATCTGTGAGAGCATGTCGGTGAGAGTGTATCTGTGAGAGAGTGTCTGTGAGAGTCTGTCTGTGAGAGTCTGTAAGAGAGTGTCTGTGTGATTCTGTGAGAGTGTCTGTGAGAGTTTGTGAGAGTGTCTGTGAGAGAGTGTGAGAGAGTATCTGTGAGCGAGTGTGAGAGAGTGTCTGTGAGCATCTGTGAGAGAGTGTCTGAGAGTCTGTGAGAGTGTCTGTGAGAGTGTCTGTGATAGAGTGTCTGTGAGAATCTGAGAGAGAGTGTCTGTGAGTATCTGTAAGAGTGTGAGAGTCTGTGAGAGAGTGTGAGAGTCTGTGAGAGAGGGTATGTGATAGTGTTTATGAGAATCTGTTAGAGAGTGTCTGTGAGTGCCTGTAAGAGTGTCTGTGAGAGTCTGTGAGAGAGTGTCTGTGAGAGAGTATCTGTGAGTCTGTGAGAGAGTGTTTGTTATTCTGTGAGAGAGTGTCTGTGAGAGTGTCTGTGAGAGAGTATCTGTGAGAGTGTATGTGAGAGTCTATGAAAGTGTATGTGAGAGGCTGTGAGAGAGTGTCTGTGAGAGAGTATCTGTGAGAGAGTGTCTGTGAGAGAGTATCTGTGAGAGTGTTTGTGAGACAGTGTCTGTGAAAGAGTGTTTGTGAGAGTCTGTGTGAAAGTGTCTGTGATAGAGTTTCTGTGAGAGAGTGTCCTTGAGAGTCTGTGAGAGAGTGTCTGTGAGAATCTGTGAGAGAGTGCCTGTGAGAAAGTCTGTGAGAGAGTGTATGTGAGCATCTGTGAGAGTGTCTGTGAGAGTTTAAGAGAGTATGAGAGTCTGCGAGAGAGTGCTTGTGAGAGAGTGTCTGTGAGAGACTCTGTGAGAGAGTGTCTGTGACAGAGTGTCTGTGAGAATCTGTGATAAAATGTCTGTGGGAGTCTGTGAGAGAGTAACTGTGAGAGTCTGTGAGAGAGTCTGTGAGAGTCTGAGAGAGAGTGTCTGCGAGAGAGTGTCTGACAGTCTGTGAGATAGTCTGTGAGAGGGATGTCTGTGAAAGCATGTCTGTGAGAGTGTATCTGTGAGAGAGTGTCCATGAGAGTCTGTGAGTGAGTGTCTGTGAGAGAGTGCCTGTGAGAGTCTGTGAGAGATTGTGAGAGAGTATCTGTGAGAGCATGTCGGTGAGAGTGTATCTGTGAGAGAGTGTCTGTGAGAGTCTGTCTGTGAGAGTCTGTAAGAGAGTGTCTGTGTGAGTCTGTGAGAGTGTCTGTGAGAGTTTGTGAGAGTGTCTGTGAGAGAGTGTGAGAGAGTATCTGTGAGCGAGTGTGAGAGAGTGTCTATGAGCATCTGTGAGAGAGTGTCTGAGAGTCTGTGAGAGTGTCTGTGAGAGTGTCTGTGATAGAGTGTCTGTGAGAATCTGAGAGAGAGTGTCTGTGAGTATCTGTAAGAGTGTGAGAGTCTGTGAGAGAGTGTGAGAGTCTGTGAGAGAGTGTATGTGATAGTGTTTATGAGAATCTGTTAGAGAGTGTCTGTGAGTGCCTGTAAGAGTGTCTGTGAGAGTCTGTGAGAGAGTGTGAGAGTCTGCGAGAGAGTGCTTGTGAGTGTCTGTGAGAGAGTGTCTGTGAGAGTGTCTGTGAGAGAGTATCTGTGAGAGTGTCTGTGAGAGTCTGTGAGAGAGTGTCTGTGAGAGAGTGTCTGTGAGAGAGTATCTGTGAGAGTGTTTGTGAGACAGTGTCTGTGAAAGAGTGTTTGTGAGAGTCTGTGTGAAAGTGTCTGTGATAGAGTTTCTGTGAGAGAGTGTCCTTGAGAGTCTGTGAGAGAGTGTCTGTGAGACTCTTTGAGAGAGTGCCTGTGAGAAAGTCTGTGAGAGAGTGTATGTGAGCATCTGTGAGAGTGTCTGTGAGAGTTTAGGAGAGTATGAGAGACTGCGAGAGAGTGCTTGTGAGAGAGTGTCTGTGAGAGACTCTGTGAGAGAGTGTCTGTGAAAGAGTGTCTGTGAGAATCTGTGATAAAATGTCTGTGGGAGTCTGTGAGAGAGTAACTGTGAGAGTCGGTGAGAGAGTCTGTGAGAGTCTGAGAGAGAGTGTCTGTGAGAGAGTGTCTGAGAGTCTGTGAGAGAGTCTGTGAGAGAGTGTCTGTGAAAGCATGTCTGTGAGAGTGTATCTGTGAGAGAGTGTCCATGAGAGTCTGTGAGTGAGTGTCTGTGAGAGAGTGCCTGTGAGAGTCTGTGAGAGATTGTGAGAGAGTATCTGTGAGAGCATGTCAGTGAGAGTGTATCTGTGAGAGAGTGTCTGTGAGAGTCTGTCTGTGAGAGTCTGTAAGAGAGTGTCTGTGTGAGTCTGTGAGAGTGTCTGTGAGAGTTTGTGAGAGTGTCTGTGAGAGAGTGTGAGAGAGTATCTGTGAGCGAGTGTGAGAGAGTGTCTGTGAGCATCTGTGAGAGAGTGTCTGAGAGTCTGTGAGAGTGTCTGTGAGAGTGTCTGTGATAGAGTGTCTGTGAGAATCTGAGAGAGAGTGTCTGTGAGTATCTGTAAGAGTGTGAGAGTCTGTGAGAGAGTGTGAGAGTCTGTGAGAGAGTGTATGTGATAGTGTTTATGAGAATCTGTTAGAGAGTGTCTGTGAGTGCCTGTAAGAGTGTCTGTGAGAGTCTGTGAGAGAGTGTCTGTGAGAGAGTATCTGCAAGTCTGTGAGAGAGTGTTTGTTATTCTGTGAGAGAGTGTCTGTGAGAGTGTCTGTGAGAGAGTGTCTGTGAGAGTGTATGTGAGAGTCTATGAACATGTATGTGAGAGGCTGTGAGAGAGTGTCTGTGAGAGAGTATCTGTGAGAGAGTGTCTGTGAGAGAGTATCTGTGAGAGTGTTTGTGAGACAGTGTCTGTGAAAGAGTGTTTGTGAGAGTCTGTGTGAAAGTGTCTGTGATAGAGTTTCTGTGATGGAGTGTCCTTGAGAGTCTGTGAGAGAGTGTCTGTGAGAATCTGTGAGAGAGTGCCTGTGAGAAAGTCTGTGAGAGAGTGTATGTGAGCATCTGTGAGAGTGTCTGTGAGAGTTTAAGAAAGTATGAGAGTCTGTAAGAGAGTGCTTGTGAGAGAGTGTCTGTGAGAGACTCTGTGAGAGAGTGTCTGTGACAGAGTGTCTGTGAGAATCTGTGATAAAATGTCTGTGGGAGTCTGTGAGAGAGTAACTGTGAGAGTCTGTGAGAGAGTCTGTGAGAGTCTGAGAGAGAGTGTCTGCGAGAGAGTGTCTGAGAGTCTGTGAGAGAGTCTGTGAGAGAGTGTCTGTGAAAGCATGTCTGTGAGAGTGTATCTGTGAGAGAGTGTCCATGAGAGTCTGTGAGTGAGTGTCTGTGAGAGAGTGCCTGTGAGAGTCTGTGAGAGATTGTGAGAGAGTATCTGTGAGAGCATGTCGGTGAGAGTGTATCTGTGAGAGAGTGTCTGTGAGAGTCTGTCTGTGAGAGTCTGTAAGAGAGTGTCTGTGTGAGTCTGTGAGAGTGTCTGTGAGAGTTTGTGAGAGTGTCTGTGAGAGAGTGTGAGAGAGTATCTGTGAGCGAGTGTGAGAGAGTGTCTGTGAGCATCTGTGAGAGAGTGTCTGAGAGTCTGTGAGAGTGTCTGTGAGAGTGTCTGTGATAGAGTGTCTGTGAGAATCTGAGAGAGAGTGTCTGTGAGTATCTGTAAGAGTGTGAGAGTATGTGAGAGAGTGTGAGAGTCTGTGAGAGAGTGTATGTGATAGTGTTTATGAGAATCTGTTAGAGAGTGTCTGTGAGTGCCTGTAAGAGTGTCTGTGAGAGTCTGTGAGAGAGTGTGAGAGTCTGCGAGAGAGTGCTTGTGAGTGTCTGTGAGAGAGTGTCTGTGAGAGTGTCTGTGAGAGAGTATCTGTGAGAGTGTCTGTGAGAGTCTGTGAGAGAGTATCTGTGAGAGAGTGTCTGTGAGAGAGTGTCTGTGAGAGAGTATCTGTGAGAGTGTTTGTGAGACAGTGTCTGTGAAAGAGTGTTTGTGAGAGTCTGTGTGAAAGTGTCTGTGATAGAGTTTCTGTGAGAGAGTGTCCTTGAGAGTCTGTGAGAGAGTGTCTGTGAGAATCTTTGAGAGAGTGCCTGTGAGAAAGTCTGTGAGAGAGTGTATGTGAGCATCTGTGAGAGTGTCTGTGAGAGTTTAAGAGAGTATGAGAGTCTGCGAGAGAGTGCTTGTGAGAGAGTGTCTGTGAGAGACTCTGTGAGAGAGTGTCTGTGAAAGAGTGTCTGTGAGAATCTGTGATAAAATGTCTGTGGGAGTCTGTGAGAGAGTAACTGTGAGAGTCTGTGAGAGAGTCTGTGAGAGTCTGAGAGAGAGTGTCTGCGAGAGAGTGTCTGAGAGTCTGTGAGAGAGTCTGTGAGAGAGTGTCTGTGAAAGCATGTCTGTGAGAGTGTATCTATGAGAGAGTGTCCATGAGAGTCTGTGAGTGAGTGTCTGTGAGAGAGTGCCTGTGAGAGTCTGTGAGAGATTGTGAGAGAGTATCTGTGAGAGCATGTCGGTGAGAGTGTATCTGTGAGAGAGTGTCTGTGAGAGTCTGTCTGTGAGAGTCTGTAAGAGAGTGTCTGTGTGAGTCTGTGAGAGTGTCTGTGAGAGTTTGTGAGAGTGTCTGTGAGAGAGTGTGAGAGAGTATCTGTGAGCGAGTGTGAGAAAGTCTCTGTGAGCATCTGTGAGAGAGTGTCTGAGAGTCTGTGAGAGTGTCTGTGATAGAGTGTCTGTGAGAATCTGAGAGAGAGTGTCTGTGAGTATCTGTAAGAGTGTGAGAGTCTGTGAGAGAGTGTGAGAGTCTGTGAGAGAGTGTATGTGATAGTGTTTATGAGAATCTGTTAGAGAGTGTCTGTGAGTGCCTGTAAGAGTGTCTGTGAGAGTCTGTGAGAGAGTGTCTGTGAGAGAGTATCTGCGAGTCTGTGAGAGAGTGTTTGTTATTCTGTGAGAGAGTGTCTGTGAGAGTGTCTGTGAGAGTCTGTGAGAGAGTATCTGTGAGAGAGTGTCTGTGAGAGAGTGTCTGTGAGAGAGTATCTGTGAGAGTGTTTGTGAGACAGTGTCTGTGAAAGAGTGTTTGTGAGAGTCTGTGTGAAAGTGTCTGTGATAGAGTTTCTGTGAGAGAGTGTCCTTGAGAGTCTGTGAGAGAGTGTCTGTGAGAATCTTTGAGAGAGTGCCTGTGTTGGACCCGGCCTCGTGGCGTGGTCCTTAACCCCCTGGATTGTGCCCGTTCCCCGCCCCGGCCGTCACGGGCCACCCGTCTGAACTGCACCAAGGCCCTTCACCCGGAGCTGCACGTGGACGCATACTCCTCGTGGCTCCGCCATCTTGTGGGCATCCACGTCACACCGTGCACCAGCCGGCGCGACCCCGCTCAACCCGGCCTCGACCCCAGCGAAGCCCCGACATCGAGGCACCACGAACTAGCCAGGGGGTGCCACAGGAACCATTCATCGCCCCCGGCGGAGGACAGTATCGATGGGACCCCCAACTGTCCTCCCCTCTCGAGGTGTGATCGCCCTGCAACTCCCATGGGCCTGGCGCCTCTCCTGCTGGGCGTCTGGCCGCCTCCACCCGGCCACTCCGCCCCCTCGGGCGCATAGGTCCGGACATCAAAGGGCTCCAGACCTATATCTGGGGCGACCCCACCACAGCTCGGCAGTTGTATCCCGGAGTCGAGAGCCCTGCTGATTGAATCGCGGCTGACCCTACGGAGAAGAACTCTTGTCGGAACCATCACGAGCCCTGCTGACTGCGTCACGGCTCCCTCCTGTGAACCCTTCTCTGAACCACCTGGAACATCGGAGCCCTGCAGACGCCGTCGCGGCCCAACCTCGCTGGAACCTTCCTCGGAGCCCTGCTGACGACGTCGCGGCTCGAGCTGAACAGAGACCATCTTGAGAGCCCTGCTGATTGAATCGCGGCTCTCCACGAACTGTACGCCAGAGCCCTGCTGACGCCGTCGCGGCTCGACCCCTCCGAGATCGGAGGTCCTCCAGCGTGAGGATAAGAACTGGGCCCCAGGTACCCTCGTACCACATTCCTGCCAAAGACTGTCCCGCTACCCCTACCCTTCCAAAGAGACATTGAGACTTTTGGTGGATCCCTCGATCCCTTCGTGTAAATATTGAGCTCGTAACCTTTTATTGATGATAAAGAATTGCTTGTCTTGAGACAACCTCCTTGAGTCCGGTGTGGTGGTGTTACTGTGCTAGTACGGGATAGGAGAAGGATCTCTCAGGAGACTTCTCGGCAGCGCTCGGCTACTTCGTGCAGTGAGAGGGCCCCCCCTTGGTGGTCTCACCGACTCCTCGGGGTCCGCCTTCCAACATTTGGTGGCCAGCGACGGGATCCGAGCCGAACGCAGTACGTACCAGCCAGTACCCACTAGCTACCCATCCAAACGAATAGCATCATGAGCAGCCAGGAAAACAACGCGACAATGGAGTTCCAGCCCGAACGGCTGGAAGAATATACGCACAAAGAATTAAAACAGTTCTGCAGAGACAAAGGCATTGCAACCACCAGCCTCGGTACCAAGGAAGAGATGCAGAAAGCTCTGAGGGCATGGTTGGAGGCTGGGGCAGGCCCCTCCCAGGAAGAAGGGCCCTTGCCCCTGACGGAGACCACAGCAACCGCACTGACCCCGGCAACCGGAGGAAGAAAGAGCCTAGAAACCGGCCTCTCCGAGGAAGAAATACGAGAGCGGGAAAAGGTCCGGAGCCACGAACTAGAGCTCGCCCGACTGCGGCTGGACGGCGAACTCCAGCTGGCAGAAAAGAAACTGGCCCTCGAGCAGCTACGCCTTCAAGAAGAAATAGAAGAGAAGAGACGACACCGGGAGTTGGAGGAAAAGAAACTAACTCTTGAGCACGAGCGCAGTCTCAAGGAGCTCGAGATCAAGGCCAAGAACGGAGGGACCAACACCCCCAGTACTAGAGACACTCTACCGCCCCCCGAGGCCAAGGTGCATATCCCGAAGGAGGTCGTCAAGGAGTATTACAAGAATGACGATATCCAACAATGGTTCAAGGCATACGAGGTGGCCATGACCTCCCATCGGGTGCCCCGAAAAGACTGGGGTGCAGGCCTGTGGGGGCGATTCCTGAGTGAAGGGCGGGACACGCTGCTCCAGCTACCGGAGGAGGTGATGACCTCCTACGATCACATGAAGGAGGCCCTGCTCACCCGATACGGGCTAACAGCGGAGATGTACCGCCAGCGGTTCCGAGACTGCAAGAAAATCCCGGGTACCACATGGGTGGAATATGTGGACTTTTTCAGTCGGGCCCTAGAAGGGTGGATCAAAGGCAGCAAAGTAACCACCTACGGACAACTGGTCGACCTCATCGTCTGGGAACACCTTTCCAATAATTGCTTCGTGGAACTGAGACAGCACCTCCTCGACAGCAAAATGACCGACCCGCGAAAACTTGCCGTCGAGGCCGATCGATGGGTCAACTCCCGGGTCCCCCGGAGCTCAATGGGGGAGTACCAGAGGAACCCCAACGGACCCCCACGCCAGCGCGGTGGGGGGGGAGGGCCGAACAGGAACCGAGACCCTCCCGCTGGGGCCCCCAGGAGCCCCCCTTGAGGGCCACCGCAGCCACATCTCTCCCCGAGCCTAGCGCGAAGGGTGGGCCCGGCCCGACCCGGACCACGGCCACCCGTGACCTGCTATGGCTGCCAACAAACCGGACACTTTGCCAGCGACCCGGCCTGCCCCCTGAACCGAAGAAACGGGGCCGGCGGGCCCCCGCCCCGGCAGCTGACAGCCGCCGCCTTGGGGGGAGAGGAGGAAGAAGAGGCCCTCGACCGAGAAAACACTGAGTGGGAGCCGGCAGCCATGTCCCTGGTCTGCCTGGGTAGCCGAGAGATGGTACCCTGCACCCCCATCCCAACCAACACCCAGAAGTACCGGCAGCAGGTCACGGTCAACGGACAACGGGCCGAAGCCCTTCGCGACACCGGCGCCAGTATCACCGCTGTCCGCTGCCACCTGGTGACCCCTGAACAGATTCTACCGAATGTGCTGTGCCCGGTGCGGACGGCCGACAACAGTGAAAGCCTATGCCAGATGGCCCTGGTCCCCTTCGAGTGGGGAGGGGTGACGGGCCTGCTGAAGAAGACGGTGCGCGACGACGCCCCGGTCGACTGCCTCCTGGGGAACGACTTGGAGAGTTCCCCCTGGGCTCAAGTAGAACGACGAGAGCACCTCCGAATGTTGGGACTGGCTGATTGGGCCTGCGCCATCACCCGGTCCATGACCGCCCAGGCCCCCCGCTCTTCCTCGACCTCCGGGACGGCCCGACCCGAGGGGCTCACACCCCCTCCCGCCAGCAGCGAGGAGGAGGCGGACACCGACCCCGGGCCCAGCGAATCCTCCCCCGAAGACATGGCTTCTCCGAGCGCCCTACCAGAACTGACGCAATGGCAACATGAAGGGGGCCCCACCCGAGGGCAGTTCCAGCAAGAGCAACAGTCCTGTCCCTCTCTCGAAGGGGTCCGACAGCAGGCGACCGCGCAAGCCAACGGTGACCAGACCGGCACCCACTGGATCTACTGGGCCGAGGGCCTGTTGTACAGTGAACAGAAAGTGGCAGAACTCGGGGCCGGCCGCGTGTTGGTGGTCCCCCTCCGCTTCCGGGAGTTCCTTCTCAACCTGGCCCATGATGTGCCCCTCGCCGGACACTTGGGGCAAGACAAAACGTACAGTCGTCTGGTGACCCACTTCTACTGGCCTCGGATGCGGAGAGATGTGGACAACCACTGCCGGTCCTGCCAGACCTGCCAAGCCAGCGGGAAGACGGGGGGTCGGGTCAAGGCCCCCCTCCAGCCCTTTCCCGCCGTCAGCACCCCGTTTGAATGAGTCGGAATCGACATTGTGGGACCCCTGGACCCCCAAACCGCCCTGGGCCACCGCTTCATCCTGGTCCTCGTGGACCACGCCACCAGGTACCCGGAGGCGGTCCCGCTCAGAACTATAACGGCCCCTGTGGTAGGCCGGGCCTTGATGGGGATCTTCTCCCGAGTGGGATTCCCCAGCGAAGTGGTGAGCGACCGTGGCACGAACTTTATCTCCAGGTACATGCGGTCCCTGTGGCAACAATGCGGGGTCACATACAAGTTCACGACCCCATATCACCCTCAGGGGAACGGGCTGGTTGAGCGGTTCAACCGAACATTGAAAGGGATGATCCAGGGCCTGGAAGAACCCCTCAGGCGGAAATGGGATGTCCTGCTGCCCTGCCTCCTGTTTGCCTATCGGGAGGTCCCGCAGAAGTCCCTGGGGTTCAGCCCGTTCGAACTATTGTATGGGCACCCGGTCCGCGGACCACTCAGCCTGGTCAAGGAGGGCTGGGAGATGAAGCCCCGAGGCGCCCCTCCTGACGTCTACCGATACCTCCTGACCCTCCGAAACCAGACCCGCAAGTTCCGAGCCATAGCCGAAGCCAACCTCGAGGCCAGCCAGGAGGACATGAAGCGGTGGTACGATCGCAACACTTCTACGGTAGAATTCGAGCCAGGTCAGAAAGTATGGGTCATGGCCCCGGTCGAACCCGGCGCCCTCCAGGACAAGTGGACCGGGCCATTCAAGGTGGTGGAGAAGAAAAGTCCCGTCACCTACCTGGTCGATCTGGAGTCCCCCCGGAACCCCCTCCGGGTCCTACATGCGAACAGGCTAAAACCCCACTTCGCCCGGACCGAACTGAGCCTGCTGCTGGCGACCGACGAGGGGAGCGAGGACGACTCCGAGCCCTTGCCCGACCTCTTGCAATCCGACAGTCACGATGGATCGATCGAAGGGGTCCAACTCGCCTCGTCCCTGACCCCGGAGCAGCGCAACGACTGCCAGCGATTACTGCGGGACTACGCAGCCCTCTTCTCTCTCACCCCGGGGGTGACCCACTGGTGTGTCCACGACGTCGACACCGGGGAGAACCCCCCCATACGACACAGAGCCTACCGGGTGCCTGACCGAGTGCGGGCCTGCATCCAGGCCGAAGTAGCGAAGATGCTGGCCCTGGGGGTCATCGAGCCTTCCGACAGCCCGTGGGCCAGCCCTGTCGTCCTGGTGCCCAAGGCCACAGCTCCCGGTCACCCCCCGGAGTTGCGATTCTGCGTGGACTACCGAGCCCTGAATGTAGTAACCAAGACAGACGCACACCCGATACTCCGGGCCGACGAACTGATCGACCGCCTAGGGGCCGCTCGCTACTTGAGCACGCTGGACCTCACCGCCGGGTACTGGCAAATCCAGCTCACCCCCGGCGCCCAAGAAAGATCCGCCTTTTCGACCCCGGATGGGCATTACCACTTTCGGGTGATGCCCTTCGGAATGAAGAACGCCCCGGCCACCTTCCAAAGACTGGTGAACAAGGTTTTGGCCGGGCTTGAGGCCTTCAGCGCGGCCTACTTAGATGACATTGCCATGTACAGCAACCACTGGGCCGAGCACCTTCTCCACCTGAAGGCCGTCCTGGCCGCCCTTCAGCGGGCCGGGCTCACAATCAAGGCCAGCAAATGCCAAATCGGCCACGGATCCGTGACCTACCTGGGCCATCAAGTGGGGAGCGGGCAGGTGGCCCCCCTCCAAGCAAAGATAGATGCCATCCAGACCTGGGAACCCCCCACTACCCAGACCGCTGTCCGGGCCTTCCTGGGCCTCACCGGATACTACCGGCGGTTTATCCAAGACTATGGGAGCATTGTTGGCCCCCTCACAGAGTTAACGTCCAAAAAGCAGCCCAAGAAGGTACACTGGACACCCCGCTGCCAAACAGCCTTCGACACCCTAAAGACAGCCATGTGTACTGCTCCGGTGCTGCAGGCCCCGGACTACCAGAAGGAGTTCGTGGTACAGACGGACGCCTCCGAGTATGGGATCGGGGCCGTCCTATCCCAAGCCGACGAAAAGGGGCTCGACCGACCAGTGGCCTTCATCAGCCGACGACTACTGCCCCGAGAGCAACGCTGGAGCACTATTGAGCGTGAGGCCTTCGCTGTGGTGTGGGCCCTCAAGAAGCTCCGGCCCTACCTCTTTGGCACCCACTTCCGGGTCCAGACCGACCACCGGCCCTTGCAATGGCTAATGCAAATGCGGGGCGAGAACCCCAAGCTGCTGCGGTGGTCCATCTCGCTACAAGGGATGGACTTTGACGTCGAACACCGGCCCGGCAATGACCACGCCAACGCCGACGGCCTGTCCCGCTTCTTCCGCCTTGACGAGGAGAATCCCCAAGGAGATGGGTGACTCTCCATGCCTTCGGCTGGGGGGGACGCCTGTTGGACCCGGCCTCGTGGCGTGGTCCTTAACCCCCTGGATTGTGCCCGTTCCCCGCCCCGGCCGTCACGGGCCACCCGTCTGAACTGCACCAAGGCCCTTCACCCGGAGCTGCACGTGGACGCATACTCCTCGTGGCTCCGCCATCTTGTGGGCATCCACGTCACACCGTGCACCAGCCGGCGCGACCCCGCTCAACCCGGCCTCGACCCCAGCGAAGCCCCGACATCGAGGCACCACGAACTAGCCAGGGGGTGCCACAGGAACCATTCATCGCCCCCGGCGGAGGACAGTATCGATGGGACCCCCAACTGTCCTCCCCTCTCGAGGTGTGATCGCCCTGCAACTCCCATGGGCCTGGCGCCTCTCCTGCTGGGCGTCTGGCCGCCTCCACCCGGCCACTCCGCCCCCTCGGGCGCATAGGTCCGGACATCAAAGGGCTCCAGACCTATATCTGGGGCGACCCCACCACAGCTCGGCAGTTGTATCCCGGAGTCGAGAGCCCTGCTGATTGAATCGCGGCTGACCCTACGGAGAAGAACTCTTGTCGGAACCATCACGAGCCCTGCTGACTGCGTCGCGGCTCCCTCCTGTGAACCCTTCTCTGAACCACCTGGAACATCGGAGCCCTGCAGACGCCGTCGCGGCCCAACCTCGCTGGAACCTTCCTCGGAGCCCTGCTGACGACGTCGCGGCTCGAGCTGAACAGAGACCATCTTGAGAGCCCTGCTGATTGAATCGCGGCTCTCCACGAACTGTACGCCAGAGCCCTGCTGACGCCGTCGCGGCTCGACCCCTCCGAGATCGGAGGTCCTCCAGCGTGAGGATAAGAACTGGGCCCCAGGTACCCTCGTACCACATTCCTGCCAAAGACTGTCCCGCTACCACCCTTCCAAAGAGACATTGAGACTTTTGGTGGATCCCTCGATCCCTTCGTGTAAATATTGAGCTCGTAACCTTTTATTGATGATAAAGAATTGCTTGTCTTGAGACAACCTCCTTGAGTCCGGTGTGGTGGTGTTACTGTGCTAGTACGGGATAGGAGAAGGATCTCTCAGGAGACTTCTTGGCAGCGCTCGGCTACTTCGTGCAGTGAGAGGGCCCCCCCCTTGGTGGTCTCACCGACTCCTCGGGGTCCGCCTTCCAACAGCCTGTGAGAAAGTCTGTGAGAAAGTGTATGTGAGCATCTGTGAGAGTGTCTGTGAGAGTTTAAGAGAGTATGAGAGTCTGCGAGAGAGTGCTTGTGAGAGAGTGTCTGTGAGAGACTCTGTGAGAGAGTGTCTGTGAAAGAGTGTCTGTGAGAATCTGTGATAAAATGTCTGTGGGAGTCTGTGAGAGAGTAACTGTGAGAGTCTGTGAGAGAGTCTGTGAGAGTCTGAGAGAGAGTGTCTGCGAGAGAGTGTCTGAGAGTCTGTGAGAGAGTCTGTGAGAGAGTGTCTGTGAAAGCATGTCTGTGAGAGTGTATCTGTGAGAGAGTGTCCATGAGAGTCTGTGAGTGAGTGTCTGTGAGAGAGTGCCTGTGAGAGTCTGTGAAAGATTGTGAGAGAGTATCTGTGAGAGCATGTCGGTGAGAGTGTATCTGTGAGAGAGTGTCTGTGAGAGTCTGTCTGTGAGAGTCTGTAAGAGAGTGTCTGTGTGAGTCTGTGAGAGTGTCTGTGAGAGTTTGTGAGAGTGTCTGTGAGAGAGTGTGAGAGAGTATCTGTGAGCGAGTGTGAGAGAGTGTCTGTGAGCATCTGTGAGAGAGTGTCTGAGAGTCTGTGAGAGTGTCTGTGAGAGTGTCTGTGATAGAGTGTCTGTGAGAATCTGAGAGAGAGTGTCTGTGAGTATCTGTAAGAGTGTGAGAGTCTGTGAGAGAGTGTGAGAGTCTGTGAGAGAGTGTATGTGATAGTGTTTATGAGAATCTGTTAGAGAGTGTCTGTGAGTGCCTGTAAGAGTGTCTGTGAGAGTCTGTGAGAGAGTGTCTGTGAGAGAGTATCTGCGAGTCTGTGAGAGAGTGTTTGTTATTCTGTGAGAGAGTGTCTGTGAGAGTGTCTGTGAGAGAGTGTCTGTGAGAGTGTTTGTGAGAGTCTATGAACGTGTATGTGAGAGGTTGTGAGAGAGTGTCTGTGAGAGAGTATCTGTGAGAGAGTGTCTGTGAGAGAGTATCTGTGAGAGTGTTTGTGAGACAGTGTCTGTGAAAGAGTGTTTGTGAGAGTCTGTGTGAAAGTGTCTGTGATAGAGTTTCTGTGAGAGAGTGTCCTTGAGAGTCTGTGAGAGAGTGTCTGTGAGAATCTGTGAGAGAGTGCCTGTGAGAAAGTCTGTGAGAGAGTGTATGTGAGCATCTGTGAGAGTGTCTGTGAGAGTTTAAGAAAGTATGAGAGTCTGCGGGAGAGTGCTTGTGAGAGAGTGTCTGTGAGAGACTCTGTGAGAGAGTGTCTGTGACAGAGTGTCTGTGAGAATATGTGATAAAATGTCTGTGGGAGTCTGTGAGAGAGTAACTGTTTGAGTCTGTGAGAGAGTCTGTGAGAGTCTGAGAGAGAGTGTCTGCGAGAGAGTGTCTGAGAGTATGTGAGAGAGTTTGTGAGAGAGTGTCTTTGAAAGCATGTCTGTGAGAGTGTATCTGTGAGAGAGTGTCCATGAGAGTCTGTGAGTGAGTGTCTGTGAGAGAGTTCCTGTGAGAGAGTGCCTGTGAGAGTCTGTGAGAGATTGTGAGAGAGTATCTGTGAGAGCATGTCTGTGAGAGTGTATCTGTGAGAGAGTGTCTGTGAGAGTCTGTCTGTGAGAGTCTGTAAGAGAGTGTCTGTGTGAGTCTGTGAGAGTTTGTGAGAGTGTCTGTGAGAGAGTGTGAGAGAGTATCTGTGAGCGAGTGTGAGAGAGTGTCTGTGAGCATCTGTGAGAGAGTGTCTGAGAGTCTGTGAGAGTGTCTGTGAGAGTGTCTGTGATAGAGTGTCTGTGAGAATCTGAGAGAGAGTGTCTGTGAGTATCTGTAAGAGTGTGAGAGTCTGTGAGAGAGTGTGAGAGTCTGTGAGAGAGTGTATGTGATAGTGTTTATGAGAATCTGTTAGAGAGTGTCTGTGAGTGCCTGTAAGAGTGTCTGTGAGAGTCTGTGAGAGAGTGTCTGTGAGAGAGTATCTGCGAGTCTGTGAGAGAGTGTTTGTTATTCTGTGAGAGAGTGTCTGTGAGAGTGTCTGTGAGAGAGTGTCTGTGAGAGTGTATGTGAGAGTCTATGAACGTGTATGTGAGAGGTTGTGAGAGAGTGTCTGTGAGAGAGTATCTGTGAGAGAGTGTCTGTGAGAGAGTATCTGTGAGAGTGTTTGTGAGACAGTGTCTGTGAAAGAGTGTTTGTGAAAGTCTGTGTGAAAGTGTCTGTGATAGAGTTTCTGTGAGAGAGTGTCCTTGAGAGTCTGTGAGAGAGTGTCTGTGAGAATCTGTGAGAGAGTGCCTGTGAGAAAGTCTGTGAGAGAGTGTATGTGAGCATCTGTGAGAGTGTCTGTGAGAGTTTAAGAAAGTATGAGAGTCTGCGAGAGAGTGCTTGTGAGAGAGTGTCTGTGAGAGACTCTGTGAGAGAGTGTCTGTGACAGAGTGTCTGTGAGAATATGTGATAAAATGTCTGTGGGAGTCTGTGAGAGAGTAACTGTGAGAGTCTGTGAGAGAGTCTGTGAGAGTCTGAGAGAGAGTGTCTGCGAGAGAGTGACTGAGAGTCTGTGAGAGAGTTTGTGAGAGAGTGTCTTTGAAAGCATGTCTGTGAGAGTGTATCTGTGAGAGAGTGTCCATGAGAGTCTGTGAGTGAGTGTCTGTGAGAGAGTGCCTGTGAGAGAGTGCCTGTGAGAGTCTGTGAGAGATTGTGAGAGAGTATCTGTGAGAGCATGTCTGTGAGAGTGTATCTGTGAGAGAGTGTCTGTGAGAGTCTGTCTGTGAGAGTCTGTAAGAGAGTGTCTGTGTGAGTCTGTGAGAGTTTGTGAGAGTGTCTGTGAGAGAGTGTGAGAGAGTATCTGTGAGCGAGTGTGAGAGAGTGTCTGTGAGCATCTGTGAGAGAGTGTCTGAGAGTCTGTGAGAGTGTCTGTGAGAGTGTCTGTGATAGAGTGTCTGTGAGAATCTGAGAGAGAGTGTCTGTGAGTATCTGTAAGAGTGTGAGAGTCTGTGAGAGAGTGTGAGAGTCTGTGAGAGAGTGTATGTGATAGTGTTTATGAGAATCTGTTAGAGAGTGTCTGTGAGTGCCTGTAAGAGTGTCTGTGAGAGTCTGTGAGAGAGTGTCTGTGAGAGAGTATCTGCGAGTCTGTGAGAGAGTGTTTATTATTCTGTGAGAGAGTGTCTGTGAGAGTGTCTGTGAGAGTCTGTGAGAGAGTATCTGTGAGAGAGTGTCTGTGAGAGAGTGTCTGTGAGAGAGTATCTGTGAGAGTGTTTGTGGGACAGTGTCTGTGAAAGAGTGTTTGTGAGAGTCTGTGTGAAAGTGTCTGTGATAGAGTTTCTGTGAGAGAGTGTCCTTGAGAGTCTGTGAGAGAGTGTCTGTGAGAATCTTTGAGAGAGTGCCTGTGATAAAGTCTGTGAGAAAGTGTATGTGAGCATCTGTGAGAGTGTCTATGAGAGTTTAAGAGAGTATGAGAGTCTGCGAGAGAGTGCTTGTGAGAGAGTGTCTGTGAGAGACTCTGTGAGAGAGTGTCTGTGAGAGAGTGTCTGTGAGAATCTGTGATAAAATGTCTGTGGGAGTCTGTGAGAGAGTAACTGTGAGAGTCTGTGAGAGAGTCTGTGAGAGTCTGAGAGAGAGTGTCTGCGAGAGAGTGTCTGAGAGTCTGTGAGAGAGTCTGTGAGAGAGTGTCTGTGAAAGCATGTCTGTGAGAGTGTATCTGTGAGAGAGTGTCCATGAGAGTCTGTGAGTGAGTGTCTGTGAGAGAGTGCCTGTGAGAGTCTGTGAGAGATTGTGAGAGAGTATCTGTGAGAGCATGTCAGTGAGAGTGTATCTGTGAGAGAGTGTCTGTGAGAGTCTGTGAGAGTGTCTGTGAGAGAGTGTGAGAGAGTATCTGTGAGCGAGTGTGAGAGAGTGTCTGTGAGCATCTGTGAGAGAGTGTCTGAGAGTCTGTGAGAGTGTCTGTGAGAGTGTCTGTGATAGAGTGTCTGTGAGAATCTGAGAGAGAGTGTCTGTGAGTATCTGTAAGAGTGTGAGAGTATGTGAGAGAGTGTGAGAGTCTGTGAGAGAGTGTATGTGATAGTGTTTATGAGAATCTGTTAGAGAGTGTCTTTGAGTGCCTGTAAGAGTGTCTGTGAGAGTCTGTGAGAGAGTGTGAGAGTCTGCGAGAGAGTGCTTGTGAGTGTCTGTGAGAGAGTGTCTGTGAGAGTGTCTGTGAGAGAGTATCTGTGAGAGTGTCTGTGAGAGTCAGTGAGAGAGTATCTGTGAGAGAGTGTCTGTGAGAGAGTGTCTGTGAGAGAGTATCTGTGAGAGTGTTTGTGAGACAGTGTCTGTGAAAGAGTGTTTGTGAGAGTCTGTGTGAAAGTGTCTGTGATAGAGTTTCTGTGAGAGAGTGTCCTTGAGAGTCTGTGAGAGAGTGTCTGTGAGAATCTTTGAGAGAGTGCCTGTGAGAAAGTCTGTGAGAGAGTGTATGTGAGCATCTGTGAGAGTGTCTGTGAGAGTTTAAGAGAGTATGAGAGTCTGCGAGAGAGTGCTTGTGAGAGAGTGTCTGTGAGAGACTCTGTGAGAGAGTGTCTGTGAAAGAGTGTCTGTGAGAATCTGTGATAAAATGTCTGTGGGAGTCTGTGAGAGAGTAACTGTGAGAGTCTGTGAGAGAGTCTGTGAGAGTCTGAGAGAGAGTGTCTGCGAGAGTGTCTGAGAGTCTGTGAGAGAGTCTGTGAGAGAGTGTCTGTGAAAGCATGTCTGTGAGAGTGTATCTGTGAGAGAGTGTCCATGAGAGTCTGTGAGTGAGTGTCTGTGAGAGAGTGCCTGTG
Organism: Triturus cristatus; assembly: GCF_964204655.1. Classification (NCBI taxonomy): domain Eukaryota; kingdom Metazoa; phylum Chordata; class Amphibia; order Caudata; family Salamandridae; genus Triturus; species Triturus cristatus. The sequence goes on from NC_140579.1 coordinate 1,187,942,043, forward strand.
AGAGTCTGTGAGAGATTGTGAGAGAGTATCTGTGAGAGCATGTCGGTGAGAGTGTATCTGTGAGAGAGTGTCTGTGAGAGTCTGTCTGTGAGAGTCTGTAAGAGAGTGTCTGTGTGAGTCTGTGAGAGTGTCTGTGAGAGTTTGTGAGAGTGTCTGTGAGAGAGTGTGAGAGAGTATCTGTGAGCGAGTGTGAGAAAGTCTCTGTGAGCATCTGTGAGAGAGTGTCTGAGAGTCTGTGAGAGTGTCTGTGAGAGTGTCTGTGATAGAGTGTCTGTGAGAATCTGAGAGAGAGTGTCTGTGAGTATCTGTAAGAGTGTGAGAGTCTGTGAGAGAGTGTGAGAGTCTGTGAGAGAGTGTATGTGATAGTGTTTATGAGAATCTGTTAGAGAGTGTCTGTGAGTGCCTGTAAGAGTGTCTGTGAGAGTCTGTGAGAGAGTGTCTGTGAGAGAGTATCTGCAAGTCTGTGAGAGAGTGTTTGTTATTCTGTGAGAGAGTGTCTGTGAGAGTGTCTGTGAGAGTCTGTGAGAGAGTATCTGTGAGAGAGTGTCTGTGAGAGAGTGTCTGTGAGTGAGTATCTGTGAGAGTGTTTGTGAGACAGTGTCTGTGAAAGAGTGTTTGTGAGAGTCTGTGTGAAAGTGTCTGTGATAGAGTTTCTGTGAGAGAGTGTCCTTGAGAGTCTGTGAGAGAGTGTCTGTGAGAATCTTTGAGAGAGTGCCTGTGAGAAAGTCTGTGAGAAAGTGTATGTGAGCATCTGTGAGAGTGTCTGTGAGAGTTTAAGAGAGTATGAGAGTCTGTGAGAGAGTGCTTGTGAGAGAGTGTCTGTGAGAGACTCTGTGAGAGAGTGTCTTTGAAAGAGTGTCTGTGAGAATCTGTGATAAAATGTCTGTGGGAGTCTGTGAGAGAGTAACTGTGAGGGTCTGTGAGAGAGTCTGTGAGAGTCTGAGAGAGAGTGTCTGTGCGAGAGAGTGTCTGAGAGTCTGTGAGAGAGTCTGTGAGAGAGTGTCTGTGAAAGCATGTCTGTGAGAGTGTATCTGTGAGAGAGTGTCCATGAGAGTCTGTGAGTGAGTGTCTGTGAGAGAGTGCCTGTGAGAGTCTGTGAGAGATTGTGAGAGAGTATCTGTGAGAGCATGTCGGTGAGAGTGTATCTGTGAGAGTGTCTGTGAGAGTCTGTCTGTGAGAGTCTGTAAGAGAGTGTCTGTGTGAGTCTGTGAGAGTGTCTGTGAGAGTTTGTGAGAGTGTCTGTGAGAGAGTGTGAGAGAGTATCTGTGAGCGAGTGTGAGAGAGTGTCTGTGAGCATCTGTGAGAGAGTGTCTGAGAGTCTGTGAGAGTGTCTGTGAGAGTGTCTGTGATAGAGTGTCTGTGAGAATCTGAGAGAGAGTGTCTGTGAGTATCTGTAAGAGTGTGAGAGTCTGTGAGAGAGTGTGAGAGTCTGTGAGAGAGTGTATGTGATAGTGTTTATGAGAATCTGTTAGAGAGTGTCTGTGAGTGCCTGTAAGAGTGTCTGTGAGAGTCTGTGAGAGAGTGTCTGTGAGAGAGTATCTGCGAGTCTGTGAGAGAGTGTTTGTTATTCTGTGAGAGAGTGTCTGTGAGAGTGTCTGTGAGAGAGTGTCTGTGAGAGTGTATGTGAGAGTCTATGAACGTGTATGTGAGAGGTTGTGAGAGAGTGTCTGTGAGAGAGTATCTGTGAGAGAGTGTCTGTGAGAGAGTATCTGTGAGAGTGTTTGTGAGACAGTGTCTGTGAAAGAGTGTTTGTTAGAGTCTGTGTGAACGTGTCTGTGATAGAGTTTCTGTGAGAGTGTCCTTGAGAGTCTGTGAGAGAGTGTCTGTGAGAATCTGTGAGAGAGTGCCTGTGAGAAAGTCTGTGAGAGAGTGTATGTGAGCATCTGTGAGAGTGTCTGTGAGAGTTTAAGAAAGTATGAGAGTCTGCGAGAGAGTGCTTGTGAGAGAGTGTCTGTGAGAGACTCTGTGAGAGAGTGTCTGTGACAGAGGGTCTGTGAGAATATGTGATAAAATGTCTGTGGGAGTCTGTGAGAGAGTAACTGTGAGAGTCTGTGAGAGAGTCTGTGAGAGTCTGAGAGAGAGTGTCTGCGAGAGAGTGTCTGAGAGTCTGTGAGAGAGTTTGTGAGAGAGTGTCTGTGAAAGCATGTCTGTGAGAGTGTATCTGTGAGAGAGTGTCCATGAGAGTCTGTGAGTGAGTGTCTGTGAGAGAGTGCCTGTGAGAGAGTGCCTGTGAGAGTCTGTGAGAGATTGTGAGAGAGTATCTGTGAGAGCATGTCTGTGAGAGTGTATCTGTGAGAGAGTGTCTGTGAGAGTCTGTCTGTGAGAGTCTGTAAGAGAGTGTCTGTGTGAGTCTGTGAGAGTGTCTGTGAGAGTTTGTGAGAGTGTCTGTGAGAGAGTGTGAGAGAGTATCTGTGAGCGAGTGTGAGAGAGTGTCTGTGAGCATCTGTGAGAGAGTGTCTGAGAGTCTGTGAGAGTGTCTGTGAGAGTGTCTGTGATAGAGTGTCTGTGAGAATCTGAGAGAGAGTGTCTGTGAGTATCTGTAAGAGTGTGAGAGTCTGTGAGAGAGTGTGAGAGTCTGTGAGAGAGTGTATGTGATAGTGTTTATGAGAATCTGTTGGAGAGTGTCTGTGAGTGCCTGTAAGAGTGTCTGTGAGAGTCTGTGAGAGAGTGTCTGTGAGAGAGTATCTGCGAGTCTGTGAGAGAGTGTTTATTATTCTGTGAGAGAGTGTCTGTGAGAGTGTCTGTGAGAGTCTGTGAGAGAGTATCTGTGAGAGAGTGTCTGTGAGAGAGTGTCTGTGAGAGAGTATCTGTGAGAGTGTTTGTGAGACAGTGTCTGTGAAAGAGTGTTTGTGAGAGTCTGTGTGAAAGTGTCTGTGATAGAGTTTCTGTGAGAGAGTGTCCTTGAGAGTCTGTGAGAGAGTGTCTGTGAGAATCTTTGAGAGAGTGCCTGTGATAAAGTCTGTGAGAAAGTGTATGTGAGCATCTGTGAGAGTGTCTGTGAGAGTTTAAGAGAGTATGAGAGTCTGCGAGAGAGTGCTTGTGAGAGAGTGTCTGTGAGAGACTCTGTGAGAGAGTGTCTGTGACAGAGTGTCTGTGAGAATATGTGATAAAATGTCTGTGGGAGTCTGTGAGAGAGTAACTGTTTGAGTCTGTGAGAGAGTCTGTGAGAGTCTGAGAGAGAGTGTCTGCGAGAGAGTGTCTGAGAGTATGTGAGAGAGTTTGTGAGAGAGTGTCTTTGAAAGCATGTCTGTGAGAGTGTATCTGTGAGAGAGTGTCCATGAGAGTCTGTGAGTGAGTGTCTGTGAGAGAGTTCCTGTGAGAGAGTGCCTGTGAGAGTCTGTGAGAGATTGTGAGAGAGTATCTGTGAGAGCATGTCTGTGAGAGTGTATCTGTGAGAGAGTGTCTGTGAGAGTCTGTCTGTGAGAGTCTGTAAGAGAGTGTCTGTGTGAGTCTGTGAGAGTTTGTGAGAGTGTCTGTGAGAGAGTGTGAGAGAGTATCTGTGAGCGAGTGTGAGAGAGTGTCTGTGAGCATCTGTGAGAGAGTGTCTGAGAGTCTGTGAGAGTGTCTGTGAGAGTGTCTGTGATAGAGTGTCTGTGAGAATCTGAGAGAGAGTGTCTGTGAGTATCTGTAAGAGTGTGAGAGTCTGTGAGAGAGTGTGAGAGTCTGTGAGAGAGTGTATGTGATAGTGTTTATGAGAATCTGTTAGAGAGTGTCTGTGAGTGCCTGTAAGAGTGTCTGTGAGAGTCTGTGAGAGAGTGTCTGTGAGAGAGTATCTGCGAGTCTGTGAGAGAGTGTTTGTTATTCTGTGAGAGAGTGTCTGTGAGAGTGTCTGTGAGAGAGTGTCTGTGAGAGTGTATGTGAGAGTCTATGAACGTGTATGTGAGAGGTTGTGAGAGAGTGTCTGTGAGAGAGTATCTGTGAGAGAGTGTCTGTGAGAGAGTATCTGTGAGAGTGTTTGTGAGACAGTGTCTGTGAAAGAGTGTTTGTGAAAGTCTGTGTGAAAGTGTCTGTGATAGAGTTTCTGTGAGAGAGTGTCCTTGAGAGTCTGTGAGAGAGTGTCTGTGAGAATCTGTGAGAGAGTGCCTGTGAGAAAGTCTGTGAGAGAGTGTATGTGAGCATCTGTGAGAGTGTCTGTGAGAGTTTAAGAAAGTATGAGAGTCTGCGAGAGAGTGCTTGTGAGAGAGTGTCTGTGAGAGACTCTGTGAGAGAGTGTCTGTGACAGAGTGTCTGTGAGAATATGTGATAAAATGTCTGTGGGAGTCTGTGAGAGAGTAACTGTGAGAGTCTGTGAGAGAGTCTGTGAGAGTCTGAGAGAGAGTGTCTGCGAGAGAGTGTCTGAGAGTCTGTGAGAGAGTTTGTGAGAGAGTGTCTTTGAAAGCATGTCTGTGAGAGTGTATCTGTGAGAGAGTGTCCATGAGAGTCTGTGAGTGAGTGTCTGTGAGAGAGTGCCTGTGAGAGAGTGCCTGTGAGAGTCTGTGAGAGATTGTGAGAGAGTATCTGTGAGAGCATGTCTGTGAGAGTGTATCTGTGAGAGAGTGTCTGTGAGAGTCTGTCTGTGAGAGTCTGTAAGAGAGTGTCTGTGTGAGTCTGTGAGAGTTTGTGAGAGTGTCTGTGAGAGAGTGTGAGAGAGTATCTGTGAGCGAGTGTGAGAGAGTGTCTGTGAGCATCTGTGAGAGAGTGTCTGAGAGTCTGTGAGAGTGTCTGTGAGAGTGTCTGTGATAGAGTGTCTGTGAGAATCTGAGAGAGAGTGTCTGTGAGTATCTGTAAGAGTGTGAGAGTCTGTGAGAGAGTGTGAGAGTCTGTGAGAGAGTGTATGTGATAGTGTTTATGAGAATCTGTTAGAGAGTATCTGTGAGTGCCTGTAAGAGTGTCTGTGAGAGTCTGTGAGAGAGTGTCTGTGAGAGAGTATCTGCGAGTCTGTGAGAGAGTGTTTATTATTCTGTGAGAGAGTGTCTGTGAGAGTGTCTGTGAGAGTCTGTGAGAGAGTATCTGTGAGAGAGTGTCTGTGAGAGAGTGTCTGTGAGAGAGTATCTGTGAGAGTGTTTGTGGGACAGTGTCTGTGAAAGAGTGTTTGTGAGAGTCTGTGTGAAAGTGTCTGTGATAGAGTTTCTGTGAGAGAGTGTCCTTGAGAGTCTGTGAGAGAGTGTCTGTGAGAATCTTTGAGAGAGTGCCTGTGATAAAGTCTGTGAGAAAGTGTATGTGAGCATCTGTGAGAGTGTCTATGAGAGTTTAAGAGAGTATGAGAGTCTGCGAGAGAGTGCTTGTGAGAGAGTGTCTGTGAGAGACTCTGTGAGAGAGTGTCTGTGAGAGAGTGTCTGTGAGAATCTGTGATAAAATGTCTGTGGGAGTCTGTGAGAGAGTAACTGTGAGAGTCTGTGAGAGAGTCTGTGAGAGTCTGAGAGAGAGTGTCTGCAAGAGAGTGTCTGAGAGTCTGTGAGAGAGTCTGTGAGAGAGTGTCTGTGAAAGCATGTCTGTGAGAGTGTATCTGTGAGAGAGTGTCCATGAGAGTCTGTGAGTGAGTGTCTGTGAGAGAGTGCCTGTGAGAGTCTGTGAGAGATTTTGAGAGAGTATCTGTGAGAGCATGTCAGTGAGAGTGTATCTGTGAGAGAGTGTCTGTGAGAGTCTGTGAGAGTGTCTGTGAGAGAGTGTGAGAGAGTATCTGTGAGCGAGTGTGAGAGAGTGTCTGTGAGCATCTGTGAGAGAGTGTCTGAGAGTCTGTGAGAGTGTCTGTGAGAGTGTCTGTGATAGAGTGTCTGTGAGAATCTGAGAGAGAGTGTCTGTGAGTATCTGTAAGAGTGTGAGAGTATGTGAGAGAGTGTGAGAGTCTGTGAGAGAGTGTATGTGATAGTGTTTATGAGAATCTGTTAGAGAGTGTCTTTGAGTGCCTGTAAGAGTGTCTGTGAGAGTCTGTGAGAGAGTGTGAGAGTCTGCGAGAGAGTGCTTGTGAGTGTCTGTGAGAGAGTGTCTGTGAGAGTGTCTGTGAGAGAGTATCTGTGAGAGTGTCTGTGAGAGTCAGTGAGAGAGTATCTGTGAGAGAGTGTCTGTGAGAGAGTGTCTGTGAGAGAGTATCTGTGAGAGTGTTTGTGAGACAGTGTCTGTGAAAGAGTGTTTGTGAGAGTCTGTGTGAAAGTGTCTGTGATAGAGTTTCTGTGAGAGAGTGTCCTTGAGAGTCTGTGAGAGAGTGTCTGTGAGAATCTTTGAGAGAGTGCCTGTGAGAAAGTCTGTGAGAGAGTGTATGTGAGCATCTGTGAGAGTGTCTGTGAGAGTTTAAGAGAGTATGAGAGTCTGCGAGAGAGTGCTTGTGAGAGAGTGTCTGTGAGAGACTCTGTGAGAGAGTGTCTGTGAAAGAGTGTCTGTGAGAATCTGTGATAAAATGTCTGTGGGAGTCTGTGAGAGAGTAACTGTGAGAGTCTGTGAGAGAGTCTGTGAGAGTCTGAGAGAGAGTGTCTGCGAGAGTGTCTGAGAGTCTGTGAGAGAGTCTGTGAGAGAGTGTCTGTGAAAGCATGTCTGTGAGAGTGTATCTGTGAGAGAGTGTCCATGAGAGTCTGTGAGTGAGTGTCTGTGAGAGAGTGCCTGTGAGAGTCTGTGAGAGATTGTGTGAGAGTATCTGTGAGAGCATGTCGGTGAGAGTGTATCTGTGAGAGAGTGTCTGTGAGAGTCTGTCTGTGAGAGTCTGTAAGAGAGTGTCTGTGTGAGTCTGTGAGAGTGTCTGTGAGAGTTTGTGAGAGTGTCTGTGAGAGAGTGTGAGAGAGTATCTGTGAGCGAGTGTGAGAAAGTCTCTGTGAGCATCTGTGAGAGAGTGTCTGAGAGTCTGTGAGAGTGTCTGTGAGAGTGTCTGTGATAGAGTGTCTGTGAGAATCTGAGAGAGAGTGTCTGTGAGTATCTGTAAGAGTGTGAGAGTCTGTGAGAGAGTGTGAGAGTCTGTGAGAGAGTGTATGTGATAGTGTTTATGAGAATCTGTTAGAGAGTGTCTGTGAGTGCCTGTAAGAGTGTCTGTGAGAGTCTGTGAGAGAGTGTCTGTGAGAGAGTATCTGCAAGTCTGTGAGAGAGTGTTTGTTATTCTGTGAGAGAGTGTCTGTGAGAGTGTCTGTGAGAGTCTGTGAGAGAGTATCTGTGAGAGAGTGTCTGTGAGAGAGTGTCTGTGAGTGAGTATCTGTGAGAGTGTTTGTGAGACAGTGTCTGTGAAAGAGTGTTTGTGAGAGTCTGTGTGAAAGTGTCTGTGATAGAGTTTCTGTGAGAGAGTGTCCTTGAGAGTCTGTGAGAGAGTGTCTGTGAGAATCTTTGAGAGAGTGCCTGTGAGAAAGTCTGTGAGAAAGTGTATGTGAGCATCTGTGAGAGTGTCTGTGAGAGTTTAAGAGAGTATGAGAGTCTGCGAGAGAGTGCTTGTGAGAGAGTGTCTGTGAGAGACTCTGTGAGAGAGTGTCTTTGAAAGAGTGTCTGTGAGAATCTGTGATAAAATGTCTGTGGGAGTCTGTGAGAGAGTAACTGTGAGGGTCTGTGAGAGAGTCTGTGAGAGTCTGAGAGAGAGTGTCTGTGCGAGAGAGTCTCTGAGAGTCTGTGAGAGAGTCTGTGAGAGAGTGTCTGTGAAAGCATGTCTGTGAGAGTGTATCTGTGAGAGAGTGTCCATGAGAGTCTGTGAGTGAGTGTCTGTGAGAGAGTGCCTGTGAGAGTCTGTGAGAGATTGTGAGAGAGTATCTGTGAGAGCATGTCGGTGAGAGTGTATCTGTGAGAGTGTCTGTGAGAGTCTGTCTGTGAGAGTCTGTAAGAGAGTGTCTGTGTGAGTCTGTGAGAGTGTCTGTGAGAGTTTGTGAGAGTGTCTGTGAGAGAGTGTGAGAGAGTATCTGTGAGCGAGTGTGAGAGAGTGTCTGTGAGCATCTGTGAGAGAGTGTCTGAGAGTCTGTGAGAGTGTCTGTGAGAGTGTCTGTGATAGAGTGTCTGTGAGAATCTGAGAGAGAGTGTCTGTGAGTATCTGTAAGAGTGTGAGAGTCTGTGAGAGAGTGTGAGAGTCTGTGAGAGAGTGTATGTGATAGTGTTTATGAGAATCTGTTAGAGAGTGTCTGTGAGTGCCTGTAAGAGTGTCTGTGAGAGTCTGTGAGAGAGTGTCTGTGAGAGAGTATCTGCGAGTCTGTGAGAGAGTGTTTGTTATTCTGTGAGAGAGTGTCTGTGAGAGTGTCTGTGAGAGAGTGTCTGTGAGAGTGTATGTGAGAGTCTATGAACGTGTATGTGAGAGGTTGTGAGAGAGTGTCTGTGAGAGAGTATCTGTGAGAGAGTGTCTGTGAGAGAGTATCTGTGAGAGTGTTTGTGAGACAGTGTCTGTGAAAGAGTGTTTGTGAGAGTCTGTGTGAACGTGTCTGTGATAGAGTTTCTGTGAGAGTGTCCTTGAGAGTCTGTGAGAGAGTGTCTGTGAGAATCTGTGAGAGAGTGCCTGTGAGAAAGTCTGTGAGAGAGTGTATGTGAGCATCTGTGAGAGTGTCTGTGAGAGTTTAAGAAAGTATGAGAGTCTGCGAGAGAGTGCTTGTGAGAGAGTGTCTGTGAGAGACTCTGTGAGAGAGTGTCTGTGACAGAGTGTCTGTGAGAATATGTGATAAAATGTCTGTGGGAGTCTGTGAGAGAGTAACTGTGAGAGTCTGTGAGAGAGTCTGTGAGAGTCTGAGAGAGAGTGTCTGCGAGAGAGTGTCTGAGAGTCTGTGAGAGAGTTTGTGAGAGAGTGTCTGTGAAAGCATGTCTGTGAGAGTGTATCTGTGAGAGAGTGTCCATGAGAGTCTGTGAGTGAGTGTCTGTGAGAGAGTGCCTGTGAGAGAGTGCCTGTGAGAGTCTGTGAGAGATTGTGAGAGAGTATCTGTGAGAGCATGTCTGTGAGAGTGTATCTGTGAGAGAGTGTCTGTGAGAGTCTGTCTGTGAGAGTCTGTAAGAGAGTGTCTGTGTGAGTCTGTGAGAGTGTCTGTGAGAGTTTGTGAGAGTGTCTGTGAGAGAGTGTGAGAGAGTATCTGTGAGCGAGTGTGAGAGAGTGTCTGTGAGCATCTGTGAGAGAGTGTCTGAGAGTCTGTGAGAGTGTCTGTGAGAGTGTCTGTGATAGAGTGTCTGTGAGAATCTGAGAGAGAGTGTCTGTGAGTATCTGTAAGAGTGTGAGAGTCTGTGAGAGAGTGTGAGAGTCTGTGAGAGAGTGTATGTGATAGTGTTTATGAGAATCTGTTGGAGAGTGTCTGTGAGTGCCTGTAAGAGTGTCTGTGAGAGTCTGTGAGAGAGTGTCTGTGAGAGAGTATCTGCGAGTCTGTGAGAGAGTGTTTATTATTCTGTGAGAGAGTGTCTGTGAGAGTGTCTGTGAGAGTCTGTGAGAGAGTATCTGTGAGAGAGTGTCTGTGAGAGAGTGTCTGTGAGAGAGTATCTGTGAGAGTGTTTGTGAGACAGTGTCTGTGAAAGAGTGTTTGTGAGAGTCTGTGTGAAAGTGTCTGTGATAGAGTTTCTGTGAGAGAGTGTCCTTGAGAGTCTGTGAGAGAGTGTCTGTGAGAATCTTTGAGAGAGTGCCTGTGATAAAGTCTGTGAGAAAGTGTATGTGAGCATCTGTGAGAGTGTCTGTGAGAGTTTAAGAGAGTATGAGAGTCTGCGAGAGAGTGCTTGTGAGAGAGTGTCTGTGAGAGACTCTGTGAGAGAGTGTCTGTGAGAGAGTGTCTGTGAGAATCTGTGATAAAATGTCTGTGGGAGTCTGTGAGAGAGTAACTGTGAGAGTCTGTGAGAGAGTCTGTGAGAGTCTGAGAGAGAGTGTCTGCGAAAGAGTGTCTGAGAGTCTGTGAGAGAGTCTGTGAGAGAGTGTCTGTGAAAGCATGTCTGTGAGAGTGTATCTGTGAGAGAGTGTCCATGAGAGTCTGTGAGTGAGTGTCTGTGAGAGTCTGTCTGTGAGAGTCTGTAAGAGAGTGTCTGTGTGAGTCTGTGAGAGTGTCTGTGAGAGTTTGTGAGAGTGTCTGTGAGAGAGTGTGAGAGAGTATCTGTGAGCGAGTGTGAGAGAGTGTCTGTGAGCATCTGTGAGAGAGTGTCTGAGAGTCTGTGAGAGTGTCTGTGAGAGTGTCTGTGATAGAGTGTCTGTGAGAATCTGAGAGAGAGTGTCTGTGAGTATCTGTAAGAGTGTGAGAGTCTGTGAGAGAGTGTGAGAGTCTGTGAGAGAGTGTATGTGATAGTGTTTATGAGAATCTGTTAGAGAGTGTCTGTGAGTGCCTGTAAGAGTGTCTGTGAGAGTCTGTGAGAGAGTGTCTGTGAGAGAGTATCTGCAAGTCTGTGAGAGAGTGTTTGTTATTCTGTGAGAGAGTGTCTGTGAGAGTGTCTGTGAGAGAGTGTCTGTGAGAGAGTATCTGTGAGAGTGTTTGTGAGACAGTGTCTGTGAAAGAGTATTTGTGAGAGTCTGTGTGAAAGTGTCTGTGATAGAGTTTCTGTGATAGAGTGTCCTTGAGAGTCTGTGAGAGAGTGTCTGTGAGAATCTGTGAGAGAGTGCCTGTGAGAAAGTCTGTGAGAGAGTGTATGTGAGCATCTGTGAGAGTGTCTGTGAGAGTTTAAGAAAGTATGAGAGTCTGCGAGAGAGTGCTTGTGAGAGAGTGTCTGTGAGAGACTCTGTGAGAGAGTGTCTGTGACAGAGTGTCTGTGAGAATCTGTGATAAAATGTCTGTGGGAGTCTGTGAGAGAGTAACTGTGAGAGTCTGTGAGAGAGTCTGTGAGAGTCTGAGAGAGTGTCTGCGAGAGAGTGTCTGAGAGTCTGTGAGAGAGTCTGTGAGAGAGTGTCTTTGAAAGCATGTCTGTGAGAGTGTATCTGTGAGAGAGTGTCCATGAGAGTCTGTGAGTGAGTGTCTGTGAGAGAGTGCCTGTGAGAGTCTGTGAGAGATTGTGAGAGAGTATCTGTGAGAGCATGTCGGTGAGAGTGTATCTGTGAGAGAGTGTCTGTGAGAGTCTGTCTGTGAGAGTCTGTAAGAGAGTGTCTGTGTGAGTCTGTGAGAGTGTCTGTGAGAGTTTGTGAGAGTGTCTGTGAGAGAGTGTGAGAGAGTATCTGTGAGCGAGTGTGAGAGAGTGTCTGTGAGCATCTGTGAGAGAGTGTCTGAGAGTCTGTGAGAGTGTCTGTGAGAGTGTCTGTGATAGAGTGTCTGTGAGAATCTGAGAGAGAGTGTCTGTGAGTATCTGTAAGAGTGTGAGAGTCTGTGAGAGAGTGTGAGAGTCTGTGAGAGAGTGTATGTGATAGTGTTTATGAGAATCTGTTAGAGAGTGTCTATGAGTGCCTGTAAGAGTGTCTGTGAGAGTCTGTGAGAGAGTGTGAGAGTCTGCGAGAGAGTGCTTGTGAGTGTCTGTGAGAGAGTGTCTGTGAGAGTGTCTGTGAGAGAGTATCTGTGAGAGTGTCTGTGAGAGTCTGTGAGAGAGTATCTGTGAGAGAGTGTCTGTGAGAGAGTGTCTGTGAGAGAGTATCTGTGAGAGTGTTTGTGAGACAGTGTCTGTGAAAGAGTGTTTGTGAGAGTCTGTGTGAAAGTGTCTGTGATAGAGTTTCTGTGAGAGAGTGTCCTTGAGAGTCTGTGAGAGAGTGTCTGTGAGAATCTTTGAGAGAGTGCCTGTGAGAAAGTCTGTGAGAGAGTGTATGTGAGCATCTGTGAGAGTGTCTGTGAGAGTTAAAGAGAGTATGAGAGTCTGCGAGAGAGTGCTTGTGAGAGAGTGTCTGTGAGAGACTCTGTGAGAGAGTGTCTGTGAAAGAGTGTCTGTGAGAATCTGTGATAAAATGTCTGTGGGAGTCTGTGAGAGAGTAACTGTGAGAGTCTGTGAGAGAGTCTGTGAGAGTCTGAGAGAGAGTGTCTGCGAGAGAGTGTCTGAGAGTCTGTGAGAGAGTCTGTGAGAGAGTGTCTGTAAAAGCATGTCTGTGAGAGTGTATCTGTGAGAGAGTGTCCATGAGAGTCTGTGAGTGAGTGTCTGTGAGAGATTGCCTGTGAGAGTCTGTGAGAGATTGTGAGAGAGTATCTGTGAGAGCATGTCGGTGAGAGTGTATCTGTGAGAGAGTGTCTGTGAGAGTCTGTCTGTGAGAGTCTGTAAGAGAGTATCTGTGTGAGTCTGTGAGAGTGTCTGTGAGAGTTTGTGAGAGTGTCTGTGAGAGAGTGTGAGAGAGTATCTGTGAGCGAGTGTGAGAGAGTGTCTGTGAGCATCTGTGAGAGAGTGTCTGAGAGTCTGTGAGAGTGTCTGTGAGAGTGTCTGTGATAGAGTGTCTGTGAGAATCTGAGAGAGAGTGTCTGTGAGTATCTGTAAGAGTGTGAGAGTCTGTGAGAGAGTGTTAGAGTCTGTGAGAGAGTGTATGTGATAGTGTTTATGAGAATCTGTTAGAGAGTGTCTGTGAGTGCCTGTAAGAGTGTCTGTGAGAGTCTGTGAGAGAGTGTGAGAGTCTGCGAGAGAGTGCTTGTGAGTGTCTGTGAGAGAGTGTCTGTGAGAGTGTCTGTGAGAGAGTATCTGTGAGAGTGTCTGTGAGAGTCTGTGAGAGAGTATCTGTGAGAGAGTGTCTGTGAGAGAGTGTCTGTGAGAGAGTATCTGTGAGAGTGTTTGTGAGACAGTGTCTGTGAAAGAGTGTTTGTGAGAGTCTGTGTGAAAGTGTCTGTGATAGAGTTTCTGTGAGAGAGTGTCCTTGAGAGTCTGTGAGAGAGTGTCTGTGAGAATCTTTGAGAGAGTGCCTGTGAGAAAGTCTGTGAGAGAGTGTATGTGAGCATCTGTGAGAGTGTCTGTGAGAGTTTAAGAGAGTATGAGAGTCTGCGAGAGAGTGCTTGTGAGAGAGTGTCTGTGAGAGACTCTGTGAGAGAGTGTCTGTGAAAGAGTGTCTGTGAGAATCTGTGATAAAATGTCTGTGGGAGTCTGTGAGAGAGTAACTGTGAGAGTCTGTGAGAGAGTCTGTGAGAGTCTGAGAGAGAGTGTCTGCGAGAGAGTGTCTGAGAGTCTGTGAGAGAGTCTGTGAGAGAGTGTCTGTGAAAGCATGTCTGTGAGAGTGTATCTGTGAGAGAGTGTCCATGAGAGTCTGTGAGTGAGTGTCTGTGAGAGAGTGCCTGTGAGAGTCTGTGAGAGATTGTGAGAGAGTATCTGTGAGAGCATGTCGGTGAGAGTGTATCTGTGAGAGAGTGTCTGTGAGAGTCTGTCTGTGAGAGTCTGTAAGAGAGTGTCTGTGTGAGTCTGTGAGAGTGTCTGTGAGAGTTTGTGAGAGTGTCTGTGAGAGAGTGTGAGAGAGTATCTGTGAGCGAGTGTGAGAGAGTGTCTGTGAGCATCTGTGAGAGAGTGTCTGAGAGTCTGTGAGAGTGTCTGTGAGAGTGTCTGTGATAGAGTGTCTGTGAGAATCTGAGAGAGAGTGTCTGTGAGTATCTGTATGAGTGTGAGAGTCTGTGAGAGAGTGTGAGAGTCTGTGAGAGAGTGTATGTGATAGTGTTTATGAGAATCTGTTAGAGAGTGTCTGTGAGTGCCTGTAAGAGTGTCTGTGAGAGTCTGTGAGAGAGTGTGAGAGTCTGCGAGAGAGTGCTTGTGAGTGTCTGTGAGAGAGTGTCTGTGAGAGTGTCTGTGAGAGAGTATCTGTGAGAGTGTCTGTGAGAGTCTGTGAGAGAGTATCTGTGAGAGAGTGTCTGTGAGAGAGTGTCTGTGAGAGAGTATCTGTGAGAGTGTTTGTGAGACAGTGTCTGTGAAAGAGTGTTTGTGAGAGTCTGTGTGAAAGTGTCTGTGATAGAGTTTCTGTGAGAGAGTGTCCTTGAGAGTCTGTGAGAGAGTGTCTGTGAGAATCTTTGAGAGAGTGCCTGTGAGAAAGTCTGTGAGAGAGTGTATGTGAGCATCTGTGAGAGTGTCTGTGAGAGTTTAAGAGAGTATGAGCGTCTGCGAGAGAGTGCTTGTGAGAGAGTGTCTGTGAGAGACTCTGTGAGAGAGTGTCTGTGAAAGAGTGTCTGTGAGAATCTGTGATAAAATGTCTGTGGGAGTCTGTGAGAGAGTAACTGTGAGAGTCTGTGAGAGAGTCTGTGAGAGTCTGAGAGAGAGTGTCTGCGAGAGAGTGTCTGAGAGTCTGTGAGAGAGTCTGTGAGAGAGTGTCTGTGAAAGCATGTCTGTGAGAGTGTATCTGTGAGAGAGTGTCCATGAGAGTCTGTGAGTGAGTGTCTGTGAGAGAGTGCCTGTGAGAGTCTGTGAGAGATTGTGAGAGAGTATCTGTGAGAGCATGTCGGTGAGAGTGTATCTGTGAGAGAGTGTCTGTGAGAGTCTGTGAGAGATTGTGAGAGAGTATCTGTGAGAGCATGTCAGTGAGAGTGTATCTGTGAGAGAGTGTCTGTGAGAGTCTGTCTGTGAGAGTCTGTAAGAGAGTGTCTGTGTGAGTCTGTGAGAGTGTCTGTGAGAGTTTGTGAGAGTGTCTGTGAGAGAGTGTGAGAGAGTATCTGTGAGCGAGTGTGAGAGAGTGTCTGTGAGCATCTGTGAGAGAGTGTCTGAGAGTCTGTGAGAGTGTCTGTGAGAGTGTCTGTGATAGAGTGTCTGTGAGAATCTGAGAGAGAGTGTCTGTGAGTATCTGTAAGAGTGTGAGAGTCTGTGAGAGAGTGTGAGAGTCTGTGAGAGAGTGTATGTGATAGTGTTTATGAGAATCTGTTAGAGAGTGTCTGTGAGTGCCTGTAAGATTGTCTGTGAGAGTCTGTGAGAGAGTGTCTGTGAGAGAGTATCTGCGAGTCTGTGAGAGAGTGTTTGTTATTCTGTGAGAGAGTGTCTGTGAGAGTGTCTGTGAGAGAGTGTCTGTGAGAGTGTATGTGAGAGTCTATGAACATGTATGTGAGAGGCTGTGAGAGAGTGTCCGTGAGAGAGTATCTGTGAGAGAGTGTCTGTGAGAGAGTATCTGTGAGAGTGTTTATGAGACAGTGTCTGTGAAAGAGTGTTTGTGAGAGTCTGTGTGAAAGTGTCTGTGATAGAGTTCCTGTGAGAGAGTGTCCTTGAGAGTCTGTGAGAGAGTGTCTGTGAGAATCTGTGAGAGAGTGCCTGTGAGAAAGTCTGTGAGAGAGTGTATGTGAGCATCTGTGAGAGTGTCTGTGAGAGTTTAAGAGAGTATGAGAGTCTGCGAGAGAGTGCTTGTGAGAGAGTGTCTTTGAGAGACTCTGTGAGAGAGTGTCTGTGACAGAGTGTCTATGAGAATCTGTGATAAAATGTCTGTGGGAGTCTGTGAGAGAGTAACTGTGAGAGTCTGTGAGAGAGTCTGTGAGAGTCTGAGAGAGAGTGTCTGCGAGAGAGTGTCTGAGAGTCTGTGAGAGAGTCTGTGAGAGAGTGTCTGTGAAAGCATGTCTGTGAGAGTGTATCTGTGAGAGAGTGTCCATGAGAGTCTGTGAGTGAGTGTTTGTGAGAGAGTGCCTGTGAGAGTCTGTGAGAGATTGTGAGAGAGTATCTGTGAGAGCATGTCGGTGAGAGTGTATCTGTGAGAGAGTGTCTGTGAGAGTCTGTCTGTGAGAGTCTGTAAGAGAGTGTCTGTGTGAGTCTGTGCGAGTGTCTGTGAGAGTTTGTGAGAGTGTCTGTGAGAGAGTGTGAGAGAGTATCTGTGAGCGAGTGTGAGAGAGTGTCTGTGAGCATCTGTGAGAGAGTGTCTGAGAGTCTGTGAGAGTGTCTGTGAGAGTGTCTGTGATAGAGTGTCTGTGAGAATCTGAGAGAGAGTGTCTGTGAGTATCTGTAAGAGTTTGAGAGTCTGTGAGAGAGTGTGAGAGTCTGTGAGAGAGTGTATGTGATAGTGTGTATGAGAATCTGTTAGAGAGTGTCTGTGAGTGCCTGTAAGAGTGTCTGTGAGAGTCTGTGAGAGAGTGTGAGAGTCTGCGAGAGAGTGCTTGTGAGTGTCTGTGAGAGAGTGTCTGTGAGAGTGTCTGTGAGAGAGTATCTGTGAGAGTGTCTGTGAGAGTCTGTGAGAGAGAATCTGTGAGAGAGTGTCTGTGAGAGAGTGTCTGTGAGAGAGTATCTGTGAGAGTGTTTGTGAGACAGTGTCTGTGAAAGAGTGTCTGTGAGAGTCTGTGTGAAAGTGTCTGTGTGAGTCTGTGAGAGTGTCTGTGAGAGTTTGTGAGAGTGTCTGTGAGAGAGTGTGAGAGAGTATCTGTGAGCGAGTATGAGAGAGTGTCTGTGAGCATCTGTGAGAGAGTGTCTGAGAGTCTGTGAGAGTGTCTGTGAGAGTGTCTGTGATAGAGTGTCTGTGAGAATCTGAGAGAGAGTGTCTGTGAGTATCTGTAAGAGTGTGAGAGTCTGTGAGAGAGTGTGAGAGTCTGTGAGAGAGTGTATGTGATAGTGTTTATGTGAATCTGTTAGAGAGTGTCTGTGAGTGCCTGTAAGAGTGTCTGTGAGAGTCTGTGAGAGAGTGTCTGTGAGAGAGTATCTGCGAGTCTGTGAGAGAGTGTTTATTATTCTGTGAGAGAGTGTCTGTGAGAGTGTCTGTGAGAGAGTGTCTGTGAGAGTGTATGTGAGAGTCTATGAAAGTGTATGTGAGAGGCTGTGAGAGAGTGTCTGTGAGAGAGTATCTGTGAGAGAGTGTCTGTGAGAGAGTATCTGTGAGAGTGTTTGTGAGACAGTGTCTGTGAAAGAGTGTTTGTGAGAGTCTGTGTGAAAGTGTCTGTGATAGAGTTTCTGTGAGAGAGTGTCCTTGAGAGTCTGTGAGAGAGTGCCTGTGAGAATCTGTGATAGAGTGCCTCTGAGAAAGTCTGTGAGAGAGTGTATGTGAGCATCTGTGAGAGTGTCTGTGAGAGTTTAAGAGAGTATGAGAGTCTGCGAGAGAGTGCTTGTGAGAGAGTGTCTGTGAGAGACTCTGTGAGAGAGTGTCTGTGACAGAGTGTCTGTGAGAATCTGTGATAAAATGTCTGTGGGAGTCTGTGAGAGAGTAACTGTGAGAGTCTGTGAGAGAGTCTGTGAGAGTCTGAGAGAGAGTGTCTGCGAGAGAGTGGCTGAGAGTCTGTGAGAGAGTCTGTGAGAGAGTGTCTATGAAAGCATGCCTGTGAGAGTGTATCTGTGAGAGAGTGTCCATGAGAGTCTGTGAGTGAGTGTCTGTGAGAGAGTGCCTGTGAGAGTCTGTGAGAGATTGTGAGAGAGTATCTGTGAGAGCATGTCGGTGAGAGTATATCTGTGAGAGAGTGTCTGTGAGAGTCTGTCTGTGAGAGTCTGTATGAGAGTGTCTGTGTGAGTCTGTGAGAGTGTCTGTGAGAGTTTGTGAGAGTGTCTGTGAGAGAGTGTGAGAGAGTATCTGTGAGCGAGTGTGAGAGAGTGTCTGTGAGCATCTGTGAGAGAGTGTCTGAGAGTCTGTGAGAGTGTCTGTGAGAGTGTCTGTGATAGAGTGTCTGTGAGAATCTGAGAGAGAGTGTCTGTGAGTATCTGTAAGAGTGTGAGAGTCTGTGAGAGAGTGTGAGAGTCTGTGAGAGAGTGTATGTGATAGTATGTATGAGAATCTGTTAGAGAATGTCTGTGAGTGCCTGTAAGAGTGTCTGTGAGAGTCTGTGAGAGAGTGTGAGAGTCTGCGAGAGAGTGCTTGTGAGTGTCTGTGAGAGAGTGTCTGTGAGAGTGTCTGTGAGAGAGTATCTGTGAGAGTGTCTGTGAGTGTCTGTGAGAGAGTATCTGTGAGAGAGTGTCTGTGAGAGAGTGTCTGTGAGAGAGTATCTGTGAGAGTGTTTGTGAGACAGTGTCTGTGAAAGAGTGTTTGTGAGAGTCTGTGTGAAAGTGTCTGTGATAGAGTTTCTGTGAGAGAGTGTCCTTGAGAGTCTGTGAGAGAGTGTCTGTGAGAATCTTTGAGAGAGTGCCTGTGAGAAAGTCTGTGAGAGAGTGTATGTGAGCATCTGTGAGAGTGTCTGTGAGAGTTTAAGAGAGTATGAGAGTCTGCAAGAGAGTGCTTGTGAGAGAGTGTCTGTGAGAGACTCTGTGAGAGAGTGTCTGTGAAAGAGTGTCTGTGAGAATCTGTGATAAAATGTCTGTGGGAGTCTGTGAGAGAGTAACTGTGAGAGTCTGTGAGAGAGTCTGTGAGAGTCTGAGAGAGAGTGTCTGCGAGAGAGTATCTGAGAGTCTGTGAGAGAGTCTGTGAGAGAGTGTCTGTGAAAGCATGTCTGTGAGAGTGTATCTGTGAGAGAGTGTCCATGAGAGTCTGTGAGTGAGTGTCTGTGAGAGAGTGCCTGTGAGAGTCTGTGAGAGATTGTGAGAGAGTATCTGTGAGAGCATGTCGGTGAGAGTGTATCTGTGAGAGAGGGTCTGTGAGAGTCTGTCTGTGAGAGTGTGTAAGAGAGTGTCTTTGTGAGTCTGTGAGAGTGTCTGTGAGAGTTTGTGAGAGTGTCTGTGAGAGAGTGTGAGAGAGTATCTGTGAGCGAGTGTGAGAGAGTGTCTGTGAGCATCTGTGAGAGAGTGTCTGAGAGTCTGTGAGAGAGTGTCTATGAGGGTCTGTGAGAGTGTCTATGAGAGTGTCTGTGATAGAGTGTCTGTGAGAATCTGAGAGAGAGTGTCTGTGAGTATCGTAAGAGTGTGAGAGTCTGTGAGAGAGTGTGAGAGTCTATGAGAGAGTGTATGTGATAGTGTTTATGAGAATCTGTTAGAGAGTGTCTGTGAGTGCCTGTAAGAGTGCCTGTGAGAGTCTGTGAGAGAGTGTGAGAGTCTGCGAGAGAGTGCTTGTGAGTGTCTGTGAGAGAGTGTCTGTGAGAGTGTCTGTGAGAGATTATCTGTGAGAGTGTCTGTGAGAGTCTGTGAGAGAGTATCTGTGAGAGAGTGTCTGTGAGAGAGTGTCTGTGAGAGAGTATCTGTGAGAGTGTTTGTGAGACAGTGTCTGTGAAAGAGTGTTTGTGAGAGTCTGTGTGAAAGTGTCTGTGATAGAGTTTCTGTGAGAGAGTGTCCTTGAGAGTCTGTGAGAGAGTGTCTGTGAGAATCTTTGGGAGAGTGCCTGTGAGAAAGTCTGTGAGAGTTGAAGAGAGTATGAAAGTCTGCGAGAGAGTGCTTGTGAGAGAGTGTCTGTGAGAGACTCTGTGAGAGAGTGTCTGTGAAAGAGTGTCTGTGAGAATCTGTGATAAAATGTCTGTGGGAGTCTGTGAGAGAGTAACTGTGAGAGTCTGTGAGAGAGTCTGTGAGAGTCTGAGAGAGAGTGTCTGCGAGAGAGTGTCTGAGAGTCTGTGAGAGAGTCTGTGAGAGAGTGTCTGTGAAAGCATGTCTGTGAGAGTGTATCTGTGAGAGAGTGTCCATGAGAGTCTGTGAGTGAGTGTCTGTGAGAGAGTGCCTGTGAGAGTCTGTGAGAGATTGTGAGAGAGTATCTGTGAGAGCATGTCGGTGAGAGTGTATCTGTGAGAGAGTGTCTGTGAGAGTCTGTCTGTGAGAGTCTGTAAGAGAGTGTCTGTGTGAGTCTGTGAGAGTGTCTGTGAGAGTTTGTGAGAGTGTCTGTGAGAGAGTGTGAGAGAGTATCTGTGAGCGAGTGTGAGAGAGTGTCTGTGCGCATCTGTGAGAGAGTGTCTGAGAGTCTGTGAGAGTGTCTGTGAGAGTGTCTGTGATAGAGTGTCTGTGAGAATCTGAGAGAGAGTGTCTGTGAGTATCTGTAAGAGTGTGAGAGTCTGTGAGAGAGTGTGAGAGTCTGTGAGAGAGTGTATGTGATAGTGTGTATGAGAATCTGTTAGAGAGTGTCTGTGAGTGCCTGTAAGAGTGTCTGTGAGAGTCTGTGAGAGAGTGTGAGAGTCTGCGAGAGAGTGCTTGTGAGTGTCTGTGAGAGAGTGTCTGTGAGAGTGTCTGTGAGAGAGTATCTGTGAGAGTGTCTGTGAGAGTCTGTGAGAGAGAATCTGTGAGAGAGTGTCTGTGAGAGAGTGTCTGTGAGAGAGTATCTGTGAGAGTGTTTGTGAGACAGTGTCTGTGAAAGAGTGTCTGTGAGAGTCTGTGTGAAAGTGTCTGTGTGAGTCTGTGAGAGTGTCTGTGAGAGTTTGTGAGAGTGTCTGTGAGAGAGTGTGAGAGAGTATCTGTGAGCGAGTGTGAGAGAGTGTCTGTGAGCATCTGTGAGAGAGTGTCTGAGAGTCTGTGAGAGTGTCTGTGAGAGTGTCTGTGATAGAGTGTCTGTGAGAATCTGAGAGAGAGTGTCTGTGAGTATCTGTAAGAGTGTGAGAGTGTGAGAGTCTGTGAGAGAGTGTATGTGATAGTGTTTATGTGAATCTGTTAGAGAGTGTCTGTGAGTGCCTGTAAGAGTGTCTGTGAGAGTCTGTGAGAGAGTGTCTGTGAGAGAGTATCTGCGAATCTGTGAGAGAGTGTTTGTTATTCTGTGAGAGAGTGTCTGTGAGAGTGTCTGTGAGAGAGTGTCTGTGAGAGTGTATGTGAGAGTCTATGAAAGTGTATGTGAGAGGCTGTGAGAGAGTGTCTGTGAGAGAGTATCTGTGAGAGAGTGTCTGTGAGAGAGTATCTGTGAGAGTGTTTGTGAGACAGTGTCTGTGAAAGAGTGTTTGTGAGAGTCTGTGTGAAAGTGTCTGTGATAGAGTTTCTGTGAGAGAGTGTCCTTGAGAGTCTGTGAGAGAGTGCCTGTGAGAATCTGTGATAGAGTGCCTCTGAGAAAGTCTGTGAGAGAGTGTATGTGAGCATCTGTGAGAGTGTCTGTGAGAGTTTAAGAGAGTATGAGAGTCTGCGAGAGAGTGCTTGTGAGAGAGTGTCTGTGAGAGACTCTGTGAGAGAGTGTCTGTGACAGAGTGTCTGTGAGAATCTGTGATAAAATGTCTGTGGGAGTCTGTGAGAGAGTAACTGTGAGAGTCTGTGAGAGAGTCTGTGAGAGTCTGAGAGAGAGTGTCTGCGAGAGAGTGGCTGAGAGTCTGTGAGAGAGTCTGTGAGAGAGTGTCTGTGAAAGCATGTCTGTGAGAGTGTATCTGTGAGAGAGTGTCCATGAGAGTCTGTGAGTGAGTGTCTGTGAGAGAGTGCCTGTGAGAGTCTGTGAGAGATTGTGAGAGAGTATCTGTGAGAGCATGTCGGTGAGAGTATATCTGTGAGAGAGTGTCTGTGAGAGTCTGTCTGTGAGAGTCTGTATGAGAGTGTCTGTGTGAGTCTGTGAGAGTGTCTGTGAGAGTTTGTGAGAGTGTCTGTGAGAGAGTGTGAGAGATTATCTGTGAGCGAGTGTGAGAGAGTGTCTGTGAGCATCTGTGAGAGAGTGTCTGAGAGTCTGTGAGAGTGTCTGTGAGAGTGTCTGTGATAGAGTGTCTGTGAGAATCTGAGAGAGAGTGTCTGTGAGTATCTGTAAGAGTGTGAGAGTCTGTGAGAGAGTGTGAGAGTCTGTGAGAGAGTGTATGTGATAGTGTGTATGAGAATCTGTTAGAGAATGTCTGTGAGTGCCTGTAAGAGTGTCTGTGAGAGTTAGTGAGAGAGTGTGAGAGTCTGCGAGAGAGTGCTTGTGAGTGTCTGTGAGAGAGTGTCTGTGAGAGTGTCTGTGAGAGAGTATCTGTGAGAGTGTCTGTGAGTGTCTGTGAGAGAGTATCTGTGAGAGAGTGTCTGTGAGAGAGTGTCTGTGAGAGAGTATCTGTGAGAGTGTTTGTGAGACAGTGTCTGTGAAAGAGTGTTTGTGAGAGTCTGTGTGAAAGTGTCTGTGATAGAGTTTCTGTGAGAGAGTGTCCTTGAGAGTCTGTGAGAGAGTGTCTGTGAGAATCTTTGAGAGGGTGCCTGTGAGAAAGTCTGTGAGAGAGTGTATGTGAGCATCTGTGAGAGTGTCTGTGAGAGTTTAAGAGAGTATGAGAGTCTGCAAGAGAGTGCTTGTGAGAGAGTGTCTGTGAGAGACTCTGTGAGAGAGTGTCTGTGAAAGAGTGTCTGTGAGAATCTGTGATAAAATGTCTGTGGGAGTCTGTGAGAGAGTAACTGTGAGAGTCTGTGAGAGAGTCTGTGAGAGTCTGAGAGAGAGTGTCTGCGAGAGAGTATCTGAGAGTCTGTGAGAGAGTCTGTGAGAGAGTGTCTGTGAAAGCATGTCTGTGAGAGTGTATCTGTGAGAGAGTGTCCATGAGAGTCTGTGAGTGAGTGTCTGTGAGAGAGTGCCTGTGAGAGTCTGTGAGAGATTGTGAGAGAGTATCTGTGAGAGCATGTCGGTGAGAGTGTATCTGTGAGAGAGTGTCTGTGAGAGTCTGTCTGTGAGAGTGTGTAAGAGAGTGTCTTTGTGAGTCTCTGAGAGTGTCTGTGAGAGTTTGTGAGAGTGTCTGTGAGAGAGTGTGAGAGAGTATCTGTGAGCGAGTGTGAGAGAGTGTCTGTGAGCATCTGTGAGAGAGTGTCTGAGAGTCTGTGAGAGAGTGTCTATGAGGGTCTGTGAGAGTGTCTATGAGAGTGTCTGTGATAGAGTGTCTGTGAGAATCTGAGAGAGAGTGTCTGTGAGTATCGTAAGAGTGTGAGAGTCTGTGAGAGAGTGTGAGAGTCTATGAGAGAGTGTATGTGATAGTGTTTATGAGAATCTGTTAGAGAGTGTCTGTGAGTGCCTGTAAGAGTGTCTGTGAGAGTCTGTGAGAGAGTGTGAGAGTCTGCGAGAGAGTGCTTGTGAGTGTCTGTGAGAGAGTGTCTGTGAGAGTGTCTGTGAGAGATTATCTGTGAGAGTGTCTGTGAGAGTCTGTGAGAGAGTATCTGTGAGAGAGTGTCTGTGAGAGAGTGTCTGTGAGAGAGTATCTGTGAGAGTGTTTGTGAGACAGTGTCTGTGAAAGAGTGTTTGTGAGAGTCTGTGTGAAAGTGTCTGTGATAGAGTTTCTGTGAGAGAGTGTCCTTGAGAGTCTGTGAGAGAGTGTCTGTGAGAATCTTTGAGAGAGTGCCTGTGAGAAAGTCTGTGAGAGTTGAAGAGAGTATGAAAGTCTGCGAGAGAGTGCTTGTGAGAGAGTGTCTGTGAGAGACTCTGTGAGAGAGTGTCTGTGAAAGAGTGTCTGTGAGAATCTGTGATAAAATGTCTGTGGGAGTCTGTGAGAGAGTAACTGTGAGAGTCTGTGAGAGAGTCTGTGAGAGTCTGAGAGAGAGTGTCTGCGAGAGAGTGTCTGAGAGTCTGTGAGAGAGTCTGTGATAGAGTGTCTGTGAAAGCATGTCTGTGAGAGTGTATCTGTGAGAGAGTGTCCATGAGAGTCTGTGAGTGAGTGTCTGTGAGAGAGTGCCTGTGAGAGTCTGTGAGAGATTGTGAGAGAGTATCTGTGAGAGCATGTCGGTGAGAGTGTATCTGTGAGAGAGTGTCTGTGAGAGTCTGTCTGTGAGAGTCTGTAAGAGAGTGTCTGTGTGAGTCTGTGAGAGTGTCTGTGAGAGTTTGTGAGAGTGTCTGTGAGAGAGTGTGAGAGAGTATCTGTGAGCGAGTGTGAGAGAGTGTCTGTGCGCATCTGTGAGAGAGTGTCTGAGAGTCTGTGAGAGTGTCTGTGAGAGTGTCTGTGATAGAGTGTCTATGAGAATCTGAGAGAGAGTGTCTGTGAGTATCTGTAAGAGTGTGAGAGTCTGTGAGAGAGTGTGAGAGTCTGTGAGAGAGTGTATGTGATAGTGTGTATGAGAATCTGTTAGAGAGTGTCTGTGAGTGCCTGTAAGAGTGTCTGTGAGAGTCTGTGAGAGAGTGTGAGAGTCTGCGAGAGAGTGCTTGTGAGTGTCTGTGAGAGAGTGTCTGTGAGAGTGTCTGTGAGAGAGTATCTGTGAGAGTGTCTGTGAGAGTCTGTGAGAGAGAATCTGTGAGAGAGTGTCTGTGAGAGAGTGTCTGTGAGAGAGTATCTGTGAGAGTGTTTGTGAGACAGTGTCTGTGAAAGAGTGTCTGTGAGAGTCTGTGTGAAAGTGTCTGTGTGAGTCTGTGAGAGTGTATGTGAGAGTTTGTGAGAGTGTCTGTGAGAGAGTGTGAGAGAGTATCTGTGAGCGAGTGTGAGAGAGTGTCTGTGAGCATCTGTGAGAGAGTGTCTGAGAGTCTGTGAGAGTGTCTGTGAGAGTGTCTGTGATAGAGTGTCTGTGAGAATCTGAGAGAGAGTGTCTGTGAGTATCTGTAAGAGTGTGAGAGTCTGTGAGAGAGTGTGAGAGTCTGTGAGAGAGTGTATGTGATAGTGTTTATGTGAATCTGTTAGAGAGTGTCTGTGAGTGCCTGTAAGAGTGTCTGTGAGAGTCTGTGAGAGAGTGTCTGTGAGAGAGTATCTGCGAGTCTGTGAGAGAGTGTTTGTTATTCTGTGAGAGAGTGTCTGTGAGAGTGTCTGTGAGAGAGTGTCTGTGAGAGTGTATGTGAGAGTCTATGAAAGTGTATGTGAGAGGCTGTGAGAGAGTGTCTGTGAGAGAGTATCTGTGAGAGAGTGTCTGTGAGAGAGTATCTGTGAGAGTGTTTGTGAGACAGTGTCTGTGAAAGAGTGTTTGTGAGAGTCTGTGTGAAAGTGTCTGTGATAGAGTTTCTGTGAGAGAGTGTCCTTGAGAGTCTGTGAGAGAGTGCCTGTGAGAATCTGTGATAGAGTGCCTTTGAGAAAGTCTGTGAGAGAGTGTATGTGAGCATCTGTGAGAGTGTCTGTGAGAGTTTAAGAGAGTATGAGAGTCTGCGAGAGAGTGCTTGTGAGAGAGTGTCTGTGAGAGACTCTGTGAGAGAGTGTCTGTGACAGAGTGTCTGTGAGAATCTGTGATAAAATGTCTGTGGGAGTCTGTGAGAGAGTAACTGTGAGAGTCTGTGAGAGAGTCTGTGAGAGTCTGAGAGAGAGTGTCTGCGGGAGAGTGGCTGAGAGTCTGTGAGAGAGTCTGTGAGAGAGTGTCTGTGAAAGCATGTCTGTGAGAGTGTATCTGTGAGAGAGTGTCCATGAGAGTCTGTGAGTGAGTGTCTGTGAGAGAGTGCCTGTGAGAGTCTGTGAGAGATTGTGAGAGAGTATCTGTGAGAGCATGTCGGTGAGAGTGTATCTGTGAGAGAGTGTCTGTGAGAGTCTGTCTGTGAGAGTCTGTATGAGAGTGTCTGTGTGAGTCTGTGAGAGTGTCTGTGAGAGTTTGTGAGAGTGTCTGTGAGAGAGTGTGAGAGAGTATCTGTGAGCGAGTGTGAGAGAGTGTCTGTGAGCATCTGTGAGAGAGTGTCTGAGAGTCTGTGAGAGTGTCTGTGAGAGTGTCTGTGATAGAGTGTCTGTGAGAATCTGAGAGAGAGTGTCTGTGAGTATCTGTAAGAGTGTGAGAGTCTGTGAGAGAGTGTGAGAGTCTGTGAGAGAGTGTATGTGATAGTGTGTATGAGAATCTGTTAGAGAGTGTCTGTGAGTGCCTGTAAGAGTGTCTGTGAGAGTCTGTGAGAGAGTGTGAGAGTCTGCGAGAGAGTGCTTGTGAGTGTCTGTGAGAGAGTGTCTGTGAGAGTGTCTGTGAGAGAGTATCTGTGAGAGTGTCTGTGAGTGTCTGTGAGAGAGTATCTGTGAGAGAGTGTCTGTGAGAGAGTGTCTGTGAGAGAGTATCTGTGAGAGTGTTTGTGACACAGTGTCTGTGAAAGAGTGTTTGTGAGAGTCTGTGTGAAAGTGTCTGTGATAGAGTTTCTGTGAGAGAGTGTCCTTGAGAGTCTGTGAGAGAGTGTCTGTGAGAATCTTTGAGAGAGTGCCTGTGAGAAAGTCTGTGAGAGAGTGTATGTGAGCATCTGTGAGAGTGTCTGTGAGAGTTTAAGAGAGTATGAGAGTCTGCAAGAGAGTGCTTGTGAGAGAGTGTCTGTGAGAGACTCTGTGAGAGAGTGTCTGTGAAAGAGTGTCTGTGAGAATCTGTGATAAAATGTCTGTGGGAGTCTGTGAGAGAGTAACTGTGAGAGTCTGTGAGAGAGTCTGTGAGAGTCTGAGAGAGAGTGTCTGCGAGAGAGTATCTGAGAGTCTGTGAGAGAGTCTGTGAGAGAGTGTCTGTGAAAGCATGTCTGTGAGAGTGTATCTGTGAGAGAGTGTCCATGAGAGTCTGTGAGTGAGTGTCTGTGAGAGAGTGCCTGTGAGAGTCTGTGAGAGATTGTGAGAGAGTATCTGTGAGAGCGGGGAACAACCTTTACAACGCAACTTTTACAACGCACTACCTTTACAACGCATTTTTTACAACGCACAATCCATTACAACGCATGACATTACAACGCAGGACACTACAACACATTTCTAAATACTACCTTTACAACGCATTCCATTACAACGCATACTACCATTACAACGCATACCATTACAACGCATAATATAGTAATATACTATCCAACACTTACCCTACTGTTGCACCCCCTGGAGTTAGAATAGTAATTTTTACCCCTATACTATCCAACACTTACCCTACTGTTGCACCCCCTGGAGTTAGAATAGTAATTTTTACCCCTATACTATCCAACACTTACCCTACTGTTGCACCCCCTGGAGTTAGAATAGTAATTTTTACCCCTATACTATCCAACACTTTCCCTACTGTTGCACCCCCTGGAGTTAGAATAGTAATTTTTACCCCTATACTATCCAACACTTACCCTACTGTTGCACCCCCTGGAGTTAGAATAGTAATTTTTACCCCATACTATCCAACACTTACCCTACTGTTGCACCCCCTGGAGTTAGAATAGTAATTTTTACCCCTATACTATCCAACACTTACCCTACTGTTGCACCCCCTGGAGTTAGAATAGTATTTTTTACCCCTATACTATCCAACACTTTCCCTACTGTTGCACCCCCTGGAGTTAGAATAGTAATTTTTACCCCTATACTATCCAACACTTACCCTACTGTTGCACCCCCTGGAGTTAGAATAGTAATTTTTACCCCTATACTATCCAACACTTACCCTACTGTTGCACCCCCTGGAGTTAGAATAGTAATTTTTACCCCTATACTATCCAACACTTTCCCTACTGTTGCACCCCCTGGAGTTAGAATAGTAATTTTTACCCCTATACTATCCAACACTTACCCTACTGTTGCACCCCCTGGAGTTAGAATAGTAATTTTTACCCCTATACTATCCAACACTTTCCCTACTGTTGCACCCCCTGGAGTTAGAATAGTAATTTTTACCCCTATACTATCCAACACTTACCCTACTGTTGCACCCCCTGGAGTTAGAATAGTAATTTTTAACCCTATACTATCTAATACTTACCTTAAATGCAATTTAATATTATGCGTTGTAAAGGTAGTATGCGTTGTAATGGATATGCGTTGTAAAGGTAGTTTTTAAAAATGCGTTGTAGTGTACTGCGTTGTAATGTCATGCGTTGTAATGGATTGTGCGTTGTAAAAAATGCGTTGTAAAGGTATGCGTTGTAATAGTATGCGTTGTAACGTCATACATCCGTGAGAGCATGTCGGTGAGAGTGTATCTGTGAGAGAGTGTCTGTGAGAGTCTGTCTGTGAGAGTGTGTAAGAGAGTGTCTTTGTGAGTCTCTGAGAGTGTCTGTGAGAGTTTGTGAGAGTGTCTGTGAGAGAGTGTGAGAGAGTATCTGTGAGCGAGTGTGAGAGAGTGTCTGTGAGCATCTGTGAGAGAGTGTCTGAGAGTCTGTGAGAGAGTGTCTATAAGGGTCTGTGAGAGTGTCTATGAGAGTGTCTGTGATAGAGTGTCTGTGAGAATCTGAGAGAGAGTGTCTGTGAGTATCGTAAGAGTGTGAGAGTCTGTGAGAGAGTGTGAGAGTCTATGAGAGAGTGTATGTGATAGTGTTTATGAGAATCTGTTAGAGAGTGTCTGTGAGTGCCTGTAAGAGTGTCTGTGAGAGTCTGTGAGAGAGTGTGAGAGTCTGCGAGAGAGTGCTTGTGAGTGTCTGTGAGAGAGTGTCTGTGAGAGTGTCTGTGAGAGATTATCTGTGAGAGTGTCTGTGAGAGTCTGTGAGAGAGTATCTGTGAGAGAGTGTCTGTGAGGGAGTGTCTGTGAGAGAGTATCTGTGAGAGTGTTTGTGAGACAGTGTCTGTGAAAGAGTGTTTGTGAGAGTCTGTGTGAAAGTGTCTGTGATAGAGTTTCTGTGAGAGAGTGTCCTTGAGAGTCTGTGAGAGAGTGTCTGTGAGAATCTTTGAGAGAGTGCCTGTGAGAAAGTCTGTGAGAGTTGAAGAGAGTATGAAAGTCTGCGAGAGAGTGCTTGTGAGAGAGTGTCTGTGAGAGACTCTGTGAGAGAGTGTCTGTGAAAGAGTGTCTGTGAGAATCTGTGATAAAATGTCTGTGGGAGTCTGTGAGAGAGTAACTGTGAGAGTCTGTGAGAGAGTCTGTGAGAGTCTGAGAGAGAGTGTCTGCGAGAGAGTGTCTGAGAGTCTGTGAGAGAGTCTGTGAGAGAGTGTCTGTGAAAGCATGTCTGTGAGAGTGTATCTGTGAGAGAGTGTCCATGAGAGTCTGTGAGTGAGTGTCTGTGAGAGAGTGCCTGTGAGAGTCTGTGAGAGATTGTGAGAGAGTATCTGTGAGAGCATGTCGGTGAGAGTGTATCTGTGAGAGAGTGTCTGTGAGAGTCTGTCTGTGAGAGTCTGTAAGAGAGTGTCTGTGTGAGTCTGTGAGAGTGTCTGTGAGAGTTTGTGAGAGTGTCTGTGAGAGAGTGTGAGAGAGTATCTGTGAGCGAGTGTGAGAGAGTGTCTGTGCGCATCTGTGAGAGAGTGTCTGAGAGTCTGTGAGAGTGTCTGTGAGAGTGTCTGTGATAGAGTGTCTGTGAGAATCTGAGAGAGAGTGTCTGTGAGTATCTGTAAGAGTGTGAGAGTCTGTGAGAGAGTGTGAGAGTCTGTGAGAGAGTGTATGTGATAGTGTGTATGAGAATCTGTTAGAGAGTGTCTGTGAGTGCCTGTAAGAGTGTCTGTGAGAGTCTGTGAGAGAGTGTGAGAGTCTGCGAGAGAGTGCTTGTGAGTGTCTGTGAGAGAGTGTCTGTGAGAGTGTCTGTGAGAGAGTATCTGTGAGAGTGTCTGTGAGAGTCTGTGAGAGAGAATCTGTGAGAGAGTGTCTGTGAGAGAGTGTCTGTGAGAGAGTATCTGTGAGAGTGTTTGTGAGACAGTGTCTGTGAAAGAGTGTCTGTGAGAGTCTGTGTGAAAGTGTCTGTGTGAGTCTGTGAGAGTGTCTGTGAGAGTTTGTGAGAGTGTCTGTGAGAGAGTGTGAGAGAGTATCTGTGAGCGAGTGTGAGAGAGTGTCTGAGAGCATCTGTGAGAGAGTGTCTGAGAGTCTGTGAGAGTGTCTGTGAGAGTGTCTGTGATAGAGTGTCTGTGAGAATCTGAGAGAGAGTGTCTGTGAGTATCTGTAAGAGTGTGAGAGTCTGTGAGAGAGTGTGAGAGTCTGTGAGAGAGTGTATGTGATAGTGTTTATGTGAATCTGTTAGAGAGTGTCTGTGAGTGCCTGTAAGAGTGTCTGTGAGAGTCTGTGAGAGAGTGTCTGTGAGAGAGTATCTGCGAGTCTGTGAGAGAGTGTTTGTTATTCTGTGAGAGAGTGTCTGTGAGAGTGTCTGTGAGAGAGTGTCTGTGAGAGTGTATGTGAGAGTCTATGAAAGTGTATGTGAGAGGCTGTGAGAGAGTGTCTGTGAGAGAGTATCTGTGAGAGAGTGTCTGTGAGCGAGTATCTGTGAGAGTGTTTGTGAGACAGTGTCTGTGAAAGAGTGTTTGTGAGAGTCTGTGTGAAAGTGTCTGTGATAGAGTTTCTGTGAGAGAGTGTCCTTGAGAGTCTGTGAGAGAGTGCCTGTGAGAATCTGTGATAGAGTGCCTCTGAGAAAGTCTGTGAGAGAGTGTATGTGAGCATCTGTGAGAGTGTCTGTGAGAGTTTAAGAGAGTATGAGAGTCTGCGAGAGAGTGCTTGTGAGAGAGTGTCTGTGAGAGACTCTGTGAGAGAGTGTCTGTGACAGAGTGTCTGTGAGAATCTGTGATAAAATGTCTGTGGGAGTCTGTGAGAGAGTAACTGTGAGAGTCTGTGAGAGAGTCTGTGAGAGTCTGAGAGAGAGTGTCTGCGAGAGAGTGGCTGAGAGTCTGTGAGAGAGTCTGTGAGAGAGTGTCTGTGAAAGCATGTCTGTGAGAGTGTATCTGTGAGAGAGTGTCCATGAGAGTCTGTGAGTGAGTGTCTGTGAGAGAGTGCCTGTGAGAGTCTGTGAGAGATTGTGAGAGAGTATCTGTGAGAGCATGTCGGTGAGAGTGTATCTGTGAGAGAGTGTCTGTGAGAGTCTGTCTGTGAGAGTCTGTATGAGAGTGTCTGTGTGAGTCTGTGAGAGTGTCTGTGAGAGTTTGTGAGAGTGTCTGTGAGAGAGTGTGAGAGAGTATCTGTGAGCGAGTGTGAGAGAGTGTCTGTGAGCATCTGTGAGAGAGTGTCTGAGAGTCTGTGAGAGTGTCTGTGAGAGTGTCTGTGATAGAGTGTCTGTGAGAATCTGAGAGAGAGTGTCTGTGAGTATCTGTAAGAGTGTGAGAGTCTGTGAGAGAGTGTGAGAGTCTGTGAGAGAGTGTATGTGATAGTGT
Source organism: Triturus cristatus (assembly GCF_964204655.1). NCBI lineage: Eukaryota > Metazoa > Chordata > Amphibia > Caudata > Salamandridae > Triturus > Triturus cristatus. The sequence goes on from NC_140579.1 coordinate 1,187,972,309, forward strand.
GTATGAGAATCTGTTAGAGAGTGTCTGTGAGTGCCTGTAAGAGTGTCTGTGAGAGTCTGTGAGAGAGTGCTTGTGAGTGTCTGTGAGAGAGTGTCTGTGAGAGTGTCTGTGAGAGAGTATCTGTGAGAGTGTCTGTGAGTGTCTGTGAGAGAGTATCTGTGAGAGAGTGTCTGTGAGAGAGTGTCTGTGAGAGAGTATCTGTGAGAGTGTTTGTGACACAGTGTCTGTGAAAGAGTGTTTGTGAGAGTCTGTGTGAAAGTGTCTGTGATAGAGTTTCTGTGAGAGAGTGTCCTTGAGAGTCTGTGAGAGAGTGTCTGTGAGAATCTTTGAGAGAGTGCCTGTGAGAAAGTCTGTGAGAGAGTGTATGTGAGCATCTGTGAGAGTGTCTGTGAGACTTTAAGAGAGTATGAGAGTCTGCAAGAGAGTGCTTGTGAGAGAGTGTCTGTGAGAGACTCTGTGAGAGAGTGTCTGTGAAAGAGTGTCTGTGAGAATCTGTGATAAAATGTCTGTGGGAGTCTGTGAGAGAGTAACTGTGAGAGTCTGTGAGAGAGTCTGTGAGAGTCTGAGAGAGAGTGTCTGCGAGAGAGTATCTGAGAGTCTGTGAGAGAGTCTGTGAGAGAGTGTCTGTGAAAGCATGTCTGTGAGAGTGTATCTGTGAGAGAGTGTCCATGAGAGTCTGTGAGTGAGTGTCTGTGAGAGAGTGCCTGTGAGAGTCTGTGAGAGATTGTGAGAGAGTATCTGTGAGAGCATGTCGGTGAGAGTGTATCTGTGAGAGAGTGTCTGTGAGAGTCTGTCTGTGAGAGTGTGTAAGAGAGTGTCTTTGTGAGTCTCTGAGAGTGTCTGTGAGAGTTTGTGAGAGTGTCTGTGAGAGAGTGTGAGAGAGTATCTGTGAGCGAGTGTGAGAGAGTGTCTGTGAGCATCTGTGAGAGAGTGTCTGAGAGTCTGTGAGAGTGTCTGTGAGAGTGTCTGTGATAGAGTGTCTGTGAGAATCTGAGAGAGAGTGTCTGTGAGTATCTGTAAGAGTGTGAGAGTCTGTGAGAGAGTGTGAGAGTCTGTGAGAGAGTGTATGTGATAGTGTTTATGAGAATCTGTTAGAGAGTGTCTGTGAGTGCCTGTAAGAGTGTATGTGAGAGTCTGTGAGAGAGTGTCTGTGAGAGAGTATCTGCGAGTCTGTGAGAGAGTGTTTGTTATTCTGTGAGAGAGTGTTTGTGAGAGTGTCTGTGAGAGTCTGTGAGAGAGTATCTGTGAGAGAGTGTCTGTGAGAGAGTGTCTGTGAGAGAGTATCTGTGAGAGTGTTTGTGAGACAGTGTCTGTGAAAGAGTGTTTGTGAGAGTCTGTGTGAAAGTGTCTGTGATAGAGTTTCTGTGAGAGAGTGTCCTTGAGAGTCTGTGAGAGAGTGTCTGTGAGAATCTTTGAGAGAGTGCCTGTGAGAAAGTCTGTGAGAAAGTGTATGTGAGCATCTGTGAGAGTGTCTGTGAGAGTTTAAGAGAGTATGAGAGTCTGCGAGAGAGTGCTTGTGAGAGAGTGTCTGTGAGAGACTCTGTGAGAGAGTGTCTGTGAAAGAGTGTCTGTGAGAATCTGTGATAAAATGTCTGTGGGAGTCTGTGAGAGAGTAACTGTGAGAGTCTGTGAGAGAGTCTGTGAGAGTCTGAGAGAGAGTGTCTGCGAGAGAGTGTCTGAGAGTCTGTGAGAGAGTCTGTGAGAGAGTGTCTGTGAAAGCATGTCTGTGAGAGTGTATCTGTGAGAGAGTGTCCATGAGAGTCTGTGAGTGAGTGTCTGTGAGAGAGTGCCTGTGAGAGTCTGTGAGAGATTGTGAGAGAGTATCTGTGAGAGCATGTCGGTGAGAGTGTATCTGTGAGAGAGTGTCTGTGAGAGTCTGTCTGTGAGAGTCTGTAAGAGAGTGTCTGTGTGAGTCTGTGAGAGTGTCTGTGAGAGTTTGTGAGAGTGTCTGTGAGAGAGTGTGAGAGAGTATATGTGAGCGAGTGTGAGAGAGTGTCTGTGAGCATCTGTGAGAGAGTGTCTGAGAGTCTGTGAGAGTGTCTGTGAGAGTGTCTGTGATAGAGTGTCTGTGAGAATCTGAGAGAGAGTGTCTGTGAGTATCTGTAAGTGTGAGAGTCTGTGAGAGAGTGTGAGAGTCTGTGAGAGAGTGTATGTGATAGTGTGTATGAGAATCTGTTAGAGAGTGTCTGTGAGTGCCTGTAAGAGTGTCTGTGAGAGTCTGTGAGAGAGTGTGAGAGTCTGCGAGAGAGTGCTTGTGAGTGTCTGTGAGAGAGTGTCTGTGAGAGTGTCTGTGAGAGAGTATCTGTGAGAGTGTCTGTGAGAGTCTGTGAGAGAGTATCTGTGAGAGAGTGTCTGTGAGAGAGTGTCTGTGAGAGAGTATCTGTGATATTGTTTGTGAGACTGTGTCTGTGAAAGAGTGTTTGTGAGAGTCTGTGTGAAAGTGTCTGTGATAGAGTTTCTGTGAGAGAGTGTCCTTGAGAGTCTGTGAGAGAGTGTCTGTGAGAATCTTTGAGAGAGTGCCTGTGAGAAAGTCTGTGAGAGAGTGTATGTGAGCATCTGTGAGAGTGTCTGTGAGAGTTTAAGAGAGTATGAGAGTCTGCAAGAGAGTGCTTGTGAGAGAGTGTCTGTGAGAGACTCTGTGAGAGAGTGTCTGTGAAAGAGTGTCTGTGAGAATCTGTGATAAAATGTCTGTGGGAGTCTGTGAGAGAATACCTGTGAGAGTCTGTGAGAGAGTCTGTGAGAGTCTGAGAGAGAGTGTCTGCGAGAGAGTATCTGAGAGTCTGTGAGAGAGTCTGTGAGAGAGTGTCTGTGAAAGCATGTCTGTGAGAGTGTATCTGTGAGAGAGTGTCCATGAGAGTCTGTGAGTGAGTGTCTGTGAGAGAGTGCCTGTGAGAGTCTGTGAGAGATTGTGAGAGAGTATCTGTGAGAGCATGTCGGTGAGAGTGTATCTGTGAGAGAGTGTCTGTGAGAGTCTGTCTGTGAGAGTGTGTAGGAGAGTGACTGTGTGAGTCTGTGAGAGTGTCTGTGAGAGTTTGTGAGAGTGTCTGTGAGAGAGTGTGAGAGAGTATCTGTGAGCGAGTGTGAGAGAGTGTCTGTGAGCATCTGTGAGAGAGTGTCTGAGAGTCTGTGAGAGAGTGTCTATGAGGGTCTGTGAGAGTGTCTATGAGAGTGTCTGTGATAGAGTGTCTGTGAGAATCTGAGAGAGAGTGTCTGTGAGTATCGTAAGAGTGTGAGAGTCTGTGAGAGAGTGTGAGAGTCTATGAGAGAGTGTATGTGATAGTGTTTATGAGAATCTGTTAGAGAGTGTCTGTGAGTGCCTGTAAGAGTGTCTGTGAGAGTCTGTGAGAGAGTGTGAGAGTCTGCGAGAGAGAGCTTGTGAGTGTCTGTGAGAGAGTACCTGTGAGAGTGTCTGTGGGAGAGTATCTGTGAGAGTGTCTGTGAGAGTCTGTGAGAGAGTATCTGTGAGAGAGTGTCTGTGAGAGAGTGTCTGTGAGAGAGTATCTGTGAGAGTGTTTGTGAGACAGTGTCTGTGAAAGAGTGTTTGTGAGAGTCTGTGTGAAAGTGTCTGTGATAGAGTTTCTGTGAGAGAGTGTCCTTGAGAGTCTGTGCGAGAGTGTCTGTGAGAATCTATGAGAGAGTGCCTGTGAGAAAGTCTGTGAGAGAGTGTATGTGAGCATCTGTGAGAGTGTCTGTGAGAGTTTAAGAGAGTATGAGAGTCTGCGAGAGAGTGCTTGTGAGAGAGTGTCTGTGAGAGACTCTGTGAGAGAGTGTCTGTGAAAGAGTGTCTGTGAGAATCTGTGATAAAATGTCTGTGGGAGTCTGTGAGAGAGTAACTGTGAGAGTCTGTGAGAGAGTCTGTGAGAGTCTGAGAGAGAGTGTCTGCGAGAGAGTGTCTGAGAGTCTGTGAGAGAGTCTGTGAGAGAGTGTCTGTGAAAGCATGTCTGTGAGAGTGTATCTGTGAGAGAGTTCCATGAGAGTCTGTGAGTGAGTGTCTGTGAGAGAGTGCCTGTGAGAGTCTGTGAGAGTTTGTGAGAGTGTCTGTGAGAGAGTGTGAGAGAGTATCTGTGAGCGAGTGTGAGAGAGTGTCTGTGAGCATCTGTGAGAGAGTGTCTGAGAGTCTGTGAGAGTGTCTGTGATAGAGTGTCTGTGAGAATCTGAGAGAGAGTGTCTGTGAGTATCTGTAAGAGTGTGAGAGTCTGTGAGAGAGTGTGAGAGTCTGTGAGAGAGTGTATGTGATAGTGTTTATGAGAATCTGTTAGAGAGTGTCTGTGAGTGCCTGTAAGAGTGTCTGTGAGAGTCTGTGAGAGAGTGTGAGAGTCTGCGAGAGAGTGCTTGTGAGTGTCTGTGAGAGAGTGTCTGTGAGAGAGTATCTGCGAGTCTGTGAGAGAGTGTTTGTTATTCTGTGAGAGAGTGTCTGTGAGAGTGTCTGTGAGAGAGTGTCTGTGAGAGTGTATGTGAGAGTCTATGGAAGTGTATGTGAGAGGCTGTGAGAGAGTGTCTGTGAGAGAGTATCTGTGAGAGAGTGTCTGTGAGAGAGTGTCTGTGAGAGTGTTTGTGAGACAGTGTCTGTGAAAGAGTGTTTGTGAGAGTCTGTGTGAAAGTGTCTGTGATAGAGTTTCTGTGAGAGAGTGTCCTTGAGAGTCTGTGAGAGAGTGTCTGTGAGAATCTGTGAGAGAGTGCCTGTGAGAAAGTCTGTGAGAGAGTGTATGTGAGCATCTATGAGAGTGTCTGTGAGAGTTTAAGAGAGTATGAGAGTCTGCGAGAGAGTGCTTGTGAGAGAGTGTCTGTGAGAGACTCTGTGAGAGAGTGTCTGTGACAGAGTGTCTGTGAGAATCTGTGATAAAATGTCTGTGGGAGTCTGTGAGAGAGTAACTGTGAGAGTCTGTGAGAGAGTCTGTGAGAGTCTGCGAGATAGTGTATGCGAGAGAGTGTCTGACAGTCTGTGAGATAGTCTGTGAGAGGGATGTCTGTGAAAGCATGTCTGTGAGAGTGTATCTGTGAGAGAGTGTCCATGAGAGTCTGTGAGTGAGTGTCTGTGAGAGAGTGCCTGTGAGAGTCTGTGAGAGATTGTGAGAGAGTATCTGTGAGAGCATGTCGGTGAGAGTGTATCTGTGAGAGAGTGTCTGTGAGAGTCTGTCTGTGAGAGTCTGTAAGAAAGTGTCTGTGTGAGTCTGTGAGAGTGTCTGTGAGAGTTTGTGAGAGTGTCTGTGAGAGAGTGTGAGAGAGTATCTGTGAGCGAGTGTGAGAGAGTGTCTGTGAGCATCTGTGAGAGAGTGTCTGAGAGTCTGTGAGAGTGTCTGTGAGAGTGTCTGTGATAGAGTGTCTGTGAGAATCTGAGAGAGAGTGTCTGTGAGTATCTGTAAGAGTGTGAGAGTCTGTGAGAGAGTGTGAGAGTCTGTGAGAGAGTGTATGTGATAGTGTTTATGAGAATCTGTTAGAGAGTGTCTGTGAGTGCCTGTAAGAGTGTCTGTGAGAGTCTGTGAGAGAGTGTGAGTCTGCGAGAGAGTGCTTGTGAGTGTCTGTGAGAGAGTGTCTGTGAGAGTGTCTGTGAGAGAGTATCTGTGAGAGTGTCTGTGAGAGTCTGTGAGAGAGTATCTGTGAGAGAGTGTCTGTGAGAGAGTGTCTGTGAGAGAGTATCTGTGAGAGTGTTTGTGAGATAGTGTCTGTGAAAGAGTGTTTGTGAGAGTCTGTGTGAAAGTGTCTGTGATAGAGTTTCTGTGAGAGAGTGTCCTTGAGAGTCTGTGAGAGAGTGTCTGTGAGAATCTTTGAGAGAGTGCCTGTGAGAAAGTCTGTGAGAGAGTGTATGTGAGCATCTGTGAGAGTGTCTGTGAGAGTCTAAGAGAGTATGAGAGTCTGCGAGAGAGTGCTTGTGAGAGAGTGTCTGTGAGAGACTCTGTGAGAGAGTGTCTGTGAAAGAGTGTCTGTGAGAATCTGTGATAAAATGTCTATGGGAGTCTGTGAGAGAGTAACTGTGAGAGTCTGTGAGAGAGTCTGTGAGAGTCTGAGAGAGAGTGTCTGCGAGAGAGTGTCTGAGAGTCTGTGAGAGAGTCTGTGAGAGAGTGTCTGTGAAAGCATGTCTGTGAGAGTGTATCTGTGAGAGAGTGTCCATGAGAGTCTGTGAGTGAGTGTCTGTGAGAGAGTGCCTGTGAGAGTCTGTGAGAGATTGTGAGAGAGTATCTGTGAGAGCATGTCGGTGAGAGTGTATCTGTGAGAGAGTGTCTGTGAGAGTCTGTCTGTGAGAGTCTGTAAGAGAGTGTCTGTGTGAGTCTGTGAGAGTGTCTGTGAGAGTTTGTGAGAGTGTCTGTGAGAGAGTGTGAGAGAGTATCTGTGAGCGAGTGTGAGAGAGTGTCTGTGAGAATCTGTGAAAGAGTGTCTGAGAGTCTGTGAGAGTGTCTGTGAGAGTGTCTGTGATAGAGTGTCTGTGAGAATCTGAGAGAGAGTGTCTGTGAGTATCTGTAAGAGTGTGAGAGTCTGTGAGAGAGTGTGAGAGTCTGTGAGAGAGTGTATGTGATAGTGTTTATGAGAATCTGTTAGAGAGTGTCTGTGAGTGGCTGTAAGAGTGTCTGTGAGAGTCTGTGAGAGAGTGTCTGTGAGAGAGTATCTGTAAGTCTGTGAGAGAGTGTTTGTTATTCTGTGAGAGAGTGTCTGTGAGAGTGTCTGTGAGAGAGTGTCTGTGAGAGTGTATGTGAGAGTCTATGAACGTGTATGTGAGAGGCTGTGAGAGAGTGTTTGTGAGAGAGTATCTGTGAGAGAGTGTCTGTGAGAGAGTATCTGTGAGAGTGTTTGTGAGACAGTGTCTGTGAAAGAGTGTTTGTGAGAGTCTGTGTGAAAGTGTCTGTGATAGAGTTTCTGTGATAGAGTGTCCTTGAGAGTCTGTGAGAGAGTGTCTGTGAGAATCTGTGAGAGAGTGCCTGTGAGAAAGTCTGTGAGAGAGTGTATGTGAGCATCTGTGAGAGTGTCTGTGAGAGTTTAAGAAAGTATGAGAGTCTGCGAGAGAGTGCTTGTGAGAGAGTGTCTGTGAGAGACTCTGTGAGAGAGTGTCTGTGACAGAGTGTCTGTGAGAATCTGTGATAAAATGTCTGTGGGAGTCTGTGAGAGAGTAACTGTGAGAGTCTGTGAGAGAGTCTGTGAGAGTCTGAGAGAGAGTGTCTGCGAGAGAGTGTCTGAGAGTCTGTGAGAGAGTCTGTGAGAGAGTGTCTGTGAAAGCATGTCTGTGAGAGTGTATCTGTGAGAGAGTGTCCATGAGAGTCTGTGAGTGAGTGTCTGTGAGAGAGTGCCTGTGAGAGTCTGTGAGAGATTGTGAGAGAGTATCTGTGAGAGCATGTCGGTGAGAGTGTATCTGTGAGAGAGTGTCTGTGAGAGTCTGTCTGTGAGAGTCTGTAAGAGAGTGTCTGTGCGAGTCTGTGAGAGTGTCTGTGAGAGTTTGTGAGAGTGTCTGTGAGAGAGTGTGAGAGAGTATCTGTGAGCGAGTGTGAGAGAGTGTCTGTGAGCATCTGTGAAAGAGTGTCTGAGAGTCTGTGAGAGTGTCTGTTAGAGTGTCTGTGATAGAGTGTCTGTGAGAATCTGAGAGAGTGTCTGTGAGTATCTGTAAGAGTGTGAGAGTCTGTGAGAGAGTGTGAGAGTCTGTGAGAGAGTGTATGTGATAGTGTTTATGAGAATCTGTTAGAGAGTGTCTGTGAGTGCCTGTAAGAGTGTCTGTGAGAGTCTGTGAGAGAGTGTGAGAGTCTGCGAGAGAGTGCTTGTGAGTGTCTGTGAGAGAGTGTCTGTGAGAGTGTCTGTGAGAGAGTATCTGTGAGAGTGTCTGTGAGAGTCTGTGAGAGAGTATCTGTGAGAGAGTGTCTGTGAGAGAGTGTCTGTGAGAGAGTATCTGTGAGAGTGTTTGTGAGACAGTGTCTGTGAAAGAGTGTTTGTGAGAGTCTGTGTGAAAGTGTCTGTGATAGAGTTTCTGTGAGAGAGTGTCCTTGAGAGTCTGTGAGAGAGTGTCTGTGAGAATCTTTGAGAGAGTGCCTGTGAGAAAGTCTGTGAGAGAGTGTATGTGAGCATCTGTGAGAGTGTCTGTGAGAGTTTAAGAGAGTATGAGCGTCTGTGAGAGAGTGCTTGTGAGAGAGTGTCTGTGAGAGACTCTGTGAGAGAGTGTCTGTGAAAGAGTGTCTGTGAGAATCTGTGATAAAATGTCTGTGGGAGTCTGTGAGAGAGTAACTGTGAGAGTCTGTGAGAGAGTCTGTGAGAGTCTGAGAGAGAGTGTCTGCGAGAGAGTGTCTGAGAGTCTGTGAGAGAGTCTGTGAGAGAGTGTCTGTGAAAGCATGTCTGTGAGAGTGTATCTGTGAGAGAGTGTCCATGAGAGTCTGTGAGTGAGTGTCTGTGAGAGAGTGCCTGTGAGAGTCTGTGAGAGATTGTGAGAGAGTATCTGTGAGAGCATGTCGGTGAGAGTGTATCTGTGAGAGAGTGTCTGTGAGAGTCTGTGAGAGATTGTGAGAGAGTATCTGTGAGAGCATGTCGGTGAGAGTGTATCTGTGAGAGAGTGTCTGTGAGAGTCTGTCTGTGAGAGTCTGTAAGAGAGTGTCTGTGTGAGTCTGTGAGAGTGTCTGTGAGAGTTTGTGAGAGTGTCTGTGAGAGAGTGTGAGAGAGTATCTGTGAGCGAGTGTGAGAGAGTGTCTGTGAGCATCTGTGAGAGAGTGTCTGAGAGTCTGTGAGAGTGTCTGTGAGAGTGTCTGTGATAGAGTGTCTGTGAGAATCTGAGAGAGAGTGTCTGTGAGTATCTGTAAGAGTGTGAGAGTCTGTGAGAGAGTGTGAGAGTCTGTGAGAGAGTGTATGTGATAGTGTTTATGAGAATCTGTTAGAGAGTGTCTGTGAGTGCCTGTAAGAGTGTCTGTGAGAGTCTGTGAGAGAGTGTCTGTGAGAGAGTATCTGCGTGTCTGTGAGAGAGTGTTTGTTATTCTGTGAGAGAGTGTCTGTGAGAGTGTCTGTGAGAGAGTGTCTGTGAGAGTGTATGTGAGAGTCTATGAAAGTGTATGTGAGAGGCTGTGAGAGAGTGTCTGTGAGAGAGTATCTGTGAGAGAGTGTCTGTGAGAGAGTATCTGTGAGAGTGTTTGTGAGACAGTGTCTGTGAAAGAGTGTTTGTGAGAGTCTGTGTGAAAGTGTCTGTGATAGAGTTTCTGTGAGAGAGTGTCCTTGAGAGTCTGTGAGAGAGTGTCTGTGAGAATCTGTGAGAGAGTGCCTGTGAGAAAGTCTGTGAGAGAGTGTATGTGAGCATCTGTGAGAGTGTCTGTGAGAGTTTAAGAGAGTATGAGAGTCTGCGAGAGAGTGCTTGTGAGAGAGTGTCTGTGAGAGTCTGTCTGTGAGAGTCTGTAAGAGAGTGTCTGTGTGAGTCTGTGAGAGTGTCTGTGAGAGTTTGTGAGAGTGTCTGTGAGAGAGTGTGAGAGAGTATCTGTGAGCGAATGTGAGAGAGTGTCTGTGAGCATCTGTGAGAGAGTGTTTGAGAGTCTGTGAGAGTGTCTGTGAGAGTGTCTGTGATAGAGTGTCTGTGAGGATCTGAGAGAGAGTGTCTGTGAGTATCTGTAAGAGTGTGAGAGTCTGTGAGAGAGTGTATGTGATAGTGTGTATGAGAATCTGTTAGAGAGTGTCTGTGAGTGCCTGTAAGAGTGTCTGTGAGAGTCTGTGAGAGAGTGTCTGTGAGAGAGTATCTGCGAGTCTGTGAGAGAGTGTTTATTATTCTGTGAGAGAGTGTCTGTGAGAGTGTCTGTGAGAGTCTGTGAGAGAGTATCTGTGAGAATCTGTGATAAAATGTCTGTGGGAGTCTGTGAGAGAGTAACTGTGAGAGTCTGTGAGAGAGTCTGTGAGAGTCTGAGAGAGAGTGTCTGCGAGAGAGTGTCTGAGAGTCTGTGAGAGAGTCTGTGAGAGAGTGTCTGTGAAAGCATGTCTGTGAGAGTGTATCTGTGAGAGAGTGTCCATGAGAGTCTGTGAGTGAGTGTCTGTGAGAGAGTGCCTGTGAGAGTCTGTGAGAGATTGTGAGAGAGTATCTGTGAGGTGAGAGCATGTCGGTGAGAGTGTATCTGTGAGAGAGTGTCTGTGAGAGTCTGTCTGTGAGAGTCTGTAAGAGAGTGTCTGTGTGAGTCTGTGAGAGTGTCTGTGAGAGTTTGTGAGAGTGTCTGTGAGAGAGTGTGAGAGAGTATCTGTGAGCGAGTGTGAGAGAGTGTCTGTGAGCATCTGTGAAAGAGTGTCTGAGAGTCTGTGAGAGTGTCTGTGAGAGTGTCTGTGATAGAGTGTCTGTGAGAATCTGAGAGAGAGTGTCTGTGAGTATCTGTAAGAGTGTGAGAGTCTGTGAGAGAGTGTGAGAGTCTGTGAGAGAGTGTATGTGATAGTGTTTATGAGAATCTGTTAGAGAGTGTCTGTGAGTGCCTGTAAGAGTGTCTGTGAGAGTCTGTGAGAGAGTGTGAGAGTCTGCGAGAGAGTGCTTGTGAGTGTCTGTGAGAGAGTGTCTGTGAGAGTGTCTGTGAGAGAGTATCTGTGAGAGTGTCTGTGAGAGTCTGTGAGAGAGTATCTGTGAGAGAGTGTCTGTGAGAGAGTGTCTGTGAGAGAGTATCTGTGAGAGTGTTTGTGAGACAGTGTCTGTGAAAGAGTGTTTGTGAGAGTCTGTGTGAAAGTGTCTGTGATAGAGTTTCTGTGAGAGAGTGTCCTTGAGAGTCTGTGAGAGAGTGTCTGTGAGAATCTTTGAGAGAGTGCCTGTGAGAAAGTCTGTGAGAGAGTGTATGTGAGCATCTGTGAGAGTGTCTGTGAGAGTTTAAGAGAGTATGAGCGTCTGCGAGAGAGTGCTTGTGAGAGAGTGTCTGTGAGAGACTCTGTGAGAGAGTGTCTGTGAAAGAGTGTCTGTGAGAATCTGTGATAAAATGTCTGTGGGAGTCTGTGAGAGAGTAACTGTGAGAGTCTGTGAGAGAGTCTGTGAGAGTCTGAGAGAGAGTGTCTGCGAGAGAGTGTCTGAGAGTCTGTGAGAGAGTCTGTGAGAGAGTGTCTGTGAAAGCATGTCTGTGAGAGTGTATCTGTGAGAGAGTGTCCATGAGAGTCTGTGAGTGAGTGTCTGTGAGAGAGTGCCTGTGAGAGTCTGTGAGAGATTGTGAGAGAGTATCTGTGAGAGCATGTCGGTGAGAGTGCATCTGTGAGAGAGTGTCTGTGAGAGTCTGTGAGAGATTGTGAGAGAGTATCTGTGAGAGCATGTCGGTGAGAGTGTATCTGTGAGAGAGTGTCTGTGAGAGTCTGTCTGTGAGAGTCTGTAAGAGAGTGTCTGTGTGAGTCTGTGAGAGTGTCTGTGAGAGTTTGTGAGAGTGTCTGTGAGAGAGTGTGAGAGAGTATCTGTGAGCGAGTGTGAGAGAGTGTCTGTGAGCATCTGTGAGAGAGTGTCTGAGAGTCTGTGAGAGTGTCTGTGAGAGTGTCTGTGATAGAGTGTCTGTGAGAATCTGAGAGAGAGTGTCTGTGAGTATCTGTAAGAGTGTGAGAGTCTGTGAGAGAGTGTGAGAGTCTGTGAGAGAGTGTATGTGATAGTGTTTATGAGAATCTGTTAGAGAGTGTCTGTGAGTGCCTGTAAGAGTGTCTGTGAGAGTCTGTGAGAGAGTGTCTGTGAGAGAGTATCTGCGAGTCTGTGAGAGAGTGTTTGTTATTCTGTGAGAGAGTGTCTGTGAGAGTGTCTGTGAGAGAGTGTCTGTGAGAGTGTATGTGAGAGTCTATGAAAGTGTATGTGAGAGGCTGTGAGAGAGTGTCTGTGAGAGAGTATCTGTGAGAGAGTGTCTGTGAGAGAGTATCTGTGAGAGTGTTTGTGAGACAGTGTCTGTGAAAGAGTGTTTGTGAGAGTCTGTGTGAAAGTGTCTGTGATAGAGTTTCTGTGAGAGAGTGTCCTTGAGAGTCTGTGAGAGAGTGTCTGTGAGAATCTGTGAGAGAGTGCCTGTGAGAAAGTCTGTGAGAGAGTGTATGTGAGCATCTGTGAGAGTGTCTGTGAGAGTTTAAGAGAGTATGAGAGTCTGCGAGAGAGTGCTTGTGAGAGAGTGTCTGTGAGAGTCTGTCTGTGAGAGTCTGTAAGAGAGTGTCTGTGAGAGTTTGTGAGAGTGTCTGTGAGAGAGTGTGAGAGAGTATCTGTGAGCGAATGTGAGAGAGTGTCTGTGAGCATCTGTGAGAGAGTGTCTGAGAGTCTGTGAGAGTGTCTGTGAGAGTGTCTGTGATAGAGTGTCTGCGAGGATCTGAGAGAGAGTGTCTGTGAGTATCTGTAAGAGTGTGAGACTCTGTGAGAGAGTGTGAGAGTCTGTGAGAGAGTGTATGTGATAGTGTGTATGAGAATCTGTTAGAGAGTGTCTGTGAGTGCCTGTAAGAGTGTCTGTGAGAGTCTGTGAGAGAGTGTGAGAGTCTGCAAGAGAGTGCTTGTGAGTGTCTGTGAGAGAGTGTCTGTGAGAGTGTCTGTGAGAGAGTATCTGTGAGAGTGTCTGTGAGAGTCTGTGAGAGAGTATCTGTGAGAGAGTGTCTGTGAGAGAGTGTCTGTGAGAGAGTATCTGTGAGAGTGTTTGTGAGACAGTGTCTGTGAAAGAGTGTTTGTGAGAGTCTGTGTGAAAGTGTCTGTGATAGAGTTTCTGTGAGAGAGTGTCCTTGAGAGTCTGTGAGAGAGTGTCTGTGAGAATCTTTGAGAGAGTGCCTGTGAGAAAGTCTGTGAGAGAGTGTATGTGAGCATCTGTGAGAGTGTCTGTGAGAGTTTAAGAGAGTATGAGAGTCTGCAAGAGAGTGCTTGTGAGAGAGTGTCTGTGAGAGACTCTGTGAGAGAGTGTCTGTGAAAGAGTGTCTGCGAGAATCTGTGATAAAATGTCTGTGGGAGTCTGTGAGAGAGTAACTGTGAGAGTCTGTGAGAGAGTCTGTGAGAGTCTGAGAGAGAGTGTCTGCGAGAGAGTATCTGAGAGTCTGTGAGAGAGTCTGTGAGAGAGTGTCTGTGAAAGCATGTCTGTGAGAGTGTATCTGTGAGAGAGTGTCCATGAGAGTCTGTGAGTGAGTGTCTGTGAGAGAGTGCCTGTGAGAGTCTGTGAGAGATTGTGAGAGAGTATCTGTGAGAGCATGTCGGTGAGAGTGTATCTGTAAGAGAGTGTCTGTGAGAGTCTGTCTGTGAGAGTGTGTAAGAGAGTGTCTGTGTGAGTCTGTGAGAGTGTCTGTGAGAGTTTGTGAGAGTGTCTGTGAGAGAGTGTGAGAGAGTATCTGTGAGCGAGTGTGAGAGAGTGTCTGTGAGCATCTGTGAGAGAGTGTCTGAGAGTCTGTGAGAGAGTGTCTATGAGGGTCTGTGAGAGTGTCTATGAGAGTTTCTGTGATAGAGTGTCTGTGAGAATCTGAGAGAGAGTGTCTGTGAGTATCTGTAAGAGTGTGAGAGTCTGTGAGAGAGTGTGAGAGTCTATGAGAGAGTGTATGTTATAGTGTTTATGAGAATCTGTTAGAGAGTGTCTGTGAGTGCCTATAAGAGTGTCTGTGAGAGTCTGTGAGAGAGTGTGAGAGTCTGCGAGAGAGTGCTTGTGAGTGTCTGTGAGAGAGTGTCTGTGAGAGTGTCTGTGAGAGAGTATCTGTGAGAGTGTCTGTGAGAGTCTGTGAGAGAGTATCTGTGAGAGAGTGTCTGTGAGAGAGTGTCTGTGAGAGAGTATCTGTGAGAGTGTTTGTGAGACAGTGTCTGTGAAAGAGTGTTTGTAAGAGTCTGTGTGAAAGTGTCTGTGATAGAGTTTCTGTGAGAGAGTGTCCTTGAGAGTCTGTGAGAGAGTGTCTGTGAGAATCTTTGAGAGAGTGCCTGTGAGAAAGTCTGTGAGAGAGTATATGTGAGCATCTGTGAGAGTGTCTTTGAGAGTTTAAGAGAGTATGAGAGTCTGCGAGAGAGTGCTTGTGAGAGAATGTCTGTGAGAGACTCTGTGAGAGAGTGTCTGTGAAAGAGTGTCTGTGAGAATCTGTGATAAAATGTCTGTGGGAGTCTGTGAGAGAGTAACTGTGAGAGTCTGTGAGAGAGTCTGTGAGAGTCTGCGAGAGAGTGTCTGCGAGAGAGTGTCTGAGAGTCTGTGAGAGAGTCTGTGAGAGAGTGTCTGTGAAAGCATGTCTGTGAGAGTGTATCTGTGAGAGAGTGTCCATGAGAGTCTGTGAGTGAGTGTCTGTGAGAGAGTGCCTGTGAGAGTCTGTGAGAGATTGTGAGAGAGTATCTGTGAGAGCATGTCGGTGAGAGTGTATCTGTGAGAGAGTGTCTGTGAGAGTCTGTCTGTGAGAGTCTGTAAGAGAGTGTCTGTGTGAGTCTGTGAGAGTGTCTGTGAGAGTTTGTGAGAGTGTCTGTGAGAGAATGTGAGAGAGTATCTGTGAGCGAGTGTGAGAGAGTGTCTGTGAGCATCTTTGATAGAGTGTCTGAGAGTCTGTGAGAGTGTCTGTGAGAGTGTCTGTGATAGAGTGTCTATGAGAATCTGAGAGAGAGTGTCTGTGAGTATCTGTAAGAGTGTGAGAGTCTGTGAGAGAGTGTGAGAGTCTGTGAGAGAGTGTATGTGATAGTGTTTATGAGAATCTGTTAGAGTGTCTGTGAGTGCCTGTAAGAGTGTCTATGAGAGTCTGTGAGAGAGTGTCTGTGAGAAAGTATCTGCGAGTCTGTGAGAGAGTGTTTGTTATTCTGTGAGAGAGTGTCTGTGAGAGAGTGTCTGTGAGAGTGTATGTGAGAGTCTATGAAAGTGTATGTGAGAGGCTGTGAGAGAGTGTCTGTGAGAGAGTATCTGTGAGAGAGTGTCTGTGAGAGAGTATCTGTGAGAGTGTTTGTGAGACAGTGTCTGTGAAAGAGTGTTTGTGAGAGTCTGTGTGAAAGTGTCTGTGATGGAGTTTCTGTGAGAGAGTGTCCTTGAGAGTCTGTGAGAGAGTGTCTGTGAGAATCTGTGAGAGAGTGCCTGTGAGAAAGTCTGTGAGAGAGTGTATGTGAGCATCTGTGAGAGTGTCTGTGAGAGTTTAAGAGAGTATGAGAGTCTGCGAGAGAGTGCTTGTGAGAGAGTGTCTGTGAGAGACTCTGTGAGAGAGTGTCTGTGACAGAGTGTCTGTGAGAATCTGTGATATAATGTCTGTGGGAGTCTGTGAGAGAGTAACTGTAAGAGTCTGTGAGAGAGTCTTTGAGAGTCTGAAAGAGAGTGTCTGCGAGAGAGTGTCTGAGAGTCTGTGAGAGAGTCTGTGAGAGAGTGTCTGTGAAAGCATGTCTGTGAGAGTGTATCTGTGAGAGAGTGTCCATGAGAGTCTGTGAGTGAGTGTCTGTGAGAGAGTGCCTGTGAGAGTCTGTGAGAGATTGTGAGACAGTATCTGTGAGAGCATGTCGGTGAGAGTGTATCTGTGAGAGAGTGTCTGTGAGAGTCTGTCTGTGAGAGTCTGTAAGAGAGTGTCTGTGTGAGTCTGTGAGAGTGTCTGTGAGAGTTTGTGAGAGTGTCTGTGAGAGAGTGTGAGAGAGTATCTGTGAGCGAGTGTGAGAGAGTGTCTGTGAGCATCTGTGAGAGAGTGTCTGAGAGTCTGTGAGAGTGTCTGTGAGTGTGTCTGTGATAGAGTGTCTGTGAGAATCTGAGAGAGAGTGTCTGTGAGTATCTGTAAGAGTGTGAGAGTCTGTGAGAGAGTGTGAGAGTCTGTGAGAGAGTGTATGTGATAGTGTTTATGAGAATCTGTTAGAGAGTGTCTGTAAGTGCCTGTAAGAGTGTCTGTGAGAGTCTGTGAGAGAGTGTCTGTGAGAGAGTATCTGCGAGTCTGTGAGAGAGTGTTTGTTATTCTGTGAGAGAGTGTCTGTGAGAGTGTCTGTGAGAGTCTGTGAGAGAGTATCTGTGAGAGAGTGTCTGTGAGAGAGTGTCTGTGAGAGAGTATCTGTGAGAGTGTTTGTGAGACAGTGTCTGTGAAAGAGTGTTTGTGAGAGTCTGTGTGAAAGTGTCTGTGATGGAGTTTCTGTGAGAGAGTGTCCTTGAGAGTCTGTGAGAGAGTGTCTGTGAGAATCTTTGAGAGAGTGCCTGTGAGAAAGTCTGTGAAAAAGTGTATGTGAGCATCTGTGAGAGTGTCTGTGAGAGTTTAAGAGAGTATGAGAGTCTGCGAGAGAGTGCTTGTGAGAGAGTGTCTGTGAGAGACTCTGTGAGAGAGTGTCTGTGAAAGAGTGTCTGTGAGAATCTGTGATAAAATGTCTGTGGGAGCCTGTGAGAGAGTAACTGTGAGAGTCTGTGAGAGAGTCTGTGAGAGTCTGAGAGAGAGTGTCTGCGAGAGAGTGTCTGAGAGTCTGTGAGAGAGTCTGTGAGAGAGTGTCTGTGAAAGCATGTCTGTGAGAGTGTATCTGTGAGAGAGTGTCCATGAGAGTCTGTGAGTGTGTGTCTGTGAGAGAGTGCCTGTGAGAGTCTGTGAGAAATTGTGAGAGAGTATCTGTGAGAGCATGTCGGTGAGAGTGTATCTGTGAGAGAGTGTCTGTGAGAGTCTGTCTGTGAGAGTCTGAGAGAGAGTGTCTGCGAGAGAGTGTCTGAGAGTCTGTGAGAGAGTCTGTGAGAGAGTGTCTGTGAAAGCATGTCTGTGAGAGTGTATCTGTGAGAGAGTGTCCATGAGAGTCTGTGAGTGAGTGTCTGTGAGAGAGTGCCTGTGAGAGTCTGTGAGAGATTGTGAGAGAGTATCTGTGAGAGCATGTCGGTGAGAGTGTATCTGTGAGAGAGTGTATGTGAGAGTCTGTCTGTGAGAGTCTGTAAGAGAGTGTCTGTGTGAATCTGTGAGAGTGTCTGTGAGAGTTTGTGAGAGTGTCTGTGAGAGAATGTGAGAGAGTATCTGTGAGCGAGTGTGAGAGAGTGTCTGTGAGCATCTTTGAGAGAGAGTCTGAGAGTCTGTGAGAGTGTCTGTGAGAGTGTCTGTGATAGAGTGTCTATGAGAATCTGAGAGAGAGTGTCTGTGAGTATCTGTAAGAGTGTGAGAGTCTGTGAGAGAGTGTGAGAGTCTGTGAGAGAGTGTATGTGATAGTGTTTATGAGAATCTGTTAGAGAGTGTCTGTGAGTGCCTGTAAGAGTGTCTGTGAGAGTCTGTGAGAGAGTGTCTGTGAGAGAGTGTTTGTTATTCTGTGAGAGAGTGTCTGTGAGAGTGTCTGTGAGAGAGTGTCTGTGAGAGTGTATGTGAGAGTCTATGAACGTGTATGTGAGAGGCTGTGAGAGAGTGTCTGTGAGAGAGTATCTGTGAGAGAGTGTCTGTGAGAGAGTATCTGTGAGAGTGTTTGTGAGACAGTGTCTGTGAAAGAGTGTTTGTGAGAGTCTGTGTGAAAGTGTCTGTGATAGAGTTCCTGTGAGAGAGTGTCCTTGAGAGTCTGTGAGAGAGTGTCTGTGAGAATCTGTGAGAGAGTGCCTGTGAGAAAGTCTGTGAGAGAGTGTATGTGAGCATCTCTGAGAGTGTCTGTGAGAGTTTAAGAGAGTATGAGAGTCTGCGAGAGAGTGCTTGTGAGAGAGTGTCTGTGAGAGACTCTGTGAGAGAGTGTCTGTGACAGAGTGTCTGTGAGAATCTGTGATAAAATGTCTGTGGGAGTCTGTGAGAGAGTAACTGTGAGAGTCTGTGAGAGAGTCTGTGAGAGTCTGAGAGAGAGTGTCTGCAAGAGAGTTTCTGAGAGTCTGTGAGAGAGTCTGTGAGAGAGTGTCTGTGAAAGCATGTCTGTGAGAGTGTATCTGTGAGAGAGTGTCCATGAGAGTCTGTGAGTGAGTGTCTGTGAGAGAGTGCCTGTGAGAGTCTGTGAGAGATTGTGAGAGAGTATCTGTGAGAGCATGTCGGTGAGAGTGTATCTGTGAGAGAGTGTCTGTGAGAGTCTGTCTGTGAGACTCTGTAAGAGAGTGTCTTTGTGAGTCTGTGAGAGTGTCTGTGAGAGTTTGTGAGAGTGTCTGTGAGAGAGTGTGAGAGAGTATCTGTGAGCGAGTGTGAGAGAGTGTCTGTGAGCATCTGTGAGAGAGTGTCTGAGAGTCTGTGAGAGTGTCTGTGAGAGTGTCTGTGATAGAGTGTCTGTGAGAATCTGAGAGAGAGTGTCTGTGAGTATCTGTAAGAGTGTGAGAGTCTGTGAGAGAGTGTGAGAGTCTGTGAGAGAGTGTATGTGATAGTGTTTATGAGAATCTGTTAGAGAGTGTCTGTGAGTGCCTGTAAGAGTGTCTGTGAGAGTCTGTGAGAGAGTGTCTGTGAGAGAGTATCTGCGAGTCTGTGAGAGAGTGTTTGTTATTCTGTGAGAGAGTGTCTGTGAGAGTGTCTGTGAGAGAGTGTCTGTGAGAGTGTATGTGAGAGTCTATGAAAGTATATGTGAGAGGCTGTGAGAGAGTGTCTGTGAGAGAGTATCTGTGAGAGAGTGTCTGTGAGAGAGTATCTGTGAGAGTGTTTGTGAGACAGTGTCTGTGAAAGAGTGTTTGTGAGAGTCTGTGTGAAAGTGTCTGTGATAGAGTTTCTGTGAGAGAGTGTCCTTGAGAGTCTGTGAGAGAGTGTGTGTGAGAATCTGTGAGAGAGTGCCTGTGAGAAAGTCTGTGAGAGAGTGTATGTGAGCATCTGTGAGAGTGTCTGTGAGAGTTTAAGAGAGTATGAGAGTCTGCGAGAGAGTGCTTGTGAGAGAGTGTCTGTGAGAGTCTGTCTGTGAGAGTCTGTAAGAGAGTGTCTGTGTGAGTCTGTGAGAGTGTCTGTGAGAGTTTGTGAGAGTGTCTGTGAGAGAGTGTGAGAGAGTATCTGTGAGCGAATGTGAGAGAGTGTCTGTGAGCATCTGTGAGAGAGTGTCTGAGAGTCTGTGAGAGTGTCTGTGAGAGTGTCTGTGATAGAGTGTCTGTGAGAATCTGAGAGAGAGTGTCTGTGAGTATCTGTAAGAGTGTGAGAGTCTGTGAGAGAGTGTGAGAGTCTGTGAGAGAGTGTATGTGATAGTGTGTATGAGAATCTGTTAGAGAGTGTCTGTGAGTGCCTGTAAGAGAGTCTGTGAGAGTCTGTGAGAGAGTGTGAGAGTCTGCAAGAGAGTGCTTGTGAGTGTGTGTGAGAGAGTGTCTGTGAGAGTGTCTGTGAGAGAGTATCTGTGAGAGTGTTTGTGAGACAGTGTCTGTGAAAGAGTGTTTGTGAGAGTCTGTGTGAAAGTGTCTGTGATAGAGTTTCTGTGAGAGAGTGTCCTTGAGAGTCTGTGAGAGAGTGTCTGTGAGAATCTTTTAGAGAGTGCCTGTGAGAAAGTCTGTGAGAGAGTGTATGTGAGCATCTGTGAGAGTGTCTGTGAGAGTTTAAGACAGTATGAGAGTCTGCAAGAGAGTGCTTGTGAGAGAGTGTCTGTGAGAGACTCTGTGAGAGAGTGTCTGTGAAAGAGTGTCTGTGAGAATCTGTGATAAAATGTCTGTGGGAGTCTGTGAGAGAGTAACTGTGAGAGTCTGTGAGAGAGTCTGTGAGAGTCTGAGAGAGAGTGTCTGCGAGAGAGTATCTGAGAGTCTGTGAGAGAGTGTCTGTGAAAGCATGTCTGTGAGAGTGTATCTGTGAGAGAGTGTCCATGAGAGTCTGTGAGTGAGTGTCTGTGAGAGAGTGCCTGTGAGAGTCTGTGAGAGATTGTGAGAGAGTATCTGTGAGAGCATGTCGGTGAGAGTGTATCTGTAAGAGAGTGTCTGTGAGAGTCTGTCTGTGAGAGTGTGTAAGAGAGTGTCTGTGTGAGTCTGTGAGAGTGTCTGTGAGAGTTTGTGAGAGTGTCTGTGAGAGAGTGTGAGAGAGTATCTGTGAGCGAGTGTGAGAGAGTGTCTGTGAGCATCTGTGAGAGAGTGTCTGAGAGTCTGTGAGAGAGTGTCTATGAGGGTCTGTGAGAGTGTCTATGAGAGTTTCTGTGATAGAGTGTCTGTGAGTGTTGGAAGGCGGACCCCGAGGAGTCGGTGAGACCACCAAGGGGGGGCCCTCTCACTGCACGAAGTAGCCGAGCGCGGCCGAGAAGTCTCCTGAGAGATCCTTCTCCTATCCCGTACTAGCACAGTAACACCACCACACCGGACTCAAGGAGGTTGTCTCAAGACAAGCAATTCTTTATCATCAATAAAAGGTTACGAGTTCAATATTTACACGAAGGGATCGAGGGATCCACCAAAAGTCTCAATGTCTCTTTGGAAGGGTAGGGGTAGCGGGACAGTCTTTGGCAGGAGTGTGGTACGAGGGTACCTGGGGCCCAGTTCTTATCCTCACGCTGGAGGACCTCCGATCTCGGAGGGGTCGAGCCGCGACGGCGTCAGCAGGGCTCTGGCGTACAGTTCGTGGAGAGCCGCGATTCAATCAGCAGGGCTCTCAAGATGGTTTCTGCTCAGCTCGAGCCGCGACGTCGTCAGCAGGGCTCCGAGGAAGGTTCCAGCGAGGTTGGGCCGCGACAGCGTCTGCAGGGCTCCGATGTTCCAGGTGGTTCAGAAAAGGGTTCACAGGAGGGAGCCGCGACGCAGTCAGCAGGGCTCTTGATGGTTCCGGCAAGAGTTCGTTTCCGTAGGGTCAGCCGCGATTCGATCAGCAGGGCTCTCGACTCCGGGATACAACTGCCGAGCTGTGGTGGGGTCGCCCCAGATATAGGTCTGGAGCCCTTTGATGTCCGGACCTATGCGCCCGAGGGGGCGGAGTGGCCGGGTGGAGGTGGCCAGACGCCCAGCAGGAGAGGCGCCAGGCCCATGGGAGTTTGCAGGGTGATCACACCTCGAGAGGGGAGGACAGTTGGGGGTCCCATCGATACTGTCCTCCGCCGGGGCGATGAATGGTTCCTGCGGCACCCCCTGGCCAGTTCGTGGTGCCTCGATATCGGGGCTTCGTTGGGGTCGAGGCTGGGTTGAGCGGGGTCGCGCCGGCTGGGGCACGGTGTGACGTGGATGCCAACAAGATGGCGGAGCCACGAAGAGTATGCGACCACGTGTAGCTCCGGGTGAAGGGCCTTGGTGCAGTCCAGACGGGTGGCCCGTGACGGCCGGGGCGGGGAACGGCCACAATCCAGGGGGTTAAGGACCACGCCACGAGGCCAGGTCCAACAGGCGTCCCCCCCAGCCGAAGGCATGGAGAGTCACCCATCTCCTTGGGGATTCTCCTCGTCAAGGCGGAAGAAGCGGGACAGGCCGTCGGCGTTGGCGTGGTCATTGCCGGGCCGGTGTTCGACGTCAAAGTCCATCCCTTGTAGCGAGATGGACCATCGCAGCAGCTTGGGGTTCTCGCCCCGCATTCGCATTAACCATTGCAAGGGCCGGTGGTCGGTCTGGACCCGGAAGTGGGCGCCAAAGAGGTAGGGCCGGAGCTTCTTGAGGGCCCACACCACAGCGAAGGCCTCGCGCTCAATAGTGCTCCAGCGTTGCTCTCGGGGCAGTATTCGCCGGCTGATGAAGGCCACTGGTCTGTCGAGCCCCCTTTCGTCAGTTTGGGAGAGGACGGCCCCGATCCCATACTCGGAGGCATCCGTCTGTACCACGAACTCCTTCTGGTAGTCCGGGGCTTGCAGCACCGGAGCAGTACACATGGCCGTTTTGAGGGTGTCGAAGGCTGTTTGGCAGCGGGGTGTCCAGTGTACCTTCTTGGGCTGTTTCTTGGACGTTAACTCTGTGAGGGGGCCAACAATGCTCCCATAGTCCCGGATAAACCGCCGGTAGTATCCGGTGAGGCCCAGGAAGGCCCGGACAGCGGTCTGGGTAGTGGGGGGTTCCCAGGTCTGGATGGCATCTATCTTCGCTTGGAGGGGGGCCACCTGCCCGCTCCCCACTTGATGGCCCAGGTAGGTCACGGATCCGTGGCCGATTTGGCATTTGCTGGCCTTGATTGTGAGCCCGGCCCGCTGGAGGGCGGCCAGGACGGCCTCCAGGTGGAGGAGGTGCTCGGCCCAGTGGTTGCTGTACACGGCAATGTCATCTAAGTAGGCCGCGCTGAAGGCCTCAAGCCCGGCCAAAACCTTGTTCACCAGTCTTTGGAAGGTGGCCGGGGCGTTCTTCATTCCGAAGGGCATCACCCGAAAGTGGTAATGCCCATCCGGAGTCGAAAAGGCGGATCTTTCTTGGGCGCCGGGGGTGAGCTGGATTTGCCAGTACCCGGCGGTGAGGTCCAGCGTGCTCAAGTAGCGAGCGGCCCCTAGGCGGTCGATCAGTTTGTCGGCCCGGGGTATCGGGTGTGCGTCCGTCTTGGTTACTACATTCAGGGCTCGGTAGTCAACGCAGAATCGCAACTCCGGGGGGTGACCGGGAGCTGCGGCCTTGGGCACCAGGACGACAGGGCTGGCCCACGGGCTGTCAGAAGGCTCGATGACCCCCAGGGCCAGCATCTTCGCTACTTCGGCCTGGATGCAGGCCCGCACTCGGTCAGGCACCCGGTAGGCTCTGTGTCGTATGGGGGGGTTCTCCCCGGTGTCGACGTCGTGGACGCACCAGTGGGTCACCCCCGGGGTGAGAGAGAAGAGGGCTGCGTAGTCCCGCAGTAATCGCTGGCAGTCGTTGCGCTGCTCCGGGGTCAGGGACGAGGCGAGTTGGACCCCTTCGATCGATCCATCGTGACTGTCGGATTGCAAGAGGTCGGGCAAGGGCTCGGAGTCGTCCTCGCCCCCCTCGTCGGTCGCCAGCAGCAGGCTCAGTTCGGTCCGGGCGAAGTGGGGTTTTAGCCTGTTCGCATGTAGGACCCGGAAGGGGTTCCGGGGGGACTCCAGATCGACCAGGTAGGTGACGGGACTTTTCTTCTCCACCACCTTGAAGGGCCCGGTCCACTTGTCCTGGAGGGCGCCGGGTTCGACCGGGGCCATGACCCATACTTTCTGACCTGGCTCGAATTCTACCGTAGAAGTGTTGCGATCGTACCACCGCTTCATGTCCTCCTGGCTGGCCTCGAGGTTGGCTTCGGCTATGGCTCGGAACTTGCGGGTCTGGTTTCGGAGGGTCAGGAGGTATCGGTAGACGTCAGGAGGGGCGCCTCGGGGCTTCATCTCCCAGCCCTCCTTGACCAGGCTGAGTGGTCCGCGGACCGGGTGCCCATACAAGAGTTCAAACGGGCTGAACCCCAGGGACTTCTGCGGGACCTCCCGATAGGCAAACAGGAGGCAGGGCAGCAGGACATCCCATTTCCGCCTGAGGGGTTCTTCCAGGCCCTGGATCATCCCTTTCAATGTTCGGTTGAACCGCTCAACCAGCCCGTTCCCCTGAGGGTGATATGGGGTCGTGAACTTGTATGTGACCCCGCATTGTTGCCACAGGGACCGCATGTACCTGGAGATAAAGTTCGTGCCACGGTCGCTCACCACTTCGCTGGGGAATCCCACTCGGGAGAAGATCCCCATCAAGGCCCGGCCTACCACAGGGGCCGTTATAGTTCTGAGCAGGACCGCCTCCGGGTACCTGGTGGCGTGGTCCACGAGGACCAGGATGAAGCGGTGGCCCAGGGCGGTTTGGGGGTCCAGGGGTCCCACAATGTCGATTCCGACTCGTTCAAACGGGGTGCTGACGGCGGGAAAGGGCTGGAGGGGGGCCTTGACCCGACCCCCCGTCTTTCCGCTGGCTTGGCAGGTCTGGCAGGACCGGCAGTGGTTGTCCACATCTCTCCGCATCCGGGGCCAGTAGAAGTGGGTCACCAGACGACTGTACGTTTTGTCTTGCCCCAAGTGTCCGGCGAGGGGCACATCATGGGCCAGGTTGAGAAGGAACTCCCGGAAGCGGAGGGGGACCACCAACACGCGGCCGGCCCCGAGTTCTGCCACTTTCTGTTCACTGTACAACAGGCCCTCGGCCCAGTAGATCCAGTGGGTGCCGGTCTGGTCACCGTCGGCTTGCGCGGTCGCCTGCTGTCGGACCCCTTCGAGAGAGGGACAGGACTGTTGCTCTTGCTGGAACTGCTCTCGGGTGGGGCCCCCTTCATGTTGCCATTGCGTTAGTTCTGGTAGGGCGCTCGGAGAAGCCATCTCTTCGGGGGAGGATTCGCTGGGCCCGGGGTCGGTGTCCGCCTCCTCCTCGCTGCTGGCGGGAGGGGGTGTGAGCCCCTCGGGTCGGGCAGTCCCGGAGGTCGAGGAGGAGCGGGGGGCCTGGGCGGTCATGGACCGGGTGATGGCGCAGGCCCAATCAGCCAGTCCCAACATTCGGAGGTGCTCTCGTCGTTCTACTTGAGCCCAGGGGGAACTCTCCAAGTCGTTACCCAGGAGGCAGTCGACCGGGGCGTCGTCGCGCACCGTCACCTTCAGCAGGCCCGTCACCCCTCCCCACTCGAAGGGGACCAGGGCCATCTGGCATAGGCTTTCACTGTTGTCGGCCGTCCGCACAGGGCACAGCACATTCGGTAGAATCTGTTCAGGGGTCACCAGGTGGCAGCGGACAGCGGTGATACTGGCGCCGGTGTCGCGAAGGGCTTCGGCCCGTTGTCCGTTGACCGTGACCTGCTGCCGGTACTTCTGGGTGTTGGTTGGGATGGGGGTGCAGGGTACCATCTCTCGGCTACCCAGGCAGACCAGGGACATGGCTGCCAGCTCCCACTCAGTGTTTTCTCGGTCGAGGGCCTCTTCTTCCTCCTCTCCCCCCAAGGCGGCGGCTGTCAGCTGCCGGGGCGGGGGCCCGCCGGCCCCGTTTCTTCGGTTCAGGGGGCAGGCCGGGTCGCTGGCAAAGTGTCCGGTTTGTTGGCAGCCATAGCAGGTCACTGGTGGCCGTGGTCTGGGTCGGGCCGGGCCCACCCTTCGCGCTAGGCTCGGGGAGAGATGTGGCTGCGGTGGCCCTCGAGGGGGGCTCCTGGGGGCCCCAGCGGGAGGGTCTCGGTTCCTGTTCGGCCCTCCCCCCCCACCGCGCTGGCGTGGGGGTCCGTTGGGGTTCCTCTGGTACTCCCCCATTGAGCTCCGGGGGACCCGGGAGTTGACCCATCGATCGGCCTCGACGGCAAGTTTTCGCGGGTCGGTCATTTTGCTGTCGAGGAGGTGCTGTCTCAGTTCCACGAAGCAATTGTTGGAAAGATGTTCCCAGACGATGAGGTCGACCAGTTGTCCGTAGGTGGTTACTTTGCTGCCTTTGATCCACCCTTCTAGGGCCCGACTGAAAAAGTCCACATATTCCACCCATGTGGTACCCGGGATTTTCTTGCAGTCTCGGAACCGCTGGCGGTACATCTCCGCTGTTAGCCCGTAGCGGGTGAGCAGGGCCTCCTTCATGTGATCGTAGGAGGTCATCACCTCCTCCGGTAGCTGGAGCAGCGTGTCCCGCCCTTCACTCAGGAATCGCCCCCACAGGCCTGCGCCCCAGTCTTTTCGGGGCACCCGATGGGAGGTCATGGCCACCTCGTAGGCCTTGAACCATTGTTGGATATCGTCATTCTTGTAATACTCCTTGACGACCTCCTTCGGGATATGCACCTTGGCCTCGGGGGGCGGTAGAGTGTCTCTAGTACTGGGGGTGTTGGCCCCTCCGTTCTTGGCCTTGATCTCGAGCTCCTTGAGACTGCGCTCGTGCTCAAGAGTTAGTTTCTTTTCCTCCAACTCCCGGTGTCGTCTCTTCTCTTCTATTTCTTCTTGAAGGCGTAGCTGCTCGAGGGCCAGTTTCTTTTCTGCCAGCTGGAGTTCGCCGTCCAGTCGCAGTCGGGCGAGCTCTAGCTCGTGGCTCCGGACCTTTTCCCGCTCTCGTATTTCTTCCTCGGAGAGGCCGGTTTCTAGGCTCTTTCTTCCTCCGGTTGCCGGGGTCAGTGCGGTTGCTGTGGTCTCCGTCAGGGGCAAGGGCCCTTCTTCCTGGGAGGGGCCTGCCCCAGCCTCCAACCATGCCCTCAGAGCTTTCTGCATCTCTTCCTTGGTACCGAGGCTGGTGGTTGCAATGCCTTTGTCTCTGCAGAACTGTTTTAATTCTTTGTGCGTATATTCTTCCAGCCGTTCGGGCTGGAACTCCATTGTCGCGTTGTTTTCCTGGCTGCTCATGATGCTATTCGTTTGGATGGGTAGCTAGTGGGTACTGGCTGGTACGTACTGCGTTCGGCTCGGATCCCGTCGCTGGCCACCAAATGTTGGAAGGCGGACCCCGAGGAGTCGGTGAGACCACCAAGGGGGGGGGGCCCTCTCACTGCACGAAGTAGCCGAGCGCGGCCGAGAAGTCTCCTGAGAGATCCTTCTCCTATCCCGTACTAGCACAGTAACACCACCACACCGGACTCAAGGAGGTTGTCTCAAGACAAGCAATTCTTTATCATCAATAAAAGGTTACGAGTTCAATATTTACACGAAGGGATCGAGGGATCCACCAAAAGTCTCAATGTCTCTTTGGAAGGGTAGGGGTAGCGGGACAGTCTTTGGCAGGAGTGTGGTACGAGGGTACCTGGGGCCCAGTTCTTATCCTCACGCTGGAGGACCTCCGATCTCGGAGGGGTCGAGCCGAGACGGCGTCAGCAGGGCTCTGGCGTACAGTTCGTGGAGAGCCGCGATTCAATCAGCAGGGCTCTCAAGATGGTTTCTGCTCAGCTCGAGCCGCGACGTCGTCAGCAGGGCTCCGAGGAAGGTTCCAGCGAGGTTGGGCCGCGACAGCGTCTGCAGGGCTCCGATGTTCCAGGTGGTTCAGAAAAGGGTTCACAGGAGGGAGCCGCGACGCAGTCAGCAGGGCTCGTGATGGTTCCGGCAAGAGTTTGTTTCCGTAGGGTCAGCCGCGATTCGATCAGCAGGGCTCTCGACTCCGGGATACAACTGCCGAGCTGTGGTGGGGTCGCCCCAGATATAGGTCTGGAGCCCTTTGATGTCCGGACCTATGCGCCCGAGGGGGCGGAGTGGCCGGGTGGAGGTGGCCAGACGCCCAGCAGGAGAGGCGCCAGGCCCATGGGAGTTTGCAGGGTGATCACACCTCGAGAGGGGAGGACAGTTGGGGGTCCCATCGATACTGTCCTCCGCCAGGGCGATGAATGGTTCCTGTGGCACCCCCTGGCCAGTTCGTGGTGCCTCGATGTCGGGGCTTCGTTGGGGTCGAGGCTGGGTTGAGCGGGGTCGCGCCGGCTGGGGCACGGTGTGACGTGGATGCCAACAAGATGGCGGAGCCACGAGGAGAATGCGACCACGTGTAGCTCCGGGTGAAGGGCCTTGGTGCAGTCCAGACGGGTGGCCCGTGACGGCCGGGGCGGGGAACGGCCACAATCCAGGGGGTTA
Organism: Triturus cristatus; assembly: GCF_964204655.1. Lineage (NCBI taxonomy): Eukaryota > Metazoa > Chordata > Amphibia > Caudata > Salamandridae > Triturus > Triturus cristatus. The sequence continues at coordinate 1,187,999,367 of NC_140579.1, forward strand.
AGGACCACGCCACGAGGCCAGGTCCAACAGTGAGAATCTGAGAGAGAGTGTCTGTGAGTATCTGTAAGAGTGTGAGAGTCTGTGAGAGAGTGTGAGAGTCTATGAGAGAGTGTATGTTATAGTGTTTATGAGAATCTGTTAGAGAGTGTCTGTGAGTGCCTGTAAGAGTGTCTGTGAGAGTCTGTGAGAGAGTGTGAGAGTCTGCGAGAGAGTGCTTGTGAGTGTCTGTGAGAGAGTGTCTGTGAGAGAGTCTGTGAGAGAGTATCTGTGAGAGTGTCTGTGAGAGTCTATGAGAGAGTATCTGTGAGAGAGTGTCTGTGAGAGAGTGTCTGTGAGAGAGTATCTGTGAGAGTGTTTGTGAGACAGTGTCTGTGAAAGAGTGTTTGTGAGAGTCTGTGTGAAAGTGTCTGTGATAGAGTTTCTGTGAGAGAGTGTCCTTGAGAGTCTGTGAGAGAGTGTCTGTGAGAATCTTTGAGAGAGTGCCTGTGAGAAAGTCTGTGAGAGAGTGTATGTGAGCATCTGTGAGAGTGTCTTTGAGAGTTTAAGAGAGTATGAGAGTCTGCGAGAGAGTGCTTGTGAGAGAGTGTCTGTGAGAGACTCTGTGAGAGAGTGTCTGTGAAAGAGTGTCTGTGAGAATCTGTGATAAAATGTCTGTGGGAGTCTGTGAGAGAGTAACTGTGAGAGTCTGTGAGAGAGTCTGTGAGAGTCTGAGAGAGAGTGTCTGCGAGAGAGTGTCTGAGAGTCTGTGAGAGAGTCTGTGAGAGAGTGTCTGTGAAAGCATGTCTGTGAGAGTGTATCTGTGAGAGAGTGTCCATGAGATTCTGTGAGTGAGTGTCTGTGAGAGAGTGCCTGTGAGAGTCTGTGAGAGATTGTGAGACAGTATCTGTGAGAGCATGTCGGTGAGAGTGTATCTGTGAGAGAGTGTCTGTGAGAGTCTGTCTGTGAGAGTCTGTAAGAGAGTGTCTGTGTGAGTCTGTGAGAGTGTCTGTGAGAGTTTGTGAGAGTGTCTGTGAGAGAGTGTGAGAGAGTATCTGTGAGCGAGTGTGAGAGAGTGTCTGTGAGCATCTGTGAGAGAGTGTCTGAGAGTCTGTGAGAGTGTCTGTGAGAGTGTCTGTGATAGAGTGTCTGTGATAATCTGAGAGAGAGTGTCTGTGAGTATCTGTAAGAGTGTGAGAGTCTGTGAGAGAGTGTGAGAGTCTGTGAGAGAGTGTATGTGATAGTGTTTATGAGAATCTGTTAGAGAGTGTCTGTGAGTGCCTGTAAGAGTGTCTGTGAGAGTCTGTGAGAGAGTGTCTGTGAGAGAGTATCTGCGAGTCTGTGAGAGAGTGTTTGTTATTCTGTGAGAGAGTGTCTGTGAGAGTGTCTGTGAGAGTCTGTGAGAGAGTATCTGTGAGAGAGTGTCTGTGAGAGAGTGTCTGTGAGAGAGTCTGTGAGAAAGTGTATGTGAGCATCTGTGAGAGTGTCTGTGAGAGTTTAAGAGAGTATGAGAGTCTGCGAGAGAGTGCTTGTGAGAGAGTGTCTGTGAGAGACTCTGTGAGAGAGTGTCTGTGAAAGAGTGTCTGTGAGAATCTGTGATAAAATGTCTGTGGGAGCCTGTGAGAGAGTAACTGTGAGAGTCTGTGAGAGAGTCTGTGAGAGTCTGAGAGAGAGTGTCTGCGAGAGAGTGTCTGAGAGTCTGTGAGAGAGTCTGTGAGAGAGTGTCTGTGAAAGCATGTCTGTGAGAGTGTATCTGTGAGAGAGTGTCCATGAGAGTCTGTGAGTGAGTGTCTGTGAGAGAGTGCCTGTGAGAGTCTGTGAGAGATTGTGAGAGAGTATCTGTGAGAGCATGTCGGTGAGAGTGTATCTGTGAGAGAGTGTCTGTGAGAGTCTGTCTGTGAGAGTCTGAGAGAGAGTGTCTGCGAGAGAGTGTCTGAGAGTCTGTGAGAGAGTCTGTGAGAGAGTGTCTGTGAAAGCATGTCTGTGAGAGTGTATCTGTGAGAGAGTGTCCATGAGAGTCTGTGAGTGAGTGTCTGTGAGAGAGTGCCTGTGAGAGTCTGTGAGAGATTGTGAGAGAGTATCTGTGAGAGCATGTCGGTGAGAGTGTATCTGTGAGAGAGTGTATGTGAGAGTCTGTCTGTGAGAGTCTGTAAGAGAGTGTCTGTGTGAGTCTGTGAGAGTGTCTGTGAGAGTTTGTGAGAGTGTCTGTGAGAGAATGTGAGAGAGTATCTGTGAGCGAGTGTGAGAGAGTGTCTGTGAGCATCTTTGAGAGAGAGTCTGAGAGTCTGTGAGAGTGTCTGTGAGAGTGTCTGTGATAGAGTGTCTATGAGAATCTGAGAGAGAATGTCTGTGAGTATCTGTAAGAGTGTGAGAGTCTGTGAGAGAGTGTGAGAGTCTGTGAGAGAGTGTATGTGATAGTGTTTATGAGAATCTGTTAGAGAGTGTCTGTGAGTGCCTGTAAGAGTGTCTGTGAGAGTCTGTGAGAGAGTGTCTGTGAGAGAGTATCTGCGAGTCTGTGAGAGAGTGTTTGTTATTCTGTGAGAGAGTGTCTGTGAGAGTGTCTGTGAGAGAGTGTCTGTGAGAGTGTATGTGAGAGTCTATGAACGTGTATGTGAGAGGCTGTGAGAGAGTGTCTGTGAGAGAGTATCTGTGAGAGAGTGTCTGTGAGAGAGTATCTGTGAGAGTGTTTGTGAGACAGTGTCTGTGAAAGAGTGTTTGTGAGAGTCTGTGTGAAAGTGTCTGTGATAGAGTTCCTGTGAGAGAGTGTCCTTGAGAGTCTGTGAGAGAGTGTCTGTGAGAATCTGTGAGAGAGTGCCTGTGAGAAAGTCTGTGAGAGAGTGTATGTGAGCATCTCTGAGAGTGTCTGTGAGAGTTTAAGAGAGTATGAGAGTCTGCGAGAAAGTGCTTGTGAGAGAGTGTCTGTGAGAGACTCTGTGAGAGAGTGTCTGTGACAGAGTGTCTGTGAGAATCTGTGATAAAATGTCTGTGGGAGTCTGTGAGAGAGTAACTGTGAGAGTCTGTGAGAGAGTCTGTGAGAGTCTGAGAGAGAGTGTCTGCGAGAGAGTGTCTGAGAGTCTGTGAGAGAGTCTGTGAGAGAGTGTCTGTGAAAGCATGTCTGTGAGAGTATATCTGTGAGAGAGTGTCCATGAGAGTCTGTGAGTGAGTGTCTGTGAGAGAGTGCCTGTGAGAGTCTGTGAGAGATTGTGAGAGAGTATCTGTGAGAGCATGTCGGTGAGAGTGTATCTGTGAGAGAGTGTCTGTGAGAGTCTGTCTGTGAGAGTCTGTAAGAGAGTGTCTTTGTGAGTCTGTGAGAGTGTCTGTGAGAGTTTGTGAGAGTGTCTGTGAGAGAGTGTGAGAGAGTATCTGTGAGCGAGTGTGAGAGAGTGTCTGTGAGCATCTGTGAGAGAGTGTCTGAGAGTCTGTGAGAGTGTCTGTGAGAGTGTCTGTGATAGAGTGTCTGTGAGAATCTGAGAGAGAGTGTCTGTGAGTATCTGTAAGAGTGTGAGAGTCTGTGAGAGAGTGTGAGAGTCTGTGAGAGAGTGTATGTGATAGTGTTTATGAGAATCTGTTAGAGAGTGTCTGTGAGTGCCTGTAAGAGTGTCTGTGAGAGTCTGTGAGAGAGTGTCTGTGAGAGAGTATCTGCGAGTCTGTGAGAGAGTGTTTGTTATTCTGTGAGAGAGTGTCTGTGAGAGTGTATGTGAGAGTCTATGAAAGTGTATGTGAGAGGCTGTGAGAGAGTGTCTGTGAGAGAGTATCTGTGAGAGAGTGTCTGTGAGAGAGTATCTGTGAGAGTGTTTGTGAGACAGTGTCTGTGAAAGAGTGTTTGTGAGAGTCTGTGTGAAAGTGTCTGTGATAGAGTTTCTGTGAGAGAGTGTCCTTGAGAGTCTGTGAGAGAGTGTCTGTGAGAATCTGTGAGAGAGTGCCTGTGAGAAAGTCTGTGAGCGAGTGTATGTGAGCATCTGTGAGAGTGTCTGTGAGAATTTAGGAGAGTATGAGAGTCTGCGAGAGAGTGCTTGTGAGAGAGTGTCTGTGAGAGTCTGTCTGTGAGAGTCTGTAAGAGAGTGTCTGTGTGAGTCTGTGAGAGTGTCTGTGAGAGTTTGTGAGAGTGTCTGTGAGAGAGTGTGAGAGAGTATCTGTGAGCGAATGTGAGAGAGTGTCTGTGAGCATCTGTGAGAGAGTGTCTGAGAGTCTGTGAGAGTGTCTGTGAGAGTGTCTGTGATAGAGTGTCTGTGAGAATCTGAGAGAGAGTGTCTGTGAGTATCTGTAAGAGTGTGAGAGTCTGTGAGAGAGTGTGAGAGTCTGTGAGAGAGTGTATGTGATAGTGTGTATGAGAATCTGTTAGAGAGTGTCTGTGAGTGCCTGTAAGAGAGTCTGTGAGAGTCTGTGAGAGAGTGTGAGAGTCTGCAAGAGAGTGCTTGTGAGTGTGTGTAAGAGAGTGTCTGTGAGAGTGTCTGTGAGAGAGTATCTGTGAGAGTGTCTGTGAGAGTCTGTGAGAGAGTATCTGTGAGAGAGTGTCTGTGAGAGAGTGTCTGTGAGAGAGTATCTGTGAGAGTGTTTGTGAGACAGTGTCTGTGAAAGAGTGTTTGTGAGAGTCTGTGTGAAAGTGTCTGTGATAGAGTTTCTGTGAGAGAGTGTCCTTGAGAGTCTGTGAGAGAGTGTCTGTGAGAATCTTTGAGAGAGTGCCTGTGAGAAAGTCTGTGAGAGAATGTATGTGAGCATCTGTGAGAGTGTCTGTGAGAGTTTAAGAGAGTATGAGAGTCTGCAAGAGAGTGCTTGTGAGAGAGTGTCTGTGAGAGACTCTGTGAGAGAGTGTCTGTGAAAGAGTGTCTGTGAGAATCTGTGATAAAATGTCTGTGGGAGTCTGTGAGAGAGTAACTGTGAGAGTCTGTGAGAGAGTCTGTGAGAGTCTGAGAGAGAGTGTCTGCGAGAGAGTATCTGAGAGTCTGTGAGAGAGTCTGTGAGAGAGTGTCTGTGAAAGCATGTCTGTGAGAGTGTATCTGTGAGAGAGTGTCCATGAGAGTCTGTGAGTGAGTGTCTGTGAGAGAGTGCCTGTGAGAGTCTGTGAGAGATTGTGAGAGAGTATCTGTGAGAGCATGTCGGTGAGAGTGTATCTGTAAGAGAGTGTCTGTGAGAGTCTGTCTGTGAGAGTGTGTAAGAGAGTGTCTGTGTGAGTCTGTGAGAGTGTCTGTGAGAGTTTGTGAGAGTGTCTGTGAGAGAGTGTGAGAGAGTATTTGTGAGCGAGTGTGAGAGAGTGTCTGTGAGCATCTGTGAGAGAGTGTCTGAGAGTCTGTGAGAGAGTGTCTATGAGGGTCTGTGAGAGTGTCTATGAGAGTTTCTGTGATAGAGTGTCTGTGAGAATCTGAGAGAGAGTGTCTGTGAGTATCTGTAAGAGTGTGAGAGTCTGTGAGAGAGTGTGAGAGTCTATGAGAGAGTGTATGTTATAGTGTTTATGAGAATCTGTTAGAGAGTGTCTGTGAGTGCCTGTAAGAGTGTCTGTGAGAGTCTGTGAGAGAGTGTGAGAGTCTGCGAGAGAGTGCTTGTGAGTGTCTGTGAGAGAGTGTCTGTGAGAGAGTCTGTGAGAGAGTATCTGTGAGAGTGTCTGTGAGAGTCTATGAGAGAGTATCTGTGAGAGAGTGTCTGTGAGAGAGTGTCTGTGAGAGAGTATCTGTGAGAGTGTTTGTGAGACAGTGTCTGTGAAAGAGTGTTTGTGAGAGTCTGTGTGAAAGTGTCTGTGATAGAGTTTCTGTGAGAGAGTGTCCTTGAGAGTCTGTGAGAGAGTGTCTGTGAGAATCTTTGAGAGAGTGCCTGTGAGAAAGTCTGTGAGAGAGTGTATGTGAGCATCTGTGAGAGTGTCTTTGAGAGTTTAAGAGAGTATGAGAGTCTGCGAGAGAGTGCTTGTGAGAGAGTGTCTGTGAGAGACTCTGTGAGAGAGTGTCTGTGAAAGAGTGTCTGTGAGAATCTGTGATAAAATGTCTGTGGGAGTCTGTGAGAGAGTAACTGTGAGAGTCTGTGAGAGAGTCTGTGAGAGTCTGAGAGAGAGTGTCTGCGAGAGAGTGTCTGAGAGTCTGTGAGAGAGTCTGTGAGAGAGTGTCTGTGAAAGCATGTCTGTGAGAGTATATCTGTGAGAGAGTGTCCATGAGAGTCTGTGAGTGAGTGTCTGTGAGAGAGTGTCTGTGAGAGTCTGTGAGAGATTGTGAGAGAGTATCTGTGAGAGCATGTCGGTGAGAGTGTATCTGTGAGAGAGTGTCTGTGAGAGTCTGTCTGTGAGAGTCTGTAAGAGAGTGTCTGTGTGAGTCTGGAGAGTGTCTGTGAGAGTTTGTGAGAGTGTCTGGGAGAGAGTGTGAGAGAGTATCTGTGAGCGAGTGTGAGAGAGTGTCTGTGACCATCTGTGAGAGAGTGTCTGAGAGTCTGTGAGAGTGTCTGTGAGAGTGTCTGTGATAGAGTGTCTGTGAGAATCTGAGAGAGAGTGTCTGTGAGTATCTGTAAGAGTGTGAGAGTCTGTGAGAGAGTGTGAGAGTCTGTGAGAGAGTGTACGTGATAGTGTTTATGAGAATCTGTTAGAGAGTGTCTGTGAGTGCCTGTAAGAGTGTCTGTGAGAGTCTGTGAGAGAGTGTCTGTGAGAGAGTATCTGCGAGTCTGTGAGAGAGTGTTTGTTATTCTGTGAGAGAGTGTCTGTGAGAGTGTCTGTGAGAGAGTGTCTGTGAGAGTGTATGTGAGAGTCTATGAAAGTGTATGTGAGAGGCTGTGAGAGAGTGTCTGTGAGAGAGTATCTGTGAGAGAGTGTCTGTGAGAGAGTATCTGTGAGAGTGTTTGTTTGACAGTGTCTGTGAAAGAGTGTTTGTGAGAGTCTGTGTGAAAGTGTCTGTGATAGAGTTTCTGTGAGAGAGTGTCCTTGAGAGTCTGTGAGAGAATGTCTGTGAGAATCTGTGAGAGAGTGCCTGTGAGAAAGTCTGTGAGAGTGTGTATGTGAGCATCTGTGAGAGTGTCTGTGAGAGTTTAAGAGAGTATGAGAGTCTGCGAGAGAGTGCTTGTGAGAGAGTGTCTGTGAGAGACTCTGTGAGAGAGTGTCTCTGACAGAGTGTCTGTGAGAATCTGTGATAAAATGTCTGTGGGAGTCTGTGAGAGAGTAACTGTGAGAGTCTGTGAGAGAGTCTGTGAGAGTCTGAGAGAGAGTGTCTGCGAGAGAGTGTCTGAGAGTGTGAGAGAGTCTGTGAGAGAGTGTCTGTGAAAGCATGTCTGTGAGAGTGTATCTGTGAGAGAGTGTCCATGAGAGTCTTTCAGTGAGTGTCTGTGAGAGAGTGCCTGTGAGAGTCTGTGAGAGATTGTGAGAGAGTATCTGTGAGAGCATGTCGGTGAGAGTGTATCTGTGAGAGAGTGTCTGTGAGAGTCTGTCTGTGAGAGTCTGTAAGAGAGTGTCTGTGTGAGTCTGTGAGAGTGTCTGTGAGAGTTTGTGAGAGTGTCTGTGAGAGAGTGTGAGAGAGTATCTGTGAGCGAGTGTGAGAGAGTGTCTGTGAGCATCTGTGAGAGAGTGTCTGAGAGTCTGTGAGAGAGTGTCTATGAGAGTCTGTGAGAGTGTCTATGAGAGTGTCTGTGATAGAGTGTCTGTGAGAATCTGAGAGAGAGTGTCTGTGAGTATCTGTAAGAGTGTGAGAGTCTGTGAGAGAGTGTGAGAGTCTGTGAGAGAGTGTATGTGATAGTGTTTATGAGAATCTGTTAGAGAGTGTCTGTGAGTGCCGGTAAGAGTGTCTGTGAGAGTCTGTGAGAGAGTGTGAGAGTCTGCGAGAGAGTGCTTGTGAGTGTCTGTGAGAGAGTGTCTGTGAAAGTGTCTGTGAGAGAGTATCTGTGAGAGTGTCTGTGAGAGTCTGTGAGAGAGTATCTGTGAGAGAGTGTCTGTGAGAGAGTGTCTGTGAGAGAGTATCTGTGAGAGTGTTTGTGAGACAGTGTCTGTGAAAGAGTGTTTGTGAGAGTCTGTGTGAAAGTGTCTGTGATAGAGTTTCTGTGAGAGAGTGTCTGTGAGAGAGTGTCTGTGAAAGTGTATGTGAGAGTCTGTGAAAGTGTAGGTGAGAGGCTGTGAGAGTCAGTGAGAGAGTGTCTGTGAGTCAGAGAGAGTGTCTGTGAATTTCTGTGAGAGAGTGTCTGTGAGAGTGTCTGTGAGAGTCTGTGAGAGAATGTCTGTGAGAGAGTCTGTGAGAGAGTGTCTGTGAGAGAGTGTCTGTGAGAGTCTGTGAGAGTCAGTGAGAGTGTCTGTGAGAGTCTATGAGAGAGTCTGTGAGAGTCTGTAAGAGAGTGTGAGAGTCTGCGAGAGAGTGCTTGTGAGTGTCTGTGAGAGAGTGTATGTGAGAGTGTCTGTGAGAGAGTATCTGTGAGAGTGTCTGTGAGAGTCTGTGAGAGAGTATCTATGAGAGAGTGTCTGTGAGAGAGTGTCTGTGAGAGAGTATCTGTGAGAGTGTTTGTGAGACAGTGTCTGTGAAAGAGTGTTTGTGAGAGTCTGTGTGAAAGTGTCTGTGATAGAGTTTCTGTGAGAGAGTGTCCTTGAGAGTCTGTGAGAGAGTGTCTGTGAGAATCTGTGAGAGAGTGCCTGTGAGAAAGTCTGTGCGAGAGTGTATGTGAGCATCGGTGAGAGTGTCTGTGAGAGTTTAAGAGAGTATGAGAGTCTGCGAGAGAGTGCTTGTGAGAGAGTGTCTGTGAGAGACTCTGTGAGAGAGTGTCTGTGACAGAGTGTCTGTGAGAATCTGTGATAGAGTGTCTGTGGGAGTCTGTGAGAGAGTAACTGTGAGAGTCTATGAGAGAGTCTGTGAGAGTCTGAGAGTGTGTGAGAGAGTATCTGCGAGAGAGTGTCTGAGAGTCTGTGAGAGAGTCTGTGAGAGTGTTTGTGTGACAGTGTCTGTGAAAGAGTGTTTGTGAGAGTCTGTGTGAAAGTGTCTGTGATAGAGTTTCTGTGAGAGAGTGTCCTTGAGAGTCTGTGAGAGAGTGTCTGTGAGAATCTGTGAGAGAGTGCCTGTGAGAAAGTCTGTGAGAGAGTGTATGTGAGCATCTGTGGGAGTGTCTGTGAGAGTTTAAGAGAGTATGAGAGTCTGCGAGAGAGTGCTTGTGAGAGAGTGTCTGTGAGAGACTCTGTGAGAGAGTGTCTGTGACAGAGTGTCTGTGAGAATCTGTGATAAAATGTCTGTGGGAGTCTGTGAGAGAGTAACTGTGAGAGTCTGTGAGAGAGTCTGTGAGAGTCTGAGAGAGAGTGTCTGCTAGAGAGTGTCTGAGAGTCTGTGAGAGAGTGTTTGTTATTCTGTGAGAGAGTGTCTGTGAGAGTGTCTGTGAGAGAGTGTCTGTGAGAGTGTATGTGAGAGTCTATGAAAGTGTATGTGAGAGGCTGTGAGAGAGTGTCTGTGAGAGAGTATCTGTGAGAGAGTGTCTGTGAGAGAGTATCTGTGAGAGTGTTTGTGAGACAGTGTCTGTGAAAGAGTGTTTGTGAGAGTCTGTGTGAAAGTGTCTGTGATAGAGTTTCTGTGAGAGAGTGTCCTTGAGAGTCTGTGAGAGAGTGTCTGTGAGAATCTGTGAGAGAGTGCCTGTGAGAAAGTCTGTGAGAGAGTGTATGTGAGCATCTGTGAGAGTGTCTGTGAGAGTTTAAGAGAGTATGAGAGTCTGCGAGAGAGTGCTTGTGAGAGAGTGTCTGTGAGAGACTCTGTGAGAGAGTGTCTGTGACAGAGTGTCTGTGAGAATCTGTGATAAAATGTCTGTGGGAGTCTGTGAGAGAGTAACTGTGAGAGTCTGTGAGAGAGTCTGTGAGAGTCTGAGAGAGAGTGTCTGTGAGAGAGTGTCTGAGAGTGTGAGAGAGTATGTGAGAGAGTGTCTGTGAAAGCATGTCTGTGAGAGTGTATCTGTGAGAGAGTGTCCATGAGAGTCTGTGAGTGAGTGTCTGTGAGAGAGTGCCTGTGAGAGTCTGTGAGAGATTGTGAGAGAGTATCTGTGAGAGCATGTCGGTGAGAGTGTATCTGTGAGAGAGTGTCTGTGAGAGTCTGTCTGTGAGAGTCTGTAAGAGAGTGTCTGTGTGAGTCTGTGAGAGTGTCTGTGAGAGTTTGTGAGAGTGTCTGTGAGAGAGTGTGAGAGAGTATATGTGAGCGAGTGTGAGAGAGTGTCTGTGAGCATCTGTGAGAGAGTGTCTGAGAGTCTGTGAGAGAGTGTCTATGAGAGTCTGTGAGAGTGTCTATGAGAGTGTTTGTGATAGAGTGTCTGTGAGAATCTGAGAGAGAGTGTCTGTGAGTATCTGTAAGAGTGTGAGAGTCTGTGAGAGAGTGTGAGAGTCTGTGAGAGAGTGTATGTGATAGTGTTTATGAGAATCTGTTAGAGAGTGTCTGTGAGTGCCTGTAAGAGTGTCTGTGAGAGTCTGTGAGAGAGTGTGAGAGTCTGCGAGATAGTGCTTGTGAGTGTCTGTGAGAGAGTGTCTGTGAAAGTGTCTGTGAGAGAGTATCTGTGAGAGTGTCTGTGAGAGTCTGTGAGAGAGTATCTGTGAGAGAGTGTCTGTGAGAGAGTGTCTGTGAGAGAGTATCTGTGAGAGTGTATGTGAGACAGTGTCTGTGAAAGAGTGTTTGTGAGAGTCTGTGTGAAAGTGTCTGTGATAGAGTTTCTGTGAGAGAGTGTCTGTGAGAGAGTGTCTGTGAAAGTGTATGTGAGAGTCTGTGAACGTGTAGGTGAGAGGCTGTGAGAGTCAGTGAGAGAGTGTCTGTGAGTCAGAGAGAGTGTCTGTGAATTTCTGTGAGAGAGTGTCTGTGAGAGTGTCTGTGAGAGTCTGTGAGAGAATGTCTGTGAGAGAGTCTGTGAGAGAGTGTCTGTGAGAGAGTGTCTGTGAGAGTCTGTGAGAGTCTGTGAGAGTGTCTGTGAGAGTCTATGAGAGAGTCTGTGAGAGTCTGTAAGAGAGTGTGAGAGTCTGCGAGAGAGTGCATGTGAGTGTCTGTGAGAGAGTGTATGTGAGAGTGTCTGTGAGAGAGTATCTGTGAGAGTGTCTGTGAGAGTCTGTGAGAGAGTATCTATGAGAGAGTGTCTGTGAGAGAGTGTCTGTGAGAGAGTATCTGTGAGAGTGTTTGTGAGACAGTGTCTGTGAAAGAGTGTTTGTGAGAGTCTGTGTGAAAGTGTCTGTGATAGAGTTTCTGTGAGAGAGTGTCCTTGAGAGTCTGTGAGAGAGTGTCTGTGAGAATCTGTGAGAGAGTGCCTGTGAGAAAGTCTGTGAGAGAGTGTATGTGAGCATCTGTGAGAGTGTCTGTGAGAGTTTAAGAGAGTATGAGAGTCTGCGAGAGAGTGCTTCTGAGAGAGTGTCTGTGAGAGACTCTGTGAGAGAGTGTCTGTGACAGAGTGTCTGGGAGAATCTGTGATAAAATGTCTGTGGGAGTCTGTGAGAGAGTAACTGTGAGAGTCTGTGATAGAGTCTGTGAGAGTCTCAGAGAGAGTGTCTGCGAGAGAGTGTCTGAGAGTGTGAGAGAGTCTGTGAGAGAGTGTCTGTGAAAGCATGTCTGTGAGAGTGTATCTGTGAGAGAGTGTCCATGAGAGTCTGTGAGAGAGTGTCTGTGAGAATCTGTGAGAGAGTGCCTGTGAGAAAGTCTGTGAGAGAGTGTATGTGAGCATCTGTGAGAGTGTCTGTGAGAGTTTAAGAGAGTATGAGAGTCTGCGAGAGAGTGCTTGTGAGAGAGTGTCTGTGAGAGACTCTGTGAGAGAGTGTCTGTGACAAAGTGTCTGTGAGAATCTGTGATAGAGTGTCTGTGGGAGTCTGTGAGAGAGTAACTGTGAGAGTCTGTGAGAGAGTCTGTGAGAGTCTGAGAGAGTGTGAGAGAGTATCTGCGAGAGAGTGTCTGAGAGTCTGTGAGAGAGTCTGTGAGAGTGTTTGTGAGACAGTGTCTGTGAAAGAGTGTTTGTGAGAGTCTGTGTGAAAGTGTCTGTGATAGAGTTCCTGTGAGAGAGTGTCCTTGAGAGTCTGTGAGAGAGTGTCTGTGAGAATCTGTGAGAGAGTGCCTGTGAGAAAGTCTGTGAGAGAGTGTATGTGAGCATCTCTGAGAGTGTCTGTGAGAGTTTAAGAGAGTATGAGAGTCTGCGAGAAAGTGCTTGTGAGAGAGTGTCTGTGAGAGACTCTGTGAGAGAGTGTCTGTGACAGAGTGTCTGTGAGAATCTGTGATAAAATGTCTGTGGGAGTCTGTGAGAGAGTAACTGTGAGAGTCTGTGAGAGAGTCTGTGAGAGTCTGAGAGAGAGTGTCTGCGAGAGAGTGTCTGAGAGTCTGTGAGAGAGTCTGTGAGAGAGTGTCTGTGAAAGCATGTCTGTGAGAGTGTATCTGTGAGAGAGTGTCCATGAGAGTCTGTGAGTGAGTGTCTGTGAGAGAGTGCCTGTGAGAGTCTGTGAGAGATTGTGAGAGAGTATCTGTGAGAGCATGTCGGTGAGAGTGTATCTGTGAGAGAGTGTCTGTGAGAGTCTGTCTGTGAGAGTCTGTAAGAGAGTGTCTTTGTGAGTCTGTGAGAGTGTCTGTGAGAGTTTGTGAGAGTGTCTGTGAGAGAGTGTGAGAGAGTATCTGTGAGCGAGTGTGAGAGAGTGTCTGTGAGCATCTGTGAGAGAGTGTCTGAGAGTCTGTGAGAGTGTCTGTGAGAGTGTCTGTGATAGAGTGTCTGTGAGAATCTGAGAGAGAGTGTCTGTGAGTATCTGTAAGAGTGTGAGAGTCTGTGAGAGAGTGTGAGAGTCTGTGAGAGAGTGTATGTGATAGTGTTTATGAGAATCTGTTAGAGAGTGTCTGTGAGTGCCTGTAAGAGTGTCTGTGAGAGTCTGTGAGAGAGTGTCTGTGAGAGAGTATCTGCGAGTCTGTGAGAGAGTGTTTGTTATTCTGTGAGAGAGTGTCTGTGAGAGTGTCTGTGAGAGAGTGTCTGTGAGAGTGTATGTGAGAGTCTATGAAAGTGTATGTGAGAGGCTGTGAGAGAGTGTCTGTGAGAGAGTATCTGTGAGAGAGTGTCTGTGAGAGAGTATCTGTGAGAGTGTTTGTGAGACAGTGTCTGTGAAAGAGTGTTTGTGAGAGTCTGTGTGAAAGTGTCTGTGATAGAGTTTCTGTGAGAGAGTGTCCTTGAGAGTCTGTGAGAGAGTGTCTGTGAGAATCTGTGAGAGAGTGCCTGTGAGAAAGTCTGTGAGAGAGTGTATGTGAGCATCTGTGAGAGTGTCTGTGAGAATTTAAGAGAGTATGAGAGTCTGCGAGAGAGTGCTTGTGAGAGAGTGTCTGTGAGAGTCTGTCTGTGAGAGTCTGTAAGAGAGTGTCTGTGTGAGTCTGTGAGAGTGTCTGTGAGAGTTTGTGAGAGTGTCTGTGAGAGAGTGTGAGAGAGTATCTGTGAGCGAATGTGAGAGAGTGTCTGTGAGCATCTGTGAGAGAGTGTCTGAGAGTCTGTGAGAGTGTCTGTGAGAGTGTCTGTGATAGAGTGTCTGTGAGAATCTGAGAGAGAGTGTCTGTGAGTATCTGTAAGAGTGTGAGAGTCTGTGAGAGAGTGTGAGAGTCTGTGAGAGAGTGTATGTGATAGTGTGTATGAGAATCTGTTAGAGAGTGTCTGTGAGTGCCTGTAAGAGAGTCTGTGAGAGTCTGTGAGAGAGTGTGAGAGTCTGCAAGAGAGTGCTTGTGAGTGTGTGTAAGAGAGTGTCTGTGAGAGTGTCTGTGAGAGAGTATCTGTGAGAGTGTCTGTGAGAGTCTGTGAGAGAGTATCTGTGAGAGAGTGTCTGTGAGAGAGTGTCTGTGAGAGAGTATCTGTGAGAGTGTTTGTGAGACAGTGTCTGTGAAAGAGTGTTTGTGAGAGTCTGTGTGAAAGTGTCTGTGATAGAGTTTCTGTGAGAGAGTGTCCTTGAGAGTCTGTGAGAGAGTGTCTGTGAGAATCTTTGAGAGAGTGCCTGTGAGAAAGTCTGTGAGAGAGTGTATGTGAGCATCTGTGAGAGTGTCTGTGAGAGTTTAAGAGAGTATGAGAGTCTGCAAGAGAGTGCTTGTGAGAGAGTGTCTGTGAGAGACTCTGTGAGAGAGTGTCTGTGAAAGAGTGTCTGTGAGAATCTGTGATAAAATGTCTGTGGGAGTCTGTGAGAGAGTAACTGTGAGAGTCTGTGAGAGAGTCTGTGAGAGTCTGAGAGAGAGTGTCTGCGAGAGAGTATCTGAGAGTCTGTGAGAGAGTCTGTGAGAGAGTGTCTGTGAAAGCATGTCTGTGAGAGTGTATCTGTGAGAGAGTGTCCATGAGAGTCTGTGAGTGAGTGTCTGTGAGAGAGTGCCTGTGAGAGTCTGTGAGAGATTGTGAGAGAGTATCTGTGAGAGCATGTCGGTGAGAGTGTATCTGTAAGAGAGTGTCTGTGAGAGTCTTTCTGTGAGAGTGTGTAAGAGAGTGTCTGTGTGAGTCTGTGAGAGTGTCTGTGAGAGTTTGTGAGAGTGTCTGTGAGAGAGTGTGAGAGAGTATCTGTGAGCGAGTGTGAGAGAGTGTCTGTGAGCATCTGTGAGAGAGTGTCTGAGAGTCTGTGAGAGAGTGTCTATGAGGGTCTGTGAGAGTGTCTATGAGAGTTTCTGTGATAGAGTGTCTGTGAGAATCTGAGAGAGAGTGTCTGTGAGTATCTGTAAGAGTGTGAGAGTCTGTGAGAGAGTGTGAGAGTCTATGAGAGAGTGTATGTTATAGTGTTTATGAGAATCTGTTAGAGAGTGTCTGTGAGTGCCTGTAAGAGTGTCTGTGAGAGTCTGTGAGAGAGTGTGAGAGTCTGCGAGAGAGTGCTTGTGAGTGTCTGTGAGAGAGTGTCTGTGAGAGAGTCTGTGAGAGAGTATCTGTGAGAGTGTCTGTGAGAGTCTATGAGAGAGTATCTGTGAGAGAGTGTCTGTGAGAGAGTGTCTGTGAGAGAGTATCTGTGAGAGTGTTTGTGAGACAGTGTCTGTGAAAGAGTGTTTGTGAGAGTCTGTGTGAAAGTGTCTGTGATAGAGTTTCTGTGAGAGAGTGTCCTTGAGAGTCTGTGAGAGAGTGTCTGTGAGAATCTTTGAGAGAGTGCCTGTGAGAAAGTCTGTGAGAGAGTGTATGTGAGCATCTGTGAGAGTGTCTTTGAGAGTTTAAGAGAGTATGAGAGTCTGCGAGAGAGTGCTTGTGAGAGAGTGTCTGTGAGAGACTCTGTGAGAGAGTGTCTGTGAAAGAGTGTCTGTGAGAATCTGTGATAAAATGTCTGTGGGAGTCTGTGAGAGAGTAACTGTGAGAGTCTGTGAGAGAGTCTGTGAGAGTCTGAGAGAGAGTGTCTGCGAGAGAGTGTCTGAGAGTCTGTGAGAGAGTCTGTGAGAGAGTGTCTGTGAAAGCATGTCTGTGAGAGTGTATCTGTGAGAGAGTGTCCATGAGAGTCTGTGAGTGAGTGTCTGTGAGAGAGTGTCTGTGAGAGTCTGTGAGAGATTGTGAGAGAGTATCTGTGAGAGCATGTCGGTGAGAGTGTATCTGTGAGAGAGTGTCTGTGAGAGTCTGTCTGTGAGAGTCTGTAAGAGAGTGTCTGTGTGAGTCTGAAGAGTGTCTGTGAGAGTTTGTGAGAGTGTCTGGGAGAGAGTGTGAGAGAGTATCTGTGAGCGAGTGTGAGAGAGTGTCTGTGACCATCTGTGAGAGAGTGTCTGAGAGTCTGTGAGAGTGTCTGTGAGAGTGTCTGTGATAGAGTGTCTGTGAGAATCTGAGAGAGAGTGTCTGTGAGTATCTGTAAGAGTGTGAGAGTCTGTGAGAGAGTGTGAGAGTCTGTGAGAGAGTGTACGTGATAGTGTTTATGAGAATCTGTTAGAGAGTGTCTGTGAGTGCCTGTAAGAGTGTCTGTGAGAGTCTGTGAGAGAGTGTCTGTGAGAGAGTATCTGCGAGTCTGTGAGAGAGTGTTTGTTATTCTGTGAGAGAGTGTCTGTGAGAGTGTCTGTGAGAGAGTGTCTGTGAGAGTGTATGTGAGAGTCTATGAAAGTGTATGTGAGAGGCTGTGAGAGAGTGTCTGTGAGAGAGTATCTGTGAGAGAGTGTCTATGAGAGAGTATCTGTGAGAGTGTTTGTGAGACAGTGTCTGTGAAAGAGTGTTTGTGAGAGTCTGTGTGAAAGTGTCTGTGATAGAGTTTCTGTGAGAGAGTGTCCTTGAGAGTCTGTGAGAGAGTGTCTGTGAGAATCTGTGAGAGAGTGCCTGTGAGAAAGTCTGTGAGAGTGTGTATGTGAGCATCTGTGAGAGTGTCTGTGAGAGTTTAAGAGAGTATGAGAGTCTGCGAGAGAGTGCTTGTGAGAGAGTGTCTGTGAGAGACTCTGTGAGAGAGTGTCTCTGACAGAGTGTCTGTGAGAATCTGTGATAAAATGTCTGTGGGAGTCTGTGAGAGAGTAACTGTGAGAGTCTGTGAGAGAGTCTGTGAGAGTCTGAGAGAGAGTGTCTGCGAGAGAGTGTCTGAGTTTGTGAGAGAGTCTGTGAGAGAGTGTCTGTGAAAGCATGTCTGTGAGAGTGTATCTGTGAGAGAGTGTCCATGAGAGTCTGTGAGTGAGTGTCTGTGAGAGAGTGCCTGTGAGAGTCTGTGAGAGATTGTGAGAGAGTATCTGTGAGAGCATGTCGGTGAGAGTGTATCTGTGAGAGAGTGTCTGTGAGAGTCTGTCTGTGAGAGTCTGTAAGAGAGTGTCTGTGTGAGTCTGTGAGAGTGTCTGTGAGAGTTTGTGAGAGTGTCTGTGAGAGAGTGTGAGAGAGTATCTGTGAGCGAGTGTGAGAGAGTGTCTGTGAGCATCTGTGAGAGAGTGTCTGAGAGTCTGTGAGAGAGTGTCTATGAGAGTCTGTGAGAGTGTCTATGAGAGTGTCTGTGATAGAGTGTCTGTGAGAATCTGAGAGAGAGTGTCTGTGAGTATCTGTAAGAGTGTGAGAGTCTGTGAGAGAGTGTGAGAGTCTGTGAGAGAGTGTATGTGATAGTGTTTATGAGAATCTGTTAGAGAGTGTCTGTGAGTGCCTGTAAGAGTGTCTGTGAGAGTCTGTGAGAGAGTGTGAGAGTCTGCGAGAGAGTGCTTGTGAGTGTCTGTGAGAGAGTGTCTGTGAAAGTGTCTGTGAGAGAGTATCTGTGAGAGTGTCTGTGAGAGTCTGTGAGAGAGTATCTGTGAGAGAGTGTCTGTGAGAGAGTGTCTGTGAGAGAGTATCTGTGAGAGTGTTTGTGAGACAGTGTCTGTGAAAGAGTGTTTGTGAGAGTCTGTGTGAAAGTGTCTGTGATAGAGTTTCTGTGAGAGAGTGTCTGTGAGAGAGTGTCTGTGAAAGTGTATGTGAGAGTCTGTGAAAGTGTAGGTGAGAGGCTGTGAGAGTCAGTGAGAGAGTGTCTGTGAGTCAGAGAGAGTGTCTGTGAATTTCTGTGAGAGAGTGTCTGTGAGAGTGTCTGTGAGAGTCTGTGAGAGAATGTCTGTGAGAGAGTCTGTGAGAGAGTGTCTGTGAGAGAGTGTCTGTGAGAGTCTGTGAGAGTCAGTGAGAGTGTCTGTGAGAGTCTATGAGAGAGTCTGTGAGAGTCTGTAAGAGAGTGTGAGAGTCTGCGAGAGAGTGCTTGTGAGTGTCTGTGAGAGAGTGTATGTGAGAGTGTCTGTGAGAGAGTATCTGTGAGAGTGTCTGTGAGAGTCTGTGAGAGAGTATCTATGAGAGAGTGTCTGTGAGAGAGTGTCTGTGAGAGAGTATCTGTGAGAGTGTTTGTGAGACAGTGTCTGTGAAAGAGTGTTTGTGAGAGTCTGTGTGAAAGTGTCTGTGATAGAGTTTCTGTGAGAGAGTGTCCTTGAGAGTCTGTGAGAGAGTGTCTGTGAGAATCTGTGAGAGAGTGCCTGTGAGAAAGTCTGTGAGAGAGTGTATGTGAGCATCGGTGAGAGTGTCTGTGAGAGTTTAAGAGAGTATGAGAGTCTGCGAGAGAGTGCTTGTGAGAGAGTGTCTGTGAGAGACTCTGTGAGAGAGTGTCTGTGACAGAGTGTCTGTGAGAATCTGTGATAGAGTGTCTGTGGGAGTCTGTGAGAGAGTAACTGTGAGAGTCTATGAGAGAGTCTGTGAGAGTCTGAGAGAGTGTGAGAGAGTATCTGCGAGAGAGTGTCTGAGAGTCTGTGAGAGAGTCTGTGAGAGTGTTTGTGTGACAGTGTCTGTGAAAGAGTGTTTGTGAGAGTCTGTGTGAAAGTGTCTGTGATAGAGTTTCTGTGAGAGAGTGTCCTTGAGAGTCTGTGAGAGAGTGTCTGTGAGAATCTGTGAGAGAGTGCCTGTGAGAAAGTCTGTGAGAGAGTGTATGTGAGCATCTGTGGGAGTGTCTGTGAGAGTTTAAGAGAGTATGAGAGTCTGCGAGAGAGTGCTTGTGAGAGAGTGTCTGTGAGAGACTCTGTGAGAGAGTGTCTGTGACAGAGTGTCTGTGAGAATCTGTGATAAAATGTCTGTGGGAGTCTGTGAGAGAGTAACTGTGAGAGTCTGTGAGAGAGTCTGTGAGAGTCTGAGAGAGAGTGTCTGCTAGAGAGTGTCTGAGAGTCTGTGAGAGAGTGTTTGTTATTCTGTGAGAGAGTGTCTGTGAGAGTGTCTGTGAGAGAGTGTCTGTGAGAGTGTATGTGAGAGTCTATGAAAGTGTATGTGAGAGGCTGTGAGAGAGTGTCTGTGAGAGAGTATCTGTGAGAGAGTGTCTGTGAGAGAGTATCTGTGAGAGTGTTTGTGAGAGAGTGTCTGTGAAAGAGTGTTTGTGAGAGTCTGTGTGAAAGTGTCTGTGATAGAGTTTCTGTGAGAGAGTGTCCTTGAGAGTCTGTGAGAGAGTGTCTGTGAGAATCTGTGAGAGAGTGCCTGTGAGAAAGTCTGTGAGAGAGTGTATGTGAGCATCTGTGAGAGTGTCTGTGAGAGTTTAAGAGAGTATGAGAGTCTGCGAGAGAGTGCTTGTGAGAGAGTGTCTGTGAGAGACTCTGTGAGAGAGTGTCTGTGACAGAGTGTCTGTGAGAATCTGTGATAAAATGTCTGTGGGAGTCTGTGAGAGAGTAACTGTGAGAGTCTGTGAGAGAGTCTGTGAGAGTCTGAGAGAGAGTGTCTGTGAGAGAGTGTCTGAGAGTGTGAGAGAGTCTGTGAGAGAGTGTCTGTGAAAGCATGTCTGTGAGAGTGTATCTGTGAGAGAGTGTCCATGAGAGTCTGTGAGTGAGTGTCTGTGAGAGAGTGCCTGTGAGAGTCTGTGAGAGATTGTGAGAGAGTATCTGTGAGAGCATGTCGGTGAGAGTGTATCTGTGAGAGAGTGTCTGTGAGAGTCTCTCTGTGAGAGTCTGTAAGAGAGTGTCTGTGTGAGTCTGTGAGAGTGTCTGTGAGAGTTTGTGAGAGTGTCTGTGAGAGAGTGTGAGAGAGTATATGTGAGCGAGTGTGAGAGAGTGTCTGTGAGCATCTGTGAGAGAGTGTCTGAGAGTCTGTGAGAGAGTGTCTATGAGAGTCTGTGAGAGTGTCTATGAGAGTGTTTGTGATAGAGTGTCTGTGAGAATCTGAGAGAGAGTGTCTGTGAGTATCTGTAAGAGTGTGAGAGTCTGTGAGAGAGTGTGAGAGTCTGTGAGAGAGTGTATGTGATAGTGTTTATGAGAATCTGTTAGAGAGTGTCTGTGAGTGCCTGTAAGAGTGTCTGTGAGAGTCTGTGAGAGAGTGTGAGAGTCTGCGAGATAGTGCTTGTGAGTGTCTGTGAGAGAGTGTCTGTGAAAGTGTCTGTGAGAGAGTATCTGTGAGAGTGTCTGTGAGAGTCTGTGAGAGAGTATCTGTGAGAGAGTGTCTGTGAGAGAGTGTCTGTGAGAGAGTATCTGTGAGAGTGTATGTGAGACAGTGTCTGTGAAAGAGTGTTTGTGAGAGTCTGTGTGAAAGTGTCTGTGATAGAGTTTCTGTGAGAGAGTGTCTGTGAGAGAGTGTCTGTGAAAGTGTATGTGAGAGTCTGTGAACATGTAGGTGAGAGGCTGTGAGAGTCAGTGAGAGAGTGTCTGTGAGTCAGAGAGAGTGTCTGTGAATTTCTGTGAGAGAGTGCCTGTGAGAGTGTCTGTGAGAGTCTGTGAGAGAATGTCTGTGAGAGAGTCTGTGAGAGAGTGTCTGTGAGAGAGTGTCTGTGAGAGTCTGTGAGAGTCTGTGAGAGTGTCTGTGAGAGTCTATGAGAGAGTCTGTGAGAGTCTGTAAGAGAGTGTGAGAGTCTGCGAGAGAGTGCATGTGAGTGTCTGTGAGAGAGTGTATGTGAGAGTGTCTGTGAGAGAGTATCTGTGAGAGTGTCTGTGAGAGTCTGTGAGAGAGTATCTATGAGAGAGTGTCTGTGAGAGAGTGTCTGTGAGAGAGTATCTGTGAGAGTGTTTGTGAGACAGTGTCTGTGAAAGAGTGTTTGTGAGAGTCTGTGTGAAAGTGTCTGTGATAGAGTTTCTGTGAGAGAGTGTCCTTGAGAGTCTGTGAGAGAGTGTCTGTGAGAATCTGTGAGAGAGTGCCTGTGAGAAAGTCTGTGAGAGAGTGTATGTGAGCATCTGTGAGAGTGTCTGTGAGAGTTTAAGAGAGTATGAGAGTCTGCGAGAGAGTGCTTGTGAGAGAGTGTCTGTGAGAGACTCTGTGAGAGAGTGTCTGTGACAGAGTGTCTGGGAGAATCTGTGATAAAATGTCTGTGGGAGTCTGTGAGAGAGTAACTGTGAGAGTCTGTGATAGAGTCTGTGAGAGTCTCAGAGAGAGTGTCTGTGAGAGAGTGTCTGAGAGTGTGAGAGAGTCTGTGAGAGAGTGTCTGTGAAAGCATGTCTGTGAGAGTGTATCTGTGAGAGAGTGTCCATGAGAGTCTGTGAGAGAGTGTCTGTGAGAATCTGTGAGAGAGTGCCTGTGAGAAAGTCTGTGAGAGAGTGTATGTGAGCATCTGTGAGAGTGTCTGTGAGAGTTTAAGAGAGTATGAGAGTCTGCGAGAGAGTGCTTGTGAGAGAGTGTCTGTGAGAGACTCTGTGAGAGAGTGTCTGTGACAAAGTGTCTGTGAGAATCTGTGATAGAGTGTCTGTGGGAGTCTGTGAGAGAGTAACTGTGAGAGTCTGTGAGAGAGTCTGTGAGAGTCTGAGAGAGTGTGAGAGAGTATCTGCGAGAGAGTGTCTGAGAGTCTGTGAGAGAGTCTGTGAGAGTGTTTGTGTGACAGTGTCTGTGAAAGAGTGTTTGTGAGAGTCTGTGTGAAAGTGTCTGTGATAGACTTTCTGTGAGAGAGTGTCCTTGAGAGTCTGTGAGAGAGTGTCTGTGAGAATCTGTGAGAGAGTGCCTGTGAGAAAGTCTGTGAGAGAGTGTATGTGAGCATCTGTGGGAGTGTCTGTGAGAGTTTAAGAGAGTATGAGAGTCTGCGAGAGAGTGCTTGTGAGAGAGTGTCTGTGAGAGACTCTGTGAGAGAGTGTCTGTGACAGAGTGTCTGTGAGAATCTGTGATAAAATGCCTGTGGGAGTCTGTGAGAGAGTAACTGTGAGAGTCTGTGAGAGAGTCTGTGAGAGTCTGAGAGAGAGTGTCTGCGAGAGAGTGTCTGAGAGTCTGTGAGAGAGTCTGTGAGAGAGTGTCTATGAAAGCATGTCTGTGAGAGTGTATCTGTGAGAGAGTGTCCATGAGAGTCTGTGAGTGAGTGTCTGTGAGAGAGTGCCTGTGAGAGTCTGTGAGAGATTGTGAGAGAGTATCTCTGAGAGAGTTTGTGAGACAGTGTCTGTGAAAGAGTGTTTGTGAGAGTCTGTGTGAAAGTGTCTGTGATAGAGTTTCTGTGAGAGAGTGTCCTTGAGAGTCTGTGAGAGAGTGTCTGTGAGAATCTGTGAGAGAGTGCCTGTGAGAAAGTCTGTGAGAGAGTGTATGTGAGCATCTGTGAGAGTGTCTGTGAGAGTTTAAGAGAGTATGAGAGTCTGCGAGAGAGTGCTTGTGAGAGAGTGTCTGTGAGAGACTCTGTGAGAGAGTGTCTGTGACAGAGTGTCTGTGAGAATCTGTGATAAAATGTCTGTGGGAGTCTGTGAGAGAGTAACTGTGAGAGTCTGGGAGAGAGTCTGTGAGAGTCTGAGAGAGAGTGTCTGCGACAGAGTGTCTGAGAGTGTGAGAGAGTCTGTGAGAGAGTGTCTGTGAAAGCATGTCTGTGAGAGTGTATCTGTGAGAGAGTGTCTGTGAGAGTCTGTAAGAGAGTGTCTGTGTGAGTCTGTGAGAGTGTCTGTGAGAGTTTGTGAGAGTGTCTGTGAGAGAGTGTGAGAGAGTATCTGTGAGCGAGTGTGAGAGAGTGTCTGTGAGCATCTGTGAGAGAGTGTCTGAGAGTCTGTGAGAGAGTGTCTATGAGAGTCTGTGAGAGTGTCTATGAGAGTGTCTGTGATAGAGTGTCTGTGAGAATCTGAGAGACAGTGTCTGTGAGTATCTGTAAGAGTGTGAGAGTCTGTGAGAGAGTGTGAGAGTCTGTGAGAGAGTGTATGTGATACTGTTTATGAGAATCTGTTAGAGTGTCTGTGAGTGCCTGTAAGAGTGTCTGTGAGAGTCTGTGAGAGAGTGTGAGAGTCTGCGAGAGAGTGCTTGTGAGTGTCTGTGAGAGAGTGTCTGTGAAAGTGTCTGTGAGAGAGTATATGTGAGAGTGTC
The DNA here is from genome assembly GCF_964204655.1 of Triturus cristatus. Classification (NCBI taxonomy): domain Eukaryota; kingdom Metazoa; phylum Chordata; class Amphibia; order Caudata; family Salamandridae; genus Triturus; species Triturus cristatus. Next base: position 1,188,021,867 of record NC_140579.1, read on the forward strand.
TGTGAGAGTCCATGAGAGAGTATCTGTAAGAGAGTGTCTGTGAGAGAGTGTCTGTGAGAGAGTATCTGTGAGAGTGTTTGTGAGACAGTGTCTGTGAAAGAGTGTTTGTGAGAGTCTGTGTGAAAGTGTCTGTGATAGAGTTTCTGTGAAAGAGTGTCCTTGAGAGTCTGTGAGAGAGTGTCTGTGAGAATCTGTGAGAGAGTGCCTGTGAGAAAGTCTGTGAGAGAGTGTATGTGAGCATCTGTGAGAGTGTCTGTGAGAGTTTAAGAGAGTATGAGAGTCTGCGAGAGAGTGCTTGTGAGAGAGTGTCTGTGAGAGAGTGTCTGTGACAGAGTGTCTGTGAGAATCTGTGATAAAATGTCTGTGGGAGTCTGTGAGAGAGTAACTGTGAGAGTCTGTGAGAGAGTCTGTGAGAGTCTGAGAGAGAGTGTCTGCGAGAGAGTGTCTGAGAGTCTGTGAAAGAGTCTGTGAGAGAGTGTCTGTGAAAGTATGTCTGTGAGAGTGTATCTGTGAGAGAGTGTCCATGAGAGTCTGTGAGTGAGTGTCTGTGAGAGAGTGCCTGTGAGAGTCTGTGAGAGATTGTGAGAGAGTATCTGTGAGAGAATGTCGGTGAGAGTGTATCTGTGAGAGAGTGTCTGTGAGAGTCTGTCTATGAGAGTCTGTAAGAGAGTGTCTGTGTGAGTCTGAGAGAATGTCTGTGAGAGTTTGTGAGAGTGTCTGTGAGAGAGTGTGAGAGAGTATCTGTGAGCGAGTGTGAGAGAGTGTCTGTGAGCATCTGTGAGAGAGTGTCTGAGAGTCTGTGAGAGTGTCTGTGAGAGTGTCTGTGATAGAGTGTCTGTGAGAATCTGAGAGAGAGTGTCTGTGAGTATCTGTAAGAGTGTGAGAGTCTGTGAGAGAGTGTGAGAGTCTCTGAGAGAGTGCATGTGATAGTGTTTATGAGAATCTGTTAGAGAGTGTCTGTGAGTGCCTGTAAGAGTGTCTGTGAGAGTCTGTGAGAGAGTGTCTGTGAGAGAGTATCTGCGAGTCTGTGAGAGAGTGTTTGTTATTCTGTGAGAGAGTGTCTGTGAGAGTGTCTGTGAGAGAGTGTCTGTGAGAGTGTATGTGATAGTCTATGAAAGTGTATGTGAGAGGCTGTGAGAGAGTGTCTGTGAGAGAGTATCTGTGAGAGAGTGTCTATGAGAGAGTATCTGTGAGAGTGTTTGTGAGACAGTGTCTGTGAAAGAGTGTTTGTGAGAGTCTGTGTGAAAGTATCTGTGATAGAGTTTCTGTGAGAGAGTGTCCTTGAGAGTCTGTGAGAGAGTGTCTATGAGAATCTGTGAGAGAGTGCCTGTGAGAAAGTCTGTGAGAGAGTGTATGTGAGCATCTGTGAGAGTGTCTGTGAGAGTTTAAGAGAGTATGAGAGTCTGCGAGAGAGTGCTTGTGAGAGAGTGTCTGTGAGAGAGTCTGTGAGAGAGTGTCTGTGACAGAGTGTCTGTGAGAATCTGTGATAAAATGTCTGTGGGAGTCTGTGAGAGAGTAACTGTGAGCGTCTGTGAGAGAGTCTGTGAGAGTCTGAGAGAGAGTGTCTGCGAGAGAGTGTCTGAGAGTCTGTGAGAGAGTCTGTGAGAGAGTGTCTGTGAAAGCATGTCTGTGAGAGTGTATCTGTGAGAGTGTCCATGAGAGTCTGTGAGTGAGTGTCTGTGAGAGAGTGCCTGTGAGAGTCTGTGAGAGATTGTGAGAGAGTATCTGTGAGAGCATGTCGGTGAGAGTGTATCTGTGGGAGAGTGTCTGTGAGAGTCTCTCTGTGAGAGTCTGTAAGAGAGTGTCTGTGTGAGTCTGTGAGAGTGTCTGTGAGAGTTTGTGAGAGTGTCTGTGAGAGAGTGTGAGAGAGTATCTGTGAGCGAGTGTGAGAGAGTGTCTGTGAGTATCTGTGAGAGAGTGTCTGAGAGTCTGTGAGAGTGTCTGTGAGAGTGTCTGTGATAGAGTGTCTGTGAGAATCTGAGAGAGAGTGTCTGTGAGTATCTGTAAGAGTGTGAGAGTCTGTGAGAGAGTGTGAGAGTCTGTGAGAGAGTGTATGTGATAGTGTTTATGAGAATCTGTTAGAGAGTGTCTGTGAGTGCCTGTAAGAGTGTCTGTGAGAGTCTGTGAGAGAGTATCTGCGAGTCTGTGAGAGAGTGTTTGTTATTCTGTGAGAGAGTGTCTGTGAGAGTGTCTGTGAGAGAGTGTCTGTGAGAGTGTATGTGAGAGTCTATGAAAGTGTATGTGAGAGGCTGTGAGAGAGTGTCTGTGAGAGAGTATCTGCGAGTCTGTGAGAGAGTGTCTGTTATTCTGTGAAAGAGTGCCTGTGAGAGTGTCTGTGAGAGAGTGTCTGTGAGAGTGTATGTGAGAGTCTGTGAAAGTGTAGGTGAGAGGCTGTGAGAGTCAGTGAGAAAGTGTCTGTGAGTCAGAGAGAGTGTCTGTGAGTTTCTGTGAGAGAGTGTCTGTGAGAGTCTATGAGAGAGTCTGTGAGAGTCTGTAAGAGAGTGTGAGAGTCTGCTAGAGAGTGCTTGTGAGTGTCTGTGAGTGTCTGTGAGAGATTGTCTGTGAGAGTGTCTGTGAGAGAGTATCTGTGAGACTATCTGTGAGAGAGTGTCTGTGAGAGAGTGTCTGTGAGAGAGTATCTGTGAGAGTGTTTGTGAGAGAGTTTCTGTGAGAGTGTCTGTGAGAGTCTGTAAGAGAGTGTCTCTGAGAGAGAGCCTGTGAGAGAGTGAGAGTCTAAGATAGAGTGTCTGTGAGAGTCTGAGAGAGTATGTGAGAGAGTGTCTGCAAGAGTCTGTGAGAGAGTGTGAGAGTCTGTGAGAGAGTGTATAAGATTGTGTTTGTGAGAATCTGTTAGAGAGTGTCTGTGAGTTCCTGTAAAAGTGTCTGTGAGAGTCTGTGAGAGAGTGTCTGTGAGAGAGTATCTGCAAGTCTGTGAGAGAGTGTCTGTTATTCTGTAAAGAGTGTCTGTGAGAGTGTCTGTGAGAGAGTGTCTGTGAGAGAGTGTCTGTGAAAGTGTATGTGAGAGTCTGTGAAAGTGTAGGTGAGAGGCTGTGAGAGTCATTGAGATAGTGTCTGTGAGTCAGAGAGAGTGTCTGTGAATTTCTGTGAGAGAGTGTCTGTGAGAGTGTCTGTGAGAGTCTGTGAGAGAATGTCTGTGAGAGAGTCTGTGAGAGAGTGTCTGTGAGAGAGTGTCTGTGAGAGTCTGTGAGAGTCTGTGAGAGTGTCTGTGAGAGTCTGAGAGAGTCTGTGAGAGTCTGTAAGAGAGTGTGAGAGTCTGCGAGAGAGTGCTTGTGAGTGTCTGTGAGAGAGTGCATGTGAGAGTGTCTGTGAGAGAGTATCTGTGAGAGTGTCTGTGAGAGTCTGTGAGAGAGTATCTATGAGAGAGTGTCTGTGAGAGAGTGTCTGTGAGAGAGTATCTGTGAGAGTGTTTGTGAGACAGTGTCTGTGAAAGAGTGTTTGTGAGAGTCTGTGTGAAAGTGTCTGTGATAGAGTTTCTGTGAGAGAGTGTCCTTGAGAGTCTGTGAGAGAGTGTCTGTGAGAATCTGTGAGAGAGTGCCTGTGAGAAAGTCTGTGAGAGAGTGTATGTGAGCATCTGTGAGAGTGTCTGTGAGAGTTTAAGAGAGTATGAGAGTCTGCGAGAGAGTGCTTGTGAGAGAGTGTCTGTGAGAGACTCTGTGAGAGAGTGTCTGTGACAGAGTGTCTGTGAGAATCTGTGATAGAGTGTCTGTGGGAGTCTGTGAGAGAGTAACTGTGAGAGTCTGTGAGAGAGTCTGTGAGAGTCTGAGAGAGTGTGAGAGAGTATCTGCGAGAGAGTGTCTGAGAGTCTGTGAGAGAGTCCGTGAGAGTGTTTGTGAGACAGTGTCTGTGAAAGAGTGTTTGTGAGAGTCTGTGTGAAAATGTCTGTGATAGAGTTTCTGTGAGAGAGTGTCCTTGAGAGTCTGTGAGAGAGTGTCTGTGAGAATCTGTGAGAGAGTGCCTGTGAGAAAGTCTGTGAGGGAGTGTATGTGAGCATCTGTGAGAGTGTCTGTGAGAGTTTAAGAGAGTATGAGAGTCTGCGAGAGAGTGCTTGTGAGAGAGAGTCTGTGAGAGACTCTGTGAGAGAGTGTCTGTGACAGAGTGTCTGTGAGAATCTGTGATAAAATGTCTGTGGGAGTCTGTGAGAGAGTAACTGTGAGAGTCTGTGAGAGAGTCTGTGAGAGTCTGAGAGAGAGTGTCTGCGAGAGAGTGTCTGAGAGTCTGTGAGAGAGTCTGTGAGAGAGTGTCTGTGAAATCATGTCTGTGAGAGTGTATCTGTGAGAGAGTGTCCATGAGAGTCTGTGAGTGAGTGTCTGTGACAGAGTGCCTGTGAGAGTCTGTGAGAGATTGTGAGAGAGTATCTGTGAGAGCATGTCGGTGAGAGTGTATCTGTGAGAGAGTGTCTGTGAGAGTCTGTCTGTGAGAGTCTGTAAGAGAGTGTCTGTGTGAGTCTGTGAGAGTGTCTGTGAGAGTTTGTGAGAGTGTCTGTGAGAGAGTGTGAGAGAGTATCTGTGAGCGAGTGTGAGAGAGTGTCTGTGAGCATCTGTGAGAGAGTGTCTGAGAGTCTGTGAGAGTGTCTGTGAGAATGTCTGTGATAGAGTGTCTGTGAGAATCTGAGAGAGAGTGTCTGTGAGTATCTGTAAGAGTGTGAGAGTCTGTGAGAGAGTGTGAGAGTCTGTGAGAGAGTATATGTGATAGTGTTTATGAGAATCTGTTAGAGAGTGTCTGTGAGTGCCTGTAAGAGTGTCTGTGAGAGTCTGTGAGAGAGTATCTGCGAGTCTGTGAGAGAGTGTTTGTTATTCTGTGAGAGAGTGTCTCTGAGAGTGTCTGTGAGAGAGTGTCTGTGAGAGTGTATGTGAGAGTCTATGAAAGTGTAGGTGAGAGGCTGTGAGAGTCAGTGAGAAAGTGTCTGTGAGTCAGAGAGAGTGTCTGTGAGTTTCTGTGAGAGAGTGTCTGTGAGAGTGTCTGTGAGAGTCTGTGAGAGTCTTTGAGAGTGTCTGTGAGAGTCTATGAGAGAGTCTGTGAGAGTCTGTAAGAGAGTGTGAGAGTCTGCTAGAGAGTGCTTGTGAGTGTCTGTGAGTGTCTGTGAGAGATTGTCTGTGAGAGTGTCTGTGAGAGAGTATCTGTGAGAGTATCTGTGAGAGAGTGTCTGTGAGAGAGTGTCTGTGAGAGAGTATCTGTGAGAGTGTTTGTGAGAGAGTTTCTGTGAGAGTGTCTGTGAGAGTCTGTAAGAGAGTGTCTCTGAGAGAGAGCCTATGAGAGAGTGAGAGTCTAAGATAGAGTGTCTGTGAGAGTCTGAGAGAGTATGTGAGAGAGTGTCTGCGAGAGTCTGTGAGAGAGTGTGAGAGTCTGTGAGAGAGTGTATGTGATTGTGTTTGTGAGAATCTGTTAGAGAGTGTCTGTGAGTGCCTGTAAAAGTGTCTGTGAGAGTATGTGAGAGAGTGTCTGTGAGAGAGTATCTGCAAGTCTGTGAGAGAGTGTCTGTTATTCTGTAAAGAGTGTCTGTGAGAGTGTCTGTGAGAGAGTGTCTGTGAGAGAGTGTCTGTGAAAGTGTATGTGAGAGTCTGTGAAAGTGTAGGTGAGAGGCTGTGAGAGTCATTGAGAGAGTGTCTGTGAGTCAGAGAGAGTGTCTGTGAATTTCTGTGAGAGAGTGTCTGTGAGAGTGTCTGTGAGAGTCTGTGAGAGAATGTCTGTGAGAGAGTCTGTGAGAGAGTGTCTGTGAGAGAGTGTCTGTGAGAGTCTGTGAGAGTCTGTGAGTCTCTGTGAGAGTCTATGAGAGAGTCTGTGAGAGTCTGTAAGAGAGTGTGAGAGTCTGCGAGAGAGTGCTTGTGAGTGTCTGTGAGAGAGTGTATGTGAGAGTGTCTGTGAGAGAGTGTCTGTGAGAGAGTGTCTGTGAGAGTCTGTGAGAGTCTGTGAGAGTCTCTGTGAGAGTCTATGAGAGAGTCTGTGAGAGTCTGTAAGAGAGTGTGAGAGTCTGCGAGAGAGTGCTTGTGAGTGTCTGTGAGAGAGTATCTATGAGAGAGTGTCTGTGAGAGAGTGTCTGTGAGAGAGTATCTGTGAGAGTGTTTGTGAGACAGTGTCTGTGAAAGAGTGTTTGTGAGAGTCTGTGTGAAAGTGTCTGTGATAGAGTTTCTGTGAGAGAGTGTCCTTGAGAGTCTGTGAGAGAGTGTCTGTGAGAATCTGTGAGAGAGTGCCTGTGAGAAAGTCTGTGAGAGAGTGTATGTGAGCATCTGTGAGAGTGTCTGTGAGAGTTTAAGAGAGTATGAGAGTCTGCGAGAGAGTGCTTGTGAGAGAGTGTCTGTGAGAGACTCTGTGAGAGAGTGTCTGTGACAGAGTGTCTGTGAGAATCTGTGATAGAGTGTCTGTGGGAGTCTGTGAGAGAGTAACTGTGAGAGTCTGTGAGAGAGTCTGTGAGAGTCTGAGAGAGTGTGAGAGAGTATCTGCAAGAGAGTGTCTGAGAGTCTGTGAGAGAGTCTGTGAGAGTGTTTGTGAGACAGTGTCTGTGAAAGAGTGTTTGTGAGAGTCTGTGTGAAAGTGTCTATGATAGAGTTTCTGTGAGAGAGTGTCCTTGAGAGTCTGTGAGAGAGTGTCTGTGAGAATCTGTGAGAGAGTGCCTGTGAGAAAGTCTGTGAGAGAGTGTATGTGAGCATCTATGAGAGTGTCTGTGAGAGTTTAAGAGAGTATGAGAGTCTGCGAGAGAGTGCTTGTGAGAGAGAGTCTGTGAGAGACTCTGTGAGAGAGTGTCTGTGACAGAGTGTCTGTGAGAATCTGTGATAAAATGTCTGTGGGAGTCTGTGAGAGAGTAACTGTGAGAGTCTGTGAGAGAGTCTGTGAGAGTCTGAGAGAGAGTGTCTGCGAGAGAGTGTCTGAGAGTCTGTGAGAGAGTCTGTGAGAGAGTGTCTGTGAAAGCATGTCTGTGAGAGTGTATCTGTGAGAGAGTGTCCATGAGAGTCTGTGAGTGAGTGTCTGTGAGAGAGTGCCTGTGAGAGTCTGTGAGAGATTGTGAGAGAGTATCTGTGAGAGCATGTCGGTGAGAGTGTATCTGTGAGAGAGTGTCTGTGAGAGTCTGTCTGTGGGAGTCTGTAAGAGAGTGTATGTGTGAGTCTGTGAGAGTGTCTGTGAGAGTTTGTGAGAGTGTCTGTGAGAGAGTGTGAGAGAGTATCTGTGAGCGAGTGTGAGAGAGTGTCTGTGAGCATCTGTGAGAGAGTGTCTGAGAGTCTGTGAGAGTGTCTGTGAGAGTGTCTGTGATAGAGTGTCTGTGAGAATCTGAGAGAGAGTGTCTGTGCGTATCTGTAAGAGTGTGAGAGTCTGTGAGAGAGTGTGAGAGTCTGTGAGAGAGTGTATGTGATAGTGTTTATGAGAATCTGTTAGAGAGTGTCTGTGAGTGCCTGTAAGAGTGTCTGTGAGAGTCTGTGAGAGAGTGTCTGTGAGAGAGTATCTGCGAGTCTGTGAGAGAGTGTTTGTTATTCTGTGAGAGAGTGTCTGTGAGAGTGTCTGTGAGAGAGTGTCTGTGAGAGTGTATGTGAGAGTCTATGAAAGTGTATGTGAGAGGCTGTGAGTGTCTGTGAGAGAGTATCTGTGAGAGAGTGTCTGTGAGAGAGTATCTGTGAGAGTGTTTGTGAGACAGTGTCTGTGAAAGAGTGTTTGTGAGAGTCTGTGTGAAAGTGTCTGTGATAGAGTTTCTGTGAAAGAGTGTCCTTGAGAGTCTGTGAGAGAGTGTCTGTGAGAATCTGTGAGAGAGTGCATGTGAGAAAGTCTGTGAGAGAGTGTATGTGAGCATCTGTGAGAGTGTCTGTGAGAGTTTAAGAGAGTATGAGAGTCTGCGAGAGAGTGCTTGTGAGAGAGTGTCTGTGAGAGACTCTGTGAGAGAGTGTCTGTGACAGAGTGTCTGTGAGAATCTGTGATAAAATGTCTGTGGGAGTCTGTGAGAGAGTAACTGTGAGAGAGTCTGTGAGAGTCTGAGAGAGAGTGTCTGCGAGAGAGTGTCTGAGAGTGTGAGAGAGTCTGTGAGAGAGTGTCTGTGAAAGCATGTCTGTGAGAGTGTATCTGTGAGAGAGTGTCCATGAGAGTCTGTGAGTGAGTGTCTGTGAGAGAGTGCCTGTGAGAGTCTGTGAGAGATTGTGAGAGAGTATCTGTGAGAGCATGTATGTGAGAGTCTGTCTGTGAGAGTCTGTAAGAGAGTGTCTGTGTGAGTCTGTGAGAGTGTCTGTGAGAGTTTGTGAGAGTGTCTGTGAGAGAGTGTGAGAGAGTATCTGTGAGCGAGTGTGAGAGAGTGTCTGTGAGCATCTGTGAGAGAGTGTCTGAGAGACTGTGAGAGAGTGTCTATGAGAGTCTGTGAGAGTGTCTATGAGAGTGTCTGTGATAGAGTGTCTGTGAGAATCTGAGAGAGAGTCTCTGTGAGTATCTGTAAGAGTGTGAGAGTCTGTGAGAGAGTGTGAGAGTCTGTGAGAGAGTGTATGTGATAGTGTTTATGAGAATCTGTTAGAGAGTGTCTGTGAGTGCCTGTAAGAGTGTCTGTGAGAGTCTGTGAGAGAATGTGAGAGCCTGCGAGAGAGTGCTTGTGAGTGTCTGTGAGAGAGTGTCTGTGAAAGTGTCTGTGAGAGAGTATCTGTGAGAGTGTCTGTGAGAGTCTGTAAGAGAGTATCTGTGAGAGAGTGTCTGTGAGAGAATGTCTGTGAGAGAGTATCTGTGAGAGTATTTGTGAGACAGTGTCTATGAAAGAGTGTTTGTGAGAGTCTGTGTGAAAGTGTCTGTGATAGAGTTTCTGTGAGAGAGTGTCTGTGAGAGAGTGTCTGTGAAAGTGTATGTGAGAGTCTGTGAAAGTGTAGGTGAGAGGCTGTGAGAGTCAGTGAGAGAGGGTCTGTGAGTCAGAGAGAGTGTCTGTGAATTTCTGTGAGAGAGTGTCTGTGAGAGTGTCTGTGAGAGTCTGTGAGAGAATGTCTGTGAGAGAGTCTGTGAGAGAGTGTCTGTGAGAGAGTGTCTGTGAGAGTCTGTGAGAGTGTGAGAGTGTCTGTGAGAGTCTATGAGAGAGTCTGTGAGAGTCTGTAAGAGAGTGTGAGAGTCTGCGAGAGAGTGCTTGTGAGTGTCTGTGAGAGAGTGTATGTGAGAGTGTCTGTGAGAGAGTATCTGTGAGAGTGTCTGTGAGAGTATGTCTGTGGGAGTCTGTAAGAGAGTGTATGTGTGAGTCTGTGAGAGTGTCTGTGAGAGTTTGTGAGAGTGTCTGTGAGAGAGTGTGAGAGAGTATCTGTGAGCGAGTGTGAGAGAGTGTCTGTGAGCATCTGTGAGAGAGTGTCTGAGAGTCTGTGAGAGTGTCTGTGAGAGTGTCTGTGATAGAGTGTCTGTGAGAATCTGAGAGAGAGTGTCTGTGCATATCTGTAAGAGTGTGAGAGTCTGTGAGAGAGTGTGAGAGTCTGTGAGAGAGTGTATGTGATAGTGTTTATGAGAATCTGTTAGAGAGTGTCTGTGAGTGCCTGTAAGAGTGTCTGTGAGAGTCTGTGAGAGAGTGTCTGTGAGAGAGTATCTGTGAGTCTGTGAGAGAGTGTTTGTTATTCTGTGAGAGAGTGTCTGTGAGAGTGTCTGTGAGAGAGTGTCTGTGAGAGTGTATGTGAGAGTCTATGAAAGTGTATGTGAGAGGCTGTGAGAGAGTGTCTTTGAGAGAGTATCTGTGAGAGTGTTTGTGAGACAGTGTCTGTGAAAGAGTGTTTGTGAGAGTCTGTGTGAAAGTGTCTGTGATAGAGTTTCTGTGAAAGAGTGTCCTTGAGAGTCTGTGAGAGAGTGTCTGTGAGAATCTGTGAGAGAGTGCCTGTGAGAAAGTCTGTGAGAGAGTGTATGTGAGCATCTGTGAGAGTGTCTGTGAGAGTTTAAGAGAGTATGAGAGTCTGCAAGAGAGTGCTTGTGAGAGAGTGTCTGTGAGAGACTCTGTGAGAGAGTGTCTGTGACAGAGTGTCTGTGAGAATCTGTGATAAAATGTCTGTGGGAGTCTGTGAGAGAGTAACTGTGAGAGAGTCTGTGAGAGTCTGAGAGAGAGTGTCTGCGAGAGATTGTCTGAGAGTGTGAGAGAGTCTGTGAGAGAGTGTCTGTGAAAGCATGTCTGTGAGAGTGTATCTGTGAGAGAGTGTCCATGAGAGTCTGTGAGTGAGTGTCTGTGAGAGAGTGCCTGTGAGAGTCTGTGAGAGATTGTGAGAGAGTATCTGTGAGAGCATGTCAGTGAGAGTGTATCTGTGAGAGAGTGTCTGTGAGAGTCTGTCTGTGAGAGTCTGTAAGAGAGTGTCTGTGTGAGTCTGTGAGAGTGTCTGTGAGAGTTTGTGAGAGTGTCTGTGAGAGAGTGTGAGAGAGTATCTGTGAGCGAGTGTGAGAGAGTGTCTGTGAGCATCTGTGAGAGAGTGTCTGAGAGACTGTGAGAGAGTGTCTATGAGAGTCTGTGAGAGTGTCTATGAGAGTGTCTGTGATAAAGTGTCTGTGAGAATCTGAGAGAGAGTGTCTGTGAGTATCTGTAAGAGTGTGAGAGTCTGTGAGAGAGTGTGAGAGTCTGTGAGAGAGTGTATGTGATAGTGTTTATGAGAATCTGTTAGAGAGTGTCTGTGAGTGCCTGTAAGAGTGTCTGTGAGAGTCTGTGAGAGAATGTGAGAGCCTGCGAGAGAGTGCTTGTGAGTGTCTGTGAGAGAGTGTCTGTGAAAGTGTCTGTGAGAGAGTATCTCTGAGAGTGTCTGTGAGAGTCTGTAAGAGAGTATCTGTGAGAGAGTGTCTGTGAGAGAATGTCTGTGAGAGAGTATCTGTGAGAGTGTTTGTGAGACAGTGTCTGTGAAAGAGTGTTTGTGAGAGTCTGTGTGAAAGTGTCTGTGATAGAGTTTCTGTGAGAGAGTGTCTGTGAGAGAGTGTCTGTGAAAGTGTATGTGAGAGTCTGTGAAAGTGTAGGTGAGAGGCTGTGAGAGTCAGTGAGAGAGGGTCTGTGAGTCAGAGAGAGTGTCTGTGAATTTCTGTGAGAGAGTGTCTGTGAGAGTGTCTGTGAGAGTCTGTGAGAGAATGTCTGTGAGAGAGTCTGTGAGAGAGTGTCTGTGAGAGAGTGTCTGTGAGAGTCTGTGAGAGTGTGAGAGTGTCTGTGAGAGTCTATGAGAGAGTCTGTGAGAGTCTGTAAGAGAGTGTGAGAGTCTGCGAGAGAGTGCTTGTGAGTGTCTGTGAGAGAGTGTATGTGAGAGTGTCTGTGAGAGAGTATCTGTGAGAGTGTCTGTGAGAGTCTGTGAGAGAGTATCTGTGAGAGAGTGTCTGTGAGAGAGTGTCTGTGAAAGAGTATCTGTGAGAGTGTTTGTGAGACAGTGTCTGTGAAAGAGTGTTTGTGAGAGTCTGTGTGAAAGTGTCTGTGATAGAGTTTCTGTGAGAGAGTGTCTGTGAGAGAGTGTCTGTGAGAGAGTATCTGCGAGTCTGTGAGAGAGTGTTTGTTATTCTGTGAGAGAGTGTCCGTGAGAGTGTCTGTGAGAGAGTGTCTGTGAGAGTGTATGTGAGAGTCTATAAAAGTGTATGTGAGAGGCTGTGAGAGAGTGTCTGTGAGAGAGTATCTGTGAGAGAGTGTCTGTGAGAGAGTATCTGTGAGAGTGTTTGTGAGACAGTGTCTGTGAAAGAGTGTTTGTGAGAGTCTGTGTGAAAGTATCTGTGATAGAGTTTCTGTGAGAGAGTGTCCTTGAGAGTCTGTGAGAGAGTGTCTGTGAGAATCTGTGAGAGAGTGCCTGTGAGAAAGTCTGTGAGAGAGTGTATGTGAGCATCTGTGAGAGTGTCTGTGAGAGTTTAAGAGAATGAGAGTCTGCGAGAGAGTGCTTGTGAGAGAGTGTCTGTGAGAGACTCTGTGAGAGAGTGTCTGTGACAGAGTGTCTGTGAGAATCTGTGATAAAATGTCTGTGGGAGTCTGTGAGAGAGTAACTGTGAGAGTCTGTGAGAGAGTCTGTGAGAGTCTGAGAGAGAGTGTCTGCGAGAGAGTGTCTGAGAGTCTGTGAGAGAGTCTGTGAGAGAGTGTCTGTGAAAGCATGTCTGTGAGAGTGTATCTGTGAGAGAGTGTCCATGAGAGTCTGTGAGTGAGTGTCTGTGAGAGAGTGCCTGTGAGAGTCTGTGAGAGATTGTGAGAGAGTATCTGTGAGAGCATGTCGGTGAGAGTGTATCTGTGAGAGAGTGTCTGTGAGAGTTTGTCTGTGAGAGTCTGTAAGAGAGTGTCTGTGTGAGTCTGTGAGAGTGTCTGTGAGAGTTTGTGAGAGTGTCTGTGAGAGAGTGTGAGAGAGTATCTGTGAGCGAGTGTGAGAGAGTGTCTGTGAGCATCTGTGAGAGAGTGTCTGAGAGTCTGTGAGAGTGTCTGTGAGAGTGTCTGTGATAGAGTGTCTGTGAGAATCTGAGAGAGAGTGTCTGTGAGTATCTGTAAGAGTGTGAGAGTCTGTGAGAGAGTGTGAGAGTCTGTGAGAGAGTGTATGTGATAGTGTTTATGAGAATCTGTTAGAGAGTGTCTGTGAGTGCCTGTAAGAGTGTCTGTGAGAGTCTGTGAGAGAGTGTCTGTGAGAGAGTATCTGCGAGTCTGTGAGAGAGTGTTTGTTATTCTGTGAGAGAGTGTCTGTGAGAGTGTCTGTGAGAGAGTGTCTGTGAGAGTGTATGTGAGAGTCTATGAAAGTGTATGTGAGAGGCTGTGAGAGAGTGTCTGTGAGAGAGTATCTGTGAGAGAGTGTCTATGAGAGAGTATCTGTGAGAGTGTTTGTGAGACAGTGTCTGTGAAAGAGTGTTTGTGGGAGTCTGTGTGAAAGTATCTGTGATAGAGTTTCTGTGAGAGAGTGTCCTTGAGAGTCTGTGAGAGAGTGTCTATGAGAATCTGTGAGAGAGTGCCTGTGAGAAAGTCTGTGAGAGAGTGTATGTGAGCATCTGTGAGAGTGTCTGTGAGAGTTTAAGAGAGTATGAGAGTCTGCGAGAGAGTGCTTGTGAGAGAGTGTCTGTGAGAGACTCTGTGAGAGAGTGTCTGTGACAGAGTGTCTGTGAGAATCTGTGATAAAATGTCTGTGGGAGTCTGTGAGAGAGTAACTGTGAGCGTCTGTGAGAGAGTCTGTGAGAGTCTGAGAGAGAGTGTCTCTGAGAGAGAGCCTGTGAGAGAGTGAGAGTCTAAGATAGAGTGTCTGTGAGAGTCTGAGAGAGTATGTGAGAGAGTGTCTGCAAGAGTCTGTGAGAGAGTGTGAGAGTCTGTGAGAGAGTGTATGTGATTGTGTTTGTGAGAATCTGTTAGAGAGTGTCTGTGAGTTCCTGTAAAAGTGTCTGTGAGAGTCTGTGAGAGAGTGTCTGTGAGAGAGTATCTGCAAGTCTGTGAGAGAGTGTCTGTTATTCTGTAAAGAGTGTCTGTGAGAGTGTCTGTGAGAGAGTGTCTGTGAAAGTGTATGTGAGAGTCTGTGAAAGTGTAGGTGAGAGGCTGTGAGAGTCATTGAGATAGTGTCTGTGAGTCAGAGAGAGTGTCTGTGAATTTCTGTGAGAGAGTGTCTGTGAGAGTGTCTGTGAGAGTCTGTGAGAGAATGTCTGTGAGAGAGTCTGTGAGAGAGTGTCTGTGAGAGAGTGTCTGTGAGAGTCTGTGAGAGTCTGTGAGAGTGTCTGTGAGAGTCTGAGAGAGTCTGTGAGAGTCTGTAAGAGAGTGTGAGAGTCTGCGAGAGAGTGCTTGTGAGTGTCTGTGAGAGAGTGTATGTGAGAGTGTCTGTGAGAGAGTATCTGTGAGAGTGTCTGTGAGTGTCTGTGAGAGAGTATCTATGAGAGAGTGTCTGTGAGAGAGTGTCTGTGAGAGAGTATCTGTGAGAGTGTTTGTGAGACAGTGTCTGTGAAAGAGTGTTTGTGAGAGTCTGTGTGAAAGTGTCTGTGATAGAGTTTCTGTGAGAGAGTGTCCTTGAGAGTCTGTGAGAGAGTGTCTGTGAGAATCTGTGAGAGAGTGCCTGTGAGAAAGTCTGTGAGAGAGTGTATGTGAGCATCTGTGAGAGTGTCTGTGAGAGTTTAAGAGAGTATGAGAGTCTGCGAGAGAGTGCTTGTGAGAGAGTGTCTGTGAGAGACTCTGTGAGAGAGTGTCTGTGACAGAGTGTCTGTGAGAATCTGTGATAGAGTGTCTGTGGGAGTCTGTGAGAGAGTAACTGTGAGAGTCTGTGAGAGAGTCTGTGAGAGTCTGAGAGAGTGTGAGAGAATATCTGCGAGAGAGTGTCTGAGAGTCTGTGAGAGAGTCCGTGAGAGTGTTTGTGAGACAGTGTCTGTGAAAGAGTGTTTGTGAGAGTCTGTGTGAAAATGTCTGTGATAGAGTTTCTGTGAGAGAGTGTCCTTGAGAGTCTGTGAGAGAGTGTCTGTGAGAATCTGTGAGAGAGTGCCTGTGAGAAAGTCTGTGAGAGAGTGTATGTGAGCATCTGTGAGAGTGTCTGTGAGAGTTTAAGAGAGTATGAGAGTCTGCGAGAGAGTGCTTGTGAGAGAGAGTCTGTGAGAGACTCTGTGAGAGAGTGTCTGTGACAGAGTGTCTGTGAGAATCTGTGATAAAATGTCTGTGGGAGTCTGTGAGAGAGTAACTGTGAGAGTCTGTGAGAGAGTCTGTGAGAGTCTGAGAGAGAGTGTCTGCGAGAGAGTGTCTGAGAGTCTGTGAGAGAGTCTGTGAGAGAGTGTCTGTGAAATCATGTCTGTGAGAGTGTATCTGTGAGAGAGTGTCCATGAGAGTCTGTGAGTGAGTGTCTGTGACAGAGTGCCTATGAGAGTCTGTGAGAGATTGTGAGAGAGTATCTGTGAGAGCATGTCGGTGAGAGTGTATCTGTGAGAGAGTGTCTGTGAGAGTCTGTCTGTGAGAGTCTGTAAGAGAGTGTCTGTGTGAGTCTGTGAGAGTGTCTGTGAGAGTTTGTGAGAGTGTCTGTGAGAGAGTGTGAGAGAGTATCTGTGAGCGAGTGTGAGAGAGTGTCTGTGAGCATCTGTGAGAGAGTGTCTGAGAGTCTGTGAGAGTGTCTGTGAGAGTGTCTGTGATAGAGTGTCTGTGAGAATCTGAGAGAGAGTGTCTGTGAGTATCTGTAAGAGTGTGAGAGTCTGTGAGAGAGTGTGAGAGTCTGTGAGAGAGTATATGTGATAGTGTTTATGAGAATCTGTTAGAGAGTGTCTGTGAGTGCCTGTAAGAGTGTCTGTGAGAGTCTGTGAGAGAGTATCTGCGAGTCTGTGAGAGAGTGTTTGTTATTCTGTGAGAGAGTGTCTCTGAGAGTGTCTGTGAGAGAGTGTCTGTGAGAGTGTATGTGAGAGTCTATGAAAGTGTAGGTGAGAGGCTGTGAGAGTCAGTGAGAAAGTGTCTGTGAGTCAGAGAGAGTGTCTGTGAGTTTCTGTGAGAGAGTGTCTGTGAGAGTGTCTGTGAGAGTCTGTGAGAGTCTTTGAGAGTGTCTGTGAGAGTCTATGAGAGAGTCTGTGAGAGTCTGTAAGAGAGTGTGAGAGTCTGCTAGAGAGTGCTTGTGAGTGTCTGTGAGTGTCTGTGAGAGATTGTCTGTGAGAGTGTCTGTGAGAGAGTATCTGTGAGAGTATCTGTGAGAGAGTGTCTGTGAGAGAGTGTCTGTGAGAGAGTATCTGTGAGAGTGTTTGTGAGAGAGTTTCTGTGAGAGTGTCTGTGAGAGTCTGTAAGAGAGTGTCTCTGAGAGAGAGCCTGTGAGAGAGTGAGAGTCTAAGATAGAGTGTCTGTGAGAGTCTGAGAGAGTATGTGAGAGAGTGTCTGCGAGAGTCTGTGAGAGAGTGTGAGAGTCTGTGAGAGAGTGTATGTGATTGTGTTTGTGAGAATCTGTTAGAGAGTGTCTGTGAGTGCCTGTAAAAGTGTCTGTGAGAGTCTGTGAGAGAGTGTCTGTGAGAGAGTATCTGCAAGTCTGTGAGAGAGTGTCTGTTATTCTGTAAAGAGTGTCTGTGAGAGTGTCTGTGAGAGAGTGTCTGTGAGAGAGTGTCTGTGAAAGTGTATGTGAGAGTCTGTGAAAGTGTAGGTGAGAGGCTGTGAGAGTCATTGAGAGAGTGTCTGTGAGTCAGAGAGAGTGTCTGTGAATTTCTGTGAGAGAGTGTCTGTGAGAGTGTCTGTGAGAGTCTGTGAGAGAATGTCTGTGAGAGAGTCTGTGAGAGAGTGTCTGTGAGAGAGTGTCTGTGAGAGTCTGTGAGAGTCTCTGTGAGAGTCTATGAGAGAGTCTGTGAGAGTCTGTAAGAGAGTGTGAGAGTCTGCGAGAGAGTGCTTGTGAGTGTCTGTGAGAGAGTGTATGTGAGAGTGTCTGTGAGAGAGTGTCTGTGAGAGAGTGTCTGTGAGAGTCTGTGAGAGTCTGTGAGAGTCTCTGTGAGAGTCTATGAGAGAGTCTGTGAGAGTCTGTAAGAGAGTGTGAGAGTCTGCGAGAGAGTGCTTGTGAGTGTCTGTGAGAGAGTATCTATGAGAGAGTGTCTGTGAGAGAGTGTCTGTGAGAGAGTATCTGTGAGAGTGTTTGTGAGACAGTGTCTGTGAAAGAGTGTTTGTGAGAGTCTGTGTGAAAGTGTCTGTGATAGAGTTTCTGTGAGAGAGTGTCCTTGAGAGTCTGTGAGAGAGTGTCTGTGAGAATCTGTGAGAGAGTGCCTGTGAGAAAGTCTGTGAGAGAGTGTATGTGAGCATCTGTGAGAGTGTCTGTGAGAGTTTAAGAGAGTATGAGAGTCTGCGAGAGAGTGCTTGTGAGAGAGTGTCTGTGAGAGACTCTGTGAGAGAGTGTCTGTGACAGAGTGTCTGTGAGAATCTGTGATAGAGTGTCTGTGGGAGTCTGTGAGAGAGTAACTGTGAGAGTCTGTGAGAGAGTCTGTGAGAGTCTGAGAGAGTGTGAGAGAGTATCTGCAAGAGAGTGTCTGAGAGTCTGTGAGAGAGTCTGTGAGAGTGTTTGTGAGACAGTGTCTGTGAAAGAGTGTTTGTGAGAGTCTGTGTGAAAGTGTCTGTGATAGAGTTTCTGTGAGAGAGTGTCCTTGAGAGTCTGTGAGAGAGTGTCTTTGAGAATCTGTGAGAGAGTGCCTGTGAGAAAGTCTGTGAGAGAGTGTATGTGAGCATCTGTGAGAGTGTCTGTGAGAGTTTAAGAGAGTATGAGAGTCTGCGAGAGAGTGCTTGTGAGAGAGAGTCTGTGAGAGACTCTGTGTGAGAGTGTCTGTGACAGAGTGTCTGTGAGAATCTGTGATAAAATGTCTGTGGGAGTCTGTGAGAGAGTAACTGTGAGAGTCTGTGAGAGAGTCTGTGAGAGTCTGAGAGAGAGTGTCTGCGAGAGAGTGTCTGAGAGTCTGTGAGAGAGTCTGTGAGAGAGTGTCTGTGAAAGCATGTCTGTGAGAGTGTATCTGTGAGAGAGTGTCCATGAGAGTCTGTGAGTGAGTGTCTGTGAGAGAGTGCCTGTGAGAGTCTGTGAGAGATTGTGAGAGAGTATCTGTGAGAGCATGTCGGTGAGAGTGTATCTGTGAGAGAGTGTCTGTGAGAGTCTGTCTGTGGGAGTCTGTAAGAGACTGTATGTGTGAGTCTGTGAGAGTGTCTGTGAGAGTTTGTGACAGTGTCTGTGAGAGAGTGTGAGAGAGTATCTGTGAGCGAGTGTGAGAGAGTGTCTGTGAGCATCTGTGAGAGAGTGTCTGAGAGTCTGTGAGAGTGTCTGTGAGAGTGTCTGTGATAGAGTGTCTGTGAGAATCTGAGAGAGAGTGTCTGTGCATATCTGTAAGAGTGTGAGAGTCTGTGAGAGAGTGTGAGAGTCTGTGATAGAGTGTATGTGATAGTGTTTATGAGAATCTGTTAGAGAGTGTCTGTGAGTGCCTGTAAGAGTGTCTGTGAGAGTCTGTGAGAGAGTGTCTGTGAGAGAGTATCTGCGAGTCTGTGAGAGAGTGTTTGTTATTCTGTGAGAGAGTGTCTGTGAGAGTGTCTGTGAGAGAGTGTCTGTGAGAGTGTATGTGAGAGTCTATGAAAGTGTATGTGAGAGGCTGTGAGAGAGTGTCTGTGAGAGAGTATCTGTGAGAGAGTGTCTGTGAGAGAGTATCTGTGAGAGTGTTTGTGAGACAGTGTCTGTGAAAGAGTGTTTGTGAGAGTCTGTGTGAAAGTGTCTGTGATAGAGTTTCTGTGAAAGAGTGTCCTTGAGAGTCTGTGAGAGAGTGTCTGTGAGAATCTGTGAGAGAGTGCATGTGAGAAAGTCTGTGAGAGAGTGTATGTGAGCATCTGTGAGAGTGTCTGTGAGAGTTTAAGAGAGTATGAGAGTCTGCGAGAGAGTGCTTGTGAGAGAGTGTCTGTGAGAGACTCTGTGAGAGAGTGTCTGTGACAGAGTGTCTGTGAGAATCTGTGATAAAATGTCTGTGGGAGTCTGTGAGAGAGTAACTGTGAGAGAGTCTGTGAGAGTCTGAGAGAGAGTGTCTGCGAGAGAGTGTCTGAGAGTGTGAGAGAGTCTGTGAGAGAGTGTCTGTGAAAGCATGTCTGTGAGAGTGTATCTGTGAGAGAGTGTCCATGAGAGTCTGTGAGTGAGTGTCTGTGAGAGAGTGCCTGTGAGAGTCTGTGAGAGATTGTGAGAGAGTATCTGTGAGAGCATGTCAGTGAGAGTGTATCTGTGAGAGAGTGTCTGTGAGAGTCTGTCTGTGAGAGTCTGTAAGAGAGTGTCTGTGTGAGTCTGTGAGAGTGTCTGTGAGAGTTTGTGAGAGTGTCTGTGAGAGAGTGTGAGAGAGTATCTGTGAGCGAGTGTGAGAGAGTGTCTGTGAGCATCTGTGGGAGAGTGTCTGAGAGACTGTGAGAGAGTGTCTATGAGAGTCTGTGAGAGTGTCTATGAGAGTGTCTGTGATAGAGTGTCTGTGAGAATCTGAGAGAGAGTGTCTGTGAGTATCTGTAAGAGTGTGAGAGTCTGTGAGAGAGTGTGAGAGTCTGTGAGAGAGTGTATGTGATAGTGTTTATGAGAATCTGTTAGAGAGTGTCTGTGAGTGCCTGTAAGAGTGTCTGTGAGAGTCTGTGAGAGAATGTGAGAGCCTGCGAGAGAGTGCTTGTGAGTGTCTGTGAGAGAGTGTCTGTGAAAGTGTCTGTGAGAGAGTATCTGTGAGAGTGTCTGTGAGAGTCTGTAAGAGAGTATCTGTGAGAGAGTGTCTGTGAGAGAATGTCTGTGAGAGAGTATCTGTGAGAGTGTTTGTGAGACAGTGTCTGTGAAAGAGTGTTTGTGAGAGTCTGTGTGAAAGTGTCTGTGATAGAGTTTCTGTGAGAGAGTGTCTGTGAGAGAGTGTCTGTGAAAGTGTATGTGAGAGTCTGTGAAAGTGTAGGTGAGAGGCTGTGAGAGTCAGTGAGAGAGGGTCTGTGAGTCAGAGAGAGTGTCTGTGAATTTCTGTGAGAGAGTGTCTGTGAGAGTGTCTGTGAGAGTCTGTGAGAGAATGTCTGTGAGAGAGTCTGTGAGAGAGTGTCTGTGAGAGAGTGTCTGTGAGAGTCTGTGAGAGTGTGAGAGTGTCTGTGAGAGTCTATGAGAGAGTCTGTGAGAGTCTGTAAGAGAGTGTGAGAGTCTGCGAGAGAGTGCTTGTGAGTGTCTGTGAGAGAGTGTATGTGAGAGTGTCTGTGAGAGAGTATCTGTGAGAGTGTCTGTGAGAGTCTGTCTGTGGGAGTCTGTAAGAGAGTGTATGTGTGAGTCTGTGAGAGTGTCTGTGAGAGTTTGTGAGAGTGTCTGTGAGAGAGTGTGAGAGAGTATCTGTGAGCGAGTGTGAGAGAGTGTCTGTGAGCATCTGTGAGAGAGTGTCTGAGAGTCTGTGAGAGTGTCTGTGAGAGTGTCTGTGATAGAGTGTCTGTGAGAATCTGAGAGAGAGTGTCTGTGCGTATCTGTAAGAGTGTGAGAGTCTGTGAGAGAGTGTGAGAGTCTGTGAGAGAGTGTATATGATAGTGTTTATGAGAATCTGTTAGAGAGTGTCTGTGAGTGCCTGTAAGAGTGTCTGTGAGAGTCTGTGAGAGAGTGTCTGTGAGAGAGTATCTGTGAGTCTGTGAGAGAGTGTTTGTTATTCTGTGAGAGAGTGTCTGTGAGAGTGTCTGTGAGAGAGTGTCTGTGAGAGTGTATGTGAGAGTCTATGAAAGTGTATGTGAGAGGCTGTGAGAGAGTGTCTGTGAGAGAGTATCTGTGAGAGAGTGTCTGTGAGAGAGTATCTGTGAGAGTGTTTGTGAGACAGTGTCTGTGAAAGAGTGTTTGTGAGAGTCTGTGTGAAAGTGTCTGTGATAGAGTTTCTGTGAAAGAGTGTCCTTGAGAGTCTGTGAGAGAGTGTCTGTGAGAATCTGTGAGAGAGTGCCTGTGAGAAAGTCTGTGAGAGAGTGTATGTGAGCATCTGTGAGAGTGTCTGTGAGAGTTTAAGAGAGTATGAGAGTCTGCGAGAGAGTGCTTGTGAGAGAGTGTCTGTGAGAGACTCTGTGAGAGAGTGTCTGTGACAGAGTGTCTGTGAGAATCTGTGATAAAATGTCTGTGGGAGTCTGTGAGAGAGTAACTGTGAGAGAGTCTGTGAGAGTCTGAGAGAGAGTGTCTGCGAGAGAGTGTCTGAGAGTGTGAGAGAGTCTGTGAGAGAGTGTCTGTGAAAGCATGTCTGTGAGAGTGTATCTGTGAGAGAGTGTCCATGAGAGTCTGTGAGTGAGTGTCTGTGAGAGAGTGCCTGTGAGAGTCTGTGAGAGATTGTGAAATAGTATCTGTGAGAGCATGTCGGTGAGAGTGTATCTGTGAGAGAGTGTCTGTGAGAGTCTGTCTGTGAGAGTGTGTAAGAGAGTGTCTTTGTGAGTCTGTGAGAGTGTCTGTGAGAGTTTGTGAGAGTGTCTGTGAGAGAGTGTGAGAGAGTATCTGTGAGCGAGTGTGAGAGAGTGTCTGTGAGCATCTGTGAGAGAGTGTCTGAGAGACTGTGAGAGAGTGTCTATGAGAGTCTGTGAGAGTGTCTATGAGAGTGTCTGTGATAGAGTGTCTGTGAGAATCTGAGAGAGAGTGTCTGTGAGTATCTGTAAGAGTGTGAGAGTCTGTGAGAGAGTGTGAGAGTCTGTGAGAGAGTGTATGTGATAGTGTTTATGAGAATCTGTTAGAGAGTGTCTGTGAGTGCCTGTAAGAGTGTCTGTGAGAGTCTGTGAGAGAATGTGAGAGCCTGCGAGAGAGTGCTTGTGAGTGTCTGTGAGAGAGTGTCTGTGAAAGTGTCTGTGAGAGAGTATCTCTGAGAGTGTCTGTGAGAGTCTGTAAGAGAGTATCTGTGAGAGAGTGTCTGTGAGAGAATGTCTGTGAGAGAGTATCTGTGAGAGTGTTTGTGAGACAGTGTCTGTGAAAGAGTGTTTGTGAGAGTCTGTGTGAAAGTGTCTGTGATAGAGTTTCTGTGAGAGAGTGTCTGTGAGAGAGTGTCTGTGAAAGTGTATGTGAGAGTCTGTGAAAGTGTAGGTGAGAGGCTGTGAGAGTCAGTGAGAGAGGGTCTGTGAGTCAGAGAGAGTGTCTGTGAATTTCTGTGAGAGAGTGTCTGTGAGAGTGTCTGTGAGAGTCTGTGAGAGAATGTCTGTGAGAGAGTCTGTGAGAGAGTGTCTGTGAGAGAGTGTCTGTGAGAGTCTGTGAGAGTGTGAGAGTGTCTGTGAGAGTCTATGAGAGAGTCTGTGAGAGTCTGTAAGAGAGTGTGAGAGTCTGCGAGAGAGTGCTTGTGAGTGTCTGTGAGAGAGTGTATGTGAGAGTGTCTGTGAGAGAGTATCTGTGAGAGTGTCTGTGAGAGTCTGTGAGAGAGTAGCTATGAGAGAGTGTCTGTGAGAGAGTGTCTGTGAGAGAGTATCTGTGAGAGTGTTTGTGAGACAGTGTCTGTGAAAGAGTGTTTGTGAGAGTCTGTGTGAAAGTGTCTGTGATAGAGTTTCTGTGAGAGAGTGTCCTTGAGAGTCTGTGAGAGAGTGTCTGTGAGAATCTGTGAGAGAGTGCCTGTGAGAAAGTCTGTGAGAGAGTGTATGTGAGCATCTGTGAGAGTGTCTGTGAGAGTTTAAGAGAGTATGAGAGTCTGCGAGAGAGTGCTTGTGAGAGAGTGTCTGTGAGAGACTCTGTGAGAGAGTGTCTGTGACAGAGTGTCTGTGAGAATCTGTGATAGAGTGTCTGTGGGAGTCTGTGAGAGAGTAACTGTGAGAGTCTGTGAGAGAGTCTGTGAGAGTCTGAGAGAGTGTGAGAGAGTATCTGCGAGAGAGTATCTGAGAGTCTGTGAGAGAGTCTGTGAGAGTGTTTGTGAGACAGTGTCTGTGAAAGAGTGTTTGTGAGAGTCTGTGTGAAAGTGTCTGTGCTAGAGTTTCTGTGAGAGAGTGTCCTTGAGAGTCTGTGAGAGAGTGTCTGTGAGAATCTGTGAGAGAGGGCCTATGAGAAAGTCTGTGAGAGAGTGTATGTGAGCATCTGTGAGAGTGTCTGTGAGAGTTTAAGAGAGTATGAGAGTCTGTGAGAGAGTGTCTGTGACAGAGTGTCTGTGAGAATCTGTGATAAAATGTCTGTGGGAGTCTGTGAGAGAG
The DNA here is from genome assembly GCF_964204655.1 of Triturus cristatus. NCBI lineage: Eukaryota > Metazoa > Chordata > Amphibia > Caudata > Salamandridae > Triturus > Triturus cristatus. The sequence continues at coordinate 1,188,044,323 of NC_140579.1, forward strand.
TAACTGTGAGAGTCTGTGAGAGTGTCTATGAGAGTGTCTGTGATAGAGTGTCTGTGAGAATCTGAGAGAGAGTGTCTGTGAGTATCTGTAAGAGTATGAGAGTCTGTGAGAGAGTGTGAGAGTCTGTGAGAGAGTGTATGTGATAGTGTTTATGAGAATCTGTTAGAGAGTGTCTGTGAGTGCCTGTAAGAGTGTCTGTGAGAGTCTGAGAGAGAGTGTGAGAGTCTGCGAGAGAGTGCTTGTGAGTGTCTGTGAGAGAGTGTCTGTGAAAGTGTCTGTGAGAGAGTATCTGTGAGAGTGTCTGTGAGAGTCTGTGAGAGAGTATCTGTGAGAGAGTGTCTGTGAGAGAGTGTCTGTGAAAGAGTATCTGTGAGAGTGTTTGTGAGACAGTGTCTGTGAAAGAGTGTTTGTGAGAGTCTGTGTGAAAGTGTCTGTGATAGAGTTTCTGTGAGAGAGTGTCTGTGAGAGAGTGTCTGTGAGAGAGTATCTGCGAGTCTGTGAGAGAGTGTTTGTTATTCTGTGAGAGAGTGTCCGTGAGAGTGTCTGTGAGAGAGTGTCTGTGAGAGTGTATGTGAGAGTCTATAAAAGTGTATGTGAGAGGCTGTGAGAGAGTGTCTGTGAGAGAGTATCTGTGAGAGAGTGTCTGTGAGAGAGTATCTGTGAGAATGTTTGTGAGACAGTGTCTGTGAAAGAGTGTTTGTGAGAATCTGTGTGAAAGTATCTGTGATAGAGTTTCTGTGAGAGAGTGTCCTTGAGAGTCTGTGAGAGAGTGTCTGTGAGAATCTGTGAGAGAGTGCCTGTGAGAAAGTCTGTGAGAGAGTGTATGTGAGCATCTGTGAGAGTGTCTGTGAGAGTTTAAGAGAGTATGAGAGTCTGCGAGAGAGTGCTTGTGAGAGAGTGTCTGTGAGAGACTCTGTGAGAGAGTGTCTGTGACAGAGTGTCTGTGAGAATCTGTGATAAAATGTCTGTGGGAGTCTGTGAGAGAGTAACTGTGAGAGTCTGTGAGAGAGTCTGTGAGAGTCTGAGAGAGAGTGTCTGCGAGAGAGTGTCTGAGAGTCTGTGAGAGAGTCTGTGAGAGAGTGTCTGTGAAAGCATGTCTGTGAGAGTGTATCTGTGAGAGAGTGTCCATGAGAGTCTGTGAGTGAGTGTCTGTGAGAGAGTGCCTGTGAGAGTCTGTGAGAGATTGTGAGAGAGTATCTGTGAGAGCATGTCAGTGAGAGTGTATCTGTGAGAGAGTGTCTGTGAGAGTTTGTCTGTGAGAGTCTGTAAGAGAGTGTCTGTGTGAGTCTGTGAGAGTGTCTGTGAGAGTTTGTGAGAGTGTCTGTGAGAGAGTGTGAGAGAGTATCTGTGAGCGAGTGTGAGAGAGTGTCTGTGAGCATCTGTGAGAGAGTGTCTGAGAGTCTGTGAGAGTGTCTGTGAGAGTGTCTGTGATAGAGTGTCTGTGAGAATCTGAGAGAGAGTGTCTGTGAGTATCTGTAAGAGTGTGAGAGTCTTTGAGAGAATGTGAGAGTCTGTGAGAGAGTGTATGTGATAGTGTTTATGAGAATCTGTTAGAGAGTGTCTGTGAGTGCCTGTAAGAGTGTCTGTGAGAGTATGTGAGAGAGTATCTGCGAGTCTGTGAGAGAGTGTTTGTTATTCTGTGAGAGAGTGTATGTGAGAGTGTCTGTGAGAGAGTGTCTGTGAGAGTGTATGTGAGAGTCTATGAAAGTGTATGTGAGAGGCTGTGAGAGAGTGTCTGTGAGAGAGTATCTCCGAGTCTGTGAGAGAGTGTCTGTTATTCTGTGAAAGAGTGCCTGTGAGAGTGTCTGTGAGAGAGTGTCTGTGAGAGAGTGTCTGTGAGAGTGTATGTGAGAGTCTGTGAAAGTGTAGGTGAGAGGCTGTGAGAGCCAGTGAGAAAGTGTCTGTGAGTCAGAGAGAGTGTCTGTGAGTTTCTGTGAGAGAGTGTCTGTGAGAGTGTCTGTGAGAGTCTGTGAGAGTGTCTGTGAGAGTCTATGAGAGAGTCTGTGAGAGTCTGTAAGAGAGTGTGAGAGTCTGCTAGAGAGTGCTTGTGAGTGTCTGTGAGTGTCTGTGAGAGATTGTCTGTGAGAGTGTCTGTGAGAGAGTATCTGTGAGAGTATCTGTGAGAGAATGTCTGTGAGAGAGTGTCTGTGAGAGAGTATCTGTGAGAGTGTTTGTGAGAGAGTTTCTGTGAGAGTGTCTGTGAGAGTCTGTAAGAGAGTGTCTCTGAGAGAGAGCCTGTGTGAGAGTCTAAGATAGAGTGTCTCTGAGAGTCTGAGAGAGTATGTGAGAGAGTGTCTGCGAGAGTCTGTGAGAGAGTGTGAGAGTCTGTGAGAGAGTGTATGTGATTGTGTTTGTGAGAATCTGTTAGAGAGTGTCTGTGAGTGCCTGTAAGAGTGTCTGTGAGAGTCTGTGAGAGAGTGTCTGTGAGAGAGTATCTGTGAGTCTGTGAGAGAGTGTCTGTTATTCTGTAAAGAGTGTCTGTGAGAGTGTCTGTGAGAGAGTGTCTGTTATTCTGTAAAGAGTGTCTGTGAGAGTGTCTGTGAGAGAGTGTCTGTGAGACAGTGTCTGTGAGAGTCTGTGAAAGTATAGGTGAGAGGCTGTGAGAGTCATTGAGAGAGTGTCTGTGAGTCAGAGAGAGTGTCTGTGAATTTCTGTGAGAGAGTGTCTGTGAGAGTGTCTGTGAGAGTCTGTGAGAGAATGTCTGTGAGAGAGTCTGTGAGAGAGTGTCTGTGAGAGAGTGTCTGTGAGAGTCTGTGAGAGTCTGTGAGAGTGTCTGTGAGAGTCTATGAGAGAGTCTGTGAGAGTCTGTAAGAGAGTGTGAGAGTCTGCGAGAGAGTGCTTGTGAGTGTCTGTGAGAGAGTGTATGTGAGAGTGTCTGTGAGAGAGTATCTGTGAGAGTGTCTGTGAGAGTCTGTGAGAGAGTATCTATGAGAGAGTGTTTGTGAGACAGTGTCTGTGAAAGAGTGTTTGTGAGAGTCTGTGTGAAAGTGTCTGTGATAGAGTTTCTGTGAGAGAGTGTCCTTGAGAGTCTGTGAGAGAGTGTCTGTGAGAATCTGTGAGAGAGTGCCTGTGAGAAAGTCTGTGAGAGAGTGTATGTGAGCATCTGTGAGAGTGTCTGTGAGAGTTTAAGAGAGTATGAGAGTCTGCGAGAGAGTGCTTGTGAGAGAGTGTCTGTGAGAGACTCTGTGAGAGAGTGTCTGTGACAGAGTGTCTGTGAGAATCTGTGATAGAGTGTCTGTGGGAGTCTGTGAGAGAGTAACTGTGAGAGTCTGTGAGAGAGTCTGTGAGAGTCTGAGAGAGTGTGAGAGAGTATCTGCGAGAGGGTGTCTGAGAGTCTGTGAGAGAGTCTGTGAGAGTGTTTGTGAGACAGTGTCTGTGAAAGAGTGTTTGTGAGAGTCTGTGTGAAAGTGTCTGTGCTAGAGTTTCTGTGAGAGAGTGTCCTTGAGAGTCTGTGAGAGAGTGTCTGTGAGAATCTGTGAGAGAGGGCCTATGAGAAAGTCTGTGAGAGAGTGTATGTGAGCATCTGTGAGAGTGTCTGTGAGAGTTTAAGAGAGTATGAGAGTCTGTGAGAGAGTGTCTGTGACAGAGTGTATGTGAGAATCTGTGATAAAATGTCTGTGGGAGTCTGTGAGAGAGTAACTGTGAGAGTCTGTGAGAGAGTCTGTGAGAGTCTGAGAGAGAGTGTCTGAGAGTCTGTGAGAGAGTCTGTGAGAGAGTGTCTGTGAAAGCATGTCTGTGAGAGTGTATCTGTGAGAGAGTGTCCATGAGAGTCTGTGAGTGAGTGTCTGTGAGAGAGTGCCTGTGAGAGTCTGTCTGTGAGAGTCTGTAAGAGAGTGTCTGTGTGAGTCTGTGAGAGTGTCTGTGAGAGTTTGTGAGAGTGTCTGTGAGAGAGTGTGAGAGAGTATCTGTGAGCGAGTGTGAAAGAGTGTCTGTGAGCATCTGTGAGAGAGTGTCTGAGAGTCTGTGAGAGAGTGTCTATGAGAGTCTGTGAGAGTGTCTATGAGAGTGTCTGTGATAGAGTGTCTGTGAGAATCTGAGAGAGTGTCTGTGAGTATCTGTAAGAGTGTGAGAGTCTGTGAGAGAGTGTGAGAGTCTGTGAGAGAGTATCTGTGAGAGCATGTCGGTGAGAGTGTATCTGTGAGAGAGTGTCTGTGAGAGTCTGTCTGTGAGAGTCTGTAAGAGAGTGTCTGTGTGAGTCTGTGAGAGTGTCTGTGAGAGTTTGTGAGAGTGTCTGTGAGAGAGTGTGAGAGAGTATCTGTGAGCGAGTGTGAAAGAGTGTCTGTGAGCATCTGTGAGAGAGTGTCTGAGAGTCTGTGAGAGAGTGTCTATGAGAGTCTGTGAGAGTGTCTATGAGAGTGTCTGTGATAGAGTGTCTGTGAGAATCTGAGAGAGTGTCTGTGAGTATCTGTAAGAGTGTGAGAGTCTGTGAGAGAGTGTGAGAGTCTGTGAGAGAGTGTATGTGATAGTGTTTATGAGAATCTGTTAGAGAGTGTCTGTGAGTGCCTGTAAGAGTGTCTGTGAGAGTCTGTGAGAGAGTGTGAGAGCCTGCGAGAGAGTGCTTGTGAGTGTCTGTGAGAGAGTGTCTGTGAAAGTGTCTGTGAGAGAGTATCTGTGAGAGTGTCTGTGAGAGTCTGTAAGAGAGTATCTGTGAGAGAGTGTCTGTGAGAGAATGTCTGTGAGAGAGTATCTGTGAGAGTGTTTGTGAGACAGTGTCTGTGAAAGAGTGTTTGTGAGAGTCTGTGTGAAAGTGTCTGTGATAGAGTTTCTGTGAGAGAGTGTCTGTGAGAGAGTGTCTGTGAAAGTGTATGTGAGAGTCTGTGAAAGTGTAGGTGAGAGGCTGTGAGAGTCAGTGAGAGAGGGTCTGTGAGTCAGAGAGAGTGTCTGTGAATTTCTGTGAGAGAGTGTCTGTGAGAGTGTCTGTGAGAGTCTGTGAGAGAATGTCTGTGAGAGAGTCTGTGAGAGAGTGTCTGTGAGAGAGTGTCTGTGAGAGTCTGTGAGAGTGTGAGAGTGTCTGTGAGAGTCTATGAGAGAGTCTGTGAGAGTCTGTAAGAGAGTGTGAGAGTCTGCGAGAGAGTGCTTGTGACTGTCTGTGAGAGAGTGTATGTGAGAGTGTCTGTGAGAGAGTATCTGTGAGAGTGTCTGTGAGAGTCTGTGAGAGAGTAGCTATGAGAGAGTGTCTGTGAGAGAGTGTCTGTGAGAGAGTATCTGTGAGAGTGTTTGTGAGACAGTGTCTGTGAAAGAGTGTTTGTGAGAGTCTGTGTGAAAGTGTCTGTGATAGAGTTTCTGTGAGAGAGTGTCCTTGAGAGTCTGTGAGAGAGTGTCTGTGAGAATCTGTGAGAGAGTGCCTGTGAGAAAGTCTGTGAGAGAGTGTATGTGAGCATCTGTGAGAGTGTCTGTGAGAGTTTAAGAGAGTATGAGAGTCTGCGAGAGAGTGCTTGTGAGAGAGTGTCTGTGAGAGACTCTGTGAGAGAGTGTCTGTGACAGAGTGTCTGTGAGAATCTGTGATAGAGTGTCTTTGGGAGTCTGTGAGAGAGTAACTGTGAGAGTCTGTGAGAGAGTCTGTGAGAGTCTGAGAGAGTGTGAGAGAGTATCTGCAAGAGAGTGTCTGAGAGTCTGTGAGAGAGTCTGTGAGAGTGTTTGTGAGACAGTGTCTGTGAAAGAGTGTTTGTGAGAGTCTGTGTGAAAGTGTCTGTGATAGAGTTTCTGTGAGAGAGTGTCCTTGAGAGTCTGTGAGAGAGTGTCTTTGAGAATCTGTGAGAGAGTGCCTGTGAGAAAGTCTGTGAGAGAGTGTATGTGAGCATCTGTGAGAGTGTCTGTGAGAGTTTAAGAGAGTATGAGAGTCTGCGAGAGAGTGCTTGTGAGAGAGAGTCTGTGAGAGACTCTGTGAGAGAGTGTCTGTGACAGAGTGTCTGTGAGAATCTGTGATAAAATGTCTGTGGGAGTCTGTGAGAGAGTAACTGTGAGAGTCTGTGAGAGAGTCTGTGAGAGTCTGAGAGAGAGTGTCTGCGAGAGAGTGTCTGAGAGTCTGTGAGAGAGTCTGTGAGAGAGTGTCTGTGAAAGCATGTCTGTGAGAGTGTATCTGTGAGAGAGTGTCCATGAGAGTCTGTGAGTGAGTGTCTGTGAGAGAGTGCCTGTGAGAGTCTGTGAGAGATTGTGAGAGAGTATCTGTGAGAGCATGTCGGTGAGAGTGTATCTGTGAGAGAGTGTCTGTGAGAGTCTGTCTGTGGGAGTCTGTAAGAGAGTGTATGTGTGAGTCTGTGAGAGTGTCTGTGAGAGTTTGTGAGAGTGTCTGTGAGAGAGTGTGAGAGAGTATCTGTGAGCGAGTGTGAGAGAGTGTCTGTGAGCATCTGTGAGAGAGTGTCTGAGAGTCTGTGAGAGTGTCTGTGAGAGTGTCTGTGATAGAGTGTCTGTGAGAATCTGAGAGAGAGTGTCTGTGCGTATCTGTAAGAGTGTGAGAGTCTGTGAGAGAGTGTGAGAGTCTGTGAGAGAGTGTATGTGATAGTGTTTATGAGAATCTGTTAGAGAGTGTCTGTGAGTGCCTGTAAGAGTGTCTGTGAGAGTCTGTGAGAGAGTGTCTGTGAGAGAGTATCTGCGAGTCTGTGAGAGAGTGTTTGTTATTCTGTGAGAGAGTGTCTGTGAGAGTGTCTGTGAGAGAGTGTCTGTGAGAGTGTATGTGAGAGTCTATGAAAGTGTATGTGAGAGGCTGTGAGAGAGTGTCTGTGAGAGAGTATCTGTGAGAGAGTGTCTGTGAGAGAGTATCTGTGAGAGTGTTTGTGAGACAGTGTCTGTGAAAGAGTGTTTGTGAGAGTCTGTGTGAAAGTGTCTGTGATAGAGTTTCTGTGAAAGAGTGTCCTTGAGAGTCTGTGAGAGAGTGTCTGTGAGAATCTGTGAGAGAGTGCATGTGAGAAAGTCTGTGAGAGAGTGTATGTGAGCATCTGTGAGAGTGTCTGTGAGAGTTTAAGAGAGTATGAGAGTCTGCGAGAGAGTGCTTGTGAGAGAGTGTCTGTGAGAGACTCTGTGAGAGAGTGTCTGTGACAGAGTGTCTGTGAGAATCTGTGATAAAATGTCTGTGGGAGTCTGTGAGAGAGTAACTGTGAGAGAGTCTGTGAGAGTCTGAGAGAGAGTGTCTGCGAGAGAGTGTCTGAGAGTGTGAGAGAGTCTGTGAGAGAGTGTCTGTGAAAGCATGTCTGTGAGAGTGTATCTGTGAGAGAGTGTCCATGAGAGTCTGTGAGTGAGTGTCTGTGAGAGAGTGCCTGTGAGAGTCTGTGAGAGATTGTGAGAGAGTATCTGTGAGAGCATGTCAGTGAGAGTGTATCTGTGAGAGAGTGTCTGTGAGAGTCTGTCTGTGAGAGTCTGTAAGAGAGTGTCTGTGTGAGTCTGTGAGAGTGTCTGTGAGAGTTTGTGAGAGTGTCTGTGAGAGAGTGTGAGAGAGTATCTGTGAGCGAGTGTGAGAGAGTGTCTGTGAGCATCTGTGAGACAGTGTCTGAGAGACTGTGAGAGAGTGTCTATGAGAGTCTGTGAGAGTGTCTATGAGAGTGTCTGTGATAGAGTGTCTGTGAGAATCTGAGAGAGAGTGTCTGTGAGTATCTGTAAGAGTGTGAGAGTCTGTGAGAGAGTGTGAGAGTCTGTGAGAGAGTGTATGTGATAGTGTTCATGAGAATCTGTTAGAGAGTGTCTGTGAGTGCCTGTAAGAGTGTCTGTGAGAGTCTGTGAGAGAATGTGAGAGCCTGCGAGAGAGTGCTTGTGAGTGTCTGTGAGAGAGTGTCTGTGAAAGTGTCTGTGAGAGAGTATCTGTGAGAGTGTCTGTGAGAGTCTGTAAGAGAGTATCTGTGAGAGAGTGTCTGTGAGAGAATGTCTGTGAGAGAGTATCTGTGAGAGTGTTTGTGAGACAGTGTCTATGAAAGAGTGTTTGTGAGAGTCTGTGTGAAAGTGTCTGTGATAGAGTTTCTGTGAGAGAGTGTCTGTGAGAGAGTGTCTGTGAAAGTGTATGTGAGAGTCTGTGAAAGTGTAGGTGAGAGGCTGTGAGAGTCAGTGAGAGAGGGTCTGTGAGTCAGAGAGAGTGTCTGTGAATTTCTGTGAGAGAGTGTCTGTGAGAGTGTCTGTGAGAGTCTGTGAGAGAATGTCTGTGAGAGAGTCTGTGAGAGAGTGTCTGTGAGAGAGTGTCTGTGAGAGTCTGTGAGAGTGTGAGAGTGTCTGTGAGAGTCTATGAGAGAGTCTGTGAGAGTCTGTAAGAGAGTGTGAGAGTCTGCGAGAGAGTGCTTGTGAGTGTCTGTGAGAGAGTGTATGTGAGAGTGTCTGTGAGAGAGTATCTGTGAGAGTGTCTGTGAGAGTCTGTCTGTGGGAGTCTGTAAGAGAGTGTGTGTGTGAGTCTGTGAGAGTCTCTGTGAGAGTTTGTGAGAGTGTCTGTGAGAGAGTGTGAGAGAGTATCTGTGAGCGAGTGTGAGAGAGTGTCTGTGAGCATCTGTGAGAGAGTGTCTGAGAGTCTGTGAGAGTGTCTGTGAGAGTGTCTGTGATAGAGTGTCTGTGAGAATCTGAGAGAGAGTGTCTGTGCGTATCTGTAAGAGTGTGAGAGTCTGTGAGAGAGTGTGAGAGTCTGTGAGAGAGTGTATGTGATAGTGTTTATGAGAATCTGTTAGAGAGTGTCTGTGAGTGCCTGTAAGAGTGTCTGTGAGAGTCTGTGAGAGAGTGTCTGTGAGAGAGTATCTGTGAGTCTGTGAGAGAGTGTTTGTTATTCTGTGAGAGAGTGTCTGTGAGAGTGTCTGTGAGAGAGTGTCTGTGAGAGTGTATGTGAGAGTCTATGAAAGTGTATGTGAGAGGCTGTGAGAGAGTGTCTGTGAGAGAGTATCTGTGAGAGAGTGTCTGTGAGAGAGTATTTGTGAGAGTGTTTGTGAGACAGTGTCTGTGAAAGAGTGTTTGTGAGAGTCTGTGTGAAAGTGTCTGTGATAGAGTTTCTGTGAAAGAGTGTCCTTGAGAGTCTGTGAGAGAGTGTCTGTGAGAATCTGTGAGAGAGTGCCTGTGAGAAAGTCTGTGAGAGAGTGTATGTGAGCATCTGTGAGAGTGTCTGTGAGAGTTTAAGAGAGTATGAGAGTCTGCAAGTGAGTGCTTGTGAGAGAGTGTCTGTGAGAGACTCTGTGAGAGAGTGTCTGTGACAGAGTGTCTGTGAGAATCTGTGATAAAATGTCTGTGGGAGTCTGTGAGAGAGTAACTGTGAGAGAGTCTGTGAGAGTCTGAGAGAGAGTGTCTGCGAGAGAGTGTCTGAGAGTGTGAGAGAGTCTGTGAGAGAGTGTCTGTGAAAGCATGTCCGTGAGAGTGTATCTGTGAGAGAGTGTCCATGAGAGTCTGTGAGTGAGTGTCTGTGAGAGAGTGCCTGTGAGAGTCTGTGAGAGATTGTGAGAGAGTATCTGTGAGAGCATGTCAGTGAGAGTGTATCTGTGAGAGAGTGTCTGTGAGAGTATGTCTGTGAGAGTCTGTAAGAGAGTGTCTGTGTGAGTCTGTGAGAGTGTCTGTGAGAGTTTGTGAGAGTGTCTGTGAGAGAGTGTGAGAGAGTATCTGTGAGCGAGTGTGAGAGAGTGTCTGTGAGCATCTGTGAGAGAGTGTCTGAGAGACTGTGAGAGAGTGTCTATGAGAGTCTGTGAGAGTGTCTATGAGAGTGTCTGTGATAAAGTGTCTGTGAGAATCTGAGAGAGAGTGTCTGTGAGTATCTGTAAGAGTGTGAGAGTCTGTGAGAGAGTGTGAGAGTCTGTGAGAGAGTGTATGTGATAGTGTTTATGAGAATCTGTTAGAGAGTGTCTGTGAGTGCCTGTAAGAGTGTCTGTGAGAGTCTGTGAGAGAATGTGAGAGCCTGCGAGAGAGTGCTTGTGAGTGTCTGTGAGAGAGTGTCTGTGAAAGTGTCTGTGAGAGAGTATCTCTGAGAGTGTCTGTGAGAGTCTGTAAGAGAGTATCTGTGAGAGAGTGTCTGTGAGAGAATGTCTGTGAGAGAGTATCTGTGAGAGTGTTTGTGAGACAGTGTCTGTGAAAGAGTGTTTGTGAGAGTCTGTGTGAAAGTGTCTGTGATAGAGTTTCTGTGAGAGAGTGTCTGTGAGAGAGTGTCTGTGAAAGTGTATGTGAGAGTTTGTGAAAGTGTAGGTGAGAGGCTGTGAGAGTCAGTGAGAGAGGGTCTGTGAGTCAGAGAGAGTGTCTGTGAATTTCTGTGAGAGAGTGTCTGTGAGAGTGTCTGTGAGAGTCTGTGAGAGAATGTCTGTGAGAGAGTCTGTGAGAGAGTGTCTGTGAGAGAGTGTCTGTGAGAGTCTGTGAGAGTGTGAGAGTGTCTGTGAGAGTCTATGAGAGAGTCTGTGAGAGTCTGTAAGAGAGTGTGAGAGTCTGCGAGAGAGTGCTTGTGAGTGTCTGTGAGAGAGTGTATGTGAGAGTGTCTGTGAGAGAGTATCTGTGAGAGTGTCTGTGAGAGTCTGTGAGAGAGTATCTGTGAGAGAGTGTCTGTGAGAGAGTGTCTGTGAAAGAGTATCTGTGAGAGTGTTTGTGAGACAGTGTCTGTGAAAGAGTGTTTGTGAGAGTCTGTGTGAAAGTGTCTGTGATAGAGTTTCTGTGAGAGAGTGTCTGTGAGAGAGTGTCTGTGAGAGAGTATCTGCGAGTCTGTGAGAGAGTGTTTGTTATTCTGTGAGAGAGTGTCCGTGAGAGTGTTTGTGAGAGAGTGTCTGTGAGAGTGTATGTGAGAGTCTATAAAAGTGTATGTGAGAGGCTGTGAGAGAGTGTCTGTGAGAGAGTATCTGTGAGAGAGTGTCTGTGAGAGAGTATCTGTGAGAGTGTTTGTGAGACAGTGTCTGTGAAAGAGTGTTTGTGAGAGTCTGTGTGAAAGTATCTGTGATAGAGTTTCTGTGAGAGAGTGTCCTTGAGAGTCTGTGAGAGAGTGTCTGTGAGAATCTGTGAGAGAGTGCCTGTGAGAAAGTCTGTGAGAGAGTGTATGTGAGCATCTGTGAGAGTGTCTGTGAGAGTTTAAGAGAATGAGAGTCTGCGAGAGAGTGCTTGTGAGAGAGTGTCTGTGAGAGACTCTGTGAGAGAGTGTCTGTGACAGAGTGTCTGTGAGAATCTGTGATAAAATGTCTGTGGGAGTCTGTGAGAGAGTAACTGTGAGAGTCTGTGAGAGAGTCTGTGAGAGTCTGAGAGAGAGTGTCTGCGAGAGAGTGTCTGAGAGTCTGTGAGAGAGTCTGTGAGAGAGTGTCTGTGAAAGCATGTCTGTGAGAGTGTATCTGTGAGAGAGTGTCCATGAGAGTCTGTGAGTGAGTGTCTGTGAGAGAGTGCCTGTGAGAGTCTGTGAGAGATTGTGAGAGAGTATCTGTGAGAGCATGTCGGTGAGAGTGTATCTGTGAGAGAGTGTCTGTGAGAGTTTGTCTGTGAGAGTCTGTAAGAGAGTGTCTGTGTGAGTCTGTGAGAGTGTCTGTGAGAGTTTGTGAGAGTGTCTGTGAGAGAGTGTGAGAGAGTATCTGTGAGCGAGTGTGAGAGAGTGTCTGTGAGCATCTGTGAGAGAGTGTCTGAGAGTCTGTGAGAGTGTCTGTGAGAGTGTCTGTGATAGAGTGTCTGTGAGAATCTGAGAGAGAGTGTCTGTGAGTATCTGTAAGAGTGTGAGAGTCTGTGAGAGAGTGTGAGAGTCTGTGAGAGAGTGTATGTGATAGTGTTTATGAGAATCTGTTAGAGAGTGTCTGTGAGTGCCTGTAAGAGTGTCTGTGAGAGTCTGTGAGAGAGTGTCTGTGAGAGAGTATCTGCGAGTCTGTGAGAGAGTGTTTGTTATTCTGTGAGAGAGTGTCTGTGAGAGTGTCTGTGAGAGAGTGTCTGTGAGAGTGTATGTGAGAGTCTATGAAAGTGTATGTGAGAGGCTGTGAGAGAGTGTCTGTGAGAGAGTATCTGTGAGAGAGTGTCTATGAGAGAGTATCTGTGAGAGTGTTTGTGAGACAGTGTCTGTGAAAGAGTGTTTGTGAGAGTCTGTGTGAAAGTATCTGTGATAGAGTTTCTGTGAGAGAGTGTCCTTGAGAGTCTGTGAGAGAGTGTCTATGAGAATCTGTGAGAGAGTGCCTGTGAGAAAGTCTGTGAGAGAGTGTATGTGAGCATCTGTGAGAGTGTCTGTGAGAGTTTAAGAGAGTATGAGAGTCTGCGAGAGAGTGCTTGTGAGAGAGTGTCTGTGAGAGACTCTGTGAGAGAGTGTCTGTGACAGAGTGTCTGTGAGAATCTGTGATAAAATGTCTGTGGGAGTCTGTGAGAGAGTAACTGTGAGCGTCTGTGAGAGAGTCTGTGAGAGTCTGAGAGAGAGTGTCTGCGAGAGAGTGTCTGAGAGTCTGTGAGAGAGTCTGTGAGAGAGTGTCTGTGAAAGCATGTCTGTGAGAGTGTTTCTGTGAGAGAGTGTCCATGAGAGTCTGTGAGTGAGTGTCTGTGAGAGAGTGCCTGTGAGAGTCTGTGAGAGATTGTGAGAGAGTATCTGTGAGAGCATGTCGGTGAGAGTGTATCTGTGGGAGAGTGTCTGTGAGAGTCTGTCTGTGAGAGTCTGTAAGAGAGTGTCTGTGTGAGTCTGTGAGAGTGTCTGTGAGAGTTTGTGAGAGTGTCTGTGAGAGAGTGTGAGAGAGTATCTGTGAGCGAGTGTGAGAGAGTGTCTGTGAGTATCTGTGAGAGAGTGTCTGAGAGTCTGTGAGAGTGTCTGTGAGAGTGTCTGTGATAGAGTGTCTGTGAGAATCTGAGAGAGAGTGTCTGTGAGTATCTGTAAGAGTGTGAGAGTCTGTGAGAGAGTGTGAGAGTCTGTGAGAGAGTGTATGTGATAGTGTTTATGAGAATCTGTTAGAGAGTGTCTGTGAGTGCCTGTAAGAGTGTCTGTGAGAGTCTGTGAGAGAGTATCTGCGAGTCTGTGAGAGAGTGTTTGTTATTCTGTGAGAGAGTGTCTGTGAGAGTGTCTGTGAGAGAGTGTCTGTGAGAGTGTATGTGAGAGTCTATGAAAGTGTATGTGAGAGTCTGCGAGAGAGTGCTTGTGAGTGTCTGTGAGAGAGTGTATGTGAGAGTGTCTGTGAGAGAGTATCTGTGAGAGTGTCTGTGAGAGTCTGTGAGAGAGTATCTGTGAGAGAGTGTCTGTGAGAGAGTGTCTGTGAAAGAGTATCTGTGAGAGTGTTTGTGAGACAGTGTCTGTGAAAGAGTGTTTGTGAGAGTCTGTGTGAAAGTGTCTGTGATAGAGTTTCTGTGAGAGAGTGTCTGTGAGAGAGTGTCTGTGAGAGAGTATCTGCGAGTCTGTGAGAGAGTGTTTGTTATTCTGTGAGAGAGTGTCCGTGAGAGTGTCTGTGAGAGAGTGTCTGTGAGAGTGTATGTGAGAGTCTATAAAAGTGTATGTGAGAGGCTGTGAGAGAGTGTCTGTGAGAGAGTATCTGTGAGAGAGTGTCTGTGAGAGAGTATCTGTGAGAGTGTTTGTGAGACAGTGTCTGTGAAAGAGTGTTTGTGAGAGTCTGTGTGAAAGTATCTGTGATAGAGTTTCTGTGAGAGAGTGTCCTTGAGAGTCTGTGAGAGAGTGTCTGTGAGAATCTGTGAGAGAGTGCCTGTGAGAAAGTCTGTGAGAGAGTGTATGTGAGCATCTGTGAGAGTGTCTGTGAGAGTTTAAGAGAATGAGAGTCTGCGAGAGAGTGCTTGTGAGAGAGTGTCTGTGAGAGACTCTGTGAGAGAGTGTCTGTGACAGAGTGTCTGTGAGAATCTGTGATAAAATGTCTGTGGGAGTCTGTGAGAGAGTAACTGTGAGAGTCTGTGAGAGAGTCTGTGAGAGTCTGAGAGAGAGTGTCTGCGAGAGAGTGTCTGAGAGTCTGTGAGAGAGTCTGTGAGAGAGTGTCTGTGAAAGCATGTCTGTGAGAGTGTATCTGTGAGAGAGTGTCCATGAGAGTCTGTGAGTGAGTGTCTGTGAGAGAGTGCCTGTGAGAGTCTGTGAGAGATTGTGAGAGAGTATCTGTGAGAGCATGTCGGTGAGAGTGTATCTGTGAGAGAGTGTCTGTGAGAGTTTGTCTGTGAGAGTCTGTAAGAGAGTGTCTGTGTGAGTCTGTGAGAGTGTCTGTGAGAGTTTGTGAGAGTGTCTGTGAGAGAGTGTGAGAGAGTATCTGTGAGCGAGTGTGAGAGAGTGTCTGTGAGCATCTGTGAGAGAGTGTCTGAGAGTCTGTGAGAGTGTCTGTGAGAGTGTCTGTGATAGAGTGTCTGTGAGAATCTGAGAGAGAGTGTCTGTGAGTATCTGTAAGAGTGTGAGAGTCTGTGAGAGAGTGTGAGAGTCTTTGAGAGAGTGTATGTGATAGTGTTTATGAGAATCTGTTAGAGAGTGTCTGTGAGTGCCTGTAAGAGTGTCTGTGAGAGTCTGTGAGAGAGTGTCTGTGAGAGAGTATCTGCGAGTCTGTGAGAGAGTGTTTGTTATTCTGTGAGAGAGTGTCTGTGAGAGTGTCTGTGAGAGAGTGTCTGTGAGAGTGTATGTGAGAGTCTATGAAAGTGTATGTGAGAGGCTGTGAGAGAGTGTCTGTGAGAGAGTATCTGTGAGAGAGTGTCTATGAGAGAGTATCTGTGAGAGTGTTTGTGAGACAGTGTCTGTGAAAGAGTGTTTGTGAGAGTCTGTGTGAAAGTATCTGTGATAGAGTTTCTGTGAGAGAGTGTCCTTGAGAGTCTGTGAGAGAGTGTCTATGAGAATCTGTGAGAGAGTGCCTGTGAGAAAGTCTGTGAGAGAGTGTATGTGAGCATCTGTGAGAGTGTCTGTGAGAGTTTAAGAGAGTATGAGAGTCTGCGAGAGAGTGCTTGTGAGAGAGTGTCTGTGAGAGACTCTGTGAGAGAGTGTCTGTGACAGAGTGTCTGTGAGAATCTGTGATAAAATGTCTGTGGGAGTCTGTGAGAGAGTAACTGTGAGCGTCTGTGAGAGAGTCTGTGAGAGTCTGAGAGAGAGTGTCTGCGAGAGAGTGTCTGAGAGTCTGTGAGAGAGTCTGTGAGAGAGTGTCTGTGAAAGCATGTCTGTGAGAGTGTTTCTGTGAGAGAGTGTCCATGAGAGTCTGTGAGTGAGTGTCTGTGAGAGAGTGCCTGTGAGAGTCTGTGAGAGATTGTGAGAGAGTATCTGTGAGAGCATGTCGGTGAGAGTGTATCTGTGGGAGAGTGTCTGTGAGAGTCTGTCTGTGAGAGTCTGTAAGAGAGTGTCTGTGTGAGTCTGTGAGAGTGTCTGTGAGAGTTTGTGAGAGTGTCTGTGAGAGAGTGTGAGAGAGTATCTGTGAGCGAGTGTGAGAGAGTGTCTGTGAGTATCTGTGAGAGAGTGTCTGAGAGTCTGTGAGAGTGTCTGTGAGAGTGTCTGTGATAGAGTGTCTGTGAGAATCTGAGAGAGAGTGTCTGTGAGTATCTGTAAGAGTGTGAGAGTCTGTGAGAGAGTGTGAGAGTCTGTGAGAGAGTGTATGTGATAGTGTTTATGAGAATCTGTTAGAGAGTGTCTGTGAGTGCCTGTAAGAGTGTCTGTGAGAGTCTGTGAGAGAGTATCTGCGAGTCTGTGAGAGAGTGTTTGTTATTCTGTGAGAGAGTGTCTGTGAGAGTGTCTGTGAGAGAGTGTCTGTGAGAGTGTATGTGAGAGTCTATGAAAGTGTATGTGAGAGGCTGTGAGAGAGTGTCTGTGAGAGAGTATCTGCGAGTCTGTGAGAGAGTGTCTGTTATTCTGTGAAAGAGTGCCTGTGAGAGTGTCTGTGAGAGAGTGTCTGTGAGAGTGTATGTGAGAGTCTGTGAAAGTGTAGGTGAGAGGCTGTGAGAGTCAGTGAGAAAGTGTCTGTGAGTCAGAGAGAGTGTCTGTGAGTTTCTGTGAGAGAGTGTCTGTGAGAGTCTATGAGAGAGTCTGTGAGAGTCTGTAAGAGAGTGTGAGAGTCTGCTAGAGAGTGCTTGTGAGTGTCTGTGAGTGTCTGTGAGAGATTGTCTGTGAGAGTGTCTGTGAGAGAGTATCTGTGAGAGTATCTGTGAGAGAGTGTCTGTGAGAGAGTGTCTGTGAGAGAGTATCTGTGAGAGTGTTTGTGAGAGAGTTTCTGTGAGAGTGTCTGTGAGAGTCTGTAAGAGAGTTTCTCTGAGAGAGAGCCTGTGAGAGAGTGAGAGTCTAAGATAGAGTGTCTGTGAGAGTCTGAGAGAGTATGTGAGAGAGTGTCTGCAAGAGTCTGTGAGAGAGTGTGAGAGTCTGTGAGAGAGTGTATGTGATTGTGTTTGTGAGAATCTGTTAGAGAGTGTCTGTGAGTTCCTGTAAAAGTGTCTGTGAGAGTCTGTGAGAGAGTGTCTGTGAGAGAGTATCTGCAAGTCTGTGAGAGAGTGTCTGTTATTCTGTAAAGAGTGTCTGTGAGAGTGTCTGTGAGAGAGTGTCTGTGAAAGTGTATGTGAGAGTCTGTGAAAGTGTAGGTGAGAGGCTGTGAGAGTCATTGAGATAGTGTCTGTGAGTCAGAGAGAGTGTCTGTGAATTTCTGTGAGAGAGTGTCTGTGAGAGTGTCTGTGAGAGTCTGTGAGAGAATGTCTGTGAGAGAGTCTGTGAGAGAGTGTCTGTGAGAGAGTGTCTGTGAGAGTCTGTGAGAGTCTGTGAGAGTGTCTGTGAGAGTCTGAGAGAGTCTGTGAGAGTCTGTAAGAGAGTGTGAGAGTCTGCGAGAGAGTGCTTGTGAGTGTCTGTGAGAGAGTGTATGTGAGAGTGTCTGTGAGAGAGTATCTGTGAGAGTGTCTGTGAGTGTCTGTGAGAGAGTATCTGTGAGAGTGTTTGTGAGACAGTGTCTGTGAAAGAGTGTTTGTGAGAGTCTGTGTGAAAGTGTCTGTGATAGAGTTTCTGTGAGAGAGTGTCCTTGAGAGTCTGTGAGAGAGTGTCTGTGAGAATCTGTGAGAGAGTGCCTGTGAGAAAGTCTGTGAGAGAGTGTATGTGAGCATCTGTGAGAGTGTCTGTGAGAGTTTAAGAGAGTATGAGAGTCTGCGAGAGAGTGCTTGTGAGAGAGTCTGTGAGAGACTCTGTGAGAGAGTGTCTGTGACAGAGTGTCTGTGAGAATCTGTGATAAAATGTCTGTGGGAGTCTGTGAGAGAGTAACTGTGAGAGTCTGTGAGAGAGTCTGTGAGAGTCTGAGAGAGAGTGTCTGCGAGAGAGTGTCTGAGAGTCTGTGAGAGAGTCTGTGAGAGAGTGTCTGTGAAATCATGTCTGTGAGAGTGTATCTGTGAGAGAGTGTCCATGAGAGTCTGTGAGTGAGTGTCTGTGACAGAGTGCCTGTGAGAGTCTGTGAGAGATTGTGAGAGAGTATCTGTGAGAGCATGTCGGTGAGAGTGTATCTGTGAGAGAGTGTCTGTGAGAGTCTGTCTGTGAGAGTCTGTAAGAGAGTGTCTGTGTGAGTCTGTGAGAGTGTCTGTGAGAGTTTGTGAGAGTGTCTGTGAGAGAGTGTGAGAGAGTATCTGTGAGCGAGTGTGAGAGAGTATCTGTGAGCATCTGTGAGAGAGTGTCTGAGAGTCTGTGAGAGTGTCTGTGAGAGTGTCTGTGATAGAGTGTCTGTGAGAATCTGAGAGAGAGTGTCTGTGAGTATCTGTAAGAGTGTGAGAGTCTGTGAGAGAGTGTCAGAGTCTGTGAGAGAGTATATGTGATAGTGTTTATGAGAATCTGTTAGAGAGTGTCTGTGAGTGCCTGTAAGAGTGTCTGTGAGAGTCTGTGAGAGAGTATCTGCGAGTCTGTGAGAGAGTGTTTGTTATTCTGTGAGAGAGTGTCTCTGAGAGTGTCTGTGAGAGAGTGTCTGTGAGAGTGTATGTGAGAGTCTATGAAAGTGTAGGTGAGAGGCTGTGAGAGTCAGTGAGAAAGTGTCTGTGAGTCAGAGAGAGTGTCTGTGAGTTTCTGTGAGAGAGTGTCTGTGAGAGTGTCTGTGAGAGTCTGTGAGAGTCTTTGAGAGTGTCTGTGAGAGTCTATGAGAGAGTCTGTGAGAGTCTGTAAGAGAGTGTGAGAGTCTGCTAGAGAGTGCTTGTGAGTGTCTGTGAGTGTCTGTGAGAGATTGTCTGTGAGAGTGTCTGTGAGAGAGTATCTGTGAGAGTATCTGTGAGAGAGTGTCTGTGAGAGAGTGTCTGTGAGAGAGTATCTGTGAGAGTGTTTGTGAGAGAGTTTCTGTGAGAGTGTCTGTGAGAGTCTGTAAGAGAGTGTCTCTGAGAGAGAGCCTGTGAGAGAGTGAGAGTCTAAGATAGAGTGTCTGTGAGAGTCTGAGAGAGTATGTGAGAGAGTGTCTGCGAGAGTCTGTGAGAGAGTGTGAGAGTCTGTGAGAGAGTGTATGTGATTGTGTTTGTGAGAATCTGTTAGAGAGTGTCTGTGAGTGCCTGTAAAAGTGTCTGTGAGAGTCTGTGAGAGAGTGTCTGTGAGAGAGTATCTGCAAGTCTGTGAGAGAGTGTCTGTTATTCTGTAAAGAGTGTCTGTGAGAGTGTCTGTGAGAGAGTGTCTGTGAGAGAGTGTCTGTGAAAGTGTATGTGAGAGTCTGTGAAAGTGTAGGTGAGAGGCTGTGAGAGTCATTGAGAGAGTGTCTGTGAGTCAGAGAGAGTGTCTGTGAATTTCTGTGAGAGAGTGTCTGTGAGAGTGTCTGTGAGAGTCTGTGAGAGAATGTCTGTGAGAGAGTCTGTGAGAGAGTGTCTGTGAGAGAGTGTCTGTGAGAGTCTGTGAGAGTGTGAGAGTGTCTGTGAGAGTCTATGAGAGAGTCTGTGAGAGTCTGTAAGAGAGTGTGAGAGTCTGCGAGAGAGTGCTTGTGAGTGTCTGTGAGAGAGTGTATGTGAGAGTGTCTGTGAGAGAGTATCTGTGAGAGTGTCTGTGAGAGTCTGTGAGAGAGTAGCTATGAGAGAGTGTCTGTGAGAGAGTGTCTGTGAGAGAGTATCTGTGAGAGTGTTTGTGAGACAGTGTCTGTGAAAGAGTGTTTGTGAGAGTCTGTGTGAAAGTGTCTGTGATAGAGTTTCTGTGAGAGAGTGTCCTTGAGAGTCTGTGAGAGAGTGTCTGTGAGAATCTGTGAGAGAGTGCCTGTGAGAAAGTCTGTGAGAGAGTGTATGTGAGCATCTGTGAGAGTGTCTGTGAGAGTTTAAGAGAGTATGAGAGTCTGCGAGAGAGTGCTTGTGAGAGAGTGTCTGTGAGAGACTCTGTGAGAGAGTGTCTGTGACAGAGTGTCTGTGAGAATCTGTGATAGAGTGTCTGTGGGAGTCTGTGAGAGAGTAACTGTGAGAGTCTGTGAGAGAGTCTGTGAGAGTCTGAGAGAGTGTGAGAGAGTATCTGCGAGAGAGTATCTGAGAGTCTGTGAGAGAGTCTGTGAGAGTGTTTGTGAGACAGTGTCTGTGAAAGAGTGTTTGTGAGAGTCTGTGTGAAAGTGTCTGTGATAGAGTTTCTGTGAGAGAGTGTCCTTGAGAGTCTGTGAGAGAGTGTCTGTGAGAATCTGTGAGAGAGTGCCTGTGAGAAAGTCTGTTAGAGAGTGTATGTGAGCATCTGTGAGAGTGTCTGTGAGAGTTTAAGAGAGTATGAGAGTCTGCGAGAGAGTGCTTGTGAGAGAGTGTCTGTGAGAGACTCTGTGAGAGAGTGTCTGTGACAGAGTGTCTGTGAGAATCTGTGATAAAATGTCTGTGGGAGTCTGTGAGAGAGTAACTGTGAGAGTCTGTGAGAGAGTCTGTGAGAGTCTGAGAGAGAGTGTCTGCGAGAGAGTGTCTGAGAGTGTGAGAGAGTCTGTGAGAGAGTGTCTGTAAAAGCATGTCTGTGAGAGTGTATCTGTGAGAGAGTGTCCATGAGAGTCTGTGAGTGAGTGTCTGTGAGAGAGTGCCTGTGAGAGTCTGTGAGAGATTGTGAGAGAGTATCTGTGAGAGCATGTCGGTGAGAGTGTATCTGTGAGAGAGTGTCTGTGAGAGTCTGTCTGTGAGAGTCTGTAAGAGAGTGTCTGTGTGAGTCTGTGAGAGTGTCTGTGAGAGTTTGTGAGAGTGTCTGTGAGAGAGTGTGAGAGAGTATCTGTGAGCGAGTGTGAGAGAGTGTCTGTGAGCATCTGTGAGAGAGTGTCTGAGAGTCTGTGAGAGAGTGTCTATGAGAGTCTGTGAGAGTGTCTATGAGAGTGTCTGTGATAGAGTGTCTGTGAGAATCTGAGAGAGAGTGTCTGTGAGTATCTGTAAGAGTATGAGAGTCTGTGAGAGAGTGTGAGATTCTGTGAGAGAGTGTATGTGATAGTGTTTATGAGAATCTGTTAGAGAGTGTCTGTGAGTGCCTGTAAGAGTGTCTGTGAGAGTCTGTGAGAGAGTCTGAGAGTCTGCGAGAGAGTGCTTGTGAGTGTCTGTGAGAGAGTGTCTGTGAAAGTGTCTGTGAGAGAGTATCTGTGAGAGTGTCTGTGAGAGTCTGTGAGAGAGTATCTGTGAGAGAGTGTCTGTGAGAGAGTGTCTGTGAAAGAGTATCTGTGAGAGTGTTTGTGAGACAGTGTCTGTGAAAGAGTGTTTGTGAGAGTCTGTGTGAAAGTGTCTGTGATAGAGTTTCTGTGAGAGAGTGTCTGTGAGAGAGTGTCTGTGAGAGAGTATCTGCGAGTCTATGAGAGAGTGTTTGTTATTCTGTGAGAGAGTGTCCGTGAGAGTGTCTGTGAGAGAGTGTCTGTGAGAGTGTATGTGAGAGTCTATAAAAGTGTATGTGAGAGGCTGTGAGAGAGTGTCTGTGAGAGAGTATCTGTGAGAGAGTGTCTGTGAGAGAGTATCTGTGAGAGTGTTTGTGAGACAGTGTCTGTGAAAGAGTGTTTGTGAGAGTCTGTGTGAAAGTATCTGTGATAGAGTTTCTGTGAGAGAGTGTCCTTGAGAGTCTGTGAGAGAGTGTCTGTGAGAATCTGTGAGAGAGTGCCTGTGAGAAAGTCTGTGAGAGAGTGTATGTGAGCATCTGTGAGAGTGTCTGTGAGAGTTTAAGAGAATGAGAGTCTGCGAGAGAGTGCTTGTGAGAGAGTGTCTGTGAGAGACTCTGTGAGAGAGTGTCTGTGACAGAGTGTCTGTGAGAATCTGTGATAAAATGTCTGTGGGAGTCTGTGAGAGAGTAACTGTGAGAGTCTGTGAGAGAGTCTGTGAGAGTCTGAGAGAGAGTGTCTGCGAGAGAGTGTCTGAGAGCCTGTGAGAGAGTCTGTGAGAGAGTGTCTGTGAAAGCATGTCTGTGAGAGTGTATCTGTGAGAGAGTGTCCATGAGAGTCTGTGAGTGAGTGTCTGTGAGAGAGTGCCTGTGAGAGTCTGTGAGAGATTGTGAGAGAGTATCTGTGAGAGCATGTCGGTGAGAGTGTATCTGTGAGAGAGTGTCTGTGAGAGTTTGTCTGTGAGAGTCTGTAAGAGAGTGTCTGTGTGAGTCTGTGAGAGTGTCTGTGAGAGTTTGTGAGAGTGTCTGTGAGAGAGTGTGAGAGAGTATCTGTGAGCGAGTGTGAGAGAGTGTCTGTGAGCATCTGTGAGAGAGTGTCTGAGAGTCTGTGAGAGTGTCTGTGAGAGTGTCTGTGATAGAGTGTCTGTGAGAATCTGAGAGAGAGTGTCTGTGAGTATCTGTAAGAGTGTGAGAGTCTGTGAGAGAGTGTGAGAGTCTGTGAGAGAGTGTATGTGATAGTGTTTATGAGAATCTGTTAGAGAGTGTCTGTGAGTGCCTGTAAGAGTGTCTGTGAGAGTCTGTGAGAGAGTATCTGCGAGTCTGTGAGAGAGTGTTTGTTATTCTGTGAGAGAGTGTATGTGAGAGTGTCTGTGAGAGAGTGTCTGTGAGAGTGTATGTGAGAGTCTATGAAAGTGTATGTGAAAGGCTGTGAGAGAGTGTCTGTGAGAGAGTATCTGCGAGTCTGTGAGAGAGTGTCTGTTATTCTGTGAAAGAGTGCCTGTGAGAGTGTCTGTGAGAGAGTGTCTGTGAGAGAGTGTCTGTGAGAGTGTATGTGAGAGTCTGTGAAAGTGTAGGTGAGAGGCTGTGAGAGTCAGTGAGAAAGTGTCTGTGAGTCAGAGAGAGTGTCTGTGAGTTTCTGTGAGAGAGTCTGTGAGAGTCTGTAAGAGAGTGTGAGAGTCTGCTAGAGAGTGCTTGTGAGTGTCTGTGAGTGTCTGTGAGAGATTGTCTGTGAGAGTGTCTGTGAGAGAGTATCTGTGAGAGTATCTGTGAGAGAGTGTCTGTGAGAGAGTGTCTGTGAGAGAGTATCTGTGAGAGTGTTTGTGAGAGAGTTTCTGTGAGAGTGTCTGTGAGAGTCTGTAAGAGAGTGTCTCTGAGAGAGAGCCTGTGTGAGAGTCTAAGATAGAGTGTCTGTGAGAGTCTGAGAGAGTATGTGAGAGAGTGTCTGTGAGAGTCTGTGAGAGAGTGTGAGAGTCTGTGAGAGAGTGTATGTGATTGTGTTTGTGAGAATCTGTTAGAGAGTGTCTGCGAGTGCCTGTAAACGTGTCTGTGAGAGTCTGTGAGAGAGTGTCTGTGAGAGAGTATCTGCAAGTCTGTGAGAGAGTGTCTGTTATTCTGTAAAGAGTGTCTGTGAGAGTGTCTGTGAGAGAGTGTCTGTGAGACAGTGTCTGTGAAAGTATATGTGAGAGTCTGTGAAAGTGTAGGTGAGAGGCTGTGAGAGTCATTGAGAGAGTGTCTGTGAGTCAGAGAGAGTGTCTGTGAATTTCTGTGAGAGAGTGTCTGTGAGAGTGTCTGTGAGAGTCTGTGAGAGAATGTCTGTGAGAGAGTCTGTGAGAGAGTGTCTGTGAGAGAGTGTCTGTGAGAGTCTGTGAGAGTCTGTGAGAGTGTCTGTGAGAGTCTATGAGAGAGTCTGTGAGAGTCTGTAAGAGAGTGTGAGAGTCTGCGAGAGAGTGCTTGTGAGAGTGTCTGTGAGAGAGTATCTGTGAGAGTGTCTGTGAGAGTCTGTGAGAGAGTATCTATGAGAGAGTGTCTGTGAGAGAGTGTCTGTGAGAGAGTATCTGTGAGAGTGTTTGTGAGACAGTGTCTGTGAAAGAGTGTTTGTGAGAGTCTGTGTGAAAGTGTCTGTGATAGAGTTTCTGTGAGAGAGTGTCCTTGAGAGTCTGTGAGAGAGTGTCTGTGAGAATCTGTGAGAGAGTGCCTGTGAGAAAGTCTGTGAGAGAGTGTATGTGAGCATCTGTGAGAGTGTCTGTGAGAGTTTAAGAGAGTATGAGAGTCTGCGAGAGAGTGCTTGTGAGAGACTGTCTGTGAGAGACTCTGTGAGAGAGTCTGTGACAGAGTGTCTGTGAGAATCTGTGATAAAATGTCTGTGGGAGTCTGTGAGAGAGTAACTGTGAGAGAGTCTGTGAGAGTCTGAGAGAGAGTGTCTGCGAGAGAGTGTCTGAGAGTGTGAGAGAGTCTGTGAGAGAGTGTCTGTGAAAGCATGTCTGTGAGAGTGTATCGGTGAGAGAGTGTCCATGAGAGTCTGTGAGTGAGTGTCTGTGAGAGAGTGCCTGTGAGAGTCTGTGAGAGATTGTGAGAGAGTATCTGTGAGAGCATGTCGGTGAGAGTGTATCTGTGAGAGAGTGTCTGTGAGAGTCTGTCTGTGAGAGTCTGTAAGAGAGTGTCTGTGTGAGTCTGTGAGAGTGTCTGTGAGAGTTTGTGAGAGTGTCTGTGAGAGTGTGTGAGAGTGTATCTGTGAGCGAGTGTGAGAGAGTGTCTGTGAGCATCTGTGAGAGAGTGTCTGAGAGTCTGTGAGAGAGTGTCTATGAGAGTCTGTGAGAGTGTCTATGAGAGTGTCTGTGATAGAGTGTCTGTGAGAATCTGAGAGAGAGTGTCTGTGAGTATCTGTAAGAGTGTGAGAGTCTGTGAGAGAGTGTGAGAGTCTGTGAGAGAGTGTATTTGATAGTGTTTATGAGAATCTGTTAGAGAGTGTCTGTGAGTGCCTGTAAGAGTGTCTGTGAGAGTCTGTGAGAGAGTGTGAGAGCCTGCGAGAGAGTGCTTGTGAGTGTCTGTGAGAGAGTGTCTGTGAAAGTGTCTGTGAGAGAGTATCTGTGAGAGTGTCTGTGAGAGTCTGTAAGAGAGTATCTGTGAGAGAGTGTCTGTGAGAGAATGTCTGTGAGAGAGTATCTGTGAGAGTGTTTGTGAGACAGTGTCTGTGAAAGAGTGTTTGTGAGAGTCTGTTTGAAAGTGTCTGTGATAGAGTTTCTGTGAGAGAGTGTCTGTGAGAGAGTGTCTGTGAAAGTGTATGTGAGAGTCTGTGAAAGTGTAGGTGAGAGGCTGTGAGAGTCAGTGAGAGAGGGTCTGTGAGTCAGAGAGTGTGTCTGTGAATTTCTGTGAGAGAGTGTCTGTGAGAGTGTCTGTGAGAGTCTGCGAGAGAATGTCTGTGAGAGAGTCTGTGAGAGAGTGTCTGTGAGAGAGTGTCTGTGAGAGTCTGTGAGAGTGTGAGAGTGTGAGAGTCTATGAGAGAGTCTGTGAGAGTCTGTAAGAGAGTGTGAGAGTCTGCGAGAGAGTGCTTGTGAGTGTCTGTGAGAGAGTGTATGTGAGAGTGTCTGTGAGAGAGTATCTGTGAGAGTGTCTGTGAGAGTCTGTGAGAGAGTAGCTATGAGAGAGTGTCTGTGAGAGAGTGTCTGTGAGAGAGTATCTGTGAGAGTGTTTGTGAGACAGTGTCTGTGAAAGAGTGTTTGTGAGAGTCTGTGTGAAAGTGTCTGTGATAGAGTTTCTGTGAGAGAGTGTCCTTGAGAGTCTGTGAGAGAGTGTCTGTGAGAATCTGTGAGAGAGTGCCTGTGAGAAAGTCTGTGAGAGAGTGTATGTGAGCATCTGTGAGAGTGTCTGTGAGAGTTTAAGAGAGTATGAGAGTCTGCGAGAGAGTGCTTGTGAGAGAGTGTCTGTGAGAGACTCTGTGAGAGAGTGTCCGTGACAGAGTGTCTGTGAGAATCTGTGATAGAGTGTCTGTGGGAGTCTGTGAGAGAGTAACTGTGAGAGTCTGTGAGAGAGTCTGTGAGAGTCTGAGAGAGTGTGAGAGAGTATCTACGAGAGAGTATCTGAGAGTCTGTGAGAGAGTCTGTGAGAGTGTTTGTGAGACAGTGTCTGTGAAAGAGTGTTTGTGAGAGTCTGTGTGAAAGTGTCTGTGATAGAGTTTCTGTGAGAGAGTGTCCTTGAGAGTCTGTGAGAGAGTGTCTGTGAGAATCTGTGAGAGAGTGCCTGTGAGAAAGTCTGTTAGAGAGTGTATGTGAGCATCTGTGAGAGTGTCTGTGAGATTTTAAGAGAGTATGAGAGTCTGCGAGAGAGTGCTTGTGAGAGAGTGTCTGTGAGAGACTCTGTAAGAGAGTGTCTGTGACAGAGTGTCTGTGAGAATCTGTGATAAAATGTCTGTGGGAGTCTGTGAGAGAGTAACTGTGAGAGTCTGTGAGAGAGTCTGTGAGAGTCTGAGAGAGAGTGTCTACGAGAGAGTGTCTGAGAGTGTGAGAGAGTCTGTGAGAGAGTGTCTGTAAAAGCATGTCTGTGAGAGTGTATCTGTGAGAGAGTGTCCATGAGAGTCTGTGAGTGAGTGTCTGTGAGAGAGTGCCTGTGAGAGTCTCTGAGAGATTGTGAGAGAGTATCTGTGAGAGCATGTTGGTGAGAGTGTATCTGTGAGAGAGTGTCTGTGAGAGTCTGTCTGTGAGAGTCTGTAAGAGAGTGTCTGTGTGAGTCTGTGAGAGTGTCTGTGAGAGTTTGTGAGAGTGTCTGTGAGAGAGTGTGAGAGAGTATCTGTGAGCGAGTGTGAGAGAGTGTCTGTGAGCATCTGTGAGAGAGTGTCTGAGAGTCTGTGAGAGAGTGTCTATGAGAGTCTGTGAGAGTGTCTATGAGAGTGTCTGTGATAGAGTGTCTGTGAGAATCTGAGAGAGAGTGTCTGTGAGTATCTGTAAGAGTATGAGAGTCTGTGAGAGTCTGTGAGAGAGTGTATGTGATAGTGTTTATGAGAATCTGTTAGAGAGTGTCTGTGAGTGCCTGTAAGAGTGTCTGTGAGAGTCTGTGAGAGAGTGTGAGAGTCTGCGAGAGAGTGCTTGTGAGTGTCTGTGAGAGAGTGTCTGTGAAAGTGTCTGTGAGAGAGTATCTGTGAGAGTGTCTGTGAGAGTCTGTGAGAGAGTATCTGTGAGAGAGTATCTGTGAGAGAGTGTCTGTGAAAGAGTATCTGTGAGAGTGTTTGTGAGACAGTGTCTGTGAAAGAGTGTTTGTGAGAGTATGTGTGAAAGTGTCTGTGATAGAGTTTCTGTGAGAGAGTGTCCTTGAGAGTCTGTGAGAGAGTGTCTGTGAGAATCTGTGAGAGAGTGCCTGTGAGAAAGTCTGTGAGAGAGTGTATGTGAGCATCTGTGAGAGTGTCTGTGAGAGTTTAAGAGAGTATGAGAGTCTGCGAGAGAGTGCTTGTGAGAGTGTCTGTGAGAGACTCTGTGAGAGAGTCTGTGACAGAGTGTCTGTGAGAATCTGTGATAAAATGTCTGTGGGAGTCTGTGAGAGAGTAACTGTGAGAGAGTCTGTGAGAGTCTGAGAGAGAGTGTCTGCGAGAGAGTGTCTGAGAGTGTGAGAGAGTCTGTGAGAGAGTGTCTGTAAAAGCATGTCTGTGAGAGTGTATCTGTGAGAGAGTGTCCATGAGAGTCTGTGAGTGAGTGTCTGTGAGAGAGTGCCTGTGAGAGTCTCTGAGAGATTGTGAGAGAGTATCTGTGAGAGCATGTTGGTGAGAGTGTATCTGTGAGAGAGTGTCTGTGAGAGTCTGTCTGTGAGAGTCTGTAAGAGAGTGTCTGTGTGAGTCTGTGAGAGTGTCTGTGAGAGTTTGTGAGAGTGTCTGTGAGAGAGTGAGAGAGTATCTGTGAGCGAGTGTGAGAGAGTGTCTGTGAGCATCTGTGAGAGAGTGTCTGAGAGTCTGTGAGAGAGTGTCTATGAGAGTCTGTGAGAGTGTCTATGAGAGTGTCTGTGATAGAGTGTCTGTGAGAATCTGAGAGAGAGTGTCTGTGAGTATCTGTAAGAGTATGAGAGTCTGTGAGAGAGTGTGAGAGTCTGTGAGAGAGTGTATGTGATAGTGTTTATGAGAATCTGTTAGAGAGTGTCTGTGAGTGCCTGTAAGAGTGTCTGTGAGAGTCTGTGAGAGAGTGTGAGAGTCTGCGAGAGAGTGCTTGTGAGTGTCTGTGAGAGAGTGTCTGTGAAAGTGTCTGTGAGAGAGTATCTGTGAGAGTGTCTGTGAGAGTCTGTGAGAGAGTATCTGTGAGAGAGTATCTGTGAGAGAGTGTCTGTGAAAGAGTATCTGTGAGAGTGTTTGTGAGACAGTGTCTGTGAAAGAGTGTTTGTGAGAGTCTGTGTGAAAGTGTCTGTGATAGAGTTTCTGTGAGAGAGTGTCCTTGAGAGTCTGTGAGAGAGTGTCTGTGAGAATCTGTGAGAGAGTTCCTGTGAGAAAGTCTGTGAGAGAGTGTATGTGAGCATCTGTGAGAGTGTCTGTGAGAGTTTAAGAGAGTATGAGAGTCTGCGAGAGAGTGCTTGTGAGAGAGTGTCTGTGAGAGACTCTGTGAGAGAGTGTCTGTGACAGAGTGTCTGTGAGAATCTGTGATAAAATGTCTGTGGGAGTCTGTGAGAGAGTAACTGTGAGAGTCTGTGAGAGAGTCTGTGAGAGTCTGAGAGAGAGTGTCTGCGAGAGAGTGTCTGAGAGTCTGTGAGAGAGTCTGTGAGAGAGTGTCTGTGAAAGCATGTCTGTGAGAGTGTATCTGTGAGAGAGTGTCCATGAGAGTCTGTGAGTGAGTGTCTGTGAGAGAGTGCCTGTGAGAGTCTGTGAGAGATTGTGAGAGAGTATCTGTGAGAGCATGTCGGTGAGAGTGTATCTGTGAGAGAGTGTCTGTGAGAGTTTGTCTGTGAGAGTCTGTAAGAGAGTGTCTGTGTGAGTCTGTGAGAGTGTCTGTGAGAGTTTGTGAGAGTGTCTGTGAGAGAGTGTGAGAGAGTATCTGTGAGCGAGTGTGAGAGAGTGTCTGTGAGCATCTGTGAGAGAGTGTCTGAGAGTCTGTGAGAGTGTCTGTGAGAGTGTCTGTGATAGAGTGTCTGTGAGAATCTGAGAGAGAGTGTCTGTGAGTATCTGTAAGAGTGTGAGAGTCTGTGAGAGAGTGTGAGAGTCTGTGAGAGAGTGTATGTGATAGTGTTTATGGGAATCTGTTAGAGAGTGTCTGTGAGTGCCTGTAAGAGTGTCTGTGAGAGTCTGTGAGAGAGTATCTGCGAGTCTGTGAGAGAGTGTTTGTTATTCTGTGAGAGAGTGTATGTGAGAGTGTCTGTGAGAGAGTGTCTGTGAGAGTGTATGTGAGAGTCTATGAAAGTGTATGTGAAAGGCTGTGAGAGAGTGTCTGTGAGAGAGTATCTGCGAGTCTGTGAGAGAGTGTCTGGTATTCTGTGAAAGAGTGCCTGTGAGAGTGTCTGTGAGAGAGTGTCTGTGAGAGAGTGTCTGTGAGAGTGTATGTGAGAGTCTGTGAAAGTGTAGGTGAGAGGCTGTGAGAGTCAGTGAGAAAGTGTCTGTGAGTCAGAGAGAGTGTCTGTGAGTTTCTGTGAGAGAGTGTCTGTGAGAGTGTCTGTGAGAGTCTGTGAGAGTCTGTGAGAGTGTCTGTGAGAGTCTATGAGAGAGTCTGTGAGAGTCTGTAAGAGAGTGTGAGAGTCTGCTAGAGAGTGCTTGTGAGTGTCTGTGAGTGTCTGTGAGAGATTGTCTGTGAGAGTGTCTGTGAGAGAGTATCTGTGAGAGTATCTGTGAGAGAGTGTCTATGAGAGAGTGTCTGTGAGAGAGTATCTGTGAGAGTGTTTGTGAGAGAGTTTCTGTGAGAGTGTCTGTGAGAGTCTGTGAGAGAGTATCTGTGAGAGAGTATCTGTGAGAGAGTGTCTGTGAAAGAGTATCTGTGAGAGTGTTTGTGAGACAGTGTCTGTGAAAGAGTGTTTGTGAGAGTATGTGTGAAAGTGTCTGTGATAGAGTTTCTGTGAGAGAGTGTCCTTGAGAGTCTGTGAGAGAGTGTCTGTGAGAATCTGTGAGAGAGTGCCTGTGAGAAAGTCTGTGAGAGAGTGTATGTGAGCATCTGTGAGAGTGTCTGTGAGAGTTTAAGAGAGTATGAGAGTCTGCGAGAGAGTGCTTGTGAGAGAGTGTCTGTGAGAGACTCTGTGAGAGAGTCTGTGACAGAGTGTCTGTGAGAATCTGTGATAAAATGTCTGTGGGAGTCTGTGAGAGAGTAACTGTGAGAGAGTCTGTGAGAGTCTGAGAGAGAGTGTCTGCGAGAGAGTGTCTGAGAGTGTGAGAGAGTCTGTGAGAGAGTGTCTGTAAAAGCATGTCTGTGAGAGTGTATCTGTGAGAGAGTGTCCATGAGAGTCTGTGAGTGAGTGTCTGTGAGAGAGTGCCTGTGAGAGTCTCTGAGAGATTGTGAGAGAGTATCTGTGAGAGCATGTTGGTGAGAGTGTATCTGTGAGAGAGTGTCTGTGAGAGTCTGTCTGTGAGAGTCTGTAAGAGAGTGTCTGTGTGAGTCTGTGAGAGTGTCTGTGAGAGTTTGTGAGAGTGTCTGTGAGAGAGTGAGAGAGTATCTGTGAGCGAGTGTGAGAGAGTGTCTGTGAGCATCTGTGAGAGAGTGTCTGAGAGTCTGTGAGAGAGTGTCTATGAGAGTCTGTGAGAGTGTCTATGAGAGTGTCTGTGATAGAGTGTCTGTGAGAATCTGAGAGAGAGTGTCTGTGAGTATCTGTAAGAGTATGAGAGTCTGTGAGAGAGTGTGAGAGTCTGTGAGAGAGTGTATGTGATAGTGTTTATGAGAATCTGTTAGAGAGTGTCTGTGAGTGCCTGTAAGAGTGTCTGTGAGAGTCTGTGAGAGAGTGTGAGAGTCTGCGAGAGAGTGCTTGTGAGTGTCTGTGAGAGAGTGTCTGTGAAAGTGTCTGTGAGAGAGTATCTGTGAGAGTGTCTGTGAGAGTCTGTGAGAGAGTATCTGTGAGAGAGTATCTGTGAGAGAGTGTCTGTGAAAGAGTATCTGTGAGAGTGTTTGTGAGACAGTGTCTGTGAAAGAGTGTTTGTGAGAGTCTGTGTGAAAGTGTCTGTGATAGAGTTTCTGTGAGAGAGTGTCCTTGAGAGTCTGTGAGAGAGTGTCTGTGAGAATCTGTGAGAGAGTTCCTGTGAGAAAGTCTGTGAGAGAGTGTATGTGAGCATCTGTGAGAGTGTCTGTGAGAGTTTAAGAGAGTATGAGAGTCTGCGAGAGAGTGCTTGTGAGAGAGTGTCTGTGAGAGACTCTGTGAGAGAGTGTCTGTGACAGAGTGTCTGTGAGAATCTGTGATAAAATGTCTGTGGGAGTCTGTGAGAGAGTAACTGTGAGAGTCTGTGAGAGAGTCTGTGAGAGTCTGAGAGAGAGTGTCTGCGAGAGAGTGTCTGAGAGTCTGTGAGAGAGTCTGTGAGAGAGTGTCTGTGAAAGCATGTCTGTGAGAGTGTATCTGTGAGAGAGTGTCCATGAGAGTCTGTGAGTGAGTGTCTGTGAGAGAGTGCCTGTGAGAGTCTGTGAGAGATTGTGAGAGAGTATCTGTGAGAGCATGTCGGTGAGAGTGTATCTGTGAGAGAGTGTCTGTGAGAGTTTGTCTGTGAGAGTCTGTAAGAGAGTGTCTGTGTGAGTCTGTGAGAGTGTCTGTGAGAGTTTGTGAGAGTGTCTGTGAGAGAGTGTGAGAGAGTATCTGTGAGCGAGTGTGAGAGAGTGTCTGTGAGCATCTGTGAGAGAGTGTCTGAGAGTCTGTGAGAGTGTCTGTGAGAGTGTCTGTGATAGAGTGTCTGTGAGAATCTGAGAGAGAGTGTCTGTGAGTATCTGTAAGAGTGTGAGAGTCTGTGAGAGAGTGTGAGAGTCTGTGAGAGAGTGTATGTGATAGTGTTTATGGGAATCTGTTAGAGAGTGTCTGTGAGTGCCTGTAAGAGTGTCTGTGAGAGTCTGTGAGAGAGTATCTGCGAGTCTGTGAGAGAGTGTTTGTTATTCTGTGAGAGAGTGTATGTGAGAGTGTCTGTGAGAGAGTGTCTGTGAGAGTGTATGTGAGAGTCTATGAAAGTGTATGTGAAAGGCTGTGAGAGAGTGTCTGTGAGAGAGTATCTGCGAGTCTGTGAGAGAGTGTCTGGTATTCTGTGAAAGAGTGCCTGTGAGAGTGTCTGTGAGAGAGTGTCTGTGAGAGAGTGTCTGTGAGAGTGTATGTGAGAGTCTGTGAAAGTGTAGGTGAGAGGCTGTGAGAGTCAGTGAGAAAGTGTCTGTGAGTCAGAGAGAGTGTCTGTGAGTTTCTGTGAGAGAGTGTCTGTGAGAGTGTCTGTGAGAGTCTGTGAGAGTCTGTGAGAGTGTCTGTGAGAGTCTATGAGAGAGTCTGTGAGAGTCTGTAAGAGAGTGTGAGAGTCTGCTAGAGAGTGCTTGTGAGTGTCTGTGAGTGTCTGTGAAAGATTGCCTGTGAGAGTGTCTGTGAGAGAGTATCTGTGAGAGTATCTGTGAGAGAGTGTCTATGAGAGAGTGTCTGTGAGAGAGTATCTGTGAGAGTGTTTGTGAGAGAGTTTCTGTGAGAGTGTCTGTGAGAGTCTGTAAGAGAGTGTCTCTGAGAGAGAGCCTGTGTGAGAGTCTAAGATAGAGTGTCTGTGAGAGTCTGAGAGAGTATGTGAGAGAGTGTCTGCGAGAGTCTGTGAGAGAGTGTGAGAGTCTGTGAGAGAGTGTATGTGATTGTGTTTGTGAGAATCTGTTAGAGAGTGTCTGTGAGTGCCTGTAAACGTGTCTGTGAGAGTCTGTGAGAGAGTGTCTGTGAGAGAGTATCTGCAAGTCTGTGAGAGAGTGTCTGTTATTCTGTAAAGAGTGTCTGTGAGAGTGTCAGTGAGAGAGTGTCTGTGAGACAGTGTCTGTGAAAGTGTATGTGAGAGTCTGTGAAAGTGTAGGTGAGAGGCTGTGAGAGTCATTGAGAGAGTGTCTGTGAGTCAGAGAGAGTGTCTGTGAATTTCTGTGAGAGAGTGTCTGTGAGAGTGTCTGTGAGAGTCTGTGAGAGAATGTCTGTGAGAGAGTCTGTGAGAGAGTGTCTGTGAGAGAGTGTCTGTGAGAGTCTGTGAGAGTCTGTGAGAGTGTCTGTGAGAGTCTATGAGAGAGTCTGTGAGAGTCTGTAAGAGAGTGTGAGAGTCTGCGAGAGAGTGCTTGTGAGTGTCTGTGAGAGAGTGTATGTGAGAGTGTCTGTGAGAGAGTATCTGTGAGAGTGTCTGTGAGAGTCTGTGAGAGAGTATCTATGAGAGAGTGTCTGTGAGAGAGTGTCTGTGAGAGAGTATCTGTGAGAGTGTTTGTGAGACAGTGTCTGTGAAAGAGTGTTTGTGAGAGTCTGTGTGAAAGTGTCTGTGATAGAGTTTCTGTGAGAGAGTGTCCTTGAGAGTCTGTGAGAGAGTGTCTGTGAGAATCTGTGAGAGAGTGCCTGTGAGAAAGTCTGTGAGAGAGTGTATGTGAGCATCTGTGAGAGTGTCTGTGAGAGTTTAAGTGAGTATGAGAGTCTGCGAGAGAGTGCTTGTGAGAGAGTGTCTGTGAGAGACTCTGTGAGAGAGTCTGTGACAGAGTGTCTGTGAGAATCTGTGATAAAATGTCTGTGGGAGTCTGTGAGAGAGTAACTGTGAGAGAGTCTGTGAGAGTCTGAGAGAGAGTGTCTGCGAGAGTGTCTGAGAGTGTGAGAGAGTCTGTGAGAGAGTGTCTGTGAAATCATGTCTGTGAGAGTGTATCTGTGAGAGAGTGTCCATGAGAGTCTGTGAGTGAGTGTCTGTGAGAGAGTGCCTGTGAGAGTCTGTGAGAGATTGTGAGAGAGTATCTCTGAGAGCATGTCGGTGAGAGTGTATCTGTGAGAGAGTGTCTGTGAGAGTCTGTCTGTGAGAGTCTGTAAGAGAGTGTCTGTGTGAGTCTGTGAGAGTGTCTGTGAGAGTTTGTGAGAGTGTCTGTGAGAGAGTGTGAGAGAGTATCTGTGAGCGAGTGTGAGAGAGTGTCTGTGAGCATCTGTGAGAGAGTGTCTGAGAGTCTGTGAGAGAGTGTCTATGAGAGTCTGTGAGAGTGTCTATGAGAGTGTCTGTGATAGAGTGTCTGTGAGAATCTGAGAGAGTGTCTGTGAGTATCTGTAAGAGTGTGAGAGTCTGTGAGAGAGTGTGAGAGTCTGTGAGAGAGTATATGTGATAGTGTTTATGAGAATCTGTTAGAGAGTGTCTGTGAGTGCCTGTAAGAGTGTCTGTGAGAGTCTGTGAGAGAGTGTGAGAGCCTGCGAGAGAGTGCTTGTGAGTGTCTGTGAGAGAGTGTCTGTGAAAGTGTCTGTGAGAGCGTATCTGTGAGAGTGTCTGTGAGTGTCTGTAAGAGAGTATCTGTGAGAGAGTGTCTGTGAGAGAATGTCTGTGAGAGAGTATCTGTGAGAGTGTTTGTGAGACAGTGTCTGTGAAAGAGTGTTTGTGAGAGTCTGTGTGAAAGTGTCTGTGATAGAGTTTCTGTGAGAGAGTGTCTGTGAGAGAGTGTCTGTGAAAGTGTATGTGAGAGTCTGTGAAAGTGTAGGTGAGAGGCTGTGAGAGTCAGTGAGAGAGGGTCTGTGAGTCAGAGAGAGTGTCTGTGAATTTCTGTGAGAGAGTGTCTGTGAGAGTGTCTGTGAGAGTCTGTGAGAGAATGTCTGTGAGAGAGTCTGTGAGAGAGTGTCTGTGAGAGAGTGTCTGTGAGAGTCTGTGAGTGTGAGAGTGTCTGTGAGAGTCTATGAGAGAGTCTGTGAGAGTCTGTAAGAGAGTGTGAGAGTCTGCGAGAGAGTGCTTGTGAGTGTCTGTGAGAGAGTGTATGTGAGAGTGTCTGTGAGAGAGTATCTGTGAGAGTGTCTGTGAGAGTCTGTGAGAGAGTAGCTATGAGAGAGTGTCTGTGAGAGAGTGTCTGTGAGAGAGTATCTGTGAGAGTGTTTGTGAGACAGTGTCTGTGAAAGAGTGTTTGTGAGAGTCTGTGTGAAAGTGTCTGTGATAGAGTTTCTGTGAGAGAGTGTCCTTGAGAGTCTGTGAGAGAGTGTCTGTGAGAATCTGTGAGAGAGTGCCTGTGAGAAAGTCTGTGAGAGAGTGTATGTGAGCATCTTTGAGAGTGTCTGTGAGAGTTTAAGAGAGTATGAGAGTCTGCGAGAGAGTGCTTGTGAGAGAGTGTCTGTGAGAGACTCTGTGAGAGAGTGTCTGTGACAGAGTGTCTGTGAGAATCTGTGATAGAGTGTCTGTGGGAGTCTGTGAGAGAGTAACTGTGAGAGTCTGTGAGAGAGTCTGTGAGAGTCTGAGAGAGAGTGTCTGCGAGAGAGTGTCTGAGAGTGTGAGAGAGTCTGTGAGAGAGTGTGAGAGTCTGTGAGAGAGTGTATGTGATTGTGTTTGTGAGAATCTGTTAGAGAGTGTCTGTGAGTGCCTGTAAGAGTGTCTGTGAGAGTCTGTGAGAGAGTGTCTGTGAGAGAGTATCTGTGAGTCTGTGAGAGAGTGTCTTTTATTCTGTAAAGAGTGTCTGTGAGAGTGTCTGTGAGAGAGTGTCTGTTATTCTGTAAAGAGTGTCTGTGAGAGTGTCTGTGAGAGAGTGTCTGTGAGACAGTGTCTGTGAGAGTCTGTGAAAGTATAGGTGAGAGGCTGTGAGAGTCATTGAGAGAGTGTCTGTGAGTCAGAGAGAGTGTCTGTGAATTTCTGTGAGAGAGTGTCTGTGAGAGTGTCTGTGAGAGTCTGTGAGAGAATGTCTGTGAGAGAGTCTGTGAGAGAGTGTCTGTGAGAGAGTGTCTGTGAGAGTCTGTGAGAGTCTGTGAGAGTGTCTGTGAGAGTCTATGAGAGAGTCTGTGAGAGTCTGTAAGAGAGTGTGAGAGTCTGCGAGAGAGTGCTTGTGAGTGTCTGTGAGAGAGTGTATGTGAGAGTGTCTGTGAGAGAGTATCTGTGAGAGTGTCTGTGAGAGTCTGTGAGAGAGTATCTATGAGAGAGTGTTTGTGAGACAGTGTCTGTGAAAGAGTGTTTGTGAGAGTCTGTGTGAAAGTGTCTGTGATAGAGTTTCTGTGAGAGAGTGTCCTTGAGAGTCTGTGAGAGAGTGTCTGTGAGAATCTGTGAGAGAGTGCCTGTGAGAAAGTCTGTGAGAGAGTGTATGTGAGCATCTGTGAGAGTGTCTGTGAGAGTTTAAGAGAGTATGAGAGTCTGCGAGAGAGTGCTTGTGAGAGAGTGTCTGTGAGAGACTCTGTGAGAGAGTGTCTGTGACAGAGTGTCTGTGAGAATCTGTGATAGAGTGTCTGTGGGAGTCTGTGAGAGAGTAACTGTGAGAGTCTGTGAGAGAGTCTGTGAGAGTCTGAGAGAGTGTGAGAGAGTATCTGCGAGAGGGTGTCTGAGAGTCTGTGAGAGAGTCTGTGAGAGTGTTTGTGAGACAGTGTCTGTGAAAGAGTGTTTGTGAGAGTCTGTGTGAAAGTGTCTGTGCTAGAGTTTCTGTGAGAGAGTGTCCTTGAGAGTCTGTGAGAGAGTGTCTGTGAGAATCTGTGAGAGAGGGCCTATGAGAAAGTCTGTGAGAGAGTGTATGTGAGCATCTGTGAGAGTGTCTGTGAGAGTTTAAGAGAGTATGAGAGTCTGTGAGAGAGTGTCTGTGACAGAGTGTCTGTGAGAATCTGTGATAAAATGTCTGTGGGAGTCTGTGAGAGAGTAACTGTGAGAGTCTGTGAGAGAGTCTGTGAGAGTCTGAGAGAGAGTGTCTGAGAGTCTGTGAGAGAGTCTGTGAGAGAGTGTCTGTGAAAGCATGTCTGTGAGAGTGTATCTGTGAGAGAGTGTCCATGAGAGTCTGTGAGTGAGTGTCTGTGAGAGAGTGCCTGTGAGAGTCTGTGAGAGATTGTGAGAGAGTATCTGTGAGAGCATGTCGGTGAGAGTGTATCTGTGAGAGAGTGTCTGTGAGAGTCTGTCTGTGAGAGTCTGTAAGAGAGTGTCTGTGTGAGTCTGTGAGAGTGTCTGTGAGAGTTTGTGAGAGTGTCTGTTAGAGAGTGTGAGAGAGTATCTGTGAGCGAGTGTGAAAGAGTGTCTGTGAGCATCTGTGAGAGAGTGTCTGAGAGTCTGTGAGAGAGTGTCTATGAGAGTCTGTGAGAGTGTCTATGAGAGTGTCTGTGATAGAGTGTCTGTGAGAATCTGAGAGAGTGTCTGTGAGTATCTGTAAGAGTGTGAGAGTCTGTGAGAGAGTGTGAGAGTCTGTGAGAGAGTGTATGTGATAGTGTTTATGAGAATCTGTTAGAGAGTGTCTGTGAGTGCCTGTAAGAGTGTCTGTGAGAGTCTGTGAGAGAGTGTGAGAGCCTGCGAGAGAGTGCTTGTGAGTGTCTGTGAGAGAGTGTCTGTGAAAGTGTCTGTGAGAGAGTATCTGTGAGAGTGTCTGTGAGAGTCTGTAAGAGAGTATCTGTGAGAGAGTGTCTGTGAGAGAATGTCTGTGAGAGAGTATCTGTGAGAGTGTTTGTGAGACAGTGTCTGTGAAAGAGTGTTTGTGAGAGTCTGTGTGAAAGTGTCTGTGATAGAGTTTCTGTGAGAGAGTGTCTGTGAGAGAGTGTCTGTGAAAGTGTATGTGAGAGTCTGTGAAAGTGTAGGTGAGAGGCTGTGAGAGTCAGTGAGAGAGGGTCTGTGAGTCAGAGAGAGTGTCTGTGAATTTCTGTGAGAGAGTGTCTGTGAGAGTGTCTGTGAGAGTCTGTGAGAGAATGTCTGTGAGAGAGTCTGTGAGAGAGTGTCTGTGAGAGAGTGTCTGTGAGAGTCTGTGAGAGTGTGAGAGTGTCTGTGAGAGTCTATGAGAGAGTCTGTGAGAGTCTGTAAGAGAGTGTGAGAGTCTGCGAGAGAGTGCTTGTGAGTGTCTGTGAGAGAGTGTATGTGAGAGTGTCTGTGAGAGAGTATCTGTGAGAGTGTCTGTGAGAGTCTGTCTGTGGGAGTCTGTAAGAGAGTGTGTGTGTGAGTCTGTGAGAGTCTCTGTGAGAGTTTGTGAGAGTGTCTGTGAGAGAGTGTGAGAGAGTATCTGTGAGCGAGTGTGAGAGAGTGTCTGTGAGCATCTGTGAGAGAGTGTCTGAGAGTCTGTGAGAGTGTCTGTGAGAGTGTCTGTGATAGAGTGTCTGTGAGAATCTGAGAGAGAGTGTCTGTGCGTATCTGTAAGAGTGTGAGAGTCTGTGAGAGAGTGTGAGAGTCTGTGAGAGAGTGTATGTGATAGTGTTTATGAGAATCTGTTAGAGAGTGTCTGTGAGTGCCTGTAAGAGTGTCTGTGAGAGTCTGTGAGAGAGTGTCTGTGAGAGAGTATCTGTGAGTCTGTGAGAGAGTGTTTGTTATTCTGTGAGAGAGTGTCTGTGAGAGTGTCTGTGAGAGAGTGTCTGTGAGAGTGTATGTGAGAGTCTATGAAAGTGTATGTGAGAGGCTGTGAGAGAGTGTCTGTGAGAGAGTATCTGTGAGAGAGTGTCTGTGAGAGAGTATCTGTGAGAGTGTTTGTGAGACAGTGTCTGTGAAAGAGTGTTTGTGAGAGTCTGTGTGAAAGTGTCTGTGATAGAGTTTCTGTGAAAGAGTGTCCTTGAGAGTCTGTGAGAGAGTGTCTGTGAGAATCTGTGAGAGAGTGCCTGTGAGAAAGTCTGTGAGAGAGTGTATGTGAGCATCTGTGAGAGTGTCTGTGAGAGTTTAAGAGAGTATGAGAGTCTGCAAGTGAGTGCTTGTGAGAGAGTGTCTGTGAGAGACTCTGTGAGAGAGTGTCTGTGACAGAGTGTCTGTGAGAATCTGTGATAAAATGTCTGTGGGAGTCTGTGAGAGAGTAACTGTGAGAGAGTCTGTGAGAGTCTGAGAGAGAGTGTCTGCGAGAGAGTGTCTGAGAGTGTGAGAGAGTCTGTGAGAGAGTGTCTGTGAAAGCATGTCCGTGAGAGTGTATCTGTGAGAGAGTGTCCATGAGAGTCTGTGAGTGAGTGTCTGTGAGAGAGTGCCTGTGAGAGTCTGTGAGAGATTGTGAGAGAGTATCTGTGAGAGCATGTCAGTGAGAGTGTATCTGTGAGAGAGTGTCTGTGAGAGTATGTCTGTGAGAGTCTGTAAGAGAGTGTCTGTGTGAGTCTGTGAGAGTGTCTGTGAGAGTTTGTGAGAGTGTCTGTGAGAGAGTGTGAGAGAGTATCTGTGAGCGAGTGTGAGAGAGTGTCTGTGAGCATCTGTGAGAGAGTGTCTGAGAGACTGTGAGAGAGTGTCTATGAGAGTCTGTGAGAGTGTCTATGAGAGTGTCTGTGATAAAGTGTCTGTGAGAATCTGAGAGAGAGTGTCTGTGAGTATCTGTAAGAGTGTGAGAGTCTGTGAGAGAGTGTGAGAGTCTGTGAGAGAGTGTATGTGATAGTGTTTATGAGAATCTGTTAGAGAGTGTCTGTGAGTGCCTGTAAGAGTGTCTGTGAGAGTCTGTGAGAGAATGTGAGAGCCTGCGAGAGAGTGCTTGTGAGTGTCTGTGAGAGAGTGACTGTGAAAGTGTCTGTGAGAGAGTATCTGTGAGAGTGTCTGTGAGAGTCTGTGAGAGAGTATCTATGAGAGAGTGTCTGTGAGAGAGTGTCTGTGAGAGAGTATCTGTGAGAGTGTTTGTGAGACAGTGTCTGTGAAAGAGTGTTTGTGAGAGTCTGTGTGAAAGTGTCTGTGATAGAGTTTCTGTGAGAGAGTGTCCTTGAGAGTCTGTGAGAGAGTGTCTGTGAGAATCTGTGAGAGAGTGCCTGTGAGAAAGTCTGTGAGAGAGTGTATGTGAGCATCTGTGAGAGTGTCTGTGAGAGTTTAAGAGAGTATGAGAGTCTGCGAGAGAGTGCTTGTGAGAGAGTGTCTGTGAGAGACTCTGTGAGAGAGTCTGTGACAGAGTGTCTGTGAGAATCTGTGATAAAATGTCTGTGGGAGTCTGTGAGAGAGTAACTGTGAGAGAGTCTGTGAGAGTCTGAGAGAGAGTGTCTGCGAGAGTGTCTGAGAGTGTGAGAGAGTCTGTGAGAGAGTGTCTGTGAAAGCATGTCTGTGAGAGTGTATCTGTGAGAGAGTGTCCATGAGAGTCTGTGAGTGAGTGTCTGTGAGAGAGTGCCTGTGAGAGTCTGTGAGAGATTGTGAGAGAGTATCTCTGAGAGCATGTCGGTGAGAGTGTATCTGTGAGAGAGTGTCTGTGAGAGTCTGTCTGTGAGAGTCTGTAAGAGAGTGTCTGTGTGAGTCTGTGAGAGTGTCTGTGAGAGTTTGTGAGAGTGTCTGTGAGAGAGTGTGAGAGAGTATCTGTGAGCGAGTGTGAGAGAGTGTCTGTGAGCATCTGTGAGAGAGTGTCTGAGAGTCTGTGAGAGAGTGTCTATGAGAGTCTGTGAGAGTGTCTATGAGAGTGTCTGTGATAGAGTGTCTGTGAGAATCTGAGAGAGTGTCTGTGAGTATCTGTAAGAGTGTGAGAGTCTGTGAGAGAGTGTGAGAGTCTGTGAGAGAGTGTATGTGATAGTGTTTATGAGAATCTGTTAGAGAGTGTCTGTGAGTGCCTGTAAGAGTGTCTGTGAGAGTCTGTGAGAGAGTGTGAGAGCCTGCGAGAGAGTGCTTGTGAGTGTCTGTGAGAGAGTGTCTGTGAAAGTGTCTGTGAGAGCGTATCTGTGAGAGTGTCTGTGAGTGTCTGTAAGAGAGTATCTGTGAGAGAGTGTCTGTGAGAGAATGTCTGTGAGAGAGTATCTGTGAGAGTGTTTGTGAGACAGTGTCTGTGAAAGAGTGTTTGTGAGAGTCTGTGTGAAAGTGTCTGTGATAGAGTTTCTGTGAGAGAGTGTCTGTGAGAGAGTGTCTGTGAAAGTGTATGTGAGAGTCTGTGAAAGTGTAGGTGAGAGGCTGTGAGAGTCAGTGAGAGAGGGTCTGTGAGTCAGAGAGAGTGTCTGTGAATTTCTGTGAGAGAGTGTCTGTGAGAGTGTCTGTGAGAGTCTGTGAGAGAATGTCTGTGAGAGAGTCTGTGAGAGAGTGTCTGTGAGAGAGTGTCTGTGAGAGTCTGTGAGAGTGTGAGAGTGTCTGTGAGAGTCTATGAGAGAGTCTGTGAGAGTCTGTAAGAGAGTGTGAGAGTCTGCGAGAGAGTGCTTGTGAGTGTCTGTGAGAGAGTGTATGTGAGAGTGTCTGTGAGAGAGTATCTGTGAGAGTGTCTGTGAGAGTCTGTGAGAGAGTAGCTATGAGAGAGTGTCTGTGAGAGAGTGTCTGTGAGAGAGTATCTGTGAGAGTGTTTGTGAGACAGTGTCTGTGAAAGAGTGTTTGTGAGAGTCTGTGTGAAAGTGTCTGTGATAGAGTTTCTGTGAGAGAGTGTCCTTGAGAGTCTGTGAGAGAGTGTCTGTGAGAATCTGTGAGAGAGTGCCTGTGAGAAAGTCTGTGAGAGAGTGTATGTGAGCATCTTTGAGAGTGTCTGTGAGAGTTTAAGAGAGTATGAGAGTCTGCGAGAGAGTGTCTGTGAGAGACTCTGTGAGAGAGTGTCTGTGACAGAGTGTCTGTGAGAATCTGTGATAGAGTGTCTGTGGGAGTCTGTGAGAGAGTAACTGTGAGAGTCTGTGAGAGAGTCTGTGAGAGTCTGAGAGAGAGTGTCTGCGAGAGAGTGTCTGAGAGTGTGAGAGAGTCTGTGAGAGAGTGTGAGAGTCTGTGAGAGAGTGTATGTGATTGTGTTTGTGAGAATCTGTTAGAGAGTGTCTGTGAGTGCCTGTAAGAGTGTCTGTGAGAGTCTGTGAGAGAGTGTCTGTGAGAGAGTATCTGTGAGTCTGTGAGAGAGTGTCTTTTATTCTGTAAAGAGTGTCTGTGAGAGTGTCTGTGAGAGAGTGTCTGTTATTCTGTAAAGAGTGTCTGTGAGAGTGTCTGTGAGAGAGTGTCTGTGAGACAGTGTCTGTGAGAGTCTGTGAAAGTATAGGTGAGAGGCTGTGAGAGTCATTGAGAGAGTGTCTGTGAGTCAGAGAGAGTGTCTGTGAATTTCTGTGAGAGAGTGTCTGTGAGAGTGTCTGTGAGAGTCTGT
Organism: Triturus cristatus; assembly: GCF_964204655.1. Taxonomy (NCBI): domain Eukaryota; kingdom Metazoa; phylum Chordata; class Amphibia; order Caudata; family Salamandridae; genus Triturus; species Triturus cristatus. Next base: position 1,188,085,120 of record NC_140579.1, read on the forward strand.
GAGAGAATGTCTGTGAGAGAGTCTGTGAGAGAGTGTCTGTGAGAGAGTGTCTGTGAGAGTCTGTGAGAGTCTGTGAGAGTGTCTGTGAGAGTCTATGAGAGAGTCTGTGAGAGTCTGTAAGAGAGTGTGAGAGTCTGCGAGAGAGTGCTTGTGAGTGTCTGTGAGAGAGTGTATGTGAGAGTGTCTGTGAGAGAGTATCTGTGAGAGTGTCTGTGAGAGTCTGTGAGAGAGTATCTATGAGAGAGTGTTTGTGAGACAGTGTCTGTGAAAGAGTGTTTGTGAGAGTCTGTGTGAAAGTGTCTGTGATAGAGTTTCTGTGAGAGAGTGTCCTTGAGAGTCTGTGAGAGAGTGTCTGTGAGAATCTGTGAGAGAGGGCCTATGAGAAAGTCTGTGAGAGAGTGTATGTGAGCATCTGTGAGAGTGTCTGTGAGAGTTTAAGAGAGTATGAGAGTCTGTGAGAGAGTGTCTGTGACAGAGTGTCTGTGAGAATCTGTGATAAAATGTCTGTGGGAGTCTGTGAGAGAGTAACTGTGAGAGTCTGTGAGAGAGTCTGTGAGAGTCTGAGAGAGAGTGTCTGAGAGTCTGTGAGAGAGTCTGTGAGAGAGTGTCTGTGAAAGCATGTCTGTGAGAGTGTATCTGTGAGAGAGTGTCCATGAGAGTCTGTGAGTGAGTGTCTGTGAGAGAGTGCCTGTGAGAGTCTGTGAGAGATTGTGAGAGAGTATCTGTGAGAGCATGTCGGTGAGAGTGTATCTGTGAGAGAGTGTCTGTGAGAGTCTGTCTGTGAGAGTCTGTAAGAGAGTGTCTGTGTGAGTCTGTGAGAGTGTCTGTGAGAGTTTGTGAGAGTGTCTGTTAGAGAGTGTGAGAGAGTATCTGTGAGCGAGTGTGAAAGAGTGTCTGTGAGCATCTGTGAGAGAGTGTCTGAGAGTCTGTGAGAGAGTGTCTATGAGAGTCTGTGAGAGTGTCTATGAGAGTGTCTGTGATAGAGTGTCTGTGAGAATCTGAGAGAGTGTCTGTGAGTATCTGTAAGAGTGTGAGAGTCTGTGAGAGAGTGTGAGAGTCTGTGAGAGAGTGTATGTGATAGTGTTTATGAGAATCTGTTAGAGAGTGTCTGTGAGTGCCTGTAAGAGTGTCTGTGAGAGTCTGTGAGAGAGTGTGAGAGCCTGCGAGAGAGTGCTTGTGAGTGTCTGTGAGAGAGTGTCTGTGAAAGTGTCTGTGAGAGAGTATCTGTGAGAGTGTCTGTGAGAGTCTGTAAGAGAGTATCTGTGAGAGAGTGTCTGTGAGAGAATGTCTGTGAGAGAGTATCTGTGAGAGTGTTTGTGAGACAGTGTCTGTGAAAGAGTGTTTGTGAGAGTCTGTGTGAAAGTGTCTGTGATAGAGTTTCTGTGAGAGAGTGTCTGTGAGAGAGTGTCTGTGAAAGTGTATGTGAGAGTCTGTGAAAGTGTAGGTGAGAGGCTGTGAGAGTCAGTGAGAGAGGGTCTGTGAGTCAGAGAGAGTGTCTGTGAATTTCTGTGAGAGAGTGTCTGTGAGAGTGTCTGTGAGAGTCTGTGAGAGAATGTCTGTGAGAGAGTCTGTGAGAGAGTGTCTGTGAGAGAGTGTCTGTGAGAGTCTGTGAGAGTGTGAGAGTGTCTGTGAGAGTCTATGAGAGAGTCTGTGAGAGTCTGTAAGAGAGTGTGAGAGTCTGCGAGAGAGTGCTTGTGAGTGTCTGTGAGAGAGTGTATGTGAGAGTGTCTGTGAGAGAGTATCTGTGAGAGTGTCTGTGAGAGTCTGTGAGAGAGTAGCTATGAGAGAGTGTCTGTGAGAGAGTGTCTGTGAGAGAGTATCTGTGAGAGTGTTTGTGAGACAGTGTCTGTGAAAGAGTGTTTGTGAGAGTCTGTGTGAAAGTGTCTGTGATAGAGTTTCTGTGAGAGAGTGTCCTTGAGAGTCTGTGAGAGAGTGTCTGTGAGAATCTGTGAGAGAGTGCCTGTGAGAAAGTCTGTGAGAGAGTGTATGTGAGCATCTGTGAGAGTGTCTGTGAGAGTTTAAGAGAGTATGAGAGTCTGCGAGAGAGTGCTTGTGAGAGAGTGTCTGTGAGAGACTCTGTGAGAGAGTGTCTGTGACAGAGTGTCTGTGAGAATCTGTGATAGAGTGTCTGTGGGAGTCTGTGAGAGAGTAACTGTGAGAGTCTGTGAGAGAGTCTGTGAGAGTCTGAGAGAGTGTGAGAGAGTATCTACGAGAGAGTATCTGAGAGTCTGTGAGAGAGTCTGTGAGAGTGTTTGTGAGACAGTGTCTGTGAAAGAGTGTTTGTGAGAGTCTGTGTGAAAGTGTCTGTGATAGAGTTTCTGTGAGAGAGTGTCCTTGAGAGTCTGTGAGAGAGTGTCTGTGAGAATCTGTGAGAGAGTGCCTGTGAGAAAGTCTGTTAGAGAGTGTATGTGAGCATCTGTGAGAGTGTCTGTGAGAGTTTAAGAGAGTATGAGAGTCTGCGAGAGAGTGCTTGTGAGAGAGTGTCTGTGAGAGACTCTGTGAGAGAGTGTCTGTGACAGAGTGTCTGTGAGAATCTGTGATAAAATGTCTGTGGGAGTCTGTGAGAGAGTAACTGTGAGAGTCTGTGAGAGAGTCTGTGAGAGTCTGAGAGAGAGTGTCTGCGAGAGAGTGTCTGAGAGTGTGAGAGAGTCTGTGAGAGAGTGTCTGTAAAAGCATGTCTGTGAGAGTGTATCTGTGAGAGAGTGTCCATGAGAGTCTGTGAGTGAGTGTCTGTGAGAGAGTGCCTGTGAGAGTCTGTGAGAGATTGTGAGAGAGTATCTGTGAAAGCATGTTGGTGAGAGTGTATCTGTGAGAGAGTGTCTGTGAGAGTCTGTCTGTGAGAGTCTGTAAGAGAGTGTCTGTGTGAGTCTGTGAGAGTGTCTGTGAGAGTTTGTGAGAGTGTCTGTGAGAGAGTGTGAGAGAGTATCTCTGAGCGAGTGTGAGAGAGTGTCTGTGAGCATCTGTGAGAGAGTGTCTGAGAGTCTGTGAGAGAGTGTCTATGAGAGTCTGTGAGAGTGTCTATGAGAGTGTCTGTGATAGAGTGTCTGTGAGAATCTGAGAGAGAGTGTCTGTGAGTATCTGTAAGAGTATGAGAGTCTGTGAGAGAGTGTGAGAGTCTGTGAGAGAGTGTCTGGGAGTGCCTGTAAGAGTGTCTGTGAGAGTCTGTGAGAGAGTGTGAGAGTCTGCGAGAGAGTGCTTGTGAGTGTCTGTGAGAGAGTGTCTGTGAGAGTGTCTGTGAGAGTCTGTGAGAGAATGTCTGTGAGAGAGTCTGTGAGAGAGTGTCTGTGAGAGAGTGTCTGTGAGAGTCTGTGAGAGTCTGTGAGAGTGTCTGTGAGAGTCTATGAGAGAGTCTGTGAGAGTCTGTAAGAGAGTGTAAGAGTCTGCGAGAGAGTGCTTGTGAGTGTCTGTGAGAGAGTGTATGTGAGAGTATCTGTGAGAGAGTATCTGTGAGAGTGTCTGTGAGAGTCTGTGAGAGAGTATCTATGAGAGAGTGTTTGTGAGACAGTGTCTGTGAAAGAGTGTTTGTGAGAGTCTGTGTGAAAGTGTCTGTGATAGAGTTTCTGTGAGAGAGTGTCCTTGAGAGTCTGTGAGAGAGTGTCTGTGAGAATCTGTGAGAGAGTGCCTGTGAGAAAGTCTGTGAGAGAGTGTATGTGAGCATCTGTGAGAGTGTCTGTGAGAGTTTAAGAGAGTATGAGAGTCTGCGAGAGAGTGCTTGTGAGAGAGTGTCTGTGAGAGACTCTGTGAGAGAGTGTCTGTGACAGAGTGTCTGTGAGAATCTGTGATAGAGTGTCTGTGGGAGTCTGTGAGAGAGTAACTGTGAGAGTCTGTGAGAGAGTCTGTGAGAGTCTGAGAGAGTGTGAGAGAGTATCTGCGAGAGGGTATCTGAGAGTCTGTGAGAGAGTCTGTGAGAGTGTTTGTGAGACAGTGTCTGTGAAAGAGTGTTTGTGAGAGTCTGTGTGAAAGTGTCTGTGCTAGAGTTTATGTGAGAGAGTGTCCTTGAGAGTCTGTGAGAGAGTGTCTGTGAGAATCTGTGAGAGAGGGCCTATGAGAAAGTCTGTGAGAGAGTGTATGTGAGCATCTGTGAGAGTGTTTGTGAGAGTTTAAGAGAGTATGAGAGTCTGCGAGAGAGTGCTTGTGAGAGAGAGTCTGTGAGAGACTCTGTGAGAGAGTGTCTGTGACAGAGTGTCTGTGAGAATCTGTGATAAAATGTCTGTGGGAGTCTGTGAGAGAGTAACTGTGAGAGTCTGTGAGAGAGTCTGTGAGAGTCTGAGAGAGAGTGTCTGAGAGTCTGTGAGAGAGTCTGTGAGAGAGTGTCTGTGAAAGCATGTCTGTGAGAGTGTATCTGTGAGAGAGTGTCCATGAGAGTCTGTGAGTGAGTGTCTGTGAGAGAGTGCCTGTGAGAGTCTGTGAGAGATTGTGAGAGAGTATCTGTGAGAGCACGTCGGTGAGAGTGTATCAGTGAGAGAGTGTCTGTGAGAGTCTGTCTGTGAGAGTCTGTAAGAGAGTGTCTGTGTGAGTCTGTGAGAGTGTCTGTGAGAGTTTGTGAGAGTGTCTGTGAGAGAGTGTGAGAGAGTATCTGTGAGCGAGTGTGAGAGAGTGTGTGTGAGCATCTGTGAGAGAGTGTCTGAGAGTCTGTGAGAGTGTCTGTGAGAGTGTCTGTGATAGAGTGTCTGTGAGAATCTGAGAGAGAGTGTCTGTGAGTATCTGTAAGAGTGTGAGAGTCTGTGAGAGAGTGTGAGAGTCTGTGAGAGAGTGTATGTGATAGTGTTTATGAGAATCTGTTAGAGAGTGTCTGTGAGTGCCTGTAAGAGTGTCTGTGAGAGTCTGTGAGAGAGTGTCTGTGAGAGAGTATCTGTGAGTCTGTGAGAGAGTGTTTGTTATTCTGTGAGAGAGTGTCTGTGAGAGTGTCTGTGAGAGAGTGTCTGTGAGAGTGTATGTGAGAGTCTATGAAAGTGTATGTGAGAGGCTGTGAGAGAGTGTCTGTGAGAGAATATCTGTGAGAGAGTGTCTGTGAGAGAGTATCTGTGAGAGTGTTTGTGAGACAGTGTCTGTGAAAGAGTGTTTGTGAGAGTCTGTGTGAAAGTGTCTGTGATAGAGTTTCTGTGAAAGAGTGTCCTTGAGAGTCTGTGAGAGAGTGTCTGTGAGAATCTGTGAGAGAGTGCCTGTGAGAAAGTCTGTGAGAGAGTGTATGTGAGCATCTGTGAGAGTGTCTGTGAGAGTTTAAGAGAGTATGAGAGTCTGCGAGAGAGTGCTTGTGAGAGAGTGTCTGTGAGAGACTCTGTGAGAGAGTGTCTGTGACAGAGTGTCTGTGAGAATCTGTGATAAAATGTCTGTGGGAGTCTGTGAGAGAGTAACTGTGAGAGAGTCTGTGAGAGAGTCTGTGAGAGTCTGAGAGAGAGTGTCTGCGAGAGAGTGTCTGAGAGTGTGAGAGAGTCTGTGAGAGAGTGTCTGTAAAAGCATGTCTGTGAGAGTGTATCTGTGAGAGAGTGTCCATGAGAGTCTGTGAGTGAGTGTCTGTGAGAGAGTGCCTGTGAGAGTCTGTGAGAGATTGTGAGAGAGTATCTGTGAGAGCATGTTGGTGAGAGTGTATTTGTGAGAGAGTATCTGTGAGAGTCTGTCTGTGAGAGTCTGTAAGAGAGTGTCTGTTTGAGTCTGTGAGAGTGTCTGTGAGAGTTTGTGAGAGTGTCTGTGAGAGAGTGTGAGAGAGTATCTGTGAGCGAGTGTGAGAGAGTGTCTGTGAGCATCTGTGAGAGAGTGTCTGAGAGTCTGTGAGAGAGTGTCTATGAGAGTCTGTGAGAGTGTCTATGAGAGTGTCTGTGATAGAGTGTCTGTGAGAATCTGAGAGAGAGTGTCTGTGAGTATCTGTAAGAGTATGAGAGTCTGTGAGAGAGTGTGAGAGTCTGTGAGAGAGTGTGTGATAGTGTTTATGAGAATCTGTTAGAGAGTGTCTGTGAGTGCCTGTAAGAGTGTCTGTGAGAGTCTGAGAGAGAGTGTGAGAGTCTGCGAGAGAGTGCTTGTGAGTGTCTGTGAGAGAGTGTCTGTGAAAGTGTCTGTGAGAGAGTATCTGTGAGAGTGTCTGTGAGAGTCTGTGAGAGAGTATCTGTGAGAGAGTGTCTGTGAGAGAGTGTCTGTGAAAGAGTATCTGTGAGAGTGTTTGTGAGACAGTGTCTGTGAAAGAGTGTTTGTGAGAATCTGTGTGAAAGTGTCTGTGATAGAGTTTCTGTGAGAGAGTGTCTGTGAGAGAGTGTCTGTGAGAGAGTATCTGCGAGTCTGTGAGAGAGTGTTTGTTGTTCTGTGAGAGAGTGTCCGTGAGAGTGTCTGTGAGAGAGTGTCTGTGAGAGTGTATGTGAGAGTCTATAAAAGTGTATGTGAGAGGCTGTGAGAGAGTGTCTGTGAGAGAGTATCTGTGAGAGAGTGTCTGTGAGAGAGTATCTGTGAGAGTGTTTGTGAGACAGTGTCTATGAAAGAGTGTTTGTGAGAGTCTGTGTGAAAGTATCTGTGATAGAGTTTCTGTGAGAGAGTGTCCTTGAGAGTCTGTGAGAGAGTGTCTGTGAGAATCTGTGAGAGAGTGCCTGTGAGAAAGTCTGTGAGAGAGTGTATGTGAGCATCTGTGAGAGTGTCTATGAGAGTTTAAGAGAGTATGAGAGTCTGCGAGAGAGTGCTTGTGAGAGAGTGTCTGTGAGAGACTCTGTGAGAGAGTGTCTGTGACAGAGTGTCTGTGAGAATCTGTGATAAAATGTCTGTGGGAGTCTGTGAGAGAGTAACTGTGAGAGTCTGTGAGAGAGTCTGTGAGAGTCTGAGAGAGAGTGTCTGCGAGAGAGTGTCTGAGAGTCTGTGAGAGAGTCTGTGAGAGAGTGTCTGTGAAGGCATGTCTGTGAGAGTGTATCTGTGAGAGAGTGTCCATGAGAGTCTGTGAGTGAGTGTCTGTGAGAGAGTGCCTGTGAGAGTCTGTGAGAGATTGTGAGAGAGTATCTGTGAGAGCATGTCAGTGAGAGTGTATCTGTGAGAGAGTGTCTGTGAGAGTTTGTCTGTGAGAGTCTGTAAGAGAGTGTCTGTGTGAGTCTGTGAGAGTGTCTGTGAGAGTTTGTGAGAGTGTCTGTGAGAGAGTGTGAGAGAGTATCTGTGAGCGAGTGTGAGAGAGTGTCTGTGAGCATCTGTGAGAGAGTGTCTGAGAGTCTGTGAGAGTGTCTGTGAGAGTGTCTGTGATAGAGTGTCTGTGAGAATCTGAGAGAGAGTGTCTGTGAGTATCTGTAAGAGTGTGAGAGTCTTTGAGAGAATGTGAGAGTCTGTGAGAGAGTGTATGTGATAGTGTTTATGAGAATCTGTTAGAGAGTGTCTGTGAGTGCCTGTAAGAGTGTCTGTGAGAGTATGTGAGAGAGTATCTGCGAGTCTGTGAGAGAGTGTTTGTTATTCTGTGAGAGAGTGTATGTGAGAGTGTCTGTGAGAGAGTGTCTGTGAGAGTGTATGTGAGAGTCTATGAAAGTGTATGTGAGAGGCTGTGAGAGAGTGTCTGTGAGAGAGTATCTCCGAGTCTGTGAGAGAGTGTCTGTTATTCTGTGAAAGAGTGCCTGTGAGAGTGTCTGTGAGAGAGTGTCTGTGAGAGAGTGTCTGTGAGAGTGTATGTGAGAGTCTGTGAAAGTGTAGGTGAGAGGCTGTGAGAGCCAGTGAGAAAGTGTCTGTGAGTCAGAGAGAGTGTCTGTGAGTTTCTGTGAGAGAGTGTCTGTGAGACAGTGTCTGTGAGAGTCTGTGAAAGTATAGGTGAGAGGCTGTGAGAGTCATTGAGAGAGTGTCTGTGAGTCAGAGAGAGTGTCTGTGAATTTCTGTGAGAGAGTGTCTGTGAGAGTGTCTGTGAGAGTCTGTGAGAGAATGTCTGTGAGAGAGTCTGTGAGAGAGTGTCTGTGAGAGAGTGTCTGTGAGAGTCTGTGAGAGTCTGTGAGAGTGTCTGTGAGAGTCTATGAGAGAGTCTATGAGAGTCTGTAAGAGAGTGTGAGAGTCTGCGAGAGAGTGCTTGTGAGTGTCTGTGAGAGAGTGTATGTGAGAGTGTCTGTGAGAGAGTATCTGTGAGAGTGTCTGTGAGAGTCTGTGAGAGAGTATCTATGAGAGAGTGTTTGTGAGACAGTGTCTGTGAAAGAGTGTTTGTGAGAGTCTGTGTGAAAGTGTCTGTGATAGAGTTTCTGTGAGAGAGTGTCCTTGAGAGTCTGTGAGAGAGTGTCTGTGAGAATCTGTGAGAGAGTGCCTGTGAGAAAGTCTGTGAGAGAGTGTATGTGAGCATCTGTGAGAGTGTCTGTGAGAGTTTAAGAGAGTATGAGAGTCTGCGAGAGAGTGCTTGTGAGAGAGTGTCTGTGAGAGACTCTGTGAGAGAGTGTCTGTGACAGAGTGTCTGTGAGAATCTGTGATAGAGTGTCTGTGGGAGTCTGTGAGAGAGTAACTGTGAGAGTCTGTGAGAGAGTCTGTGAGAGTCTGAGAGAGTGTGAGAGAGTATCTGCGAGAGGGTGTCTGAGAGTCTGTGAGAGAGTCTGTGAGAGTGTTTGTGAGACAGTGTCTGTGAAAGAGTGTTTGTGAGAGTCTGTGTGAAAGTGTCTGTGCTAGAGTTTCTGTGAGAGAGTGTCCTTGAGAGTCTGTGAGAGAGTGTCTGTGAGAATCTGTGAGAGAGGGCCTATGAGAAAGTCTGTGAGAGAGTGTATGTGAGCATCTGTGAGAGTGTCTGTGAGAGTTTAAGAGAGTATGAGAGTCTGTGAGAGAGTGTCTGTGACAGAGTGTCTGTGAGAATCTGTGATAAAATGTCTGTGGGAGTCTGTGAGAGAGTAACTGTGAGAGTCTGTGAGAGTGTCTATGAGAGTGTCTGTGATAGAGTGTCTGTGAGAATCTGAGAGAGAGTGTCTGTGAGTATCTGTAAGAGTATGGGAGTCTGTGAGAGAGTGTGAGAGTCTGTGAGAGAGTGTATGTGATAGTGTTTATGAGAATCTGTTAGAGAGTGTCTGTGAGTGCCTGTAAGAGTGTCTGTGAGAGTCTGAGAGAGAGTGTGAGAGTCTGCGAGAGAGTGCTTGTGAGTGTCTGTGAGAGAGTGTCTGTGAAAGTGTCTGTGAGAGAGTATCTGTGAGAGTGTCTGTGAGAGTCTGTGAGAGAGTATCTGTGAGAGAGTGTCTGTGAGAGAGTGTCTGTGAAAGAGTATCTGTGAGAGTGTTTGTGAGACAGTGTCTGTGAAAGAGTGTTTGTGAGAGTCTGTGTGAAAGTGTCTGTAATAGAGTTTCTGTGAGAGAGTGTCTGTGAGAGAGTGTCTGTGAGAGAGTATCTGCGAGTCTGTGAGAGAGTGTTTGTTATTCTGTGAGAGAGTGTCCGTGAGAGTGTCTGTGAGAGAGTGTCTGTGAGAGTGTATGTGAGAGTCTATAAAAGTGTATGTGAGAGGCTGTGAGAGAGTGTCTGTGAGAGAGTATCTGTGAGAGAGTGTCTGTGAGAGAGTATCTGTGAGAGTGTTTGTGAGACAGTGTCTGTGAAAGAGTGTTTGTGAGAATCTGTGTGAAAGTATCTGTGATAGAGTTTCTGTGAGAGAGTGTCCTTGAGAGTCTGTGAGAGAGTGTCTGTGAGAATCTGTGAGAGAGTGCCTGTGAGAAAGTCTGTGAGAGAGTGTATGTGAGCATCTGTGAGAGTGTCTGTGAGAGTTTAAGAGAGTATGAGAGTCTGCGAGAGAGTGCTTGTGAGAGAGTGTCTGTGAGAGACTCTGTGAGAGAGTGTCTGTGACAGAGTGTCTGTGAGAATCTGTGATAAAATGTCTGTGGGAGTCTGTGAGAGAGTAACTGTGAGAGTCTGTGAGAGAGTCTGTGAGAGTCTGAGAGAGAGTGTCTGTGATAGAGTTTCTGTGAGAGAGTGTCCTTGAGAGTCTGTGAGAGATTGTCTGTGAGAATCTGTGACAGAGTGCCTGTGAGCAAGTCTGTGAGAGAGTGTATGTGAGCATCTGTGAGAGTGTCTGTAAGAGTTTAAGAGAGTATGAGAGTCTGCGAGAGAGTGCTTGTGAGAGAGTGTCTGTGAGAGACTCTGTGAGAGAGTGTCTGTGGAAGAGTGTCTGTGAGAATCTGTGATAAAATGTCTGTGGGAGTCTGTGAGAGAGTAACTGTGAGAGTCTGTGAGAGAGTCTGTGAGAGTCTGAGAGAGAGTGTCTGCGAGAGAGTGTCTGAGAGTGTGAGAGAGTCTGTGAGAGAGTGTCTGTGAAAGCATGTCTGTGAGAGTGTATCTGTGAGAGAGTGTCCATGAGAGTCTGTGAGTGAGTGTCTGTGAGAGAGTGCCTGTGAGAGTCTGTGAGAGATTGTGAGAGAGTATCTGTGAGAGCATGTCGGTGAGAGTGTATCTGTGAGAGAGTGTCTGTGAGAGTCTGTCTGTGAGAGTCTGTAAGAGAGTGTCTGTGTGAGTCTGTGAGAGTGTCTGTGAGAGTTTGTGAGAGTGTCTGTGAGAGAGTGTGAGAGAGTATCTGTGAGCGAGTGTGAGAGAGTGTCTGTGAGCATCTGTGAGAGAGTGTCTGAGAGTCTGTGAGAGTGTCTGTGAGAGTGTCTGTGATAGAGTGTCTGTGATAATCTGAGAGAGAGTGTCTGTGAGTATCTGTAAGAGTGTGAGAGTCTGTGAGAGAGTGTGAGAGTCTGTGAGAGAGTGTATGTGATAGTGTTTATGAGAATCTGTTAGAGAGTGTCTGTGAGTGCCTGTAAGAGTGTCTGTGAGAGTCTGTGAGAGAGTGTCTGTGAGAGAGTATCTGCGAGTCTGTGAGAGAGTGTTTGTTATTCTGTGAGAGAGTGTCTGTGAGAGTGTCTGTGAGAGAGTGTCTGTGAGAGTGTATGTGAGAGTCTATGAAAGCGTATGTGAGAGGCTGTGAGAGAGTGTCTGTGAGAGAGTATCTGTGAGAGAGTGTCTGTGAGAGAGTATCTGTGAGAGTGTTTGTGAGACAGTGTCTGTGAAAGAGTGTTTGTGAGAGTCTGTGTGAAAGTATCTGTGATAGAGTTTCTGTGAGAGAGTGTCCTTGAGAGTCTGTGAGAGAGTGTCTGTGAGAATCTGTGAGAGAGTGCCTGTGAGAAAGTCTGTGAGAGAGTGTATGTGAGCATCTGTGAGAGTGTCTGAGAGTTTAAGAGAGTATGAGAGTCTGCGAGAGAGTGCTTGTGAGAGAGAGTCTGTGAGAGACTCTGTGAGAGAGTATCTGTGACAGAGTGTCTGTGAGAATCTGTGATAAAATGTCTGTGGGAGTCTGTGAGAGAGTAACTGTGAGAGTCTGTGAGAGAGTCTGTGAGAGTCTGAGAGAGAGTGTCTGCGAGAGAGTGTCTGAGAGTCTGTGAGAGAGTCTGTGAGAGAGTGTCTGTGAAAGCATGTCTGTGAGAGTGTATCTGTGAGAGAGTGTCCATGAGAGTCTGTGAGTGAGTGTCTGTGAGAGAGTGCCTGTGAGAGTCTGTGAGAGATTGTGAGAGAGTATCTGTGAGAGCATGTCAGTGAGAGTGTATCTGTGAGAGAGTGTCTGTGAGAGTCTGTCTGTGAGAGTCTGTAAGAGAGTGTCTGTGTGAGTCTGTGAGAGTGTCTGTGAGAGTTTGTGAGAGTGTCTGTGAGAGAGTGTGAGAGAGTATCTGTGAGCGAGTATGAGAGAGTGTCTGTGAGCATCTGTGAGAGAGTGTCTGAGAGTCTGTGAGAGTGTCTGTGAGAGTGTCTGTGATAGAGTGTCTGTGAGAATCTGAGAGAGAGTGTCTGTGAGTATCTGTAAGAGTGTGAGAGTCTGTGAGAGAGTGTGAGAGTCTGTGAGAGAGTGTATGTGATAGTGTTTATGAGAATCTGTTAGAGAGTGTCTGTGAGTGCCTGTAAGAGTGTATGTGAGAGTCTGTGAGAGAGTGTCTGTGAGAGAGTATCTGCAAGTCTGTGAGAGAGTGTTTGTTATTCTGTGAGAGAGTGTCTGTGAGAGTGTCTGTGAGAGAGTGTCTGTGAGAGTGTATGTGAGAGTCTATGAAAGTGTATGTGAGAGGCTGTGAGAGAGTGTCTGTGAGAGAGTATCTGTGAGAGAGTGTCTGTGAGAGAGTATATGTGAGAGTGTTTGTGAGACAATGTCTGTGAAAGAGTGTTTGTGAGAGTCTGTGTGAAAGTGTCTGTGATAGAGTTTCTGTGAGAGAGTGTCCTTGAGAGTCTGTGAGAGAGTGTCTGTGAGAATCTGTGACAGAGTGCCTGTGAGCAAGTCTGTGAGAGAGTGTATGTGAGCATCTGTGAGAGTGTCTGTGAGAGTTTAAGAGACTATGAGAGTCTGCGAGAGAGTGCTTGTGAGAGAGTGTCTTGAGAGACTCTGTGAGAGAGTGTCTGTGACAGAGTGTCTGTGAGAATCTGTGATAAAATGTCTGTGGGAGTCTGTGAGAGAGTAACTGTGAGAGTCTGTGAGAGAGTCTGTGAGAGTCTGAGAGAGAGTGTCTGCGAGAGAGTGTCTGAGAGTGTGAGAGAGTCTGTGAGAGAGTGTCTGTGAAAGCATGTCTGTGAGAGTGTATCTGTGAGAGAGTGTCCATGAGAGTCTGTGAGTGAGTGTCTGTGAGAGAGTGCCTGTGAGAGTCTGTGAGAGATTGTGAGAGAGTATCTGTGAGAGCATGTCGGTGAGAGTGTATCTGTGAGAGAGTGTCTGTGAGAGTCTGTCTGTGAGAGTCTGTAAGAGAGTGTCTGTGTGAGTCTGTGAGAGTGTCTGTGAGAGTTTGTGAGAGTGTCTGTGAGAGAGTGTGAGAGAGTATCTGTGAGCGAGTGTGAGAGAGTGTCTGTGAGCATCTGTGAGAGAGTGTCTGAGAGTCTGTGAGAGTGTCTGTGAGAGTGTCTGTGATAGAGTGTCTGTGATAATCTGAGAGAGAGTGTCTGTGAGTATCTGTAAGAGTGTGAGAGTCTGTGAGAGAGTGTGAGAGTCTGTGAGAGAGTGAATGTGATAGTGTTTATGAGAATCTGTTAGAGAGTGTCTGTGAGTGCCTGTAAGAGTGTCTGTGAGAGTCTGTGAGAGAGTGTCTGTGAGAGAGTATCTGCGAGTCTGTGAGAGAGTGTTTGTTATTCTGTGAGAGAGTGTCTGTGAGAGAGTGTCTGTGAGAGTGTATGTGAGAGTCTATAAAAGTGTATGTGAGAGGCTGTGAGAGAGTGTCTGTGAGAGAGTATCTGTGAGAGAGTGTCTGTGAGAGAGTATCTGTGAGAGTGTTTGTGAGACAGTGTCTGTGAAAGAGTGTTTGTGAGAGTCTGTGTGAAAGTATCTGTGATAGAGTTTCTGTGAGAGAGTGTCCTTGAGAGTTTGTGAGAGAGTGTCTGTGAGAATATATGAGAGAGTGCCTGTGAGAGAGTGTATGTGAGCATCTGTGAGAGTGTCTGAGAGAGTTTAAGAGAGTATGAGAGTCTGCGAGAGAGTGCTTGTGAGAGAGTGTCTGTGAGAGACTCTGTGAGAGAGTGTCTGTGACAGAGTGTCTGTGAGAATCTGTGATAAAATGTCTGTGGGAGTCTGTGAGAGAGTAACTGTGAGAGTCTGTGAGAGAGTCTGTGAGAGTCTGAGAGAGAGTGTCTGTGAGAGAGTGTCTGAGAGTCTGTGAGAGAGTCTGTGAGAGAGTGTCTGTGAAAGCATATCTGTGAGAGTGTATCTGTGAGAGAGTGTCCATGAGAGTCTGTGAGTGAGTGTCTGTGAGAGAGTGCCTGTGAGAGTCTGTGAGAGATTGTGAGAGAGTATCTGTGAGAGTGTTTGTGAGACAGTGTCTGTGAAAGAGTGTTTGTGAGAGTCTGTGTGAAAGTGTCTGTGATAGAGTTTCTGTGAGAGAGTGTCCTTGAGAGTCTGTGAGAGAGTGTCTGTGAGAATCTGTGACAGAGTGCCTGTGAGCAAGTTTGTGAGAGAGTATATGTGAGCATCTGTGAGAGTGTCTGTGAGAGTTTAAGAGAGTATGAGAGTCTGCGAGAGAGTGCTTGTGAGAGAGTGTCTGTGAGAGACTCTGTGAGAGAGTGTCTGTGACAGAGTGTCTGTGAGAATCTGTGATAAAATGTCTGTGGGAGTCTGTGAGAGAGTAACTGTGAGAGTCTGTGAGAGAGTCTGTGAGAGTCTGAGAGAGAGTGTCTGCGAGAGAGTGTCTGAGAGTGTGAGAGAGTCTGTGAGAGAGTGTCTGTGAAAGCATGTCTGTGAGAGTGTATCTGTGAGAGAGTGTCCATGAGAGTCTGTGAGTGAGTGTCTGTGAGAGAGTGCCTGTGAGAGTCTGTGAGAGATTGTGAGAGAGTATCTGTGAGAGCATGTCAGTGAGAGTATATCTGTGAGAGAGTGTCTGTGAGAGTCTGTCTGTGAGAGTCTGTAAGAGAGTGTCTGTGTGAGTCTGTGAGAGTGTCTGTGAGAGTTTGTGAGAGTGTCTGTGAGAGAGTGTGAGAGACTATCTGTGAGCGAGTGTGAGAGAGTGTCTGTGAGCATCTGTGAGAGAGTGTCTGAGAGTCTGTGAGAGTGTCTGTGAGAGTGTCTGTGATAGAGTGTCTGTGATAATCTGAGAGAGAGTGTCTGTGAGTATCTGTAAGAGTGTGAGAGTCTGTGAGAGAGTGTGAGAGTCTGTGAGAGAGTGTATGTTATAGTGTTTATGAGAATCTGTTAGAGAGTGTCTGTGAGTGCCTGTAAGAGTGTCTGTGAGAGTCTGTGAGAGAGTGTCTGTGAGAGAGTATCTGCGAGTCTGTGAGAGAGTGTTTGTTATTCTGTGAGAGAGTGTCTGTGAGAGTGTCTGTGAGAGAGTGTCTGTGAGAGTGTATGTGAGAGTCTATGAAAGTGTATGTGAGAGGCTGTGAGAGAGTGTCTGTGAGAGAGTATCTGTGAGAGAGTGTCTGTGAGAGAGTATCTGTGAGAGTGTTTGTGAGACAGTGTATGTGAAAGAGTGTTTGTGAGAGTCTGTGTGAAAGTATCTGTGATAGAGTTTCTGTGAGAGAGTGTCCTTGAGAGTCTGTGAGAGAGTGTCTGTGAGAATCTGTAAGAGAGTGCCTGTGAGAAAGTCTGTGAGAGAGTGTATGTGAGCATCTGTGAGAGTGTCTGTGAGAGTTTAAGAGAGTATGAGAGTCTGCGAGAGAGTGCTTGTGAGAGAGTGTCTGTGAGAGACTCTGTGAGAGAGTGTCTGTGACAGAGTGTCTGTGAGAATCTGTGATAAAATGTCTGTGGGAGTCTGTGAGAGAGTAACTGTGAGAGTCTGAGAGAGAGTCTGTGAGAGTCTGAGAGAGAGTGTCTGCGAGAGAGTGTCTGAGAGTGTGAGAGAGTCTGTGAGAGAGTGTCTGTGAAAGCATGTCTGTGAGAGTGTATCTGTGAGAGAGTGTCCATGAGAGTCTGTGAGTGAGTGTCTGTGAGAGAGTGCCTGTGAGAGTCTGTGAGAGATTGTGAGAGAGTATCTGTGAGAGCATGTCGGTGAGAGTGTATCTGTGAGAGAGTGTCTGTGAGAGTCTGTCTGTGAGAGTCTGTAAGAGAGTGTCTGTGTGAGTCTGTGAGAGTGTCTGTGAGAGTTTGTGAGAGTGTCTGTGAGAGAGTGTGAGAGAGTATCTGTGAGCAAGTGTGAGAGAGTGTCTGTGAGCATCTGTGAGAGAGTGTCTGAGAGTCTGTGAGAGTGTCTGTGAGAGTGTCTGTGATAGAGTGTCTGTGAGAATCTGAGAGAGAGTGTCTGTGAGTATCTGTAAGAGTGTGAGAGTCTGTGAGAGAGTGTGAGAGTCTGTGAGAGAGTGTATGTGATAGTGTTTATGAGAATCTCTTAGAGAGTGCCTGTGAGTGCCTGTAAGAGTGTCTGTGAGAGTCTGTGAGAGAGTATCTGCGAGTCTGTGAGAGAGTGTTTGTTATTCTGTGAGAGAGTGTCTGTGAGAGTGTCTGTGAGAGAGTGTCTGTGAGAGTGTATGTGAGAGTCTATGAAAGTGTATGTGAGAGGCTGTGAGAGAGTGTCTGTGAGAGAGTATCTGCGAGTCTGTGAGAGAGTGTCTGTTATTCTGTGAAAGAGTGCCTGTGAGAGTGTCTGTGAGAGAGTGTCTGTGAGAGAGTGTCTGTGAGAGTGTATGTGAGAGTCTGTGAAAGTGTAGGTGAGAGGCTGTGAGTGTCAGTGAGAAAGTGTCTGTGAGTCAGAGAGAGTGTCTGTGAGTTTCTGTGAGAGAGTGTCTGTGAGAGTGTCTGTGAGAGTCTGTGAGAGTCTGTGAGAGTGTCTGTGAGAGTCTATGAGAGAGTCTGTGAGAGTCTGTAAGAGAGTGTGAGAGTCTGCTAGAGAGTGCTTGTGAGTGTCTGTGAGTGTCTGTGAGAGATTGTCTGTGAGAGTGTCTGTGAGAGAGTATCTGTGAGAGTATCTGTGAGAGAGTGTCTGTGAGAGAGTGTCTGTGAGAGAGTATCTGTGAGAGTGTTTGTGAGAGAGTTTCTGTGAGAGTGTCTGTGAGAGTCTGTAAGAGAGTGTCTCTGAGAGAGAGCCTGTGAGAGAGTGAGAGTCTAAGATAGAGTGTCTGTGAGAGTCTGAGAGAGTATGTGAGAGAGTATCTGCGAGAGTCTGTGAGAGAGTGTAAGAGTCTGTGAGAGAGTGTATGTGATTGTGTTTGTGAGAATCTATTAGAGAGTGTCTGTGAGTGCCCGTAAAAGAGTCTTTGAGAGTCTGTGAGAGAGTGTCTGTGAGAGAGTATCTTCAAGTCTGTGAGAGAGTGTCTGTTATTCTGTAAAGAGTGTCTGTGAGAGTGTCTGTGAGAGAGTGTCTGTGAGAGAGTGTCTGTGAAAGTGTATGTGATAGTCTGTGAAAGTGTAGGTGAGAGGCTGTGAGAGTCATTGAGAGAGTGTCTGTGAGTCAGAGAGAGTGTCTGTGAATTTCTGTGAGAGAGTGTCTGTGAGAGTGTCTGTGAGAGTCTGTGAGAGAATGTCTGTGAGAGAGTCTGTGAGAGAGTGTCTGTGAGAGAGTGTCTGTGAGAGTCTATGAGAGTCTGTGAGAGTGTCTGTGAGAGTCTATGAGAGAGTCTGTAAGAGAGTGTGAGAGTCTGCGAGAGAGTGCTTGTGAGTGTCTGTGAGAGAGTGTATGTGAGAGTGTCTGTGAGAGAGTATCTGTGAGAGTGTCTGTGAGAGTCTGTGAGAGAGTATCTATGAGAGAGTGTCTGTGAGAGAGTGTCTGTGAGAGAGTATCTGTGAGAGTGTTTGTGAGACAGTTTCTGTAAAAGAGTGTTTGTGAGAGTCTGTGTGAAAGTGTCTGTGATAGAGTTTCTGTGAGAGAGTGTCCTTGAGAGTCTGTGAGAGAGTGTCTGTGAGAATCTGTGAGAGAGTGCCTGTGAGCAAGTCAGTGAGAGAGTGTATGTGAGCATCTGTGAGAGTGTCTGTGAGAGTTTAAGAGAGTATGAGAGTCTGCGAGAGAGTGCTTGTGAGAGAGTGTCTGTGAGAGACTCTATGAGAGAGTGTCTGTGACAGAGTGTCTGTGAGAATCTGTGATAGAGTGTCTGTGGGAGTCTGTGAGAGAGTAACTGTGAGAGTCTGTGAGAGAGTCTGTGAGAGTCTGAGAGAGTCTGAGAGAGTATCTGCAAGAGAGTATCTGAGAGTCTGTGAGAGAGTCTGAGAGTGTTTGTGAGACAGTGTCTGTGAAAGAGTGTTTGTGAAAGTGTTTGTGATAGAGCTTCTGTGAGAGAGTGTCCTTGAGAGTGTGTGAGAGAGTGTCTGTGAGAATCTGTGAGAGAGTGCCTGTGAGAAAGTCTGTGAGAGAGTGTATGTGAGCATCTGTGAGAGTGTCTGTGAGAGTTTAAGAGAGTATGAGAGTCTGCGAGAGAGTGCTTGTGAGAGAGAGTCTGTGAGAGACTCTGTGAGAGAGTGTCTGTGACAGAGTGTCTGTGAGAATCTGTGATAACATGTCTGTGGGAGTCTGTGAGAGAGTATCTGTGAGAGTCTTTGAGAGAGTCTGTGAGAGTCTGAGAGAGAGTGTCTGCGAGAGAGTGTCTGAGAGTCTGTGAGAGAGTCTGTGAGAGAGTCTGTGAGAGAGTGTCTGTGAAAGCATGTCTGTGAGAGTGTATCTGTGAGAGAGTGTCCATGAGAGTCTGTGAGTGAGTGTCTGTGAGAGAGTGCCTGTGAGAGTCTGTGAGAGATTGTGAGAGAGTATCTGTGAGAGCATGTCAGTGAGAGTGTATCTGTGAGAGAGTGTTTGTGAGAGTCTGTCTGTGAGAGTCTGTAAGAGAGTGTCTGTGTGAGTCTGTGAGAGTATCTGTGAGAGTTTGTGAGAGTGTCTGTGAGAGAGTGTGAGAGAGTATCTGTGAGCGAGTGTGAGAGAGTGTCTGTGAGCATCTGTGAGAGAGTGTCTGAGAGTCTGTGAGAGTGTCTGTGAGAGTGTCTGTGATAGAGTGTATGTGAGAATCTGAGAGAGAGTGTCTGTGAGTATCTGTAAGAGTGTGAGAGTCTGTGAGAGAGAGGGAGAGTCTGTGAGAGAGTGTATGTGATAGTGTTTATGAGAATCTGTTAGAGAGTGTCTGTGAGTGCCTGTAAGAGTGTCTGTGAGAGTCTGTGAGAGAGTGTCTGTGAGAGAGTATCTGCGAGTCTGTGAGAGAGTGTTTGTTATTCTGTGAGAGAGTGTCTGTGAGAGTGTCTGTGAGAGAGTGTCTGTGAGAGTGTATGTGAGAGTCTATAAAAGTGTATGTGAGAGGCTGTGAGAGAGTGTCTGTGAGAGAGTATCTGTGAGAGAGTGTCTGTGAGAGAGTATCTGTGAGAGTGTTTGTGAGACAGTGTCTGTGAAAGAGTGTTTGTGAGAGTCTGTGTGAAAGTATCTGTGATAGAGTTTCTGTGAGAGAGTGTCCTTGAGAGTCTGTGAGAGAGTGTCTGTGAGAATATATGAGAGAGTGCCTGTGAGAGAGTGTATGTGAGCATCTGTGAGAGTGTCTGTGAGAGTTTAAGAGAGTATGAGAGTCTGTGAGAGAGTGCTTGTGAGAGAGTGTCTGTGAGAGACTCTGTGAGAGAGTGTCTGTGACAGAGTGTCTGTGAGAATCTGTGATAAAATGTCTGTGGGAGTCTGT
Organism: Triturus cristatus; assembly: GCF_964204655.1. Classification (NCBI taxonomy): domain Eukaryota; kingdom Metazoa; phylum Chordata; class Amphibia; order Caudata; family Salamandridae; genus Triturus; species Triturus cristatus. The sequence goes on from NC_140579.1 coordinate 1,188,104,080, forward strand.
GAGAGAGTAACTGTGAGAGTCTGTGAGAGAGTCTGTGAGAGTCTGAGAGAGAGTGTCTGCGAGAGAGTGTCTGAGAGTGTGAGAGAGTCTGTGAGAGAGTGTCTGTGAAAGCATGTCTGTGAGAGTGTATATGTGAGAGAGTGTCCATGAGAGTCTGTGAGTGAGTGTCTGTGAGAGAGTGCCGGTGAGAGTCTGTGAGAGATTGTGAGAGAGTATCTGTGAGAGCATGTCGGTGAGAGTGTATCTGTGAGAGAGTGTCTGTGAGAGTCTGTCTGTGAGAGTCTGTAAGAGAGTGTCTGTGTGAGTCTGTGAGAGTGTCTGTGAGAGTTTGTGAGAGTGTCTGTGAGAGAGTGTGAGAGAGTGTCTGTGAGCGAGTGTGAGAGAGTGTCTGTGAGCATCTGTGAGAGAGTGTCTATGAGAGTCTGTGAGAGTGTCTATGAGAGTGTCTGTGATGGAGTGTCTGTGAGAATCTGAGAGAGAGTGTCTGTGAGTATCTGTAAGAGTGTGAGAGTCTGTGAGAGAGTGTGAGAGTCTGTGAGAGAGTGTATGTGATAGTGTTTATGAGAATCTGTTAGAGAGTGTCTGTGAGTGCCTGTAAGAGTGTCTGTGAGAGTCTGTGAGAGAGTGTGAGAGTCTGCAAGAGAGTGCTTGTGAGTGTCTGTGAGAGATTGTCTGTGAAAGTGTCTGTGAGAGAGTATCTGTGAGAGTGTCTGTGAGAGTCTGTGAGAGAGTATCTGTGAGAGAGTGTCTGTGAGAGAGTGTCTGTGAGAGAGTATCTGTGAGAGTGTTTGTGAGACAGTGTCTGTGAAAGAGTGTTTGTGAGAGTCTGTGTGAAAGTGTCTGTGATAGAGTGTCTGTGAGAGAGTGTCTGTGAGAGAGTGTCTGTGAAAGTGTATGTGAGAGTCTGTGAAAGTGTAGGTGAGAGGCTGTGAGAGTCAGTGAGAGAGTGTCTGTGAGTCAGAGAGAGTGTCTGTGAATTTCTGTGAGAGAGTGTCTGTGAGAGTGTCTGTGAGAGTCTGTGAGAGAATGTCTGTGAGAGAGTCCGTGAGAGAGTGTCTGTGAGAGAGTGTCTGTGAGAGTCTGTGAGAGTCTGTGAGAGTGTCTGTGAGAGTCTATGAGAGAGTCTGTGAGAGTCTGTAAGAGAGTGTGAGAGTCTGCGAGAGAGTGCTTGTGAGTGTCTGTGAGAGTGTCTGTGAGAGTTTAAGAGAGTATGAGAGTCTGCGAGAGAGTGCTTGTGAGAGAGTGTCTGTGAGAGACTCTGTGAGAGAGTGTCTGTGACAGAGTGTCTGTGAGAATCTGTGATAAAATGTCTGTGGGAGTCTGTGAGAGAGTAACTGTGAGAGTCTGTGAGAGAGTCTGTGAGAGTCTGAGAGAGAGTGTCTGCGAGAGAGTGTCTGAGAGTGTGAGAGTCTGTGAGAGAGTGTCTGTGAAAGCATGTCTGTGAGAGTGTATATGTGAGAGAGTGTCCATGAGAGTCTGTGAGTGAGTGTCTGTGAGAGAGTGCCGGTGAGAGTCTGTGAGAGATTGTGAGAGATTATCTGTGAGAGCATGTCGGTGAGAGTGTATCTGTGAGAGAGTGTCTGTGAGAGTCTGTCTGTGAGAGTCTGTAAGAGAGTGTCTGTGTGAGTCTGTGAGAGTGTCTGTGAGAGTTTGTGAGAGTGTCTGTGAGAGAGTGTGAGAGAGTGTCTGTGAGCGAGTGTGAGAGAGTGTCTGTGAGCATCTGTGAGAGAGTGTCTATGAGAGTCTGTGAGAGTGTCTATGAGAGTGTCTGTGATGGAGTGTCTGTGAGAATCTGAAAGAGAGTGTCTGTGAGTATCTGTAAGAGTGTGAGAGTCTGTGAGAGAGTGTGAGAGTCTGTGAGAGAGTGTATGTGATAGTGTTTATGAGAATCTGTTAGAGAGTGTCTGTGAGTGCCTGTAAGAGTGTCTGTGAGAGTCTGTGAGAGAGTGTGAGAGTCTGCAAGAGAGTGCTTGTGAGTGTATGTGAGAGATTGTCTGTGAAAGTGTCTGTGAGAGAGTATCTGTGAGAGTGTCTGTGAGAGAGTATCTGTGAGAGAGTGTCTGTGAGAGAGTGTCTGTGAGAGAGTATCTGTGAGAGTGTTTGTGAGACAGTGTCTGTGAAAGAGTGTTTGTGAGAGTCTGTGTGAAAGTGTCTGTGATAGAGTTTCTGTGAGAGAGTGTCTGTGAGAGAGTGTCTGTGAAAGTGTATGTGAGAGTCTGTGAAAGTGTAGGTGAGAGGCTGTGAGAGTCAGTGAGAGAGTGTCTGTGAGTCAGAGAGAGTGTCTGTGAATTTCTGTGAGAGAGTGTCTGTGAGAGTGTCTGTGAGAGTGTGTGAGAGAATGTCTGTGAGAGAGTCTGTGAGAGAGTGTCTGTGAGAGAGTGTCTGTGAGAGTCTGTGAGAGTCTGTGAGAGTGTCTGTGAGAGTCTATGAGAGAGTCTGTGAGAGTCTGTAAGAGAGTGTGAGAGTCTGCGAGAGAGTGCTTGTGAGTGTCTGTGAGAGAGTGTATGTGAGAGTGGCTGTGAGAGAGTATCTGTGAGAGTGTCTTTGAGAGTCTGTCAGAGAGTATCTATGAGAGAGTGTCTGTGAGAGAGTGTCTGTGAGAGAGTGTTTGTGAGAGTCTGTGTGAAAGTGTCTGTGATAGAGTTTCTGTGAGAGAGTGTCCTTGAGAGTCTGTGAGAGAGTGTCTGTGAGAGAGTGCCTGTGAGAAAGTCTGTGAGAGAGTGTATGTGAGCATCTGTGAGAGTGTCTGTGAGAGTTTAAGAGAGTATGAGAGTCTGCGAGAGAGTACTTGTGAGAGAGTGTCTGTGAGAGACTCTGTGAGAGAGTGTCTGTGACAGAGTGTCTGTGAGAATCTGTGATAGAGTGTCTGTGGGAGTCTGTGAGAGAGTAACTGTGAGAGTCTGTGAGAGAGTCTGTGAGAGTCTGAGAGAGTGTGAGAGAGTATCTGCGAGAGAGTGTCTGAGAGTCTGTGAGAGAGTCTGTGAGAGTGTTTGTGAGACAGTGTCTGAGAAAGAGTGTTTGTGAGAGTCTGTGTGAAAGTGTCTGTGATAGAGTTTCTGTGAGAGAGTGTCCTTGAGAGTCTGTGAGAGAGTGTCTGTGAGAATCTGTGAGAGAGTGCCTGTGAGAAAGTCTGTGAGAGAGTGTATGTGAGCATCTGTGAGAGTGTCTTTGAGAGTTTAAGAGAGTATGAGAGTCTGCGAGAGAGTGCTTGTGAGAGAGTGTCTGTGAGAGACTCTGTGAGAGAGTGTCTGTGACAGAGTGTCTGTGAGAATCTGTGATAGAGTGTCTGTGGGAGTCTGTGAGAGAGTAACTGTGAGAGTCTGTGAGAGAGTCTGTGAGAGTCTGAGAGAGTGTGAGAGAGTATCTGTGAGAGAGTGTATGAGAGTCTGTGAGAGAGTCTGTGAGAGTGTTTGTGAGACAGTTTCTGTGAAAGAGTATTTGTGAGAGTCTGTGTGAAAGTGTCTGTGATAGAGTTTCTGTGAGAGAGTGTCCTTGAGAGTCTGTGAGAGAGTGTCTGTGAGAATCTGTGAGAGAGTGCCTGTGAGAAAGTCTGTGAGAGAGTGTATGTGAGCATCTGTGAGAGTGTCTGTGAGAGTTTAAGAGAGTATGAGAGTCTGCGAGAGAGTGCTTGTGAGAGAGTGTCTGTGAGAGACTCTGTGAGAGAGTGTCTGTGACAGAGTGTCTGTGAGAATCTGTGATAAAATGTCTGTGGGAGTCTGTGAGAGAGTAACTGTGAGAGTCTGTGAGAGAGTCTGTGAGAGTCTGAGAGAGAGTGTCTGCGAGAGAGTGTCTGAGAGTCTGTGAGAGAGTCTGTGAGAGAGTGTCTGTGAAAGCATGTCTGTGAGAGTGTATCTGTGAGAGAGTGTCCATGAGAGTCTGTGAGTGAGTGTCTGTGAGAGAGTGCCTGTGAGAGTCTGTGAGAGATTGTGAGAGAGTATCTGTGAGAGCATGTCGGTGAGAGTGTATCTGTGAGAGAGTGTCTGTGAGAGTCTGTCTGTGAGAGTCTGTAAGAGAGTGTCTGTGTGAGTCTGTGAGAGTGTCTGTGAGAGTTTGTGAGAGTGTCTGTGAGAGAGTGTGAGAGAGTATCTGTGAGCGAGTGTGAGAGAGTGTCTGTGAGCATCTGTGAGAGAGTGTCTGAGAGTCTGTGAGAGTGTGTGTGAGAGTGTCTGTGAGAATCTGAGAGAGAGTGTCTGTGAGTATCTGTAAGAGTGTGAGAGTCTGTGAGAGAGTGTGAGAGTCTGTGAGAGAGTGTATGTGATAGTGTTTATGAGAATCTGTTAGAGAGTGTCTGTGAGTGCCTGTAAGAGTGTCTGTGAGAGTCTGTGAGAGAGTGTCTGTGAGAGAGTATCTGCGAGTCTGTGAGAGAGTGTTTGTTATTCTGTGAGAGAGTGTCTGTGAGAGTGTCTGTGAGAGAGTGTCTGTGAGAGTGTATGTGAGAGTCTATGAAAGTGTATGTGAGAGGCTGTGAGAGAGTGTCTGTGAGAGAGTGTCTGTTATTCTGTGAAAGAGTGCCTGTGAGAGTGTCTGTGAGAGAGTGTCTGTGAGAGAGTGTATGTGAGAGTGTATGTGAGAGTCTGTGAAAGTGTAGGTGAGAGGCTGTGAGAGTCAGTGAGAAAGTGTCTGTGAGTTTCTGTGAGAGAGTGTCTGTGAGAGTGTCTGTGAGAGTCTGTGAGAGTCTGTGAGAGTGTCTGTGAGAGTCTATGAGAGAGTCTGTGAGAGTCTGTAAGAGAGTGTGAGAGTCTGCTAGAGAGTGCTTGTGAGTGTCTGTGAGTGTCTGTGAGAGATTGTCTGTGAGAGTGTCTGTGAGAGAGTATCTGTGAGAGTATCTGTGAGAGAGTGTCTGTGAGAGAGTGTCTGTGAGAGAGTATCTGTGAGAGAGTTTCTGTGAGAGTGTCTGTGAGAGTCTGTAAGAGAGTGTCTCTGAGAGAGAGCCTGTGAGACAGTGAGAGTCTAAGATAGAGAGTCTGAGAGAGTATGTGAGAGAGTGTCTGCGAGAGTCTGTGAGAGAGTGTGAGAGTCTGTGAGAGAGTGTATGTGATTGTGTTTGTGAGAATCTGTTAGAGAGTGTCTATGAGTGCCTGTAAAAGTGTCTGTGAGAGTCTGTGAGAGAGTGTCTGTGAGAGAGTATCTGCAAGTCTGTGCGAGAGTGTCTGTTATTCTGTGAAAGAGTGTCTGTGAGAGTGTCTGTGAGAGAGTGTCTGTGAGAGAGTGTCTGTGAAAGTGTATGTGAGAGTCTGTGAAAGTGTAGGTGAGAGGCTGTGAGAGTCAGTGAGAGAGTGTCTGTGAGTCAGAGAGAGTGTCTGTGAATTTCTGTGAGAGAGTGTCTGTGAGAGTGTCTGTGAGAGTCTGTGAGAGAATGTCTTTAAGAGAGTCTGTGAGAGAGTGTCTGTGAGAGAATGTCTGTGAGAGTCTGTGAGAGTCTGTGAGAGTGTCTGTGAGAGTCTATGAGATAGTCTGTGAGAGTCTGTAAGAGAGTGTGAGAGTCTGCGAGAGAGTGCTTGTGAGTGTCTGTGAGAGAGTGTATGTGAGAGTGTCTGTGAGAGAGTATCTGTGAGAGTGTCTGTGAGAGTCTGTGAGAGAGTATCTATGAGAGAGTGTCTGTGAGAGAGTGTCAGTGAGAGAGTATCTGTGAGAGTGTTTGTGAGACAGTGTCTGTGAAAGAGTGTTTGTGAGAGTCTGTGTGAAAGTGTCTGTGATAGAGTTTCTGTGAGAGAGTGTCCTTGAGAGTCTGTGAGAGAGTGTCTGTGAGAATCTGTGAGAGAGTGTCTGTGAGAAAGGCTGTGAGAGAGTGTATGTGAGCATCTGTGGGAGTGTCTGTGAGAGTTTAAGAGAGTATGAGGGTCTGCGAGAGAGTGCTTGTGAGAGAGTGTCTGTGAGAGACTCTGTGAGAGAGTGTCTGTGACAGAGTGTCTGTGAGAATCTGTGATAGAGTGTCTGTGGGAGTCTGTGAGAGAGTAACTGTGAGAGTCTGTGAGAGAGTCTGTGAGAGTCTGAGAGAGTGTCTGAGAGTCTGTGAGAGAGTCTGTGAGAGAGTGTCTGTGAAAGCATGTCTGTGAGAGTGTATCTGTGAGAGAGTGTCCATGAGAGTCTGTGAGTGAGTGTCTGTGAGAGAGTGCCTGTGAGAGTCTGTGAGAGATTGTGAGAGAGTATCTGTGAGAGCATGTCGGTGAGAGTGTATCTGTGAGAGAGTGTCTGTGAGAGTCTGTCTGTGAGAGTCTGTAAGAGAGTGTCTGTGTGAGTCTGTGAGAGTGTCTGTGAGAGTTTGTGAGAGTGTCTGTGAGAGAGTGTGAGAGAGTATCTGTGATTGAGTGTGCGAGAGTGTCTATGAGCATCTGTGAGAGAGTGTCTGAGAGTCTGTGAGAGAGTGTCTATGAGAGTCTGTGAGAGTGTCTGTGAGAGTGTCTGTGATAGAGTGTCTGTGAGAATCTGAGAGAGAGTGTCTGTGAGTATCTGTAAGAGTGTGAGAGTCTGTGAGAGAGTGTGAGAGTCCGTGACAGAGTGTATGTGATAGTGTTTATGAGAATCTGTTAGAGAGTGTCTGTGAGTTCCTGTAAGAGTGTCTATGAGAGTCTGTGAGAGAGTATCTGTGTGCGAGTATCTGCGAGTCTGTGAGAGAGTGTTTGTTATTCTGTGAGAGAGTGTCTGTGAGAGTGTCTGTGAGAGAGTGTCTGTGAGAGTGTATGTGAGAGTCTATGAAAGTGTATGTGAGAGGCTGTGAGAGAGTGTCTGTGAGAGAGTATCTGCGAGTCTGTGAGAGAGTGTCTGTTATTCTGTGAAAGAGTGCCTGTGAGAGTGTCTGTAAGAGAGTGTCTGTGAGAGAGTGTCTGTGAGAGTGTATGTGAGAGTCTGTGAAAGTGTAGGTGAGAGGCTGTGAGAGTCAGTGAGAAAGTGTCTGTGAGTCAGAGAGAGTGTCTGTGAGTTTCTGTGAGAGAGTGTCTGTGAGAGTGTCTGTGAGAGTCTGTGAGAGTCTGTGAGAGTGTCTGTGAGAGTCTATGAGAGAGTCTGTGAGAGTCTGTAAGAGAGTGTGAGAGTCTGCTAGAGAGTGCTTGTGAGTGTCTGTGAGTGTCTGTGAGAGATTGTCTGTGAGAGTGTCTGTGAGAGAGTATCTGTGAGAGTATCTGTGAGAGAGTGTCTGTGAGAGAGTGTCTGTGAGAGAGTATCTGTGAGAGTGTTTGTGAGAGAGTTTCTGTGAGAGTGTCTGTGAGAGTCTGTAAGAGAGTGTCTCTGAGAGAGAGCCTGTGAGAGAGTGAGAGTCTAAGATAGAGTGTCTGTGAGAGTCTGAGAGAGTATGTGAGAGAGTGTCTGCGAGAGTCTGTGAGAGAGTGTGAGAGTCTGTGAGAGAGTGTATGTGATTGTGTTTGTGAGAATCTGTTAGAGAGTGTCTGTGAGTGCCTGTAAAAGTGTCTGTGAGAGTCTGTGAGAGAGTGTCTGTGAGAGAGTATCTGCAAGTCTGTGAGAGAGTGTCTGTTATTCTATGAAAGAGTGTCTGTGAGAGTGTCTGTGCGAGAGTGTCTGTGAGAGAGTGTCTGTGAAAGTGTATGTGAGAGTCTGTGAAAGTGTAGGTGAGAGGCTGTGAGAGTCAGTGAGAGAGTGTCTGTGAGTCAGAGAGAGTGTCTGTGAATTTCTGTGAGAGAGTGTCTGTGAGAGTGTCTGTGAGAGTCTGTGAGAGAATGTCTGTGAGAGAGTCTGTGAGAGAGTGTCTGTGAGAGAGTGTCTGTGAGAGTCTGTGAGAGTCTGTGAGAGTGTCTGTGAGAGTCTATGAGAGAGTCTGTGAGAGTCTGTAAGAGAGTGTGAGAGTCTGCGAGAGAGTGTCTGTGATAGAGTTTCTGTGAGAGAGTGTCTGTGAGAGAGTGTCTGTGAAAGTGTATGTGAGAGTCTGTGAAAGTGTAGGTGAGAGGCTGTGAGAGTCAGTGAGAGAGTGTCTGTGAGTCAGAGAGAGTGTCTGTGAATTTCTGTGAGAGAGTGTCTGTGAGAGTGTCTGTGAGAGTCTGTGAGAGAATGTCTGTGAGAGAGTCTGTGAGAGAGTGTCTGTGAGAGAGTGTCTGTGAGAGTCTGTGAGAGTGTGAGAGTGTCTGTGAGAGTCTATGAGAGAGTCTGTGAGAGTCTGTAAGAGAGTGTGAGAGTCTGCGAGAGAGTGCTTGTGAGTGTCTGTGAGAGAGTGTATGTGATAGTGTCTGTGAGAGAGTATCTGTGAGAGTGTCTGTGAGAGTCTGTGAGAGAGTATCTATGAGAGAGTGTGAAAGAGTGTCTGTGAGAGAGTATCTGTGAGAGTGTTTGTGAGACAGTGTCTGTGAAAGAGTGTTTGTGAGAGTCTGTGTGAAAGTGTCTGTGATAGAGTTTCTGTGAGAGAGTGTCCTTGAGAGTCTGTGAGAGAGTGTCTGTGAGAAACTGTGAGAGAGTGCCTGTGAGAAAGTCTTTGAGAGAGTGTATGTGAGCATCTGTGAGAGTGTCTGTGAGAGTTTAAGAGAGTATGAGAGTCTGCGAGAGAGTGCTTGTGAGAGTGTCTGTGAGAGACTCTGTGAGAGAGTGTCTGTGACAGAGTGTCTGTGAGAATCTGTGATAGAGTCTCTGTGGGATTCTGTGAGAGAGTAACTGTGAGAGTCTGTGAGAGAGTCTGTGAGAGTCTGAGAGAGTGTGAGAGAGTATCTGTGAGAGAGTGTCTGAGAGTCTGTGAGAGAGTCTGTGAGAGTGTTTGTGAGACAGTGTCTGTGAAAGAGTGTTTGTGAGAGTCTGTGTGAAAGTGTCTGTGATAGAGTTTCTGTGAGAGAGTGTCCTTGAGAGTCTGTGAGAGAGTGTCTGTGAGAATCTGTGAGAGAGTGCCTGTGAGAAAGTCTGCGAGAGAGTGTATGTGAGCATCTGTGAGAGTGTCTGTGAGAGTTTAAGAGAGTATGAGAGTCTGCGAGAGAGTGCTTGTGAGAGAGTGTCTGTGAGAGACTCTGTGAGAGAGTGTCTGTGACAGAGTGTCTGTGAGAATCTGTGATAAAATGTCTGTGGGAGTCTGTGAGAGAGTAACTGTGAGAGTCTGTGAGAGAGTCTGTGAGAGTCTGAGAGAGAGTGTCTGCGAGAGAGTGTCTGAGAGTCTGTGAGAGAGTCTGTGAGAGAGTGTCTGTGAAAGCATGTCTGTGAGAGTGTATCTGTGAGAGAGTGTCCATGAGAGTCTGTGAGTGAGTGTCTGTGAGAGAGTGCCTGTGAGAGTCTGTGAGAGATTGTGAGAGAGTATCTGTGAGAGTGTTTGTGAGACAGTGTCTGTGAAAGAGTGTTTGTGAGAGTCTGTGTGAAAGTGTCTGTGATAGAGTTTCTGTGAGAGAGTGTCCTTGAGAGTCTGTGAGAGAGTGTCTGTGAGAATCTGTGAGAGAGTGCCTGTGAGAAAGTCTGTGAGAGAGTGTATGTGAGCATCTGTGAGAGTGTCTGTGAGAGGTTAAGAGAGTATGAGAGTCTGCGAGAGAGTGCTTGTGAGAGAGTGTCTGTGAGAGACTCTGTGAGAGAGTGTCTGTGACAGAGTGTCTGTGAGAATCTGTGATAAAATTCTGTGGGAGTCTGTGAGAGAGTAACTGTGAGAGTCTGTGAGAGAGTCTGTGAGAGTCTGAGAGAGAGTGTCTGCGGGAGAGTGTCTGAGAGTCTGTGAGAGAGTCTGTGAGAGAGTGTCTGTGAAAGCATGTCTGTGAGAGTGTATCTGTGAGAGAGTGTCCATGAGAGTCTGTGAGTGAGTGTCTGTGAGAGAGTGCCTGTGAGAGTCTGTGAGAGATTGTGAGAGAGTATCTGTGAGAGTGTTTGTGAGACAGTGTCTGTGAAAGAGTGTTTGTGAGAGTCTGTGTGAAAGTGTCTGTGATCGAGTTTCTGTGAGAGAGTGTCCTTGAGAGTCTGTGAGAGAGTGTCTGTGAGAATCTGTGAGAGAGTGCCTGTGAGAAAGTCTGTGAAAGAGTGTATGTGAGCATCTGTGAGAGTGTCTGTGAGAGTTTAAGAGAGTATGAGAGTCTGCGAGAGAGTGCTTGTGAGAGTGTCTGTGAGAGACTCTGTGAGAGAGTGTCTGTGACAGAGTGTCTGTGAGAATCTGTGATAAAATGTCTGTGGGAGTCTGTGAGAGAGTAACTGTGAGAGTCTGTGAGAGAGTCTATGAGAGTCTGAGAGAGAGTGTCTGCGAGAGAGTGTCTGAGAGTCTGTGAGAGAGTCTGTGAGAGAGTGTCTGTGAAAGCATGTCTGTGAGAGTGTATCTGTGAGAGAGTGTCCATGAGAGTCTGTGAGTGAGTGTCTGTGAGAGAGTGCCTGTGAGAGTCTGTGAGAGATTGTGAGAGAGTATCTGTGAGAGCATGTCGGTGAGAGTGTATCTGTGAGAGAGTGTCTGTGAGAGTCTGTCTGTGAGAGTCTGTAAGAGAGTGTCTGTGTGAGTCTGTGAGAGTGTCTGTGAGAGTTTGTGAGAGTGTCTGTGAGAGAGTGTGAGAGAGTATCTGTGAGCGAGTGTGAGAGAGTGTCTGTAAGCATCTGTGAGAGAGTGTCTGAGAGTCTGTGAGAGTGTCTGTGAGAGTGTCTGTGATAGAGTGTCTGTGAGAATCTGAGAGAGAGTGTCTGTGAGTACCTGTAAGAGTGTGAGAGTCTGTGAGAGAGTGTGAGAGTCTGTGAGAGAGTGTATGTGATAGTGTGTATGAGAATCTGTTAGAGAGTGTCTGTGAGTGCCTGTAAGAGTGTCTGTGAGAGTCTGTGAGAGAGTGTGAGAGTCTGCAAGAGAATGCTTGTGAGTGTCTGTGAGAGAGTGTCTGTGAGAGTGTCTGTGAGAGAGTATCTGTGAGAGTGTCTGTGAGAGTCTGTGAGAGAGTATCTGTGAGAGAGTGTCTGTGAGAGAGTGTCTGTGAGAGAGTATCTGTGAGAGTGTTTGTGAGACAGTGTCTGTGAAAGAGTGTTTGTGAGAGTCTGTGTGAAAGTGTCTGTGATAGAGTTTCTGTGAGAGAGTGTCCTTGAGAGTCTGTGAGAGAGTGTCTGTGAGAATCTTTGAGAGAGTGCCTGTGAGAAAGTCTGTGAGAGAGTGTATGTGAGCATCTGTGAGAGTGTCTGTGAGAGTTTAAGAGAGTATGAGAGTCTGCAAGAGAGTGCTTGTGAGAGAGTGTCTGTGAGAGACTCTGTGAGAGAGTGTCTGTGAAAGAGTTTCTGTGAGAATCTGTGATAAAATGTCTGTGGGAGTCTGTGAGAGAGTAACTGTGAGAGTCTGTGAGAGAGTCTGTGAGAGAGTGTCTATGAAAGCATGTCTGTGAGAGTGTATCTGTGAGAGAGTGTCCATGAGAGTCTGTGAGTGAGTGTCTGTGAGAGAGTGCCTGTGAGAGTCTGTGAGAGATTGTGAGAGAGTATCTGTGAGAGCATGTCAGTGAGAGTGTATCTGTGAGAGAGTGTCTGTGAGAGTCTGTCTGTGAGAGTGTGTAAGAGAGTGTCTGTGTGAGTCTGTGAGAGTGTCTGTGAGAGTTTGTGAGAGTGTCTGTGAGAGAGTGTGAGAGAGTATCTGTGAGCGAGTGTGAGAGTGTCTGTGAGCATCTGTGAGAGAGTGTCTGAGAGTCTGTGAGAGAGTGTCTATGAGGGTCTGTGAGAGTGTCTATGAGAGTGTCTGTGATAGAGTGTCTGTGAGAATCTGAGAGAGAGTGTCTGTGAGTATCTGTAAGAGTGTGAGAGTCTGTGAGAGAGTGTGAGAGTCTATGAGAGAGTGTATGTGATAGTGTGTCTGTGAGAATCTGTGATAGAGTCTCTTTGGGATTCTGTGAGAGAGTAACTGTGAGAGTCTGTGAGAGAGTCTGTGAGAGTCTGAGAGAGTGTGAGAGAGTATCTGTGAGAGAGTGTCTGAGAGTCTGTGAGAGAGTCTGTGAGAGTGTTTGTGAGACAGTGTCTGTGAAAGAGTGTTTGTGAGAGTCTGTGTGAAAGTGTCTGTGATAGAGTTTCTGTGAGAGAGTGTCCTTGAGAGTCTGTGAGAGAGTGCCTGTGAGAAAGTCTGTGAGAGAGTGTATGTGAGCATCTGTGAGAGTGTCTGTGAGAGTTTAAGAGAGTATGAGAGTCTGCGAGAGAGTGCTTGTGAGAGAGTGTCTGTGAGAGACTCTGTGAGAGAGTGTCTGTGACAGAGTGTCTGTGAGAATCTGTGATAAAATGTCTGTGGGAGTCTGTGAGAGAGTAACTGTGAGAGTCTGTGAGAGAGTCTGTGAGAGTCTGAGAGAGAGTGTCTGCGAGAGAGTGTTTGAGAGTCTGTGAGAGAGTCTGTGAGAGAGTGTCTGTGAAAGCATGTCTGTGAGAGTGTATCTGTGAGAGAGTGTCCATGAGAGTCTGTGAGTGAGTGTCTGTGAGAGAGTGCCTGTGAGAGTCTGTGAGAGATTGTGAGAGAGTATCTGTGAGAGTGTTTGTGAGACAGTGTCTGTGAAAGAGTGTTTGTGAGAGTCTGTGTGAAAGTGTCTGTGATAGAGTTTCTGTGAGAGAGTGTCCTTGAGAGTCTGTGAGAGAGTGTCTGTGAGAATCTGTGAGAGAGTGCCTGTGAGAAAGTCTGTGAGAGAGTGTATGTGAGCATCTGTGAGAGTGTCTGTGAGAGTTTAAGAGAGTATGAGAGTCTGCGAGAGAGTGCTTGTGAGAGAGTGTCTGTGAGAGACTCTGTGAGAGAGTGTCTGTGACAGAGTGTCTGTGAGAATCTGTGATAAAATTCTGTGGGAGTCTGTGAGAGAGTAACTGTGAGAGTCTGTGAGAGAGTCTGTGAGAGTCTGAGAGAGAGTGTCTGCGAGAGAGTGTCTGAGAGTCTGTGAGAGAGTCTGTGAGAGAGTGTCTGTGAAAGCATGTCTGTGAGAGTGTATCTGTGAGAGAGTGTCCATGAGAGTCTGTGAGTGAGTGTCTGTGAGAGAGTGCCTGTGAGAGTCTGTGAGAGATTGTGAGAGAGTATCTGTGAGAGTGTTTGTGAGACAGTGTCTGTGAAAGAGTGTTTGTGAGAGTCTGTGTGAAAGTGTCTGTGATAGAGTTTCTGTGAGAGAGTGTCCTTGAGAGTCTGTGAGAGAGTGTCTGTGAGAATCTGTGAGAGAGTGCCTGTGAGAAAGTCTGTGAAAGAGTGTATGTGAGCATCTGTGAGAGTGTCGGTGAGAGTTTAAGAGAGTATGAGAGTCTGCGAGAGAGTGCTTGTGAGAGAGTGTCTGTGAGAGACTCTGAGAGAGTGTCTGTGACAGAGTGTCTGTGAGAATCTGTGATAAAATGTCTGTGGGAGTCTGTGAGAGAGTAACTGTGAGAGTCTGTGAGAGAGTCTGTGAGAGTCTGAGAGCGAGTGTCTGCGAGAGAGTGTCTGAGAGTCTGTGAGAGAGTCTGTGAGAGAGTGTCTGTGAAAGCATGTCTGTGAGAGTGTATCTGTGAGAGAGTGTCCATGAGAGTCTGTGAGTGAGTGTCTGTGAGAGAGTGCCTGTGAGAGTCTGTGAGAGATTGTGAGAGAGTATCTGTGAGAGCATGTCGGTGAGAGTGTATCTGTGAGAGAGTGTCTGTGAGAGTCTGTCTGTGAGAGTCTGTAAGAGAGTGTCTGTGTGAGTCTGAGAGTGTCTGTGAGAGTTTGTGAGAGTGTCTGTGAGAGAGTGTGAGAGAGTATCTGTGAGTGAGTGTGAGAGAGTGTCTGTAAGCATCTGTGAGAGAGTGTCTGAGAGTCTGTGAGAGTGTCTGTGAGAGTGTCTGTGATAGAGTGTCTGTGAGAATCTGAGAGAGAGTGTCTGTGAGTACCTGTAAGAGTGTGAGAGTCTGTGAGAGAGTGTGAGAGTCTGTGAGAGAGTGTATGTGATAGTGTGTATGAGAATCTGTTAGAGAGTGTCTGTGAGTGCCTGTAAGAGTGTCTGTGAGAGTCTGTGAGAGAGTGTGAGAGTCTGCAAGAGAGTGCTTGTGAGTGTCTGTGAGAGAGTGTCTGTGAGAGTGTCTGTGAGAGAGTATCTGTGAGAGTGTCTGTGAGAGTCTGTGCAAGAGTATCTGTGAGAGAGTGTCTGTGAGAGAGTGTCTGTGAGAGAGTATCTGTGAGAGTGTTTGTGAGACAGTGTCTGTGAAAGAGTGTTTGTGAGAGTCTGTGTGAAAGTGTCTGTGATAGAGTTTCTGTGAGAGAGTGTCCTTGAGAGTCTGTGAGAGAGTGTCTGTGAGAATCTGTGAGAGAGTGCCTGTGAGAAAGTCTGTGAAAGAGTGTATGTGAGCATCTGTGAGAGTGTCTGTGAGAGTTTAAGAGAGTATGAGAGTCTGCGAGAGAGTGCTTGTGAGAGAGTGTCTGTGAGAGACTCTGTGAGAGAGTGTCTGTGACAGAGTGTCTGTGAGAATCTGTGATAAAATGTCTGTGGGAGTCTGTGAGAGAGTAACTGTGAGAGTCTGTGAGAGAGTCTGTGAGAGTCTGAGAGAGAGTGTCTGCGAGAGAGTGTCTGAGAGTCTGTGAGAGAGTCTGTGAGAGAGTGTCTGTGAAAGCATGTCTGTGAGAGTGTATCTGTGAGAGAGTGTCCATGAGAGTCTGTGAGTGAGTGTCTGTGAGAGAGTGCCTGTGAGAGTCTGTGAGAGATTGTGAGAGAGTATCTATGAGAGCATGTCGGTGAGAGTGTATCTGTGAGAGAGTGTCTGTGAGAGTCTGTCTGTGAGAGTCTGTAAGAGAGTGTCTGTGTGAGTCTGTGAGAGTGTCTGTGAGAGTTTGTGAGAGTGTCTGTGAGAGAGTGTGAGAGAGTATCTGTGAGCGAGTGTGAGAGAGTGTCTGTAAGCATCTGTGAGAGAGTGTCTGAGAGTCTGTGAGAGTGTCTGTGAGAGTGTCTGTGATAGAGTGTCTGTGAGAATCTGAGAGAGAGTGTCTGTGAGTACCTGTAAGAGTGTGAGAGTCTGTGAGAGAGTGTGAGAGTCTGTGAGAGTGTATGTGATAGTGTGTATGAGAATCTGTTAGAGAGTGTCTGTGAGTGCCTGTAAGAGTGTCTGTGAGAGTCTGTGAGAGAGTGTGAGAGTCTGCAAGAGAATGCTTGTGAGTGTCTGTGAGAGAGTGTCTGTGAGAGTGTCTGTGAGAGAGTATCTGTGAGAGTGTCTGTGAGAGTCTGTGAGAGAGTATCTGTGAGAGAGTGTCTGTGAGAGAGTGTCTGTGAGAGAGTATCTGTGAGAGTGTTTGTGAGACAGTGTCTGTGAAAGAGTGTTTGTGAGAGTCTGTGTGAAAGTGTCTGTGATAGAGTTTCTGTGAGAGAGTGTCCTTGAGAGTCTGTGAGAGAGTGTCTGTGAGAATCTTTGAGAGAGTGCCTGTGAGAAAGTCTGTGAGAGAGTGTATGTGAGCATCTGTGAGAGTGTCTGTGAGAGTTTAAGAGAGTATGAGAGTCTGCAAGAGAGTGCTTGTGAGAGAGTGTCTGTGAGAGACTCTGTGAGAGAGTGTCTGTGAAAGAGTTTCTGTGAGAATCTGTGATAAAATGTCTATGGGAGTCTGTGAGAGAGTAACTGTGAGAGTCTGTGAGAGAGTCTGTGAGAGAGTGTCTGTGAAAGCATGTCTGTGAGAGTGTATCTGTGAGAGAGTGTCCATGAGAGTCTGTGAGTGAGTGTCTGTGAGAGAGTGCCTGTGAGAGTCTGTGAGAGATTGTGAGAGAGTATCTGTGAGAGCATGTCAGTGAGAGTGTATCTGTGAGAGAGTGTCTGTGAGAGTCTGTCTGTGAGAGTGTGTAAGAGAGTGTCTGTGTGAGTCTGTGAGAGTGTCTGTGAGAGTTTGTGAGAGTGTCTGTGAGAGAGTGTGAGAGAGTATCTGTGAGCGAGTGTGAGAGTGTCTGTGAGCATCTGTGAGAGAGTGTCTGAGAGTCTGTGAGAGAGTGTCTATGAGGGTCTGTGAGAGTGTCTATGAGAGTGTCTGTGATAGAGTGTATGTGAGAATCTGAGAGAGAGTGTCTGTGAGTATCTGTAAGAGTGTGAGAGTCTGTGAGAGAGTGTGAGAGTCTATGAGAGAGTGTATGTGATAGTGTGTCTTTGAGAATCTGTGATAGAGTCTCTGTGGGATTCTGTGAGAGAGTAACTGTGAGAGTCTGTGAGAGAGTCTGTGAGAGTCTGAGAGAGTGTGAGAGAGTATCTGTGAGAGAGTGTCTGAGAGTCTGTGAGAGAGTCTGTGAGAGTGTTTGTGAGACAGTGTCTGTGAAAGAGTGTTTGTGAGAGTCTGTGTGAAAGTGTCTGTGATAGAGTTTCTGTGAGAGAGTGTCCTTGAGAGTCTGTGAGAGAGTGTCTGTGAGAATCTGTGAGAGAGTGCCTGTGAGAAAGTCTGTGAGAGAGTGTATGTGAGCATCTGTGAGAGTGTCTGTGAGAGTTTAAGAGAGTATGAGAGTCTGCGAGAGAGTGCTTGTGAGAGAGTGTCTGTGAGAGACTCTGTGAGAGAGTGTCTGTGACAGAGTGTCTGTGAGAATCTGTGATAAAATGTCTGTGGGAGTCTGTGAGAGAGTAACTGTGAGAGTCTGTGAGAGAGTCTGTGAGAGTCTGAGAGAGAGTGTCTGCGAGAGAGTGTCTGAGAGTCTGTGAGAGAGTCTGTGAGAGAGTGTCTGTGAACGCATGTCTGTGAGAGTGTATCTGTGAGAGAGTGTCCATGAGAGTCTGTGAGTGAGTGTCTGTGAGAGAGTGCCTGTGAGAGTCTGTGAGAGATTGTGAGAGAGTATCTGTGAGAGTGTTTGTGAGACAGTGTCTGTGAAAGAGTGTTTGTGAGAGTCTGTGTGAAAGTGTCTGTGATAGAGTTTCTGTGAGAGGGTGTCCTTGAGAGTCTGTGAGAGAGTGTCTGTGAGAATCTGTGAGAGAGTGCCTGTGAGAAAGTCTGTGAGAGAGTGTATGTGAGCATCTGTGAGAGTGTCTGTGAGAGTTTAAGAGAGTATGAGAGTCTGCGAGAGAGTGCTTGTGAGAGAGTGTCTGTGAGAGACTCTGTGAGAGAGTGTCTGTGACAGAGTGTCTGTGAGAATCTGTGATAAAATTCTGTGGGAGTCTGTGAGAGAGTAACTGTGAGAGTCTGTGAGAGAGTCTGTGAGAGTCTGAGAGAGAGTGTCTGCGAGAGAGTGTCTGAGAGTGTGAGAGAGTCTGTGAGAGAGTGTCTGTGAAAGCATGTCTGTGAGAGTGTATCTGTGAGAGAGTGTCCATGAGAGTCTGTGAGTGAGTGTCTGTGAGAGAGTGCCTGTGAGAGTCTGTGAGAGATTGTGAGAGAGTATCTGTGAGAGCATGTCGGTGAGAGTGTATCTGTGAGAGAGTGTCTGTGAGAGTCTGTCTGTGAGAGTCTGTAAGAGAGTGTCTGTGTGAGTCTGAGAGTGTCTGTGAGAGTTTGTGAGAGTGTCTGTGAGAGAGTGTGAGAGAGTATCTGTGAGCGAGTGTGAGAGAGTGTCTGTAAGCATCTGTGAGAGAGTGTCTGAGAGTCTGTGAGAGTGTCTGTGAGAGTGTCTGTGATAGAGTGTCTGTGAGAATCTGAGAGAGAGTGTCTGTGAGTACCTGTAAGAGTGTGAGAGTCTGTGAGAGAGTGTGAGAGTCTGTGAGAGAGTGTATGTGATAGTGTGTATGAGAATCTGTTAGAGAGTGTCTGTGAGTGCCTGTAAGAGTGTCTGTGAGAGTCTGTGAGAGAGTGTGAGAGTCTGCAAGAGAATGCTTGTGAGTGTCTGTGAGAGAGTGTCTGTGAGAGTGTCTGTGAGAGAGTATCTGTGAGAGTGTCTGTGAGAGTCTGTGAGAGAGTATCTGTGAGAGAGTGTCTGTGAGAGAGTGTCTGTGAGAGAGTATCTGTGAGAGTGTTTGTGAGACAGTGTCTGTGAAAGAGTGTTTGTGAGAGTCTGTGTGAAAGTGTCTGTGATAGAGTTTCTGTGAGAGAGTGTCCTTGAGAGTCTGTGAGAGAGTGTCTGTGAGAATCTTTGAGAGAGTGCCTGTGAGAAAGTCTGTGAGAGAGTGTATGTGAGCATCTGTGAGAGTGTCTGTGAGAGTTTAAGAGAGTATGAGAGTCTGCAAGAGAGTGCTTGTGAGAGAGTGTCTGTGAGAGACTCTGTGAGAGAGTGTCTGTGAAAGAGTTTCTGTGAGAATCTGTGATAAAATGTCTGTGGGAGTCTGTGAGAGAGTAACTGTGAGAGTCTGTGAGAGAGTCTGTGAGAGAGTGTCTGTGAAAGCATGTCTGTGAGAGTGTATCTGTGAGAGAGTGTCCATGAGAGTCTGTGAGTGAGTGTCTGTGAGAGAGTGCCTGTGAGAGTCTGTGAGAGATTGTGAGAGAGTATCTGTGAGAGCATGTCAGTGAGAGTGTATCTGTGAGAGAGTGTCTGTGAGAGTCTGTCTGTGAGAGTGTGTAAGAGAGTGTCTGTGTGAGTCTGTGAGAGTGTCTGTGAGAGTTTGTGAGAGTGTCTGTGAGAGAGTGTGAGAGAGTATCTGTGAGCGAGTGTGAGAGTGTCTGTGAGCATCTGTGAGAGAGTGTCTGAGAGTCTGTGAGAGAGTGTCTATGAGGGTCTGTGAGAGTGTCTATGAGAGTGTCTGTGATAGAGTGTCTGTGAGAATCTGAGAGAGAGTGTCTGTGAGTATCTGTAAGAGTGTGAGAGTCTGTGAGAGAGTGTGAGAGTCTATGAGAGAGTGTATGTGATAGTGTGTCTGTGAGAATCTGTGATAGAGTCTCTGTGGGATTCTGTGAGAGAGTAACTGTGAGAGTCTGTGAGAGAGTCTGTGAGAGTCTGAGAGAGTGTGAGAGAGTATCTGTGAGAGAGTGTCTGAGAGTCTGTGAGAGAGTCTGTGAGAGTGTTTGTGAGACAGTGTCTGTGAAAGAGTGTTTGTGAGAGTCTGTGTGAAAGTGTCTGTGATAGAGTTTCTGTGAGAGAGTGTCCTTGAGAGTCTGTGAGAGAGTGTCTGTGAGAATCTGTGAGAGAGTGCCTGTGAGAAAGTCTGTGAGAGAGTGTATGTGAGCATCTGTGAGAGTGTCTGTGAGAGTTTAAGAGAGTATGAGAGTCTGCGAGAGAGTGCTTGTGAGAGAGTGTCTGTGAGAGACTCTGTGAGAGAGTGTCTGTGACAGAGTGTCTGTGAGAATCTGTGATAAAATGTCTGTGGGAGTCTGTGAGAGAGTAACTGTGAGAGTCTGTGAGAGAGTCTGTGAGAGTCTGAGAGAGAGTGTCTGCGAGAGAGTGTCTGAGAGTCTGTGAGAGAGTCTGTGAGAGAGTGTCTGTGAAAGCATGTCTGTGAGAGTGTATCTGTGAGAGAGTGTCCATGAGAGTCTGTGAGTGAGTGTCTGTGAGAGAGTGCCTGTGAGAGTCTGTGAGAGATTGTGAGAGAGTATCTGTGAGAGCATGTCAGTGAGAGTGTATCTGTGAGAGAGTGTCTGTGAGAGTCTGTCTGTGAGAGTCTGTAAGAGAGTGTCTGTGTGAGTCTGAGAGTGTCTGTGAGAGTTTGTGAGAGTGTCTGTGAGAGAGTGTGAGAGAGTATCTGTGAGCGAGTGTGAGAGAGTGTCTGTAAGCATCTGTGAGAGAGTGTCTGAGAGTCTGTGAGAGTGTCTGTGAGAGTGTCTGTGATAGAGTGTCTGTGAGAATCTGAGAGAGAGTGTCTGTGAGTACCTGTAAGAGTGTGAGAGTCTGTGAGAGAGTGTGAGAGTCTGTGAGAGAGTGTATGTGATAGTGTGTATGAGAATCTGTTAGAGAGTGTCTGTGAGTGCCTGTAAGAGTGTCTGTGAGAGTCTGTGAGAGAGTGTGAGAGTCTGCAAGAGAGTGCTTGTGAGTGTCTGTGAGAGAGTGTCTGTGAGAGTGTCTGTGAGAGAGTATCTGTGAGAGTGTCTGTGAGAGTCTGTGAGAGAGTATCTGTGAAAGAGTGTCTGTGAGAGAGTGTCTGTGAGAGAGTATCTGTGAGAGTGTTTGTGAGACAGTGTCTGTGAAAGAATGTTTGTGAGAGTCTGTGTGAAAGTGTCTGTGATAGAGTTTCTGTGAGAGAGTGTCCTTGAGAGTCTGTGAGAGAGTGTCTGTGAGAATCTTTGAGAGAGTGCCTGTGAGAAAGTCTGTGAGAGAGTGTATGTGAGCATCTGTGAGAGTGTCTGTGAGAGTTTAAGAGAGTATGAGAGTCTGCAAGAGAGTGCTTGTGAGAGAGTGTCTGTGAGAGACTCTGTGAGAGAGTGTCTGTGAAAGAGTTTCTGTGAGAATCTGTGATAAAATGTCTGTGGGAGTCTGTGAGAGAGTAACTGTGAGAGTCTGTGAGAGAGTCTGTGAGAGAGTGTCTGTGAAAGCATGTCTGTGAGAGTGTATCTGTGAGAGAGTGTCCATGAGAGTCTGTGAGTGAGTGTCTGTGAGAGAGTGCCTGTGAGAGTCTGTGAGAGATTGTGAGAGAGTATCTGTGAGACCATGTCAGTGAGAGTGTATCTGTGAGAGAGTGTCTGTGAGAGTCTGTCTGTGAGAGTGTGTAAGAGAGTGTCTGTGTGAGTCTGTGAGAGTGTCTGTGAGAGTTTGTGAGAGTGTCTGTGAGAGAGTGTGAGAGAGTATCTGTGAGCGAGTGTGAGAGTGTCTGTGAGCATCTGTGAGAGAGTGTCTGAGAGTCTGTGAGAGAGTGTCTATGAGGGTCTGTGAGAGTGTCTATGAGAGTGTCTGTGATAGAGTGTCTGTGAGAATCTGAGAGAGAGTGTCTGTGAGTATCTGTAAGAGTGTGAGAGTCTGTGAGAGAGTGTGAGAGTCTATGAGAGAGTGTATGTGATAGTGTTTATGAGAATCTGTTAGAGAGTGTCTGTGACTGCCTGTAAGAGTGTCTGTGAGAGTCTGTGAGAGAGTGTGAGAGTCTGCGAGAGAGTGCTTGTGAGTGTCTGTGAGAGAGTGTCTGTGAGAGTGTCTGTGAGAGAGTATCTGTGAGAGTGTCTGTGAGAGTCTGTGAGAGAGTATCTGTGAGAGAGTGTCTGTGAGAGAGTGTCTGTGAGAGAGTATCTGTGAGAGTGTTTGTGAGACAGTGTCTGTGAAAGAGTGTTTGTGAGAGTCTGTGTGAAAGTGTGATAGAGTTTCTGTGAGAGAGTATCCTTGAGAGTCTGTGAGAGAGTGTCTGTGAGAATCTTTGAGAGAGTGCCTGTGAGAAAGTCCGTGAGAGAGTGTATGTGAGCATCTGTGAGAGTGTCTGTGAGAGTTTAAGAGAGTATGAGAGTCTGTGAGAGAGTGCTTGTGAGAGAGTGTCTATGAGAGACTCTGTGAGAGAGTATCTGTGAGAGTATCTGTGAGAGAGTGTCTCTGAGAGAGAGCCTGTGAGAGAGTGAGAGTCTAAGATAGAGAGTCTGAGAGAGTATGTGAGAGAGTGTCTGCGAGAGTCTGTGAGAGAGTGTGAGAGTCTGTGAGAGAGTGTATGTGATTGTGTTTGTGAGAATCTGTAAGAGAGTGTCTGTGAGTGCCTGTAAAAGTGTCTGTGAGAGTCTGTGAGAGAGTGTCTGTGAGAGAGTATCTGCAAGTCTGTGAGAGAGTATCTGTTATTCTGTGAAAGAGTGTCTGTGAGAGTGTCTGTGAGAGAGTGTCTGTGAGAGAGTGTCTGTGAAAGTGTATGTGAGAGTCTATGAAAGTGTAGGTGAGAGGCTGTGAGAGTCAGTGAGAGAGTGTCTGTGAGTCAGAGAGAGTGTCTGTGAATTTCTGTGAGAGAGTGTCTGTGATAGTGTCTGTGAGAGTCTGTGAGAGAATGTCTGTGAGAGAGTCTGTGAGAGAGTGTCTGTGAGAGAATGTCTGTGAGAGTCTGTGAGAGTCTGTGAGAGTGTCTGTGAGAGTCTATGAGAGAGTCCGTGAGAGTCTGTAAGAGAGTGTGAGAGTCTGCGAGAGAGTGCTTGTGAGTGTCTGTGAGAGTGTATGTGAGAGTGTCTGTGAGAGAGTATCTGTGAGAGTGTCTGTGAGAGTCTGTGAGAGAGTATCTATGAGAGAGTGTCTGTGAGAGAGTGTCT
Source organism: Triturus cristatus (assembly GCF_964204655.1). Lineage (NCBI taxonomy): Eukaryota > Metazoa > Chordata > Amphibia > Caudata > Salamandridae > Triturus > Triturus cristatus. The sequence goes on from NC_140579.1 coordinate 1,188,125,903, forward strand.
GTGAGAGAGTATCTGTGAGAGTGTTTGTGAGACAGTGTCTGTGAAAGAGTGTTTGTGAGAGTCTGTGTGAAAGTGTCTGTGATAGAGTTTCTATGAGAGAGTGTCCTTGAGAGTCTGTGAGAGAGTGTCTATGAGAATCTGTGAGAGAGTGCCTGTGAGAAAGTCTGTGAGAGAGTGTATGTGAGCATCTGTGGGAGTGTCTGTGAGAGTTTAAGAGAGTATGAGGGTCTGCGAGAGAGTGCTTGTGAGAGAGTGTTTGTGAGAGACTCTGTGAGAGAGTGTCTGTGACAGAGTGTCTGTGAGAATCTGTGATAGAGTGTGTGTGGGAGTCTGTGAGAGAGTAACTGTGAGAGTCTGTGAGAGAGTCTGTGAGAGTCTGAGAGAGTGTGAGAGAGTATCTGCGAGAGAGTGTCTGAGAGTCTGTGAGAGAGTCTGTGAGAGAGTGTCTGTGAAAGCATGTCTGTGAGAGTGTATCTGTGAGAGAGTGTCCATGAGAGTCTGTGAGTGAGTGTCTGTGAGAGAGTGCCTGTGAGAGTCTGTGAGAGATTGTGAGAGAGTATCTGTGAGAGCATGTCGGTGAGAGTGTATCTGTGAGAGAGTGTCTGTGAGAGTCTGTCTGTGAGAGTCTGTAAGAGAGTGTCTGTGTGAGTCTGTGAGAGTGTCTGTGAGAGTTTGTGAGAGTGTCTGTGAGCGAGTGTGAGAGAGTATCTGTGAGTGAGTGTGAGTGAGTGTCTATGAGCATCTGTGAGAGAGTGTCTGAGAGTCTGTGAGAGAGTGTCTATGAGAGTCTGTGAGAGTGTCTGTGAGAGTGTCTGTGATAGAGTGTCTGTGAGAATCTGAGAGAGAGTGTCTGTGAGTATCTGTAAGAGTGTGAGAGTCTGTGAGAGAGTGTGAGAGTCCGTGACAGAGTGTATGTGATAGTGTTTATGAGAATCTGTTAGAGAGTGTCTGTGAGTGCCTGTAAGAGTGTCTATGAGAGTCTGTGAGAGAGTGTCTGTGAGAGAGTATCTGCGAGTCTGTGAGAGAGTGTTTGTTATTCTGTGAGAGAGTGTCTGTGAGAGTGTCTGTGAGAGAGTGTCTGTGAGAGTGTATGTGAGAGTCTATGAAAGTGTATGTGAGAGGCTGTGAGAGAGTGTCTGTGAGAGAGTATCTGCGAGTCTGTGAGAGAGTGTCTGTTATTCTGTGAAAGAGTGCCTGTGAGAGTGTATGTAAGAGAGTGTCTGTGAGAGAGTGTCTGTGAGAGTGTATGTGAGAGTCTGTGAAAGTGTAGGTGAGAGGCTGTGAGAGTCAGTGAGAAAGTGTCTGTGAGTCAGAGAGAGTGTCTGTGAGTTTCTGTGAGAGAGTGTCTGTGAGAGTGTCTGTGAGAGTCTGTGAGAGTCTGTGAGAGTGTCTGTGAGAGTCTATGAGAGAGTCTGTGAGAGTCTGTAAGAGAGTGTGAGAGTCTGCTAGAGAGTGCTTGTGAGTGTCTGTGAGTGTCTGTGAGAGATTGTCTGTGAGAGTGTCTGTGAGAGAGTATCTGTGAGAGTAGCTGTGAGAGAGTGTCTGTGAGAGAGTGTTTGTGAGAGAGTTTCTGTGAGAGTGTCTGTGAGAGTCTGTGAGAGAGTGTCTGTGAGAGAGTATCTGCGAGTCTGTGAGAGAGTGTCTGTTATTCTGTGAAAGAGTGCCTGTGAGAGTGTATGTAAGAGAGTGTCTGTGAGAGAGTGTCTGTGAGAGTGTATGTGAGAGTCTGTGAAAGTGTAGGTGAGAGGCTGTGAGAGTCAGTGAGAAAGTGTCTGTGAGTCAGAGAGAGTGTCTGTGAGTTTCTGTGAGAGAGTGTCTGTGAGAGTGTCTGTGAGAGTCTGTGAGAGTCTGTGAGAGTGTCTGTGAGAGTCTATGAGAGAGTCTGTGAGAGTCTGTAAGAGAGTGTGAGAGTCTGCTAGAGAGTGCTTGTGAGTGTCTGTGAGTGTCTGTGAGAGATTGTCTGTGAGAGTGTCTGTGAGAGAGTATCTGTGAGAGTAGCTGTGAGAGAGTGTCTGTGAGAGAGTGTTTGTGAGAGAGTTTCTGTGAGAGTGTCTGTGAGAGTCTGTAAGAGAGTGTCTGAGAGAGAGCCTGTGAGAGAGTGAGAGTCTAAGATAGAGTGTCTGTGAGAGTCTGAGAGAGTATGTGAGAGAGTATCTGCGAGAGTCTGTGAGAGAGTGTGAGAGTCTGTGAGAGAGTGTATGTGATTGTGTTTGTGAGAATCTGTGAGAGAGTGTCTGTGAGAGAGTATCTGCAAGTCTGTGAGAGAGTGTCTGTTATTCTGTAAAGAGTGTCTGTGAGAGTGTCTGTGAGAGAGTGTCTGTGAGAGAGTGTCTGTGAAAGTGTATGTGATAGTCTGTGAAAGTGTAGGTGAGAGGCTGTGAGAGTCATTGAGAGAGTGTCTGTGAGTCAGAGAGAGTGTCTGTGAATTTCTGTGAGAGAGTGTCTGTGAGAGTGTCTGTGAGAGTCTGTGAGAGAATGTCTGTGAGAGAGTCTGTGAGAGAGTGTCTGTGAGAGAGTGTCTGTGAGAGTCTGTGAGAGTCTGTGAGAGTGTCTGTGAGAGTCTATGAGAGAGTCTGTAAGACAGTGTGAGAGTCTGCGAGAGAGTGCTTGTGAGTGTCTATGAGAGAGTGTCTGTGAAAGTGTCTGTGAGAGAGTATCTGTGAGAGTGTCTGTGAGAGTCTGTGAGAGAGTATCTGTGAGAGAGTGTCTGTGAGAGAGTGTCTGTGAGAGAGTATCTGTGAGAGTGTTTGTGAGACAGTGTCTGTGAAAGAGTGTTTGTGAGAGTCTGTGTGAAAGTGTCTGTGATAGAGTTTCTGTGAGAGAGTGTCCTTGAGAGTCTGTGAGAGAGTGTCTGTGAGAATCTGTGAGAGAGTGCCTGTGAGAAAGTCTGTGAGAGAGTGTATGTGAGCATCTGTGAGAGTGTCTGTGAGAGTTTAAGAGAGTATGAGAGTCTGCGAGAGAGTGCTTGTGAGAGAGTGTCTGTGAGAGACTCTGTGAGAGAGTGTCTGTGACAGAGTGTCTGTGAGAATCTGTGATAAAATGTCTGTGGGAGTCTGTGAGAGAGTAAATGTGAGAGTCTGTGAGAGAGTCTGTGAGAGTCTGAGAGAGAGTGTCTGCGAGAGAGTGTCTGAGAGTCTGTGAAAGAGTCTGTGAGAGAGTGTCTGTGAAAGCATGTCTGTGAGAGTTTATCTGTGAGAGAGTGTCCATGAGAGTCTGTGAGTGAGTGTCTGTGAGAGAGTGCCTGTGAGAGTCTGTGAGAGATTGTGAGAGAGTATCTGTGAGAGCATGTCGGTGAGAGTGTATCTGTGAGAGAGTGTTTGTGAGAGTCTGTCTGTGAGAGTCTGTAAGAGAGTGTCTGTGTGAGTCTGTGAGAGTGTCTGTGAGAGTTTGTGAGAGTGTCTGTGAGAGAGTGTGAGAGAGTATCTGTGAGCGAGTGTGAGAGAGTGTCTGTGAGCATCTGTGAGAGAGTGTCTGAGAGTCTGTGAGAGTGTCTGGGAGAGTGTCTGTGATAGAGTGTCCGTGAGAATCTGAAAGAGAGTGTCTGTGAGTATCTGTAAGAGTGTGAGAGTCTGTGAGAGAGTGTGAGAGTCTGTGAGAGAGTGTATGTGATAGTGTTTATGAGAATCTATTAGAGAGTGTCTGTGAGTGCCTGTAAGAGTGTCTGTGAGAGTCTGTGAGAGCATGTCGGTGAGAGTGTATCTGTGAGAGAGTGTCTGTGAGAGTCTGTCTGTGAGAGTCTGTGAGAGAGTGTCTGTGTGAGTCTGTGAGAGTGTCTGTGAGAGTTTGTGAGAGTGTCTGTGAGAGAGTGTGAGAGAGTATCTGTGAGCAAATGTGAGAGAGTGTCTGTGAGCATCTGTGAGAGAGTGTCTGAGAGTCTGTGAGAGTGTCTGTGAGAGTGTCTGTGATAGAGTGTCTGTGAGAATCTGAGAGAGAGTATCTGTGAGTATCTGTAAGAGTGTGAGAGTCTGTGAGAGAGTGTGAGAGTCTGTGAGAGAGTGTATGTGATAGTGTTTATGAGAATCTGTTAGAGAGTGTCTGTGAGTGCCTGTAAGAGTGTCTGTGAGAGTCTGTGAGAGAGTATCTGCGAGTCTGTGAGAGAGTGTTTGTTATTCTGTGAGAGAGTGTCTGTGAGAGTGTCTGTGAGAGAGTGTCTGTGAGAGTGTATGTGAGAGTCTATGAAAGTGTATATGAGAGGCTGTGAGAGAGTGTCTGTGAGAGAGTATCTGCGAGTCTGTGAGAGAGTGTCTGTTATTCTGTGAAAGAGTGCCTGTGAGAGTGTCTGTGAGAGAGTGTCTGTGAGAGAGTGTCTGTGAGAGTATATGTGAGAGTCTGTGAAAGTGTAGGTGAGAGGCTGTGAGAGTCAGTGAGAAAGTGTCTGTGAGTCAGAGATAGTGTCTGTGAGTTTCTGTGAGAGAGTGTCTGTGAGAGTGTCTGTGAGAGTCTGTGAGAGTCTGTGAGAGTGTCTGTGAGAGTCTATGAGAGAGTCTGTGAGAGTCTGTAAGAGCGTGTGAGAGTCTGCTAGAGAGTGCTTGTGAGTGTCTGTGAGAGATTGTCTGTGAGAGTGTCTGTGAGAGAGTATCTGTGAGAGTATCTGTGAGAGAGTGTCTGTGAGAGAGTGTCTGTGAGAGAGTATCTGTGAGAGTGTTTGTGAGAGAGTTTCTGTGAGAGTGTCTGTGAGAGTCTGTAAGAGAGTGTCTCTGAGAGAGAGCCTGTGAGAGAGTGAGAGTCTAAGATAGAGTGTCTGTGAGAGTCTGAGAGAGTATGTGAGAGAGTGTCTGCGAGAGTCTGTGAGAGAGTGTGAGAGTCTGTGAGAGAGTGTATGTGATTGTGTTTGTGAGAATCTGTTAGAGAGTGTCTGTGAGTGCCTGTAAAAGTGTCTGTGAGAGTCTGTGAGAGAGTGTCTGTGAGAGAGTATCTGCAAGTCTGTGAGAGAGTGTCTGTTATTCTGTAAAGAGTGTCTGTGAGAGTGTCTGTGAGAGAGTGTCTGTGAGAGAGTGTCTGTGAAAGTGTATGTGAGAGTCTGTGAAAGTGTAGGTGAGAGGCTCTGAGAGTCATTGAGAGAGTGTCTGTGAGTCAGAGAGAGTGTCTGTGAATTTCTGTGAGAGAGTGTCTGTGAGAGTGTCTGTGAGAGTCTGTGAGAGAATGTCTGTGAGAGAGCCTGTGAGAGAGTGTCTATGAGAGAGTGTCTGTGAGAGTCTGTGAGAGTCTGTGAGAGTGTCTGTGAGAGTCTATGAGAGAGTCTGTGAGAGTCTGTAAGAGAGTGTGAGAGTCTGTGAGAGAGTGCTTGTGAGTGTCTGTGAGAGAGTATCTGTGAGAGTGTCTGTGAGAGTCTGTGAGAGAGTATCTATGAGAGAGTGTCTGTGAGAGAGTGTCTGTGAGAGAGTATCTGTGAGAGTGTTTGTGAGACAGTGTCTGTGAAAGAGTGTTTGTGAGAGTCTGTGTGAAAGTGTCTGTGATAGAGTTTCTGTGAGAGAGTGTCCTTGAGAGTCTGTGAGAGAGTGTCTGTGAGAATCTGTGAGAGAGTGCCTGTGAGAAAGTCTGTGAGAGAGTGTATGTGAGCATCTGTGAGAGTGTCTGTGAGAGTTTAAGAGAGTATGAGAGTCTGCGAGAGAGTGCTTGTGAGAGAGTGTCTGTGAGAAACTCTGTGAGAGAGTGTCTGTGACAGAGTGTCTGTGAGAATCTGTGATAAAATGTCTGTGGGAGTCTGTGAGAGAGTAACTGTGAGAGTCTGTGAGAGAGTCTGTGAGAGTCTGAGAGAGAGTGTCTGCGAGAGAGTGTCTGAGAGTCAGTGAGAGAGTCTGTGAGAGAGTGTCTGTGAAAGCATGTCTGTGAGAGTGTATCTGTGAGAGAGTGTCCATGAGAGTCTGTGAGTGAGTGTCTGTGAGAGAGTGCCTGTGAGAGTCTGTGAGAGATTGTGAGAGAGTATCTGTGAGAGCATGTCGGTGAGAGTGTATCTGTGAGAGAGTGTCTGTGAGAGTCTGTCTGTGAGAGTCTGTGAGAGAGTGTCTGTGTGAGTCTGTGAGAGTGTCTGTGAGAGTTTGTGAGAGTGTCTGTGAGAGAGTGTGAGAGAGTATCTGTGAGCGAGTGTGAGAGTGTCTGTGAGCATCTGTGAGAGAGTGTCTGAGAGTCTGTGAGAGTGTCTGTGAGAGTGTCTGTGATAGAGTGTCTGTGAGAATCTGAGAGAGAGTGTCTGCGAGTATCTGTAAGAGTGTGAGAGTCTGTGAGAGAGTGTGAGAGTCTGTGAGAGAGTGTATGTGATAGTGTTTATGAGAATCTGTTAGAGAGTGTCTGTGAGTGCCTGTAAGAGTGTCTGTGAGAGTCTGTGAGAGAGTGTCTGTGATAGAGTATCTGTGAGTCTGAGAGAGAGTGTTTGTTATTCTGTGAGAGAGTGTCTGTGAGAGTGTCTGTGAGAGAGTGTCTGTGAGAGTGTATGTGAGAGTCTATGAAAGTGTATGTGAGAGGCTGTGAGAGAGTGTCTGTGAAAGAGTATCTGTGAGAGAGTGTCTGTGAGAGAGTCTCTGTGAGAGTGTTTGTGAGACAGTACCTGTGAAAGAGTGTTTGTGAGAGTCTGTGTGAAAGTGTCTGTGATAGAGTTTCTGAGAGAGAGTGTCCTTGAGAGTCTGTGATAGAGTGTCTGTGAGAATCTGTGAGAGAGTGCCTGTGAGAAAGTCTGTGAGAGAGTGTATGTGAGCATCTGTGAGAGTGTCTGTGAGAGTTTAAGAGAGTATGAGAGTCTGCAAGAGAGTGCTTGTGAGAGTGTGTCTGTGACAGAGTGTCTGTGAGAATCTGTGATAAAATGTCTGTGGGAGTCTGTGAGAGAGTAACTGTGAGAGAGTCTGTGAGAGTCTGAGAGAGAGTGTCTGCGAGAGAGTGTCTGAGAGTCTGTGAGAGAGTCTGTGAGAGAGTGTCTGTGAAAGCATGTCTGTGAGAGTGTATCTTTGAGAGAGTGTCCATGAGAGTCTGTGAGTGAGTGTCTGTGAGAGAGTGCCTGTGAGAGTCTGTGAGAGATTGTGAGAGAGTATCTGTGAGAGCATGTCGGTGAGAGTGTATCTGTGAGAGAGTGTCTGTGAGAGTCTGTCTGTGAGAGTCTGTAAGAGAGTGTCTGTGTGAGTCTGAGAGTGTCTGTGAGAGTTTGTGAGAGTGTCTGTGAGAGAGTGTGAGAGAGTATCTGTGAGCGAGTGTGAGAGAGTGTCTGTAAGCATCTGTGAGAGAGTGTCTGAGAGTCTGTGAGAGTGTCTGTGAGAGTGTCTGTGATAGAGTGTCTGTGAGAATCTGAGAGAGAGTGTCTGTGAGTACCTGTAAGAGTGTGAGAGTCTGTGAGAGAGTTTGAGAGTCTGTGAGAGAGTGTATGTGATAGTGTGTATGAGAATCTGTTAGAGAGTGTCTGTGAGTGCCTGTAAGAGTGTCTGTGAGAGTCTGTGAGAGAGTGTGAGAGTCTGCAAGAGAGTGCTTGTGAGTGTCTGTGAGAGAGTGTCTGTGAGAGTGTCTGTGAGAGAGTATCTGTGAGAGTGTCTGTGAGAGTCTGTGAGAGAGTATCTGTGAAAGAGTGTCTGTGAGAGAGTGTCTGTGAGAGAGTATCTGTGAGAGTGTTTGTGAGACAGTGTCTGTGAAAGAGTGTTTGTGAGAGTCTGTGTGAAAGTGTCTGTGATAGAGTTTCTGTGAGAGAGTGTCCTTGAGAGTCTGTGAGAGAGTGTCTGTGAGAATCTTTGAGAGAGTGCCTGTGAGAAAGTCTGTGAGAGAGTGTATGTGATAATCTGTGAGAGTGTCTGTGAGAGTTTAAGAGAGTATGAGAGTCTGCAAGAGAGTGCTTGTGAGAGAGTGTCTGTGAGAGACTCTGTGAGAGAGTGTCTGTGAAAGAGTTTCTGTGAGAATCTGTGATAAAATGTCTGTGGGAGTCTGTGAGAGAGTAACTGTGAGAGTCTGTGAGAGAGTCTGTGAGAGAGTGTCTGTGAAAGCATGTCTGTGAGAGTGTATCTGTGAGAGAGTGTCCATGAGAGTCTGTGAGTGAGTGTCTGTGAGAGAGTGCCTGTGAGAGTCTGTGAGAGATTGTGAGAGAGTATCTGTGAGAGCATGTCAGTGAGAGTGTATCTGTGAGAGAGTGTCTGTGAGAGTCTGTCTGTGAGAGTGTGTAAGAGAGTGTCTGTGTGAGTCTGTGAGAGTGTCTGTGAGAGTTTGTGAGAGTGTCTGTGAGAGAGTGTGAGAGAGTATCTGTGAGCGAGTGTGAGAGTGTCTGTGAGCATCTGTGAGAGAGTGTCTGAGAGTCTGTGAGAGAGTGTCTATGAGGGTCTGTGAGAGTGTCTATGAGAGTGTCTGTGATAGAGTGTCTGTGAGAATCTGAGAGAGAGTGTCTGTGAGTATCTGTAAGAGTGTGAGAGTCTGTGAGAGAGTGTGAGAGTCCGTGACAGAGTGTATGTGATAGTGTTTATGAGAATCTGTTAGAGAGTGTCTGTGAGTGCCTGTAAGAGTGTCTATGAGAGTCTGTGAGAGAGTGTCTGTGAGAGAGTATCTGCGAGTCTGTGAGAGAGTGTTGGTTATTCTGTGAGAGAGTGTCTGTGAGAGTGTCTGTGAGAGAGTGTCTGTGAGAGTGTATGTGAGAGTCTATGAAAGTGTATGTGAGAGGCTGTGAGAGAGTGTCTGTGAGAGAGTATCTGCGAGTCTGTGAGAGAGTGTCTGTTATTCTGTGAAAGAGGGCCTGTGAGAGTGTCTGTAAGAGAGTGTCTGTGAGAGAGTGTCTGTGAGAGTGTATGTGAGAGTCTGTGAAAGTGTAGGTGAGAGGCTGTGAGAGTCAGTGAGAAAGTGTCTGTGAGTCAGAGAGAGTGTCTGTGATTTTCTGTGAGAGAGTGTCTGTGAGAGTGTCTGTGAGAGTCTGTGAGAGTCTGTGAGAGTGTCTGTGAGAGTCTATGAGAGAGTCTGTGAGAGTCTGTAAGAGAGTGTGAGAGTCTGCTAGAGAGTGCTTGTGAGTGTCTGTGAGTGTCTGTGAGAGATTGTCTGTGAGAGTGTCTGTGAGAGAGTATCTGTGAGAGTATCTGTGAGAGAGTGTCTGTGAGAGAGTGTCTGTGAGAGAGTATCTGTGAGAGAGTTTCTGTGAGAGTGTCTGTGAGAGTCTGTAAGAGAGTGTCTCTGAGAGAGAGCCTGTGAGAGAGTGAGAGTCTAAGATAGAGAGTCTGAGAGAGTATGTGAGAGAGTGTCTGCGAGAGTCTGTGAGAGAGTGTGAGAGTCTGTGAGAGAGTGTATGTGATAGTGTTTGTGAGAATCTGTTAGAGAGTGTCTGTGAGTCCCTGTAAAAGTGTCTGTGAGAGTCTGTGAGAGAGTGTCTGTGAGAGAGTATCTGCGAGTCTGTGAGAGAGTGTCTGTTATTCTGTGAAAGAGTGCCTGTGAGAGTGTCTGTGAGAGAGTGTCTGTGAGAGAGTGTCTGTGAGAGTGTATGTGAGAGTCTGTGAAAGTGTAGGTGAGAGGCTGTGAGAGTCAGTGAGAGAGTGTCTGTGAGTCAGAGAGAGTGTCTGTGAGTTTCTGTGAGAGAGTGTCTGTGAGAGTGTCTGTGAGAGTCTGTGAGAGAATGTCTGTGAGAGAGTCTGTGAGAGAGTGTCTGTGAGAGAGTGTCTGTGAGAGTCTGTGAGAGTCTATGAGAGAGTCTGTGAGAGTCTGTAAGATAGTGTGAGAGTCTGCTAGAGAGTGCTTGTGAGTGTCTGTGAGTGTCTGTGAGTGTCTGTGAGAGTGTCTGTGAGAGAGTATCTTTGAGAGTATCTGTGAGAGAGTGTCTGTGAGAGAGTGTCTGTGAGAGAGAATCTGTGAGAGTATTTGTGAGAGAGTTTCTGTGAGAGTGCCTGTGAGAGTCTGTAAGAGAGTGTCTCTGAGAGAGAGCGTGTGAGAGAGTGAGAGTCTAAGATAGAGTGTCTGTGAATGTCTGAGAGAGTGTCTGTGAGAGTCTGAGAGAGTATGTGAGAGAGTGTCTGTGAGAGTCTGTGAGAGAGTGTGAGAGTCTGTGAGAGAGTGTATGTGGAAGTGTTTGTGAGAATCTGTTAGAGAGTGTCTGTGAGTGCCTGTAAAAGTGTCTGTGAGAGTCTGTGAGAGAGTGTCTGTGAGAGAGTATCTGCGAGTCTATGAGAGAGTGTCAGTTATTCTGTGAAAGAGTGTCTGTGAGAGTGTCTGTGAGAGAGTGTCTGTGAGAGAGTGTCTGTGAGAGTACGTGAGAGTCTTTGAAAGTGTAGGTGAGAGGCTGTGAGAGTCAGTGAGAGAGTGTCTGTGAGTCAGAGAGAGTATCTGTGAATTTCTGTGAGAGAGTGTCTGTGAGAGTGTCTGTGAGAGTCTGTGAGAGAATGTCTGTGAGAGAGTCTGTGTTGGACCTGGCCTCGTGGCGTGGTCCTTAACCCCCTGGATTGTGGCCGTTCCCCGCCCCGGCCGTCACGGGCCACCCGTCTGGACTGCACCAAGGCCCTTCACCCGGAGCTACACGTGGTCGCATACTCCTCGTGGCTCCGCCATCTTGTTGGCATCCACGTCACACCGTGCCCCAGCCGGCGCGACCCCGCTCAACCCAGCCTCGACCCCAACGAAGCCCCGACATCGAGGCACCACGAACTGGCCAGGGGGTGCCGCAGGAACCATTCATCGCCCCGGCGGAGGACAGTATCGATGGGACCCCCAACTGTCCTCCCCTCTCGAGGTGTGATCACCCTACAAACTCCCATGGACCTGGCGCCTCTCCTGCTGGGCGTCTGGCCACCTCCACCCGGCCACTCCGCCCCCTCGGGCGCATAGGTCCGGACATCAAAGGGCTCCAGACCTATATCTGGGGCGACCCCACCACAGCTCGGCAGTTGTATCCCGGAGTCGAGAGCCCTGCTGATCGAATCGCGGCTGACCCTACGGAAACGAACTCTTGCCGGAACCATCACGAGCCCTGCTGACTGCGTCGCGGCTCCCTCCTGTGAACCCTTTTCTGAACCACCTGGAACATCGGAGCCCTGCAGACGCTGTCGCGGCCCAACCTCGCTGGAACCTTCCTCGGAGCCCTGCTGACGACGTCGCGGCTCGAGCTGAGCAGAAACCATCTTGAGAGCCCTGCTGATTGAATCGCGGCTCTCCACGAACTGTACGCCAGAGCCCTGCTGACGCCGTCGCGGCTCGACCCCTCCGAGATCGGAGGTCCTCCAGCGTGAGGATAAGAACTGGGCCCCAGGTACCCTCGTACCACACTCCTGCCAAAGACTGTCCCGCTACCCCTACCCTTCCAAAGAGACATTGAGACTTTTGGTGGATCCCTCGATCCCTTCGTGTAAATATTGAACTCGTAACCTTTTATTGATGATAAAGAATTGCTTGTCTTGAGACAACCTCCTTGAGTCCGGTGTGGTGGTGTTACTGTGCTAGTACGGGATAGGAGAAGGATCTCTCAGGAGACTTCTCGGCAGCGCTCGGCTACTTCGTGCAGTGAGAGGGCCCCCCCTTGGTGGTCTCACCGACTCCTCGGGGTCCGCCTTCCAACATTTGGTGGCCAGCGACGGGATCTGAGCCGAACGCAGTACGTACCAGCCAGTACCCACTAGCTACCCATCCAAACGAATAGCATCATGAGCAGCCAGGAAAACAACGCGACAATGGAGTTCCAGCCCGAACGGCTGGAAGAATATACGCACAAAGAATTAAAACAGTTCTGCAGAGACAAAGGCATTGCAACCACCAGCCTCGGTACCAAGGAAGAGATGCAGAAAGCTCTGAGGGCATGGTTGGAGGCTGGGGCAGGCCCCTCCCAGGAAGAAGGGCCCTTGCCCCTGACGGAGACCACAGCAACCGCACTGACCCCGGCAACCGGAGGAAGAAAGAGCCTAGAAACCGGCCTCTCCAAGGAAGAAATACGAGAGCGGGAAAAGGTCCGGAGCCACGAGCTAGAGCTCGCCCGACTGCGACTGGACGGCGAACTCCAGCTGGCAGAAAAGAAACTGGCCCTCGAGCAGCTACGCCTTCAAGAAGAAATAGAAGAGAAGAGACGACACCGGGAGTTGGAGGAAAAGAAACTAACTCTTGAGCACGAGCGCAGTCTCAAGGAGCTCGAGATCAAGGCCAAGAACGGAGGGGCCAACACCCCCAGTACTAGAGACACTCTACCGCCCCCCGAGGCCAAGGTGCATATCCCGAAGGAGGTCGTCAAGGAGTATTACAAGAATGACGATATCCAACAATGGTTCAAGGCCTACGAGGTGGCCATGACCTCCCATCGGGTGCCCCGGAAAGACTGGGGCGCAGGCCTGTGGGGGCGATTCCTGAGTGAAGGGCGGGACACGCTGCTCCAGCTACCGGAGGAGGTGATGACCTCCTACGATCACATGAAGGAGGCCCTGCTCACCCGCTACGGGCTAACAGCGGAGATGTACTGCCAGCGGTTCCGAGACTGCAAGAAAATCCCGGGTACCACATGGGTGGAATATGTGGACTTTTTCAGTCGGGCCCTAGAAGGGTGGATCAAAGGCAGCAAAGTAACCACCTACGGACAACTGGTCGACCTCATCGTCTGGGAACATCTTTCCAACAATTGCTTCGTGGAACTGAGACAGCACCTCCTCGACAGCAAAATGACCGACCCGCGAAAACTTGCCGTCGAGGCCGATCGATGGGTCAACTCCCGGGTCCCCCGGAGCTCAATGGGGGAGTACCAGAGGAACCCCAACGGACCCCCACGCCAGCGCGGTGGGGGGGAGGGCCGAACAGGAACCGAGACCCTCCCGCTGGGGCCCCCAGGAGCCCCCCTCGAGGGCCATCGCAGCCACATCTCTCCCCGAGCCTAGCGCGAAGGGTGGGCCCGGCCCGACCCGGACCACGGCCACCAGTGACCTGCTATGGCTGCCAACAAACCGGACACTTTGCCAGCGACCCGGCCTGCCCCCTGAACCGAAGAAACGGGGCCGGCGGGCCCCCGCCCCGGCAGCTGACAGCCGCCGCCTTGGGGGGAGAGGAGGAAGAAGAGGCCCTCGACCGAGAAAACACTGAGTGGGAGCCGGCAGCCATGTCCCTGGTCTGCCTGGGTAGCCGAGAGATGGTACCCTGCACCCCCATCCCAACCAACACCCAGAAGTACCGGCAGCAGGTCACGGTTAACGGACAACGGGCCGAAGCCCTTCGCGACACCGGCGCCAGTATCACCGCTGTCCGCTGCCACCTGGTGACCCCTGAACAGATTCTACCGAATGTGCTGTGCCCTGTGCGGACGGCCGACAACAGTGAAAGCCTATGCCAGATGGCCCTGGTCCCCTTCGAGTGGGGAGGGGTGATGGGCCTGCTGAAGGTGACGGTGCGCGACGACGCCCCGGTCGACTGCCTCCTGGGTAACGACTTGGAGAGTTCCCCCTGGGCTCAAGTAGAACGACGAGAGCACCTCCGAATGTTGGGACTGGCTGATTGGGCCTGCGCCATCACCCGGTCCATGACCGCCCAGGCCCCCTGCTCCTCCTCGACCTCCGGGACTGCCCGACCCGAGGGGCTCACACCCCCTCCCGCCAGCAGCGAAGAGGAGGCGGACACCGACCCCGGGCCCAGCGAATCCTCCCCCGAAGAGATGGCTTCTCCGAGCGCCCTACCAGAACTAACGCAATGGCAACATGAAGGGGGCCCCACCCGAGAGCAGTTCCAGCAAGAGCAACAGTCCTGTCCCTCTCTCGAAGGGGTCCGACAGCAGGCGACCGCGCAAGCCGACGGTGACCAGACCGGCACCCACTGGATCTACTGGGCCGAGGGCCTGTTGTACAGTGAACAGAAAGTGGCAGAACTCGGGGCCGGCCGCGTGTTGGTGGTCCCCCTCCGCTTCCGGGAGTTCCTTCTCAACCTGGCCCATGATGTGCCCCTCGCCGGACACTTGGGGCAAGACAAAACGTACAGTCGTCTGGTGACCCACTTCTACTGGCCCCAGATGCGGAGAGAGGTGGACAACCACTGCCGGTCCTGCCAGACCTGCCAAGCCAGCGGAAAGACGGGGGGTCGGGTCAAGGCCCCCCTCCAGTCCTTTCCCGCCGTCAGCACCCCGTTTGAACGAGTCGGAATCGACATTGTGGGACCCCTGGACCCCCAAACCGCCCTGGGCCACCGCTTCATCCTGGTCCTCGTGGACCACGCCACCAGGTACCCGGAGGCGGTCCCGCTCAGAACTATAACGGCCCCTGTGGTAGGCCGGGCCTTGATGGGGATCTTCTCCCGAGTGGGATTCCCCAGCGAAGTGGTGAGCGACCGTGGCACGAACTTTATCTCCAGGTACATGCGGTCCCTGTGGCAACAATGCGGGGTCACATACAAGTTCACGACCCCATATCACCCTCAGGGGAACGGGCTGGTTGAGCGGTTCAACCGAACATTGAAAGGGATGATCCAGGGCCTGGAAGAACCCCTCAGGCGGAAATGGGATGTCCTGCTGCCCTGCCTCCTGTTTGCCTATCGGGAGGTCCCGCAGAAGTCCCTGGGGTTCAGCCCGTTTGAACTCTTGTATGGGCACCCGGTCCGCGGACCACTCAGCCTGGTCAAGGAGGGCTGGGAGATGAAGCTCCGAGGCGCCCCTCCTGACGTCTACCGATACCTCCTGACCCTCCGAAACCAGACCCGCAAGTTCCGAGCCATAGCCGAAGCCAACCTCGAGGCCAGCCAGGAGGACATGAAGCGGTGGTACGATCGCAACACTTCTACGGTAGAATTCGAGCCAGGTCAGAAAGTATGGGTCATGGCCCCGGTCGAACCCGGCGCCCTCCAGGACAAGTGGACCGGGCCCTTCAAGGTGGTGGAGAAGAAAAGTCCCGTCACCTACCTGGTCGATCTGGAGTCCCCCCGGAACCCCCTCCGGGTCCTACATGCGAACAGGCTAAAACCCCACTTCGCCCGGACCGAACTGAGCCTGCTGCTGGCGACCGACGAGGGGGGCGAGGACGACTCCGAGCCCTTGCCCGACCTCTTGCAATCCGACAGTCACGATGGATCGATCGAAGGGGTCCAACTCGCCTCGTCCCTGACCCCGGAGCAGCGCAACGACTGCCAGCGATTACTGCGGGACTACGCAGCCCTCTTCTCTCTCACCCCGGGGGTGACCCACTGGTGCGTCCACGACGTCGACACCGGGGAGAACCCCCCCATACGACACAGAGCCTACCGGGTGCCTGACCGAGTGCGGGCCTGCATCCAGGCCGAAGTAGCGAAGATGCTGGCCCTGGGGGTCATCGAGCCTTCCGACAGCCCGTGGGCCAGCCCTGTCGTCCTGGTGCCCAAGGCCGCAGCTCCCGGTCACCCCCCGGAGTTGCGATTCTGCGTGGACTACCGAGCCCTGAATGTAGTAACCAAGACGGACGCACACCCGATACCCCGGGCCGACGAACTGATCGACCGCCTAGGGGCCGCTCGCTACTTGAGCACGCTGGACCTCACCGCCGGGTACTGGCAAATCCAGCTCACCCCCGGCGCCCAAGAAAGATCCGCCTTTTCGACTCCGGATGGGCATTACCACTTTCGGGTGATGCCCTTCGGAATGAAGAACGCCCCGGCCACCTTCCAAAGACTGGTGAACAAGGTTTTGGCCGGGCTTGAGGCCTTCAGCGCGGCCTACTTAGATGACATTGCCGTGTACAGCAACCACTGGGCCGAGCACCTCCTCCACCTGGAGGCCGTCCTGGCCGCCCTCCAGCGGGCCGGGCTCACAATCAAGGCCAGCAAATGCCAAATCGGCCACGGATCCGTGACCTACCTGGGCCATCAAGTGGGGAGCGGGCAGGTGGCCCCCCTCCAAGCGAAGATAGATGCCATCCAGACCTGGGAACCCCCCACTACCCAGACCGCTGTCCGGGCCTTCCTGGGCCTCACCGGATACTACCGGCGGTTTATCCGGGACTATGGGAGCATTGTTGGCCCCCTCACAGAGTTAACGTCCAAGAAACAGCCCAAGAAGGTACACTGGACACCCCGCTGCCAAACAGCCTTCGACACCCTCAAAACGGCCATGTGTACTGCTCCGGTGCTGCAAGCCCCGGACTACCAGAAGGAGTTCGTGGTACAGACGGATGCCTCCGAGTATGGGATCGGGGCCGTCCTCTCCCAAACTGACGAAAGGGGGCTCGACAGACCAGTGGCCTTCATCAGCCGGCGACTACTGCCCCGAGAGCAACGCTGGAGCACTATTGAGCGCGAGGCCTTCGCTGTGGTGTGGGCCCTCAAGAAGCTCCGGCCCTACCTCTTTGGCGCCCACTTCCGGGTCCAGACCGACCACCGGCCCTTGCAATGGTTAATGCGAATGCGGGGCGAGAACCCCAAGCTGCTGCGATGGTCCATCTCGCTACAAGGGATGGACTTTGACGTCGAACACCGGCCCGGCAATGACCACGCCAACGCCGACGGCCTGTCCCGCTTCTTCCGCCTTGACGAGGAGAATCCCCAAGGAGATGGGTGACTCTCCATGCCTTCGGCTGGGGGGGACGCCTGTTGGACCTGGCCTCGTGGCGTGGTCCTTAACCCCCTGGATTGTGGCCGTTCCCCGCCCCGGCCGTCACGGGCCACCCGTCTGGACTGCACCAAGGCCCTTCACCCGGAGCTACACGTGGTCGCATACTCCTCGTGGCTCCGCCATCTTGTTGGCATCCACGTCACACCGTGCCCCAGCCGGCGCGACCCCGCTCAACCCAGCCTCGACCCCAACGAAGCCCCGACATCGAGGCACCACGAACTGGCCAGGGGGTGCCGCAGGAACCATTCATCGCCCCGGCGGAGGACAGTATCGATGGGACCCCCAACTGTCCTCCCCTCTCGAGGTGTGATCACCCTGCAAACTCCCATGGGCCTGGCGCCTCTCCTGCTGGGCGTCTGGCCACCTCCACCTCCACCCGGCCACTCCGCCCCCTCGGGCGCATAGGTCCGGACATCAAAGGGCTCCAGACCTATATCTGGGGCGACCCCACCACAGCTCGGCAGTTGTATCCCGGAGTCGAGAGCCCTGCTGATCGAATCGCGGCTGACCCTACGGAAACGAACTCTTGCCGGAACCATCACGAGCCCTGCTGACTGCGTCGTGGCTCCCTCCTGTGAACCCTTTTCTGAACCACCTGGAACATCGGAGCCCTGCAGACGCTGTCGCGGCCCAACCTCGCTGGAACCTTCCTCGGAGCCCTGCTGACGACGTCGCGGCTCGAGCTGATCAGAAACCATCTTGAGAGCCCTGCTGATTGAATCGCGGCTCTCCACGAACTGTACGCCAGAGCCCTGCTGACGCCGTCGCGGCTCGACCCCTCCGAGATCGGAGGTCCTCCAGCGTGAGGATAAGAACTGGGCCCCAGGTACCCTCGTACCACACTCCTGCCAAAGACTGTCCCGCTACCCCTACCCTTCCAAAGAGACATTGAGACTTTTGGTGGATCCCTCGATCCCTTCGTGTAAATATTGAACTCGTAACCTTTTATTGATGATAAAGAATTGCTTGTCTTGAGACAACCTCCTTGAGTCCGGTGTGGTGGTGTTACTGTGCTAGTACGGGATAGGAGAAGGATCTCTCAGGAGACTTCTCGCCAGCGCTCGGCTACTTCGTGCAGTGAGAGGGCCCCCCCTTGGTGGTCTCACCGACTCCTCGGGGTCCGCCTTCCAACAGTCTGTGAGAGAGTGTCTGTGAGAGAGTGTCTGTGAGAGTCTGTGAGAGTGTCTGTGAGAGTCTATGAGAGAGTCTGTGAGAGTCTGTAAGAGTGTGTGAGAGTCTGCGAGAGAGTGTATGTGATAGTGTTTGTGAGAATCTGTTAGAGAGTGTCTGTGAGTGCCTGTAAAAGTGTCTGTGAGAGTCTGTGAGAGAGTGTCTGTGATAGAGTATCTGCGAGTCTGTGAGAGAGTGTCTGTTATTCTGTGAAAGAGTGACTGTGAGAGTGTCTGTGAGAGAGTGTCTGTGAGAGAGTGTCTGTGAGAGTGTATGTGAGAGTCTGTGAAAGTGTAGGTGAGAGGCTGTGAGAGGCAGTTAGAAAGTGTCTGTGAGTCAGAGAGAGTGTCTGTGAGTTTCTGTGAGAGAGTGTCTGTGAGAGTGTCTGTGAGAGTCTGTGAGAGTCTGTGAGAGTGTCTGTGAGAGTCTATGAGAGAGTCTGTGAGAGTCTGTAAGAGAGTGTGAGAGTCTGCTAGAGAGTGCTTGTGAGTGTCTGTGAGTGTCTGTGAGAGATTGTCTGTGAGAGTGTCTGTGAGAGAGTATCTGTGAGAGTATCTGTGAGAGAGTGTCTGTGAGAGAGTGTCTGTGAGAGAGTATCTGTGAGAGTGTTTGTGAGAGAGTTTCTGTGAGAGTGTCTGTGAGAGTCTGTAAGAGAGTGTCTCTGAGAGAGAGCCTGTGAGAGAGTGAGAGTCTAAGATAGAGTGTCTGTGAGAGTCTGAGAGAGTGTCTGTGAGAGTCTGAGAGAGTATGTGAGAGAGTGTCTGTGAGAGAGAGTGAGAGTCTGTGAGAGAGTGTATGTGATAGTGTTTGTGAGAATCTGTTAGAGAGTGTCTGTGAGTGCCTGTAAAAGTGTCTGTGAGAGTCTGTGAGAGAGTGTCTGTGAGAGTGTCTGTGAGAGAGTGTCTGTGAGAGAGTGTCTGTGAAAGTGTATGTGAGAGTCTGTGAAAGTGTAGGTGAGAGGCTGTGAGAGTCAGTGAGAGAGTGTCTGTGAGTCAGAGAGAGTGTCTGTGAATTTCTGTGAGAGAGTGTCTGTGAGAGTGTCTGTGAGAGTCTGTGAGAGAGTACTGTGAGAGTGTTTGTGAGACAGTGTCTGTGAAAGAGTGTTTGTGAGAGTCTGTGTGAAAGTGTCTGTGATAGAGTTTCTGTGAGAGAGTGTCCTTGAGAGTCTGTGAGAGAGTGTCTGTGAGAATCTGTGAGAGAGTGCCTGTGAGAAAGTCTGTGAGAGAGTGTATGTGAGCATCTGTGAGAGTGTCTGTGAGAGTTTAAGAGGGTATGAGAGTCTGCGAGAGAGTGCTTGTGAGAGAGTGTCTGTGAGAAACTCTGTGAGAGAGTGTCTGTGACAGAGTGTCTGTGAGAATCTGTGATAAAATGTCTGTGGGAGTCTGTGAGAGAGTAACTGTGAGAGTCTGTGAGAGAGTCTGTGAGAGTCTGAGAGAGAGTGTCTGCGAGAGAGTGTCTGAGAGTCAGTGAGAGAGTCTGTGAGAGAGTGTCTGTGAAAGCATGTCTGTGAGAGTGTATCTGTGAGAGAGTGTCCATGAGAGTCTGTGAGTGAGTGTCTGTGAGAGAGTGCCTGTGAGAGTCTGTGAGAGATTGTGAGAGAGTATCTGTGAGAGCATGTCGGTGAGAGTGTATCTGTGAGAGAGTGTCTGTGAGAGTCTGTCTGTGAGAGTCTGTGAGAGAGTGTCTGTGTGAGTCTGTGAGAGTGTCTGTGAGAGTTTGTGAGAGTGTCTGTGAGAGAGTGTGAGAGAGTATCTGTGAGCGAGTGTGAGAGTGTCTGTGAGCATCTGTGAGAGAGTGTCTGAGAGTCTGTGAGAGTGTCTGTGAGAGTGTCTGTGATAGAGTGTCTGTGAGAATCTGAGAGAGAGTGTCTGTGAGTATCTGTAAGAGTGTGAGAGTCTGTGAGAGAGTGTGAGAGTCTGTGAGAGAGTGTATGTGATAGTGTTTATGAGAATCTGTTAGAGAGTGTCTGTGAGTGCCTGTAAGAGTGTCTGTGAGAGTCTGTGAGAGAGTGTCTGTGATAGAGTATCTGTGAGTCTGAGAGAGAGTGTTTGTTATTCTGTGAGAGAGTGTCTGTGAGAGTGTCTGTGAGAGAGTGTCTGTGAGAGTGTATGTGAGAGTCTATGAAAGTGTATGTGAGAGGCTGTGAGAGAGTGTCTGTGAAAGAGTATCTGTGAGAGAGTGTCTGTGAGAGAGTCTCTGTGAGAGTGTTTGTGAGACAGTACCTGTGAAAGAGTGTTTGTGAGAGTCTGTGTGAAAGTGTCTGTGATAGAGTTTCTGAGAGAGAGTGTCCTTGAGAGTCTGTGATAGAGTGTCTGTGAGAATCTGTGAGAGAGTGCCTGTGAGAAAGTCTGTGAGAGAGTGTATGTGAGCATCTGTGAGAGTGTCTGTGAGAGTTTAAGAGAGTATGAGAGTCTGCAAGAGAGTGCTTGTGAGAGTGTGTCTGTGACAGAGTGTCTGTGAGAATCTGTGATAAAATGTCTGTGGGAGTCTGTGAGAGAGTAACTGTGAGAGAGTCTGTGAGAGTCTGAGAGAGAGTGTCTGCGAGAGAGTGTCTGAGAGTCTGTGAGAGAGTCTGTGAGAGAGTGTCTGTGAAAGCATGTCTGTGAGAGTGTATCTTTGAGAGAGTGTCCATGAGAGTCTGTGAGTGAGTGTCTGTGAGAGAGTGCCTGTGAGAGTCTGTGAGAGATTGTGAGAGAGTATCTGTGAGAGCATGTCGGTGAGAGTGTATCTGTGAGAGAGTGTCTGTGAGAGTCTGTCTGTGAGAGTCTGTAAGAGAGTGTCTGTGTGAGTCTGAGAGTGTCTGTGAGAGTTTGTGAGAGTGTCTGTGAGAGAGTGTGAGAGAGTATCTGTGAGCGAGTGTGAGAGAGTGTCTGTAAGCATCTGTGAGAGAGTGTCTGAGAGTCTGTGAGAGTGTCTGTGAGAGTGTCTGTGATAGAGTGTCTGTGAGAATCTGAGAGAGAGTGTCTGTGAGTACCTGTAAGAGTGTGAGAGTCTGTGAGAGAGTGTGAGAGTCTGTGAGAGAGTGTATGTGATAGTGTGTATGAGAATCTGTTAGAGAGTGTCTGTGAGTGCCTGTAAGAGTGTCTGTGAGAGTCTGTGAGAGAGTGTGAGAGTCTGCAAGAGAGTGCTTGTGAGTGTCTGTGAGAGAGTGTCTGTGAGAGTGTCTGTGAGAGAGTATCTGTGAGAGTGTCTGTGAGAGTCTGTGAGAGAGTATCTGTGAAAGGGTGTCTGTGAGAGAGTGTCTGTGAGAGAGTATCTGTGAGAGTGTTTGTGAGACAGTGTCTGTGAAAGAGTGTTTGTGAGAGTCTGTGTGAAAGTGTCTGTGATAGAGTTTCTGTGAGAGAGTGTCCTTGAGAGTCTGTGAGAGAGTGTCTGTGAGAATCTTTGAGAGAGTGCCTGTGAGAAAGTCTGTGAGAGAGTGTATGTGATAATCTGTGAGAGTGTCTGTGAGAGTTTAAGAGAGTATGAGAGTCTGCAAGAGAGTGCTTGTGAGAGAGTGTCTGTGAGAGACTCTGTGAGAGAGTGTCTGTGAAAGAGTTTCTGTGAGAATCTGTGATAAAATGTCTGTGGGAGTCTGTGAGAGAGTAACTGTGAGAGTCTGTGAGAGAGTCTGTGAGAGAGTGTCTGTGAAAGCATGTCTGTGAGAGTGTATCTGTGAGAGAGTGTCCATGAGAGTCTGTGAGTGAGTGTCTGTGAGAGAGTGCCTGTGAGAGTCTGTGAGAGATTGTGAGAGAGTATCTGTGAGAGCATGTCAGTGAGAGTGTATCTGTGAGAGAGTGTCTGTGAGAGTCTGTCTGTGAGAGTGTGTAAGAGAGTGTCTGTGTGAGTCTGTGAGAGTGTCTGTGAGAGTTTGTGAGAGTGTCTGTGAGAGAGTGTGAGAGAGTATCTGTGAGCGAGTGTGAGAGTGTCTGTGAGCATCTGTGAGAGAGTGTCTGAGAGTCTGTGAGAGAGTGTCTATGAGGGTCTGTGAGAGTGTCTATGAGAGTGTCTGTGATAGAGTGTCTGTGAGAATCTGAGAGAGAGTGTCTGTGAGTATCTGTAAGAGTGTGAGAGTCTGTGAGAGAGTGTGAGAGTCCGTGACAGAGTGTATGTGATAGTGTTTATGAGAATCTGTTAGAGAGTGTCTGTGAGTGCCTGTAAGAGTGTCTATGAGAGTCTGTGAGAGAGTGTCTGTGAGAGAGTATCTGCGAGTCTGTGAGAGAGTGTTGGTTATTCTGTGAGAGAGTGTCTGTGAGAGTGTCTGTGAGAGAGTGTCTGTGAGAGTGTATGTGAGAGTCTATGAAAGTGTATGTGAGAGGCTGTGAGAGAGTGTCTGTGAGAGAGTATCTGCGAGTCTGTGAGAGAGTGTCTGTTATTCTGTGAAAGAGGGCCTGTGAGAGTGTCTGTAAGAGAGTGTCTGTGAGAGAGTGTCTGTGAGAGTGTATGTGAGAGTCTGTGAAAGTGTAGGTGAGAGGCTGTGAGAGTCAGTGAGAAAGTGTCTGTGAGTCAGAGAGAGTGTCTGTGATTTTCTGTGAGAGAGTGTCTGTGAGAGTGTCTGTGAGAGTCTGTGAGAGTCTGTGAGAGTGTCTGTGAGAGTCTATGAGAGAGTCTGTGAGAGTCTGTAAGAGAGTGTGAGAGTCTGCTAGAGAGTGCTTGTGAGTGTCTGTGAGTGTCTGTGAGAGATTGTCTGTGAGAGTGTCTGTGAGAGAGTATCTGTGAGAGTATCTGTGAGAGAGTGTCTGTGAGAGAGTGTCTGTGAGAGAGTATCTGTGAGAGAGTTTCTGTGAGAGTGTCTGTGAGAGTCTGTAAGAGAGTGTCTCTGAGAGAGAGCCTGTGAGAGAGTGAGAGTCTAAGATAGAGAGTCTGAGAGAGTATGCGAGAGAGTGTCTGCGAGAGTCTGTGAGAGAGTGTGAGAGTCTGTGAGAGAGTGTATGTGATAGTGTTTGTGAGAATCTGTTAGAGAGTGTCTGTGAGTCCCTGTAAAAGTGTCTGTGAGAGTCTGTGAGAGAGTGTCTGTGAGAGAGTATCTGCGAGTCTGTGAGAGAGTGTCTGTTATTCTGTGAAAGAGTGCCTGTGAGAGTGTCTGTGAGAGAGTGTCTGTGAGAGAGTGTCTGTGAGAGTGTATGTGAGAGTCTGTGAAAGTGTAGGTGAGAGGCTGTGAGAGTCAGTGAGAGAGTGTCTGTGAGTCAGAGAGAGTGTCTGTGAGTTTCTGTGAGAGAGTGTCTGTGAGAGTGTCTGTGAGAGTCTGTGAGAGAATGTCTGTGAGAGAGTCTGTGAGAGAGTGTCTGTGAGAGAGTGTCTGTGAGAGTCTGTGAGAGTCTATGAGAGAGTCTGTGAGAGTCTGTAAGATAGTGTGAGAGTCTGCTAGAGAGTGCTTGTGAGTGTCTGTGAGTGTCTGTGAGTGTCTGTGAGAGTGTCTGTGAGAGAGTATCTTTGAGAGTATCTGTGAGAGAGTGTCTGAGAGAGTGTCTGTGAGAGAGAATCTGTGAGAGTATTTGTGAGAGAGTTTCTGTGAGAGTGCCTGTGAGAGTCTGTAAGAGAGTGTCTCTGAGAGAGAGCGTGTGAGAGAGTGAGAGTCTAAGATAGAGTGTCTGTGAGTGTCTGAGAGAGTGTCTGTGAGAGTCTGAGAGAGTATGTGAGAGAGTGTCTGTGAGAGTCTGTGAGAGAGTGTGAGAGTCTGTGAGAGAGTGTATGTGGAAGTGTTTGTGAGAATCTGTTAGAGAGTGTCTGTGAGTGCCTGTAAAAGTGTCTGTGAGAGTCTGTGAGAGAGTGTCTGTGAGAGAGTATCTGCGAGTCTATGAGAGAGTGTCAGTTATTCTGTGAAAGAGTGTCTGTGAGAGTGTCTGTGAGAGAGTGTCTGTGAGAGAGTGTCTGTGAGAGTACGTGAGAGTCTTTGAAAGTGTAGGTGAGAGGCTGTGAGAGTCAGTGAGAGAGTGTCTGTGAGTCAGAGAGAGTATCTGTGAATTTCTGTGAGAGAGTGTCTGTGAGAGTGTCTGTGAGAGTCTGTGAGAGAATGTCTGTGAGAGAGTCTGTGTTGGACCTGGCCTCGTGGCGTGGTCCTTAACCCCCTGGATTGTGGCCGTTCCCCGCCCCGGCCGTCACGGGCCACCCGTCTGGACTGCACCAAGGCCCTTCACCCGGAGCTACACGTGGTCGCATACTCCTCGTGGCTCCGCCATCTTGTTGGCATCCACGTCACACCGTGCCCCAGCCGGCGCGACCCCGCTCAACCCAGCCTCGACCCCAACGAAGCCCCGACATCGAGGCACCACGAACTGGCCAGGGGGTGCCGCAGGAACCATTCATCGCCCCGGCGGAGGACAGTATCGATGGGACCCCCAACTGTCCTCCCCTCTCGAGGTGTGATCACCCTACAAACTCCCATGGACCTGGCGCCTCTCCTGCTGGGCGTCTGGCCACCTCCACCCGGCCACTCCGCCCCCTCGGGCGCATAGGTCCGGACATCAAAGGGCTCCAGACCTATATCTGGGGCGACCCCACCACAGCTCGGCAGTTGTATCCCGGAGTCGAGAGCCCTGCTGATCGAATCGCGGCTGACCCTACGGAAACGAACTCTTGCCGGAACCATCACGAGCCCTGCTGACTGCGTCGCGGCTCCCTCCTGTGAACCCTTTTCTGAACCACCTGGAACATCGGAGCCCTGCAGACGCTGTCGCGGCCCAACCTCGCTGGAACCTTCCTCGGAGCCCTGCTGACGACGTCGCGGCTCGAGCTGAGCAGAAACCATCTTGAGAGCCCTGCTGATTGAATCGCGGCTCTCCACGAACTGTACGCCAGAGCCCTGCTGACGCCGTCGCGGCTCGACCCCTCCGAGATCGGAGGTCCTCCAGCGTGAGGATAAGAACTGGGCCCCAGGTACCCTCGTACCACACTCCTGCCAAAGACTGTCCTGCTACCCCTACCCTTCCAAAGAGACATTGAGACTTTTGGTGGATCCCTCGATCCCTTCGTGTAAATATTGAACTCGTAACCTTTTATTGATGATAAAGAATTGCTTGTCTTGAGACAACCTCCTTGAGTCCGGTGTGGTGGTGTTACTGTGCTAGTACGGGATAGGAGAAGGATCTCTCAGGAGACTTCTCGGCAGTGCTCGGCTACTTCGTGCAGTGAGAGGGCCCCCCCTTGGTGGTCTCACCGACTCCTCGGGGTCCGCCTTCCAACATTTGGTGGCCAGCGACGGGATCCGAGCCGAACGCAGTACGTACCAGCCAGTACCCACTAGCTACCCATCCAAACGAATAGCATCATGAGCAGCCAGGAAAACAACGCGACAATGGAGTTCCAGCCCGAACGGCTGGAAGAATATACGCACAAAGAATTAAAACAGTTCTGCAGAGACAAAGGCATTGCAACCACCAGCCTCGGTACCAAGGAAGAGATGCAGAAAGCTCTGAGGGCATGGTTGGAGGCTGGGGCAGGCCCCTCCCAGGAAGAAGGGCCCTTGCCCCTGACGGAGACCACAGCAACCGCACTGACCCCGGCAACCGGAGGAAGAAAGAGCCTAGAAACCGGCCTCTCCAAGGAAGAAATACGAGAGCGGGAAAAGGTCCGGAGCCACGAGCTAGAGCTCGCCCGACTGCGACTGGACGGCGAACTCCAGCTGGCAGAAAAGAAACTGGCCCTCGAGCAGCTACGCCTTCAAGAAGAAATAGAAGAGAAGAGACGACACCGGGAGTTGGAGGAAAAGAAACTAACTCTTGAGCACGAGCGCAGTCTCAAGGAGCTCGAGATCAAGGCCAAGAACGGAGGGGCCAACACCCCCAGTACTAGAGACACTCTACCGCCCCCCGAGGCCAAGGTGCATATCCCGAAGGAGGTCGTCAAGGAGTATTACAAGAATGACGATATCCAACAATGGTTCAAGGCCTACGAGGTGGCCATGACCTCCCATCGGGTGCCCCGGAAAGACTGGGGCGCAGGCCTGTGGGGGCGATTCCTGAGTGAAGGGCGGGACACGCTGCTCCAGCTACCGGAGGAGGTGATGACCTCCTACGATCACATGAAGGAGGCCCTGCTCACCCGCTACGGGCTAACAGCGGAGATGTACTGCCAGCGGTTCCGAGACTGCAAGAAAATCCCGGGTACCACATGGGTGGAATATGTGGACTTTTTCAGTCGGGCCCTAGAAGGGTGGATCAAAGGCAGCAAAGTAACCACCTACGGACAACTGGTCGACCTCATCGTCTGGGAACATCTTTCCAACAATTGCTTCGTGGAACTGAGACAGCACCTCCTCGACAGCAAAATGACCGACCCGCGAAAACTTGCCGTCGAGGCCGATCGATGGGTCAACTCCCGGGTCCCCCGGAGCTCAATGGGGGAGTACCAGAGGAACCCCAACGGACCCCCACGCCAGCGCGGTGGGGGGGAGGGCCGAACAGGAACCGAGACCCTCCCGCTGGGGCCCCCAGGAGCCCCCCTCGAGGGCCATCGCAGCCACATCTCTCCCCGAGCCTAGCGCGAAGGGTGGGCCCGGCCCGACCCGGACCACGGCCACCAGTAACCTGCTATGGCTGCCAACAAACCGGACACTTTGCCAGCGACCCGGCCTGCCCCCTGAACCGAAGAAACGGGGCCGGCGGGCCCCCGCCCCGGCAGCTGACAGCCGCCGCCTTGGGGGGAGAGGAGGAAGAAGAGGCCCTCGACCGAGAAAACACTGAGTGGGAGCCGGCAGCCATGTCCCTGGTCTGCCTGGGTAGCCGAGAGATGGTACCCTGCACCCCCATCCCAACCAACACCCAGAAGTACCGGCAGCAGGTCACGGTTAACGGACAACGGGCCGAAGCCCTTCGCGACACCGGCGCCAGTATCACCGCTGTCCGCTGCCACCTGGTGACCCCTGAACAGATTCTACCGAATGTGCTGTGCCCTGTGCGGACGGCCGACAACAGTGAAAGCCTATGCCAGATGGCCCTGGTCCCCTTCGAGTGGGGAGGGGTGATGGGCCTGCTGAAGGTGACGGTGCGCGACGACGCCCCGGTCGACTGCCTCCTGGGTAACGACTTGGAGAGTTCCCCCTGGGCTCAAGTAGAACGACGAGAGCACCTCCGAATGTTGGGACTGGCTGATTGGGCCTGCGCCATCACCCGGTCCATGACCGCCCAGGCCCCCCGCTCCTCCTCGACCTCCGGGACTGCCCGACCCGAGGGGCTCACACCCCCTCCCGCCAGCAGCGAGGAGGAGGCGGACACCGACCCCGGGCCCAGCGAATCCTCCCCCGAAGAGATGGCTTCTCCGAGCGCCCTACCAGAACTAACGCAATGGCAACATGAAGGGGGCCCCACCCGAGAGCAGTTCCAGCAAGAGCAACAGTCCTGTCCCTCTCTCGAAGGGGTCCGACAGCAGGCGACCGCGCAAGCCGACGGTGACCAGACCGGCACCCACTGGATCTACTGGGCCGAGGGCCTGTTGTACAGTGAACAGAAAGTGGCAGAACTCGGGGCCGGCCGCGTGTTGGTGGTCCCCCTCCGCTTCCGGGAGTTCCTTCTCAACCTGGCCTATGATGTGCCCCTCGCCGGACACTTGGGGCAAGACAAAACGTACAGTCGTCTGGTGACCCACTTCTACTGGCCCCGGATGCGGAGAGAGGTGGACAACCACTGCCGGTCCTGCCAGACCTGCCAAGCCAGCGGAAAGACGGGGGGTCGGGTCAAGGCCCCCCTCCAGCCCTTTCCCGCCATCAGCACCCCGTTTGAACGAGTCGGAATCGACATTGTGGGACCCCTGGACCCCCAAACCGCCCTGGGCCACCGCTTCATCCTGGTCCTCGTGGACCACGCCACCAGGTACCCGGAGGCGGTCCCGCTCAGAACTATAACGGCCCCTGTGGTAGGCCGGGCCTTGATGGGGATCTTCTCCCGAGTGGGATTCCCCAGCGAAGTGGTGAGCGACCGTGGCACGAACTTTATCTCCAGGTACATGCGGTCCCTGTGGCAACAATGCGGGGTCACATACAAGTTCACGACCCCATATCACCCTCAGGGGAACGGGCTGGTTGAGCGGTTCAACCGAACATTGAAAGGGATGATCCAGGGCCTGGAAGAACCCCTCAGGCGGAAATGGGATGTCCTGCTGCCCTGCCTCCTGTTTGCCTATCGGGAGGTCCCGCAGAAGTCCCTGGGGTTCAGCCCGTTTGAACTCTTGTATGGGCACCCGGTCCGCGGACCACTCAGCCTGGTCAAGGAGGGCTGGGAGATGAAGCTCCGAGGCGCCCCTCCTGACGTCTACCGATACCTCCTGACCCTCCGAAACCAGACCCGCAAGTTCCGAGCCATAGCCGAAGCCAACCTCGAGGCCAGCCAGGAGGACATGAAGCGGTGGTACGATCGCAACACTTCTACGGTAGAATTCGAGCCAGGTCAGAAAGTATGGGTCATGGCCCCGGTCGAACCCGGCGCCCTCCAGGACAAGTGGACCGGGCCCTTCAAGGTGGTGGAGAAGAAAAGTCCCGTCACCTACCTGGTCGATCTGGAGTCCCCCCGGAACCCCCTCCGGGTCCTACATGCGAACAGGCTAAAACCCCACTTCGCCCGGACCGAACTGAGCCTGCTGCTGGCGACCGACGAGGGGGGCGAGGACGACTCCGAGCCCTTGCCCGACCTCTTGCAATCCGACAGTCACGATGGATCGATCGAAGGGGTCCAACTCGCCTCGTCCCTGACCCCGGAGCAGCGCAACGACTGCCAGCGATTACTGCGGGACTACGCAGCCCTCTTCTCTCTCACCCCGGGGGTGACCCACTGGTGCGTCTACGACGTTGACACCGGGGAGAACCCCCCCATACGACACAGAGCCTACCGGGTGCCTGACCGAGTGCGGGCCTGCATCCAGGCCGAAGTAGCGAAGATGCTGGCCCTGGGGGTCATCGAGCCTTCCGACAGCCCGTGGGCCAGCCCTGTCGTCCTGGTGCCCAAGGCCGCAGCTCCCGGTCACCCCCCGGAGTTGCGATTCTGCGTGGACTACCGAGCCCTGAATGTAGTAACCAAGACGGACGCACACCCGATACCCCGGGCCGACGAACTGATCGACCGCCTAGGGGCCGCTCGCTACTTGAGCACGCTGGACCTCACCGCCGGGTACTGGCAAATCCAGCTCACCCCCGGCGCCCAAGAAAGATCCGCCTTTTCGACTCCGGATGGGCATTACCACTTTCGGGTGATGCCCTTCGGAATGAAGAACGCCCCGGCCACCTTCCAAAGACTGGTGAACAAGGTTTTGGCCGGGCTTGAGGCCTTCAGCGCGGCCTACTTAGATGACATTGCCGTGTACAGCAACCACTGGGCCGAGCACCTCCTCCACCTGGAGGCCGTCCTGGCCGCCCTCCAGCGGGCCGGGCTCACAATCAAGGCCAGCAAATGCCAAATCGGCCACGGATCCGTGACCTACCTGGGCCATCAAGTGGGGAGCGGGCAGGTGGCCCCCCTCCAAGCGAAGATAGATGCCATCCAGACCTGGGAACCCCCCACTACCCAGACCGCTGTCCGGGCCTTCCTGGGCCTCACCGGATACTACCGGCGGTTTATCCGGGACTATGGGAGCATTGTTGGCCCCCTCACAGAGTTAACGTCCAAGAAACAGCCCAAGAAGGTACACTGGACACCCCGCTGCCAAACAGCCTTCGACACCCTCAAAACGGCCATGTGTACTGCTCCGGTGCTGCAAGCCCCGGACTACCAGAAGGAGTTCGTGGTACAGACGGATGCCTCCGAGTATGGGATCGGGGCCGTCCTCTCCCAAACTGACGAAAGGGGGCTCGACAGACCAGTGGCCTTCATCAGCCGGCGACTACTGCCCCGAGAGCAACGCTGGAGCACTATTGAGCGCGAGGCCTTCGCTGTGGTGTGGGCCCTCAAGAAGCTCCGGCCCTACCTCTTTGGCGCCCACTTCCGGGTCCAGACCGACCACCGGCCCTTGCAATGGTTAATGCGAATGCGGGGCGAGAACCCCAAGCTGCTGCGATGGTCCATCTCGCTACAAGGGATGGACTTTGACGTCGAACACCGGCCCGGCAATGACCACGCCAACGCCGACGGCCTGTCCCGCTTCTTCCGCCTTGACGAGGAGAATCCCCAAGGAGATGGGTGACTCTCCATGCCTTCGGCTGGGGGAGACGCCTGTTGGACCTGGCCTCGTGGCGTGGTCCTTAACCCCCTGAATTGTGGCCGTTCCCCGCCCCGGCCGTCACGGGCCACCCGTCTGGACTGCACCAAGGCCCTTCACCCGGAGCTACACGTGGTCGCATACTCCTCGTGGCTCCGCCATCTTGTTGGCATCCACGTCACACCGTGCCCCAGCCGGCGCGACCCCGCTCAACCCAGCCTCGACCCCAACGAAGCCCCGACATCGAGGCACCACGAACTGGCCAGGGGGTGCCGCAGGAACCATTCATCGCCCCGGCGGAGGACAGTATCGATGGGACCCCCAACTGTCCTCCCCTCTTGAGGTGTGATCACCCTGCAAACTCCCATGGGCCTGGCGCCTCTCCTGCTGGGCGTCTGGCCACCTCCACCTCCACCCGGCCACTCCGCCCCCTCGGGCGCATAGGTCCGGACATCAAAGGGCTCCAGACCTATATCTGGGGCGACCCCACCACAGCTCGGCAGTTGTATCCCGGAGTCGAGAGCCCTGCTGATCGAATCGCGGCTGACCCTACGGAAACGAACTCTTGCCGGAACCATCACGAGCCCTGCTGACTGCGTCGCGGCTCCCTCCTGTGAACCCTTTTCTGAACCACCTGGAACATCGGAGCCCTGCAGACGCTGTCGCGGCCCAACCTCGCTGGAACCTTCCTCGGAGCCCTGCTGACGACGTCGCGGCTCGAGCTGATCAGAAACCATCTTGAGAGCCCTGCTGATTGAATCGCGGCTCTCCACGAACTGTACGCCAGAGCCCTGCTGACGCCGTCGCGGCTCGACCCCTCCGAGATCGGAGGTCCTCCAGCGTGAGGATAAGAACTGGGCCCCAGGTACCCTCGTACCACACTCCTGCCAAAGACTGTCCCGCTACCCCTACCCTTCCAAAGAGACATTGAGACTTTTGGTGGATCCCTCGATCCCTTCGTGTAAATATTGAACTCGTAACCTTTTAATGATGATAAAGAATTGCTTGTCTTGAGACAACCTCCTTGAGTCCGGTGTGGTGGTGTTACTGTGCTAGTACGGGATAGGAGAAGGATCTCTCAGGAGACTTCTCGCCAGCGCTCGGCTACTTCGTGCAGTGAGAGGGCCCCCCCTTGGTGGTCTCACCGACTCCTCGGGGTCCGCCTTCCAACAGTCTGTGAGAGAGTGTCTGTGAGAGAGTGTCTGTGAGAGTCTGTGAGAGTGTCTGTGAGAGTCTATGAGAGAGTCTGTGAGAGTCTGTAAGAGTGTGTGAGAGTCTGCGAGAGAGTGTATGTGATAGTGTTTGTGAGAATCTGTTAGAGAGTGTCTGTGAGTGCCTGTAAAAGTGTCTGTGAGAGTCTGTGAGAGAGTGTCTGTGATAGAGTATCTGCGAGTCTGTGAGAGAGTGTCTGTTATTCTGTGAAAGAGTGACTGTGAGAGTGTCTGTGAGAGAGTGTCTGTGAGAGAGTGTCTGTGAGAGTGTATGTGAGAGTCTGTGAAAGTGTAGGTGAGAGGCTGTGAGAGTCAGTTAGAAAGTGTCTGTGAGTCAGAGAGAGTGTCTGTGAGTTTCTGTGAGAGAGTGTCTGTGAGAGTGTCTGTGAGAGTCTGTGAGAGTCTGTGAGAGTGTCTGTGAGAGTCTATGAGAGAGTCTGTGAGAGTCTGTAAGAGAGTGTGAGAGTCTGCTAGAGAGTGCTTGTGAGTGTCTGTGAGTGTCTGTGAGAGATTGTCTGTGAGAGTGTCTGTGAGAGAGTATCTGTGAGAGTATCTGTGAGAGAGTGTCTGTGAGAGAGTGTCTGTGAGAGAGTATCTGTGAGAGTGTTTGTGAGAGAGTTTCTGTGAGAGTGTCTGTGAGAGTCTGTAAGAGAGTGTCTCTGAGAGAGAGCCTGTGAGAGAGTGAGAGTCTAAGATAGAGTGTCTGTGAGAGTCTGAGAGAGTGTCTGTGAGAGTCTGAGAGAGTATGTGAGAGAGTGTCTGTGAGAGAGAGTGAGAGTCTGTGAGAGAGTGTATGTGATAGTGTTTGTGAGAATCTGTTAGAGAGTGTCTGTGAGTGCCTGTAAAAGTGTCTGTGAGAGTCTGTGAGAGAGTGTCTGTGAGAGTGTCTGTGAGAGAGTGTCTGTGAGAGAGTGTCTGTGAAAGTGTATGTGAGAGTCTGTGAAAGTGTAGGTGAGAGGCTGTGAGAGTCAGTGAGAGAGTGTCTGTGAGTCAGAGAGAGTGTCTGTGAATTTCTGTGAGAGAGTGTCTGTGAGAGTGTCTGTGAGAGTCTGTGAGAGAATGTCTGTGAGAGAGTCTGTGAGAGAGTGTCTGTGAGAGAGTGTCTGTGAGAGTCTGTGGGAGACTGTGAGAGTGTCTGTGAGAGTCTATGAGAGAGTCTGTGAGAGTCTGTAAGAGAGTGTGAGAGTCTGCGAGAGAGTGCTTGTGAGTGTCTGTGAGAGAGTGTCTGTGAGAGTGTCTGTGAGAGAGTATCTGTGAGAGTGTCTGTGAGAGACTGTGAGAGAGTATCTGTGAGAGAGTGTCTGTGAGAGAGTGTCTGTGAGAGAGTATCTGTGAGAGTGTTTGTGAGACAGTGTCTGTGAAAGAGTGTTTGTGAGAATCTGTGTGAAAGTGTCTGTGATAGAATTTCTGTGAGAGAGTGTCCTTGAGAGTCTGTGAGAGAGTGTCTGTAAGAATCTGTGAGAGAGTGCCTGTGAGAAAGTCTGTGAGAGAGTGTATGTGAGCATCTGTGAGAGTGTCTGTGAGAGTTTAAGAGAGTATGAGAGTCTGCAAGAGAGTGCTTGTGAGAGAGTGTCTGTGAGAGACTCTGTGAGAGAGTGTCTTTGACAGAGTGTCTGTGAGAATCTGTGATAGAGTGTCTGTGGGAGTCTGTGAGAGAGTAACTGTGAGAGTCTGTGAGAGTGTCTGTGAGAGTCTGTAAGAGAGTGTGAGAGTCTGTGAGAGAGTGCTTGTGAGTGTCTGTGAGAGAGTATCTGTGAGAGTGTCTGTGAGAGTCTGTGAGAGAGTATCTATGAGAGAGTGTCTGTGAGAGAGTGTCTGTGAGAGAGTATCTGTGAGAGTGTTTGTGAGACAGTGTCTGTGAAAGAGTGTTTGTGAGAGTCTGTGTGAAAGTGTCTGTGATAGAGTTTCTGTGAGAGAGTGTCCTTGAGAGTCTGTGAGAGAGTGTCTGTGAGAATCTGTGAGAGAGTGCCTGTGAGAAAGTCTGTGAGAGAGTGTATGTGAGCATCTGTGAGAGTGTCTGTGAGAGTTTAAGAGAGTATGAGAGTCTGCGAGAGAGTGCTTGTGAGAGAGTGTCTGTGAGAAACTCTGTGAGAGAGTGTCTGTGACAGAGTGTCTGTGAGAATCTGTGATAAAATGTCTGTGGGAGTCTGTGAGAGAGTAACTGTGAGAATCTGTGAGAGAGTCTGTGAGAGTCTGAGAGAGAGTGTCTGCGAGAGAGTGTCTGAGAGTCAGTGAGAGAGTCTGTGAGAGAGTGTCTGTGAAAGCATGTCTGTGAGAGTGTATCTGTGAGAGAGTGTCCATGAGAGTCTGTGAGTGAGTGTCTGTGAGAGAGTGCCTGTGAGAGTCTGTGAGAGATTGTGAGAGAGTATCTGTGAGAGCATGTCGGTGAGAGTGTATCTGTGAGAGAGTGTCTGTGAGAGTCTGTCTGTGAGAGTCTGTGAGAGAGTGTCTGTGTGAGTCTGTGAGAGTGTCTGTGAGAGTTTGTGAGAGTGTCTGTGAGAGAGTGTGAGAGAGTATCTGTGAGCGAGTGTGAGAGTGTCTGTGAGCATCTGTGAGAGAGTGTCTGAGAGTCTGTGAGAGTGTCTGTGAGAGTGTCTGTGATAGAGTGTCTGTGAGAATCTGAGAGAGAGTGTCTGTGAGTATCTGTAAGAGTGTGAGAGTCTGTGAGAGAGTGTGAGAGTCTGTGAGAGAGTGTATGTGATAGTGTTTATGAGAATCTGTTAGAGAGTGTCTGTGAGTGCCTGTAAGAGTGTCTGTGAGAGTCTGTGAGAGAGTGTCTGTGATAGAGTATCTGTGAGTCTGTGAGAGAGTGTTTGTTATTCTGTGAGAGAGTGTCTGTGAGAGTGTCTGTGAGAGAGTGTCCGTGAGAGTGTATGTGAGAGTCTATGAAAGTGTATGTGAGAGGCTGTGAGAGAGTGTCTGTGAAAGAGTATCTGTGAGAGAGTGTCTGTGAGAGAGTCTCTGTGAGAGTGTTTGTGAGACAGTACCTGTGAAAGAGTGTTTGTGAGAGTCTGTGTGAAAGTGTCTGTGATAGAGTTTCTGAGAGAGAGTGTCCTTGAGAGTCTGTGAGAGAGTGTCTGTGAGAATCTGTGAGAGAGTGCCTGTGAGAAAGTCTGTGAGAGAGTGTATGTGAGCATCTGTGAGAGTGTCTGTGAGAGTTTAAGAGAGTATGAGAGTCTGCAAGAGAGTGCTTGTGAGAGTGTGTCTGTGACAGAGTGTCTGTGAGAATCTGTGATAAAATGTCTGTGGGAGTCTGTGAGAGAGTAACTGTGAGAGTCTGTGAGAGAGTCTGTGAGAGTCTGAGAGAGAGTGTCTGCGAGAGAGTGTCTGAGAGTCTGTGAGAGAGTCTGTGAGAGAGTGTCTGTGAAAGCATGTCTGTGAGAGTGTATCTGTGAGAGAGTGTCCATGAGAGTCTGTGAGTGAGTGTCTGTGAGAGAGTGCCTGTGAGAGTCTGTGAGAGATTGTGAGAGAGTATCTGTGAGAGCATGTCGGTGAGAGTGTATCTGTGAGAGAGTGTCTGTGAGAGTCTGTCTGTGAGAGTCTGTAAGAGAGTGTCTGTGTGAGTCTGAGAGTGTCTGTGAGAGTTTGTGAGAGTGTCTGTGAGAGAGTGTGAGAGAGTATGTGTGAGCGAGTGTGAGAGAGTGTCTGTAAGCATCTGTGAGAGAGTGTCTGAGAGTCTGTGAGAGTGTCTGTGAGAGTGTCTGTGATAGAGTGTCTGTGAGAATCTGAGAGAGAGTGTCTGTGAGTACCTGTAAGAGTGTGAGAGTCTGTGAGAGAGTGTGAGAGTCTGTGAGAGAGTGTATGTGATAGTGTGTATGAGAATCTGTTAGAGAGTGTCTGTGAGTGCCTGTAAGAGTGTCTGTGAGAGTCTGTGAGAGAGTGTGAGAGTCTGCAAGAGAGTGCTTGTGAGTGTCTGTGAGAGAGTGTCTGTGAGAGTGTCTGTGAGAGAGTATCTGTGAGAGTGTCTGTGAGAGTCTGTGAGAGAGTATCTGTGAAAGAGTGTCTGTGAGAGAGTGTCTGTGAGAGAGTATCTATGAGAGTGTTTGTGAGACAGTGTCTGTGAAAGAGTGTTTGTGAGAGTCTGTGTGAAAGTGTCTGTGATAGAGTTTCTGTGAGAGAGTGTCCTTGAGAGTCTGTGAGAGAGTGTCTGTGAGAATCTTTGAGAGAGTGCCTGTGAGAAAGTCTGTGAGAGAGTGTATGTGAGCATCTGTGAGAGTGTCTGTGAGAGTTTAAGAGAGTATGAGAGTCTGCAAGAGAGTGCTTGTGAGAGAGTGTCTGTGAGAGACTCTGTGAGAGAGTGTCTGTGAAAGAGTTTCTGTGAGAATCTGTGATAAAATGTCTGTGGGAGTCTGTGAGAGAGTAACTGTGAGAGTCTGTGAGAGAGTCTGTGAGAGAGTGTCTGTGAAAGCATGTCTGTGAGAGTGTATCTGTGAGAGAGTGTCCATGAGAGTCTGTGAGTGAGTGTCTGTGAGAGAGTGCCTGTGAGAGTCTGTGAGAGATTGTGAGAGAGTATCTGTGAGAGCATGTCAGTGAGAGTGTATCTGTGAGAGAGTGTCTGTAAGAGTCTGTCTGTGAGAGTGTGTAAGAGAGTGTCTGTGTGAGTCTGTGAGAGTGTCTGTGAGAGTTTGTGAGAGTGTCTGTGAGAGAGTGTGAGAGAGTATCTGTGAGCGAGTGTGAGAGTGTCTGTGAGCATCTGTGAGAGAGTGTCTGAGAGTCTGTGAGAGAGTGTCTATGAGGGTCTGTGAGAGTGTCTATGAGAGTGTCTGTGATAGAGTGTCTGTGAGAATCTGAGAGAGAGTGTCTGTGAGTATCTGTAAGAGTGTGAGAGTCTGTGAGAGAGTGTGAGAGTCCGTGACAGAGTGTATGTGATAGAGTTTATGAGAATCTGTTAGAGAGTGTCTGTGAGTGCCTGTAAGAGTGTCTATGAGAGTCTGGGAGAGAGTGTCTGTGAGAGAGTATCTGCGAGTCTGTGAGAGAGTGTTGGTTATTCTGTGAGAGAGTGTCTGTGAGAGTGTCTGTGAGAGAGTGTCTGTGAGAGTGTATGTGAGAGTCTATGAAAGTGTATGTGATAGGCTGTGAGAGAGTGTCTGTGAGAGAGTATCTGCGAGTCTGTGAGAGAGTGTCTGTTATTCTGTGAAAGAGGGCCTGTGAGAGTGTCTGTAAGAGAGTGTCTGTGAGAGAGTGTCTGTGAGAGTGTATGTGAGAGTCTGTGAAAGTGTAGGTGAGAGGCTGTGAGAGTCAGTGAGAAAGTGTCTGTGAGTCAGAGAGAGTGTCTGTGAGTTTCTGTGAGAGAGTGTCTGTGAGAGTGTCTGTGAGAGTCTGTGAGAGTCTGTGAGAGTGTCTGTGAGAGTCTATGAGAGAGTCTGTGAGAGTCTGTAAGAGAGTGTGAGAGTCTGCTAGAGAGTGCTTGTGAGTGTCTGTGAGTGTCTGTGAGAGATTGTCTGTGAGAGTGTCTGTGAGAGAGTATCTGTGAGAGTATCTGTGAGAGAGTGTCTGTGAGAGAGTGTCTGTGAGAGAGTATCTGTGATAGAGTTTCTGTGAGAGTGTCTGTGAGAGTCTGTAAGAGAGTGTCTCTGAGAGAGAGCCTGTGAGAGAGTGAGAGTCTAAGATAGAGAGTCTGAGAGAGTATGTGAGAGAGTGTCTGCGAGAGTCTGTGAGAGAGTGTGAGAGTCTGTGAGAGAGTGTATGTGATAGTGTTTGTGAGAATCTGTTAGAGAGTGTCTGTGAGTCCCTGTAAAAGTGTCTGTGAGAGTCTGTGAGAGAGTGTCTGTGAGAGAGTATCTGCGAGTCTGTGAGAGAGTGTCTGTTATTCTGTGAAAGAGTGCCTGTGAGAGTGTCTGTGAGAGAGTGTCTGTGAGAGAGTGTCTGTGAGAGTGTATGTGAGAGTCTGTGAAAGTGTAGGTGAGAGGCTGTGAGAGTCAGTGAGAGAGTGTCTGTGAGTCAGAGAGTGTCTGTGAGTTTCTGTGAGAGAGTGTCTGTGAGAGTGTCTGTGAGAGTCTGTGAGAGAATGTCTGTGAGAGAGTCTGTGAGAGAGTGTCTGTGAGAGAGTGTCTGTGAGAGTCTGTGAGAGTCTATGAGAGAGTCTGTGAGAGTCTGTAAGATAGTGTGAGAGTCTGCTAGAGAGTGCTTGTGAGTGTCTGTGAGTGTCTGTGAGTGTCTGTGAGAGTGTCTGTGAGAGAGTATCTTTGAGAGTATCTGTGAGAGAGTGTCTGTGAGAGAGTGTCTGTGAGAGAGAATCTGTGAGAGTATTTGTGAGAGAGTTTCTGTGAGAGTGCCTGTGAGAGTCTGTAAGAGAGTGTCTCTGAGAGAGAGCGTGTGAGAGAGTGAGAGTCTAATATAGAGTGTCTGTGAGTGTCTGAGAGAGTGTCTGTGAGAGTCTGAGAGAGTATGTGAGAGAGTGTCTGTGAGAGTCTGTGAGAGAGTGTGAGAGTCTGTGAGAGAGTGTATGTGGAAGTGTTTGTGAGAATCTGTTAGAGAGTGTCTGTGAGTGCCTGTAAAAGTGTCTGTGAGAGTCTGTGAGAGAGTGTCTGTGAGAGAGTATCTGCGAGTCTATGAGAGAGTGTCAGTTATTCTGTGAAAGAGTGTCTGTGAGAGTGTCTGTGAGAGAGTGTCTGTGAGAGAGTGTCTGTGAGAGTACGTGAGAGTCTTTGAAAGTGTAGGTGAGAGGCTGTGAGAGTCAGTGAGAGAGTGTCTGTGAGTCAGAGAGAGTATCTGTGAATTTCTGTGAGAGAGTGTCTGTGAGAGTGTCTGTGAGAGTCTGTGAGAGAATGTCTGTGAGAGAGTCTGTGTTGTACCTGGCCTCGTGGCGTGGTCCTTAACCCCCTGGATTGTGGCCGTTCCCCGCCCCGGCCGTCACGGGCCACCCGTCTGGACTGCACCAAGGCCCTTCACCCGGAGCTACACGTGGTCGCATACTCCTCGTGGCTCCGCCATCTTGTTGGCATCCACGTCACACCGTGCCCCAGCCGGCGCGACCCCGCTCAACCCAGCCTCGACCCCAACGAAGCCCCGACATCGAGGCACCACGAACTGGCCAGGGGGTGCCGCAGGAACCATTCATCGCCCCGGCGGAGGACAGTATCGATGGGACCCCCAACTGTCCTCCCCTCTCGAGGTGTGATCACCCTACAAACTCCCATGGGCCTGGCGCCTCTCCTGCTGGGCATCTGGCCACCTCCACCCGGCCACTCCGCCCCCTTGGGCGCATAGGTCCGGACATCAAAGGGCTCCAGACCTATATCTGGGGCGACCCCACCACAGCTCGGCAGTTGTATCCCGGAGTCGAGAGCCCTGCTGATCGAATCGCGGCTGACCCTACGGAAACGAACTCTTGCCGGAACCATCACGAGCCCTGCTGACTGCGTCGCGGCTCCCTCCTGTGAACCCTTTTCTGAACCACCTGGAACATCGGAGCCCTGCAGATGCTGTCGTGGCCCAACCTCGCTGGAACCTTCCTCGGAGCCCTGCTGACGACGTCGCGGCTCGAGCTGAGCAGAAACCATCTTGAGAGCCCTGCTGATTGAATCGCGGCTCTCCACGAACTGTACGCCAGAGCCCTGCTGACGCCGTCGCGGCTCGACCCCTCCGAGATCGGAGGTCCTCCAGCGTGAGGATAAGAACTGGGCCCCAGGTACCCTCGTACCACACTCCTGCCAAAGACTGTCCCGCTACCCCTACCCTTCCAAAGAGACATTGAGACTTTTGGTGGATCCCTCGATCCCTTCGTGTAAATATTGAACTCGTAACCTTTTATTGATGATAAAGAATTGCTTGTCTTGAGACAACCTCCTTGAGTCCGGTGTGGTGGTGTTACTGTGCTAGTACGGGATAGGAGAAGGATCTCTCAGGAGACTTCTCGGCAGCGCTCGGCTACTTCGTGCAGTGAGAGGGCCCCCCCTTGGTGGTCTCACCGACTCCTCGGGGTCCGCCTTCCAACATTTGGTGGCCAGCGACGGGATCCGAGCCGAACGCAGTACGTACCAGCCAGTACCCACTAGCTACCCATCCAAATGAATAGCATCATGAGCAGCCAGGAAAACAACGCGACAATGGAGTTCCAGCCCGAACGGCTGGAAGAATATACGCACAAAGAATTAAAACAGTTCTGCAGAGACAAAGGCATTGCAACCACCAGCCTCGGTACCAAGGAAGAGATGCAGAAAGCTCTGAGGGCATGGTTGGAGGCTGGGGCAGGCCCCTCCCAGGAAGAAGGGCCCTTGCCCCTGACGGAGACCACAGCAACCGCACTGACCCCGGCAACCGGAGGAAGAAAGAGCCTAGAAACCGGCCTCTCCAAGGAAGAAATACGAGAGCGGGAAAAGGTCCGGAGCCACGAGCTAGAGCTCGCCCGACTGCGACTGGACGGCGAACTCCAGCTGGCAGAAAAGAAACTGGCCCTCGAGCAGCTACGCCTTCAAGAAGAAATAGAAGAGAAGAGACGACACCGGGAGTTGGAGGAAAAGAAACTAACTCTTGAGCACGAGCGCAGTCTCAAGGAGCTCGAGATCAAGGCCAAGAACGGAGGGGCCAACACCCCCAGTACTAGAGACACTCTACCGCCCCCCGAGGCCAAGGTGCATATCCCGAAGGAGGTCGTCAAGGAGTATTACAAGAATGACGATATCCAACAATGGTTCAAGGCCTACGAGGTGGCCATGACCTCCCATCGGGTGCCCTGGAAAGACTGGGGCGCAGGCCTGTGGGGGCGATTCCTGAGTGAAGGGCGGGACACGCTGCTCCAGCTACCGGAGGAGGTGATGACCTCCTACGATCACATGAAGGAGGCCCTGCTCACCCGCTACGGGCTAACAGCGGAGATGTACCGCCAGCGGTTCCGAGACTGCAAGAAAATCCCGGGTACCACATGGGTGGAATATGTGGACTTTTTCAGTCGGGCCCTAGAAGGGTGGATCAAAGGCAGCAAAGTAACCACCTACGGACAACTGGTCGACCTCATCGTCTGGGAACATCTTTCCAACAATTGCTTCGTGGAACTGAGACAGCACCTCCTCGACAGCAAAATGACCGACCCGCGAAAACTTGCCGTCGAGGCCGATCGATGGGTCAACTCCCGGGTCCCCCGGAGCTCAATGGGGGAGTACCAGAGGAACCCCAACGGACCCCCACACCAGCGCGGTGGGGGGGGAGGGCCGAACAGGAACCGAGACCCTCCCGCTGGGGCCCCCAGGAGCCCCCCTCGAGGGCCACCGCAGCCACATCTCTCCCCGAGCCTAGCACGAAGGGTGGGCCCGGCCCGACCCGGACCACGGCCACCAGTGACCTGCTATGGCTGCCAACAAACCGGACACTTTGCCAGCGACCCGGCCTGCCCCCTGAACCGAAGAAACGGGGCCGGCGGGCCCCCGCCCCGGCAGCTGACAGCCGCCGCCTTGGGGGGAGAGGAGGAAGAAGAGGCCCTCGACCGAGAAAACACTGAGTGGGAGCCGGCAGCCATGTCCCTGGTCTGCCTGGGTAGCCGAGAGATGGTACCCTGCACCCCCATCCCAACCAACACCCAGAAGTACCGGCAGCAGGTCACGGTTAACGGACAACGGGCCGAAGCCCTTCGCGACACCGGCGCCAGTATCACCGCTGTCCGCTGCCACCTGGTGACCCCTGAACAGATTCTACCGAATGTGCTGTGCCCTGTGCGGACGGCCGACAACAGTGAAAGCCTATGCCAGATGGCCCTGGTCCCCTTCGAGTGGGGAGGGGTGACGGGCCTGCTGAAGGTGACGGTGCGCGACGACGCCCCGGTCGACTGCCTCCTGGGTAACGACTTGGAGAGTTCCCCCTGGGCTCAAGTAGAACGACGAGAGCACCTCCGAATGTTGGGACTGGCTGATTGGGCCTGCGCCATCACCCGGTCCATGACCGCCCAGGCCCCCCGCTCCTCCTCGACCTCCGGGACTGCCCGACCCGAGGGGCTCACACCCCCTCCCGCCAGCAGCGAGGAGGAGGCGGACACCGACCCCGGGCCCAGCGAAT
The DNA here is from genome assembly GCF_964204655.1 of Triturus cristatus. NCBI lineage: Eukaryota > Metazoa > Chordata > Amphibia > Caudata > Salamandridae > Triturus > Triturus cristatus. Next base: position 1,188,166,832 of record NC_140579.1, read on the forward strand.
CCTCCCCCGAAGAGATGGCTTCTCCGAGCGCCCTACCAGAACTAACGCAATGGCAACATGAAGGGGGCCCCACCCGAGAGCAGTTCCAGCAAGAGCAACAGTCCTGTCCCTCTCTCGAAGGGGTCCGACAGCAGGCGACCGCGCAAGCCGACGGTGACCAGACCGGCACCCACTGGATCTACTGGGCCGAGGGCCTGTTGTACAGTGAACAGAAAGTGGCAGAACTCGGGGCCGGCCGCGTGTTGGTGGTCCCCCTCCGCTTCCGGGAGTTCCTTCTCAACCTGGCCCATGATGTGCCCCTCGCCGGACACTTGGGGCAAGACAAAACGTACAGTCGTCTGGTGACCCACTTCTACTGGCCCCGGATGCGGAGAGAGGTGGACAACCACTGCCGGTCCTGCCAGACCTGCCAAGCCAGCAGAAAGACGGGGGGTCGGGTCAAGGCCCCCCTCCAGCCCTTTCCCGCCGTCAGCACCCCGTTTGAACGAGTCGGAATCGACATTGTGGGACCCCTGGACCCCCAAACCGCCCTGGGCCACCGCTTCATCCTGGTCCTCGTGGACCACGCCACCAGGTACCCGGAGGCGGTCCCGCTCAGAACTATAACGGCCCCTGTGGTAGGCCGGGCCTTGATGGGGATCTTCTCCCGAGTGGGATTCCCCAGCGAAGTGGTGAGCGACCGTGGCACGAACTTTATCTCCAGGTACATGCGGTCCCTGTGGCAACAATGCGGGGTCACATACAAGTTCACGACCCCATATCACCCTCAGGGGAACGGGCTGGTTGAGCGGTTCAACCGAACATTGAAAGGGATGATCCAGGGCCTGGAAGAACCCCTCAGGCGGAAATGGGATGTCCTGCTGCCCTGCCTCCTGTTTGCCTATCGGGAGGTCCCGCAGAAGTCCCTGGGGTTCAGCCCGTTTGAACTCTTGTATGGGCACCCGGTCCGCGGACCACTCAGCCTGGTCAAGGAGGGCTGGGAGATGAAGCTCCGAGGCGCCCCTCCTGACGTCTACCGATACCTCCTGACCCTCCGAAACCAGACCCGCAAGTTCCGAGCCATAGCCGAAGCCAACCTCGAGGACAGCCAGGAGGACATGAAGCGGTGGTACGATCGCAACACTTCTACGGTAGAATTCGAGCCAGGTCAGAAAGTATGGGTCATGGCCCCGGTCGAACCCGGCGCCCTCCAGGACAAGAGGACCGGGCCCTTCAAGGTGGTGGAGAAGAAAAGTCCCGTCACCTACCTGGTCGATCTGGAGTCCCCCCGGAACCCCCTCCGGGTCCTACATGCGAACAGGCTAAAACCCCACTTCGCCCGGACCGAACTGAGCCTGCTGCTGGCGACCGACGAGGGGGGCGAGGACGACTCCGAGCCCTTGCCCGACCTCTTGCAATCCGACAGTCACGATGGATCGATCGAAGGGGTCCAACTCGCCTCGTCCCTGACCCCGGAGCAGCGCAACGACTGCCAGCGATTACTGCGGGACTACGCAGCCCTCTTCTCTCTCACCCCGGGGGTGACCCACTGGTGCGTCCACGACGTCGACACCGGGGAGAACCCCCCCATACGACACAGAGCCTACCGGGTGCCTGACCGAGTGCGGGCCTGCATCCAGGCCGAAGTAGCGAAGATGCTGGCCCTGGGGGTCATCGAGCCTTCCGACAGCCCGTGGGCCAGCCCTGTCGTCCTGGTGCCCAAGGCCGCAGCTCCCGGTCACCCCCCGGAGTTGCGATTCTGCGTGGACTACCGAGCCCTGAATGTAGTAACCAAGACGGACGCACACCCGATACCCCGGGCCGACGAACTGATCGACCGCCTAGGGGCCGCTCGCTACTTGAGCACGCTGGACCTCACCGCCGGGTACTGGCAAATCCAGCTCACCCCCGGCGCCCAAGAAAGATCCGCCTTTTCGACTCCGGATGGGCATTACCACTTTCGGGTGATGCCCTTCGGAATGAAGAACGCCCCGGCCACCTTCCAAAGACTGGTGAACAAGGTTTTGGCCGGGCTTGAGGCCTTCAGCGCGGCCTACTTAGATGACATTGCCGTGTACAGCAACCACTGGGCCGAGCACCTCCTCCACCTGGAGGCCGTCCTGGCCGCCCTCCAGCGGGCCGGGCTCACAATCAAGGCCAGCAAATGCCAAATCGGCCACGGATCCGTGACCTACCTGGGCCATCAAGTGGGGAGCGGGCAGGTGGCCCCCCTCCAAGCGAAGATAGATGCCATCCAGACCTGGGAACCCCCCACTACCCAGACCGCTGTCCGGGCCTTCCTGGGCCTCACCGGATACTACCGGCGGTTTATCCGGGACTATGGGAGCATTGTTGGCCCCCTCACAGAGTTAACGTCCAAGAAACAGCCCAAGAAGGTACACTGGACACCCCGCTGCCAAACAGCCTTCGACACCCTCAAAACGGCCATGTGTACTGCTCCGGTGCTGCAAGCCCCGGACTACCAGAAGGAGTTCGTGGTACAGACGGATGCCTCCGAGTATGGGATCGGGGCCGTCCTCTCCCAAACTGACGAAAGGGGGCTCGACAGACCAGTGGCCTTCATCAGCCGGCGACTACTGCCCCGAGAGCAACGCTGGAGCACTATTGAGCGCGAGGCCTTCGCTGTGGTGTGGGCCCTCAAGAAGCTCCAGCCCTACCTCTTTGGCGCCCACTTCCGGGTCCAGACCGACCACCGGCCCTTGCAATGGTTAATGCGAATGCGGGGCGAGAACCCCAAGCTGCTGCGATGGTCCATCTCGCTACAAGGGATGGACTTTGACGTCGAACACCGGCCCGGCAATGACCATGCCAACGCCGACGGCCTGTCCCGCTTCTTCCGCCTTGACGAGGAGAATCCCCAAGGAGATGGGTGACTCTCCATGCCTTCGGCTGGGGGGGACGCCTGTTGGACCTGGCCTCGTGGCGTGGTCCTTAACCCCCTGGATTGTGGCCGTTCCCCGCCCCGGCCGTCACGGGCCACCCGTCTGGACTGCACCAAGGCCCTTCACCCGGAGCTACACGTGGTCGCATACTCCTCGTGGCTCCGCCATCTTGTTGGCATCCACGTCACACCGTGCCCCAGCCGGCGCGACCCCGCTCAACCCAGCCTCGACCCCAACGAAGCCCCGACATCGAGGCACCACGAACTGGCCAGGGGGTGCCGCAGGAACCATTCATCGCCCCGGCGGAGGACAGTATCGATGGGACCCCCAACTGTCCTCCCCTCTCGAGGTGTGATCACCCTGCAAACTCCCATGGGCCTGGCGCCTCTCCTGCTGGGCGTCTGGCCACCTCCACCTCCACCCGGCCACTCCGCCCCCTCGGGCGCATAGGTCCGGACATCAAAGGGCTCCAGACCTATATCTGGGGCGACCCCACCACAGCTCGGCAGTTGTATCCCGGAGTCGAGAGCCCTGCTGATCGAATCGCGGCTGACCCTACGGAAACGAACTCTTGCCGGAACCATCACGAGCCCTGCTGACTGCGTCGCGGCTCCCTCCTGTGAACCCTTTTCTGAACCACCTGGAACATCGGAGCCCTGCAGACGCTGTCGCGGCCCAACCTCGCTGGAACCTTCCTCGGAGCCCTGCTGACGACGTCGCGGCTCGAGCTGAGCAGAAACCATCTTGAGAGCCCTGCTGATTGAATCGCGGCTCTCCACGAACTGTACGCCAGAGCCCTGCTGACGCCGTCGCGGCTCGACCCCTCCGAGATCGGAGGTCCTCCAGCGTGAGGATAAGAACTGGGCCCCAGGTACCCTCGTACCACACTCCTGCCAAAGACTGTCCCGCTACCCCTACCCTTCCAAAGAGACATTGAGACTTTTGGTGGATCCCTCGATCCCTTCGTGTAAATATTGAACTCGTAACCTTTTATTGATGATAAAGAATTGCTTGTCTTGAGACAACCTCCTTGAGTCCGGTGTGGTGGTGTTACTGTGCTAGTACGGGATAGGAGAAGGATCTCTCAGGAGACTTCTCGCCAGCGCTCGGCTACTTCGTGCAGTGAGAGGGCCCCCCCTTGGTGGTCTCACCGACTCCTCGGGGTCCGCCTTCCAACAGTCTGTGAGAGAGTGTCTGTGAGAGAGTGTCTGTGAGAGTCTGTGAGAGTGTCTGTGAGAGTCTATGAGAGAGTCTGTGAGAGTCTGTAAGAGTGTGTGAGAGTCTGCGAGAGAGTGTATGTGATAGTGTTTGTGAGAATCTGTTAGAGAGTGTCTGTGAGTGCCTGTAAAAGTGTCTGTGAGAGTCTGTGAGAGAGTGTCTGTGATAGAGTATCTGCGAGTCTGTGAGAGAGTGTCTGTTATTCTGTGAAAGAGTGACTGTGAGAGTGTCTGTGAGAGAGTGTCTGTGTGAGAGTGTCTGTGAGAGTGTATGTGAGAGTCTGTGAAAGTGTAGGTGAGAGGCTGTGAGAGTCAGTTAGAAAGTGTCTGTGAGTCAGAGAGAGTGTCTGTGAGTTTCTGTGAGAGAGTGTCTGTGAGAGTGTCTGTGAGAGTCTGTGAGAGTCTGTGAGAGTGTCTGTGAGAGTCTATGAGAGAGTCTGTGAGAGTCTGTAAGAGAGTGTGAGAGTCTGCTAGAGAGTGCTTGTGAGTGTCTGTGAGTGTCTGTGAGAGATTGTCTGTGAGAGTGTCTGTGAGAGAGTATCTGTGAGAGTATCTGTGAGAGAGTGTCTGTGAGAGAGTGTCTGTGAGAGAGTATCTGTGAGAGTGTTTGTGAGAGAGTTTCTGTGAGAGTGTCTGTGAGAGTCTGTAAGAGAGTGTCTCTGAGAGAGAGCCTGTGAGAGAGTGAGAGTCTAAGATAGAGTGTCTGTGAGAGTCTGAGAGAGTGTCTGTGAGAGTCTGAGAGAGTATGTGAGAGAGTGTCTGTGAGAGAGAGTGAGAGTCTGTGAGAGAGTGTATGTGATAGTGTTTGTGAGAATCTGTTAGAGAGTGTCTGTGAGTGCCTGTAAAAGTGTCTGTGAGAGTCTGTGAGAGAGTGTCTGTGAGAGTGTCTGTGAGAGAGTGTCTGTGAGAGAGTGTCTGTGAAAGTGTATGTGAGAGTCTGTGAAAGTGTAGGTGAGAGGCTGTGAGAGTCAGTGAGAGAGTGTCTGTGAGTCAGAGAGAGTGTCTGTGAATTTCTGTGAGAGAGTGTCTGTGAGAGTGTCTGTGAGAGTCTGTGAGAGAATGTCTGTGAGAGAGTCTGTGAGAGAGTGTCTGTGAGAGAGTGTCTGTGAGAGTCTGTGGGAGACTGTGAGAGTGTCTGTGAGAGTCTATGAGAGAGTCTGTGAGAGTCTGTAAGATAGTGTGAGAGTCTGCGAGAGAGTGCTTGTGAGTGTCTGTGAGAGAGTGTCTGTGAGAGTGTCTGTGAGAGAGTATCTGTGAGAGTGTCTGTGAGAGACTGTGAGAGAGTATCTGTGAGAGAGTGTCTGTGAGAGAGTGTCTGTGAGAGAGTATCTGTGAGAGTGTTTGTGAGACAGTGTCTGTGAAAGAGTGTTTGTGAGAATCTGTGTGAAAGTGTCTGTGATAGAATTTCTGTGAGAGAGTGTCCTTGAGAGTCTGTGAGAGAGTGTCTGTAAGAATCTGTGAGAGAGTGCCTGTGAGAAAGTCTGTGAGAGAGTGTATGTGAGCATCTGTGAGAGTGTCTGTGAGAGTTTAAGAGAGTATGAGAGTCTGCAAGAGAGTGCTTGTGAGAGAGTGTCTGTGAGAGACTCTGTGAGAGAGTGTCTTTGACAGAGTGTCTGTGAGAATCTGTGATAGAGTGTCTGTGGGAGTCTGTGAGAGAGTAACTGTGAGAGTCTGTGAGAGTGTCTGTGAGAGTCTGTAAGAGAGTGTGAGAGTCTGTGAGAGAGTGCTTGTGAGTGTCTGTGAGAGAGTAGCTGTGAGAGTGTCTGTGAGAGTCTGTGAGAGAGTATCTATGAGAGAGTGTCTGTGAGAGAGTGTCTGTGAGAGAGTATCTGTGAGAGTGTTTGTGAGACAGTGTCTGTGAAAGAGTGTTTGTGAGAGTCTGTGTGAAAGTGTCTGTGATAGAGTTTCTGTGAGAGAGTGTCCTTGAGAGTCTGTGAGAGAGTGTCTGTGAGAATCTGTGAGAGAGTGCCTGTGAGAAAGTCTGTGAGAGAGTGTATGTGAGCATCTGTGAGAGTGTCTGTGAGAGTTTAAGAGAGTATGAGAGTCTGCGAGAGAGTGCTTGTGAGAGAGTGTCTGTGAGAAACTCTGTGAGAGAGTGTCTGTGACAGAGTGTCTGTGAGAATCTGTGATAAAATGTCTGTGGGAGTCTGTGAGAGAGTAACTGTGAGAGTCTGTGAGAGAGTCTGTGAGAGTCTGAGAGAGAGTGTCTGCGAGAGAGTGTCTGAGAGTCAGTGAGAGAGTCTGTGAGAGAGTGTCTGTGAAAGCATGTCTGTGAGAGTGTATCTGTGAGAGAGTGTCCATGAGAGTCTGTGAGTGAGTGTCTGTGAGAGAGTGCCTGTGAGAGTCTGTGAGAGATTGTGAGAGAGTATCTGTGAGAGCATGTCGGTGAGAGTGTATCTGTGAGAGAGTGTCTGTGAGAGTCTGTCTGTGAGAGTCTGTGAGAGAGTGTCTGTGTGAGTCTGTGAGAGTGTCTGTGAGAGTTTGTGAGAGTGTCTGTGAGAGAGTGTGAGAGAGTATCTATGAGCAAGTGTGAGAGTGTCTGTGAGCATCTGTGAGAGAGTGTCTGAGAGTCTGTGAGAGTGTCTGTGAGAGTGTCTGTGATAGAGTGTCTGTGAGAATCTGAGAGAGAGTGTCTTTGAGTATCTGTAAGAGTGTGAGAGTCTGTGAGAGAGTGTGAGAGTCTGTGAGAGAGTGTATGTGATAGTGTTTATGAGAATCTGTTAGAGAGTGTCTGTGAGTGCCTGTAAGAGTGTCTGTGAGAGTCTGTGAGAGAGTGTCTGTGATAGAGTATCTGTGAGTCTGTGAGAGAGTGTTTGTTATTCTGTGAGAGAGTGTCTGTGAGAGTGTCTGTGAGAGAGTGTCCGTGAGAGTGTATGTGAGAGTCTATGAAAGTGTATGTGAGAGGCTGTGAGAGAGTGTCTGTGAAAGAGTATCTGTGAGAGAGTGTCTGTGAGAGAGTCTCTGTGAGAGTGTTTGTGAGACAGTACCTGTGAAAGAGTGTTTGTGAGAGTCTGTGTGAAAGTGTCTGTGATAGAGTTTCTGAGAGAGAGTGTCCTTGAGAGTCTGTGAGAGAGTGTCTGTGAGAATCTGTGAGAGAGTGCCTGTGAGAAAGTCTGTGAGAGAGTGTATGTGAGCATCTGTGAGAGTGTCTGTGAGAGTTTAAGAGAGTATGAGAGTCTGCAAGAGAGTGCTTGTGAGAGTGTGTCTGTGACAGAGTGTCTGTGAGAATCTGTGATAAAATGTCTGTGGGAGTCTGTGAGAGAGTAACTGTGAGAGTCTGTGAGAGAGTCTGTGAGAGTCTGAGAGAGAGTGTCTGCGAGAGAGTGTCTGAGAGTCTGTGAGAGAGTCTGTGAGAGAGTGTCTGTGAAAGCATGTCTGTGAGAGTGTATCTGTGAGAGAGTGTCCATGAGAGTCTGTGAGTGAGTGTCTGTGAGAGAGTGCCTGTGAGAGTCTGTGAGAGATTGTGAGAGAGTATCTGTGAGAGCATGTCGGTGAGAGTGTATCTGTGAGAGAGTGTCTGTGAGAGTCTGTCTGTGAGAGTCTGTAAGAGAGTGTCTGTGTGAGTCTGAGAGTGTCTGTGAGAGTTTGTGAGAGTGTCTGTGAGAGAGTGTGAGAGAGTATCTGTGAGCGAGTGTGAGAGAGTGTCTGTAAGCATCTGTGAGAGAGTGTCTGAGAGTCTGTGAGAGTGTCTGTGAGAGTGTCTGTGATAGAGTGTCTGTGAGAATCTGAGAGAGAGTGTCTGTGAGTACCTGTAAGAGTGTGAGAGTCTGTGAGAGAGTGTGAGAGTCTGTGAGAGAGTGTATGTGATAGTGTGTATGAGAATCTGTTAGAGAGTGTCTGTGAGTGCCTGTAAGAGTGTCTGTGAGAGTCTGTGAGAGAGTGTGAGAGTCTGCAAGAGAGTGCTTGTGAGTGTCTGTGAGAGAGTGTCTGTGAGAGTGTCTGTGAGAGAGTATCTGTGAGAGTGTCTGTGAGAGTCTGTGAGAGAGTATCTGTGAAAGAGTGTCTGTGAGAGAGTGTCTGTGAGAGAGTATCTGTGAGAGTGTTTGTGAGACAGTGTCTGTGAAAGAGTGTTTGTGAGAGTCTGTGTGAAAGTGTCTGTGATAGAGTTTCTGTGAGAGAGTGTCCTTGAGAGTCTGTGAGAGAGTGTCTGTGAGAATCTTTGAGAGAGTGCCTGTGAGAAAGTCTGTGAGAGAGTGTATGTGAGCATCTGTGAGAGTGTCTGTGAGAGTTTAAGAGAGTATGAGAGTCTGCAAGAGAGTGCTTGTGAGAGAGTGTCTGTGAGAGACTCTGTGAGAGAGTGTCTGTGAAAGAGTTTCTGTGAGAATCTGTGATAAAATGTCTGTGGGAGTCTGTGAGAGAGTAACTGTGAGAGTCTGTGAGAGAGTCTGTGAGAGAGTGTCTGTGAAAGCATGTCTGTGAGAGTGTATCTGTGAGAGAGTGTCCATGAGAGTCTGTGAGTGAGTGTCTGTGAGAGAGTGCCTGTGAGAGTCTGTGAGAGATTGTGAGAGAGTATCTGTGAGAGCATGTCAGTGAGGGTGTATCTGTGAGAGAGTGTCTGTGAGAGTCTGTCTGTGAGAGTGTGTAAGAGAGTGTCTGTGTGAGTCTGTGAGAGTGTCTGTGAGAGTTTGTGAGAGTGTCTGTGAGAGAGTGTGAGAGAGTATCTGTGAGCGAGTGTGAGAGTGTCTGTGAGCATCTGTGAGAGAGTGTCTGAGAGTCTGTGAGAGAGTGTCTATGAGGGTCTGTGAGAGTGTCTATGAGAGTGTCTGTGATAGAGTGTCTGTGAGAATCTGAGAGAGAGTGTCTGTGAGTATCTGTAAGAGTGTGAGAGTCTGTGAGAGAGTGTGAGAGTCCGTGACAGAGTGTATGTGATAGTGTTTATGAGAATCTGTTAGAGAGTGTCTGTGAGTGCCTGTAAGAGTGTCTATGAGAGTCTGTGAGAGAGTGTCTGTGAGAGAGTATCTGCGAGTCTGTGAGAGAGTGTTGGTTATTCTGTGAGAGAGTGTCTGTGAGAGTGTCTGTGAGAGAGTGTCTGTGAGAGTGTATGTGAGAGTCTATGAAAGTGTATGTGATAGGCTGTGAGAGAGTGTCTGTGAGAGAATATCTGCGAGTCTGTGAGAGAGTGTCTGTTATTCTGTGAAAGAGGGCCTGTGAGAGTGTCTGTAAGAGAGTGTCTGTGAGAGAGTGTCTGTGAGAGTGTATGTGAGAGTCTGTGAAAGTGTAGGTGAGAGGCTGTGAGAGTCAGTGAGAAAGTGTCTGTGAGTCAGAGAGAGTGTCTGTGAGTTTCTGTGAGAGAGTGTCTGTGAGAGTGTCTGTGAGAGTCTGTGAGAGTCTGTGAGAGTGTCTGTGAGAGTCTATGAGAGAGTCTGTGAGAGTCTGTAAGAGAGTGTGAGAGTCTGCTAGAGAGTGCTTGTGAGTGTCTGTGAGTGTCTGTGAGAGATTGTCTGTGAGAGTGTCTGTGAGAGAGTATCTGTGAGAGTATCTGTGAGAGAGTGTCTGTGAGAGAGTGTCTGTGAGAGAGTATCTGTGAGAGAGTTTCTGTGAGAGTGTCTGTGAGAGTCTGTAAGAGAGTGTCTCTGAGAGAGAGCCTGTGAGAGAGTGAGAGTCTAAGATAGAGAGTCTGAGAGAGTATGTGAGAGAGTGTCTGCGAGAGTCTGTGAGAGAGTGTGAGAGTCTGTGAGAGAGTGTATGTGATAGTGTTTGTGAGAATCTGTTAGAGAGTGTCTGTGAGTCCCTGTAAAAGTGTCTGTGAGAGTCTGTGAGAGAGTGTCTGTGAGAGAGTATCTGCGAGTCTGTGAGAGAGTGTCTGTTATTCTGTGAAAGAGTGCCTGTGAGAGTGTCTGTGAGAGAGTGTCTGTGAGAAAGTGTCTGTGAGAGTGTATGTGAGAGTCTGTGAAAGTGTAGGTGAGAGGCTGTGAGAGTCAGTGAGAGAGTGTCTGTGAGTCAGAGAGAGTGTCTGTGAGTTTCTGTGAGAGAGTGTCTGTGAGAGTGTCTGTGAGAGTCTGTGAGAGAATGTCTGTGAGAGAGTCTGTGAGAGAGTGTCTGTGAGAGAGTGTCTGTGAGAGTCTGTGAGAGTCTATGAGAGAGTCTGTGAGAGTCTGTAAGATAGTGTGAGAGTCTGCTAGAGAGTGCTTGTGAGTGTCTGTGAGTGTCTGTGAGTGTCTGTGAGAGTGTCTGTGAGAGAGTATCTTTGAGAGTATCTGTGAGAGAGTGTCTGTGAGAGAGTGTCTGTGAGAGAGAATCTGTGAGAGTATTTGTGAGAGAGTTTCTGTGAGAGTGCCTGTGAGAGTCTGTAAGAGAGTGTCTCTGAGAGAGAGCGTGTGAGAGAGTGAGAGTCTAAGATAGAGTGTCTGTGAGTGTCTGAGAGAATGTCTGTGAGAGTCTGAGAGAGTATGTGAGAGAGTGTCTGTGAGAGTCTGTGAGAGAGTGTGAGAGTCTGTGAGAGAGTGTATGTGGAAGTGTTTGTGAGAATCTGTTAGAGAGTGTCTGTGAGTGCCTGTAAAAGTGTCTGTGAGAGTCTGTGAGAGAGTGTCTGTGAGAGAGTATCTGCGAGTCTATGAGAGAGTGTCAGTTATTCTGTGAAAGAGTGTCTGTGAGAGTGTCTGTGAGAGAGTGTCTGTGAGAGAGTGTCTGTGAGAGTACGTGAGAGTCTTTGAAAGTGTAGGTGAGAGGCTGTGAGAGTCAGTGAGAGAGTGTCTGTGAGTCAGAGAGAGTATCTGTGAATTTCTGTGAGAGAGTGTCTGTGAGAGTGTCTGTGAGAGTCTGTGAGAGAATGTCTGTGAGAGAGTCTGTGTTGGACCTGGCCTCGTGGCGTGGTCCTTAACCCCCTGCATTGTGGCCGTTCCCCGCCCCGGCCGTCACGGGCCACCCGTCTGGACTGCACCAAGGCCCTTCACCCGGAGCTACACGTGGTCGCATACTCCTCGTGGCTCCGCCATCTTGTTGGCATCCACGTCACACCGTGCCCCAGCCGGCGCGACCCCGCTCAACCCAGCCTCGACCCCAACGAAGCCCCGACATCGAGGCACCACGAACTGGCCAGGGGGTGCCGCAGGAACCATTCATCGCCCCGGCGGAGGACAGTATCGATGGGACCCCCAACTGTCCTCCCCTCTCGAGGTGTGATCACCCTACAAACTCCCATGGGCCTGGCGCCTCTCCTGCTGGGCGTCTGGCCACCTCCACCCGGCCACTCCGCCCCCTCGGGCGCATAGGTCCGGACATCAAAGGGCTCCAGACCTATATCTGGGGCGACCCCACCACAGCTCGGCAGTTGTATCCCGGAGTCGAGAGCCCTGCTGATCGAATCGCGGCTGACCCTACGGAAACTAACTCTTGCCGGAACCATCACGAGCCCTGCTGACTGCGTCGCGGCTCCCTCCTGTGAACCCTTTTCTGAACCACCTGGAACATCGGAGCCCTGCAGACGCTGTCGCGGCCCAACCTCGCTGGAACCTTCCTCGGAGCCCTGCTGACGACGTCGCGGCTCGAGCTGAGCAGAAACCATCTTGAGAGCCCTGCTGATTGAATCGCGGCTCTCCACGAACTGTACGCCAGAGCCCTGCTGACGCCGTCGCGGCTCGACCCCTCCGAGATCGGAGGTCCTCCAGCGTGAGGATAAGAACTGGGCCCCAGGTACCCTCGTACCACACTCCTGCCAAAGACTGTCCCGCTACCCCTACCCTTCCAAAGAGACATTGAGACTTTTGGTGGATCCCTCGATCCCTTCGTGTAAATATTGAACTCGTAACCTTTTATTGATGATAAAGAATTGCTTGTCTTGAGACAACCTCCTTGAGTCCGGTGTGGTGGTGTTACTGTGCTAGTACGGGATAGGAGAAGGATCTCTCAGGAGACTTCTCGGCAGCGCTCGGCTACTTCGTGCAGTGAGAGGGCCCCCCCTTGTTGGTCTCACCGACTCCTCGGGGTCCGCCTTCCAACATTTGGTGGCCAGCGACGGGATCCGAGCCGAACGCAGTACGTACCAGCCAGTACCCACTAGCTACCCATCCAAACGAATAGCATCATGAGCAGCCAGGAAAACAACGCGACAATGGAGTTCCAGCCCGAACGGCTGGAAGAATATACGCACAAAGAATTAAAACAGTTCTGCAGAGACAAAGGCATTGCAACCACCAGCCTCGGTACCAAGGAAGAGATGCAGAAAGCTCTGAGGGCATGGTTGGAGGCTGGGGCAGGCCCCTCCCAGGAAGAAGGGCCCTTGCCCCTGACGGAGACCACAGCAACCGCACTGACCCCGGCAACCGGAGGAAGAAAGAGCCTAGAAACCGGCCTCTCCAAGGAAGAAATACGAGAGCGGGAAAAGGTCCGGAGCCACGAGCTAGAGCTCGCCCGACTGCGACTGGACGGCGAACTCCAGCTGGCAGAAAAGAAACTGGCCCTCGAGCAGCTACGCCTTCAAGAAGAAATAGAAGAGAAGAGACGACACCGGGAGTTGGAGGAAAAGAAACTAACTCTTGAGCACGAGCGCAGTCTCAAGGAGCTCGAGATCAAGGCCAAGAACGGAGGGGCCAACACCCCCAGTACTAGAGACACTCTACCGCCCCCCGAGGCCAAGGTGCATATCCCGAAGGAGGTCGTCAAGGAGTATTACAAGAATGACGATATCCAACAATGGTTCAAGGCCTACGAGGTGGCCATGACCTCCCATCGGGTGCCCCGGAAAGACTGGGGCGCAGGCCTGTGGGGGCGATTCCTGAGTGAAGGGCGGGACACGCTGCTCCAGCTACCGGAGGAGGTGATGACCTCCTACGATCACATGAAGGAGGCCCTGCTCACCCGCTACGGGCTAACAGCGGAGATGTACCGCCAGCGGTTCCGAGACTGCAAGAAAATCCCGGGTACCACATGGGTGGAATATGTGGACTTTTTCAGTCGGGCCCTAGAAGGGTGGATCAAAGGCAGCAAAGTAACCACCTACGGACAACTGGTCGACCTCATCGTCTGGGAACATCTTTCCAACAATTGCTTCGTGGAACTGAGACAGCACCTCCTCGACAGCAAAATGACCGACCCGCGAAAACTTGCCGTTGAGGCCGATCGATGGGTCAACTCCCGGGTCCCCCGGAGCTCAATGGGGGAGTACCAGAGGAACCCCAACGGACCCCCACGCCAGCGCGGTGGGGGGGGAGGGCCGAACAGGAACCGAGACCCTCCCGCTGGGGCCCCCAGGAGCCCCCCTCGAGGGCCACCGCAGCCACATCTCTCCCCGAGCCTAGCGCGAAGGGTGGGCCCGGCCCGACCCGGACCACGGCCACCAGTGACCTGCTATGGCTGCCAACAAACCGGACACTTTGCCAGCGACCCGGCCTGCCCCCTGAACCGAAGAAACGGGGCCGGCGGGCCCCCGCCCCGGCAGCTGACAGCCGCCGCCTTGGGGGGAGAGGAGGAAGAAGAGGCCCTCGACCGAGAAAACACTGAGTGGGAGCCGGCAGCCATGTCCCTGGTCTGCCTGGGTAGCCGAGAGATGGTACCCTGCACCCCCATCCCAACCAACACCCAGAAGTACCGGCAGCAGGTCACGGTTAACGGACAACGGGCCGAAGCCCTTCGCGACACCGGCGCCAGTATCACCGCTGTCCGCTGCCACCTGGTGACCCCTGAACAGATTCTACCGAATGTGCTGTGCCCTGTGCGGACGGCCGACAACAGTGAAAGCCTATGCCAGATGGCCCTGGTCCCCTTCGAGTGGGGAGGGGTGACGGGCCTGCTGAAGGTGACGGTGCGCGACGACGCCCCGGTCGACTGCCTCCTGGGTAACGACTTGGAGAGTTCCCCCTGGGCTCAAGTAGAACGACGAGAGCACCTCCGAATGTTGGGACTGGCTGATTGGGCCTGCGCCATCACCCGGTCCATGACCGCCCAGGCCCCCCGCTCCTCCTCGACCTCCGGGACTGCCCGACCCGAGGGGCTCACACCCCCTCCCGCCAGCAGCGAGGAGGAGGCGGACACCGACCCCGGGCCCAGCGAATCCTCCCCCGAAGAGATGGCTTCTCCGAGCGCCCTACCAGAACTAACGCAATGGCAACATGAAGGGGGCCCCACCCGAGAGCAGTTCCAGCAAGAGCAACAGTCCTGTCCCTCTCTCGAAGGGGTCCGACAGCAGGCGACCGCGCAAGCCGACGGTGACCAGACCGGCACCCACTGGATCTACTGGGCCGAGGGCCTGTTGTACAGTGAACAGAAAGTGGCAGAACTCGGGGCCGGCCGCGTGTTGGTGGTCCCCCTCCGCTTCCGGGAGTTCCTTCTCAACCTGGCCCATGATGTGCCCCTCGCCGGACACTTGGGGCAAGACAAAACGTACAGTCGTCTGGTGACCCACTTCTACTGGCCCCGGATGCGGAGAGAGGTGGACAACCACTGCCGGTCCTGCCAGACCTGCCAAGCCAGCGGAAAGATGGGGGGTCGGGTCAAGGCCCCCCTCCAGCCCTTTCCCGCCGTCAGCACCCCGTTTGAACGAGTCGGAATCGACATTGTGGGACCCCTGGACCCCCAAACCGCCCTGGGCCACCGCTTCATCCTGGTCCTCGTGGACCACGCCACCAGGTACACGGAGGCGGTCCCGCTCAGAACTATAACGGCCCCTGTGGTAGGCCGGGCCTTGATGGGGATCTTCTCCCGAGTGGGATTCCCCAGCGAAGTGGTGAGCGACCGTGGCACGAACTTTATCTCCAGGTACATGCGGTCCCTGTGACAACAATGCGGGGTCACATACAAGTTCACGACCCCATATCACCCTCAGGGGAACGGGCTGGTTGAGCGGTTCAACCGAACATTGAAAGGGATGATCCAGGGCCTGGAAGAACCCCTCAGGCGGAAATGGGATGTCCTGCTGCCCTGCCTCCTGTTTGCCTATCGGGAGGTCCCGCAGAAGTCCCTGGGGTTCAGCCCGTTTGAACTCTTGTATGGGCACCCGGTCCGCGGACCACTCAGCCTGGTCAAGGAGGGCTGGGAGATGAAGCTGCGAGGCGCCCCTCCTGACGTCTACCGATACCTCCTGACCCTCCGAAACCAGACCCGCAAGTTCCGAGCCATAGCCGAAGCCAACCTCGAGGCCAGCCAGGAGGACATGAAGCGGTGGTACGATCGCAACACTTCTACGGTAGAATTCGAGCCAGGTCAGAAAGTATGGGTCATGGCCCCGGTCGAACCCGGCGCCCTCCAGGACAAGTGGACCGGGCCCTTCAAGGTGGTGGAGAAGAAAAGTCCCGTCACCTACCTGGTCGATCTGGAGTCCCCCCGGAACCCCCTCCGGGTCCTACATGCGAACAGGCTAAAACCCCACTTCGCCCGGACCGAACTGAGCCTGCTGCTGGCGACCGACGAGGGGGGCGAGGACGACTCCGAGCCCTTGCCCGACCTCTTGCAATCCGACAGTCACGATGGATCGATCGAAGGCGTCCAACTCGCCTCGTCCCTGACCCCGGAGCAGCGCAACGACTGCCAGCGATTACTGCGGGACTACGCAGCCCTCTTCTCTCTCACCCCGGGGGTGACCCACTGGTGCGTCCACGACGTCGACACCGGGGAGAACCCCCCCATACGACACAGAGCCTACTGGGTGCCTGACCGAGTGCGGGCCTGCATCCAGGCCGAAGTAGCGAAGATGCTGGCCCTGGGGGTCATCGAGCCTTCCGACAGCCCGTGGGCCAGCCCTGTCGTCCTGGTGCCCAAGGCCGCAGCTCCCGGTCACCCCCCGGAGTTGCGATTCTGCGTGGACTACCGAGCCCTGAATGTAGTAACCAAGACGGACGCACACCCGATACCCCGGGCCGACGAACTGATCGACCGCCTAGGGGCCGCTCGCTACTTGAGCACGCTGGACCTCACCGCCGGGTACTGGCAAATCCAGCTCACCCCCGGCGCCCAAGAAAGATCCGCCTTTTCGACTCCGGATGGGCATTACCACTTTCGGGTGATGCCCTTCGGAATGAAGAACGCCCCGGCCACCTTCCAAAGACTGGTGAACAAGGTTTTGGCCGGGCTTGAGGCCTTCAGCGCGGCCTACTTAGATGACATTGCCGTGTACAGCAACCACTGGGCCGAGCACCTCCTCCACCTGGAGGCCGTCCTGGCCGCCCTCCAGCGGGCCGGGCTCACAATCAAGGCCAGCAAATGCCAAATCGGCCACGGATCCGTGACCTACCTGGGCCATCAAGTGGGGAGCGGGTAGGTGGCCCCCCTCCAAGCGAAGATAGATGCCATCCAGACCTGGGAACCCCCCACTACCCAGACCGCTGTCTGGGCCTTCCTGGGCCTCACCGGATACTACCGGCGGTTTATCCGGGACTATGGGAGCATTGTTGGCCCCCTCACAGAGTTAACGTCCAAGAAACAGCCCAAGAAGGTACACTGGACACCCCGCTGCCAAACAGCCTTCGACACCCTCAAAACGGCCATGTGTACTGCTCCGGTGCTGCAAGCCCCGGACTACCAGAAGGAGTTCGTGGTACAGACGGATGCCTCCGAGTATGGGATCGGGGCCGTCCTCTCCCAAACTGACGAAAGGGGGCTCGACAGACCAGTGGCCTTCATCAGCCGGCGACTACTGCCCCGAGAGCAACGCTGGAGCACTATTGAGCGCGAGGCCTTCGCTGTGGTGTGGGCCCTCAAGAAGCTCCGGCCCTACCTCTTTGGCGCCCACTTCCGGGTCCAGACCGACCACCGGCCCTTGCAATGGTTAATGCGAATGCGGGGCGAGAACCCCAAGCTGCTGCGATGGTCCATCTCGCTACAAGGGATGGACTTTGACGTCGAACACCGGCCCGGCAATGACCACGCCAACGCCGACGGCCTGTCCCGCTTCTTCCGCCTTGACGAGGAGAATCCCCAAGGAGATGGGTGACTCTCCATGCCTTCGGCTGGGGGGGACGCCTGTTGGACCTGGCCTCGTGGCGTGGTCCTTAACCCCCTGGATTGTGGCCGTTCCCCGCCCCGGCCGTCACGGGCCACCCGTCTGGACTGCACCAAGGCCCTTCACCCGGAGCTACACGTGGTCGCATACTCCTCGTGGCTCCGCCATCTTGTTGGCATCCACGTCACACCGTGCCCCAGCCGGCGCGACCCCGCTCAACCCAGCCTCGACCCCAACGAAGCCCCGACATCAGGCACCACGAACTGGCCAGGGGGTGCCGCAGGAACCATTCATCGCCCCGGCGGAGGACAGTATCGATGGGACCCCCAACTGTCCTCCCCTCTCGAGGTGTGATCACCCTGCAAACTCCCATGGGCCTGGCGCCTCTCCTGCTGGGCGTCTGGCCACCTCCACCTCCACCCGGCCACTCCGCCCCCTCGGGCGCATAGGTCCGGACATCAAAGGGCTCCAGACCTATATCTGGGGCGACCCCACCACAGCTCGGCAGTTGTATCCCGGAGTCGAGAGCCCTGCTGATCGAATCGCGGCTGACCCTACGGAAACGAACTCTTGCCGGAACCATCACGAGCCCTGCTGACTGCGTCGCGGCTCCCTCCTGTGAACCCTTTTCTGAACCACCTGGAACATCGGAGCCCTGCAGACGCTGTCGCGGCCCAACCTCGCTGGAACCTTCCTCGGAGCCCTGCTGACGACGTCGCGGCTCGAGCTGAGCAGAAACCATCTTGAGAGCCCTGCTGATTGAATCGCGGCTCTCCACGAACTGTACGCCAGAGCCCTGCTGACGCCGTCGCGGCTCGACCCCTCCGAGATCGGAGGTCCTCCAGCGTGAGGATAAGAACTGGGCCCCAGGTACCCTCGTACCACACTCCTGCCAAAGACTGTCCCGCTACCCCTACCCTTCCAAAGAGACATTGAGACTTTTGGTGGATCCCTCGATCCCTTCGTGTAAATATTGAACTCGTAACCTTTTATTGATGATAAAGAATTGCTTGTCTTGAGACAACCTCCTTGAGTCCGCTGTGGTGGTGTTACTGTGCTAGTACGGGATAGGAGAAGGATCTCTCAGGAGACTTCTCGCCAGCGCTCGGCTACTTCGTGCAGTGAGAGGGCCCCCCCTTGGTGGTCTCACCGACTCCTCGGGGTCCGCCTTCCAACAGTCTGTGAGAGAGTGTCTGTGAGAGAGTGTCTGTGAGAGTCTGTGAGAGTGTCTGTGAGAGTCTATGAGAGAGTCTGTGAGAGTCTGTAAGAGTGTGTGAGAGTCTGCGAGAGAGTGTATGTGATAGTGTTTGTGAGAATCTGTTAGAGAGTGTCTGTGAGTGCCTGTAAAAGTGTCTGTGAGAGTCTGTGAGAGAGTGTCTGTGATAGAGTATCTGCGAGTCTGTGAGAGAGAGTCTGTTATTCTGTGAAAGAGTGACTGTGAGAGTGTCTGTGAGAGAGTGTCTGTGAGAGAGTGTCTGTGAGAGTGTATGTGAGAGTCTGTGAAAGTGTAGGTGAGAGGCTGTGAGAGTCAGTTAGAAAGTGTCTGTGAGTCAGAGAGAGTGTCTGTGAGTTTCTGTGAGAGAGTGTCTGTGAGAGTGTCTGTGAGAGTCTGTGAGAGTCTGTGAGAGTGTCTGTGAGAGTCTATGAGAGAGTCTGTGAGAGTCTGTAAGAGAGTGTGAGAGTCTGCTAGAGAGTGCTTGTGAGTGTCTGTGAGTGTCTGTGAGAGATTGTCTGTGAGAGTGTCTGTGAGAGAGTATCTGTGAGAGTATCTGTGAGAGAGTGTCTGTGAGAGAGTGTCTGTGAGAGAGTATCTGTGAGAGTGTTTGTGAGAGAGTTTCTGTGAGAGTGTCTGTGAGAGTCTGTAAGAGAGTGTCTCTGAGAGAGAGCCTGTGAGAGAGTGAGAGTCTAAGATAGAGTGTCTGTGAGAGTCTGAGAGACTGTCTGTGAGAGTCTGAGAGAGTATGTGAGAGAGTGTCTGCGAAAGTCTGTGAGAGAGAGTGAGAGTCTGTGAGAGAGTGTATGTGATAGTGTTTGTGAGAATCTGTTAGAGAGTGTCTGTGAGTGCCTGTAAAAGTGTCTGTGAGAGTCTGTGAGAGAGTGTCTGTGAGAGTGTCTGTGAGAGAGTGTCTGTGAGAGAGTGTCTGTGAAAGTGTATGTGAGAGTCTGTGAAAGTGTAGGTGAGAGGCTGTGAGAGTCAGTGAGAGAGTGTCTGTGAGTCAGAGAGAGTGTCTGTGAATTTCTGTGAGAGAGTGTCTGTGAGAGTGTCTGTGAGAGTCTGTGAGAGAATGTCTGTGAGAGAGTGTCTGTGAGAGAGTGTCTGTGAGAGTCTGTGGGAGACTGTGAGAGTGTCTGTGAGAGTCTATGAGAGAGTCTGTGAGAGTCTGTAAGAGAGTGTGAGAGTCTGCGAGAGAGTGCTTGTGAGTGTCTGTGAGAGAGTGTCTGTGAGAGTGTCTGTGAGAGAGTATCTGTGAGAGTGTCTGTGAGAGACTGTGAGAGAGTATCTGTGAGAGAGTGTCTGTGAGAGAGTGTCTGTGAGAGAGTATCTGTGAGAGTGTTTGTGAGACAGTGTCTGTGAAAGAGTGTTTGTGAGAATCTGTGTGAAAGTGTCTGTGATAGAATTTCTGTGAGAGAGTGTCCTTGAGAGTCTGTGAGAGAGTGTCTGTAAGAATCTGTGAGAGAGTGCCTGTGAGAAAGTCTGTGAGAGAGTGTATGTGAGCATCTGTGAGAGTGTCTGTGAGAGTTTAAGAGAGTATGAGAGTCTGCGAGAGAGTGCTTGTGAGAGAGTGTCTGTGAGAGACTCTGTGAGAGAGTGTCTTTGACAGAGTGTCTGTGAGAATCTGTGATAGAGTGTCTGTGGGAGTCTGTGAGAGAGTAACTGTGAGAGTCTGTGAGAGTGTCTGTGAGAGTCTATGAGAGAGTCTGTGAGAGTCTGTAAGAGTGTGTGAGAGTCTGCGACAGAGTGCTTGTGAGTGTCTGTGAGAGAGTGTCTGTGAGAGTGTCTGTGAGAGAGTATCTGTGAGAGTGTCTGTGAGAGTCTGTGAGAGAGTATCTATGAGAGAGTGTCTGTGAGAGAGTGTCTGTGAGAGAGTATCTGTGAGAGTGTTTGTGAGACAGTGTCTGTGAAAGAGTGTTTGTGAGAGTCTGTGTGAAAGTGTCTGTGATAGAGTTTCTGTGAGAGAGTGTCCTTGAGAGTCTGTGAGAGAGTGTCTGTGAGAATCTGTGAGAGAGTGCCTGTGAGAAAGTCTGTGAGAGAGTGTATTTGAGCATCTGTGAGAGTGTCTGTGAGAGTTTAAGAGAGTATGAGAGTCTGCGAGAGAGTGCTTGTGAGAGAGTGTCTGTGAGAGACTCTGTGAGAGAGTGTCTGTGACAGAGTGTCTGTGAGAATCTGTGATAGAGTGTCTGTGGGAGTCTGTGAGAGAGTAACTGTGAGAGTCTGTGAGAGAGTCTGTGAGAGTCTGAGAGAGTGTGAGAGAGTATCTGCGAGAGAGTGTCTGAGAGTCTGTGAGAGTCTGTGAGAGAGTGTCTGTGAAAGCATGTCTGTGAGAGTGTATCTGTGAGAGAGTGTCCATGAGAGTCTGTGAGTGAGTGTCTGTTAGAGAGTGCCTGTGAGAGTCTGTGAGAGATTGTGAGAGAGTATCTGTGAGAGCATGTCGGTGAGAGTGTATCTGTGAGAGAGTGTCTATGAGAGTCTGTCTGTGAGAGTCTGTAAGAGAGTGTCTGTGTGTCTGTGAGAGTGTCTGTGAGAGTTTGTGAGAGTGTCTGTGAGAGAGTGTGAGAGAGTATCTGTGAGTGAGTGTGAGAGAGTGTCTGTGAGCATCTGTGAGAGAGTGTCTGAGAGTCTGTGAGAGAGTGTCTATGAGAGTCTGTGAGAGTGTCTGTGAGAGTGTCTGTGATAGAGTGTCTGTGAGAATCTGAGAGAGAGTGTCTGTGAGTATCTGTAAGAGTGTGAGAGTCTGTGAGAGAGTGTGAGAGTCTGTGAGAGAGTGTATGTGACAGTGTTTATGAGAATCTGTTAGAGAGTGTCTGTGAGTAACTGTAAGAGTGTCTGTGAGAGCCTGTGAGAGAGTGTCTGTGAGAGAGTATCTGCGAGTCTGTGAGAGAGTGTTTGTTATTCTGTGAGAGAGTGTCTGTGAGAGTGTCTGTGAGAGAGTGTCTGTGAGAGTGTATGTGAGAGTCTATAAAAGTGTATGTGAGAGGCTGTGAGAGAGTGTCTGTGAGAGAGTATCTGCGAGTCTGTGAGAGAGTGTCTGTTATTCTGTGAAAGAGTGCCTGTGAGAGTGTCTGTGAGAGAGTGTCTATGAGAGAGTGTCTGTGAGAGTGTATGTGAGAGTCTGTGAAAGTGTAGGTGAGAGGCTGTGAGAGTCAGTGAGAAAGTGTCTGTGAGTCAGAGAGAGTGTCTGTGAGTTTCTGTGAGAGAGTGTCTGGGAGAGTGTCTGTGAGAGTCTGTGAGAGTCTGTGAGAGTGTCTGTGAGAGTCTATGAGAGAGTCTGTGAGAGTCTGTAAGAGAGTGTGAGAGTCTGCTAGAGAGTGCTTGTGAGTGTCTGTGAGAGATTGTCTGTGAGAGTGTCTGTGAGAGAGTATCTGTGAGAGTATCTGTGAGAGAGTGTCTGCGAGAGAGTGCTTGTGAGAGAGTGTCTGTGAGAGACTCTGTGAGAGAGTGTCTGTGACAGAGTATCTGTGAGAATCTGTGATAGAGTGTCTGTGGGAGTCTGTGAGAGAGTAACTGTGAAAGTCTGTGAGAGAGTCTGTGAGAGTCTGAGAGAGTGTGAGAGAGTATCTGCGAGAGAGTGTCTGAGAGTCTGTGAGAGAGTCTGTGAGAGAGTGTCTGTGAAAGCATGTCTGTGAGAGTGTATCTGTGAGAGAGTGTCCATGAGAGTCTGTGAGTGAGTGTCTGTGAGAGAGTGCCTGTGAGAGTCTGTGAGAGATTGTGAGAGAGTATCTGTGAGAGCATGTCAGTGAGAGTGTATCTGTGAGAGAGTGTCTGTGAGAGTCTGTGAGAGAGTATCTATGATAGAGTGTCTGTGAGAGAGTGTCTGTGAGAGAGTATCTGTGAGAGTGTTTGTGAGACAGTGTCTGTGAAAGAGTGTTTGTGAGAGTCTGTGTGAAAGTGTCTGTGATAGAGTTTCTGTGAGAGAGTGTCCTTGAGAGTCTGTGAAAGAGTGTCTGTGAGAATCTGTGAGAGAGTGCCTGTGAGAAAGTCTGTGAGAGAGTGTAAGTGAGCATCTGTGAGAGTGTCTGTGAGAGTTTAAGAGAGTATGAGAGTCTGCAAGAGAGTTCTTGTGATAGAGTGTCTGTGAGAGACTCTGTGAGAGAGTGTCTGTGACAGAGTGTCTGTGAGAATCTGTGATAGAGTGTCTGTGGGAGTCTTCGAGAGAGTAACTGTGAGAGTCTGTGAGAGAGTCTCTGAGAGTCTGAGAGAGTGTGAGAGAGTATCTGCGAGAGAGTGTCTGAGAGTCTATGAGAGTCTGTGAGAGAGTGTCTGTGAAAGCATGTCTGTGAGAGTGTATCTGTGAGAGAGTGTCCATGAGAGTCTGTGAGTGAGTGTCTGTGAGAGAGTGCCTGTGAGAGTCTGTGAGAGATTGTGAGAGAGTATCTGTGAGAGCATGTCGGTGAGAGTGTATCTGTGAGAGAGTGTCTGTGAGAGTCTATCTGTGAGAGTCTGTAAGAGAGTGTCTGTGTGAGTCTGTGAGAGTGTCTGTGAGAGTTTGTGAGAGCGTCTGTGAGAGAGTGTGAGAGAGTATCTGTGAGTGAGTGTGAGAGAGTGTCTGTGAGCATCTGTGAGAGAGTGTCTGAGAGTCTGTGAGAGAGTGTCTATGAGAGTCTATGAGAGTGTCTGTGAGAGTGTCTGTGATTGAGTGTCTGTGAGAATCTGAGAGAGAGTGTCTGTGAGTATCTGTAAGAGTGTGAAAGTCTGTGAGAGAGTGTGAGATTCTGTGAGAGAGTGTATGTGATAGTGTTTATGAGAATCTGTTAGAGAGTGTCTGTGAGTGCCTGTAAGAGTATCTGTGAGAGTCTGTGAGAGAGTGTCTGTGAGAGAGTATCTGCGAGTCTGTGAGAGAGTGTTTGTTATTCTGTGAGAGAGTGTCTGTGAGAGTGTCTGTGAGAGAGTGTCTGTGAGAGTGTATGTGAGAGTCTATGAAAGTGTATGTGAGAGGCTGTGAGAGTCTGTGAGAGAGTGTCTGTGAATGTGTGTCTGTGAGAGAGTTTCTGTGAGAGTCTGTGAGAGAGTGTCTGAGAGTGTCTGAGAGTTTCTGTGAGAGTCTGTGAGAGTGTCTCTGAGAGAGAGCCTGTGAGAGAGTGAGTCTAAGATAGAGTGTCTGTGACAGTCTGAGAGAGTGTCTGTGAGAGTCTGAGAGAGTATGTGAGAGAGTGTCTGTGAGAGAGTGTCTGTGAGAGTCTGTAAGAGAGTGTCTGTGTGAGTCTGTGAGAGTGTCTGTGAGAGTTTGTGAGAGTGTCTGTGAGAGAGTGTGAGAGAGTATATGTGAGAGAGAGTGAGAGAGTGTCTGTGAGCGTCAGTGAGAGAGTGTCTGAGAGTCTGTGAGAGAGTGTCTATGAGAGTCTGTGAGAGTGTCTGTGAGAGTGTCTGTGATAGAGTGTCTGTGAGAATCTGAGAGAGAGTGTCTGTGAGTATCTGTAAGAGTGTGAGAGTCTGTGAGAGAGAGTGAGAGTCTATGAGAGAGTGTATGTGATAGTGTTTGTGAGAATCTGTTAGAGAGTGTCTGTGAGTCCCTGTAAAAGTGTCTGTGAGAGTCTGTGAGAGAGTGTCTGTGAGAGAGTATCTGCGAGTCTGTGAGAGAGTGTCTGTTATTCTGTGAAAGAGTGCCTGTGAGAGTATCTGTGAGAGAGTGTCTGTGAGAGAGTGTCTGTGAGAGTGTATGTGAGAGTCTGTGAAAGTGTAGGTGAGAGGCTGTGAGAGTCAGTGAGAAAGTGTCTGTGAGTCAGAGAGAGTGTCTGTGAGTTTCTGTGTGAGAGTGTCTGTGAAGGTCTGTGAGAGAGTGTCTGTGAGAGAGTCTGTGAGAGAGTGTCTGTGAGAGAGTGTCTGTGAGAGTCTGTGAGAGTCTGTGAGAGTGTCTGTGAGAGTCTATGAGAGAGTCTGTGAGAGTCTGTAAGATAGTGTGAGAGTCTGCTAGAGAGTGCTTGTGAGTGTCTGTGAGTGTCTGTGAGTGTCTGTGAGAGTGTCTGTGAGAGAGTATCTTTGAGAGTATCTGTGAGAGAGTGTCTGTGAGAGAGAATCTGTGAGAGTGTTTGTGTGAGAGTGCCTGTGAGAGTCTGTAAGAGAGTGTCTCTGAGAGAGAGCGTGTGAGAGAGTGAGAGTCTAAGATAGAGTGTCTGTGAGTGTCTGAGAGAGTGTCTGTGAGAGTCTGAGAGAGTATGTGAGAGAGTGTCTGTAAGAGTCTGTGAGAGAGTGTGAGAGTCTGTGAGAGAATGTCTGTGAGAGAGTCTGTGAGAGAGTGTCTGTGAGAGAGTGTCTGTGAGAGTCTGTGAGAGTGTCTGTGAGAGTCTATGAGAGAGTCTGTGAGAGTCTGTAAGAGTGTGTGAGAGTCTGCGAGAGAGTGTATGTGATAGTGTTTGTGAGAATCTGTTAGAGAGTGTCTGTGAGTGCCTGTAAAAGTGTCTGTGAGAGTCTGTGAGAGAGTGTCTGTGATAGAGTATCTGCTAGTCTGTGAGAGAGTGTCTGTTATTCTGTGAAAGAGTGACTGTGAGTGTCTGTGAGAGAGTGTCTGTGAGAGAGTGTCTGTGAGAGTGTATGTGAGAGTCTGTGAAAGTGTAGGTGAGAGGCTGTGAGAGTCAGTGAGAAAGTGTCTGTGAGTCAGAGAGAGTGTCTGTGAGTTTCTGTGAGAGAGTGTCTGTGAGAGTGTCTGTGAGAGTCTGTGAGAGTCTGTGAGAGTGTCTGTGAGAGTCTATGAGAGAGTCTGTGAGAGTCTGTAAGAGAGTGTGAGAGTCTGCTAGAGATTGCTTGTGAGTGTCTGTGAGTGTCTGTGAGAGATTGTCTGTGAGAGTGTCTGTGAGAGAGTATCTGTGAGAGTATCTGTGAGAGAGTGTCTGTGAGAGAGTGTCTGTGAGAGAGTATCTGTGAGAGTGTTTGTGAGAGAGTTTCTGTGAGAGTGTCTGTGAGAGTCTGTAAGAGAGTGTCTCTGAGAGAGAGCCTGTGAGAGAGTGAGAGTCTAAGATAGAGTGTCTGTGAGAGTCTGAGAGAGTGTCTGTGAGAGTCTGAGAGAGTATGTGAGAGAGTGTCTGCGAAAGTCTGTGAGAGAGAGTGAGAGTCTGTGAGAGAGTGTATGTGATAGTGTTTGTGAGAATCTGTTAGAGAGTGTCTGTGAGTGCCTGTAAAAGTGTCTGTGAGAGTCTGTGAGAGAGTGTCTGTGAGAGTGTCTGTGAGAGAGTGTCTGTGAGAGAGTGTCTGTGAAAGTGTATGTGAGAGTCTGTGAAAGTGTAGGTGAGAGGCTGTGAGAGTCAGTGAGAGAGTGTCTGTGAGTCAGAGAGAGTGTCTGTGAATTTCTGTGAGAGAGTGTCTGTGAGAGTGTCTGTGAGAGTCTGTGAGAGAATGTCTGTGAGAGAGTCTGTGAGAGAGTGTCTGTGAGAGAGTGTCTGTGAGAGTCTGTGGGAGTCTGTGAGAGTGTCTGTGAGAGTCTATGAGAGAGTCTGTGAGAGTCTGTAAGAGAGTGTGAGAGTCTGCGAGAGAGTGCTTGTGAGTGTCTGTGAGAGAGTGTCTGTGAGAGTGTCTGTGAGAGAGTATCTGTGAGAGTGTCTGTGAGAGACTGTGAGAGAGTATCTGTGAGAGAGTGTCTGTGAGAGAGTGTCTGTGAGAGAGTATCTGTGAGAGTGTTTGTGAGACAGTGTCTGTGAAAGAGTGTTTGTGAGAATCTGTGTGAAAGTGTCTGTGATAGAATTTCTGTGAGAGAGTGTCCTTGAGAGTCTGTGAGAGAGTGTCTGTAAGAATCTGTGAGAGAGTGCCTGTGAGAAAGTCTGTGAGAGAGTGTATGTGAGCATCTGTGAGAGTGTCTGTGAGAGTTTAAGAGAGTATGAGAGTCTGCGAGAGAGTGCTTGTGAGAGAGTGTCTGTGAGAGACTCTGTGAGAGAGTGTCTTTGACAGAGTGTCTGTGAGAATCTGTGATAGAGTGTCTGTGGGAGTCTGTGAGAGAGTAACTGTGAGAGTCTGTGAGAGTGTCTGTGAGAGTCTATGAGAGAGTCTGTGAGAGTCTGTAAGAGTGTGTGAGAGTCTGCGACAGAGTGCTTGTGAGTGTCTGTGAGAGAGTGTCTGTGAGAGTGTCTGTGAGAGAGTATCTGTGAGAGGGTCTGTGAGAGTCTGTGAGAGAGTATCTATGAGAGAGTGTCTGTGAGAGAGTGTCTGTGAGAGAGTATCTGTGAGAGTGTTTGTGAGACAGTGTCTGTGAAAGAGTGTTTGTGAGAGTCTGTGTGAAAGTGTCTGTGATAGAGTTTCTGTGAGAGAGTGTCCTTGAGAGTCTGTGAGAGAGTGTCTGTGAGAATCTGTGAGAGAGTGCCTGTGAGAAAGTCTGTGAGAGAGTGTATTTGAGCATCTGTGAGAGTGTCTGTGAGAGTTTAAGAGAGTATGAGAGTCTGCGAGAGAGTGCTTGTGAGAGAGTGTCTGTGAGAGACTCTGTGAGAGAGTGTCTGTGACAGAGTGTCTGTGAGAATCTGTGATAGAGTGTCTGTGGGAGTCTGTGAGAGAGTAACTGTGAGAGTCTGTGAGAGAGTCTGTGAGAGTCTGAGAGAGTGTGAGAGAGTATCTGCGAGAGAGTGTCTGAGAGTCTGTGAGAGTCTGTGAGAGAGTGTCTGTGAAAGCATGTCTGTGAGAGTGTATCTGTGAGAGAGTGTCCATGAGAGTCTGTGAGTGAGTGTCTGTTAGAGAGTGCCTGTGAGAGTCTGTGAGAGATTGTGAGAGAGTATCTGTGAGAGCATGTCGGTGAGAGTGTATCTGTGAGAGAGTGTCTATGAGAGTCTGTCTGTGAGAGTCTGTAAGAGAGTGTCTGTGTGTCTGTGAGAGTGTCTGTGAGAGTTTGTGAGAGTGTCTGTGAGACAGTGTGAGAGAGTATCTGTGAGTGAGTGTGAGAGAGTGTCTGTGAGCATCTGTGAGAGAGTGTCTGAGAGTCTGTGAGAGAGTGTCTATGAGAGTCTGTGAGAGTGTCTGTGAGAGTGTCTGTGATAGAGTGTCTGTGAGAATCTGAGAGAGAGTGTCTGTGAGTATCTGTAAGAGTGTGAGAGTCTGTGAGAGAGTGTGAGAGTCTGTGAGAGAGTGCATGTGACAGTGTTTATGAGAATCTGTTAGAGAGTGTCTGTGAGTAACTGTAAGAGTGTCTGTGAGAGTCTGTGAGAGAGTGTCTGTGAGAGAGTATCTGCGAGTCTGTGAGAGTGTTTGTTATTCTGTGAGAGAGTGTCTGTGAGAGTGTCTGTGAGAGAGTGTCTGTGAGAGTGTATGTGAGAGTCTATAAAAGTGTATGTGAGAGGCTGTGAGAGAGTGTCTGTGAGAGAGTATCTGCGAGTCTGTGAGAGAGTGTCTGTTATTCTGTGAAAGAGTGCCTGTGAGAGTGTCTGTGAGAGAGTGTCTATGAGAGAGTGTCTGTGAGAGTGTATGTGAGAGTCTGTGAAAGTGTAGGTGAGAGGCTGTGAGAGTCAGTGAGAAAGTGTCTGTGAGTCAGAGAGAGTGTCTGTGAGTTTCTGTGAGAGAGTGTCTGTGAGAGTGTCTGTGAGAGTCTGTGAGAGTCTGTGAGAGTGTCTGTGAGAGTCTATGAGAGAGTCTGTGAGAGTCTGTAAGAGAATGTGAGAGTCTGCTAGAGAGTGCTTGTGAGTGTCTGTGAGAGATTGTCTGTGAGAGTGTCTGTGAGAGAGTATCTGTGAGAGTATCTGTGAGAGAGTGTCTGCGAGAGAGTGCTTGTGAGAGAGTGTCTGTGAGAGACTCTGTGAGAGAGTGTCTGTGACAGAGTATCTGTGAGAATCTGTGATAGAGTGTCTGTGGGAGTCTGTGAGAGAGTAACTGTGAGAGTCTGTGAGCGAGTCTGTGAGAGTCTGAGAGAGTGTGAGAGAGTATCTGCGAGAGAGTGTCTGAGAGTCTGTGAGAGAGTCTGTGAGAGAGTGTCTGTGAAAGCATGTCTGTGAGAGTGTATCTGTGAGAGAGTGTCCATGAGAGTCTGTGAGTGAGTGTCTGTGAGAGAGTGCCTGTGAGAGTCTGTGAGAGATTGTGAGAGAGTATCTGTGAGAGCATGTCAGTGAGAGTGTATCTGTGAGAGAGTGTCTGTGAGAGTCTGTCTGTGAGAGTCTGTAAGAGAGTGTCTGTGTGAGTCTGTGAGAGTTTGTGAGAGTGTCTGTGAGAGAGTGTGAGAGAGTATCTGTGAGTGAGTGTGAGAGAGTGTCTGTGAGCATCTGTGAGAGAGTGTCTGAGAGTCTGTGAGAGAGTGTCTATGAGAGTCTGTGAGAGTGTCTGTGAGAGTGTCTGTGAGAGAGTGTATTTGAGCATCTGTGAGAGTGTCTGTGAGAGTTTAAGAGAGTATGAGAGTCTGCGAGAGAGTGCTTGTGAGAGAGTGTCTGTGAGAGACTCTGTGAGAGAGTGTCTGTGACAGAGTGTCTGTGAGAATCTGTGATAGAGTGTCTGTGGGAGTCTGTGAGAGAGTAACTGTGAGAGTCTGTGAGAGAGTCTGTGAGAGAGTCTGTGAGAGTCTGAGAGAGTGTGAGAGAGTATCTGCGAGAGAGTGTCTGAGAGTCTGTGAGAGTCTGTGAGAGAGTGTCTGTGAAAGCATGTCTGTGAAAGTGTATCTGTGAGAGAGTGTCCATGAGAGTCTGTGAGTGAGTGTCTGTGAGAGAGTGCCTGTGAGAGTCTGTGAGAGATTGTGAGAGAGTATCTGTGAGAGCATGTCGGTGAGAGTATATCTGTGAGAGAGTGTCTATGAGAGTCTGTCTGTGAGAGTCTGTAAGAGAGTGTCTGTGTGTCTGTGAGAGTGTCTGTGAGAGTTTGTGAGAGTGTCTGTGAGAGAGTGTGAGAGAGTATCTGTGAGTGAGTGTGAGAGAGTGTCTGTGAGCATCTGTGAGAGAGTGTCTGAGAGTCTGTGAGAGAGTGTCTATGAGAGTCTGTGAGAGTGTCTGTGAGAGTGTCTGTGATAGAGTGTCTGTGAGAATCTGAGAGAGAGTGTCTGTGAGTATCTGTAAGAGTGTGAAAGTCTGTGAGAGAGTGTGAGATTCTGTGAGAGAGTGTATGTGATAGTGTTTATGAGAATCTGTTAGAGAGTGTCTGTGAGTGCCTGTAAGAGTATCTGTGAGAGTCTGTGAGAGAGTGTCTGTGAGAGAGTATCTGCGAGTCTGTGAGAGAGTGTTTGTTATTCTGTGAGAGAGTGTCTGTGAGAGTGTCTGTGAGAGAGTGTCTGTGAGAGTGTATGTGAGAGTCTATGAAAGTGTATGTGAGAGGCTGTGAGAGTCTGTGAGAGAGTGTCTGTGAACGTGTGTCTGTGAGAGAGTTTCTGTGAGAGTCTGTGAGAGAGTGTCTGAGAGTGTCTGAGAGTTTCTGTGAGAGTCTGTGAGAGTGTCTCTGAGAGAGAGCCTGTGAGAGAGTGAGTCTAAGATAGAGTGTCTGTGACAGTCTGAGAGAGTGTCTGTGAGAGTCTGAGAGAGTATGTGAGAGAGTGTCTGTGAGAGAGTGTCTGTGAGAGTCTGTAAGAGAGTGTCTGTGTGAGTCTGTGAGAGTGTCTGTGAGAGTTTGTGAGAGTGTCTGTGAGAGAGTGTGAGAGAGTATATGTGAGAGAGTGTGAGAGAGTGTCTGTGAGTGTCAGTGAGAGAGTGTCTGAGAGTCTGTGAGAGAGTGTCTATGAGAGTCTGTGAGAGTGTCTGTGAGAGTGTCTGTGATAGAGTGTCTGTGAGAATCTGAGAGAGAGTGTCTGTGAGTATCTGTAAGAGTGTGAGAGTCTGTGAGAGAGAGTGAGAGTCTATGAGAGAGTGTATGTGATAGTGTTTGTGAGAATCTGTTAGAGAGTGTCTGTGAGTCCCTGTAAAAGTGTCTGTGAGAGTCTGTGAGAGAGTGTCTGTGAGAGAGTATCTGCGAGTCTGTGAGAGAGTGTCTGTTATTCTGTGAAAGAGTGCCTGTGAGAGTGTCTGTGAGAGAGTGTCTATGAGAGAGTGTCTGTGAGAGTGTATGTGAGAGTCTGTGAAAGTGTAGGTGAGAGGCTGTGAGAGTCAGTGAGAAAGTGTCTGTGAGTCAGAGAGAGTGTCTGTGAGTTTCTGTGAGAGAGTGTCTGTGAGAGTGTCTGTGAGAGTCTGTGAGAGTCTGTGAGAGTGTCTGTGAGAGTCTATGAGAGAGTCTGTGAGAGTCTGTAAGAGAGTGTGAGAGTCTGCTAGAGAGTGCTTGTGAGTGTCTGTGAGAGATTGTCTGTGAGAGTGTCTGTGAGAGAGTATCTGTGGGAGTATCTGTGAGAGAGTGTCTGCGAGAGAGTGCTTGTGAGAGAGTGTCTGTGAGAGACTCTGTGAGAGAGTGTCTGTGACAGAGTATCTGTGAGAATCTGTGATAGAGTGTCTGTGGGAGTCTGTGAGAGAGTAACTGTGAGAGTCTGTGAGAGAGTCTGTGAGAGTTTGAGAGAGTGTGAGAGAGTATCTGCGAGAGAGTGTCTGAGAGTCTGTGAGAGAGTCTGTGAGAGAGTGTCTGTGAAAGCATGTCTGTGAGAGTGTATCTGTGAGAGAGTGTCCATGAGAGTCTGTGAGTGAGTGTCTGTGAGAGAGTGCCTGTGAGAGTCTGTGAGAGATTGTGAGAGAGTATCTGTGAGAGCATGTCAGTGAGAGTGTATCTGTGAGAGAGTGTCTGTGAAAGTCTGTCTGTGAGAGTCTGTAAGAGAGTGTCTGTGTGAGTCTGTGAGAGTTTGTGAGAGTGTCTGTGAGAGAGTGTGAGAGAGTATCTGTGAGTGAGTGTGAGAGAGTGTCTGTGAGCATCTGTGAGAGAGTGTCTGAGAGTCTGTGAGAGAGTGTCTATGAGAGTCTGTGAGAGTGTCTGTGAGAGTGTCTGTGATAGAGTGTCTGTGAGTATCTGTGAGAGAGTGTCTGTGAGAGAGTGTCTGTGAGAGTGTATGTGAGAGTCTGTGAAAGTGTAGGTGAGAGGCTGTGAGAGTCAGTGAGAAAGTGTCTGTGAGTCAGAGAGAGTGTCTGTGAGTTTCTGTGTGAGAGTGTCTGTGAAGGTCTGTGAGAGAGTGTCTGTGAGAGAGTCTGTGAGAGAGTGTCTGTGAGAGAGTGTCTGTGAGAGTCTGTGAGAGTCTGTGAGAGTGTCTGTGAGAGTCTATGAGAGAGTCTGTGAGAGTCTGTAAGATAGTGTGAGAGTCTGCTAGAGAGTGCTTGTGAGTGTCTGTGAGTGTCTGTGAGTGTCTGTGAGAGTGTCTGTGAGAGAGTATCTTTGAGAGTATCTGTGAGAGAGTGTCTGTGAGAGAGAATCTGTGAGAGTGTTTGTGAGAGAGTTTCTGTGAGAGTGCCTGTGAGAGTCTGTAAGAGAGTGTCTCTGAGAGAGAGCGTGTGAGAGAGTGAGAGTCTAAGATAGAGTGTCTGTGAGTGTCTGAGAGAGTGTCTGTGAGAGTCTGAGAGAGTATGTGAGAGAGTGTGAGAGTCTGTGAGAGAATGTCTGTGAGAGAGTCTGTGAGAGAGTGTCTGTGAGAGAGTGTCTGTGAGAGTCTGTGAGAGTGTCTGTGAGAGTCTATGAGAGAGTCTGTGAGAGTCTGTAAGAGTGTGTGAGAGTCTGCGAGAGAGTGTATGTGATAGTGTTTGTGAGAATCTGTTAGAGAGTGTCTGTGAGTGCCTGTAAAAGTGTCTGTGAGAGTCTGTGAGAGAGTGTCTGTGATAGAGTATCTGCTAGTCTGTGAGAGAGTGTCTGTTATTCTGTGAAAGAGTGACTGTGAGTGTCTGTGAGAGAGTGTCTGTGAGAGAGTGTCTGTGAGAGTGTATGTGAGAGTCTGTGAAAGTGTAGGTGAGAGGCTGTGAGAGTCAGTGAGAAAGTGTCTGTGAGTCAGAGAGAGTGTCTGTGAGTTTCTGTGAGAGAGTGTCTGTGAGAGTGTCTGTGAGAGTCTGTGAGAGTCTGTGAGAGTGTCTGTGAGAGTCTATGAGAGAGTCTGTGAGAGTCTGTAAGAGAGTGTGAGAGTCTGCTAGAGATTGCTTGTGAGTGTCTGTGAGTGTCTGTGAGAGATTGTCTGTGAGAGTGTCTGTGAGAGAGTATCTGTGAGAGTATCTGTGAGAGAGTGTCTGTGAGAGAGTGTCTGTGAGAGAGTATCTGTGAGAGTGTTTGTGAGAGAGTTTCTGTGAGAGTGTCTGTGAGAGTCTGTAAGAGAGTGTCTCTGAGAGAGAGCCTGTGAGAGAGTGAGAGTCTAAGATAGAGTGTCTGTGAGAGTCTGAGAGAGTGTCTGTGAGAGTCTGAGAGAGTATGTGAGAGAGTGTCTGCGAAAGTCTGTGAGAGAGAGTGAGAGTCTGTGAGAGAGTGTATGTGATAGTGTTTGTGAGAATCTGTTAGAGAGTGTCTGTGAGTGCCTGTAAAAGTGTCTGTGAGAGTCTGTGAGAGAGTGTCTGTGAGAGTGTCTGTGAGAGAGTGTCTGTGAGAGAGTGTCTGTGAAAGTGTATGTGAGAGTCTGTGAAAGTGTAGGTGAGAGGCTGTGAGAGTCAGTGAGAGAGTGTCTGTGAGTCAGAGAGAGTGTCTGTGAATTTCTGTGAGAGAGTGTCTGTGAGAGTGTCTGTGAGAGTCTGTGAGAGAATGTCTGTGAGAGAGTCTGTGAGAGAGTGTCTGTGAGAGAGTGTCTGTGAGAGTCTGTGGGAGTCTGTGAGAGTGTCTGTGAGAGTCTATGAGAGAGTCTGTGAGAGTCTGTAAGAGAGTGTGAGAGTCTGCGAGAGAGTGCTTGTGAGTGTCTGTGAGAGAGTGTCTGTGAGAGTGTCTGTGAGAGAGTATCTGTGAGAGTGTCTGTGAGAGACTGTGAGAGAGTATCTGTGAGAGAGTGTCTGTGAGAGAGTGTCTGTGAGAGAGTATCTGTGAGAGTGTTTGTGAGACAGTGTCTGTGAAAGAGTGTTTGTGAGAATCTGTGTGAAAGTGTCTGTGATAGAATTTCTGTGAGAGAGTGTCCTTGAGAGTCTGTGAGAGAGTGTCTGTAAGAATCTGTGAGAGAGTGCCTGTGAGAAAGTCTGTGAGAGAGTGTATGTGAGCATCTGTGAGAGTGTCTGTGAGAGTTTAAGAGAGTATGAGAGTCTGCGAGAGAGTGCTTGTGAGAGAGTGTCTGTGAGAGACTCTGTGAGAGAGTGTCTTTGACAGAGTGTCTGTGAGAATCTGTGATAGAGTGTCTGTGGGAGTCTGTGAGAGAGTAACTGTGAGAGTCTGTGAGAGTGTCTGTGAGAGTCTATGAGAGAGTCTGTGAGAGTCTGTAAGAGTGTGTGAGAGTCTGCGACAGAGTGCTTGTGAGTGTCTGTGAGAGAGTGTCTGTGAGAGTGTCTGTGAGAGAGTATCTGTGAGAGGGTCTGTGAGAGTCTGTGAGAGAGTATCTATGAGAGAGTGTCTGTGAGAGAGTGTCTGTGAGAGAGTATCTGTGAGAGTGTTTGTGAGACAGTGTCTGTGAAAGAGTGTTTGTGAGAGTCTGTGTGAAAGTGTCTGTGATAGAGTTTCTGTGAGAGAGTGTCCTTGAGAGTCTGTGAGAGAGTGTCTGTGAGAATCTGTGAGAGAGTGCCTGTGAGAAAGTCTGTGAGAGAGTGTATTTGAGCATCTGTGAGAGTGTCTGTGAGAGTTTAAGAGAGTATGAGAGTCTGCGAGAGAGTGCTTGTGAGAGAGTGTCTGTGAGAGACTCTGTGAGAGAGTGTCTGTGACAGAGTGTCTGTGAGAATCTGTGATAGAGTGTCTGTGGGAGTCTGTGAGAGAGTAACTGTGAGAGTCTGTGAGAGAGTCTGTGAGAGTCTGAGAGAGTGTGAGAGAGTATCTGCGAGAGAGTGTCTGAGAGTCTGTGAGAGTCTGTGAGAGAGTGTCTGTGAAAGCATGTCTGTGAGAGTGTATCTGTGAGAGAGTGTCCATGAGAGTCTGTGAGTGAGTGTCTGTTAGAGAGTGCCTGTGAGAGTCTGTGAGAGATTGTGAGAGAGTATCTGTGAGAGCATGTCGGTGAGAGTGTATCTGTGAGAGAGTGTCTATGAGAGTCTGTCTGTGAGAGTCTGTAAGAGAGTGTCTGTGTGTCTGTGAGAGTGTCTGTGAGAGTTTGTGAGAGTGTCTGTGAGACAGTGTGAGAGAGTATCTGTGAGTGAGTGTGAGAGAGTGTCTGTGAGCATCTGTGAGAGAGTGTCTGAGAGTCTGTGAGAGAGTGTCTATGAGAGTCTGTGAGAGTGTCTGTGAGAGTGTCTGTGATAGAGTGTCTGTGAGAATCTGAGAGAGAGTGTCTGTGAGTATCTGTAAGAGTGTGAGAGTCTGTGAGAGAGTGTGAGAGTCTGTGAGAGAGTGCATGTGACAGTGTTTATGAGAATCTGTTAGAGAGTGTCTGTGAGTAACTGTAAGAGTGTCTGTGAGAGTCTGTGAGAGAGTGTCTGTGAGAGAGTATCTGCGAGTCTGTGAGAGTGTTTGTTATTCTGTGAGAGAGTGTCTGTGAGAGTGTCTGTGAGAGAGTGTCTGTGAGAGTGTATGTGAGAGTCTATAAAAGTGTATGTGAGAGGCTGTGAGAGAGTGTCTGTGAGAGAGTATCTGCGAGTCTGTGAGAGAGTGTCTGTTATTCTGTGAAAGAGTGCCTGTGAGAGTGTCTGTGAGAGAGTGTCTATGAGAGAGTGTCTGTGAGAGTGTATGTGAGAGTCTGTGAAAGTGTAGGTGAGAGGCTGTGAGAGTCAGTGAGAAAGTGTCTGTGAGTCAGAGAGAGTGTCTGTGAGTTTCTGTGAGAGAGTGTCTGTGAGAGTGTCTGTGAGAGTCTGTGAGAGTCTGTGAGAGTGTCTGTGAGAGTCTATGAGAGAGTCTGTGAGAGTCTGTAAGAGAATGTGAGAGTCTGCTAGAGAGTGCTTGTGAGTGTCTGTGAGAGATTGTCTGTGAGAGTGTCTGTGAGAGAGTATCTGTGAGAGTATCTGTGAGAGAGTGTCTGCGAGAGAGTGCTTGTGAGAGAGTGTCTGTGAGAGACTCTGTGAGAGAGTGTCTGTGACAGAGTATCTGTGAGAATCTGTGATAGAGTGTCTGTGGGAGTCTGTGAGAGAGTAACTGTGAGAGTCTGTGAGCGAGTCTGTGAGAGTCTGAGAGAGTGTGAGAGAGTATCTGCGAGAGAGTGTCTGAGAGTCTGTGAGAGAGTCTGTGAGAGAGTGTCTGTGAAAGCATGTCTGTGAGAGTGTATCTGTGAGAGAGTGTCCATGAGAGTCTGTGAGTGAGTGTCTGTGAGAGAGTGCCTGTGAGAGTCTGTGAGAGATTGTGAGAGAGTATCTGTGAGAGCATGTCAGTGAGAGTGTATCTGTGAGAGAGTGTCTGTGAGAGTCTGTCTGTGAGAGTCTGTAAGAGAGTGTCTGTGTGAGTCTGTGAGAGTTTGTGAGAGTGTCTGTGAGAGAGTGTGAGAGAGTATCTGTGAGTGAGTGTGAGAGAGTGTCTGTGAGCATCTGTGAGAGAGTGTCTGAGAGTCTGTGAGAGAGTGTCTATGAGAGTCTGTGAGAGTGTCTGTGAGAGTGTCTGTGAGAGAGTGTATTTGAGCATCTGTGAGAGTGTCTGTGAGAGTTTAAGAGAGTATGAGAGTCTGCGAGAGAGTGCTTGTGAGAGAGTGTCTGTGAGAGACTCTGTGAGAGAGTGTCTGTGACAGAGTGTCTGTGAGAATCTGTGATAGAGTGTCTGTGGGAGTCTGTGAGAGAGTAACTGTGAGAGTCTGTGAGAGAGTCTGTGAGAGAGTCTGTGAGAGTCTGAGAGAGTGTGAGAGAGTATCTGCGAGAGAGTGTCTGAGAGTCTGTGAGAGTCTGTGAGAGAGTGTCTGTGAAAGCATGTCTGTGAGAGTGTATCTGTGAGAGAGTGTCCATGAGAGTCTGTGAGTGAGTGTCTGTGAGAGAGTGCCTGTGAGAGTCTGTGAGAGATTGTGAGAGAGTATCTGTGAGAGCATGTCGGTGAGAGTATATCTGTGAGAGAGTGTCTATGAGAGTCTGTCTGTGAGAGTCTGTAAGAGAGTGTCTGTGTGTCTGTGAGAGTGTCTGTGAGAGTTTGTGAGAGTGTCTGTGAGAGAGTGTGAGAGAGTATCTGTGAGTGAGTGTGAGAGAGTGTCTGTGAGCATCTGTGAGAGAGTGTCTGAGAGTCTGTGAGAGAGTGTCTATGAGAGTCTGTGAGAGTGTCTGTGAGAGTGTCTGTGATAGAGTGTCTGTGAGAATCTGAGAGAGAGTGTCTGTGAGTATCTGTAAGAGTGTGAAAGTCTGTGAGAGAGTGTGAGATTCTGTGAGAGAGTGTATGTGATAGTGTTTATGAGAATCTGTTAGAGAGTGTCTGTGAGTGCCTGTAAGAGTATCTGTGAGAGTCTGTGAGAGAGTGTCTGTGAGAGAGTATCTGCGAGTCTGTGAGAGAGTGTTTGTTATTCTGTGAGAGAGTGTCTGTGAGAGTGTCTGTGAGAGAGTGTCTGTGAGAGTGTATGTGAGAGTCTATGAAAGTGTATGTGAGAGGCTGTGAGAGTCTGTGAGAGAGTGTCTGTGAACGTGTGTCTGTGAGAGAGTTTCTGTGAGAGTCTGTGAGAGAGTGTCTGAGAGTGTCTGAGAGTTTCTGTGAGAGTCTGTGAGAGTGTCTCTGAGAGAGAGCCTGTGAGAGAGTGAGTCTAAGATAGAGTGTCTGTGACAGTCTGAGAGAGTGTCTGTGAGAGTCTGA
Organism: Triturus cristatus; assembly: GCF_964204655.1. NCBI lineage: Eukaryota > Metazoa > Chordata > Amphibia > Caudata > Salamandridae > Triturus > Triturus cristatus. Next base: position 1,188,203,585 of record NC_140579.1, read on the forward strand.
GAGAGTATGTGAGAGAGTGTCTGTGAGAGAGTGTCTGTGAGAGTCTGTAAGAGAGTGTCTGTGTGAGTCTGTGAGAGTGTCTGTGAGAGTTTGTGAGAGTGTCTGTGAGAGAGTGTGAGAGAGTATATGTGAGAGAGTGTGAGAGAGTGTCTGTGAGTGTCAGTGAGAGAGTGTCTGAGAGTCTGTGAGAGAGTGTCTATGAGAGTCTGTGAGAGTGTCTGTGAGAGTGTCTGTGATAGAGTGTCTGTGAGAATCTGAGAGAGAGTGTCTGTGAGTATCTGTAAGAGTGTGAGAGTCTGTGAGAGAGAGTGAGAGTCTATGAGAGAGTGTATGTGATAGTGTTTGTGAGAATCTGTTAGAGAGTGTCTGTGAGTCCCTGTAAAAGTGTCTGTGAGAGTCTGTGAGAGAGTGTCTGTGAGAGAGTATCTGCGAGTCTGTGAGAGAGTGTCTGTTATTCTGTGAAAGAGTGCCTGTGAGAGTATCTGTGAGAGAGTGTCTGTGAGAGAGTGTCTGTGAGAGTGTATGTGAGAGTCTGTGAAAGTGTAGGTGAGAGGCTGTGAGAGTCAGTGAGAAAGTGTCTGTGAGTCAGAGAGAGTGTCTGTGAGTTTCTGTGTGAGAGTGTCTGTGAAGGTCTGTGAGAGAGTGTCTGTGAGAGAGTCTGTGAGAGAGTGTCTGTGAGAGAGTGTCTGTGAGAGTCTGTGAGAGTCTGTGAGAGTGTCTGTGAGAGTCTATGAGAGAGTCTGTGAGAGTCTGTAAGATAGTGTGAGAGTCTGCTAGAGAGTGCTTGTGAGTGTCTGTGAGTGTCTGTGAGTGTCTGTGAGAGTGTCTGTGAGAGAGTATCTTTGAGAGTATCTGTGAGAGAGTGTCTGTGAGAGAGAATCTGTGAGAGTGTTTGTGAGAGAGTTTCTGTGAGAGTGCCTGTGAGAGTCTGTAAGAGAGTGTCTCTGAGAGAGAGCGTGTGAGAGAGTGAGAGTCTAAGATAGAGTGTCTGTGAGTGTCTGAGAGAGTGTCTGTGAGAGTCTGAGAGAGTATGTGAGAGAGTGTGAGAGTCTGTGAGAGAATGTCTGTGAGAGAGTCTGTGAGAGAGTGTCTGTGAGAGAGTGTCTGTGAGAGTCTGTGAGAGTGTCTGTGAGAGTCTATGAGAGAGTCTGTGAGAGTCTGTAAGAGTGTGTGAGAGTCTGCGAGAGAGTGTATGTGATAGTGTTTGTGAGAATCTGTTAGAGAGTGTCTGTGAGTGCCTGTAAAAGTGTCTGTGAGAGTCTGTGAGAGAGTGTCTGTGATAGAGTATCTGCTAGTCTGTGAGAGAGTGTCTGTTATTCTGTGAAAGAGTGACTGTGAGAGTGTCTGTGAGAGAGTGTCTGTGAGAGAGTGTCTGTGAGAGTGTATGTGAGAGTCTGTGAAAGTGTAGGTGAGAGGCTGTGAGAGTCAGTGAGAAAGTGTCTGTGAGTCAGAGAGAGTGTCTGTGAGTTTCTGTGAGAGAGTGTCTGTGAGAGTGTCTGTGAGAGTCTGTGAGAGTCTGTGAGAGTGTCCGTGAGAGTCTATGAGAGAGTCTGTGAGAGTCTGTAAGAGAGTGTGAGAGTCTGCTAGAGAGTGCTTATGAGTGTCTGTGAGTGTCTGTGAGAGATTGTCTGTGAGAGTGTCTGTGAGAGAGTATCTGTGAGAGTATCTGTGAGAGAGTGTCTGTGAGAGAGTGTCTGTGAGAGAGTATCTGTGAGAGTGTTTGTGAGAGAGTTTCTGTGAGAGTGTCTGTGAGAGTCTGTAAGAGAGTGTCTCTGAGAGAGAGCCTGTGAGAGAGTGAGAGTCTAAGATAGAGTGTCTGTGAGAGTCTGAGAGAGTGTCTGTGAGAGTCTGAGAGAGTATGTGAGAGAGTGTCTGCGAAAGTCTGTGAGAGAGAGTGAGAGTCTGTGAGAGAGTGTATGTGATAGTGTTTGTGAGAATCTGTTAGAGAGTGTCTGTGAGTGCCTGTAAAAGTGTCTGTGAGAGTCTGTGAGAGAGTGTCTGTGAGAGTGTCTGTGAGAGAGTGTCTGTGAGAGAGTGTCTGTGAAAGTGTATGTGAGAGTCTGTGAAAGTGTAGGTGAGAGGCTGTGAGAGTCAGTGAGAGAGTGTCTGTGAGTCAGAGAGAGTGTCTGTGAATTTCTGTGAGAGAGTGTCTGTGAGAGTGTCTGTGAGAGTCTGTGAGAGAATGTCTGTGAGAGAGTCTGTGAGAGAGTGTCTGTGAGAGAGTGTCTGTGAGAGTCTGTGGGAGTCTGTGAGAGTGTCTGTGAGAGTCTATGAGAGAGTCTGTGAGAGTCTGTAAGAGAGTGTGAGAGTCTGCGAGAGAGTGCTTGTGAGTGTCTGTGAGAGAGTGTCTGTGAGAGTGTCTGTGAGAGAGTATCTGTGAGAGTGTCTGTGAGAGACTGTGAGAGAGTATCTGTGAGAGAGTGTCTGTGAGAGAGTGTCTGTGAGAGAGTATCTGTGAGAGTGTTTGTGAGACAGTGTCTGTGAAAGAGTGTTTGTGAGAATCTGTGTGAAAGTGTCTGTGATAGAATTTCTGTGAGAGAGTGTCCCTGAGAGTCTGTGAGAGAGTGTCTGTAAGAATCTGTGAGAGAGTGCCTGTGAGAAAGTCTGTGAGAGAGTGTATGTGAGCATCTGTGAGAGTGTCTGTGAGAGTTTAAGAGAGTATGAGAGTCTGCGAGAGAGTGCTTGTGAGAGAGTGTCTGTGAGAGACTCTGTGAGAGAGTGTCTTTGACAGAGTGTCTGTGAGAATCTGTGATAGAGTGTCTGTGGGAGTCTGTGAGAGAGTAACTGTGAGAGTCTGTGAGAGTGTCTGTGAGAGTCTATGAGAGAGTCTGTGAGAGTCTGTAAGAGTGTGTGAGAGTCTGCGACAGAGTGCTTGTGAGTGTCTGTGAGAGAGTGTCTGTGAGAGTGTCTGTGAGAGAGTATCTGTGAGAGTGTCTGTGAGAGTCTGTGAGAGAGTATCTATGAGAGAGTGTCTGTGAGAGAGTGTCTGTGAGAGAGTATCTGTGAGAGTGTTTGTGAGACAGTGTCTGTGAAAGAGTGTTTGTGAGAGTCTGTGTGAAAGTGTCTGTGATAGAGTTTCTGTGAGAGAGTGTCCTTGAGAGTCTGTGAGAGAGTGTCTGTGAGAATCTGTGAGAGAGTGCCTGTGAGAAAGTCTGTGAGAGAGTGTATTTGAGCATCTGTGAGAGTGTCTGTGAGAGTTTAAGAGAGTATGAGAGTCTGCAAGAGAGTGCTTGTGAGAGAGTGTCTGTGAGAGACTCTGTGAGAGAGTGTCTGTGACAGAGTGTCTGTGAGAATCTGTGATAGAGTGTCTGTGGGAGTCTGTGAGAGAGTAACTGTGAGAGTCTGTGAGAGAGTCTGTGAGAGTCTGAGAGAGTGTGAGAGAGTATCTGCGAGAGAGTGTCTGAGAGTCTGTGAGAGTCTGTGAGAGAGTGTCTGTGAAAGCATGTCTGTGAGAGTGTATCTGTGAGAGAGTGTCCATGAGAGTCTGTGAGTGAGTGTCTGTGAGAGAGTGCCTGTGAGAGTCTGTGAGAGATTGTGAGAGAGTATCTGTGAGAGCATGTCGGTGAGAGTGTATCTGTGAGAGAGTGTCTATGAGAGTCTGTCTGTGAGAGTCTGTAAGAGAGTGTCTGTGTGTCTGTGAGAGCGTCTGTGAGAGTTTGTGAGAGTGTCTGTGAGAGAGTGTGAGAGAGTATCTGTGAGTGAGTGTGAGAGAGTGTCTGTGAGCATCTGTGAGAGAGTGTCTGAGAGTCTGTGAGAGAGTGTCTATGAGAGTCTGTGAGAGTGTCTGTGAGAGTGTCTGTGATAGAGTGTCTGTGAGAATCTGAGAGAGAGTGTCTGTGAGTATCTGTAAGAGTGTGAGAGTCTGTGAGAGAGTGTGAGAGTCTGTGAGAGAGTGTATGTGACAGTGTTTATGAGAATCTGTTAGAGAGTGTCTGTGAGTAACTGTAAGAGTGTCTGTGAGAGTCTGTGAGAGAGTGTCTGTGAGAGAGTATCTGCGAGTCTGTGAGAGAGTGTTTGTTATTCTGTGAGAGAGTGTCTGTGAGAGTGTCTGTGAGAGAGTGTCTGTGAGAGTGTATGTGAGAGTCTATAAAAGTGTATGTGAGAGGCTGTGAGAGAGTGTCTGTGAGAGAGTATCTGCGAGTCTGTGAGAGAGTGTCTGTTATTCTGTGAAAGAGTGCCTGTGAGAGTGTCTGTGAGAGAGTGTCTATGAGAGAGTGTCTGTGAGAGTGTATGTGAGAGTCTGTGAAAGTGTAGGTGAGAGGCTGTGAGAGTCAGTGAGAAAGTGTCTGTGAGTCAGAGAGAGTGTCTGTGAGTTTCTGTGAGAGAGTGTCTGTGAGAGTGTCTGTGAGAGTCTGTGAGAGTCTGTGAGAGTGTCTGTGAGAGTCTATGAGAGAGTCTGTGAGAGTCTGTAAGAGAGTGTGAGAGTCTGCTAGAGAGTGCTTGTGAGTGTCTGTGAGAGATTGTCTGTGAGAGTGTCTGTGAGAGAGTATCTGTGGGAGTATCTGTGAGAGAGTGTCTGCGAGAGAGTGCTTGTGAGAGAGTGTCTGTGAGAGACTCTGTGAGAGAGTGTCTGTGACAGAGTATCTGTGAGAATCTGTGATAGAGTGTCTGTGGGAGTCTGTGAGAGAGTAACTGTGAGAGTCTGTGAGAGAGTCTGTGAGAGTTTGAGAGAGTGTGAGAGAGTATCTGCGAGAGAGTGTCTGAGAGTCTGTGAGAGAGTCTGTGAGAGAGTGTCTGTGAAAGCATGTCTGTGAGAGTGTATCTGTGAGAGAGTGTCCATGAGAGTCTGTGAGTGAGTGTCTGTGAGAGAGTGCCTGTGAGAGTCTGTGAGAGATTGTGAGAGAGTATCTGTGAGAGCATGTCAGTGAGAGTGTATCTGTGAGAGAGTGTCTGTGAAAGTCTGTCTGTGAGAGTCTGTAAGAGAGTGTCTGTGTGAGTCTGTGAGAGTTTGTGAGAGTGTCTGTGAGAGAGTGTGAGAGAGTATCTGTGAGTGAGTGTGAGAGAGTGTCTGTGAGCATCTGTGAGAGAGTGTCTGAGAGTCTGTGAGAGAGTGTCTATGAGAGTCTGTGAGAGTGTCTGTGAGAGTGTCTGTGATAGAGTGTCTGTGAGAATCTGAGAGAGAGTGTCTGTGAGTATCTGTAAGAGTGTGAGAGTCTGTGAGAGAGTGTGAGAGTCTGTGAGAGAGTGTATGTGACAGTATTTATGAGAATCTGTTAGAGAGTGTCTGTGAGTGCCTGTAAGAGTGTCTGTGAGAGTCTGTGAGAGAGTGTCTGTGAGAGAGTGTTTGTTATTCTGTGAGAGAGTGTCTGTGAGAGTGTCTGTGAGAGAGTGTCTGTGAGAGTGTATGTGAGAGTCTATGAAAGTGTATGTGAGAGGCTGTGAGAGAGTGTCTGTGAGAGAGTATCTGCGAGTCTGTGAGAGAGTGTCTGTTATTCTGTGAAAGAGTGCCTGTGAGAGTGTCTGTGAGAGAGTGTCTGTGAGAGAGTGTCTGTGAGAGTGTATGTGAGAGTCTGTGAAAGTGTAGGTGAGAGGCTGTGAGAGTCAGTGAGAAAGTGTCTGTGAGTCAGAGAGAGTGTCTGTGAGTTTCTGTGATAGAGTGTCTGTGAGAGTCTGTGAGAGTCTGTGAGAGTGTCTGTGAGAGTCTATGAGAGAGTCTGTGAGAGTCTGTAAGAGAGTGTGAGAGTCTGCTAGAGAGTGCTTGTGAGTGTCTGTGAGAGATTGTCTGTGAGAGTGTCTGTGAGAGAGTATCTGTGAGAGTATCTGTGAGAGAGTGTCTGTGAGAGAGTGTCTGTGAGAGAGTATCTGTGAGAGTGTTTGTGAGAGAGTTTCTGTGAGAGTGTCTGTGAGAGTCTGTAAGAGAGTGTCTCTGAGAGAGAGCCTGTGAGAGAGTGAGAGTCTAAGATAGAGTGTATGTGATTGTGTTTGTGAGAATCTGTTAGAGAGTGTCTGTGAGTGCCTGTAAAAGTGTCTGCGAGAGTCTGTGAGAGAGTGTGTGTGAGAGAGTATCTGCAAGTCTGTGAGAGAGTGTCTGTTATTCTGTGAAAGAGTGTCTGTGAGAGTGTCTGTGAGAGAGTGTCTGTGAGAGAGAGTCTGTGAAAGTGTATGTGAGAGTCTGTGAGAAAATGTCTGTGAGAGAGTCTGTGAGAGAGTGTCTGTGAGAGATTGTCTGTGAGAGTCTGTGAGAGTCTGTGAGAGTCTGTGAGAGTGTCTGTGAGAGTCTATGAGAGAGGCTGTGAGAGTCAGTGAGAGAGTGTCTGTGAGTCAGAGAGAGTGTCTGTGAATTTCTGTGAGAGAGTGTCTGTGAGAGTGTCTGTGAGAGTCTGTGAGAAAATGTCTGTGAGAGAGTCTGTGAGAGAGTGTCTGTGAGAGATTGTCTGTGAGAGTCTGTGAGAGTCTATGAGAGTCTGTGAGAGTGTCTGTGAGAGTCTATGAGAGAGTCTGTGAGAGTCTGTAAGAGAGTGTGAGAGTCTGCGAGAGAGTGCTTGTGAGTGTCTGTGAGAGAGTGTCTGTGAGAGTGTCTGTGAGAGAGTATCTGTGAGAGTGTCTGTGAGAGTCTCTGAGAGAGTATCTATGAGAGAGTGTCTGTGAGAGAGTGTCTGTGAGAGAGTATCTGTGAGAGTGTTTGTGAGACAGTGTCTGTGAAAGAGTGTTTGTGAGAGTCAGTGTGAAAGTGTCTGTGATAGAGTTTCTGTGAGAGAGTGTCCTTGAGTGTCTGTGAGAGAGTGTCTGTGAGAATCTGTGAGAGAGTGCCTGTGAGAAAGTCTGTGAGAGAGTGTAAGTGAGCATCTGTGAGAGTGTCTGTGAGAGTTTAAGAGAGTATGAGAGTCTGCGAGAGAGTTCTTGTGATAGAGTGTCTGTGAGAGACTCTGTGAGAGAGTGTCTGTGACAGAGAGTCTGTGAGAATCTGTGATAGAGTGTCTGTGGGAGTCTGTGAGAGAGTAACTGTGAGAGTCTGTGAGAGAGTCTGTGAGAGTCTGAGAGAGTGTGAGAGAGTATCTGCGAGAGAGTGTCTGAGAGTCTGTGAGAGTCTGTGAGAGAGTGTCTGTGAAAGCATGTCTGTGAGAGTGTATCTGTGAGAGAGTGTCCATGAGAGTCTGTGAGTGAGTGTCTGTGAGAGAGTGCCTGTGAGAGTCTGTGAGAGATTGTGAGAGAGTATCTGTGAGAGCATGTCGGTGAGAGTGTATCTGTGAGAGAGTGTCTGTGAGAGTCTGTCTGTGAGAGTCTGTAAGAGAGTGTCTGTGTGAGTCTGTGAGAGTGTCTGTGAGAGTTTGTGAGAGCGTCTGTGAGAGAGTGTGAGAGAGTATCTGTGAGTGAGTGTGAGAGAGTGTCTGTGAGCATCTGTGAGAGAGTGTCTGAGAGTCTGTGAGAGAGTGTCTATGAGAGTCTGTGAGAGTGTCTGTGAGAGTGTCTGTGATAGAGTGTCTGTGAGAATCTGAGAGAGAGTGTCTGTGAGTATCTGTAGGAGTGTGAAAGTCTGTGAGAGAGTGTGAGATTCTGTGAGAGAGTGTATGTGATAGTGTTTATGAGAATCTGTTACAGAGTGTCTGAGTGCCTGTAAGAGTATCTGTGAGAGTCTGTGAGAGAGTGTCTGTGAGAGAGTATCTGCGAGTCTGTGAGAGAGTGTTTGTTATTCTGTGAGAGAGTGTCTGTGAGAGTGTCTGTGAGAGAGTGTCTGTGAGAGTGTATGTGAGGGTCTATGAAAGTGTATGTGAGAGGCTGTGAGAGTCTGTGAGAGAGTGTCTGTGAACATGTGTCTGTGAGAGACTTTCTGTGAGAGTCTGTGAGAGTGTCTGAGAGTGTCTGAGAGTTTCTGTGAGAGTCTGTGAGAGTGTCTCTGATAGAGAGCCTGTGAGAGAGTGAGTCTAAGATAGAGTGTCTGTGAGAGTCTGAGAGAGTGTCTGTGAGAGTCTGAGAGAGTATGTGAGAGAGTGTCTGTGAGAGAGTGTCTGTGAGAGTCTGTAAGAGAGTGTCTGTGTGAGTCTGTGAGAGTGTCTGTGAGAGTTTGTGAGAGTGTCTGTGAGAGAGTGTGAGAGAGTATCTGTGAGAGAGTGTGAGAGAGTGTCTGTGAGCGTCAGTGAGAGAGCGTCTGAGAGTCAGTGAGAGAGTGTCTATGAGAGTCTGTGAGAGTGTCTGTGAGAGTGTCTGTGATAGAGTGTCTGTGAGAATCTGAGAGAGAGTGTCTGTGAGTATCTGTAAGAGTGTGAGAGTCTGTGAGAGAGATTGAGAGTCTGTGAGAGAGTGTATGTGATAGTGTTTGTGAGAATCTGTTAGAGAGTGTCTGTGAGTCCCTGTAAAAGTGTCTGTGAGAGTCCGTGAGAGAGTGTCTGTGAGAGAGTATCTGCGAGTCTGTGAGAGAGTGTCTGTTATTCTGTGAAAGAGTGCCTGTGAGAGTATCTGTGAGAGAGTGTCTGTGAGAGAGTGTCTGTGAGAGTGTATGTGAGAGTCTGTGAAAGTGTAGGTGAGAGGCTGTGAGAGTCAGTGAGAAAGTGTCTGTGAGTCAGAGAGAGTGTCTGTGAGTTTCTGTGTGAGAGTGTCTGTGAAGGTCTGTGAGAGAGTGTCTGTGAGAGAGTCTGTGAGAGAGTGTCTGTGAGAGAGTGTCTGTGAGAGTCTGTGAGAGTCTGTGAGAGTGTCTGTGAGAGTCTATGAGAGAGTCTGTGAGAGTCTGTAAGATAGTGTGAGAGTCTGCTAGAGAGTGCTTGTGAGTGTCTGTGAGTGTCTGTGAGAGTGTCTGTGAGAGAGTATCTTTGAGAGTATCTGTGAGAGTGTCTGTGAGAGAGTGTCTGTGAGAGAGAATCTGTGAGAGTGTTTGTGAGAGAGTTTCTGTGAGAGTGCCTGTGAGAGTTTGTAAGAGAGTGTCTCTGAGAGAGAGCATGTGAGAGAGTGAGAGTCTAAGATAGAGTGTCTGTGAGTGTCTGAGAGAGTGTCTGTGAGAGTCTGAGAGAGTATGTGAGAGAGTGTCTGTGAGAGACTGTGAGAGAGTGTGAGAGTCTGTGAGAGAGTGTATGTGGAAGTGTTTGTGAGAATCTGTTAGAGAGTGTCTGTGAGTGCCTGTAAAAGTGTCTGTGAGAGTCTGTGAGAGAGTGTCTGTGAGAGAGTATCTGCGAGTCTATGAGAGAGTGTCAGTTATTCTGTGAAAGAGTGTCTGTGAGAGTGTCTGTGAGAGAGTGTCTGTGAGAGAGTGTCTGTCAGAGTGTACGTGAGAGTCTTCGAAAGTGTAGGTGAGAGGCTGTGAGAGTCAGTGAGAGAGTGTCTGTGAGTCAGAGAGAGTATCTGTGAATTTCTGTGAGAGAGTGTCTGTGAGAGTGTCTGTGAGAGTCTGTGAGAGAATGTCTGTGAGAGAGTCTGTGAGAGAGTGTCTGTGAGAGAGTGTCTGTGAGAGTCTGTGAGAGTGTCTGTAAGAGTCTATGAGAGAGTCTGTGAGAGTCTGTAAGAGTGTGTGAGAGTCTGCGAGAGAGTGCTTGTGAGTGTCTGTGAGAGAGTGTCTGTGAGAGTGTCTGTGAGAGAGTATCTGTGAGAGTGTCTGTGAGAGTCTGTGAGAGAGTATCTGTGACAGAGTGTCTGTGAGAGAGTATCTGTGAGAGTGTTTGTGAGAGAGTTTCTGTGAGAGTGTCTGTGAGAGTCTAAGAGAGTATGAGAGTCTGCGAGAGAGTGGTTGTGAGAGAGTGTCTGTGAGAGACTCTGTGAGAGAGTGTCTGTGAGAGAGTGTCTGTGAGAATCTGTGATAGAGTGTCTGTGGGAGTCTGTGAGAGAGTAACTGTGAGAGTCTGTGAGAGAGTCTGTGAGAGTCTGAGAGAGTGTGAGAGAGTGTCTGTGAGAGAGTGTCTGAGGGTCTGTGAGAGAGTCTGTGAGAGAGTGTCTGTGAAAGCATGTCTGTGAGAGTGTATCTGTGAGAGAGTGTCTGTGAGAGTCAGTGAGCGAGTGTCTGTGAGAGAGTGCCTGTGAGAGTCTGTGAGAGATTGTGAGAGAGTGTCTGTGAGAGCATGTCTGTGAGAGTGTATCTGTGAGAGAGTGTCCGTGAGAGTCTGTCTGTGAGAGTCTGTAAGAGAGTGTCTGTGTGAGTCTGTGAGAGTGTATGTGAGAGTTTGTGAGAGTGTCTGTGAGAGAGCGTGAGAGAGTATCTATGAGTGAGTATGAGCGAGTGTCTGTGAGCATCTGTGAGAGAGTGTCTGAGAGTCTGTGAGAGAGTGTCTATGTGTAACGCCCTGAACGTCTCAGGATCGTTTAACAGACACGACAATGAGGACGCAACCACTTGTGCAGGGTTAGTTCTTTTAATGAAGGCAAATAAAATACAAAGAACAAACAAAAGTTATAGTCACTGGAATCCTCCAGGCTAAGTACGTTACCAGCCCACAGCACGGATGGTCCTAACCGTCCTCTGCATATACGCCGATCCCGGCGTATGCCAACAGAGGGCAGAAATGAAATGGCCGACAATGCCAATCGGTAGGCTGTGAGGGGCACGAAGAGTGTTGGGGAGAATCGAGGAGTCAGGGAAACACCCAGCCGGGGTCTCTACCTGAAGGGAGCAGCCGCTCAACCTCTTCCTCAGACTGCACCGGGACGCGGAGTCACCTCCTGGTGATGCGTCACCGATACCCCAATCACAAGCAAGAAGACTGAACCGAGAGCAGCCGCTCGATCGATCCTGTGGACTTCCGAGTCTGTAACGCGGCAAACACCTCCTGGTGTGCGTTACAGCTGGCAGTCCCTGTGTCTCTGGTCGGGCTGGGAGTTACGACTCCAACCAGCAAAAGCTCCACTGCGCTTGGACTCAGCCGAGTCAAAAATCGAAGCTCAATGGTTGACCGGTAGAGCTTCCGGGTCCTTCACAGGTGACGATGGGGCAAGACACGGCCCAGGGAGTAACGACTCGACCTACCTCCGTTCTTGCCTTACTGGAGCACCACTCCGGAACACTGCTCTTCACGAAGCAGGTACGTCGGTGTAAACACAATATCCGACAGCCTTGTACCTCCCGGTTCCTCCCTTTATAGGGCGTGTTTTCCTTGAGTTATGTAACAGCTCTCCTGTTTACATAAGGGCGTGTTTCCCTTGAGTTATGTAACAGCTCTCCTGTTTACATAAGGGCGTGTTTCCCTTGAGTTATGTAACAGCTCTCCTGTTTACATAAGGGCGTGTTTCCCTTGTATGACAGGAATTCTTGACAGTACATCCTCCCTCTCAGCGGCTCCCCACGGGTCCAGCGCTGGCAGGAAAACGCCGATGGAACAAGGAGACCAAGCGCGGAGCATGAACCCCTTCAGCCGGTTCCCATGAATGCTCCTCCGGGCCATAGCCTTTCCACGCAACCAGGTACCACAGCTTCCCCCTGCGCCATTTGGACGCCCGTATGCCCGACACTTCATACTCCACCTCCGACTCCACGCATACCGGCCTAGGTGTCCCAGACGGCTTGGAGGGTGCTGGTTTGAGCCATGATACATGAAAGACAGGGTGTATCCGCAATGACTGGGGCAAGCACACCTTCACGTTCACGGGACCCATACACTTGGTAATTCGATAGGGGCCCATGTACTTGGGATGGAACACACTGTTCTTTCGAAACCTCATGTTTCTTGTGGATATCCAGACGTAGTCTCCAGTGCGGTACAGTGGCCCGGGCCTTCTCTTCCTATCTGCCGCAGCCTTGTATCTTCTCTTGGCCTCTATTAGGACAGCCCTTGAGCGCATCAACGTGTCTTTTATGTGTGCCACCCTGTCCGCTGTGGCGGGAATCCTGTCCTCTCTGAACGGATGTAGAAATGGCAAGAACCTGGGATGTTGGCCATAGTTGCTATAGAACGGAGATGACTGTGTGGAGCTGTGAGTGGCGTTGTTATAGGCTATCTCTGCAACCCATAGCAAGTCGACCCATTCTTCCCTGCCCTGGTCCACAAAACATCGCAGATACTGTTTGAGCGTTTGGTTCAGGCGCTCGGTTTGGCCGTCCGTTTGAGGGTGGTAGCTGGTGGACAGGGCGGTCTTAACATGCAGCGCAGTGCACCAAGTCTTCCAGAATTGCGCAGTAAACTGCGACCCCCGGTCCGACACGATCACCCCAGGTAATCCATGCAGTCGTACCACATTCTTTAGGAGTAGTGACGCCAATTCCCCGGCCGTAGGGACTCTCTTGCAGGGGATGAAGTGCCCCATTTTCGTCAAGTAATCCACCACCACCAGTATTGCCGTCATCCCCTGGTCTACCGGTAGGCCCACCACGAAGTCCAGTGATATGCTATCCCATGGTCTATCCGGGGTCGGAAGTGGATGTAAGAGCCCTTGGGTTCGGCCATGGTCGGCCTTCATGGTAGCACACGTAGGACACTCCTGTCCCCACCTCCTGACATCCACTCTCATGGTTGGCCACCAGAAATGCCGTCCCATGCTAGCCACCGTTTTTTCAAAGCCCAAATGACCTGCGCATGGAGAGTCATGGCACCAGATGAATGCTTGTTTCCTTAGCCTAGGCGTGGGTATCAATAGGCACCTGCCCTTCAGGGGTATCCCGTCCTTCAGCTGCCATTCTCTGTGACTGAGGAGCCACCTCCGCCATGCGAATGACCTGATCCCTCTCTTTATTCCCCTCAGGAAAGTATCCGGTTGGATAACCCCCAATACCATCCTCGGGGAAATGATGGAACGCTCGGTTGCAGGCAATGGTTCCTTAACTGCAGATTGACGGGACAGGGCGTCCGCCTTCCGGTTTTCCGTCCCCGGCCGATATGTGATGCGGAAGTTGAACCCCGCAAAGAAGATCATCCACCGCAGCTGCCTGGGAGAAAGGTGTCTAGTGGCCGTCATGAACTGTAGGTTCCGATGGTCCGTGTACACCGATACCACATGTCTTGCCCCCATCAACCAATGCCTCCATTCGGTGAAGGCGTCCTTGATTGCGAGAAGCTCCTTCTCCGCAATATGGTAGTTGCGTTCGGCGTCGTTGAGTTTGCGGGACATGTACGCAACGGGATGAAGCACCCCTGTGTCGTGGTTGCGTTGGGACAAGATAGCCCCCAGCGCCACATCCGACGCGTCCGCTTCCACCACGTAGGGGAGATCCGGATCGGGGTGAGCCAACACCGGCGCCTTACCAAAGGCGCTTTTCAGGGCCTCAAAGGCTTTGTTCGCTTCAGGGGACCAGACAAACTCCTTGGACTTCCTCAGTAGCTGTGTGATTGGGGCCACCACTCCTGAAAATCCATCTATAAACCGCCTGTAAAAGTTGGCGAAGCCAATGAAACTTTGGACGTCCTTCACGCTTTGGGGCACCGGCCATTCTTTCACCGCCTTGATCTTTCGTTCTGCCATCTCCTGTCCCTCTGGACTCAGCATCACTCCGAGGAATTCCACGGATGTGACGTGGAAGTCACACTTGCTGAGTTTACAAAACAGCATGTTTTCCCTCAGCTTTTGGAGCACAGCTTTGACGTGGTGTACGTGCTCCTCCACACTGGACGAATAGATGAGGATGTCGTCGATATATACGACCACGTAGATATCCAACTCCTCTCTGAATACCTCATTCAAAAAGTACTGAAAGGCTGCCGGGGCGTTGCACAGACCGAACGGCATGACGAGGTACTCAAAAAGGCCGAACCTGGTCTTAAAGGCGGTCTTCCACTCGTCTCCGTCCCTCATGCGCACCAGATGGTATGCCCCTTTCAAATCCAACTTGGTGTAGATACGAGCTTTCTTGACCTGTTCCAGAAGTACACTGATGAGAGGCAAGGGGTACCGATTTTTTATGGTTATCGCATTCAATGCCCTAAAGTCCACACAGGCTCTCAGCTCCCCATTAGCCTTCGGGATGAAGAAGAGTGGCGAGGCGGCCGGAGACTTGGACGGGCGGATGAATCCTAGCTTGAGGAGTTTATCCAGGTACCCCCGGAGATGCACGTTTTCAGGCTCCGTCAGGGCATACAGCCTGCCGCTGGGAACGCTGGCCCCTGGCACCAGGTCGATCTGGCAGTCAAACTGTCTATGTGGTGGTAGCACTTCCGCCTTCACCTCATCAAATACATCCTCAAAACTGTGATAAGCCTGGGGGAGAGCCACATCTTTTTCTGCCGCTGTAGCCACCGTCTGACTCCCGCTCTCATCTGCGTCAAGGGATTCCGTTCTTATTCCACAATGCAGGATGCAATACGGTGACGTCATTTCGATGCGATGTGTTGGCCAATCCACAAAGGGGTTGTGTTTCTGTAGCCACGGCAATCCCAATATGACGCCATATTGGGGCGCTCGGATGATGTTAAAATCGATTTGTTCCAAATGGTTCCTCCCATATCTCATCGGAAGGACCCCCGTGTGCTGTCCGATGGGCCCCGTCACCAATCGCCTTCCGTCTACCGCATAGACGTCTTCGGGTACTGCTTTGGGAAGAAGCACTAGCCCTAGCCTGCATGCCTCGTTGTGGTCCATAAACATGCCAGTGGCCCCTGAATCCACCATGGCCACAACGGGTATCCACTGGTCATGCACTCCCACGTGCACCGTGATAAACAGGTGTCGTTGTCCCTTAGTGACCGAGTTGGAAAGTGAAGGGATGGATGAGTGACTCCGAGATGCCCCTTCTCTGGTCTTGGAGTCCTCTAGTTTTCCGCCGGTATGTCCACCACGGCTGTTACCGACCGGTTGGCCCGATAACGTGACGTCTTCGGTTTGGCAGGGCATTCACGTACGTAGTGGCCTTTTTTGCCACAATATAGGCACAATCCTTGTTTACGGCGTGACTCTTTCTCCGTGGCTGTGAGGCTCGCTCGTATTGCGCTGATGTCCATGGGTTCTCCCTTGGATGCGGTGGAAGTTTCAGGACTTCCCACCGTCACATAGGATGGAAGGGATTTTCCTTTTCTCCCATGATCCCCCTTTCTTTCACGTAGCCTATGTTCCAGCCGTAATACCAGGTTGATAAGGCCCTCACATGTCTTGGGTTGAGGGTCAATATGAGCCACGGCGTCCTTGAGCTCATCGCACAGCCCTTGATGGAAGAGCGCCATCTGTTTAGCAACAGGCCACTTGGTTTCCGCAACCAGCCTTCGGAACGCGTTGAGATACTGCACCAGGTCGTTGGATCCCTGTCTCAACTCAAGCATTTCACGGTCCGCCGTGTACGAGTCAGCCCTTCTGTCGAATACCTTCAGGAATTCCTCGCGAAAAGCACCCCAATCACATAAGAGGGGGTCGTCCCTGCTCACCAGAGGTACGGCCCATTGTGCCGCGTTTCCAGCCAAATAGGATATAAGGAAAGCCACACGAGCCTGACTCGTGGGGAACGCCTTTGGTTTGCACGATAAATGTAGCGCCACTTGTGTGAGGAATACCTGCACTGTGTTAGGATCCCCACTGTACCTCTCTGGTGTTGCCAAGGGGATGGCTACCGGCATTTCCACTACTACCGCAGGGGTCTGGTTCGTGAGGGAGGTGCTGGGCGTGAGCGGGTCCAATTGGATAGCATCCAGTCTGGCTTTTACATCGGCTGTTTCTTGCCTAGAGGCAGCCACTTCAACTTGCATGGCCAATAAAGCAGCCAGCACATCATCAAGTGTTGCCATGTCTGTTATCGACCGGGAGACAGTTAGTGTTATTAAGGTCGGATATTTTGTAACGCCCTGAACGTCTCAGGATCGTTTAACAGACACGACAATGAGGACGCAACCACTTGTGAAGGGTTAGTTCTTTTAATGAAGGCAAATAAAATACAAAGAACAAACAAAAGTTATAGTCACTGGAATCCTCCAGGCTAAGTACGTTACCAGCCCACAGCACGGATGGTCCTAACCGTCCTCTGCATATACGCCGATCCCGGCGTATGCCAACAGAGGGCAGAAATGAAATGGCCGACAATGCCAATCGGTAGGCTGTGAGGGGCACGAAGAGTGTTGGGGAGAATCGAGGAGTCAGGGAAACACCCAGCCGGGGTCTCTACCTGAAGGGAGCAGCCGCTCAACCTCTTCCTCAGACTGCACCGGGACGCGGAGTCACCTCCTGGTGATGCGTCACCGATACCCCAATCACAAGCAAGAAGACTGAACCGAGAGCAGCCGCTCGATCGATCCTGTGGACTTCCGAGTCTGTAACGCGGCAAACACCTCCTGGTGTGCGTTACAGCTGGCAGTCCCTGTGTCTCTGGTCGGGCTGGGAGTTACGACTCCAACCAGCAAAAGCTCCACTGCGCTTGGACTCAGCCGAGTCAAAAAGCGAAGCTCAATGGTTGACCGGTAGAGCTTCCGGGTCCTTCACAGGTGACGATGGGGCAAGACACGGCCCAGGGAGTAACGACTCGACCTACCTCCGTTCTTGCCTTACTGGAGCACCACTCCGGAACACTGCTCTTCACGAAGCAGGTACGTCGGTGTAAACACAATATCCGACAGCCTTGTACCTCCCGGTTCCTCCCTTTATAGGGCGTGTTTTCCTTGAGTTATGTAACAGCTCTCCTGTTTACATAAGGGCGTGTTTCCCTTGAGTTATGTAAAAGCTCTCCTGTTTACATAAGGGCGTGTTTCCCTTGAGTTATGTAACAGCTCTCCTGTTTACATAAGGGCGTGTTTCCCTTGAGTTATGTAACAGCTCTCCTGTTTACATAAGGGCGTGTTTCCCTTGTATGACAGGAATTCTTGACACTATGAGAGTCTGTGAGAGTGTCTGTGAGAGTGTCTGTGAGAATCTGAGAGAGAGTGTCTGTGAGTATCTGTAAGAGTGTGAGAGTCTGTGAGAGAGTGTGAGAGTCTGTGAGAGAGTGTATGTGATAGTGTTTGTGAGAATCTGTTAGAGAGTGTCTGTGAGTGCCTGTAAGAGTGTCTGTGAGAGTCTGTGAGAGAGTGTCTGTGAGAGAGTATCTGCGAGTCTGTGAGAGAGTGTCTGTTATTCTGTGAGAGAGTGTCTGTGAGAGTGTCTGTGAGAGAGTGTCTGTGAGAGTGTATGTGAGAGTCTGTGAGAGTCTGTGAGAGAGTGTCTGTGAGCGAGTGTCTGTGAGAGGGTTTCAGTGAGAGTCTGTGAGAGAGTGTCTGAGAGAGTCTGTAAGAGAGTGTCTCTGAGAGAGAGCCTGTGAGAGAGTGAGAGTCTAAGATAGAGTGTCTGTGAGAGTCTGAGAGTGTCTGTGAGAGTCTGAGAGAGTATGTGAGAGAGTGTCTGTGAGAGAGTGTCTGTGAGAATATGTAGGAGAGTGTCTGTGTGAGTCTGTGAGGGTGTCAGTGAGAGTTTGTGAGAGTGTCTGTGAGAGAGTGTGAGAGAGTATCTGTGAGAGAGTGTGAGAGAGTGTCTGTGAGCATCTGTGAGAGAGTGCCTGAGAGTCTGTGAGAGAGTGTCTATGAGAGTCTGTGAGAGTGTCTGTGAGAGTGTCTGTGATAGAGTGTCTGTAAGAATCTGAGAGAGAGTGTCTGTGAGTATCTGTATGAGTGTGAGAGTCTGTGAGAGAGTGTGAGAGTCTGTGAGAGAGTGTATGTGATTGTGTTTGTGAGAATCTGTTAGAGAGTGTCTGTGAGTGCCTGTAAAAGTGTCTGTGAGAGTCTGTGAGAGAGTGTCTGTGAGAGAGTATCTGCGAGTCTGTGAGAGAGTATCTGTTATTCTGTGAAAGAGTGCCTGTGAGAGTGTCTGTGAGAGAGTGTCTGTGAGAGTGTATGTGAGAGTCTGTGAAAGTGTAGGTGAGAGGCTGTGAGAGTCAGTGAGAAAGTGTCTGTGAGTCAGAGAGAGTGTCTGTGAGTTTCTGTGAGAGAGTGTCTGTGAGAGTATCTGTGAGAGTCTATGAGAGTCTGTGAGAGTGTCTGTGAGAGTCTATGAGAGAGTCTGTGAGAGTCTGTAAGAGAGTGTGAGAGTCTGATAGAGAGTGCTTGTGAGTGTCTGTGAGTGTCTGTGAGAGATTGTCTGTGAGAGTGTCTGTGAGAGAGTATCTGTGAGAGTATCTGTGAGAGAGTGTCTGTGAGAGAGTATCTGTGAGAGATTATCTGTGAGAGTGTTTGTGAGAGAGTTTCTGTGAGAGTGTCTGTGAGAGTCTGTAAGAGAGTGTCTCTGAGAGAGAGCCTGTGAGAGAGTGAGAGTCTAAGATAGAGTGTCTGTGAGAGTCTGAGAGAGTGTCTGTGAGAGTCTGAGAGAGTATGTGAGAGAGTGTCTGCGAAAGTCTGTGAGAGAGAGTGAGAGTCTGTGAGAGAGTGTATGTGATAGTGTTTGTGAGAATCTGTTAGAGAGTGTCTGTGAGTGCCTGTAAAAGTGTCTGTGAGAGTCTGTGAGAGAGTGTCTGTGAGAGAGTATCTGCAAGTCTGTGAGAGAGTGTCTGTTATTCTGTGAAAGAGTGTCTGTGAGAGTGTCTGTGAGAGAGTGTCTGTGAGAGAGTGTCTGTGAAAGTGTATGTGAGAGTCTGCGAAAGTGTAGGTGAGAGGCTGTGAGAGTCAGTGAGAGAGTGTCTGTGAGTCAGAGAGAGTGTCTGTGAATTTCTGTGAGAGAGTGTCTGTGAGAGTGTCTGTGAGAGAATGTCTGTGAGAGAGTGTCTGTGAGAGTCTGTGGGAGTCTGTGAGAGTGTCTGTGAGAGTCTATGAGAGAGTCTGTGAGAGTCTGTAAGAGAGTGTGAGAGTCTGCGCGAGAGTGCTTGTGAGTGTCCGTGAGAGAGTGTCTGTGAGAGTGTCTGTGAGAGAGTATCTGTGAGAGTGTCTGTGAGAGTCTGTGAGAGAGTATCTGTGAGAGAGTGTCTGTGAGAGAGTGTCTGTGAGAGAGTATCTGTGAGAGTGTTTGTGAGACAGTGTCTGTGAAAGAGTGTTTGTGAGAATCTGTGTGAAAGTGTCTGTGATAGAGTTTCTGTGAGAGAGTGTCCTTGAGAGTTTGTGAGAGAGTGTCTGTAAGAATCTGTGAGAGAGTGCCTGTGAGAAAGTCTGTGAGTGAGTGTATGTGAGCATCTGTGAGAGTGTCTGTGAGAGTTTAAGAGAGTATGAGAGTCTGCGAGAGAGTGCTTGTGAGAGAGTGTCTGTGAGAGACTCTGTGAGAGAGTGTCTGTGACAGAGTGTCTGTGAGAATCTGTGATAGAGTGTCTGTGGGAGTCTGTGAGAGAGTGTCTGTGAGCGAGTGTCTGTGAGAGGGTTTCAGTGAGAGTCTGTGAGAGAGTGTCTGAGAGAGTCTGTAAGAGAGTGTCTCTGAGAGAGAGCCTGTGAGAGAGTGAGAGTCTAAGATAGAGTGTCTGTGAGAGTCTGAGAGTGTCTGTGAGAGTCTGAGAGAGTATGTGAGAGAGTGTCTGTGAGAGAGTGTCTGTGAGAATATGTAGGAGAGTGTCTGTGTGAGTCTGTGAGGGTGTCAGTGAGAGTTTGTGAGAGTGTCTGTGAGAGAGTGTGAGAGAGTATCTGTGAGAGAGTGTGAGAGAGTGTCTGTGAGCATCTGTGAGAGAGTGCCTGAGAGTCTGTGAGAGAGTGTCTATGAGAGTCTGTGAGAGTGTCTGTGAGAGTGTCTGTGATAGAGTGTCTGTAAGAATCTGAGAGAGAGTGTCTGTGAGTATCTGTATGAGTGTGAGAGTCTGTGAGAGAGTGTGAGAGTCTGTGAGAGAGTGTATGTGATTGTGTTTGTGAGAATCTGTTAGAGAGTGTCTGTGAGTGCCTGTAAAAGTGTCTGTGAGAGTCTGTGAGAGAGTGTCTGTGAGAGAGTATCTGCGAGTCTGTGAGAGAGTGTCTGTTATTCTGTGAAAGAGTGCCTGTGAGAGTGTCTGTGAGAGAGTGTCTGTGAGAGTGTATGTGAGAGTCTGTGAAAGTGTAGGTGAGAGGCTGTGAGAGTCAGTGAGAAAGTGTCTGTGAGTCAGAGAGAGTGTCTGTGAGTTTCTGTGAGAGAGTGTCTGTGAGAGTATCTGTGAGAGTCTGTGAGAGTCTGTGAGAGTGTCTGTGAGAGTCTATGAGAGAGTCTGTGAGAGTCTGTAAGAGAGTGTGAGAGTCTGATAGAGAGTGCTTGTGAGTGTCTGTGAGTGTCTGTGAGAGATTGTCTGTGAGAGTGTCTGTGAGAGAGTATCTGTGAGAGTATCTGTGAGAGAGTGTCTGTGAGAGAGTATCTGTGAGAGATTATCTGTGAGAGTGTTTGTGAGAGAGTTTCTGTGAGAGTGTCTGTGAGAGTCTGTAAGAGAGTGTCTCTGAGAGAGAGCCTGTGAGAGAGTGAGAGTCTAAGATAGAGTGTCTGTGAGAGTCTGAGAGAGTGTCTGTGAGAGTCTGAGAGAGTATGTGAGAGAGTGTCTGCGAAAGTCTGTGAGAGAGAGTGAGAGTCTGTGAGAGAGTGTATGTGATAGTGTTTGTGAGAATCTGTTAGAGAGTGTCTGTGAGTGCCTGTAAAAGTGTCTGTGAGAGTCTGTGAGAGAGTGTCTGTGAGAGAGTATCTGCAAGTCTGTGAGAGAGTGTCTGTTATTCTGTGAAAGAGTGTCTGTGAGAGTGTCTGTGAGAGAGTGTCTGTGAGAGAGTGTCTGTGAAAGTGTATGTGAGAGTCTGCGAAAGTGTAGGTGAGAGGCTGTGAGAGTCAGTGAGAGAGTGTCTGTGAGTCAGAGAGAGTGTCTGTGAATTTCTGTGAGAGAGTGTCTGTGAGAGTGTCTGTGAGAGAATGTCTGTGAGAGAGTGTCTGTGAGAGTCTGTGGGAGTCTGTGAGAGTGTCTGTGAGAGTCTATGAGAGAGTCTGTGAGAGTCTGTAAGAGAGTGTGAGAGTCTGCGCGAGAGTGCTTGTGAGTGTCCGTGAGAGAGTGTCTGTGAGAGTGTCTGTGAGAGAGTATCTGTGAGAGTGTCTGTGAGAGTCTGTGAGAGAGTATCTGTGAGAGAGTGTCTGTGAGAGAGTGTCTGTGAGAGAGTATCTGTGAGAGTGTTTGTGAGACAGTGTCTGTGAAAGAGTGTTTGTGAGAATCTGTGTGAAAGTGTCTGTGATAGAGTTTCTGTGAGAGAGTGTCCTTGAGAGTTTGTGAGAGAGTGTCTGTAAGAATCTGTGAGAGAGTGCCTGTGAGAAAGTCTGTGAGTGAGTGTATGTGAGCATCTGTGAGAGTGTCTGTGAGAGTTTAAGAGAGTATGAGAGTCTGCGAGAGAGTGCTTGTGAGAGAGTGTCTGTGAGAGACTCTGTGAGAGAGTGTCTGTGACAGAGTGTCTGTGAGAATCTGTGATAGAGTGTCTGTGGGAGTCTGTGAGAGAGTAACTGTGAGAGTCTGTGAGAGTGTCTGTGAGAGTCTATGAGAGAGTCTGTGAGAGTCTGTAAGAGTGTGTGAGAGTCTGCGAGAGAGTGCTTGTGAGTGTCTGTGAGAGAGTGTCTGTGAGAGTGTCTGTGTGAGAGTATCTGTGAGAGTGTCTGTGAGAGTCTGTGAGAGAGTATCTATGAGAGAGTGTTTGTGAGACAGTGTCTGTGAAAGAGTGTTTGTGAGAGTCTGTGTGAAAGTGTCTGTGATAGAGTTTCTGTGAGAGAGTGTCCTTGAGAGTCTGTGAGAGAGTGTCTGTGAGAATCTGTGAGAGAGTGCCTGTGAGAAAGTCTGTGAGAGAGTGTATGTGAGCATCTGTGAGAGTGTCTGTGAGAGTTTAAGAGAGTATGAGAGTTTGCGAGAGAGTGCTTGTGAGAGAGTGCCTGTGAGAGACTCTGTGAGAGAGTGTCTGTGACAGAGTGTCTGTGAGAATCTGTGATAGAGTGTCTGTGGGAGTCTGTGAGAGAGTAACTGTGAGAGTCTGTGAGAGAGTCTGTGAGAGTCTGAGAGAGTGTGAGAGAGTATCTGCGAGAGAGTGTCTGAGAGTCTGTGAGAGTCTGTGAGAGAGTGTCTGTGAAAGCATGTCTGTGAGAGTGTATCTGTGAGAGAGTGTCCATGAGAGTCTGTGAGTGAGTGTCTGTGAGAGAGTGCCTGTGAGAGTCTGTGAGAGATTGTGAGAGAGTATCTGTGAGAGCATGTCGGTGAGAGTGTATCTGTGAGAGAGTGTCTGTGAGAGTCTGTCTGTGAGAGTCTGTAAGAGAGTGTCTGTGTGAGTCTGTGAGAGTGTCTGTGAGAGTTTGTGAGAGTGTCTGTGAGAGAGTGTGAGAGAGTATCTGTGAGTGAGTGTGAGAGAGTGTCTGTGAGCATCTGTGAGAGAGTGTCTGAGAGTCTGTGAGAGAGTATCTATGAGAGTCTGTGAGAGTGTCTGTGAGAGTGTCTGTGATAGAGTGTCTGTGAGAATCTGAGAGAGAGTGTCTGTGAGTATCTGTAAGAGTGTAAGAGTCTGTGAGAGAGTGTGAGAGTCTGTGAGAGAGTGTATGTGACAGTGTTTATGAGAATCTGTTAGAGAGTGTCTGTGAGTAACTGTAAGAGTGTCTGTGAGAGTCTGTGAGAGAGTGTCTGTGAGAGAGTATCTGCGAGTCTGTAAGAGAGTGTTTGTTATTCTGTGAGAGAGTGTCTGTGAGAGTGTCTGTGAGAGAGTGTCTGTAAGAGTGTATGTGAGAGTCTATAAAAGTGTATGTGAGAGGCTGTGAGAGAGTGTCTGCGAGAGAGTATCTGCGGGTCTGTGAGAGAGTGTCTGGTATTCTGTGAAAGAGTGCCTGTGAGAGTGACTGTGAGAGAGTGTCTATGAGAGAGTGTATGTGAGAGTCTGTGAAAGTGTAGGTGAGAGGCTGTGAGAGTCAGTGAGAAAGTGTCTGTGAGTCAGAGAGAGTGTCTGTGAGTTTCTGTGAGAGAGTGTCTGTGAGAGTGTCTGTGAGAGTCTGTGAGAGTCTGTGAGAGTGTCTGTGAGAGTCTATGAGAGAGTCTGTGAGAGTCTGTAAGAGAGTGTGAGAGTCTGCTAGAGAGTGCTTGTGAGTGTCTGTGAGAGATTGTCTGTGAGAGTGTCTGTGAGAGAGTATCTGTGAGAGTATCTGTGAGAGAGTGTCTGTGAGAGAGTGTTTGTGAGAGAGTATCTGTGAGAGTGTTTGTGAGAGAGTTTCTGTGAGAGTGTCTGTGAGAGTCTGTAAGAGAGTGTCTCTGAGAGAGAGCCTGTGAGAGAGTGAGAGTCTAAGATAGAGTGTCTGTGAGAGTCTGAGAGAGTGTCTGTGAGAGTC
This sequence comes from Triturus cristatus, assembly GCF_964204655.1. Classification (NCBI taxonomy): domain Eukaryota; kingdom Metazoa; phylum Chordata; class Amphibia; order Caudata; family Salamandridae; genus Triturus; species Triturus cristatus. Next base: position 1,188,226,565 of record NC_140579.1, read on the forward strand.
TGAGAGAGTATGTGAGAGAGTGTCTGCGAGAGTCTGTGAGAGAGCGTGAGAGTCTGTGAGAGAGTGTATGTGATTGTGTTTGTGAGAATCTGTTAGAGAGTGTCTGTGAGTGCCTGTAAAAGTGTCTGCGAGAGTCTGTGAGAGAGTATCTGCAAGTCTGTGAGAGAGTGTCTGTTATTCTGTGAAAGAGTGTCTGTGAGAGTGTCTGTGAGAGAGTGTCTGTGAGAGAGAGTCTGTGAAAGTGTATGTGAGAGTCTGTGAAAGTGTAGGTGAGAGGCTGTGAGAGTCAGTGAGAGAGTGTCTGTGAGTCAGAGAGAGTGTCTGTGAATTTCTGTGAGAGAGTGTCTGTGAGAGTGTCTGTGAGAGTCTGTGAGAGAATGTCTGTGAGAGAGTCTGTGAGAGAGTGTCTGTGAGAGAGTGTCTGTGAGAGTCTGTGAGAGTCTGTGAGAGTGTCTGTGAGAGTCTATGAGAGAGTCTGTGAGAGTCTGTAAGAGAGTGTGAGACTCTGCGAGAGAGTGCTTGTGAGTGTCTGTGAGAGAGTGTCTGTGAGAGTGTCTGTGAGAGAGTATCTGTGAGAGTGTCTGTGAGAGTCTGTGAGAGTCTGTGAGAGTGTCTGTGAGAGTCTATGAGAGAGTCTGTGAGAGTCTGTAAGAGAGTGTGAGAGTCTGCGAGAGAGTGCTTGTGAGTGTCTGTGAGAGAGTGTCTGTGAGAGTGTCTGTGAGAGAGTATCTGTGAGAGTGTCTGTGAGAGTCTGTGAGAGAGTATCTATGAGAGAGTGTCTGTGAGAGAGTGTCTGTGAGAGAGTATCTGTGAGAGTGTTTGTGAGACAGTGTCTGTGAAAGAGTGTTAGTGAGAGTCTGTGTGAAAGTGTCTGTGATAGAGTTTCTGTGAGAGAGTGTCCTTGAGAGTCTGTGAGAGAGTGTCTGTGAGAATCTGTGAGAGAGTGCCTGTGAGAAAGTCTGTGAGAGAGTGTATGTGAGCATCTGTGAGAGTCTCTGTGAGAGTTTAAGAGAGTATGAGAGTCTGCAAGAGAGTGCTTGTGAGAGAGTGTCTGTGAGAGACTCTGTGAGAGAGTGTCTGTGAAAGAGTGTCTGTGAGAATCTGTGATAAAATGTCTGTGGGAGTCTGTGAGAGAGTAACTGTGAGAGTCTGTGAGAGAGTGTATGTGATAGTGTTTGTGAGAATCTGTTAGAGTGTCTGTGAGTGCCTGTAAAAGTGTCTGTGAGAGTCTGTGAGAGAGTGTCTGTGAGAGAGTATCTGCGAGTCTGTGAGAGAGTGTCTGTTATTCTGTGAAAGAGTGCCTGTGAGAGTGTCTTTGAGAGAGTGTCTGTGAGAGAGTGCCTGTGAGAGTGTATGTGAGAGTCTGTGAAAGTGTAGGTGAGAGGCTGTGAGAGTCAGTGAGAAAGTGTCTGTGAGTCAGAGAGAGTGTCTGTGAGTTTCGGTGAGAGAGTGTCTGTGAGAGTGTCTTTGAGAGTCTGTGAGAGTCTCTGAGAGTGTCTGTGAGAGTCTATGAGAGAGTCTGTGAGAGTCTGTAAGAGAGTGTGAGAGTCTGCTAGAGAGTGCTTGTGAGTGTCTGTGAGAGATTGTCTGTGAGAGTGTCTGTGAGAGAGTATCTGTGAGAGTATCTGTGAGAGAGTGTCTGTGAGAGAGTGTCTGTGAGAGAGTATCTGTGAGAGTGTTGGTGAGAGAGTTTCTGTGAGAGTGTCTGTGAGAGTCTGTAAGAGAGTGTCTCTGAGAGAGAGCCTGAGAGAGAGTGAGAGTCTAAGATAGAGTGTATGTGATTGTGTTTGTGAGAATCTGTTAGAGAGTGTCTGTGAGTGCCTGTAAAAGTGTCTGCGAGAGTCTGTGAGAGAGTGTGTGTGAGAGAGTATCCGCAAGTCTGTGAGAGAGTGTCTGTTATTCTGTGAAAGAGTGTCTGTGAGAGTGTCTGTGAGAGAGTGTCTGTGAGAGAGAGTCTGTGAAAGTGTATGTGAGAGTCTGTGAAAGTGTAGTTGAGAGGCTGTGAGAGTCAGTGAGAGAGTGTCTGTGAGTCAGAGAGAGTGTCTGTGAATTTCTGTGAGAGAGTGTCTGTGAGAGTGTCTGTGAGAGTCTGTGAGAAAATGTCTGTGAGAGAGTCTGTGAGAGAGTGTCTGTGAGAGTCTGTGAGAGTCTGTGAGAGTGTCTGTGAGAGTCTATGAGAGAGTCTGTGAGAGTCTGTAAGAGAGTGTGAGAGTCTGCAAGAGAGTGCTTGTGAGTGTCTGTGAGAGAGTGTCTGTGAGAGTGTCTGTGAGAGAGTATCTGTCAGAGTGTCTGTGAGAGTCTGTGAGAGAGTATCTATGAGAGAGTGTCTGTGAGAGAGTGTCTGTGAGAGAGTATCTGTGAGAGTGTTTGTGAGACAGTGTCTGTGAAAGAGTGTTTGTGAGAGTCTGTGTGAAAGTGTCTGTGATAGAGTTTCTGTGAGAGAGTGTCCTTGAGAGTCTGTGAGAGAGTGTCTGTGAGAATCTGTGAGAGAGTGCCTGTGAGAAAGTCTGTGAGAGAGTGTAAGTGAGCATCTGTGAGAGTGTCTGTAAGAGTTTAAGAGAGTATGAGAGTCTGCGAGAGAGTTCTTGTGATAGAGTGTCTGTGAGAGACTCTGTGAGAGAGTGTCTGTGACAGAGTGTCTGTGAGAATCTGTGATAGAGTGTCTGTGGGAGTCTGTGAGAGAGTAACTGTGAGAGTCTGTGAGAGAGTCTGTGAGAGTCTGAGAGAGTGTGAGAGAGTATCTGCAAGAGAGTGTCTGAGAGTCTGTGAGAGTCTGTGAGAGAGTGTCTGTGAAAGCATGTCTGTGAGAGCGTATCTGTGAGAGAGTGTCCATGAGAGTCTGTGAGTGAGTGTCTGTGAGAGAGTGCCTGTGAGAGTCTGTGAGAGATTGTGAGAGAGTATCTGTGAGAGCATGTCGGTGAGAGTGTATCTGTGAGAGAGTGTCTGTGAGAGTCTGTCTGTGAGAGTCTGTAAGAGAGTGTCTGTGTGAGTCTGTGAGAGTGTCTGTGAGAGTTTGTGAGAGCGTCTGTGAGAGAGTGTGAGAGAGTATCTGTGAGTGAGTGTGAGAGAGTGTCTGTGAGCATCTGTGAGAGAGTGTCTGAGAGTCTGTGAGAGAGTGTCTATGAGAGTCTGTGAGAGTGTCTGTGAGAGTGTCTGTGATAGAGTGTCTGTGAGAATCTGAGAGAGAGTGTCTGTGAGTATCTGTAAGAGTGTGAGAGTCTGTGAGAGAGTGTGAGATTCTGTGAGAGAGTGTATGTGATAGTGTTTATGAGAATCTGTTAGAGAGTGTCTGTGAGTGCCTGTAAGAGTATCTGTGAGAGTCTGTGAGAGAGTGTCTGTGAGAGAGTATCTGCGAGTCTGTGAGAGAGTGTTTGTTATTCTGTGAGAGAGTGTCTGTGAGAGTGTCTGTGAGAGAGTGTCTGTGAGAGTGTATGTGAGAGAGTTTCTATGAGAGAGTATCTGCGAGTCTGTGAGAGAGTGTCTGTTATTCTGTGACAGAGTGTCTGTGAGAGTGTCTGTGAGAGAGTGTCTGTGAGAGTGTATGTGAGAGTCTGTGAAAGTGTATGTGAGAGGCTGTGAGAGTCTGTGAGAGAGTGTCTGTGAGCAAGTGTCTGTGAGAGGGTTTCTGTGAGAGTCTGTGAGAGAGTGTCTGAGAGTGTCTGAGAGTGTCTGTGAGAGTCTGTGAGCTTCTGTGAGAGTCTGTGAGAAAGTGTCTGTGAGAGTCTGTAAGAGAGTGTCTCTGAGAGAAGGCCTGTGAGAGAGTGAGAGTCTAAGATAGAGTGTCAGTGAGAGTCTGAGAGTGTCTGTGAGAGTCTCAGAGAGTATGCGAGAGAGTGTCTGTGAGAGAGTGTCTGTGAGAGTCTGTAAGAGAGTGTCTGTGTGAGTCTGTGAGAGTGTCTGTGAGAGTTTGTGAGAGTGTCTGTGAGAGAGTGTGAGAGAGTATCTGTGAGAGAGTGTGAGAAAGTGTTTGTGAGCATCTGTGAGAGAGTGCCTGAGAGTCTGTGAGAGAGTGTCTATGAGAGTCTGTGAGAGTGTCTGTGAGTGTGTCTGTGATATAGTGTCTGTAAGAATCTGAGAGAGAGTGTCTGTGAGTATCTGTAAGAGTGTGAGAGTCTGTGAGAGAGTGTGAGAGTCTGTGAGAGAGTGTATGTGATAGAGTTTGTGAGAATCTGTTAGAGTGTCTGTGAGTGCCTGTAAGAGTGTCTGTGAGAGTCTGTGAGAGAGTGTCTGTGAGAGAGTATCTGCGAGTCTGTGAGAGAGTGTCTGTTATTCTGTGAGAGAGAGTCTGTGAGAGTGTCTGTGAGAGAGTGTCTGTGAGAGTGTATGTGAGAGTCTGTGAAAGTGTATATGAGAGGCTGTGAGAGTATGTGAGAGAGTGTCTGTGAGCGAGTGTCTGTGCGAGGGTTTCTGTGAGAGTCTGTGAGAGAGTGTCTGAGAGTGTCTGAGAGTGTCTGTGAGAGTCTGTGAGCTTCTGTGAGAGTCTGTGAGAAAGGTCTGTGAGAGTCTGTAAGAGAGTGTCTCTGAGAGAGAGCCTGTGAGAGAGTGACAGTCTAAGATAGAGTGTCTGTGAGAGTCTGAGAGTGTCTGTGAGAGTCTGAGAGTGTCTGTGAGAGTCTGAGAGAGTATGTGAGAGAGTGTCTGTGAGAGAGTGTCTGTGAGAGTCTGTAAGAGAGTGTCTGTGTGAGTCTGTGAGAGTGTCTGTGAGAGTTTGTGAGAGTGTCTGTGAGAGAGTGTGAGAGAGTATCTGTGAGAGAGTGTGAGAGAGTGTCTGTGAGCATCTGTGAGAGAGTGCCTGAGAGTCTGTGAGAGAGTGTCTATGAGAGTCTGTGAGAGTGTCTGTGAGAGTGTCTGTGATAGAGTGTCTGTAAGAATCTGAGAGAGAGTGTCTGTGAGTATCTGTAAGAGTGTGAGAGTCTGTGAGAGAGTGTGAGAGTCTGTGAGAGAGTGTATGTGATAGTGTTTGTGAGAATCTGTTAGAGAGTATCTGTGAGTGCCTGTAAAAGTGTCTGTGAGAGTCTGTGAGAGAGTGTCTGTGAGAGAGTATCTGCGAGTCTGTGAGAGAGTGTCTGTTATTCTGTGAAAGAGTGTCTGTGAGAGTGTCTGTGAGAGAGTGTCTGTGAGAGAGTGTCTGTGAGAGTATATGTGAGAGTGTATGTGAGAGTCGTGAAAGTATAGGTGAGAGGCTGTGAGAGTCAGTGAGAGAGTGTCTGTGAGTCAGAGAGAGTGTCTGTGAGTTTCTGTGAGAGAGTGTCTGTGAGAGTGTCTGTGAGAGTCTGTGAGAGAGTGTCTGTGGGAGAGTCTGTGAGAGAGTGTCTGTGAGAGTCTGTGAGAGTCTGTGAGAGAGTGAGAGTCTGTGAGAGAGTGTATGTGATAGTGTTTGTGAGAATCTGTTAGAGAGTTTCTGTGAGTGCCTGTAAGAGTGTCTGTGAGAGTCTGTGAGAGAGTGTCTGTGAGAGAGTATCTGCGAGTCTGTGAGAGAGTGTCTGTTATTCTGTGAGAGAGTGTCTGTGAGAGTGTCTGTGAGAGAGTGTCTGTGAGAGTGTATGTGAGAGTCTGTGAAAGTGTATGTGAGAGGCTGTGAGAGTCTGTGAGAGAGTGTCTGTGAGCAAGTGTCTGTGAGAGGGTTTCTGTGAGAGTCTGTGAGAGAGTGTCTGAGAGTGTCTGAGAGTTTCTGTGAGTCTGTGAGCATCTGTGAGAGTCTGTGAGAAAGTGTCTGTGAGAGTCTGTAAGAGAGTGTCTGTGAGTCAGAGAGAGTGTCTGTGAATTTCTGTGAGAGAGTGTCTGTGAGAGTGTCTGTGAGAGTCTGTGAGAGAATGTCTGTGAGAGAATCTGTGAGAGAGTGTCTGTGAGAGAGTGTCTGTGAGAGTCTGTAAGAGTCTGTGAGAGTGTCTGTGAGAGTCTATGAGAGAGTCTGTGAGAGTCTGTAAGAGAGTGTGAGAGTCTGCAAGAGAGTGCTTGTGAGTGTCTGTGAGAGAGTGTCTGTGAGAGTGTCTGTGAGAGAGTATCTGTGAGAGAATGTCTGTGAGAGATTGTCTGTGAGAGAGTATCTGTGAGAGTGTTTGTGAGACCGTGTCTGTGAAAGAGTGTTTGTGAGAGTCTGTGTGAAAGTGTCTGTGATAGAGTTTCTGTGAAAGAGTGTCCTTGAGAGTCTGTGAGAGAGTGTCTGTAAGAATCCGTGAAAGAGTGCCTGTGAGAAAGTCTGTGAGAGAGTGTATGTGAGCATCTGTGAGAGTGTCTGTGAGAGTTTAAGAAAGTATGAGAGTCTGCGAGAGAGTGCTTGTGAGAGAGTGTCTGTGAGAGACTCTGTGAGAGAGTGTCTGTGACAGAGTGTCTGCGAGAATCTGTGATAGAGTGTCTGTGGGAGTCTGTGAGAGAGTAACTGTGAGAGTCTGTGAGAGAGTCTGTGAGAGTCTGAGAGAGTGTGAGAGAGTATCTGCGAGAGAGTGTCTGAGAGTCTGTGAGAGAGTCTGTGAGAGAGTGTCTGTGAAAGCATGTCTGTGAGAGTGTATCTGTGAGAGAGTGTCCATGAGAGTCTGTGAGTGAGTGTTTGTGAGAGAGTGCCTGTGAGAGTCTGTGAGAGATTGTGAGAGAGTATCTGTGAGAGCATGTCGGTGAGAGTGTATCTGTGAGAGAGTGTCTGTGAGTCTGTCTGTGAGAGTCTGTAAGAGAGTGTCTGTGTGAGTCTGTGAGAGTGTCTGTGAGAGTTTGTGAGAGTGTCTGTGAGAGAGTGCGAGAGAGTATCTGTGAGCGAGTGTGAGAGAGTGTCTTTGAGCATCTGTGAGAGAGTGTCTGAGAGTCTGTGAGAGAGTGTCTATGAGAGTCTGTGAGAGTGTCTGTGAGAGTGTCTGTGATAGAGTGTCTGTGAGAATCTGAGAGAGAGTGTCTGTGAGTATCTGTAAGAGTTTGAGAATCTGTGAGAGAGTGTGAGAGTCTGTGAGAGAGTGTATGTGATAGTGTTTATGAGAATCTGTTAGAGAGTGTCTGTGAGTACCTGTAAGAATATCTGTGCGAGTCTGTGAGAGAGTGTCTGTGAGAGAGTATCTGCGAGTCTGTGTGAGAGTGTTTGTTATTCTGTGAGAGAGTGTCTGTGAGAGTGTCTGTGAGAGAGTGTCTGTGAGAGTGTATGTGAGAGAGTTTCTGTGAGAGAGTATCTGCGAGTCTGTGAGAGTGTCTGTTATTCTGTGAGAGAGTGTCTGTGAGAGTGTCTGTGAGAGAGTGTCTGTGAGAGTGTATGTGAGAGTCTGTGAAAGTGTATGTGAGAGGCTGTGAGAGTCTGTGAGAGAGTGTCTGTGAGCAAGTGTCTGTGAGAGGGTTTCTGTGAGAGTCTGTGAGAGAGTGTCTGAGAGTGTCTGAGAGTGTCTGTGAGAGTCTGTGAGCTTCTGTGAGAGTCAGTGATAAAGTGTCTGTGAGAGTCTGTAAGAGAGTGTCTCTGAGAGAGAGCCTGTGAGAGAGTGAGAGTCTAAGATAGAGTGTCAGTGAGAGTCTGAGAGTGTCTGTGAGAGTCTGAGAGAGTATGCGAGAGAGTGTCTGTGAGAGAGTGTCTGTGAGTGTCTGTAAGAGAGTGTCTGTGTGAGTCTGTGAGAGTGTCTGTGAGAGTTTGTGAGAGTGTCTGTGAGAGAGTATCTGTGAGTCTGTGAGAGAGTGTCTGTTATTCTGTGAGAGAGAGTCTGTGAGAGTGTCTGTGAGAGAGTGTCTGTGAGAGTGTATGTGAGAGTCTGTGAAAGTGTATATGAGAGGCTGTGAGAGTATGTGAGAGAGTGTCTGTGAGCGAGTGTCTGTGAGAGGGTTTCTGTGAGAGTCTGTGAGAGAGTGTCTGAGAGTGTCTGAGAGTGTCTGTGAGAGTCTGTGAGCTTCTGTGAGAGTCTGTGAGAAAGGTCTGTGAGAGTCTGTAAGAGAGTGTCTCTGAGAGAGAGCCTGTGAGAGAGTGACAGTCTAAGATAGAGTGTCTGTGAGAGTCTGAGAGTGTCTGTGAGAGTCTGAGAGAGTATGTGAGAGAGTGTCTGTGAGAGAGTGTCTGTGAGAGTCTGTAAGAGAGTGTCTGTGTGAGTCTGTGAGAGTGTCTGTGAGAGTTTGTGAGAGTGTCTATGAGAGAGTGTGAGAGAGTATCTGTGAGAGAGTGTGAGAGAGTGTCTGTGAGCATCTGTGAGAGAGTGCCTGAGAGTCTGTGAGAGAGTGTCTATGAGAGTCTGTGAGAGTGTCTGTGAGAGTGTCTGTGATAGAGTGTCTGTAAGAATCTGAGAGAGAGTGTCTGTGAGTATCTGTAAGAGTGTGAGAGTCTGTGAGAGAGTGTGAAAGTCTGTGAGAGAGTGTATGTGATAGTGTTTGTGAGAATCTGTTAGAGAGTATCTGTGAGTGCCTGTAAAAGTGTCTGTGAGAGTCTGTGAGAGAGTGTCTGTGAGAGAGTATCTGCGAGTCTGTGAGAGAGTGTCTGTTATTCTGTGAAAGAGTGTCTGTGAGAGTGTCTGTGAGAGTGTCTGTGAGAGAGTGTCTGTGAGAGTATATGTGAGAGTGTATGTGAGAGTCTGTGAAAGTATAGGTGAGAGGCTGTGAGAGTCAGTGAGAGAGTGTCTGTGAGTCAGAGAGAGTGTCTGTGAGTTTCTGTGAGAGAGTGTCTGTGAGAGTGTCTGTGAGAGTCTGTGAGAGAGTGTCTGTGAGAGAGTCTGTGAGAGAGTGTCTGTGAGAGTCTGTGAGAGAGTGTGAGAGTCTGTGAGAGAGTGTATGTGATAGTGTTTGTGAGAATCTGTTAGAGAGTTTCTGTGAGTGCCTGTAAAAGTGTCTGTGAGAGTCTGTGAGAGAGTGTCTGTGAGAGAGTATCTGCGAGTCTGTCAGAGAGTGTCTGTTATTCTGTGAAAGAGTGCCTGTGAGAGTGTCTGTGAGAGAGTGTCTGTGAGAGAGTGTATGTGAGAGTGTATGTGAGAGTCTGTGAAAGTGTAGGTGAGAGGCTGTGAGAGTCAGTGAGAAAGTGTCTGTGAGTCAGAGAGAGTGTCTGTGAGTTTCTGTGAGAGAGTGTCTGTGAGAGTGTCTGTGAGAGTCTGTGAGAGTCTGTGAGAGTGTCTGTGAGAGTCTATGAGAGAGTCTGTGAGAGTCTGTAAGAGAGTGTGAGAGTCTGCTAGAGAGTGCTTGTGAGTGTCTGTGAGTGTCTGTGAGAGATTGTCTGTGAGAGTGTCTGTGAGAGAGTATCTGTGAGAGTATCTGTGAGAGAGTGTCTGTGAGAGAGTGTCTGTGAGAGAGTATCTGTGAGAGTGTTTGTGAGAGAGTTTCTGTGAGAGTGTCTGTGAGAGTCTGTAAGAGAGTGTCTCTGAGAGAGAGCCTGTGAGAGAGTGAGAGTCTAAGATAGAGTGTCTGTGAGAGTCTGAGAGAGTGTCTGTGAGAGTCTGAGAGAGTATGTGAGAGAGTGTCTGCGAAAGTCTGTGAGAGAGAGTGAGAGTCTGTGAGAGAGTGTATATGATAGTGTTTGTGAGAATCTGTTAGAGAGTGTCTGTGAGTGCCTGTAAAAGTGTCTGTGAGAGTCTGTGAGAGAGTGTCTGTGAGAGGGTATCTGCAAGTCTGTGAGAGAGTGTCTGTTATTCTGTGAAAGAGTGTCTGTGAGAGTGTCTGTGAGAGAGTGTCTGTGAGAGAGTGTCTGTGAAAGTGTATGTGAGAGTCTGTGAAAGTGTAGGTGAGAGGCTGTGAGAGTCAGTGAGAGAGTGTATGTGAGTCAGAGAGAGTGTCTGTGAATTTCTGTGAGAGAGTGTCTGTGAGAGTGTCTGTGAGAGTCTGTGAGAGAATGTCTGTGAGAGAGTCTGTGAGAGAGTGTCTGTGAGAGAGTGTCTGTGAGAGTCTGTGGGAGTCTGTGAGAGTGTCTGTGAGAGTCTATGAGAGAGTCTGTGAGAGTCTGTAAGAGAGTGTGAGAGTCTGCGAGAGAGTGCTTGTGAGTGTCTGTGAGAGAGTGTCTGTGAGAGTGTCTGTGAGAGAGTATCTGTGAGAGTGTCTGTGAGAGTCTGTGAGAGAGTATCTGTGAGAGAGTGTCTGTGAGAGAGTGTCTGTGAGAGAGTATCTGTGAGAGTGTTTGTGAGACAGTGTCTGTGAAAGAGTGTTTGTGAGAATCTGTGTGAAAGTGTCTGTGATAGAGTTTCTGTGAGAGAGTGTCCTTGAGAGTCTGTGAGAGAGTGTCTGTAAGAATCTGTGAGAGAGTGCCTGTGAGAAAGTCTGTGAGAGAGTGTATGTGAGCATCTGTGAGAGTGTCTGTGAGAGTTTAAGAGAGTATGAGAGTCTGCGAGAGAGTGCTTGTGAGAGAGTGTCTGTGAGAGACTCTGTGAGAGAGTGTCTATGACAGAGTGTCTGTGAGAATCTGTGATAGAGTGTCTGTGGGAGTCTGTGAGAGAGTAACTGTGAGAGTCTGTGAGAGTGTCTGTGAGAGTCTATGAGAGAGTCTGTGAGAGTCTATAAGAGTGTGTGAGAGTCTGGGAGAGAGTGCTTGTGAGTGTCTGTGAGAGAGTGTCTGTGAGAGTGTCTGTGAGAGAGTATCTGTGAGAGTGTCTGTGAGAGTCTGTGAGAGAGTATCTATGAGAGAGTGTATGTGAGAGAGTGTCTGTGAGAGTATCTGTGAGAGTGTTTGTGAGACAGTGTCTGTGAAAGAGTGTTTGTGAGAGTCTGTGTGAAAGTGTCTGTGATAGAGTTTCTGTGAGAGAGTGTCCTTGAGAGTCTGTGAGAGAGTGTCTGTGAGAATCTGTGAGAGAGTGCCTGTGAGAAAGTCTGTGAGAGAGTGTATGTGAGCATCTGTGAAAGTGTCTGTGAGAGTTTAAGAGAGTATGAGAGTCTGCGAGAGAGTGCTTGGGAGAGAGTGTCTGTGAGAGACCCTGTGAGAGAGTGTCTGTGACAGAGTGTCTGTGAGAATCTGTGATAAAATGTCTGTGGGAGTCTGTGAGAGAGTAACTGTGAGAGTCTGTGAGAGAGTCTGTGAGAGACTCTGTGAGAGAGTGTCTGTGAAAGAGTGTCTGTGAGAATCTGTGATAAAATGTCTGTGGGAGTCTGTGAGAGAGTAACTGTGAGAGTCTGTGAGAGAGTGTATGTGATAGTGTTTGTGAGAATCTGTTAGAGTGTCTGTGAGTGCCTGTAAAAGTGTCTGTGAGAGTCTGTGAGAGAGTGTCTGTGAGAGAGTATCTGCGAGTCTGTGAGAGAGTGTCTGTTATTCTGTGAAAGAGTGCCTGTGAGAGTGTCTGTGAGAGAGTGTCTGTGAGAGAGTGCCTGTGAGAGTGTATGTGAGAGTCTGTGAAAGTGTAGGTGAGAGGCTGTGAGAGTCAGTGAGAAAGTGTCTGTGAGTCAGAGAGAGTGTCTGTGAGTTTCGGTGAGAGAGTGTCTGTGAGAGTGTCTTTGAGAGTCTGTGAGAGTCTCTGAGAGTGTCTGTGAGAGTCTATGAGAGAGTCTGTGAGAGTCTGTAAGAGAGTGTGAGAGTCTGCTAGAGAGTGCTTGTGAGTGTCTGTGAGAGATTGTCTGTGAGAGTGTCTGTGAGAGAGTATCTGTGAGAGTATCTGTGAGAGAGTGTCTGTGAGAGAGTGTCTGTGAGAGAGTATCTGTGAGAGTGTTGGTGAGAGAGTTTCTGTGAGAGTGTCTGTGAGAGTCTGTAAGAGAGTGTCTCTGAGAGAGAGCCTGAGAGAGAGTGAGAGTCTAAGATAGAGTGTATGTGATTGTGTTTGTGAGAATCTGTTAGAGAGTGTCTGTGAGTGCCTGTAAAAGTGTCTGCGAGAGTCTGTGAGAGAGTGTGTGTGAGAGAGTATCTGCAAGTCTGTGAGAGAGTGTCTGTTATTCTGTGAAAGAGTGTCTGTGAGAGTGTCTGTGAGAGAGTGTCTGTGAGAGAGAGTCTGTGAAAGTGTATGTGAGAGTCTGTGAAAGTGTAGTTGAGAGGCTGTGAGAGTCAGTGAGAGAGTGTCTGTGAGTCAGAGAGAGTGTCTGTGAATTTCTGTGAGAGAGTGTCTGTGAGAGTGTCTGTGAGAGTCTGTGAGAAAATGTCTGTGAGAGAGTCTGTGAGAGAGTATCTGTGAGAGTCTGTGAGAGTCTGTGAGAGTGTCTGTGAGAGTCTATGAGAGAGTCTGTGAGAGTCTGTAAGAGAGTGTGAGAGTCTGCAAGAGAGTGCTTGTGAGTGTCTGTGAGAGAGTGTCTGTGAGAGTGTCTGTGAGAGAGTATCTGTCAGAGTGTCTGTGAGAGTCTGTGAGAGAGTATCTATGAGAGAGTGTCTGTGAGAGAGTGTCTGTGAGAGAGTATCTGTGAGAGTGTTTGTGAGACAGTGTCTGTGAAAGAGTGTTTGTGAGAGTCTGTGTGAAAGTGTCTGTGATAGAGTTTCTGTGAGAGAGTGTCCTTGAGAGTCTGTGAGAGAGTGTCTGTGAGAATCTGTGAGAGAGTGCCTGTGAGAAAGTCTGTGAGAGAGTGTAAGTGAGCATCTGTGAGAGTGTCTGTGAGAGTTTAAGAGAGTATGAGAGTCTGCGAGAGAGTTCTTGTGATAGAGTGTCTGTGAGAGACTCTGTGAGAGAGTGTCTGTGACAGAGTGTCTGTGAGAATCTGTGATAGAGTGTCTGTGGGAGTCTGTGAGAGAGTAACTGTGAGAGTCTGTGAGAGAGTCTGTGAGAGTCTGAGAGAGTGTGAGAGAGTATCTGCGAGAGAGTGTCTGAGAGTCTGTGAGAGTCTGTGAGAGAGTGTCTGTGAAAGCATGTCTGTGAGAGTGTATCTGTGAGAGAGTGTCCATGAGAGTCTGTGAGTGAGTGTCTGTGAGAGAGTGCCTGTGAGAGTCTGTGAGAGATTGTGAGAGAGTATCTGTGAGAGCATGTCGGTGAGAGTGTATCTGTGAGAGAGTGTCTGTGAGAGTCTGTCTGTGAGAGTCTGTAAGAGAGTGTCTGTGTGAGTCTGTGAGAGTGTCTGTGAGAGTTTGTGAGAGCGTCTGTGAGAGAGTGTGAGAGAGTATCTGTGAGTGAGTGTGAGAGAGTGTCTGTGAGCATCTGTGAGAGAGTGTCTGAGAGTCTGTGAGAGAGTGTCTATGAGAGTCTGTGAGAGTGTCTGTGAGAGTGTCTGTGATAGAGTGTCTGTGAGAATCTGAGAGAGAGTGTCTGTGAGTATCTGTAAGAGTGTGAGAGTCTGTGAGAGAGTGTGAGATTCTGTGAGAGAGTGTATGTGATAGTGTTTATGAGAATCTGTTAGAGAGTGTCTGTGAGTGCCTGTAAGAGTATCTGTGAGAGTCTGTGAGAGAGTGTCTGTGAGAGAGTATCTGCGAGTCTGTGAGAGAGTGTTTGTTATTCTGTGAGAGAGTGTCTGTGAGAGTGTCTGTGAGAGAGTGTCTGTGAGAGTGTATGTGAGAGAGTTTCTATGAGAGAGTATCTGCGAGTCTGTGAGAGAGTGTCTGTTATTCTGTGAGAGAGTGTCTGTGAGAGTGTCTGTGAGAGAGTGTCTGTGAGAGTGTATGTGAGAGTCTGTGAAAGTGTATGTGAGAGGCTGTGAGAGTCTGTGAGAGAGTGTCTGTGAGCAAGTGTCTGTGAGAGGGTTTCTGTGAGAGTCTGTGAGAGAGTGTCTGAGAGTGTCTGAGAGTGTCTGTGAGAGTCTGTGAGCTTCTGTGAGAGTCTGTGAGAAAGTGTCTGTGAGAGTCTGTAAGAGAGTGTCTCTGAGAGAAGGCCTGTGAGAGAGTGAGAGTCTAAGATAGAGTGTCAGTGAGAGTCTGAGAGTGTCTGTGAGAGTCTCAGAGAGTATGCGAGAGAGTGTCTGTGAGAGAGTGTCTGTGAGAGTCTGTAAGAGAGTGTCTGTGTGAGTCTGTGAGAGTGTCTGTGAGAGTTTGTGAGAGTGTCTGTGAGAGAGTGTGAGAGAGTATCTGTGAGAGAGTGTGAGAAAGTGTTTGTGAGCATCTGTGAGAGAGTGCCTGAGAGTCTGTGAGAGAGTGTCTATGAGAGTCTGTGAGAGTGTCTGTGAGTGTGTCTGTGATATAGTGTCTGTAAGAATCTGAGAGAGAGTGTCTGTGAGTATCTGTAAGAGTGTGAGAGTCTGTGAGAGAGTGTGAGAGTCTGTGAGAGAGTGTATGTGATAGAGTTTGTGAGAATCTGTTAGAGTGTCTGTGAGTGCCTGTAAGAGTGTCTGTGAGAGTCTGTGAGAGAGTGTCTGTGAGAGAGTATCTGCGAGTCTGTGAGAGAGTGTCTGTTATTCTGTGAGAGAGAGTCTGTGAGAGTGTCTGTGAGAGAGTGTCTGTGAGAGTGTATGTGAGAGTCTGTGAAAGTGTATATGAGAGGCTGTGAGAGTATGTGAGAGAGTGTCTGTGAGCGAGTGTCTGTGCGAGGGTTTCTGTGAGAGTCTGTGAGAGAGTGTCTGAGAGTGTCTGAGAGTGTCTGTGAGAGTCTGTGAGCTTCTGTGAGAGTCTGTGAGAAAGGTCTGTGAGAGTCTGTAAGAGAGTGTCTCTGAGAGAGAGCCTGTGAGAGAGTGACAGTCTAAGATAGAGTGTCTGTGAGAGTCTGAGAGTGTCTGTGAGAGTCTGAGAGTGTCTGTGAGAGTCTGAGAGAGTATGTGAGAGAGTGTCTGTGAGAGAGTGTCTGTGAGAGTCTGTAAGAGAGTGTCTGTGTGAGTCTGTGAGAGTGTCTGTGAGAGTTTGTGAGAGTGTCTGTGAGAGAGTGTGAGAGAGTATCTGTGAGAGAGTGTGAGAGAGTGTCTGTGAGCATCTGTGAGAGAGTGCCTGAGAGTCTGTGAGAGAGTGTCTATGAGAGTCTGTGAGAGTGTCTGTGAGAGTGTCTGTGATAGAGTGTCTGTAAGAATCTGAGAGAGAGTGTCTGTGAGTATCTGTAAGAGTGTGAGAGTCTGTGAGAGAGTGTGAAAGTCTGTGAGAGAGTGTATGTGATAGTGTTTGTGAGAATCTGTTAGAGAGTATCTGTGAGTGCCTGTAAAAGTGTCTGTGAGAGTCTGTGAGAGAGTGTCTGTGAGAGAGTATCTGCGAGTCTGTGAGAGAGTGTCTGTTATTCTGTGAAAGAGTGTCTGTGAGAGTGTCTGTGAGAGTGTCTGTGAGAGAGTGTCTGTGAGAGTATATGTGAGAGTGTATGTGAGAGTCTGTGAAAGTATAGGTGAGAGGCTGTGAGAGTCAGTGAGAGAGTGTCTGTGAGTCAGAGAGAGTGTCTGTGAGTTTCTGTGAGAGAGTGTCTGTGAGAGTGTCTGTGAGAGTCTGTGAGAGAGTGTCTGTGAGAGAGTCTGTGAGAGAGTGTCTGTGAGAGTCTGTGAGAGAGTGTGAGAGTCTGTGAGAGAGTGTATGTGATAGTGTTTGTGAGAATCTGTTAGAGAGTTTCTGTGAGTGCCTGTAAAAGTGTCTGTGAGAGTCTGTGAGAGAGTGTCTGTGAGAGAGTATCTGCGAGTCTGTCAGAGAGTGTCTGTTATTCTGTGAAAGAGTGCCTGTGAGAGTGTCTGTGAGAGAGTGTCTGTGAGAGAGTGTATGTGAGAGTGTATGTGAGAGTCTGTGAAAGTGTAGGTGAGAGGCTGTGAGAGTCAGTGAGAAAGTGTCTGTGAGTCAGAGAGAGTGTCTGTGAGTTTCTGTGAGAGAGTGTCTGTGAGAGTGTCTGTGAGAGTCTGTGAGAGTCTGTGAGAGTGTCTGTGAGAGTCTATGAGAGAGTCTGTGAGAGTCTGTAAGAGAGTGTGAGAGTCTGCTAGAGAGTGCTTGTGAGTGTCTGTGAGTGTCTGTGAGAGATTGTCTGTGAGAGTGTCTGTGAGAGAGTATCTGTGAGAGTATCTGTGAGAGAGTGTCTGTGAGAGAGTGTCTGTGAGAGAGTATCTGTGAGAGTGTTTGTGAGAGAGTTTCTGTGAGAGTGTCTGTGAGAGTCTGTAAGAGAGTGTCTCTGAGAGAGAGCCTGTGAGAGAGTGAGAGTCTAAGATAGAGTGTCTGTGAGAGTCTGAGAGAGTGTCTGTGAGAGTCTGAGAGAGTATGTGAGAGAGTGTCTGCGAAAGTCTGTGAGAGAGAGTGAGAGTCTGTGAGAGAGTGTATATGATAGTGTTTGTGAGAATCTGTTAGAGAGTGTCTGTGAGTGCCTGTAAAAGTGTCTGTGAGAGTCTGTGAGAGAGTGTCTGTGAGAGGGTATCTGCAAGTCTGTGAGAGAGTGTCTGTTATTCTGTGAAAGAGTGTCTGTGAGAGTGTCTGTGAGAGAGTGTCTGTGAGAGAGTGTCTGTGAAAGTGTATGTGAGAGTCTGTGAAAGTGTAGGTGAGAGGCTGTGAGAGTCAGTGAGAGAGTGTATGTGAGTCAGAGAGAGTGTCTGTGAATTTCTGTGAGAGAGTGTCTGTGAGAGTGTCTGTGAGAGTCTGTGAGAGAATGTCTGTGAGAGAGTCTGTGAGAGAGTGTCTGTGAGAGAGTGTCTGTGAGAGTCTGTGGGAGTCTGTGAGAGTGTCTGTGAGAGTCTATGAGAGAGTCTGTGAGAGTCTGTAAGAGAGTGTGAGAGTCTGCGAGAGAGTGCTTGTGAGTGTCTGTGAGAGAGTGTCTGTGAGAGTGTCTGTGAGAGAGTATCTGTGAGAGTGTCTGTGAGAGTCTGTGAGAGAGTATCTGTGAGAGAGTGTCTGTGAGAGAGTGTCTGTGAGAGAGTATCTGTGAGAGTGTTTGTGAGACAGTGTCTGTGAAAGAGTGTTTGTGAGAATCTGTGTGAAAGTGTCTGTGATAGAGTTTCTGTGAGAGAGTGTCCTTGAGAGTCTGTGAGAGAGTGTCTGTAAGAATCTGTGAGAGAGTGCCTGTGAGAAAGTCTGTGAGAGAGTGTATGTGAGCATCTGTGAGAGTGTCTGTGAGAGTTTAAGAGAGTATGAGAGTCTGCGAGAGAGTGCTTGTGAGAGAGTGTCTGTGAGAGACTCTGTGAGAGAGTGTCTATGACAGAGTGTCTGTGAGAATCTGTGATAGAGTGTCTGTGGGAGTCTGTGAGAGAGTAACTGTGAGAGTCTGTGAGAGTGTCTGTGAGAGTCTATGAGAGAGTCTGTGAGAGTCTATAAGAGTGTGTGAGAGTCTGGGAGAGAGTGCTTGTGAGTGTCTGTGAGAGAGTGTCTGTGAGAGTGTCTGTGAGAGAGTATCTGTGAGAGTGTCTGTGAGAGTCTGTGAGAGAGTATCTATGAGAGAGTGTATGTGAGAGAGTGTCTGTGAGAGTATCTGTGAGAGTGTTTGTGAGACAGTGTCTGTGAAAGAGTGTTTGTGAGAGTCTGTGTGAAAGTGTCTGTGATAGAGTTTCTGTGAGAGAGTGTCCTTGAGAGTCTGTGAGAGAGTGTCTGTGAGAATCTGTGAGAGAGTGCCTGTGAGAAAGTCTGTGAGAGAGTGTATGTGAGCATCTGTGAAAGTGTCTGTGAGAGTTTAAGAGAGTATGAGAGTCTGCGAGAGAGTGCTTGGGAGAGAGTGTCTGTGAGAGACCCTGTGAGAGAGTGTCTGTGACAGAGTGTCTGTGAGAATCTGTGATAAAATGTCTGTGGGAGTCTGTGAGAGAGTAACTGTGAGAGTCTGTGAGAGAGTCTGTGAGAGACTCTGTGAGAGAGTGTCTGTGAAAGAGTGTCTGTGAGAATCTGTGATAAAATGTCTGTGGGAGTCTGTGAGAGAGTAACTGTGAGAGTCTGTGAGAGAGTGTATGTGATAGTGTTTGTGAGAATCTGTTAGAGTGTCTGTGAGTGCCTGTAAAAGTGTCTGTGAGAGTCTGTGAGAGAGTGTCTGTGAGAGAGTATCTGCGAGTCTGTGAGAGAGTGTCTGTTATTCTGTGAAAGAGTGCCTGTGAGAGTGTCTGTGAGAGAGTGTCTGTGAGAGAGTGCCTGTGAGAGTGTATGTGAGAGTCTGTGAAAGTGTAGGTGAGAGGCTGTGAGAGTCAGTGAGAAAGTGTCTGTGAGTCAGAGAGAGTGTCTGTGAGTTTCGGTGAGAGAGTGTCTGTGAGAGTGTCTTTGAGAGTCTGTGAGAGTCTCTGAGAGTGTCTGTGAGAGTCTATGAGAGAGTCTGTGAGAGTCTGTAAGAGAGTGTGAGAGTCTGCTAGAGAGTGCTTGTGAGTGTCTGTGAGAGATTGTCTGTGAGAGTGTCTGTGAGAGAGTATCTGTGAGAGTATCTGTGAGAGAGTGTCTGTGAGAGAGTGTCTGTGAGAGAGTATCTGTGAGAGTGTTGGTGAGAGAGTTTCTGTGAGAGTGTCTGTGAGAGTCTGTAAGAGAGTGTCTCTGAGAGAGAGCCTGAGAGAGAGTGAGAGTCTAAGATAGAGTGTATGTGATTGTGTTTGTGAGAATCTGTTAGAGAGTGTCTGTGAGTGCCTGTAAAAGTGTCTGCGAGAGTCTGTGAGAGAGTGTGTGTGAGAGAGTATCTGCAAGTCTGTGAGAGAGTGTCTGTTATTCTGTGAAAGAGTGTCTGTGAGAGTGTCTGTGAGAGAGTGTCTGTGAGAGAGAGTCTGTGAAAGTGTATGTGAGAGTCTGTGAAAGTGTAGTTGAGAGGCTGTGAGAGTCAGTGAGAGAGTGTCTGTGAGTCAGAGAGAGTGTCTGTGAATTTCTGTGAGAGAGTGTCTGTGAGAGTGTCTGTGAGAGTCTGTGAGAAAATGTCTGTGAGAGAGTCTGTGAGAGAGTGTCTGTGAGAGTCTGTGAGAGTCTGTGAGAGTGTCTGTGAGAGTCTATGAGAGAGTCTGTGAGAGTCTGTAAGAGAGTGTGAGAGTCTGCAAGAGAGTGCTTGTGAGTGTCTGTGAGAGAGTGTCTGTGAGAGTGTCTGTGAGAGAGTATCTGTCAGAGTGTCTGTGAGAGTCTGTGAGAGAGTATCTATGAGAGAGTGTCTGTGAGAGAGTGTCTGTGAGAGAGTATCTGTGAGAGTGTTTGTGAGACAGTGTCTGTGAAAGAGTGTTTGTGAGAGTCTGTGTGAAAGTGTCTGTGATAGAGTTTCTGTGAGAGAGTGTCCTTGAGAGTCTGTGAGAGAGTGTCTGTGAGAATCTGTGAGAGAGTGCCTGTGAGAAAGTCTGTGAGAGAGTGTAAGTGAGCATCTGTGAGAGTGTCTGTGAGAGTTTAAGAGAGTATGAGAGTCTGCGAGAGAGTTCTTGTGATAGAGTGTCTGTGAGAGACTCTGTGAGAGAGTGTCTGTGACAGAGTGTCTGTGAGAATCTGTGATAGAGTGTCTGTGGGAGTCTGTGAGAGAGTAACTGTGAGAGTCTGTGAGAGAGTCTGTGAGAGTCTGAGAGAGTGTGAGAGAGTATCTGCGAGAGAGTGTCTGAGAGTCTGTGAGAGTCTGTGAGAGAGTGTCTGTGAAAGCATGTCTGTGAGAGTGTATCTGTGAGAGAGTGTCCATGAGAGTCTGTGAGTGAGTGTCTGTGAGAGAGTGCCTGTGAGAGTCTGTGAGAGATTGTGAGAGAGTATCTGTGAGAGCATGTCGGTGAGAGTGTATCTGTGAGAGAGTGTCTGTGAGAGTCTGTCTGTGAGAGTCTGTAAGAGAGTGTCTGTGTGAGTCTGTGAGAGTGTCTGTGAGAGTTTGTGAGAGCGTCTGTGAGAGAGTGTGAGAGAGTATCTGTGAGTGAGTGTGAGAGAGTGTCTGTGAGCATCTGTGAGAGAGTGTCTGAGAGTCTGTGAGAGAGTGTCTATGAGAGTCTGTGAGAGTGTCTGTGAGAGTGTCTGTGATAGAGTGTCTGTGAGAATCTGAGAGAGAGTGTCTGTGAGTATCTGTAAGAGTGTGAGAGTCTGTGAGAGAGTGTGAGATTCTGTGAGAGAGTGTATGTGATAGTGTTTATGAGAATCTGTTAGAGAGTGTCTGTGAGTGCCTGTAAGAGTATCTGTGAGAGTCTGTGAGAGAGTGTCTGTGAGAGAGTATCTGCGAGTCTGTGAGAGAGTGTTTGTTATTCTGTGAGAGAGTGTCTGTGAGAGTGTCTGTGAGAGAGTGTCTGTGAGAGTGTATGTGAGAGAGTTTCTATGAGAGAGTATCTGCGAGTCTGTGAGAGAGTGTCTGTTATTCTGTGAGAGAGTGTCTGTGAGAGTGTCTGTGAGAGAGTGTCTGTGAGAGTGTATGTGAGAGTCTGTGAAAGTGTATGTGAGAGGCTGTGAGAGTCTGTGAGAGAGTGTCTGTGAGCAAGTGTCTGTGAGAGGGTTTCTGTGAGAGTCTGTGAGAGAGTGTCTGAGAGTGTCTGAGAGTGTCTGTGAGAGTCTGTGAGCTTCTGTGAGAGTCTGTGAGAAAGTGTCTGTGAGAGTCTGTAAGAGAGTGTCTCTGAGAGAAGGCCTGTGAGAGAGTGAGAGTCTAAGATAGAGTGTCAGTGAGAGTCTGAGAGTGTCTGTGAGAGTCTCAGAGAGTATGCGAGAGAGTGTCTGTGAGAGAGTGTCTGTGAGAGTCTGTAAGAGAGTGTCTGTGTGAGTCTGTGAGAGTGTCTGTGAGAGTTTGTGAGAGTGTCTGTGAGAGAGTGTGAGAGAGTATCTGTGAGAGAGTGTGAGAAAGTGTTTGTGAGCATCTGTGAGAGAGTGCCTGAGAGTCTGTGAGAGAGTGTCTATGAGAGTCTGTGAGAGTGTCTGTGAGTGTGTCTGTGATATAGTGTCTGTAAGAATCTGAGAGAGAGTGTCTGTGAGTATCTGTAAGAGTGTGAGAGTCTGTGAGAGAGTGTGAGAGTCTGTGAGAGAGTGTATGTGATAGAGTTTGTGAGAATCTGTTAGAGTGTCTGTGAGTGCCTGTAAGAGTGTCTGTGAGAGTCTGTGAGAGAGTGTCTGTGAGAGAGTATCTGCGAGTCTGTGAGAGAGTGTCTGTTATTCTGTGAGAGAGAGTCTGTGAGAGTGTCTGTGAGAGAGTGTCTGTGAGAGTGTATGTGAGAGTCTGTGAAAGTGTATATGAGAGGCTGTGAGAGTATGTGAGAGAGTGTCTGTGAGCGAGTGTCTGTGCGAGGGTTTCTGTGAGAGTCTGTGAGAGAGTGTCTGAGAGTGTCTGAGAGTGTCTGTGAGAGTCTGTGAGCTTCTGTGAGAGTCTGTGAGAAAGGTCTGTGAGAGTCTGTAAGAGAGTGTCTCTGAGAGAGAGCCTGTGAGAGAGTGACAGTCTAAGATAGAGTGTCTGTGAGAGTCTGAGAGTGTCTGTGAGAGTCTGAGAGTGTCTGTGAGAGTCTGAGAGAGTATGTGAGAGAGTGTCTGTGAGAGAGTGTCTGTGAGAGTCTGTAAGAGAGTGTCTGTGTGAGTCTGTGAGAGTGTCTGTGAGAGTTTGTGAGAGTGTCTGTGAGAGAGTGTGAGAGAGTATCTGTGAGAGAGTGTGAGAGAGTGTCTGTGAGCATCTGTGAGAGAGTGCCTGAGAGTCTGTGAGAGAGTGTCTATGAGAGTCTGTGAGAGTGTCTGTGAGAGTGTCTGTGATAGAGTGTCTGTAAGAATCTGAGAGAGAGTGTCTGTGAGTATCTGTAAGAGTGTGAGAGTCTGTGAGAGAGTGTGAGAGTCTGTGAGAGAGTGTATGTGATAGTGTTTGTGAGAATCTGTTAGAGAGTATCTGTGAGTGCCTGTAAAAGTGTCTGTGAGAGTCTGTGAGAGAGTGTCTGTGAGAGAGTATCTGCGAGTCTGTGAGAGAGTGTCTGTTATTCTGTGAAAGAGTGTCTGTGAGAGAGTGTCTGTGAGAGTATATGTGAGAGTGTATGTGAGAGTCGTGAAAGTATAGGTGAGAGGCTGTGAGAGTCAGTGAGAGAGTGTCTGTGAGTCAGAGAGAGTGTCTGTGAGTTTCTGTGAGAGAGTGTCTGTGAGAGTGTCTGTGAGAGTCTGTGAGAGAGTGTCTGTGGGAGAGTCTGTGAGAGAGTGTCTGTGAGAGTCTGTGAGAGTCTGTGAGAGAGTGAGAGTCTGTGAGAGAGTGTATGGGATAGTGTTTGTGAGAATCTGTTAGAGAGTTTCTGTGAGTGCCTGTAAGAGTGTCTGTGAGAGTCTGTGAGAGAGTGTCTGTGAGAGAGTATCTGCGAGTCTGTGAGAGAGTGTCTGTTATTCTGTGAGAGAGTGTCTGTGAGAGTGTCTGTGAGAGAGTGTCTGTGAGAGTGTATGTGAGAGTCTGTGAAAGTGTATGTGAGAGGCTGTGAGAGTCTGTGAGAGAGTGTCTGTGAGCAAGTGTCTGTGAGAGGGTTTCTGTGAGAGTCTGTGAGAGAGTGTCTGAGAGTGTCTGAGAGTTTCTGTGAGTCTGTGAGCATCTGTGAGAGTCTGTGAGAAAGTGTCTGTGAGAGTCTGTAAGAGAGTGTCTGTGAGTCAGAGAGAGTGTCTGTGAATTTCTGTGAGAGAGTGTCTGTGAGAGTGTCTGTGAGAGTCTGTGAGAGAATGTCTGTGAGAGAATCTGTGAGAGAGTGTCTGTGAGAGAGTGTCTGTGAGAGTCTGTGAGAGTCTGTGAGAGTGTCTGTGAGAGTCTATGAGAGAGTCTGTGAGAGTCTGTAAGAGAGTGTGAGAGTCTGCAAGAGAGTGCTTGTGAGTGTCTGTGAGAGAGTGTCTGTGAGAGTGTCTGTGAGAGAGTATCTGTGAGAGAATGTCTGTGAGAGATTGTCTGTGAGAGAGTATCTGTGAGAGTGTTTGTGAGACCGTGTCTGTGAAAGAGCTTTTGTGAGAGTCTGTGTGAAAGTGTCTGTGATAGAGTTTCTGTGAAAGAGTGTCCTTGAGAGTCTGTGAGAGAGTGTCTGTAAGAATCCGTGAAAGAGTGCCTGTGAGAAAGTCTGTGAGAGAGTGTATGTGAGCATCTGTGAGAGTGTCTGTGAGAGTTTAAGAAAGTATGAGAGTCTGCGAGAGAGTGCTTGTGAGAGAGTGTCTGTGAGAGACTCTGTGAGAGAGTGTCTGTGACAGAGTGTCTGCGAGAATCTGTGATAGAGTGTCTGTGGGAGTCTGTGAGAGAGTAACTGTGAGAGTCTGTGAGAGAGTCTGTGAGAGTCTGAGAGAGTGTGAGAGAGTATCTGCGAGAGAGTGTCTGAGAGTCTGTGAGAGAGTCTGTGAGAGAGTGTCTGTGAAAGCATGTCTGTGAGAGTGTATCTGTGAGAGAGTGTCCATGAGAGTCTGTGAGTGAGTGTTTGTGAGAGAGTGCCTGTGAGAGTCTGTGAGAGATTGTGAGAGAGTATCTGTGAGAGCATGTCGGTGAGAGTGTATCTGTGAGAGAGTGTCTGTGAGTCTGTCTGTGAGAGTCTGTAAGAGAGTGTCTGTGTGAGTCTGTGAGAGTGTCTGTGAGAGTTTGTGAGAGTGTCTGTGAGAGAGTGCGAGAGAGTATCTGTGAGCGAGTGTGAGAGAGTGTCTTTGAGCATCTGTGAGAGAGTGTCTGAGAGTCTGTGAGAGAGTGTCTATGAGAGTCTGTGAGAGTGTCTGTGAGAGTGTCTGTGATAGAGTGTCTGTGAGAATCTGAGAGAGAGTGTCTGTGAGTATCTGTAAGAGTTTGAGAATTTGTGAGAGAGTGTGAGAGTCTGTGAGAGAGTGTATGTGATAGTGTTTATGAGAATCTGTTAGAGAGTGTCTGTGAGTACCTGTAAGAATATCTGTGCGAGTCTGTGAGAGAGTGTCTGTGAGAGAGTATCTGCGAGTCTGTGTGAGAGTGTTTGTTATTCTGTGAGAGAGTGTCTGTGAGAGTGTCTGTGAGAGAGTGTCTGTGAGAGTGTATGTGAGAGAGTTTCTGTGAGAGAGTATCTGCGAGTCTGTGAGAGAGTGTCTGTTATTCTGTGAGAGAATGTCTGTGAGAGTGTCTGTGAGAGAGTGTCTGTGAGAGTGTATGTGAGAGTCTGTGAAAGTGTATGTGAGAGGCTGTGAGAGTATGTGAGAGAGTGTCTGTGAGCGAGTGTCTGTGAGAGGGTTTCTGTGAGAGTCTGTGAGAGAGTGTCTGAGAGTGTCTGAGAGTGTCTGTGAGAGTCTGTGAGCTTCTGTGAGAGTCTGTGAGAAAGGTCTGTGAGAGTCTGTAAGAGAGTGTCTCTGAGAGAGAGCCTGTGAGAGAGTGACAGTCTAAGATAGAGTGTCTGTGAGAGTCTGAGAGTGTCTGTGAGAGTCTGAGAGAGTATGTGAGAGAGTGTCTGTGAGAGAGTGTCTGTGAGAGTCTGTAAGAGAGTGTCTGTGTGAGTCTGTGAGAGTGTCTGTGAGAGTTTGTGAGAGTGTCTATGAGAGAGTGTGAGAGAGTATCTGTGAGAGAGTGTGAGAGAGTGTCTGTGAACATCTGTGAGAGAGTGCCTGAGAGTCTGTGAGAGAGTGTCTATGAGAGTCTGTGAGAGTGTCTGTGAGAGTGTCTGTGATAGAGTGTCTGTAAGAATCTGAGAGAGAGTGTCTGTGAGTATCTGTAAGAGTGTGAGAGTCTGTGAGAGAGTGTGAAAGTCTGTGAGAGAGTGTATGTGATAGTGTTTGTGAGAATCTGTTAGAGAGTATCTGTGAGTGCCTGTAAAAGTGTCTGTGAGAGTCTGTGAGAGAGTGTCTGTGAGAGAGTATCTGCGAGTCTGTGAGAGAGTGTCTGTTATTCTGTGAAAGAGTGTCTGTGAGAGTGTCTGTGAGAGTGTCTGTGAGAGAGTGTCTGTGAGAGTATATGTGAGAGTGTATGTGAGAGTCTGTGAAAGTATAGGTGAGAGGCTGTGAGAGTCAGTGAGAGAGTGTCTGTGAGTCAGAGAGAGTGTCTGTGAGTTTCTGTGAGAGAGTGTCTGTGAGAGTGTCTGTGAGAGTCTGTGAGAGAGTGTCTGTGAGAGAGTCTGTGAGAGAGTGTCTGTGAGAGTCTGTGAGAGAGTGTGAGAGTCTGTGAGAGAGTGTATGTGATAGTGTTTGTGAGAATCTGTTAGAGAGTTTCTGTGAGTGCCTGTAAAAGTGTCTGTGAGAGTCTGTGAGAGAGTGTCTGTGAGAGAGTATCTGCGAGTCTGTCAGAGAGTGTCTGTTATTCTGTGAAAGAGTGCCTGTGAGAGTGTCTGTGAGAGAGTGTCTGTGAGAGAGTGTATGTGAGAGTGTATGTGAGAGTCTGTGAAAGTGTAGGTGAGAGGCTGTGAGAGTCAGTGAGAAAGTGTCTGTGAGTCAGAGAGAGTGTCTGTGAGTTTCTGTGAGAGAGTGTCTGTGAGAGTGTCTGTGAGTGTCTGTGAGAGTCTGTGAGAGTGTCGGTGAGAGTCTATGAGAGAGTCTGTGAGAGTCTGTAAGAGAGTGTGAGAGTCTGCTAGAGAGTGCTTGTGAGTGTCTGTGAGTGTCTGTGAGAGATTGTCTGTGAGAGTGTCTGTGAGAGAGTATCTGTGAGAGTATCTGTGAGAGAGTGTCTGTGAGAGAGTGTCTGTGAGAGAGTATCTGTGAGAGTGTTTGTGAGAGAGTTTCTGTGAGAGTGTCTGTGAGAGTCTGTAAGAGAGTGTCTCTGAGAGAGAGCCTGTGAGAGAGTGAGAGTCTAAGATAGAGTGTCTGTGAGAGTCTGAGAGAGTGTCTGTGAGAGTCTGAGAGAGTATGTGAGAGAGTGTCTGCGAAAGTCTGTGAGAGAGAGTGAGAGTCTGTGAGAGAGTGTATATGATAGTGTTTGTGAGAATCTGTTAGAGAGTGTCTGTGAGTGCCTGTAAAAGTGTCTGTGAGAGTCTGTGAGAGAGTGTCTGTGAGAGGGTATCTGCAAGTCTGTGAGAGAGTGTCTGTTATTCTGTGAAAGAGTGTCTGTGAGAGTGTCTGTGAGAGAGTGTCTGTGAGAGAGTGTCTGTGAAAGTGTATGTGAGAGTCTGTGAAAGTGTAGGTGAGAGGCTGTGAGAGTCAGTGAGAGAGTGTATGTGAGTCAGAGAGAGTGTCTGTGAATTTCTGTGAGAGAGTGTCTGTGAGAGTGTCTGTGAGAGTCTGTGAGAGAATGTCTGTGAGAGAGTCTGTGAGAGAGTGTCTGTGAGAGAGTGTCTGTGAGAGTCTGTGGGAGTCTGTGAGAGTGTCTGTGAGAGTCTATGAGAGAGTCTGTGAGAGTCTGTAAGAGAGTGTGAGAGTCTGCGAGAGAGTGCTTGTGAGTGTCTGTGAGAGAGTGTCTGTGAGAGTGTCTGTGAGAGAGTATCTGTGAGAGTGTCTGTGAGAGTCTGTGAGAGAGTATCTGTGAGAGAGTGTCTGTGAGAGAGTGTCTGTGAGAGAGTATCTGTGAGAGTGTTTGTGAGACAGTGTCTGTGAAAGAGTGTTTGTGAGAATCTGTGTGAAAGTGTCTGTGATAGAGTTTCTGTGAGAGAGTGTCCTTGAGAGTCTGTGAGAGAGTGTCTGTAAGAATCTGTGAGAGAGTGCCTGTGAGAAAGTCTGTGAGAGAGTGTATGTGAGCATCTGTGAGAGTGTCTGTGAGAGTTTAAGAGAGTATGAGAGTCTGCGAGAGAGTGCTTGTGAGAGAGTGTCTGTGAGAGACTCTGTGAGAGAGTGTCTATGACAGAGTGTCTGTGAGAATCTGTGATAGAGTGTCTGTGGGAGTCTGTGAGAGAGTAACTGTGAGAGTCTGTGAGAGTGTCTGTGAGAGTCTATGAGAGAGTCTGTGAGAGTCTATAAGAGTGTGTGAGAGTCTGGGAGAGAGTGCTTGTGAGTGTCTGTGAGAGAGTGTCTGTGAGAGTGTCTGTGAGAGAGTATCTGTGAGAGTGTCTGTGAGAGTCTGTGAGAGAGTATCTATGAGAGAGTGTATGTGAGAGAGTGTCTGTGAGAGTATCTGTGAGAGTGTTTGTGAGACAGTGTCTGTGAAAGAGTGTTTGTGAGAGTCTGTGTGAAAGTGTCTGTGATAGAGTTTCTGTGAGAGAGTGTCCTTGAGAGTCTGTGAGAGAGTGTCTGTGAGAATCTGTGAGAGAGTGCCTGTGAGAAAGTCTGTGAGAGAGTGTATGTGAGCATCTGTGAAAGTGTCTGTGAGAGTTTAAGAGAGTATGAGAGTCTGCGAGAGAGTGCTTGGGAGAGAGTGTCTGTGAGAGACCCTGTGAGAGAGTGTCTGTGACAGAGTGTCTGTGAGAATCTGTGATAAAATGTCTGTGGGAGTCTGTGAGAGAGTAACTGTGAGAGTCTGTGAGAGAGTGTATGTGATAGTGTTTGTGAGAATCTGTTAGAGTGTCTGTGAGTGCCTGTAAAAGTGTCTGTGAGAGTCTGTGAGAGAGTGTCTGTGAGAGAGTATCTGCGAGTCTGTGAGAGAGTGTCTGTTATTCTGTGAAAGAGTGCCTGTGAGAGTGTCTGTGAGAGAGTGTCTGTGAGAGAGTGCCTGTGAGAGTGTATGTGAGAGTCTGTGAAAGTGTAGGTGAGAGGCTGTGAGAGTCAGTGAGAAAGTGTCTGTGAGTCAGAGAGAGTGTCTGTGAGTTTCGGTGAGAGAGTGTCTGTGAGAGTGTCTTTGAGAGTCTGTGAGAGTCTCTGAGAGTGTCTGTGAGAATCTGTGAGAGAGTGCCTGTGAGAAAGTCTGTGAGAGAGTGTATGTGAGCATCTGTGAAAGTGTCTGTGAGAGTTTAAGAGAGTATGAGAGTCTGCGAGAGAGTGCTTGGGAGAGAGTGTCTGTGAGAGACCCTGTGAGAGAGTGTCTGTGACAGAGTGTCTGTGAGAATCTGTGATAAAATGTCTGTGGGAGTCTGTGAGAGAGTAACTGTGAGAGTCTGTGAGAGAGTCTGTGAGAGACTCTGTGAGAGAGTGTCTGTGAGAGTGTCTGTGAGAGTCTATGAGAGAGTCTGTGAGAGTCTATAAGAGTGTGTGAGAGTCTGGGAGAGAGTGCTTGTGAGTGTCTGTGAGAGAGTATCTGTGAGAGTGTCTGTGAGAGTCTGTGAGAGAGTATCTATGAGAGAGTGTATGTGAGAGAGTGTCTGTGAGAGTATCTGTGAGAGTGTTTGTGAGACAGTGTCTGTGAAAGAGTGTTTGTGAGAGTCTGTGTGAAAGTGTCTGTGATAGAGTTTCTGTGAGAGAGTGTCCTTGAGAGTCTGTGAGAGAGTGTCTGTGAGAATCTGTGAGAGAGTGCCTGTGAGAAAGTCTGTGAGAGAGTGTATGTGAGCATCTGTGAAAGTGTCTGTGAGAGTTTAAGAGAGTATGAGAGTCTGCGAGAGAGTGCTTGGGAGAGAGTGTCTGTGAGAGACCCTGTGAGAGAGTGTCTGTGACAGAGTGTCTGTGAGAATCTGTGATAAAATGTCTGTGGGAGTCTGTGAGAGAGTAACTGTGAGAGTCTGTGAGAGAGTCTGTGAGAGTCTGAGAGAGAGTGTCTGCGAGAGAGTGTCTGAGAGTCTGTGAGAGAGTTTGTGAGAGAGTGTCTGTGAAAGCATGTCTGTGAGAGTGTATCTGTGAGAGAGTGTCCATGAGAGTCTGTGAGTGAGTGTCTGTGAGAGAGTGCCTGTGAGAGTCTGTGAGAGATTGTGAGAGAGTATCTGTGAGAGCATGTCGGTGAGAGTGTATCTGTGAGAGAGTGTCTGTGAGAGTCTGTCTGTGAGAGTCTGTAAGAGAGTGTCTGTGTGAGTCTGTGAGAGTGTCTGTGAGAGTTTGTGAGAGTGTCTGTGAGAGAGTGTGAGAGAGTATCTGTGAGTGAGTGTGAGAGAGTGTCTGTGAGCATCTGTGAGAGAGTGTCTGAGAGTCTGTGAGAGAGTGTCTATGAGAGTCTGTGAGAGTGTCTGTGAGAGTGTCTGTGATAGAGTGTCTGTGAGAATCTGAGAGAGAGTGTCTGTGAGTATCTGTAAGAGTGTGAGAGTCTGTGAGAGAGTGTGAGAGTCTGTGAGAGAGTGTATGTGACAGTGTTTATGAGAATCTGTTAGAGAGTGTCTGTGAGTAACTGTAAGAGTGTCTGTGAGAGTCTGTGAGAGAGTGTCTGTGAGAGAGTATCTGCGAGTCTGTGAGAGAGTGTTTGTTATTCTGTGAGAGAGTGTCTGTGAGAGTGTCTGTGAGAGAGTGTCTGTGAGAGTGTATGTGAGAGTCTATAAAAGTGTATGTGAGAGGCTGTGAGAGAGTGTCTGTGAGAGAGTATCTGCGAGTCCGTGAGAGAGTGTCTGTTATTCTGTGAAAGAGTGCCTGTGAGAGTGTCTGTGAGAGAGTGTCTATGAGAGAGTGTCTGTGAGAGTGTATGTGAGAGTCTGTGAAAGTGTAGGTGAGAGGCTGTGAGAGTCAGTGAGAAAGTGTCTGTGAGTCAGAGAGAGTGTCTGTGAGTTTCTGTGAGAGAGTGTCTGTGAGAGTGTCTGTGAGAGTCTGTGAGAGTCTGTGAGAGTGTCTGTGATAGGCCTGGGCAAAAATTTCGTTCCGTTCGCGGAAATTGCGATAATTTGACATTTTCGCGTTCCGCGGAGAGCGTGAAAATGTCAAAAATTCCGGTTTCCGCAGCTTGGCGATAATTTGTTTCTTGCTCGCACTGTAAAATAATACATTCTCCCGCGCGCGCGATCGCCTTACCTGAATCCCTGCGTTCGCCGACAAGTTTTCTTGATCCGGTCGCGTTCTCCATGAGATGTTGTATTGTTTTTAGCCATTTGCGCTGTCTCGCGACAGTTTGCGCCCGCAGTGACGTCATGCGTCGCGCGATCACGTCTTTCTTCTCGCGATCATGCACCGCGAGAACAACTCAAAACAAGATGGCCGCGCCCGCAAGCAACCACATGGGTAAGTTGGCGACCCGCAACCATGCAGAAAATCTCGCGAACATGCCGGAAAAAAACTTCTGCATCTTCGCGATATTTCTGCTTGTTTGCGATAATTTTAAACATTTTCGCGATAATTTGCGAAGGTTAATTCCGCAAATTCCGCCCACCCCTAGTCTGTGAGAGTCTATGAGAGAGTCTGTGAGAGTCTGTAAGAGAGTGTGAGAGTCTGCTAGAGAGTGCTTGTGAGTGTCTGTGAGAGATTGTCTGTGAGAGTGTCTGTGAGAGAGTATCTGTGAGAGTATCTGTGAGAGAGTGTCTGCGAGAGAGTGCTTGTGAAAGAGTGTCTGTGAGAGACTCTGTGAGAGAGTGTCTGTGACAGAGTGTCTGTGAGAATCTGTGATAGAGTGTCTGTGGGAGTCTGTGAGAGAGTAACTGTGAGAGTCTGTGAGAGAGTCTGTGAGAGTCTGCGAGAGTGTGAGAGAGTATCTGCGAGAGAGTGTCTGAGAGTCTGTGAGAGAGTCTGTGAGAGAGTGTCTGTGAAAGCAAGTCTGTGAGTGAGTGTCTGTGAGAGAGTGCCTGTGAGAGTCTGTGAGAGATTGTGAGAGAGTATCTGTGAGAGCATGTCAGTGAGAGTATATCTGTGAGAGAGTGTCTGTGAGAGTCTGTCTGTGAGAGTCTGTAAGAGAGTGTCTGTGTGTGTCTGTGAGAGTTTGTGAGAGTGTCTGTGAGAGAGTGTGAGAGAGTATCTGTGAGTGAGTGTGAGAGAGTGTCTGTGAGCATCTGTGAGAGAGTGTCTGAGAGTCTGTGAGAGAGTGTCTATGAGAGTCTGTGAGAGTGTCTGTGAGAGTGTCTGTGATAGAGTGTCTATGAGAATCTGAGAGAGAGTGTCTGTGAGTATCTGTAAGAGTGTGAGAGTCTGTGAGAGAGTGTGAGAGTTTGTGAGAGAGTGTATGTGACAGTATTTATGAGAATCTGTTAGAGAGTGTCTGTGAGTGCCTGTAAGAGTGTCTGTGAGAGTCTGTGAGAGAGTGTCTGTGAGAGAGTGTTTGTTATTCTGTGAGAGAGTGTCTGTGAGAGTGTCTGTGAGAGAGTGTCTGTGAGAGTGTATGTGAGAGTCTATGAAAGTGTATGTGAGAGGCTGTGAGAGAGTGTCTGTAAGAGAGTATCTGCGAGTCTGTGAGAGAGTGTCTGTTATTCTGTGAAAGAGTGCCTGTGAGAGTGTCTGTGAGAGAGTGTCTGTGAGAGAGTGCCTGTGAGAGTGTATGTGAGAGTCTGTGAAAGTGTAGGTGAGAGGCTGTGAGAGTCAGTGAGAAAGTGTCTGTGAGTCAGAGAGAGTGTCTGTGAGTTTCGGTGAGAGAGTGTCTGTGAGAGTGTCTTTGAGAGTCTGTGAGAGTCTCTGAGAGTGTCTGTGAGAGTCTATGAGAGAGTCTGTGGGAGTCTGTAAGAGAGTGTGAGAGTCTGCTAGAGAGTGCTTGTGAGTGTCTGTGAGAGATTGTCTGTGAGAGTGTCTGTGAGAGAGTATCTGTGAGAGTATCTGTGAGAGAGTGTCTGTGAGAGAGTGTCTGTGAGAGAGTATCTGTGAGAGTGTTGGTGAGAGAGTTTCTGTGAGAGTGTCTGTGAGAGTCTGTAAGAGAGTGTCTCTGAGAGAGAGCCTGAGAGAGAGTGAGAGTCTAAGATAGAGTGTATGTGATTGTGTTTGTGAGAATCTGTTAGAGAGTGTCTGTGAGTGCCTGTAAAAGTGTCTGCGAGAGTCTGTGAGAGAGTGTGTGTGAGAGAGTATCTGCAAGTCTGTGAGAGAGTGTCTGTTATTCTGTGAAAGAGTGTCTGTGAGAGTGTCTGTGAGAGAGTGTCTGTGAGAGAGAGTCTGTGAAAGTGTATGTGAGAGTCTGTGAAAGTGTAGTTGAGAGGCTGTGAGAGTCAGTGAGAGAGTGTCTGTGAGTCAGAGAGAGTGTCTGTGAATTTCAGTGAGAGAGTGTCTGTGAGAGTGTCTGTGAGAGTCTGTGAGAAAATGTCTGTGAGAGAGTCTGTGAGAGAGTGTCTGTGAGAGTCTGTGAGAGTCTGTGAGAGTGTCTGTGAGAGTCTATGAGAGAGTCTGTGAGAGTCTGTAAGAGAGTGTGAGAGTCTGCGAGAGAGTGCTTGTGAGTGTCTGTGAGAGAGTGTCTGTGAGAGTGTCTGTGAGAGAGTATCTGTCAGAGTGTCTGTGAGAGTCTGTGAGAGAGTATCTATGAGAGAGTGTCTGTGAGAGAGTGTCTGTGAGAGAGTATCTGTGAGAGTGTTTGTGAGACAGTGTCTGTGAAAGAGTGTTTGTGAGAGTCTGTGTGAAAGTGTCTGTGATAGAGTTTCTGTGAGAGAGTGTCCTTGAGAGTCTGTGAGAGAGTGTCTGTGAGAATCTGTGAGAGAGTGCCTGTGAGAAAGTCTGTGAGAGAGTGTAAGTGAGCATCTGTGAGAGTGTCTGTGAGAGTTTAAGAGAGTATGAGAGTCTGCGAGAGAGTTCTTGTGATAGAGTGTCTGTGAGAGACTCTGTGAGAGAGTGTCTGTGACAGAGTGTCTGTGAGAATCTGTGATAGAGTGTCTGTGGGAGTCTGTGAGAGAGTAACTGTGAGAGTCTGTGAGAGAGTCTGTGAGAGTCTGAGAGAGTGTGAGAGAGTATCTGCGAGAGAGTGTCTGAGAGTCTGTGAGAGTCTGTGAGAGAGTGTCTGTGAAAGCATGTCTGTGAGAGTGTATCTGTGAGAGAGTGTCCATGAGAGTCTGTGAGTGAGTGTCTGTGAGAGAGTGCCTGTGAGAGTCTGTGAGTAATTGTGAGAGAGTATCTGTGAGAGCATGTCGGTGAGAGTGTATCTGTGAGAGAGTGTCTGTGAGAGTCTGTCTGTGAGAGTCTGTAAGAGAGTGTCTGTGTGAGTCTGTGAGAGTGTCTGTGAGAGTTTGTGAGAGCGTCTGTGAGAGAGTGTGAGAGAGTATCTGTGAGTGAGTGTGAGAGAGTGTCTGTGAGCATCTGTGAGAGAGTGTCTGAGAGTCTGTGAGAGAGTGTCTATGAGAGTCTGTGAGAGTGTCTGTGAGAGTGTCTGTGATAGAGTGTCTGTGAGAATCTGAGAGAGAGTGTCTGTGAGTATCTGTAAGAGTGTGAGAGTCTGTGAGAGAGTGTGAGATTCTGTGAGAGAGTGTGAGAGTGTCTGTGAGAGTGTATGTGAGAGTCTGTGAAAGTGTATATGAGAGGCTGTGAGAGTATGTGAGAGAGTGTCTGTGAGCGAGTGTCTGTGCGAGGGTTTCTGTGAGAGTCTGTGAGAGAGTGTCTGAGAGTGTCTGAGAGTGTCTGTGAGAGTCTGTGAGCTTCTGTGAGAGTCTGTGAGAAAGGTCTGTGAGAGTCTGTAAGAGAGTGTCTCTGAGAGAGAGCCTGTGAGAGAGTGACAGTCTAAGATAGAGTGTCTGTGAGAGTCTGAGAGTGTCTGTGAGAGTCTGAGAGTGTCTGTGAGAGTCTGAGAGAGTATGTGAGAGAGTGTCTGTGAGAGAGTGTCTGTGAGAGTCTGTAAGAGAGTGTCTGTGTGAGTCTGTGAGAGTGTCTGTGAGAGTTTGTGAGAGTGTCTGTGAGAGAGAGTGAGAGAGTATCTGTGAGAGAGTGTGAGAGAGTGTCTGTGAGCATCTGTGAGAGAGTGCCTGAGAGTCTGTGAGAGAGTGTCTATGAGAGTCTGTGAGAGTGTCTGTGAGAGTGTCTGTGATAGAGTGTCTGTAAGAATCTGAGAGAGAGTGTCTGTGAGTATCTGTAAGAGTGTGAGAGTCTGTGAGAGAGTGTGAGAGTCTGTGAGAGAGTGTATGTGATAGTGTTTGTGAGAATCTGTTAGAGAGTATCTGTGAGTGCCTGTAAAAGTGTCTGTGAGAGTCTGTGAGAGAGTGTCTGTGAGAGAGTATCTGCGAGTCTGTGAGAGAGTGTCTGTTATTCTGTGAAAGAGTGTCTGTGAGAGTGTCTGTGAGAGAGTGTCTGTGAGAGAGTGTCTGTGAGAGTATATGTGAGAGTGTATGTGAGAGTCGTGAAAGTATAGGTGAGAGGCTGTGAGAGTCAGTGAGAGAGTGTCTGTGAGTCAGAGAGAGTGTCTGTGAGTTTCTGTGAGAGAGTGTCTGTGAGAGTGTCTGTGAGAGTCTGTGAGAGAGTGTCTGTGAGAGAGTCTGTGAGAGAGTGTCTGTGAGAGTCTGTGAGAGTCTGTGAGAGAGTGAGAGTCTGTGAGAGAGTGTATGTGATAGTGTTTGTGAGAATCTGTTAGAGAGTTTCTGTGAGTGCCTGTAAGAGTGTCTGTGAGAGTCTGTGAGAGAGTGTCTGTGAGAGAGTATCTGCGAGTCTGTGAGAGAGTGTCTGTTATTCTGTGAGAGAGTGTCTGTGAGAGTGTCTGTGAGAGAGTGTCTGTGAGAGTGTATGTGAGAGTCTGTGAAAGTGTATGTGAGAGGCTGTGAGAGTCTGTGAGAGAGTGTCTGTGAGCAAGTGTCTGTGAGAGGGTTTCTGTGAGAGTCTGTGAGAGAGTGTCTGAGAGTGTCTGAGAGTTTCTGTGAGTCTGTGAGCATCTGTGAGAGTCTGTGAGAAAGTGTCTGTGAGAGTCTGTCTGTGAGAGTCTGTAAGAGAGTGTCTGTGTGTGTCTGTGAGAGTTTGTGAGAGTGTCTGTGAGAGAGTGTGAGAGAGTATCTGTGAGTGAGTGTGAGAGAGTGTCTGTGAGCATCTGTGAGAGAGTGTCTGAGAGTCTGTGAGAGAGTGTCTATGAGAGTCTGTGAGAGTGTCTGTGAGAGTGTCTGTGATAGAGTGTCTATGAGAATCTGAGAGAGAGTGTCTGTGAGTATCTGTAAGAGTGTGAGAGTCTGTGAGAGAGTGTGAGAGTCTGTGAGAGAGTGTATGTGACAGTATTTATGAGAATCTGTTAGAGAGTGTCTGTGAGTGCCTGTAAGAGTGTCTGTGAGAGTCTGTGAGAGAGTGTCTGTGAGAGAGTGTTTGTTATTCTGTGAGAGAGTGTCTGTGAGAGTGTCTGTGAGAGAGTGTCTGTGAGAGTGTATGTGAGAGTCTATGAAAGTGTATGTGAGAGGCTGTGAGAGAGTGTCTGTGAGAGAGTATCTGCGAGTCTGTGAGAGAGTGTCTGTTATTCTGTGAAAGAGTGCCTGTGAGAGTGTCTGTGAGAGAGTGTCTGTGAGAGAGTGCCTGTGAGAGTGTATGTGAGAGTCTGTGAAAGTGTAGGTGAGAGGCTGTGAGAGTCAGTGAGAAAGTGTCTGTGAGTCAGAGAGAGTGTCTGTGAGTTTCGGTGAGAGAGTGTCTGTGAGAGTGTCTTTGAGAGTCTGT
Organism: Triturus cristatus; assembly: GCF_964204655.1. Lineage (NCBI taxonomy): Eukaryota > Metazoa > Chordata > Amphibia > Caudata > Salamandridae > Triturus > Triturus cristatus. The sequence goes on from NC_140579.1 coordinate 1,188,261,234, forward strand.
GAGAGTCTCTGAGAGTGTCTGTGAGAGTCTATGAGAGAGTCTGTGAGAGTCTGTAAGAGAGTGTGAGAGTCTGCTAGAGAGTGCTTGTGAGTGTCTGTGAGAGATTGTCTGTGAAGGTGTCTGTGAGAGAGTATCTGTGAGAGTATCTGTGAGAGAGTGTCTGTGAGAGAGTGTCTGTGAGAGAGTATCTGTGAGAGTGTTGGTGAGAGAGTTTCTGTGAGAGTGTCTGTGAGAGTCTGTAAGAGAGTGTCTCTGAGAGAGAGCCTGAGAGAGAGTGAGAGTCTAAGATAGAGTGTATGTGATTGTGTTTGTGAGAATCTGTTAGAGAGTGTCTGTGAGTGCCTGTAAAAGTGTCTGCGAGAGTCTGTGAGAGAGTGTGTGTGAGAGAGTATCTGCAAGTCTGTGAGAGAGTGTCTGTTATTCTGTGAAAGAGTGTCTGTGAGAGTGTCTGTGAGAGAGTGTCTGTGAGAGAGAGTCTGTGAAAGTGTATGTGAGAGTCTGTGAAAGTGTAGTTGAGAGGCTGTGAGAGTCAGTGAGAGAGTGTCTGTGAGTCAGAGAGAGTGTCTGTGAATTTCTGTGAGAGAGTGTCTGTGAGAGTGTCTGTGAGAGTCTGTGAGAAAATGTCTGTGAGAGAGTCTGTGAGAGAGTGTCTGTGAGAGTCTGTGAGAGTCTGTGAGAGTGTCTGTGAGAGTCTATGAGAGAGTCTGTGAGAGTCTGTAAGAGAGTGTGAGAGTCTGCGAGAGAGTGCTTGTGAGTGTCTGTGAGAGAGTGTCTGTGAGAGTGTCTGTGAGAGAGTATCTGTCAGAGTGTCTGTGAGAGTCTGTGAGAGAGTATCTATGAGAGAGTGTCTGTGAGAGAGTGTCTGTGAGAGAGTATCTGTGAGAGTGTTTGTGAGACAGTGTCTGTGAAAGAGTGTTTGTGAGAGTCTGTGTGAAAGTGTCTGTGATAGAGTTTCTGTGAGAGAGTGTCCTTGAGAGTCTGTGAGAGAGTGTCTGTGAGAATCTGTGAGAGAGTGCCTGTGAGAAAGTCTGTGAGAGAGTGTAAGTGAGCATCTGTGAGAGTGTCTGTGAGAGTTTAAGAGAGTATGAGAGTCTGCGAGAGAGTTCTTGTGATAGAGTGTCTGTGAGAGACTCTGTGAGAGAGTGTCTGTGACAGAGTGTCTGTGAGAATCTGTGATAGAGTGTCTGTGGGAGTCTGTGAGAGAATAACTGTGAGAGTCTGTGAGAGAGTCTGTGAGAGTCTGAGAGAGTGTGAGAGAGTATCTGCGAGAGAGTGTCTGAGAGTCTGTGAGAGTCTGTGAGAGAGTGTCTGTGAAAGCATGTCTGTGAGAGTGTATCTGTGAGAGAGTGTCCATGAGAGTCTGTGAGTGAGTGTCTGTGAGAGAGTGCCTGTGAGAGTCTGTGAGAGATTGTGAGAGAGTATCTGTGAGAGCATGTCGGTGAGAGTGTATCTGTGAGAGAGTGTCTGTGAGAGTCTGTCTGTGAGAGTCTGTAAGAGAGTGTCTGTGTGAGTCTGTGAGAGTGTCTGTGAGAGTTTGTGAGAGCGTCTGTGAGAGAGTGTGAGAGAGTATCTGTGAGTGAGTGTGAGAGAGTGTCTGTGAGCATCTGTGAGAGAGTGTCTGAGAGTCTGTGAGAGAGTGTCTATGAGAGTCTGTGAGAGTGTCTGTGAGAGTGTCTGTGATAGAGTGTCTGTGAGAATCTGAGAGAGAGTGTCTGTGAGTATCTGTAAGAGTGTGAGAGTCTGTGAGAGAGTGTGAGATTCTGTGAGAGAGTGTATGTGATAGTGTTTATGAGAATCTGTTAGAGAGTGTCTGTGAGTGCTTGTAAGAGTATCTGTGAGAGTCTGTGAGAGAGTGTCTGTGAGAGAGTATCTGCGAGTCTGTGAGAGAGTGTTTGTTATTCTGTGAGAGAGTGTCTGTGAGAGTGTCTGTGAGAGAGTGTCTGTGAGAGTGTATGTGAGAGAGTTTCTGTGAGAGAGTATCTGCGAGTCTGTGAGAGAGTGTCTGTTATTCTGTGAGAGAGTGTCTGTGAGAGTGTCTGTGAGAGAGTGTCTGTGAGAGTGTATGTGAGAGTCTGTGAAAGTGTATGTGAGAGGCTGTGAGAGTCTGTGAGAGAGTGTCTGTGAGCAAGTGTCTGTGAGAGGGTTTCTGTGAGAGTCTGTGAGAGAGTGTCTGAGAGTGTCTGAGAGTGTCTGTGAGAGTCTGTGAGCTTCTGTGAGAGTCTTTGAGAAAGTGTCTGTGAGAGTCTGTAAGAGAGTGTCTCTGAGAGAAGGCCTGTGAGAGAGTGAGAGTCTAAGATAGAGTGTCAGTGAGAGTCTGAGAGTGTCTGTGAGAGTCTCAGAGAGTATGTGAGAGAGTGTCTGTGAGAGAGTGTCTGTGAGAGTCTGTAAGAGAGTGTCTGTGTGAGTCTGTGAGAGTGTCTGTGAGAGTTTGTGAGAGTGTCTGTGAGAGAGTGTGAGAGAGTATCTGTGAGAGAGTGTGAGAAAGTGTTTGTGAGCATCTGTGAGAGAGTGCCTGAGAGTCTGTGAGAGAGTGTCTGTGAGAGAGTATCTGCGAGTCTGTGAGAGAGTGTCTGTTATTCTGTGAAAGAGTGTCTGTGAGAGTGTCTGTGAGAGTGTCTGTGAGAGAGTGTCTGTGAGAGTATATGTGAGAGTGTATGTGAGAGTCTGTGAAAGTATAGGTGAGAGGCTGTGAGAGTCAGTGAGAGAGTGTCTGTGAGTCAGAGAGAGTGTCTGTGAGTTTCTGTGAGAGAGTGTCAGTGAGAGTGTCTGTGAGAGTCTGTGAGAGAGTGTCTGTGAGAGAGTCTGTGAGAGAGTGTCTGTGAGAGTCTGTGAGAGAGTGTGAGAGTCTGTGAGAGAGTGTATGTGATAGTGTTTGTGAGAATCTGTTAGAGAGTTTCTGTGAGTGCCTGTAAGAGTGTCTGTGAGAGTCTGTGAGAGAGTGTCTGTGAGAGAGTATCTGCGAGTCTGTGAGAGAGTGTCTGTTATTGTGTGAGAGAGTGTCTGTGAGAGTGTCTGTGAGAGAGTGTCTGTGAGAGTGTATGTGAGAATCTGTGAAAGTGTATGTGAGAGGCTGTGAGAGTCTGTGAGAGAGTGTCTGTGAGCAAGTGTCTGTGAGAGGGTTTCTGTGAGAGTCTGTGAGAGAGTGTCTGAGAGTGTCTGAGAGTTTCTGTGAGTCTGTGAGCATCTGTGAGAGTCTGTGAGAAAGTGTCTGTGAGAGTCTGTAAGAGAGTGTCTGTGAGTCAGAGAGAGTGTCTGTGAGAGTGTCTGTGAGAGTCTGTGAGAGAATGTCTGTGAGAGAATCTGTGAGAGAGTGTCTGTGAGAGAGTGTCTGTGAGAGTCTGTGAGAGTCTGTGAGAGTGTCTGTGAGAGTCTATGAGAGAGTCTGTGAGAGTCTGTAAGAGAGTGTGAAAGTCTGCAAGAGAGTGCTTGTGAGTGTCTGTGAGAGAGTGTCTGTGAGAGTGTCTGTGAGAGAGTATCTGTGAGAGAGTGTCTGTGAGAGATTGTCTGTGAGAGAGTATCTGTGAGAGTGTTTGTGAGACAGTGTCTGTGAAAGAGTGTTTGTGAGAGTCTGTGTGAAAGTGTCTGTGATAAAGTTTCTGTGAGAGAGTGTCCTTGAGAGTCTGTGAGAGAGTGTCTGTGAGAATCCGTGAAAGAGTGCCTGTGAGAAAGTCTGTGAGAGAGTGTATGTGCGCATCTGTGAGAGTGTCTGTGAGAGTTTAAGAAAGTATGAGAGTCTGCGAGAGAGTGCTTGTGAGAGAGTGTCTGTGAGAGACTCTGTGAGAGAGTGTCTGTGACAGAGTGTCTGTGAGAATCTGTGATAGAGTGTCTGTGGGAGTCTGTGAGAGAGTAACTGTGAGAGTCTGTGAGAGAGTCTTTGAGAGTCTGAGAGAGTGTGAGAGAGTATCTGCGAGAGAGTGTCTGAGAGTCTGTGAGAGAGTCTGTGAGAGAGTGTCTGTGAAAGCATGTCTGTGAGAGTGTATCTGTGAGAGAGTGTCCATGAGAGTCTGTGAGTGAGTGTTTGTGAGAGAGTGCCTGTGAGAGTCTGTGAGAGATTGTGAGAGAGTATCTGTGAGAGCATGTCGGTGAGAGTGTATCTGTGAGAGAGTGTCTGTGAGAGTCTGTCTGTGAGAGTCTGTAAGAGAGTGTCTGTGTGAGTCTGTGAGAGTGTCTGTGAGAGTTTGTGAGAGTGTCTGTGAGAGAGTGCGAGAGAGTATCTGTGAGCGAGTGTGAGAGAGTGTCTGTGAGCATCTGTGAGAGAGTGTCTGAGAGTCTGTGAGAGAGTGTCTATGAGAGTCTGTGAGAGTGTCTGTGAGAGTGTCTGTGATAGAGTGTCTGTGAGAATCTGAGAGAGAGTGTCTGTGAGTATCTGTAAGAGTTTGAGAGTCTGTGAGAGAGTGTGAGAGTCTGTGAGAGAGTGTATGTGATAGTGTTTATGAGAATCTGTTAGAGAGTGTCTGTGAGTACCTGTAAGAGTATCTGTGCGAGTCTGTGAGAGAGTGTCTGTGAGAGAGTATCTGCGAGTCTGTGAGAGAGTGTTTGTTATTCTGTGAGAGAGTGTCTGTGAGAGTGTCTGTGAGAGAGTGTCTGTGAGAGTGTATGTGAGAGAGTTTCTGTGAGAGTCTGTGAGAGAGTGTCTGAGAGTGTCTGAGAGTTTCTGTGAGAGTCTGTGAGCTTCTGTGAGAGTCTGTGAGAAAGTGTCTGTGAGAGTCTGTGAGAGTGTCTCTGAGAGAGAGCCTGTGAGAGAGTGAGTCTAAGATAGAGTATCTGTGAGAGTCTGAGAGAGTGTCTGTGAGAGTCTGAGAGAGTATGTGAGAGAGTGTCTGTGAGAGTCTGTAAGAGAGTGTCTGTGTGAGTCTGTGAGAGTGTCTGTGAGAGTTTGTGAGAGTGTCTGTGAGAGAGTGTGAGAGAGTATCTGTGAGAGAGTGTGAGAGAGTGTCTGTGAGCCTCAGTGAGAGAGTGTCTGAGAGTCTGTGAGAGAGTGTCTATGAGAGTCTGTGAGAGTGTCTGTGAGAGTGTCTGTGATAGAGTGTCTGTGAGAATCTGAGAGAGAGTGTCTGTGAGTATCTGTAAGAGTGTGAGAGTCTGTAAGAGAGTGTGAGAGTCTGTGAGAGAGTGTATGTGATAGTGTTTGTGAGACTCTGTTAGAGAGTGTCTGTGAGTGCCTGTAAAAGTGTTTGTGAGAGTCTGTGAGAGAGTGTCTGTGAGAGAGTGTCTGTGAGAGAGTGTCTGTGAAAGTGTATGTGAGAGTCTGTGAAAGTGTAGATGAGAGGCTGTGAGAGTCAGTGAGAGAGTGTCTGTGAGTCAGAGAGAGTGTCTGTGAATTTCTGTGAGAGAGTGTCTGTGAGAGTGTCTGTGAGAGTCTGTGAGAGAATGTCTCTGAGAGAGTCTGTGAGAGAGTGTCTGTGAGAGAGTGTCTGTGAGAGTCTGTGAGAGTGTCTGTGAGAGTCTATGAGAGAGTCTGTGAGAGTCTGTAAGAGAGTGTGAGAGTCTGCAAGAGAGTGCTTGTGAGTGTCTGTGAGAGAGTGTCTGTGAGAGTCTGTGAGAGAGTATCTGTGAGAGAGTGTCTGTGAGAGTGTCTGTGAGAGAGTATCTGTGAGAGTGTCTGTGAGAGTCTGTGAGAGAGTATCTATGAGAGAGTGTCTGTGAGAGAGTGTCTGTGAGAGTATCTGTGAGAGTGCTTGTGAGACAGTGCCTGTGAAAGAGTGTTTGTGAGAGTCTGTGTGAAAGTGTCTGTGATAGAGTTTCTGTGAGAGAGTGTCCTTGAGAGTCTGTGAGAGAGTGTCTGTTAGAATCTGTGAGAGAGTGTCTGTGAGAGAGTGTCTGTGAGAGTCTGTAAGATAGTGTCTGTGTGAGTCTGTGAGAGTGTCTGTGAGAGTTTGTGAGAGTGTCTGTGAGAGAGTGTGAGAGAGTATCTGTGATAGAGTGTGAGAGAGTGTCTGTGAGCATCTGTGCGAGAGTGCCTGAGAGTGTGTGAGAGAGTGTCTATGAGAGTCTGTGAGAGTGTCTGTGAGAGTGTCTGTGATAGAGTGTCTGTAAGAATCTGAGAGAGAGTGTCTGCGAGTGCCTGTAAAAGTGTCTGTGAGAGTCTGTGAGAGAGTGTCTGTGAGAGAATATCTGCGAGTCTGTGAGAGAGTGTCTGTTATTCTGTGAAAGAGTGTCTGTGAGAGTGTCTGAGAGAGAGTGTCTGTGAGAGAGTGTCTGTGAGAGTGTATGTGAGAGTCTGTGAAAGTATAGGTGAGAGGCTGTGAGAGTCAGTGAGAGAGTGTCTTTGAGTCAGAGAGAGTGTCTGAGTTTCTGTGAGAGAGTGTCTGTGAGAGTATCTGTGAGAGTCTGTGAGAGAGTGTCTGTGAGAGAGTCTGTGAGAGAGTGTCTGTGAGAGAGTGTCTGTGAGAGTCTGCGAGAGTCTGTGAGAGAGTGTGAGAGTCTGTGAGAGAGTGTATGTGATAGTGTTTATGAGAATCTGTTAGAGAGTGTCTGTGAGTGCCTTTAAGAGTGTCTGTGAGAGTCTGTGGTAGAGTGTCTGTGAGAGTCTGAGAGAGTGTCTGTGAGAGTCTGAGATAGTCTGTGAGAGAGTGTCTGTGAGAGAGTGTCTGTGAGAGTCTGTAAGAGAGTGTCTGTGTGAGTCTGTGAGATTGTTTGTGAGAGTCTGTGAAAGTGTCTGTGAGAGGGTGTGAGAGAGTATCTGTGAGAGAGTGTGAGAGTGTCTGTGAGCATCTGTGAGAGAGTGTCTGAGAGTCTGTGAGAGAGTGTCTATGAGAGTCTGTCAGAGAGTGTCTGTGAGTCTGTGAGAGAGTGTCTGTGAGAGTGTCTGTGATAGAGTGTCTGTGAGAATCTGAGAGAGAGTCTGTGAGTGTCTGTAAGAGTGTCTGTGAGAGTCTGTGAGAAAGTGTCTGTGAGAGTCTGTGAGAGTGTCTGAGAGAGTGTCTATGAGAGAGTGTCTGTGAGATTGTCTGTGAAAGTCTTTGAGAGTGTCTGTGAGAGGCTGTGAGAGAGTGTCTGTGAGTCAGAGAGAGTGTCTGTGAGAGTCTGTGAGAGAGTGTCTGTGAGAGAGAGTCTGTGAGAGAGTGTCTGTGAGAGAGTGTCTGAGAGAGAGTGTCTGTGAGAGTGTTTATGAGAGAGTTTCTATGAGAGTGTCTGCGAGTGAGTCTGTTGGAGAGTTTCTGTAAGGGAGTGTCTGTGAGAGAGTGTCTGTGAGAGTGTGTGTGAAAGAGTGCCTGTGGGAGTCTGTGAGAGAGTCTGTGAGAGTGTGTGAGAGAGTGTCTGTGAGAGAGTGTCTCTGAGCCTCTGTGAGAGTGTCTGTGAGAGTCTTTAAGAGAGTATGAGAGTCTGCGAGAGAGTGATTGGGAGAGAGTGTCTGTGAGAGTGTCTATGAGAGTCTGTGAGAGTGTCTGTGGGAGGCTCTGAGAGAGTGTCTGTGACTCAGAGATAGTGTGTGAGAGTCTGTGAGAGAGTGTCTGTGAGAGAGTCTGTGGGAGAGTCTGTGAGAGACAGTCTGTGAGAGAGAAAATGTGAGAGAGTCTCTGTGAGAGAGTATCTGTGAGAGTTTCTGTGAGAGTATCTGGTAGAGTCTGTGAGAGTGTCTGCGAGTGAGTGTCTGTTAGAGAGTTTCTGTGAGAGAGTGTCTGTGAGAGTGTGTGAGAGAGTGTCTGTAAGAGTCTGTGAGAGAGTGTCTCTGAGAGACTGTGAGAGAGTGTCTGTTAGATAGTGTCTGTGAGAGTCTCTGAGTGTCTGTGAGAGTCTGTAAGAGAGTTTGAGAGTCTGCGAGAGAGTGCTTGTAAGAGAGTGTCTATGAGAGAGTCTGTGAGAGAGTGTATGTGAGAGAGTGTCTGTGAGAGTCTGTGAGAGTGTCTGTGAGAGAGTGTCTGTGAGAGAGTGTCTGTGAGAGTCTGTGAGAGAGTGTCAGTGAGAGAGTGTTTGTGAAAGAGTATCTGTGAGAGTGTCTGTGAGAGGGTTCCTGTGAGAGTGTCTGTGAGACTGTGTCTGTGAAAGAGAGTCTGTGAGAGTCTGCAAGAGTGTCTGTGAGTGAGCGTCTGTGAGAGAGTATCTGTGAGAGAGTGTCTCTGAGCCTCTGTGAGAGTGTCTGTGAGAGTCTGTAAGAGAGTGAGAGTCTGCGAGAGAGTGCTTGGGAGAGAGTGTCTGTGAGAGTGTCTATGAGAGTCTGTCAGAGTGTCTGTGAGATGCTCTGAGAGAGTGTCTGTGACTCAGAGATAGTGTGTGAGAGTCTGTGAGAGAGTGTCTGTGAGAGAGAGTCTGTGAGAGAGAGAATGTGAGAGAGTATCTGTGAGAGAGTGTCTGTGAGAGAGTGTCTGTGAGAGAGTATCTGTGAGAGTGTTTGTGAGAGAGTGTCTGTGAGAGTGTCTGTGAGAGTCTGTAAGAGAGTGTCTCTAAAAGAGAGCCTGTGAGAGAGTCAGAGTCTAAGATAGAGTGTCTGTGAGAGTCTGAGAGAGTGTCTGTGAGAGTCTGAGAGAGTATGTGAGAGAGTGTCTGCGAGAGTCTGTGAGAGAGTGTGAGAGTCTGTGAGAGAGTGTATGTGATAGTGTTTGTGAGAATCTGTTAGAGACTGTCTATGAGTGCCTGTAAAAGTGTCTGTGAGAGTCTGTGAGAGAGTGTCTGTGAGAGAGTATCTGCAAGTCTGTGAGAGAGTGTCTGTTATTCTGTCAAAGAGTGTCTGTGAGAGTGTCTGTGAGAGAGTGTCTGTGAGAGAGTGTCTGTGAAAGTGTATGTGAGAGTCTGTGAAAGTGTAGGTGAGAGGTTGTGAGAGTCAGTGAGAGAGTGTCTGTGAGTCAGAGAGAGTGTCTGTGAATTTCTGTGAGAGAGTGTCTGTGAGAGTGTCTGTGAGAGTCTGTGAATGAATGTCTGTGAGAGAGTCTGTGAGAGAGTGTCTGTGAGAGAGTGTCTGTGAGAGTCTGTGAGAGTCTGTGAGAGTGTCTGTGAGAGTCTATGAGAGAGTCTGTGAGAGTCTGTAAGAGAGTGTGAGAGTCTGCGAGAGTGTCTATGAGAGAGTATCTGTGAGAGTGTCTGTGAGAGTCTGTGAGAGAGTATCTGTGAGAGAGTGTCTGTGAGAGAGTGTCTGTGAGAGAGTATCTGTGAGAGTGTTTGTGAGACAGTGTCTGTGAAAGAGTGTTTGTGAGAGTCTGTGTGAAAGTGTCTGTGATAGAGTTTCTGTGAGAGAGTGTCCTTGAGAGTCTGTGAGAGAGTGTCTGTGAGAATCTGTGAGAGAGTGCCTGTGAGAAAGTCTGTGAGAGAGTGTATGTGAGCATCTGTGAGAGTGTCTGTGAGAGTTTAAGAGAGTATGAGAGTCTGCGATAGAGTGCTTGTGAGAGAGTGTCTGTGAGAGACTCTGTGAGAGAGTGTCTGTGACAGAGTGTCTGTGAGAATCTGTGATAGAGTGTCTGTGGGAGTCTGTGAGAGAGTAACTGCGAGAGTCTGTGAGAGAGTCTGTGAGAGTCTGAGAGAGTGTGAGAGAGTATCTGCGAGAGAGTGTCTGAGAGTCTGTGAGAGAGTCTGTGAGAGAGTCTGTGAGAGAGTGTCTGTAAAAGCATGTCTGTGAGAGTGTATCTGTGAGAGAGTATCCATGAGAGTCTGTGAGTGAGTGTTTGTGAGAGAGTGTCTGTGAGAGTCTGTGAGAGATTGTGAGAGAGTATCTGTGAGAGCATGTCAGTGAGAGTGTATCTGTGAGAGAGTGTCTGTGAGAGTCTGTCTGTGAGAGTCTGTAAAGGTGTCTGTGTGAGTCTGTGAGAGTGTCTGTGGTAGTTTGTGAGAGTGTCTGTGAGAGAGTGTGAGAGAGTATCTGTAAGCGAGTGTGAGAGAGTGTCTGTGAGCATCTGTAAGAGAGTGTCTGAGAGTCTGTGAGAGAGTGTCTATGAGAGTCTGTGAAAGTGTCTGTGAGAGTGTCTGTGATAGAGTGTCTGTGAGAATCTGAGAGAGAGTGTCTGTGAGTATCTGTAAGAGTGTGAGAGCCTGTGAGAGAGTGTGAGAGTCTGTGAGAGAGTGTATATGATAGTGTTTATGAGAATCTGTTAGAGAGTGTCTGTGAGTGCCTGTAAGAGTATCTGTGAGAGTCTGTGAGAGAGTGTCTGTGAGAGAGTATCTGCGAGTCTGTGAGAGAGTGTTTGTTATTCTGTGAGAGAGTGTCTGTGAGAATGTCTGTGAGAGAGTGTCTGTGAGAGTGTATGTGAGAGTCTATGAAAGTGTATGTGAGAGGCTGTGAGAGGCTGTGAGAGAGTGTCTGTGAACATGTGTCTGTGAGAGAGTTTCTGTGAGAGTCTGTGAGAGAGTGTCTGAGAGTTTCTGTGAGAGTCTGTGAGTTTCTGTGAGAGTCTGTGAGAAAGTGTCTGTGAGAGTCTGTGAGAGTGTCTCTGAGAGGGAGCCTGTGAGAGAGTGAGTCTAAGATAGAGTGTCTGTGAGAGTCTGAGAGAGTGTCTGTGAGAGTCTGAGAGAGTATGTGAGAGAGTGTCTGTGAGAGAGTGTCTGTGAGAGTCTGTAAGAGAGTGTCTGTGTGAGTCTGTGAGAGTGTCTGTGAGAGTTTGTGAGAGTGTCTGTGAGAGAGTGTGAGAGAGTACCTGTGAGAGATTGTGAGAGAGTGTCTGTGAGTATCTGTAAGAGTGTGAGAGTCTGTGAGAGAGTGTGAGAGTCTGTGAGAGAGTGTATGTGATAGTGTTTGTGAGAATCTGTTAGAGAGTGTCTGTGAGTCCCTGTAAAAGTGTCTGTGAGAGTCTGTGAGAGAGTGTCTGTGAGAGAGTATCTGTGAGTCTGTGAGAGAGTGTCTGTTATTCTGTGAAAGAGTGCCTGTGAGAGTGTCTGTGAGAGAGTGTCTATGAGAGAGTGTATGTGAGAGTGTATGTGAGAGTCTGTGAAAGTGTAGGTGAGAGGCTGTGAGAGTCAGTGAGAAAGTGTCTGTGAGTCAGAGAGAGTGTCTGTGAGTTTCTGTGTGAGAGTGTCTGTGAAGGTCTGTGAGAGAGTGTCTGTGAGAGAGTCTGTGAGAGAGTGTCTGTGAGAGAGTGTCTGTGAGAGTCTGTGAGAGTCTGTGAGAGTGTCTGTGAGAGTCTATGAGAGAGTCTGTGAGAGTCTGTAAGAGAGTGTGAGAGTCTGCTAGAGAGTGCTTGTGAGTATCTGTGAGTGTCTGTGAGAGAGTGTCTGTGAGAGTGTCTGTGAGAGAGTATATTTGAGAGTATTTGTGAGAGAGTGTCTGTGAGAGAGTGTCTGTGAGAGAGTATCTGTGAGAGTGTTTGTGAGAGAGTTTCTGTGAGAGTGTCTGTGAGAGTCTGTAAGAGAGTGTCTCTGAGAGAGAGCCTGCGAGAGAGTGAGAGTCTAAGATAGAGTGTCTGTGAGAGTCTGAGAGAGTGTCTGTGAGAGTCTGAGAGAGTATGTGAGAGAGTGTCTGTGAGAGAGTGACTGTGAGAGTCTGTGAGAGAGTGTGAGAGTCTGTGAGAGAGTGTGAAAGTCTGTGAGAGAGTGTATGTGGAAGTGTTTGTGAGAATCTGTTAGAGAGTGTCTGTGAGTGCCTGTAAAAGTATCTGTGAGAGTCTGTGAGAGAGTGTCTGTGAGAGAGTATCTGCGAGTCTGTGAGAGAGTGTCAGTTATTCTGTGAAAGAGTGTCTGTGAGAGTGTCTGTGAGAGAGTGTCTGTGAGAGAGTGTCTATGAGAGTGTATGTGAGAGTCTGTGAAAGTGTAGGTGAGAGGCTGTGAGAGTCAGTGAGAGAGTGTCTGTGAGTCAGAGAGAGTATCTGTGAATTTCTGTGAGAGAGTGTCTGTGAGAGTGTCTGTGAGAGTCTGTGAGAGAATGTCTGTGAGAGAGTCTGCGAGAGAGTGTCTGTGAGAGAGTGTCTGTGAGAGTCTGTGAGAGTGTCTGTGAGAGTCTATGAGAGAGTCTGTGAGAGTCTGTAAGAGTGTGTGAGAGTCTGCGAGAGAGTGCTTGTGAGTGTCTGTGAAAGAGTATCTGTGAGAGTGTCTGTGAGAGTCTGTGAGAGAGTATCTGTGAGAGAGTGTCTGAGAGAGAGTGTCTGTGAGAGAGTATCTGTGAGAGTGTTTGTGAGAGAGTTTCTATGAGAGTGTCTGTGAGAGTCTAAGAGAGTATGAGAGTCTGTGAGAGAGTGCTTGTGAGAGTGTCTGTGAGAGACTCTGTGAGAGAGTGTCTGTGAGAGAGTGTCTGTGAGAATCTGTGATAGAGTGTCTGTGGGAGTCTGTGAGAGAGTGTCTGTGTGAGTCTGTGAGAGTGTATGTGAGAGTTTGTGAGAGTGTCTGTGAGAGAGTGTGAGAGAGTATCTGTGAGCGAGTGTGAGAGAGTGTCTGTGAGCATCTGTGAGAGAGTGTCTGAGAGTCTGTGAGAGAGTGTCTATGAGAGTCTGTGAGAGTGTCTGTGATAGAGTGTCTGTGATAGAGTGTCTGTTAGAATCTGAGAGAGAGTGTCTGTGAGTATCTGTAAGAGTGTGAGAGTCTGTGAGAGAGTGTGAGAGTCTGTGAGAGAGTGTATGTGATAGTGTTTGTGAGAATCTGTTAGAGAGTGTCTGTGAGTGCCTGTAAGAGTGTCTGTGAGAGTCTGTGAGAGAGTGTCTGTGAGAGAGTATCTGTGAGTCTGTGAGAGAGTGTCTGTTATTCTGTGAGAGAGTGTCTGTGAGAGTGTCTGTGAGAGAGTGTCTATGAGAGTGTATGTGAGAGTCTGTGAAAGTGTATGTGAGAGGCTGTGAGAGTCTCTGAGAGAGTGTCTGTGAGCGAGTGTCTGTGAGAGGGTTTCTGTGAGAGTCTGTGAGAGAGTGTATGAGAGTATCTGAGAGTGTCTGTGAGAGTCTGTGAGTTTCTGTGAGAGTCTGTGAGAAAGTGTCTGTGAGAGTCTGTAAGAGAGTGTCTCTGAGAGAGAGCCTGTGAGAGAGTGAGAGTCTAAGATAGAGTGTCTGTGAGAGTCTGAGAGTGTCTGTGAGAGTCTGAGAGAGTATGTGAGAGAGTGTCTGTGAGAGAGTGTGTGTGAGAGTCTGTAGGAGAGTGTCTGTGTGAGTCTGTGAGAGTGTCTGTGAGAGTTTGTGAGAGTGTCTGTGAGAAAGTGTGAGAGAGTATCTGTGAGAGAGTGTGAGAGAGTGCCTGTGAGCATATGTGAGAGAGTGCCTGAGAGAGTGTCTATGAGAGTCTGTGAGAGTGTCTGTGAGAGTGTCTGTGATAGAGTGTCTGTAAGAATCTGAGAGAGAGTGTCTGTGAGTATCTGTAAGAGTGTGAGAGTCTGTGAGAGAGTGTGAGAGTCTGTGAGAGAGTGTATGTGATAGTGTTTGTGAGAATCTGTTAGAGAGTGTCTGTGAGTGCCTGTAAAAGTGTCTGTGAGAGTCTGTGAGAGAGTGTCTGTGAGAGAGTATCTGCGAGTCTGTGAGAGAGTGTCTGTTATTCTGTGAAAGAGTGTCTGTGAGAGTGTCTGTGAGAGAGTGTCTGTGAGAGAGTGTCTGTGAGAGTGTATGTGAGAGTCTGTGAAAGTATAGGTGAGAGGCTGTGAGAGTCAGTGAGAGAGTGTCTGTGAGTCAGAGAGAGTGTCTGTGAGTTTCTGATAGAGAGTGTCTGTGAGAGTGTCTGTGAGAGTCTGTGAGAGAGTGACTGTGAGATAGTCTGTGAGAGAGTGTCTGTGGGAGAGTGTCTGTGAGAGTCTGTGAGAGAGTGTGAGAGTCTGTGAGAGAGTGTATGTGATAGTGTTTGTGAGAATCTGTTAGAGAGTTTCTGTGAGTGCCTGTAAGAGTGTCTGTGAGAGTCTGTGAGAGAGTGTCTGTGAGAGAGTATCTGCGAGTCTGTGAGAGAGTTTCTGTTATTCTGTGAGAGAGTGTCTGTGAGAGTGTCTGCAAGAGAGTGTCTGTGAGAGTGTATGTGAGAGTCTGTGAAAGTGTATGTGAGAGGCTGTGAGAGTCTGTGAGAGAGTGTCTGTGAGCAAGTGTCTGTGAGAGGGTTTCTGTGAGAGTCTGTGAGAGAGTGTCTGAGAGTGTCTGAGTGTGTCTGTGAGAGTCTGTGAGCTTCTGTGAGAGTCTGTGAGAAAGTGTCTGTGAGAGTCTGTAAGAGAGTGTCTCTGAGAGAGAGCCTGTGAGAGAGTGAGAGTCTAAGATAGAGTGTCTGTGAGAGTCTGAGAGTGTCTGTGAGAGTCTGAGAGAGTATGCGAGAGAGTGTCTGTGAGAGAGTGTCTGTGAGAGTCTGTAAGAGAGTGTCTGTGTGAGTCTGTGAGAGTGTCTGTGAGAGTTTGTGAGAGTGTCTGTGAGAGAGTGTGAGAGAGTATCTGTGAGAGAGTGTGAGAGAGTGTCTGTGGGCATCTGTGAGAGAGTGCCTGAGAGTCTGTGAGAGAGTGTCTATGAGAGTCTGTGAGAGTGTCTGTGAGAGTGTCTGTGATAGTGTCTGTAAGATTCTGAGAGAGAGTGTCTGTGAGTATCTGTAAGAGTGTGCGAGTCTGTGAGAGAGTGTGAGAGTCTGTGAGAGAGTGTATGTGATAGTGTTTGTGAGAATCTGTTAGAGAGTGTCTGTGAGTGCCTGTAAAAGTGTCTGTGAGAGACTGTGAGAGAGTGTCTGTGAGAAAGTATCTGTGAGTCTGTGAGAGAGTGTATGTTATTCTGTGAAAGAGTGTCTGTGAGAGTGTCTGTGAAAGAGTGTCTGTGAGAGAGTGTCTGTGAGAGAGTATCTGCGAGTCTGTGAGAGAGTGTCTGGTATTCTGTGAAAGAGTGTCTGTGAGAGTGTCTGTGAGAGAGTGTCTGTGAGAGTGTATGTGAGAGTCTGTGAAAGTATAGGTGAGAGGCTGTGAGAGTCAGTGAGAGAGTGTCTGTGAGTCAGAGAGAGTGTCTGTGAGTTTCCGAGAGAGAGTGTCTGTGAGAGTGTCTGTGAGAGTCTGTGAGAGAGTGTCTGTGAGAGAGTCTGTGAGAGAGTGTCTGTGGGAGAGTGTCTGTGAGAGTCTGTGAGAGAGTGTGAGAGTCTGTGAGAGAGTGTATGTGATGGTGTTTGTGAGAATCTGTTAGAGAGTTTCTGTGAGTGCCTGTAAGAGTGTCTGTGAGAGTCTGTGAGAGAGTGTCTGTGAGAGAGTATCTGTGAGTCTGTGAGAGAGTGTTTGTTATTCTGTGAGAGAGTGTCTGTGAGAGTGTCTGTGAGAGAGTGTCTGTGAGAGTGTATGTGAGAGTCTATGAAAGTATATGTGAGAGGCTGTGAGAGAGTGTCTGTGAGAGAGTATCTGTGAGAGAGTGTCTGTGAGAGTCTGTGAGAGTGTCTGTGAGAGTGTCTGTGATAGAGTGTCTGTAAGAATCTGAGAGAGAGTGTCTGTGAGTATCTGTAAGAGTGTGAGAGTCTGTGAGAGAGTGCGAGAGTCTGTGAGAGAGTGTATGTGATATTGTTTGTGAGAATTTGTTAGAGAGTGTCTGTGAGTGCCTATAAAAGTGTCTGTGAGAGTCTGTGAGAGAGTGTCTGTGAGAGAGTATCTGCGAGTCTGTGAGAGAGTGTCTGTTATTCTGTGAAATAGTTTCTGTGAGAGTGTCTGTGAGAGAGTGTCTGTGAGAGAGTGTCTGTGAGAGTGTATGTGAGAGTCTGTGAAAGTATAGGTGAGAGGCTGTGAGAGTCAGTGAGAGAGTGTCTGTGAGTCTCTGTGAGAGAGTGTCCGTGAGAGTCTGTGAGAGTCTGTGAGAGTGTCTGTGAGAGTCTATGAGAGAGTCTGTGAGAGTCGGTAAGAGAGTGTGAGAGTCTGCGAGAGAGTGCTTGTGAGTGTCTGTGAGAGAGTGTCTGTGAGAGTGTCTGTGAGAGAGTATCTGTGAGAGTGTCTGTGAGAGTCTGTGAGAGAGTATCTGTGAGAGAGTGTCTGTGAGAGAGTGTCTGTGAGAGAGTATCTGTGAGAGTGTTTGTGAGACAGTGTCTGTGAAAGAGTGTTTGTGAGAGTCTGTGTGAAAGTGTCTGTGATAGAGTTTCTGTGAGAGAGTGTCCTTGAGAGTCTGTGAGAGAGTGTCTGTGAGAATCTGTGAGAGAGTGCCTGTGAGAAAGTCTGTGAGTGTGTCTGTGAGCATCAGTGAGAGTGTCTGTGAGAGTCTAAGAGAGTATGAGAGTCTGCGAGAGAGTGCTTGTGAGAGAGTGTCTGTGAGAGACTCTGTGAGAGAGTGTCTGTGAGAGAGTGTCTGTGAGAATCTGTGATAGAGTGTCTGTGGGAGTCTGTGAGAGAGTAACTGTGAGAGTCTGTGAGAGTCTGTGAGAGAGTGTCTGTGAAAGCATGTCTTTGAGAGTGTATCTGTGAGAGAGTGTCCGTGAGAGTCTGTGAGTGAGTGTCTGTGAGAGAGTGCCTGTGAGAGTCTGTGAGAGATTGTGAGAGAGTGTCTGTGAGAGCATGTCTGTGAGAGTGTATCTGTGAGAGAGTGTCAGTGAGAGTCTGTCTGTGAGAGTCTGTAAGAGAGTGTCTGTGTGAGTCTGTGAGAGTGTCTGTGAGAGTTTGTGAGAGTGTCTGTGAGAGAGTGTGAGAGAGTATCTGTGAACGAGTATGAGAGAGTGTCTGTGAGCATCTGTGAGAGAGTGTCTGAGAGTCTGTGAGAGAGTGTCTATGAGAGTCTGTAAGAGTGTCTGTGAGAGTGTCTGTGATAGAGTGTCTGTGAGAATCTGAGAGAGAGTGTCTGTGAGTATCTGTAAGAGTGTGAGAGTCTGTGAGCGAGTGTGAGAGTCTGTGAGAGAGTGTATGTGAGAGAGTATCTGCAAGTCTGTGAGAGAGTGTCTGTTATTCTGTGAGAGAGTGTCTGTGAGAGTGTCTGTGAGAGAGTGTCTGTGAGAGTGTATGTGAGAGTCTGTGAAAGTGTATGTGAGAGGCAGTGAGAGTCTGTGAGAGAGTGTCTGTGAGTCAGAGAGAGTGTCAGTGAGTTTCTGTGAGAGAGTGTCTGTGAGAGTGTCTGTGAGAGTCTATGAGAGAGTGTCTGTGAGAGAGTCTGTGAGAGAGTATCTGTGAGAGAGTGTCTGTGAGAGTCTGTGAGAGTCTGTGAGAGTGTCTGGAAGAGTCTATGAGAGAGTCTGTGAGAGTCTGTAAATGAGTGTGAGAGTCTGCGAGAGAGTGCTTGTGAGTGTCTGTGAGAGAGTGTCTGTGAGAGTGTTTGTGAGAGAGTATCTGTGAGAGTGTCTGTGAGAGTCTGTGAGAGAGTATCTGTGAGAGAGTGTCTGTGAGAGAGTGTCTGTGAGAGAGTATCTGTGAGAGTGTTTGTGAGAGAGTTTTTGTGAGAGTGTCTGTGAGACAGTGTCTGTGAAAGAGTGTCTGTCAGAGTCTGTGTGAAAGTGTCTGTGATAGAGTTTCTGTGAGAGAGTATCCTTGAGAGTCTGTGAGAGAGTGTCTGTGAAAATCTGTGAGAGAGTGTCTGTGAGAAAGTCTGGGAGAGAGTGTCTGTGAGCATCTGTGAGAGTGTCTGTGAGAGTCTAAGAGAGTATGAGAGTCTGAGAGAGAGTGCTTGTGAGAGAGTCTCTGTGAGAGACTCTGTGAGAGAGTGTCTGTGAGAGAGTGTCTGTGAGAATCTGCGAGAGAGTGTCTGTGGGAGTCCGTGAGAGAGTGTCTGTGAGAGTGTGAGCGAGTCTGTGAGAGTCTGAGAGAGTGTGAGAGAGTGTCTGCGAGAGAGTGTCTGAGAGTCTGTGAGAGAGTCTGTGAGAGTCTGTGAGAGAGTGTCTGTGAGAGCATGTCTGTGAGAGAGTGTCCATGAGAGTCTGTGAGTGAGTGTCTGTGAGAGAGTACCTATGAGAGTCTGTGAGAGATTGTGAGAGAGTGTCTGTAAGAGTCTGTGAGAGAGTGTCTGTGAGAGAGTGTCTGTGAGAGAGTAACCGTGAGAGTCTGGGAGAAAATGTCTGTGAGAGAATGTCTGTGAGAGTCTGTGAGAGTGCCTGTGAGAGTCTGTCTTTGAGAGTCTGTGGAAGTCTATGAGAGAGTGTCTGTGAGAGAGTCTGTGAGAGTCTTTGAGAGAGTGTCTGTGACTCAGAGATAGTGTGTGAGAGTCTGTGAGAGAGTGTCTGTGAGAGAGTCTGTGGGAGAGTCTGTGAGAGACAGTCTGTAAGAGAGAGAATGTGAGAGAGTCTCTGTGAGAGAGTGTCTGTGAGAGTTTCTGTGAGAGTGTCTGGTAGAGTCTGTGAGAGTGTCTGCGAGTGAGTGTCTGTTAGAGAGTTTCTGTGAGAGAGTGTCTGTGAGAGTGTGTGAGAGAATGTCTGTGAGAGTCTGCAAGAGTGTCTGTGAGTGAGTGTCTGTGAGAGAGTGCCTGTGAGAGTCTGTAAGAGAGTGTGAGAGTCTGTGAGAGAGTGCTTGGGAGAGAGTGTCTGTGAGAGACTCTGTGAGAGAGTGTCTGTGATAGAGTGTCTGTGAGAGAGTGTCTGTGATAGAGTGTCTGTGATAGATTTACTATGAGAGTATTTGAGAGAGTGTCTGTGAGAATCTGTGAGAGAGTGTCTGTGAGAGTGTCTGTGAGAGTATGTGAGAGTGTCTGTGAGAGTCTGAGAGAGTGTCTGTGAGAGTCTGGGAGAGTCTGTGAGAGAGTGTGTGTAAGAGTCTGTGAGAGTCTGTGAGAGAGTCTGTGACAGAGTGTCTGTGAGAGGGTGTCTGTGAGAGTGTCTGTGATAGAGTTTCTGTGAGAGTGTCTGTGAGACAGTGTCTGTGAAAGAGTGTTTTTGAGAGTCTGTGAGAGTGTCTGTGAGAGAGTGTCTGTGAGTGAGAGACTGTAAGAGTATGTAAGAGAGTGTGTATGAGAGTCTGTCAGAGTGTCTGTGAGAGTCTGTGAGAGAGTGTCTATCAGAGTTTCTGTGGGAGTGTGTCTGTAAGTCGGTGAGAAAGTGTCTGTGAGATTGTCTGTGAGAGAGTGTCTGTAAGAGAGTGTCTGTGAGAGAGTCTGTAAAAGGCTGTGAGAGTCTGTGAGAGAGTGTCTGTGAGTCTGAGAGAGTGTCTGTGAGAGAGAGTCTGTGAGAGAGTCTGTGAGAGAGTGTCTGTGAGAGGTTCTGTGAGAGAGTCTGTGAGAGAGAGTCTGTGAGAGAGTGTCTGTGAGAGAGTGTCTCTGAGCCTCTGTGAGAGTGTCTGTGAGAGTCTGTAAGAGAATGTGAGAGTCTGCGAGAGAGTGCTTAGGAGAGAGTGTCTGTGAGAGTATCTATGGGAGTCTGTTAGAGTGTCTGTGAGAGGCTCTGAGAGAGTGTCTATGACTCAGAGATAGTGTGTGAGAGTCTGTGAGAGAGTGTCTGTGAGTGAGTCTGTGGGAGAGTCTGTGAGAGAGAGTCTGTGAGAGAGAGAATGTGAGAGAGTGTCTGTGAGAGAGTGTCTGTGAGAGTTTCTGTGAGAGTATCTGGTAGAGTCTGTGAGAGTGTCTGCGAGTGAGTGTCTGTTAGAGAGTTTCTGTGAGAGAGTGTCTGTGAGAGTGTGTTAGAGAATGTCTGTGAGAGTCTGCAAGAGTGTCTGTGAGTGAGTGTCTGTGAGAGAGTCTTTGTGAGAGTCTGTGAGAGAGTTTGTGAGAGTCTGTGAGAGAGTGTCTGTGAGAGAGTGTCTCTGAGCGTCTGTGAAAGTCTCTGTGAGAGTCTGTAAGAGAGTGTGAGAGTCTGTGAGAGAGTGCTTGGGAGAGAGTGTCTGTGAGAGACTCTGTGAGAGAGTGTCTGTGATAGAGTGACTATGAGTATTTTGAGATAGTGTCTGTTAGAATCTGTGAGAGAGTATCTGTGAGAGTCTGTGAGAATGTCTGTGAGAGTATGTGAGAGTGTCTGTGAGAGTCTGAGAGAGAGTGTCTGTGAGAGCCTATGAGAGTGTATGTGAGAGTCTGTGAGAGAGTGTCTGTGAGAGAGAGTCTGTGAGAGCGTGTCTGTGAAATTGTGTCTGTGAGAAAGTGTTCGTGAGTGTCTGTGAGAGATTATCTGTGAGAGAGTGTCTGTAAGAGTCTGTGAGAGAGTGTCTGTGAGTGTATGTGAGAGATTGTCCGTGAGAGTCTGTGAGAGAGTGTCTGTGAGAGAGTGTCTATGAGAGTCTGTGAGAGAGGGTCTATGAGAGTCTCTAAGAGAGTGTCTCTGAGAGAGTGTCTGTGAGAGTGTGCGTGAGAGAGTGTCTTTGCAAGTCTGTGAGAGAATGTCTGTGAGAGTCTGTGAGAGAGTGTCTGTGAGAGTCTGCGAGAGAGTGTCTGTGAGAGTCTGAGAGAGTCTGTGAGAGAGTGTGTGTAAGAGTCTGTGAGAGTCTGTGAGAGAGTCTGTGAGAGAGTGTCTGTGAGAGGGTGTCAGTGAGAGTGTCTGTGATAGAGTTTCTGTAAGAGTGTCTGTGAGACAGTGTCTGTGAAAGAGTGTCTGTGAGAGTCTGTGAGAGTGTCTGTGAGAGAGTGTCTGTGAGAGTCTGTGAGTGAGAAACTGTAAGAGTATGTAAGAGAGTGTGTATGGGAGTCTGTCAGAGTGTCTGTGAGAGTCTGTGAGAGAGTGTCTGTGAGAGTGTCTGTGGGAGATTGTCTGTAAGTCGGTGAGAGAGTGTCTGTGAGAGTGTCTGTGAGAGAGTGTCTGTAAGAGAGTGTCTGTGAGAGAGTCTGTAAAAGGCTGTGAGAGTCTGTGAGAGAGTGTCTGTGAGTCTGAGAGAGTGTCTGTGAGAGAGAGTCTGTGAGAGAGTCTGTGAGAGAGTGTCTGTGAGAGGTTCTGTGAGATAGTCTGTGAGAGAGAGTCTGTGAGAGAGAGCCTGTGAGAGAGTGTCTGTGGGAGTGTCTGTGATAGTGTTTCTGTGAGAGTGTCTGTGAGACTGTGTCTGTGAAAGAGTGTCTGTGAGAGTCTGTGAGAGTGTCTGTGAGTGAGTGTCTGTGAGAGAGTGTCTGTGAGAGTGGGTGTGAGAGAGTGGCTTTGCAAGTCTGTGAGAGAGGGTCTGTGAGAGTCTGTGAGAGTCTGTGAGTGTCTGTGAGAGAGTGTCTGTGGGAGTCTGTGAGAGAGGGTCTATGAGAGTCTGACAGAGAGTATCTCTGAGAGAGTGTCTGTGAGAGGATGTCTGTGAGAGTGTCTGTGATAGAGTTTCTGTGAGAGTGTCTGTGAGACAGTGTCTGTGAAAGAGTGTCTGTGAGAGTCTGTGAGAGTGTCTGTGAGAGAGTGTCTGTGAGAGTCTGTGAGTGAGAGACTGTAAGAGTATGTAAGAGAGTGTGTATGAGAGTCTGTGAGAGTGTATGTGAGAGTGTGAGAGAGTTTCTGTGAGAATGTCTGTGAGACAGTGTCCATGAAAGAGAGTCTGTGAGAGTCTGCGAGAGTGTCCGTGAGTGAGTGTCTGTGAGAGAGTGTTTATGAGAGTCTGTGAGAGAGTTTGTGAGAGTCTGTGAGAGAGTGTCTGTGAGAGAGTGTCTCTGAGCATCTGTGAGAGTGTCTGTGAGAGTCTGTGAGAGAGTCTGTGACAGAGTGTCTGTGAGAGGGTGTCTGTGAGAGTGTCTGTGATAGAGTTTCTGTGAGAGTGTCTGTGAGACAGTGTCTGTGAAAGAGTGTTTTTGAGAGTCTGTGAGAGTGTCTGTGAGAGAGTGTCTGTGAGTGAGAGACTGTAAGAGTATGTAAGAGAGTGTGTATGAGAGTCTGTCAGAGTGTCTGTGAGAGTCTGTGAGAGAGTGTCTATCAGAGTTTCTGTGGGAGTGTGTCTGTAAGTCGGTGAGAAAGTGTCTGTGAGATTGTCTGTGAGAGAGTGTCTGTAAGAGAGTGTCTGTGAGAGAGTCTGTAAAAGGCTGTGAGAGTCTGTGAGAGAGTGTCTGTGAGTCTGAGAGAGTGTCTGTGAGAGAGAGTCTGTGAGAGAGTCTGTGAGAGAGTGTCTGTGAGAGGTTCTGTGAGAGAGTCTGTGAGAGAGAGTCTGTGAGAGAGTGTCTGTGAGAGAGTGTCTCTGAGCCTCTGTGAGAGTGTCTGTGAGAGTCTGTAAGAGAATGTGAGAGTCTGCGAGAGAGTGCTTGGGAGAGAGTGTCTGTGAGAGTATCTATGAGAGTCTGTTAGAGTGTCTGTGAGAGGCTCTGAGAGAGTGTCTATGACTCAGAGATAGTGTGTGAGAGTCTGTGAGAGAGTGTCTGTGAGTGAGTCTGTGGGAGAGTCTGTGAGAGAGAGTCTGTGAGAGAGAGAATGTGAGAGAGTGTCTGTGAGAGAGTGTCTGTGAGAGTTTCTGTGAGAGTATCTGGTAGAGTCTGTGAGAGTGTCTGCGAGTGAGTGTCTGTTAGAGAGTTTCTGTGAGAGAGTGTCTGTGAGAGTGTGTGAGAGAATATCTGTGAGAGTCTGCAAGAGTGTCTGTGAGTGAGTGTCTGTGAGAGAGTCTTTGTGAGAGTCTGTGAGAGAGTTTGTGAGAGTCTGTGAGAGAGTGTCTGTGAGAGAGTGTCTCTGAGCATCTGTGAAAGTCTCTGTGAGAGTCTGTAAGAGAGTGTGAGAGTCTGTGAGAGAGTGCTTGGGAGAGAGTGTCTGTGAGAGACTCTGTGAGAGAGTGTCTGTGATAGAGTGACTATGAGTATTTGAGATAGTGTCTGTTAGAATCTGTGAGAGAGAATCTGTGAGAGTCTGTGAGAGTGTCTGTGAGAGTATGTGAGAGTGTCTGTGAGAGTCTGAGAGAGAGTGTCTGTGAGAGCCTATGAGAGTGTATGTGAGAGTCTGTGAGAGAGTGTCTGTGAGAGAGAGTCTGTGAGAGCATGTCTGTGAAATTGTGTCTGTGAGAAAGTGTCCGTGAGTGTCTGTGAGAGATTATCTGTGAGAGAGTGTCTGTAAGAGTCTGTGAGAGAGTGTCTGTGAGTGTATGTGAGAGATTGTCCGTGAGAGTCTGTGAGAGAGTGTCTGTGAGAGAGTGTCTATGAGAGTCTGTGAGAGAGGGTCTATGAGAGTCTCTAAGAGAGTGTCTCTGAGAGAGTGTCTGTGAGAGTGTGCGTGAGAGAGTGTCTTTGCAAGTCTGTGAGAGAATGTCTGTGAGTCTGTGAGAGAGTGTCTGTGAGAGTCTGCGAGAGAGTGTCTGTGAGAGTCTGAGAGAGTCTGTGAGAGAGTGTGTGTAAGAGTCTGTGAGAGCCTGTGAGAGAGTCTGTGAGAGAGTGTCTGTGAGAGGGTGTCAGTGAGAGTGTCTGTGATAGAGTTTCTGTGAGAGTGTCTGTGAGACAGTGTCTGTGAAAGAGTGTCTGTGAGAGTCTGTGAGAGTGTCTGTGAGAGAGTGTCTGTGAGAGTCTGTGAGTGAGAAACTGTAAGAGTATGTAAGAGAGTGTGTATGAGAGTCTGTCAGAGTGTCTGTGAGAGTCTGTGAGAGAGTGTCTGTGAGAGTGTCTGTGGGAGAGTGTCTGTGAGAGAGTGTCTGTGAGAGTCTGCGAGAGTCTGTGAGAGAGTGTGAGAGTCTGTGAGAGAGTGTATGTGATAGTGTTTATGAGAATCTGTTAGAGAGTGTCTGTGAGTGCCTCTAAGAGTGTCTGTGAGAGTCTGTGGTAGAGTGTCTGTGAGAGTCTGAGAGAGTGTCTGTGAGAGTCTGAGATAGTCTGTGAGAGAGTGTCTGTGAGAGAGTGTCTGTGAGAGTCTGTAAGAGAGTGTCTGTGTGAGTCTGTGAGATTGTTTGTGAGAGTCTGTGAAAGTGTCTGTGAGAGGGTGTGAGAGAGTATCTGTGAGAGAGTGTGAGAGTGTCTGTGAGCATCTGTGAGAGAGTGTCTGAGAGTCTGTGAGAGAGTGTCTATGAGAGTCTGTCAGAGAGTGTCTGTGAGTCTGTGAGAGAGTGTCTGTGAGAGTGTCTGTGATAGAGTGTCTGTGAGAATCTGAGAGAGAGTCTGTGAGTGTCTGTAAGAGTGTCTGTGAGAGTCTGTGAGAAAGTGTCTGTGAGAGTCTGTGAGAGTGTCTGAGAGAGTGTCTATGAGAGAGTGTCTGTGAGATTGTCTGTGAGAGAGTGTCTGTAAGAGAGTTCTGTGAGAGAGTCTGTAAAAGGCTGTGAGAGTCTGTGAGAGAGTGTCTGTGAGTCTGAGAGAGTGTCTGTGAGAGAGAGTCTGTGAGAGAGTCTGTGAGAGAGTGTCTGTGAGAGGTTCTGTGAGAGAGTCTGTGAGAGAGAGCCTATGAGAGAGTGTCTGTGGGAGTGTCTGTGATAGTGTTTCTGTGAGAGTGTCTGTGAGACTGTGTCTGTGAAAGAGTGTCTGTGAGAGTCTGTGAGAGTGTCTGTGAGTGAGTGTCTGTGAGAGTGTGTGTGAGAGAGTGGCTTTGCAAGTCTGTGAGAGAGTGTCTGTGAGAGTCTGTGAGAGTCTGAGTGTCTGTGAGAGAGTGTCTGTGAGAGTCTGTGAGAGAGGGTCTATGAGAGTCTGTAGGAGAGTATCTCTGAGAGAGTGTCTGTGAGAGGGTGTCTGTGAGAGTGTCTGTGATAAAGTTTCTGTGAGAGTGTCTGTGAGACAGTGTCTGTGAAAGAGTGTCTGTGAGAGTCTGTGAGAGTTTATGTGAGAGAGTGTCTGTGAGAGTCTGTGAGTGAGAGACTGTAAGAGTATGTAAGAGAGTGTGTATGAGAGTCTGTGAGAGTGTATGTGAGAGTCTGTGAGAGAGTTTCTGTGAGAGTGTCTGTGAGACAGTGTCCATGAAAGAGAGTCTGTGAGAGTCTGCGAGAGTGTCTGTGAGTGAGTGTCTGTGAGAGAGTGTTTGTGAGAGTCTGTGAGAGAGTTTGTGAGAGTCTGTGAGAGAGTGTCTGTGAGAGAGTGTCTCTGAGTGTCTGTGAGAGTGTCTGTGAGAGTCTGTAAGAGAGTGTGAGAGTCTGTGAGAGAGTGCTTGGTAGAGAGTGTCTGTGAGATACTCTGTGAGAGAGTGTCTGTGATAGAGTGTCTGTGAGAGAATGTCTGTGATAGAGTGACTATGAGTATTTGAGATAGTGTCTGTGAGAATCTGTGAGAGAGTATCTGTGAGAGTCTGTGAGAGTGTCTGTGAGAGTATGTGAGAGTGTCTATGAGAGTCTGAGAGAGAGTGTCGGTGAGAGTCTGTGAGAGTTTATGTGAGAGTCTGTGAGAGTCTGTGAGAGAGTGTCTGTGAGAGTGTGTCTGTGAGATTGTGTCTGTGAGAGAGTGTCCGTGAGTGTCTGTGAGAGAATATCTGTGAGAGAGTGTCGAGAGAGTGTCTGTGAGTGTATGTGAGAGATTGTCCATGAGAGTCTGTGAGAGAGTGTCTGTGAGTGTCTGTGAGAGAATGTCTATGAGAGTCTGTGAGAGAGGGTCTATGAGAGCCTGTAAGAGAGTGTCTCTGAGAGAGTGTCTGTGAGAGTGTGTGTGAGAGAGTCTGTAAAAGGCTGTGAGAGTCTATGAGAGAGTGTCTGTGAGTCTGAGAGAGTGTCTGTGAGAGAGAGTCTGTGAGAGAGTCTGTGAGAGAGTGTCTGTGAGAGGTTCTGTGAGAGAGTCTGTGAGAGAGAGCCTATGAGAGAGTGTCTGTGGGAGTGTCTGTGATAGTGTTTCTGTGAGAGTGTCTGTGAGACTGTGTCTGTGAAAGAGTGTCTGTGAGAGTCTGTGAGAGTGTCTGTGAGTGAGTGTCTGTGAGAGAGTGTCTGTGAGAGAGTGTCTGTGAGAGTGTGTGTGAGAGAGTGGCTTTGCAAGTCTGTGAGAGAGTGTCTGTGAGAGTCTGTGAGAGTCTGAGTGTCTGTGAGAGAGTGTCTGTGAGAGTCTGTGAGAGAGGGTCTATGAGAGTCTGTAGGAGAGTATCTCTGAGAGAGTGTCTGTGAGAGGGTGTCTGTGAGAGTGTCTGCGATAGAGTTTCTGTGAGAGTGTCGGTGAGACAGTGTCTGTGAAAGAGTGTCTGTGAGAGTCTGTGAGAGTTTCTGTGAGAGAGTGTCTGTGAGAGTCTGTGAGTGAGAGACTGTAAGAGTATGTAAGAGAGTGTGTATGAGAGTCTGTGAGAGTGTATGTGAGAGTCTGTGAGAGAGTTTCTGTGAGAGTGTCTGTGAGACAGTGTCCATGAAAGAGAGTCTGTGAGAGTCTGTGAGAGTGTCTGTGAGTGAGTGTCTGTGAGAGAGTGTTTGTGAGAGTCTGTGAGAGAGTTTGTGAGAGTCTGTGAGAGAGTGTCTGTGAGAGAGTGTCTGAGTGTCTGTGAGAGTGTCTGTGAGAGTCTGTAAGAGAGTGTGAGAGTCTGTGAGAGAGTGCTTGGTAGAGAGTGTCTGTGAGATACTCTGTGAGAGAGTGTCTGTGATAGAGTGTCTGTGAGAGAATGTCTGTGATAGAGTGACTATGAGTATTTGAGATAGTGTCTGTGAGAATCTGTGAGAGAGTATCTGTGAGAGTCTGTGAGAGTATCTGTGAGAGTATGTGAGAGTGTCTATGAGAGTCTGAGAGAGAGTGTAGGTGAGAGTCTGTGAGAGTTTATGTGAGAGTCTGTGAGAGTCTGTGAGAGAGTGTCTGTGAGAGAGTGTCCGTGAGTGTCTGTGAGAGATTATCTGTGAGAGAGTGTCGAGAGAGTGTCTGTGAGTGTATGTGAGAGATTGTCCATGAGAGTCTGTGAGAGAGTGTCTGTGAGTGTCTGTGAGAGAGTGTCTATGAGAGTCTGTGAGAGAGGGTCTATGAGAGCCTGTAAGAGAGTGTCTCTGAGAGAGTGTCTGTGAGAGTGTGTGTGAGAGAGTGTCTGTGAGACAGTCTGTGAGAGAGTCTGTGAGAGAGTGTCTGTTAGAGTGTGAGAGATTGTCTGTGAGAGAGAGTTTGTGAGAGACTGTCTGTGATAGTGTCCAGAGTCTGTGAGTGAGTGTCTGTGAGAGTCTGAAAGAGAGTGTCTATGAGAGTCTGTGAGAGAGTGTCTGTGAGTGTCTGTGAGAGAGTGTCTATGAGAGTCTGTGAGAGAGGGTCTATGAGAGCCTGTAAGAGAGTGTCTCTGAGAGAGTGTCTGTGAGAGTGTGTGTGAGAGAGTGTCTTTGCAAGTCTGTGAGAGAGTGTCTGTGAGAGTCTGTGAGAGAGTGTCTGTGAGAGTCTGCGAGAGAGTGTCTGTGAGAGTCTGTGAGAGAGTGTGTGTAAGAGTCTGTGAGAGTCTGTGGAGAGTCTGTGAGAGAGTGTCTGTGAGAGGGTGTCTGTGAGAGTGTCTTTGATAGAGTTTCTGTGAGAGTGTCTGTGAGACAGTGTCTGTGAAAGAGTGTCTGTGAGAGTCTGTGAGAGTGCCTGTGAGAGAGTGTCTGTGAGAGTCTGTGAGTGAGAGACTGTAAGAGTGTGTAAAAGAGTGTGTATGAGAGTCTGTGAGAGTGTCCGTGAGAGTCTGTGAGAGAGTGTCTGTGAGAGTGTCTGTGGGAGTGTGTATGTATGTCAGTGAGAGAGTGTCTGTGAGAGTGTCTGTGAGAGAGTGTCTATAAGAGAGTGTCTGTGCGAGAGTCTATAAAAGGCTGTGAGAGTCTGTGAGAGAGTGTCTGTGAGAGAGTCTGTGAGAGAGTGTCTGTGAGTGTATGTGAGAGATTGTCCGTGAGAGTCTGTGAGAGAGTGTCTGTGAGTGTCTGTGAGAGAGTGTCTATGAGAGTCTGTGAGAGAGGGTCTATGAGAGCCTGTGAGAGAGTGTCTCTGAGAGAGTGTCTGTGAGAGTTTGTGTGAGAGAGTGTCTTTGCAATTCTGTGAGAGAGTGTATGTGAAAGTCTGTGAGAGAGTGTCTGTGAGAGTCTGTGAGGGAGTGTCTGTGAGAGTCTGTGAGAGAGTGTGTGTAAGAGTCTGTGAGAGTCTGTGGGAGAGTCTGTGAGAGAGTGTCTGTGAGAGGGTGTCTGTGAGAGTGTCTGTGATAGAGTTTCTGTGAGAGTGTCTGTGAGACAGTGTCTGTGGAAGAGTGTCTGTGAGAGTCTGTGAGAGTGTCTGTGAGAGAGTGTCTGTGAGAGTCTGTGAGTGAGAGACTATAAGAGTATGTAAGAGAGTGTGTATGAGAGTCTGTGAGAGTGTCTGTGAGAGTCTGTGAGAGAGTGTCTGTGAGAGTGTCTGTGGGAATGTGTATGTATGTCGGTGAGAGAGTGTCTGTGAGAGTGTCTGTGAGAGAGTGTCTGTAAGAGAATGTCTGTGAGAGAGTCTGTAAAAGGCTGTGAGAGTCTGTGAGAGAGTGTCTGTGAGTCTGAGAGAGTGTCTGTGAGAGACAGTCTGTGAGAGAGTCTGTGAGAGATTGTCTGTGAGAGATTCTGTGAGAGAGTCTGTGAGAGAGAGTCTGTGAGAGAGAGTCTGTGAGAGAGTGTCTGTGAGTGAGTGTCTGTGAGAGAGTGTCTGTGAGAGAGTGTCTGTGAGAGAGAGTCTGTGAGAGAGTGTCTGTGAGAGAGTGTCTGAGAGAGAGTGTCTGTGAGAGTGTTTATGAGAGAGTTTCTATTAGAGTGTCTGCGAATGAGTCTGTTGGAGTGTTTCTGTAAGGGAGTGTCTGTGAGAGAGTGTCTGTGAGAGTGTGTGTGAGAGAGTGCCTGTGGGAGTCAGTGAGAGAGTCTGTGAGAGTGTGTGAGAGAATGTCTGTGAGAGAGTGTCTCTGAGCCTCTGTGAGAGTGTCTGCGAGAGAGTACTTGGGAGAGAGTGTGAGAGTCTGTGAGAGAGTGCTTGGGAGAGAGTGTCTGTGACTCAGAGATAGTGTGTGAGAGTCTGTAAGAGAGTGTCTGTGAGAGAGTCTGTGGGAGAGTCTGTGAGAGACAGTCTGTGAGAGAGAGAATGTGAGAGAGTCTCGGTGAGAGAGTGTCTGTGAGAGTTTCTGTGAGAGTATCTGGTAGAGTCTGTGAGAGTGTCTGCGAGTGAGTGTCTGTTAGAGAGTTTCTGTGAGAGAGTGTCTGTGAGAGTGTGTGAGAGAGTGTCTGTAAGAGTCTATGAGAGAGTGTCTCTGAGAGACTGTGAGAGAGTGTGAGAGAGTGTCTGTGAGAGAGTATGTGAGAGAGTGTCTGTTAGAGAGTGTCTGTGAGAGTCTCTGAGTGTCTGTGAGAGTCTGTAAGAGAGTGTGAGAGTCTGCGAGAGAGTGCTTGTAAGAGAGTGCTTGTAAGAGAGTGTCTATGAGAGAGTCTGTGAGAGAGTGTCTGTGAGAGAGTGTCTGTGAGAGTCTGTGAGAGTGTCTGTGGGAGAGTGTCTGTAAGTCAGTGAGAGAGTGTCTGTGAGAGTGTCTGTGAGAGAGTGTCTGTAAGAGAGTGTCTGTGAGAGAGTCTGTAAAAGGCTGTGAGAGTCTGTGAGAGAGTGTCTGTGAGTCTGAGAGAGTGTCTGTGAGAGAGAGTCTGTGAGAGAGTCTGTGAGAGAGTGTCTGTGAGAGAGTATCTGTGAGAGTGTTTGTGAGACAGTGTCTGTGAAAGAGTGTTTGTGAGAGTCTGTGTGAAAGTGTCTGTGATAGAGTTTCTGTGAGAGAGTGTCCTTGAGAGTCTGTGAGAGAGTGTCTGTGAGAATCTGTGAGAGAGTGCCTGTGAGAAAGTCTGTGAGAGAGTGTATGTGAGCATCTGTGAGAGTGTCTGTGAGAGTGTCTATGAGAGAGTCTGTGAGAGAGTGTCTGTGAGAGAGTGTCTGTGAGAGTCTGTGAGAGTGTCTGTGGGAGAGTGTCTGTAAGTCGGTGAGAGAGTGTCTGTGAGAGTGTCTGTGAGAGAGTGTCTGTAAGAGAGTGTCTGTGAGAGAGTCTGTAAAAGGCTGTGAGAGTCTGTGAGAGAGTGTCTGTGAGTCTGAGAGAGTGTCTGTGAGAGAGAGTCTGTGAGAGAGTCTGTGAGAGAGTGTCTGTGAGAGGTTCTGTGAGAGAGTCTGTGAGAGAGAGCCTGTGAGAGAGTGTCTGTGAGAGTCTGTGAGAGTGCCTGTGAGAGAGTGTCCGTGAGAGTCTGTGAGTGAGAGACTGTAAGAGTGTGTAAAAGAGTGTGTATGAGAGTCTGTGAGAGTGTCCGTGAGAGTCTGTGAGAGAGTGTCTGTGAGAGTGTCTGTGGGAGTGTGTATGTATGTCAGTGAGAGAGTGTCTGTGAGAGTGTCTGTGAGAGAGTGTCTGTAAGAGAGTATCTGTGCGAGAGTCTATAAAAGGCTGTGAGAGTCTGTGAGAGAGTCTCTGTGAGAGAGTCTGTGAGAGAGTGTCTGTGAGTGTATGTGAGAGATTGTCCGTGAGAGTCTGTGAGAGAGTGTCTGTGAGTGTCTGTGAGAGAGTGTCTATGAGAGTCTGTGAGAGAGGGTCTATGAGAGCCTGTGAGAGAGTGTCTCTGAGAGAGTGTCTGTGAGAGTTTGTGTGAGAGAGTGTCTTTGCAATTCTGTGAGAGAGTGTATGTGAAAGTCTGTGAGAGAGTGTCTGTGAGAGTCTGTGAGGGAGTGTCTGTGAGAGTCTGTAAGAGAGAGTGTGTGTAAGAGTCTGTGAGAGTCTGTGGGAGAGTCTGTGAGAGAGTGTCTGTGAGAGGGTGTCTGTGAGAGTGTCTGTGATAGAGTTTCTGTGAGAGTGTCTGTGAGACAGTGTCTGTGGAAGAGTGTCTGTGAGAGTCTGTGAGAGTGTCTGTGAGAGAGTGTCTGTGAGAGTCTGTGAGTGAGAGACTATAAGAGTATGTAAGAGAGTGTGTATGAGAGTCTGTGAGAGTGTCTGTGAGAGTCTGTGAGAGAGTGTCTGTGAGAGTGTCTGTGGGAGTGTGTATGTATGTCGGTGAGAGAGTGTCTGTGAGAGTGTCTGTGAGAGAGTGTCTGTAAGAGAATGTCTGTGAGAGAGTCTGTAAAAGGCTGTGAGAGTCTGTGAGAGAGTGTCTGTGAGTCTGAGAGAGTGTCTGTGAGAGACAGTCTGTGAGAGAGTCTGTGAGAGAGTGTCTGTGAGAGATTCTGTGAGAGAGTCTGTGAGAGAGAGTCTGTGAGAGAGAGTCTGTGAGAGAGTGTCTGTGAGTGAGTGTCTGTGAGAGAGTGTCTGTGAGAGAGTGTCTGTGAGAGAGAGTCTGTGAGAGAGTCTGTGAGAGAGTGCCTGTGAGAGAGTATCTGTGAGAGTGTTTGTGAGACAGTGTCTGTGAAAGAGTGTTTGTGAGAGTCTGTGTGAAAGTGTCTGTGATAGAGTTTCTGTGAGAGAGTGTCCTTGAGAGTCTGTGAGAGAGTGTCTGTGAGAATCTGTGAGAGAGTGCCTGTGAGAAAGTCTGTGAGAGAGTGTATGTGAGCATCTGTGAGAGTGTCTGTGAGAGTGTCTATTAGAGAGTCTGTGAGAGAGTGTCTGTGAGAGAGTGTCCGTGAGAGTCTGTGAGAGTGTCTGTGGGAGAGTGTCTGTAAGTCGGTGAGAGAGTGTCTGTGAGAGTGTCTGTGAGAGAGTGTCTGTAAGAGAGTGTCTGTGAGAGAGTCTGTAAAAGGCTGTGAGAGTCTGTGAGAGAGTGTCTGTGAGTCTGAGAGAGTGTCTGTGAGAGAGAGTCTGTGAGAGAGTCTGTGAGAGAGTGTCTGTGAGAGGTTCTGTGAGAGAGTCTGTGAGAGAGAGCCTGTGAGAGAGTGTCTGTGGGAGTGTCTGTGATAGTGTTTCTGTGAGAGTGTCTATTAGACTGTGTCTGTGAAAGAGTGTCTGTGAGAGTCTGTGAGAGTGTCTGTGAGTGAGTGTCTGTGAGAGAGTGTCTGTGAGAGAGTGTCTGTGAGAGTGTGTGTGAGAGAGTGGCTTTGCAAGTCTGTGAGAGAGTGTCTGTGAGAGTCTGTGAGAGTCTGAGTGTCTGTGAGAGAGTGTCTGTGAGAGTCTGTGAGAGAGGGTATATGAGAGTCTGTAGGAGAGTATCTCTGAGAGAGTGTCTGTGAGAGGGTGTCTGTGAGAGTGTCTGTGATAGAGTTTCTGTGAGAGTGTCTGTGAGAAAGTGTCTGTGAAAGAGTGTCTGTGAGAGTCTGTGAGAGTTTCTGTGAGAGAGTGTCTGTGAGAGTCTGTGAGTGAGAGACTGTAAGAGTATGTAAGAGAGTGTATGTGAGAGTCTGTGAGAGAGTTTCTGTGAGAGTGTCTGTGAGACAGTGTCCATGAAAGAGAGTCTGTGAGAGTCTGCGAGAGTGTCTGTGAGTGAGTGTCTGTGAGAGAGTGTTTGTGAGAGTCTGTGAGAGAGTTTGTGAGAGTCTGTGAGAGAGTGTCTGTGAGAGAGTGTCTCTGAGCGTCTGTGAGAGTGTCTGTGAGAGTCTGTAAGAGAGTGTGAGAGTCTGTGAGAGAGTGCTTGGTAGAGAGTGTCTGTGAGATACTCTGTGAGAGAGTGTCTGTGATAGAGTGTCTGTGAGAGAATGTCTGTGATAGAGTGACTATGAGTATTTGAGATAGTGTCTGTGAGAATCTGTGAGAGAGTATCTGTGAGAGTCTGTGAGAGTGTCTGTGAGAGTATGTGAGAGTGTCTATGAGAGTCTGAGAGAGAGTGTCGGTGAGAGTCTGTGAGAGTTTATGTGAGAGTCTGTGAGAGTCTGTGAGAGAGTGTCTGTGAGAGTGTGTCTGTGAGATTGTGTCTGTGAGAGAGTGTCCGTGAGTGTCTGTGAGAGATTATCTGTGAGAGAGTGTCGAGAGAGTGTCTGTGAGTGTATGTGAGAGATTGTCCATGAGAGTCTGTGAGAGAGTGTCTGTGAGTGTCTGTGAGAGAGTGTCTATGAGAGTCTGTGAGAGAGGGTCTATGAGAGCCTATAAGAGAGTGTCTCTGAGAGAGTGTCTGTGAGAGTGTGTGTGAGAGAGTGTCTGTGAGACAGTCTGTGAGAGAGTCTGTGAGAGAGTGTCTGTTAGAGTGTGAGAGATTGTCTGTGAGAGAGAGTCTGTGAGAGACTGTCTGTGATAGTGTCCAGAGTCTGTGAGTGAGTGTCTGTGAGAGTCTGAAAGAGAGTGTCTATGAGAGTCTGTGAGAGAGTGTCTGTGAGTGTCTGTGAGAGAGTGTCTATGAGAGTCTGTGAGAGAGGGTCTATGAGAGCCTGTAAGAGAGTGTCTCTGAGAGAGTGTCTGTGAGAGTGTGTGTGATAGAGTGTCTTTGCAAGTCTGTGAGAGAGTGTCTGTGAGAGTCTGTGAGAGAGTGTCTGTGAGAGTCTGCGAGAGAGTGTCTGTGAGAGTCTGTGAGAGAGTGTGTGTAAGAGTCTGTGAGAGTCTGTGGGAGAGTCTGTGAGAGAGTGTCTGTGAGAGGGTGTCTGTGAGAGTGTCTGTGATAAAGTTTCTGTGAGAGTGTCTGTGAGACAGTGTCTGTGAAAGAGTGTCTGTGAGAGTCTGTGAGAGTGCCTGTGAGAGAGTGTCTGTGAGAGTCTGTGAGTGAGAGACTGTAAGAGTGTGTAAAAGAGTGTGTATGAGAGTCTGTGAGAGTGTCCGTGAGAGTCTGTGAGAGAGTGTCTGTGAGAGTGTCTGTGGGAGTGTGTATGTATGTCGGTGAGAGAGTGTCTGTGAGAGTGTCTCTGAGAGAGTGTCTGTAAGAGAGTGTCTGTGCGAGAGTCTATAAAAGGCTGTGAGAGTCTGTGAGAGAGTGTCTGTGAGAGAGTCTGTGAGAGAGTGTCTGTGAGTGTATGTGAGAGATTGTCCGTGAGAGTCTGTGAGAGAGTGTCTGTGAGTGTCTGTGAGAGAGTGTCTATGAGAGTCTGTGAGAGAGGGTCTATGAGAGCCTGTGAGAGAGTGTCTCTGAGAGAGTGTCTGTGAGAGTTTGTGTGAGAGAGTGTCTTTGCAATTCTGTGAGAGTGTATGTGAAAGTCTGTGAGAGAGTTTCTATGAGAGTCTGTGAGGGAGTGTCTGTGAGAGTCTGTGAGAGAGTGTGTGTAAGAGTCTGTGAGAGTCTGTGGGAGAGTCTGTGAGAGAGTGTCTGTGAGAGGGTGTCTGTGAGAGTGTCTATGATAGAGTTTCTCTGAGAGTGTCTGTGAGACAGTGTCTGTGGAAGAGTGTCTGTGAGAGTCTGTGAGAGTGTCTGTGAGAGAGTGTCTGTGAGAGTCTGTGAGTGAGAGACTATACGAGTATGTAAGAGAATGTGTATGAGAGTCTGTGAGAGTGTCTGTGAGAGTCTGTGAGAGAGTGTCTGTGAGAGTGTCTGTGGGAGTGTGTATGTATGTCGGTGAGAGAGTGTCTGTGAGAGTGTCTGTGAGAGAGTGTCTGTAAGAGAATGTCTGTGAGAGAGTCTGTGAAAGGCTGTGAGAGTCTGTGAGAGAGTGTCTGTGAGTCTGAGAGAGTGTCTGTGAGAGACAGTCTGTGAGAGAGTCTGTGAGAGAGTGTCTGTGAGAGATTCTGTGAGAGAGTCTGTGAGAGAGAGTCTGTGAGAGAGAGTCTGCGAGAGAGTGTCTGTGAGTGAGTGTCTGTGAGAGAGTGTCTGTGAGAGAGTGTCTGTGAGAGAGAGTCTGTGGGAGAGTGTCTGTGAGAGAGTGTCTGAGAGAGAGTGTCTGTGAGAGTGTTTATGAGAGAGTTTCTATGAGAGTGTCTGCGAATGAGTCTGTTGGAGAGTTTCTGTAAGGGAGTGTCTGTGAGAGAGTGTCTGTGAGAGTGTGTGTGAGAGATTGCCTGTGGGAGTCTGTGAGAGAGTCTGTGAGAGTGTGTGAGAGAATGTCTGTGAGAGAGTTTCTCTGAGCCTCTGTGAGAGTGTCTGCGAGAGAGTACTTGGGAGAGAGTGTGAGAGTCTGTGAGAGAGTGCTTGGGAGAGAGTGTCTGTGAGAGTGTCTGTGAGAGTCTGTGAGAGTGTCTGTGAGAGGCTCTGAGAGAGTGTCTGTGACTCAGAGATAGTGTGTGAGAGTCTGTAAGAGAGTGTCTGTGAGAGAGTCTGTGGGAGAGTCTGTGAGAGACAGTCTGTGAGAGAGAGAATGTGAGAGAGTCTCGGTGAGAGATTGTCTGTGAGAGTTTCTGTGAGAGTATCTGGTAGAGTCTGTGAGAGTGTCTGCGAGTGAGTGTCTGTTAGAGAGTTTCTGTGAGAGAGTGTCTGTGAGAGTGTGTGAGAGAGTGTCTGTAAGAGTCTATGAGAGAGTGTCTCTGAGAGACTGTGAGAGAGCGTGAGAGAGTGTCTGTGAGAGAGTATGTGAGAGAGTGTCTGTTAGAGAGTGTCTGTGAGAGTCTCTGAGTGTCTGTGAGAGTCTGTAAGAGAGTGTGAGAGTCTGCGAGAGAGTGCTTGTAAGAGAGTGTCTATGAGAGAGTGTCTGTGAGAGAGTGTCTGTGAGAGAGTGTCTGTGAGAGTCTGTGAGAGTGTCAGTGAGAGAGTGTCTGTGAGAGAGTGTCTGTGAGAGTCTGTGAGAGAGTGTCAGTGAGAGAGTGTCTGTGAAAGAGTATCTGTGAGAGTGTCTGTGAGAGAGTTTCTGTGATAGTGTCTGTGAGACAGTGTCTGTGAAAGAGAGTCTGTAAGAGTCTGTGAGAGTGTGTGTGAGTGAGCGTCTGTGAGAGAGTGTCTGTGAGAGAGTGTTTCAGAGCCTCTGTGAGAGTGTCTGTGAGAGTCTGTAAGAGAGTGTGAGAGTCTGCGAGAGAGTGCTTGGGAGAGAGTGTCAGTGAGAGTGTCTATGAGAATCTGTTAGAGTGTCTGTGAGAGGCTCTGAGAGAGTGTCTGTGACTCAGAGATAGTGTGTGAGAGTCTGTGAGAGAGTGTCTGTGAGAGAGTCTGTGGGAGAGTCTGCGAGAGAGAGTCTGTGAGAGAGAGAATGTGAGAGAGTGTCTGTGAGAGAGTGTCTGTGAGAGTTTTTGTGAGAGTATCTGGTAGAGTCTGTGAGAGTGTCTGCGAGTGAGTGTCTGTTAGAGAGTTTCTGTGAGAGAGTGTCTGTGAGAGTGTGTGAGAGAGTATCTGTGAGAGTCTGCAAGAGTGTCTGTGAGTGAGTGTCTGTGAGAGAGTGTTTGTGAGAGTCTGTGAGAGAGTTTGTGAGAGTCTGTGAGAGAGTGTCTGTGAGAGAGTGTCTCTGAGCATCTGTGAGAGTATCTGTGAGAGACTGTAAGAGAGTGTGAGAGTCTGTGAGAGAGTGCTTGGGAGAGAGTGTCTGTGAGAGACTCTGTGAGAGAGTGTCTGTGATAGAGTGTCTGTGAGAGAGTGTCTGTGATAGAGTGTCTGTGATAGAGTGACTATGAGAGCATTTGAGAGCGTGTCTGTGAGAATCTGTGAGAGAGTGTCTGTGAGAGTGTCTGTGAGAGTGTCTGTGAGAGTCTGAGAGAGTGTCTGTGAGAGTCTGAGAGAGTCTGTGAGAGAGTGTGTGCAAGAGTCTGTGAGAGTCTGTGAGAGAGTCTGTGAGAGAGTGTCTGTGAGAGGGTGTCTGTGAGAGTGTCTGTGATAGAGTTTCTGTGAGAGTGTCTGTGAGACAGTGTCTGTGAAAGAGTGTCTGTGAGAGTCTGTGAGAGTGTCTGTGAGAGAGTGTCTGTGAGAGTGTGTGAGTGAGAGACTGTAAGAGTATGTAAGAGAGTGTGTATGAGAGTCTGTCAGAGTGTCTGTGAGAGTCTGTGAGAGAGTGTCTGTGGGAGTGTGTCTGTAAGTCGGTGAGAGAGTGTCTGTGAGAGTGTCTGTGAGAGAGTGTCTGTAAGGGAGTGTCTTTGAGAGAGTCTGTAAAAGGCTGTGAGAGTCTGTGGGAGCGTGTCTGTGAGTCTGAGAGAGTGTCTGTGAGAGAGAGTCTGTGAGAGAGTCTGTGAGAGAGTGTCTGTGAGAGGTTCTGTGAGAGAGTCTGTGAGAGAGAGTCTGTGAGAGAGAGCCTGTGAGAGAGTGTCTGTGGGAGTGTCTGTGTTAGTGTTTCTGTGAGAGTGTCTGTGAGACTGTGTCTGTGAAGGAGTGTCTGTGAGAGTCTGTGAGAGTGTCTGTGAGTGAGTGTCTGTGAGAGAGTGTCTGTGGGAGAGTGTCTGTGAGAGTGTGTGTGAGAGAGTGGCTTTGCAAGTCTGTGAGAGAGTGTCTGTGGGAGTGTCTGTGATAGTGTTTCTGTGAGAGTGTCTGTGAGACTGTGTCTGTGAAAGAGTGTCTATGAGAGTCTGTGAGAGTGTCTGTGAGTGAGTGTCTGTGAGGGAGTGTCTGTGAGAGTGTGTGTGAGAGAGTGGCTTTGCAAGTCTGTGAGAGAGTGTCTGTGAGAGTCTGTGAGTGTCTGTGAGAGTGTCTGTGGGAGTGTGTCTATAAGTCGGTGAGAGAGTGTCTGTGAGAGTGTCTGTGAGAGAGTGTCTGTAAGAGAGTGTCTGTAAGAGAGTCTGTAAAAGGCTGTGAGAGTCTGTGAGAGTGTGTCTGTGAGTCTGAGAGAGTGTCTGTGAGAGAGAGTCTGTGAGAGAGAGCCTGTGAGAGACTGTCGGTGGGAGTGTCTGTGATAGTGTTTCTGTGAGAGTGTCTGTGAGACTGTGTCTGTGAAGGAGTGTCTGTGAGAGTCTGTGAGAGTGTCTGTGAGTGAGTGTCTGTGTGAGATTGTCTGTGAGAGAGTGTCTGTGAGAGTGTGTGTGAGAGAGTGGCTTTGCAAGTCTGTGAGAGAGTGTCTGTGGGAGTGTCTGTGATAGTGTTTCTGTGAGAGTGTCTGTGAGACTGTGTCTATGAAAGAGTGTCTGTGAGAGTCTGTGAGAGTGTCTGTGAGTGAGTGTCTGTGAGAGAGTGTCTGTGAGAGAGTGTCTGTGAGAGTGTGTGTGAGAGAGTGGCTTTGCAAGTCTGTGAGAGAGTGTCTGTGAGAGTCTGTGAGTGTCTGTGAGAGAGTGTCTGTGAGAGTCTGTGAGAGAGGGTCTATGAGAGTCTGTAAGAGAGTATCTCTGAGAGAGTGTCTGTGAGAGGGTATCTGTGAGAGTGTCTGTGATAGAGTTTCTGTGAGAGTGTCTGTGAGACAGTGTCTGTGAAAGAGTGTTTGTGAGAGTGTCTGTGAGAGAGTGTCTCTGAGAGTCTGTGAGTGAGAGACTGTAAGAGTATGTAAGAGAGTGTGTATGAGAGTCTGTGAGAGTGTATGTGAGAGTCTGTGAGAGAGTTTCTGTGAGAGTGTCTGTGAGACAGTGTCCATGAAAGAGAGTTTGTGAGAGTGTCTGTGAGTGAGTGTCTGTGAGAGAGTGTTTGTGAGAGTCTGTGAGAGAGTTTGTGAGAGTCTGTGAGAGAGTGTCTGTGAGAGAGTGTCTCTGAGCGTCTGTGAGAGTATCTGTGAGAGTCTGTAAGAGAGTGTGAGAGTCTGTGAGAGAGTGCTTGGTAGAGAGTGTCTGTGAGATACTCTGTGAGAGAGTGTCTGTGATAGAGTGTCTGTGAGAGAATGTCTGTGATAGAGTGACTATGAGTATTTGAGATAGTGTCTGTGAGAATCTGTGAAAGAGTATCTGTGAGAGTCTATGAGAGTGTCTGTGAGAGTATGTGAGAGTGTCTGTGAGAGTCTGAGAGAGAGTGTCTTTGAGAGTCTGTGAGAGTGTATGTGAGAGTCTGTGAGAGAGTGTCTGTGAGAGCGTGTCTGTGAGATTGTGTCTGTGAGAGAGTGTCCGTGAGTGTCTGTGAGAGATTATCTGTGAGAGAGTATCTGTAAGAGTCTGTGAGAGAGTGTCTGTGAGTGTATGTGAGAGATTGTCCGTGAGAGTCTGTGAGAGAGTGTCTGTGAATGTCTGTGAGAGAGTGTCTATGAGAGTCTGTGAGAGAGGGTCCATGAGAGCCTGTAACAGAGTGTCTCTGAGAGAGTGTCTGTGAGAGTTTGTGTGAGAGAGTGTCTTTGCAAGTCTGTGAGGGAGTGTCTGTGAGAGTCTGTGAGAGAGTGTCTGTGAGAGTCTGCGAGAGAGTGTCTGTGAGAGTCTGTGAGAGTCTGTGAGATAGTGTCTGTGAGAGGGTGTCTGTGAGAGTGTCTGTGATAGAGTTTCTGTGAGAGTGTCTGTGAGACAGAGTCTGTGAAAGAGTGTCTGTGAGAGTCTGTGAGAGTGTCTGTGAGAGAGTGTCTGTGAGAGTCTATGAGTGAGAGACTGTAAGAGTATGTAAGAGAGTGTGTATGAGAGTCTGTGAGAGAGTGTCTGTGAGAGAGTTTCTCTGAGCCTCTGTGAGAGTGTCGGTGAGAGTCTGTAAGAGAGTGTGAGAGTCTGCGAGAGAGTGCTTGGGAGAGAGTGTCTGTGAGAGTGTCTATGAGAGTCTGTTAGAGTGTCTGTGAGAGGCTCTGAGAGAGTGTCTGTGACTCATAGATAGTGTGTGAGAGTCTGTGAGAGAGTGTCTGTGAGAGAGTCTGTGGGAGAGTCTGCGAGAGAGAGTCTGTGGGAGAGAGAATGTGAGAGAGTGTCTGTGAGAGAGTGTCTGTGAGAGTTTCTGTGAGAGTATCTGGTGAAGTCTGTGAGAGTGTCTGTGAGTGAGTGTCTGTTAGAGAGTTTCTGTGAGAGAGTGTCTGTGAGAGTGTGTGAGAGAGTGTCTGTGAGAGTCTGCAAGAGTGTCTGTGAGTGAGTGTCTGTGAGAGAGTGTTTGTGAGAGTCTGTGAGAGAGTTTGTGAGAGTCTGTGAGAGAGTGTCTGTGAGAGAGTGTCTCTGAGTGTCTGTGAGAGTATCTGTGAGAGTCTATAAGAGAGTGTGAGAGTCTGTGAGAGAGTGCTTGGGAGAGAGTGTCTGTGAGAGACTCTGTGAGAGAGTGTCTGTGATAGAGTGTCTGTGAGAGAGTGTCTGTGATAGAGTGACTATGAGTATTTGAGATAGTGTCTGTTAGAATCTGTGAGAGAGTATCTGTGAGAGTCTGTGAGAGTGTCTGTGAGAGTATGTGAGAGTGTCTGTGAGAGTCTGAGAGAGAGTGTCTGTGAGAGCCTATGAGAGTGTATGTGAGAGTCTGTGAGAGAGTGTCTGTGAGAGAGAGTCTGTGAGAGCATGTCTGTGAGATTGTGTCTGTGAGAGAGTGTCCGTGAGTGTCTGTGAGAGATTATCTGTGAGAGAGTGTCTGTAAGAGTCTGTGAGAGAGTGTCTGTGAGTGTATGTGAGAGATTGTCTGTGAGAGTCTGTGAGAGAGTGTCTGTGAGTGTCTGTGAGAGAGTGTCTATGAGAGTCTGTGAGAGAGGGTCTATGAGAGTCTGTAAGAGAGTGTCTCTGAGAGAGTGTCTGTGAGAGTGTGTGTGAGAGAGTGTCTTTGCAAGTCTGTGAGAGAGTGTCTGTGAGAGTCTGTGAGAGAGTGTCTGTGAGAGTCTGCGAGAGAGTGTCTGTGAGAGTCTGAGAGAGTCTGTGAGAGAGTGTGTGTAAGAGTCTGTGAGAGTCTGTGAGAGAGTCTGTGAGAGAGTGTCTGTGAGAGGGTGTCAGTGAGAGTGTCTGTGATAGAGTTTCTGTGAGAGTGTCTGTGAGACAGTGTCTGTGAAAGAGTGTCTGTGAGAGTCTGTGAGAGTGTCTGTGAGAGAGTGTCTGTGAGAGTCTGTGAGTGAGAGGATGTAAGAGTATGTAAGAGAACTACCTCGAAACACGTGTCCAGGGATGGCTAAATGCAACACATACTGTTCTCTTTACACATCGTAGCATAGGCGTACCCGCCGTCGCCACTTCATTTACCACAGTCCTTTGGGGCAACTTGCTGGTGTGACGAGCAGTGTGCGACCAATTTGTGAACAAATTATTATGGCTCCCTTGAGCTAACGGGCTGACGAGCCTTGGATCTGCACCTGCGCGACATGAGAGGTACTTGACCTGTTTTTAATTACATTTTGGCAGTCCACACGGCACCCCTTTACACTGTCCTACTCCCTGCTGATGAGAGGCAACTACCTCGAAACACATGTCCAGGGATGGCTAAATGCAACACATACTGTTCTCTTTACACATCGTGGCATAGGCGTACCCGCCGTTGCCACTTCATTTACCACAGTCCTTTGGGGCAACTTGCTGGTGTGACGAGCAGTGTGTGACCAATTTGTGTACAAATGTAAGAGAGTGTGTATGAGAGTCTGTCAGAGTGTCTGTGAGAGTCTGTGAGAGAGTGTCTGTGAGAGTGTCTGTGGGAGAGTGTCTGTAAGTCGGTGAGAGAGTGTCTGTGAGAGTGTCTGTGAGAGAGTGTCTGTAAGAGAGTTCTGTGAGAGAGTCTGTAAAAGGCTGTGAGAGTCTGTGAGAGAGTGTCTGTGAGTCTGAGAGAGTGTCTGTGAGAGAGAGTCTGTGAGAGAGTCTGTGAGAGAGTGTCTGTGAGAGGTTCTGTGAGAGAGTCTGTGAGAGAGAGCCTATGAGAGAGTGTCTGTGGGAGTGTCTGTGATAGTGTTTCTGTGAGAGTGTCTGTGAGACTGTGTCTGTGAAAGAGTGTCTGTGAGAGTCTGTGAGAGTGTCTGTGAGTGAGTGTCTGTGAGAGTGTGTGTGAGAGAGTGGCTTTGCAAGTCTGTGAGAGAGTGTCTGTGAGAGTCTGTGAGAGTCTGAGTGTCTGTGAGAGAGTGTCTGTGAGAGTCTGTGAGAGAGGGTCTATGAGAGTCTGTAGGAGAGTATCTCTGAGAGAGTGTCTGTGAGAGGGTGTCTGTGAGAGTGTCTGTGATAGAGTTTCTGTGAGAGTGTCTGTGAGACAGTGTCTGTGAAAGAGTGTCTGTGAGAGTCTGTGAGAGTTTCTGTGAGAGAGTGTCTGTGAGAGTCTGTGAGTGAGAGACTGTAAGAGTATGTAAGAGAGTGTGTATGAGAGTCTGTGAGAGTGTATGTGAGAGTCTGTGAGAGAGTTTATGTGAGAGTGTCTGTGAGACAGTGTCCATGAAAGAGAGTCTGTGAGAGTCTGCGAGAGTGTCTGTGAGTGAGTGTCTGTGAGAGAGTGTTTGTGAGAGTCTGTGAGAGAGTTTGTGAGAGTCTGTGAGAGAGTGTCTGTGAGAGAGTGTCTCTGAGTGTCTGTGAGAGTGTCTGTGAGAGTCTGTAAGAGAGTGTGAGAGTCTGTGAGAGAGTGCTTGGTAGAGAGTGTCTGTGAGATACTCTGTGAGAGAGTGTCTGTGATAGAGTGTCTGTGAGAGAATGTCTGTGATAGAGTGACTATGAGTATTTGAGATAGTGTCTGTGAGAATCTGTGAGAGAGTATCTGTGAGAGTCTGTGAGAGTGTCTGTGAGAGTATGTGAGAGTGTCTATGAGAGTCTGAGAGAGAGTGTCGGTGAGAGTCTGTGAGAGTTTATGTGAGAGTCTGTGAGAGTCTGTGAGAGAGTGTCTGTGAGAGCGTGTCTGTGAGATTGTGTCTGTGAGAGAGTGTCCGTGAGTGTCTGTGAGAGATTATCTGTGAGAGAGTGTCGAGAGAGTGTCTGTGAGTGTATGTGAGAGATTGTCCATGAGAGTCTGTGAGAGAGTGTCTGTGAGTGTCTGTGAGAGAGTGTCTATGAGAGTCTGTGAGAGAGGGTCTATGAGAGCCTGTAAGAGAGTGTCTCTGAGAGAGTGTCTGTGAGAGTGTGTGTGAGAGAGTCTGTAAAAGGCTGTGAGAGTCTGTGAGAGAGTGTCTGTGAGTCTGAGAGAGTGTCTGTGAGAGAGAGTCTGTGAGAGAGTGTCTGTGAGAGGTTCTGTGAGAGAGTCTGTGAGAGAGAGCCTGTGAGAGAGTGTCTGTGGGAGTGTCTGTGATAGTGTTTCTGTGAGAGTGTCTGTGAGACTGTGTCTGTGAAAGAGTGTCTGTGAGAGTCTGTGAGAGTGTCTGTGAGTGAGTGTCTGTGAGAGAGTGTCTGTGAGAGAGTGTCTGTGAGAGTGTGTGTGAGAGAGTGGCTTTGCAAGTCTGTGAGAGAGTGTCTGTGAGAGTCTGTGAGAGTCTGAGTGTCTGTGAGAGAGTGTCTGTAAGAGTCTGTGAGAGAGGGTCTATGAGAGTCTGTAGGAGAGTATCTCTGAGAGAGTGTCTGTGAGAGGGTGTCTGTGAGAGTGTCTGTGATAGAGTTTCTGTGAGAGTGTCTGTGAGACAGTGTCTGTGAAAGAGTGTCTGTGAGAGTCTGTGAGAGTTTCTGTGAGAGAGTGTCTGTGAGAGTCTGTGAGTGAGAGACTGTAAGAGTATGTAAGAGAGTGTATGTGAGAGTCTGTGAGAGAGTTTCTGTGAGAGTGTCTGTGAGACAGTGTCCATGAAAGAGAGTCTGTGAGAGTCTGCGAGAGTGTCTGTGAGTGAGTGTCTGTGAGAGAGTGTTTGTGAGAGTCTGTGAGAGAGTTTGTGAGAGTCTGTGAGAGAGTGTCTGTGAGAGAGTGTCTCTGAGCGTCTGTGAGAGTGTCTGTGAGAGTCTGTAAGAGAGTGTGAGAGTCTGTGAGAGAGTGCTTGGTAGAGAGTGTCTGTGAGATACTCTGTGAGAGAGTGTCTGTGATAGAGTGTCTGTGAGAGAATGTCTGTGATAGAGTGACTATGAGTATTTGAGATAGTGTCTGTGAGAATCTGTGAGAGAGTATCTGTGAGAGTCTGTGAGAGTGTCTGTGAGAGTATGTGAGAGTGTCTATGAGAGTCTGAGAGAGAGTGTCGGTGAGAGTCTGTGAGAGTTTATGTGAGAGTCTGTGAGAGTCTGTGAGAGAGTGTCTGTGAGAGCGTGTCTGTGAGATTGTGTCTGTGAGAGAGTGTCCGTGAGTGTCTGTGAGAGATTATCTGTGAGAGAGTGTCGAGAGAGTGTCTGTGAGTGTATGTGAGAGATTGTCCATGAGAGTCTGTGAGAGAGTGTCTGTGAGTGTCTGTGAGAGAGGGTCTATGAGAGCCTATAAGAGAGTGTCTCTGAGAGAGTGTCTGTGAGAGTGTGTGTGAGAGAGTGTCTGTGAGACAGTCTGTGAGAGAGTCTGTGAGAGAGTGTCTGTTAGAGTGGGAGAGATTGTCTGTGAGAGAGAGTCTGTGAGAGACTGTCTGTGATAGTGTCCAGAGTCTGTGAGTGAGTGTCTGTGAGAGTCTGAAAGAGAGTGTCTATGAGAGTCTGTGAGAGAGTGTCTGTGAGTGTCTGTGAGAGAGTGTCTATGAGAGTCTGTGAGAGAGGGTCTATGAGAGCCTGTAAGAGAGTG
The DNA here is from genome assembly GCF_964204655.1 of Triturus cristatus. Taxonomy (NCBI): domain Eukaryota; kingdom Metazoa; phylum Chordata; class Amphibia; order Caudata; family Salamandridae; genus Triturus; species Triturus cristatus. Next base: position 1,188,304,711 of record NC_140579.1, read on the forward strand.
TCTCTGAGAGAGTGTCTGTGAGAGTGTGTGTGAGAGAGTGTCTTTGCAAGTCTGTGAGAGAGTGTCTGTGAGAGTCTGTGAGAGAGTGTCTGTGGGAGTCTGCGAGAGAGTGTCTGTGAGAGTCTGTGAGAGAGTGTGTGTAAGAGTCTGTGAGAGTCTGTGGGAGAGTCTGTGAGAGAGTGTCTGTGAGAGGGTGTCTGTGAGAGTGTCTGTGATAAAGTTTCTGTGAGAGTGTCTGTGAGACAGTGTCTGTGAAAGAGTGTCTGTGAGAGTCTGTGAGAGTGCCTGTGAGAGAGTGTCTGTGAGAGTCTGTGAGTGAGAGACTGTAAGAGTGTGTAAAAGAGTGTGTATGAGAGTCTGTGAGAGTGTCTGTGAGAGTCTGTGAGAGAGTGTCTGTGAGAGTGTCTGTGGGAGTGTGTATGTATGTCGGTGAGAGAGTGTCTGTGAGAGTGTCTCTGAGAGAGTGTCTGTAAGAGAGTGTCTGTGCGAGAGTCTATAAAAGGCTGTGAGAGTCTGTGAGAGAGTGTCTGTGAGAAAGTCTGTGAGAGAGTGTCTGTGAGTGTATGTGAGAGATTGTCCGTGAGAGTCTGTGAGAGAGTGTCTGTGAGTGTCTGTGAGAGAGTGTCTATGAGAGTCTGTGAGAGAGGGTCTATGAGAGCCTGTGAGAGAGTGTCTCTGAGAGAGTGTCTGTGAGAGTTTGTGTGAGAGAGTGTCTTTGCAATTCTGTGAGAGAGTGTATGTGAAAGTCTGTGAGAGAGTGTCTATGAGAGTCTGTGAGGGAGTGTCTGTGAGAGTCTGTGAGAGAGTGTGTGTAAGAGTCAGTGAGAGTCTGTGGGAGAGTCTGTGAGAGAGTGTCTGTGAGAGGGTGTCTGTGAGAGTGTCTGTGATAGAGTTTCTGTGAGAGTGTCTGTGAGACAGTGTCTGTGGAAGAGTGTCTGTGAGAGTGTCTGTGAGAGAGTGTCTGTGAGAGTCTGTGAGTGAGAGACTATAAGAGTATGTAAGAGAATGTGTATGAGAGTCTGTGAGAGTGTCTGTGAGAGTCTGTGAGAGAGTGTCTGTGAGAGTGTCTGTGGGAGTGTGTATATATGTCGGTGAGAGAGTGTCTGTGAGAGTGTCTGTGAGAGAGTGTCTGTAAGAGAATGTCTGTGAGAGAGTCTGTAAAAGGCTGTGAGAGTCTTTGAGAGAGTGTCTGTGAGTCTGAGAGAGTGTCTGTGAGAGACAGTCTGTGAGAGAGTCTGTGAGAGAGTGTCTGTGAGAGATTCTGTGAGAGAGTCTGTGAGAGAGAGTCTGTGAGAGAGAGTCTGCGAGAGAGTGTCTGTGAGTGAGTGTCTGTGAGAGAGTGTCTGTGAGAGAGTGTCTGTGAGAGAGAGTCTGTGGGAGAGTGTCTGTGAGAGAGTGTCTGAGAGAGAGTGTCTGTGAGAGTGTTTATGAGAGAGTTTCTATTAGAGTGTCTGCGAATGAGTCTGTTGGAGTTTTTCTGTAAGGGAGTGTCTGTGAGAGAGTGTCTGTGAGAGTGTGTGTGAGAGAGTGCCTGTGGGAGTCTGTGAGAGAGTCTGTGAGAGTGTGTGAGAGAATGTCTGTGAGAGAGTGTCTCTGAGCCTCTGTGAGAGTGTCTGCGAGAGAGTACTTGGGAGAGAGTGTGAGAGTCTGTGAGAGAGTGCTTGGGAGAGAGTGTCTGTGACTCAGAGATAGTGTGTGAGAGTCTGTAAGAGAGTGTCTGTGAGAGAGTCTGTGGGAGAGTCTGTGAGAGACAGTCTGTGAGAGAGAGAATGTGAGAGAGTCTCGGTGAGAGAGTGTCTGTGAGAGTTTCTGTGAGAGTATCTGGTAGAGTCTGTGAGAGTGTCTGCGAGTGAGTGTCTGTTAGAGAGTTTCTGTGAGAGAGTGTCTGTGAGAGTGTGTGAGAGAGTGTCTGTAAGAGTCTATGAGAGAGTGTCTCTGAGAGACTGTGAGAGAGCGTGAGAGAGTGTCTGTGAGAGAGTATGTGAGAGAGTGTCTGTTAGAGAGTGTCTGTGAGAGTCGCTGAGTGTCTGTGAGAGTCTGTAAGAGAGTGTGAGAGTCTGCAAGAGAGTGCTTGTAAGAGAGTGCTAGTAAGAGAGTGTCTATGAGAGAGTCTGTGTGAGAGTGTCTGTGAGAGAGTGTCTGTGAGAGTCTGTGAGAGTGTCAGTGAGAGAGTGTCTGTGAGAGAGTGTCTGTGAGAGTCTGTGAGAGAGTGTCAGTAAGAGAGTGTCTGTGAAAGAGTATCTGTGAGAGTGTCTGTGAAAGAGAGTCTGTAAGAGTCTGCGAGTGTGTCTGTGAGTGAGCGTCTGTGAGAGAGTGTCTGTGAGAGAGTGTCTCTGAGCCTCTGTGAGAGTGTCTGTGAGAGTCTGTAAGAGAGTGTGAGAGTCTGCGAGAGAGTGCTTGGGAGAGAGTGTCTGTGAGAGTGTCTATGAGAGTCTGTTAGAGTGTCTGTGAGAGGCTCTGAGAGAGTGTCTGTGACTCAGAGATAGTGTGTAAGAGTCTGTGAGAGAGTGTCTGTGAGAGAGTCTGTGGGAGAGTCTGCGAGAGAGAGTCTGTGAGAGAGAGAATGTGAGTGAGTGTCTGTGAGAGAGTGTCTGTGAGAGTTTCTGTGAAAGTATCTGGTAGAGTCTGTGAGAGTGTCTGCGAGTGAGTGTCTGTTAGAGAGTTTCTGTGAGAGAGTGTCTGTGAGAGTGAGTGAGAGAGTGTCTGTGAGAGTCTGCAAGAGTGTCTGTGAGTGAGTGTCTGTGAGAGAGTGTTTGTGAGAGTCTGTGAGAGAGTTTGTGAGAGTCTGTGAGAGAGTGTCTGTGAGAGAGTGTCTCTGAGCGTCTGTGAGAGTATCTGTGAGAGTCTGTAAGAGAGTGTGAGAGTCTGTGAGAGAGTGCTTGGGAGAGAGTGTCTGTGTGAGACTCTGTGAGAGAGTGTCTGTGATAGAGTGTCTGTGAGAGAGTGTCTGTGATAGAGTGACTATGAGTATTTGAGATAGTGTCTGTGAGAATCTGTGAGAGAGTATCTGTGAGAGTCTGTGAGAGTGTCTGTGAGAGTATGTGAGAGTGTCTGTGAGAGTCTGAGAGAGAGTGTCTGTGAGAGTCTATGAGAGTGTATGTGAGAGTCTGTGAGAGAGTGTCTGTGAGAGCGTGTCTGTGAGATTGTGTCTGTGAGAGAGTGTCCATGAATGTCTGTGAGAGATTATCTGTGGGAGAGTGTCTGTAAGAGTCTGTGAGAGAGTGTCTGTGAGTGCATGTGAGAGATTGTCCGTGAGAGTCTGTGAGAGAGTGTCTGTGAGTGTCTGTGAGAGAGTTTCTATGAGAGTCTGTGAGAGAGGGTCTATGAGAGCCTGTAAGAGAGTGTCTCTGAGAGAGTGTCTGTGAGAGTGTGTGTGAGAGAGTGTCTTTGCAAGTCTGTGATAGAGTTTCTGTGAGAGTCTGTGAGTGAGAGACTGTAAGAGTATGTAAGAGAGTGTGTATGAGAGTCTGTGAGAGAGTGTCTGTGAGAGAGTGTCTCTGAGCCTCTGTGAGAGTGTCTGTGAGAGTATGTAAGAGAGTGTGAGAGTCTGCGAGAGAGTGCTTGGGAGAGAGTGTCTGTGAGAGTGTCTATGAGAGTATGTTAGAGTGTCTGTGAGAGGCTCTGAGAGAGTGTCTGTGACTCAGAGATAGTGTGTGAGAGTCTGTGAGAGAGTGTCTGTGAGAGAGTCTGTGGGAGAGTCTGTGAGAGAGAGTCTGTGAGAGAGAGAATGTGAGAGAGTGTCTGTGAGAGAGTGTCTGTGAGAGTTTCTGTGAGAGTATCTGGTAGAGTCTGTGAGAGTGTCTGCGAGTGAGTGTCTGTTATAGAGTTTCTATGAGAGAGTGTCTGTGAGTGTGTGAGAGAGTGTCTGTGAGAGTCTGCAAGAGTGTCTGTGAGTGAGTGTCTGTGAGAGAGTGTTTGTTAGAGTCTGTGAGAGAGTTTGTGAGAGTCTGTGAGAGAGTGTCTGTGAGAGAGTGTCTCTGAGCGTCTGTGAGAGTATCTGTGAGAGTCTGTAAGAGAGTGTGAGAGTCTGTGAGAGAGTGCTTGGGAGAGAGTGTCTGTGAGAGAGTGTCTGTGATAGAGTGTCTGTGAGAGAGTGTCTGTGATAGAGTGACTATGAGTATTTGAGATAATGTCTGTTAGAATCTGTGAGAGAGTATCTGTGAGAGTCTGTGAGAGTGTCTGTGAGAGTATGTGAGAGTGTCTGTGAGAGTCTGAGAGAGAGTGTCTGTGAGAGCCTATGAGAGTGTATGTGAGAGTCTGTGATAGAGTGTCTGTGAGAGAGAGTCTGTGAGAGCATGTCTGTGAGATTGTGTCTGTGAGAGAGTGTCCGTGAGTGTCTGTGAGAGATTATCTGTGAGAGAGTGTCTGTAAGAGTCTGTGAGAGAGTGTCTGTGAGTGTATGTGAGAAATTGTCCGTGAGAGTCTGTGAGAGAGTGTCTGTGAGTGTCTGTGAGAGAGTGTCTATGAGAGTCTGTGAGAGAGGGTCTATGAGAGTCTGTAAGAGAGTGTCTCTGAGAGAGTGTCTGTGAGAGTGTGTGTGAGAGAGTGTCTGTGGGAGTGTCTGTGATAGTGTTTCTGTGAGAGTGTCTGTGAGACTGTGTCTGTGAAAGAGTGTCTGTGAGAGTCTGTGAGAGTGTCTGTGAGTGAGTGTCTGTGAGAGAGAGTCTGTGAGAGAGAGCCTGTGAGAGAGTGTCTGTGGGAGTGTCTGTGATAGTGTTTCTGTGAGAGTGTCTGTGAGACTGTGTCTGTGAAAGAGTGTCTGTGAGAGTCTGTGAGAGTGTCTGTGAGTGAGTGTCTGTGAGAGAGTGTCTGTGAGAGAGTGTCTGTGAGAGTGTGTGTGAGAGAGTGGCTTTGCAAGTCTGTGAGAGAGTGTCTGTGGGAGTGTCTGTGATAGTGTTTCTGTGAGAGTGTCTGTGAGACTGTGTCTGTGAAAGAGTGTCTGTGAGAGTCTGTGAGAGTGTCTGTGAGTGAGTGTCTCTGAGAGAGTGTCTGTGAGAGAGTGTCTGTGAGAGTGTGTATAAGAGAGTGGCTTTGCAAGTCTGTGAGACAGTGTCTGTGAGAGTCTGTGAGTGTCTGTGAGAGAGTGTCTGTGAGAGTCTGTGAGAGAGGGTCTATGAGAGTCTGTAAGAGAGTATCTCTGAGAGAGTGTCTGTGAGAGGGTATCTGTGAGAGTGTCTGTGATAGAGTTTCTGTGCGAGTGTCTGTGAGACAGTGTCTGTGAAAGAGTGTCTGTGAGAGTGTCTGGGAGAGAGTGGCTCTGAGAGTCTGTGAGTGAGAGACTGTAAGAGTATGTAAGAGAGTGTGTATGAGAGTCTGTGAGAGTGTAAGTGAGAGTCTGTGAGAGAGTTTCTGTGAGAGTGTCTGTGAGACAGTGTCCATGAAGGAGAGTCTGTGAGAGTTTGTGAGAGTGTCTGTGAGTGAGTGTCTGTGAGAGAGTGTCTGTGAGAGAGTGTCTCTGAGCATCTGTGAGAGTGTCTGTGAGAGTCTGTAAGAGAGTGTGAGAGTCTGTGAGAGAGTGCTTGGTAGAGAGTGTCTGTGAGATACTCTGTGAGAGAGTGTCTGTGATAGTGTCTGTGAGAGAATGTCTGTGATAGAGTGACTATGAGTATTTGAGATAGTGTCTGTGAGAATCTGTGAGAGAGTATCTGTGAGAGTCTGTGAGAGTGTCTGTGAGAGTATGTGAGAGTGTCTGTGAGAGTCTGAGAGAGAGTGTCTGTGAGAGTCTATGAGAGTGTATGTGAGAGTCTGTGAGAGAGTGTCTGTGAGAGCGTGTCTGTGAGATTGTGTCTGTGAGAGAGTGTCCATGAGTGTCTGTGAGAGATTATCTGTGGGAGAGTGTCTGTAAGAGTCTGTGAGAGAGTGTCTGTGAGTGCATGTGAGAGATTGTCCGTGAGAGTCTGTGAGAGAGTGTCTGTGAGTGTCTGTGAGAGAGTTTCTATGAGAGTCTGTGAGAGAGGGTCTATGAGAGCCTGTAAGAGAGTGTCTCTGAGAGAGTGTCTGTGAGAGTGTGTATGAGAGAGTGTCTTTGCAAGTCTGTGATAGAGTTTCTGTGAGAGTCTGTGAGTGAGAGACTGTAAGAGTATGTAAGAGAGTGTGTATGAGAGTCTGTGAGAGAGTGTCTGTGAGAGAGTGTCTCTGAGCCTCTGTGAGAGTGTCTGTGAGAGTATGTAAGAGAGTGTGAGAGTCTGCGAGAGAGTGCTTGGGAGAGAGTGTCTGTGAGAGTGTCTATGAGAGTATGTTAGAGTGTCTGTGAGAGGCTCTGAGAGAGTGTCTGTGACTCAGAGATAGTGTGTGAGAGTCTGTGAGAGAGTGTCTGTGAGAGAGTCTGTGGGAGAGTCTGTGAGAGAGAGTCTGTGAGAGAGAGAATGTGAGAGAGTGTCTGTGAGAGAGTGTCTGTGAGAGTTTCTGTGAGAGTATCTGGTAGAGTCTGTGAGAGTGTCTGCGAGTGAGTGTCTGTTATAGAGTTTCTATGAGAGAGTGTCTGTGAGTGTGTGAGAGAGTGTCTGTGAGAGTCTGCAAGAGTGTCTGTGAGTGAGTGTCTGTGAGAGAGTGTTTGTTAGAGTCTGTGAGAGAGTTTGTGAGAGTCTGTGAGAGAGTGTCTGTGAGAGAGTGTCTCTGAGCGTCTGTGAGAGTATCTGTGAGAGTCTGTAAGAGAGTGTGAGAGTCTGTGAGAGAGTGCTTGGGAGAGAGTGTCTGTGAGAGAGTGTCTGTGATAGAGTGTCTGTGAGAGAGTGTCTGTGATAGAGTGACTATGAGTATTTGAGATAATGTCTGTTAGAATCTGTGAGAGAGTATCTGTGAGAGTCTGTGAGAGTGTCTGTGAGAGTATGTGAGAGTGTCTGTGAGAGTCTGAGAGAGAGTGTCTGTGAGAGCCTATGAGAGTGTATGTGAGAGTCTGTGATAGAGTGTCTGTGAGAGAGAGTCTGTGAGAGCATGTCTGTGAGATTGTGTCTGTGAGAGAGTGTCCGTGAGTGTCTGTGAGAGATTATCTGTGAGAGAGTGTCTGTAAGAGTCTGTGAGAGAGTGTCTGTGAGTGTATGTGAGAAATTGTCCGTGAGAGTCTGTGAGAGAGTGTCTGTGAGTGTCTGTGAGAGAGTGTCTATGAGAGTCTGTGAGAGAGGGTCTATGAGAGTCTATAAGAGAGTGTCTCTGAGAGAGTGTCTGTGAGAGTGTGTGTGAGAGAGTGTCTTTGCAAGTCTGTGAGAGAGTGTCTGTGAGAGTCTGTGAGAGAGTGTCTGTGAGAGTCTACAAGAGAGTGTCTGTGAGAGTCTGAGAGAGTCTGTGAGAGAGTGTGTGTAAGAGTCTGTGAGAGTCTGTGAGAGAGTGTCTGTGAGAGGGTGTCAGTGAGAGTGTCTGTGATAGAGTTTCTGTGAGAGTGTCTGTGAGACAGTGTATGTGAAAGAGTGTCTGTGAGAGTCTGTGAGAGTGTCTGTGAGAGAGTGTCTGTGAGAGTCTGTGAGTGAGAGACTGTAAGAGTATGTAAGAGAGTGTGTATGAGAGTCTGTCAGAGTGTCTGTGAGAGTCTGTGAGAGAGTGTCTGTGAGAGTGTCTGTGGGAGTGTGTCTGTAAGTCGGTGAGAGAGTGTCTGTGAGAGTGTCTGTGAGAGAGTGTCTGTAAGAGAGTGTCTGTGAGAGAGTCTGTAAAAGGCTGTGAGAGTCTGTGAGAGAGTGTCTGTGAGTCTGAGAGAGTGTCTGTGAGAGAGAGTCTGTGAGAGAGTCTGTGAGAGAGTGTCTGTGAGAGGTTCTGTGAGAGAGTCTGTGAGAGAGAGTCTGTGAGAGAGAGCCTGTGAGAGAGTGTCTGTGGGAGTGTCTGTGATAGTGTTTCTGTGAGAGTGTCTGTGAGACTGTGTCTGTGAAAGAGTGTCTGTGAGAGTCTGTGAGAGTGTCTGTGAGTGAGTGTCTTTGAGAGAGTGTCTGTGAGAGAGTGTCTGTGAGAGTGTGTGTGAGAGAGTGGCTTTGCAAGTCTGTCAGAGAGAGTCTGTGAGAGTCTGGGAGAGTCTGTGAGTGTCTGTGAGAGAGTGTCTGTGAGAGTCTGTGAGAGAGGGTCTATGAGAGTCTGTAAGAGAGTATCTCTGAGAGAGTGTCTGTGAGAGGGTGTCTGTGAGAGTGTCTGTGATAGAGTTTCTGTAAGAGTGTCTGTGAGACAGTGTCTGTGAAAGAGTGTCTGTGAGAGTCTGTGAGAGTGTCTGTGAGAGAGTGTCTGTGAGAATCTGTGAGTGAGAGACTGTAAGAGTATGTAAGAGAGTGTGTATGAGTCTGTGAGAGTGTATGTGAGAGTCTGTGAGAGAGTTTCTGTGAGAGTGTCTGTGAGACAGTGTCCATGAAAGAGAGTCTGTGAGAGTCTGCGAGAGTGTCTGTGAGTGAGTGTCTGTGAGAGAGTGTTTGTGAGAGTCTGTGAGAGAGTTTGTGAGAGTCTGTGAGAGAGTGTCTGTGAGAGAGTGTCTCTGAGTGTCTGTGAGAGTATCTGTGAGAGTCTGTAAGAGAGTGTGAGAGTCTGTGAGAGAGTGCTTGGGAGAGAGTGTCTGTGAGAGACTCTGTGAGAGAGTGTCTGTGATAGAGTGTCTGTGAGAGAGTGTCTGTGATAGAGTGACTATGAGTATTTGAGATAGTGTCTGTTAGAATCTGTGAGAGAGTATCTGTGAGAGTCTGTGAGAGTGTCTGTGAGAGTATGTGAGAGTGTCTGTGAGAGTCTGAGAGAAAGTGTCTGTGAGAGCCTATGAGAGTGTATGTGAGAGTCTGTGAGAGAGTGTCTGTGAGAGAGAGTCTGTGAGAGCGTGCCTGTGAGATTGTGTCTGTGAGAGAGTGTCTGTGAGTGTCTGTGAGAGATTATCTGTGAGAGAGTGTCTGTAAGAGTCTGTGAGAGAGTGTCTGTGAGTGTATGTGAGAGATTGTCTGTGAGAGTCTGTGAGAGAGTGTCTGTGAGTGTCTGTGAGAGAGTGTCTATGAGAGTCTGTGAGAGAGGGTCTATGAGAGTCTGTAAGAGAGTGTCTCTGAGAGAGTGTCTGTGAGAGTGTGTGTGAGAGAGTGTCTTTGCAAGTCTGTGAGAGAGTGTCTGTGAGAGTCTGTGAGAGAGTGTCTGTGAGAGTCTGCGAGAGAGTGTCTGTGAGAGTCTGAGAGAGTCTGTGAGGGAGTGTGTGTAAGAGTCTGTGAGAGTCTGTGAGAGAGTCTGTGATAGAGTGTCTGTGAGAGGGTGTCAGTGAGAGTGTCTGTGATAGAGTTTCTGTGAGAGTGTCTGTGAGACAGTGTCTGTGAAAGAGTGTCTGTGAGAGTCTGTGAGAGTGTCTGTGAGAGAGTGTCTGTGAGAGTCTGTGAGTGAGAGAATGTAAGAGTATGTAAGAGAACTACCTCGAAACACGTGTCCAGGGATGGCTAAATGCAACACATACTGTTCTCTTTACACATCGTAGCATAGGCGTACCCGCCGGCGCCACTTCATTTACCACAGTCCTTTGGGGCAACTTGCTGGTGTGACGAGCAGTGTGCGACCAATTTGTGTACAAATTATTATGGCTCCCTTGAGCTAACGGGCTGACGAGCCTTGGATCTGCACCTGCGCGACATGAGAGGTACTTGACCTGTTTTTAATTACATTTTGGCAGTCCACACGGCACCCCTTTACACTGTCCTACTCCCTGCTGACGAGAGGCAACTACCTCGAAACACGTGTCCAGGGATGGCTAAATGCAACACATACTGTTCTCTTTACACATCGTGGCATAGGCGTACCCGCCGTTGCCACTTCATTTACCACAGTCCTTTGGGGCAACTTGCTGGTGTGACGAGCAGTGTGCGACCAATTTGTGTACAAATGTAAGAGAGTGTGTATGAGAGTCTGTCAGAGTGTCTGTGAGAGTCTGTGAGAGAGTGTCTGTGAGAGTGTCTGTGGGAGAGTGTCTGTAAGTCGGTGAGAGAGTGTCTGTGAGAGTGTCTGTGAGAGAGTGTCTGTAAGAGAGTGTCTGTGAGAGAGTCTGTAAAAGGCTGTGAGAGTCTGTGAGAGAGTGTCTGTGAGTCTGAGAGAGTGTCTGTGAGAGAGAGTCTGTGAGAGAGTCTGTGAGAGAGTGTCTGTGAGAGGTTCTGTGAGAGAGTCTGTGAGAGAGAGCCTGTGAGAGAGTGTCTGTGGGAGTGTCTGTGATAGTGTTTCTGTGAGAGTGTCTGTGAGACTGTGTCTGTGAAAGAGTGTCTGTGAGAGTCTGTGAGAGTGTCTGTGAGTGAGGGTCTGTGAGAGAGTGTCTATGAGAGAGTGTCTGTGAGAGTGTGTGTGAGAGAGTGGCTTTGCAAGTCTGTGAGAGAGTGTCTGTGAGAGTCTGTGAGAGTCTGAGTGTCTGTGAGATAGTGTCTGTGAGAGTCTGTGAGAGAGGGTCTATGAGAGTCTGTAAGAGAGTATCTCTGAGAGAGTGTCTGTGAGAGGGTGTCTGTGAGAGTGTCTGTGATAGAGTTTCTGTGAGAGTGTCTGTGAGACAGTGTCTGTGAAAGAGTGTCTGTGAGAGTCTGTGAGAGTGTCTGTGAGAGAGTGTCTGTGAGAGTCTGTGAGTGAGAGACTGTAAGAGTATGTAAGAGAGTGTGCATGAGAGTGTGCATGAGAGTCTGTGAGAGTGTATGTGAGAGAGTTTCTGTGAGAGTGTCTGTGAGAAAGTGTCCATGAAAGAGAGTCTGTGAGAGTCTGCGAGAGTGTCTGTGAGTGAGTGTCTGTGAGAGAGTGTTTGTGAGAGTCTGTGAGAGAGTTTGTGAGAGTCTGTGAGAGAGTGTCTGTGAGAGAGTGTCTCTGAGCGTCTGTGAGAGTGTCTGTGAGAGTCTGTAAGAGAGTGTGAGAGTCTGTGAGAGAGTGCTTGGTAGAGAGTGTCTGTGAGATACTCTGTGAGAGAGTGTCTGTGATAGAGTGTCTGTGAGAGAATGTCTAAGATAGAGTGACTATGAGTATTTGAGATAGTGTCTGTGAGAATCTGTGAGAGAGTATCTGTGAGAGTCTGTGAGAGTGTCTGTGAGAGTATGTGAGAGTGGCTGTGAGAGTCTGTGAGAGTTTATGTGAGTCTGTGAGAGTCTGTGAGAGAGTGTCTGTGAGAGTGTGTCTGTGAGATTGTGTCTGTGAGAGAGTGTCTGTGAGTGTCTGTGAGGGAGTATCTGTGAGAGAGTGTCGAGAGAGTGTCTGTGAGTGTATGTGAGAGATTGTCCGTGAGAGTCTGTGAGAGAGTGTCTGTGAGTGTCTGAGAGAGTCTGTGAGAGAGTGTGTGTAAGAGTCTGTGAGAGTCTGTGAGAGAGTGTCTGTGAGAGGGTGTCAGTGAGAGTGTCTGTGATAGAGTTTCTGTGAGAGTGTCTGTGAGACAGTGTATGTGAAAGAGTGTCTGTGAGAGTCTGTGAGTGTGTCTGTGAGAGAGTGTCTGTGAGAGTCTGTGAGTGAGATACTGTAAGAGTATGTAAGAGAGTGTGTATGAGAGTCTGTCAGAGTGTCTGTGAGAGTCTGTGAGAGAGTGTCTGTGAGAGTGTCTGTGGGAGTGTGTCTGTAAGTCGGTGAGAGAGTGTCTGTGAGAGTGTGAGAGAGTGTCTGTAAGAGAGTGTCTGTGAGAGAGTCTGTAAAAGGCTGTGAGAGTCTGTGAGAGAGTGTCTGTGAGTCTGAGAGAGTGTCTGTGAGAGAGAGAGTCTGTGAGAGAGTCTGTGAGAGAGTGTCTGTGAGAGGTTCTGTGAGAGAGTCTGTGAGAGAGAGTCTGTGAGAGAGAGCCTGTGAGAGAGTGTCTGTGGGAGTGTCTGTGATAGTGTTTCTGTGAGAGTGTCTGTGAGACTGTGTCTGTGAAAGAGTGTCTGTGAGAGTCTGTGAGAGTGTCTGTGAGTGAGTGTCTTTGAGAGAGTGTCTGTGAGAGAGTGTCTGTGAGAGTGTGTGTCAGAGAGTGGCTTTGCAAGTCTGTCAGAGAGAGTCTGTGAGAGTCTGGGAGAGTCTGTGAGTGTCTGTGAGAGAGTGTCTGTGAGAGTCTGTGAGAGAGGGTCTATGAGAGTCTGTAAGAGAGTATCTCTTAGAGAGTGTCTGTGAGAGGGTGTCTGTGAGAGTGTCTGTGATAGAGTTTCTGTAAGAGTGTCTGTGAGACAGTGTCTGTGAAAGAGTGTCTGTGAGAGTCTGTGAGAGTGTCTGTGAGAGAGTGTCTGTGAGAATCTGTGAGTGAGAGACTGTAAGAGTATGTAAGAGAGTGTGTATGAGAGTCTGTGAGAGTGTATGTGAGAGTCTGTGAGAGAGTTTCTGTGAGAGTGTCTGTGAGACAGTGTCCATGGAAGAGAGTCTGTGAGAGTCTGCGAGAGTGTCTGTGAGTGAGTGTCTGTGAGAGAGTGTTTGTGAGAGTCTGTGAGAGAGTTTGTGAGAGTCTGTGAGAGAGTGTCTGTGAGAGAGTGTCTCTGAGTGTCTGTGAGAGTATCTGTGAGAGTCTGTAAGAGAGTGTGAGAGTCTGTGAGAGAGTGCTTGGGAGAGAGTGTCTGTGAGAGACTCTGTGAGAGAGTGTCTGTGATAGAGTGTCTGTGAGAGAGTGTCTGTGATAGAGTGACTATGAGTATTTGAGATAGTGTCTGTTAGAATCTGTGAGAGAGTATCTGTGAGAGTCTGTGAGAGTGTCTGTGAGAGTATGTGAGAGTGTCTGTGAGAGTCTGAGAGAGAGTGTCTGTGAGAGCCTATGAGAGTGTATGTGAGAGTCTGTGAGAGAGTGTCTGTGAGAGAGAGTCTGTGAGAGCGTGCCTGTGAGATTGTGTCTGTGAGAGAGTGTCCGTGAGTGTCTGTGAGAGATTATCTGTGAGAGAGTGTCTGTAAGAGTCTGTGAGAGAGTGTCTGTGAGTGTATGTGAGAGATTGTCTGTGAGAGTCTGTGAGAGAGTGTCTGTGAGTGTCTGTGAGAGAGTGTCTATGAGAGTCTGTGAGAGAGGGTCGATGAGAGTCTGTAAGAGAGTGTCTCTGAGAGAGTGTCTGTGAGAGTGTGTGTGAGAGAGTGTCTTTGCAAGTCTGTGAGAGAGTGTCTGTGAGAGTCTGTGAGAGAGTGTCTGTGAGAGTCTGCGAGAGAGTGTCTGTGAGAGTCTGAGAGAGTCTGTGAGGGAGTGTGTGTAAGAGTCTGTGAGAGTCTGTGAGAGAGTCTGTGAGAGAGTGTCTGTGAGAGGGTGTCAGTGAGAGTGTCTGTGATAGAGTTTCTGTGAGAGTGTCTGTGAGACAGTGTCTGTGAAAGAGTGTCTCTGAGAGTCTGTGAGAGTGTCTGTGAGAGAGTGTCTGTGAGAGTCTGTGAGTGAGAGAATGTAAGAGTATGTAAGAGAACTACCTCGAAACACGTGTCCAGGGATGGCTAAATGCAACACATACTGTTCTCTTTACACATCGTAGCATAGGCGTACCCGCCGGCGCCACTTCATTTACCACAGTCCTTTGGGGCAACTTGCTGGTGTGACGAGCAGTGTGCGACCAATTTGTGTACAAATTATTATGGCTCCCTTGAGCTAACGGGCTGACGAGCCTTGGATCTGCACCTGCGCGACATGAGAGGTACTTGACCTGTTTTTAATTACATTTTGGCAGTCCACACGGCACCCCTTTACACTGTCCTACTCCCTGCTGACGAGAGGCAACTACCTCGAAACACGTGTCCAGGGATGGCTAAATGCAACACATACTGTTCTCTTTACACATCGTGGCATAGGCGTACCCGCCGTTGCCACTTCATTTACCACAGTCCTTTGGGGCAACTTGCTGGTGTGACGAGCAGTGTGCGACCAATTTGTGTACAAATGTAAGAGAGTGTGTATGAGAGTCTGTCAGAGTGTCTGTGAGAGTCTGTGAGAGAGTGTCTGTGAGAGTGTCTGTGGGAGAGTGTCTGTAAGTCGGTGAGAGAGTGTCTGTGAGAGTGTCTGTGAGAGAGTGTCTGTAAGAGAGTGTCTGTGAGAGTCTGTAAAAGGCTGTGAGAGTCTGTGAGAGAGTGTCTGTGAGTCTGAGAGAGTGTCTGTGAGAGAGAGTCTGTGAGAGAGTCTGTGAGAGAGTGTCTGTGAGAGGTTCTGTGAGAGAGTCTGTGAGAGAGAGCCTGTGAGAGAGTGTCTGTGGGAGTGTCTGTGATAGTGTTTCTGTGAGAGTGTCTGTGAGACTGTGTCTGTGAAAGAGTGTCTGTGAGAGTCTGTGAGAGTGTCTGTGAGTGAGTGTCTGTGAGAGAGTGTCTGTGAGAGAGTGTCTGTGAGAGTGTGTGTGAGAGAGTGGCTTTGCAAGTCTGTGAGAGAGTGTCTCTGAGAGTCTGTGAGAGTCTGAGTGTCTGTGAGAGAGTGTCTGTGAGAGTCTGTGAGAGAGGGTCTATGAGAGTCTGTAAGAGAGTATCTCTGAGAGAGTGTCTGTGAGAGGGTGTCTGTGAGAGTGTCTGTGATAGAGTTTCTGTGAGAGTGTCTGTGAGACAGTGTCTGTGAAAGAGTGTCTGTGAGAGTCTGTGAGAGTGTCTGTGAGAGAGTGTCTGTGAGAGTCTGTGAGTGAGAGACTGTAAGAGTATGTAAGAGAGTATGTATGAGAGTCTGTGAGAGTGTATGTGAGAGTCTGTGAGAGAGTTTCTGTGAGAGTGTCTGTGAGACAGTGTCCATGAAAGAGAGTCTGTGAGAGTCTGCGAGAGTGTCTGTGAGTGAGTGTCTGTGAGAGAGTGTTTGTGAGAGTCTGTGAGAGAGTTTGTGAGAGTCTGTGAGAGAGTGTCTGTGAGAGAGTGTCTCTGAGCGTCTGTGAGAGTGTCTGTGAGAGTCTGTAAGAGAGTGTGAGAGTCTGTGAGAGAGTGCTTGGTAGAGAGTGTCTGTGAGATACTCTGTGAGAGAGTGTCTGTGATAGAGTGTCTGTGAGAGAATGTCTGTGATAGAGTGACTATGAGTATTTGAGATAGTGTCTGTGAGAATCTGTGAGAGAGTATCTGTGAGAGTCTGTGAGAGTGTCTGTGAGAGTATGTAAGAGTGTCTGTGAGAGTCTGAGAGAGAGTGTCGGTGAGAGTCTGTGAGAGTTTATGTGAGAGTCTGTGAGAGTCTGTGAGAGAGTGTCTGTGAGACCGTGTCTGTGAGATTGTGTCTGTGAGAGAGTGTCCGTGAGTGTCTGTGAGAGATTATCTGTGAGAGAGTGTCGAGAGAGTGTCTGTGAGTGTATATGAGAGATTGTCCATGAGAGTCTGTGAGAGAGTGTCTGTGAGTGTCTGTGAGAGAGTGTCTATGAGAGTCTGTGAGAGAGGGTCTATGAGAGCCTGTAAGAGAGTGTCTCTGAGAGAGTGTCTGTGAGAGTGTGTGTGAGAGAGTGTCTGTGAGACAGTCTGTGAGAGAGTCTGTGAGAGAGTGTCTGTTAGAGTGTGAGAGATTGTCTGTGAGAGAGAGTCTGTGAGAGACTGTCTGTGATAGTGTAGAGAGTCTGTGAGTGAGTGTCTGTGAGAGTCTGAAAGAGAGTGTCTATGAGAGTCTGTGAGAGAGTGTCTGTGAGTGTCTGTGAAAGAGTGTCTATGAGAGTCTGTGAGAGAGGGTCTATGAGAGCCTGTAAGAGAGTGTCTCTGAGAGAGTGTCTGTGAGAGTGTGTGTGAGAGAGTGTCTTTGCAAGTCTGTGAGAGAGTGTCTGTGAGAGTCTGTGAGAGAGTGTCTGTGAGAGTCTGCGAGAGAGTGTCTGCGAGAGAGAGTCTGTGAGAGAGTGTGTGTAAGAGTCTGTGAGAGTCTGTGGCAGAGTCTGTGAGAGAGTGTCTGTGAGAGGGTATCTGTGAGAGTGTCTGTGATAGAGTTTCTGTGAGAGTGTCTGTGAGACAGTGTCTGTGAAAGAGTGTCTGTGAGAGTCTGTGAGAGTGCCTGTGAGAGAGTGTCTGTGAGAGTCTGTGAGTGAGAGACTGTAAGAGTGTGTAAAAGAGTGTGTATGAGAGTCTGTGAGAGTGTCCGTGAGAGTCTGTGAGAGAGTGTCTGTGAGAGTGTCTGTGGGAGTGTGTATGTATGTCGGTGAGAGAGTGTCTGTGAGAGTGTCTGTGAGAGAGTGTCTGTAAGAGAGTGTCTGTGCGAGAGTCTATAAAAGGCTGTGAGAGTCTGTGAGAGAGTGTCTGTGAGAGAGTCTGTGAGAGAGTGTCTGTGAGTGTATGTGAGAGATTGTCCGTGAGAGACTGTGAGAGAGTGTCTGTGAGTGTCTGTGAGAGAGTGTCTATGAGAGTCTGTGAGAGAGGGTCTATGAGAGCCTGTGAGAGAGTGTCTCTGAGAGAGTGTCTGTGAGAGTTTGTGTGAGAGAGTGTCTTTGCAATTCTATGAGAGAGTGTCTTTGAAAGTCTGTGAGAGAGTGTCTGTGAGAGTCTGTGAGGGAGTGTCTGTGAGAGTCTGTGAGAGAGTGTGTGTAAGAGTCTGTGAGAGTCTGTGGGACAGTCTGTGAGAGAGTGTCTGTGAGAGGGTGTCTGTGAGAGTGTCTGTGATAGAGTTTCTGTGAGAGTGTCTGTGAGACAGTGTCTGTGGAAGAGTGTCTGTGAGAGTCTGTGAGAGTGTCTGTGAGAGAGTGTCTGTGAGAGTCTGTGAGTGAGAGACTATAAGAGTATGTAAGAGAGTGTGTATGAGAGTCTGTGAGAGTGTCTGTGAGAGTGTGTGAGAGAGTGTCTGTGAGAGTGTCTGTGGGAGTGTGTATGTATGTCGGTGAGAGAGTGTCTGTGAGAGTGTCTGTGAGAGAGTGTCTGTAAGAGAATGTCTGTGAGAGAGTCTGTAAAAGGCTGTGAGAGTCTGTGAGAGAGTGCCTGTGAGTCTGAGAGAGTGTCTGTGAGAGACAGTCTGTGAGAGAGTCTGTGAGAGAGTGTCTGTGAGAGATTCTGTGAGAGAGTCTGTGAGAGAGAGTCTGTGAGAGAGAGTCTGTGAGAGAGTGTGAGTGAGTGTCTGTGAGAGAGTGTCTGTGAGAGAGTGTCTGTGAGAGAGAGTCTGTGAGAGAGTGTCTGTGAGAGAGTGTCTGAGAGAGAGTGTCTGTGATTGTGTTTATGAGAGAGTTTCTATTAGAGTGTCTGCGAATGAGTCTGTTGGAGTGTTTCTGTAAGGGAGTGTCTGTGAGAGAGTGTCTGTGAGAGTGTGTGTGAGAGAGTGCCTGTGGGAGTCTGTGAGAGAGTCTGTGAGAGTGTGTGAGAGAATGTCTGTGAGAGAGTGTCTCTGAGCCTCTGTGAGAGTGTCTGCGAGAGAGTACTTGGGAGAGAGTGTGAGAGTCTGTGAGAGAGTGCTTGGGAGAGAGTGGCTGTGACTCAGAGATAGTGTGTGAGAGTCTGTAAGAGAGTGTCTGTGAGAGAGTCTGTGGGAGAGTCTGTGAGAGACAGTCTGTGAGAGAGAGAATGTGAGAGAGTCTCGGTGAGAGAGTGTCTGTGAGAGTTTCTGTGAGAGTATCTGGTAGAGTCTGTGAGAGTGTCTGCGAGTGAGTGTCTGTTAGAGAGTTTCTGTGAGAGAGTGTCTGTGAGAGTGTGTGAGAGAGTGTCTGTAAGAGTCTATGAGAGAGTGTCTCTGAGAGACTGTGAGAGAGTGTGAGAGAGTGTCTGTGAGAGAGTATGTGAGAGAGTGTCTGTTAGAGAGTGTCTGTGAGAGTCTCTGAGTGTCTGTGAGAGTCTGTAAGAGAGTGTGAGAGTCTGCGAGAGAGTGCTTGTAAGAGAGTGCTTGTAAGAGAGTGTCTATGAGAGAGTCTGTGAGAGAGTGTCTGTGAGAGAGTGTCTGTGAGAGTCTGTGAGAGTGTCTGTGGGAGAGTGTCTGTAAGTCAGTGAGAGAGTGTCTGTGAGAGTGTCTGTGAGAGAGTGTCTGTAAGAGAGTGTCTGTGAGAGAGTCTGTAAAAGGCTGTGAGAGTCTGTGAGAGAGTGTCTGTGAGTCTGAGAGAGTGTCTGTGAGAGAGAGTCTGTGAGAGAGTCTGTGAGAGAGTGTCTGTGAGAGGTTCTGTGAGAGAGTCTGTGAGAAAGAGCCTGTGAGAGAGTGTCTGTGGGAGTGTCTGTGATAGTGTTTCTGTGAGAGTGTCTGTGAGACTGTGTCTGTGAAAGAGTGTCTGTGAGAGTCTGTGAGAGTGTCTGTGAGTGAGTGTCTGTGAGAGAGTGTCTGTGAGAGAGTGTCTGTGAGAGTGTGTGTGAGAGAGTGGCTTTGCAAGTCTGTGAGAGAGTGTCTGTGAGAGTCTGTGAGAGTCTGAGTGTCTGTGAGAGAGTGTCTGTGAGAGTCTGTGAGAGAGGGTCTATGAGAGTCTATAGAAGAGTATCTCTGAGAGAGTTTCTGTGAGAGGGTGTCTGTGAGAGTGTCTGTGATAGAGTTTCTGTGAGAGTGTCTGTGAGACAGTGTCTGTGAAAGAGTGTCTGTGAGAGTCTGTGAGAGTTTCTGTGAGAGAGTGTCTGTGAGAGTCTGTGAGTGAGAGACTGTAAGAGTATGTAAGAGAGTGTATGTGAGAGTCTGTGAGAGAGTTTCTGTGAGAGTGTCTGTGAGACAGTGTCCATGAAAGAGAGTCTGTGAGAGTCTGTGAGAGTGTCTGTGAGTGAGTGTCTGTGAGAAAGTGTTTGTGAGAGTCTGTGAGAGAGTTTGTGAGAGTCTGTGAGAGAGTGTCTGTGAGAGAGTGTCTCTGAGCATCTGTGAGAGTGTCTGTGAGAGTCTGTAAGAGAGTGTGAGAGTCTGTGAGAGAGTGTTTGGTAGAGAGTGTCTGTGAGATACTCTGTGAGAGAGTGTCTGTGATAGAGTGTCTGTGAGAGAATGTCTGTGATAGAGTGACTATGAGTATTTGAGATAGTGTCTGTGAGAATCTGTGAGAGAGTATCTGTGAGAGTCTGTGAGAGTGTCTGTGAGAGTATGTGAGAGTGTCTATGAGAGTCTGAGAGAGAGTGTCGGTGAGAGTCTGTGAGAGTTTATGTGAGAGTCTGTGAGAGTCTGTGAGAGAGTGTCTGTGAGAGCGTGTCTGTGAGATTGTGTCTGTGAGAGAGTGTCCGTGAGTGTCTGTGAGAGATTATCTGTGAGAGAGTGTCGAGAGAGTGTCTGTGAGTGTCTGTGAGAGAGTGTCTATGAGAGTCTGTGAGAGAGGGTCTATGAGAGCCTGTAAGAGAGTGTCTCTGTGAGAGTGTCTGTGAGAGTTTGTGTGAGAGAGTGTCTGTGAGACAGTCTGTGAGAGAGTCTGTGAGAGAGTGTCTGTTAGAGTGTGAGAGATTGTCTGTGAGAGAGAGTCTGTGAGAGACTGTCTGTGATAGTGTCCAGAGTCTGTGAGTGAGTGTCTGTGAGAGTCTGAAAGAGAGTGTCTATGAGAGTCTGTGAGAGAGTGTCTGTGAGTGTCTGTGAGAGAGTGTCTATGAGAGTCTGTGAGAGAGGGTCTATGAGAGCCTGTAAGAGAGTGTCTCTGAGAGAGTGTCTGTGAGAGTGTGTGTGAGAGAGTATCTTTGCAAGTCTGTGAGAGAGTGTCCGTGAGAGTCTGTGAGAGAGTGTCTGCGAGAGAGTGTCTGTGAGAGTCTGTGAGAGAGTGTGTGTAAGAGTCTGTGAGAGTCTGTGGGAGAGTCTGTGAGAGAGTGTCTGTGAGAGGGTGTCTGTGAGAGTGTCTGTGATAAAGTTTCTGTGAGAGTGTCTGTGAGACAGTGTCTGTGAAAGAGTGTCTGTGAGAGTCTGTGAGAGTGCCTGTGAGAGAGTGTCTGTGAGAGTCTGTGAGTGAGAGACTGTAAGAGTGTGTAAAAGAGTGTGTATGAGAGTCTGTGAGAGTGTCCGTGAGAGTCTGTGAGAGAGTGTCTGTGAGAGTGTCTGTGGGAGTGTGTATGTATGTCGGTGAGAGAGTGTCTGTGAGAGTGTCTGTGAGAGAGTGTCTGTAAGAGAGTGTCTGTGCGAGAGTCTATAAAAGGCTGTGAGAGTCTGTGAGAGAGTGTCTGTGAGAGAGTCTGTGAGAGAGTGTCTGTGAGTGTATGTGAGAGATTGTCCGTGAGAGTCTGTGAGAGAGTGTCTGTGAGTGTCTGTGAGAGAGTGTCTATGAGAGTCTGTGAGAGAGGGTCTATGAGAGCCTGTGAGAGAGTGTCTCTGAGAGAGTGTCTGTGAGAGTTTGTGTGAGAGAGTGTCTTTGCAATTCTGTGAGAGAGTGTATGTGAAAGTCTGTGAGAGAGTGTCTATGAGAGTCTATGAGGGAGTGTCTGTGAGAGTCTGTGAGAGAGTGTGTGTAAGAGTCTGTGAGAGTCTGTGGGAGAGTCTGTGAGAGAGTGTCTGTGAGAGGGTGTCTGTGAGAGTGTCTGTGATAGAGTTTCTGTGAGAGTGTCTGTGAGACAGTGTCTGTGGAAGAGTGTCTGTGAGAGTCTGTGAGAGTGTCTGTGAGAGAGTGTCTGTGAGAGTCTGTGAGTGAGAGACTATAAGAGTATGTAAGAGAGTGTGTATGAGAGTCTGTGAGAGTGTATGTGAGAGTGTGAGAGAGTTTCTGTGAGAATGTCTGTGAGACAGTGTCCATGAAAGAGAGTCTGTGAGAGTCTGCGAGAGTGTCCGTGAGTGAGCATCTGTGAGAGAGTGTCTGTGAGAGAGTTTCTCTGAGCCTCTGTGAGTGTGTCTGTGAGAGTCTGTAAGAGAGTGTGAGAGTCTGCGAGAGAGTGCTTGGGAGAGAGTGTCTGTGAGAGTGTCTATGAGAGTCTGTTAGAGTGTCTGTGAGAGGCTCTGAGAGAGTGTCTGTGACTCAGAGATAGTGTGTGAGAGTCTGTGAGAGAGTGTCCGTGAGAGAGTCTGTGGGAGAGTCTGCGAGAGAGAGTCTGTGAGAGAGAGAATGTGAGAGAGTGTCTGTGAGAGAGTGTCTGTGAGAGTTTCTGTGAGAGTATCTGGTAGAGTCTGTGAGAGTGTCTGCGAGTGAGTGTCTGTTAGAGAGTTTCTGTGAGAGAGTGTCTGTGAGAGTGAGTGAGAGAGTGTCTGTGAGAGTCTGCAAGAGTGTCTGTGAGTGAGTGTCTGTGAGAGAGTGTTTGTGAGAGTCTGTGAGAGAGTTTGTGAGAGTCTGTGAGAGAGTGTCTGTGAGAGAGTGTCTCTGAGCGTCTGTGAGAGTATCTGTGAGAGTCTGTAAGAGAGTGTGAGAGTCTGTGAGAGAGTGCTTGGGAGAGAGTGTCTGTGAGAGACTCTGTGAGAGAGTGTCTGTGATGGAGTGTCTGTGAGAGAGTGTCTGTGATAGAGTGACTGAGTATTTGAGATAGTGTCTGTGAGATTCTGTGAGAGAGTATCTGTGAGAGTCTGTGAGAGTGTCTGTGAGAGTCTGAGAGAGAGTGTCTTTGCAAGTCTGTGAGAGAGTGTCTGTGAGAGTCTGTGAGAGAGTGTCTGTGAGAGTCTGCGAGAGAGTGTCTGTGAGAGTCTGAGAGAGTCTGTGAGAGAGTGTGTGTAAGAGTCTGTGAGAGTCTGTGAGAGAGTCTGTGAGAGAGTGTCTGTGAGAGGGTGTCAGTGAGTGTCTGTGATAGATTTTCTGTGAGAGTGTCTGTGAGACAGTGTCTTTGAAAGAGTGTCTGTGAGAGTCTGTGAGAGTGTCTGTGAGAGAGTGTCTGTGAGAGTCTGTGAGTGAGAGACTGTAAGAGTATGTAAGAGAGTGTGTATGAGAGTCTGTTAGAGTGTCTGTGAGAGTCTGTGAGAGAGTGTCTGTGAGAGTGTCTGTGGGAGTGTGTCTGTGAAAGAGTTTCTGTGAGAGTCTGTGAGAGTGTCTGTGAGTGAGTGTCTGTGAGAGATTGTCCGTGAGAGTCTGTGAGAGAGTGTCTGTGAGTGTCTGTGAGAGAGTGTCTATGAGAGTCTGTGAGAGAGGGTCTATGAGAGCCTGTAAGAGAGTGTCTCTGAGAGAGTGTCTGTGAGAGTGTGTGTGAGAGAGTGTCTGTGAGACAGTCTGTGAGAGAGTCTGTGAGAGAGTGTCTGTTAGAGTGTGAGAGATTGTCTGTGAGAGAGAGTCTGTGAGAGACTGTCTGTGATAGTGTCCAGAGTCTGTGAGTGAGTGTCTGTGAGAGTCTGAAAGAGAGTGTCTATGAGAGTCTGTGAGAGAGTGTCTGTGAGTGTCTGTGAGAGAGTGTCTATGAGAGTCTGTGAGAGAGGGTCTAAGAGAGCCTGTAAGAGAGTGTCTCTGAGAGAGTGTCTGTGAGAGTGTGTGTGAGAGAGTGTCTTTGCAAGTCTGTGAGAGAGTGTCTGTGAGAGCCTCTGTGAGAGTGTCTGTGACTCAGAGATAGTGCTTTGGAGAGAGTGTGAGAGTCTGCGAGAGAGTGCTTGGGAGAGAGTGTCTGTGAGAGTGTCTGTGAGAGTCTGTGAGAGTGTCTGTGAGAGGCTCTGAGAGAGTGTCTGTGACTCAGAGATAGTGTGTGAGAGTCTGTGAGAGAGTGTCTGTGAGAGAGTCTGTGGGAGAGTCTGTGAGAGACAGTCTGTGAGAGACAGTCTGTGAGAGAGAGAATGTGAGAGAGTCTCTGTGAGAGAGTGTCTGTGAGAGTTTCTGTGAGAGTATCTGGTAGAGTCTGTGAGAGTGTATGCGAGTGAGTGTCTGTTAGAGAGTTTCTGTGAGAGAGTGTCTGTGAGAGTGTGTGAGAGAGTATCTGTAAGAGTGTGTGAGAGAGTGTGTCTGAGAGAGTGTGAGAGAGTGTGAGAGAGTGTCTGTGAGAGAGTATGTGAGAGAGTGTCAGTGAGGGAGTGTCTGTGAAAGAGTATCTGTGAGAGTGTCTGTGAGAGAGTTTCTGTGAGAGTGTCTGTGAGACAGTGTCTGTGAAAGAGAGTCTGTGAGAATCTGCGAGAGTGTCTGTGAGTGAGCGTCTGTGAGAGAGTGTCTGTGAGAGAGTGTCTCTGAGCCTCTGTGAGAGTGTCTGTGAGAGTCTGTAAGAGAGTGTGAGAGTCTGCGAGAGAGTGCTTGGGAGAGAGTGTCTGTGAGAGGCTCTGAGAGAGTGTCTGTGACTCAGAGATAGTGTGTGAGAGTCTGTGAGAGAGTGTCTGTGAGAGAGTCTGTGGGAGAGTCTGCGAGAGAGAGTCTGTGAGAGAGAGAATGTGAGAGAGTGTCTGTTAGAGAGTGTCTGTGAGAGTCTCTGAGTGTGTCTGTGAGAGAGTGTCTGTGAGAGAGTGTCTGTGAGAGTCTGTGAGAGAGTGTCAGTGAGGGAGTGTCTGTGAAAGAGTATCTGTGAGAGTGTCTGTGAGAGAGTTTCTGTGAGAGTGTCTGTGAGACAGTGTCTGTGAAAGAGAGTCTGTGAGAATCTGCGAGAGTGTCTGTGAGTGAGCGTCTGTGAGAGAGTGTCTGTGAGAGAGTGTCTCTGAGCCTCTGTGAGAGTGTCTGTGAGAGTCTGTAAGAGAGTGTGAGAGTCTGCGAGAGAGTGCATGGGAGAGAGTGTCTGTTAGAGTCTCTGAGAGAGTGTCTGTGACTCAGAGATAGTGTGTGAGAGTCTGTGAGAGAGTGTCTGTGAGAGAGTCTGTGGGAGAGTCTGCGAGAGAGAGTCTGTGAGAGAGAGAATGTGAGAGAGTGTCTGTGAGAGAGTGTCTGTGAGAGTTTCTGTGAGAGTATCTGGTAAAATCTGTGAGAGTGTCTGCGAGTGAGTGTCTGTTAGAGAGTTTCTGTGAGAGAGTGTCTGTGAGAGTGTGTGAGAGAGTGTCTGTGAGAGTCTGCAAGAGTGTCTGTGAGTGAGTGTCTGTGAGAGAGTGTTTGTGAGAGTCTGTGAGAGTTTGTGAGAGTCTGTGAGAGAGTGTCTGTGAGAGAGTGTCTCTGAGCGTCTGTGAGAGTATCTGTGAGAGTCTGTAAGAGAGTGTGAGAGTCTGTGAGAGAGTGCTTGGGAGAGAGTGTCTGGGAGAGACTCTGTGAGAGAGTGTCTGTGATAGAGTGTCTGTGAGAGAGTGTCTGTGATAGAGTGACTATGAGTATTTGAGATAGTGTCTGTGAGAATCTGTGAGAGAGTCTCTGTGAGAGTCTGTGAGAGTGTCTGTAAGAGTATGTGAGAGTGTCTGTGAGAGTCTGAGAGAGAGTGTCTGTGAGAGTCTATGAGAGTGTATGTGAGAGTCTGTGAGAGAGTGTCTGTGAGAGAGAGTCTGTGAGAGCATGTCTGTGAGATTGTGTCTGTGAGAGAGTGTCCGTGAGTGTCTGTGAGAGATTATCTGTGAGAGAGTGTCTGTAAGAGTCTGTGAGAGAGTGTCTGTGAGTGTATGTGAGAGATTGTCCGTGAGAGTCTGTGAGAGAGTGTCTGTGAGTGTCTGTGAGAGAGTGTCTATGAGAGTTGTGAGAGAGGGTCTATGAGAGTCTGTAAGAGAGTGTCTCTGAGAGAGTGTCTGTGAGAGTGTGTGTGAGAGAGTGTCTTTGCAAGTCTGTGAGAGAGTGTCTGTGAGAGTCTGTGAGAGAGTGTCTGTGAGAGTCTGCGAGATAGTGTCTTTGAGAGTCTGAGAGAGTCTGTGAGAGAGTGTGTGTAAGAGTCTGTAAGAGTCTGTGAGAGAGTCTGTGAGAGAGTGTCTGTGAGAGGGTGTCAGTGAGAGTGTCTGTGATAGAGTTTCTGTGAGAGTGTCTGTGAGACAGTGTCTGTGAAAGAGTGTCAGTGAGAGTCTGTGAGAGTGTCTGTGAGAGAGTGTCTGTGAGAGTCTGTGAGTGAGAGACTGTAAGAGTATGTAAGAGAGTATGTATGAGAGTCTGTCAGAGTGTCTGTGAGAGTCTGTGAGAGAGTGTCTGTGAGAGTGTCTGTGGGAGTGTGTCTGTAAGTCGGTGAGAGAGTGTCTGTGAGAGTGTCTGTGAGAGAGTGTTTGTAAGAGAGTGTCTGTGAGAGAGTCTGTGAGATAGAGTCTGTGAGAGAGATTCTGTGAGAGAGTGTCAGTGAGAGTGTCTGTGATAGTGTTTCTGTGAGAGTGTCTGTGAGACTGTGTCTGTGAAAGAGTGTCTGTGAGAGTCTGTGAGAGTGTATGTGAGTGAGTGTCTGTGAGAGAGTGTCTGTGAGAGAGTGTCTGTGAGAGAGAGTCTGTGAGAGAGTATCTGTGAGAGAGTGTCTGAGAGAGTGTCTGTGAGAGTGTTTATGAGAGAGTTTCTATGAGAGTGTCTGCAAGTGAGTCTGTTAGAGAGTGTCTGTAAGGGAGTGTCTGTGAGAGAGTGTCTGTGAGAGTGTGTGTGAGAGAGTGCCTGTGGGAGTCTATGAGAGAGTCTATGAGAGTGTGTGAGAGAGTGTCTGTGAGAGAGTGTCTCTGAGCCTCTGTGAGAGTGTCTGCGAGAGAGTGCTTGGGAGAGAGTGTGAGAGTCTGCAAGAGAGTGCTTGGGAGAGAGTGTCTGTGAGAGTATCTGTGAGAGTCTGTGAGAGTCTCTGAGTGTGTCTGTGAGAGAGTGTCTGTGAGAGAGTGTCTGTGAGAGTCTGTGAGAGAGTGTCAGTGAGGGAGTGTCTGTGAAAGAGTATCTGTGAGAGTGTCTGTGAGAGAGTTTCTGTGAGAGTGTCTGTGAGACAGTGTCTGTGAAAGAGAGTCTGTGAGAATCTGCGAGAGTGTCTGTGAGTGAGCGTCTGTGAGAGAGTGTCTGTGAGAGAGTGTCTCTGAGCCTCTGTGAGAGTGTCTGTGAGAGTCTGTAAGAGAGTGTGAGAGTCTGCGAGAGAGTGCTTGGGAGAGAGTGTCTATGAGAGGCTCTGAGAGAGTGTCTGTGACTCAGAGATAGTGTGTGAGAGTCTGTGAGAGAGTGTCTGTGAGAGAGTCTGTGGGAGAGTCTGCAAGAGAGAGTCTGTGAGAGAGAGAATGTGAGAGAGTGTCTGTGGGAGAGTGTCTGTGAGAGTTTCTGTGAGAGTATCTGGTAAAATCTGTGAGAGTGTCTGCGAGTGAGTGTCTGTTAGAGAGTTTCTGTGAGAGAGTGTCTGTGAGAGTGTGTGCGAGAGTGTCTGTGAGAGTCTGCAAGAGTGTCTGTGAGTGAGTGTCTGTGAGAGAGTGTTTGTGAGAGTCTGTGAGAGAGTTTGTGAGAGTCTGTGAGAGAGTGTCTGTGAGAGAGTGTCTCTGAGCATCTGTGAGAGTATCTGTGAGAGTCTGTAAGAGAGTGTGAGAGTCTGTGAGAGAGTGCTTGGGAGAGAGTGTCTGGGAGAGACTCTGTGAGAGAGTGTCTGTGATAGAGTGTCTGTGAGAGAGTGTCTGTGATAAAGTGACTATGAGTATTTGAGATAGTGTCTGTGAGAATCTGTGAGAGAGTCTCTGTGAGAGTCTGTGAGAGTGTCTGTGAGAGTATGTGAGAGTGTCTGTGAGAGTCTGAGAGAGAGTGTCTGTGAGAGTCTATGAGAGTGTATGTGAGAGTCTGTGAGAGAGTGTCTGTGAGAGAGAGTCTGTGAGAGCATGTCTGTGAGATTGTGTCTGTGAGAGAGTGTCCGTGAGTGTCTGTGAGAGATTATCTGTGAGAGAGTGTCTGTAAGAGTCTGTGAGAGAGTGTCTGTGAGTGTATGTGAGAGATTGTCCGTGAGAGTCTGTGAGAGAGTGTCTGTGAGTGTCTGTGAGAGAGTGTCTATGAGAGTTGTGATAGAGGGTCTATGAGAGTCTGTAAGAGAGTGTCTCTGAGAGAGTGTCTGTGAGAGTGTGTGTGAGAGAGTGTCTTTGCAAGTCTGTGAGAGAGTGTCTGTGAGAGTCTGTGAGAGAGTGTCTGTGAGAGTCTGCGAGAGAGTGTCTTTGAGAGTCTGAGAGAGTCTGTGAGAGAGTGTGTGTAAGAGTCTGTGAGAGTCTGTGAGAGAGTCTGTGAGAGAGTGTCTGTGAGAGGGTGTCAGTGAGAGTGTCTGTGATAGAGTTTCTGTGAGAGTGTCTGTGAGACAGTGTCTGTGAAAGAGTGTCTGTGAGAGTCTGTGAGAGTGTCTGTGAGAGAGTGTCTGTGAGAGTCTGTGAGTGAGAGACTGTAAGAGTATGTAAGAGAGTATGTATGAGAGTCTGTCAGAGTGTCTGTGAGAGTCTGTGAGAGAGTGTCTGTGAGAGTGTCTGTGGGAGTGTGTCTGTAAGTCGGTGAGAGAGTGTCTGTGAGAGTGTCTGTGAGAGAGTGTCTGTAAGAGAGTGTCTGTGAGAGAGTCTGTGAGATAGAGTCTGTGAGAGAGATTCTGTGAGAGAGTGTCAGTGAGAGTGTCTGTGATAGTGTTTCTGTGAGAGTGTCTGTGAGACTGTGTCTGTGAAAGAGTGTCTGTGAGAGTCTGTGAGAGTGTATGTGAGTGAGTGTCTGTGAGAGAGTGTCTGTGAGAGAGTGTCTGTGAGAGAGAGTCTGTGAGAGAGTATCTGTGAGAGAGTGTCTGAGAGAGTGTCTGTGAGAGTGTTTATGAGAGAGTTTCTATGAGAGTGTCTGCAAGTGAGTCTGTTAGAGAGTGTCTGTAAGGGAGTGTCTGTGAGAGAGTGTCTGTGAGAGTGTGTGTGAGAGAGTGCCTGTGGGAGTCTATGAGAGAGTCTATGAGAGTGTGTGAGAGAGTGTCTGTGAGAGAGTGTCTCTGAGCCTCTGTGAGAGTGTCTGCGAGAGAGTGCTTGGGAGAGAGTGTGAGAGTCTGCAAGAGAGTGCTTGGGAGAGAGTGTCTGTGAGAGTATCTGTGAGAGTCTGTGAGAGTGTCTGTGAGAGGCTCTGAGAGAGTGTCTGTGACTCAGAGATAGTGTGTGAGAGTCTGTGAGAGAGTGTCTGTGAGAGAGTCTGTGGGAGAGTCTGTGAGAGACAGTCTGTGAGAGAGAGAATGTGAGAGAGTCTCTGTGAGAGAGTGTCTTTGAGAGTTTCTGTGAGAGTATCTGGTAGAGTCTGTGAGAGTGTCTGCGAGTGAGAGTCTGTTAGAGAGTTTCTGTGAGAGAGTGTCTGTGAGAGTGTGTGAGAGAGTGCCTGTAAGAGTCTGTGAGAGAGTGTCTCTGAGAGACTGTGAGAGAGTGTGAGAGAGTGTCTGTTATAGAGTGTCTGTGAGAGTCTCTGAGTGTGTCTGTGAGAGAGTGTCTGTGAGAGAGTGTCTGTGGGAGTCTGTGAGAGAGTGTCAGTGAGAGAGTGTCTATGAAAGAGTATCTGTGAGAGTGTCTGTGAGAGAGTTTCTGTGGGAGTATCTGTGAGACAGTGTCTGTGAGAGTGTCTGTGAGAGTGTCTGTGAGAGTCTGAGAGAGAGTGTCTTTGCAAGTCTGTGAGAGAGTGTCTGTGAGAGTCTGTGAGAGAGTGTCTGTGAGAGTCTGCGAGAGAGTGTCTGTGAGAGTCTGTGAGAGAGTGTGTGTAAGAGTCTGTGAGAGTCTGTGAGAGAGTCTGTGAGAGAGTGTCTGTGAGAGGGTGTCAGTGAGTGTCTGTGATAGATTTTCTGTGAGAGTGTCTGTGAGACAGTGTCTTTGAAAGAGTGTCTGTGAGAGTCTGTGAGAGTGTCTGTGAGAGAGTGTCTGTGAGAGTCTGTGAGTGAGAGACTGTAAGAGTATGTAAGAGAGTGTGTATGAGAGTCTGTTAGAGTGTCTGTGAGAGTCTGTGAGAGAGTGTCTGTGAGAGTGTCTGTGGGAGTGTGTCTGTAAGTCGGTGAGAGAGTGTCTGTGAGAGTGTCTGTGAGAGAGTGTCTGTAAGAGAGTGTCTGTGAGAGAGTCTGTAAAAGGCTGTGAGAGTCTGTGAGAGAGTGTCTGAGTCTGAGAGAGTGTCTGTGAGAGAGAGTCTGTGAGACAGTCTGTGAGAGAGTGTCTGTGAGAGGTTCTGTGAGAGAGTCTGTGAGAGAGAGTCTGTGAGAGAGAGCCTGTGAGAGAGTGTCTGTGGGAGTGTCTGTGATAGTGTTTCTGTGAGAGTGTCTGTGAGACTGTGTCTGTGAAAGAGTGTCTGTGAGAGTCTGTGAGAGTGTCTGTGAGTGAGTGTCTGTGATAGAGTGTCTATGAGAGAGTGTCTGTGAGAGTGTGAGTGAGAGAGTGGCTTTGCAAGTCTGTGAGAGAGTATCTGTGAGAGTCTGTGAGAGTCTGTGAGTGTCTGTGAGAGAGTGTCTGTGAGAGTCTGTGAGAGAGGGTATATGAGAGTCTGTAAGAGAGTATCTCTGAGAGAGTGTCTGTGAGAGGGTGTCTGTGAGAGTGTCTGTGATAGAGTTTCTGTGAGAGTGTCTGTGAGACAGTGTCTGTGAAAGAGTGTCTGTGAGAGTCTGTGAGAGTGTCTGTGAGAGAGTGTCTGTGAGAGTCTGTGAGTGAGAGACTGTAAGAGTATGTAAGAGAGTGTGTATGAGAGTCTGTGAGAGTGTATGTGAGAGTCTGTGAGAGAGTTTCTGTGAGAGTGTCTGTGAGACAGTGTCCATGAAAGAGAGTCTGTGAGAGTCTGCGAGAGTGTCTGTGAGTGAGTGTCTGTGAGAGAGTGTTTGTGAGAGTCTGTGAGAGAGTTTGTGAGAGTCTGTGAGAGAGTGTCTGTGAGAGAGTGTCTCTGAGCATCTGTGAGAGTGTCTGTGAGAGTCTGTAAGAGAGTGTGAGAGTCTGTGAGAGAGTGCTTGGTAGAGAGTGTCTGTGAGATACTCTGTGAGAGAGTGTCTATGATAGAATGTCTGTGAGAGAATGTCTGTGATAGAGTGACTATGAGTGTTTGAGATAGTGTCTGTGAGAATCTGTGAGAGAGTATCTGTGAGAGTCTATGAGAGTGTCTGTGAGAGTATGTGAGAGTGTCTGTGAGAGTCTGTGAGAGTTTATGTGAGAGTCTGTGAGAGTCTGTGAGAGAGTGTCTGTGAGAGTGTGTCTTTGAGATTGTGTCTGTGAGAGAGTGTCTGTGAGTGTATGTGAGAGAGTATCTGTGAGAGAGTGTCGAGAGAGTGTCTGTGAGTGTATGTGAGAGATTGTCCGTGAGAGTCTGTGAGAGAGTGTCTGTGAGTGTCTGTGAGAGAGTGTCTATGAGAGTCTGTGAGAGAGGGTCTATGAGAGCCTGTAAGAGAGTGTCTCTGAGAGAGTGTCTGTGAGAGTGTGTGTGAGAGAGTGTCTGTGAGACAGTCTGTGAGAGAGTCTGTGAGAGAGTGTCTGTTAGAGTGTGAGAGATTGTCTGTGAGAGAGAGTCTGTGAGAGACTGTCTGTGATAGTGTCCAGAGTCTGTGAGTGAGTGTCTGTGAGAGTCTGAAAGAGAGTGTCTATGAGAGTCTGTGAGAGAGTGTCTGTGAGTGTCTGTGAGAGAGTGTCTATGAGAGTCTGTGAGAGAGGGTCTAAGAGAGCCTGTAAGAGAGTGTCTCTGAGAGAGTGTCTGTGAGAGTGTGTGTGAGAGAGTGTCTTTGCAAGTCTGTGAGAGAGTGTCTGTGAGAGCCTCTGTGAGAGTGTCTGTGACTCAGAGATAGTGCTTTGGAGAGAGTGTGAGAGTCTGCGAGAGAGTGCTTGGGAGAGAGTGTCTGTGAGAGTGTCTGTGAGAGTCTGTGAGAGTGTCTGTGAGAGGCTCTGAGAGAGTGTCTGTGACTCAGAGATAGTGTGTGAGAGTCTGTGAGAGAGTGTCTGTGAGAGAGTCTGTGGGAGAGTCTGTGAGAGACAGTCTGTGAGAGACAGTCTGTGAGAGAGAGAATGTGAGAGAGTCTCTGTGAGAGAGTGTCTGTGAGAGTTTCTGTGAGAGTATCTGGTAGAGTCTGTGAGAGTGTATGCGAGTGAGTGTCTGTTAGAGAGTTTCTGTGAGAGAGTGTCTGTGAGAGTGTGTGAGAGAGTATCTGTAAGAGTGTGTGAGAGAGTGTGTCTGAGAGAGTGTGAGAGAGTGTGAGAGAGTGTCTGTGAGAGAGTATGTGAGAGAGTGTCAGTGAGGGAGTGTCTGTGAAAGAGTATCTGTGAGAGTGTCTGTGAGAGAGTTTCTGTGAGAGTGTCTGTGAGACAGTGTCTGTGAAAGAGAGTCTGTGAGAATCTGCGAGAGTGTCTGTGAGTGAGCGTCTGTGAGAGAGTGTCTGTGAGAGAGTGTCTCTGAGCCTCTGTGAGAGTGTCTGTGAGAGTCTGTAAGAGAGTGTGAGAGTCTGCGAGAGAGTGCTTGGGAGAGAGTGTCTGTGAGAGGCTCTGAGAGAGTGTCTGTGACTCAGAGATAGTGTGTGAGAGTCTGTGAGAGAGTGTCTGTGAGAGAGTCTGTGGGAGAGTCTGCGAGAGAGAGTCTGTGAGAGAGAGAATGTGAGAGAGTGTCTGTTAGAGAGTGTCTGTGAG
Source organism: Triturus cristatus (assembly GCF_964204655.1). Classification (NCBI taxonomy): domain Eukaryota; kingdom Metazoa; phylum Chordata; class Amphibia; order Caudata; family Salamandridae; genus Triturus; species Triturus cristatus. The sequence goes on from NC_140579.1 coordinate 1,188,335,621, forward strand.
AGTCTCTGAGTGTGTCTGTGAGAGAGTGTCTGTGAGAGAGTGTCTGTGAGAGTCTGTGAGAGAGTGTCAGTGAGGGAGTGTCTGTGAAAGAGTATCTGTGAGAGTGTCTGTGAGAGAGTTTCTGTGAGAGTGTCTGTGAGACAGTGTCTGTGAAAGAGAGTCTGTGAGAATCTGCGAGAGTGTCTGTGAGTGAGCATCTGTGAGAGAGTGTCTGTGAGAGAGTGTCTCTGAGCCTCTGTGAGAGTGTCTGTGAGAGTCTGTAAGAGAGTGTGAGAGTCTGCGAGAGAGTGCTTGGGAGAGAGTGTCTGTTAGAGTCTCTGAGAGAGTGTCTGTGACTCAGAGATAGTGTGTGAGAGTCTGTGAGAGAGTGTCTGTGAGAGAGTCTGTGGGAGAGTCTGCGAGAGAGAGTCTGTGAGAGAGAGAATGTGAGAGAGTGTCTGTGAGAGAGTGTCTGTGAGAGTTTCTGTGAGAGTATCTGGTAAAATCTGTGAGAGTGTCTGCGAGTGAGTGTCTGTTAGAGAGTTTCTGTGAGAGAGTGTCTGTGAGAGTGTGTGAGAGAGTGTCTGTGAGAGTCTGCAAGAGTGTCTGTGAGTGAGTGTCTGTGAGAGAGTGTTTGTGAGAGTCTGTGAGAGTTTGTGAGAGTCTGTGAGAGAGTGTCTGTGAGAGAGTGTCTCTGAGCGTCTGTGAGAGTATCTGTGAGAGTCTGTAAGAGAGTGTGAGAGTCTGTGAGAGAGTGTTTGGGAGAGAGTGTCTGGGAGAGACTCTGTGAGAGAGTGTCTGTGATAGAGTGTCTGTGAGAGAGTGTCTGTGATAGAGTGACTATGAGTATTTGAGATAGTGTCTGTGAGAATCTGTGAGAGAGTCTCTGTGAGAGTCTGTGAGAGTGTCTGTGAGAGTGTCTGTGAGAGTCTGAGAGAGAGTGTCTGTGAGAGTCTATGAGAGTGTATGTGAGAGTCTGTGAGAGAGTGTCTGTGAGAGAGAGTCTGTGAGAGCGTGTCTATGAGATTGTGTCTGTGAGAGATTGTCCGTGAGTGTCTGTGAGAGATTATCTGTGAGAGAGTGTCTGTAAGAGTCTGTGAGAGAATGTCTGTGAGTGTATGTGAGAGATTGTCCGTGAGAGCCTGTGAGAGAGTGTCTGTGAGTGTCTGTGAGAGAGTGTCTATGAGAGTCTGTGAGAGAGGGTCCATGAGAGTCTGTAAGAGAGTGTCTCTGTGAGAGTGTCTGTGAGAGTGTGTGTGAGAGAGTGTCTTTGCAAGTCTGTGAGAGAGTGTCTGTGAGAGTCTGTGAGAGAGTGTCTGTGAGAGTCTGTGAGAGAGTGTCTGTGAGAGTCTGGGAGAGTCTGTGAGAGAGTGTGTGTAAGAGTCTGTGAGAGTCTGTGAGAGAGTCTGTGAGAGAGTGTCTGTGAGAGGGTGTCAGTGAGAGTGTCTGTGATAGAGTTTCTGTGAGAGTGTCTGTGAGACAGTGTCTGTGAAAGAGTGTCTGTGAGAGTCTGTGAGAGTGTCTGTGAGAGAGTGTCTGTGAGAGTCTGTGAGTGAGAGACTGTAAGAGTATGTTAGAGAGTGTGTATGAGAGTCTGTCAGAGTGTCTGTGAGAGTCTGTGAGAGAGTGTCTGTGAGAATGTCTGTGGGAGTGTGTCTGTAAGTCGTTGAGAGAGAGTCTGTGAGAGTGTCTGTGAGAGAGTGTCTGTAAGAGAGTGTCTGTGAGAGAGTCTGTAAAAGGCTGTGAGAGTCTGTGAGAGAGTGTCTGTGAGTCTGAGAGAGTGTCTGTGAGAGAGAGTCTGTGGGAGAGTCTGTGAGAGAGTGTCTGTAAGAGGTTCTGTGAGAGAGTCTGTGAGAGAGAGTCTGTGAGAGAGAGCCTGTGAGAGAGTGTCTATGGGAGTGTCTGTGATAGTGTTTCTGTGAGAGTGTCTGTGAGACTGTCTGTGAAAGAGTGTCTGTGAGAGTCTGTGAGAGTGTCTGTGAGTGAATGTCTGTGAGAGAGTGTCTGTGAGAGAGTGTCTGTGAGAGTGTCTGTGAGAGAGTGTCTGTAAGAGGTTCTGTGAGAGAGTCTGTGAGAGAGAGTCTGTGAGAGAGAGCATGTGAGAGAGTGTCTGTGGGAGTGTCTGTGATAGTGTTTCTGTGAGAGTGTCTGTGAGACTGTGTCTGTGAAAGAGTGTCTGTGAGAGTCTGTGAGAGTGTCTGTGAGTGAGTGTCTGTGAGAGAGTGTCTGTGAGAGAGTGTCTATGAGAGTGTGTGTGAGAGAGTGGCTTTGCAAGTCTGTGAGAGAGTATCTGTGAGAGTCTGTGAGAGTCTGTGAGTGTCTGTGAGAGAGTGTCTGTGAGAGTTTGTGAGAGAGGGTATATGAGAATCTGTAAGAGAGTATCTCTGAGAGAGTGTCTGTGAGAGGGTGTCTGTGAGAGTGTCTGTGATAGAGTTTCTGTGAGAGTGTCTGCAAGTGAGTCTGTTGGAGAGTTTCTGTAAGGGAGTGTCTGTGAGAGAGTGTCTGTGAGAGTGTGTGTGAGAGAGTGCCTGTGGGAGTCTGTGAGAGAGTCTGTGAGTGTCTGTGAGAGAGTGTCTGTGAGAGTCTGTGAGAGAGGGTATATGAGAGTCTGTAAGAGAGTACCTCTGATAGAGTGTCTGTGAGAGAGTGTCTGTGAGAGTGTTTATGAGAGAGTTTCTATGAGAGTGTCTGCAAGTGAGTCTGTTGGAGAGTTTCTGTAAGGGGGTGTCTGTGAGAGAGTGTCTGTGAGAGTGTGTGTGAGAGAGTGCCTGTGGGAGTCTGTGAGAGAGTCTGTGAGAGTGTGTGAGAGAGTGTCTGTGAGAGAGTGTCTCTGAGCCTCTGTGAATGTGTCTGCGAGAGAGTGCTTGGGAGAGAGTGTGAGAGTCTGCGAGAGAGTGCTTGGGAGAGAGTGTCTGTGAGAGTCTGTGAGAGTGTCTGTGAGAGGCTCTGAGAGAGTGTCTATGACTCAGAGATAGTGTGTGAGAGTCTGTGAGAGAGTGTCAGTGAGGGAGTGTCTGTGAAAGAGTATCTGTGAGAGTGTCTGTGAGAGAGTTTCTGTGAGAGTGTCTGTGAGACAGTGTCTGTGAAAGAGAGTCTGTGAGAATCTGCGAGAGTGTCTGTGAGTGAGCATCTGTGAGAGAGTGTCTGTGAGAGAGTGTCTCTGAGCCTCTGTGAGAGTGTCTGTGAGAGTCTGTAAGAGAGTGTGAGAGTCTGCGAGAGAGTGCTTGGGAGAGAGTGTCTGTTAGAGTCTCTGAGAGAGTGTCTGTGACTCAGAGATAGTGTGTGAGAGTCTGTGAGAGAGTGTCTGTGAGAGAGTCTGTGGGAGAGTCTGCGAGAGAGAGTCTGTGAGAGAGAGAATGTGAGAGAGTGTCTGTGAGAGAGTGTCTGTGAGAGTTTCTGTGAGAGTATCTGGTAAAATCTGTGAGAGTGTCTGCGAGTGAGTGTCTGTTAGAGAGTTTCTGTGAGAGAGTGTCTGTGAGAGTGTGTGAGAGAGTTTCTGTGAGAGTCTGCAAGAGTGTCTGTGAGTGAGTGTCTGTGAGAGAGTGTTTGTGAGAGTCTGTGAGAGTTTGTGAGAGTCTGTGAGAGAGTGTCTGTGAGAGAGTGTCTCTGAGCGTCTGTGAGAGTATCTGTGAGAGTCTGTAAGAGAGTGTGAGAGTCTGTGAGAGAGTGCTTGGGAGAGAGTGTCTGGGAGAGACTCTGTGAGAGAGTGTCTGTGATAGAGTGTCTGTGAGAGAGTGTCTGTGATAGAGTGACTATGAGTATTTGAGATAGTGTCTGTGAGAATCTGTGAGAGAGTCTCTGTGAGAGTCTGTGAGAGTGTCTGTGAGAGTGTCTGTGAGAGTCTGAGAGAGAGTGTCTGTGAGAGTCTATGAGAGTGTATGTGAGAGTCTGTGAGAGAGTGTCTGTGAGAGAGAGTCTGTGAGAGCGTGTCTATGGGATTGTGTCTGTGAGAGATTGTCCGTGAGTGTCTGTGAGAGATTATCTGTGAGAGAGTGTCTGTAAGAGTCTGTGAGAGAATGTCTGTGAGTGTATGTGAGAGATTGTCCGTGAGAGCCTGTGAGAGAGTGTCTGTGAGTGTCTGTGAGAGAGTGTCTATGAGAGTCTGTGAGAGAGGGTCCATGAGAGTCTGTAAGAGAGTGTCTCTGTGAGAGTGTCTGTGAGAGTGTGTGTGAGAGAGTGTCTTTGCAAGTCTGTGAGAGAGTGTCTGTGAGAGTCTGTGAGAGAGTGTCTGTGAGAGTCTGTGAGAGAGTGTCTGTGAGAGTCTGGGAGAGTCTGTGAGAGAGTGTGTGTAAGAGTCTGTGAGAGTCTGTGAGAGAGTCTGTGAGAGAGTGTCTGTGAGAGGGTGTCAGTGAGAGTGTCTGTGATAGAGTTTCTGTGAGAGTGTCTGTGAGACAGTGTCTGTGAAAGAGTGTCTGTGAGAGTCTGTGAGAGTGTCTGTGAGAGAGTGTCTGTGAGAGTCTGTGAGTGAGAGACTGTAAGAGTATGTTAGAGAGTGTGTATGAGAGTCTGTCAGAGTGTCTGTGAGAGTCTGTGAGAGAGTGTCTGTGAGAATGTCTGTGGGAGTGTGTCTGTAAGTCGTTGAGAGAGAGTCTGTGAGAGTGTCTGTGAGAGAGTGTCTGTAAGAGAGTGTCTGTGAGAGAGTCTGTAAAAGGCTGTGAGAGTCTGTGAGAGAGTGTCTGTGAGTCTGAGAGAGTGTCTGTGAGAGAGAGTCTGTGGGAGAGTCTGTGAGAGAGTGTCTGTAAGAGGTTCTGTGAGAGAGTCTGTGAGAGAGAGTCTGTGAGAGAGAGCCTGTGAGAGAGTGTCTATGGGAGTGTCTGTGATAGTGTTTCTGTGAGAGTGTCTGTGAGACTGTGTCTGTGAAAGAGTGTCTGTGAGAGTCTGTGAGAGTGTCTGTGAGTGAATGTCTGTGAGAGAGTGTCTGTGAGAGAGTGTCTGTGAGAGTGTCTGTGAGAGAGTGTCTGTAAGAGGTTCTGTGAGAGAGTCTGTGAGAGAGAGTCTGTGAGAGAGAGCCTGTGAGAGAGTGTCTGTGGGAGTGTCTGTGATAGTGTTTCTGTGAGAGTGTCTGTGAGACTGTGTCTGTGAAAGAGTGTCTGTGAGAGTCTGTGAGAGTGTCTGTGAGTGAGTGTCTGTGAGAGAGTGTCTGTGAGAGAGTGTCTATGAGAGTGTGTGTGAGAGAGTGGCTTTGCAAGTCTGTGAGAGAGTATCTGTGAGAGTCTGTGAGAGTCTGTGAGTGTCTGTGAGAGAGTGTCTGTGAGAGTTTGTGAGAGAGGGTATATGAGAATCTGTAAGAGAGTATCTCTGAGAGAGTGTCTGTGAGAGGGTGTCTGTGAGAGTGTCTGTGATAGAGTTTCTGTGAGAGTGTCTGCAAGTGAGTCTGTTGGAGAGTTTCTGTAAGGGAGTGTCTGTGAGAGAGTGTCTGTGAGAGTGTGTGTGAGAGAGTGCCTGTGGGAGTCTGTGAGAGAGTCTGTGAGTGTCTGTGAGAGAGTGTCTGTGAGAGTCTGTGAGAGAGGGTATATGAGAGTCTGTAAGAGAGTACCTCTGATAGAGTGTCTGTGAGAGAGTGTCTGTGAGAGTGTTTATGAGAGAGTTTCTATGAGAGTGTCTGCAAGTGAGTCTGTTGGAGAGTTTCTGTAAGGGGGTGTCTGTGAGAGAGTGTCTGTGAGAGTGTGTGTGAGAGAGTGCCTGTGGGAGTCTGTGAGAGAGTCTGTGAGAGTGTGTGAGAGAGTGTCTGTGAGAGAGTGTCTCTGAGCCTCTGTGAATGTGTCTGCGAGAGAGTGCTTGGGAGAGAGTGTGAGAGTCTGCGAGAGAGTGCTTGGGAGAGAGTGTCTGTGAGAGTCTGTGAGAGTGTCTGTGAGAGGCTCTGAGAGAGTGTCTATGACTCAGAGATAGTGTGTGAGAGTCTGTGAGAGAGTGTCTGTGAGAGAGTCTGTGGGAGAGTCTGTGAGAGACAGTCTGTGAGAGAGAGTATGTGAGAGAGTCTCTGTGAGAGAGTGTCTGTGAGAGTTTCTGTGAGAGTATCTGGTAGAGTCTGTGAGAGTGTCTGCGAGTGAGTGTCTGTTAGAGAGTGTTTGTGAGAGTCTGTGAGAGAGTTTGTGAGAGTCTGTGAGAGAGTGTCTGTGAGAGAGTGTCTCTGAGCGTCTGTGAGAGTATCTGTGAGAGTCTGTAAGAGAGTGTGAGAGTCTGTGAGGGAGTGCTTGGGAGAGAGTGTCTGTGTGAGACTCTGTGAGAGAGTGTCTGTGATAGAGTGTCTGTGAGAGAGTGTCTGTGATAGAGTGACTATGAGTATTTGAGATAGTGTCTGTGAGAATCTGTGAGAGAGTATCTGTGAGAGTCTGTGAGAGTGTCTGTGAGAGTGTCTGTGAGAGTCTGAGAGAGAGTGTCTTTGCAAGTCTGTGAGAGAGTGTCTGTGAGAGTCTGTGAGAGAGTGTCTGTGAGAGTCTGTGAGAGAGTGTCTGTGAGAGTCTGAGAGAGTCTGTGAGAGAGTGTGTGTAAGAGTCTGTGAGAGTCTGTGAGAGAGTCTGTGAGAGAGTGTCTGTGAGAGGGTGTCAGTGAGAGTGTCTGTGATAGAGTTTCTGTGAGAGTGTCTGTGAGACAGTGTCTGTGAAAGAGTGTCTGTGAGAGTCTGTGAGAGTGTCTGTGAGAGAGTGTCTATGAGAGTCTGTGAGTAAGAGACTGTAAGAGTATGTAAGAGATTGTGTATGAGAGTCTGTTAGAGTGTCTGTGAGAGTCTGTGAGAGAGTGTCTGTGAGAGTGTCTGTGGGAGTGTGTCTGTAAGTCGGTGAGAGAGTGTCTGTGAGAGTGTCTGTGAGAGAGTGTCTGTAAGAGAGTGTCTGTGAGAAAGTATGTAAAAGGCTGTGAGAGTCTGTGAGAGAGTGTCTTTGAGTCTGAGAGAGTGTCTGTGAGAGAGAGTCTGTGAGAGAGTCTGTGAGAGAGTGTCTGTGAGAGGTTCTGTGAGAGAGTCTGTGAGAGAGAGTCTGTGAGAGAGAGCCTGTGAGAGAGTGTCTGTGGGAGTGTCTGTGATAGTGTTTCTGTGAGAGTGTCTGTGAGACTGTGTCTGTGAAAGAGTGTCTGTGAGAGTCTGTAGAGTGTCTGTGAGTGAGTGTCTGTGATAGAGTGTCTGTGAGAGAGTGTCTGTGAGAGTGTGTGTGAGAGAGTGGCTTTGCAAGTCTGTGAGAGAGTATCTGTGAGAGTCTGTGAGAGTCTGTGAGTGTCTGTGAGAGAGTGTCTGTGAGAGTCTGTGAGAGAGGGTATATGAGAGTTTGTAAGAGAGTATCTCTGAGAGAGTGTCTGTGAGAGGGTGTCTGTGAGAGTGTCTGTGATAGAGTTTCTGTGAGAGTGTCTGTGAGACAGTGTCTGTGAAAGAGTGTCTGTGAGAGTCTGTGAGAGTGTCTGTGAGAGAGTGTCTGTGAGAGTCTGTGAGTGAGAGACTGTAAGAGTATGTAAGAGAGTGTGTATGAGAGTCTGTGAGAGTGTATGTGAGAGTCTGTGAGAGAGTGTCCATGAAAGAGAGTCTGTGAGAGTCTGCGAGAGTGTCTGTGAGTGAGTGTCTGTGAGAGAGTGTTTGTGAGAGTCTGTGAGAGAGTTTGTGAGAGTCTGTGAGAGAGTGTCTATGAGAGAGTGTCTCTGAGCGTCTGTGAGAGTGTCTGTGAGAGTCTGTAAGAGAGTGTGAGAGTCTGTGAGAGAGTGCTTGGTAGAGAGTGTCTGTGAGATACTCTGTGAGAGAGTGTCTATGATAGAATGTCTGTGAGAGAATGTCTGTGATAGAGTGACCATGAGTATTTGAGATAGTGTCTGTGAGAATCTGTGAGAGAGTATCTGTGAGAGTCTGTGAGAGTGTCTGTGAGAGTATGTGAGAGTGTCTGTGAGAGTCTGTGAGAGTTTATGTGAGTCTGTGAGAGTCTGTGAGAGAGTGTCTGTGAGAGTGTGTCTGTGAGATTGTGTCTGTGAGAGAGTGTCTGTGAGTGTCTGTGAGGGAGTATCTGTGAGAGAGTGTCGAGAGAGTGTCTGTGAGTGTATGTGAGATATTGTACGTGAGAGTCTGTGAGAGAGTGTCTGTGAGTGTCTGTGAGAGAGTGTCTATGAGAGTCTGTGAGAGAGGGTCTATGAGAGCCTGTAAGAGAGTGTCTCTGAGAGAGTGTCTGTGAGAGTGTGTGTGAGAGAGTGTCTGTGAGACAGTCTGTGAGAGAGTCTGTGAGAGAGTGTCTGTTAGAGTGTGAGAGATTGTCTGTGAGAGAGAGTCTGTGAGAGACTGTCTGTGATAGTGTCCAGAGTCTGTGAGTGAGTGTCTGTGAGAGTCTGAAAGAGAGTGTCTATGAGAGTCTGTGAGAGAGTGTCTGTGAGTGTCTGTGAGAGAGTGTCTATGAGAGTCTGTGAGAGAGGGTCTATGAGAGCCTGTAAGAGAGTGTCTCTGATAGAGTGTCTGTGAGAGTGTGTGTGAGAGAGTGTCTTTGCAAGTCTGTGAGAGAGTGTCTGTGAGAGTCTGTGAGAGAGTGTCTGTGAGAGTCTGCGAGAGAGTGTCTGTGAGAGTCTGTGAGAGTCTGTGAGAGAGTGTGTGAAAGAGTCTGTGAGAGTCTGTGGGAGAGTCTGTGAGAGAGTGTCTGTGAGAGGGTGTCTGTGAGAGTGTCTGTGATAGAGTTTCTGTGAGAGTCTGTGAGTGAGAGACTATAAGAGTATGTAAGAGAGTGTGTATGAGAGTCTGTGAGAGTGTCTGAGAGAGTCTGTGAGAGAGTGTCTGTGAGACAGTGTCTGTGAAAGAGTGTCTGTGAGAGTCTGTGAGAGTGTCTGTGAGAGAGTGTCTGTGAGAGTCTGTGAGTGAGAGACTATAAGAGTATGTAAGAGAGTGTGTATGAGAGTCTGTGAGAGTGTCTGTGAGAGTCTGTGAGAGAGTGTCTGTGAGAGTGTCTGTGGGAGTGTGTATGTATGTCGGTGAGAGAGTGTCTGTGAGAGTGTCTGTGAGAGAGTGTCTGTAAGAGAATGTCTGTGAGAGAGAGTCTGTGAGAGAGTGTCTGTGAGTGAGTGTCTGTGAGAGAGTGTCTGTGAGAGAGTGTCTGTGAGAGAGAGACTCTGAGAGAGTGTCTGTGAGAGAGTGTCTGAGAGAGAGTGTCTGTGAGAGTGTTTATGAGAGAGTTTCTATGATAGTGTCTGCGAATGAGTCTGTTGGAGAGTTTCTGTAAGGGAGTGTCTGTGAGAGAGTGTCTGTGAGAGTGTGTGTGAGAGAGTGCCTGTGGGAGTCTGTGAGAGAGTCTCTGAGAGTGTGTGAGAGAGTGTCTGTGAGAGAGTCTGTGAGAGAGTGTCTGTGAGAGATTCTGTGAGAGAGTCTGTGAGAGAGAGTCTGTGAGAGAGAGTCTGTGAGAGAGTGTCTGTGAGTGAGTGTCTGTGAGAGAGTGTCTGTGAGAGAGTGTCTGTGAGAGAGAGTCTGTGAGAGAGTGTCTGTGAGAGAGTGTCTGAGAGAGAGTGTCTGTGAGAGTGTTTATGAGAGAGTTTCTATGAGAGTGTCTGCGAATGAGTCTGTTGGAGAGTTTCTGTAAGGGAGTGTGTGTGAGAGAGTGTCTGTGAGAGTGTGTGTGAGAGAGTGCCTGTGGGAGTCTGTGAGAGAGTGTCTGAGAGTGTGTGAGAGAGTGTCTGTGAGAGAGTATCTCTGAGCCTCTGTGAGAGTACTTGGGAGAGAGTGTGAGAGTCTGTGAGAGAGTGCTTGGGAGAGAGTGTCTGTGAGAGTGTCTGTGAGAGAGTCTGTGGGAGAGTCTGTGAGAGACAGTCTGTGAGAGAGAGAATGTGAGAGAGTCTCTGTGAGAGAGTGTCTGTGAGAGTTTCTGTGAGAGTATCTGGTAGAGTCTGTGAGAGTGTCTGCGAGTGAGTGTCTGTTAGAGAGTTTCTGTGAGAGAGTGTCTGTGAGAGTGTGTGAGAGAGTGTCTGTAAGAGTCTGTGAGAGAGTGTCTCTGAGAGACTGTGAGAGAGTGTGAGAGAGTGTCTGTGAGAGAGTATGTGAGAGAGTGTCTGTTAGAGAGTGTCTGTGAGAGTCTCTGAGTGTGTCTGTGAGAGAGTGTCTGTGAAAGAGTATCTGTGAGAGTGTCTGTGAGAGAGTTTCTGTGAGAGTGTCTGTGAGACAGTGTCTGTGAAAGAGAGTCTGTGAGAGTCTGCGAGAGTGTCTGTGAGTGAGCGTCTGTGAGAGAGTGTCTGTGAGAGAGTGTCTCTGAGCCTCTGTGAGAGTGTCTGTGAGAGTCTGTAAGAGAGTGTGAGAGTCTGCGAGAGAGTGCTTGGGAGAGAGTGTCTGTGAGAGAGAGTCTGTGAGAGAGTCTGTGAGAGAGTGTCTGTGAGAGGTTCTGTGAGAGAGTCTGTGAGAGAGAGTCTGTGAGAGAGAGCCTGTGAGAGAGTGTCTGTGGGAGTGTCTGTGATAGTGTTTCTGTGAGAGTGTCTGTGAGACTGTGTCTGTGAAAGAGTGTCTGTGAGAGTCTGTGAGAGTGTCTGTGAGTGAGTGTCTGTGATAGAGTGTCTGTGAGAGAGTGTCTGTGAGAGTGTGTGTGAGAGAGTGGCTTTGCAAGTCTGTGAGAGAGTATCTGTGAGAGTCTGTGAGAGTCTGTGAGTGTCTGTGAGAGAGTGTCTGTGAGAGTCTGTGAGAGAGGGTATATGAGAGTCTGTAAGAGAGTATCTCTGAGAGAGTGTCTGTGAGAGGGTGTCTGTGAAAGAGTGTCTGTGAGAGTCTGTGAGAGTGTCTGTGAGAGAGTGTCTGTGAGAGTCTGTGAGTGAGAGACTGTAAGAGTATGTAAGAGAGTGTGTATGAGAGTCTGTGAGAGTGTATGTGAGAGTCTGTGAGAGAGTTTCTGTGAGAGTGTCTGTGAGACAGTGTCCATGAAAGAGAGTCTGTGAGAGTCTGCGAGAGTGTCTGTGAGTGAGTGTCTGTGAGAGAGTGTTTGTGAGAGTCTGTGAGAGTGTTTGTGAGAGTCTGTGAGAGAGTGTCTATGAGAGAGTGTCTCTGAGCGTCTGTGAGAGTGTCTGTGAGAGTCTGTAAGAGAGTGTGAGAGTCTGTGAGAGAGTGCTTGGTAGAGAGTGTCTGTGAGATACTCTGTGAGAGAGTGTCTATGATAGAATGTCTGTGAGAGAATGTCTGTGATAGAGTGACTATGAGTATTTGAGATAGTGTCTGTGAGAATCTGTGAGAGAGTATCTGTGAGAGTCTGTGAGAGTGTCTGTGAGAGTATGTGAGAGTGGCTGTGAGAGTCTGTGAGAGTTTATGTGAGTCTGTGAGAGTCTGTGAGAGAGTGTCTGTGAGAGTGTGTCTGTGAGATTGTGTCTGTGAGAGAGTGTCTGTGAGTGTCTGTGAGGGAGTATCTGTGAGAGAGTGTCGAGAGAGTGTCTGTGAGTGTATGTGAGAGATTGTCCGTGAGAGTCTGTGAGAGAGTGTCTGTGAGTGTCTGTGAGAGAGTGTCTATGAGAGTCTGTGAGAGAGGGTCTATGAGAGCCTGTAAGAGACTATCTCTGAGAGAGTGTCTGTGAGAGTGTGTGTGAGAGAGTGTCTGTGAGACAGTCTGTGAGAGAGTCTGTGAGAGAGTGTCTGTTAGAGTGTAAGAGATTGTCTGTGAGAGAGAGTCTGTGAGAGACTGTCTGTGATAGTGTCCAGAGTCTGTGAGTGAGTGTCTGTGAGAGTCTGAAAGAGAGTGTCTATGAGAGTCTGTGAGAGAGTGTCTGTGAGTATCTGTGAGAGAGTGTCTATGAGAGTCTGTGAGAGAGGGTCTATGAGAGCCTGTAAGAGAGTGTCTCTGAGAGAGTGTCTGTGAGAGTGTGTGTGAGAGAGTGTCTTTGCAAGTCTGTGAGAGAGTGTCTGTGAGAGTCTGTGAGAGAGTGCCTGTGAGAGTCTGTGAGAGAGTGTCTGTGAGAGTCTGTGAGAGTCTGTGAGAGAGTGTGTGAAAGAGTCTGTGAGAGTCTGTGGGAGAGTCTGTGAGAGAGTGTCTGTGAGAGGGTGTCTGTGAGAGTGTCTGTGATAGAGTTTCTGTGAGAGTCTGTGAGTGAGAGACTATAAGAGTATGTAAGAGAGTGTGTATGAGAGTCTGTGAGAGTGTCTGAGAGAGTCTGTGAGAGAGTGTCTGTGAGATTGTGTCTGTGAAAGAGTGTCTGTGAGAGTCTGTGAGAGTGTCTGTGAGAGAGTGTCTGTGAGAGTCTGTGAGTGAGAGACTATAAGAGTATGTAAGAGAGTGTGTATGAGAGTCTGTGAGAGTGTCTGTGAGAGTCTGTGAGAGAGTGTCTGTGAGAGTGTATGTGGGAGTGTGTATGTATGTCGGTGAGAGAGTGTCTGTGAGAGTGTCTGTGAGAGAGTGTCTGTAAGAGAATGTCTGTGAGAGAGAGTCTGTGAGAGAGTGTCTGTGAGTGAGTGTCTGTGAGAGAGTGTCTGTGAGAGAGTGTCTGTGAGAGAGAGTCTGTGAGAGAGTGTCTGTGAGAGAGTGTCTGAGAGAGAGTGTCTGTGAAAGTGTTTATGAGAGAGTTTCTATGAGAGTGTCTGCGAATGAGTCTGTTGGAGAGTTTCTGTAAGGGAGTGTCTGTGAGAGAGTGTCTGTGAGAGTGTGTGTGAGAGAGTGCCTGTGGGAGTCTGTGAGAGAGTCTCTGAGAGTGTGTGAGAGAGTGTCTGTGAGAGAGTCTGTGAGAGAGTGTCTGTGAGAGATTCTGTGAGAGAGTCTGTGAGAGAGAGTCTGTGAGAGAGAGTCTGTGAGAGAGTGTCTGTGAGAGAGTGTCTGTGAGAGAGTGTCTGAGAGAGAGTGTCTGTGAGAGTGTTTATGAGAGAGTTTCTATGAGAGTGTCTGCGAATGAGTCTGTTGGAGAGTTTCTGTAAGGGAGTGTCTGTGAGAGAGTGTCTGTGAGAGTGTGTGTGAGAGAGTGCCTGTGGGAGTCTGTGAGAGAGTGTCTGAGAGTGTGTGAGAGAGTGTCTGTGAGAGAGTATCTCTGAGCCTCTGTGAGAGTACTTGGGAGAGAGTGTGAGAGTCTGTGAGAGAGTGCTTGGGAGAGAGTGTCTGTGAGAGTGTCTGTGAGAGTCTGTGAGAGTGTCTGTGAGAGGCTCTGAGAGAGTGTCTGTGACTCAGAGATAGTGTGTGAGAGTCTGTAAGAGAGTGTCTGTGAGAGAGTCTGTGGGAGAGTCTGTGAGAGACAGTCTGTGAGAGAGAGAATGTGAGAGAGTCTCTGTGAGAGAGTGTCTGTGAGAGTTTCTGTGAGAGTATCTGGTAGAGTCTGTGAGAGTGTCTGCGAGTGAGTGTCTGTTAGAGAGTTTCTGTGAGAGAGTGTCTGTGAGAGTGTGTGAGAGAGTGTCTGTAAGAGTCTGTGAGAGAGTGTCTCTGAGAGACTGTGAGAGAGTGTGAGAGAGTGTCTGTGAGAGAGTATGTGAGAGAGTGTCTGTTAGAGAGTGTCTGTGAGAGTCTCTGAGTGTGTCTGTGAGAGAGTGTCTGTGAAAGAGTATCTGTGAGAGTGTCTGTGAGAGAGTTTCTGTGAGAGTGTCTGTGAGATAGTGTCTGTGAAAGAGAGTCTGTGAGAGTCTGCGAGACTGTCTGTGAGTGAGCGTCTGTGAGAGAGTGTCTGTGAGAGAGTGTCTCTGAGCCTCTGTGAGAGTGTCTTTGAGAGTCTGTAAGAGAGTGTGAGAGTCTGCGAGAGAGTGCTTGGGAGAGAGTGTCTGTGAGAGTGTCTATAAGAGTCTGTTAGAGTGTCTGTGAGAGGCTCTGAGAGAGTGTCTGTGAGTCTGAGAGAGTGTCTGTGAGAGAGAGTCTGTGAGAGAGTCTGTGAGAGAGTGTCTGTGAGAGGTTCTGTGAGAGAGTCTGTGAGAGAGAGAATGTGAGAGAGTGTCTGTGAGAGAGTGTCTGTGAGAGTTTCTGTGAGAGTATCTGGTAGAGTCTGTGAGAGTGTCTGCGAGTGAGTGTCTGTTAGAGAGTTTCTGTGAGAGAGTGTCTGTGAGAGTGTGTGAGAGAGTGTCTGTGAGAGTCTGCAAGAGTGTCTATGAGTGAGATTCTGTGAGAGAGTGTTTGTGAGTGAGTGTCTGTGAGAGAGTGTCTGTGAGAGAGTGTCTGTGAGAGAGAGTCTGTGAGAGAGTGTCTGTGAGAGAGTGTCTGAGAGAGAGTGTCTGTGAGAGTGTTTATGAGAGAGTTTCTATAAGAGTGTCTGCGAATGAGTCTGTTGGAGAGTTTCTGTAAGGGAGTGTCTGTGAGAGAGTGTCTGTGAGAGTGTGTGTGAGAGAGTGCCTGTGGGAGTCTGTGAGAGAGTCTCTGAGAGTGTGTGAGAGAGTGTCTGTGAGAGAGTCTGTGAGAGAGTGTCTGTGAGAGTGTCTGTGAGAGAGTCTGTGAGAGAGAGTCTGTGAGAGAGAGTCTGTGAGAGAGTGTCTGTGAGTGAGTGTCTGTGAGAGAGTGTCTGTGAGAGAGTGTCTGTGAGAGAGTGTCTGAGAGAGAGTGTCTGTGAGAGTGTTTATGAGAGAGTTTCTATGAGAGTGTCTGCGAATGAGTCTGTTGGAGAGTTTCTGTAAGGGAGTGTCTGTGAGAGAGTGTCTGTGAGAGTGTGTGTGAGAGAGTGCCTGTGGGAGTCTGTGAGAGAGTGTCTGAGAGTGTGTGAGAGAGTGTCTGTGAGAGAGTATCTCTGAGCCTCTGTGAGAGTACTTGGGAGAGAGTGTGAGAGTCTGTGAGAGAGTGCTTGGGAGAGAGTGTCTGTGAGAGTGTCTGTGAGAGTGTCTGTGAGAGGCTCTGAGAGAGTGTCTGTGACTCAGAGATAGTGTGTGAGAGTCTGTAAGAGAGTGTCTGTGAGAGAGTCTGTGGGAGAGTCTGTGAGAGACAGTCTGTGAGAGAGAGAATGTGAGAGAGTCTCTGTGAGAGAGTGTCTGTGAGAGTTTCTGTGAGAGTATCTGGTAGAGTCTGTGAGAGTGTCTGCGAGTGAGTGTCTGTTAGAGAGTTTCTGTGAGAGAGTGTCTGTGAGAGTGTGTGAGAGATTGTCTGTAAGAGTCTGTGAGAGAGTGTCTCTGAGAGACTGTGAGAGAGTGTGAGAGAGTGTCTGTGAGAGAGTATGTGAGAGAGTGTCTGTTAGAGAGTGTCTGTGAGAGTCTCTGAGTGTGTCTGTGAGAGAGTGTCTGTGAAAGAGTATCTGTGAGAGTGTCTGTGAGAGAGTTTCTGTGAGAGTGTCTGTGAGATAGTGTCTGTGAAAGAGAGTCTGTGAGAGTCTGCGAGACTGTCTGTGAGTGAGCGTCTGTGAGAGAGTGTCTGTGAGAGAGTGTCTCTGAGCCTCTGTGAGAGTGTCTGTGAGAGTCTGTAAGAGAGTGTGAGAGTCTGCGAGAGAGTGCTTGGGAGAGAGTGTCTGTGAGAGTGTCTATAAGAGTCTGTTAGAGTGTCTGTGAGAGGCTCTGAGAGTGTGTCTGTGAGTCTGAGAGAGTGTCTGTGAGAGAGAGTCTGTGAGAGAGTCTGTGAGAGAGTGTCTGTGAGAGGTTCTGTGAGAGAGTCTGTGAGAGAGAGAATGTGAGAGAGTGTCTGTGAGAGAGTGTCTGTGAGAGTTTCTGTGAGAGTATCTGGTAGAGTCTGTGAGAGTGTCTGCGAGTGAGTGTCTGTTAGAGAGTTTCTGTGAGAGAGTGTCTGTGAGAGTGTGTGAGAGAGTGTCTGTGAGAGTCTGCAAGAGTGTCTATGAGTGAGATTCTGTGAGAGAGTGTTTGTGAGAGTCTGTGAGAGAGTTTGTGAGAGTCTGTGAGAGAGTGTCTGTGAGAAAGTGTCTCTGAGCGTCTGTGAGAGTATCTGTGAGAGTCTGTAAGAGAGTGTGAGAGTCTGTGAGAGAGTGCTTGGGAGAGAGTGTCTGTGAGAGAGTTTCTGTGATAGAGTGACTATGAGTATTTGAGATAGTGTCTGTGAGAATCTGTGAGAGAGTATCTGTGAGAGTCTGTGAGAGTGTCTTTGAGAGTATGTGAGAGTGTCTGTGAGAGTCTGAGAGAGAGTGTCTGTGAGAGTCTTTGAGAGTGTATGTGAGAGTCTGTGAGAGAGTGTCTGTGAGAGAGAGTCTGTGAGAGCATGTCTGTGAGATTGTGTCTGTGAGAGAGTGTCCGTGAGTGTCTGTGAGAGATTATCTGTGAGAGAGTGTCTGTAAGAGTCTGTGAGAGAGTGTCTGTGAGTGTATGTGAGAGATTGTCCGTGAGAGTCTGATGAATTCAGGCCCCAGCTAGGCCCGCAAGACACAAGGGTTCGCTCTCCTGTAACAGAATCTATAAGGAAGTTGGCACGGAAACTGCAAAGTACAAAAACAGCATTTATTAACCCTTAAGGGTGGTCCTACAATCCACACAACACTCTTCAGTATTGCATAGAGTAGCACAAAGAACATTCGTACATGGTCCCCTTTTATACACAGTAGAGGGGCTCATAAGTGGGTGGATACAACATGAAGACGAAGAACATTACCATTTATGGTCATTCTCGATACTGAATCAATACATGGGCGGAGCCAACACACTCCTTGAGCCCGCGAACACATGGTCAAGCAAGGCTAACTAGTACCAGATGTGGTCAAGTCTGGGCATGCGCCAGATAGACAGAAGGGCTATTTATAGACTGTTACTGGGCAGATTACAAGAGCAACTAACACAGAGGTCGGACTCTCCTCGTGGCGAACACGTGGCAGCATGACAACACAAAATGGAGTCCAAACTTCGGTCAACATAACGGAGAAAACATGATCTGAAGGGAAAGCATTAATGTCTTTGGTAAATGCTTAATCACATTACTGTTTTAAGTTACAACAGACGACCCTTTCAGCATTTACTGAAGACATCCGGTTTACCAGAATAATCATCATATATGTCAATGGTCATCATTCCTTCAACCTCTTTAGCTAGACGCTTCTGGTGAGCAACATCGGCAATAGCTTTCTTATCTGGGATGCAGAATGAAATGCATACAGAACAGAACAATGGTCCACATTGAACACACATACAAAAAAGGAACAGAACTGCTATAATAATACAGAGACCAGTTAAGACCTTCCATCCCCAGGCAGTAACCAATGCCCAAAACCATCCAGAAAAGGACCAAGTGCCGTTTTCTGCGTGGATTTCAGCTGCTATTTTATGCAGCTTATTAATGGCGTTATAAACTGATGGCGTATGATCAGGGATGAACACACAGCAGCTACTTCCAATAATTTTACAAGCTCCACCTCGATCAGCCAACATGACATCTAATACCATACGATTCTGCAATGCAACAATCCTAGTGATTTGTAACTCTTCCGTAAGATTCCCAAGAGCAGCAGCAGTCTGATTTGTTACAGCTTCTACCACTCTTGTTAATCTTCGGATCTTCCTACTGTTCAAAGCGGCTTCAACAAAGAAAAACAGTCCTAAGTTAAAATCAATATACTGCTGCAAGCTGGTATCAGTCTGATCCACATCATCAATCGATAGAGTACGTTTATACCTATTTACAGTCACATTATTCAACAATTTCAAATCTTTATGATAAGATGCGGGTGCTAGGAATACAGGAGGTAATAGGAATGATACATAGCATACCCCAGACCACCCAGCCGGCAAACGGTAATAACCTTTATTTCCACACACAAAGTAGGTATTATGGGACGCTAGGAAGGTACTATTATTCAATCCATCAATGTTCAAGACAGTGATACAATCACTGACACCTCAGGGATAAAGCCCACACTCTGGACACACAGGTCCGCTTGAGCTTGTGCTACTTGAATTACAAAGTTATCTTTTCCCACAGTGTCTCTTGTGTTCGTAAAGATGTAGGGAATGGATTCATTGTCTGGTCGGTACTCTTCCCATTCCCAAATTGTCCCATTCGCTTGCGGATATCCATTTTTATCCTGATGACATTCTTTATTGAGTCTGAAAAGCAATCGTCCCACTGTCGGTTTCCGAGTGGCAAACAGCAAAGTGTACCATGCTCTACAAGAGCCATTATGAGAGAAAGGAAGTGGTATGAATGGCGTACCTCCTTTCTTCTGATGGGCTGGCATCATCCCACATATCCAACAGTTCGTAGCGTTCGTAGCAACGTGGGTATGATGCAGCATCTGAATGAAAGTGTTATTCAAATAGGACTGTCGATGCTTCAACTCTTGATATGGTAATGTATAAAAGTAGTGCTCCGCAGGCACTGGAGTCGTCAACACAAGTGTTTTCCAAGCAGGAGTTACCTCCTCCACAAACCATGTGGCTATCCCAACAATAGCTACTGTCAGCATGAACCCCGATGCACAAAGGATTTTCTTCTTCTCCATGTCAAAAAGAACAATACCCTGATATCTTCCTGAAACTAACAGGTCTGTCAGAACTCTTCCCCTTGGGCAGCGGTTGATTTCTTCACCAGCGGGCCAAGACGGGTGTCACTACACTAATGCAGGGCTGATCCCCCCCCCTTGCCTCATCGGCTCTCTGTTTCACTAACCCAAGGGCCGTTCTGACAGTATGTCCCGGTACTAGAAAACTCACTTCCGTGGTCGAAGATGATATCGCCTTCCTCCAGAAGTCGCGTGGTCCGGAAAGAGCTCCTCAGTGGCGTTTGGCTCCCCAGCACGGCCTGCCTCCGCTGCCAGTATTTCTCGTTGATCGGTCAGCACGGCCGGCTCCACCAGTCCGGGCGGTACCTTTCGACAGTGCAAGGAATGGATCCAATTCTTCCTGTTCGAGACTCGCACAGCCGTCCTCGTCGCGAGGAGGACCTGCTCAGGGCCCACCCATCTCGGTTCCAAGCTGTTTGTCCTGTCGAAGACTTTCACCATGACATGGTCCCCAGGCCGGAGACCATGTCCTTCGCCGGTAGACCGATCAGGGAGCGCCTCTCGGACCTGTTGATGAATAGAAACCAAGTTATCCGTTAACTGTGCCAGATAATCGCTCATCATTACACAAGGTACATCATACACAGCCTTAGGCCTTGGTGGACCCCAAATGTTCATTGGGCGTCCAAATACTATTTCGTATGGCGTAAGGCCAGTTCGGGAGTGCGGTACTGATCTAATTGACAGTAACGCCAGTGGCAGGGCGTCTGGCCAAGTCAAAGACGTCGAAGCTTGAATTTTAGCGATCTTAAGCTTCAGTGTACCATTATACTTCTCGACTAGTCCTGCAGACTGAGGGTGAAACACGGCGTGGAACTTCTGAGTGATGCCTAGACCCTTCAAGACATACTTTATAACATCCGCTACAAAGTGAGGGCCATTATCACTCCACAGAAGTCTACAGACGCCGTATCGAGGGAAAAACTCTTTCAGCAGCAGCTTCGCTGTAGTCATTGCAGTATTGTCTTTCGTAGGGTACGCCTCAACCCATTTACTGAAGGCGCAAACCACTACTAGGACATACTTCAAATTGTTACAGCGCTCAAGCTGGATGTAATCCATCTGCAGAACCTCGAAGGGTGCAGTGGGTGTCGCAAATCCTCCTGCTGGAGTTCGAGTACCCTTTCCTGGGTTATACCTCAGGCAAATCATACAGGTCTGCACCACCCTCTTTGCCGTGCTAGCAATCTCTGGATGCTCCCAAACTTGGGTAAGCAATTTCACAATTGCGGAAGCTCCAACATGTGCTAGCCCATGTGCCATCTGAACCATAGGTTGTACAAAAGCCGTAGGTAATTTCCATCTATCCATCTGCTTATTCCTCCAGCAGCCTTCATCATCCAACTCTCCCTCGCTAGCCCATTTCTCCCGCTCTTTATCAGAAGCGGTCCTTTGCATTTCTCGCACTTCCTCCTTCGCATCACGCCATCTTTCCACCTGTGACTTTACTACATACATGGCAGTAGCACCGGGCTGCATCGCAGTCTCCCGTGCTATTCGGTCCGCTAAAGCATTCCCTTCTCCAACTCTATCAACTACTTTCCTATGGGCGCTACACTTAACGATGGCAATTTTCTTTGGGTATGTCAATGCGGTTAAAAGATTGTGAACTAACTCTCCATGCATTATCTGTACCCCATGTGACGTTAAAAACCCTCTCTCCTTCCAGAGTAGGCCGAAGTCGTGCGCTACTCCGAAGGCATAGCGGCTATCTGTGTAAACATTCACACACAATCCTGTACAGAGCTCACATGCTCGTGTTAATGCTATCAGTTCCGCTGCTTGAGCTGACTTCTGTGGTATGCGTGCTGTCTCCACTATCGTTTGTAATGTGGTAATTGCATACGCTGCTGAAGTCGTACCATCTGGTAGCTTCAGGCATGATCCGTCCACCCACAGTTCTCCATCTACATCTGGAAAGGGCGTATCCTGGAGATCAATACGACCCTTTGTTTGTTCCTCAGTCACAAGAATACAATCATGCGCTTTCCGCGCCTCAGGCTGGGTCTCGGGGTATGGCAATAATGTGGCCGGGTTTAACGTTACGCACCTTTTCAACGTAATATGAGGAGCCAAGAGCGTCAACTCATATCCCGTTAAACGGGCACTGGTCAAATGCTGTGTCTTTGTTTGATTAAGCAGGGCATCAACAGCATGGGGAACTAACACCAACAGCTTATGGGATAACACAATTCCTTCACTTTGGCGTATTGACACAGCTGTCGCCGCAACCGAGCAAAAACACCCTGGTAATGCTCGGGCGACAGGATCAAGTACAGCCGAAAAGTATGCACAAGGGCGTTGCTTATCGCCATGCATCTGCACTAAAACTGATAATGCACATCCATCTTTCTCATGCACGTACAGCGAAAAGGGTTTTGCATAATCAGGGGTCCCTAACACTGGTGCTGAACAAAGGGCCTGTCGCAGTTGCTGAAAAGCAGCATCACACTCATCTGACCAAGGGATTGGGACAGGCGTGTCTTTTGTCAAGAGAGCTAGCAATGGCTTAGCTATGTGAGAAAACTAGGGGTGGGCGGAATTTGCGGAATTAACCTTCGCAAATTATCGCGAGAATGTTTAAAATTATCGCAAACAAGCAGAAATATCGCGAAGATGCGGAAGTTTTTTTCCGGCATGTTCGCGAGATTTTCTGCATGGTTGCGGGTCGCCAACTTACCCATGTGGTTGCTTGCGGGCGCAGCCATCTTGTTTTGAGTTGTTCTCGCGGTGCATGATCGCGAGAAGAAAGACGTGATCGCGCGACGCATGACGTCACTGCGGGCGCGAACTGTCGCGAGACAGCGCAAATGGCTAAAAACAATACAACATCTCATGGAGAACGCGACCGGATCAAGAAAACTTGTCGGCGAACGCAGGGATTCAGGTAAGGCGATCGCGCGCGCGCGAGAATGTATCATTTTACAGCGCGAGCAAGAAACAAATTATCGCCAAGCTGCGGAAACCGGAATTTTTGACATTTTCGCGCTCTCCGCGGAACGCAAAAATGTCAAATTATCGCAATTTCCGCGAACGGAACGAAATTTTTGCCCAGGCCTAGAGAAAACCCCAATATCCACTGTCTACAAAAAGAAACAAGACCCAAAAATGCACGCACATCCTTCTGCGTGGATGGTCTCGGTGTGTCCAAAATTACTTGAATACGATCCGGTGTGAGTGCACGCCCCTCCTTAGACAAAAGGTGACCCAAATACGTCACCTTTGGTCTACAGAATTGCAATTTCTTCCGAGATACTTTATGATTGTGGGATGCTAAAAAGGAAAGTAAGGATAACGTGCTTTTCTCACACAACTCCAGGGTGTCAGCCGCCAGCAAGATGTCATCGACATATTGAATGAGGGCGACCCCCTCGAGCAGAACAAAGGAATCCAATTGTCGTTTCAAAGCCTGACTGTAAATGCTAGGGCTTTCTGTGTAGCCCTGGGGGATCCTACAAAAACGATAAGATCTATTATTTAAAGTGAACCCAAAAAGATATCGACTATCGGGGTGAATGGGAATGGAAAAGAAGGCATTTTTCAAATCAATCACTGAGAACATGGTCGCCGTAGGCAGGACCAAGGTAAGCAACGTCGTGATATCGGAAACCACTGGGTACTGAGGTATCACGATCTTGTTTACCTCTCTCAAATCAATTATAAACCGATAGACCTTAGCATCCGTGTCCTTTTTCAGAATGGGGAGAATCGGGCTGTTACAGATATTATAGGGAACTTCTTCCACTACTCTCACTGCGATCAAATCTTGCACAATCTGTATGAGAGCCTCCTCGCCCTCCTGGGAAATACGATACTGCGGGAGGCGTGGTAACACCGCCCCCTCTTGGACACTAATGTGGACCGGAGGAATCACCATTTGTCCCACATCTGTGTCCGAAGTCGCCCATAAAGCGCGAGGGAGGGTAGCTAGCAACGCATCCTCTGATATCGCACACATCCGCTCAGACCGGGGGTAGTTGTCATTTAAGATCACCCTCACACCTTCAGGGGAGCAGCGGATCGTAGCCCTAAAATGCTTTAACATATCAAGGCCCATAATGTTATCCGGTGTGTACGGAGCAAGCAGAAACGGACAGGGCGCAGAAAAAGAATCAACCTTAAATGTAAGGGGCTGTGAAAGAGGGCTTCGGGAGAGTGTACCGTCAAACCCTACCGATGTAACCATTAAGCCGGATGGGGGAGCCCCCGGAACCAAGTGCCTAGACAATGCACTACGTGTCGCTCCTGTGTCCACTAGGAACTGATCAGTAGAGCCTAAAACCTCAGCCGATACATAAGGACCCGTCTGATCGACCGGCACCTCAACTGATTCGTACCCCCATCCAACGCATTCCTATGCATGCTGGGAATCATGATATCCCGATCGGTCAATCTCCGACACGTGATACTGATGCTGGCGATCAAAAACATTTGATCTATCTCGGTGCTGCCCAGCAGTGTCAAAACGGACATTATCGTTAGGATTCCCTCTAGAACTCGAGAAACCCCCTCTACCTCTCGGGCCACCCGGAGTATGCCCCTGACGCGAAGCACGCAACACTGGGCAATCCCTGGCCCAATGGCCCGATTGCTTACAATACGCACACTGGTTCCTATTCAAATCAGATCGGCCCGAGGGGGGACCATAAGATCCTCCCCTACCTCTATTACTACCTCGTCGAGGCGGGCCATAGACTTGCGCCAACATCACCTTTGTTTTCAAATCTTTCGATTTCTTTTCCTCCTGGCCCTTTGCTTCTTGCTCCTGACGCTCATAATACTGGGCGATAGTCAGGAGGGCCGTCGGCGTAGCGGAGGACCAAGAACTTTCACTCGCTTTTAGACGGGCCGCAACCGCCGGTAGCAGATTGGCCACATATTTGTCCGCAAAAAGGTGGCGGCCCGTTTTGTCAGTAAGCGACTGGCCACTAAAGTCATGAAACGTTTCTTCGAAGCGCGTGAAAAAATCTGCAACTGACTCGTCAGCTGTCTGTTTACATGCAGTTAACATATTCCAGTCAATCTTTTTAGGGGGGATAATTGTTTTCAACTTAGCCACAATAGCAGCAGGGAGATCTAAAATACTCTGGGGTGGTTTCTGTGCGGGCTTCCTCTCCCTGTCCTCATCCTCAAGCTCAGACCACCGGGCTTTGAAGGCAACTGTATCATCTACCCTTCGGACAGATCGCCACGTATCCGGCGGTAGGATAAGGCCAAAGAACAGGTCTATATCCGCTAAGGTCATGATGCAAGAATTCAGGGCCCCCTCGACTTCTTCGTAGAAGGCCGCTGGATTCTTGCGGGGGTCAGGCAATGCATTCTTTAATGCCATAACATCAGCCCTATGCCACGGAGTATAAACCCAATTATACACGAAATATCCCTTAGCATCGGCGGAGTTAATGTCCGAGCTAGTCCCCGCTCCTTTAGGAGGAACATACAAAGGCGCCGCCTCTCGCATTGGTTTAACATGCACTACGTCATCCTTATCTGACAGGGAGGTGGATGGGTGGCCCCCTGCTGCAAACGAATCCGACTGCTTCTCCTCCTCTGTTTGTTGGCGCGCTTTTTCTCTGAGGGCCAGCACCTCGTCCCGCAAGGCGAACAGCCGCCGAGCCGCATCAGGAGCCTTAGGGGGAGAAAAAACACCGTTACGCAATGCTTTGGCATCCGAAGACACTTCGTCAGGCTCAAAGACACCGGAACGTTTCCGGAAAGCATCAATCACTTCATCCGCGAAATGACCCAGAAAATACACTTTATCTCTCTCCTGCCACGACCCCCAAGTTTGGAATAATTCCTCCATGGATACCTTGCCCTTAAGTGCACGGAAGGAAATTTGCCGAAGCTCAGCCATCTGCTCGGCCGACAGCATGGACCGCGTGTCTACCTTACCCGAAGCCGGGTCAGAATCTTGCGGCCGCGGAGCGGATGCGCCAACATAAGGGGGCAGAGAGCGATCTAGCAAATAAAAATCATCATCAGCATTATTAAGGACAGGATAAAGTGGCTGCCGAACAACATATTGACCCGAAACTTGCAGCCTACGCTCTTTCTCTTGTCTGTCCGTCTGCTCTCTGTCCTCCCGACGCTTCGCTTCCTGCGCTCGCACATGATCATTCTTCCGCTGTTCTTTATCAAACAGCGCTTTCTCACGCTTCTCTCGCTCACGCACTTCCTTCACCCATAATCGCACACACTCAAACATATCCTGACGAGCACATCGCTTACACATACACTGTTCCACATCCTCAATCTTACGTATATCAAACGATCAATAGAAAGGCCATCGCAACTCAGGATCCTTCTTTGTGTATTTCCTCCATACTGTGCTGTACATTATGGAAGAAAGACCATGCTTCACATACATATCCCTATTAGGAGTCCCCTCTGGGGGAGCTGGAGCAGATTCCTCGATGTTCAACCGGTTTCCAAAACAGCAGCACCACTTACGAAGTGCGCTGAAAGCAGGCATGCTCAGAAATAATGCAAAATATGCAATATTATAAAAATGGCACTTAATCGTTGCGCCGTTCAAAGTTTACACAGTTCCGGAGAAATCTCTCCACATTCCCTGCCTATATGTGTTGCAACGCATATATTTTCACAAAGACAAACCCAAAATATGACTAGTCATCACAAATCAAACTCAAATAGCCAGATCAGGCTTCAAAACTCGGAGCAAGTACCGTACAACGGTTCTTACCAATCAAGAGTCCAGATTCCAACTGCCAAGCTCCACAATCGCCCAAACGGCTCTCACGGCAGGACCGACAGAAGAGGTCTCAGTCGATGACCGGCGCCACCCAGACGGTCAGCTCGGAAGGGAAGGAAGAAAAACCTCGGGATGCCAGGGCTAAGACGCCGCTGGCAGTGATCACATCCCCGGCCAAACTCCTCACCTTCGTCGCGACCAGTCCTTCGAGCATCCGAGTCGCCGATGAGCCCCACGTGACGGGCGCCAATTGATGAATTCAGGCCCCAGCTAGGCCCGCAAGACACAAGGGTTCGCTCTCCTGTAACGGAATCTATAAGGAAGTTGGCACGGAAACTGCAAAGTACAAAAACAGCATTTATTAACCCTTAAGGGTGGTCCTACAATCCACACAACACTCTTCAGTATTGCATAGAGTAGCACAAAGAACATTCGTACATGGTCCCCTTTTATACACAGTAGAGGGGCTCATAAGTGGGTGGATACAACATGAAGACGAAGAACATTACCATTTATGGTCATTCTCGATACTGAATCAATACATGGGCGGAGCCAACACACTCCTTGAGCCCGCGAACACATGGTCAAGCAAGGCTAACTAGTAACAGATGTGGTCAAGTCTGGGCATGCGCCAGATAGACAGAAGGGCTATTTATAGACTGTTACTGGGCAGATTACAAGAGCAACTAACACAGAGGTCGGACTCTCCTCGTGGCGAACACGTGGCAGCATGACAACACAAAATGGAGTCCAAACTTCGGTCAACATAACGGAGAAAACATGATCTGAAGGGAAAGCATTAATGTCTTTGGTAAATGCTTAATCACATTACTGTTTTAAGTTACAACAAGTCTGTGAGAGAGTGTCTGTGAGTGTCTGTGAGAGAGTGTCTATGAGAGTCTGTGAGAGAGGGTCTATGAGAGCCTGTAAGAGAGTGTCTCTGAGAGAGTGTCTGTGAGAGTGTGTGTGAGAGAGTGTCTTTGCAAGTCTGTGAGAGAGTGTCTGTGAGAGTCTGTGAGAGAGTGTCTGTGAGAGTCTGCGAGAGAGTGTCTGTGAGAGTCTGTGAGAGTCTGTGAGAGAGTGTGTGTAAGAGTCTGTGAGAGTCTGTGGGAGAGTCTGTGAGATAGTGTCTGTGAGAGGGTGTCTGTGACAGTGTCTGTGATAGAGTTTCTGTGAGAGTGTCTGTGAGACAGTGTCTGTGAAAGAGTGTCTGTGAGAGTCTGTGAGAGTGTCTGTGAGAGAGTGTCTGTGAGAGTCTGTGAGTGAGAGACTATAAGAGTATGTAAGAGAATGTGTATGAGAGTCTGTGAGAGTGTCTGTGAGAGTCTGTGAGAGAGTGTCTGTGAGAGTGTCTGTGGGAGTGTGTATGTATGTCGGTGAGAGAGTGTCTGTGAGAGTGTCTGTGAGAGAGTGTCTATAAGAGAGTGTCTGTGAGAGAGTCTGTAAAAGGCTGTGAGAGTGTGAGAGAGTGTCTGTGAGTATGAGAGTGTGTCTGTGAGAGAGAGTCCGTGAGAGAGTCTGTGAGAGAGTGTCTGTGAGAGGTTCTGTGAGAGAGTCTGTGAGAGAGAGTCTGTGAGAGAGAGCCTGTGAGAGAGTGTCTGTGAGTGAGTGTCTGTGAGAGAGTGTCTGTGAGAGAGTGTCTGTGAGAGAGAGTCTGTGAGAGAGTGTCTGTGAGAGAGTGTCTGAGAGAGAGTGTCTGTGACAGTGTTTATGAGAGAGTTTCTATGAGAGTGTCTGCGAGTGAGTCTGTTGGAGAGTTTCTGTAAGGGAGTGTCTGTGAGAGAGTGTCTGTGAGAGTGTGTGTGAGAGAGTGCCTGTAGGAGTCTGTGAGAGAGTCTGTGAGAGTGTGTGAGAGAGTGTCTGTGAGAGAGTGTCTCTGAGCCTCTGTGAGAGTGTCTGCGAGAGAGTACTTGGGAGAGAGTGTGAGAGTCTGTGAGAGAGTGCTTGGGAGACAGTGTCTGTGAGAGTGTCTGTGAGAGTCTGTGAGAGGCTCTGAGAGAGTGTCTGTGACTCAGAGATAGTGTGTGAGAGTCTGTGAGAGAGTGTCTGTGAGAGAGTCTGTGGGAGAGTCTGTGAGAGACAGTCTGTGAGAGAGAGAATGTGAGAGAGTCTCTGTGAGAGAGTGTCTGTGAGAGTTTCTGTGAGAGTATCTGGTAGAGTCTGTGAGAGTGTCTGCGAGTGAGTGTCTGTTAGAGAGTTTCTGTGAGAGAGTGTCTGTGAGAGTGTGTGAGAGGGTGTCTGTGAGAGTCTGCAAGAGTGTCTGTGAGTGAGTGTCTGTGAGAGAGTGTCTGTGAGAGAGTGTCTGTGAGAGAGAGTCTGTGAGAGAGTGTCTGTGAGAGAGTGTCTGAGAGAGAGTGTCTGTGACAGTGTTTATGAGAGAGTTTCTATGAGAGTGTCTGCGAGTGAGTCTGTTGGAGAGTTTCTGTAAGGGAGTGTCTGTGAGAGAGTGTCTGTGAGAGTGTGTGTGAGAGAGTGCCTGTAGGAGTCTGTGAGAGAGTCTGTGAGAGTGTGTGAGAGAGTGTCTGTGAGAGAGTGTCTCTGAGCCTCTGTGAGAGTGTCTGCGAG
This sequence comes from Triturus cristatus, assembly GCF_964204655.1. Taxonomy (NCBI): domain Eukaryota; kingdom Metazoa; phylum Chordata; class Amphibia; order Caudata; family Salamandridae; genus Triturus; species Triturus cristatus. The sequence continues at coordinate 1,188,363,168 of NC_140579.1, forward strand.
AGAGTACTTGGGAGAGAGTGTGAGAGTCTGTGAGAGAGTGCTTGGGAGAGAGTGTGTGTGAGAGTGTCTGTGAGAGTCTGTGAGAGGCTCTGAGAGAGTGTCTGTGACTCAGAGATAGTGTGTGAGAGTCTGTGAGAGAGTGTCTGTGAGAGAGTCTGTGGGAGAGTCTGTGAGAGACAGTCTGTGAGAGAGAGAATGTGAGAGAGTCTCTGTGAGAGAGTGTCTGTGAGAGTTTCTGTGAGAGTATCTGGTAGAGTCTGTGAGAGTGTCTGCGAGTGAGTGTCTGTTAGAGAGTTTCTGTGAGAGAGTGTCTGTGAGAGTGTGTGAGAGAGTGTCTGTAAGATTCTGTGAGAGAGTGTCTCTGAGAGACTGTGAGAGAGTGTGAGAGAGTGTCTGTGAGAGAGTATGTGAGAGAGTGTCTGTTAGAGAGTGTCTGTGAGAGTCTCTGAGTGTCTGTGAGAGTCTGTAAGAGAGTATGAGAGTCTGCGAGAGAGTGCTTGTAAGAGAGTGTCTATGAGAGAGTCTGTGAGAGAGTGTCTCTGAGAGAGTGTCTGTGAGAGTCTGTGAGAGTGTCTGTGAGAGAGTGTCTGTGAGAGAGTGTCTGTGAGAGTCTGTGAGAGAGTGTCAGTGAGATAGTGTCTGTGAAAGAGTATCTGTGAGAGTGTCTGTGAGAGAGTTTCTGTGATAGTGTCTGTGAGACAGTGTCTGTGAAAGAGAGTCTGTGAGAGTCTGCGAGAGTGTCTGTGAGTGAGCGTCTGTGAGAGAGTGTCTGCGAGAGAGTGTCTCTGAGCCACTGTGAGAGTGTCTGTGAGAGTCTGTAAGAGAGTGTGAGAGTCTGTGAGAGAGTGCTTGGGAGAGAGTGTCTGTGAGAGTGTCTATGAGAGTCTGTTAGAGTGTCTGTGAGAGGCTCTGAGAGAGTGTCTGTGACTCAGAGATAATGTGTGAGAGTCTGTGAGAGAGTGTCTGTGAGAGAGTCTGTGGGAGAGTCTGCGAGAGAGAGTCTGTGAGAGAGAGAATGTGAGAGTGTCTGTGAGAGAGTGTCTGTGAGAGTTTCTGTGAGAGTATCTGGTAGAGTCTGTGAGAGTGTCTGCGAGTGAGTGTCTGTTAGAGAGTTTCTGTGAGAGAGTGTCTGTGAGAGTGTGTGAGAGGGTGTCTGTGAGAGTCTGCAAGAGTGTCTGTGAGTGAGTGTCTGTGAGAGAGTGTCTGTGAGAGAGTGTCTGTGAGAGAGAGTCTGTGAGAGAGTGTCTGTGAGAGAGTGTCTGAGAGAGAGTGTCTGTGACAGTGTTTATGAGAGAGTTTCTATGAGAGTGTCTGCGAGTGAGTCTGTTGGAGAGTTTCTGTAAGGGAGTGTCTGTGAGAGAGTGTCTGTGAGAGTGTGTGTGAGAGAGTGCCTGTAGGAGTCTGTGAGAGAGTCTGTGAGAGTGTGTGAGAGAGTGTCTGTGAGAGAGTGTCTCTGAGCCTCTGTGAGAGTGTCTGCGAGAGAGTACTTGGGAGAGAGTGTGAGAGTCTGTGAGAGAGTGCTTGGGAGAGAGTGTGTGTGAGAGTGTCTGTGAGAGTCTGTGAGAGGCTCTGAGAGAGTGTCTGTGACTCAGAGATAGTGTGTGAGAGTCTGTGAGAGAGTGTCTGTGAGAGAGTCTGTGGGAGAGTCTGTGAGAGACAGTCTGTGAGAGAGAGAATGTGAGAGAGTCTCTGTGAGAGAGTGTCTGTGAGAGTTTCTGTGAGAGTATCTGGTAGAGTCTGTGAGAGTGTCTGCGAGTGAGTGTCTGTTAGAGAGTTTCTGTGAGAGAGTGTCTGTGAGAGTGTGTGAGAGAGTGTCTGTAAGATTCTGTGAGAGAGTGTCTCTGAGAGACTGTGAGAGAGTGTGAGAGAGTGTCTGTGAGAGAGTATGTGAGAGAGTGTCTGTTAGAGAGTGTCTGTGAGAGTCTCTGAGTGTCTGTGAGAGTCTGTAAGAGAGTATGAGAGTCTGCGAGAGAGTGCTTGTAAGAGAGTGTCTATGAGAGAGTCTGTGAGAGAGTGTCTCTGAGAGAGTGTCTGTGAGAGTCTGTGAGAGTGTCTGTGAGAGAGTGTCTGTGAGAGAGTGTCTGTGAGAGTCTGTGAGAGAGTGTCAGTGAGATAGTGTCTGTGAAAGAGTATCTGTGAGAGTGTCTGTGAGAGAGTTTCTGTGATAGTGTCTGTGAGACAGTGTCTGTGAAAGAGAGTCTGTGAGAGTCTGCGAGAGTGTCTGTGAGTGAGCGTCTGTGAGAGAGTGTCTGCGAGAGAGTGTCTCTGAGCCACTGTGAGAGTGTCTGTGAGAGTCTGTAAGAGAGTGTGAGAGTCTGTGAGAGAGTGCTTGGGAGAGAGTGTCTGTGAGAGTGTCTATGAGAGTCTGTTAGAGTGTCTGTGAGAGGCTCTGAGAGAGTGTCTGTGACTCAGAGATAATGTGTGAGAGTCTGTGAGAGAGTGTCTGTGAGAGAGTCTGTGGGAGAGTCTGCGAGAGAGAGTCTGTGAGAGAGAGAATGTGAGAGAGTGTCTGTGAAAGAGTGTCTGTGAGAGTTTCTGTGAGAGTATCTGGTAGAGTCTGTGAGAGTGTCTGCGAGTGAGTGTCTGTTAGAGAGTTTCTGTGAGAGAGTGTCTGTGAGAGTGTGTGAGAGTGTGCCTGTGAGAGTCTGCAAGAGTGTCTGTGAGTGAGTGTCTGTGAGAGAGTGTTTGTGAGAGTCTGTGAGAGAGTTTGTGAGAGTCTGTGAGAGAGTGTCTGTGAGAGAGTGTCTCTGAGCGTCTGTGAGAGTATCTGTGAGAGTCTGTAAGAGAGTGTGAGAGTCTGTGAGAGAGTGCTTGGGAGAGAGTGTCTGTGAGAGACTCTGTGAGAGAGTGTCTGTGATAGAGTGTCTGTGAGAGAGTGTCTGTGATAGAGTGTCTGTGATAGAGTGACTATGGGAGTATTTGAGAGAGTGTCTGTGAGAATCTGTGAGAGAGTGTCTGTGAGAGTGTCTGTGAGAGTATGTGAGAGTGTCTGTGAGAGTCTGAGAGAGAGTCTGTGAGAGTCTGTGAGAGTCTGTGAGAGAGTCTGTGAGAGAGTGTCTGTGAGAGGGTGTCTGTGAGAGTGTCTGTGATAGAGTTTCTGTGAGAGTGTCTGTGAAAGAGTGTCTGTGAGAGTCTGTGAGAGTGTCTGTGAGAGAGTGTCTGTGAGAGTCTGTGAGTGAGAGACTGTAAGAGTATGTAAGAGAGTGTGTATGAGAGTCTGTCAGAGTGTCTGTGAGAGTCTGTGAGAGAGTGTCTGTGAGAGTGTCTGTGGGAGTGTGTCTGTAAGTCGGTGAGAGAGTGTCTGTGAGAGTGTCAGTGAGAGAGTGTCTGTAAGAGAGTGTCTGTGAGAGAGTCTGTAAAAGGGTGTGAGAGTCTGTGAGAGAGTGTCTGTGAGTCTGAGAGAGTGTCTGTGAGAGAGAGTCTGTGAGAGAGTCTGTGAGAGAGTGTCTGTGAGAGGTTCTGTGAGAGAGTTTCTGTGAGAGTGTCTGTGAGACTGTGTCTGTGAAAGAGTGTCTGTGAGAGTCTGTAAGAGTGTCTGTGAGTGAGTGTCTGTGAGAGAGTGTCTGTGAGAGAGTGTCTGTGAGAATGTGTGTGAGAGAGTGGCTTTGCAAGTCTGTGAGAGAGTGTCTGTGAGAGTCTGTAAGAGTCTGTGAGTGTCTGTGAGAGAGTGTCTGTGAGAGTCTGTGAGAGAGGGTCTATGAGAGTCTGTAAGAGAGTATCTCTGAGAGAGTGTCTGTGAGAGGGTGTCTGTGAGAGTGTCTGTGATAGAGTTTCTGTGAGAGTGTCTGTGAGACAGTGTCTGTGAAAGAGTGTCTGTGAGAGTCTGTGAGAGTCTCTGTGAGAGAGTGTGAGAGTCTGTGGGAGAGTTCTTGGTAGAGAGTGTCTGTGAGATACTCTGTGAGAGAGTGTCTGTGATAGAGTGTCTGTGAGAGAATGTCTGTGATAGAGTGACTATGAGTATTTGAGATAGTGTCTGTGAGAATCTGTGAGAGAGTATCTGTGAGAGTCTGTGAGAGTGTCTGTGAGAGTATGTGAGAGTGTCTGTGAGAGTCTGAGAGAGAGTGTCTGTGCGAGTCTGTGAGAGTGTATATGAGAGTCTGTGAGAGAGTGTCTGTGAGAGCATGTCTGTGAGATTGTGTCTGTGAGAGAGTGTCCGTGAGTGTCTGTGAGAGAATATCTGTGAGAGATTGTCCGTGAGAGTCTGTGAGAGAGTGTCTGTGAGTGTCTGTGAGAGAGTGTCTATGAGAGTCTGTGAGAGAGGGTCTATGAGAGCCTGTAAGAGAGTGTCTCTGAGAGAGTGTCTGTGAGAGTATGTGTGAGAGAGTGTCTTTGCAAGTCTGTGAGAGTGTGTCTGTGAGAATGTGTGTGAGAGAGTGGCTTTGCAAGTCTGTGAGAGAGTGTCTGTGAGAGTCTGTAAGAGTCTGTGAGTGTCTGTGAGAGAGTGTCTGTGAGAGTCTGTGAGAGAGGGTCTATGAGAGTCTGTAAGAGAGTATCTCTGAGAGAGTGTCTGTGAGAGGGTGTCTGTGAGAGTGTCTGTGATAGAGTTTCTGTGAGAGTGTCTGTGAGACAGTGTCTGTGAAAGAGTGTCTGTGAGAGTCTGTGAGAGTCTCTGTGAGAGAGTGTGAGAGTCTGTGGGAGAGTTCTTGGTAGAGAGTGTCTGTGAGATACTCTGTGAGAGAGTGTCTGTGATAGAGTGTCTGTGAGAGAATGTCTGTGATAGAGTGACTATGAGTATTTGAGATAGTGTCTGTGAGAATCTGTGAGAGAGTATCTGTGAGAGTCTGTGAGAGTGTCTGTGAGAGTATGTGAGAGTGTCTGTGAGAGTCTGAGAGAGAGTGTCTGTGCGAGTCTGTGAGAGTGTATATGAGAGTCTGTGAGAGAGTGTCTGTGAGAGCATGTCTGTGAGATTGTGTCTGTGAGAGAGTGTCCGTGAGTGTCTGTGAGAGAATATCTGTGAGAGATTGTCCGTGAGAGTCTGTGAGAGAGTGTCTGTGAGTGTCTGTGAGAGAGTGTCTATGAGAGTCTGTGAGAGAGGGTCTATGAGAGCCTGTAAGAGAGTGTCTCTGAGAGAGTGTCTGTGAGAGTATGTGTGAGAGAGTGTATTTGCAAGTCTGTGAGAGTGTGTCTGTGAGAGTCTGTGAGAGAGTGTCTGTGAGAGTCTGCGAGAGAGTGTCTGTGAGAGTCTGTGAGAGTCTGTGAGAGAGTGTGTGTAAGAGTCTGTGAGAGTCTGTGGGAGAGTCTGTGAGAGAGTGTCTGTGAGAGTGTGTCTGTGAGAGTGTCTGTGATAGAGTATCTGTGAGAGTGTCTGTGAGACAGTGTCTGTGAAAGAGTGTCTGTGAGAGTCTGTGAGAGTGTCTGTGAGAGAGTGTCTGTGAGAGTCTGTGAGTGAGAGACTGTAAGAGTATGTAAGAGAGTGTGTATGAGAGTCTGTGAGAGTCTGTGAGAGAGTGTCTGTGAGAGTGTCTGTGGGAGTGTGTATGTATGTCGGTGAGAGAGTGTCTGTGAGAGTGTCTGTGAGAGAGTGTCTGTAAGAGAGTGTCTGTGAGAGAGTCTGTAAAAGGCTGTGAGAGTCTGTGAGAGAGTGTCTGTGAGTCTGAGAGAGTGTCTGTGAGAGAGAGAGTCTGTGAGAGAGTCTGTGAGAGAGTGTCTGTGAGAGAGTCTGTGAGAGAGTGTCTGTTAGAGTGTGAGAGATTGTCTGTGAGAGAGAGTCTGTGAGAGAGAGTCTGTGAGAGTGAGTGTCTGTGAGAGACTGTCTGTGATAGTGTCCAGAGTCTACGAGTGAGTGTCTGTGAGAGTCTGAAAGAGAGTGTCTATGAGAGTCTGTGAGAGAGTGTCTGTGAGTGTCTGTGAGAGACTGTCTATGAGAGTCTGTGAGAGAGGGTCTATGAGAGCCTGTAAGAGAGTGTCTCTGAGAGAGTGTCTGTGAGAGTGTGTGTGAGAGAGTGTCTTTGCAAGTCTGTGAGAGAGTCTGTGAGAGTCTGTGAGAGAGTGTCTGTGAGAGTCTGTGAGAGAGTGTCTGTGAGAGTCTGTGAGAGTCTGTGAGAGAGTGTGTGTAAGAGTCTGTGAGAGTCTAAGGGAGAGTCTGTGAGAGAGTGTCTGTGAGAGGGTGTCTGTGAGAGTGTCTGTGATAGAGTTTCTGTGAGAGTGTCTGTGAGACAGTGTCTGTGAAAGAGTGTCTGTGAGAGTCTGTGAGAGTGTCTGTGAGAGAGTGTCTGTGGGAGTGTGTCTGTAAGTCAGTTAGAGAGTATCTGTGAGAGTGTTTGTGAGAGAGTGTCTGTAAGAGAGTGTCTGTGAGAGAGTCTGTAAAAGGCTGTGAGAGTCTGTGAGAGAGTGTCTGTGAGAGGTTCTGCGAGAGAGTTCCTGTGAGAGTGTCTGTGAGACTGTGTCTGTGAAAGAGTGTCTGTGAGAGTCTGTGAGAGTGTCTGTGAGTGAGTGTCTGTGAGAGAGTGTCTGTGAGAGAGTGTCTGTGAGAGTGTGTGTGAGAGAGTGGCTTTGCAAGTCTGTGAGAGAGTGTCTGTGAGAGTCTGTGAGAGTCTGTGAGTGTCTGTGAGAGAGTGTCTGTGAGAGTCTGTGAGAGAGGGTCTATGAGAGTCTGTAAGAGAGTATCTCTGAGAGAGTGTCTGTGAGAGGGTGTCTGTGAGAGTGTCTGTGATAGAGTTTCTGTGAGAGTGTCTGTGAGACAGTGTCTGTGAAAGAGTGTCTGTGAGAGTCTGTGAGAGTGTCTGTGAGAGAGTGTCTGTGAGAGTCTGTGAGTGAGAGACTGTAAGAGTATGTAAGAGAGTGTGTATGAGAGTCTGTGAGAGTGTATGTGAGAGTTTGTGAGAGAGTTTCTGTGAGAGTGTCTGTGAGACAGTGTCCATGAAAGAGAGTCTGTGAGAGTCTGCAAGAGTGTCTGTGAGTGAGTGTCTGTGAGAGAGTGTTTGTGAGAGTCTGTGAGAGAGTTTGTGAGAGTCTGTGAGAGAGTGTCTGTGAGAGAGTGTCTCTGAGCGTCTGTGAGAGTGTCTGTGAGAGTCTGTAAGAGAGTGTGAGAGTCTGTGAGAGAGTTCTTGGTAGAGAGTGTCTGTGAGATACTCTGTGAGAGAGTGTCTGTGATAGAGTGTCTGTGAGAGAATGTCTGTGATTGAGTGACTATGAGTATTTGAGATAGTGTCTGTGAGAATCTGTGAGAGAGTATCTGTGAGAGTCTGTGAGAGTGTCTGTGAGAGTATGTGAGAGTGTCTGTGAGAGTCTGAGAGAGAGTGTCTGTGAGAGTCTGTGAGAGTGTATGTGAGAGTCTGTGAGAGAGCATGTCTGTGAGATTGTGTCTGTGAGAGAGTGTCCGTGAGTGTCTGTGAGAGATTATCTGTGAGAGAGTGTCTGTAAGAGTCTGTGAGAGAGTGTCTGTGAGTGTATGTGAGAGATTGTCCGTGAGAGTCTGTGAGAGAGTGTCTGTGAGTGTCTGTGAGAGAGTGTCTATGAGAGTCTTTATGAGAGGGTCTATGAGAGCCTGTGAGAGAGTGTCTCTGAGAGAGTGTCTGTGAGAGTGTGTTTGAGAGAGTATCTTTGCAAGTCTGTGAGAGAGTGTCTGTGAGAGTCTGTGAGAGAGTGTCTGTGAGAGTCTGCGAGAGAGTGTCTGTGAGAGTCTGTGAGAGCCTGTGAGAGAGTGTGTGTAAGAGTCTGTGAGAGTCTATGGGAGAGTTTGTGAGAGAGTGTCTGTGAGAGGGTGTCTGTGAGAGTGTCTGTGATAGAGTTTCTGTGAGAGTGTCTGTGAGAAAGTGTCTGTGAAAGAGTGTCTGTGTGAGTCTGTGAGAGTGCCTGTGAGAGAGTGTCTGTGAGAGACTGTAAGAGTATGTAAAAGAGTGTGTATGAGAGTCTGTGAGAGTGTCTGTGAGAGTCTGTGAGAGAGTGTCTGTGAGAGTGTCTGTGGGAGTGTGTATGTATGTCGGTGAGAGAGTGTCTGTGAGAGTGTCTGTAAGAGAGTGTCTGTAAGAGAGTGTCTGTGCGAGAGTCTATAAAAGGCTGTGAGAGTCTGTGAGAGAGTCTCTGTGAGTCTGAGAGAGTGTCTGTGAGAGAGAGTCTGTGAGAGAGTCTGTGAGAGAGTGTCTGTGAGAGATTCTGTGAGAGAGTCTGTGAGAGAGAGTCTGTGAGAGAGAGTCTGTGAGAGAGTGTCTGTGAGAGTGTCTGTGATAGTGTTTCTGTGAGAGTGTCTGTGAGACTGTGTCTTTGAAAGAGTGTCTGTGAGAGTCTGTGAGAGTGTCTCTGAGTGAGTGTCTGTGAGAGAGTGTCAGTGAGAGAGTGTCTGTGAGAGAGAGTCTGTGAGAGAGTGTCTGTGAGAGAGTGTCTGAGAGAGAGTGTCTGTGAGAGTGTTTATGAGAGAGTTTCTATGAGAGTGTCTGTGAGTGAGTCTGTTGGAGAGTTTCTATAAGGGAGTGTCTGTGAGAGAGTGTCTGTGAGAGTGTGTGTGAGAGAGTGCCTGTGGGAGTCTGTGAGAGAGTCTGTGAGAGTGTGTGAGAGAGTGTCTGTGAGAGAGTGTCTCTGAGCCTCTGTGAGAGTGTCTGCGAGAGAGTGCTTGGGAGAGAGTGTGAGAGTCTGCGAGAGAGTGCTTGGGAGAGAGTGTCTGTGAAAGTGTCTGTGAGAGTCTGTGAGAGTGTCTGTGAGAGGCTCTGAGAGAGTGTCTGTGACTCAGAGATAGTGTGTGAGAGTCTGTGAGAGAGTGTCTGTGAGAGAGTCTGTGGGAGAGTCTGTGAGAGACAGTCTGTGAGAGAGAGAATGTGAGAGAGTCTCTGTGAGAGAGCGTCTGTGAGAGTTTCTGTGAGAGTATCTGGTAGAGTCTGTGAGAGTGTCTGCGAGTGAGTGTCTGTTAGAGACTTTATGTGAGAGAGTGTCTGTGAGAGTGTGTGAGAGAGTGTCTGTAAGAGTCTGTGAGAGAGTGTCTCTGAGAGACCATGAGAGAGTGTGAGAGAGTGTCTGTGAGAGAGTATGTGAGAGAGTGTCTGTTAGAGAGTGTCTGTGAGAATCTCTGAGTGTGTCTGTGAGAGAGTGTCTGTGAAAGAGTATCTGTGAGAGTGTCTGTGAGAGAGTTTATGTGAGAGTGTCTGTGAGACAGTGTCTGTGAAAGAGAGTCTGTGAGAGTCTGCGAGAGTGTCTGTGAGTGAGCATCTGTGAGAGAGTGTCTGTGAGAGAGTGTCTCTGAGCCTCTGTGAGAGTGTCTGTGAGAGTCTGTAAGAGAGTGTGAGAGTCTGCGAGAGAGTGCTTGGGAGAGAGTGTCTGTGAGAGTGTCTATGAGAGTCTGTTAGAGTGTCTGTGAGAGGCTCTGAGAGAGTGTCTGTGACTCAGAGATAGTGTGTGAGAGTCTGTGAGAGAGTGTCTGTGAGAGATTCTGTGGGAGAGTCTGCGAGAGAGAGTCTGTGAGAGAGAGAATGTGAGAGAGTGTCTGTGAGAGAGTGTCTGTGAGAGTTTCTGTGAGAGTATCTGGTAGAGTCTGTGAGAGTGTCTGTGAGTGAGTGTCTGTTAGAGAGTTTCTGTGAGAGAGTGTCTGTGAGAGTGTGTGAGAGGGTGTCTGTGAGAGTCTGCAAGAGTGTCTGTGAGTGAGTGTCTGTGAGAGAGTGTTTGTGAGAGTCTGTGAGAGAGTTTGTGAGAGTCTGTGAGAGAGTGTCTGTGAGAGAGTGTCTCTGAGCGTCTGTGAGAGTATCTGTGAGAGTCTGTAAGAGAGTGTGAGAGTGCTTGGTAGAGAGTGTCTGTGAGATACTCTGTGAGAGAGTGTCTGTGATAGAGTGTCTGTGAGAGAATGTCTGTGATAGAGTGACTATGAGTATTTGAGATAGTGTCTGTGAGAATCTGTGAGAGAGTATCTGTGAGAGTCTGTGAGAGTGTCTGTGAGAGTATGTGAGAGTGTCTGTGAGAGTCTGAGAGAGAGTGTCTGTGAGAGTCTGTGAGAGTTTATGTGAGAGTCTGTGAGAGTCTGTGAGAGAGTGTCTGTGAGAGTGTGTCTGTGAGATTGTGTCTTTGAGAGAGTGTCTGTGAGTGTCTGTGAGAGAGTATCTGTGAGAGAGTGTCGAGAGAGTGTCTGTGAGTGTATGTGAGAGATTGTCCATGAGAGTCTGTGAGAGAATGTCTGTGAGTGTCTGTGAGAGAGTGTCTATGAGAGTCTGTGAGAGAGGGTCTATGAGAGCCTGTAAGAGAGTGTCTCTGAGAGAGTGTCTGTGAGAGTGTGTGTGAGAGAGTGTCTGTGAGACAGTCTGTGAGAGAGTCTGTGAGAGAGTGTCTGTTAGAGTGTGAGAGATTGTCTGTGAGAGAGAGTCTGTGAGAGACTGTCTGTGATAGTGTCCAGAGTCTGTGAGTGAGTGTCTGTGAGAGTCTGAAAGAGAGTGTCTATGAGAGTCTGTGAGAGAGTGTCTGTGAGAGTCTGCGAGAGAGTGTCTGTGAGAGTCTGAGAGAGTCTGTGAGAGAGTGTGTGTAAGAGTCTGTGAGAGTCTGTGAGAGAGTCTGTGAGAGAGTCTGTGAGACAGTGTCTGTGAAAGAGTGTCTGTGAGAGTCTGTGAGAGTGTCTGTGAGAGAGTGTCTGTGAGAGTCTGTGAGTGAGAGACTATAAGAGTATGTAAGAGAGTGTGTATGAGAGTCTGTCAGAGTGCCTGTGAGAGTCTGTGAGAGAGTGTCTGTGAGAGTGTCTGTGGGAGTGTGTCTGTAAGTCGGTGAGAGAGTGTCTGTGAGAGTGTCTGTGAGAGAGTGTCTGTAAGAGAGTGTCTGTGAGAGAGTCTGTAAAAGGCTGTGAGAGTCTGTGAGAGAGTGTCTTTGAGTATGAGAGAGTGTCTGTGAGAGGGAGTCTGTGAGAGAGTCTGTGAGAGAGTGTCTGTGAGAGGTTCTGTGAGAGAGTCTGTGAGAGAGAGTCTATGAGAGAGAGCCTGTGAGAGAGTGTCTGTGGGAGTGTCTGTGATAGTGTTTCTGTGAGAGTGTCTGTGAGACTGTCTGTGAAAGAGTGTCTGTGAGAGTCTGTGAGAGTGTCTGTGAGTGAGTGTCTGTGAGAGAGTGTCTGTGAGAGAGTGTCTGTGAGAGTGTGTGTGAGAGAGTGGCTTTGCAAGTCTGTGAGAGAGTGTCTGTGATAGTCTGAGAGAGTCTGTGAGTATCTGTGAGAGAGTGTCTGTGAGAGTCTGTGAGAGAGGGTCTATGAGAGTCTGTAAGAGAGTATCTCTGAGAGAGTGTCTGTGAGAGTATGTGAGAGTGTCTGTGAGAGTCTGTGAGAGAGTGTCTGTGAGAGCGTGTCTGTGAGATTGTGTCTGTGAGAGAGTGTCCGTGAGTGTCTGTGAGAGATTATCTGTGAGAGAGTGTCTGTAAGAGTCTGTGAGAGAGTGTCTGTGAGTGTATGTGAGAGATTGTCCATGAGAGTCTGTGAGAGAGTATCTGTGAGTGTCTGTGAGAGAGTGTCTATGAGAGTCTGTGAGAGAGGGTCTATGAGAGCCTGTAAGAGAGTGTCTCTGAGAGAGTGTCTGTGAGAGTGTGTGTGAGAGAGTGTCTGTGAGACAGTCTGTGAGAGAGTCTGTGAGAGAGTGTCTGTTAGAGTTTGAGAGATTGTCTGTGAGAGAGAGTCTGTGAGAGTGAGTGTCTGTGAGAGACTGTCTGTGATAGTGTCCAGAGTCTGTGAGTGAGTGTCTGTAAAAGTCTGAAAGAGAGTGTCTATGAGAGTCTGTGAGAGAGTGTCTGTGAGTGTCTGTGAGAGAGTGTCTATGAGAGTCTGTGAGAGAGGGTCTATGAGAGCCTGTAAGAGAGTGTCTCTGAGAGAGTGTCTGTGAGAGTGTGTTTGAGAGAGTGTCTTTGCAAGTCTGTGAGAGAGTGTCTGTGAGAGTCTGTGAGAGAGTGTCTGTGAGAGTCTGCGAGAGAGTGTCTGTGAGAGTCTGTGAGAGTCTGTGAAAGAGTGTGTGTAAGAGTCTGTGAGAGTCTGTGGGAGAGTCTGTGAGATAGTGTCTGTGAGAGGGTGTCTGTGAGAGTGTCTGTGATAGAGTTTCTGTGAGAGTGTCTGTGAGAGAGTGTCTGTAAGAGAGCGTCTGTGAGAGAGTCTGTAAAAGGATGTGAGAGAGTGTCTGTGAGTCTGAGAGAGTGTCTGTGAGAGAGAGTCTGTGAGAGAGTCTGTGAGAGAGTGTCTGTGAGAGATTCTGTGAGAGAGTCTGTGAGAGAGAGTCTGTGAGAGAGTGTCTGTGAGAGAGTGTCTCTGAGCCTCTGTGAGAGTGTCTGTGAGAGAGTCTGTAAAAGGCTGTGAGAGAGTGTCTGTGAGTCTGAGAGAGTGTCTGTGAGAGAGAGTCTGTGAGAGAGTCTGTGAGAGAGCGTCTGTGAGAGATTCTGTGAGAGAGTCTGTGAGAGAGAGTCTGTGAGAGAGAGTCTGTGAGAGAGTGTCTGTGAGTGAGTGTCTGGGAGAGAGTGTCTGTGAGAGAGTGACTCTGAGAGAGAGTCTGTGAGAGAGTGTCTGTGAGAGAGTGTCTGAGAGAGAGTGTCTGTGACAGTGTTTATGAGAGAGTTTCTATGAGAGTGTCTGCGAGTGAGTCTGTTGGAGAGTTTCTGTAAGGGAGTGTCTGTGAGAGAGTGTCTGTGAGAGTGTGTGTGAGAGAGTGCCTGTAGGAGTCTGTGAGAGAGTCTGTGAGAGTGTGTGAGAGAGTGTCTCTGAGCCTCTGTGAGAGTGTCTGCGAGAGAGTACTTGGGAGAGAGTGTGAGAGTCTGTGAGAGAGTGCTTGGGAGAGAGTGTCTGTGAGAGTGTCTGTGAGAGTCTGTGAGAGGCTCTGAGAGAGTGTGTGTGACTCAGAGATAGTGTGTGAGAGTCTGTGAGAGAGTGTCTGTGAGAGAGTCTGTGGGAGAGTCTGTGAGAGACAGTCTGTGAGAGAGAGAATGTGAGAGAGTCTCTGTGAGAGAGTGTCTGTGAGAGTTTCTGTGAGAGTATCTGGTAGAGTCTGTGAGAGTGTCTGCGAGTGAGTGTCTGTTAGAGAGTTTCTGTGAGAGAGTGTCTGTGAGAGTGTGTGAGAGAGTGTCTGTAAGAGTCTGTGAGAGAGTGTCTCTGAGAGACTGTGTGAGAGTGTGAGAGAGTGTCTGTGAGAGAGTATGTAAGAGAGTGTCTGTTAGAGAGTGTCTGTGAGAGTCTCTGAGTGTCTGTGAGAGTCTATAAGAGAGTATGAGAGTCTGCGAGAGAGTGCTTGTAAGAGAGTGTCTATGAGAGAGTCTGTGAGAGAGTGTCTCTGAGAGAGTGTCTGTGAGAGTCTGTGAGAGTGTCTGTGAGAGAGTGTCTGTGAGAGTCTGTGAGAGAGTGTCAGTGAGAGAGTGTCTGTGAAAGAGTATCTGTGAGAGTGTCTGTGAGAGAATTTCTGTGATAGTGTCTGTGAGACAGTGTCTGTGAAAGAGAGTCAGTGAGAGTCTGCGAGAGTGTCTGTGAGTGAGCGTCTGTGAGAGAGTGTCTGTGAGAGAGTGTCTCTGAGCCTCTGTGAGAGTGTCTGTGAGAGTCTGTAAGAGAGTGTGAGAGTCTGCGAGAGAGTGCTTGGGAGAGAGTGTCTGTGAGAGTGTCTATGAGAGTCTGTTAGAGTGTCTGTGAGAGGCTCTGAGAGAGTGTCTGTGACTCAGAGATAGTGTGTGAGAGTCTGTGAGAGAGTGTCTGTGAGAGAGTCTGTGGGAGAGTCTGCGAGAGAGAGTCTGTGAGAGAGAGAATGTGAGAGAGTGTCTGTGAAAGAGTGTCTGTGAGAGTTTCTGTGAGAGTATCTGGTAGAGTCTGTGAGAGTGTCTGCGAGTGAGTGTCTGTTAGAGAGTTTCTGTGAGAGAGTGTCTGTGAGAGTGTGTGAGAGTGTGTCTGTGAGAGTCTGCAAGAGTGTCTGTGAGTGAGTGTCTGTGAGAGAGTGTTTGTGAGAGTCTGTGAGAGAGTTTGTGAGAGTCTGTGAGAGAGTGTCTGTGAGAGAGTGTCTCTGAGCGTCTGTGAGAGTATCTGTGAGAGTCTGTAAGAGAGTGTGAGAGTCTGTGAGAGAGTGCTTGGTAGAGAGTGTCTGTGAGATACTCTGTGAGATAGTGTCTGTGATAGAGTGTCTGTGAGAGAATGTCTGTGATAGAGTGACTATGAGTATTTGAGATAGTGTCTGTGAGAATCTGTGAGAGTATCTGTGAGAGTCTATGAGAGTGTCTGTGAGAGTATGTGAGAGTGTCTGTGAGTGTCTGTGACAGTTTATGTGAGAGTCTGTGAGAGTCTGTGAGAGAGTGTCTGTGAGAGTGTGTCTGTGAGATTGTGTCTGTGAGAGAGTGTCTGTGAGTGTCTGTGAGAGAGTATCTGTGAGAGAGTGTCGAGAGAGTGTCTGTGAGTGTATGTGAGAGATTGTCCGTGAGAGTCTGTGAGAGAGTGTCTGTGAGAGTTTCTGTGAGAGTATCTGGTAGAGTCTGTGAGAGTGTCTGCGAGTGAGTGTCTGTTAGAGAGTTTCTGTGAGAGAGTGTCTGTGAGAGTGTGTGAGAGGGTGTCTGTGAGAGTCTGCAAGAGTGTCTGTGAGTGAGTGTCTGTGAGAGAGTGTTTGTGAGAGTCTCTGAGAGAGTTTGTGAGAGTCTGTGAGAGAGTGTCTGTGAGAGAGTGTCTCTGAGCGCCTGTGAGAGTATCTGTGAGAGTCTGTAAGAGAGTGTGAGAGTCTGTGAGAGAGTGCTTGGGTGAGAGTGTCTGTGAGAGACTCTGTGAGAGAGTGTCTGTGATAGAGTGTCTGTGAGAGAGTGTCTGTGATAGAGTGCCTGTGATAGAGTGACTATGAGAGTATTTGAGAGAGTGTCTGTGAGAATCTGTGAGAGAGTGTCTGTGAGAGTGTCTGTGAGAGTATGTGAGAGTGTCTGTGAGAGTCTGAGAGAGTGTCTGTGAGAGTCTGTGAGAGAGTCTGTGAGAGAGTGTCTGTGAGAGGGTGTCTGTGAGAGTGTCTGTGATAGAGTTTCTGTGAGAGTGTCTGTGAGACAGTGTCTGTGAAAGAGTGTCTGTGAGAGTCTGTGAGAGTGTCTGTGAGAGAGTGTATGTGAGAGTCTGTGAGTGAGAGACTGTAAGAGTATGTAAGAGAGTGTGTATGAGAGTCTGTCAGAGTGTCTGTGAGAGTCTGTGAGAGAGTGTCTGTGAGAGTGTCTGTGGGAGTGTGTCTGTAAGTCGGTGAGAGAGTGTCTATGAGAGTGTCTGTGAGAGTGTCTGTAAGAGAGTGTCTGTGAGAGAGTCTGTAAAAGGCTGTGAGAGTCTGTGAGAGAGTGTCTGTGAGTCTGAGAGAGTGTCTGTGAGAGATAGTCTGTGAGAGAGTCTGTGAGAGAGTGTCTGTGAGAGATTCTGTGAGAGAGTCTGTGAGAGAGAGTCTGTGAGAGAGAGTCTGTGAGAGAGTGTCTGTGAGAGTGTCTGTGATAGTGTTTCTGTGAGAGTGTCTGTGAGACTGTGTCTGTGAAAGAGTGTCTGTGAGAGTCTGTGAGAGTGTCTGTGAGTGAGTGTCTGTGAGAGAGTGTCAGTGAGAGAGTGTCTGTGAGAGAGAGTCTGTGAGAGAGTGTCTGTGAGAGAGTGTCTGAGAGAGAGTGTCTGTGAGAGTATGTGAGAGTGTCTGTGAGAGTCTGTGAGAGTTTATGTGAGAGTCTGTGAGAGTCTGTGAGAGAGTGTCTGTGAGAGTGTGTCTGTGAGATTGTGTCTGTGAGAGAGTGTCTGTGAGTGTCTGTGAGAGAGTATCTGTGAGAGAGTGTCGAGAGAGTGTCTGTGAGTGTATGTGAGAGATTGTCTGTGAGAGTCTGTGAGAGAGTGTCTGTGAGAGTTTCTGTGAGAGTATCTGGTAGAGTCTGTGAGAGTGTCTGCGAGTGAGTGTCTGTTAGAGAGTTTCTGTGAGAGAGTGTCTGTGAGAGTGTGTGAGAGGGTGTCTGTGAGAGTCTGCAAGAGTGTCTGTGAGTGAGTGTCTGTGAGAGATTGTTTGTGAGAGTCTCTGAGAGAGTTTGTGAGAGTCTGCGAGAGAGTGTCTGTGAGAGAGTGTCTCTGAGCGTCTGTGAGAGTATCTGTGAGAGTCTGTAAGAGAGTGTGATAGTCTGTGAGAGAGTGCTTGGGAGAGAGTGTCTGTGAGAGACTCTGTGAGAGAGTGTCTGTGATAGAGTGTCTGTGAGAGAGTGTCTGTGATAGAGTGTCTGTGATAGAGTGACTATGAGAGTATTTGAGAGAGTGTCTGTGAGAATCTGTGAGAGAGTGTCTGTGAGAGTGTCTGTGAGAGTATGTGAGAGTGTCTGTGAGAGTCTGAGAGAGTGTCTGTGAGAGTCTGTGAGAGTCTGTGAGAGAGTCTGTGAGAGAGTGTCTGTGAGAGGGTGTCTGTGAGAGTGTCTGTGATAGAGTTTCTGTGAGAGTGTCTGTGAGACAGTGTCTGTGAAAGAGTGTCTGTGAGAGTCTGTGAGAGTGTCTGTGAGAGAGTGTCTGTGAGAGTCTGTGAGTGAGAGACTGTAAGAGTATGTAAGAGAGTGTGTATGTGAGTCTGTCAGAGTGTCTGTGAGAGTCTGTGAGAGAGTGTCTGTGAGAGTGTCTGTGGGAGTGTGTCTGTAAGTCGGTGAGAGAGTGTCTGTGAGAGTGTCTGTGAGAGAGTGTCTGTAAGAGAGTGTCTGTGAGAGAGTCTGTAAAAGGCTGTGAGAGTCTGTGAGAGAGTGTCTGTGAGTCTGAGAGAGTGTCTGTGAGAGAGAGTCTGTGAGAGAGTCTGTGAGAGAGTGTCTGTGAGAGGTTCTGTGAGAGAGTTTCTGTGAGAGTGTCTGTGAGACTGTGTCTGTGAAAGAGTGTCTGTGAGAGTCTGTAAGAATGTCTGTGAGTGAGTGTCTGTGAGAGAGTGTCTGTGAGAGAGTGTCTGTGAGAGTGTGTGTGAGAGAGTGGCTTTGCAAGTCTGTGAGAGAGTGTCTGTGAGAGTCTGTGAGAGTCTGTGAGTGTCTGTGAGAGAGTATCTGTGAGAGTGTCTGTGAGTGTATGTGAGAGTGTCTGTGAGAGTCTGAGAGAGTGTCTGTGAGAGTCTGTGAGAGAGTCTCTGAGAGAGTGTCTGTGAGAGGGTGTCTGTGAGAGTGTCGGTGATAGAGTTTCTGTGAGAGTGTCTGTGAGACAGTGTCTGTGAAAGAGTGTCTGTGAGAGTCTGTGAGAGTCTCTGTGAGAGAGTGTCTGTGAGAGTCTGTGAGTGAGAGACTGTAAAAGTATGTAAGAGAGTGTGTATGAGAGTCTGTGAGAGTGTATGTGAGAGTTTGTGAGAGAGTTTCTGTGAGAGTGTCTGTGAGACAGTGTCCATGAAAGAGAGTCTGTGAGAGTCTGCAAGAGTGTCTGTGAGTGAGTGTCTGTGAGAGAGTGTTTGTGAGAGTCTGTGAGAGAGTTTGTGAGAGTCTGTGAGAGAGTGTTTGTGAGAGAGTGTCTCTGAGCGTCTGTGAGAGTGTCTGTGAGAGTCTGTAAGAGAGTGTGAGAGTCTGTGAGAGAGTTCTTGGTAGAGAGTGTCTGTGAGATACTCTGTGAGAGAGTGTCTGTGATAGAGTGTCTGTGAGAGAATGTCTGTGATAGAGTGACTATGAGTATTTGAGATAGTGTCTGTGAGAATCTGTGAGAGAGTATCTGTGAGAGTCTGTGAGAGTGTCTGTGAGAGTATGAGAGTGTGTCTGTGAGAGTCTGAGAGAGAGTGTCTGTGAGAGTCTGTGAGAGTGTATGTGAGAGTCTGTGAGAGAGTGTCTGTGAGAGCATGTCTGTGAGATTGTGTCTGTGAGAGAGTGTCCGTGAGTGTCTGTGAGAGAATATCTGTGAGAGATTGTCCATGAGAGTCTGTGAGAGAGTGTCTGTGAGCGTCTGTGAGAGAGTGTCTATGAGAGTCTGTGAGAGAGGGTCTATGAGAGCCTGTAAGAGAGTGTCTCTGAGAGAGTGTCTGTGAGAGTATGTGTGAGAGAGTGTCTTTGCAAGTCTGTGAGAGTGTCTGTGAGAGTCTGTGAGAGAGTGTCTGTGAGAGTCTGCGAGAGAGTGTCTGTGAGAGTCTGTGAGAGTCTGTGAGAGAGTGTGTGTAAGAGTCTGTGAGAGTCTGTGGGAGAGTCTGTGAGAGAGTGTCTGTGAGAGGGTGTCTGTGAGAGTGTCTGTGATAGAGTATCTGTGAGAGTGTCTGTGAGACAGTGTCTGTGAAAGAGTGTCTGTGAGAGTCTGTGAGAGTGTCTGTGAGAGAGTGTCTGTGAGAGTCTGTGAGTGAGAGACTGTAAGAGTATGTAAGAGAGTGTGTATGAGAGTCTGTGAGAGTCTGTGAAAGAGTGTCTGTGAGAGTGTCTGTGGGAGTGTGTAGGTATGTCGGTGAGAGAGTGTCTGTGAGAGTGTCTGTGAGAGAGTGTCTGTAAGAGAGTGTCTGTGAGAGAGTCTGTAAAAGGCTGTGAGAGTCTGTGAGAGAGTGTCTGTGAGAGAGAGAGTCTGTGAGAGAGTCTGTGAGAGAGTGTCTGTGAGAGAGTCTGTGAGAGAGTCTGTGAGAGAGTGTCTGTTAGAGTGTGAGAGATTGTCTGTGGGAGAGAGTCTGTAAGAGAGAGTCTGTGAGAGTGAGTGTCTGTGAGAGACTGTCTGTGATAGTATCCAGAGTCTGTGAGTGAGTGTCTGTGAGAGTCTGAAAGAGAGTGTCTATGAGAGTCTGTGAGAGAGTGTCTGTGAGTGTCTGTGAGAGAGTGTCTATGAGAGTCTGTGAGAGAGGGTCTATGAGAGCCTGTAAGAGAGTGTCTCTGAGAGAGTGTCTGTGAGAGTGTGTGTGAGAGAGTGTCTTTGCAAGTCTGTGAGAGAGTGTCTGTGAGAGTCTGTGAGAGAGTGTGTGTGAGAGCCTGCGAGAGAGTGTCTGTGAGAGTCTGTGAGAGTCTGTGAGAGAGTGTGTGTAAGAGTCTGTGAGAGTCTAAGGGAGAGTCTGTGAGAGAGTGTCTGTGAGAGGGTGTCTGTGAGAGTGTCTGTGATAGAGTTTCTGTGAGAGTGTCTGTGAGACAGTGTCTGTGAAAGAGTGTCTGTGAGAGTCTGTGAGAGTGTCTGTGAGAGAGTGTCTGTGGGAGTGTGTCTGAAAGTCAGTTAGAGAGTGTCTGTGAGAGTGTTTGTGAGAGAGTGTCTGTAAGAGAGTGTCTGTGAGAGAGTCTGTAAAAGGCTGTGAGAGTCTGTGAGAGAGTGTCTGTGAGAGGTTCTGTGAGAAAGTTTCTGTGAGAGTGTCTGTGAGACTGTCTGTAAAAGAGTGTCTGTGAGAGTCTGTGAGAGTGTCTGTGAGTGAGTGTCTGTGAGAGAGTGTCTGTGAGAGAGTGTCTGTGAGAGTGTGTGTGAGAGAGTGGCTTTGCAAGTCTGTGAGAGAGTGTGTGTGAGAGTCTGTGAGTGTCTGTGAGAGAGTGTCTGTGAGAGTCTGTGAGAGAGGGTCTATGAGAGTCTGTAAGAGAGTATCTCTGAGAGAGTGTCCGTGAGAGGGTGTCTGTGAGAGTGTCTGTGATAGAGTTTCTGTGAGAGTGTCTGTGAGACAGTGTCTGTGAAAGAGTGTCTGTGAGAGTCTGTGAGAGTGTCTGTGAGAGAGTGTCTGTGAGAGTCTGTGAGTGAGAGACTGTAAGAGTATGTAAGAGAGTGTGTATGAGAGTCTGTGAGAGTGTATGTGAGAGTTTGTGAGAGAGTTTCTGTGAGAGTGTCTATGAGACTGTGTCTGTGAAAGAGTGTCTGTGAGAGTCTGTGAGAGTGTCTGTGAGAGGTTCTGTGAGAAAGTTTCTGTGAGAGTGTCTGTGAGACTGTCTGTAAAAGAGTGTCTGTGAGAGTCTGTGAGAGTGTCTGTGAGTGAGTGTCTGTGAGAGAGTGTCTGTGAGAGAGTGTCTGTGAGAGTGTGTGTGAGAGAGTGGCTTTGCAAGTCTGTGAGAGAGTGTGTGTGAGAGTCTGTGAGTGTCTGTGAGAGAGTGTCTGTGAGAGTCTGTGAGAGAGGGTCTACGAGAGTCTGTAAGAGAGTATCTCTGAGAGAGTGTCCGTGAGAGGGTGTCTGTGAGAGTGTCTGTGATAGAGTTTCTGTGAGAGTGTCTGTGAGACAGTGTCTGTGAAAGAGTGTCTGTGAGAGTCTGTGAGAGTGTCTGTGAGAGAGTGTCTGTGAGAGTCTGTGAGTGAGAGACTGTAAGAGTATGTAAGAGAGTGTGTATGAGAGTCTGTGAGAGTGTATGTGAGAGTTTGTGAGAGAGTTTCTGTGAGAGTGTCTATGAGACTGTGTCTGTGAAAGAGTGTCTGTGAGAGTCTGTGAGAGTGTCTGTGAGAGGTTCTGTGAGAAAGTTTCTGTGAGAGTGTCTGTGAGACTGTCTGTAAAAGAGTGTCTGTGAGAGTCTGTGAGAGTGTCTGTGAGTGAGTGTCTGTGAGAGAGTGTCTGTGAGAGAGTGTCTGTGAGAGTGTGTGTGAGAGAGTGGCTTTGCAAGTCTGTGAGAGAGTGTGTGTGAGAGTCTGTGAGTGTCTGTGAGAGAGTGTCTGTGAGAGTCTGTGAGAGAGGGTCTACGAGAGTCTGTAAGAGAGTATCTCTGAGAGAGTGTCCGTGAGAGGGTGTCTGTGAGAGTGTCTGTGATAGAGTTTCTGTGAGAGTGTCTGTGAGACAGTGTCTGTGAAAGAGTGTCTGTGAGAGTCTGTGAGAGTGTCTGTGAGAGAGTGTCTGTGAGAGTCTGTGAGTGAGAGACTGTAAGAGTATGTAAGAGAGTGTGTATGAGAGTCTGTGAGAGTGTATGTGAGAGTTTGTGAGAGAGTTTCTGTGAGAGTGTCTCTGAGACTGTGTCTGTGAAAGAGTTTCTGTGAGAGTCTGTGAGAGTGTCTGTGAGTGAGTGTCTGTGAGAGAGTGTCTGTGAGAGAGTGTCTGTGAGAGTGTGTGTGAGAGAGTGGCTTTGCAAGTCTGTGAGAGAGTGTCTGTGAGAGTCTGTGAGAGTCTGTGAGTGTCTGTGAGAGAGTGTCTGTGATAGTCTGTGAGAGAGGGTCTATGAGAGTCTGTAAGAGAGTATCTCTGAGAGAGTGTCTGTGAGAGGGTGTCTGTGAGAGTGTCTGTGATAGAGTTTCGGTGAGAGTGTCTGTGAGACAGTGTCTGTGAAAGAGTGTCTGTGAGAGTCTGTGAGAGTGTCTGTGAGAGAGTGTCTGTGAGAGTCTGTGAGTGAGAGACTGTAAGAGTATGTAGGAGAGTGTGTATGAGAGTCTGTGAGAGTGTATGTGAGAGTTTGTGAGAGAGTTTCTGTGAGAGTGTCTGTGAGACAGTGTCCATGAAAGAGAGTCTGTGAGAGTCTGCGAGAGTGTCTGTGAGTGAGTGTCTGTGAGAGAGTGTTTGTGAGAGTCTGTGAGAGAGTTTGTGAGAGTCTGTGAGAGAGTGTCTGTGAGAGAGTGTCTCTGAGCATCTGTGAGAGTGTCTGTGAGAGTCTGTAAGAGAGTGTGAGAGTCTGTGAGAGAGTTCTTGGTAGAGAGTGTCTGTGAGATACTCTGTGAGAGAGTGTCTGTGATAGAGTGACTGTGAGAGAATGTCTGTGATAGAGTGACTATGAGTATTTGAGATAGTGTCTGTGAGAATCTGTGAGAGAGTATCTGTGAGAGTCTGTGAGAGTGTCTGTGAGAGTATGTGAGAGTGTCTGTGAGAGTCTGAGAGAGAGTGTCTGCAAGAGAGTGTCTGAGAGTCTGTGAGAGAGTCTGTGAGAGAGTGTCTGTGAAAGCATGTCTGTGAGAGTATATTTGTGAGAGAGTGTCCATGAGAGTCTGTGAGTGAGAGACTGTAAGAGTATGTAAGAGAGTGTGTATGAGAGTCTGTGAGAGTGTCTGTGAGAGTATGTGAGAGAGTGTCTGTGAGAGCATGTCTGTGAGATTGTGTCTGTGAGAGAGTGTCCGTGAGTGTCTGTGAGAGATTATCTGTGAGAGAGTGTCTGTAAGAGTCTGTGAGAGAGTGTCTGTGAGTGTATGTGAGAGATTGTCCGTGAGAGTCTGTGAGAGAGTGTCTGTGAGTGTCTGTGAGAGAGTGTCTATGAGAGTCTGTGAGAGAGGGTCTATGAGAGCCTGTAAGAGAGTGTCTCTGAGAGAGTGTCTGTGAGAGTATGTGTCAGAGAGTGTCTTTGCAAGTCTGTGAGAGAGTGTCTGTGAGAGTCTGTGAGAGAGTGCTTGGGTGAGAGTGTCTGTGAGAGACTCTGTGAGAGAGTGTCTGTGATAGAGTGTCTGTGAGAGAGTGTCTGTGATAGAGTGCCTGTGATAGAGTGACTATGAGAGTATTTGAGAGAGTGTCTGTGAGAATCTGTGAGAGAGTGTCTGTGAGAGTGTCTGTGAGAGTATGTGAGAGTGTCTGTGAGAGTCTGAGAGAGTGTCTGTGAGAGTCTGTGAGAGTCTGTGAGAGAGTCTGTGAGAGAGTGTCTGTGAGAGGGTGTCTGTGAGAGTGTCTATGATAGAGTTTCTGTGAGAGTGTCTGTGAGACAGTGTCTGTGAAAGAGTGTCTGTGAGAGTCTGTGAGAGTGTCTGTGAGAGAGTGTATGTGAGAGTCTGTGAGTGAGAGACTGTAAGAGTATGTAAGAGAGTGTGTATGAGAGTCTGTCAGAGTGTCTGTGAGAGTCTGTGAGAGAGTGTCTGTGAGAGTGTCTGTGGGAGTGTGTCTGTAAGTCGGTGAGAGAGTGTCTATGAGAGTGTCTGTGAGAGTGTCTGTTAGAGAGTGTCTGTGAGAGAGTCTGTAAAAGGTTGTGAGAGTCTGTGAGAGAGTGTCTGTGAGTCTGAGAGAGTGTCTGTGAGAGATAGTCTGTGAGAGAGTCTGTGAGAGAGAGTCTGTGAGAGAGAGTCTGTGAGAGAGTGTCTGTGAGAGTGTCTGTGATAGTGTTTCTGTGAGAGTGTCTGTGAGACTGTGTCTGTGAAAGAGTGTCTGTGAGAGTCTGTGAGAGTGTCTGTGAGTGAGTGTCTGTGAGAGAGTGTCAGTGAGAGAGTGTCTGTGAGAGAGAGTCTGTGAGAGAGTGTCTGTGAGAGAGTGTCTGAGAGAGAGTGTCTGTGAGAGTATGTGAGAGTGTCTGTGAGAGTCTGTGAGAGTTTATGTGAGAGTCTGTGAGAGTCTGTGAGAGAGTGTCTGTGAGAGTGTGTCTGTGAGATTGTGTCTGTGAGAGAGTGTCTGTGAGTGTCTGTGAGAGAGTATCTGTGAGAGAGTGTCGAGAGAGTGTCTGTGAGTGTATGTGAGAGATTGTCTGTGAGAGTCTGTGAGAGAGTGTCTGTGAGAGTTTCTGTGAGAGTATCTGGTAGAGTCTGTGAGAGTGTCTGCGAGTGAGTGTCTGTTAGAGAGTTTCTGTGAGAGAGTGTCTGTGAGAGTGTGTGAGAGGGTGTCTGTGAGAGTCTGCAAGAGTGTCTGTGAGTGAGTGTCTGTGAGAGATTGTTTGTGAGAGTCTCTGAGAGAGTTTGTGAGAGTCTGCGAGAGAGTGTCTGTGAGAGAGTGTCTCTGAGCGTCTGTGAGAGTATCTGTGAGAGTCTGTAAGAGAGTGTGATAGTCTGTGAGAGAGTGCTTGGGAGAGAGTGTCTGTGAGAGACTCTGTGAGAGAGTGTCTGTGATAGAGTGTCTGTGAGAGAGTGTCTGTGATAGAGTGTCTGTGATAGAGTGACTATGAGAGTATTTGAGAGAGTGTCTGTGAGAATCTGTGAGAGAGTGTCTGTGAGAGTGTCTGTGAGAGTATGTGAGAGTGTCTGTGAGAGTCTGAGAGAGTGTCTGTGAGAGTCTGTGAGAGTCTGTGAGAGAGTCTGTGAGAGAGTGTCTGTGAGAGGGTGTCTGTGAGAGTGTCTGTGATAGAGTTTCTGTGAGAGTGTCTGTGAGACAGTGTCTGTGAAAGAGTGTCTGTGAGAGTCTGTGAGAGTGTCTGTGAGAGAGTGTCTGTGAGAGTCTGTGAGTGAGAGACTGTAAGAGTATGTAAGAGAGTGTGTATGTGAGTCTGTCAGAGTGTCTGTGAGAGTCTGTGAGAGAGTGTCTGTGAGAGTGTCTGTGGGAGTGTGTCTGTAAGTCGGTGAGAGAGTGTCTGTGAGAGTGTCTGTGAGAGAGTGTCTGTAAGAGAGTGTCTGTGAGAGAGTCTGTAAAAGGCTGTGAGAGTCTGTGAGAGAGTGTCTGTGAGTCTGAGAGAGTGTCTGTGAGAGAGAGTCTGTGAGAGAGTCTGTGAGAGAGTGTCTGTGAGAGGTTCTGTGAGAGAGTTTCTGTGAGAGTGTCTGTGAGACTGTGTCTGTGAAAGAGTGTCTGTGAGAGTCTGTAAGAATGTCTGTGAGTGAGTGTCTGTGAGAGAGTGTCTGTGAGAGAGTGTCTGTGAGAGTGTGTGTGAGAGAGTGGCTTTGCAAGTCTGTGAGAGAGTGTCTGTGAGAGTCTGTGAGAGTCTGTGAGTGTCTGTGAGAGAGTATCTGTGAGAGTGTCTGTGAGTGTATGTGAGAGTGTCTGTGAGAGTCTGAGAGAGTGTCTGTGAGAGTCTGTGAGAGTCTGTGAGAGAGTCTCTGAGAGAGTGTCTGTGAGAGGGTGTCTGTGAGAGTGTCTGTGATAGAGTTTCTGTGAGAGTGTCTGTGAGACAGTGTCTGTGAAAGAGTGTCTGTGAGAGTCTGTGAGAGTCTCTGTGAGAGAGTGTCTGTGAGAGTCTGTGAGTGAGAGACTGTAAAAGTATGTAAGAGAGTGTGTATGAGAGTCTGTGAGAGTGTATGTGAGAGTTTGTGAGAGAGTTTCTGTGAGAGTGTCTGTGAGACAGTGTCCATGAAAGAGAGTCTGTGAGAGTCTGCAAGAGTGTCTGTGAGTGAGTGTCTGTGAGAGAGTGTTTGTGAGAGTCTGTGAGAGAGTTTGTGAGAGTCTGTGAGAGAGTGTTTGTGAGAGAGTGTCTCTGAGCGTCTGTGAGAGTGTCTGTGAGAGTCTGTAAGAGAGTGTGAGAGTCTGTGAGAGAGTTCTTGGTAGAGAGTGTCTGTGAGATACTCTGTGAGAGAGTGTCTGTGATAGAGTGTCTGTGAGAGAATGTCTGTGATAGAGTGACTATGAGTATTTGAGATAGTGTCTGTGAGAATCTGTGAGAGAGTATCTGTGAGAGTCTGTGAGAGTGTCTGTGAGAGTATGAGAGTGTGTCTGTGAGAGTCTGAGAGAGAGTGTCTGTGAGAGTCTGTGAGAGTGTATGTGAGAGTCTGTGAGAGAGTGTCTGTGAGAGCATGTCTGTGAGATTGTGTCTGTGAGAGAGTGTCCGTGAGTGTCTGTGAGAGAATATCTGTGAGAGATTGTCCATGAGAGTCTGTGAGAGAGTGTCTGTGAGCGTCTGTGAGAGAGTGTCTATGAGAGTCTGTGAGAGAGGGTCTATGAGAGCCTGTAAGAGAGTGTCTCTGAGAGAGTGTCTGTGAGAGTATGTGTGAGAGAGTGTCTTTGCAAGTCTGTGAGAGTGTCTGTGAGAGTCTGTGAGAGAGTGTCTGTGAGAGTCTGCGAGAGAGTGTCTGTGAGAGTCTGTGAGAGTCTGTGAGAGAGTGTGTGTAAGAGTCTGTGAGAGTCTGTGGGAGAGTCTGTGAGAGAGTGTCTGTGAGAGGGTGTCTGTGAGAGTGTCTGTGATAGAGTATCTGTGAGAGTGTCTGTGAGACAGTGTCTGTGAAAGAGTGTCTGTGAGAGTCTGTGAGAGTGTCTGTGAGAGAGTGTCTGTGAGAGTCTGTGAGTGAGAGACTGTAAGAGTATGTAAGAGAGTGTGTATGAGAGTCTGTGAGAGTCTGTGAAAGAGTGTCTGTGAGAGTGTCTGTGGGAGTGTGTAGGTATGTCGGTGAGAGAGTGTCTGTGAGAGTGTCTGTGAGAGAGTGTCTGTAAGAGAGTGTCTGTGAGAGAGTCTGTAAAAGGCTGTGAGAGTCTGTGAGAGAGTGTCTGTGAGAGAGAGAGTCTGTGAGAGAGTCTGTGAGAGAGTGTCTGTGAGAGAGTCTGTGAGAGAGTCTGTGAGAGAGTGTCTGTTAGAGTGTGAGAGATTGTCTGTGAGAGAGAGTCTGTAAGAGAGAGTCTGTGAGAGTGAGTGTCTGTGAGAGACTGTCTGTGATAGTGTCCAGAGTCTGTGAGTGAGTGTCTGTGAGAGTCTGAAAGAGAGTGTCTATGAGAGTCTGTGAGAGAGTGTCTGTGAGTGTCTGTGAGAGAGTGTCTATGAGAGTCTGTGAGAGAGGGTCTATGAGAGCCTGTAAGAGAGTGTCTCTGAGAGAGTGTCTGTGAGAGTGTGTGTGAGAGAGTGTCTTTGCAAGTCTGTGAGAGAGTGTCTGTGAGAGTCTGTGAGAGAGTGTGTGTGAGAGCCTGCGAGAGAGTGTCTGTGAGAGTCTGTGAGAGTCTGTGAGAGAGTGTGTGTAAGAGTCTGTGAGAGTCTAAGGGAGAGTCTGTGAGAGAGTGTCTGTGAGAGGGTGTCTGTGAGAGTGTCTGTGATAGAGTTTCTGTGAGAGTGTCTGTGAGACAGTGTCTGTGAAAGAGTGTCTGTGAGAGTCTGTGAGAGTGTCTGTGAGAGAGTGTCTGTGGGAGTGTGTCTGAAAGTCAGTTAGAGAGTGTCTGTGAGAGTGTTTGTGAGAGAGTGTCTGTAAGAGAGTGTCTGTGAGAGAGTCTGTAAAAGGCTGTGAGAGTCTGTGAGAGAGTGTCTGTGAGAGGTTCTGTGAGAAAGTTTCTGTGAGAGTGTCTGTGAGACTGTCTGTAAAAGAGTGTCTGTGAGAGTCTGTGAGAGTGTCTGTGAGTGAGTGTCTGTGAGAGAGTGTCTGTGAGAGAGTGTCTGTGAGAGTGTGTGTGAGAGAGTGGCTTTGCAAGTCTGTGAGAGAGTGTGTGTGAGAGTCTGTGAGTGTCTGTGAGAGAGTGTCTGTGAGAGTCTGTGAGAGAGGGTCTATGAGAGTCTGTAAGAGAGTATCTCTGAGAGAGTGTCCGTGAGAGGGTGTCTGTGAGAGTGTCTGTGATAGAGTTTCTGTGAGAGTGTCTGTGAGACAGTGTCTGTGAAAGAGTGTCTGTGAGAGTCTGTGAGAGTGTCTGTGAGAGAGTGTCTGTGAGAGTCTGTGAGTGAGAGACTGTAAGAGTATGTAAGAGAGTGTGTATGAGAGTCTGTGAGAGTGTATGTGAGAGTTTGTGAGAGAGTTTCTGTGAGAGTGTCTATGAGACTGTGTCTGTGAAAGAGTGTCTGTGAGAGTCTGTGAGAGTGTCTGTGAGAGGTTCTGTGAGAAAGTTTCTGTGAGAGTGTCTGTGAGACTGTCTGTAAAAGAGTGTCTGTGAGAGTCTGTGAGAGTGTCTGTGAGTGAGTGTCTGTGAGAGAGTGTCTGTGAGAGAGTGTCTGTGAGAGTGTGTGTGAGAGAGTGGCTTTGCAAGTCTGTGAGAGAGTGTGTGTGAGAGTCTGTGAGTGTCTGTGAGAGAGTGTCTGTGAGAGTCTGTGAGAGAGGGTCTATGAGAGTCTGTAAGAGAGTATCTCTGAGAGAGTGTCCGTGAGAGGGTGTCTGTG
The DNA here is from genome assembly GCF_964204655.1 of Triturus cristatus. Lineage (NCBI taxonomy): Eukaryota > Metazoa > Chordata > Amphibia > Caudata > Salamandridae > Triturus > Triturus cristatus. The sequence goes on from NC_140579.1 coordinate 1,188,390,507, forward strand.
AGAGTGTCTGTGATAGAGTTTCTGTGAGAGTGTCTGTGAGACAGTGTCTGTGAAAGAGTGTCTGTGAGAGTCTGTGAGAGTGTCTGTGAGAGAGTGTCTGTGAGAGTCTGTGAGTGAGAGACTGTAAGAGTATGTAGGAGAGTGTGTATGAGAGTCTGTGAGAGTGTATGTGAGAGTTTGTGAGAGAGTTTCTGTGAGAGTGTCTGTGAGACAGTGTCCATGAAAGAGAGTCTGTGAGAGTCTGCGAGAGTGTCTGTGAGTGAGTGTCTGTGAGAGAGTGTTTGTGAGAGTCTGTGAGAGAGTTTGTGAGAGTCTGTGAGAGAGTGTCTGTGAGAGAGTGTCTCTGAGCATCTGTGAGAGTGTCTGTGAGAGTCTGTAAGAGAGTGTGAGAGTCTGTGAGAGAGTTCTTGGTAGAGAGTGTCTGTGAGATACTCTGTGAGAGAGTGTCTGTGATAGAGTGACTGTGAGAGAATGTCTGTGATAGAGTGACTATGAGTATTTGAGATAGTGTCTGTGAGAATCTGTGAGAGAGTATCTGTGAGAGTCTGTGAGAGTGTCTGTGAGAGTATGTGAGAGTGTCTGTGAGAGTCTGAGAGAGAGTGTCTGCAAGAGAGTGTCTGAGAGTCTGTGAGAGAGTCTGTGAGAGAGTCTGTGAGAGAGTGTCTGTGAAAGCATGTCTGTGAGAGTGTATCTGTGAGAGAGTGTCCATGAGAGTCTGTGAGTGAGAGACTGTAAGAGTATGTAAGAGAGTGTGTATGAGAGTCTGTGAGAGTGTCTGTGAGAGTATGTGAGAGAGTGTCTGTGAGAGCATGTCTGTGAGATTGTGTCTGTGAGAGAGTGTCCGTGAGTGTCTGTGAGAGATTATCTGTGAGAGAGTGTCTGTAAGAGTCTGTGAGAGAGTGTCTGTGAGTGTATGTGAGAGATTGTCCGTGAGAGTCTGTGAGAGAGTGTCTGTGAGTGTCTGTGAGAGAGTGTCTATGAGAGTCTGTGAGAGAGGGTCTATGAGAGCCTGTAAGAGAGTGTCTCTGAGAGAGTGTCTGTGAGAGTATGTGTCAGAGAGTGTCTTTGCAAGTCTGTGAGAGAGTGTCTGTGAGAGTCAATGAGAGAGTGTCCGTGAGAGTCTGTGAGAGAGTGTCTGTGAGAGTCTGTGAGAGTCTGTGAGAGAGTGTGTGTAAGAGTCTGTGAGAGTCTGTGGGAGAGTCTGTGAGAGAGTGTCTGTGAGAGGGTGTCTGTGAGAGTGTCTGTGATAGAGTATCTGTGAGAGTGTCTATGAGACAGTGTCTGTGAAAGAGTGTCTGTGAGTCTGTGAGAGTGTCTGTGAGAGAGTGTCTGTGAGAGTCTGTGAGTGAGAGACTGTAAGAGCATGTAAGAGAGTGTGTATGAGAGTCTGTGAGAGTGTCTGTGAGAGTCTGTGAGAGAGTGTCTGTGAGAGTGTCTGTGGGAGTGTGTATGTATGTCAGTGAGAGAGTGTCTGTGAGAGTGTCTGTGAGAGAGTGTCTGTAAGAGAGTGTCTGTGAGAGAGTCTGTAAAAGGCTGTGAGAGTCTGTGAGAGAGTGTCTGTGAGTCTGAGAGAGTGTCTGTGAGAGAGAGAGTCTGTGAGAGAGTCTGTGAGAGAGTGTCTGTGAGAGAGTCTGTGAGAGAGTCTGTGAGAGAGTGTCTGTTAGAGTGTGAGAGATTGTCGGTGAGAGAGAGTCTGTGAGAGAGAGTCTGTGAGAGTGCGTGTCTGTGAGAGACTGTCTGGGATAGTGTCCAGAGTCTGTGAGTGAGTGTCTGTGAGAGTCTGAAAGAGAGTGTCTATGAGAGTCTGTGAGAGAGTGTCTGTGAGTGTCTGTGAGAGAGTGTCTATGAGAGTCTGTGAGAGAGGGTCTATGAGAGCCTGTAAGAGAGTGTCTCTGAGAGAGTGTCTGTGAGAGTGTGTGTGAGAGAGTGTCTTTGCAAGTCTGTGAGAGAGTGTCTGTGAGAGTCTGTGAGAGAGTGTCTGTGAGAGTCTGCGAGAGAGTGTCTGTGAGAGTCTGTGAGAGTCTGTGAGAGAGTGTGTGTAAGAGTCTGTGAGAGTCTGTGGGAGAGTCTGTGAGAGAGTGTCTGTGAGAGGGTGTCTGTGAGAGTGTCTGTGATAGAGTTTCTGTGAGAGTGTCTGTGAGACAGTGTATGTGAAAGAGTGTCTGTGAGAGTCTGTGAGAGTGCCTGTGAGAGAGTGTCTGTGAGAGTCTGTGAGTGAGAGACTGTAAGAGTATGTAAAAGAGTGTGTATGAGAGTCTGTGAGAGTGTCTGTGAGAGTCTGTGAGAGAGTGTCTGTGAAAGTGTCTGTGGGAGTGTGTATGTATGTCGGTGAGAGAGTGTCTGTGAGAGTATCTGTGAGAGAGTATCTGTAAGAGAGTGTCTGTGCGAGAGTCTATAAAAGGCTGTGAGAATCAGTGAGAGAGTGTCTGTGAGTCTGAGAGAGTGTCTGTGAGAGAGAGTCTGTAAGAGAGTCTGTGAGAGAGTGTCTGTGAGAGATTCTGTGAGAGAGTCTGTGAGAGAGAGTCTGTGAGAGAGAGTCTGTGAGAGAGTGTCTGTGAGAGTGTCTGTGATAGTGTTTCTGTGAGAGTGTCTGTGAGACTGTGTCTGTGAAAGAGTGTCTGTGAGAGTCTGTGAGAGTGTCTGTGAGTGAGTGTCTGTGAGAGAGTGTCAGAGAGAGAGTGTCTGTGAGAGAGAGTCTGTGAGAGAGTGTCTGTGAGAGAGTGTCTGAGAGAGAGTGTCTGTGAGAGTGTTTATGAGAGAGTTTCTATGAGAGTGTCTGCGAGTGAGTCTGTTGGAGAGTTTCTGTAAGGGAGTGTCTGTGAGAGAGTGTCTGTGAGAGAGTGTCTCTGAGCCTCTGTGAGAGTGTCTGCGAGAGAGTGCTTGGGAGAGAGTGTGAGAGTCTGCGAGAGAGTGCTTGGGAGAGAGTGTCTGTGAGAGTGTCTGTGAGAGTGTCTGTGAGAGGCTCTGAGAGAGTGTCTGTGACTCAGAGATAGTGTGTGAGAGTCTGTGAGAGAGTGTCTGTGAGAGAGTCTGTGGGAGAGTCTGTGAGAGACAGTCTGTGAGAGAGAATGTGAGAGAGTCTCTGTGAGAGAGTGTCTGTGAGAGTTTCTGTGAGAGTATCTGGTAGAGTCTGTGAGAGTGTCTGCGAGTGAGTGTCTGTTAGAGAGTTTCTGTGAGAGAGTGTCTGTGAGAGTGTGTGAGAGAGTGTCTGTAAGAGTCTGTGAGAGAGTGTCTCTGAGAGACTGTGAGAGAGTGTGAGAGAGTGTCTATGAGAGAGTATGTGAGAGAGTGTCTGTTAGAGAGTGTCTGTGAGAGTCTCTGAGTGTGTCTGTGAGAGAGTGTCTGTGAGAGAGTGTCAGTGAGAGAGTATCTGTGAAAGAGTATCTGTGAGAGTGTCTGTGAGAGAGTTTCTGTGAGAGTGTCTGTGAGACAGTGTCTGTGAAAGAGAGTCTGTGAGAGTCTGCGAGAGTGTCTGTGAGTGAGCGTCTGTGAGAGAGTGTCTGTGAGAGAGTGTCTCTGAGCCTCTGTGAGAGTGTCTGTGAGAGTCTGTAAGAGAGTGTGAGAATCTGCAAGAGAGTGCTTGGGAGAAAGTGTCTGTGAGAGTGTCTATGAGAGTCTGTTGAAGTGTCTGTGAGAGGCTCTGAGAGAGTGTCTGTGACTCAGAGATAGTGTGTGAGAGTCTGTGAGAGAGTGTCTGTGAGAGACTCTGTGGGAGAGTCTGTGAGAGAGAGTCTGTGAGAGAGAGAATGTGAGAGAGTGTCTGTGAGAGAGTGTCTGTGAGAGTTTCTGTGAGAGTATCTGGTAGAGTCTGTGAGAGTGTCTGCGAGTGAGTGTCTGTTAGAGAGTTTCTGTGAGAGAGTGTCTGTGAGAGTGTGTGAGAGAGTGTCTGTGAGAGTCTGCAAGAGTGTCTGTGAGTGAGTGTCTGTGAGAGAGTGTTTGTGAGAGTCTGTGAGAGAGTTTGTGAGAGTCTGTGAGAGAGTGTCTGTGAGAGAGTGTCTCTGAGCATCTGTGAGAGTATCTGTGAGAGTCTGTAAGATAGTGTGAGAGTCTGTGAGAGAGTGCTTGGGAGAGAGTGTCTGTGAGAGAGTCTGTGAGAGAGTCTGTGAGAGAGTGTCTGTTAGAGTGTGAGAGATTGTCTGTGAGAGAGAGTCTGTAAGAGAGAGTCTGTGAGAGTGAGTGTCTGTGAGAGACTGTCTGTGATAGTGTCCAGAGTCTGTGAGTGAGTGTCTGTGAGAGTCTGAAAGAGAGTGTCTATGAGAGTCTGTGAGAGAGTGTCTGTGAGTGTCTGTGAGAGAGTGTCTATGAGAGTCTGTGAGAGAGGGTCTATGAGAGCCTGTAAGAGAGTGTCTCTGAGAGAGTGTCTGTGAGAGTGTGTGTGAGAGAGTGTCTTTGCAAGTCTGTGAGAGAGTGTCTGTGAGAGTCTGTGAGAGAGTGTCTGTGAGAGCCTGCGAGAGAGTGTCTGTGAGAGTCTGTGAGAGTCTGTGAGAGAGTGTGTGTCAGAGTCTGTGAGAGTCTAAGGGAGAGTCTGTGAGAGAGTGTCTGTGAGAGGGTGTCTGTGAGAGTGTCTGTGATAGAGTTTCTGTGAGAGTGTCTGTGAGACAGTGTCTGTGAAAGAGTGTCTGTGAGAGTCTGTGAGAGTGTCTGTGAGAGAGTGTCTGTGGGAGTGTGTCTGAAAGTCAGTTAGAGAGTGTCTGTGAGAGTGTTTGTGAGAGAGTGTCTGTAAGAGAGTGTCTGTGAGAGAGTCTGTAAAAGGCTGTGAGAGTCTGTGAGAGAGTGTCTGTGAGAGGTTCTGTGAGAAAGTTTCTGTGAGAGTGTCTGTGAGACTGTCTGTAAAAGAGTGTCTGTGAGAGTCTGTGAGAGTGTCTGTGAGTGAGTGTCTGTGAGAGAGTGTCTGTGAGAGAGTGTCTGTGAGAGTGTGTGTGAGAGAGTGGCTTTGCAAGTCTGTGAGAGAGTGTGTGTGAGAGTCTGTGAGTGTCTGTGAGAGAGTGTCTGTGAGAGTCTGTGAGAGAGGGTCTATGAGAGTCTGTAAGAGAGTATCTCTGAGAGAGTGTCCGTGAGAGGGTGTCTGTGAGAGTGTCTGTGATAGAGTTTCTGTGAGAGTGTCTGTGAGACAGTGTCTGTGAAAGAGTGTCTGTGAGAGTCTGTGAGAGTGTCTGTGAGAGAGTGTCTGTGAGAGTCTGTGAGTGAGAGACTGTAAGAGTATGTAAGAGAGTGTGTATGAGAGTCTGTGAGAGTGTATGTGAGAGTTTGTGAGAGAGTTTCTGTGAGAGTGTCTGTGAGACTGTGTCTGTGAAAGAGTGTCTGTGAGAGTCTGTGAGAGTGTCTGTGAGAGGTTCTGTGAGAAAGTTTCTGTGAGAGTGTCTGTGAGACTGTCTGTAAAAGAGTGTCTGTGAGAGTCTGTGAGAGTGTCTGTGAGTGAGTGTCTGTGAGAGAGTGTCTGTGAGAGTGTCTGTGAGAGTGTGTGTGAGAGAGTGGCTTTGCAAGTCTGTGAGAGAGTGTGTGTGAGAGTCTGTGAGTGTCTGTGAGAGAGTGTCTGTGAGAGTCTGTGAGAGAGGGTCTATGAGAGTCTGTAAGAGAGTATCTCTGAGAGAGTGTCCGTGAGAGGGTGTCTGTGAGAGTGTCTGTGATAGAGTTTCTGTGAGAGTGTCTGTGAGACAGTGTCTGTGAAAGAGTGTCTGTGAGAGTCTGTGAGAGTGTCTGTGAGAGAGTGTCTGTGAGAGTCTGTGAGTGAGAGACTGTAAGAGTATGTAAGAGAGTGTGTATGAGAGTCTGTGAGAGTGTATGTGAGAGTTTGTGAGAGAGTTTCTGTGAGAGTGTCTGTGAGACTGTGTCTGTGAAAGAGTGTCTGTGAGAGTCTGTGAGAGTGTCTGTGAGTGAGTGTCTGTGAGAGAGTGTCTGTGAGAGAGTGTCTGTGAGAGTGTGTGTGAGAGAGTGGCTTTGCAAGTCTGTGAGAGAGTGTCTGTGAGAGTCTGTGAGAGTCTGTGAGTGTCTGTGAGAGAGTGTCTGTGATAGTCTGTGAGAGAGGGTCTATGAGAGTCTGTAAGAGAGTATCTCTGAGAGAGTGTCTGTGAGAGGGTGTCTGTGAGAGTGTCTGTGATAGAGTTTCGGTGAGAGTGTCTGTGAGACAGTGTCTGTGAAAGAGTGTCTGTGAGAGTCTGTGAGAGTGTCTGTGAGAGAGTGTCTGTGAGAGTCTGTGAGTGAGAGACTGTAAGAATATGTAGGAGAGTGTGTATGAGAGTCTGTGAGAGTGTATGTGAGAGTTTGTGAGAGAGTTTCTGTGAGAGTGTCTGTGAGACAGTGTCCATGAAAGAGAGTCTGTGAGAGTCTGCGAGAGTGTCTGTGAGTGAGTGTCTGTGAGAGAGTGTTTGTGAGAGTCTGTGAGAGAGTTTGTGAGAGTCTGTGAGAGAGTGTCTGTGAGAGAGTGTCTCTGAGCATCTGTGAGAGTGTCTGTGAGAGTCTGTAAGAGAGTGTGAGAGTCTGTGAGAGAGTTCTTGGTAGAGAGATACTGTGAGATACTCTGTGAGAGAGTGTCTGTGATAGAGTGACTGTGAGAGAATGTCTGTGATAGAGTGACTATGAGTATTTGAGATAGTGTCTGTGAGAATCTGTGAGAGAGTATCTGTGAGAGTCTGTGAGAGTGTCTGTGAGAGTATGTGAGAGTGTCTGTGAGAGTCTGAGAGAGAGTGTCTGCAAGAGAGTGTCTGAGAGTCTGTGAGAGAGTCTGTGAGAGAGTGTCTGTGAAAGCATGTCTGTGAGAGTGTATCTGTGAGAGAGTGTCCATGAGAGTCTGTGAGTGAGAGACTGTAAGAGTATGTAAGAGAGTGTGTATGAGAGTCTGTGAGAGTGTCTGTGAGAGTATGTGAGAGAGTGTCTGTGAGAGCATGTCTGTGAGATTGTGTCTGTGAGAGAGTGTCCGTGAGTGTCTGTGAGAGATTATCTGTGAGAGAGTGTCTGTAAGAGTCTGTGAGAGAGTGTCTGTGAGTGTATGTGAGAGATTGTCCGTGAGAGTCTGTGAGAGAGTGTCTGTGAGTGTCTGTGAGAGAGTGTCTATGAGAGTCTGTGAGAGAGGGTCTATGAGAGCCTGTAAGAGAGTGTCTCTGAGAGAGTGTCTGTGAGAGTATGTGTCAGAGAGTGTCTTTGCAAGTCTGTGAGAGAGTGTCTGTGAGAGTCAATGAGAGAGTGTCTGTGAGAGTCTGTGAGAGAGTGTCTGTGAGAGTCTGTGAGAGTCTGTGAGAGAGTGTGTGTAAGAGTCTGTGAGAGTCTGTGGGAGAGTCTGTGAGAGAATGTCTGTGAGAGGGTGTCTGTGAGAGTGTCTGTGATAGAGTATCTGTGAGAGTGTCTATGAGACAGTGTCTGTGAAAGAGTGTCTGTGAGTCTGTGAGAGTGTCTGTGAGAGAGTGTCTGTGAGAGTCTGTGAGTGAGAGACTGTAAGAGCATGTAAGAGAGTGTGTATGAGAGTCTGTGAGAGTGTCTGTGAGAGTCTGTGAGAGAGTGTCTGTGAGAGTGTCTGTGGGAGTGTGTATGTATGTCAGTGAGAGAGTGTCTGTGAGAGTGTCTGTGAGAGAGTGTCTGTAAGAGAGTGTCTGTGAGAGAGTCTGTAAAAGGCTGTGAGAGTCTGTGAGAGAGTGTCTGTGAGTCTGAGAGAGTGTCTGTGAGAGAGAGAGTCTGTGAGAGAGTCTGTGAGAGAGTGTCTGTGAGAGAGTCTGTGAGAGAGTCTGTGAGAGAGTGTCTGTTAGAGTGTGAGAGATTGTCGGTGAGAGAGAGTCTGTGAGAGAGAGTCTGTGAGAGTGCGTGTCTGTGAGAGACTGTCTGGGATAGTGTCCAGAGTCTGTGAGTGAGTGTCTGTGAGAGTCTGAAAGAAAGTGTCTATGAGAGTCTGTGAGAGAGTGTCTGTGAGTGTCTGTGAGAGAGTGTGTATGAGAGTCTGTGAGAGAGGGTCTATGAGAGCCTGTAAGAGAGTGTCTCTGAGAGAGTGTCTGTGAGAGTGTGTGTGAGAGAGTGTCTTTGCAAGTCTGTGAGAGAGTGTCTGTGAGAGTCTGTGAGAGAGTGTCTGTGAGAGTCTGCGAGAGAGTGTCTGTGAGAGTCTGTGAGAGTCTGTGAGAGAGTGTGTGTAAGAGTCTGTGAGAGTCTGTGGGAGAGTCTGTGAGAGAGTGTCTGTGAGAGGGTGTCTGTGAGAGTGTCTGTGATAGAGTTTCTGTGAGAGTGTCTGTGAGACAGTGTATGTGAAAGAGTGTCTGTGAGAGTCTGTGAGAGTGCCTGTGAGAGAGTGTCTGTGAGAGTCTGTGAGTGAGAGACTGTAAGAGTATGTAAAAGAGTGTGTATGAGAGTCTGTGAGAGTGTCTGTGAGAGTCTGTGAGAGAGTGTCTGTGAAAGTGTCTGTGGGAGTGTGTATGTATGTCGGTGAGAGAGTGTCTGTGAGAGTATCTGTGAGAGAGTATCTGTAAGAGAGTGTCTGTGCGAGAGTCTATAAAAGGCTGTGAGAATCAGTGAGAGAGTGTCTGTGAGTCTGAGAGAGTGTCTGTGAGAGAGAGTCTGTGAGAGAGTCTGTGAGAGAGTGTCTGTGAGAGATTCTGTGAGAGAGTCTGTGAGAGAGAGTCTGTGAGAGAGAATCTTTGAGAGAGTGTCTGTGAGAGTGTCTGTGATAGTGTTTCTGTGAGAGTGTCTGTGAGACTGTGTCTGTGAAAGAGTGTCTGTGAGAGTCTGTGAGAGTGTCTGTGAGTGAGTGTCTGTGAGAGAGTGTCAGTGAGAGAGTGTCTGTGAGAGAGAGTCTGTGAGAGAGTGTCTGTGAGAGAGTGTCTGAGAGAGAGTGTCTGTGAGAGTGTTTATGAGAGAGTTTCTATGAGAGTGTCTGCGAGTGAGTCTGTTGGAGAGTTTCTGTAAGGGAGTGTCTGTGAGAGAGTGTCTGTGAGAGAGTGTCTCTGAGCCTCTGTGAGAGTGTCTGCGAGAGAGTGCTTGGGAGAGAGTGTGAGAGTCTGCGAGAGAGTGCTTGGGAGAGAGTGTCTGTGAGAGTGTCTGTGAGAGTGTCTGTGAGAGGCTCTGAGAGAGTGTCTGTGACTCAGAGATAGTGTGTGAGAGTCTGTGAGAGAGTGTCTGTGAGAGAGTCTGTGGGAGAGTCTGTGAGAGACAGTCTGTGAGAGAGAATGTGAGAGAGTCTCTGTGAGAGAGTGTCTGTGAGAGTTTCTGTGAGAGTATCTGGTAGAGTCTGTGAGAGTGTCTGCGAGTGAGTGTCTGTTAGAGAGTTTCTGTGAGAGAGTGTCTGTGAGAGTGTGTGAGAGAGTGTCTGTAAGAGTCTGTGAGAGAGTGTCTCTGAGAGACTGTGAGAGAGTGTGAGAGAGTGTCTATGAGAGAGTATGTGAGAGAGTGTCTGTTAAAGAGTGTCTGTGAGAGTCTCTGAGTGTGTCTGTGAGAGAGTGTCTGTGAGAGAGTGTCAGTGAGAGAGTATCTGTGAAAGAGTATCTGTGAGAGTGTCTGTGAGAGAGTTTCTGTGAGAGTGTCTGTGAGACAGTGTCTGTGAAAGAGAGTCTGTGAGAGTCTGCGAGAGTGTCTGTGAGTGAGCGTCTGTGAGAGAGTGTCTGTGAGAGAGTGTCTCTGAGCCTCTGTGAGAGTGTCTGTGAGAGTCTGTAAGAGAGTGTGAGAATCTGCAAGAGAGTGCTTGGGAGAGAGTGTCTGTGAGAGTGTCTATGAGAGTCTGTTGAAGTGTCTGTGAGAGGCTCTGAGAGAGTGTCTGTGACTCAGAGATAGTGTGTGAGAGTCTATGAGAGAGTGTCTGTGAGAGACTCTGTGGGAGAGTCTGTGAGAGAGAGTCTGTGAGAGAGAGAATGTGAGAGAGTGTCTGTGAGAGAGTGTCTGTGAGAGTTTCTGTGAGAGTATCTGGTAGAGTCTGTGAGAGTGTCTGCGAGTGAGTGTCTGTTAGAGAGTTTCTGTGAGAGAGTGTCTGTGAGAGTGTGTGAGAGAGTGTCTGTGAGAGTCTGCAAGAGTGTCTGTGAGTGAGTGTCTGTGAGAGAGTGTTTGTGAGAGTCTGTGAGAGAGTTTGTGAGAGTCTGTGAGAGAGTGTCTGTGAGAGAGTGTCTCTGAGCATCTGTGAGAGTATCTGTGAGAGTCTGTAAGAGAGTGTGAGAGTCTGTGAGAGAGTGCTTGGGAGAGAGTGTCTGTGAGAGACTCTGTGAGAGAGTGTCTGTGATAGAGTGTCTGTGAGAGAGTGTCTGTGATAGAGTGACTATGAGTATTTGAGATAGTGTCTGTGAGAATCTGTGAGAGAGTATCTGTGAGAGTCTGTGAGAGTCACTGTGAGAGTATGTGAGAGTGTCTGTGAGAGTCTGAGAGAGAGTGTCTGTGAGAGTATATGAGAGTGTATGTGAGAGTCTGTGAGAGAGTGTCTGTGAGAGAGAGTCTGTGAGAGCATGTCTGTGAGATTGTGTCTGTGAGAGAGTGTCCGTGAGTGTCTGTGAGAGATTATCTGTGAGAGAGTGTCTGTAAGAGTCTGTGAGAGAGTCTGTGAGAGAGTGTCTGTGAGAGGGTGTCTGTGAGAGTGTCTGTGATAGAGTTTCTGTGAGAGTGTCTGTGAGACAGTGTCTGTGAAAGAGTGTCTGTAAGAGTCTTTGAGAGTGTCTGTGAGAGAGTGTCTATGAGAGTCTGTGAGTGAGAGACTGTAAGAGTATGTAAGAGAGTGTGTATGAGAGTCTGTGAGAGTGTCTGTGAGAGTCTGTGAGAGAGTGTCTGTGAGAGTGTCTGTGGGAGTGTGTCTGTATGTCGCTGAGAGAGTGTCTGTGAGAGTGTCTGTGAGAGAGTGTCTGTAAGAGAGTGTCTGTTAGAGAGTCTGTAAAAGGCTGTGAGAGTCTGTGAGAGAGTGTCTGTGAGTCTGAGAGAGTGTCTGTGAGAGAGAGTCTGTGAGAGAGTCTGTGAGAGAGTGTCTGTGAGAGATTCTGTGAGAGAGTCTGTGAGAGAGAGTCTGTGAGAGAGAGTCTGTGAGAGAGTGTCTGTGAGAGTGTCTGTGATAGTGTTTCTGTGAGAGTGTCTGTGAGACTGTGTCTGTAAAAGAGTGTCTGTGAGAGTCTGTGAGAGTGTCTGTGAGTGAGTGTCTGTGAGAGAGTGTCTGTGAGAGAGTTTCTGTGAGAGTGTCTGTGAGAGAGTGTCTGTAAGAGAGTGTCTGTGAGAGAGTCTGTAAAAGGCTGTGAGAGTCTGTGAGAGAGTGTCTGTGAGTCTGAGAGAGTGTCTGTGACAGAGAGTCTGTGAGAGAGTCTGTGATTGAGTGTCTGTGAGAGATTCTGTGAGAGAGTCTGTGAGAGAGAGTCTGTGAGAGAGAGTCTGTGAGAGAGTGTCTGTGAGTGAGTGTCTGTGAGAGAGTGTCTATGAGAGAGTGTCTGTGAGAGAGAGTCTGTGAGAGAGTGTCTGGGAGAGAGTGTCTGTGAGAGTGTTTATGAGAGAGTTTCTATGAGAGTGTCTGCGAGTGAGTCTGTTGGAGAGTTTCTGTAAGGGAGTGTCTGTGAGAGAGTGTCTGTGAGATTGTGTCTGTGAGAGAGTGTCTGTGAGTGTCTGTGAGAGATTATCTGTGAGAGAGTGTCTGTAAGAGTCTGTGAGAAAGTGTCTGTGAGTGTATGTGAGAGATTGTCCGTGAGAGTCTGTGAGAGAGTGTCTGTGAGTGTCTGTGAGAGAGTGTCTATGAGAGTCTGTGAGAGAGGGTCTATGAGAGCCTGTAAGAGAGTGTCTCTGAGAGAGTGTCTGTGAGAGTGTGTGTGAGAGAGTGTCTTTGCAAGTCTGTGAGAGAGTGTCTGTGAGAGTCTGTGAGAGAGTGTCTGTGAGAGTCTGCGAGAGAGTGTCTGTGAGAGTCTGTGAGAGTCTGTGAGAGAGTGTGTGTAAGAGTCTGTGAGAGTCTGTGAGAGAGTCTGTGAGAGAGTGTCTGTGAGAGGGTGTCTTTGAGAGTGTCTGTGATAGAGTTTCTGTGAGAGTGTCTGTGAGACAGTGTCTGTGAAAGAGTGTCTGTGAGAGTCTGTGAGAGTGTCTGTGAGAGAGTGTCTGTGAGAGTCTGTGAGTGAGAGACTGTAAGAGTATGTAAGAGAGTGTGTATGAGAGTCTGTGAGAGTGTCTGTGAGAGTATGTGAGAGTGTCTGTGAGAGTCTGAGAGAGAGTGTCTGTGAGAGTCTGTGAGAGTTTATGTGAGAGTCTGTGAGAGTCTGTGAGAGAGTGTCTGTGAGAGCATGTCTGTGAGATTGTGTCTGTGAGAGAGTGTCTGTGAGTGTCTGTGAGAGATTATCTGTGAGAGAGTGTCTGTAAGAGTCTGTGAGAGAGTGTCTGTGAGTGTATGTGAGAGATTGTCCGTGAGAGTCTGTGAGAGAGTGTCTGTGAGAGTGTGTGTGAGAGAGTGCCTGTGGGAGTCTGTGAGAGAGTCTGTGAGAGTGTGTGAGAGAGTGTCTGTGAGAGAGTGTCTCTGAGCCTCTGTGAGAGTGTCTGCAAGAGAGTACTTGGGAGAGAGTGTGAGAGTCTGTGAGAGAGTGCTTGGGAGAGAGTAACTGTGAGAGTCTGTGAGAGTATCTGTGAGAGTCTGTGAGAGTGTCTGTGAGAGTATGTGAGAGTGTCTGTGAGAGTCTGTGAGAGTTTATGTGAGAGTCTGTGAGAGTCTGTGAGAGAGTGTCTGTAAGAGCGTGTCTGTGAGATTGTGTCTGTGAGAGAGTGTCTGTGAGTGTCTGTGAGAGATTATCTGTGAGAGAGTGTCTGTAAGAGTCTGTGAGAGAGTGTCTGTGAGTGTATGTGAGAGATTGTCCGTGAGAGTCTGTGAGAGAGTGTCTGTGAGTGTCTGTGAGAGAGTGTCTATGAGAGTCTGTGAGAGAGGGTCAATGAGAGCCTGTAAGAGAGTGTCTCTGAGAGAGTGTCTGTGAGAGTGTGTGTGAGAGAGTGTCTTTGCAAGTCTGTGAGAGAGTGTCTGTGAGAGTCTGCGAGAGAGTGTCTGTGAGAGTCTGTGAGAGTCTGTGAGAGAGTGTGTGTAAGAGTCTGTGAGAGTCTGTGAGAGAGTCTGTGAGAGAGTGTCTGTGAGAGGGTGTCTGTGAGAGTGTCTATGATAGAGTTTCTGTGAGAGTGTCTGTGAGACAGTGTCTATGAAAGAGTGTCTGTGAGAGTCTGTGAGAGTGTCTGTGAGAGAGTGTCTGTGAGAGTCTGTGAGTGAGAGACTGTAAGAGTATGTAAGAGAGTGTGTATGAGAGTCTGTGAGAGTGTCTGTGAGAGTCTATGAGAGAGTGTCTGTGGGAGTGTGTCTGTATGTCGGTGAGAGAGTGTCTGTGAGAGTGTCTGTGAGAGAGTGTCTGTAAGAGAGTGTCTGTTAGAGAGTCTGTAAAAGGCTGTGAGAGTCTGTGAGAGAGTGTCTGTGAGTCTGAGAGAGTATCTGTGAGTGAGTGTCTGTGAGAGAGTGTTTGTGAGAGAGTGTCTCTGAGCATCTGTGAGAGTATCTGTGAGAGTCTGTAAGAGAGTGTGAGAGTCTGTGAGAGAGTGCTTGGGAGAGAGTGTCTGTGAGAGACTCTGTGAGAGAGTGTCTGTGATAGAGTGTCTGTGAGAGAGTGTCTGTGATAGAGTGACTATGAGTATTTGAGATAGTGTCTGTGAGAATCTGTGAGAGAGTATCTGTGAGAGTCTGTGAGAGTGTCTGTGAGAGTATGTGAGAGTGTCTGTGAGAGTCTGAGAGAGAGTGTCTGTGAGAGTATATGAGAGTGTATGTTAGAGTCTGTGAGAGAGTGTCTGTGAGAGAGAGTCTGTGAGAGCATGTCTGTGAGATTGTGTCTGTGAGAGAGTGTCCGTGAGTGTCTGTGAGAGATTATCTGTGAGAGAGTGTCTGTAAGAATCTGTGAGAGAGTGTCTGTAAGTGTATGTGAGAGATTGTCCGTGAGAGTCTGTGAGAGAGTGTTTGTGAGTGTCTGTGAGAGAGTATCTATGAGAGTCTGTGAGAGAGGGTCTATGAGAGTCTGTAAGAGAGTGTCTCTGAGAGAGTGTCTGTGAGAGTGTATGTGAGAGAGTGTCTTTGCAAGTCTGTGAGAGAGTGTCTATGAGAGCCTGTGAGAGAGTGTCTGTGAGAGTCTGCGAGAGAGTGTCTGTGAGAGTCTGAGAGAGTCTGTGAGAGAGTGTGTGTAAGAGTCTGTGAGAGTCTGTGAGAGAGTGTCTCTGAGCGTCTGTGAGAGTGTCTGTGAGAGTCTGTAAGAGAGTGTGAGAGTCTGTGAGAGAGTGCTTGGGAGAGAGTGTCTGTGAGAGACTCTGTGAGAGAGTGTCTGTGATAGAGTGTCTGTGAGAGAGTGTCTGTGATAGAGTGACTATGAGTATTTGAGATAGTGTCTGTGAGAATCTGTGAGAGAGTATCTGTGAGAGTGTCTGTGAGAGTATGTGAGAGTGTCTGTGAGAGTCTGAGAGAGAGTGTCTGTGAGAGTATATGAGAGTGTATGTGAGAGTCTGTGAGAGAGTGTCTGTGAGAGAGTGTCTGTGAGAGAGTTTCTGTGAGAGTGTCTGTGAGAGAGTGTCTGTAAGAGAGTGTCTGTGAGAGAGTCTGTAAAAGGCTGTGAGAGTCTGTGAGAGAGTGTCTGTGAGTCTGAGAGAGTGTCTGTGAGAGAGAGTCTGTGAGAGAGTCTGTGATTGAGTGTCTGTGAGAGAGTCTGTGAGAGAGTCTGTGAGAGAGAGTCTGTGAGAGAGAGTCTGTGAGAGAGTGTCTGTGAGTGAGTGTCTGTGAGAGAGTGTCTGTGAGAGTGTGTCTGTGAGAGAGAGTCTGTGAGAGAGTGTCTGTGAGAGAGTGTCTGGGAGAGAGTGTCTGTGAGAGTGTTTATGAGAGAGTTTCTATGAGAGTGTCTGCGAGTGAGTCTGTTGGAGAGTTTCTGTAAGGGAGTGTCTATGAGAGAGTGTCTGTGAGATTGTGTCTGTGAGAGAGTGTCTGTGAGTGTCTGTGAGAGATTATCTGTGAGAGAGTGTCTGTGAGTGTCTGTGAGAGAGTGTCTATGAGAGTCTGTGAGAGAGGGTCTATGAGGGCCTGTAAGAGAGTGTCTGTGAGAGTGTGTGTGAGAGAGTGTCTTTGCAAGTCTGTGAGAGAGTGTCTGTGAGAGTCTGTGAGAGAGTGTCTGTGAGAGTCTGCGAGAGAGTGTCTGTGAGAGTCTGTGAGAGTCTGTGAGAGAGTGTGTGTAAGAGTCTGTGAGAGTCTGTGAGAGAGTCTGTGAGAGAGTGTCTGTGAGAGGGTGTCTTTGAGAGTGTCTGTGATAGAGTTTCTGTGAGAGTGTCTGTGAGACAGTGTCTGTGAAAGAGTGTCTGTGAGAGTCTGTGAGAGTGTCTGTGAGAGAGTGTCTGTGAGAGTCTGTGAGTGAGAGACTGTAAGAGTATGTAAGAGAGTGTGTATGAGAGTCTGTGAGAGTGTCTGTGAGAGTATGTGAGAGTGTCTGTGAGAGTCTGAGAGAGAGTGTCTGTGAGAGTCTGTGAGAGTTTATGTGAGAGTCTGTGAGAGTCTGTGAGAGAGTGTCTGTGAGAGCATGTCTGTGAGATTGTGTCTGTGAGAGAGTGTCTGTGAGTGTCTGTGAGAGATTATCTGTGAGAGAGTGTCTGTAAGAGTCTGTGAGAGAGTGTCTGTGAGTGTATGTGAGAGATTGTCCGTGAGAGTCTGTGAGAGAGTGTCTGTGAGAGTGTGTGTGAGAGAGTGCCTGTGGGAGTCTGTGAGAGAGTCTGTGAGAGTGTGTGAGAGAGTGTCTGTGAGAGAGTGTCTCTGAGCATCTGTGAGAGTGTCTGCAAGAGAGTACTTGGGAGAGAGTGTGAGAGTCTGTGAGAGAGTGCTTGGGAGAGAGTATCTGTGAGAGTCTGTGAGAGTATCTGTGAGAGTCTGTGAGAGTGTCTGTGAGAGTATGTGAGAGTGTATGTGAGAGTCTGAGAGAGTTTATGTGAGAGTCTGTGAGAGTCTGTGAGAGAGTGTCTGTAAGAGCGTGTCTGTGAGATTGTGTCTGTGAGAGAGTGTCTGTGAGTGTCTGTGAGAGATTATCTGTGAGAGAGTGTCTGTAAGAGTCTGTGAGAGAGTGTCTGTGAGTGTATGTGAGAGATTGTCCGTGAGAGTCTGTGAGAGAGTGTCTGTGAGTGTCTGTGAGAGAGTGTCTATGAGAGTCTGTGAGAGAGGGTCAATGAGAGCCTGTAAGAGAGTGTCTCTGAGAGAGTGTCTGTGAGAGTGTGTGTGAGAGAGTGTCTTTGCAAGTCTGTGAGAGAGTGTCTGTGAGAGTCTGCGAGAGAGTGTCTGTGAGAGTCTGTGAGAGTCTGTGAGAGAGTGTGTGTAAGAGTCTGTGAGAGTCTGTGAGAGAGTCTGTGAGAGAGTGTCTGTGAGAGGGTGTCTGTGAGAGTGTCTATGATAGAGTTTCTGTGAGAGTGTCTGTGAGACAGTGTCTATGAAAGAGTGTCTGTGAGAGTCTGTGAGAGTGTCTGTGAGAGAGTGTCTGTGAGAGTCTGTGAGTGAGAGACTGTAAGAGTATGTAAGAGAGTGTGTATGAGAGTCTGTGAGAGTGTCTGTGAGAGTCTATGAGAGAGTGTCTGTGGGAGTGTGTCTGTATGTCGGTGAGAGAGTGTCTGTGAGAGTGTCTGTGAGAGAGTGTCTGTAAGAGAGTGTCTGTTAGAGAGTCTGTAAAAGGCTGTGAGAGTCTGTGAGAGAGTGTCTGTGAGTCTGAGAGAGTATCTGTGAGTGAGTGTCTGTGAGAGAGTGTTTGTGAGAGAGTGTCTCTGAGCATCTGTGAGAGTATCTGTGAGAGTCTGTAAGAGAGTGTGAGAGTCTGTGAGAGAGTGCTTGGGAGAGAGTGTCTGTGAGAGACTCTGTGAGAGAGTGTCTGTGATAGAGTGTCTGTGAGAGAGTGTCTGTGATAGAGTGACTATGAGTATTTGAGATAGTGTCTGTGAGAATCTGTGAGAGAGTATCTGTGAGAGTCTGTGAGAGTGTCTGTGAGAGTATGTGAGAGTGTCTGTGAGAGTCTGAGAGAGAGTGTCTGTGAGAGTATATGAGAGTGTATGTTAGAGTCTGTGAGAGAGTGTCTGTGAGAGAGAGTCTGTGAGAGCATGTCTGTGAGATTGTGTCTGTGAGAGAGTGTCCGTGAGTGTCTGTGAGAGATTATCTGTGAGAGAGTGTCTGTAAGAATCTGTGAGAGAGTGTCTGTAAGTGTATGTGAGAGATTGTCCGTGAGAGTCTGTGAGAGAGTGTTTGTGAGTGTCTGTGAGAGAGTATCTATGAGAGTCTGTGAGAGAGGGTCTATGAGAGTCTGTAAGAGAGTGTCTCTGAGAGAGTGTCTGTGAGAGTGTATGTGAGAGAGTGTCTTTGCAAGTCTGTGAGAGAGTGTCTATGAGAGCCTGTGAGAGAGTGTCTGTGAGAGAGTGTCTTTGAGAGTCTGAGAGAGTCTGTGAGAGAGTGTGTGTAAGAGTCTGTGAGAGTCTGTGAGAGAGTGTCTCTGAGCGTCTGTGAGAGTGTCTGTGAGAGTCTGTAAGAGAGTGTGAGAGTCTGTGAGAGAGTGCTTGGGAGAGAGTGTCTGTGAGAGACTCTGTGAGAGAGTGTCTGTGATAGAGTGTCTGTGAGAGAGTGTCTGTGATAGAGTGACTATGAGTATTTGAGATAGTGTCTGTGAGAATCTGTGAGAGAGTATCTGTGAGAGTGTCTGTGAGAGTATGTGAGAGTGTCTGTGAGAGTCTGAGAGAGAGTGTCTGTGAGAGTATATGAGAGTGTATGTGAGAGTCTGTGAGAGAGTGTCTGTGAGAGAGTGTCTGTGAGAGAGTTTCTGTGAGAGTGTCTGTGAGAGAGTGTCTGTAAGAGAGTGTCTGTGAGAGAGTCTGTAAAAGGCTGTGAGAGTCTGTGAGAGAGTGTCTGTGAGTCTGAGAGAGTGTCTGTGAGAGAGAGTCTGTGAGAGAGTCTGTGATTGAGTGTCTGTGAGAGAGTCTGTGAGAGAGTCTGTGAGAGAGAGTCTGTGAGAGAGAGTCTGTGAGAGAGTGTCTGTGAGTGAGTGTCTGTGAGAGAGTGTCTGTGAGAGAGTGTCTGTGAGAGAGAGTCTGTGAGAGAGTGTCTGTGAGAGAGTGTCTGGGAGAGAGTGTCTGTGAGAGTGTTTATGAGAGAGTTTCTATGAGAGTGTCTGCGAGTGAGTCTGTTGGAGAGTTTCTGTAAGGGAGTGTCTGTGAGAGAGTGTCTGTGAGATTGTGTCTGTGAGAGAGTGTCTGTGAGTGTCTGTGAGAGATTATCTGTGAGAGAGTGTCTGTGAGTGTCTGTGAGAGAGTGTCTATGAGAGTCTGTGAGAGAGGGTCTATGAGGGCCTGTAAGAGAGTGTCTGTGAGAGTGTGTGTGAGAGAGTGTCTTTGCAAGTCTGTGAGAGAGTGTCTGTGAGAGTCTGTGAGAGAGTGTCTGTGAGAGTCTGCGAGAGAGTGTCTGTGAGAGTCTGTGAGAGTCTGTGAGAGAGTGTGTGTAAGAGTCTGTGAGAGTCTGTGAGAGAGTCTGTGAGAGAGTGTCTGTGAGAGGGTGTCTTTGAGAGTGTCTGTGATAGAGTTTCTGTGAGAGTGTCTGTGAGACAGTGTCTGTGAAAGAGTGTCTGTGAGAGTCTGTGAGAGTGTCTGTGAGAGAGTGTCTGTGAGAGTCTGTGAGTGAGAGACTGTAAGAGTATGTAAGAGAGTGTGTATGAGAGTCTGTGAGAGTGTCTGTGAGAGTATGTGAGAGTGTCTGTGAGAGTCTGAGAGAGAGTGTCTGTGAGAGTCTGTGAGAGTTTATGTGAGAGTCTGTGAGAGTCTGTGAGAGAGTGTCTGTGAGAGCATGTCTGTGAGATTGTGTCTATGAGAGAGTGTCTGTGAGTGTCTGTGAGAGATTATCTGTGAGAGAGTGTCTGTAAGAGTCTGTGAGAGAGTGTCTGTGAGTGTATGTGAGAGATTGTCTGTGAGAGTCTGTGAGAGAGTGTCTGTGAGAGTGTGTGTGAGAGAGTGCCTGTGGGAGTCTGTGAGAGAGTCTGTGAGAGTGTGTGAGAGAGTGTCTGTGAGAGAGTGTCTCTGAGCCTCTGTGAGAGTGTCTGCAAGAGAGTACTTGGGAGAGAGTGTGAGAGTCTGTGAGAGAGTGCTTGGGAGAGAGTATCTGTGAGAGTCTGAGAGAGAGTGTCTGTGAGAGTCTGTGAGAGTTTATGTGAGAGTCTGTGAGAGTCTGTGAGAGAGTGTCTGTGAGAGCGTGTCTGTGAGATTGTGTCTGTGAGAGAGTGTCTGTGAGTGTCTGTGAGAGATTATCTGTGAGAGAGTGTCTGTAAGAGTCTGTGAGAGAGTGTCTGTGAGTGTTATGTGAGAGATTGTCTGTGAGAGTCTGTGAGAGAGTGTCTGTGAGTGTCTGTGAGAGAGTGTCTATGAGAGTCTGTGAGAGAGGGTCTATGAGAGCCTGTAAGAGAGTGTCTCTGAGAGAGTGTCTGTGAGAGTGTGTGTGAGAGAGTGTCTTTGCAAGTCTGTGAGAGAGTGTCTGTGAGAGTCTGTGAGAGAGTGTCTGTGAGAGTCTGCGAGAGAGTGTCTGTGAGAGTCTGTGAGAGTCTGTGAGAGAGTGTGTGTAAGAGTCTGTGAGAGTCTGTGAGAGAGTCTGTGAGAGAGTGTCTGTGAGACAGTGTCTATGAAAGAGTGTCTGTGAGAGTCTGTGAGAGTGTCTGTGAGAGAGTGTCTGTGAGAGTCTGTGAGTGAGAGACTGTAAGAGTATGTAAGAGAGTGTGTATGAGAGTCTGTGAGAGTGTCTGTGAGAGTCTATGAGAGAGTGTCTGTGAGAGTGTCTGTGGGAGTGTGTCTGTATGTCGGTGAGAGAGTGTCTGTGAGAGAGAGTCTGTGAGAGAGTGTCTGTGAGTGAGTGTCTGTGAGAGAGTGTCTGTGAGAGAGTGTCTGTGAGAGAGAGTCTGTGAGAGAGTGTCTGTGAGAGAGTGTCTGTGAGAGAGTGTCAGTGAGAGAGTGTCTGTGAGAGAGAGTCTGTGAGAGAGTGTCTATGAGAGAGTGTCTGGGAGAGAGTGTCTGTGAGAGTGTTTATGAGAGAGTTTCTATGAGAGTGTCTTCGAGTGAGTCTGTTGGAGAGTTTCTGTAAGGGAGTGTCTGTGAGAGAGTGTCTGTGAGATTGTGTCTGTGAGAGAGTGTCTGTGAGTGTCTGTGAGAGATTATCTGTGAGAGAGTGTCTGTGAGTGTCTGTGAGAGAGTGTCTATGAGAGTCTGTGAGAGAGGGTCTATGAGGGCCTGTAAGAGAGTGTCTCTGAGAGAGTGTCTGTGAGAGTGTGTGTGAGAGAGTGTCTTTGCAAGTCTGTGAGAGAGTGTCTGTGAGAGTCTGTGAGAGAGTGTCTGTACGAGTCTGCGAGAGAGTGTCTGTGAGAGTCTGTGAGAGTCTGTGAGAGAGTGTGTGTAAGAGTCTGTGAGAGTCTGTGAGAGAGTCTGTGAGAGAGTGTCTGTGAGAGGGTGTCTTTGAGAGTGTCTGTGATAGAGTTTCTGTGAGAGTGTCTGTGAGACAGTGTCTGTGAAAGAGTGTCTGTGAGAGTCTGTGAGAGTGTCTGTGAGAGAGTGTCTGTGAGAGTCTGTGAGTGAGAGACTGTAAGAGTATGTAAGAGAGTGTGTATGAGAGTCTGTGAGAGTGTCTGTGAGAGTATGTGAGAGTGTCTGTGAGAGTCTGAGAGAGAGTGTCTGTGAGAGTCTGTGAGAGTTTATGTGAGAGTCTGTGAGAGTCTGTGAGAGAGTGTCTGTGAGAGCATGTCTGTGAGATTGTGTCTGTGAGAGAGTGTCTGTGAGTGTCTGTGAGAGATTATCTGTGAGAGAGTGTCTGTAAGAGTCTGTGAGAGAGTGTCTGTGAGTGTATGTGAGAGATTGTCTGTGAGAGTCTGTGAGAGAGTGTCTGTGAGAGTGTGTGTGAGAGAGTGCCTGTGGGAGTCTGTGAGAGAGTCTGTGTGAGTGTGTGAGAGAGTGTCTGTGAGAGAGTGTCTCTGAGCCTCTGTGAGAGTGTCTGCAAGAGAGTACTTGGGAGAGAGTGTGAGAGTCTGTGAGAGAGTGCTTGGGAGAGAGTATCTGTGAGAGTCTGAGAGAGAGTGTCTGTGAGAGTCTGTGAGAGTTTATGTGAGAGTCTGTGAGAGTCTGTGAGAGAGTGTCTATGAGAGTCTATGAGAGAGGGCCTATGAGAGCCTGTAAGAGAGTGTCTCTGAGAGAGTGTCTGTGAGAGTGTGTGTGAGAGAGTGTCTTTGCAAGTCTGTGAGAGAGTGTCTGTGAGAGTCTGCGAGAGAGTGTCTGTTAGAGTCTGTGAGAGTCTGTGAGAGAGTGTGTGTAAGAGTCTGTGAGAGTCTGTGAGAGAGTCTGTGAGAGAGTGTCTGTGAGAGGGTGTCTGTGAGAGTGTCTATAATAGAGTTTCTGTGAGAGTGTCTGTGAGACAGTGCCTATGAAAGAGTGTCTGTGAGAGTCTGTGAGAGTGTCTGTGAGAGAGTGTCTGTGAGAGTCTGTGAGTGAGAGACTGTAAGAGTATGTAAGAGAGTGTGTATGAGAGTTTGTGAGAGTGTCTGTGAGAGTCTATGAGAGAGTGTCTGTGAGAGTGTCTGTGGGAGTGTGTCTGTATGTCGGTGAGAGAGTGTCTGTGAGAGTGTCTGTGAGAGAGTGTCTGTAAGAGAGTGTCTGTTAGAGAGTCTGTAAAAGGCTGTGAGAGTCTGTGAGAGAGTGTCTGTGAGTCTGAGAGAGTGTTTGTGAGTGAGTGTCTGTGAGAGAGTGTTTGTGAGAGAGTGTCTCTGAGCATCTGTGAGAGTATCTGTGAGAGTCTGTAAGAGAGTGTGAGAGTCTGTGAGAGAGTGCTTGGGAGAGAGTGTCTGTGAGAGACTCTGTGAGAGAGTGTCTGTGATAGAGTGTCTGTGAGAGAGTGTCTGTGACAGATTGACTATGAGTATTTGAGATAGTGTCTGTGAGAATCTGTGAGAGAGTATCTGTGAGAGTCTGTGAGAGTGTCTGTGAGAGTATGTGAGAGTGTCTGTGAGAGTCTGAGAGAGAGTGTCTGTGAGAGTATATGGGAGTGTATGTTAGAGTCTGTGAGAGAGTGTCTGTGAGAGAGAGTCTGTGAGAGCATGTCTGTGAGATTGTGTCTGTGAGAGAGTGTCCGTGAGTGTCTTTGAGAGATTATCTGTGAGAGAGTGTCTGTAAGAATCTGTGAGAGAGTGTCTGTAAGTGTATGTGAGAGATTGTCCGTGAGAGTCTGTGAGAGAGTGTTTGTGAGTGTCTGTGAGAGAGTATCTATGAGAGTCTGTGAGAGAGGGTCTATGAGAGTCTGTAAGAGAGTGTCTCTGAGAGAGTGTCTGTGAGAGTGTATGTGAGAGAGTGTCTTTGCAAGTCTGTGAGAGAGTGTCTGTGAGAGACTGTGAGAGAGTGTCTGTGAGAGTCTGCGAGAGAGTGTCTGTGAGAGTCTGAGAGAGTCTGTGAGAGAGTGTGTGTAAGAGTCTGTGAGAGTCTGTGAGAGAGTGTCTCTGAGCATCTGTGAGAGTGTCTGTGAGAGTCTGTAAGAGAGTGTGAGAGTCTGTGAGAGAGTGCTTGGGAGAGAGTGTCTGTGAGAGACTCTGTGAGAGAGTGTCTGTGATAGAGTGTCTGTGAGAGAGTGTCTGTGATAGAGTGACTATGAGTATTTGAGATAGTGTCTGTGAGAATCTGTGAGAGAGTATCTGTGAGAGTCTGTGAGAGTGTCTGTGAGAGTATGTGAGAGTGTCTGTGAGAGTCTGAGAGAGAGTGTCTGTGAGAGTATATGAGAGTGTATGTGAGAGTCTGTGAGAGAGTGTCTGTGAGAGAGAGTCTGTGAGAGCATGTCTGTGAGATTGTGTCTGTGAGAGAGTGTCCGTGAGTGTCTGTGAGAGATTATCTATGAGAGAGTGTCTGTAAGAATCTGTGAGAGAGTGTCTGTAAGTGTATGTGGGAGATTGTCCGTGAGAGTCTGTGAGAGAGTGTTTGTGAGTGTCTGTGAGAGAGTATCTATGAGAGTCTGTGAGAGAGGGTCTATGAGAGTCTGTAAGAGAGTGTCTCTGAGAGAGTGTCTGTGAGAGTGTATGTGAGAGAGTGTCTTTGCAAGTCTGTGAGAGAGTGTCTGTGAGAGCCTGTGAGAGAGTGTCTGTGAGAGTCTGCGAGAGAGTGTCTGTGAGAGTCTGTGAGAGTCTGTGAGAGAGTGTGTGTAAGAGTCTGTGAGAGTCTGTGAGAGAGTCTGTGAGAGAGTGTCTGTGAGGAGATGTCTGTGAGAGTGTCTGTGATAGAGTTTCTGTGAGAGTGTCTGTGAGACAGTGTCTGTGAAAGAGTGTCTGTGAGAGTCTGTGAGAGTGTCTGTGAGAGAGTGTCTGTGAGAGTCTGTGAGTGAGAGACTGTAAGAGTATGTAAGAGAGTGTGTATGAGAGTCTGTGAGAGTGTATGTGAGAGTCTGTCAGAGAGTTTCTGTGAGAGTGTCTCTGAGAGTCTGTGAGAGTCTGTGAGAGAGTGTGTGTAAGAGTCTGTGAGAGAGTCTGTGAGAGAGTGTCTGTGAGAGGGTGTCTGTGAGAGTGTCTGTGATAGAGTTTCTGTGAGAGTGTCTGTGAGACAATGTCTGTGAAAGAGTGTCTGTGAGAGTCTGTGAGAGTGTCTGTGAGAGAGTGTCTATGAGATTCTGTGAGTGAGAGACTGTAAGAGTATATAAGAGAGTGTGTATGAGAGTCTGTGAGAGTGTCTGTGAGAGTCTGTGAGAGAGTGTCTGTGAGAGTGCCTGTGGGAGTGTGTCTGTATGTCGGTGAGAGAGTGTCTGTGAGAGTGTCTGTGAGAGAGTGTCTGTAAGAGAGTGTCTGTTAGAGAGTCTGTAAAAGGCTGTGAGAGTCTGTGAGAGAGTGTCTGTGAGTCTGAGAGAGTGTCTGTGAGAGAGAGTCTGTGAGAGAGTCTGTGAGAGAGTGTCTGTGAGAGATTCTGTGAGAGAGTCTGTGAGAGAGAGTCTGTGAAGAGTCTGTGAGAGAGAGTCTGTGAGAGAGTGTCTGTGAGAGTGTCTGTAATAGTGTTTCTGTGAGAGTGTCTGTGAGACTTTGTCTGTAAAAGAGTGTCTGTGAGAGTGTCTGTGAGTGAGTGTCTGTGAGAGAGTGTCTGTGAGAGAGTTTCTGTGAGAGTGTCTGTGAGAGAGTGTCTGTAAGAGAGTGTCTGTGAGAGAGTCTGTAAAAGGCTGTGAGAGTCTGTGAGAGAGTGTCTGTGAGTCTGAGAGAGTGTCTGTGAGAGAGAGTCTGTGAGAGAGTCTGTGAGAGAGTGTCTGTGAGAGATTCTGTGAGAGAGTCTGTGAGAGAGAGTCTGTGAGAGAGAGTCTGTGAGAGAGTGTCTGTGAGTGAGTGTCTGTGAGAGAGTGTCTGTGAGAGAGTGTCTCTGAGCGTCTGTGAGAGTGTCTGTGAGAGTCTGTAAGAGAGTGTGAGAGTCTGTGAGAGAGTGCTTGGGAGAGAGTGTCTGTGAGAGACTCTGTGAGAGAGTGTCTGTGATAGAGTGTCTGTGAGAGAGTGTCTGTGATAGAGTGACTATGAGTATTTGAGATAGTGTCTGTGAGAATCTGTGAGAGAGTATCTGTGAGAGTCTGTGAGAGTGTCTGTGAGAGTATGTGAGAGTGTCTGTGAGAGTCTGAGAGAGAGTGTCTGTGAGAGTATATGAGAGTGTATGTGAGAGTCTGTGAGAGAGTGTCTGTGAGAGAGAGTCTGTGAGAGCATGTCTGTGAGATTGTGTCTGTGAGAGAGTGTCCGTGAGTGTCTGTGAGAGATTATCTATGAGAGAGTGTCTGTAAGAATCTGTGAGAGAGTGTCTGTAAGTGTATGTGGGAGATTGTCCGTGAGAGTCTGTGAGAGAGTGTTTGTGAGTGTCTGTGAGAGAGTATCTATGAGAGTCTGTGAGAGAGGGTCTATGAGAGTCTGTAAGAGAGTGTCTCTGAGAGAGTGTCTGTGAGAGTGTATGTGAGAGAGTGTCTTTGCAAGTCTGTGAGAGAGTGTCTGTGAGAGCCTGTGAGAGAGTGTCTGTGAGAGTCTGCGAGAGAGTGTCTGTGAGAGTCTGTGAGAGTCTGTGAGAGAGTGTGTGTAAGAGTCTGTGAGAGTCTGTGAGAGAGTCTGTGAGAGAGTGTCTGTGAGGGGATGTCTGTGAGAGTGTCTGTGATAGAGTTTCTGTGAGAGTGTCTGTGAGACAGTGTCCGTGAAAGAGTGTCTGTGAGAGTCTGTGAGAGTGTCTGTGAGAGAGTGTCTGTGAGAGTCTGTGAGTGAGAGACTGGAAGAGTATGTAAGAGAGTGTGTATGAGAGTCTGTGAGAGTGTATGTGAGAGTCTGTCAGAGAGTTTCTGTGAGAGTGTCTCTGAGATGCTGTGAGAGTCTGTGAGAGAGTGTGTGTAAGAGTCTGTGAGAGAGTCTGTGAGAGAGTCTGTGAGAGAGTGTCTGTGAGAGGGTGTCTGTGAGAGTGTCTGTGATAGAGTTTCTGTGAGAGTGTCTGTGAGACAGTGTCTGTGAAAGAGTGTCTGTGAGAGTCTGTGAGAGTGTCTGTGAGAGAGTGTCTATGAGATTCTGTGAGTGAGAGACTGTAAGAGTATATAAGAGAGTGTGTATGAGAGTCTGTGAGAGTGTCTGTGAGAGTCTGTGAGAGAGTGTCTGTGAGAGTGCCTGTGGGAGTGTGTCTGTATGTCGGTGAGAGAGTGTCTGTGAGAGTGTCTGTGAGAGAGTGTCTGTAAGAGAGTGTCTGTTAGAGAGTCTGTAAAATGCTGTGAGAGTCTGTGAGAGAGTGTCTGTGAGTCTGAGAGAGTGTCTGTGAGAGAGAGTCTGTGAGAGAGTCTGTGAGAGAGTGTCTGTGAGAGATTCTGTGAGAGAGTCTGTGAGAGAGAGTCTGTGAAGAGTCTGTGAGAGAGAGTCTGTGAGAGAGTGTCTGTGAGAGTGTCTGTGATAGTGTTTCTGTGAGAGTGTCTGTGAGACTTTGTCTGTAAAAGAGTGTCTGTGAGAGTGTCTGTGAGTGAGTGTCTGTGAGAGAGTGTCTGTGAGAGAGTTTCTGTGAGAGTGTCTGTGAGAGAGTGTCTGTAAGAGAGTGTCTGTGAGAGAGTCTGTAAAAGGCTGTGAGAGTCTGTGAGAGAGTGTCTGTGAGTCTGAGAGAGTGTCTGTGAGAGAGAGTCTGTGAGAGAGTCTGTGAGAGAGTGTCTGTGAGAGATTCTGTGAGAGAGTCTGTGAGAGAGAGTCTGTGAGAGAGAGTCTGTGAGAGAGTGTCTGTGAGTGAGTGTCTGTGAGAGAGTGTCTGTGAGAGAGTGTCTGTGAGAGAGAGTCTGTGAGAGAGTGTCTGTGAGAGAGTGTCTGGGAGAGAGTGTCTGTGAGAGTGTTTATGAGAGAGTTTCTATGAGAGTGTCTGCGAGTGAGTCTGTTGGAGAGTTTCTGTAAGGGAGTGTCTGTGAGAGAGTGTCTGTGAGAGTGTGTGTGAGAGAGTGCCTGTGAGAGTCTGTGAGAGAGTCTGTGAGAGTGTGTGAGAGAGTGTCTGTGAGAGAGTGTCTCTGAGCCTCTGTGAGAGTGTCTGCAAGAGAGTACTTGGGAGAGAGTGTGAGAGTCTGTGAGAGAGTGCTTGGGAGAGAGTATCTGTGAGAGTCTGTGAGAGTATCTGTGAGAGTCTGTGAGAGTGTCTGTGAGAGTATGTGAGAGTGTCTGTGAGAGTCTGAGAGAGAGTGTCTGTGAGAGTCTGTGAGAGTTTATGTGAGAGTCTGTGAGAGTCTGTGAGAGAGTGTCTGTGAGAGCGTGTCTGTGAGATTGTGTCTGTGAGAGAGTGTCTGTGAGAGAGTGTCTGTGAGTGTCTGTGAGAGATTATCTGTGAGAGAGGGTCTGTAAGAGTCTGTGAGAGAGTGTCTGTGAGTGTATGTGAGAGATTGTCCGTGAGAGTCTGTGAGAGAGTGTCTGTGAGTGTCTGTGAGAGAGTGTCTATGAGAGTCTGTGAGAGAGGGTCTATGAGAGCCTGTAAGAAAGTGTCTCTGAGAGAGTGTCTGTGAGAGTGTGTGTGAGAGAGTGTCTTTGCAAGTCTGTGAGAGAGTGTCTGTGAGAGTCTGTGAGAGAGTGTCTGTGAGAGTCTGCGAGAGAGTGTCTGTGAGAGTCTGTGAGAGTCTGTGAGAGAGTGTGTGTAAGAGTCTGTGAGAGTCTGTGAGAGAGTGTCTGTGAGAGGGTGTCTGTGAGAGTGTCTGTGATAGAGTTTCTGTGAGAGTGTCTGTGAGACAGTGTCTGTGAAACAGTGTCTGTGAGAGTCTGTGAGAGTGTCTGTGAGAGAGTGTCTGTGAGAGTCTGTGAGTGAGAGACTGTAAGAGTATGTAAGAGAGTGTGTATGAGAGTCTGTGAGAGTGTCTGTGAGAGTCTATGAGAGAGTGTCTGTAAGAGAGTGTCTGTTAGAGAGTCTGTAAAAGGCTGTGGGAGTCTGTGAGAGAGTGTCTGTGAGTCTGAGAGAGTGTCTTTGAGAGAGAGTCTGTGAGAGAGTCTGTGAGAGAGTGTCTGTAAGAGAGTGTCTGTTAGAGAGTCTGTAAAAGGCTGTGGGAGTCTGTGAGAGAGTGTCTGTGAGTCTGAGAGAGTGTCTGTGAGAGAGAGTCTGTGAGAGAGTCTGTGAGAGAGTGTCTGTGAGAGATTCTGTGAGAGTGTCTGTGAGAGAGAGTCTGTGAGAGAGAATCTGTGAGAGCGTGTCTGTGAGAGTGTCTGTGATAGTGTTTCTGTGAGAGTGTCTGTTAGACTGTGTCTGTGAAAGAGTGTATGTGAGAGTCTGTGAGAGTGTCTGTGAGTGAGTGTCTGTGAGAGAGTGTCTGTGAGAGAGTTTCTGTGAGAGTGTCTGTGAGAGAGTGTCTGTAAGAGAGTGTCTGTAAGAGAGTCTGTAAAAGGCTGTGACAGTCTGTGAGAGAGTGTCTGTGAGTCTGAGAGTGTCTGTCAGAGAGAGTCTGTGAGAGAGTCTGTGAGAGAGTGTCTGTGAGAGATTCTGTGAGAGAGTCTGTGGGAGAGAGTCTGTGAGAGAGAGTCTGTGAGAGAGTGTCTGTGAGTGAGTGTCTGTGAGAGAGCGTCTGTGAGAGAGTGTCTGTGAGAGAGAGTCTGTGAGAGAGTGTCTGTGAGAGAGTGTCTGGGAGAGAGTGTCTGTGAGAGTGTTTATGAGAGAGTTTCTATGAGAGTGTCTGCGAGTGAGTCTGTTGGAGAGTTTCTGTAAGGGAGTGTCTGTGAGAGAGTGTCTGTGAGAGTGTGTGAGAGTGTCTGCAAGAGAGTACTTGGGAGAGAGTGTGAGAGTCTGTGAGAGAGTGCTTGGGAGAGAGTGTCTGTAAGAGTGTCTGTGAGAGTCTCTGAGAGGCTCTGAGAGAGTGTCTGTGACTCAGAGATAGTGTGTGAGAGTCTGTGAGAGAGTGTCTGTGAGAGAGTCTGTGGGAGAGTCTGTGAGAGACAGTCTGTGAGAGAGAGAATGTGAGAGAGTCTCTGTGAGAGAGTGTCTGTGAGAGTTTCTGTGAGAGTATCTGGTAGAGTCTGTGAGAGTGTCTGCGAGTGAGTGTCTGTTGGAGAGTATCTGTGAGAGAGTGTCTGTGAGAGTGTGTGAGAGAGTTTCTGTAAGAGTCTGTGAAAGAGTGTCTCTGAGAGACTGTGAGAGAGTGTGAGAGAGTGTCTGTGAGAGAGTATGTGAGAGAGTGTCTGTTAGAGAGTGTCTGTGAGAGTCTCTGAGTGTCTGTGAGAGTCTGTAAGAGAGTATGAGAGTCTGCGAGAGAGTGCTTGTAAGAGAGTGTCTATGAGAGAGTCTGTGAGAGAGTGTCTGTGAGAGATTGTCTGTGAGAGTCTGTGAGAGTGTCTGTGAGAGAGTGTCTGTGAGAGAGTGTTTGTGAGAGTCTGTGAGAGAGTGTCAGTGAGAGAGTGTCTGTGAAAGAGTATCTGTGAGAGTGTCTGTGAGAGAGTTTCTGTGATAGTGTCTGTGAGACAGTGTCTGTGAAAGAGAGTCAGTGAGAGTCTGCGAGAGTGTCTGTGAGTGAGCATCTGTGAGAGAGTGTCTGTGAGAGAGTGTCTCTGAGCCTCTGTGAGAGTGTCTGTGAGAGTCTGTAAGAGAGTGTGAGAGTCTGCGAGAGAGTGCTTGGGAGAGTGTGTCTGTGAGAGTGTCTATGAGAGTCTGTTAGAGTGTCTGTGAGAGGCTCTGAGAGAGTGTCTGTGACTCAGAGATAGTGTGTGAGAGTCTGTGAGAGAGTGTCTGTGAGAGAGTCTGTGGGAGAGTCTGCGAGAGAGAGTCTGTGAGAGAGAGAATGTGAGAGTGTCTGTGAGAGAGTGTCTGTGAGAGTTTCTGTGAGAGTATCTGGTAGAGTCTGTGAGAGTGTCTGCGAGTGAGTGTCTGTTAGAGAGTTTCTGTGAGAGAGTGTCTGTGAGAGTGTGTGAGAGAGTGTCTGTGAGAGTCTGCAAGAGTGTCTGTGAGTGAGTGTCTGTGAGAGAGTGTTTGTGAGAGTCTGTTAGAGAGTTTGTGAGAGTCTGTGAGAGAGTGTCTGTGAGAGAGTGTCTCTGAGCATCTGTGAGAGTATCTGTGAGAGTCTGTAAGAGAGTGTGAGAGTCTGTGAGAGAGTGCTTGGGAGATAGTGTCTGTGAGAGACTCTGTTAGAGAGTGTCTGTGATAGAGTGTCTGTGAGAGAGTGTCTGTGATAGAGTGTCTGTGATAGAGTGACTATGAGAGTATTTGAGAGAGTGTCTGTGAGAATCTGTGAGAGAGTGTCTGTGAGAGTGTCTGTGAGAGTATGTGAGAGTGTCTGTGAGAGTCTGAGAGAGTGTCTGTGAGAGTCTGAGACAGTCTGTGAGACAGTGTGTGTAAGAGTCTGTGAGAGTCTGTGAGAGAGTCTGTGAGAGAGTGTCTGTGAGAGGGTGTCTGTGAGAGTGTCTGTGATAGAGTTTCTGTGAGAGTGTCTGTGAGACAGTGTCTGTGAGACAGTGTCTGTGAGAGTCTGTGAGAGTGTCTGTGAGAGAGTGTCTGTGAGAGTCTGTGAGTGAGAGACTGTAAGAGTATGTAAGAGAGTGTGTATGAGAGTCTGTCAGAGTGTCTGTGAGAGTCTGTGAGAGAGTGTATGTGAGAGTGTTTGTGGGAGTATGTCTGTAAGTCAGTGAGAGAGTGTCTGTGAGAGTGTCTGTGAGAGAGTGTCTGTAAGAGAGTGTCTGTGAGAGAGTCTGTAAAAGGCTGTGAGAGTCTGTGAGAGAGTGTCTGAGTCTGAGAGAGTGTCTGTGAGAGAGAGTCTGTGAGAGAGTCTGTGAGAGAGTGTCTGTGAGAGGTTCTGTGAGAGAGTCTGTGAGAGAGAGTCTGTGAGAGAGAGCCTGTGAGAGAGTGTCTGTGGGAGTGTCTGTGATAGTGTTTCTGTGAGAGTGTCTGTGAGACTGTGTCTGTGAAAGAGTGTCTGTGAGAGTCTGTGAGAGTGTCTGTGAGTGAGTGTCTGTGAGAGAGTGTCTGTGAGAGAGTGTCTGTGAGAGTGTGTGTGAGAGAGTGGCTTTGCACGTCTGTGAGAGAGTGTCTGTGAGAGTCTGTGAGTGTCTGTGAGTGTCTGTGAGAGAGTGTCTGTGAGATTCTGTGAGAGAGGTTCCATGAGAGTCTGTAAGAGAGTATCTCTGAGAGAGTGTCTGTGAGAGGGTGTCTGTGAGAATGTCTGTGATAGAGTTTCTGTGAGAGTGTCTGTGAGACAGTGTCTGTGAAAGAGTGTCTGTGAGAGTCTGTGAGAGTGTCTGTGAGAGAGTATCTGTGAGAGTCTGTGAGTGAGCGACTGTAAGAGTATGTAAGAGAGTGTGTATAAGAGTCTGTGAGAGTGAATGTGAGAGTCTGTGAGAGAGTTACTGTGAGAGTGTCTGTGAGACAGTGTTCATGATAGAGAGTCTGTGAGAGTCTGCGAGAGTGTCTGTGAGTGAGTGTCTGTGGGAGAGTGTTTGTGAGAGTCTGTGAGAGAGTTTGTGAGAGTCTGTGAGAGAGTGTCTGTGAGAGAGTGTATCTGAGCCTCTGTGAGAGTGTCTTCGAGAGTCTGTAAGAGAGTGTGAGAGTCTGTGAGAGAGTTCTTGGTAGAGAGTGTCTGTAAGATACTCTGTGAGAGAGTGTCTGTGATTAGGCCTGGGCCAAAATTCCGTTCCGTTCGCGGAAGTTGCGATATTTTGGCATTCTCGCGTTCCGCGGAAAGCGCGAAAATGTCAAAATTTCCGCATTCCGCAGCTTAGCGATAATTTTTTTCTTGCTCGCGCTGTAAAACAATACATTCTCGCGCGCGCGCGATCGCCTTACCTGAATCCCTGCGTTCTCCGACAAGTTTTCTTGACCCGGTCGCGTTCTCCACGAGATGTTGGATTTTGGTAGCCATTTTGCGCTGTCTCGCGAGAGTTCGCGGCCGCATTCAAGTCATTTTTCACGCGATCACGTCATTTGTCGCGCGATCAGGTCTTTCTTCTCGCGATCATGCACCGCGCGAGTATGAGAAGATTGAGATCTCGAACATGTCATTCTACATCGCGAGCCAGAGAATGAGGACGCGGGCACATGAAATCGAACGCGAACAGGAGAAAGAGACCGCGAACACGTCATATCCAACGCGACAGGGACAAAGAAGAGAACGCGATCATATCGTTTTCGACACGCCGGCGGAAGTAATGTGAAGCTGGAGAACTCAACAACGTAAAATTTACAATTTGGAGAGGAATATCGGCTCTAGCAGCATGAAACCATCTGCAAATACTGATTTTGGATGAAAAGAACTCCTTACATTCACATTTGGCTTTCCTTTTTTGTGCAAGGACTCCAGGAGTCATTTTTTTTTTACAAAGTGGAGAGAGGGAGGAAGTGACACAGATTCTCCAACTTCCTGTTCCTGTCCAGCAGGCTCCTCCCAGTGCTTTGTCCATCTCCTGCTCATTCTGCCTTTGGATTTGGAGCTGGAAAGATCTCTCTTTTTGTCTGCTGCATCATTGCAATTGGATTTCAGGATTTTTGGAATAGGATATTTTACAAGTAAGTGGTTGTTGTGTTTGATTGTGGGCATTGCAGTTGTTGTGTAACTACAATTTATTTTTGATAATTAATTATCATCATTCCTTTTTTTTTTTTTTAATTTATTTTAATTTTGTGGGTTGTAGTAGTAGGCCCGAGCTAGCCATGGGCATGGCCTCATGGGTGTGTGTGTGCATGATGAAGCAACTGTTCCTTTTGTTTTTTGAATATATTTCATTTTCAATCACATTTAGGGCATGGATGGCATTGGATTGAGTTGGGGAAGTGTGTTTTTTGGGGTGGCCTTGCTGATGTTGTTGGGCCTGGACATGTGGCTGGTGGCCATTTTGAGGCCTAGGCCTGCAAGCTTGCCTGGCCTTGTCTGCCAGCAGGCCTGCTTTCATCCACTGCTACCAGAGCAGGTAGCCACAGCTTTAGTAATCTACTGTTTTCTGTGTGCTCTGTTGAATTTAGACATCATTTTGGGCATGGATGCCATTGGATTGAGTTGGGGAAGTGTGTATTTTGGGGTGGCCTTGCTGATGTTGTTGGGGCTCTCCATGTGGCTGGTGGCCATTTTGAGGCCTAGGCCTGCAAGCTTGCCTGGCCTTGTCTGCCAACAGGCCTGCTTTCATCCACTGCTACCAGAGCAGGTAGCCACAGCTTTAGTAATCTACTGTTTTCTGTGTGTTCTGTTGATTTTAGACATCATTTTGGGCATGGATGGCATTGGATTGAGTTGGGGAAGTGTGTATTTTGGGGTGGCCTTGCTGATGTTGTTGGGGCTCGCCATGTGGCTGGTGGCCATTTTGAGGCCTAGGCCTGCAAGCTTGCCTGGCCTTGTCTGCCAGCAGGCCTGCTTTCATCCACTGCTACCAGAGCAGGTAGCCACAGCTTTAGTAATCTACTGTTTTCTGTGTGTTCTGTTGATTTTAGACATCATTTTGGGCATGGATGGCATTGGATTGAGTTGGGGAAGTGTGTATTTTGGGGTGGCCTTGCTGATGTTGTTGGGGCTCGCCATGTGGCTGGTGGCCATTTTGAGGCCTAGGCCTGCAAGCTTGCCTGGCCTTGTCTGCCAGCAGGCCTGCTTTCATCCACTGCTACCAGAGCAGGTAGCCACAGCTTTAGTAATCTACTGTTTTCTGTGTGTTCTGTTGATTTTAGACATCATTTTGGGCATGGATGGCATTGGATTGAGTTGGGGAAGTGTGTATTTTGGGGTGGCCTTGCTGATGTTGTTGGGGCTCGCCATGTGGCTGGTGGCCATTTTGAGGCCTAGGCCTGCAAGCTTGCCTGGCCTTGTCTGCCAGCAGGCCTGCTTTCATCCACTGCTACCAGAGCAGGTAGCCACAGCTTTAGTAATCTACTGTTTTCTGTGTGTTCTGTTGATTTTAGACATCATTTTGGGCATGGATGGCATTGGATTGAGTTGGGGAAGTGTGTATTTTGGGGTGGCCTTGCTGATGTTGTTGGGGCTCGCCATGTGGCTGGTGGCCATTTTGAGGCCTAGGCCTGCAAGCTTGCCTGGCCTTGTCTGCCAGCAGGCCTGCTTTCATCCACTGCTACCAGAGCAGGTAGCCACAGCTTTAGTAATCTACTGTTTTCTGTGTGTTCTGTTGATTTTAGACATCATTTTGGGCATGGATGGCATTGGATTGAGTTGGGGAAGTGTGTATTTTGGGGTGGCCTTGCTGATGTTGTTGGGGCTTGCCATGTGGCTGGTGGCCATTTTGAGGCCTAGGCCTGCAAGCTTGCCTGGCCTTGTCTGCCAGCAGGCCTGCTTTCATCCACTGCTACCAGAGCAGGTAGCCACAGCTTTAGTAATCTACTGTTTTCTGTGTGTTCTGTTGATTTTAGACATCATTTTGGGCATGGATGGCATTGGATTGAGTTGGGGAAGTGTGTATTTTGGGGTGGCCTTGCTGATGTTGTTGGGGCTCGCCATGTGGCTGGTGGCCATTTTGAGGCCTAGGCCTGCAAGCTTGCCTGGCCTTGTCTGCCAGCAGGCCTGCTTTCATCCACTGCTACCAGAGCAGGTAGCCACAGCTTTAGTAATCTACTGTTTTCTGTGTGTTCTGTTGATTTTAGACATCATTTTGGGCATGGATGGCATTGGATTGAGTTGGGGAAGTGTGTATTTTGGGGTGGCCTTGCTGATGTTGTTGGGGCTCGCCATGTGGCTGGTGGCCATTTTGAGGCCTAGGCCTGCAAGCTTGCCTGGCCTTGTCTGCCAGCAGGCCTGCTTTCATCCACTGCTACCAGAGCAGGTAGCCACAGCTTTAGTAATCTACTGTTTTCTGTGTGTTCTGTTGATTTTAGACATCATTTTGGGCATGGATGGCATTGGATTGAGTTGGGGAAGTGTGTATTTTGGGGTGGCCTTGCTGATGTTGTTGGGGCTCGCCATGTGGCTGGTGGCCATTTTGAGGCCTAGGCCTGCAAGCTTGCCTGGCCTTGTCTGCCAGCAGGCCTGCTTTCATCCACTGCTACCAGAGCAGGTAGCCACAGCTTTAGTAATCTACTGTTTTCTGTGTGTTCTGTTGATTTTAGACATCATTTTGGGCATGGATGGCATTGGATTGAGTTGGGGAAGTGTGTATTTTGGGGTGGCCTTGCTGATGTTGTTGGGGCTCGCCATGTGGCTGGTGGCCATTTTGAGGCCTAGGCCTGCAAGCTTGCCTGGCCTTGTCTGCCAGCAGGCCTGCTTTCATCCACTGCTACCAGAGCAGGTAGCCACAGCTTTAGTAATCTACTGTTTTCTGTGTGTTCTGTTGATTTTAGACATCATTTTGGGCATGGATGGCATTGGATTGAGTTGGGGAAGTGTGTATTTTGGGGTGGCCTTGCTGATGTTGTTGGGGCTCGCCATGTGGCTGGTGGCCATTTTGAGGCCTAGGCCTGCAAGCTTGCCTGGCCTTGTCTGCCAGCAGGCCTGCTTTCATCCACTGCTACCAGAGCAGGTAGCCACAGCTTTATTGATCAAGTGTTTTCTATGTGATCTGTTGAATTTTTAGACATCACCTTCCTGAGAGTGTAGTGTGGCTGTACACAGTACTAGTAGTATAACATAGCTCTAGTTAAAAAAAATTCATAAATGGCTAGACTATATTTTGTTTGCACTAGTACAGTACTAAGTAACTGAACCACAAAAACAAATGCAACATTTCACTGATGTTCTTCTCCTGTCTTCTTTGCTTTTAGGTGCACAAAAGACAGAGTAGGAGGTGTCATCGGCATCACCTGGCTACCCGTTGTACTGCCAGCCAGACAGAAGTCCTGCTGCGCATCACGCCCACGTGTGACCAGAACTTGTTGTGCATCTGCCTCCTGCCTGACGTCGGAATAAGATGGCCCCAAAGAAAGGTACCAGGTCCAGTACCAAGAAAGTTGCTGGTGAGAAGAAGGAACAGAAAAAGGAAGTGCCATTAACCACGACTGGTGGTGTGCCGGCCAAGGTTTTTTTTGGCACCAAAGCGTTGTCCGGGAACCAAGCTGGGAGCAGCACAGCGGTCCAGCAACCCCACCAACCTAGGCCCAAGGGCTTTACTGTCGCAGAGGTAGCCAGTCTACTAACGGGCAGCGATGTTGAAGAAATGTCATTACCGCAAAGTAGTACACAATCAAGTTCAACGCAGGCGCAAACTCAGCAGATCAGTGTGCAGCCGCCGCAACATGAACAGCAGCAGCAGCCGGCGCAACCAGAACAGCAGCAGCAGCCGGCGCAACCAGAACAGCAGCAGCAGCCGGCGCAACCAGAACAGCAGCAGCAGCCGGCGCAACCAGAACAGCAGCAGCAGCCGGCGCAACCAGAACAGCAGCAGCAGCCGGCGCAACCAGAACAGCAGCAGCAGCCGGCGCAACCAGAACAGCAGCAGCAGCCGCCGCAACCAGAACAGCAGCAGCCGCCGCAACCAGACCAGCAGCAGCAGCCGCCGCAACCAGAACAGCAGCAGCAGCCGCCGCAACCAGAACAGCAGCAGCCGCCACAACAGCCCACCATAGTAGTTGTTGCTCCTGACGTAGGGGCATTTCAGGAAATCGAGCTTCCTGCAGACAAAGCGGAGCGAAGTCAAACCACTGTTTCAGAACATCTATTGTCTTCCAGACCACCAGCAAGGAAAAGGAGGCTTAGTCCATCATCTTCTTCTTCAAGCCCCGCTTCTGATGATCGTGATGACACTTGGGTCCCACCAGCTCGGTCTGAGAGTGAAGTACGCCACAAGACATTGCTTCTGAAAAGGAAGGTCCCAGAAAAACTTAGAGTTATGGAGGTAGATGTAGAAGAGGGGGGTGATGATGTTGATGAAGACGAGCCAGTCATCACGCACATTACTCCCGCCCCAAAGGGATTGGAGACCGACATTCTAACCCTATCCAGAAAGGCTGCTACTGAGTGGGATGCAGCACGGATCTCACCAACACAGGTTACACCACCACTACCTCCAGCTGCCATATTTTCCAAGGCCCGGCAGGGACCTACATCCAGCTCAACCACCTCAGTAGGAAGTGGTAGTAAAAGTCACAGTGTAGGTGGACAGGGTCACATATTTTCAAGGACCCCCTCAAGTTCATCTGGTGTTGAAAGTGGCACATCCAGCAGTGCCAGAAAGATCTCCTCCCCAGTTTGGGACTTCTTTTCTGTTAGCGCCAAGGAGGAGAACATTGCTATATGCGCAATTTGTCGGCAAGGTGTTCGGCGTGGTAAGCTTGGTACAAACTATGGTACCGGAGGACAAGCAAGTCATCTCAGAATACACCACACTATTGTGTGGGAGGATCACCTACTTAAGTTAAAAGAAAGTAGGAAAACTAAACCCTTTGAAGTTGGTCAGGAATCAGGGAGCGATATTATTGTGGTGGCAGGTGAAGAACAGGGAGGCATTTCTAGCCCTGTCTCCAGTAGTGCAGTCACTGCAATGGTAACGCCCACATCCTCCTCAGTAACATCAGAGTGGCACCGCAGTAAGAGCCATACTCAGAGTGTGGGTGAGACACCAAGGCGACCGGCGGCGAGTACCTCAATGAGACAATCTGTGTCGTTGAGCCTTAGTGGGTTAATGGCACCACTAAGGAAAGTAAGCCAGCCTACCATTGACAGCATGTTTAGGTTGGAGGGGCAGTTCCAACGCAACCACCCAACGGCACGATTGTACAATGCGAAGCTGGCTAAAATGTTAGCGCTGGACCTTCTTCCTTTTTCATTTGTGGAAGGGGTGGGTTTCCTTGAATTTGTGTCTGCCATCTGCCCGAAATGGAAAGTTCCAAGCCGGTCCTATTTCGCAAGAATTGCTGTTCCGGCACTACATCATGATGTGCTGGAATTGGTTGGACAAGCTTTGCAGAAGAGTGCTGTGCACAATATCCACCTGACAACAGACATGTGGACCAGTTGCCAAGCCACAGATTACATGTGTATCACTGCACACTGGATCTCTTTTGTGGGGGTTAAAGATCAACTATCTGCACGAGGTGTTGTTGACACAGCTGCGATTTTTGAAGGTACTCGGAAACATGCAACTGTAGCCATGTTCGCCATGGAGAAATCTCATACGGCTGAAAACATTTTAGAAGAGTTTCGCACCAAGGTTTTGGAATGGCTGCAGCCCAGAGGGCTTGGTATTGGTTTTGTTGCCACAGACAATGGCAGTAATGTACTTAAGGCCATGGAACTTGGTTCCTATTTCAGGGTTCCGTGTTTGGCACACTGCATAAACATTATAGTGCAAGACTTTCTGAAAAAAGAACCCATAGTAAGCAATTTACTGTCCATCTGCCGAAGAATATGCACTCATTTCAGCCATTCTTTTAAAGCTCGGAAGCAGCTGAGGATCCTCCAACGTGAGCGTAGGGTGCCAGTCAAGGCACTCATCCAGGAGGTGGCAACACGTTGGAACTCAACGTATTACATGCTTGATCGTCTGTACGAACAGCACAGGTCACTCAATGATTATGTCTGGTACAGAAGCAGTGATGCTAGTGTTAAAGGCATGACCCTTCAGAGGGAGCAATGGACCCTAATTCAATGCCTGACTGAGATGCTGTCTCCTTTTGAGGTCTTCACACGTGAAGTCAGCAAGGAGGACTGTACAATGGGCCAAGCGATCCCATTGTTGCAAATGCTAGAGCATGAGCTGAATAATGTGTCTGAATCCTACAAAGGTGTAGAGGACAGAAGGCAAGCCCATGACTTGGTGGAGAGCTTATCCAGGCGCTTATCAGAAAATGTAAGGATACAAAATAAAATTTTGTCACAAGACCATTACATTTGTGCCACAATTCTGGATCCACGTGCAAAATTAGGACTATTCCTTTCTTTTTCCGACACTGATGTTGCCCGCTACAAAAGTTGTATAGCTGAAGCAGCCATCAAGTTTGAAAACGAAGGGCTGCTAATTAAAAGCCCGCCACATCAACCCACAACAAGTACTGATACTGAAGCAGGCCATGCAGAATCAAGTGCAACTTCGTCGGCTGAGGGCAGTGCGGTTGGCTCACAATCGCAACACTCACCATCACCATCGACTACAAAAACAATAACTGGATCATTCAGCCGAGTACAATCATTATCAGATTGGTATGTAAAGATGGGCCGTAAGCACAGTGCTGATGCACAGAAAAAACAGCACAAAAGCTTACCAGCAGCAACCCTGAACATTGAGCGGATGGTCCAGGCCTATCTGGACGACCCAACAGAGGTGTACGTTGATCAAAACCCAGTGCAGTATTGGTATAGGAAAAGGTCTGAATGGCCACAGCTCAGCAGGCTGGCAATAAGCTATCTGGCTTGCCCTGTCGCAAGTGTCTCTTCCGAACGTGTTTTCAGTGCTGCTGGTTCCATTGTAACCTTGAGAAGGACCAGTCTATCTCCCAAAAACGTGGAGAGGTTAACAATGATCAAAATGAATCAGCACTTCATACCACCGAATTACACAATGCATGAATCAACAGAGGAAGATGAGGACAGCGGCTCAGGTGACGGAAGTATTGTGTCAGATGATTACCTACTACTGGACGATCCCCCAGAGTTTGAGGACGAGCTATACTTCCCTGACAATTAGGCTCGCACTTACTGTCTTCCTCCCTTTTTTCCCCCTTTGTTTGTGTCTGTTGTTCCGGTTATAAACTTGTGAATCGCAACCAATGCATTATCACCGTCTTCTAATCTTCTAATTTAAGATACAAGTTTCAGGTGTCTGCCATTTGACACTACAGTCCTCAGAATCCAGCTCCTCCGCTCGATCATACTGCATCTCCTGGTCAATTCCATTTCCCTCATGAATGATGATTGGATGATGGTAACAACAAATTCAAACTTTCCTCGTCCTTCCAAAACAAGTGGACCATGAATCTGATGACTTCTATAGCTATCCTCCTTCAGAGCCGAGAGAGACTGGCCATTAACTGAAAATAAGATGCAACAGGTAATGATTGATGCCATGCATTGTCCGCAGAAAAGCAGACTGAGTGATGTAGATTTTGTTGTGTGTGTTGCGCATGAATGAATTGATGTAATTGTGCACTGCCACTAATCAACTTTCTACAGAACACACTAGTAATTACTAATTTTCCTCTTCTGGCAAACAAGAAATGTGTACTTCTCTCCTGCATCTTGGTGATACATTGCTTTTAATTCAATACAGGAAGGGCACTCACTCAATCTGCGCAATGCAAATGACTGTGACTTAACAGCACCGTCCATCATGATGATGGCGAAAGAGACGGCCTGCAGCGTTAACGAGATGAGATGCAACAGGTAATGATTGATGCCATGCATTGGCCGCAGAATAGCAGACTGAATGATGTAGATTTTGTGGTGTGTTTCGCATGAATTGATGTAATTGTGCACTGCCACTAATCAACTTTCTACAGAACACACTAGTAATTACTAATTTTCCTCTTCTGGCAAACAAGAAATGTGTACTTCTCCTGCATCTTGGTGATACATTGCTTTTAATTCAATACAGGAAGGGGACTCACTCAATCTGCTGCGCAATGCAAATGACTGTGACTTAAACAGCACCGTCCGTCATGATGATGGCGAAAGAGACGGCCCGTTAACTTAAGATGAGAAGTAACAGGTAATAAATGATGATAATTAATGGCATGCATTGGACACCTGACTCTGAGCTATTGATCTTTGTGTTTGCGTTGTTTGTTGTGCACAAAGTGAATGATGTCAAAGTGTACTAGTGTTAATCTATCTTTCTGTACACAATAAAGAATGACTCAAGTCAGTAATATTTATATTTCTACTCTTGTTGTGTTCTAAAAATTACACTTGTACTGCAGGCCGATCTTCAGTCAGTAGAAGTATCAGAGCTGATGATGAAGTCAGGAGGATGTTTCATGAGTGGCATAAAACGGAAAAGCCTAAAGGTAAACACGTGAACCACAACCACAGCACACCCAAATGTCTGTGTAGAAGTTGAATAGAGTGTAGCGGTGGGATGACTGCAGTGCATTGATTTTACTAACTTTAACTGTAAAATGCTATGTCTGGAATGGATAATGTGCTTTGCGTTTGTCCAACTCTTTGAGAGAAAAAAAAAAGGACTCTAAAGTGTTAACGTAGGATGTGCTAATGGTAAGCACTGTGGGCCTGATCTCTCCTGTTACTGTTGAAGGTCTATGCTGGAAACAGACTACAGTAGAGATGATGCATATGCATACATGCCACCTCGGAAAGTGTTCTTGTTGCACTACACCATCACTTGTGCATTTGTTTTCACTTTCTTTCTGAATATCCCCTTTGGTTTTCAATCTAAAATTACAGGCCGGGCCTTGTCCAAAACTTTGTAAAACATTACAATGCATATTAATTACCTTACCAATCAATCACCTTTTTATTCCAGCCGGGCAGTGGCGAGTGGTGAGGCGACACACCCAAGATTGATGGACGAGAGGAGCAAGAGGAATGCCGAGATGCAAAAAACCAGTCCACATTTTTGACCAGGATAAGACAGTAACAGTATCCACTTTTCACTTCTTTTAAATAATTTGATTAATATCTTGTATACATTCTTTACAACAGTGTGTTCTTGGAGTTGTTATTATCAATCATCATTACGTTTGCTCTGTGTTTACGATTCTTCACTACCAATATTTAAAATTTCTATTTGCTATCTGTTAAAGTTTTAAGGCCGGAACAGAACAAGAAATAGAAGTGTATGTAATCCGGGTCTCATCATGCATGCATTTCCTTTTTTATACCTTAACATATGGAATGGATATGGTATGGTAGTCTTCAATGATTGTCGTTTGTTTGTCTATGTATGCATACTGTTTTTCTATGTCAAACCTTTCCCAAAATCCCCCTTCCCATCCAATCAACGGACCCTAACCCTCTTCCCCCGGGCTGTGTGACTTATTGTCGAGGTGTAACTAAATTAAATGTACACCAATACTTAATCACACACTTGCTGGGGCGGATGTGGTGAAAGCAACACTACTTCAATTTCAATGCAGAGCGATGATCTTCTTCTGCTTGCCCACCCATGAGTAGGATATTTCACAGGTTATTTTATTTAACAAAGGAACATATACCTCAGCATGAATTGCCGGCATTGATTTGATTTGTTTGTTGTCATTCCTCATATACAGCACTAACTGTTAGACTGTAGGCATAGCCAAGTCGACAAAACTATAGTTTGTAACTCTGTCTAGTAGGCTATCCTCATAATATCCAGCATTCATTTTTTTTGTCAAATATTTGAGCATATAATTGTTGCTCGGTAAATTCTGTGATGTACTTCATTCAACTACTCCTCTAACAGTCTCTCAAAGGCGATTGACTATCTCCTTTTCTTTTTTTGGAAATGCTGCTACCCTGCCAGTGTATACTACTACTATACTACCACCACCACCCCAATCATGGCATGTATGAAAAAGGAAACCATCTTCACCATGCAGCCAGTGCTGTGCCACAGTTGGACATAAACATCAAGCACCGGTAAGAGAGAAGTTTGGGGGAGGCAGAATCAATAATGGACATGTTGTCAATGATGTCAGTTTCAAACACCACTCCAAAGAATGCATAGTAGGACCAGTCAATGAGTGAGGTGTGTCGCATCTATCTGTTTGTGTCTTA
Organism: Triturus cristatus; assembly: GCF_964204655.1. Classification (NCBI taxonomy): domain Eukaryota; kingdom Metazoa; phylum Chordata; class Amphibia; order Caudata; family Salamandridae; genus Triturus; species Triturus cristatus. The sequence goes on from NC_140579.1 coordinate 1,188,432,475, forward strand.
TACAGTCAGCAAATTATTGAAATCAAACACACGCTATGGGCGGCCATGCACCAGCAAAGAAACAGTGTGATGTAAAACAGTTACCCCACCTACAAAACATTAACAACATTGCATGTAACATAGAAAAATATATTTAATTGACCCTAACAAATAAACTAAACCCACAAAAGCTGACCCACCCCCCTCCCTAACCCCAACGACTGTCCATAGAAATAGAGAACGCCCAAACGAGTGAGGAAACAAACAGGAATTAAAAAAGGGGCAGTGACAGGGACTAACTGGTGGGGCGGGTCTGGAGGAGGACACGAATCTGGTCCTCTAAATGGGCGACGCGGCGTCTAAGGCCGCGGCAGTTGCAACCACAGTGGGGGGGGGCACCGGAGATGGCACGGTGGCGGCGGGCAGCCGCCAGACGGTGGCGCCGTACCGCTGGAGGGCGGTGGCTGGGGCCCGGGGCACTGGAGGAGGCTTCAATTGCTGCTGCACTCTCCTCCTCCTCCTCGGCTAGGACCACCAGCCGCCGGTATTCCTGCTGGATTGCCTCCAGCTTCCGGCGCCGTGCCTTGGCGGCCAACTCCTTCCGGTTGATTTTCGGAGTAGCTGTGTATCAAAAAGAAAAAAACAAGACAATTGTAAAATATAGTCTTAATAAAACAGTAGGACAAGGTAATTATTTATACACATAGTGGCATGGTAGAGTAGCACTATAAAATAAAGCACAGTAGTACATAACATTTTAAATGTCGCCCGTCCTTCTTCCTTCCACCTGTCTTACACTTTTTAGTTGAACAGTGCACCAGGTGCTCTTCTCCATAAAACTTTCAAAGCGGAGTTGAAATCAGATAGATGAGGCCATTGGTTACTCAATACTCTGGCTCCTAGTCCTATACCAATTAAAGGGAATTCTAGTCTTCTAGTTCACTCTTCAAACGTCCCCAAGAACTCATACTGCTAAAAAGGGTGGGGGTCCCGTGGGGACAATTAATTAGGATGATGCGCCCGGCACAGTGGCGGGCGCACCCTGTTATTTTAAATTTAAATTCTGGTTGGCTTTGCTGAAAGCAATGCTAAAATGTTGTGCTGCTTTTCCAAGCACAACATGACGGGCCTCGCACGGAGCCTGTCACGTTTTGCTTTGAAAGTCGGGGGGTACCATAGCATCGGTAGGTACCCTCCATGGGGGCCCCCAAGCATACTCTGCAATGTGTGCATGCCTTTCCGTGGCGGACGGTAATGCCGCCACGCAAAGGCATTCCAAAATGCAGATTATATGGCTGCCGGTGTGGTGAGAGAGACACCACCGCCATATTGAACCCTTTTCCGCCTAGACATGTCTGAATATTTTCTACAGGGATGGCGGGAGGTTTGCCCCTGCTGTGACGGCAGTGAATTCCAGCCAGCCCGGCGGGGGCAATACGCCCACCATCCTAATGGGGCCCTAATTCACAACTTTACAGTATACATATACATACAGTACACCTTTGCAGTGAGTGTGCTGTCAAGTTCAACAATAGTTAAAGATTATGAATCTAACTTACCACCGCCTGCCACTGGTGCTGCCACTCCCCCTCCGTTGCTATCTGCAACTGCCGCATCCTCGCCCTCTGCGTCGCCTTCGCTGGCCCCAGCAATGGTGGTCGGTAGTGCGCCTAGAAAACATTACACATTTATTAGGCAACATATACACCTCCCCCCTATTGATCAGTAGCAAGGTTGAAAAATGAGTTAATACTAACATAAATCACTAGTACAAATCAGGTAGTAGTAGAGTAGACACTAAGTTATATGATCATTGTAGCATTTGCTTGATTAGCCCTAGCCATGCACATGTGACGTTACCTTTACCTTGCAGCTTCTTAAGACACCTTTGAGCCCACATGACCTGCCTCACACTGCTACTGTCTAGTCTACGCGCTGCGTACAGGCGGTCAACAAACATTAACAAGCCACTTTTTTAGGAAGAACTGGTGTACTACTGTTACTGTTAGTCCATATTGCTTATCCATAGATGCTACACTTTTTGGCACGGCTGAGAAATGCTTGCAAGTTGCAATATACTAACGCACACCATTTCCTTTTTTCGCATTACAGACGCAAGATTCGCTTCTACGAACCAGAGCTTCTGAACGATGCACCAACTACCAGTACTAGGTTCTTCTGAGGTGAGGGGTCCCTTCACTCACATCTTCATTTATAAATGTATATAAACTAAATTGCTATGGGATGGTGGTGCTGCCTTCCACCACTTCAGTTATCATGATTTAATTCCCAACTGTATTAGTGTAACAATGTATTTTGTTTTAATGTTATTGATTTGCCGGTTGGTGCTGCTAAGATAACAGTGTACAGACCTTCTCAAATTGAAATAAAAATTTTAAACTTACATAGACTTTGTGGTATTTGGTGTGGAGTGGACTAACTTACACGATTGAGCAAATTAAAGTAAGGGTGTGCATGTGAATTGCTTCCACGACAGAGGTTGGGTGTGTTAATGTTCTGGGTTGTCTACTTGTTGGTTGTCTTGGGGGGAGGGTTCCGAGACCTAATAGGTATGACAAGACAGTACTATAGTCAAGCAGTGGAATTGTGGTGGGTGCGGAATTTCTGATTGAGGTGTGCAAGGAAGGTCCAACCTACCATCACCAACATCCTATTTTCTGGTGCAAATGTATGTGCAAGATCCCTACAACAGTTGTATGTCCTATAGGGTATCATATCAAAATATTAAGAAATCTGGTAGGGCTGTTGCTGTGAATTTTCAAAGCCTAAACATCAACAAGAGTAAAAAGTAGTACAAGACAACGACCCAACGGATTGTACGAGCTACTGGTGAATATGAGTTTTATATTACAACCTTTCACAAAGAGTGGCACTGGGCAAGACTAGCTACTACAGTACAGACAGACAGACTGATAGTATGTAGTAGTACTCAGTCATCATAGCGGAGGCAGGGATAAGCTTTTTGAAACCGTACAGATCGAAGGATAATTGGTGGTAAAAAAATAGCATTTGGAAACACACTATAGTTCGGGAGAAATGGGGCAGTAAAAGTTATGGAATAAGAAATATTATTAAAAACAAGAAGACTTACTGGGGCCAGCAGAGGAGCCCTCAGCGGTGTCCTCCTCGTGGTGTTCCTGTCCCGCCGACTGCCCAGTCCCTGCCCGTCTGCCCCTGGGTGCTGATGAACAGGAAAGATATAAGAAAGACAAACATTGATGGATGGTGTCAACTTAAGCAAATACAATTTTTTTCAACAACGGTCAAAAAACACTTATGTAAACAATTGCAATAACTACATTGACCGATCTCATCTGGTCAACATGTAATATCGGGGGATTCGCAGTTCGACTACTTAAGTTACTATTTATCAACAGTAATCCATTCTTCCATTCTGATTCCAGAAAACTAAGTTACAAGTAAGCCTAAGTATTAGTACAACCTACCACCCAACCTAGCCCACCTATTCCAGGCATGCCAATTGTACATTAAGTATGCATTTCGACTGTATTCCTCAACAATGTGTATGATCCAATCATGGAGGACACATTAACATGACTACATTTTTTGTATATACACAATTTTGGTTTGATTGATGCTCATCTGCTACTGCTAAGTAACTGCAAAGCCTACCTCCACTCATTGAACAAACTAGAAAGGTTCTAAAGACTGGCGTACTAGCAGCACGTCACGTAACTGAGTGAGGGGGCATCACGCATACCACTAACCAATTAGAAGCTCATACAAAGTACCTAAACCTATGTATCAATCCGCCCCTATCTATTAGTGACAGGACAAAGTAAGGAGTGGACATGAGTCACTGTAGCATTACGTAACTTAATTTCTCTAAAATAAACTCGTAAAGAATCACGCTAAGCAAGCGCAAACGCAAAGCTGCAAACAAGTAAGATTAGTAGTAGCGCAGAAGAGCACCTGTGTCATAATCACAGAAGACTTTTAAACATTATTAACCTGGAATGTATTGCAAGCAGCAACATTCTATCTGGTTGGAAGGAAAAAAAGATATTCGCAATATATAACATAGAGCAGAAGAACAGACACAAAGTTGTAATAATTAAATAGGTACTCACCAAGCCCCGGGACCTCCACTCCTAGCAGGTCCAGCAGGTCCTGCTCACGGTCCAGGATGTCGGACCACCGGTGCGTCAGCTGTGCCTGGGTGCGCCGGACCCCAGAGATGCGAGACACTGCCCGGCGCACCTTCCCCCACCGCTGCTGACGCTCCCGGAGGCCGTACCCGGACCCAGGCCTGCCACCTGCTGCCAGGGTTGAGGGGAGGTGGCGCTGCACAAAGAAAATTAGTGCAGCCAACTCCGCCTCCCCAAATAAGGCCCGTGCATGCACCCCTTGTGGGCGCCGCCTTCCGCAAGGAAGGCGGTCGCGGCTCTGGCTGCGCCGGCGAACAGCCCTGCCCTTGGACATGGTTCTGGGGACGGGGCGGGAAAGAAAAGGTAAAATAAATAAAGGAGTAAAGGAAATAAATAGCAGGCAATACAAAGAGAAAAAGTAGCTAAAAAACAAAAAAAAAGGTACACAAAAACCAAAAATATAGAGGCAGGAAAATAGTTAGAGAAATAATAAGTAATAAAGATCCGAAAAAAGTGGCTATAAACAAAGGATTGAAAAGATTTAGGGAGGATTGAAAATCAGGCCCCAGAACCATGCAATAGAGTGGAAAACAAGATGGCCGCGCCCGTTGCGACCACGTGCGCAAGTTCGCGCGATATTTTCTCCCTGAGCAAGCAAAAAGCAACGCGATCAAGTAAAAGCGATCGCGAACAGGAAATATCGACCGCGAACATGCATTGCGCGACCCGGAACAGGAAGTAAACAACGCCAGAGGGCGGGACAAGTGAAAACAAGATGGCCGCGCCCGTGAGCGACCGCATGGGTAAGTTGGCGACCCGCGAACACGCAAAAAATACCGCGAACAGGCGGCAAAAAACTTCCGCATCTTCGCGATATTTCCGGCGTGTTTGCGGAGATTTTCTGCATTCTCGCGATAATTTGCGGAGGTTAATTCCGCAAATTCCGCCCACCCCTATCTGTGATAGAGTGTCTGTGAGAGAATGTCTGTGATAGAGTGACTATGAGTATTTGAGAAAGTGTCTGTGAGAATCTGTGAGAGAGTATCTGTGAGAGTATGTGAGAGTGTCTGTGAGATCTGAGAGAGAGTGTCTGTGAGAGTCTGTGAGAGTGTATGTGAGAGTCTGTGAGAGAGTGTCTGTGAGAGCATGTCTGTGAGATTGTGTCTGTGAGAGAGTGTCCATGAGTGTCTGTGAGAGATTATCTGTGAGAGAGTGTCTGTAAGAGTCTGTGAGAGAGTGTCTGTGAGTGTATGTAAGAGATTGTCAGTGAGAGTCTGTGAGAGAGTGTCTGTGAGAGAGTGTCTATGAGAGTCTGTGAGAGAGGGTCTATGAGAGCCTGTAAGAGAGTGTCTCTGAGAGAGTGTCTGTGAGAGTGTGTGTGAGAGAGTGTCTTTGCAAGTCTGTGAGAGAGTGTCTTTGAGAGTCTGTGAGAGAGTGTCTGTGAGAGTCTGTGAGAGAGTGTCTGTGAGAGTCTGTGAGAGTCTGTGAGAGAGTGTGTATAAGAGTCAGTGAGAGTCTGTGGGAGAGTCTGTGAGAGAGTGTCTGTGAGAGGGTGTCTGTGAGAGTGTCTGTGATAGAGTATCTGTGAGAGTGTCTGTGAGACAGTGCCTGTGAAAGAGTGTCTGTGAGAGTCTGTGAGAGTGTCTGTGAGAGAGTGTCTGTGAGAGTCTGTGAGTGAGAGACTGTAAGAGTATGTAAGAGAGTGTGTATGAGAGTCTGTGAGAGCGTCTGTGAGAGTCTGTGAGAGAGTGTCTGTGAGAGTGTCTGTGGGAGTGTGTATGTATGTCGGTGAGAGAGTGTCTGTGAGAGTGTCTGTGAGAGAGTGTCTGTAAGAGAGTGTCTGTGAGAGAGTCTGTAAAAGGCTGTGAGAGTCTGTGAGAGAGTGTCTGTGAGTCTGAGAGAGTGTCTGTGAGAGAGAGAGTCTGTGAGAGAGTCTGTGAGAGAGTGTCTGTGAGAGAGTCTGTGAGAGAGTCTGTGAGAGAGTGTCTGTTAGAGTGTGAGAGATTGTCTGTGAGAGAGAGTCTGTAAGAGAGAGTCTGTGAGAGTGAGTGTCTGTGAGAGACTGTCTGTGATAGTGTCCAGAGTCTATGAGTGAGTGTCTGTGAGAGTCTGAAAGAGGGTGTCCATGAGAGTCTGTGAGAGAGTGTCTGGGAGTGTCTGTGAGAGAGTGTCTATGAGAGTCTGTGAGAGAGGGTCTATGAGAGCCTGTAAGAGAGTGTCTCTGAGAGAGTGTCTGTGAGAGTGTGTGTGAGAGAGTGTCTTTGCAAGTCTGTGAGAGAGTGTCTGTGAGAGTCTGTGAGAGAGTGTGTGTAAGAGTCTGTGAGAGTCTGCGAGAGTGTCTGTGAGTGAGTGTCTGTGAGAGAGTGTCTGTGAGAGAGTGTCTGTGAGAGTGTGTGTGAGAGAGTGGCTTTGCAAATCTGTGAGAGAGTGTCTGTGAGAGTCTGTGAGTGTCTGTGAGAGAGTGTCTGTAAGAGTCTGTGAGAGAGGGTCTATGAGAGTCTGTAAGAGAGTATCTCTGAGAGAGTGTCTGTGAGAGGGTGTCTGTGAGAGTGTCTGTGATAGAGTTTCTGAGAGAGTGTCTGTGAGACAGTGTCTGTGAAAGAGTGTCTGTGAGAGTCTGTGAGAGTGTCTGTGAGAGAGTGTCTGTGAGAGTCTGTGAGTGAGAGACTGTAAGAGTATGTAAGAGTGTGTGTATGAGAGTCTGTGAGAGTGTATGTGAGAGTCTGTGAGAGAGTTTCTGTGAGAGTGTCTGAGAGACAGTGTCCATGAAAGAGAGTCAGTGAGAGTCTGCGAGAGTGTCTGTGAGTGAGTGTCTGTGAGAGAGTGTTTGTGAGAGTCTGTGATAGAGTTTGTGAGAGTCTGTGAGAGAGTGTCTGGGAGAGAGTGTCTCTGAGCGTCTGTGAGAGTGTCTGTGAGAGTCTGTAAGAGAGTGTGAGAGTCTGTGAGAGAGTTCTTGGTAGAGAGTGTCTGTGAGATACTCTGTGAGAGAGTGTCTGTGATAGAGTGTCTGTGAGAGAATGTCTGTGATAGAGTGACTATGAGTATTTGAGATAGTGTCTGTGAGAATCTGTGAGAGAGTATCTGTGAGAGTCTGTGAGAGTGTCTCTGAGAGTATGTGAGAGTGTCTGTGAGATGTGAGAGAGAGTGTCTTTGAGAGTCTGTGAGAGTGTATGTGAGAGTCTGTGAGAGAGTGTCTGTGAGATTGTGTCTGTGAGAGAGTGTCCGTGAGTGTCTGTGAGAGATTATCTGTGAGAGAGTGTCCGTAAGAGTCTGTGAGAGAGTGTCTGTGAGTGTCTGTGAGAGAGTGTCTATGAGAGTCTGTGAGAGAGGGTCTATGAGAGCCTGTAAGAGAGTGTCTCTGAGAGAGTGTCTGTGAGAGTGTGTGTGAGAGAGTGTCTTTGCAAGTCTGTGAGAGAGTGTCTGTGAGAGTCTGTGAGAGAGTGTCTGTGAGAGTCTGCGAGAGAGTGTCTGTGAGAGTCTGTGAGAGTCTGTGAGAGAGTGTGTATAAGAGTCTGTGAGAGTCTGTGGGAGAGTCTGTGAGAGAGTGTCTGTGAGAGGGTGTCTGTGAGAGTGTCTGTGATAGAGTATCTGTGAGAGTGTCTGTGAGACAGTGTCTGTGAAAGAGTGTCTGTGAGAGTCTGTGAGAGTGTCTGTGAGAGAGTGTCTGTGAGAGTCTGTGATTGAGAGACTGTAAGAGTATGTAAGAGAGTGTGTATGAGAGTCTGTGAGAGTGTCTGTGAGAGTCTGTGAGAGAGTGTCTGTGAGAGTGTCTGTGGGAGTGTGTATGTATGTCGGTGAGAGAGTGTCTGTGAGAGTGTCTGTGAGAGAGTGTCTGTAAGAGAGTGTCTGTGAGAGAGTCTGTAAAAGGCTGTGAGAGTCTGTGAGAGAGTGTCTGTAAGTCTGAGAGAGTGTCTGTGAGAGTGAGAGTCTGTGAGAGAGTGTCCGTGAGAAAGTCTGTGAGAGAGTCTGTGAGAGAGTATCTGTTAGAGTGTGAGAGATTGTCTGTGAGAGAGAGTCTGTGAAAGAGAGTCTGTGAGAGTGAGTGTCTGTGAGAGACTGTCTGTGATAGTGTCCAGAGTCTGTGAGTGTGTGTCTGTGAGAGTCTGAAAGAGAGTGTCTATGAGAGTCTGTGAGAGAGTGTCTGTGAGTGTCTGTGAGAGAGTGTCTATGAGAGTCTATGAGAGAGGGTCTATGAGAGCCTGTAAGAGAGTGTCTCTGAGAGAGTGTCTGTGAGAGTGTGTGTGAGAGAGTGTCTTTGCAAGTCTGTGAGAGAGTGTCTGTGAGAGTCTGTGAGAGAGTGTCTGTGAGAGTCTGCGAGAGAGTGTCTGTGAGAGTCTGTGAGAGAGTGTGTGTAAGAGTCTGTGAGAGTCTGTGGGAGAGTCTGTGAGAGAGTGTCTGTGAGAGGGTGTCTGTGAGAGTGTCTGTGATAGAGTTTCTGTGAGAGTGTCTGTGAGACAGTGTCTGTGAAAGAGTGTCTGTGAGAGTCTGTGAGAGTGCCTGTGAGAGAGTGTCTGTGAGAGTCTGTGAGTGAGAGACTGTAAGAGTGTGTAAAAGAGTGTGTATGAGAGTCTGTGAGAGTGTCTGTGAGAGTCTGTGAGAGAGTGTCTGTGAGAGTGTCTGTGGGAGTGTGTATGTATGTCAGTGAGAGAGTGTCTGTGAGAGTGTCTGTGAGAGAGTGTCTATAAGAGAGTGTCTGTGCGAGAGTCTATAAAAGGCTGTGAGAGTCTGTGAGAGAGTGTCTGTGAGTCTGAGAGAGTGTCTGTGAGAGAGAGTCTGTGAGAGAGTCTGTGAGAGAGTGTCTGTGAGAGATTCTGTGAGAGAGAGTCTGTGAGAGAGAGTCTGTGAGAGAGAGTCTGTGAGAGAGTGTCTGTGATAGTGTTTCTGTGAGAGTGTCTGTGAGACTGTGTCTGTGAAAGAGTGTCTGTGAGAGTCTGTGAGAGTGTCTGTGAGTGAGTGTCTGTGAGAGAGTGTCAGTGAGAGAGTGTCTGTGAGAGAGAGTCTGTGAGAGAGTGTCTGTGAGAGAGTGTCTGTGAGAGTGTTTATGAGAGAGTTTCTATGAGAGTGTCTGCGAGTGAGTCTATTGGAGAGTTTCTGTAAGGGAGTGTCTGTGAGAGAGTGTCTGTGAGAGTGTGTGTGAGAGAGTGCCTGTGGGAGTCTGTGAGAGAGTCTGTGAGAGTGTGTGAGAGAGTGTCTGTGAGAGAGTGTCTCTGAGCCTCTGTGAGAGTGTCTGCGAGAGAGTGCTTGGGAGAGAGTGTGACAGTCTGCGAGAGAGTGCTTGGGAGAGAGTGTCTGTGAGAGTGTCAGTGAGAGTCTGTGAGAGTGTCTGTGAGAGGCTCTGAGAGAGTGTCTGTGACTCAGAGATAGTGTGTGAGAGTCTGTGAGAGAGTGTCTGTGAGAGAGTCTGTGGGAGAGTCTGTGAGAGACAGTCTGTGAGAGAGAGAATGTGAGAGAGTCTCTGTGAGAGAGTGTCTGTGAGAGTTTCTGTGAGAGTATCTGGTAGAGTCTGTGAGAGTGTCTGCGAGTGAGTGTCTGTTAGAGAGTTGCTGTGAGAGAGTGTCTGTGAGAGTGTGTGAGAGAGTGTCTGTAAGAGTCTGTGAGAGAGTGTCTCTGAGAGACTGTGAGAGAGTGTGAGAGAGTGTCTGTGAGAGAGTATGTGAGAGAGTGTCTGTTAGAGAGTGTCTGTGAGAGTCTCTGATTGTGTCTGTGAGAGAGTGTCTGTGAGAGAGTGTCTGTGAGAGTCTGTGAGAGAGTGTCAGTGAGAGAGTGTCTGTGAAAGAGTATCTGTGAGAGTGTCTGTGAGAGAGTTTCTGTGAGAGTGTCTGTGAGACAGTGTCTGTGAAAGAGAGTCTGTGAGAGTCTGCGAGAGTGTCTGTGAGTGAGCGTCTGTGAGAGAGTGTCTGTGAGAGAGTATCTGTGAGAGAGTGTCTCTGAGCCTCTGTGAGAGTGTCTGTGAGACTCTGTAAGAGAGTGTGAGAATCTGCGAGAGAGTGCTTGGGAGAGATTGTCTGTGAGAGTGTCTATGAGAGTCTGTTAGAGTGTTTGTGAGAGGCTCTGAGAGAGTGTCTGTGACTCAGAGATAGTGTGTGAGAGTCTGTGAGAGAGTGTCTGTGAGAGAGTCTGTGGGAGAGTCTGCGAGAGAGAGTCTGTGAGAGAGAGAATGTGAGAGAGTGTCTGTGAGAGAGTGTCTGTGAGAGTTTCTGTGAGAGTATCTGGTAGAGTCTGTGAGAGTGTCTGCGAGTGAGTGTCTGTTAAAGAGTTTCTGTGAGAGAGTGTCTGTGAGAGTGTGTGAGAGAGTGTCTGTGAGAGTCTGCAAGAGTGTCTGTGAGTGAGTGTCTGTGAGAGAGTGTTTGTGAGAGTCTGTGAGTGAGAGACTGTAAGAGTATGTAAGAGAGTGTGTATGAGAGTCTGTGAGAGTGTCTGTGAGAGTCTGTGAGAGAGTGTCTGTGAGAGTGTCTGTGGGAGTGTGTCTGTATGTCGGTGAGAGAGTGTCTGTGAGAGTGTCTGTGAGAGAGTGTCTGTAAGAGAGTGTCTGTTAGAGAGTCTGTAAAAGGCTGTGAGAGTCTGTGAGAGAGTGTCTGTGAGTCTGAGAGAGTGCCTGTGAGAGAGAGTCTGTGAGAGAGTCTGTGAGAGAGTGTATGTGAGAGATTCTGTGAGAGAGTCTGTAAGAGAGAGTCTGTGAGAGAGAGTCTGTGAGAGAGTGTCTGTGAGAGTGTCTGTGATAGTGTTTCTGTGAGAGTGTCTGTGAGACTGTGTCTGTAAAAGAGTGTCTGTGAGAGTGTCTGTGAGTGAGTGTCTGTGAGAGAGTTTCTGTGAGAGAGTTTCTGTGAGAGTGTCTGTGAGAGAGTGTCTGTAAGAGAGTGTCTGTGAGAGAGTCTGTAAAAGGCTGTGAGAGTCTGTGAGAGAGTGTCTGTGAGTCTGAGAGAGTGTCTGTGAGAGAGAGTCTGTGAGAGAGTCTGTGAGAGAGTATCTGTGAGAGATTCTGTGAGAGAGTCTGTGAGAGAGAGTCTGTGAGAGAGAGTCTGTGAGAGAGTGTCTGTGAGTGAGTGTCTGTGAGAGAGTGTCTGTGAGAGAGTGTCTGTGAGAGAGAGTCTGTGAGAGAGTGTCTGTGAGAGAGTGTCTGGGAGAGAGTGTCTGTGAGAGTGTTTATGAGAGAGTTTCTATGAGAGTGTCTACGAGTGAGTCTGTTGGAGAGTTTCTGTAAGGGAGTGTCTGTGAGAGAGTGTCTGTGAGAGTGTGTGTGTGAGAGAGTGCCTGTGGGAGTCTGTGAGAGAGTCTGTGAGAGTGTGTGAGAGAGTGTCTGTGAGAGAGTATCTCTGAGCCTCTGTGAGAGTGTCTGCAAGAGAGTACTTGGGAGAGAGTGTGAGAGTCTGTGAGAGAGTGCTTGGGAGAGAGTATCTGTGAGAGTCTGTGAGAGTATCTGTGAGAGTCTGTGAGAGTGTCTGTGAGAGTATGTGAGAGTGTCTGTGAGAGTCTGAGAGAGAGTGTCTGTGAGAGTCTGTGAGAGTTTATGTGAGAGTCTGTGAGAGTCTGTGAGAGAGTGTCTGTGAGAGCGTGTCTGTGAGATTGTGTCTGTGAGAGAGTGTCTGTGAGTGTCTGTGAGAGATTATCTGTGAGAGAGTGTCTGTAAGAGTCTGTGAGAGAGTGTCTGTGAGTGTATGTGAGAGATTGTCCATGAGAGTCTGTGAGAGAGTGTCTGTGAGTGTCTGTGAGAGAGTGTCTATGAGAGTCTGTGAGAGAGGGTCTATGAGAGCCTGTAAGAGAGTGTCTCTGAGAGAGTGTCTGTGAGAGTATGTGTGAGAGAGTGTCTTTGCAAGTCTGTGAGAGAGTGTCTGTGAGAGTCTGCGAGAGAGTGTCTGTGAGAGTCTGTGAGAGTCTGTGAGAGAGTGTGTGTAAGAGTCTGTGAGAGTCTGTGAGAGAGTCTGTGAGAGAGTGTCTATGAGAGGGTGTCTGTGAGAGTGTCTGTGATAGAGTTTCTGTGAGAGTGTCTGTGAGACAGTGTCTGTGAAAGAGTGTCTGTGAGAGTCTGTGAGAGTGTCTGTGAGAGAGTGTCTGTGAGAGTCTGTGAGTGAGAGACTGTAAGAGTATGTAAGAGAGTGTGTATGAGAGTCTGTGAGAGTGTCTGTGAGAGTCTATGAGAGAGTGTCTGTGAGAGTGTCTGTGGGAGTGTGTCTGTATGTCGGTGAGAGAGTGTCTGTGAGAGTGTCTGTGAGAGAGTGTCTGTAAGAGAGTGTCTGTTAGAGAGTCTGTAAAAGGCTGTGAGAGTCTGTGAGAGAGTGTCTGTGAGTCTGAGAGAGTGTCTGTGAGAGAGAGTCTGCAAGAGAGTCTGTGAGAGAGTGTCTGTGAGAGATTCTGTGAGAGAGTCTGTGAGAGAGAGTCTGTGAGAGAGAGTCTGTGAGAGCGTGTCTGTGAGAGTGTCTGTGATAGTGTTTCTGTGAGAGTGTCTGTGAGACTGTGTCTGTGAAAGAGTGTCTGTGAGAGTCTGTGAGAGTGTCTGTGAGTGAGTGTCTGTGAGAGAGTGTCTGTGAGAGAGTTTCTGTGAGAGTGTCTGTGACAGAGTGTCTGTAAGAGAGTGTCTGTGAGAGAGTTTGTAAAAGGCTGTGAGAGTCTGTGAGAGAGTGTCTGTGAGTCTGAGAGAGTGTCTGTGAGAGAGAGAGTCTGTGAGAGAGTCTGTGAGAGAGTGTCTGTGAGAGATTCTGTGAGAGAGTCTGTGAGAGAGAGTCTGTGAGAGAGAGTCTGTGAGAGAGTGTCTGTGAGTGAGTGTCTGTGAGAGAGTGTCTGTGAGAGAGTGTCTGTGAGAGAGAGTCTGTGAGAGAGTGTCTGTGAGAGAGTGTCTGTGAGAGAGTGTCTGGGAGAGAGTGTCTGTGAGAGTGTTTATGAGAGAGTTTCTATGAGAGTGTCTGCGAGTGAGTCTGTTGGAGAGTTTCTGTAAGGGAGTGTCTGTGAGAGAGTGTCTGTGAGAGTGTGTGAGAGTGTCTGCAAGAGAGTACTTGGGAGAGAGTGTGAGAGTCTGTGAGAGAGTGCTTGGGAGAGAGTGTCTGTGAGAGTGTCTGTGAGAGTCTCTGAGAGGCTCTGAGAGAGTGTCTGTGATTCAGAGATAGTGTGTGAGAGTCTGTGAGAGAGTGTCTGTGAGAGAGTCTGTGGGAGAGTCTGTGAGAGACAGTCTGTGAGAGAGAGAATGTGAGAGAGTCTCTGTGAGAGAGTGTCTGTGAGAGTTTCTGTGTGAGTATCTGGTAGAGTCTGTGAGAGTGTCTGCGAGTGAGTGTCTGTTAGAGAGTATCTGTGAGAGAGTGTCTGTGAGAGTGTGTGAGAGAGTTTCTGTAAGAGTCTGTGAAAGAGTGTCTCTGAGAGACTGTGAGAGAGTGTGAGAGAGTGTCTGTGAGAGTCTCTGAGTGTCTGTGAGAGTCTGTAAGAGAGTATGAGAGTCTGCGAGAGAGTGCTTGTAAGAGAGTGTCTATGAGAGAGTCTGTGAGAGAGTGTCTGTGAGAGATTGTCTGTGAGAGTCTGTGAGAGTGTCTCTGAGAGAGTGTCTGTGAGAGAGTGTCTGTGAGAGTCTGTGAGAGAGTGTCAGTGAGAGAGTATCTGTGAAAGAGTATCTGTGAGAGTGTCTGTGAGAGAGTTTCTGTGATAGTGTCTGTGAGACAGTGTCTGTGAAAGAGAGTCAGTGAGAGTCTGCGAGAGTGTCTGTGAGTGAGCATCTGTGAGAGAGTGTCTGTGAGAGAGTGTCTCTGAGCCTCTGTGAGAGTGTCTGTGAGAGTCTGTAAGAGAGTGTGAGAGTCTGCGAGAGAGTTCTTGGGAGAGTGTGTCTGTGAGAGTGTCTATGAGAGTCTGTTAGAGTGTCTGTGAGAGGCTCTGAGAGAGTGTCTGTGACTCAGAGATAGTGTGTGAGAGTCTGTGAGAGAGTGTCTGTGAGAGAGTCTGTGGGAGAGTCTACGAGAGAGAGTCTGTGAGAGAGAGAATGTGAGAGTGTCTGTGAGAGAGTGTCTGTGAGAGTTTCTGTGAGAGTATCTGGTAGAGTCTGTGAGAGTGTCTGCGAGTGAGTGTCTGTTAGAGAGTTTCTGTGAGAGAGTGTCTGTGAGAGTGTGTGAGAGAGTGTCTGTGAGAGTCTGTAAGAGTGTCTGTGAGTGAGTGTCTGTGAGAGAGTGTCTGTGAGTGTCTGTGAGAGAGTGTCTATGAGAGTCTATGAGAGAGGGTCTATGAGAGCCTGTAAGAGAGTGTCTCTGAGAGAGTGTCTGTGAGAGTGTGTGTGAGAGAGTGTCTTTGCAAGTCTGTGAGAGAGTGTCTGTGAGAGTCTGTGAGAGAGTGTCTGTGAGAGTCTGCGAGAGAGTGTCTGTGAGAGTCTGTGAGAGAGTGTGTGTAAGAGTCTGTGAGAGTCTGTGGGAGAGTCTGTGAGAGAGTGTCTGTGAGAGGGTGTCTGTGAGAGTGTCTGTGATAGAGTTTCTGTGAGAGTGTCTGTGAGACAGTGTCTGTGAAAGAGTGTCTGTGAGAGTCTGTGAGAGTGCCTGTGAGAGAGTGTCTGTGAGAGTCTGTGAGTGAGAGACTGTAAGAGTGTGTAAAAGAGTGTGTATGAGAGTCTGTGAGAGTGTCTGTGAGAGTCTGTGAGAGAGTGTATGTGAGAGTGTCTGTGGGAGTGTGTATGTATGTCAGTGAGAGAGTGTCTGTGAGAGTGTCTGTGAGAGAGTGTCTATAAGAGAGTGTCTGTGCGAGAGTCTATAAAAGGCTGTGAGAGTCTGTGAGAGAGTGTCTGTGAGTCTGAGAGAGTGGCTGTGAGAGAGAGTCTGTGAGAGAGTCTGTGAGAGAGTGTCTGTGAGAGATTCTGTGAGAGAGTCTGTGAGAGAGAGTCTGTGAGAGAGAGTCTGTGAGAGAGTGTCTGTGATAGTGTTTCTGTGAGAGTGTCTGTGAGACTGTGTCTGTGAAAGAGTGTCAGTGAGAGTCTGTGAGAGTGTCTGTGAGTGAGTGTCTGTGAGAGAGTGTCAGTGAGAGAGTGTCTGTGAGAGAGAGTCTGTGAGAGAGTGTCTGTGAGAGAGTGTCTGTGAGAGTGTTTATGAGAGAGTTTCTATGAGAGTGTCTGCGAGTGAGTCTATTGGAGAGTTTCTGTAAGGGAGTGTCTGTGAGAGAGTGTCTGTGAGAGTGTGTGTGAGAGAGTGCCTGTGGGAGTCTGTGAGAGAGTCTGTGAGAGTGTGTGAGAGAGTGTCTGTGAGAGAGTGTCTCTGAGCCTCTGTGAGAGTGTCTGCGAGAGAGTGCTTGGGAGAGAGTGTGACAGTCTGCGAGAGAGTGCTTGGGAGAGAGTGTCTGTGAGAGTGTCAGTGAGAGTCTGTGAGAGTGTCTGTGAGAGGCTCTGAGAGAGTGTCTGTGACTCAGAGATAGTGTGTGAGAGTCTGTGAGAGAGTGTCTGTGAGAGAGTCTGTGGGAGAGTCTGTGAGAGACAGTCTGTGAGAGAGAGAATGTGAGAGAGTCTCTGTGAGAGAGTGTCTGTGAGAGTTTCTGTGAGAGTATCTGGTAGAGTCTGTGAGAGTGTCTGCGAGTGAGTGTCTGTTAGAGAGTTGCTGTGAGAGAGTGTCTGTGAGAGTGTGTGAGAGAGTGTCTGTAAGAGTCTGTGAGAGAGTGTCTCTGAGAGACTGTGAGAGAGTGTGAGAGAGTGTCTGTGAGAGAGTATGTGAGAGAGTGTCTGTTAGAGAGTGTCTGTGAGAGTCTCTGATTGTGTCTGTGAGAGAGTGTCTGTGAGAGAGTGTCTGTGAGAGTCTGTGAGAGAGTGTCAGTGAGAGAGTGTCTGTGAAAGAGTATCTGTGAGAGTGTCTGTGAGAGAGTTTCTGTGAGAGTGTCTGTGAGACAGTGTCTGTGAAAGAGAGTCTGTGAGAGTCTGCGAGAGTGTCTGTGAGTGAGCGTCTGTGAGAGAGTGTCTGTGAGAGAGTGTCTGTGAGAGAGTGTCTCTGAGCCTCTGTGAGAGTGTCTGTGAGACTCTGTAAGAGAGTGTGAGAATCTGCGAGAGAGTGCTTGGGAGAGATTGTCTGTGAGAGTGTCTATGAGAGTCTGTTAGAGTGTTTGTGAGAGGCTCTGAGAGAGTGTCTGTGACTCAGAGATAGTGTGTGAGAGTCTGTGAGAGAGTGTCTGTGAGAGAGTCTGTGGGAGAGTCTGCGAGAGAGAGTCTGTGAGAGAGAGAATGTGAGAGAGTGTCTGTGAGAGAGTGTCTGTGAGAGTTTCTGTGAGAGTATCTGGTAGAGTCTGTGAGAGTGTCTGCGAGTGAGTGTCTGTTAAAGAGTTTCTGTGAGAGAGTGTCTGTGAGAGTGTGTGAGAGAGTGTCTGTGAGAGTCTGCAAGAGTGTCTGTGAGTGAGTGTCTGTGAGAGAGTGTTTGTGAGAGTCTGTGAGTGAGAGACTGTAAGAGTATGTAAGAGAGTGTGTATGAGAGTCTGTGAGAGTGTCTGTGAGAGTCTGTGAGAGAGTGTCTGTGAGAGTGTCTGTGGGAGTGTGTCTGTATGTCGGTGAGAGAGTGTCTGTGAGAGTGTCTGTGAGAGAGTGTCTGTAAGAGAGTGTCTGTTAGAGAGTCTGTAAAAGGCTGTGAGAGTCTGTGAGAGAGTGTCTGTGAGTCTGAGAGAGTGCCTGTGAGAGAGAGTCTGTGAGAGAGTCTGTGAGAGAGTGTATGTGAGAGATTCTGTGAGAGAGTCTGTAAGAGAGAGTCTGTGAGAGAGAGTCTGTGAGAGAGTGTCTGTGAGAGTGTCTGTGATAGTGTTTCTGTGAGAGTGTCTGTGAGACTGTGTCTGTAAAAGAGTGTCTGTGAGAGTCTGTGAGAGTGTCTGTGAGTGAGTGTCTGTGAGAGAGTTTCTGTGAGAGAGTTTCTGTGAGAGTGTCTGTGAGAGAGTGTCTGTAAGAGAGTGTCTGTGAGAGAGTCTGTAAAAGGCTGTGAGAGTCTGTGAGAGAGTGTCTGTGAGTCTGAGAGAGTGTCTGTGAGAGAGAGTCTGTGAGAGAGTCTGTGAGAGAGTATCTGTGAGAGATTCTGTGAGAGAGTCTGTGAGAGAGAGTCTGTGAGAGAGAGTCTGTGAGAGAGTGTCTGTGAGTGAGTGTCTGTGAGAGAGTGTCTGTGAGAGAGTGTCTGTGAGAGAGAGTCTGTGAGAGAGTGTCTGTGAGAGAGTGTCTGGGAGAGAGTGTCTGTGAGAGTGTTTATGAGAGAGTTTCTATGAGAGTGTCTACGAGTGAGTCTGTTGGAGAGTTTCTGTAAGGGAGTGTCTGTGAGAGAGTGTCTGTGAGAGTGTGTGTGAGAGAGTGCCTGTGGGAGTCTGTGAGAGAGTCTGTGAGAGTGTGTGAGAGAGTGTCTGTGAGAGAGTATCTCTGAGCCTCTGTGAGAGTGTCTGCAAGAGAGTACTTGGGAGAGAGTGTGAGAGTCTGTGAGAGAGTGCTTGGGAGAGAGTATCTGTGAGAGTCTGTGAGAGTATCTGTGAGAGTCTGTGAGAGTGTCTGTGAGAGTATGTGAGAGTGTCTGTGAGAGTCTGAGAGAGAGTGTCTGTGAGAGTCTGTGAGAGTTTATGTGAGAGTCTGTGAGAGTCTGTGAGAGAGTGTCTGTGAGAGCGTGTCTGTGAGATTGTGTCTGTGAGAGAGTGTCTGTGAGTGTCTGTGAGAGATTATCTGTGAGAGAGTGTCTGTAAGAGTCTGTGAGAGAGTGTCTGTGAGTGTATGTGAGAGATTGTCCGTGAGAGTCTGTGATAGAGTGTCTGTGAGTGTCTGTGAGAGAGTGTCTATGAGAGTCTGTGAGAGAGGGTCTATGAGAGCCTGTAAGAGAGTGTCTCTGAGAGAGTGTCTGTGAGAGTATGTGTGAGAGAGTGTCTTTGCAAGTCTGTGAGAGAGTGTCTGTGAGAGTCTGCGAGAGAGTGTCTGTGAGAGTCTGTGAGAGTCTGTGAGAGAGTGTGTGTAAGAGTCTGTGAGAGTCTGTGAGAGAGTCTGTGAGAGAGTGTCTATGAGAGGGTGTCTGTGAGAGTGTCTGTGATAGAGTTTCTGTGAGAGTGTCTGTGAGACAGTGTCTGTGAAAGAGTGTCTGTGAGAGTCTGTGAGAGTGTCTGTGAGAGAGTGTCTGTGAGAGTCTGTGAGTGAGAGACTGTAAGAGTATGTAAGAGAGTGTGTATGAGAGTCTGTGAGAGTGTCTGTGAGAGTCTATGAGAGAATGTCTGTGAGAGTGTCTGTGGGAGTGTGTCTGTATGTCGGTGAGAGAGTGTCTGTGAGAGTGTCTGTGAGAGAGTGTCTGTAAGAGAGTGTCTGTTAGAGAGTCTGTAAAAGGCTGTGAGAGTCTGTGAGAGAGTGTCTGTGAGTCTGAGAGAGTGTCTGTGAGAGAGAGTCTGCAAGAGAGTCTGTGAGAGAGTGTCTGTGAGAGATTCTGTGAGAGAGTCTGTGAGAGAGAGTCTGTGAGAGAGAGTCTGTGAGAGCGTGTCTGTGAGAGTGTCTGTGATAGTGTTTCTGTGAGAGTGTCTGTGAGACTGTGTCTGTGAAAGAGTGTATGTGAGAGTCTGTGAGAGTGTCTGTGAGTGAGTGTCTGTGAGAGAGTGTCTGTGAGAGAGTTTCTGTGAGAGTGTCTGTGACAGAGTGTCTGTAAGAGAGTGTCTGTGAGAGAGTTTGTAAAAGGCTGTGAGAGTCTGTGAGAGAGTGTCTGTGAGTCTGAGAGAGTGTCTGTGAGAGAGAGAGTCTGTGAGAGAGTCTGTGAGAGAGTGTCTGTGAGAGATTCTGTGAGAGAGTCTGTGAGAGAGAGTCTGTGAGAGAGAGTCTGTGAGAGAGTGTCTGTGAGAGTGTCTGTGATAGTGTTTCTGTGAGAGTGTCTGTGAGACTGTGTCTGTAAAAGAGTGTCTGTGAGAGTCTGTGAGAGTGTCTGTGAGTGAGTGTCTGTGAGAGAGAGTCTGTGAGAGAGTGTCTGTGAGAGAGTGTCTGGGAGAGAGTGTCTGTGAGAGAGAGTCTGTGAGAGTGTTTATGAGAGAGTTTCTATGAGAGTGTCTGCGAGTGAGTCTGTTGGAGAGTTTCTGTAAGGGAGTGTCTGTGAGAGAGTGTCTGTGAGAGTGTGTGAGAGTGTCTGCAAGAGAGTACTTGGGAGAGAGTGTGAGAGTCTGTGAGAGAGTGCTTGGGAGAGAGTGTCTGTGAGAGTGTCTGTGAGAGTCTCTGAGAGGCTCTGAGAGAGTGTCTGTGATTCAGAGATAGTGTGTGAGAGTCTGTGAGAGAGTGTCTGTGAGAGAGTCTGTGGGAGAGTCTGTGAGAGACAGTCTGTGAGAGAGAGAATGTGAGAGAGTCTCTGTGAGAGAGTGTCTGTGAGAGTTTCTGTGTGAGTATCTGGTAGAGTCTGTGAGAGTGTCTGCGAGTGAGTGTCTGTTAGAGAGTATCTGTGAGAGAGTGTCTGTGAGAGTGTGTGAGAGAGTTTCTGTAAGAGTCTGTGAAAGAGTGTCTCTGAGAGACTGTGAGAGAGTGTGAGAGAGTGTCTGTGAGAGTCTCTGAGTGTCTGTGAGAGTCTGTAAGAGAGTATGAGAGTCTGCGAGAGAGTGCTTGTAAGAGAGTGTCTATGAGAGAGTCTGTGAGAGAGTGTCTGTGAGAGATTGTCTGTGAGAGTCTGTGAGAGTGTCTCTGAGAGAGTGTCTGTGAGAGAGTGTCTGTGAGAGTCTGTGAGAGAGTGTCAGTGAGAGAGTATCTGTGAAAGAGTATCTGTGAGAGTGTCTGTGAGAGAGTTTCTGTGATAGTGTCTGTGAGACAGTGTCTGTGAAAGAGAGTCAGTGAGAGTCTGCGAGAGTGTCTGTGAGTGAGCATCTGTGAGAGAGTGTCTGTGAGAGAGTGTCTCTGAGCCTCTGTGAGAGTGTCTGTGAGAGTCTGTAAGAGAGTGTGAGAGTCTGCGAGAGAGTTCTTGGGAGAGTGTGTCTGTGAGAGTGTCTATGAGAGTCTGTTAGAGTGTCTGTGAGAGGCTCTGAGAGAGTGTCTGTGACTCAGAGATAGTGTGTGAGAGTCTGTGAGAGAGTGTCTGTGAGAGAGTCTGTGGGAGAGTCTACGAGAGAGAGTCTGTGAGAGAGAGAATGTGAGAGTGTCTGTGAGAGAGTGTCTGTGAGAGTTTCTGTGAGAGTATCTGGTAGAGTCTGTGAGAGTGTCTGCGAGTGAGTGTCTGTTAGAGAGTTTCTGTGAGAGAGTGTCTGTGAGAGTGTGTGAGAGAGTGTCTGTGAGAGTCTGCAAGAGTGTCTGTGAGTGAGTGTCTGTGAGAGAGTGTTTGTGAGAGTCTGTGAGAGAGTTTGTGAGAGTCTGTGAGAGAGTGTCTGTGAGAGAGTGTCTCTGAGCGTCTGTGAGAGTATCTGTGAGAATCTGTAAGAGAGTGTGAGAGTCTGTGAGAGAGTGCTTGGGAGATAGTGTCTGTGAGAGACTCTGTGAGAGAGTGTCTATGATATAGTGTCTGAGAGATTGTCTGTGATAGAGTGTCTGTGATAGAGTGACTATGAGAGTATTTGAGAGAGTGTCTGTGAGAATCTGTGAGAGAGTGTCTGTGAGAGTGTCTGTGAGAGTATGTGAGAGTGTCTGTGAGAGTCTGAGAGAGTGTCTGTGAGAGTCTGAGAGAGTCTGTGAGACAGTGTGTGTAAGAGTCTGTGAGAGTCTGTGAGAGAGTCTGCGTGAGAGTGTCTGTGAGAGGGTGTCTGTGAGAGTGCCTTTGATAGAGTTTCTGTGAGAGTGTCTGTGAGACAGTGTCTGTGAGACAGTGTCTGTGAGAATCTGTGAGAGTGTATGTGAGAGAGTGTCTGTGAGAGTCTGTGAGTGAGAGACTGTAAGAGTATGTAAGAGAGTGTGTATGAGAGTCTGTCAGAGTGTCTGTGAGAGTCTGTGAGAGAGTGTCTGTGAGAGTGTTTGTGGGAGTGTGTCTGTAAGTCGGTAAGAGAGTGTCTGTGAGAGTGTCTGTGAGAGAGTGTCTGTAAGAGAGTATCTGTGAGAGAGTCTGTAAAAGGCTGTGAGAGTCTGTGAGAGAGTGTCTGAGTCTGAGAGAGTGTCTTTGAGAGAGAGTCTGTGAGAGAGTCTGTGAGAGAGTGTCTGTGAGAGGTTCTGTGAGAGAGTCTGTGAGAGAGAGTCTGTGAGAGAGAGCCTGTGAGAGAGTGTCTGTGGGAGTGTCTGTGATAGTGTTTCTGTGAGAGTGTCTGTGAGACTGTGTCTGTGAAAGAGTGTCTGTGAGAGTCTGTGAGAGTGTCTGTGAGTGAATGTCTGTGAGAGAGTGTTTGTGAGAGAGTGTCTGTGAGAGTGTGTCTGAAAGAGTGGCTTTGCACGTCTGTGAGAGAGTGTCTGTGAGAGACTGTGAGAGAGTGTCTGTGAGAGTCTGCGAGAGAGTGTCTGTTAGAGTCTGAGAGAGTTTGTGAGAGAGTGTGTGTAAGAGTCTGTGAGAGTCTGTGAGAGAGTGTCTCTGAGCGTCTGTGAGAGTGTCTGTGAGAGTCTGTAAGAGAGTGTGAGAGTCTGTGAGAGAGTGCTTGGGAGAGAGTGTCTGTGAGAGACTCTGTGAGAGAGTGTCTGTGATAGAGTGTCTGTGAGAGAGTGTCTGTGATAGAGTGACTATGAGTATTTGAGATAGTGTCTGTGAGAATCTGTGAGAGAGTATCTGTGAGAGTCTGTGAGAGTGTCTGTGAGAGTATGTGAGAGTGTCTGTGAGAGTCTGAGAGAGAGTGTCTGTGAGAGTATATGAGAGTGTATGTGAGAGTCTGTGAGAGAGTGTCTGTGAGAGAGAGTCTGTGAGAGCATGTCTGTGAGATTGTGTCTGTGAGAGAGTGTCCGTGAGTGTCTGTGAGAGATTATCTGTGAGAGAGTGTCTGTAAGAATCTGTGAGAGAGTGTCTGTAAGTGTATGTGGGAGATTGTCCGTGAGAGTCTGTGAGAGAGTGTTTGTGAGTGTCTGTGAGAGAGTATCTATGAGAGTCTGTGAGAGAGGGTCTATGAGAGTCTGTAAGAGAGTGTCTCTGAGAGAGTGTCTGTGAGAGTGTATGTGAGAGAGTGTCTTTGCAAGTCTGTGAGAGAGTGTCTGTGAGAGCCTGTGAGAGAGTGTCTGTGAGAGTCTGCGAGAGAGTGTCTGTGAGAGTCTGAGAGAGTCTGTGAGAGAGTGTGTGTAAGAGTCTGTGAGAGTCTGTGAGAGAGTCTCTGAGAGAGTGTCTGTGAGGGGATGTCTGTGAGAGTGTCTGTGATAGAGTTTCTGTGAGAGTGTCTGTGAGACAGTGTCTGTGAAAGAGTGTCTGTGAGAGTCTGTGAGAGTGTCTGTGAGAGAGTGTCTGTGAGAGTCTGTGAGTGAGAGACTGTAAGAGTATGTAAGAGAGTGTGTATGAGAGTTTGTGAGAGTGTATGTGAGAGTCTGTCAGAGAGTTTCTGTGAGAGTGTCTCTGAGAGTCTGTGAGAGTCTGTGAGAGAGTGTGTGTAAGAGTCTGTGAGAGAGTCTGTGAGAGAGTGTCTGTGAGAGGGTGTCTGTGAGAGTGTCTGTGATAGAGTTTCTGTGAGAGTGTCTGTGAGACAGTGTCTGTGAAAGAGTGTCTGTTAGAGTCTGTGAGAGTGTCTGTGAGAGAGTGTCTATGAGAGTCTGTGAGTGAGAGACTGTAAGAGATGTAAGAGAGTGTGTATGAGAGTCTGTGAGAGTGTCTGTGAGAGTCTGTGAGAGAGTGTCTGTGAGAGTGTCTGTGGGAGTGTGTCTGTATGTCGGTGAGAGAGTGTCTGTGAGAGTGTCTGTGAGAGAGTGTCTGTAAGAGAGTGTCTGTTAGAGAGTCTGTAAAAGGCTGTGAGAGTCTGTGAGAGAGTGTCTGTGAGTCTGAGAGAGTGTCTGTGAGAGAGAGTCTGTGAGAGAGTCTGTGAGAGAGTGTCTGTGAGAGATTCTGTTAGAGAGTCTGTGAGAGAAAGTCTGTGAAGAGTCTGTGAGAGAGAGTCTGTGAGAGAGTGTCTGTGAGAGTGTCTGTGATAGTGTTTCTGTGAGAGTGTCTGTGAGACTTTGTCTGTAAAAGAGTGTCTGTGAGAGTGTCTGTGATTGAGTGTCTGTGAGAGAGTGTCTGTGAGAGAGTTTCTGTGAGAGTGTCTGTGAGAGAGTGTCTGTAAGAGAGTGTCTGTGAGAGAGTCTGTAAAAGGCTGTGAGAGTCTGTGAGAGAGTGTCTGTGAGTCTGAGAGAGTGTCTGTGAGAGAGAGTCTGTGAGAGAGTCTGTGAGAGAGTGTCTGTGAGAGATTCTTTGAGAGAGTCTGTGAGAGAGAGTCTGTGAGAGAGAGTCTGTGAGAGAGTGTCTGTGAGTGAGTGTCTGTGAGAGAGTGTCTGTGAGAGAGTGTCTGTGAGAGAGAGTCTGTGAGAGAGTGTCTGTGAGAGAGTGTCTGGGAGAGAGTGTCTGTGAGAGTGTTTATGAGAGAGTTTCTATGAGAGTGTCTGCAAGTGAGTCTGTTGGAGAGTTTCTGTAAGGGAGTGTCTGTGAGAGAGTGTCTGTGAGATTGTGTCTGTGAGAGAGTGTCTGTGAGAGTGTCTGTGAGACAGTGTCTGTGAAAGAGAGTCTGTGAGAGTCTGTGAGAGTGTCTGTGAGTGAGTGTCTGTGAGAGAGTTTCTGTGAGAGAGTTTCTGTGAGAGTGTCTGTGAGAGAGTGTCTGTAAGAGAGTGTCTGTGAGAGAGTCTGTAAAAGGCTGTGAGAGTCTGTGAGAGAGTGTCTGTGAGTCTGAGAGAGTGTCTGTGAGAGAGAGTCTGTGAGAGAGTCTGTGAGAGAGTGTCTGTGAGAGATTCTGTGAGAGAGTCTGTGAGAGAGAGTCTGTGAGAGAGAGTCTGTGAGAGAGTGTCTGTGAGTGAGTGTCTGTGAGAGAGTGTCTGTGAGAGAGTGTCTGTGAGAGAGAGTCTGTGAGAGAGTGTCTGTGAGAGAGTGTCTGGGAGAGAGTGTCTGTGAGAGTGTTTATGACAGAGTTTCTATGAGAGTGTCTACGAGTGAGTCTGTTGGAGAGTTTCTGTAAGGGAGTGTCTGTGAGAGAGTGTCTGTGAGAGTGTGTGTGAGAGAGTGCCTGTGGGAGTCTGTGAGAGAGTCTGTGAGAGTGTGTGAGAGAGTGTCTGTGAGAGAGTATCTCTGAGCCTCTGTGAGAGTGTCTGCAAGAGAGTACTTGGGAGAGAGTGTGAGAGTCTGTGAGAGAGTGCTTGGGAGAGAGTATCTGTGAGAGTCTGTGAGAGTATCTGTGAGAGTATGTGAGAGTGTCTGTGAGAGTCTGAGAGAGAGTGTCTGTGAGAGTCTGTGAGAGTTTATGTGAGAGTCTGTGAGAGTCTGTGAGAGAGTGTCTGTGAGAGCGTGTCTGTGAGATTGTGTCTGTGAGAGAGTGTCTGTGAGTGTCTGTGAGAGATTATCTGTGAGAGAGTGTCTGTAAGAGTCTGTGAGAGAGTGTCTGTGAGTGTATGTGAGAGATTGTCCGTGAGAGTCTGTGAGAGAGTGTCTGTGAGTGTCTGTGAGAGAGTGTCTATGAGAGTCTGTGAGAGAGGGTCTATGAGAGCCTGTAAGAGAGTGTCTCTGAGAGAGTGTCTGTGAGAGTATGTGTGAGAGAGTGTCTTTGCAAGTCTGTGAGAGAGTGTCTGTGAGAGTCTGCGAGAGAGTGTCTGTGAGAGTCTGTGAGAGTCTGTGAGAGAGTGTGTGTAAGAGTCTGTGAGAGTCTGTGAGAGAGTCTGTGAGAGAGTGTCTGTTGGAAGGCGGACCCCGAGGAGTCGGTGAGACCACCAAGGGGGGGGCCCTCTCACTGCACGAAGTAGCCGAGCGCTGCCGAGAAGTCTCCTGAGAGATCCTTCTCCTATCCCGTACTAGCACAGTAACACCACCACACCGGACTCAAGGAGGTTGTCTCAAGACAAGCAATTCTTTATCATCAATAAAAGGTTACGAGCTCAATATTTACACGAAGGGATCGAGGGATCCACCAAAAGTCTCAATGTCTCTTTGGAAGGGTAGGGGTAGCGGGACAGTCTTTGGCAGGAATGTGGTACAAGGGTACCTGGGGCCCAGTTCTTATCCTCACGCTAGAGGACCTCCGATCTCGGAGGGGTCGAGCCGCGACGGCGTCAGCAGGGCTCTGGCGTACAGTTCGTGGAGAGCCGCGATTCAATCAGCAGGGCTCTCAAGATGGTCTCTGTTCAGCTCGAGCCGCGACGTCGTCAGCAGGGCTCCGAGGAAGGTTCCAGCGAGGTTGGGCCGCGACGGCGTCTGCAGGGCTCCGATGTTCCAGGTGGTTCAGAAAAGGGTTCACAGGAGGGAGCCGCGACGCAGTCAGCAGGGCTCGTGATGGTTCCGACAAGAGTTCTTCTCCGTAGGGTCAGCCGCGATTCAATCAGCAGGGCTCTCGACTCCGGGATACAACTGCCGAGCTGTGGTGGGGTCGCCCCAGATATAGGTCTGGAGCCCTTTGATGTCCGGACCTATGCGCCCGAGGGGGCGGAGTGGCCGGGTGGAGGTGGCCAGACGCCCAGCAGGAGAGGCGCCAGGCCCATGGGAGTTGCAGGGCGATCACACCTCGAGAGGGGAGGACAGTTGGGGGTCCCATCGATACTGTCCTCCGCCGGGGGCGATGAATGGTTCCTGTGGCACCCCCTGGCTAGTTCGTGGTGCCTCGATGTCGGGGCTTCGCTGGGGTCGAGGCCGGGTTGAGCGGGGCCGCGCCGGCTGGTGCACGGTGTGACGTGGATGCCAACAAGATGGCGGAGCCACGAGGAGTATGCGTCCACGTGCAGCTCCGGGTGAAGGGCCTTGGTGCAGTTCAGACGGGTGGCCCGTGACGGCCGGGGCGGGGAACGGGCACAATCCAGGGGGTTAAGGACCACGCCACGAGGCCGGGTCCAACAGGCGTCCCCCCCAGCCGAAGGCATGGAGAGTCACCCATCTCCTTGGGGATTCTCCTCGTCAAGGCGGAAGAAGCGGGACAGGCCGTCGGCGTTGGCGTGGTCATTGCCGGGCCGGTGTTTGACGTCAAAGTCCATCCCTTGTAGCGAGATGGACCACCGCAGCAGCTTGGGGTTCTCGCCCCGCATTTGCATTAGCCATTGCAAGGGCCGGTGGTCGGTCTGGACCCGGAAGTGGGTGCCAAAGAGGTAGGGCCGGAGCTTCTTGAGGGCCCACACCACAGCGAAGGCCTCACGCTCAATAGTGCTCCAGCGTTGCTCTCGGGGCAGTAGTCGTCGGCTGATGAAGGCCACTGGTCGGTCGAGCCCCTTTTCGTCGGCTTGGGATAGGACGGCCCCGATCCCATACTCGGAGGCGTCCGTCTGTACCACGAACTCCTTCTGGTAGTCCGGGGCCTGCAGCACCGGAGCAGTACACATGGCTGTCTTTAGGGTGTCGAAGGCTGTTTGGCAGCGGGGTGTCCAGTGTACCTTCTTGGGCTGCTTTTTGGACGTTAACTCTGTGAGGGGGCCAACAATGCTCCCATAGTCTCGGATAAACCGCCGGTAGTATCCGGTGAGGCCCAGGAAGGCCCGGACAGCGGTCTGGGTAGTGGGGGGTTCCCAGGTCTGGATGGCATCCATCTTTGCTTGGAGGGGGGCCACCTGCCCGCTCCCCACTTGATGGCCCAGGTAGGTCACGGATCCGTGGCCGATTTGGCATTTGCTGGCCTTGATTGTGAGCCCGGCCCGCTGAAGGGCGGCCAGGACGGCCTTCAGGTGGAGAAGGTGCTCGGCCCAGTGGTTGCTGTACACGGCAATGTCATCTAAGTAGGCCGCGCTGAAGGCCTCAAGCCCGGCCAAAACCTTGTTCACCAGTCTTTGGAAGGTGGCCGGGGCGTTCTTCATTCCGAAGGGCATCACCCGAAAGTGGTAATGCCCATCCGGGGTCGAAAAGGCGGATCTTTCTTGGGCGCCGGGGGTGAGCTGGATTTGCCAGTACCCGGCGGTGAGGTCCAGCATGCTCAAGTAGCGAGCGGCCCCTAGGCGGTCGATCAGTTCGTCGGCCCGGGGTATCGGGTGTGCGTCTGTCTTGGTTACTACATTCAGGGCTCGGTAGTCCACGCAGAATCGCAACTCCGGGGGGTGACCGGGAGCTGCGGCCTTGGGCACCAGGACGACAGGGCTGGCCCACGGGCTGTCGGAAGGCTCGATGACCCCCAGGGCCAGCATCTTCGCTACTTCGGCCTGGATGCAGGCCCGCACTCGGTCAGGCACCCAGTAGGCTCTGTGTCGTATGGGGGGGTTCTCCCCGGTGTCGACGTCATGGACGCACCAGTGGGTCACCCCCGGGGTGAGAGAGAAGAGGGCTGCGTAGTCCCGCAGTAATCGCTGGCAGTCGTTGCGCTGCTCCGGGGTCAGGGACGAGGCGAGTTGGACCCCTTCGATCGATCCATCGTGACTGTCGGATTGCAAGAGGTCGGGCAAGGGCTCGGAGTCGTCCTCGCTCCCCTCGTCGGTCGCCAGCAGCAGGCTCAGTTCGGTCCGGGCGAAGTGGGGTTTTAGCCTGTTCGCATGTAGGACCCGGAGGGGGTTCCGGGGGGACTCCAGATCGACCAGGTAGGTGACGGGACTTTTCTTCTCCACCACCTTGAAGGGCCCGGTCCACTTGTCCTGGAGGGCGCCGGGTTCGACCGGGGCCATGACCCATACTTTCTGACCTGGCTCGAATTCTACCGTAGAAGTGTTGCGATCGTACCACCGCTTCATGTCCTCCTGGCTGGCCTCGAGGTTGGCTTCGGCTATGGCTCGGAACTTGCGGGTCTGGTTTCGGAGGGTCAGGAGGTATCGGTAGACGTCAGGAGGGGCGCCTCGGGGCTTCATCTCTCAGCCCTCCTTGACCAGGCTGAGTGGTCCGCGGACCGGGTGCCCATACAATAGTTCAAACGGGCTGAACCCCAGGGACTTCTGCGGGACCTCCCGATAGGCAAACAGGAGGCAGGGCAGCAGGACATCCCATTTACGCCTGAGGGGTTCTTCCAGGCCCTGGATCATCCCTTTCAATGTTCGGTTGAACCGCTCAACCAGCCCGTTCCCCTGAGGGTGATATGGGGTCGTGAACTTGTATGTGACCCCGCATTGTTGCCACAGGGACCGCATGTACCTGGAGATAAAGTTCGTGCCACGGTCGCTCACCACTTCGCTGGGGAATCCCACTCGGGAGAAGATCCCCATCAAGGCCCGGCCTACCACAGGGGCCGTTATAGTTCTGAGCGGGACCGCCTCCGGGTACCTGGTGGCGTGGTCCACGAGGACCAGGATGAAGCGGTGGCCCAGGGCGGTTTGGGGGTCCAGGGGTCCCACAATGTCGATTCCGACTCGTTCAAACGGGGTGCTGACGGCGGGAAAGGGCTGGAGGGGGGCCTTGACCCGACCCCCCGTCTTCCCGCTGGCTTGGCAGGTCTGGCAGGACCGGCAGTGGTTGTCCACATCCCTCCGCATCCGAGGCCAGTAGAAGTGGGTCACCAGACGACTGTACGTTTTGTCTTGCCCCAAGTGTCCGGCGAGGGGCACATCATGGGCCAGGTTGAGAAGGAACTCCCGGAAGCGGAGGGGGACCACCAACACGCGGCCGGCCCCGAGTTCTGCCACTTTCTGTTCACTGTACAACAGGCCCTCGGCCCAGTAGATCCAGTGGGTGCCGGTCTGGTCACCGTTGGCTTGCGCGGTCGCCTGCTGTCGGACCCCTTCGAGAGAGGGACAGGACTGTTGCTCTTGCTGGAACTGCTCTCGGGTGGGGCCCCCTTCATGTTGCCATTGCGTCAGTTCTGGTAGGGCGCTCGGAGAAGCCATGTCTTCGGGGGAGGATTCGCTGGGCCCGGGGTCGGTGTCCGCCTCCTCCTCGCTGCTGGCGGGAGGGGGTGTGAGCCCCTCGGGTCGGGCCGTCCCGGAGGTCGAGGAGGAGCGGGGGGCCTGGGCGGTCATGGACCGGGTGATGGCGCAGGCCCAATCAGCCAGTCCCAACATTCGGAGGTGCTCTCGTCGTTCTACTTGAGCCCAGGGGGAACTCTCCAAGTCGTTCCCCAGGAGGCAGTCGACCGGGGCGTCGTCGCGCACCGTCACCTTCAGCAGGCCCGTCACCCCTCCCCACTCGAAGGGGACCAGGGCCATCTGGCATAGGCTTTCACTGTTGTCGGCCGTCCGCACCGGGCACAGCACATTCGGTAGAATCTGTTCAGGGGTCACCAGGTGGCAGCGGACAGCGGTGATATTGGCGCCGGTGTCGCGAAGGGCTTCGGCCCGTTGTCCGTTGACCGTGACCTGCTGCCGGTACTTCTGGGTGTTGGTTGGGATGGGGGTGCAGGGTACCATCTCTCGGCTACCCAGGCAGACCAGGGACATGGCTGCCGGCTCCCACTCAGTGTTTTCTCGGTCGAGGGCCTCTTCTTCCTCCTCTCCCCCCAAGGCGGCGGCTGTCAGCTGCCGGGGCGGGGGCCCGCCGGCCCTGTTTCTTCGGTTCAGGGGGCAGGCCGGGTCGCTGGCAAAGTGTCCGGTTTGTTGGCAGCCATAGCAGGTCACGGGTGGCCGTGGTCCGGGTCGGGCCGGGCCCACCCTTCGCGCTAGGCTCGGGGAGAGATGTGGCTGCGGTGGCCCTCGAGGGGGGCTCCTGGGGGCCCCAGCGGGAGGGTCTCGGTTCCTGTTCGGCCCTCCCCCCCACCGCGCTGGCGTGGGGGTCCGTTGGGGTTCCTCTGGTACTCCCCCATTGAGCTCCGGGGGACCCGGGAGTTGACCCATCGATCGGCCTCGACGTCAAGTTTTCGCGGGTCGGTCATTTTGCTGTCGAGGAGGTGCTGTCTCAGTTCCACGAAGCAATTATTGGAAAGGTGTTCCCAGACGATGAGGTCGACCAGTTGTCCGTAGGTGGTTACTTTGCTGCCTTTGATCCACCCTTCTAGGGCCCGACTGAAAAAGTCCACATATTCCACCCATGTGGTACCCGGGATTTTCTTGCAGTCTCGGAACCGCTGGCGGTACATCTCCGCTGTTAGCCCGTATCGGGTGAGCAGGGCCTCCTTCATGTGATCGTAGGAGGTCATCACCTCCTCCGGTAGCTGCAGCAGCGTGTCCCGCCCTTCACTCAGGAATCGCCCCCACAGGCCTGCGCCCCAGTCTTTTCGGGGCACCCGATGGGAGGTCATGGCCACCTCGTATGCCTTGAACCATTGTTGGATATCGTCATTCTTGTAATACTCCTTGACGACCTCCTTCGGGATATGCACCTTGGCCTCGGGGGGCGGTAGAGTGTCTCTAGTACTGGGGGTGTTGGTCCCTCCGTTCTTGGCCTTGATCTCGAGCTCCTTGAGACTGCGCTCGTGCTCAAGAGTTAGTTTCTTTTCCTCCAACTCCCGGTGTCGTCTCTTCTCTTCTATTTCTTCTTGAAGGCGTAGCTGCTCGAGGGCCAGTTTCTTTTCTGCCAGCTGGAGTTCGCCGTCCAGCCGCAGTCGGGCGAGCTCTAGTTCGTGGCTCCGGACCTTTTCCCGCTCTCGTATTTCTTCCTCGGAGAGGCCGGTTTCTAGGCTCTTTCTTCCTCCGGTTGCCGGGGTCAGTGCGGTTGCTGTGGTCTCCGTCAGGGGCAAGGGCCCTTCTTCCTGGGAGGGGCCTGCCCCAGCCTCCAACCATGCCCTCAGAGATTTCTGCATCTCTTCCTTGGTACCGAGGCTGGTGGTTGCAATGCCTTTGTCTCTGCAGAACTGTTTTAATTCTTTGTGCGTATATTCTTCCAGCCGTTCGGGCTGGAACTCCATTGTCGCGTTGTTTTCCTGGCTGCTCATGATGCTATTCGTTTGGATGGGTAGCTAGTGGGTACTGGCTGGTACGTACTGCGTTCGGCTCGGATCCCGTCGCTGGCCACCAAATGTTGGAAGGCGGACCCCGAGGAGTCGGTGAGACCACCAAGGGGGGGGCCCTCTCACTGCACGAAGTAGCCGAGCGCTGCCGAGAAGTCTCCTGAGAGATCCTTCTCCTATCCCGTACTAGCACAGTAACACCACCACACCGGACTCAAGGAGGTTGTCTCAAGACAAGCAATTCTTTATCATCAATAAAAGGTTACGAGCTCAATATTTACACGAAGGGATCGAGGGATCCACCAAAAGTCTCAATGTCTCTTTGGAAGGGTAGGGGTAGCGGGACAGTCTTTGGCAGGAATGTGGTACGAGGGTACCTGGGGCCCAGTTCTTATCCTCACGCTGGAGGACCTCCGATCTCGGAGGGGTCGAGCCGCGACGGCGTCAGCAGGGCTCTGGCGTACAGTTCGTGGAGAGCCGCGATTCAATCAGCAGGGCTCTCAAGATGGTCTCTGTTCAGCTCGAGCCGCGACGTCGTCAGCAGGGCTCCGAGGAAGGTTCCAGCGAGGTTGGGCCGCGACGGCGTCTGCAGGGCTCCGATGTTCCAGGTGGTTCAGAAAAGGGTTCACAGGAGGGAGCCGCGACGCAGTCAGCAGGGCTCGTGATGGTTCCGACAAGAGTTCTTCTCCGTAGGATCAGCCGCGATTCAATCAGCAGGGCTCTCGACTCCGGGATACAACTGCCGAGCTGTGGTGGGGTCGCCCCAGATATAGGTCTGGAGCCCTTTGATGTCCGGACCTATGCGCCCGAGGGGGCGGAGTGGCCGGGTGGAGGTGGCCAGACGCCCAGCAGGAGAGGCGCCAGGCCCATGGGAGTTGCAGGGCGATCACACCTCGAGAGGGGAGGACAGTTGGGGGTCCCATCGATACTGTCATCCGCCGGGGGCGATGAATGGTTCCTGTGGCACCCCCTGGCTAGTTCGTGGTGCCTCGATGTCGGGGCTTCGCTGGGGTCGAGGCCGGGTTGAGCGGGGTCGCGCCGGCTGGTGCACGGTGTGACGTGGATGCCAACAAGATGGCGGAGCCACGAGGAGTATGCGTCCACGTGCAGCTCCGGGTGAAGGGCCTTGGTGCAGTTCAGACGGGTGGCCCGTGACGGCCGGGGCGGGGAACGGGCACAATCCAGGGGGTTAAGGACCACGCCACGAGGCCGGGTCCAACAGTGTCTATGAGAGGGTGTCTGTGAGAGTGTCTGTGATAGAGTTTCTGTGAGAGTGTCTGTGAGACAGTGTCTGTGAAAGAGTGTCTGTGAGAGTCTGTGAGAGTGTCTGTGAGAGAGTGTCTGTGAGAGTCTGTGAGTGAGAGACTGTAAGAGTATGTAAGAGAGTGTGTATGAGAGTCTGTGAGAGTGTCTGTGAGAGTCTATGAGAGAGTGTCTGTGAGAGTGTCTGTGGGAGTGTGTCTGTATGTCGGTGAGAGAGTGTCTGTGAGAGTGTCTGTGAGAGAGTGTCTGTAAGAGAGTGTCTGTTAGAGAGTCTGTAAAAGGCTGTGAGAGTCTGTGAGAGAGTGTCTGTGAGTCTGAGAGAGTGTCTGTGAGAGAGAGTCTGCGAGAGAGTCTGTGAGAGAGTGTCTGTGAGAGATTCTGTGAGAGAGTCTGTGAGAGAGAGTCTGTGAGAGAGAGTCTGTGAGAGCGTGTCTGTGAGAGTGTCTGTGATAGTGTTTCTGTGAGAGTGTCTGTGAAACTGTGTCTGTGAAAGAGTGTCTGTGAGAGTCTGTGAGAGTGTCTGTGAGTGAGTGTCTGTGAGAGAGTGTCTGTGAGAGAGTTTCTGTGAGAGTGTCTGTGACAGAGTGTCTGTAAGAGAGTGTCTGTGAGAGAGTTTGTAAAAGGCTGTGAGAGTCTGTGAGAGAGTGTCTGTGAGTCTGAGAGAGTGTCTGTGAGAGAGAGTCTGTGAGAGAGTCTGTGAGAGAGTGTCTGTGAGAGATTCTGTGAGAGAGTCTGTGAGAGAGAGTCTGTGAGAGAGAGTCTGTGAGAGAGTGTCTGTGAGTGAGTGTCTGTGAGAGAGTGTCTAAGAGAGAGTGTCTGTGAGAGAGAGTCTGTGAGAGAGTGTCTGTGAGAGAGTGTCTGGGAGAGAGTGTCTGTGAGAGTGTTTATGAGAGAGTTTCTATGAGAGTGTCTGCGAGTGAGTCTGTTGGAGAGTTTCTGTAAGGGAGTGTCTGTGAGAGAGTGTCTGTGAGAGTGTGTGAGGGTGTCTGCAAGAGAGTACTTGGGAGAGAGTGTGAGAGTCTGTGAGAGAGTGCTTGGGAGAGAGTGTCTGTGAGAGTGTCTGTGAGAGTCTCTGAGAGGCTCTGAGAGAGTGTCTGTGATTCAGAGATAGTGTGTGAGAGTCTGTGAGAGAGTGTCTGTGAGAGAGTCTGTGGGAGAGTCTGTGAGAGACAGTCTGTGAGAGAGAGAATGTGAGAGAGTCTCTGTGAGAGAGTGTCTGTGAGAGTTTCTGTGAGAGTATCTGGTAGAGTCTGTGAGAGTGTCTGCGAGTGAGTGTCTGTTAGAGAGTATCTGTGAGAGAGTGTCTGTGAGAGTGTGTGAGAGAGTTTCTGTAAGAGTCTGTGAAAGAGTGTCTCTGAGAGACTGTGAGAGAGTGTGAGAGAGTGTCTGTGAGAGTCTCTGAGTGTCTGTGAGAGTCTGTAAGAGAGTATGAGAGTCTGCGAGAGAGTGCTTGTAAGAGAGTGTCTATGAGAGAGTCTGTGAGAGAGTGTCTGTGAGAGATTGTCTGTGAGAGTCTGTGAGAGTGTCTGTGAGAGAGTGTCTGTGAGAGAGTGTCTGTGAGAGTCTGTGAGAGAGTGTCAGTGAGAGAGTATCTGTGAAAGAGTATTTGTGAGAGTGTCTGTGAGAGAGTTTCTGTGATAGTGTCTGTGAGACAGTGTCTGTGAAAGAGAGTCAGTGAGAGTCTGCGAGAGTGTCTGTGAGTGAGCATCTGTGAGAGAGTGTCTGTGAGAGAGTGTCTCTGAGCCTCTGTCAGAGTGTCTGTGAGAGTCTGTAAGAGAGTGTGAGAGTCTGCGAGAGAGTGCTTGGGAGAGTGTGTCTGTGAGAGTGTCTATGAGAGTCTGTTAGAGTGTCTGTGAGAGGCTCTGAGAGAGTGTCTGTGACTCAGAGATAGTGTGTGAGAGTCTGTGAGAGAGTGTCTGTGAGAGAGTCTGTGGGAGAGTCTACGAGAGAGAGTCTGTGAGAGAGAGAATGTGAGAGTGTCTGTGAGAGAGTGTCTGTGAGAGTTTCTGTGAGAGTATCTGGTAGAGTCTGTGAGAGTGTCTGCGAGTGAGTGTCTGTTAGAGAGTTTCTGTGAGAGAGTGTCTGTGAGAGTGTGTGAGAGAGTGTCTGTGAGAGTCTGCAAGAGTGTCTGTGAGTGAGTGTCTGTGAGAGAGTGTTTGTGAGAGTCTGTGAGAGAGTTTGTGAGAGTCTGTGAGAGAGTGTCTGTGAGAGAGTGTCTCTGAGCGTCTGTGAGAGTATCTGTGAGAATCTGTAAGAGAGTGTGAGAGTCTGTGAGAGAGTGCTTGGGAGATAGTGTCTGTGAGAGACTCTGTGAGAGAGTGTCTGTGATATAGTGTCTGAGAGATTGTCTGTGATAGAGTGTCTGTGATAGAGTGACTATGAGAGTATTTGAGAGAGTGTCTGTGAGAATCTGTGAGAGAGTGTCTGTGAGAGTGTCTGTGAGAGTATGTGAGAGTGTCTGTGAGAGTCTGAGAGAGTGTCTGTGAGAGTCTGAGAGAGTCTGTGAGACAGTGTGTGTAAGAGTCTGTGAGAGAGTCTGTGAGAGAGTGTCTGTGAGAGGGTGTCTGTGAGAGTGCCTTTGATAGAGTTTCTGTGAGAGTGTCTGTGAGACAGTGTCTGTGAGACAGTGTCTGTGAGAATCTGTGAGAGTGTATGTGAGAGAGTGTCTGTGAGAGTCTGTGAGTGAGAGACTGTAAGAGTATGTAAGAGAGTGTGTATGAGAGTCTGTCAGAGTGTCTGTGAGAGTCTGTGAGAGAGTGTCTGTGAGAGTGTTTGTGGGAGTGTGTCTGTAAGTCGGTAAGAGAGTGTCTGTGAGAGTGTCTGTGAGAGAGTGTCTGTAAGAGTGTATCTGTGAGAGAGTCTGTAAAAGGCTGTGAGAGTCTGTGAGAGAGTGTCTGAGTCTGAGAGAGTGTCTTTGAGAGAGAGTCTGTGAGAGAGTCTGTGAGAGAGTGTCTGTGAGAGGTTCTGTGAGAGAGTCTGTGAGAGAGAGTCTGTGAGAGAGAGCCTGTGAGAGAGTGTCTGTGGGAGTGTCTGTGATAGTGTTTCTGTGAGAGTGTCTGTGAGACTGTGTCTGTGAAAGAGTGTCTGTGAGAGTCTGTGAGAGTGTCTGTGAGTGAGTGTCTGTGAGAGAGTGTCTGTGAGAGAGTGTCTGTGAGAGTGTGTGTGAAAGAGTGGCTTTGCACGTCTGTGAGAGAGTGTCTGTGAGAGACTGTGAGAGAGTGTCTGTGAGAGTCTGCGAGAGAGTGTCTGTGAGAGTCTGAGAGAGTTTGTGAGAGAGTGTGTGTAAGAGTCTGTGAGAGTCTGTGAGAGAGTGTCTCTGAGCGTCTGTGAGAGTGTCTGTGAGAGTCTGTAAGAGAGTGTGAGAGTCTGTGAGAGAGTGCTTGGGAGAGAGTGTCTGTGAGAGACTCTGTGAGAGAGTGTCTGTGATAGAGTGTCTGTGAGAGAGTGTCTGTGATAGAGTGACTATGAGTATTTGAGATAGTGTCTGTGAGAATCTGTGAGAGAGAATCTGTTAGAGTCTGTGAGAGTGTCTGTGAGAGTATGTGAGAGTGTCTGTGAGAGTCTGAGAGAGAGTGTCTGTGAGAGTATATGAGAGTGTATGTGAGAGTCTGTGAGAGAGTGTCTGTGAGAGAGAGTCTGTGAGAGCATGTCTGTGAGATTGTGTCTGTGAGAGAGTGTCCGTGAGTGTCTGTGAGAGATTATCTGTGAGAGAGTGTCTGTAAGAATCTGTGAGAGAGTGTTTGTGAGTGTATGTGAGAGATTGTCCGTGAGACTCTGTGAGAGAGTGTCTGTGAGTGTCTGTGAGAGAGTGTCTATGAGAGTCTGTGAGAGAGGGTCTATGAGAGCCTGTAAGAGAGTGTCTCTGAGAGAGTGTCTGTGAGAGTGTGTGTGAGAGAGTGTCTTTGCAAGTCTGTGAGAGAGTTTCTGTGAGAGTCTGTGAGAGAGTGTCTGTGAGAGTCTGCGAGAGAGTGTCTGTGAGAGTCTGAGAGAGTCTGTGAGAGAGTGTGTGTAAGAGTCTGTGAGAGTCTGTGAGAGAGTGTCTGTGAGAGGGTGTCTGTGAGAGTGTCTGTGATAGAGTTTCTGTGAGAGTGTCTGTGAGACAGTGTCTGTGAAACAGTGTCTGTGAGAGTCTGTGAGAGTGTCTGTGAGAGAGTGTCTGTGAGAGTCTGTGAGTGAGTGTCTGTAAGAGAGTGTCTGTTAGAGAGTCTGTAAAAGGCTGTGGGAGTCTGTGAGAGAGTGTCTGTGAGTCTGAGAGAGTGTCTGTGAGAGAGAGTCTGTGAGAGTCTATGAGAGAGTGTATGTAAGAGAGTGTCTGTTAGAGAGTCTGTAAAAGGCTGTGGGAGTCTGTGAGAGAGTGTCTGTGAGTCTGAGAGAGTGTCTGTGAGAGAGAGTCTGTGAGAGAGTCTGTGAGAGAGTGTCTGTAAGAGAGTGTCTGTTAGAGAGTCTGTAAAAGGCTGTGGGAGTCTGTGAGAGAGTGTCTGTGAGTCTGAGAGAGTGTCTGTGAGAGAGAGTCTGTGAGAGAGACTGTGAGAGAGTGTCTGTGAGAGATTCTGTGAGAGTGTCTGTGAGAGAGAGTCTGTGAGAGAGAATCTGTGAGAGCGTGTCTGTGAGAGTGTCTGTGATAGTGTTTCTGTGAGAGTGTCTGTTAGACTGTGTCTGTGAAAGAGTGTATGTGAGAGTCTGTGAGAGTGTCTGTGAGTGAGTGTCTGTGAGAGAGTGTCTGTGAGAGAGTTTCTGTGAGAGTGTCTGTGAGAGAGTGTCTGTAAGAGAGTGTCTGTAAGAGAGTCTGTAAAAGGCTGTGAGAGTCTGTGAGAGAGTGTCTGTGAGTCTGAGAGAGTGTCTGTCAGAGAGAGTCTGTGAGAGAGTCTGTGAGAGAGTGTCTGTGAGAGATTCTGTGAGAGAGTCTGTGAGAGACAGTCTGTGAGAGAGAGTCTGTGAGAGAGTGTCTGCGAGTGAGTCTGTTGGAGAGTTTCTGTAAGGGAGTGTCTATGAGAGAGTGTCTGTGAGATTGTGTCTGTGAGAGAGTGTCTGTGAGAGTGTCTGTGAGACAGTGTCTGTGAAAGAGAGTCTGTGAGAGTCTGTGAGAGTGTCTGTGAGTGAGTGTCTGTGAGAGAGTTTCTGTGAGAGAGTTTCTGTGAGAGTGTCTGTGAGAGAGTGTCTGTAAGAGAGTGTCTGTGAGAGAGTCTGTAAAAGGCTGTGAGAGTCTGTGAGAGAGTGTCTGTGAGTCTGAGAGAGTGTCTGTGAGAGAGAGTCTGTGAGAGAGTCTGTGAGAGAGTGTCTGTGAGAGATTCTGTGAGAGAGTCTGTGAGAGAGAGTCTGTGAGAGAGAGTCTGTGAGAGAGTGTCTGTGAGTGAGTGTCTGTGAGAGAGTGTCTGTGAGAGAGTGTCTGTGAGAGAGAGTCTGTGAGAGAGTGTCTGTGAGAGAGTGTCTGGGAGAGAGTGTCTGTGAGAGTGTTTATGAGAGAGTTTCTATGAGAGTGTCTACGAGTGAGTCTGTTGGAGAGTTTCTGTAAGGGAGTGTCTGTGAGAGAGTGTCTGTGAGAGTGTGTGTGAGAGAGTGCCTGTGGGAGTCTGTGAGAGAGCCTGTGAGAGTGTGTGAGAGAGTGTCTGTGAGAGAGTATCTCTGAGCCTCTGTGAGAGTGTCTGCAAGAGAGTACTTGGGAGAGAGTGTGAGAGTCTGTGAGAG
The DNA here is from genome assembly GCF_964204655.1 of Triturus cristatus. Taxonomy (NCBI): domain Eukaryota; kingdom Metazoa; phylum Chordata; class Amphibia; order Caudata; family Salamandridae; genus Triturus; species Triturus cristatus. Next base: position 1,188,470,199 of record NC_140579.1, read on the forward strand.
AGTGCTTGGGAGAGAGTATCTGTGAGAGTCTGTGAGAGTATCTGTGAGAGTCTGTGAGAGTGTCTGTGAGAGTATGTGAGAGTGTCTGTGAGAGTCTGAGAGAGAGTGTCTGTGAGAGTCTGTGAGAGTTTATGTGAGAGTCTGTGAGAGTCTGTGAGAGAGTGTCTGTGAGAGTGTGTCTGTGAGATTGTGTCTGTGAGAGAGTGTCTGTGAGTGTCTGTGAGAGATTATCTGTGAGAGAGTGTCTGTAAGAGTCTGTGAGAGAGTGTCTGTGAGTGTATGTGAGAGATTGTCCGTGAGAGTCTGTGAGAGAGTGTCTGTGAGAGTCTGTGAGAGTTTATGTGAGAGTCTGTGAGAGAGTGTCTGTGAGAGCGTGTCTGTGAGATTGTGTCTGTGAGAGAGTGTCTGTGAGTGTCTGTGAGAGATTATCTGTGAGAGAGTGTCTGTAAGAGTCTGTGAGAGAGTGTCTGTGAGTGTATGTGAGAGATTGTCCGTGAGAGTCTGTGAGAGAGTGTCTGTGAGTGTCTGTGAGAGAGTGTCTATGAGAGCCTGTAAGAGAGTGTCTCTGAGAGAGTGTGTGTGAGAGAGTGTCTTTGCAAGTCTGTGAGAGAGTGTCTGTGAGAGTCTGTGAGAGAGTGTCTGTGAGAGTCTGCGAGAGAGTGTCTGTGAGAGTCTGTGAGAGTCTGTGAGAGAGTGTGTGTAAGAGTCTGTGAGAGTCTGTGAGAGAGTGTCTGTGAGAGGGTGTCTGTGAGAGTGTCTGTGATAGAGTTTCTGTGAGAGTGTCTGTGAGACAGTGTCTGTGAAACAGTGTCTGTGAGAGTCTGTGAGAGTGTCTGTGAGAGAGTGTCTGTGAGAGTCTGTGAGTGAGTGTCTGTAAGAGAGTGTCTGTTAGAGAGTCTGTAAAAGGCTGTGGGAGTCTGTGAGAGAGTGTCTGTGAGTCTGAGAGAGTGTCTGTGAGAGAGAGTCTGTGAGAGTCTATGAGAGAGTGTATGTAAGAGAGTGTCTGTTAGAGAGTCTGTAAAAGGCTGTGGGAGTCTGTGAGAGAGTGTCTGTGAGTCTGAGAGAGTGTCTGTGAGAGAGAGTCTGTGAGAGAGTCTGTGAGAGAGTGTCTGTAAGAGAGTGTCTGTTAGAGAGTCTGTAAAAGGCTGTGGGAGTCTGTGAGAGAGTGTCTGTGAGTCTGAGAGAGTGTCTGTGAGAGAGAGTCTGTGAGAGAGACTGTGAGAGAGTGTCTGTGAGAGATTCTGTGAGAGTGTCTGTGAGAGAGAGTCTGTGAGAGAGAATCTGTGAGAGCGTGTCTGTGAGAGTGTCTGTGATAGTGTTTCTGTGAGAGTGTCTGTTAGACTGTGTCTGTGAAAGAGTGTATGTGAGAGTCTGTGAGAGTGTCTGTGGGTGAGTGTCTGTGAGAGAGTGTCTGTGAGAGAGTTTCTGTGAGAGTGTCTGTGAGAGAGTGTCTGTAAGAGAGTGTCTGTAAGAGAGTCTGTAAAAGGCTGTGAGAGTCTGTGAGAGAGTGTCTGTGAGTCTGAGAGAGTGTCTGTCAGAGAGAGTCTGTGAGAGAGTCTGTGAGAGAGTGTCTGTGAGAGATTCTGTGAGAGAGTCTGTGAGAGACAGTCTGTGAGAGAGAGTCTGTGAGAGAGTGTCTGCGAGTGAGTCTGTTGGAGAGTTTCTGTAAGGGAGTGTCTGTGAGAGAGTGTCTGTGAGATTGTGTCTGTGAGAGAGTGTCTGTGAGAGTGTCTGTGAGACAGTGTCTGTGAAAGAGAGTCTGTGAGAGTCTGTGAGAGTGTCTGTGAGTGAGTGTCTGTGAGAGAGTTTCTGTGAGAGAGTTTCTGTGAGAGTGTCTGTGAGAGAGTGTCTGTAAGAGAGTGTCTGTGAGAGAGTCTGTAAAAGGCTGTGAGAGTCTGTGAGAGAGTGTCTGTGAGTCTGAGAGAGTGTCTGTGAGAGAGAGTCTGTGAGAGAGTCTGTGAGAGAGTGTCTGTGAGAGATTCTGTGAGAGAGTCTGTGAGAGAGAGTCTGTGAGAGAGAGTCTGTGAGAGAGTGTCTGTGAGTGAGTGTCTGTGAGAGAGTGTCTGTGAGAGAGTGTCTGTGAGAGAGAGTCTGTGAGAGAGTGTCTGTGAGAGAGTGTCTGGGAGAGAGTGTCTGTGAGAGTGTTTATGAGAGAGTTTCTATGAGAGTGTCTACGAGTGAGTCTGTTGGAGAGTTTCTGTAAGGGAGTGTCTGTGAGAGAGTGTCTGTGAGAGTGTGTGTGAGAGAGTGCCTGTGGGAGTCTGTGAGAGAGCCTGTGAGAGTGTGTGAGAGAGTGTCTGTGAGAGAGTATCTCTGAGCCTCTGTGAGAGTGTCTGCAAGAGAGTACTTGGGAGAGAGTGTGAGAGTCTGTGAGAGAGTGCTTGGGAGAGAGTATCTGTGAGAGTCTGTGAGAGTATCTGTGAGAGTCTGTGAGAGTGTCTGTGAGAGTATGTGAGAGTGTCTGTGAGAGTCTGAGAGAGAGTGTCTGTGAGAGTCTGTGAGAGTTTATGTGAGAGTCTGTGAGAGTCTGTGAGAGAGTGTCTGTGAGAGCGTGTCTGTGAGATTGTGTCTGTGAGAGAGTGTCTGTGAGTGTCTGTGAGAGATTATCTGTGAGAGAGTGTCTGTAAGAGTCTGTGAGAGAGTGTCTGTGAGTGTATGTGAGAGATTGTCCGTGAGAGTCTGTGAGAGAGTGTCTGTGAGTGTCTGTGAGAGAGTGTCTATGAGAGTCTGTGAGAGAGGGTCTATGAGAGCCTGTAAGAGAGTGTCTCTGAGAGAGTGTCTGTGAGAATATGTGTGAGAGAGTGTCTTTGCAAGTCTGTGAGAGAGTGTCTGTGAGAGTCTGCGAGAGAGTGTCTGTGAGAGTCTGTGAGAGTCTGTGAGAGAGTGTGTGTAAGAGTCTGTGAGAGTCTGTGAGAGAGTCTGTGAGAGAGTGTCTATGAGAGGGTGTCTGTGAGAGTGTCTGTGATAGAGTTTCTGTGAGAGTGTCTGTGAGACAGTGTCTGTGAAAGAGTGTCTGTGAGAGTCTGTGAGAGTGTCTGTGAGAGAGTGTCTGTGAGAGTCTGTGAGTGAGAGACTGTAAGAGTATGTAAGAGAGTGTGTATGAGAGTCTGTGAGAGTGTCTGTGAGAGTCTATGAGAGAGTGTCTGTGAGAGTGTCTGTGGGAGTGTGTCTGTATGTCGGTGAGAGAGTGTCTGTGAGAGTGTCTGTGAGAGAGTGTCTGTAAGAGAGTGTCTGTTAGAGAGTCTGTAAAAGGCTGTGAGAGTCTGTGAGAGAGTGTCTGTGAGTCTGAGAGAGTGTCTGTGAGAGAGAGTCTGCGAGAGAGTCTGTGAGAGAGTGTCTGTGAGAGATTCTGTGAGAGAGTCTGTGAGAGAGAGTCTGTGAGAGAGAGTCTGTGAGAGCGTGTCTGTGAGAGTGTCTGTGATAGTGTTTCTGTGAGAGTGTCTGTGAGACTGTGTCTGTGAAAGAGTGTCTGTGAGAGTCTGTGAGAGTGTCTGTGAGTGAGTGTCTGTGAGAGAGTGTCTGTGAGAGAGTTTCTGTGAGAGTGTCTGTGACAGAGTGTCTGTAAGAGAGTGTCTGTGAGAGAGTTTGTAAAAGGCTGTGAGAGTCTGTGAGAGAGTGTCTGTGAGTCTGAGAGAGTGTCTGTGAGAGAGAGTCTGTGAGAGAGTCTGTGAGAGAGTGTCTGTGAGAGATTCTGTGAGAGAGTCTGTGAGAGAGAGTCTGTGAGAGAGAGTCTGTGAGAGAGTGTCTGTGAGTGAGTGTCTGTGAGAGAGTGTCTGTGAGAGAGTGTCTGTGAGAGAGAGTCTGTGAGAGAGTGTCTGTGAGAGAGTGTCTGGGAGAGAGTGTCTGTGAGAGTGTTTATGAGAGAGTTTCTATGAGAGTGTCTGCGAGTGAGTCTGTTGGAGAGTTTCTGTAAGGGAGTGTCTGTGAGAGAGTGTCTGTGAGAGTGTGTGAGAGTGTCTGCAAGAGAGTACTTGGGAGAGAGTGTGAGAGTCTGTGAGAGAGTGCTTGGGAGAGAGTGTCTGTGAGAGTGTCTGTGAGAGTCTCTGAGAGGCTCTGAGAGAGTGTCTGTGATTCAGAGATAGTGTGTGAGAGTCTGTGAGAGAGTGTCTGTGAGAGAGTCTGTGGGAGAGTCTGTGAGAGACAGTCTGTGAGAGAGAGAATGTGAGAGAGTCTCTGTGAGAGAGTGTCTGTGAGAGTTTCTGTGAGAGTATCTGGTAGAGTCTGTGAGAGTGTCTGCGAGTGAGTGTATGTTAGAGAGTATCTGTGAGAGAGTGTCTGTGAGAGTGTGTGAGAGAGTTTCTGTAAGAGTCTGTGAAAGAGTGTCTCTGAGAGACTGTGAGAGAGTGTGAGAGAGTGTCTGTGAGAGTCTCTGAGTGTCTGTGAGAGTCTGTAAGAGAGTATGAGAGTCTGCGAGAGAGTGCTTGTAAGAGAGTGTCTATGAGAGAGTCTGTGAGAGAGTGTCTGTGAGAGATTGTCTGTGAGAGTCTGTGAGAGTGTCTGTGAGAGAGTGTCTGTGAGAGAGTGTCTGTGAGAGTCTGTGAGAGAGTGTCAGTGAGAGAGTATCTGTGAAAGAGTATCTGTGAGAGTGTCTGTGAGAGAGTTTCTGTGAAAGAGAGTCAGTGAGAGTCTGCGAGAGTGTCTGTGAGTGAGCATCTGTGAGAGAGTGTCTGTGAGAGAGTGTCTCTGAGCCTCTGTGAGAGTGTCTGTGAGAGTCTGTAAGAGAGTGTGAGAGTCTGCGAGAGAGTGCTTGGGAGAGTGTGTCTGTGAGAGTGTCTATGAGAGTCTGTTAGAGTGTCTGTGAGAGGCTCTGAGAGAGTGTCTGTGACTCAGAGATAGTGTGTGAGAGTCTGTGAGAGAGTGTCTGTGAGAGAGTCTGTGGGAGAGTCTACGAGAGAGAGTCTGTGAGAGAGAGAATGTGAGAGTGTCTGTGAGAGAGTGTCTGTGAGAGTTTCTGTGAGAGTATCTGGTAGAGTCTGTGAGAGTGTCTGCGAGTGAGTGTCTGTTAGAGAGTTTCTGTGAGAGAGTGTCTGTGAGAGTGTGTGAGAGAGTGTCTGTGAGAGTCTGCAAGAGTGTCTGTGAGTGAGTGTCTGTGAGAGAGTGTTTGTGAGAGTCTGTGAGAGAGTTTGTGAGAGTCTGTGAGAGAGTGTCTGTGAGAGAGTGTCTCTGAGCGTCTGTGAGAGTATCTGTGAGAATCTGTAAGAGAGTGTGAGAGTCTGTGAGAGAGTGCTTGGGAGATAGTGTCTGTGAGAGACTCTGTGAGAGAGTGTCTGTGATATAGTGTCTGAGAGATTGTCTGTGATAGAGTGTCTGTGATAGAGTGACTATGAGAGTATTTGAGAGAGTGTCTGTGAGAATCTGTGAGAGAGTGTCTGTGAGAGTGTCTGTGAGAGTATGTGAGAGTGTCTGTGAGAGTCTGAGAGAGTGTCTGTGAGAGTCTGAGAGAGTCTGTGAGACAGTGTGTGTAAGAGTCTGTGAGAGTCTGTGAGAGAGTCTGTGAGAGAGTGTCTGTGAGAGGGTGTCTGTGAGAGTGCCTTTGATAGAGTTTCTGTGAGAGTGTCTGTGAGACAGTGTCTGTGAGACAGTGTCTGTGAGAATCTGTGAGAGTGTATGTGAGAGAGTGTCTGTGAGAGTCTGTGAGTGAGAGACTGTAAGAGTATGTAAGAGAGTGTGTATGAGAGTCTGTCAGAGTGTCTGTGAGAGTCTGTGAGAGAGTGTCTGTGAGAGTGTTTGTGGGAGTGTGTCTGTAAGTCGGTAAGAGAGTGTCTGTGAGAGTGTCTGTGAGAGAGTGTCTGTAAGAGAGTATCTGTGAGAGAGTCTGTAAAAGGCTGTGAGAGTCTGTGAGAGAGTGTCTGAGTCTGAGAGAGTGTCTTTGAGAGAGAGTCTGTGAGAGAGTCTGTGAGAGAGTGTCTGTGAGAGGTTCTGTGAGAGAGTCTGTGAGAGAGAGTCTGTGAGAGAGAGCCTGTGAGAGAGTGTCTGTGGGAGTGTCTGTGATAGTGTTTCTGTGAGAGTGTCTGTGAGACTGTGTCTGTGAAAGAGTGTCTGTGAGAGTCTGTGAGAGTGTCTGTGAGTGAGTGTCTGTGAAAGAGTGTCTGTGAGAGTCTGTGAGAGTGTCTGTGAGTGAGTGTCTGTGAGAGAGTGTCTGTGAGAGAGTGTCTGTGAGAGTGTGTGTGAAAGAGTGGCTTTGCACGTCTGTGAGAGAGTGTCTGTGAGAGACTGTGAGAGAGTGTCTGTGAGAGTCTGCGAGAGAGTGTCTGTGAGAGTCTGAGAGAGTTTGTGAGAGAGTGTGTGTAAGAGTCTGTGAGAGTCTGTGAGAGAGTGTCTCTGAGTGTCTGTGAGAGTGTCTGTGAGAGTCTGTAAGAGAGTGTGAGAGTCTGTGAGAGAGTGCTTGGGAGAGAGTGTCTGTGAGAGACTCTGTGAGAGAGTGTCTGTGATAGAGTGTCTGTGAGAGAGTGTCTGTGATAGAGTGACTATGAGTATTTGAGATAGTGTCTGTGAGAATCTGTGAGAGAGTATCTGTGAGAGTCTGTGAGAGTGTCTGTGAGAGTATGTGAGAGTGTCTGTGAGAGTCTGAGAGAGAGTGTCTGTGAGAGTATATGAGAGTGTATGTGAGAGTCTGTGAGAGAGTGTCTGTGAGAGAGAGTCTGTGAGAGCATGTCTGTGAGATTGTGTCTGTGAGAGAGTGTCCGTGAGTGTCTGTGAGAGATTATCTGTGAGAGAGTGTCTGTAAGAATCTGTGAGAGAGTGTCTGTAAGTGTATGTGGGAGATTGTCCGTGAGAGTCTGTGAGAGAGTGTTTGTGAGTGTCTGTGAGAGAGTATCTATGAGAGTCTGTGAGAGAGGGTCTATGAGAGTCTGTAAGAGAGTGTCTCTGAGAGAGTGTCTGTGAGAGTGTATGTGAGAGAGTGTCTTTGCAAGTCTGTGAGAGAGTGTCTGTGAGAGCCTGTGAGAGAGTGTCTGTGAGAGTCTGCGAGAGAGTGTCTGTGAGAGTCTGAGAGAGTCTGTGAGAGAGTGTGTGTAAGAGTCTGTGAGAGTCTGTGAGAGAGTCTGTGAGAGAGTGTCTGTGAGGGGATGTCTGTGAGAGTGTCTGTGATAGAGTTTCTGTGAGAGTGTCTGTGAGACAGTGTCTGTGAAAGAGTGTCTGTGAGAGTCTGTGAGAGTGTCTGTGAGAGAGTGTCTGTGAGAGTCTGTGAGTGAGAGACTGTAAGAGTATGTAAGAGAGTGTGTATGAGAGTCTGTGAGAGTGTATGTGAGAGTCTGTAAGAGAGTTTCTGTGAGAGTGTCTCTGAGAGTCTGTGAGAGTCTGTGAGAGAGTGTGTGTAAGAGTCTGTGAGAGAGTCTGTGAGAGAGTGTCTGTGAGAGGGTGTCTGTGAGAGTGTCTGTGATAGAGTTTCTGTGAGAGTGTCTGTGAGACAGTGTCTGTGAAAGAGTGTCTGTTAGAGTCTGTGAGAGTGTCTGTGAGAGAGTGTCTATGAGAGTCTGTGAGTGAGAGACTGTAAGAGTATGTAAGAGAGTGTGTATGAGAGTCTGTGAGAGTGTCTGTGAGAGTCTGTGAGAGAGTGTCTGTGAGAGTGTCTGTGGGAGTGTGTCTGTATGTCGGTGAGAGAGTGTCTGTGAGAGTGTCTGTGAGAGAGTGTCTGTAAGAGAGTGTCTGTTAGAGAGTCTGTAAAAGGCTGTGAGAGTCTGTGAGAGAGTGTCTGTGAGTCTGAGAGAGTGTCTGTGAGAGAGAGTCTGTGAGAGAGTCTGTGAGAGAGTGTCTGTGAGAGATTCTGTTAGAGAGTCTGTGAGAGAGAGTCTGTGAAGAGTCTGTGAGAGAGAGTCTGTGAGAGAGTGTCTGTGAGACTGTCTGTGATAGTGTTTCTGTGAGAGTGTCTGTGAGACTTTGTCTGTAAAAGAGTGTCTGTGAGAGTGTCTGTGATTGAGTGTCTGTGAGAGAGTGTCTGTGAGAGAGTTTCTGTGAGAGTGTCTGTGAGAGAGTGTCTGTAAGAGAGTGTCTGTGAGAGAGTCTGTAAAAGGCTGTGAGAGTCTGTGAGAGAGTGTCTGTGAGTCTGAGAGAGTGTCTGTGAGAGAGAGTCTGTGAGAGAGTGTCTGTGAGAGATTCTGTGAGAGAGTCTGTGAGAGAGAGTCTGTGAGAGAGAGTCTGTGAGAGAGTGTCTGTGAGTGAGTGTCTGTGAGAGAGTGTCTGTGAGAGAGTGTCTGTGAGAGAGAGTCTGTGAGAGAGTGTCTGTGAGAGAGTGTCTGGGAGAGAGTGTCTGTGAGAGTGTTTATGAGAGAGTTTCTATGAGAGTGTCTGCGAGTGAGTCTGTTGGAGAGTTTCTGTAAGGGAGTGTCTGTGAGAGAGTGTCTGTGAGAGTGTGTGTGAGAGAGTGTCTGTGGGAGTCTGTGAGAGAGTCTGTGAGAGTGTGTGAGAGAGTGTCTGTAAGAGAGTGTCTCTGAGCCTCTGTGAGAGTGTCTGCAAGAGAGTACTTGGGAGAGAGTGTGAGAGTCTGTGAGAGAGTGCTTGGGAGAGAGTATCTGTGAGAGTCTGTGAGAGTATCTGTGAGAGTCTGTGAGAGTGTCTGTGAGAGTATGTGAGAGTGTCTGTGAGAGTCTGAGAGAGAGTGTCTGTGAGAGTCTGTGAGAGTTTATGTGAGAGTCTGTGAGAGTCTGTGAGAGAGTGTCTGTGAGAGCGTGTCTGTGAGATTGTGTCTGTGAGAGAGTGTCTGTGAGTGTCTGTGAGAGATTATCTGTGAGAGAGTGTCTGTAAGAGTCTGTGAGAGAGTGTCTGTGAGTGTATGTGAGAGATTGTCCGTGAGAGTCTGTGAGAGAGTGTCTGTGAGTGTCTGTGAGAGAGTGTCGATGAGAGCCTGTAAGAGAGTGTCTCTGAGAGAGTGTCTGTGAGAGTGTGTGTGAGAGAGTGTCTTTGCAAGTCTGTGAGAGAGTGTCTGTGAGAGTCTGTGAGAGAGTGTCTGTGAGAGTCTGCGAGAGAGTGTCTGTGAGAGTCTGTGAGAGTCTGTGAGAGAGTGTGTGTAAGAGTCTGTGAGAGTCTGTGAGAGAGTGTCTGTGAGAGGGTGTCTGTGAGAGTGTCTGTGATAGAGTTTCTGTGAGAGTGTCTGTGAGACAGTGTCTGTGAAACAGTGTCTGTGAGAGTCTGTGAGAGTGTCTGTGAGAGAGTGTCTGTGAGAGTCTGTGAGTGAGTGTCTGTAAGAGAGTGTCTGTTAGAGAGTCTGTAAAAGGCTGTGGGAGTCTGTGAGAGAGTGTCTGTGAGTCTGAGAGAGTGTCTGTGAGAGAGAGTCTGTGAGAGTCTATGAGAGAGTGTATGTAAGAGAGTGTCTGTTAGAGAGTCTGTAAAAGGCTGTGGGAGTCTGTGAGAGAGTGTCTGTGAGTCTGAGAGAGTGTCTGTGAGAGAGAGTCTGTGAGAGAGTCTGTGAGAGAGTGTCTGTAAGAGAGTGTCTGTTAGAGAGTCTGTAAAAGGCTGTGGGAGTCTGTGAGAGAGTGTCTGTGAGTCTGAGAGAGTGTCTGTGAGAGAGAGTCTGTGAGAGAGTCTGTGAGAGAGTGTCTGTGAGAGATTCTGTGAGAGTGTCTGTGAGAGAGAGTCTGTGAGAGAGAATCTGTGAGAGCGTGTCTGTGAGAGTGTCTGTGATAGTGTTTCTGTGAGAGTGTCTGTTAGACTGTGTCTGTGAAAGAGTGTATGTGAGAGTCTGTGAGAGTGTCTGTGAGTGAGTGTCTGTGAGAGAGTGTCTGTGAGAGAGTTTCTGTGAGAGTGTCTGTGAGAGAGTGTCTGTAAGAGAGTGTCTGTAAGAGAGTCTGTAAAAGGCTGTGAGAGTCTGTGAGAGAGTGTCTGTGAGTCTGAGAGAGTGTCTGTCAGAGAGAGACTGTGAGAGAGTCTGTGAGAGAGTGTCTGTGAGAGAGTCTGTAAAAGGCTGTGAGAGTCTGTGAGAGAGTGTCTGTGAGTCTGAGAGAGTGTCTGTCAGAGAGAGTCTGTGAGAGAGTCTGTGAGAGAGTGTCTGTGAGAGATTCTGTGAGAGAGTCTGTGAGAGACAGTCTGTGAGAGAGAGTCTGTGAGAGAGTGTCTGCGAGTGAGTCTGTTGGAGAGTTTCTGTAAGGGAGTGTCTGTGAGAGAGTGTCTGTGAGATTGTGTCTGTGAGAGAGTGTCTGTGAGAGTGTCTGTGAGACAGTGTCTGTGAAAGAGAGTCTGTGAGAGTCTGTGAGAGTGTCTGTGAGTGAGTGTCTGTGAGAGAGTTTCTGTGAGAGAGTTTCTGTGAGAGTGTCTGTGAGAGAGTGTCTGTAAGAGAGTGTCTGTGAGAGAGTCTGTAAAAGGCTGTGAGAGTCTGTGAGAGAGTGTCTGTGAGTCTGAGAGAGTGTCTGTGAGAGAGAGTCTGTGAGAGAGAGTCTGTGAGAGAGGGTCTATGAGAGTCTGTAAGAGAGTGTCTCTGAGAGAGTGTCTGTGAGAGTGTATGTGAGAGAGTGTCTTTGCAAGTCTGTGAGAGAGTGTCTGTGAGAGCCTGTGAGAGAGTGTCTGTGAGAGTCTGCGAGAGAGTGTCTGTGAGAGTCTGAGAGAGTCTGTGAGAGAGTGTGTGTAAGAGTCTGTGAGAGTCTGTGAGAGAGTCTGTGAGAGAGTGTCTGTGAGGGGATGTCTGTGAGAGTGTCTGTGATAGAGTTTCTGTGAGAGTGTCTGTGAGACAGTGTCTGTGAAAGAGTGTCTGTGAGAGTCTGTGAGAGTGTCTGTGAGAGAGTGTCTGTGAGAGTCTGTGAGTGAGAGACTGTAAGAGTATGTAAGAGAGTGTGTATGAGAGTCTGTGAGAGTGTATGTGAGAGTCTGTCAGAGAGTTTCTGTGAGAGTGTCTCTGAGAGTCTGTGAGAGTCTGTGAGAGAGTGTGTGTAAGAGTCTGTGAGAGAGTCTGTGAGAGAGTGTCTGTGAGAGGGTGTCTGTGAGAGTGTCTGTGATAGAGTTTCTGTGAGAGTGTCTGTGAGACAGTGTCTGTGAAAGAGTGTCTGTTAGAGTCTGTGAGAGTGTCTGTGAGAGAGTGTCTATGAGAGTCTGTGAGTGAGAGACTGTAAGAGTATGTAAGAGAGTGTGTATGAGAGTCTGTGAGAGTGTCTGTGAGAGTCTGTGAGAGAGTGTCTGTGAGAGTGTCTGTGGGAGTGTGTCTGTATGTCGGTGAGAGAGTGTCTGTGAGAGTGTCTGTGAGAGAGTGTCTGTAAGAGAGTGTCTGTTAGAGAGTCTGTAAAAGGCTGTGAGAGTCTGTGAGAGAGTGTCTGTGAGTCTGAGAGAGTGTCTGTGAGAGAGAGTCTGTGAGAGAGTCTGTGAGAGAGTGTCTGTGAGAGATTCTGTTAGAGAGTCTGTGAGAGAGAGTCTGTGAAGAGTCTGTGAGAGAGAGTCTGTGAGAGAGTGTCTGTGAGACTGTCTGTGATAGTGTTTCTGTGAGAGTGTCTGTGAGACTTTGTCTGTAAAAGAGTGTCTGTGAGAGTGTCTGTGATTGAGTGTCTGTGAGAGAGTGTCTGTGAGAGAGTTTCTGTGAGAGTGTCTGTGAGAGAGTGTCTGTAAGAGAGTGTCTGTGAGAGAGTCTGTAAAAGGCTGTGAGAGTCTGTGAGAGAGTGTCTGTGAGTCTGAGAGAGTGTCTGTGAGAGAGAGTCTGTGAGAGAGTGTCTGTGAGAGATTCTGTGAGAGAGTCTGTGAGAGAGAGTCTGTGAGAGAGAGTCTGTGAGAGAGTGTCTGTGAGTGAGTGTCTGTGAGAGAGTGTCTGTGAGAGAGTGTCTGTGAGAGAGAGTCTGTGAGAGAGTGTCTGTGAGAGAGTGTCTGGGAGAGAGTGTCTGTGAGAGTGTTTATGAGAGAGTTTCTATGAGAGTGTCTGCGAGTGAGTCTGTTGGAGAGTTTCTGTAAGGGAGTGTCTGTGAGAGAGTGTCTGTGAGAGTGTGTGTGAGAGAGTGTCTGTGGGAGTCTGTGAGAGAGTCTGTGAGAGTGTGTGAGAGAGTGTCTGTAAGAGAGTGTCTCTGAGCCTCTGTGAGAGTGTCTGCAAGAGAGTACTTGGGAGAGAGTGTGAGAGTCTGTGAGAGAGTGCTTGGGAGAGAGTATCTGTGAGAGTCTGTGAGAGTATCTGTGAGAGTCTGTGAGAGTGTCTGTGAGAGTATGTGAGAGTGTCTGTGAGAGTCTGAGAGAGAGTGTCTGTGAGAGTCTGTGAGAGTTTATGTGAGAGTCTGTGAGAGTCTGTGAGAGAGTGTCTGTGAGAGCGTGTCTGTGAGATTGTGTCTGTGAGAGAGTGTCTGTGAGTGTCTGTGAGAGATTATCTGTGAGAGAGTGTCTGTAAGAGTCTGTGAGAGAGTGTCTGTGAGTGTATGTGAGAGATTGTCCGTGAGAGTCTGTGAGAGAGTGTCTGTGAGTGTCTGTGAGAGAGTGTCGATGAGAGCCTGTAAGAGAGTGTCTCTGAGAGAGTGTCTGTGAGAGTGTGTGTGAGAGAGTGTCTTTGCAAGTCTGTGAGAGAGTGTCTGTGAGAGTCTGTGAGAGAGTGTCTGTGAGAGTCTGCGAGAGAGTGTCTGTGAGAGTCTGTGAGAGTCTGTGAGAGAGTGTGTGTAAGAGTCTGTGAGAGTCTGTGAGAGAGTGTCTGTGAGAGGGTGTCTGTGAGAGTGTCTGTGATAGAGTTTCTGTGAGAGTGTCTGTGAGACAGTGTCTGTGAAACAGTGTCTGTGAGAGTCTGTGAGAGTGTCTGTGAGAGAGTGTCTGTGAGAGTCTGTGAGTGAGTGTCTGTAAGAGAGTGTCTGTTAGAGAGTCTGTAAAAGGCTGTGGGAGTCTGTGAGAGAGTGTCTGTGAGTCTGAGAGAGTGTCTGTGAGAGAGAGTCTGTGAGAGTCTATGAGAGAGTGTATGTAAGAGAGTGTCTGTTAGAGAGTCTGTAAAAGGCTGTGGGAGTCTGTGAGAGAGTGTCTGTGAGTCTGAGAGAGTGTCTGTGAGAGAGAGTCTGTGAGAGAGTCTGTGAGAGAGTGTCTGTAAGAGAGTGTCTGTTAGAGAGTCTGTAAAAGGCTGTGGGAGTCTGTGAGAGAGTGTCTGTGAGTCTGAGAGAGTGTCTGTGAGAGAGAGTCTGTGAGAGAGTCTGTGAGAGAGTGTCTGTGAGAGATTCTGTGAGAGTGTCTGTGAGAGAGAGTCTGTGAGAGAGAATCTGTGAGAGCGTGTCTGTGAGAGTGTCTGTGATAGTGTTTCTGTGAGAGTGTCTGTTAGACTGTGTCTGTGAAAGAGTGTATGTGAGAGTCTGTGAGAGTGTCTGTGAGTGAGTGTCTGTGAGAGAGTGTCTGTGAGAGAGTTTCTGTGAGAGTGTCTGTGAGAGAGTGTCTGTAAGAGAGTGTCTGTAAGAGAGTCTGTAAAAGGCTGTGAGAGTCTGTGAGAGAGTGTCTGTGAGTCTGAGAGAGTGTCTGTCAGAGAGAGACTGTGAGAGAGTCTGTGAGAGAGTGTCTGTGAGAGAGTCTGTAAAAGGCTGTGAGAGTCTGTGAGAGAGTGTCTGTGAGTCTGAGAGAGTGTCTGTCAGAGAGAGTCTGTGAGAGAGTCTGTGAGAGAGTGTCTGTGAGAGATTCTGTGAGAGAGTCTGTGAGAGACAGTCTGTGAGAGAGAGTCTGTGAGAGAGTGTCTGCGAGTGAGTCTGTTGGAGAGTTTCTGTAAGGGAGTGTCTGTGAGAGAGTGTCTGTGAGATTGTGTCTGTGAGAGAGTGTCTGTGAGAGTGTCTGTGAGACAGTGTCTGTGAAAGAGAGTCTGTGAGAGTCTGTGAGAGTGTCTGTGAGTGAGTGTCTGTGAGAGAGTTTCTGTGAGAGAGTTTCTGTGAGAGTGTCTGTGAGAGAGTGTCTGTAAGAGAGTGTCTGTGAGAGAGTCTGTAAAAGGCTGTGAGAGTCTGTGAGAGAGTGTCTGTGAGTCTGAGAGAGTGTCTGTGAGAGAGAGTCTGTGAGAGAGAGTCTGTGAGAGAGTGTCTGTGAGTGAGTGTCTGTGAGAGAGTGTCTGTGAGAGAGTGTCTGTGAGAGAGAGTCTGTGAGAGAGTGTCTGTGAGAGAGTGTCTGGGAGAGAGTGTCTGTGAGAGTGTTTATGAGAGAGTTTCTATGAGAGTGTCTACGAGTGAGTCTGTTGGAGAGTTTCTGTAAGGGAGTGTCTGTGAGAGAGTGTCTGTGAGAGTGTGTGAGAGAGTGTCTATGAGAGAGTATCTCTGAGCCTCTGTGAGAGTGTCTGCAAGAGAGTACTTGGGAGAGAGTGTGAGAGTCTGTGAGAGAGTGCTTGGGAGAGAGTATCTGTGAGAGTCTGTGAGAGTATCTGTGAGAGTCTGTGAGAGTGTCTGTGAGAGTATGTGAGAGTGTCTGTGAGAGTCTGAGAGAGAGTGTCTGTGAGAGTCTGTGAGAGTGTCTGTGAGAGAGTGTCTGTGAGAGTCTGTGAGTGAGTGTCTGTAAGAGAGTGTCTGTTAGAGAGTCTGTAAAAGGCTGTGGGAGTCTGTGAGAGAGTGTCTGTGAGTCTGAGAGAGTGTCTGTGAGAGAGAGTCTGTGAGAGTCTATGAGAGAGTGTATGTAAGAGAGTGTCTGTTAGAGAGTCTGTAAAAGGCTGTGGGAGTCTGTGAGAGAGTGTCTGTGAGTCTGAGAGAGTGTCTGTGAGAGAGAGTCTGTGAGAGAGTCTGTGAGAGAGTGTCTGTAAGAGAGTGTCTGTTAGAGAGTCTGTAAAAGGCTGTGGGAGTCTGTGAGAGAGTGTCTGTGAGTCTGAGAGAGTGTCTGTGAGAGAGAGTCTGTGAGAGAGTCTGTGAGAGAGTGTCTGTGAGAGATTCTGTGAGAGTGTCTGTGAGAGAGAGTCTGTGAGAGAGAATCTGTGAGAGCGTGTCTGTGAGAGTGTCTGTGATAGTGTTTCTGTGAGAGTGTCTGTTAGACTGTGTCTGTGAAAGAGTGTATGTGAGAGTCTGTGAGAGTGTCTGTGAGTGAGTGTCTGTGAGAGAGTGTCTGTGAGAGAGTTTCTGTGAGAGTGTCTGTGAGAGAGTGTCTGTAAGAGAGTGTCTGTAAGAGAGTCTGTAAAAGGCTGTGAGAGTCTGTGAGAGAGTGTCTGTGAGTCTGAGAGAGTGTCTGTCAGAGAGAGACTGTGAGAGAGTCTGTGAGAGAGTGTCTGTGAGAGAGTCTGTAAAAGGCTGTGAGAGTCTGTGAGAGAGTGTCTGTGAGTCTGAGAGAGTGTCTGTCAGAGAGAGTCTGTGAGAGAGTCTGTGAGAGAGTGTCTGTGAGAGATTCTGTGAGAGAGTCTGTGAGAGACAGTCTGTGAGAGAGAGTCTGTGAGAGAGTGTCTGCGAGTGAGTCTGTTGGAGAGTTTCTGTAAGGGAGTGTCTGTGAGAGAGTGTCTGTGAGATTGTGTCTGTGAGAGAGTGTCTGTGAGAGTGTCTGTGAGACAGTGTCTGTGAAAGAGAGTCTGTGAGAGTCTGTGAGAGTGTCTGTGAGTGAGTGTCTGTGAGAGAGTTTCTGTGAGAGAGTTTCTGTGAGAGTGTCTGTGAGAGAGTGTCTGTAAGAGAGTGTCTGTGAGAGAGTCTGTAAAAGGCTGTGAGAGTCTGTGAGAGAGTGTCTGTGAGTCTGAGAGAGTGTCTGTGAGAGAGAGTCTGTGAGAGAGAGTCTGTGAGAGAGTGTCTGTGAGTGAGTGTCTGTGAGAGAGTGTCTGTGAGAGAGTGTCTGTGAGAGAGAGTCTGTGAGAGAGTGTCTGTGAGAGAGTGTCTGGGAGAGAGTGTCTGTGAGAGTGTTTATGAGAGAGTTTCTATGAGAGTGTCTACGAGTGAGTCTGTTGGAGAGTTTCTGTAAGGGAGTGTCTGTGAGAGAGTGTCTGTGAGAGTGTGTGAGAGAGTGTCTATGAGAGAGTATCTCTGAGCCTCTGTGAGAGTGTCTGCAAGAGAGTACTTGGGAGAGAGTGTGAGAGTCTGTGAGAGAGTGCTTGGGAGAGAGTATCTGTGAGAGTCTGTGAGAGTATCTGTGAGAGTCTGTGAGAGTGTCTGTGAGAGTATGTGAGAGTGTCTGTGAGAGTCTGAGAGAGAGTGTCTGTGAGAGTCTGTGAGAGTTTATGTGAGAGTCTGTGAGAGTCTGTGAGAGAGTGTCTGTGAGAGCGTGTCTGTGAGATTGTGTCTGTGAGAGAGTGTCTGTGAGTGTCTGTGAGAGATTATCTGTGAGAGAGTGTCTGTAAGAGTCTGTGAGAGAGTGTCTGTGAGTGTATGTGAGAGATTGTCCGTGAGAGTCTGTGAGAGAGTGTCTGTGAGTGTCTGTGAGAGAGTGTCTATGAGAGTCTGTGAGAGAGGGTCTATGAGAGCCTGTAAGAGAGTGTCTCTGAGAGAGTGTCTGTGAGAGTATGTGTGAGAGAGTGTCTTTGCAAGTCTGTGAGAGAGTGTCTGTGAGAGTCTGCGAGAGAGTGTCTGTGAGAGTCTGTGAGAGTCTGTGAGAGAGTGTGTGTAAGAGTCTGTGAGAGTCTGTGAGAGAGTCTGTGAGAGAGTGTCTATGAGAGGGTGTCTGTGAGAGTGTCTGTGATAGAGTTTCTGTGAGAGTGTCTGTGAGACAGTGTCTGTGAAAGAGTGTCTGTGAGAGTCTGTGAGAGTGTCTGTGAGAGAGTGTCTGTGAGAGTCTGTGAGTGAGAGACTGTAAGAGTATGTAAGAGAGTGTGTATGAGAGTCTGTGAGAGTGTCTGTGAGAGTCTATGAGAGAGTGTCTGTGAGAGTGTCTGTGGGAGTGTGTCTGTATGTCGGTGAGAGAGTGTCTGTGAGAGTGTCTGTGAGAGAGTGTCTGTAAGAGAGTGTCTGTTAGAGAGTCTGTAAAAGGCTGTGAGAGTCTGTGAGAGAGTGTCTGTGAGTCTGAGAGAGTGTCTGTGAGAGAGAGTCTGCGAGAGAGTCTGTGAGAGAGTGTCTGTGAGAGATTCTGTGAGAGAGTCTGTGAGAGAGAGTCTGTGAGAAAGAGTCTGTGAGAGCATGTCTGTGAGAGTGTCTGTGATAGTGTTTCTGTGAGAGTGTCTGTGAGACTGTGTCTGTGAAAGAGTGTCTGTGAGAGTCTGTGAGAGTGTCTGTGAGTGAGTGTCTGTGAGAGAGTGTCTGTGAGAGAGTTTCTGTGAGAGTGTCTGTGACAGAGTGTCTGTAAGAGAGTGTCTGTGAGAGAGTTTGTAAAAGGCTGTGAGAGTCTGTGAGAGAGTGTCTGTGAGTCTGAGAGAGTGTCTGTGAGAGAGAGTCTGTGAGAGAGTCTGTGAGAGAGTGTCTGTGAGAGATTCTGTGAGAGAGTCTGTGAGAGAGAGTCTGTGAGAGAGAGTCTGTGAGAGAGTGTCTGTGAGTGAGTGTCTGTGAGAGAGTGTCTGTGAGAGAGTGTCTGTGAGAGAGAGTCTGTGAGAGAGTGTCTGTGAGAGAGTGTCTGGGAGAGAGTGTCTGTGAGAGTGTTTATGAGAGAGTTTCTATGAGAGTGTCTGCGAGTGAGTCTGTTGGAGAGTTTCTGTAAGGGAGTGTCTGTGAGAGAGTGTCTGTGAGAGTGTGTGAGAGTGTCTGCAAGAGAGTACTTGGGAGAGAGTGTGAGAGTCTGTGAGAGAGTGCTTGGGAGAGAGTGTCTGTGAGAGTGTCTGTGAGAGTCTCTGAGAGGCTCTGAGAGAGTGTCTGTGATTCAGAGATAGTGTGTGAGAGTCTGTGAGAGAGTGTCTGTGAGAGAGTCTGTGGGAGAGTCTGTGAGAGACAGTCTGTGAGAGAGAGAATGTGAGAGAGTCTCTGTGAGAGAGTGTCTGTGAGAGTTTCTGTGAGAGTATCTGGTAGAGTCTGTGAGAGTGTCTGCGAGTGAGTGTCTGTTAGAGAGTATCTGTGAGAGAGTGTCTGTGAGAGTGTGTGAGAGAGTTTCTGTAAGAGTCTGTGAAAGAGTGTCTCTGAGAGACTGTGAGAGAGTGTGAGAGAGTGTCTGTGAGAGTCTCTGAGTGTCTGTGAGAGTCTGTAAGAGAGTATGAGAGTCTGCGAGAGAGTGCTTGTAAGAGAGTGTCTATGAGAGAGTCTGTGAGAGAGTGTCTGTGAGAGACTGTCTGTGAGAGTCTGTGAGAGTGTCTGTGAGAGAGTGTCTGTGAGAGAGTGTCTGTGAGAGTCTGTGAGAGAGTGTCAGTGAGAGAGTATCTGTGAAAGAGTATCTGTGAGAGTGTCTGTGAGAGAGTTTCTGTGATAGTGTCTGTGAGACAGTGTCTGTGAAAGAGAGTCAGTGAGAGTCTGCGAGAGTGTCTGTGAGTGAGCATCTGTGAGAGAGTGTCTGTGAGAGAGTGTCTCTGAGCCTCTGTGAGAGTGTCTGTGAGAGTCTGTAAGAGAGTGTGAGAGTCTGCGAGAGAGTGCTTGGGAGAGTGTGTCTGTGAGAGTGTCTATGAGAGTCTGTTAGAGTGTCTGTGAGAGGCTCTGAGAGAGTGTCTGTGACTCAGAGATAGTGTGTGAGAGTCTGTGAGAGAGTGTCTGTGAGAGAGTCTGTGGGAGAGTCTACGAGAGAGAGTCTGTGAGAGAGAGAATGTGAGAGTGTCTGTGAGAGAGTGTCTGTGAGAGTTTCTGTGAGAGTATCTGGTAGAGTCTGTGAGAGTGTCTGCGAGTGAGTATCTGTTAGAGAGTTTCTGTGAGAGAGTGTCTGTGAGAGTGTGTGAGAGAGTGTCTGTGAGAGTCTGCAAGAGTGTCTGTGAGTGAGTGTCTGTGAGAGAGTGTTTGTGAGAGTCTGTGAGAGAGTTTGTGAGAGTCTGTGAGAGAGTGTCTGTGAGAGAGTGTCTCTGAGCGTCTGTGAGAGTATCTATGAGAATCTGTAAGAGAGTGTGAGAGTCTGTGAGAGAGTGCTTGGGAGATAGTGTCTGTGAGAGACTCTGTGAGAGAGTGTCTGTGATATAGTGTCTGAGAGATTGTCTGTGATAGAGTGTCTTTGATAGAGTGACTATGAGAGTATTTGAGAGAGTGTCTGTGAGAATCTGTGAGAGAGTGTCTGTGAGAGTGTCTGTGAGAGTATGTGAGAGTGTCTGTGAGAGTCTGAGAGAGTGTCTGTGAGAGTCTGAGAGAGTCTGTGAGACAGTGTGTGTAAGAGTCTGTGAGAGTCTGTGAGAGAGTCTGTGAGAGAGTGTCTGTGAGAGGGTGTCTGTGAGAGTGCCTTTGATAGAGTTTCTGTGAGAGTGTCTGTGAGACAGTGTCTGTGAGACAGTGTCTGTGAGAATCTGTGAGAGTGTATGTGAGAGAGTGTCTGTGAGAGTCTGTGAGTGAGAGACTGTAAGAGTATGTAAGAGAGTGTGTATGAGAGTCTGTCAGAGTGTCTGTGAGAGTCTGTGAGAGAGTGTCTGTGAGAGTGTTTGTGGGAGTGTGTCTGTAAGTCGGTAAGAGAGTGTCTGTGAGAGTGTCTGTGAGAGAGTGTCTGTAAGAGAGTATCTGTGAGAGAGTCTGTAAAAGGCTGTGAGAGTCTGTGAGAGAGTGTCTGAGTCTGAGAGAGTGTCTTTGAGAGAGAGTCTGTGAGAGAGTCTGTGAGAGAGTGTCTGTGAGAGGTTCTGTGAGAGAGTCTGTGAGAGAGAGTCTGTGAGAGAGAGCCTGTGAGAGAGAGTCTGTGAAAGAGTGTCTGTGAGAGTCTGTGAGAGTGTCTGTGAGTGAGTGTCTGTGAGAGAGTGTCTGTGAGAGAGTGTCTGTGAGAGTGTGTGTGAAAGAGTGGCTTTGCACGTCTGTGAGAGAGTGTCTGTGAGAGACTGTGAGAGAGTGTCTGTGAGAGTCTGCGAGAGAGTGTCTGTGAGAGTCTGAGAGAGTTTGTGAGAGAGTGTGTGTAAGAGTCTGTGAGAGTCTGTGAGAGAGTGTCTCTGAGCGTCTGTGAGAGTGTCTGTGAGAGTCTGTAAGAGAGTGTGAGAGTCTGTGAGAGAGTGCTTGGGAGAGAGTGTCTGTGAGAGACTCTGTGAGAGAGTGTCTGTGATAGAGTGTCTGTGAGAGAGTGTCTGTGATAGAGTGACTATGAGTATTTGAGATAGTGTCTGTGAGAATCTGTGAGAGAGTATCTGTGAGAGTCTGTGAGAGTGTCTGTGAGAGTATGTGAGAGTGTCTGTGAGAGTCTGAGAGAGAGTGTCTGTGAGAGTATATGAGAGTGTATGTGAGAGTCTGTGAGAGAGTGTCTGTGAGAGAGAGTCTGTGAGAGCATGTCTGTGAGATTGTGTCTGTGAGAGAGTGTCCGTGAGTGTCTGTGAGAGATTATCTGTGAGAGAGTGTCTGTAAGAATCTGTGAGAGAGTGTCTGTAAGTGTATGTGGGAGATTGTCCGTGAGAGTCTGTGAGAGAGTGTTTGTGAGTGTCTGTGAGAGAGTATCTATGAGAGTCTGTGAGAGAGGGTCTATGAGAGTCTGTAAGAGAGTGTCTCTGAGAGAGTGTCTGTGAGAGTGTATGTGAGAGAGTGTCTTTGCAAGTCTGTGAGAGAGTGTCTGTGAGAGCCTGTGAGAGAGTGTCTGTGAGAGTCTGCGAGAGAGTGTCTGTGAGAGTCTGAGAGAGTCTGTGAGAGAGTGTGTGTAAGAGTCTGTGAGAGTCTGTGAGAGAGTCTGTGAGAGAGTGTCTGTGAGGGGATGTCTGTGAGAGTGTCTGTGATAGAGTTTCTGTGAGAGTGTCTGTGAGACAGTGTCTGTGAAAGAGTGTCTGTGAGAGTCTGTGAGAGTGTCTGTGAGAGAGTGTCTGTGAGAGTCTGTGAGTGAGAGACTGTAAGAGTATGTAAGAGAGTGTGTATGAGAGTCTGTGAGAGTGTATGTGAGAGTCTGTCAGAGAGTTTCTGTGAGAGTGTCTCTGAGAGTCTGTGAGAGTCTGTGAGAGAGTGTGTGTAAGAGTCTGTGAGAGAGTCTGTGAGAGAGTGTCTGTGAGAGGGTGTCTGTGAGAGTGTCTGTGATAGAGTTTCTGTGAGAGTGTCTGTGAGACAGTGTCTGTGAAAGAGTGTCTGTTAGAGTCTGTGAGAGTGTCTGT
Source organism: Triturus cristatus (assembly GCF_964204655.1). Lineage (NCBI taxonomy): Eukaryota > Metazoa > Chordata > Amphibia > Caudata > Salamandridae > Triturus > Triturus cristatus. The sequence continues at coordinate 1,188,491,086 of NC_140579.1, forward strand.
GAGAGAGTGTCTATGAGAGTCTGTGAGTGAGAGACTGTAAGAGTATGTAAGAGAGTGTGTATGAGAGTCTGTGAGAGTGTCTGTGAGAGTCTGTGAGAGAGTGTCTGTGAGAGTGTCTGTGGGAGTGTGTCTGTATGTCGGTGAGAGAGTGTCTGTGAGAGTGTCTGTGAGAGAGTGTCTGTAAGAGAGTGTCTGTTAGAGAGTCTGTAAAAGGCTGTGAGAGTCTGTGAGAGAGTGTCTGTGAGTCTGAGAGAGTGTCTGTGAGAGAGAGTCTGTGAGAGAGTCTGTGAGAGAGTGTCTGTGAGAGATTCTGTTAGAGAGTCTGTGAGAGAGAGTCTGTGAAGAGTCTGTGAGAGAGAGTCTGTGAGAGAGTGTCTGTGAGACTGTCTGTGATAGTGTTTCTGTGAGAGTGTCTGTGAGACTTTGTCTGTAAAAGAGTGTCTGTGAGAGTGTCTGTGATTGAGTGTCTGTGAGAGAGTGTCTGTGAGAGAGTTTCTGTGAGAGTGTCTGTGAGAGAGTGTCTGTAAGAGAGTGTCTGTGAGAGAGTCTGTAAAAGGCTGTGAGAGTCTGTGAGAGAGTGTCTGTTAGTCTGAGAGAGTGTCTGTGAGAGAGAGTCTGTGAGAGAGTCTGTGAGAGAGTGTCTGTGAGAGATTCTGTGAGAGAGTCTGTGAGAGAGAGTCTGTGAGAGAGAGTCTGTGAGAGAGTGTCTGTGAGTGAGTGTCTGTGAGAGAGTGTCTGTGAGAGAGTGTCTGTGAGAGAGAGTCTGTGAGAGAGTGTCTGTGAGAGAGTGTCTGTGAGAGAGTGTCTGTGAGAGTGTTTATGAGAGAGTTTCTATGAGAGTGTCTGCGAGTGAGTCTGTTGGAGAGTTTCTGTAAGGGAGTGTCTGTGAGAGAGTGTCTGTGAGAGTGTGTGTGAGAGAGTGTCTGTGGGAGTCTGTGAGAGAGTCTGTGAGAGTGTGTGAGAGAGTGTCTGTGAGAGAGTGTCTCTGAGCCTCTGTGAGAGTGTCTGCAAGAGAGTACTTGGGAGAGAGTGTGAGAGTCTGTGAGAGAGTGCTTGGGAGAGAGTATCTGTGAGAGTCTGTGAGAGTATCTGTGAGAGTCTGTGAGAGTGTCTGTGAGAGTATGTGAGAGTGTCTGTGAGAGTCTGAGAGAGAGTGTCTGTGAGAGTCTGTGAGAGTTTATGTGAGAGTCTGTGAGAGTCTGTGAGAGAGTGTCTGTGAGAGCGTGTCTGTGAGATTGTGTCTGTGAGAGAGTGTCTGTGAGTGTCTGTGAGAGATTATCTGTGAGAGAGTGTCTGTAAGAGTCTGTGAGAGAGTGTCTGTGAGTGTATGTGAGAGATTGTCCGTGAGAGTCTGTGAGAGAGTGTCTGTGAGTGTCTGTGAGAGAGTGTCTATGAGAGCCTGTAAGAGAGTGTCTCTGAGAGAGTGTCTGTGAGAGTGTGTGTGAGAGAGTGTCTTTGCAAGTCTGTGAGAGAGTGTCTGTGAGAGTCTGTGAGAGAGTGTCTGTGAGAGTCTGCAAGAGAGTGTCTGTGAGAGTCTGTGAGAGTCTGTGAGAGAGTGTGTGTAAGTGTCTGTGAGAGTCTGTGAGAGAGTGTCTGTGAGAGGGTGTCTGTGAGAGTGTCTGTGATAGAGTTTCTGTGAGAGTGTCTGTGAGACAGTGTCTGTGAAACAGTGTCTGTGAGAGTCTGTGAGAGTGTCTGTGAGAGAGTGTCTGTGAGAGTCTGTGAGTGAGTGTCTGTAAGAGAGTGTCTGTTAGAGAGTCTGTAAAAGGCTGTGGGAGTCTGTGAGAGAGTGTCCGTGAGTCTGAGAGAGTGTCTGTGAGAGAGAGTCTGTGAGAGTCTATGAGAGAGTGTATGTAAGAGAGTGTCTGTTAGAGAGTCTGTAAAAGGCTGTGGGAGTCTGTGAGAGAGTGTCTGTGAGTCTGAGAGAGTGTCTGTGAGAGAGAGTCTGTGAGAGAGTCTGTGAGAGAGTGTCTGTAAGAGAGTGTCTGTTAGAGAGTCTGTAAAAGGCTGTGGGAGTCTGTGAGAGAGTGTCTGTGAGTCTGAGAGAGTGTCTGTGAGAGAGAGTCTGTGAGAGAGTCTGTGAGAGAGTGTCTGTGAGAGATTCTGTGAGAGTGTCTGTGAGAGAGAGTCTGTGAGAGAGAATCTGTGAGAGCGTGTCTGTGAGAGTGTCTGTGATAGTGTTTCTGTGAGAGTGTCTGTTAGACTGTGTCTGTGAAAGAGTGTATGTGAGAGTCTGTGAGAGTGTCTGTGAGTGAGTGTCTGTGAGAGAGTGTCTGTGAGAGAGTGTCTGTGAGAGTGTGTGTGAAAGAGTGGCTTTGCACGTCTGTGAGAGAGTGTCTGTGAGAGACTGTGAGAGAGTGTCTGTGAGAGTCTGCGAGAGAGTGTCTGTGAGAGTCTGAGAGAGTTTGTGAGAGAGTGTGTGTAAGAGTCTGTGAGAGTCTGTGAGAGAGTGTCTCTGAGCGTCTGTGAGAGTGTCTGTGAGAGTCTGTAAGAGAGTGTGAGAGTCTGTGAGAGAGTGCTTGGGAGAGAGTGTCTGTGAGAGACTCTGTGAGAGAGTGTCTGTGATAGAGTGTCTGTGAGAGAGTGTCTGTGATAGAGTGACTATGAGTATTTGAGATAGTGTCTGTGAGAATCTGTGAGAGAGTATCTGTGAGAGTCTGTGAGAGTGTCTGTGAGAGTATGTGAGAGTGTCTGTGAGAGTCTGAGAGAGAGTGTCTGTGAGAGTATATGAGAGTGTATGTGAGAGTCTGTGAGAGAGTGTCTGTGAGAGAGAGTCTGTGAGAGCATGTCTGTGAGATTGTGTCTGTGAGAGAGTGTCCGTGAGTGTCTGTGAGAGATTATCTGTGAGAGAGTGTCTGTAAGAATCTGTGAGAGAGTGTCTGTAAGTGTATGTGGGAGATTGTCCGTGAGAGTCTGTGAGAGAGTGTTTGTGAGTGTCTGTGAGAGAGTATCTATGAGAGTCTGTGAGAGAGGGTCTATGAGAGTCTGTAAGAGAGTGTCTCTGAGAGAGTGTCTGTGAGAGTGTATGTGAGAGAGTGTCTTTGCAAGTCTGTGAGAGCCTGTGAGAGAGTGTCTGTGAGAGTCTGCGAGAGAGTGTCTGTGAGAGTCTGAGAGAGTCTGTGAGAGAGTGTGTGTAAGAGTCTGTGAGAGTCTGTGAGAGAGTCTCTGAGAGAGTGTCTGTGAGAGTCTGCGAGAGAGTGTCTGTGAGAGTCTGAGAGAGTCTGTGAGAGAGTGTGTGTAAGAGTCTGTGAGAGTCTGTGAGAGAGTCTGTGAGAGAGTGTCTGTGAGGGGATGTCTGTGAGAGTGTCTGTGATAGAGTTTCTGTGAGAGTGTCTGTGAGACAGTGTCTGTGAAAGAGTGTCTGTGAGAGTCTGTGAGAGTGTCTGTGAGAGAGTGTCTGTGAGAGTCTGTGAGTGAGAGACTGTAAGAGTATGTAAGAGAGTGTGTATGAGAGTCTGTGAGAGTGTATGTGAGAGTCTGTCAGAGAGTTTCTGTGAGTGTCTCTGAGAGTCTGTGAGAGTCTGTGAGAGAGTGTGTGTAAGAGTCTGTGAGAGAGTCTGTGAGAGAGTGTCTGTGAGAGGGTGTCTGTGAGAGTGTCTGTGATAGAGTTTCTGTGAGAGTGTCTGTGAGACAGTGTCTGTGAAAGAGTGTCTGTTAGAGTCTGTGAGAGTGTCTGTGAGAGAGTGTCTATGAGAGTCTGTGAGTGAGAGACTGTAAGAGTATGTAAGAGAGTGTGTATGAGAGTCTGTGAGAGTGTCTGTGAGAGTCTGTGAGAGAGTGTCTGTGAGAGTGTCTGTGGGAGTGTGTCTGTATGTCGGTGAGAGAGTGTCTGTGAGAGTGTCTGTGAGAGAGTGTCTGTAAGAGAGTGTCTGTTAGAGAGTCTGTAAAAGGCTGTGAGAGTCTGTGAGAGAGTGTCTGTGAGTCTGAGAGAGTGTCTGTGAGAGAGAGTCTGTGAGAGAGTCTGTGAGAGAGTGTCTGTGAGAGATTCTGTTAGAGAGTCTGTGAGAGAGAGTCTGTGAAGAGTCTGTGAGAGAGAGTCTGTGAGAGAGTGTCTGTGAGAGTGTCTGTGATAGTGTTTCTGTGAGAGTGTCTGTGAGACTTTGTCTGTAAAAGAGTGTCTGTGAGAGTGTCTGTGATTGAGTGTCTGTGAGAGAGTGTCTGTGAGAGAGTTTCTGTGAGAGTGTCTGTGAGAGAGTGTCTGTAAGAGAGTGTCTGTGAGAGAGTCTGTAAAAGGCTGTGAGAGTCTGTGAGAGAGTGTCTGTGAGTCTGAGAGAGTGTCTGTGAGAGAGAGTCTGTGAGAGAGTCTGTGAGAGAGTGTCTGTGAGAGATTCTGTGAGAGAGTCTGTGAGAGAGAGTCTGTGAGAGAGAGTCTGTGAGAGAGTGTCTGTGAGTGAGTGTCTGTGAGAGAGTGTCTGTGAGAGAGTGTCTGTGAGAGAGAGTCTGTGAGAGAGTGTCTGTGAGAGAGTGTCTGGGAGAGAGTGTCTGTGAGAGTGTTTATGAGAGAGTTTCTATGAGAGTGTCTGCGAGTGAGTCTGTTGGAGAGTTTCTGTAAGGGAGTGTCTGTGAGAGAGTGTCTGTGAGAGTGTGTGTGAGAGAGTGTCTGTGGGAGTCTGTGAGAGAGTGTGTGAGAGAGTGTCTGTGAGAGAGTGTCTCTGAGCCTCTGTGAGAGTGTCTGCAAGAGAGTACTTGGGAGAGAGTGTGAGAGTCTGTGAGAGAGTGCTTGGGAGAGAGTATCTGTGAGAGTCTGTGAGAGTATCTGTGAGAGTCTGTGAGAGTGTCTGTGAGAGTATGTGAGAGTGTCTGTGAGAGTCTGAGAGAGAGTGTCTGTGAGAGTCTGTGAGAGTTTATGTGAGAGTCTGTGAGAGTCTGTGAGAGAGTGTCTGTGAGAGCGTGTCTGTGAGATTGTGTCTGTGAGAGAGTGTCTGTGAGTGTCTGTGAGAGATTATCTGTGAGAGAGTGTCTGTAAGAGTCTGTGAGAGAGTGTCTGTGAGTGTATGTGAGAGATTGTCCATGAGAGTCTGTGAGAGAGTGTCTGTGAGTGTCTGTGAGAGAGTGTCTATGAGAGCCTGTAAGAGAGTGTCTCTGAGAGAGTGTCTGTGAGAGTGTGTGTGAGAGAGTGTCTTTGCAAGTCTGTGAGAGAGTGTCTGTGAGAGTCTGTGAGAGAGTGTCTGTGAGAGTCTGCAAGAGAGTGTCTGTGAGAGTCTGTGAGAGTCTGTGAGAGAGTGTGTGTAAGAGTCTGTGAGAGTCTGTGAGAGAGTGTCTGTGAGAGGGTGTCTGTGAGAGTGTCTGTGATAGAGTTTCTGTGAGAGTGTCTGTGAGACAGTGTCTGTGAAACAGTGTCTGTGAGAGACTGTGAGAGTGTCTGTGATAGAGTGTCTGTGAGAGTCTGTGAGTGAGTGTCTGTAAGAGAGTATCTGTTAGAGAGTCTGTAAAAGGCTGTGGGAGTCTGTGAGAGAGTGTCTGTGAGTCTGAGAGAGTGTCTGTGAGAGAGAGTCTGTGAGAGTCTATGAGAGAGTGTATGTAAGAGAGTGTCTGTTAGAGAGTCTGTAAAAGGCTGTGGGAGTCTGTGAGAGAGTGTCTGTGAGTCTGAGAGAGTGTCTGTGAGAGAGAGTCTGTGAGAGAGTCTGTGAGAGAGTGTCTGTAAGAGAGTGTCTGTTAGAGAGTCTGTAAAAGGCTGTGGGAGTCTGTGAGAGAGTGTCTGTGAGTCTGAGAGAGTGTCTGTGAGAGAGAGTCTGTGAGAGAGTCTGTGAGAGAGTGTCTGTGAGAGATTCTGTGAGAGTGTCTGTGAGAGAGAGTCTGTGAGAGAGAATCTGTGAGAGTGTGTCTGTGAGAGTGTCTGTGATAGTGTTTCTGTGAGAGTGTCTGTTAGACTGTGTCTGTGAAAGAGTGTATGTGAGAGTCTGTGAGAGTGTCTGTGAGTGAGTGTCTGTGAGAGAGTGTCTGTGAGAGAGTTTCTGTGAGAGTGTCTGTGAGAGAGTGTCTGTAAGAGAGTGTCTGTAAGAGAGTCTGTAAAAGGCTGTGAGAGTCTGTGAGAGAGTGTCTGTGAGTCTGAGAGAGTGTCTGTCAGAGAGAGTCTGTGAGAGAGTCTGTGAGAGAGTGTCTGTGAGAGATTCTGTGAGAGAGTCTGTGAGAGACAGTCTGTGAGAGAGAGTCTGTGAGAGAGTGTCTGTGAGTGAGTGTCTGTGAGAGAGCATCTGTGAGAGAGTGTCTGTGAGAGAGAGTCTGTGAGAGAGTGTCTGTGAGAGAGTGTCTGGGAGAGAGTGTCTGTGAGAGTGTTTATGAGAGAGTTTCTATGAGAGTGTCTGCGAGTGAGTCTGTTGGAGAGTTTCTGTAAGGGAGTGTCTGTGAGAGAGTGTCTGTGAGAGTGTGTGAGAGTGTCTGCAAGAGAGTACTTGGGAGAGAGTGTGAGAGTCTGTGAGAGAGTGCTTGGGAGAGAGTGTCTGTGAGAGTGTCTGTGAGAGTCTCTGAGAGGCTCTGAGAGAGTGTCTGTGACTCAGAGATAGTGTGTGAGAGTCTGTGAGAGAGTGTCTGTGAGAGAGTCTGTGGGAGAGTCTGTGAGAGACAGTCTGTGAGAGAGAGAATGTGAGAGAGTCACTGTGAGAGAGTGTCTGTGAGAGTTTCTGTGAGAGTATCTGGTAGAGTCTGTGAGAGTGTCTGCGAGTGAGTGTCTGTTAGAGAGTATCTGTGAGAGAGTGTCTGTGAGAGTGTGTGAGAGAGTTTCTGTAAGAGTCTGTGAAAGAGTGTCTCTGAGAGACTGTGAGAGAGTGTGAGAGAGTGTCTGTGAGAGAGTATGTGAGAGAGTGTCTGTTAGAGAGTGTCTGTGAGAGTCTCTGAGTGTCTGTGAGAGTCTGTAAGAGAGTATGAGAGTCTGCGAGAGAGTGCTTGTAAGAGAGTGTCTATGAGAGAGTCTGTGAGAGAGTGTCTGTGAGAGATTGTCTGTGAGAGTCTGTGAGAGTGTCTGTGAGAGAGTGTCTGTGAGAGAGTATCTGTGAGAGTCTGTGAGAGAGTGTCAGTGAGAGAGTGTCTGTGAGAGAGAGTCTGTGAGAGAGTGTCTGTGAGAGAGTGTCTGGGAGAGAGTGTCTGTGACAGTGTTTATGAGAGAGTTTCTATGAGAGTGTCTGCGAGTGAGTCTGTTGGAGAGTTTCTGTAAGGGAGTGTCTGTGAGAGATTGTCTGTGAAAGTCTGTGAGAGTGTCTGTGAGAGAGAGTCTGTGAGAGAGTGTCTGTGAGAGTCTGTGAGAGAGTGTCAGTGAGAGAGTGTCTGTGAAAGAGTATCTGTGAGAGTGTCTGTGAGAGAGTTTCTGTGATAGTGTCTGTGAGACAGTGTCTGTGAAAGAGAGTCAGTGAGAGTCTGCGAGAGTGTCTGTGAGTGAGCATCTGTGAGAGAGTGTCTGTGAGAGAGTGTCTCTGAGCCTCTGTGAGAGTGTCTGTGAGAGTCTGTAAGAGAGTATGAGAGTCTGCGAGAGAGTGCTTGGGAGAGTGTGTCTGTGAGAGTGTCTATGAGAGTCTGTTAGAGTGTCTGTGAGAGGCTCTGAGAGAGTGTCTGTGACTCAGAGATAGTGTGTGAGAGTCTGTGAGAGAGTGTCTGTGAGAGAGTCTGTGGGAGAATCTGCGAGAGGGAGTCTGTGAGAGAGAGAATGTGAGAGTGTCTGTGAGAGTGTGTCTGTGAGAGTTTCTGTGAGAGTATCTGGTAGAGTCTGTGAGAGTGTCTGCGAGTGAGTGTCTGTTAGAGAGTTTCTGTGAGAGAGTGTGAGAGTGTGTGAGAGAGTGTCTGTGAGAGTCTGCAAGAGTGTCTGTGAGTGAGTGTCTGTGAGAGAGTGTTTGTGAGAGTCTGTGAGAGAGTTTGTGAGAGTCTGTGAGAGAGTGTCTGTGAGAGAGTGTCTCTGAGCATCTGTGAGAGTATCTGTGAGAGTCTGTAAGAGAGTGTGAGAGTCTGTGAGAGAGTCCTTGGGAGATAGTGTCTGTGAGAGACTCTGTGAGAGAGTGTCTGTGATAGAGTGTCTGTGAGAGAGTGTCTGTGATAGAGTGACTATGAGTATTTGAGATAGTGTCTGTGAGAATCTGTGAGAGAGTATCTGTGAGAGTCTGTGAGAGTGTCTGTGAGAGTATGTGAGAGTGTCTGTGAGAGTCTGAGAGAGAGTGTCTGTGAGAGTATATGAGAGTGTATGTGAGAGTCTGTGAGAGAGTGTCTGTGAGAGAGAGTCTGTGAGAGCATGTCTGTGAGATTGTGTCTGTGAGAGAGTGTCCGTGAGTGTCTGTGAGAGATTATCTGTGAGAGAGTGTCTGTAAGAATCTGTGAGAGAGTGTCTGTAAGTGTATGTGGGAGATTGTCCGTGAGAGTCTGTGAGAGAGTGTTTGTGAGTGTCTGTGAGAGAGTATCTATGAGAGTCTGTGAGAGAGGGTCTATGAGAGTCTGTAAGAGAGTGTCTCTGAGAGAGTGTCTGTGAGAGTGTATGTGAGAGAGTGTCTTTGCAAGTCTGTGAGAGAGTGTCTGTGAGAGCCTGTGAGAGAGTGTCTGTGAGAGTCTGCGAGAGAGTGTCTGTGAGAGTCTGAGAGAGTCTGTGAGAGAGTGTGTGTAAGAGTCTGTGAGAGTCTGTGAGAGAGTCTGTGAGAGAGTGTCTGTGAGGGGATGTCTGTGAGAGTGTCTGTGATAGAGTTTCTGTGAGAGTGTCTGTGAGACAGTGTCTGTGAAAGAGTGTCTGTGAGAGTCTGTGAGAGTGTCTGTGAGAGAGTGTCTGTGAGAGTCTGTGAGTGAGAGACTGTAAGAGTATGTAAGAGAGTGTGTATGAGAGTCTGTGAGAGTGTATGTGAGAGTCTGTCAGAGAGTTTCTGTGAGAGTGTCTCTGAGAGTCTGTGAGAGTCTGTGAGAGAGTGTGTGTAAGAGTCTGTGAGAGAGTCTGTGAGAGAGTGTCTGTGAGAGGGTGTCTGTGAGAGTGTCTGTGATAGAGTTTCTGTGAGAGTGTCTGTGAGACAGTGTCTGTGAAAGAGTGTCTGTTAGAGTCTGTGAGAGTGTCTGTGAGAGAGTGTCTATGAGAGTCTGTGAGTGAGAGACTGTAAGAGTATGTAAGAGAGTGTGTATGAGAGTCTGTGAGAGTGTCTGTGAGAGTCTGTGAGAGAGTGTCTGTGAGAGTGTCTGTGGGAGTGTGTCTGTATGTCGGTGAGAGAGTGTCTGTGAGAGTGTCTGTGAGAGAGTGTCTGTAAGAGAGTGTCTGTTAGAGAGTCTGTAAAAGGCTGTGAGAGTCTGTGAGAGAGTGTCTGTGAGTCTGAGAGAGTGTCTGTGAGAGAGAGTCTGTGAGAGAGTCTGTGAGAGAGTGTCTGTGAGAGATTCTGTTAGAGAGTCTGTGAGAGAGAGTCTGTGAAGAGTCTGTGAGAGAGAGTCTGTGAGAGAGTGTCTGTGAGAGTGTCTGTGATAGTGTTTCTGTGAGAGTGTCTGTGAGACTTTGTCTGTAAAAGAGTGTCTGTGAGAGTGTCTGTGATTGAGTGTCTGTGAGAGAGTGTCTGTGAGAGAGTTTCTGTGAGAGTGTCTGTGAGAGAGTGTCTGTAAGAGAGTGTCTGTGAGAGAGTCTGTAAAAGGCTGTGAGAGTCTGTGAGAGAGTGTCTGTGAGTCTGAGAGAGTGTCTGTGAGAGAGAGTCTGTGAGAGAGTCTGTGAGAGAGTGTCTGTGAGAGATTCTGTGAGAGAGTCTGTGAGAGAGAGTCTGTGAGAGAGAGTCTGTGAGAGAGTGTCTGTGAGTGAGTGTCTGTGAGAGAGTGTCTGTGAGAGAGTGTCTGTGAGAGAGAGTCTGTGAGAGAGTGTCTGTGAGAGAGTGTCTGGGAGAGAGTGTCTGTGAGAGTGTTTATGAGAGAGTTTCTATGAGAGTGTCTGCGAGTGAGTCTGTTGGAGAGTTTCTGTAAGGGAGTGTCTGTGAGAGAGTGTCTGTGAGAGTGTGTGTGAGAGAGTGTCTGTGGGAGTCTGTGAGAGAGTCTGTGAGAGTGTGTGAGAGAGTGTCTGTGAGAGAGTGTCTCTGAGCCTCTGTGAGAGTGTCTGCAAGAGAGTACTTGGGAGAGAGTGTGAGAGTCTGTGAGAGAGTGCTTGGGAGAGAGTATCTGTGAGAGTCTGTGAGAGTATCTGTGAGAGTCTGTGAGAGTGTCTGTGAGAGTATGTGAGAGTGTCTGTGAGAGTCTGAGAGAGAGTGTCTGTGAGAGTCTGTGAGAGTTTATGTGAGAGTCTGTGGGAGTCTGTGAGAGAGTGTCTGTGAGAGCGTGTCTGTGAGATTGTGTCTGTGAGAGAGTGTCTGTGAGTGTCTGTGAGAGATTATCTGTGAGAGAGTGTCTGTAAGAGTCTGTGAGAGAGTGTCTGTGAGTGTATGTGAGAGATTGTCCATGAGAGTCTGTGAGAGAGTGTCTGTGAGTGTCTGTGAGAGAGTGTCTATGAGAGCCTGTAAGAGAGTGTCTCTGAGAGAGTGTCTGTGAGAGTGTGTGTGAGAGAGTGTCTTTGCAAGTCTGTGAGAGAGTGTCTGTGAGAGTCTGTGAGAGAGTGTCTGTGAGAGTCTGCAAGAGAGTGTCTGTGAGAGTCTGTGAGAGTCTGTGAGAGAGTGTGTGTAAGAGTCTGTGAGAGTCTGTGAGAGAGTGTCTGTGAGAGGGTGTCTGTGAGAGTGTCTGTGATAGAGTTTCTGTGAGAGTGTCTGTGAGACAGTGTCTGTGAAACAGTGTCTGTGAGAGTCTGTGAGAGTGTCTGTGAGAGAGTGTCTGTGAGAGTCTGTGAGTGAGTGTCTGTAAGAGAGTGTCTGTTAGAGAGTCTGTAAAAGGCTGTGGGAGTCTGTGAGAGAGTGTCTGTGAGTCTGAGAGAGTGTCTGTGAGAGAGAGTCTGTGAGAGTCTATGAGAGAGTGTATGTAAGAGAGTGTCTGTTAGAGAGCCTGTAAAAGGCTGTGGGAGTCTGTGAGAGAGTGTCTGTGAGTCTGAGAGAGTGTCTGTGAGAGAGAGTCTGTGAGAGAGTCTGTGAGAGAGTGTCTGTAAGAGAGTGTCTGTTAGAGAGTCTGTAAAAGGCTGTGGGAGTCTGTGAGAGAGTGTCTGTGAGTCTGAGAGAGTGTCTGTGAGAGAGAGTCTGTGAGAGAGTCTGTGAGAGAGTGTCTGTGAGAGATTCTGTGAGAGTGTCTGTGAGAGAGAGTCTGTGAGAGAGAATCTGTGAGAGCGTGTCTGTGAGAGTGTCTGTGATAGTGTTTCTGTGAGAGTGTCTGTTAGACTGTGTCTGTGAAAGAGTGTATGTGAGAGTCTGTGAGAGTGTCTGTGAGTGAGTGTCTGTGAGAGAGTGTCTGTGAGAGAGTTTCTGTGAGAGTGTCTGTGAGAGAGTGTCTGTAAGAGAGTGTCTGTAAGAGAGTCTGTAAAAGGCTGTGAGAGTCTGTGAGAGAGTGTCTGTGAGTCTGAGAGAGTGTCTGTCAGAGAGAGTCTGTGAGAGAGTCTGTGAGAGAGTGTCTGTGAGAGATTCTGTGAGAGAGTCTGTGAGAGACAGTCTGTGAGAGAGAGTCTGTGAGAGAGTGTCTGTGAGTGAGCGTCTGTGAGAGAGCATCTGTGAGAGAGTGTCTGTGAGAGAGAGTCTGTGAGAGAGTGTCTGTGAGAGAGTGTCTGGGAGAGAGTGTCTGTGAGAGTGTTTATGAGAGAGTTTCTATGAGAGTGTCTGCGAGTGAGTCTGTTGGAGAGTTTCTGTAAGGGAGTGTCTGTGAGAGAGTGTCTGTGAGAGTGTGTGAGAGTGTCTGCAAGAGAGTACTTGGGAGAGAGTGTGAGAGTCTGTGAGAGAGTGCTTGGGAGAGAGTGTCTGTGAGAGTGTCTGTGAGAGTCTCTGAGAGGCTCTGAGAGAGTGTCTGTGACTCAGAGATAGTGTGTGAGAGTCTGTGAGAGAGTGTCTGTGAGAGAGTCTGTGGGAGAGTCTGTGAGAGACAGTCTGTGAGAGAGAGAATGTGAGAGAGTCTCTGTGAGAGAGTGTCTGTGAGAGTTTCTGTGAGAGTATCTGGTAGAGTCTGTGAGAGTGTCTGCGAGTGAGTGTCTGTTAGAGAGTATCTGTGAGAGAGTGTCTGTGAGAGTGTGTGAGAGAGTTTCTGTAAGAGTCTGTGAAAGAGTGTCTCTGAGAGACTGTGAGAGAGTGTGAGAGAGTGTCTGTGAGAGAGTATGTGAGAGAGTGTCTATGAGTATTTGAGATAGTGTCTGTGAGAATCTGTGAGAGAGTATCTGTGAGAGTCTGTGAGAGTGTCTGTGAGAGTATGTGAGAGTGTCTGTGAGAGTCTGAGAGAGAGTGTCTGTGAGAGTATATGAGAGTGTATGTGAGAGTCTGTGAGAGAGTGTCTGTGAGAGAGAGTCTGTGAGAGCATGTCTGTGAGATTGTGTCTGTGAGAGAGTGTCCATGAGTGTCTGTGAGAGATTATCTGTGAGAGAGTGTCTGTAAGAATCTGTGAGAGAGTGTCTGTAAGTGTATGTGGGAGATTGTCCGTGAGAGTCTGTGAGAGAGTGTTTGTGAGTGTCTGTGAGAGAGTATCCATGAGAGTCTGTGAGAGAGGGTCTATGAGAGTCTGTAAGAGAGTGTCTCTGAGAGAGTGTCTGTGAGAGTGTATGTGAGAGAGTGTCTTTGCAAGTCTGTGAGAGAGTGTCTGTGAGAGCCTGTGAGAGAGTGTCTGTGAGAGTCTGCGAGAGAGTGTCTGTGAGAGTCTGAGAGAGTCTGTGAGAGAGTGTGTGTAAGAGTCTGTGAGAGTCTGTGAGAGAGTCTGTGAGAGAGTGTCTGTGAGGGGATGTCTGTGAGAGTGTCTGTGATAGAGTTTCTGTGAGAGTGTCTGTGAGACAGTGTCTGTGAAAGAGTGTCTGTGAGAGTCTGTGAGAGTGTCTGTGAGAGAGTGTCTGTGAGAGTCTGTGAGTGAGAGACTGTAAGAGTATGTAAGAGAGTGTGTATGAGAGTCTGTGAGAGTGTATGTGAGAGTCTGTCAGAGAGTTTCTGTGAGAGTGTCTCTGAGAGTCTGTGAGAGTCTGTGAGAGAGTGTGTGTAAGAGTCTGTGAGAGAGTCTGTGAGAGAGTGTCTGTGAGAGGGTGTCTGTGAGAGTGTCTGTGATAGAGTTTCTGTGAGAGTGTCTGTGAGACAGTGTCTGTGAAAGAGTGTCTGTTAGAGTCTGTGAGAGTGTCTGTGAGAGAGTGTCTATGAGAGTCTGTGAGTGAGAGACTGTAAGAGTATGTAAGAGAGTGTGTATGAGAGTCTGTGAGAGTGTCTGTGAGAGTCTGTGAGAGAGTGTCTGTGAGAGTGTCTGTGGGAGTGTGTCTGTATGTCGGTGAGAGAGTGTCTGTGAGAGTGTCTGTGAGAGAGTGTCTGTAAGAGAGTGTCTGTTAGAGAGTCTGTAAAAGGCTGTGAGAGTCTGTGAGAGAGTGTCTGTGAGTCTGAGAGAGTGTCTGTGAGAGAGAGTCTGTGAGAGAGTCTGTGAGAGAGTGTCTGTGAGAGATTCTGTTAGAGAGTCTGTGAGAGAGAGTCTGTGAAGAGTCTGTGAGAGAGAGTCTGTGAGAGAGTGTCTGTGAGAGTGTCTGTGATAGTGTTTCTGTGAGAGTGTCTGTGAGACTTTGTCTGTAAAAGAGTGTCTGTGAGAGTGTCTGTGATTGAGTGTCTGTGAGAGAGTGTCTGTGAGAGAGTTTCTGTGAGAGTGTCTGTGAGAGAGTGTCTGTAAGAGAGTGTCTGTGAGAGAGTCTGTAAAAGGCTGTGAGAGTCTGTGAGAGAGTGTCTGTGAGTCTGAGAGAGTGTCTGTGAGAGAGAGTCTGTGAGAGAGTCTGTGAGAGAGTGTCTGTGAGAGATTCTGTGAGAGAGTCTGTGAGAGAGAGTCTGTGAGAGAGAGTCTGTGAGAGAGTGTCTGTGAGTGAGTGTCTGTGAGAGAGTGTCTGTGAGAGAGTGTCTGTGAGAGAGAGTCTGTGAGAGAGTGTCTGTGAGAGAGTGTCTGGGAGAGAGTGTCTGTGAGAGTGTTTATGAGAGAGTTTCTATGAGAGTGTCTGCGAGTGAGTCTGTTGGAGAGTTTCTGTAAGGGAGTGTCTGTGAGAGAGTGTCTGTGAGAGTGTGTGTGAGAGAGTGTCTGTGGGAGTCTGTGAGAGAGTCTGTGAGAGTGTGTGAGAGAGTGTCTGTGAGAGAGTGTCTCTGAGCCTCTGTGAGAGTGTCTGCAAGAGAGTACTTGGGAGAGAGTGTGAGAGTCTGTGAGAGAGTGCTTGGGAGAGAGTATCTGTGAGAGTCTGTGAGAGTATCTGTGAGAGTCTGTGAGAGTGTCTGTGAGAGTATGTGAGAGTGTCTGTGAGAGTCTGAGAGAGAGTGTCTGTGAGAGTCTGTGAGAGTTTATGTGAGAGTCTGTGAGAGTCTGTGAGAGAGTGTCTGTGAGAGCGTGTCTGTGAGATTGTGTCTGTGAGAGAGTGTCTGTAAGAGTCTGTGAGAGAGTGTCTGTGAGTGTATGTGAGAGATTGTCCATGAGAGTCTGTGAGAGAGTATCTGTGAGTGTCTGTGAGAGAGTGTCTATGAGAGCCTGTAAGAGAGTGTCTCTGAGAGAGTGTCTGTGAGAGTGTGTGTGAGAGAGTGTCTTTGCAAGTCTGTGAGAGAGTGTCTGTGAGAGTCTGTGAGAGAGTGTGTGTGAGAGTCTGCAAGAGAGTGTCTGTGAGAGTCTGTGAGAGTCTGTGAGAGAGTGTGTGTAAGAGTCTGTGAGAGTCTGTGAGAGAGTGTCTGTGAGAGGGTGTCTGTGAGAGTGTCTGTGATAGAGTTTCTGTGAGAGTGTCTGTGAGACAGTGTCTGTGAAACAGTGTCTGTGAGAGTCTGTGAGAGTGTCTGTGAGAGAGTGTCTGTGAGAGTCTGTGAGTGAGTGTCTGTAAGAGAGTGTCTGTTAGAGAGTCTGTAAAAGGCTGTGGGAGTCTGTGAGAGAGTGTCTGTGAGTCTGAGAGAGTGTCTGTGAGAGAGAGTCTGTGAGAGTCTATGAGAGAGTGTATGTAAGAGAGTGTCTGTTAGAGAGCCTGTAAAAGGCTGTGGGAGTCTGTGAGAGAGTGTCTGTGAGTCTGAGAGAGTGTCTGTGAGAGAGAGTCTGTGAGAGAGTCTGTGAGAGAGTGTCTGTAAGAGAGTGTCTGTTAGAGAGTCTGTAAAAGGCTGTGGGAGTCTGTGAGAGAGTGTCTGTGAGTCTGAGAGAGTGTCTGTGAGAGAGAGTCTGCAAGAGAGTCTGTGAGAGAGTGTCTGTGAGAGATTCTGTGAGAGAGTCTGTGAGAGAGAGTCTGTGAGAGAGAGTCTGTGAGAGCGTGTCTGTGAGAGTGTCTGTGATAGTGTTTCTGTGAGAGTGTCTGTGAGACTGTGTCTGTGAAAGAGTGTCTGTGAGAGTCTGTGAGAGTGTCTGTGAGTGAGTGTCTGTGAGAGAGTGTCTGTGAGAGAGTTTCTGTGAAAGTGTCTGTGACAGAGTGTCTGTAAGAGAGTGTCTGTGAGAGAGTTTGTAAAAGGCTGTGAGAGTCTGTGAGAGAGTGTCTGTGAGTCTGAGAGAGTGTCTGTGAGAGAGAGTCTGTGAGAGAGTCTGTGAGAGAGTGTCTGTGAGAGATTCTGTGAGAGTGTCTGTGAGAGAGAGTCTGTGAGAGAGAATCTGTGAGAGCGTGTCTGTGAGAGTGTCTGTGATAGTGTTTCTGTGAGAGTGTCTGTTAGACTGTGTCTGTGAAAGAGTGTATGTGAGAGTCTGTGAGAGTGTCTGTGAGTGAGTGTCTGTGAGAGAGTGTCTGTGAGAGAGTTTCTGTGAGAGTGTCTGTGAGAGAGTGTCTGTAAGAGAGTGTCTGTAAGAGAGTCTGTAAAAGGCTGTGAGAGTCTGTGAGAGAGTGTCTGTGAGTCTGAGAGAGTGTCTGTCAGAGAGAGTCTGTGAGAGAGTCTGTGAGAGAGTGTCTGTGAGAGATTCTGTGAGAGAGTCTGTGAGAGACAGTCTGTGAGAGAGAGTCTGTGAGAGAGTGTCTGTGAGTGAGCGTCTGTGAGAGAGCATCTGTGAGAGAGTGTCTGTGAGAGAGAGTCTGTGAGAGAGTGTCTGTGAGAGAGTGTCTGGGAGAGAGTGTCTGTGAGAGTGTTTATGAGAGAGTTTCTATGAGAGTGTCTGCGAGTGAGTCTGTTGGAGAGTTTCTGTAAGGGAGTGTCTGTGAGAGAGTGTCTGTGAGAGTGTGTGAGAGTGTCTGCAAGAGAGTACTTGGGAGAGAGTGTGAGAGTCTGTGAGAGAGTGCTTGGGAGAGAGTGTCTGTGAGAGTGTCTGTGAGAGTCTCTGAGAGGCTCTGAGAGAGTGTCTGTGACTCAGAGATAGTGTGTGAGAGTCTGTGAGAGAGTGTCTGTGAGAGAGTCTGTGGGAGAGTCTGTGAGAGACAGTCTGTGAGAGAGAGAATGTGAGAGAGTCTCTGTGAGAGAGTGTCTGTGAGAGTTTCTGTGAGAGTATCTGGTAGAGTCTGTGAGAGTGTCTGCGAGTGAGTGTCTGTTAGAGAGTATCTGTGAGAGAGTGTCTGTGAGAGTGTGTGAGAGAGTTTCTGTAAGAGTCTGTGAAAGAGTGTCTCTGAGAGACTGTGAGAGAGTGTGAGAGAGTGTCTGTGAGAGAGTATGTGAGAGAGTGTCTGTTAGAGAGTGTCTGTGAGAGTCTCTGAGTGTCTGTGAGAGTCTGTAAGAGAGTATGAGAGTCTGCGAGAGAGTGCTTGTAAGAGAGTGTCTATGAGAGAGTCTGTGAGAGAGTGTCTGTGAGAGATTGTCTGTGAGAGTCTGTGAGAGTGTCTGTGAGAGAGTGTCTGTGAGAGAGTGTCTGTGAGAGTCTGTGAGAGAGTGTCAGTGAGAGAGTGTCTGTGAGAGAGAGTCTGTGAGAGAGTGTCTGTGAGAGAGTGTCTGGGAGAGAGTGTCTGTGACAGTGTTTATGAGAGAGTTTCTATGAGAGTGTCTGCGAGTGAGTCTGTTGGAGAGTTTCTGTAAGGGAGTGTCTGTGAGAGATTGTCTGTGAGAGTCTGTGAGAGTGTCTGTGAGAGAGTGTCTGTGAGAGAGTGTCTGTGAGAGTCTGTGAGAGAGTGTCAGTGAGAGAGTGTCTGTGAAAGAGTATCTGTGAGAGTGTCTGTGAGAGAGTTTCTGTGATAGTGTCTGTGAAAGAGAGTCAGTGAGAGTCTGCGAGAGTGTCTGTGAGTGAGCATCTGTGAGAGAGTGTCTGTGAGAGAGTGTCTCTGAGCCTCTGTGAGAGTGTCTGTGAGAGTCTGTAAGAGAGTGTGAGAGTCTGCGAGAGAGTGCTTGGGAGAGTGTGTCTGTGAGAGTGTCTATGAGAGTCTGTTAGAGTGTCTGTGAGAGGCTCTGAGAGAGTGTCTGTGACTCAGAGATAGTGTGTGAGAGTCTGTGAGAGAGTGTCTGTGAGAGAGTCTGTGGGAGAATCTGCGAGAGGGAGTCTGTGAGAGAGAGAATGTGAGAGTGTCTGTGAGAGTGTGTCTGTGAGAGTTTCTGTGAGAGTATCTGGTAGAGTCTGTGAGAGTGTCTGCGAGTGAGTGTCTGTTAGAGAGTTTCTGTGAGAGAGTGTGAGAGTGTGTGAGAGAGTGTCTGTGAGAGTCTGCAAGAGTGTCTGTGAGTGAGTGTCTGTGAGAGAGTGTTTGTGAGAGTCTGTGAGAGAGTGTCTGTGAGAGAGTGTCTCTGAGCATCTGTGAGAGTATCTGTGAGAGTCTGTAAGAGAGTGTGAGAGTCTGTGAGAGAGTCCTTGGGAGATAGTGTCTGTGAGAGACTCTGTGAGAGAGTGTCTGTGATAGAGTGTCTGTGAGAGAGTGTCTGTGATAGAGTGTCTGTGATAGAGTGACTATGAGAGTATTTGAGAGAGTGTCTGTGAGAATCTGTGAGAGAGTGTCTGTGAGAGTGTCTGTGAGAGTATGTGAGAGTGTCTGTGAGAGTCTGAGAGAGTGTCTGTGAGAGTCTGAGAGAGTCTGTGAGAAAGTGTGTGTAAGAGTCTATGAGAGTCTGTGAGAGAGTCTGTGAGAGAGTGTCTGTGAGAGGGTGTCTGTGAGAGTGTCTGTGATAGAGTTTCTGTGAGAGTGTCTGTGAGACAGTGTCTGTGAGACAGTGTCTGTGAGAGTCTGTGAGAGTGTCTGTGAGAGAGTGTCTGTGAGAGTCAGTGAGTGAGAGACTGTAAGAGTATGTAAGAGAGTGTGTATGAGAGTCTGTCAGAGTGTCTGTGAGAGTCTGTGAGAGAGTGTCTGTGAGAGTGTTTGTGGGAGTGTGTCTGTAAGTCAGTGAGAGAGTGTCTGTGAGAGTGTCTGTGAGAGAGTGTCTGTAAGAGAGTGTCTGTGAGAGAGTCTGTAAAAGGCTGTGAGAGTCTGTGAGAGAGTGTCTGAGTCTGAGAGAGTGTCTGTGAGAGAGAGTCTGTGACAGAGTCTGTGAGAGAGTGTCTGTGAGAGGTTCTGTGAGAGAGTCTGTGAGAGAGAGTCTGTGAGAGAGAGCCTGTGAGAGAGTGTCTGTGGGAGTGTCTGTGATAGTGTTTCTGTGAGAGTGTCTGTGAGACAGTGTCTGTGAAAGAGTGTCTGTGAGAGTCTGTGAGAGTGTCTGTGAGTGAGTGTCTGTGAGAGAGTGTCTGTGAGAGAGTGTCTGTGAGAGTGTGTGTGAGAGAGTGGCTTTGCACGTCTGTGAGAGAGTGTCTGTGAGAGTCTGTGAGTGTCTGTGAGAGAGTGTCTGTGAGATTCTGTGAGAGAGGGTCCATGAGAGTCTGTAAGAGAGTATCTCTGAGAGAGTGTCTGTGAGAGGGTATCTGTGAGAATGTCTGTGATAGAGTTTCTGTGAGAGTGTCTGTGAGACAGTGTCTGTGAAAGAGTGTCTGTGAGAGTCTGTGAGAGTGTCTGTGAGAGAGTATCTGTGAGAGTCTGTGAGTGAGAGACTGTAAGAGTATGTAAGAGAGTGTGTATGAGAGTCTGTGAGAGTGAATGTGAGAGTCTGTGAGAGAGTTACTGTGAGAGTGTCTGTGAGACAGTGTTCATGATAGAGAGTCTGTGAGAGTCTGCGAGAGTGTCTGTGAGTGAGTGTCTGTGGGAGAATGTTTGTGAGAGTCTGTGAGAGAGTTTGTGAGAGTCTGTGAGAGAGTGTCTGTGAGAGAGTGTCTCTGAGCCTCTGTGAGAGTGTCTTCGAGAGTCTGTAAGAGAGTGTGAGAGTCTGTGAGAGAGTTCTTGGTAGAGAGTGTCTGTAAGATACTCTGTGAGAGAGTGTCTGTGATAGAGTGTCTGTGAGAGAATGTCTGTGATAGAGTGACTATGAGTATTTGAGAAAGTGTCTGTGAGAATCTGTGAGAGAGTATCTGTGAGAGTATGTGAGAGTGTCTGTGAGATCTGAGAGAGAGTGTCTGTGAGAGTCTGTGAGAGTGTATGTGAGAGTCTGTGAGAGAGTGTCTGTGAGAGCATGTCTGTGAGATTGTGTCTGTGAGAGAGTGTCCATGAGTGTCTGTGAGAGATTATCTGTGAGAGAGTGTCTGTAAGAGTCTGTGAGAGAGTGTCTGTGAGTGTATGTAAGAGATTGTCCGTGAGAGTCTGTGAGAGAGTGTCTGTGAGTGTCTGTGAGAGAGTGTCTATGAGAGTCTGTGAGAGAGGGTCTATGAGAGCCTGTAAGAGAGTGTCTCTGAGAGAGTGTCTGTGAGAGTGTGTGTGAGAGAGTGTCTTTGCAAGTCTGTGAGAGAGTGTCTGTGAGAGTCTGTGAGAGAGTGTCTGTGAGAGTCTGTGAGAGTCTGTGAGAGTCTGTGAGAGAGTGTGTATAAGAGTCTGTGAGAGTCTGTGGGAGAGTCTATGAGAGAGTGTCTGTGAGAGGGTGTCTGTGAGAGTGTCTGTGATAGAGTATCTGTGAGAGTGTCTGTGAGACAGTGCCTGTGAAAGAGTGTCTGTGAGAGTCTGTGAGAGTGTCTGTGAGAGAGTGTCTGTGAGAGTCTGTGAGTGAGAGACTGTAAGAGTATGTAAGAGAGTGTGTATGAGAGTCTGTGAGAGCGTCTGTGAGAGTCTGTGAGAGAGTGTCTGTGAGAGTGTCTGTGGGAGTGTGTATGTATGTCGGTGAGAGAGTGTCTGTGAGAGTGTCTGTAAGAGAGTGTCTGTAAGAGAGTGTCTGTGAGAGAGTCTGTAAAAGGCTGTGAGAGTCTGTGAGAGAGTGTCTGTGAGTCTGAGAGAGTGTCTGTGAGAGAGAGAGTCTGTGAGAGAGTCTGTGAGAGAGTGTCTGTGAGAGAGTCTGTGAGAGAGTCTGTGAGAGAGTGTCTGTTAGAGTGTGAGAGATTGTCTGTGAGAGAGAGTCTGTAAGAGAGAGTCTGTGAGAGTGAGTGTCTGTGAGAGACTGTCTGTGATAGTGTCCAGAGTCTATGAGTGAGTGTCTGTGAGAGTCTGAAAGAGGGTGTCCATGAGAGTCTGTGAGAGAGTGTCTGTGAGTGTCTGTGAGAGAGTGTCTATGAGAGTCTGTGAGAGAGGGTCTATGAGAGCCTGTAAGAGAGTGTCTCTGAGAGAGTGTCTGTGAGAGGGTGTCTGTGAGAGTCTGTGAGTGAGAGACTGTAAGAGTGTATAAAAGAGTGTGTATGAGAGTCTTTGAGAGTGTCTGTGAGAGTCTGTGAGAGAGTGTCTGTGATAGAGTGACTATGAGTATTTGAGATAGTGTCTGTGAGAATCTGTGAGAGAGTATCTGTGAGAGTCTGTGAGAGTGTCTGTGAGAGTATGTGAGAGTGTCTGTGAGAGTCTGAGAGAGAGTGTCTGTGAGAGTATATGAGAGTGTATGTGAGAGTCTGTGAGAGAGTGTCTGTGAGAGAGAGTCTGTGAGAGCATGTCTGTGAGATTGTGTCTGTGAGAGAGTGTCCGTGAGTGTCTGTGAGAGATTATCTGTGAGAGAGTGTCTGTAAGAATCTGTGAGAGAGTGTCTGTAAGTGTATGTGGGAGATTGTCCGTGAGAGTCTGTGAGAGAGTGTTTGTGAGTGTCTGTGAGAGAGTATCTATGAGAGTCTGTGAGAGAGGGTCTATGAGAGTCTGTAAGAGAGTGTCTCTGAGAGAGTGTCTGTGAGAGTGTGTGTGAGAGAGTGTCTTTGCAAGTCTGTGAGAGAGTGTCTGTGAGAGTCTGTGAGAGAGTGTGTGTAAGAGTCTGTGAGAGTCTGCGAGAGTGTCTGTGAGTGAGCGTCTGTGAGAGAGTGTTTGTGAGAGAGTGTCTGTGAGAGTGTGTGTGAGAGAGTGGCTTTGCAAATCTGTGAGAGAGTGTCTATGAGAGTCTGTGAGAGTCTGTGAGTGTCTGTGAGAGAGTGTCTGTGAGAGTCTGTGAGAGAGGGTCTATGAGAGTCTGTAAGAGAGTATCTCTGAGAGAGTGTCTGTGAGAGGGTGTCTGTGAGAGTGTCTGTGATAGAGTTTCTGAGTGTCTGTGAGACAGTGTCTGTGAAAGAGAGTCTGTGAGAGTCTGTGAGAGTGTCTGTGAGAGAGTGTCTGTGAGAGTCTGTTAGTGAGAGACTGTAAGAGTATGTAAGAGAGTGTGTATGAGAGTCTGTGAGAGTGTATGTGAGAGTCTGTGAGAGAGTTTCTGTGAGAGTGTCTATGAGACAGTGTCCATGAAAGAGAGTCTGTGAGAGTCTGCGAGAGTGTCTGTGAGTGAGTGTCTGTGAGAGAGTGTTTGTGAGAGTCTGTGATAGAGTTTGTGAGAGTCTGTGAGAGAGTGTCTGTGAGAGAGTGTCTCTGAGCGTCTGTGAGAGTGTCTGTGAGAGTCTGTAAGAGAGTGTGAGAGTCTGTGAGAGAGTTCTTGGTAGAGAGTGTCTGTGAGATACTCTGTGAGAGAGTGTCTGTGATAGAGTGTCTGTGAGAGAATGTCTGTAATAGAGTGACTATGAGTATTTGAGATAGTGTCTGTGAGAATCTGTGAGAGAGTATCTGTGAGAGTCTGTGAGAGTGTCTCTGAGAGTATGTGAGAGTGTCTGTGAGATGTGAGAGAGAGTGTCTGTGAGAGTCTGTGAGAGTGTATGTGAGAGTCTGTGAGAGAGTGTCTGTGAGATTGTGTCTGTGAGAGAGTGTCCGTGAGTGTCTGTGAGAGATTATCTGTGAGAGAGTGTCTGTAAGAGTCTGTGAGAGAGTGTCTGTGAGTGTATGTAAGAGATTGTCCGTTAGAGTCTGTGAGAGAGTGTCTGTGAGTGTCTGTGAGAGAGTGTCTATGAGAGTCTGTGAGAGAGGGTCTTTGAGAGCCTGTAACAGAGTGTCTCTGAGAGAGTGTCTGTGAGAGTGTGTGTGAGAGAGTGTCTTTGCAAGTCTGTGAGAGAGTGTCTGTGAGAGTCTGTGAGAGAGTGTCTGTGAGAGTCTGCGAGAGAGTGTCTGTGAGAGTCTGTGAGAGTCTGTGAGAGAGTGTGTATAAGAGTCTGTGAGAGTCTGTGGGAGAGTCTGTGAGAGAGTGTTTGTGAGAGGGTGTCTGTGAGAGTTTCTGTGATAGAGTATCTGTGAGAGTGTCTGTGAGACAGTGTCTGTGAAAGAGTGTCTGTGAGAGTCTGTGAGAGTGTCTGTGAGAGAGTGTCTGTGAGAGTCTGTGAGTGAGAGACTGTAAGAGTATGTAAGAGAGTGTGTATGAGAGTCTGTGAGAGTGTCTGTGAGAGTCTGTGAGAGAGTGTCTGTGAGAGTGTCTGTGGGAGTGTGTATGTATGTCGGTGAGAGAGTGTCTGTGAGAGTGTCTGTGAGAGAGTGTCTGTAAGAGAGTGTCTGTGAGAGAGTCTGTAAAAGGCTGTGAGAGTCTGTGAGAGAGTGTCTGTAAGTCTGAGAGAGTGTCTGTGAGAGAGAGAGTCTGTGAGAGAGTCTGTGAGAGAGTGTCCGTGAGAAAGTCTGTGAGAGAGTCTGTGAGAGAGTATCTGTTAGATTGTGAGAGATTGTCTGTGAGAGAGAGTCTGTGAAAGAGAGTCTGTGAGAGTGAGTGTCTGTGAGAGACTGTCTGTGATAGTGTCCAGAATCTGTGAGTGTATGTCTGTGAGAGTCTGAAAGAGAGTGTCTATGAGAATCTGTGAGAGAGTGTCTATGAGAGTCTGTGAGAGAGGGTCTATGAGAGCCTGTAAGAGAGTGTCTCTGAGAGAGTGTCTGTGAGAGTGTGTGTGAGAGAGTGTCTTTGCAAGTCTGTGAGAGAGTGTCTGTGAGAGTCTGTGAGAGAGTGTCTGTGAGAGTCTGCGAGAGAGTGTCTGTGAGAGTCTGTGAGAGAGTGTGTGTAAGAGTCTGTGAGAGTCTGTGGGAGAGTCTGTGAGAGAGTGTCTGTGAGAGGGTGTCTGTGAGAGTGTCTGTGATAGAGTTTCTGTGAGAGTGTCTGTGAGACAGTGTCTGTGAAAGAGTGTCTGTGAGAGTCTGTGAGAGTGCCTGTGAGAGAGTGTCTGTGAGAGTCTGTGAGTGAGAGACTGTAAGAGTGTGTAAAAGAGTGTGTATGAGAGTCTGTGAGAGTGTCTGTGAGAGTCTGTGAGAGAGTGTCTGTGAGAGTGTCTGTGGGATTTTGTATGTATGTCAGTGAGAGAGTGTCTGTGAGAGTGTCTGTGAGAGAGTGTCTGTAAGAGAGTGTCTGTGCGAGAGTCTATAAAAGGCTGTGAGAGTCTGTGAGAGAGTGTCTGTGAGTCTGAGAGAGTGTCTGTGAGAGAGAGTCTGTGAGAGAGTCTGTGAGAGAGTGTCTGTGAGAGATTCTGTGAGAGAGTCTGTGAGAGAGAGTCTGTGAGAGAGAGTCTGTGAGAGAGTGTCTGTGATAGTGTTTCTGTGAGAGTGTCTGTGAGAGTGTCTGTGAGACTGTGTCTGTGAAAGAGTGTCTGTGAGAGTCTGTGAGAGTGTCTGTGAGTGAGTGTCTGTGAGAGAGTGTCTGTGAGAGTGTGTGAGAGAGTGTCTGTAAGAGTCTGTGAGAGAGTGTGTCTGAGAGACTGTGAGAGAGTGTGAGAGTGTCTGTGAGAGAGTATGTGAGAGAGTGTCTGTTAGAGAGTGTCTGTGAGAGTCTCTGATTGTGTCTGTGAGAGAGTGTCAGTGAGAGAGTGTCTGTGAGAGTCTGTGAGAGAGTGTCAGTGAGAGTGTCTGTGAAAGAGTATCTGTGAGAGTGTCTGTGAGAGAGTTTCTGTGAGAGTGTCTGTGAGACAGTGTCTGTGAAAGAGAGTCTGTGAGAGTCTGCGAGAGTGTCTGTGAGTGAGCGTCTGTGAGAGAGTGTCTGTGAGAGAGTGTCTGTGAGAGAGTGTCTCTGAGCCTCTGTGAGAGTATCTGTGAGACTCTGTAAGAGAGTGTGAGAATCTGCGAGAGAGTGCTTGGGAGAGAGTGTCTGTGAGAGTGTCTATGAGAGTCTGTTAGAGTGTTTGTGAGAGGCTCTGAGAGAGTGTCTGTGACTCAGAGATAGTGTGTGAGAGTCTGTGAGAGAGTGTCTGTGAGAGAGTCTGTGGGAGAGTCTGCGAGAGAGAGTCTGTGAGAGAGAGAATGTGAGAGAGTGTCTGTGAGAGAGTGTCTGTGAGAGTTTCTGTGAGAGTATCTGGTAGAGTCTGTGAGAGTGTCTGCGAGTGAGTGTCTGTTAAAGAGTTTCTGTGAGAGAGTGTCTATGAGAGTGTGTGAGAGAGTGTCTGTGAGAGTCTGCAAGAGTGTCT
This sequence comes from Triturus cristatus, assembly GCF_964204655.1. Classification (NCBI taxonomy): domain Eukaryota; kingdom Metazoa; phylum Chordata; class Amphibia; order Caudata; family Salamandridae; genus Triturus; species Triturus cristatus. The sequence continues at coordinate 1,188,515,620 of NC_140579.1, forward strand.
GTGAGTGAGTGTCTGTGAGAGAGTGTTTGTGAGAGTCTGTGAGTGAGAGACTGTAAGAGTATGTAAGAGAGTGTATATGAGAGTCTGTGAGAGTGTCTGTGAGAGTCTGTGAGAGAGTGTCTGTGAGAGTGTCTGTGGGAGTGTGTCTGTATGTCAGTGAGAGAGTGTCTGTGAGAGTGTCTGTGAGAGAGTGTCTGTAAGAGAGTGTCTGTTAGAGAGTCTGTAAAAGGCTGTGAGAGTCTGTGAGAGAGTGTCTGTGAGTCTGAGAGAGTGTCTGTGAGAGAGAGTCTGTGAGAGAGTCTATGAGAGAGTGTCTGTGAGAGATTCTGTGAGAGAGTCTGTGAGAGAGAGTCTGTGAGAGAGAGTCTGTGAGAGAGTGTCTGTGAGAGTCTCTGTGATAGTGTTTCTGTGAGAGTGTCTGTGAGACTGTGTCTGTAAAAGAGTGTCTGTGAGAGTCTGTGAGTGTGTCTGTGAGTGAGTGTCTGTGAGAGAGTGTCAGTGAGAGAGTGTCTGTGAGAGTGTGTGTGAGAGAGTGGCTTTGCAAGTCTGTGAGAGAGTGTCTGTGAGAGTCTGTGAGAGTCTGTGAGTGTCTGTGAGCGAGTGTCTGTGATAGTCTGTGAGAGAGGGTCTATGAGAGTCTGTAAGAGAGTATCTCTGAGAGAGTGTCTGTGAGAGGGTGTCTGTGAGAGTCTGTGAGTGAGAGACTGTAAGAGTGTATAAAAGAGTGTGTATGAGAGTCTTTGAGAGTGTCTGTGAGAGTCTGTGAGAGAGTGTCTGTGAGAGTGTCTGTGGGAGTGTGTATGTATGTCAGTGAGAGAGTGTCTGTGAGAGTGTCTGTGAGAGAGTGTCTATAAGAGAGTGTCTGTGCGAGAGTCTATAAAAGGCTGTGAGAGTCTGTGAGAGAGTGTCTGTGAGTCTGAGAGAGTGTCTGTGAGAGAGAGTCTGTGAGAGAGTCTGTGAAAGAGTGTCTGTGAGAGATTCTGTGAGAGAGTCTGTGAGAGAGAGTCTGTGAGAGAGAGTCTGTGAGAGAGTGTCTGTGATAGTGTTTCTGTGAGAGTGTCTGTGAGACTGTGTCTGTGAAAGAGTGTCTGTGAGAGTCTGTGAGAGTGTCTGTGAGTGAGTGTCTGTGAGAGAGTGTCAGTGAGAGAGTGTCTGTGAGAGAGAGTCTGTGAGAGAGTGTCTGTGAGAGAGTGTCTGTGAGAGTGTTTATGAGAGAGTTTCTATGAGAGTGTCTGCGAGTGAGTCTGTTGGAGAGTTTCTGTAAGGGAGTGTCTGTGAGAGAGTGTCTGTGAGAGTGTGTGTGAGAGAGTGCCTGTGGGAGTCTGTGAGAGAGTCTGTGAGAGTGTGTGAGAGAGTGTCTGTGAGAGAGTGTCTCTGAGCCTCTGTGAGAGTGTCTGCGAGAGAGTGCTTGGGAGAGAGTGTGAGAGTCTGCGAGAGAGTGCTTGGGAGAGAGTGTCTGTGAGAGTGTCTGTGAGAGTCTGTGAGAGTGTCTGTGAGAGGCTCTGAGAGAGTGTCTGTGACTCAGAGATAGTGTGTGAGAGTCTGTGAGAGAGTGTCTGTGAGAGAGTCTGTGGGAGAGTCTGTGAGAGACAGTCTGTGAGAGAGAGAATGTGAGAGAGTCTCTGTGAGAGAGTGTCTGTGAGAGTTTCTGTGAGAGTATCTGGTAGAATCTGTGAGAGTGTCTGCGAGTGAGTGTCTGTTAGAGAGTTGCTGTGAGAGAGTGTCTGTGAGAGTGTGTGAGAGAGTGTCTGTAAGAGTCTGTGAGAGAGTGTCTTTGAGAGAGTGTGAGAGAGTGTGAGAGAGTGTCTGTGAGAGAGTATGTGAGAGAGTGTCTGTTAGAGAGTGTCTGTGAGAGTCTCTGATTGTGTCTGTGAGAGAGTGTCTGTGAGAGAGTGTCTGTGAGAGTCTGTGAGAGAGTGTCAGTGAGAGAGTGTCTGTGAAAGAGTATCTGTGAGAGTGTCTGTGAGAGAGTTTCTGTGAGAGTGTCTGTGAGACAGTGTCTGTGAAAGAGAGTCTGTGAGAGTCTGCGAGAGTGTCTGTGAGTGAGCGTCTGTGAGAGAGTGTCTGTGAGAGAGTGTCTGTGAGAGAGTGTCTCTGAGCCTCTGTGAGAGTGTCTGTGAGACTCTGTAAGAGAGTGTGAGAATCTGCGAGAGAGTGCTTGGGAGAGAGTGTCTGTGAGAGTGTCTATGAGAGTCTGTTAGAGTGTTTGTGAGAGGCTCTGAGAGAGTGTCTGTGACTCAGAGATAGTGTGTGAGAGTCTGTGAGAGAGTGTCTGTGAGAGAGTCTGTGGGAGAGTCTGCGAGAGAGAGTCTGTGAGAGAGAGAATGTGAGAGAGTGTCTGTGAGAGAGTGTCTGTGAGAGTTTCTGTGAGAGTATCTGGTAGAGTCTGTGAGAGTGTCTGCGAGTGAGTGTCTGTTAAAGAGTTTCTGTGAGAGAGTGTCTGTGAGAGTGTGTGAGAGAGTGTCTGTGAGAGTCTGCAAGAGTGTCTGTGAGTGAGTGTCTGTGAGAGAGTGTTTGTGAGAGTCTGTGAGTGAGAGACTGTAAGAGTATGTAAGAGAGTGTGTATGAGAGTCTGTGAGAGTGTCTGTGAGAGTCTGTGAGAGAGTGTCTGTGAGAGTGTCTGTGGGAGTGTGTCTGTATGTCGGTGAGAGAGTGTCTCTGAGAGTGTCTGTGAGAGAGTGTCTGTAAGAGAGTGTCTGTTAGAGAGTCTGTAAAAGGCTGTGAAAGTCTGTGAGAGTGTGTCTGTGAGTCTGAGAGAGTGTCTGTGAGAGAGAGTCTGTGAGAGAGTCTGTGAGAGAGTGTCTGTGAGAGATTCTGTGAGAGAGTCTGTGAGAGAGAGTCTGTGAGAGAGAGTCTGTGAGAGAGTGTCTGTGAGAGTATCTGTGATAGTGTTTCTGTGAGAGTGTCTGTGAGACTGTGTCTGTAAAAGAGTGTCTGTGAGAGTCTGTGAGAGTGTCTGTGAGTGAGTGTCTGTGAGAGAGTTTCTGTGAGAGAGTTTCTGTGAGAGTGTCTGTGAGAGAGTGTCTGTAAGAGAGTGTCTGTGAGAGAGTCTGTAAAAGGCTGTAAGAGTCTGTGAGAGAGTGTCTGTGAGTCTGAGAGAGTGTCTGTGAGAGAGAGTCTGTGAGAGAGTCTGTGAGAGAGTGTCTGTGAGAGATTCTGTGAGAGAGTCTGTGAGAGAGAGTCTGTGAGAGAGAACCTGTGAGAGAGTGTCTGTGAGTGCGTGTCTGTGAGAGAGTGTCTGTGAGAGAGTGTCTGTGAGAGTGTGTGTGAGAGAGTGCCTGTGGGAGTCTGTGAGAGAGTCTGTGAGAGTGTGTGAGAGAGTGTCTGTGAGAGAGTGTCTCTGAGCCTCTGTGAGAGTGTCTGCAAGAGAGTACTTGGGAGAGAGTGTGAGAGTCTGTGAGAGAGTGCTTGGGAGAGAGTATCTGTGAGAGTCTGTGAGAGTATCTGTGAGAGTCTGTGAGAGTGTCTGTGAGAGTATGTGAGAGTGTCTGTGAGAGTCTGAGAGAGAGTGTCTGTGAGAGTCTGTGAGAGTTTATGTGAGAGTCTGTGAGAGTCTGTGAGAGAGTGTCTGTGAGAGCGTGTCTGTGAGATTGTGTCTGTGAGAGAGTGTCTGTGAGTGTCTGTGAGAGATTATCTGTGAGAGAGTGTCTGTAAGAGTCTGTGAGAGAGTGTATGTGAGAGATTGTCCGTGAGAGTCTGTGAGAGAGTGTCTGTGAGTGTCTGTGAGAGAGTGTCTATGAGAGTCTGTGAGAGAGGGTCTATGAGAGCCTGTAAGAGAGTGTCTCTGAGAGAGTGTCTGTGAGAGTGTGTGTGAGAGAGTGTCTTTGCAAGTCTGTGAGAGAGTGTCTGTGAGAGTCTGTGAGAGAGTATCTGTGAGAGTCTACGAGAGAGTGTCTGTGAGAGTCTGTGAGAGTCTGTGAGAGAGTGTGTGTAAGAGTCTGTGAGAGTCTGTGAGATAGTCTGTGAGAGAGTGTCTATGAGAGGGTGTCTGTGAGAGTGTCTGTGATAGAGTTTCTGTGAGAGTGTCTGTGAGACAGTGTCTGTGAAAGAGTGTCTGTGAGAGTCTGTGAGAGTGTCTGTGAGAGAGTGTCTGTGAGAGTCTGTGAGTGAGAGACTGTAAGAGTATGTAAGAGAGTGTGTATGAGAGTCTGTGAGAGTGTCTGTGAGAGTCTATGAGAGAGTGTCTGTGAGAGTGTCTGTGGGAGTGTGTCTGTATGTCGGTGAGAGAGTGTCTGTGAGAGTGTCTGTGAGAGAGTGTCTGTAAGAGAGTGTCTGTTAGAGAGTCTGTAAAAGGCTGTGAGAGTCTGTGAGAGAGTGTCTGTGAGTCTGAGAGAGTGTCTGTGAGAGAGAGTCTGCAAGAGAGTCTGTGAGAGAGTGTCTGTGAGAGATTCTGTGAGAGAGTCTGTGAGAGAGAGTCTGTGAGAGAGAGTCTGTGAGAGCGTGTCTGTGAGAGTGTCTGTGATAGTGTTTCTGTGAGAGTGTCTGTGAGACTGTGTCTGTGAAAGAGTGTCTGTGAGAGTCTGTGAGAGTGTCTGTGAGTGAGTGTCTGTGAGAGAGTGTCTGTGAGAGAGTTTCTGTGAGAGTGTCTGTGACAGAGTGTCTGTAAGAGAGTGTCTGTGAGAGAGTTTGTAAAAGGCTGTGAGAGTCTGTGAGAGAGTGTCTGTGAGTCTGAGAGAGTGTCTGTGAGAGAGAGTCTGTGAGAGAGTCTGTGAGAGAGTGTCTGTGAGAGATTCTGTGAGAGAGTCTGTGAGAGAGAGTCTGTGAGAGAGAGTCTGTGAGAGAGTGTCTGTGAGTGAGTGTCTGTGAGAGAGTGTCTGTGAGAGAGTGTCTGTGAGAGAGAGTCTGTGAGAGAGTGTCTGTGAGAGAGTGTCTGGGAGAGAGTGTCTGTGAGAGTGTCTGTGATAGTGTTTCTGTGAGAGTGTCTGTGAGACTGTGTCTGTGAAAGAGTGTCTGTGAGAGTCTGTGAGAGTGTCTGTGAGTGAGTGTCTGTGAGAGAGTGTCTGTGAGAGAGTTTCTGTGAGAGTGTCTGTGACAGAGTGTCTGTAAGAGAGTGTCTGTGAGAGAGTTTGTAAAAGGCTGTGAGAGTCTGTGAGAGAGTGTCTGTGAGTCTGAGAGAGTGTCCGTGAGAGAGAGTCTGTGAGAGAGTCTGTGAGAGAGTGTCTGTGAGAGATTCTGTGAGAGAGTCTGTGAGAGAGAGTCTGTGAGAGAGAGTCTGTGAGAGAGTGTCTGTGAGTGAGTGTCTGTGAGAGAGTGTCTGTGAGAGAGTGTCTGTGAGAGAGAGTCTGTGAGAGAGTGTCTGTGAGAGAGTGTCTGGGAGAGAGTGTCTGTGAGAGTGTTTTTGAGAGAGTTTCTATGAGAGTGTCTGCGAGTGAGTCTGTTGGAGAGTTTCTGTAAGGGAGTGTCTGTGAGAGAGTGTCTGTGAGAGTGTGTGAGAGTGTCTGCAAGAGAGTACTTGGGAGAGAGTGTGAGAGTCTGTGAGAGAGTGCTTGGGAGAGAGTGTCTGTGAGAGTGTCTGTGAGAGTCTCTGAGAGGCTCTGAGAGAGTGTCTGTGACTCAGAGATAGTGTGTGAGAGTCTGTGAGAGAGTGTCTGTGAGAGAGTCTGTGGGAGAGTCTGTGAGAGACAGTCTGTGAGAGAGAGAATGTGAGAGAGTCTCTGTGAGAGAGTGTCTGTGAGAGTTTCTGTGAGAGTATCTGGTAGAGTCTGTGAGAGTGTCTGCGAGTGAGTGTCTGTTAGAGAGTATCTGTGAGAGAGTGTCTGTGAGAGTGTGTGAGAGAGTTTCTGTAAGAGTCTGTGAAAGAGTGTCTCTGAGAGACTGTGAGAGAGTGTGAGAGAGTGTCTGTGAGAGAGTATTTGAGAGAGTGTCTGTTAGAGAGTGTCTGTGAGAGTCTCTGAGTGTCTGTGAGAGTCTGTAAGAGAGTATGAGAGTCTGCAAGAGAGTGCTTGTAAGAGAGTGTCTATGAGAGAGTCTGTGAGAGAGTGTCTGTGAGAGATTGTCTGTGAGAGTCTGTGAGAGTGTCTGTGAGAGAGTGTCTGTGAGAGAGTGGCTGTGAGAGTCTGTGAGAGAGTGCTTGGGAGAGAGTGTCTGTGAGAGTGTCTTTGAGAGTCTGTGAGAGTGTCTGTGAGAGGCTCTGAGAGAGTGTCTGTGACTCAGAGATAGTGTGTGAGAGTCTGTGAGAGAGTGTCTGTGAGAGAGTCTGTGGGAGAGTCTGTGAGAGACAGTCTGTGAGAGAGAGAATGTGAGAGAGTCTCTGTGAGAGAGTGTCTGTGAGAGTTTCTGTGAGAGTATCTGGTAGAGTCTGTGAGAGTGTCTGCGAGTGAGTGTCTGTTAGAGAGTATCTGTGAGAGAGTGTCTGTGAGAGTGTGTGAGAGAGTTTCTGTAAGAGTCTGTGAAAGAGTGTCTCTGAGAGACTGTGAGAGAGTGTGAGAGAGTGTCTGTGAGAGAGTATGTGAGAGAGTGTCTGTTAGAGAGTGTCTGTGAGAGTCTCTGAGTGTCTGTGAGAGTCTGTAAGAGAGTATGAGAGTCTGCAAGAGAGTGCTTGTAAGAGAGTGTCTATGAGAGAGTCTGTGAGAGAGTGTCTGTGAGAGATTGTCTGTGAGAGTCTGTGAGAGTGTCTGTGAGAGAGTGTCTGTGAGAGAGTGTCTGTGAGAGTCTGTGAGAGAGTGTCAGTGAGAGAGTGTCTGTGAAAGAGTATCTGTGAGAGTGTCTGTGAGAGAGTTTCTGTGATAGTGTCTGTGAGACAGTGTCTGTGAAAGAGAGTCAGTGAGAGTCTGCGAGAGTGTCTGTGAGTGAGCATCTGTGAGAGAGTGTCTGTGAGAGAGTGTCTCTGAGCCTCTGTGAGAGTGTCTGTGAGAGTCTGTAAGAGAGTGTGAGAGTCTGCGAGAGAGTGCTTGGGAGAGTGTGTCTGTGAGAGTGTCTATGAGAGTCTGTTAGAGTGTCTGTGAGAGGCTCTGAGAGAGTGTCTGTGACTCAGAGATAGTGTGTGAGAGTCTGTGAGAGAGTGTCTGTGAGAGAGTCTGTGGGAGAGTCTACGAGAGAGAGTCTGTGAGAGAGAGAATGTGAGAGTGTCTGTGAGAGAGTGTCTGTGAGAGTTTCTGTGAGAGTATCTGGTAGAGTCTGTGAGAGTGTCTGCGAGTGAGTGTCTGTTAGAGCGTTTCTGTGAGAGAGTGTCTGTGAGAGTGTGTGAGAGAGTGTCTGTGAGAGTCTGCAAGAGTGTCTGTGAGTGAGTGTCTGTGAGAGAGTGTTTGTGAGAGTCTGTGAGAGAGTTTGTGAGAGTCTGTGAGAGAGTGTCTGTGAGAGAGTGTCTCTGAGCATCTGTGAGAGTATCTGTGAGAATCTGTAAGAGAGTGTGAGAGTCTGTGAGAGAGTGCTTGGGAGATAGTGTCTGTGAGAGACTCTGTGAGAGAGTGTCTGTGATATAGTGTCTGAGAGATTGTCTGTGATAGAGTGTCTGTGATAGAGTGACTATGAGAGTATTTGAGAGAGTGTCTGTGAGAATCTGTGAGAGAGTGTCTGTGAGAGTGTCTGTGAGAGTATGTGAGAGTGTCTGTGAGAGTCTGAGAGAGTGTCTGTGAGAGTCTGAGAGAGTCTGTGAGACAGTGTGTGTAAGAGTCTGTGAGAGTCTGTGAGAGAGTCTGTGAGAGAGTGTCTGTGAGAGGGTGTCTGTGAGAGTGTGTTTGATAGAGTTTCTGTGAGAGTGTCTGTGAGACAGTGTCTGTGAGACAGTGTCTGTGAGAGTCTGTGAGAGTGTCTGTGAGAGAGTGTCTGTGAGAGTCTGTGAGTGAGAGACTGTAAGAGTATGTAAGAGAGTGTGTATGAGAGTCTGTCAGAGTGTCTGTGAGAGTCTGTGAGAGAGTGTCTGTGAGAGTGTTTGTGGGAGTGTGTCTGTAAGTCGGTAAGAGAGTGTCTGTGAGAGTGTCTGTCAGAGAGTGTCTGTAAGAGAGTATCTATGAGAGAGTCTGTAAAAGGCTGTGAGAGTCTGTGAGAGAGTGTCTGAGTCTGAGAGAGTGTCTGTGAGAGAGAGTCTGTGAGAGAGTCTGTGAGAGAGTGTCTGTGAGAGGTTCTGTGAGAGAGTCTGTGAGAGAGAGTCTGTGAGAGAGAGCCTGTGAGAGAGTGTCTGTGGGATTGTCTGTGATAGTGTTTCTGTGAGAGTGTCTGTGAGACTGTGTCTGTGAAAGAGTGTCTGTGAGAGTCTGTGAGAGTGTCTGTGAGTGAGTGTCTGTGAGAGAGTGTCTGTGAGAGAGTGTCTGTGAGAGTGTGTGTGAGAGAGTGGCTTTGCACGTCTGTGAGAGAGTGTCTGTGAGAGTTTGTGAGAGTCTGTGAGTGTCTGTGAGAGAGTGTCTGTGAGATTCTGTGAGAGAGGGTCTATGAGAGTCTGTAAGAGAGTATCTCTAAGAGAGTGTCTGTGAGAGGGTGTCTGTGAGAATGTCTATGATAGAGTTTCTGTGAGAGTGTCTGTGAGACAGTGTCTGTGAAAGAGTGTCTGTGAGAGTCTGTGAGAGTGTCTGTGAGAGAGTGTCTGTGAGAGTCTGTGAGTGAGAGACTGTAAGAGTATGTAAGAGAGTGTGTATGAGAGTCTGTGAGAGTGTATGTGAGAGTCTGTGAGAGAGTTACTGTGAGAGTGTCTGTGAGACAGTGTCCATGAAAGAGAGTCTGTGAGAGTCTGCAAGAGTGTCAGTGAGTGAGTGTCTGTGAGAGAGTGTTTGTGAGAGTCTATGAGAGAGTTTGTGAGAGTCTGTGAGAGAGTGTCTGTGAGAGAGTGTCTCTGAGCCTCTGTGAGAGTGTCTTCGAGAGTCTGTAAGAGAGTGTGAGAGTCTGTGAGAGAGTTCTTGGTAGAGAGTGTCTGTGAGATACTCTGTGAGAGAGTGTCTGTGATAGAGTGTCTGTGAGAGAATGTCTGTGATAGAGTGACTATGAGTATTTGAGAAAGTGTCTGTGAGAATCTGTGGGAGAGTATCTGTGAGAGTCTGTGAGAGTGTCTGTGAGAGTATGTGAGAGTGTCTGTGAGATCTGAGAGAGAGTGTCTGTGAGAGTCTGTGAGAGTGTATGTGAGAGTCTGTGAGAGAGTGTCTGTGAGAGCATGTCTGTGAGATTGTGTCTGTGAGAGAGTGTCCGTGAGTGTCTGTGAGAGATTATCTGTGAGAGAGTGTCTGTAAGAGTCTGTGAGAGAGTGTCTGTGCGTGTATGTAAGAGATTGTCCGTGAGAGTCTGTGAGAGAGTGTCTGTGAGTGTCTGTGAGAGAGTATCTATGAGAGTCTATAAGAGTGTCTGTGAGTGAGTGTCTGTGAGAGAGTGTTTGTGAGAGTCTGTGAGTGAGAGACTGTAAGAGTATGTAAGAGAGTGTGTATGAGAGTCTGTGAGAGTGTCTGTGAGAGTCTGTGAGAGAGTGTCTGTGAGAGTGTCTGTGGGAGTGTGTCTGTATGTCGGTGAGAGAGTGTCTGTGAGAGTGTCTGTGAGAGAGTGTCTGTAAGAGAGTGTCTGTTAGAGAGTCTGTAAAAGGCTGTGAGAGTCTGTGAGAGAGTGTCTGTGAGTCTGAGAGAGTGTCTGTGAGAGAGAGTCTGTGAGAGAGTCTGTGAGAGAGTGTCTGTGAGAGATTCTGTGAGAGAGTCTGTGAGAGAGAGTCTGTGAGAGAGAGTCTGTGAGAGAGTGTCTGTGAGAGTGTCTGTGATAGTGTTTCTGTGAGAGTGTCTGTGAGACTGTGTCTGTAAAAGAGTGTCTGTGAGAGTCTGTGAGAGTGTCTGTGAGTGAGTGTCTGTGAGAGAGTTTCTGTGAGAGAGTTTCTGTGAGAGTGTCTGTGAGAGAGTGTCTGTAAGAGAGTGTCTGTGAGAGAGTCTGTAAAAGGCTGTGAGAGTCTGTGAGAGAGTGTCTGTGAGTCTGAGAGAGTGTCTGTGAGAGAGAGTCTGTGAGAGAGTCTGTGAGAGAGTGTCTGTGAGAGATTCTGTGAGAGAGTCTGTGAGAGAGAGTCTGTGAGAGAGAGTCTGTGAGAGAGTGTCTGTGAGTGCGTGTCTGTGAGAGAGTGTCTGTGAGAGAGTGTCTGTGAGAGTGTGTGTGAGAGAGTGCCTGTGGGAGTCTGTGAGAGAGTCTGTGAGAGTGTGTGAGAGAGTGTCTGTGAGAGAGTGTCTCTGAGCCTCTATGAGAGTGTCTGCAAGAGAGTACTTGGGAGAGAGTGTGAGAGTCTGTGAGAGAGTGCTTGGGAGAGAGTATCTGTGAGAGTCTGTGAGAGTATCTGTGAGAGTCTGTGAGAGTGTCTGTGAGAGTATGTGAGAGTGTCTGTGAGAGTCTGAGAGAGAGTGTCTGTGAGAGTCTGTGAGAGTTTATGTGAGAGTCTGTGAGAGTCTGTGAGAGAGTGTCTGTGAGAGCGTGTCTGTGAGATTGTGTCTGTGAGAGAGTGTCTGTGAGTGTCTGTGAGAGATTATCTGTGAGAGAGTGTCTGTAAGAGTCTGTGAGAGAGTGTCTGTGAGTGTATGTGAGAGATTGTCCGTGAGAGTCTGTGAGAGAGTGTCTGTGAGTGTCTGTGAGAAAGTGTCTATGAGAGTCTGTGAGAGAGGGTCTATGAGAGCCTGTAAGAGAGTGTCTCTGAGAGAGTGTCTGTGAGAGTGTGTGTGAGAGAGTGTCTTTGCAAGTCTGTGAGAGAGTGTCTGTGAGAGTCTGTGAGAGAGTATCTGTGAGAGTCTACGAGAGAGTGTCTGTGAGAGTCTGTGAGAGTCTGTGAGAGAGTGTGTGTAAGAGTCTGTGAGAGTCTGTGAGAGAGTCTGTGAGAGAGTGTCTATGAGAGGGTGTCTGTGAGAGTGTCTGTGATAGAGTTTCTGTGAGAGTGTCTGTGAGACAGTGTCTGTGAAAGAGTGTCTGTGAGAGTCTGTGAGAGTGTCTGTGAGAGAGTGTCTGTGAGAGTCTGTGAGTGAGAGACTGTAAGAGTATGTAAGAGAGTGTGTATGAGAGTCTGTGAGAGTGTCTGTGAGAGTCTATGAGAGAGTGTCTGTGAGAGTGTCTGTGGGAGTGTGTCTGTATGTCGGTGAGAGAGTGTCTGTGAGAGTGTCTGTGAGAGAGTGTCTGTAAGAGAGTGTCTGTTAGAGAGTCTGTAAAAGGCTGTGAGAGTCTGTGAGAGAGTGTCTGTGAGTCTGAGAGAGTGTCTGTGAGAGAGAGTCTGCAAGAGAGTCTGTGAGAGAGTGTCTGTGAGAGATTCTGTGAGAGAGTCTGTGAGAGAGAGTCTGTGAGAGAGAGTCTGTGAGAGCGTGTCTGTGAGAGTGTCTGTGATAGTGTTTCTGTGAGAGTGTCTGTGAGACTGTGTCTGTGAAAGAGTGTCTGTGAGAGTCTGTGAGAGTGTCTGTGAGTGAGTGTTTGTGAGAGAGTGTCTGTGAGAGAGTTTCTGTGAAAGTGTCTGTGACAGAGTGTCTGTAAGAGAGTGTCTGTGAGAGAGTTTGTAAAAGGCTGTGAGAGTCTGTGAGAGAGTGTCTGTGAGTCTGAGAGAGTGTCTGTGAGAGAGAGTCTGTGAGAGAGTCTGTGAGAGAGTGTCTGTGAGAGATTCTGTGAGAGAGTCTGTGAGAGAGAGTCTGTGAGAGAGAGTCTGTGAGAGAGTGTCTGTGAGTGAGTGTCTGTGAGAGAGTGTCTGTGAGAGAGTGTCTGTGAGAGAGAGTCTGTGAGAGAGTGTCTGTGAGAGAGTGTCTGGGAGAGAGTGTCTGTGAGAGTGTCTGTGATAGTGTTTCTGTGAGAGTGTCTGTGAGACTGTGTCTGTGAAAGAGTGTCTGTGAGAGTCTGTGAGAGTGTCTGTGAGTGAGTGTCTGTGAGAGAGTGTCTGTGAGAGAGTTTCTGTGAGAGTGTCTGTGACAGAGTGTCTGTAAGAGAGTGTCTGTGAGAGAGTTTGTAAAAGGCTGTGAGAGTCTGTGAGAGAGTGTCTGTGAGTCTGAGAGAGTGTCTGTGAGAGAGAGTCTGTGAGAGAGTCTGTGAGAGAGTGTCTGTGAGAGATTCTGTGAGAGAGTCTGTGAGAGAGAGTCTGTGAGAGAGAGTCTGTGAGAGAGTGTCTGTGAGTGAGTGTCTGTGAGAGAGTGTCTGTGAGAGAGTGTCTGTGAGAGAGAGTCTGTGAGAGAGTGTCTGTGAGAGAGTGTCTGGGAGAGAGTGTCTGTGAGAGTGTTTATGAGAGAGTTTCTATGAGAGTGTCTGCGAGTGAGTCTGTTGGAGAGTTTCTGTATGGGAGTGTCTGTGAGAGAGTGTCTGTGAGAGTGTGTGAGAGTGTCTGCAAGAGAGTACTTGGGAGAGAGTGTGAGAGTCTGTGAGAGAGAGAATGTGAGAGAGTCTCTGTGAGAGAGTGTCTGTGAGAGTTTCTGTGAGAGTATCTGGTAGAGTCTGTGAGAGTGTCTGCGAGTGAGTGTCTGTTAGAGAGTATCTGTGAGAGAGTGTCTGTGAGAGTGTGTGAGAGAGTTTCTGTAAGAGTCTGTGAAAGAGTGTCTCTGAGAGACTGTGAGAGAGTGTGAGAGAGTGTCTGTGAGAGAGTATGTGAGAGAGTGTCTGTTAGAGAGTGTCTGTGAGAGTCTCTGAGTGTCTGTGAGAGTCTGTAAGAGAGTATGAGAGTCTGCAAGAGAGTGCTTGTAAGAGAGTGTCTATGAGAGAGTCTGTGAGAGAGTGTCTGTGAGAGATTGTCTGTGAGAGTCTGTGAGAGTGTCTGTGAGAGAGAGTCTGTGAGAGAGTGTCTGTGAGAGTCTGTGAGAGAGTGTCAGTGAGAGAGTGTCTGTGAAAGAGTATCTGTGAGAGTGTCTGTGAGAGAGTTTCTGTGATAGTGTCTGTGAGACAGTGTCTGTGAAAGAGAGTCAGTGAGAGTCTGCGAGAGTGTCTGTGAGTGAGCATCTGTGAGAGAGTGTCTGTGAGAGAATGTCTCTGAGCCTCTGTGAGAGTGTCTGTGAGAGTCTGTAAGAGAGTGTGAGAGTCTGCGAGAGAGTGCTTGGGAGAGCGTGTCTGTGAGAGTGTCTATGAGAGTCTGTTAGAGTGTCTGTGAGAGGCTCTGAGAGAGTGTCTGTGACTCAGAGATAGTGTGTGAGAGTCTTTGAGAGAGTGTCTGTGAGATAGTCTGTGGGAGAGTCTACGAGAGAGAGTCTGTGAGAGAGAGAATGTGAGAGTGTCTGTGAGAGAGTGTCTGTGAGATTTTCTGTGAGAGTATCTGGTAGAGTCTGTGAGAGTGTCTGCGAGTGAGTGTCTGTTAGAGAGTTTCTGTGAGAGAGTGTCTGTGAGAGTGTGTGAGAGAGTGTCTGTGAGAGTCTGCAAGAGTGTCTGTGAGTGAGTGTCTGTGAGAGAGTGTTTGTGAGAGTCTGTGAGAGAGTTTGTGAGAGTCTGTGAGAGAGTGTCTGTGAGAGAGTGTCTCTGAGCGTCTGTGAGAGTATCTGTGAGAATCTGTAAGAGAGTGTGAGAGTCTGTGAGAGAGTGCTTGGGAGATAGTGTCTGTGAGAGACTCTGTGAGAGAGTGTCTGTGATATAGTGTCTGAGAGATTGTCTGTGATAGAGTGTCTGTGATAGAGTGACTATGAGAGTATTTGAGAGAGTGTCTGTGAGAATCTGTGAGAGAGTGTCTGTGAGAGTGTCTGTGAGAGTATGTGAGAGTGTCTGTGAGAGTCTGAGAGAGTGTCTGTGAGAGTCTGAGAGAGTCTGTGAGACAGTGTGTGTAAGAGTCTGTGAGAGTCTGTGAGAGAGTCTGTGAGAGAGTGTCTGTGAGAGGGTGTCTGTGAGAGTGTGTTTGATAGAGTTTCTGTGAGAGTGTCTGTGAGACAGTGTCTGTGAGACAGTGTCTGTGAGAGATTCTGTGAGAGAGTCTGTGAGAGAGAGTCTGTGAGAGAGAGTCTGTGAGAGAGTGTCTGTGATAGTGTTTCTGTGAGAGTGTCTGTGAGACTGTGTCTGTGAAAGAGTGTCTGTGAGAGTCTGTGAGAGTGTCTGTGAGTGAGTGTCTGTGAGAGAGTGTCAGTGAGAGAGTGTCTGTGAGAGAGAGTCTGTGAGAGAGTGTCTGTGAGAGAGTGTCTGTGAGAGTGTTTATGAGAGAGTTTCTATGAGAGTGTCTGCGAGTGAGTCTGTTGGAGAGTTTCTGTAAGGGAGTGTCTGTGAGAGAGTGTCTGTGAGAGTGTGTGTGAGAGAGTGCCTGTGGGAGTCTGTGAGAGAGTCTGTGAGAGTGTGTGAGAGAGTGTCTGTGAGAGAGTGTCTCTGAGCCTCTGTGAGAGTGTCTGCGAGAGAGTGCTTGGGAGAGAGTGTGAGAGTCTGCGAGAGAGTGCTTGGGAGAGAGTGTCTGTGAGAGTGTCTGTGAGAGTCTGTGAGAGTGTCTGTGAGAGGCTCTGAGAGAGTGTCTGTGACTCAGAGATAGTGTGTGAGAGTCTGTGAGAGAGTGTCTGTGAGAGAGTCTGTGGGAGAGTCTGTGAGAGACAGTCTGTGAGAGAGAGAATGTGAGAGAGTCTCTGTGAGAGAGTGTCTGTGAGAGTTTCTGTGAGAGTATCTGGTAGAATCTGTGAGAGTGTCTGCGAGTGAGTGTCTGTTAGAGAGTTGCTGTGAGAGAGTGTCTGTGAGACTGTGTGAGAGAGTGTCTGTAAGAGTCTGTGAGAGAGTGTCTTTGAGAGAGTGTGAGAGAGTGTGAGAGAGTGTCTGTGAGAGAGTATGTGAGAGAGTGTCTGTTAGAGAGTGTCTGTGAGAGTCTCTGATTGTGTCTGTGAGAGAGTGTCTGTGAGAGAGTGTCTGTGAGAGTCTGTGAGAGAGTGTCAGTGAGAGAGTGTCTGTGAAAGAGTATCTGTGAGAGTGTCTGTGAGAGAGTTTCTGTGAGAGTGTCTGTGAGACAGTGTCTGTGAAAGAGAGTCTGTGAGAGTCTGCGAGAGTGTCTGTGAGTGAGCGTCTGTGAGAGAGTGTCTGTGAGAGAGTGTCTGTGAGAGAGTGTCTCTGAGCCTCTGTGAGAGTGTCTGTGAGACTCTGTAAGAGAGTGTGAGAATCTGCGAGAGAGTGCTTGGGAGAGAGTGTCTGTGAGAGTGTCTATGAGAGTCTGTTAGAGTGTTTGTGAGAGGCTCTGAGAGAGTGTCTGTGACTCAGAGATAGTGTGTGAGAGTCTGTGAGAGAGTGTCTGTGAGAGAGTCTGTGGGAGAGTCTGTGAGAGAGAGTCTGTGAGAGAGAGAATGTGAGAGAGTGTCTGTGAGAGAGTGTCTGTGAAAGTTTCTGTGAGAGTATCTGGTAGAGTCTGTGAGAGTGTCTGCGAGTGAGTGTCTGTTAAAGAGTTTCTGTGAGAGAGTGTCTGTGAGAGTGTGTGAGAGAGTGTCTGTGAGAGTCTGCAAGAGTGTCTGTGAGTGAGTGTCTGTGAGAGAGTGTTTGTGAGAGTCTGTGAGTGAGAGACTGTAAGGGTATGTAAGAGAGTGTGTATGAGAGTCTGTGAGAGTGTCTGTGAGAGTCTGTGAGAGAGTGTCTGTGAGAGTGTCTGTGGGAGTGTGTCTGTATGTCGGTGAGAGAGTGTCTGTGAGAGTGTCTGTGAGAGAGTGTCTGTAAGAGAGTGTCTGTTAGAGAGTCTGTAAAAGGCTGTGAGAGTCTGTGAGAGAGTGTCTGTGAGTCTGAGAGAGTGTCTGTGAGAGAGAGTCTGTGAGAGAGTCTGTGAGAGAGTGTCTGTGAGAGATTCTGTTAGAGAGTCTGTGAGAGAGAGTCTGTGAAGAGTCTGTGAGAGAGAGTCTGTGAGAGAGTGTCTGTGAGACTGTCTGTGATAGTGTTTCTGTGAGAGTGTCTGTGAGAGAGTGTCTGTGAGAGTCTGTGAGTGAGAGACTGTAAGAGTATGTAAGAGAGTGTGTATGAGAGTCTGTGAGAGTGTATGTGAGAGTCTGTGAGAGAGTTACTGTGAGAGTGTCTGTGAGACAGTGTCCATGAAAGAGAGTCTGTGAGAGTCTGCAAGAGTGTCAGTGAGTGAGTGTCTGTGAGAGAGTGTTTGTGAGAGTCTATGAGAGAGTTTGTGAGAGTCTGTGAGAGAGTGTCTGTGAGAGAGTGTCTCTGAGCCTCTGTGAGAGTGTCTTTGAGAGTCTGTAAGAGAGTGTGAGAGTCTGTGAGAGAGTTCTTGGTAGAGAGTGTCTGTGAGATACTCTGTGAGAGAGTGTCTGTGATAGAGTGTCTGTGAGAGAATGTCTGTGATAGAGTGACTATGAGTATTTGAGAAAGTGTCTGTGAGAATCTGTGGGAGAGTATCTGTGAGAGTCTGTGAGAGTGTCTGTGAGAGTATGTGAGAGTGTCTGTGAGATCTGAGAGAGAGTGTCTGTGAGAGTCTGTGAGAGTGTATGTGAGAGTCTGTGAGAGAGTGTCTGTGAGAGCATGTCTGTGAGATTGTGTCTGTGAGAGAGTGTCCGTGAGTGTCTGTGAGAGATTATCTGTGAGAGAGTGTCTGTAAGAGTCTGTGAGAGAGTGTCTGTGCGTGTATGTAAGAGATTGTCCGTGAGAGTCTGTGAGAGAGTGTCTGTGAGTGTCTGTGAGAGAGTATCTATGAGAGTCTGCAAGAGTGTCTGTGAGTGAGTGTCTGTGAGAGAGTGTTTGTGAGAGTCTGTGAGTGAGAGACTGTAAGAGTATGTAAGAGAGTGTGTATGAGAGTCTGTAAGAGTGTCTGTGAGAGTCTGTGAGAGAGTGTCTGTGAGAGTGTCTGTGGGAGTGTGTCTGTATGTCGGTGAGAGAGTGTCTGTGAGAGTGTCTGTGAGAGAGTGTCTGTAAGAGAGTGTCTGTTAGAGAGTCTGTAAAAGGCTGTGAGAGTCTGTGAGAGAGTGTCTGTGAGTCTGAGAGAGTGTCTGTGAGAGAGAGTCTGTGAGAGAGTCTGTGAGAGAGTGTCTGTGAGAGATTCTGTGAGAGAGTCTGTGAGAGAGAGTCTGTGAGAGAGAGTCTGTGAGAGAGTGTCTGTGAGAGTGTCTGTGATAGTGTTTCTGTGAGAGTGTCTGTGAGACTGTGTCTGTAAAAGAGTGTCTGTGAGAGTCTGTGAGAGTGTCTGTGAGTGAGTGTCTGTGAGAGAGTTTCTGTGAGAGAGTTTCTGTGAGAGTGTCTGTGAGAGAGTGTCTGTAAGAGAGTGTCTGTGAGAGAGTCTGTAAAAGGCTGTGAGAGTCTGTGAGAGAGTGTCTGTGAGTCTGAGAGAGTGTCTGTGAGAGAGAGTCTGTGAGAGAGTCTGTGAGAGAGTGTCTGTGAGAGATTCTGTGAGAGAGTCTGTGAGAGAGAGTCTGTGAGAGAGAGTCTGTGAGAGAGTGTCTGTGAGTGCGTGTCTGTGAGAGAGTGTCTGTGAGAGAGTGTCTGTGAGAGTGTGTGTGAGAGAGTGCCTATGGGAGTCTGTGAGAGAGTCTGTGAGAGTGTGTGAGAGAGTGTCTGTGAGAGAGTGTCTCTGAGCCTCTGTGAAAGTGTCTGCAAGAGAGTACTTGGGAGAGAGTGTGAGAGTCTGTGAGAGAGTGCTTGGGAGAGAGTATCTGTGAGAGTCTGTGAGAGTATCTGTGAGAGTCTGTGAGAGTGTCTGTGAGAGTATGTGAGAGTGTCTGTGAGAGTCTGAGAGTGTCTGTGAGAGTCTGTGAGAGTTTATGTGAGAGTCTGTGAGAGTCTGTGAGAGAGTGTCTGTGAGAGCGTGTCTGTGAGATTGTGTCTGTGAGAGAGTGTCTGTGAGTGTCTGTGAGAGATTATCTGTGAGAGAGTGTCTGTAAGAGTCTGTGAGAGAGTGTCTGTGAGTGTATGTGAGAGATTGTCCGTGAGAGTCTGTGAGAGAGTGTCTGTGAGTGTCTGTGAGAGAGTGTCTATGAGAGTCTGTGAGAGAGGGTCTATGAGAGCCTGTAAGAGAGTGTCTCTGAGAGAGTGTCTGTGAGAGTGTGTGTGAGAGAGTGTCTTTGCAAGTCTGTGAGAGAGTGTCTGTGAGAGTCTGTGAGAGAGTATCTGTGAGAGTCTACGAGAGAGTGTCTGTGAGAGTCTGTGAGAGTCTGTGAGAGAGTGTGTGTAAGAGTCTGTGAGAGTCTGTGAGAGAGTCTGTGAGAGAGTGTCTATGAGAGGGTGTCTGTGAGAGTGTCTGTGATAGAGTTTCTGTGAGAGTGTCTGTGAGACAGTGTCTGTGAAAGAGTGTCTGTGAGAGTCTGTGAGAGTGTCTGTGAGAGAGTGTCTGTGAGAGTCTGTGAGTGAGAGACTGTAAGAGTATGTAAGAGAGTGTGTATGAGAGTCTGTGAGAGTGTCTGTGAGAGTCTATGAGAGAGTGTCTGTGAGAGTGTCTGTGGGAGTGTGTCTGTATGTCGGTGAGAGAGTGTCTGTGAGAGTGTCTGTGAGAGAGTGTCTGTAAGAGAGTGTCTGTTAGAGAGTCTGTAAAAGGCTGTGAGAGTCTGTGAGAGAGTGTCTGTGAGTCTGAGAGAGTGTCTGTGAGAGAGAGTCTGCAAGAGAGTCTGTGAGAGAGTGTCTGTGAGAGATTCTGTGAGAGAGTCTGTGAGAGAGAGTCTGTGAGAGAGAGTCTGTGAGAGCGTGTCTGTGAGAGTGTCTGTGATAGTGTTTCTGTGAGAGTGTCTGTGAGACTGTGTCTGTGAAAGAGTGTCTGTGAGAGTCTGTGAGAGTGTCTGTGAGTGAGTGTCTGTGAGAGAGTGTCTGTGAGAGAGTTTCTGTGAGAGTGTCTGTGACAGAGTGTCTGTAAGAGAGTGTCTGTGAGAGAGTTTGTAAAAGGCTGTGAGAGTCTGTGAGAGAGTGTCTGTGAGTCTGAGAGAGTGTCTGTGAGAGAGAGTCTGTGAGAGAGTCTGTGAGAGAGTGTCTGTGAGAGATTCTGTGAGAGAGTCTGTGAGAGAGAGTCTGTGAGAGAGAGTCTGTGAGAGAGTGTCTGTGAGTGAGTGTCTGTGAGAGAGTGTCTGTGAGAGAGTGTCTGTGAGAGAGAGTCTGTGAGAGAGTGTCTGTGAGAGAGTGTCTGGGAGAGAGTGTCTGTGAGAGTGTCTGTGATAGTGTTTCTGTGAGAGTGTCTGTGAGACTGTGTCTGTGAAAGAGTGTCTGTGAGAGTCTGTGAGAGTGTCTGTGAGTGAGTGTCTGTGAGAGAGTGTCTGTGAGAGAGTTTCTGTGAGAGTGTCTGTGACAGAGTGTCTGTAAGAGAGTGTCTGTGAGAGAGTTTGTAAAAGGCTGTGAGAGTCTGTGAGAGAGTGTCTGTGAGTCTGAGAGAGTGTCTGTGAGAGAGAGTCTGTGAGAGAGTCTGTGAGAGAGTGTCTGTGAGAGATTCTGTGAGAGAGTCTGTGAGAGAGAGTCTGTGAGAGAGAGTCTGTGAGAGAGTGTCTGTGAGTGAGTGTCTGTGAGAGAGTGTCTGTGAGAGAGTGTCTGTGAGAGAGAGTCTGTGAGAGAGTGTCTGTGAGAGAGTGTCTGGGAGAGAGTGTCTGTGAGAGTGTTTATGAGAGAGTTTCTATGAGAGTGTCTGCGAGTGAGTCTGTTGGAGAGTTTCTGTAAGGGAGTGTCTGTGAGAGAGTGTCTGTGAGAGTGTGTGAGAGTGTCTGCAAGAGAGTACTTGGGAGAGAGTGTGAGAGTCTGTGAGAGAGTGCTTGGGAGAGAGTGTCTGTGAGAGTGTCTGTGAGAGTCTCTGAGAGTCTCTGAGAGAGTGTCTGTGACTCAGAGATAGTGTGTGAGAGTCTGTGAGAGAGTGTCTGTGAGAGAGTCTGTGGGAGAGTCTGTGAGAGACAGTCTGTGAGAGAGAGAATGTGAGAGAGTCTCTGTGAGAGAGTGTCTGTGAGAGTTTCTGTGAGAGTATCTGGTAGAGTCTGTGAGAGTGTCTGCGAGTGAGTGTCTGTTAGAGAGTATCTGTGAGAGAGTGTCTGTGAGAGTGTGTGAGAGAGTTTCTGTAAGAGTCTGTGAAAGAGTGTCTCTGAGAGACTGTGAGAGAGTGTGAGAGAGTGTCTGTGAGAGAGTATGTGAGAGAGTGTCTGTTAGAGAGTGTCTGTGAGAGTCTCTGAGTGTCTGTGAGAGTCTGTAAGAGAGTATGAGAGTCTGCAAGAGAGTGCTTGTAAGAGAGTGTCTATGAGAGAGTCTGTGAGAGAGTGTCTGTGAGAGATTGTCTGTGAGAGTCTGTGAGAGTGTCTGTGAGAGAGTGTCTGTGAGAGAGTGTCTGTGAGAGTCTGTGAGAGAGTGTCAGTGAGAGAGTGTCTGTGAAAGAGTATCTGTGAGAGTGTCTGTGAGAGAGTTTCTGTGATAGTGTCTGTGAGACAGTGTCTGTGAAAGAGAGTCAGTGAGAGTCTGCGAGAGTGTCTGTGAGTGAGCATCTGTGAGAGAGTGTCTGTGAGAGAATGTCTCTGAGCCTCTGTGAGAGTGTCTGTGAGAGTCTGTAAGAGAGTGTGAGAGTCTGCGAGAGAGTGCTTGGGAGAGTGTGTCTGTGAGAGTGTCTATGAGAGTCTGTTAGAGTGTCTGTGAGAGGCTCTGAGAGAGTGTCTGTGACTCAGAGATAGTGTGTGAGAGTCTTTGAGAGAGTGTCTGTGAGAGAGTCTGTGGGAGAGTCTACGAGAGAGAGTCTGTGAGAGAGAGAATGTGAGAGTGTCTGTGAGAGAGTGTCTGTGAGAGTTTCTGTGAGAGTATCTGGTAGAGTCTGTGAGAGTGTCTGCGAGTGAGTGTCTGTTAGAGAGTTTCTGTGAGAGAGTGTCTGTGAGAGTGTGTGAGAGAGTGTCTGTGAGAGTCTGCAAGAGTGTCTGTGAGTGAGTGTCTGTGAGAGAGTGTTTGTGAGAGTCTGTGAGAGAGTTTGTGAGAGTCTGTGAGAGAGTGTCTGTGAGAGAGTGTCTCTGAGCGTCTGTGAGAGTATCTGTGAGAATCTGTAAGAGAGTGTGAGAGTCTGTGAGAGAGTGCTTGGGAGATAGTGTCTGTGAGAGACTCTGTGAGAGAGTGTCTGTGATATAGTGTCTGAGAGATTGTCTGTGATAGAGTGTCTGTGATAGAGTGACTATGAGAGTATTTGAGAGAGTGTCTGTGAGAATCTGTGAGAGAGTGTCTGTGAGAGTGTCTGTGAGAGTATGTGAGAGTGTCTGTGAGAGTCTGAGAGAGTGTCTGTGAGAGTCTGAGAGAGTCTGTGAGACAGTGTGTGTAAGAGTCTGTGAG
Source organism: Triturus cristatus (assembly GCF_964204655.1). Lineage (NCBI taxonomy): Eukaryota > Metazoa > Chordata > Amphibia > Caudata > Salamandridae > Triturus > Triturus cristatus. The sequence continues at coordinate 1,188,536,644 of NC_140579.1, forward strand.
AGTCTGTGAGAGAGTCTGTGAGAGAGTGTCTGTGAGAGGGTGTCTGTGAGAGTGTGTTTGATAGAGTTTCTGTGAGAGTGTCTGTGAGACAGTGTCTGTGAGACAGTGTCTGTGAGAGATTCTGTGAGAGAGTCTGTGAGAGAGAGTCTGTGAGAGAGAGTCTGTGAGAGAGTGTCTGTGATAGTGTTTCTGTGAGAGTGTCTGTGAGACTGTGTCTGTGAAAGAGTGTCTGTGAGAGTCTGTGAGAGTGTCTGTGAGTGAGTGTCTGTGAGAGAGTGTCAGTGAGAGAGTGTCTGTGAGAGAGAGTCTGTGAGAGAGTGTCTGTGAGAGAGTGTCTGTGAGAGTGTTTATGAGAGAGTTTCTATGAGAGTGTCTGCGAGTGAGTCTGTTGGAGAGTTTCTGTAAGGGAGTGTCTGTGAGAGAGTGTCTGTGAGAGTGTGTGTGAGAGAGTGCCTGTGGGAGTCTGTGAGAGAGTCTGTGAGCGTGTGTGAGAGAGTGTCTGTGAGAGAGTGTCTCTGAGCCTCTGTGAGAGTGTCTGCGAGAGAGTGCTTGGGAGAGAGTGTGAGAGTCTGCGAGAGAGTGCTTGGGAGAGAGTGTCTGTGAGAGTGTCTGTGAGAGTCTGTGAGAGTGTCTGTGAGAGGCTCTGAGAGAGTGTCTGTGACTCAGAGATAGTGTGTGAGAGTCTGTGAGAGAGTGTCTGTGAGAGAGTCTGTGGGAGAGTCTGTGAGAGACAGTCTGTGAGAGAGAGAATGTGAGAGAGTCTCTGTGAGAGAGTGTCTGTGAGAGTTTCTGTGAGAGTATCTGGTAGAATCTGTGAGAGTGTCTGCGAGTGAGTGTCTGTTAGAGAGTTGCTGTGAGAGAGTGTCTGTGAGAGTGTGTGAGAGAGTGTCTGTAAGAGTCTGTGAGAGAGTGTCTTTGAGAGAGTGTGAGAGAGTGTCTGTGAGAGAGTATGTGAGAGAGTGTCTGTTAGAGAGTGTCTGTGAGAGTCTCTGATTGTGTCTGTGAGAGAGTGTCTGTGAGAGAGTGTCTGTGAGAGTCTGTGAGAGAGTGTCAGTGAGAGAGTGTCTGTGAAAGAGTATCTGTGAGAGTGTCTGTGAGAGAGTTTCTGTGAGAGTGTCTGTGAGACAGTGTCTGTGAAAGAGAGTCTGTGAGAGTCTGCGAGAGTGTCTGTGAGTGAGCGTCTGTGAGAGAGTGTCTGTGAGAGAGTGTCTGTGAGAGAGTGTCTCTGAGCCTCTGTGAGAGTGTCTGTGAGACTCTGTAAGAGAGTGTGAGAATCTGCGAGAGAGTGCTTGGGAGAGAGTGTCTGTGAGAGTGTCTATGAGAGTCTGTTAGAGTGTTTGTGAGAGGCTCTGAGAGAGTGTCTGTGACTCAGAGATAGTGTGTGAGAGTCTGTGAGAGAGTGTCTGTGAGAGAGTCTGTGGGAGAGTCTGCGAGAGAGAGTCTGTGAGAGAGAGAATGTGAGAGAGTGTCTGTGAGAGAGTGTCTGTGAGAGTTTCTGTGAGAGTATCTGGTAGAGTCTGTGAGAGTGTCTGCGAGTGAGTGTCTGTTAAAGAGTTTCTGTGAGAGAGTGTCTGTGAGAGTGTGTGAGAGAGTGTCTGTGAGAGTCTGCAAGAGTGTCTGTGAGTGAGTGTCTGTGAGAGAGTGTTTGTGAGAGTCTGTGAGTGAGAGACTGTAAGAGTATGTAAGAGAGTGTGTATGAGAGTCTGTGAGAGTGTCTGTGAGAGTCTGTGAGAGAGTGTCTGTGAGAGTGTCTGTGGGAGTGTGTCTGTATGTCGGTGAGAGAGTGTCTGTGAGAGTGTCTGTGAGAGAGTGTCTGTAAGAGAGTGTCTGTTAGAGAGTCTGTAAAAGGCTGTGAAAGTCTGTGAGAGTGTGTCTGTGAGTCTGAGAGAGTGTCTGTGAGAGAGAGTCTGTGAGAGAGTCTGTGAGAGAGTGTCTGTGAGAGATTCTGTGAGAGAGTCTGTGAGAGAGAGTCTGTGAGAGAGAGTCTGTGAGAGAGTGTCTGTGAGAGTGTCTGTGATAGTGTTTCTGTGAGAGTGTCTGTGAGACTGTGTCTGTAAAAGAGTGTCTGTGAGAGTCTGTGAGAGTGTCTGTGAGTGAGTGTCTGTGAGAGAGTTTCTGTGAGAGAGTTTCTGTGAGAGTGTCTGTGAGAGAGTGTCTGTAAGAGAGTGTCTGTGAGAGAGTCTGTAAAAGGCTGTAAGAGTCTGTGAGAGAGTGTCTGTGAGTCTGAGAGAGTGTCTGTGAGAGAGAGTCTGTGAGAGAGTCTGTGAGAGAGTGTCTGTGAGAGATTCTGTGAGAGAGTCTGTGAGAGAGAGTCTGTGAGAGAGAGTCTGTGAGAGAGTGTCTGTGAGTGCGTGTCTGTGAGAGAGTGTCTGTGAGAGAGTGTCTGTGAGAGTGTGTGTGAGAGAGTGCCTGTGGGAGTCTGTGAGAGAGTCTGTGAGAGTGTGTGAGAGAGTGTCTGTGAGAGAGTGTCTCTGAGCCTCTGTGAGAGTGTCTGCAAGAGAGTACTTGGGAGAGAGTGTGAGAGTCTGTGAGAGAGTGCTTGGGAGAGAGTATCTGTGAGAGTCTGTGAGAGTATCTGTGAGAGTCTGTGAGAGTGTCTGTGAGAGTATGTGAGAGTGTCTGTGAGAGTCTGAGAGAGAGTGTCTGTGAGAGTCTGTGAGAGTTTATGTGAGAGTCTGTGAGAGTCTGTGAGAGAGTGTCTGTGAGAGCGTGTCTGTGAGATTGTGTCTGTGAGAGAGTGTCTGTGAGTGTCTGTGAGAGATTATCTGTGAGAGAGTGTCTGTAAGAGTCTGTGAGAGAGTGTCTGTGAGTGTATGTGAGAGATTGTCCGTGAGAGTCTGTGAGAGAGTGTCTGTGAGTGTCTGTGAGAGAGTGTCTATGAGAGTCTGTGAGAGAGGGTCTATGAGAGCCTGTAAGAGAGTGTCTCTGAGAGAGTGTCTGTGAGAGTGTGTGTGAGAGAGTGTCTTTGCAAGTCTGTGAGAGAGTGTCTGTGAGAGTCTGTGAGAGAGTATCTGTGAGAGTCTACGAGAGAGTGTCTGTGAGAGTCTGTGAGAGTCTGTGAGAGAGTGTGTGTAAGAGTCTGTGAGAGTCTGTGAGATAGTCTGTGAGAGAGTGTCTATGAGAGGGTGTCTGTGAGAGTGTCTGTGATAGAGTTTCTGTGAGAGTGTCTGTGAGACAGTGTCTGTGAAAGAGTGTCTGTGAGAGTCTGTGAGAGTGTCTGTGAGAGAGTGTCTGTGAGAGTCTGTGAGTGAGAGACTGTAAGAGTATGTAAGAGAGTGTGTATGAGAGTCTGTGAGAGTGTCTGTGAGAGTCTATGAGAGAGTGTCTGTGAGAGTGTCTGTGGGAGTGTGTCTGTATGTCGGTGAGAGAGTGTCTGTGAGAGTGTCTGTGAGAGAGTGTCTGTAAGAGAGTGTCTGTTAGAGAGTCTGTAAAAGGCTGTGAGAGTCTGTGAGAGAGTGTCTGTGAGTCTGAGAGAGTGTCTGTGAGAGAGAGTCTGCAAGAGAGTCTGTGAGAGAGTGTCTGTGAGAGATTCTGTGAGAGAGTCTGTGAGAGAGAGTCTGTGAGAGAGAGTCTGTGAGAGCGTGTCTGTGAGAGTGTCTGTGATAGTGTTTCTGTGAGAGTGTCTGTGAGACTGTGTCTGTGAAAGAGTGTCTGTGAGAGTCTGTGAGAGTGTCTGTGAGTGAGTGTCTGTGAGAGAGTGTCTGTGAGAGAGTTTCTGTGAGAGTGTCTGTGACAGAGTGTCTGTAAGAGAGTGTCTGTGAGAGAGTTTGTAAAAGGCTGTGAGAGTCTGTGAGAGAGTGTCTGTGAGTCTGAGAGAGTGTCTGTGAGAGAGAGTCTGTGAGAGAGTCTGTGAGAGAGTGTCTGTGAGAGATTCTGTGAGAGAGTCTGTGAGAGAGAGTCTGTGAGAGAGAGTCTGTGAGAGAGTGTCTGTGAGTGAGTGTCTGTGAGAGAGTGTCTGTGAGAGAGTGTCTGTGAGAGAGAGTCTGTGAGAGAGTGTCTGTGAGAGAGTGTCTGGGAGAGAGTGTCTGTGAGAGTGTCTGTGATAGTGTTTCTGTGAGAGTGTCTGTGAGACTGTGTCTGTGAAAGAGTGTCTGTGAGAGTCTGTGAGAGTGTCTGTGAGTGAGTGTCTGTGAGAGAGTGTCTGTGAGAGAGTTTCTGTGAGAGTGTCTGTGACAGAGTGTCTGTAAGAGAGTGTCTGTGAGAGAGTTTGTAAAAGGCTGTGAGAGTCTGTGAGAGAGTGTCTGTGAGTCTGAGAGAGTGTCTGTGAGAGAGAGTCTGTGAGAGAGTCTGTGAGAGAGTGTCTGTGAGAGATTCTGTGAGAGAGTCTGTGAGAGAGAGTCTGTGAGAGAGAGTCTGTGAGAGAGTGTCTGTGAGTGAGTGTCTGTGAGAGAGTGTCTGTGAGAGAGTGTCTGTGAGAGAGAGTCTGTGAGAGAGTGTCTGTGAGAGAGTGTCTGGGAGAGAGTGTCTGTGAGAGTGTTTTTGAGAGAGTTTCTATGAGAGTGTCTGCGAGTGAGTCTGTTGGAGAGTTTCTGTAAGGGAGTGTCTGTGAGAGAGTGTCTGTGAGAGTGTGTGAGAGTGTCTGCAAGAGAGTACTTGGGAGAGAGTGTGAGAGTCTGTGAGAGAGTGCTTGGGAGAGAGTGTCTGTGAGAGTGTCAGTGAGAGTCTCTGAGAGGCTCTGAGAGAGTGTCTGTGACTCAGAGATAGTGTGTGAGAGTCTGTGAGAGAGTGTCTGTGAGAGAGTCTGTGGGAGAGTCTGTGAGAGACAGTCTGTGAGAGAGAGAATGTGAGAGAGTCTCTGTGAGAGAGTGTCTGTGAGAGTTTCTGTGAGAGTATCTGGTAGAGTCTGTGAGAGTGTCTGCGAGTGAGTGTCTGTTAGAGAGTATCTGTGAGAGAGTGTCTGTGAGAGTGTGTGAGAGAGTTTCTGTAAGAGTCTGTGAAAGAGTGTCTCTGAGAGACTGTGAGAGAGTGTGAGAGAGTGTCTGTGAGAGAGTATGTGAGAGAGTGTCTGTTAGAGAGTGTCCGTGAGAGTCTCTGAGTGTCTGTGAGAGTCTGTAAGAGAGTATGAGAGTCTGCAAGAGAGTGCTTGTAAGAGAGTGTCTATGAGAGAGTCTGTGAGAGAGTGTCTGTGAGAGATTGTCTGTGAGAGTCTGTGAGAGTGTCTGTGAGAGAGTGTCTGTGAGAGAGTGTCTGTGAGAGTCTGTGAGAGAGTGCTTGGGAGAGAGTGTCTGTGAGAGTGTCTGTGAGAGTCTGTGAGAGTGTCTGTGAGAGGCTCTGAGAGAGTGTCTGTGACTCAGAGATAGTGTGTGAGAGTCTGTGAGAGAGTGTCTGTGAGAGAGTCTGTGGGAGAGTCTGTGAGAGACAGTCTGTGAGAGAGAGAATGTGAGAGAGTCTCTGTGAGAGAGTGTCTGTGAGAGTTTCTGTGAGAGTATCTGGTAGAGTCTGTGAGAGTGTCTGCGAGTGAGTGTCTGTTAGAGAGTATCTGTGAGAGAGTGTCTGTGAGAGTGTGTGAGAGAGTTTCTGTAAGAGTCTGTGAAAGAGTGTCTCTGAGAGACTGTGAGAGAGTGTGAGAGAGTGTCTGTGAGAGAGTATGTGAGAGAGTGTCTGTTAGAGAGTGTCTGTGAGAGTCTCTGAGTGTCTGTGAGAGTCTGTAAGAGAGTATGAGAGTCTGCAAGAGAGTGCTTGTAAGAGAGTGTCTATGAGAGAGTCTGTGAGAGAGTGTCTGTGAGAGATTGTCTGTGAGAGTCTGTGAGAGTGTCTGTGTTGGACCCGGCCTCGTGGCGTGGTCCTTAACCCCCCTGGACTGTGGCCGTTCCCCGCCCCGGCCTTCACGGGCCATCCGTCTGAACTGCTCCAAGGCCCTTCACCTGGAACTGCACGTGGTCGCATGCTCCTCATGGCTCCGCCATCTTGTTGGCATCTACGTCACCCCGTACACCAGCCGGCGCGACCCCGCTCAACCCGGCCTCGACCCCAGCGAAGCCCCGACCTCGAGGCACCACGGACTGGCCAGGGGGTGCCGCAGGAACCATTCATCGCCCCCGGCGGAGGACGGTATCGTTGGGACCCCCAACTGTCCTCCCCTCTCGAGGTGTGATCGCCCTGCAAACTCCCATGGGCCTGGCGCCTCTCCTGCTGGGCGTCTGGCCACCTCCACCCGGCCACTCCGCCCCCTCGGGCGCAAGGGTCCGGACATCAAAGGGCTCCAGACCTATATCTGGGGCGACCCCACCACAGCTCGGCAGTTGTATCCCGGAGTCGAGAGCCCTGCTGATCGAATCGCGGCTGACCCTACGGAGAAGAACTCTTGTCGGAACCATCACGAGCCCTGCTGACTGCGTCGCGGCTCCCTCTTGTGAACCTTTCCTGAACCACCTGGAACATCGGAGCCCTGCAGACGCCGTCGCGGCCCCACCTCGCTGAGACCTTCCTCGGAGCCCTGCTGACGACGTCGCGGCTCGAGCTGAGCAGAAACCATCTTGAGAGCCCTGCTGATTGAATCGCGGCTCTCCACGAACTGTACGCCAGAGCCCTGCTGACGCCGTCGCGGCTCGACCCCTCCGAGATCGGAGGTCCTCCAGCTTGAGGATAAGAACTGGGCCCCAGGTACCCTCGTACCACATTCCTGCCAAAGACTGTCCCGCTACCCCTACCCTTCCAAAGAGACATTGAGACTTTTGGTGGATCCCTCGATCCCTTCGTGTAAATATTGAACTCGTAACCTTTTATTGATGATAAAGAATTGCTTGTCTTGAGACAACCTCCTTGAGTCCGGTGTGGTGGTGTTACTGTGCTAGTACGTGATAGGAGAAGGATCTCTCAGGAGACTTCTCGGCAGCGCTCGGCTACTTCGTGCAGTGCGAGGGCCCCCTTGGTGGTCTCACCGACTCCTCGGGGTCCGCCTTCCAACAGTCTGTGAGAGAGTGTCTGTGAGAGAGTGTCTGTGAGAGTCTGTGAGAGAGTGTCAGTGAGAGAGTGTCTGTGAAAGAGTATCTGTGAGAGTGTCTGTGAGAGAGTTTCTGTGATAGTGTCTGTGAGACAGTGTCTGTGAAAGAGAGTCAGTGAGAGTCTGCGAGAGTGTCTGTGAGTGAGCATCTGTGAGAGAGTGTCTGTGAGAGAGTGTCTCTGAGCCTCTGTGAGAGTGTCTGTGAGAGTCTGTAAGAGAGTGTGAGAGTCTGCGAGAGAGTGCTTGGGAGAGTGTGTCTGTGAGAGTGTCTATGAGAGTCTGTTAGAGTGTCTGTGAGAGGCTCTGAGAGAGTGTCTGTGACTCAGAGATAGTGTGTGAGAGTCTGTGAGAGAGTGTCTGTGAGAGAGTCTGTGGGAGAGTCTACGAGAGAGAGTCTGTGAGAGAGAGAATGTGAGAGTGTCTGTGAGAGAGTGTCTGTGAGAGTTTCTGTGAGAGTATCTGGTAGAGTCTGTGAGAGTGTCTGCGAGTGAGTGTCTGTTAGAGAGTTTCTGTGAGAGAGTGTCTGTGAGAGTGTGTGAGAGAGTGTCTGTGAGAGTCTGCAAGAGTGTCTGTGAGTGAGTGTCTGTGAGAGAGTGTTTGTGAGAGTCTGTGAGAGAGTTTGTGAGAGTCTGTGAGAGAGTGTCTGTGAGAGAGTGTCTCTGAGCATCTGTGAGAGTATCTGTGAGAATCTGTAAGAGAGTGTGAGAGTCTGTGAGAGAGTGCTTGGGAGATAGTGTCTGTGAGAGACTCTGTGAGAGAGTGTCTGTGATATAGTGTCTGAGAGATTGTCTGTGATAGAGTGTCTGTGATAGAGTGACTATGAGAGTATTTGAGAGAGTGTCTGTGAGAATCTGTGAGAGAGTGTCTGTGAGAGTGTCTGTGAGAGTATGTGAGAGTGTCTGTGAGAGTCTGAGAGAGTGTCTGTGAGAGTCTGAGAGAGTCTGTGAGACAGTGTGTGTAAGAGTCTGTGAGAGTCTGTGAGAGAGTCTGTGAGAGAGTGTCTGTGAGAGGGTGTCTGTGAGAGTGTGTTTGATAGAGTTTCTGTGAGAGTGTCTGTGAGACAGTGTCTGTGAGACAGTGTCTGTGAGAATCTGTGAGAGTGTCTGTGAGAGAGTGTCTGTGAGAGTCTGTGAGTGAGAGACTGTAAGAGTATGTAAGAGAGTGTGTATGAGAGTCTGTCAGAGTGTCTGTGAGAGTCTGTGAGAGAGTGTCTGTGAGAGTGTTTATGGGAGTGTGTCTGTAAGTCGGTAAGAGAGTGTCTGTGAGAGTGTCTGTCAGAGAGTGTCTGTAAGAGAGTATCTGTGAGAGAGTCTGTAAAAGGCTGTGAGAGTCTGTGAGAGAGTGTCTGAGTCTGAGAGAGTGTCTGTGAGAGAGAGTCTGTGAGAGAGTCTGTGAGAGAGTGTCTGTGAGAGGTTCTGTGAGAGAGTCTGTGAGAGAGAGTCTGTGAGAGAGAGCCTGTGAGAGAGTGTCTGTGGGATTGTCTGTGATAGTGTTTCTGTGAGAGTGTCTGTGAGACTGTGTCTGTGAAAGAGTGTCTGTGAGAGTCTGTGAGAGTGTCTGTGAGTGAGTGTCTGTGAGAGAGTGTCTGTGAGAGAGTGTCTGTGAGAGTGTGTGTGAGAGAGTGGCTTTGCACGTCTGTGAGAGAGTGTCTGTGAGAGTTTGTGAGAGTCTGTGAGTGTCTGTGAGAGAGTGTCTGTGAGATTCTGTGAGAGAGGGTCTATGAGAGTCTGTAAGAGAGTATCTCTAAGAGAGTGTCTGTGAGAGGGTGTCTGTGAGAATGTCTATGATAGAGTTTCTGTGAGAGTGTCTGTGAGACAGTGTCTGTGAAAGAGTGTCTGTGAGAGTCTGTGAGAGTGTCTGTGAGAGAGTGTCTGTGAGAGTCTGTGAGTGAGAGACTGTAAGAGTATGTAAGAGAGTGTGTATGAGAGTCTGTGAGAGTGTATGTGAGAGTCTGTGAGAGAGTTACTGTGAGAGTGTCTGTGAGACAGTGTCCATGAAAGAGAGTCTGTGAGAGTCTGCAAGAGTGTCAGTGAGTGAGTGTCTGTGAGAGAGTGTTTGTGAGAGTCTATGAGAGAGTTTGTGAGAGTCTGTGAGAGAGTGTCTGTGAGAGAGTGTCTCTGAGCCTCTGTGAGAGTGTCTTCGAGAGTCTGTAAGAGAGTGTGAGAGTCTGTGAGAGAGTTCTTGGTAGAGAGTGTCTGTGAGATACTCTGTGAGAGAGTGTCTGTGATAGAGTGTCTGTGAGAGAATGTCTGTGATAGAGTGACTATGAGTATTTGAGAAAGTGTCTGTGAGAATCTGTGGGAGAGTATCTGTGAGAGTCTGTGAGAGTGTCTGTGAGAGTATGTGAGAGTGTCTGTGAGATCTGAGAGAGAGTGTCTGTGAGAGTCTGTGAGAGTGTATGTGAGAGTCTGTGAGAGAGTGTCTGTGAGAGCATGTCTGTGAGATTGTGTCTGTGAGAGAGTGTCCGTGAGTGTCTGTGAGAGATTATCTGTGAGAGAGTGTCTGTAAGAGTCTGTGAGAGAGTGTCTGTGCGTGTATGTAAGAGATTGTCCGTGAGAGTCTGTGAGAGAGTGTCTGTGAGTGTCTGTGAGAGAGTATCTATGAGAGTCTGCAAGAGTGTCTGTGAGTGAGTGTCTGTGAGAGAGTGTTTGTGAGAGTCTGTGAGTGAGAGACTGTAAGAGTATGTAAGAGAGTGTGTATGAGAGTCTGTGAGAGTGTCTGTGAGAGTCTGTGAGAGAGTGTCTGTGAGAGTGTCTGTGGGAGTGTGTCTGTATGTCGGTGAGAGAGTGTCTGTGAGAGTGTCTGTGAGAGAGTGTCTGTAAGAGAGTGTCTGTTAGAGAGTCTGTAAAAGGCTGTGAGAGTCTGTGAGAGAGTGTCTGTGAGTCTGAGAGAGTGTCTGTGAGAGAGAGTCTGTGAGAGAGTCTGTGAGAGAGTGTCTGTGAGAGATTCTGTGAGAGAGTCTGTGAGAGAGAGTCTGTGAGAGAGAGTCTGTGAGAGAGTGTCTGTGAGAGTGTCTGTGATAGTGTTTCTGTGAGAGTGTCTGTGAGACTGTGTCTGTAAAAGAGTGTCTGTGAGAGTCTGTGAGAGTGTCTGTGAGTGAGTGTCTGTGAGAGAGTTTCTGTGAGAGAGTTTCTGTGAGAGTGTCTGTGAGAGAGTGTCTGTAAGAGAGTGTCTGTGAGAGAGTCTGTAAAAGGCTGTGAGAGTCTGTGAGAGAGTGTCTGTGAGTCTGAGAGAGTGTCTGTGAGAGAGAGTCTGTGAGAGAGTCTGTGAGAGAGTGTCTGTGAGAGATTCTGTGAGAGAGTCTGTGAGAGAGAGTCTGTGAGAGAGAGTCTGTGAGAGAGTGTCTGTGAGTGCGTGTCTGTGAGAGAGTGTCTGTGAGAGAGTGTCTGTGAGAGTGTGTGTGAGAGAGTGCCTGTGGGAGTCTGTGAGAGAGTCTGTGAGAGTGTGTGAGAGAGTGTCTGTGAGAGAGTGTCTCTGAGCCTCTGTGAGAGTGTCTGCAAGAGAGTACTTGGGAGAGAGTGTGAGAGTCTGTGAGAGAGTGCTTGGGAGAGAGTATCTGTGAGAGTCTGTGAGAGTATCTGTGAGAGTCTGTGAGAGTGGCTGTGAGAGTATGTGAGAGTGTCTGTGAGAGTCTGAGAGAGAGTGTCTGTGAGAGTCTGTGAGAGTTTATGTGAGAGTCTGTGAGAGTCTGTGAGAGAGTGTCTGTGAGAGCGTGTCTGTGAGATTGTGTCTGTGAGAGAGTGTCTGTGAGTGTCTGTGAGAGATTATCTGTGAGAGAGTGTCTGTAAGAGTCTGTGAGAGAGTGTCTGTGAGTGTATGTGAGAGATTGTCCGTGAGAGTCTGTGAGAGAGTGTCTGTGAGTGTCTGTGAGAGAGTGTCTATGAGAGTCTGTGAGAGAGGGTCTATGAGAGCCTGTAAGAGAGTGTCTCTGAGAGAGTGTCTGTGAGAGTGTGTGTGAGAGAGTGTCTTTGCAAGTCTGTGAGAGAGTGTCTGTGAGAGTCTGTGAGAGAGTATCTGTGAGAGTCTACGAGAGAGTGTCTGTGAGAGTCTGTGAGAGTCTGTGAGAGAGTGTGTGTAAGAGTCTGTGAGAGTCTGTGAGAGAGTCTGTGAGAGAGTGTCTATGAGAGGGTGTCTGTGAGAGTGTCTGTGATAGAGTTTCTGTGAGAGTGTCTGTGAGACAGTGTCTGTGAAAGAGTGTCTGTGAGAGTCTGTGAGAGTGTCTGTGAGAGAGTGTCTGTGAGAGTCTGTGAGTGAGAGACTGTAAGAGTATGTAAGAGAGTGTGTATGAGAGTCTGTGAGAGTGTCTGTGAGAGTCTATGAGAGAGTGTCTGTGAGAGTGTCTGTGGGAGTGTGTCTGTATGTCGGTGAGAGAGTGTCTGTGAGAGTGTCTGTGAGAGAGTGTCTGTAAGAGAGTGTCTGTTAGAGAGTCTGTAAAAGGCTGTGAGAGTCTGTGAGAGAGTGTCTGTGAGTCTGAGAGAGTGTCTGTGAGAGAGAGTCTGCAAGAGAGTCTGTGAGAGAGTGTCTGTGAGAGATTCTGTGAGAGAGTCTGTGAGAGAGAGTCTGTGAGAGAGAGTCTGTGAGAGCGTGTCTGTGAGAGTGTCTGTGATAGTGTTTCTGTGAGAGTGTCTGTGAGACTGTGTCTGTGAAAGAGTGTCTGTGAGAGTCTGTGAGAGTGTCTGTGAGTGAGTGTCTGTGAGAGAGTGTCTGTGAGAGAGTTTCTGTGAGAGTGTCTGTGACAGAGTGTCTGTAAGAGAGTGTCTGTGAGAGAGTTTGTAAAAGGCTGTGAGAGTCTGTGAGAGAGTGTCTGTGAGTCTGAGAGAGTGTCTGTGAGAGAGAGTCTGTGAGAGAGTCTGTGAGAGAGTGTCTGTGAGAGATTCTGTGAGAGAGTCTGTGAGAGAGAGTCTGTGAGAGAGAGTCTGTGAGAGAGTGTCTGTGAGTGAGTGTCTGTGAGAGAGTGTCTGTGAGAGAGTGTCTGTGAGAGAGAGTCTGTGAGAGAGTGTCTGTGAGAGAGTGTCTGGGAGAGAGTGTCTGTGAGAGTGTCTGTGATAGTGTTTCTGTGAGAGTGTCTGTGAGACTGTGTCTGTGAAAGAGTGTCTGTGAGAGTCTGTGAGAGTGTCTGTGAGTGAGTGTCTGTGAGAGAGTGTCTGTGAGAGAGTTTCTGTGAGAGTGTCTGTGACAGAGTGTCTGTAAGAGAGTGTCTGTGAGAGAGTTTGTAAAAGGCTGTGAGAGTCTGTGAGAGAGTGTCTGTGAGTCTGAGAGAGTGTCTGTGAGAGAGAGTCTGTGAGAGAGTCTGTGAGAGAGTGTCTGTGAGAGATTCTGTGAGAGAGTATGTGAGAGAGAGTCTGTGAGAGAGAGTCTGTGAGAGAGTGTCTGTGAGTGAGTGTCTGTGAGAGAGTGTCTGTGAGAGAGTGTCTGTGAGAGAGAGTCTGTGAGAGAGTGTCTGTGAGAGAGTGTCTGGGAGAGAGTGTCTGTGAGAGTGTTTATGAGAGAGTTTCTATGAGAGTGTCTGCGAGTGAGTCTGTTGGAGAGTTTCTGTAAGGGAGTGTCTGTGAGAGAGTGTCTGTGAGAGTGTGTGAGAGTGTCTGCAAGAGAGTACTTGGGAGAGAGTGTGAGAGTCTGTGAGAGAGTGCTTGGGAGAGAGTGTCTGTGAGAGTGTCTGTGAGAGTCTCTGAGAGGCTCTGAGAGAGTGTCTGTGACTCAGAGATAGTGTGTGAGAGTCTGTGAGAGAGTGTCTGTGAGAGAGTCTGTGGGAGAGTCTGTGAGAGACAGTCTGTGAGAGAGAGAATGTGAGAGAGTCTCTGTGAGAGAGTGTCTGTGAGAGTTTCTGTGAGAGTATCTGGTAGAGTCTGTGAGAGTGTCTGCGAGTGAGTGTCTGTTAGAGAGTATCTGTGAGAGAGTGTCTGTGAGAGTGTGTGAGAGAGTTTCTGTAAGAGTCTGTGAAAGAGTGTCTCTGAGAGACTGTGAGAGAGTGTGAGAGAGTGTCTGTGAGAGAGTATGTGAGAGAGTGTCTGTTAGAGAGTGTCTGTGAGAGTCTCTGAGTGTCTGTGAGAGTCTGTAAGAGAGTATGAGAGTCTGCAAGAGAGTGCTTGTAAGAGAGTGTCTATGAGAGAGTCTGTGAGAGAGTGTGAGAGTCTGCGAGAGAGTGCTTGGGAGAGTGTGTCTGTGAGAGTGTCTATGAGAGTCTGTTAGAGTGTCTGTGAGAGGCTCTGAGAGAGTGTCTGTGACTCAGAGATAGTGTGTGAGAGTCTGTGAGAGAGTGTCTGTGAGAGAGTCTGTGGGAGAGTCTACGAGAGAGAGTCTGTGAGAGAGAGAATGTGAGAGTGTCTGTGAGAGAGTGTCTGTGAGAGTTTCTGTGAGAGTATCTGGTAGAGTCTGTGAGAGTGTCTGCGAGTGAGTGTCTGTTAGAGAGTTTCTGTGAGAGAGTGTCTGTGAGAGTGTGTGAGAGAGTGTCTGTGAGAGTCTGCAAGAGTGTCTGTGAGTGAGTGTCTGTGAGAGAGTGTTTGTGAGAGTCTGTGAGAGAGTTTGTGAGAGTCTGTGAGAGAGTGTCTGTGAGAGAGTGTCTCTGAGCATCTGTGAGAGTATCTGTGAGAATCTGTAAGAGAGTGTGAGAGTCTGTGAGAGAGTGCTTGGGAGATAGTGTCTGTGAGAGACTCTGTGAGAGAGTGTCTGTGATATAGTGTCTGAGAGATTGTCTGTGATAGAGTGTCTGTGATAGAGTGACTATGAGAGTATTTGAGAGAGTGTCTGTGAGAATCTGTGAGAGAGTGTCTGTGAGAGTGTCTGTGAGAGTATTTGAGAGTGTCTGTGAGAGTCTGAGAGAGTGTCTGTGAGAGTCTGAGAGAGTCTGTGAGACAGTGTGTGTAAGAGTCTGTGAGAGTCTGTGAGAGAGTCTGTGAGAGAGTGTCTGTGAGAGGGTGTCTGTGAGAGTGTGTTTGATAGAGTTTCTGTGAGAGTGTCTGTGAGACAGTGTCTGTGAGACAGTGTCTGTGAGAATCTGTGAGAGTGTCTGTGAGAGAGTGTCTGTGAGAGTCTGTGAGTGAGAGACTGTAAGAGTATGTAAGAGAGTGTGTATGAGAGTCTGTCAGAGTGTCTGTGAGAGTCTGTGAGAGAGTGTCTGTGAGAGTGTTTGTGGGAGTGTGTCTGTAAGTCGGTAAGAGAGTGTCTGTGAGAGTGTCTGTCAGAGAGTGTCTGTAAGAGAGTATCTGTGAGAGAGTCTGTAAAAGGCTGTGAGAGTCTGTGAGAGAGTGTCTGAGTCTGAGAGAGTGTCTGTGAGAGAGAGTCTGTGAGAGAGTCTGTGAGAGAGTGTCTGTGAGAGGTTCTGTGAGAGAGTCTGTGAGAGAGAGTCTGTGAGAGAGAGCCTGTGAGAGAGTGTCTGTGGGATTGTCTGTGATAGTGTTTCTGTGAGAGTGTCTGTGAGACTGTGTCTGTGAAAGAGTGTCTGTGAGAGTCTGTGAGAGTGTCTGTGAGTGAGTGTCTGTGAGAGAGTGTCTGTGAGAGAGTGTCTGTGAGAGTGTGTGTGAGAGAGTGGCTTTGCACGTCTGTGAGAGAGTGTCTGTGAGAGTTTGTGAGAGTCTGTGAGTGTCTGTGAGAGAGTGTCTGTGAGATTCTGTGAGAGAGGGTCTATGAGAGTCTGTAAGAGAGTATCTCTAAGAGAGTGTCTGTGAGAGGGTGTCTGTGAGAATGTCTATGATAGAGTTTCTGTGAGAGTGTCTGTGAGACAGTGTCTGTGAAAGAGTGTCTGTGAGAGTCTGTGAGAGTGTCTGTGAGAGAGTGTCTGTAAGAGTCTGTGAGTGAGAGACTGTAAGAGTATGTAAGAGAGTGTGTATGAGAGTCTGTGAGAGTGTATGTGAGAGTCTGTGAGAGAGTTACTGTGAGAGTGTCTGTGAGACAGTGTCCATGAAAGAGAGTCTGTGAGAGTCTGCAAGAGTGTCAGTGAGTGAGTGTCTGTGAGAGAGTGTTTGTGAGAGTCTATGAGAGAGTTTGTGAGAGTCTGTGAGAGAGTGTCTGTGAGAGAGTGTCTCTGAGCCTCTGTGAGAGTGTCTTCGAGAGTCTGTAAGAGAGTGTGAGAGTCTGTGAGAGAGTTCTTGGTAGAGAGTGTCTGTGAGATACTCTGTGAGAGAGTGTCTGTGATAGAGTGTCTGTGAGAGAATGTCTGTGATAGAGTGACTATGAGTATTTGAGAAAGTGTCTGTGAGAATCTGTGGGAGAGTATCTGTGAGAGTCTGTGAGAGTGTCTGTGAGAGTATGTGAGAGTGTCTGTGAGATCTGAGAGAGAGTGTCTGTGAGAGTCTGTGAGAGTGTATGTGAGAGTCTGTGAGAGAGTGTCTGTGAGAGCATGTCTGTGAGATTGTGTCTGTGAGAGAGTGTCCGTGAGTGTCTGTGAGAGATTATCTGTGAGAGAGTGTCTGTAAGAGTCTGTGAGAGAGTGTCTGTGCGTGTATGTAAGAGATTGTCCGTGAGAGTCTGTGAGAGAGTGTCTGTGAGTGTCTGTGAGAGAGTATCTATGAGAGTCTGCAAGAGTGTCTGTGAGTGAGTGTCTGTGAGAGAGTGTTTGTGAGAGTCTGTGAGTGAGAGACTGTAAGAGTATGTAAGAGAGTGTGTATGAGAGTCTGTGAGAGTGTCTGTGAGAGTCTGTGAGAGAGTGTCTGTGAGAGTGTCTGTGGGAGTGTGTCTGTATGTCGGTGAGAGAGTGTCTGTGAGAGTGTCTGTGAGAGAGTGTCTGTAAGAGAGTGTCTGTTAGAGAGTCTGTAAAAGGCTGTGAGAGTCTGTGAGAGAGTGTCTGTGAGTCTGAGAGAGTGTCTGTGAGAGAGAGTCTGTGAGAGAGTCTGTGAGAGAGTGTCTGTGAGAGATTCTGTGAGAGAGTCTGTGAGAGAGAGTCTGTGAGAGAGAGTCTGTGAGAGAGTGTCTGTGAGAGTGTCTGTGATAGTGTTTCTGTGAGAGTGTCTGTGAGACTGTGTCTGTAAAAGAGTGTCTGTGAGAGTCTGTGAGAGTGTCTGTGAGTGAGTGTCTGTGAGAGAGTTTCTGTGAGAGAGTTTCTGTGAGAGTGTCTGTGAGAGAGTGTCTGTAAGAGAGTGTCTGTGAGAGAGTCTGTAAAAGGCTGTGAGAGTCTGTGAGAGAGTGTCTGTGAGTCTGAGAGAGTGTCTGTGAGAGAGAGTCTGTGAGAGAGTCTGTGAGAGAGTGTCTGTGAGAGATTCTGTGAGAGAGTCTGTGAGAGAGAGTCTGTGAGAGAGAGTCTGTGAGAGAGTGTCTGTGAGTGCGTGTCTGTGAGAGAGTGTCTGTGAGAGAGTGTCTGTGAGAGTGTGTGTGAGAGAGTGCCTGTGGGAGTCTGTGAGAGAGTCTGTGAGAGTGTGTGAGAGAGTGTCTGTGAGAGAGTGTCTCTGAGCCTCTGTGAGAGTGTCTGCAAGAGAGTACTTGGGAGAGAGTGTGAGAGTCTGTGAGAGAGTGCTTGGGAGAGAGTATCTGTGAGAGTCTGTGAGAGTATCTGTGAGAGTCTGTGAGAGTGGCTGTGAGAGTATGTGAGAGTGTCTGTGAGAGTCTGAGAGAGAGTGTCTGTGAGAGTCTGTGAGAGTTTATGTGAGAGTCTGTGAGAGTCTGTGAGAGAGTGTCTGTGAGAGCGTGTCTGTGAGATTGTGTCTGTGAGAGAGTGTCTGTGAGTGTCTGTGAGAGATTATCTGTGAGAGAGTGTCTGTAAGAGTCTGTGAGAGAGTGTCTGTGAGAGTATGTGAGAGATTGTCCGTGAGAGTCTGTGAGAGAGTGTCTGTGAGTGTCTGTGAGAGAGTGTCTATGAGAGTCTGTGAGAGAGGGTCTATGAGAGCCTGTAAGAGAGTGTCTCTGAGAGAGTGTCTGTGAGAGTGTGTGTGAGAGAGTGTCTTTGCAAGTCTGTGAGAGAGTGTCTGTGAGAGTCTGTGAGAGAGTATCTGTGAGAGTCTATGAGAGAGTGTCTGTGAGAGTCTGTGAGAGTCTGTGAGAGAGTGTGTGTAAGAGTCTGTGAGAGTCTGTGAGAGAGTCTGTGAGAGAGTGTTTATGAGAGGGTGTCTGTGAGAGTGTCTGTGATAGAGTTTCTGTGAGAGTGTCTGTGAGACAGTGTCTGTGAAAGAGTGTCTGTGAGAGTCTGTGAGAGTGTCTGTGAGAGAGTGTCTGTGAGAGTCTGTGAGTGAGAGACTGTAAGAGTATGTAAGAGAGTGTGTATGAGAGTCTGTGAGAGTGTCTGTGAGAGTCTATGAGAGAGTGTCTGTGAGAGTGTCTGTGGGAGTGTGTCTGTATGTCGGTGAGAGAGTGTCTGTGAGAGTGTCTGTGAGAGAGTGTCTGTAAGAGAGTGTCTGTTAGAGAGTCTGTAAAAGGCTGTGAGAGTCTGTGAGAGAGTGTCTGTGAGTCTGAGAGAGTGTCTGTGAGAGAGAGTCTGCAAGAGAGTCTGTGAGAGAGTGTCTGTGAGAGATTCTGTGAGAGAGTCTGTGAGAGAGAGTCTGTGAGAGAGAGTCTGTGAGAGCGTGTCTGTGAGAGTGTCTGTGATAGTGTTTCTGTGAGAGTGTCTGTGAGACTGTGTCTGTGAAAGAGTGTCTGTGAGAGTCTGTGAGAGTGTCTGTGAGTGAGTGTCTGTGAGAGAGTGTCTGTGAGAGAGTTTCTGTGAGAGTGTCTGTGACAGAGTGTCTGTAAGAGAGTGTCTGTGAGAGAGTTTGTAAAAGGCTGTGAGAGTATGTGAGAGAGTGTCTGTGAGTCTGAGAGAGTGTCTGTGAGAGAGAGTCTGTGAGAGAGTCTGTGAGAGAGTGTCTGTGAGAGATTCTGTGAGAGAGTCTGTGAGAGAGAGTCTGTGAGAGAGAGTCTGTGAGAGAGTGTCTGTGAGTGAGTGTCTGTGAGAGAGTGTCTGTGAGAGAGTGTCTGTGAGAGAGAGTCTGTGAGAGAGTGTCTGTGAGAGAGTGTCTGGGAGAGAGTGTCTGTGAGAGTGTCTGTGATAGTGTTTCTGTGAGAGTGTCTGTGAGACTGTGTCTGTGAAAGAGTGTCTGTGAGAGTCTGTGAGAGTGTCTGTGAGTGAGTGTCTGTGAGAGAGTGTCTGTGAGAGAGTTTCTGTGAGAGTGTCTGTGACAGAGTGTCTGTAAGAGAGTGTCTGTGAGAGAGTTTGTAAAAGGCTGTGAGAGTCTGTGAGAGAGTGTCTGTGAGTCTGAGAGAGTGTCTGTGAGAGAGAGTCTGTGAGAGAGTCTGTGAGAGAGTGTCTGTGAGAGATTCTGTGAGAGAGTATGTGAGAGAGAGTCTGTGAGAGAGAGTCTGTGAGAGAGTGTCTGTGAGTGAGTGTCTGTGAGAGAGTGTCTGTGAGAGAGTGTCTGTGAGAGAGAGTCTGTGAGAGAGTGTCTGTGAGAGAGTGTCTGGGAGAGAGTGTCTGTGAGAGTGTTTATGAGAGAGTTTCTATGAGAGTGTCTGCGAGTGAGTCTGTTGGAGAGTTTCTGTAAGGGAGTGTCTGTGAGAGAGTGTCTGTGAGAGTGTGTGAGAGTGTCTGCAAGAGAGTACTTGGGAGAGAGTGTGAGAGTCTGTGAGAGAGTGCTTGGGAGAGAGTGTCTGTGAGAGTGTCTGTGAGAGTCTCTGAGAGGCTCTGAGAGAGTGTCTGTGACTCAGAGATAGTGTGTGAGAGTCTGTGAGAGAGTGTCTGTGAGAGAGTCTGTGGGAGAGTCTGTGAGAGACAGTCTGTGAGAGAGAGAATGTGAGAGAGTCTCTGTGAGAGAGTGTCTGTGAGAGTTTCTGTGAGAGTATCTGGTAGAGTCTGTGAGAGTGTCTGCGAGTGAGTGTCTGTTAGAGAGTATCTGTGAGAGAGTGTCTGTGAGAGTGTGTGAGAGAGTTTCTGTAAGAGTCTGTGAAAGAGTGTCTCTGAGAGACTGTGAGAGAGTGTGAGAGAGTGTCTGTGAGAGAGTATGTGAGAGAGTGTCTGTTAGAGAGTGTCTGTGAGAGTCTCTGAGTGTCTGTGAGAGTCTGTAAGAGAGTATGAGAGTCTGCAAGAGAGTGCTTGTAAGAGAGTGTCTATGAGAGAGTCTGTGAGAGAGTGTCTGTGAGAGATTGTCTGTGAGAGTCTGTGAGAGTGTCTGTGAGAGAGTGTCTGTGAGAGAGTGTCTGTGAGAGTCTGTGAGAGAGTGTCAGTGAGAGAGTGTCTGTGAAAGAGTATCTGTGAGAGTGTCTGTGAGAGAGTTTCTGTGATAGTGTCTGTGAGACAGTGTCTGTGAAAGAGAGTCAGTGAGAGTCTGCGAGAGTGTCTGTGAGTGAGCATCTGTGAGAGAGTGTCTGTGAGAGAATGTCTCTGAGCCTCTGTGAGAGTGTCTGTGAGAGTCTGTAAGAGAGTGTGAGAGTCTGCGAGAGAGTGCTTGGGAGAGTGTGTCTGTGAGAGTGTCTATGAGAGTCTGTTAGAGTGTCTGTGAGAGGCTCTGAGAGAGTGTCTGTGACTCAGAGATAGTGTGTGAGAGTCTTTGAGAGAGTGTCTGTGAGAGAGTCTGTGGGAGAGTCTACGAGAGAGAGTCTGTGAGAGAGAGAATGTGAGAGTGTCTGTGAGAGAGTGTCTGTGAGAGTTTCTGTGAGAGTATCTGGTAGAGTCTGTGAGAGTGTCTGCGAGTGAGTGTCTGTTAGAGAGTTTCTGTGAGAGAGTGTCTGTGAGAGTGTGTGAGAGAGTGTCTGTGAGAGTCTGCAAGAGTGTCTGTGAGTGAGTGTCTGTGAGAGAGTGTTTGTGAGAGTCTGTGAGAGAGTTTGTGAGAGTCTGTGAGAGAGTGTCTGTGAGAGAGTGTCTCTGAGCGTCTGTGAGAGTATCTGTGAGAATCTGTAAGAGAGTGTGAGAGTCTGTGAGAGAGTGCTTGGGAGATAGTGTCTGTGAGAGACTCTGTGAGAGAGTGTCTGTGATATAGTGTCTGAGAGATTGTCTGTGATAGAGTGTCTGTGATAGAGTGACTATGAGAGTATTTGAGAGAGTGTCTGTGAGAATCTGTGAGAGAGTGTCTGTGAGAGTGTCTGTGAGAGTATGTGAGAGTGTCTGTGAGAGTCTGAGAGAGTGTCTGTGAGAGTCTGAGAGAGTCTGTGAGACAGTGTGTGTAAGAGTCTGTGAGAGTCTGTGAGAGAGTCTGTGAGAGAGTGTCTGTGAGAGGGTGTCTGTGAGAGTGTGTTTGATAGAGTTTCTGTGAGAGTGTCTGTGAGACAGTGTCTGTGAGACAGTGTCTGTGAGAGTCTGTGAGAGTGTCTGTAAGAGAGTGTCTGTGAGAGTCTGTGAGTGAGAGACTGTAAGAGTATGTAAGAGAGTGTGTATGAGAGTCTGTCAGAGTGTCTGTGAGAGTCTGTGAGAGAGTGTCTGTGAGAGTGTTTGTGGGAGTGTGTCTGTAAGTCGGTAAGAGAGTGTCTGTGAGAGTGTCTGTCAGAGAGTGTCTGTAAGAGAGTATCTGTGAGAGAGTCTGTAAAAGGCTGTGAGAGTCTGTGAGAGAGTGTCTGAGTCTGAGAGAGTGTCTGTGAGAGAGAGTCTGTGAGAGAGTCTGTGAGAGAGTGTCTGTGAGAGGTTCTGTGAGAGAGTCTGTGAGAGAGAGTCTGTGAGAGAGAGCCTGTGAGAGAGTGTCTGTGGGAGTGTCTGTGATAGTGTTTCTGTGAGAGTGTCTGTGAGACTGTGTCTGTGAAAGAGTGTCTGTGAGAGTCTGTGAGAGTGTCTGTGAGTGAGTGTCTGTGAGAGAGTGTCTGTGAGAGAGTGTCTGTGAGAGTGTGTGTGAGAGAGTGGCTTTGCAAGTCTGTGAGAGAGTGTCTGTGAGAGTCTGTGAGAGTCTGTGAGAGTCTGTGAGTGTCTGTGAGAGAGTGTCTGTGAGTGTCTGTGAGAGTGTCTGTGAGTGAGTATCTGTGAGAGAGTGTCTGTGAGAGAGTGTCTGTGAGAGTGTGTGTGAGAGAGTGGCTTTGCAAGTCTGTGAGAGAGTGTCTGTGAGAGTCTGTGAGAGTCTGTGAGAGTCTGTGAGTGTCTGTGAGAGAGTGTCTGTGAGAGTCTGTGAGAGAGGGTCTATGAGAGTCTGTAAGAGAGTATCTCTGAGAGAGTGTCTGTGAGAGTGTGTGTGAGAGAGTTTCTTTGCGAGTCTGTGAGAGAGTGTCTGTATGAGAGTATTTGAGAGAGTATCTGTGAGAGTGTCTGTGAGAGAGTTTCTGTGAGAGTGTCTGTGAGACAGTGTTCATGAAAGAGAGTCTGTGAGAGTCTGCAAGAGTGTCTGTGATTGAGTGTCTGTGAGAGAGTGTTTGTGAGAGTCTGTGAGAGAGTTTGTGAGAGTCTGTGAGAGAGTGTCTGTGAGAGAGTGTCTCTGAGCATCTGTGAGAGTGTCTGTGAGAGTCTGTAAGAGAGTGTGAGAGTCTGTGAGAGAGTGCTTGGGAGAGAGTGTCTGTATGATACTCTGTGAGAGAGTGTCTGTGATAGAGTGTCTGTGAGAGAGTGTCTGTGATAGAGTGACTATGAGTATTTGAGATAGTGTCTGTGAGAATCTGTGAGAGAGTATCTGTGAGAGTCTGTAAGAGTGTCTGTGAGAGTATGTGAGAGTGTCTGTGAGAGTCTGAGAGAGAGTCTGTGAGAGTCTGTGAGAGTGTATGTGAGAGCGTGTCTGTGAGATTGTGTCTGTGAGAGAGTGTCCGTGAGTGTCTGTGAGAGATTATCTGTGAGAGATTGTCTGTAAGAGTCTGTGAGAGAGTGTCTGTGAGTGTATGTGAGAGATTGTTTATGAGAGTCTGTGAGAGATTGTCTGTGAGTGTCTGTGAGAGAGTGTCTATGAGAGTCTGTAAGAGAGTGTGTCTGAGAGAGTGTCTGTGAGAGTGTCTGTGAGAGAGAGTCTGTGAGAGAGTCTGTGAGAGAGTGTCTGTGAGAGGTTCTGTGAGAGAGTCAGTGAGAGAGAGTCTGTGAGAGAGAGCCTGTGAGAGAGTGTCTGTGGGAGTGTCTGTGATAGTGTTTCTGTGAGAGTGTCTGTGAGACTGTGTCTGTGAAAGAGTGTCTGTGAGAGTCTGTGAGATTGTCTGTGAGTGAGTGTCTGTGAGAGAGTGTCTGTGAGAGAGTGTCTGTGAGAGTGTGTGTGAGAGAGTGGCTTTGCAAGTCTGTGAGAGAGTGTCTGTGAGAGTCTGTGAGAGTCTGTGAGTGTCTGTTAGAGAGTGTCTGTGAGAGTCTGTGAGAGAGGGTCTATGAGAGTCTGTAAGAGAGTATCTCTGAGAGAGTGCCTGTGAGAGGGTGTCTGTGAGAGTGTCTGTGAGAGTCTGAGAGAGAGTGTCTGTGAGAGTCTGTGAGAGTTTATGTGAGAGTCTATGAGAGAGTATCTGTGAGAGTCTGTGAGAGTGTCTGTGAGAGTATGTGAGAGTGTCTGTGAGAGTCTGAGAGAGAGTGTCTGTGAGAGTCTGTGAGAGAGTATCTCTGAGAGAGTGCCTGTGAGAGGGTGTCTGTGAGAGTGTCTGTGAGAGTCTGAGAGAGAGTGTCTGTGAGAGTCTGTGAGAGTTTATGTGAGAGTCTGTGAGAGAGTGTCTGTGAGAGTCTGTGAGAGTCTGTGAGTGTCTGTTAGAGAGTGTCTGTGAGAGTCTGTGAGAGAGGGTCTATGAGAGTCTGTAAGAGAGTATCTCTGAGAGAGTGCCTGTGAGAGGGTGTCTGTGAGAGTGTCTGTGAGAGTCTGAGAGAGAGTGTCTGTGAGAGTCTGTGAGAGTTTATGTGAGAGTCTGTGAGAGAGTATCTGTGAGAGTCTGTGAGAGTGTCTGTGAGAGTATGTGAGAGTGTCTGTGAGAGTCTGAGAGAGAGTGTCTGTGAGAGTCTGTGAGAGTTTATGTGAGAGTCTGTGAGAGTCTGTGAGAGAGTGTCTGTGAGAGCGTGTCTGTGAGATTGTGTCTGTGAGAGAGTGTCCGTGAGTGTATGTGAGAGATTATCTGTGAGAGAGTGTCTGTAAGAGTCTGTGAGAGAGTGTCTGTGAGTGTATGTGAGAGATTGTCCATGAGAGTCTGTGAGAAAGTGTCTGTGAGTGTCTGTGAGAGAGTGTCTATGAGAGTCTGTGAGAGAGGGTCTATGAGAGCCTGTAGGAGAGTGTCTCTGAGAGAGTGTCTGTGAGAGTGTGTGTGAGAGAGTGTCTTTGCAAGTCTGTGAGAGAGTGTCTGTGAGAGTCTGTGAGAGAGTGTCTATGAGAGTCTGCGAGAGAGTGTCTGTGAGAGTCTGTGAGAGTCTGTGAGAGAGTGTGTATAAGAGTCTGTAAGAGTCTGTGGGAGTCTGTGAGAGAGTGTCTGTGAGATGGTGTCTGTGTGAGTGTCTGTGATAGAGTATCTGTGAGAGTGTCTGTGAGACAGTGTCTGTGAAAGAGTGTCTGTGAGAGTCTGTGAGAGTGTCTGTGAGAGAGTGTCTGTGAGAGTCTGTGAGTGAGAGACTGTAAGAGTATGTAAGAGAGTCTGTATGAGAGTCTGCGAGAGTGTCTGTGAGAGTCTGTGAGAGAGTGTCTGTGAGAGTGTCTGTGGGAGTGTGTCTGTATGTCGGTGGGAGAGTGTCTGTGAGAGTGTCTGTGAGAGAGTGTCTGTAAGAGAGTGTCTGTTAGAGAGTCTGTAAAAGGCTGTAAGAGTCTGTGAGAGAGTGTCTGTGAGTCTGAGAGAGTGTCTGTGAGAGAGAGTCTGTGAGAGAGTCTGTGAGAGAGTGTCTGTGAGAGATTCTGTGAGAGAGTCTGTGAGAGAGTGTCTGTGAGAGTGTCTGTGATAGTGTTTCTGTGAGAGTGTCTGTGAGACTGTGTCTGTGAAAGAGTGTCTGTGAGAGTCTGTGAGAGTGTATGTGAGTGTCTGTGAGAGAGTGTCTGTGAGAGTGTTTGTAAGAGAGTGGCTTTGCAAGTCTGTGAGAGAGTGTCTGTGAGAGTCTGTGAGAGTCTGTGAGTGTCTGTGAGAGAGTGTCTGTGAGAGAGTATTTGAGAGAGTATCTGTGAGAGTGTCTGTGAGAGAGTTTCTGTGAGAGTGTCTGTGAGATAGTGTTCATGAAAGTGAGTCTGTGAGAGTCTGCAAGAGTGTCTGTGATTGAATGTCTGTGAGAGAGTGTTTGTGATAGTCTGTGAGAGAGTTTTTGAGAGTCTTTGAGAGAGTGTCTGTGAGAGAGTGTCTCTGAGCGTCTGTGAGAGTGTCTGTGAGAGTCTGTAAGAGAGTGTGAGAGTCTGTGAGAGAGTGCTTGGGAGAGAGTGTCTGTGAGATACTCTGTTAGATAGTGTCTGTGATAGAGTGTCTGTGAGAGAGTGTCTCTGAGCATCTGTGAGAGTGTCTGTGAGAGTCTGTAAGAGAGTGTGAGAGTCTGTGAGAGAGTGTCTGTGAGAGAGTGTCTGTGAGAGAGTGTCTGTGATAGAGTGACTATGAGTATTTGAGATAGTGTCTGTGAGAATATGTGAGAGAGTATCTTTGAGAGTCTGTGAGAGTGTCTGTGAGAGTATGTGAGAGTGTCTGTGAGAGTCTGAGAGAGAGTCTGTGAGAGTCTGTGAGAGTGTATGTGAGAGCGTGTCTGTGAGATTGTGTCTGTGAGAGAGTGTCCGTGAGTGTCTGTGAGAGATTATCTGTGAGAGAGTGTCTGTAAGAGTCTGTGAGAGGTTGTCTGTGAGTGTATGTGAGAGATTGTCCATGAGAGTCTGTTAGAGATTGTCTGTGAGTGTCTGTGAGAGAGTGTCTATGAGAGTCTGTAAGAGAGTGTCTCTGAGAGAGTGTCTGTGAGAGTGTCTGTGAGAGAGAGTCTGTGAGAGAGTCTGTGAGAGAGTGTCTGTGAGAGGTTCTGTGAGAGAGTCTGTGAGAGAGAGTCTGTGAGAGAGAGCCTGTGAGAGAGTGTCTGTGGGAGTGTCTGTGATAGTGTTTCTGTGAGAGTGTCTGTGAGACTGTGTCTGTGAAAGAGTGTCTGTGAGAGTCTGTGAGATTTTCTGTGAGTGAGTGTCTGTGAGAGAGTGTCTGTGAGAGAGTGTCTGTGAGAGTGTGTGTGAGAGAGTGGCTTTGCAAGTCTGTGAGAGAGTGTCTGTGAGAGTCTGTGAGAGTCTGTGAGTGTCTGTTAGAGAGTGTCTGTGAGTCTGTGAGAGAGGGTCTATGAGAGTCTGTAAGAGAGTATCTCTGAGAGAGTGTCTGTGAGAGGGTGTCTGTGAGAGTGTCTGTGAGACAGTGTCTGTGAAAGAGTGTCTGTGAGAGTCTGTGAGAGTGTCTGTGAGAGAGTGTCTGTGAGAGTCTGTGAGTGAGAGACTGTAAGAGTATGTAAGAGAGTGTGTATGAGAGTCTGTGAGAGTGTATGTGAGAGTCTGTGAGAGAGTTTCTATGAGAGTGTCTGTGAGACAGTGTCCATGAAAGAGAGTCTGTGAGAGTCTGTGAGAGTGTCTGTGAGTGAGTGTCTGTGAGAGAGTGTTTGTGAGAGTCTGTGAGAGAGTTTGTGAGAGTCTGTGAGAGAGTGGTTGTGAGAGAGTGTCTCTGAGCGTCTGTGAGAGTGTCTGTGAGAGTCTGTAAGAGAGTGTGAGAGTCTGTGAGAGAGTGCTTGGTAGAGAGTGTCTGTGAGATACTCTATGAGAGAGTGTCTGTGATAGAGTGTCTGTGAGAGAATGTCTGTGATAGAGTGACTATGAGTATTTGAGATAGTGTCTGTGAGAATCTGTGAGAGAGTATCTGTGAGAGTCTGTGAGAGTGTCTGTGAGAGTATGTGAGAGTGTCTGTGAGAGTCTGAGAGAGAGTGTCTGTGAGAGTCTGTGAGAGTTTATGTGAGAGTCTGTGAGAGAGTGTCTGTGAGAGCGTGTCTGTGAGATTGTGTCTGTGAGAGAGTGTCCGTGAGTGTATGTGAGAGATTATCTGTGAGAGAGTGTCTGTAAGAGTCTGTGAGAGAGTGTCTGTGAGTGTATGTGAGAGATTGTCCGTGAGAGTCTGTGAGAGAGTGTCTGTGAGTGTCTGTGAGAGAGTGTCTATGAGAGTCTGTGAGAGAGGGTCTATGAGAGCCTGTAAGAGAGTGTCTCTGAGAGAGTGTCTGTGAGAGTGTGTGTGAGAGAGTGTCTTTGCAAGTCTGTGAGAGAGTGTCTGTGAGAGTCTGTGAGAGAGTGTCTGTGAGAGTCTGCGAGAGAGTGTCTGTGAGAGTCTGTGAGAGTCTGTTAGAGAGTGTGTGTAAGAGTCTGTGAGAGTCTGTGGGAGAGTCTGTGAGAGAGTGTCTGTGAGATGGTGTCTGTGTGAGTGTCTGTGATAGAGTATCTGTGAGAGTGTCTGTGAGACAGTGTCTGTGAAAGAGTGTCTGTGAGAGTCTGTGAGAGTGTCTGTGAGAGAGTGTCTGTGAGAGTCTGTGAGTGAGAGACTGTAAGAGTATGTAAGAGAGTCTGTATGAGAGTCTGTGAGAGTGTCTGTGAGAGTCTGTGCGAGAGTGTCTGTGAGAGTGTCTGTGGGATTGTGTCTGTATGTCGGTGGGAGAGTGTCTGTGAGAGTTTCTGTGAGAGAGTGTCTGTAAGAGAGTGTCTGTTAGAGAGTCTGTAAAAGGCTGTAAGAGTCTGTGAGAGAGTGTCTGTGAGTCTGAGAGAGTGTCTGTGAGAGAGAGTCTGTGAGAGAGTCTGTGAGAGAGTGTCTGTGAGAGATTCTGTGAGAGATTCTGTGAGAGAGAGTCTGTGAGAGAGAGTCTGTGAGAGAGTGTCTGTGAGAGTGTCTGTGATAGTGTTTCTGTGAGAGTGTCTGTGAGACTGTGTCTGTGAAAGAGTGTCTGTGAGAGAGTTTCTGTGAGAGTGTCTGTGAGACAGTGTTCATGAAAGAGAGTCTGTGAGAGTCTGCAAGAGTGTCTGTGAGTGAGTGTCTGTGAGAGAGTGTTTGTGAGAGTCTGTGAGAGAGTTTTTGAGAGTCTGTGAGAGAGTGTCTGTGAGAGAGTGTCTCTGAGCATCTGTGAGAGTGTCTGTGAGAGTCTGTAAGAGAGTGTGAGAGTCTGTGAGAGAGTGCTTGGGAGAGAGTGTCTGTGAGATACTCTGTTAGATAGTGTCTGTGATAGAGTGTCTGTGAGAGAGTGTCTCTGAGCATCTGTGAGAGTGTCTGTGAGAGTCTGTAAGAGAGTGTGAGAGTCTGTGAGAGAGTGCTTGGGAGAGAGTGTCTGTGAGAGTGTCTGTGATAGAGTGACTATGAGTATTTGAGATAGTGTCTGTGAGAATCTGTGAGAGAGTATCTGTGAGAATCTGTGAGAGTGTCTGTGAGAGTATGTGAGAGTGTCTGTGAGAGTCTAAGAGAGAGTGTCTGTGAGAGTCTGTGAGAGTGTATGTGAGAGCGTGTCTGTGAGATTGTGTCTGTGAGAGAGTGTCTGTGAGTGTCTGTGAGAGATTATCTGTGAGAGAGTGTCTGTAAGAGTCTGTGAGAGAGTGTCTGTGAGAGTCTGCAAGAGAGTGTCTGTGAGAGTCTGAGAGAGTCTGTGAGAGAGTGTGTGTAAGAGTCTGTGAGAGAGTGTCTGTGAGAGGGTGTCTGTGAGAGTGTCTGTGATAGAGTTTCTGTGAGAGTGTCTGTGAGACAGTGTCTGTGAAAGAGTGTCTGTGAGAGTCTGTGAGAGTGTCTGTGAGTGAGTGTCTGTGAGAGAGTGTCTGTGAGAGAGTGTCTGTGAGAGTGTGTGTGAGAGAGTGGCTTTGCAAGTCTGTGAGAGAGTGTCTGTGAGAGTCTGTGAGAGTCTATGAGTGAGAGACTGTAAGAGTATGTAAGAGAGTATGTATGAGAGTCTGTCAGAGTGTCTGTGAGAGTCTGTGAGAGAGTGTCTGTGAGAGTGTGTGTGGGAGTGTGTCTGTATGTCGGTGAGAGAGTGTCTGTAAGAGAGTGTCTGTTAGAGAGTCTGTAAAAGGCTGTGAGAGTCTGTGAGAGAGATTCTGTGAGAGAGAGTCTGTGAGAGAGTCTGTGAGAGATTGTCTGTGATAGATTCTGTGAGAGAGTCTGTGAGAGAGAGTCTGTGAGAGAGAGTCTGTGAGAGAGTGTCTGTGAGAGTGTCTGTGATAGTGTTTCTGTGAGAGTGTCTATTAGACTGTGTCTGTGAAAGAGTGTCTGTGAGAGTCTGTGAGAGTGTCTGTGAGTGAGTGTCTGTGAGAGAGTGTCTGTGAGAGAGTGTCTGTGAGAGTGTGTGTGAGAGAGTGGCTTTGCAAGTCTGTGAGAGAGTGTCTGTGAGAGTCTGTGAGTGTCTGTGAGAGTCTGTGAGAGAGGGTCTATGAGAGTCTGTAAGAGAGTATCTCTGAGAGAGTGTTTGTGAGAGTGTGTGTGAGAGAGTTTCTTTGCGAGTCTGTTAGAGAGTGTCTGTGTGAGAGTATTTGAGAGAGTACCTGTGAGAGTGTCTGTGAGAGAGTTTCTGTGAGAGTGTCTGTGAGACAGTGTTCATGAAAGAGAGTCTGTGAGAGTCTGCAAGAGTGTCTGTGAGTGAGTGTCTGTAAGAGAGTGTTTGTGAGAGTCTGTGAGAGAGTTTTTGAGAGTCTGTGAGAGAGTGTCTGTGAGAGAGTGTCTCTGGGCATCTGTGAGAGTGTCTGTGAGAGTCTGTAAGAGAGTGTGAGAGTCTGTGAGAGAGTGCTTGGGAGAGAGTGTCTGTGAGATACTCTGTTAGATAGTGTCTGTGATAGAGTGTCTGTGAGAGAGTGTCTCTGAGCATCTGTGAGAGTGTCTGTGAGACTCTGTAAGAGAGTGTGAGAGTCTGTGAGAGAGTGCTTGGGAGAGAGTGTCTGTGAGAGAGTGTCTGTGATAGAGTGACTATGAGTATTTGAGATAGTGTCTGTGAGAATCTGTGAGAGAGTATCTGTGAGAATCTGTGAGAGTGTCTGTGAGAGTATGTGAGAGTGTCTGTGAGAGTCTGAGAGAGAGTGTCTGTGAGAGTCTGTGAGAGTGTATGTGAGAGCGTGTCTGTGAGATTGTGTCTGTGAGAGAGTGTCTGTGAGTGTCTGTGAGAGATTATCTGTGAGAGAGTGTCTGTAAGAGTCTGTGAGAGATTGTCTGTGAGAGTCTGCAAGAGAGTGTCTGTGAGAGTCTGAGAGAGTCTGTGAGAGAGTGTGTGTAAGAGTCTGTGAGAGAGTGTCTGTGAGAGGGTGTCTGTGAGAGTGTCTGTGATAGAGTTTCTGTGAGAGTGTCTGTGAGACAGTGTCTGTGAAAGAGTGTCTGTGAGAGTCTGTGAGAGTGTCTGTGAGAGAGTGTCTGTGAGAGTCTGTGAGTGAGAGACTGTAAGAGTATGTAAGAGAGTGTGTATGAGAGTCTGTCAGAGTGTCTGTGAGAGTCTGTGAGAGAGTATCTGTGAGAGTGTCTGTGGGAGTGTGTCTGTAAGTCGGTGAGAGAGTGTCTGTGAGAGTGTCTGTGAGAGAGTGTCTGTAAGAGAGTGTCTGTGAGAGAGTCTGTAAAAGGCTGTGAGAGTCTGTGAGAGAGTGTCTGTGAGTCTGAGAGAGTGTCTGTGAGAGAGAGTCTGTGAGAGAGTCTGTGAGAGAGTGTCTGTGAGAGGTTCTGTGAGAGAGTCTGTGAGAGAGAGTCTGTGAGAGAGAGCCTGTGCGAGAGTGTCTGTGGGAGTGTCTGTGATAGTGTTTCTGTGAGTGTCTGTGAGACTGTGTCTGTGAAAGAGTGTCAGTGAGAGTCTGTGAGAGTGTCTGTGAGTGAGTGTCTGTGAGAAAGTGTCTGTGAGAGAGTGTCTGTGAGAGTCTGTGAGAGAGGGTCTATGAGAGTCTGTAAGAGAGTATCTCTGAGAGAGTGTCTGTGAGAGTGTGTGTGAGAGAGTTTCTTTGCGAGTCTGTTAGAGAGTGTCTGTGTGAGAGTATTGGAGAGAGTATCTGTGAGAGTGTCTGTGAGAGAGTTTCTGTGAGAGTGTCTGTGAGACAGTGTCTGTGAAAGAGTGTCTGTGAGAATCTGTGAGAGTGTCTGTGAGATAGTGCTTGTGAGAGTCTGTGAGAGAGAGACTGTAAGAGTATGTAAGAGAGTGTGTATGAGAGTCTGTGAGAGTGTCTGTGAGAGTCTGTAAGAGAGTGTCTGTGAGAGTGTCTGTGGGAGTGTGTCTGTAAGTCGGTGAGAGAGTGTCTGTGAGAGTGTCTGTGAGAGAATGTCTGTAAGAGAGTGTCTGTGAGAGTGTCTGTAAAAGGCTGTGAGAGTCTGTGAGAGTGTGTCTGTGAGTCTGAGAGGGTGTCTGTGAGAGAGAGTCTGTGAAAGAGTCTGTGAGAGTGTCTGTGAGAGATTCTGTGAGAGAGTCTGTGAGAGAGAGTCTGTGAGAGAGAGTCTGTGAGAGAGTGTCTGTGAGATTTTCTGTGATAGAGTTTCTGTGAGAGTGTCTGTGAGACCGTGTCTGTGAAAGAGTGTCTGTGAGAGTCTGTGAGAGTGTCTGTGAGTGAGTGTCTGTGAGAGAGTGTCTATGAGAGAGTGTCTGTGAGAGTGTGTGTGAGAGAGTGGCTTTGCAAGTCTGTGAGAGAGTATCTGTGAGAGTCTGTGAGAGTCTGTGAGTGTCTGTGAGAGAGTGTATGTGAGAGTCTGTGAGAGAGGGTCTATGAGAGTCTGTAAGAGAGTATCTCTGAGAGAGTGTCTGTGAGAGTGTGTTTGAGAGAGTTTCTTTGCGAGTCTGTGAGAGAGTGTCTGTGAGAGAGTGTCTGTGAGAGTCTGTGAGAGAGTGTCTGTGAGAGAGTCTGTGAGAGAGTGTCTCTGAGAGAGTGTCTGTGAGCATCTGTGAGAGTGTCTGTGAGAGTCTGTAAGAGAGTGTGAGTCTGCGAGAGAGTGCTTGTGAGAGAGTGTCTGTTAGAGAATATGTGAGAGTGTCTGTGAGAGAGTGTCTGTGATAGAGTGACTATGAGAGTCTGTGAGAGAGTGTCTGTGAGAATCTGTGAGAGAGAGTCTGTGGGAGTCTGTGAGAGAGTATCTGTGAGAGTCTGTGAGAGTGTCTGTGAGAGGCTGAGAGAGTGTGAGAGAGTGTCTGCAAGAGAGTGTCTGTGAGAGAGTGTCTATGAGAGTCTGTGAGAGAGTGTCTGTGAGTCTGTGAGAGAGTGTCTGTGAGAGTGTCTGTGATAGAGATTATGTGTGAATCTGAGAGAGAGTGTCTGTGAGTATCTGTAAGAGTGTCTGTGAGAGTCTGTGAGAGAGTGTCTATGAGAGTCTGTGAGAGAGTGTCTGTGAGAGTCTGTGAGAGAGTGTCTGTGATAGAGTGTTTGTGAGAATCTATTAGAGAGTGTCTGTGAGTGTCTGTAAGAGAGTCTTTGAGAGTCTGTGAGAGAGTGTCTGTGAGAGAGTGTCTGCGAGTCTGTGAGAGAGTGTCTGTGAGAGTGTCTGTGATAGAGATTATGTGTGAATCTGAGAGAGAGTGTCTGTGAGTATCTGTAAGAGTGTCTGTGAGAGTCTGTGAGAGAGTGTCTATGAGAGTCTGTGAGAGAGTGTCTGTGAGAGTCTGTGAGAGAGTGTCTGTGATAGAGTGTTTGTGAGAATCTATTAGAGAGTGTCTGTGAGTGTCTGTAAGAGAGTCTTTGAGAGTCTGTGAGAGAGTGTCTGTGAGAGAGTGTCTGCGAGTCTGTGAGAGAGTGTCTGTGAGTCTGTGAGAGTGGCTGTGAGAGAATGTCTGTGAGAGAGTGTCTGTGAGAGAGTATGTGAGAGTCTGTGAGAGTGTCTGTGAGAGGCTGTGAGAGAGTGTCTATGAGAGTCTGTGAGAGAGTGTCTGTGAGTCTGTGAGTGAGTGTCTGTGAGAGTGTCTGTGATAGAGAGTATGTGAGAATCTGAGAGAGAGTGTCTGTGAGTATCTGTAAGAGTGTCTGTGAGAGTCTGTGAGAGAGTGTCTATGAGAGTCTGTGAGAGAGTGTCTGTGAGAGTATGTGAGAGAGTGTCTGTGATAGAGTGTTTGTGAGAATCTATTAGAGAGTGTCTGTGAGTGTCTGTAAGAGTGTCTTTGAGAGTCTGTGAGAGAGTGTCTGTGAGAGAGTGTCTGTGAGTCTGTGAGAGAGTGTCTGTGAGTCTGTGAGAGTGTCTGTGAGAGAGTGTCTATGAGAGAGTGTCTGTGAGAGAGTATGTGAGAGTCTGTGAGAGTGTCTGTGAGAGGCTGTGAGAGAGTGTCTGTGAGAGGCTGTGAGAGAGTGTATGTGATAGAGTGTTTGTGAGAATCAGTTAGAGAGTGTCTGTGAGTGTCTGTAAGAATGTCTTTGAGAGTCTGTGAGAGAGTGTCTGTGAGAGAGTGTCTGCTAGTCTGTGAGAGAGTGTCTGTGAGTCTGTGAGAGAGTATCTGTGAGAGTGGCTGTGAGAGAGTGTCTGTGAGATTGTGTCTGTGAGAGAGTGTCCGTGAGTGTCTGTGAGAGATTATCTGTGAGAGAGTGTCTGTAAGAGTCTGTGAGAGAGTGTCTGTGAGTGTATGTGAGAGATTGTCCGTGAGAGTCTGTGAGAGAGTGTCTGTGAGTGTCTATGAGAGAGTGTCTATGAGAGTCTGTAAGAGAGTGTCTCTGAGAGAGTGTCTGTGAGAGTCTGTGAGAGAGTGTCTGTGAGAGTCTGCAAGAGAGTGTCTGTGAGCATCTGTGAGAGTCTGTGAGAGAGTGTGTGTAAGACTCTGTGAGAGTCTGTGAGAGTCTGTGAGAGAGTGTCTGTGAGAGGGTGTCTGTGAGAGTGTCTGTGATAGAGTTTCTGTGAGAGTGTCTATGAGACAGTGTCTGTGAAAGAGTGTCTGTGAGAATCTGTGAGCGTGTCTGTGAGAGAGTGTTTTTGAGAGTCTGTGAGAGAGAGACTGTAAGAGTATGTAAGAGAGTGTGTATGAGAGTCTGTGAGAGTGTCTGTGAGAGTCTGTGAGAGAGTGTCTGTGAGTGTCTGTGGGAGTGTGTCTGTAAGTCGGTGAGAGAGTGTCTGTGAGAGTGTGTGTGAGAGAATGTCTGTAAGAGAGTGTCTGTGAGAGTGTCTGTAAAAGGCTGTGAGAGTCTGTGAGAGTGTGTCTGTGAGTCTGAGAGGGTGTCTGTGAGAGAGAGTCTGTGAGAGAGTCTGTGAGAGTGTCTGTGAGAGATTCTGTGAAAGAGTCTGTGAGAGAGAGTCTGTGAGAGAGAGTCTGTGAGAGAGTGTCTGTGAGAGTTTCTGTGATAGAGTTTCTGTGAGAGTGTCTGTGAGACTGCGTCTGTGAAAGAGTGTCTGTGAGAGTCTGTGAGAGTGTCTGTGAGTGGGTGTCTATGAGAGAGTGTCTATGAGAGAGTATCTGTGAGAGTGTGTGTGAGAGAGTGGCTTTGCAAGTCTGTGAGAGAGTATCTGTGAGAGTCTGTGAGAGTCTGTGAGTGTCTGTGAGAGAGTGAGAGAGTGTCTGTGAGAGTCTGTGAGAGAGGGTCTGTGAGAGAGTGTCTGCGAGTCTGTGAGAGAGTGTCTGTGAGTCTATGAGAGTGAGTGTGAGAGAGTGTCTGTGAGAGAGTGTCTGTGAGAGAGTATGTGAGAGTCTGTGAGAGTGTCTGTGACAGGCTGTGAGAGAGTGTCTGTGAGAGTCTGTGAGAGAGTGCCTGTGATAGAGTGTTTGTGAGAATCTGTTAGAGAGTGTCTGTGAGTGTCTGTTAGAGTGTCTTTGAGAGTCTGTGAGAGAGTGTCTGTGAGAGAGTGTCTGTGAGTCTGTGAGAGAGTGTCTGTGAGTCTGTGAGAGTGTATCTGTGAGAGTGGCTGTGAGAGAGTGTCTGTGGGAGAGTCTGTGAGAGACAGTCTGTGAGAGAGTGTCTGTGAGAGAGTGTCCATAAGAGAGTTTCTGTGAGAGTGTCTGTGAGACCGTGTCTGTGACAGAGTGTCTGTGAGAGTGTCTGTGAGAGTCTGTGAGAGAGTGTCTGTGAGAGAGTGTCTGTGAGAGTGTCTGTGAGAGTCTATGAGAGAGTCTGTGAGTGTCTGTGAGAGAGTGTCTATGAGAGAGTCTGTGAGAGAGTGTCTGTGAGAGTCTGTGAGAGTGTCTGTGAGAGTCTGTAAGAGAGTGTGAGAGTCAGCGAGAGAGTGCTTGTGAGAGAGTGTATGTGAGAGAGTCTGTGAGAGAGTGTCTATGAGAGTGTCTGTGAGAGAGTATCTGTGAGAGTATCTTTGAGAGTCTGTGAGAGAGTGTCTGTGAGATTCTGTGAGAGTGCCCGTGTGAGTCTGTCTTTAAGAGTCTGTGGAAGTCTGTGAGAGAGTGTCTGTGAGAGAGTCTGTGAGAGAGAGTCTGTGAGAGAGTGTCTGTGATAGTCTGTGAGAGTGCCTGTGAGAGTCTGTCTTTGAGAGTCTGTGGAAGTCTGTGAGAGAGTGTCTGAGAGTGTCTGAGAGTGTCTGTGAGAGTCTGTGAGCTTCTGTGAGAGTCTGTGAGAAAGTGTCTGTTAGAGTCTGTAAGAGAGTGTCCCTGAGAGAGTGCCTGTGAGAGAGTGAGAGTCTGTGATAGAGTATCTGTGAGAGTCTGACAGAGTGTCTGTATTTGTATTTGTATTTGGGTATTTATAAAGCGCAAACTTTCGCTCCGGAGGGAGCATCATGGCGCTGAGCATACATATAGGGTTCGGGTGATGAGAAATCTAAATAGCTGCCAACACATAAGTATCAGATTGCTGGTAAATCCAGGTCTTCAATTGTTTCCTAAAAAGATGCTCGGTCTCTGTCAGTCTAAGGTTTAAGGGCAGTTTGTTCCAAGCCCTAGCTGCTAGGACTGTGAAAGTTCTTCCACCCCTAGTTTTGTATTTGTATCTCGGAATCCTGGTAAAGTTAGCGTCTGAGGATCGTAGGCATCGTGCGGGATCATAATGAATGAAACGTTTAATGAGGTATTTAGGACCTATATTTTTCAAGGATTTGAAAACTATAAGTAAAAGTTTAAAAAAGATTCTCTTGTGGAGAGGCAACCAATGAAGGGAATTTAAAGCAGTTGAAGCTGAGGATTTCCTGGGGAGTTTTAACACCAATCTTGCCGCAGCGTGCTGTACACTTTGCAGCTTCTTCAAAGTAGACTTTTTCACTCCTGCCATCAACCCATTACAGTAATCGAGTCGGGAAAGTATCAATGCTACCACGACCGATTTCCTAGAGGCAATGGGGAGGAAGTCAAAAAATGTCTTTAGGGATTTAATTAGACCGAAACAGCAGCCGGCCGTAGTCCTGAATTGATCGTCAAAGGATAGGGTTACATCAAATTGCACGCCCAGATTGCGCGCAGAGGACACTACACAAGGTGGGGCCTCTGAGTCTTTGGGCCACCAGTCCTTCGGGCAAAAGAGAGAATCCCGGCCTAATGGAATGATTTCGGTTTTACCACTGTTGCACCTCAGGTGGTTTTTATTCAACCAATGAAATTCCTCCGTGAGACAATGCTGAAACCGAAGCTCTGCACCCGAACAGTTTTTATCGATGGAGACGACAAGTTGGGTGTCGTCGGCATATGATGTAACGAGGATCCCATGAGATTCTATCACAGTGAGGAGGGGTGCCATATAGATATTGAAGAGAAGTGGACTTAATATGGACCCCTGTGATACTCCAGATGTAATGTTTTTTTCACTGGACAGATGGGGACCCAAAGATATAGATTGAGACCTATTGGACAGAAAGGATTCTACCCATGCCAGAGCTGTGTCTGTCACACCAATCTCTCGCATCCTGTCAATCAAGATGACATGAGAGATAGTGTCGAATGCTGCTGTAAGGTCGAGCAGGATGAGGACGGCTTGCCTTCCTTCATCCTGCAGGAACTTGATGGAGTCAGAGAGTTCTATCAGAGCCGTTTCAGTGGAATGGCTAGGGCAGAACCCAGATTGCTGGGGATGAAGGATGTTATGGTTCTCCACGAAAGCCTTAAGTTCCCAATGCACAATCTGTTCAGTGATCTTTCCTAGAACAGGCAAGAGAGAGATGGGGCGCATGTTCGTCAGGTCCGTGAGAGTCTGAGAGAGTCTGTGAGAGTGTGTCTGTGATAGAGTGTCTGTGAGAGTCTGTAAGAGAGTTTCTGTGTGAGTCTGTGAGAGTGTGAGAGTTTGTGAGAGTGTCTGTGAGAGAGTGTGAGAGAGTATCTGTGAGAGAGTGTCTGAGAGTGTCTGAGTGTCTGTGACAGAGTGTCTATTTGAGAGTGTCTGTGAGAGTCTGTGAGTATCTGTGAGAGAGTGTCTGTGAGAGTCTGTGAGAAAGTATCTGTGAGAGTCTATAAGAGAGTGTCTCTGAGAGAGTGTCTGTGAGAGAGTGAGAGTCTGTGATAGAGTGTCTGTGAGAGTCTGAGAGAGTGTCTGTGAGAGTCTGATAGAGTCTGTGAGAGAGTGTCTGTGAGAGAGTGCCTGTGAGAGTATGTTAGAGAGTGTCTGTGTGTGTCTGTGAGAGTGTCTGTGAGAGAGTGTGAGAGAGTATCTGTGAGAGAGTGTGAGAGTGTCTGTGAGCATCTGTGAGTGAGTGTCTGAGAGTCTGTGAGAGAGTGTCTATGAGAGTCTGGGAGTCTGTGAGAGAATATCTGTGAGAGTGTCTGTGATAGAGTGTCTGTGAGAATCTGAGAGATTGTGTCTGTGAGTATCTATAAGAGTGTCTGTGAGAGTCTGTGAGAGTCTGTGAGAGAGTGTCTGAGAGAGTGTCTGTGATAGTGTCTGTGAGAGTCTGTGAGAGAGTCTGTGAGAGTCTGTGAGAGAGTGTCTATGAGAGAGTCTGTGAGAGAGTGTCTGTTAGAGAGTATCTGTGAGCATCTGTGAGTGTCTGTGAGAGTCCAAGAGAGTATTAGCATCTGCGAGAGAGTGCTTGTGAGAGAGTGTCTGTGAGAGAGTGTCTGTGAGAGAGTGACTATGAGAGTCTGTGAGAGAGTGTCCGTGAGAATCTGTGAGAGAGTGTCTGTGAGTGTCTGTGAGAGTGTCTGTGAGAGTCTGAGAGAGTGTGAGAAAGCGTCTGCAAGAGAGTGTCTGAGAGTCTGTGAGAGTCTGTGAGAGAGTGTCAGTGAGAGCGTGTCTGTGAGAGTGTATCTGTGAGAGAGTGTCCATGAGAGTCTGTGAGAGAGTGTCTGTGAGAGTCTGTGAGAGATTGTGAGAGAGTGTCTGTAAGAGTCAGTGTGAGAGTGTCTGAGAGAGAGTGTCTGTGAGAGTGTCTGTGAGAGAGTAACCGTGAGAGTCTGTGAGAAAATGTCTGCGAGAGAGTGTCTTTGAGAGAGTGTCTGTGAGAGAGTACCTGTGAGAGAGTATCTGTGAGAGTCTGTGGGAGAGTGTCTGTGAGAGTCTATGAGAGTGCCTGTGAGAGTCTGTCTTTGAGAGTCTGTGGAAGTCTGTGAGAGAGAGTCTGTGAGAGTCTGTGAGAGAGCCTGTGAGAGTCTTTGAGAGAATGTCAGAGTCTGTGAGAGTCTTTGAGAGAGTGTCTGTGAGAGAAAGTCTGTGAGATAATGTGAGAGAGTGTCTGAGAGTGTCTGTGAGAGAGTGTCTATGAGAGAGTGTCTGTGAGAGTCTGTGAAAAAGTGTCTGTGAGAGTGTCAGTGAGCGTGTCTGTGAGAGAATGTCTTTGAGTGTCTGTGAGAGAGTGTCTGTGAGAGAGTCTGTGAGAGAGTGTCTGTGGGAGAGTGTCTGTGAGAGTCTGTGAGAGAGTGTGAGAGTCTGTGAGAGAGTGTATGTGATAGTGTTTGTGAGAATCTGTTAGAGAGTTTCTGTGAGTGCCTGTAAGAGTGTCTGTGAGAGTCTGTGAGAGAGTGTCTGTGAGAGAGTATCTGCGAGTCTGTGAGAGAGTTTCTGTTATTCTGTGAGAGAGTGTCTGTGAGAGTGTCTGCAAGAGAGTGTCTGTGAGAGTGTATGTGAGAGTCTGTGAAAGTGTATGTGAGAGGCTGTGAGAGTCTGTGAGAGAGTGTCTGTGAGCAAGTGTCTGTGAGAGGGTTTCTGTGAGAGTCTGTGAGAGAGTGTCTGAGAGTGTCTGAGTGTGTCTGTGAGAGTCTGTGAGCTTCTGTGAGAGTCTGTGAGAAAGTGTCTGTGAGAGTCTGTAAGAGAGTGTCTCTGAGAGAGAGCCTGTGAGAGAGTGAGAGTCTAAGATAGAGTGTCTGTGAGAGTCTGAGAGTGTCTGTGAGAGTCTGAGAGAGTATGCGAGAGAGTGTCTGTGAGAGAGTGTCTGTGAGAGTCTGTAAGAGAGTGTCTGTGTGAGTCTGTGAGAGTGTCTGTGAGCATCTGTGAGTGAGTGTCTGAGAGTCTGTGAGAGAGTGTCTATGAGAGTCTGGGAGTCTGTGAGAGAATATCTGTGAGAGTGTCTGTGATAGAGTGTCTGTGAGAATCTGAGAGATTGTGTCTGTGAGTGTCTGTAAGAGTGTCTGTGAGAGTCTGTGAGAGAGTGTCTGAGAGAGTGTCTGTGATAGTGTCTGTGAGAGTCTGTGAGAGAGTCTGTGAGAGTCTGTGAGAGAGTGTCTATGAGAGAGTCTGTGAGAGAGTGTCTGTTAGAGAGTATCTGTGAGCATCTGTGAGTGTCTGTGAGAGTCCAAGAGAGTATTAGCATCTGCGAGAGAGTGCTTGTGAGAGAGTGTCTGTGAGAGAGTGTCTGTGAGAGAGTGACTATGAGAGTCTGTGAGAGAGTGTCCGTGAGAATCTGTGAGAGAGTGTCTGTGAGTGTCTGTGAGAGTGTCTGTGAGAGTCTGAGAGAGTGTGAGAAAGCGTCTGCAAGAGAGTGTCTGAGAGTCTGTGAGAGTCTGTGAGAGAGTGTCAGTGAGAGCGTGTCTGTGAGAGTGTATCTGTGAGAGAGTGTCCGTGAGAGTCTGTGAGAGAGTGTCTGTGAGAGTCTGTGAGAGATTGTGAGAGAGTGTCTGTAAGAGTCTGTGTGAGAGTGTCTGAGAGAGAGTGTCTGTGAGAGTGTCTGTGAGAGAGTAACCGTGAGAGTCTGTGAGAAAATGTCTGCGAGAGAGTGTCTGTGAGAGAGTGTCTGTGAGAGAGTACCTGTGAGAGAGTATCTGTGAGAGTCTGTGGGAGAGTGTCTGTGAGAGTCTATGAGAGTGCCTGTGAGAGTCTGTCTTTGAGAGTCTGTGGAAGTCTGTGAGAGAGAGTCTGTGAGAGTCTGTGAGAGAGCCTGTGAGAGTCTTTGAGAGAATGTCAGAGTCTGTGAGAGTCTTTGAGAGAGTGTCTGTGAGAGAAAGTCTGTGAGATAATGTGAGAGAGTGTCTGAGAGTGTCTGTGAGAGAGTGTCTATGAGAGAGTGTCTGTGAGAGTCTGTGAAAAAGTGTCTGTGAGAGTGTCAGTGAGCGTGTCTGTGAGAGAATGTCTGTGAGAGTGTCTGTGAGAAAGTGTCTGAGTGTCTTTGAGTGTCTGTGAGAGAGTGTCTGTGAGAATCTGTGAGAGAGTTTCTGTGAGAGAGTATCTGAGAGAGAGTGTCTGTGAGAGTCTGTGAGAGAGTGTCTGAGAGTGTCTGAGTGTCTGTGAGAGAGTGTCTATGAGAGAGTATCTGTGAGAGTCTGTGAGTGTCTGTGAGAGAGTGTCTGTGAGAGTCTGTGAGAAAGTATCTGTGAGAGTCTGTAAGAGGGTGTTTCTGAGAGAGTGTCTGTGAGAGAGTGAGAGTCTGTGATAGAGTGTCTGTGAGAGTCTGAGAGAGTGTATATGAGAGTCTGTGAGATAGTGTCTGTGAGAGAGAGTCTGTGAGAGTCTGTAAGAGAGTGTCTGTGTGAGTCTGTGAGAGTGTCTGTGAGAGTCTGTGAGAGTGTCTGTGAGAGAGTGTGAGAGAGTATCTGTGAGAGAGTGTGAGAGTGTCTGTGAGCATCTGTGAGAGAGTGTCTGAGAGATTGTGAGAGAGTGTCTATGAGAGTGTCTGTGATAGAGTGTCTATGAGAGTCTGTGAGAGAGTGTCTGAGAGAGTGTCTGTGAGAGAGTGTTTGTGGGAGTGTCTGTGAGAGTCTGTGAGAGAGTCTGGTCTGTGAGAGTCTGTGAGAGAGTGTCTGTGAGAGAGTGTCTGTGAGAGTCTGTGAATGTCTTTGAGAGTCTGTAAGAGAGTGTGAAAGTCTACGAGAGAGTGCTTGTGAGAGAGTGTCTGTGAGAGTCTCTGTGAGAGTCTGTGAGAGTGTCTGTGAGAGGCTGTGAGAGAGTGTCTGTGAGTCAGAGAGAGTGTCTGTGAGATTCTGTGAGAGAGTGTCTATGAGAGAGTCTGTGAGAGATTCTGCGAGAGAGTCTGTGAGAGAGAGAATGTGAGAGAGTGTCTGTGAGAGAGTGTCTGTGAGAGTTTCTGTGAGAGTGTCTGGTAGAGTCTGTGAGAGTGTCTGCGAGTGTGTGTCTGTTAGAGAGATTCTGTTAGAGTGTGTCTGTGAGACTGTGTGTGAGAGAGTGTCTGTAAGAGTCTGTGAGAGAGTGTCTGTGAGTGTCTGTGAGAGTGTCTGTGAGAGTCTGAGAGAGTGTGAGAAAGCATCTGCAAGAGAGTGTCTGAGAGTCTGTGAGAGTCTGTGAGAGATTGCAGTGAGAGCGTGTCTGTGAGAGTGTATCTGTGAGAGAGTGTCCGTGAGAGTCTGTGAGAGAGTGTCTGTGAGAGTCTGTGAGAGATAGTGAGAGAGTGTCTGTAAGAGTCTGTGTGAGAGTGTCTGTGAGAGAGTGTCTGTGAGAGTGTGACTATGAGAGTCTGTGAGAGAGTGTCCGTGAGAATTTGTGTGAGAGTGTCTGTGAGAGTCTGAGAGAGTGTGAGAAAGCGTCTGCAAGAGAGTGTCTGAGAGTCTGTGAGAGTCTGTGAGAGAGTGTCAGTGAGAGCATGTCTGTGAGAGTGTATCTGTGAAAGAGTGTCCGTGAGAGTCTGTGAGAGAGTGTCTGTAAGAGTCTGTGTG
This sequence comes from Triturus cristatus, assembly GCF_964204655.1. Taxonomy (NCBI): domain Eukaryota; kingdom Metazoa; phylum Chordata; class Amphibia; order Caudata; family Salamandridae; genus Triturus; species Triturus cristatus. The sequence continues at coordinate 1,188,577,167 of NC_140579.1, forward strand.
AGAGTGTCTGTGAGAGAGTGTCTGTGAGAGTGTCTGTGAGAGAGTAACCATGAAAGTCTGTGAGAAAATGTCTGCGAGAGAGTGTCTGTGAGAGAGTGTCTGTGTGAGAGTACCTGTGAGAGAGTATCTGTGAGAGTCTGTGAGAGAGTGTCTGTGAGAGTCTGTGAGAGTGCCTGTGAGAGTCTGTCTTTGAGAGTCTGTGGAAGTCTGTGAGAGACAGTCTTCGAGAGTCTGTGAGAGAGCCTGTGAGAGTCTTTGAGAGAATGTCAGAGTCTGTGAGAGTCTTTGAGAGAGTGTCTGTGAGAGAAAGTCTGTGAGATAATGTGAGAGAGTGTCTGAGAGTGTCTGTGAGAGAGTGTCTATGAGAGAGTGTCTGTGAGAGTCTGTGAAAAAGTGTCTGTGAGAGTGTCAGTGAGAGTGTCTGTCAGAGAATGTCTGTGAGAGAGTGTCTGTGAGAGTCTGTGAATGTCTTTGAGAGTCTGTAAGAGAGTGTGAGAGTCTGCGAGAGAGTGCTTGTGAGAGAGTGTCTGTGAGAGTCTCTGTGAGAGTCTGTGAGAGTGTCTGTGAGAGGCTGTGAGAGAGAGTCTGTGAGTCAGAGAGAGTGTCTGTGAGCATCTGTGAGAGAGTGTCTAAGAGATTGTGAGAGAGTGTCTATGAGAGTGTCTGTGATAGAGTGTCTATGAGAGTCTGTGAGAGAGTGTCTGAGAGAGTGTCTGTGAGAGAGTGTTTGTGGGAGTGTCTGTGAGAGTCTGTGAGAGAGTCTGGTCTGTGAGGGTCTGTGAGAGAGTGTCTGTGAGAGAGTGTCTGTGAGAGTCTGTGGGTGTCTTTGAGAGTCTGTAAGAGAATGTGAGAGTCTGCGAGAGAGTGCTTGTGAGAGAGTGTCTGTGAGAGTCTCTGTGAGAGTCTGTGAGAGTGTCTGTGAGAGGCTGTGAGAGAGTGTCTGTGAGTCAGAGAGAGTGTCTATGAGAGTCTGTGAGAGAGTGTCTGTGAGAGAGTCTGTGAGAGAGTCTGCAAGAGAGAGTCTGTAAGAGAGAGAATGTGAGAGAGTGTCTGTGAGAGAGTGTCTGTGAGAGTTTCTGTGAGAGTGTCTGGTAGAGGCTGTGAGAGTGTCTGTGAGTTTGTGTCTGTTAGAGAGATTCTGTGAGAGAGAGTCTGTGAGAGAGCCTGTGAGAGTCTTTGAGAGAATGTCAGAGTCTGTGAGAGTCTTTGAGAGAGTGTCTGTGAGAGAAAGTCTGTGAGATAATGTGAGAGAGTGTCTGAGAGTGTCTGTGAGAGAGTGTCTATGAGAGAGTGTCTGTGAGAGTCTGTGAGAAAGTGTCTGTGAGAGTGTCAGTGAGAGTGTCTGTGAGAGAATGTCTGTGAGAGTGTCTGTGAGAAAGTGTCTGAGTGTCTTTGAGTGTCTGTGAGAGAGTGTCTGTGAGAATCTGTGAGAGAGTTTCTGTGAGAGAGTATCTGTGAGAGAGTGTCTGTGAGAGTCTGTGAGAGAGTGTCTGAGAGTGTCTGAGTGTCTGTGAGAGAGTGTCTATGAGAGAGTGTCTGTGAGAGTCTGTGAGTGTCTGTGAGAGAGTGTCTGTGAGAGTCTGTGAGAAAGTATCTGTGAGAGTCTGTAAGAGAGTGTTTCTGAGAGAGTGTCTGTGAGAGAGTGAGAGTCTGTGATAGAGTGTCTGTGAGAGTCTGAGAGAGTGTATGTGAGAGTCTGTGAGATAGTGTCTGTGGGAGAGAGTCTGTGAGAGTCTGTAAGAGAGTGTCTGTGTGAGTCTGTGAGAGTGTCTGTGAGAGTCTGTGAGAGTGTCTGTGAGAGAGTGTGAGAGAGTATCTGTGAGAGAGTGTGAGAGTGTCTGTGAGCATCTGTGAGAGAGTGTCTGAAAGATTGTGAGAGAGTGTCTATGAGAGTGTCTGTGATAGAGTTTCTATGAGAGTCTGTGAGAGAGTGTCTGAGAGAGTGTCTGTGAGAGAGTGTTTGTGGGAGTGTCTGTGAGAGTCTGTGAAAGAGTATGGTCTGTGAGAGTCTGTGAGAGAGTGTCTGTGAGAGAGTGTCTGTGAGAGTCTGTGAGTGTCTTTGAGAGTCTGTAAGAGAATGTGAGAGTCTGCGAGAGAGTGCTTGTGAGAGAGTGTCTGTGAGAGTCTCTGTGAGAGTCTGTGAGAGTGTCTGTGAGAGGCTGTGAGAGACTGTCTGTGAGTCAGAGAGAGTGTCTATGAGAGTCTGTGAGAGAGTGTCTGTGAGAGAGTCTGTGAGAGAGTCTGCGAGAGAGTCTGTGAGAGAGAGAATGTGAGAGAGTGTCTGTGAGAGAGTGTCTGTGAGAGTTTCTGTGAGAGTGTCTGGTAGAGTCTGTGAGAGTGTCTGTGAGTGTGTGTCTGTTAGAGAGATTCTGTGAGAGAGTGTCTGTGAGACTGTGTGTGAGAGAGTGTCTGTAAGAGTCTGTGAGAGAGTGTCTGTGAGAGACTATGAGAGAGTCTGTGAGAGAGTGTCTGTGAGAGTCTGTGAGTGTTTGTGAGAGTCTGTAAAAGAGTGTGAGAGTCTGCGAGAGAGTGCTTGTGAGAGAGTGTATGTGAGAGTGTCTGTGAGAGTCTGTGAGAGTGTCTGTGAGAGGCTGTGAGAGAGTGTCTGTGAGTCAGATAGAGTGTCTGTGAGAGTCTGTGAGAGGGTGTCTGTGAGAGAGTGTATGTGAGAGAATGTCTGTGAGAGTGTCTGTGGGAGTCTATGAGAGAGTGTCTGTGAGAGAGTGTCTGTGAGAATCTGTGAGAGTTTGTGAGAGAGTGTCTCTGATAGAGTGTCTGTGAGCATCTGTGAGAGAGTGTCTGAGAGTCTGTGAGAGAGTGTCTATGAGAGTCTGTGAGAGACTGGCTGTGAGTCTGTGAGAGAGTGTCTGTGAGAGTGTCTGTGATAGAGTGTCTGTGAGAATCTGAGAGAGAGTGTCTGTGAGTGCCTGTAAGAGTATCTGTGAGAGTCTGTGAAAGAGTGTCTGAGAGTGTCTGTGATAGAGTGTATGTGAGAATCTATTAGAGAGTATCTGTAAGAGTGTGTCTGTGAGAGTCTGTGAGAGAGTGTCTGTGAGTCTGTGAGAGTGTCTGTGAGAGAGTGTCTGTGAGAGTGTCTTTGAGAGTCTGTGAGTGTGTCTGTAAGAGGCTGTGAGAGTGTCTGTGAGAGAGTCTGTGAGAGAGTCTGTGAGAGAGAGTCTGTGAGAGAGTGTCTGTGAGAGAGTGTGAGAAAGTGTCTGTGATAGAGTTTCTGTGAGAGAGTGTCTTTGAGAGTCTATGAGAGAATGTCTGTGAGAGTCTGTGGGAGTGTCTGTGAGAGAGAGTCTGTGAGAGAGTGTCTGTGAGAAAGTGTCTGTGATAGAGTTTCTGTGAGAGAGTGTCTTTGAGAGTCTGTGAGAGAGTGTCTGTGAGAATCTGTGAAAGAGTGTCTGTGAGAGTCTGTGAGAGAGTCTGTGAGAGAGTCTGTGAGAGAGAGTCTGTGAGAGAGTGTCTGTGAGAGAGTGTCTGTGAGAAAGTGTCTGTGATAGAGTTTCTGTGAGAGAGTGTCTTTGAGAGTCTGTGAGAGAGTGTCTGTGAGAATCTGTGAAAGAGTGTCTGTGAGAGTCTGTGAGAGAGTCTGTGAGGGTCTGTGAGAGAGTGTCTGTGAGAGAGTGTCTGTGAGCATCTGTGAGAGTGTTTGTGAGAGTCTAAGAGAGTATGACAGTCTACGAGAGAGTGCTCGTGAGAGAGTGCCTGTGAGAGACTCTGTGAGAGAGTGTCTGTGAGAGAGTGTCTGTGAGAATCTGTGAGAGAGTGTCTGTGGGAGTCTGTGAGAGAGATTGTGAGAGTCTGTGAGAGAGTGTGAGAGAGTGTCTCTGAGTGTCTGTGAGAGCATCTGTGAGAGTCTGTACGAGAGTGTGAGTGTCTGCGAGAGAGTGCTTGGGAGAGAGTGTCTGTGAGAGACTCTGTGAGAGAGTGTCTGTGATAGAGTGTCTGTGAGAGAGTGTCTGTGATAGAGTGACTATGAGAGTATTTGAGAGAGTGTCTGTGAGTGAGTGTCTGTGAGAGACTGTGTGAGAATCTGTGAGAGAGATTGTGAGATTCTGTGAGAGAGTGTCTGTGAGAGAGTGTCTCTGAGTGTCTGTGAGAGCATCTGTGAGAGTCTGTACGAGAGTGTGAGAGTCTGCGAGAGAGTGCTTGGGAGAGAGTGTCTGTGAGAGACTCTGTGAGAGAGTGTCTGTGATAGAGTGTCTGTGAGAGAGTGTCTGTGATAGAGTGACTATGAGAGTATTTGAGAGAGTGTCTGTGAGAATCTGTGAGAGTATGTGAGAGTGTCTGCGAGAGTCTGAGAGAGTGTGTCTGTGAGAGTCTGTGAGAGTGTATGTGAGAGTCTATGAGGGAGTGTCTGTGAGAGAGTGTCTGTGAGAGAGTGTCTGTGAGAGCGTGTCTGTGAGATTGTGTCTGTGAGAAAGTGTCTGAGAGTCTATGAGAGAGTGTCTGTGAGAGTCTGTAAGAGAGTGTGAGTGTCCGCGAGAGAGTGCTTGGGTGAGAGTGTCTGTGACAGACTCTGTGAGAGAGTGTCTGTGATAGATTGTCTCTGACAGAGTGTCTGTGAGAGAGTGTCTGTGATAGAGTGACTATGAGAGTATTTGAGAGAGTGTCTGTGAGAATCTGTGAGAGAGTGTCTGTGAGAGTCTGTGAGAGTGTCTGTGAGAGTATGTGAGAGTGTCTGTGAGAGTCTGAGAGAGAGTGTCTGTGAGAGTCTGTGAGAGTGTATGTGAGAGTCTGTGAGAGAGTGTCTCTGAGAGAGTGTCTGTGAGAGAGTGTCTGTGAGAGCGTGTCTGTGAGATTGTGTCTGTGAGAGAGTGTCTGAGAGTCTATGAGAGAGTGTCTGTGAGAGTCTGTGGGAGTGTATCTGTAAGTCCGTGAGAGAGTGTCTGTGAGAGTGTCTGTGAGAGAGTGTCTATGAGAGAGTCTGTGAGAGAGTGTCTGTGAGAGAGTGTCTGTGAGAGTGTCTTTGAGAGTCTGTGAGAGTGTCTGTGAGAGGCTGTGAGAGAGTGTCTGTGAGAGTGTCTGTGAGAGTATGTGAGAGTGTCTGTGAGAGTCTGAGAGAGAGTGTCTGTGAGAGTCTGTGAGAGTGTATGTGAGAGTCTGTGAGAGAGTGTCTCTGAGAGAGTGTCTGTGAGAGAGTGTCTGTGAGAGCGTGTCTGTGAGATTGTGTCTGTGAGAGAGTGTCTGAGAGTCTATGAGAGAGTGTCTGTGAGAGTCTGTGGGAGTGTATCTGTAAGTCCGTGAGAGAGTGTCTGTGAGAGTATCTGTGAGAGAGTGTCTATGAGAGAGTCTGTGAGAGAGTGTCTGTGAGAGAGTGTCTGTGAGAGTGTCTGTGAGAGTCTGTGAGAGTGTCTGTGAGAGGCTGTGAGAGAGTGTCTGTGAGAGAGTGTCTGTGAGAGTCTGTGAGAAAGTGTCAGTGAGAGAGTGTCTGTGAGAGAGTATCTGCGAGAGTGTCTGTGAGAGAGTTTCTGTGAGAGTGTCTGTGAGACAGTGTCTGTGAAAGAGAGTCTTTGAGAGTCTGCGAGAGTGTCTGTGAGTGAGTGTCTGTGAGAGAGTGTCTGTGAGAGTCTGTGAGAGAGTTTGTGAGAGTCTGTGAGAGAGTGTCTGTTTGAGAGTGTCTCTGAGTGTCTGTGAGAGCATCTGTGAGAGTCTGTACGAGAGTGTGAGAGTCTGCGAGAGAGTGCTTGGGAGAGAGTGTCTGTGAGAGACTCTGTGAGAGAGTGTCTGTGATAGAGTGTCTGTGAGAGTGTCTGTGATAGAGTGACTATGAGAGTATTTGAGAAAGTGTCTGTGAGAATCTGTGAGAGAGTGTCTGTGAGAGTCTGTGAGAGTGTCTGTGAGAGTATGTGAGAGTGTCTGTGAGAGTCGGAGAGAGAGTGTCTGTGAGAGTCTGTGAGAGAGTGTCTGTGAGAGAGTGTCTATGAGAGAGTGTCTGTGAGAGCGTGTCTGTAAGATTGTGTCTGTGAGAGAGTGTCTGAGAGTCTATGAGAAAGTGTCTGTGAGAGTCTGTGTGAGTGTGTCTATAAGTCTGTGAGAGAGTGTCTGTGAGAGTGTCTGTGAGAGAGTGTCTTTGAGAGTGTCTGTAAGAGTCTATGAGAGTGTCTGTAAGAGGCTGTGAGAGTGTCTGTGAGAGAGTCTGTGAGAGAGTGCCTGTGAGAAACTGTCTGTGATAGAATTTCTGTGAGAGAGTGTCTGTGATAGAGTGTCTGTGAGAGTGTCTGTGATAGAGTGACTATGAGAGTATTTGAGAGAGTGTCTGTGAGAATCTGTGAGAGAGTGTCTGTGAGAGTCTGTGAGAGAGTCTGTGAGAGAGTCTGTGAGAGTCTGTGAGAGAGTGTCTGTGAGAGGGTGTCTGTGAGAGCATGTCTGTGAGAGTGTATCTGTGAGAGAGTGTATGTGAGAGTCTGTGAGAGAGTGTCTGTGAGAGAGTGCCTGTGAGAGTCTGTGAGAAAAAGTCCATGAGAGAGTGTCTGTGAGAGAGTGTCTGTGAGAGAGTACCTATGAGAGAGTGTCTATGAGAGTCTGAGAGAGTGTCTGTGAGAGTCTGTGAGAGAGTAACTGTGAGAGAGAGTCTGTGAGAGTCTGTAAGAGAATGTCTGTGTGAGTCTTTGAGAGTGTCTGTGAGAGTCTGTGAGAGTGTCTGTGACAGAGTGTGAGAGAGTATCTGTGAGAGAATTTGAGAGTGTCTGTGAGCATCTGTGAGAGAGTGTCTGAGAGTCTGTGAGAGAGTGTCTATGAGAGTCTGTGAGAGAGTGGCTGTGAGTCTGTGAGAGAGTGTCTGTGAGAGTGTCTGTGATAGAGTGTATGTGAGAATCTGAGAGAGAGTGTCTGTGAGTGTCTGTAAGAGTTTCTGTGAGAGTCTGTGAGAGAGTGTCTGAGAGAGTGTCTGTGATAGAGTGTATGTGAGAATCTGTTAGAGAGTGTCTGTAAGAGTGTGTCTGTGAGAGTCTGTGAGAGAGTGTCTGTGAGTCTGTGAGAGTGTCTGTGAGAGAGTGTCTGTGAGAGTGTCTGTGAGAGTCTGTGAGTGTGTCTGTAAGAGGCTGTGAGAGTGTCTGTGAGAGAGTCTGTGAGAGAGTCTGTGAGAGAGTCTGTGAGAGAGAGTCTGTGAGAGAGTGTCTGTGAGAGAGTGTCTGTGAGAATCTGTGAGAGCATGTCTGTGGGAGTCTGTGAGAGAGTACCTGTGAGAGTCTGTGAGCGAGTAACTGTGAGAGAGAGTCTGTGAGAGTCTGTAAGAGAATGTCTGTGTGAGTCTTTGAGAGTGTCTGTGAGAGTCTGTGAGAGTGTCTGTGAGAGAGCGTGAGAGAGTATCTGTGAGAGAATGTAAGAGTGTCTGTGAGCATCTGTGAGAGAGTGTCTGAGAGTCTGTGAGAGAGTGTCTATGAGAGTCTGTGAGAGAGTGGCTGTGAGTCTGTGAGAGAGTGTCTGTGAGAGTGTCTGTGATAGAGTGTCTGTGAGAATCTGAGAGAGAGTGTCTGTGAGTGTCTGTAAGAGTTTCTGTGAGAGTCTGTGAGATTGTGTCTGAGAGAGTGTCTGTGATAGAGTGTATGTGAGAATCTGTTAGAGACTGTCTGTAAGAGTGTGTCTGTGAGAGTCTGTGAGAGAGTGTCTGTGAGAGAGTGTCTGTGAGAGAGTGTGAGAAAGTGTCTGTGATAGAGTTTGTGATTGAGTGTCTTTGAGAGTCTATGAGAGAGTGTCTGTGAGAGTCTGTGAGTGTGTCTGTAAGAGGCTGTGAGAGTGTCTGTGAGAGAGTCTGTGAGAGAGTCTGTGAGAGAGAGTCTGTGAGAGAGTGCCTGTGAGAGAGTGTGAGAAAGTGTCTGTGATAGAGTTTCTGTGATTGAGTGTCTTTGACAGTCTATGAGAGAGTGTCTGTGAGAGTCTGTGGGAGAGTGTCTGTGAGAGTCTGTGAGAGAGTGTCTGTGAGAGAGTGTCTGTGAGCATCTGTGAGAGTGTTTGTGAGAGTCTAAGAGAATATGAGAGTCTACGAGAGAGTGCTTGTGAGAGAGTGTCTGTGAGAGACTCTGTGAGAGAGTGTCTGTGAGAGAATGTCTGTGAGAATCTGTGAGAGAGTGTCTGTGGGAGTCTGTGAGAGAGTATCTGTGAGAGTCTGTGAGAGTCTGAGAGAGTGTGAGAGAATGTCTGCAAGAGAGTGTCTGAGAGTCTGTGAGAGAGTGTCTGTGAGAGAGTGCCTGTGAGAGTCTGTGAGAGATTTTGAGAGAGTGTCTATAAGAGTCTCTGAGAGAGTGTCTGTGAGAGAGTGTCTGTGAGAGAGTAACCATGAGAGTCTGTGAGAAAATGTCTATAAGAGAGTGTCTGTGAGAGAGTGTCCTTGAGAGTCTGTGAAAGAGTGTCTGTGAGAATCTGAGAGAGTGCCTGTGAGAGTCTGTGAGAGAGTCTGTGAGAGTCTGTGAGAGAGTGTCTGTGAGAGAGTCTGTGAGACAGTGTCTGTGAAAGAGTGTCTGTGAGAGTCTGTGTGAAAGTGTCTGTTATAGAGTATCTGTGAGAGAGTGTCCTTGAGAGTCTGTGAGAGAGTGTCTGTGAGAATCTGTGAGAGAGTGCCTGTGAGAGTCTGTGAGAGAGTCTGTGAGAGTCTGTGAGAGAGTGACTGTGAGAGAGTCTGTGAGAGAGTGTCTCTGAGAGAGTGTCTGTGAGAGAGTGTCTGTGAGAGCGTGTCTGTGAGATTGTGTCTGTGAGAGAGTGTCTGAGAGTCTATGAGAGAGTGTCTGTGAGAGTCTGTGGGAGTGTATCTGTAAGTCTGTGAGAGAGTGTCTGTGAGAGTGTCTGTGAGAGAGTGTCTATGAGAGAGTCTGTGAGAGAGTATCTGTGAGAGAGTGTCTGTGAGAGTGTCTGTGAGAGTCTGTGAGAGTGTCTGTGAGAGGCTGTGAGAGAGTGTCTGTGAGAGAGTGTCTGTGAGAGTCTGTGAGAAAGTGTCAGTGAGAGAGTGTCTGTGAGAGAGTATCTGCGAGAGTGTCTGTGAGAGAGTTTCTGTGAGAGTGTCTGTGAGACAGTGTCTGTGAAAGAGAGTCTTTGAGAGTCTGCGAGAGTGTCTGTGAGTGAGTGTCTGTGAGAGAGTGTCCTTGAGAGTCTGTGAAAGAGTGTCTGTGAGAATCTGTGAGAGAGTGCCTGTGAGAGTCTGTGAGAGAGTCTGTGAGAGTCTGTGAGAGAGTGTCTGTGAGAGAGTCTGTGAGACAGTGTCTGTGAAAGAGTGTCTGTGAGAGTCTGTGTGAAAGTGTCTGTTATAGAGTATCTGTGAGAGAGTGTCCTTGAGAGTCTGTGAGAGAGTGTCTGTGAGAATCTGTGAGAGAGTGCCTGTGAGAGTCTGTGAGAGAGTCTGTGAGAGTCTGTGAGAGAGTGACTGTGAGAGAGTCTGTGAGAGAGTGTCTCTGAGAGAGTGTCTGTGAGAGAGTGTCTGTGAGAGCATGTCTGTGAGATTGTGTCTGTGAGAGAGTGTCTGAGAGTCTATGAGAGAGTGTCTGTGAGAGTCTGTGGGAGTGTATCTGTAAGTCTGTGAGAGAGTGTCTGTGAGAGTGTCTGTGAGAGAGTGTCTATGAGAGAGTCTGTGAGAGAGTGTCTGTGAGAGAGTGTCTGTGAGAGTGTCTGTGAGAGTCTGTGAGAGTGTCTGTGAGAGGCTGTGAGAGAGTGTCTGTGAGAGAGTGTCTGTGAGAGTCTGTGAGAAAGTGTCAGTGAGAGAGTGTCTGTGAGAGAGTATCTGCGAGAGTGTCTGTGAGAGAGTTTCTGTGAGAGTGTCTGTGAGACAGTGTCTGTGAAAGAGAGTCTTTGAGAGTCTGCGAGAGTGTCTGTGAGTGAGTGTCTGTGAGAGAGTGTCTGTGAGAGTCTGTGAGAGAGTTTGTGAGAGTCTGTGAGAGAGTGTCTGTTTGAGAGTGTCTCTGAGTGTCTGTGAGAGCATCTGTGAGAGTCTGTACGAGAGTGTGAGAGTCTGCGAGAGAGTGCTTGGGAGAGAGTGTCTGTGAGAGACTCTGTGAGAGAGTGTCTGTGATAGAGTGTCTGTGAGAGTGTCTGTGATAGAGTGACTATGAGAGTATTTGAGAAAGTGTCTGTGAGAATCTGTGAGAGAGTGTCTGTGAGAGTCTGTGAGAGTGTCTGTGAGAGTATGTGAGAGTGTCTGTGAGAGTCTGAGAGAGAGTGTCTGTGAGAGTCTGTGAGAGAGTGTCTGTGAGAGAGAGTCTATGAGAGAGTGTCTGTGAGAGCGTGTCTGTAAGATTGTGTCTGTGAGAGAGTGTCTGAGAGTCTATGAGAAAGTGTCTGTGAGAGTCTGTGTGAGTGTGTCTATAAGTCTGTGAGAGAGTGTCTGTGAGAGTGTCTGTGAGAGAGTGTCTTTGAGAGTGTCTGTAAGAGTCTATGAGAGTGTCTGTAAGAGGCTGTGAGAGTGTCTGTGAGAGAGTCTGTGAGAGAGTGTCTGTGAGAAACTGTCTGTGATAGAATTTCTGTGAGAGAGTGTCTGTGATAGAGTGTCTGTGAGAGTGTCTGTGATAGAGTGACTATGAGAGTATTTGAGAGAGTGTCTGTGAGAATCTGTGAGAGAGTGTCTGTGAGAGTCTGTGAGAGAGTCTGTGAGAGTCTGTGAGAGAGTGTCTGTGAGAGGGTGTCTGTGAGAGCATGTCTGTGAGAGTGTATCTGTGAGAGAGTGTATGTGAGAGTCTGTGAGAGAGTGTCTGTGAGAGAGTGCCTGTGAGAGTCTGTGAGAAAAAGTCCATGAGAGAGTGTCTGTGAGAGAGTGTCTGTGAGAGAGTACCTATGAGAGAGTGTCTATGAGAGTCTGAGAGAGTGTCTGTGAGAGTCTGTGAGAGAGTAACTGTGAGAGAGAGTCTGTGAGAGTCTGTAAGAGAATGTCTGTGTGAGTCTTTGAGAGTGTCTGTGAGAGTCTGTGAGAGTGTCTGTGACAGAGTGTGAGAGAGTATCTGTGAGAGAATTTGAGAGTGTCTGTGAGCATCTGTGAGAGAGTGTCTGAGAGTCTGTGAAAGAGTGTCTATGAGAGTCTGTGAGAGAGTGGCTGTGAGTCTGTGAGAGAGTGTCTGTGAGAGTGTCTGTGATAGAGTGTATGTGAGAATCTGAGAGAGAGTGTCTGTGAGTGTCTGTAAGAGTTTCTGTGAGAGTCTGTGAGAGAGTGTCTGAGAGAGTGTCTGTGATAGAGTGTATGTGAGAATCTGTTAGAGAGTGTCTGTAAGAGTGTGTCTGTGAGAGTCTGTGAGAGAGTGTCTGTGAGTCTGTGAGAGTGTCTGTGAGAGAGTGTCTGTGAGAGTGTCTGTGAGAGTCTGTGAGTGTGTCTGTAAGAGGCTGTGAGAGTGTCTGTGAGAGAGTCTGTGAGAGAGTCTGTGAGAGAGTCTGTGAGAGAGAGTCTGTGAGAGAGTGTCTGTGAGAGAGTGTCTGTGAGAATCTGTGAGAGCATGTCTGTGGGAGTCTATGAGAGAGTACCTATGAGAGTCTGTGAGAGAGTAACTGTGAGAGAGAGTCTGTGAGAGTCTGTAAGAGAATGTCTGTGTGAGTCTTTGAGAGTGTCTGTGAGAGTCTGTGAGAGTGTCTGTGAGAGAGCGTGAGAGAGTATCTGTGAGAGAATGTAAGAGTGTCTGTGAGCATCTGTGAGAGAGTGTCTGAGAGTCTGTGAGAGAGTGTCTATGAGAGTCTGTGAGAGAGTGGCTGTGAGTCTGTGAGAGAGTGTCTGTGAGAGTGTCTGTGATAGAGTGTCTGTGAGAATCTGAGAGAGAGTGTCTGTAAGAGTGTGTCTGTGAGAGTCTGTGAGAGAGTGTCTGTGAGAGAGTGTCTGTGAGAGAGTGTGAGAAAGTGTCTGTGATAGAGTTTGTGATTGAGTGTCTTTGAGAGTCTATGAGAGAGTGTCTGTGAGAGTCTGTGAGTGTGTCTGTAAGAGGCTGTGAGAGTGTCTGTGAGAGAGTCTGTGAGAGAGTCTGTGAGAGAGAGTCTGTGAGAGAGTGTCTGTGAGAGAGTGTGAGAAAGTGTCTGTGATAGAGTTTCTGTGATTGAGTGTCTTTGAGAGTCTATGAGAGAGTGTCTGTGAGAGTCTGTGGGAGAGTGTCTGTGAGAGTCTGTGAGAGAGTGTCTGTGAGAGAGTGTCTGTGAGCATCTGTGAGAGTGTTTGTGAGAGTCTAAGAGAATATGAGAGTCTACGAGAGAGTGCTTGTGAGAGAGTGTCTGTGAGAGACTCTCTGAGAGAGTGTCTGTGATAGAGTGTATGTGAGAATCTGAGAGAGAGTGTCTGTGAGTGTCTGTAAGAGTTTCTGTGAGAGTCTGTGAGAGAGTGTCTGAGAGAGTGTCTGTGATAGAGTGTATGTGAGAATCTGTTAGAGAGTGTCTGTAAGAGTGTGTCTGTGAGAGTCTGTGAGAGAGTGTCTGTGAGTCTGTGAGAGTGTCTGTGAGAGAGTGTCTGTGAGAGTGTCTGTGAGAGTCTGTGAGTGTGTCTGTAAGAGGCTGTGAGAGTGTCTGTGAGAGAGTCTGTGAGAGAGTCTGTGAGAGAGTCTGTGAGAGAGAGTCTGTGAGAGAGTGTCTGTGAGAGAGTGTCTGTGAGAATCTGTGAGAGCATGTCTGTGGGAGTCTGTGAGAGAGTACCTGTGAGAGTCTGTGAGAGAGTAACTGTGAGAGAGAGTCTGTGAGAGTCTGTAAGAGAATGTCTGTGTGAGTCTTTGAGAGTGTCTGTGAGAGTCTGTGAGAGTGTCTGTGAGAGAGCGTGAGAGAGTATCTGTGAGAGAATGTAAGAGTGTCTGTGAGCATCTGTGAGAGAGTGTCTGAGAGTCTGTGAGAGAGTGTCTATGAGAGTCTGTGAGAGAGTGGCTGTGAGTCTGTGAGAGAGTGTCTGTGAGAGTGTCTGTGATAGAGTGTCTGTGAGAATCTGAGAGAGAGTGTCTGTAAGAGTGTGTCTGTGAGAGTCTGTGAGAGAGTGTCTGTGAGAGAGTGTCTGTGAGAGAGTGTGAGAAAGTGTCTGTGATAGAGTTTGTGATTGAGTGTCTTTGAGAGTCTATGAGAGAGTGTCTGTGAGAGTCTGTGAGTGTGTCTGTAAGAGGCTGTGAGAGTGTCTGTGAGAGAGTCTGTGAGAGAGTCTGTGAGAGAGAGTCTGTGAGAGAGTGTCTGTGAGAGAGTGTGAGAAAGTGTCTGTGATAGAGTTTCTGTGATTGAGTGTCTTTGAGAGTCTATGAGAGAGTGTCTGTGAGAGTCTGTGGGAGAGTGTCTGTGAGAGTCTGTGAGAGAGTGTCTGTGAGAGAGTGTCTGTGAGCATCTGTGAGAGTGTTTGTGAGAGTCTAAGAGAATATGAGAGTCTACGAGAGAGTGCTTGTGAGAGAGTGTCTGTGAGAGACTCTGTGAGAGAGTGTCTGTGAGAGAATGTCTGTGAGAATCTGTGAGAGAGTGTCTGTGGGAGTCTGTGAGAGAGTATCTGTGAGAGTCTGTGAGAGTCTGAGAGAGTGTGGGAGAATGTCTGCAAGAGAGTGTCTGAGAGTCTGTGAGAGAGTGTCTGTGAGAGAGTGCCTGTGAGAGTCTGTGAGAGATTTTGAGAGAGTGTCTATAAGAGTCTCTGAGAGAGTGTCTGTGAGAGAGTGTCTGTGAGAGAGTAACCATGAGAGTCTGTGAGAAAATGTCTATAAGAGAGTGTCTGTGAGAGAGTGTCCTTGAGAGTCTGTGAAAGAGTGTCTGTGAGAATCATCTGTGAGAGAGTGCCTGTGAGAGTCTGTGAGAGAGTCTGTGAGAGTCTGTGAGAGAGTGTCTGTGAGAGAGTCTGTGAGACAGTGTCTGTGAAAGAGTGTCTGTGAGAGTCTGTGTGAAAGTGTCTGTTATAGAGTATCTGTGAGAGAGTGTCCTTGAGAGTCTGTGAGAGAGTGTCTGTGAGAATCTGTGAGAGAGTGCCTGTGAGAGTCTGTGAGAGAGTCTGTGAGAGTCTGTGAGAGAGTGACTGTGAGAGAGTCTGTGAGAGAGTGTCTGTGAGAGAGTGTCTGTGAACATCTGTGAGAGTGGCTGTGAGAGTCTAAGAGAGCATGAGAGTCTGCGAGAGAGTGCCTGTGAAAGAGTGTCTGTGAGAGTCTGTGTGAAAGTGTCTGTGAGAGTGTATCTGTGAGAGAGTGTCCGTGAGAGTCTGTGAGAGAGTGTCTGTTAGAAAGTGCCAGTGAGAGTCTGTGAGAGATTTTGAGAGAGTGTCTTTTAGAGTCTGTGATAGAGTGTCTGTGAGAGAGTGTCTATGAGAGAGTGTCTGTGAGAGAGTGTCTGTGAGAGTCTGTGTGAAAGTGTCTGTGAGAATGTATCTGTGAGAGAGTGTCCGTGAGAGTCTGTGAGAGAGTGTCTGTGAGAGAGTGCCTGTGAGAGTCTGTGAGAGATTTTGAGAGAGTGTCTGTAAGAGTCTGTGAGAGAGTGTCTGTGAGAGAGTATCTGTGAGAGAGTGTCTGTGAGAGAGTAACCGTGAGAGTCTGTGAGAAAATGTCTTTGAGAGAGTGTCTGTGAGAGAGTGTCTGTGAGAGAGTGTCTGTGAGAGAGTACCTATGAGAGAGTGTCTGTGAGAGTCTGTGAGAGAGTGTCTGTGAGAGTGCCTGTGAGAGTCTGTCTTTGAGAGTCTGTGGAAGTCTGTGAGAGAGTGTCTGTTAGAGTCTGTGAGAAAGTCTGTGAGAGTCTTTGAGAGAATCTCAGAGTCTGTGAGAGTCTTTAAGAGAATGTCTATGAGAGAGTGTCAGTGAGAGTCTGTGAGAGAGTGTCTGTGAGAGTGTCTTTGAGAGAGTGTCTGAGTGTCTTTGAGTGTCTGTGAGAGAGTGTCTGTGAGAGAGTTTCTGTGAGAGAGTGTCTGTTAGAGAGTGTCTGTGAGTGTCTGTGAGAGAGTGTCTGAGAGTGTCTGAGTGTCTGTGAGAGAGTGTCTATGAGAGAGTGTCTGTGAGAGTCTGTGAGTGTCTGTGAGAGTCTGTGAGAAAGTATCTGAGAGTCTGTAAGAGTGTCTCTGAGAGAGTGTGTGTGAGAGAATGAGAGTCTTTGATAGAGTGTCTGTGAGAGTCTGAGAGAGTGTCTGTGAGAGTCTGTGAGAGAGTAACTGTGAGAGAGAGTCTGTGAGAGTTTGTAAGAGAGTGTCTGTGTGAGTCTGTGAGAGTGTCTTTGAGAGTCTGTGAGAGTGTCTGTGAGAGAGTGTGAGAGAGTATCTGTGAGAGAATATGAGAGTGTCTGTGAGCATCTGTGAGAGAGTGTCTGTGAGTCTGTGAGAAAGTGTCAGTGAGAGAGTGTCTATGAGAGAGTATTTGTGAGAGTATCTGTGAGAGAGTTTCTGTGAGAGTGTCTGTGAGAGTCTGCGAGAGTGTGTGTGAGTGAGTGTCTGAGAGAGAGTGTCTGTAAGAGTCTGTGAGAGAGTTTGTGAGAGTCTGTGAGAGAGTGTCTGTGAGAGAGTGTCTCTGAGTGTCTGTGAGAGCATCTGTGCATGTCTGTACGAGAGTGTGAGAGTCTGCGAGAGTGTGCTTGGGAGAGAGTGTCTGTGAGAGACTCTGTGAGAGAGTGTCTGTGATAGAGTGTCTGTGAGAGAGTGTCTGTGATAGAGGGACTATGAGAGTATTTGAGAGAGTTTCTGTGAGAATCTGTGAGAGCGTGTCTGTGAGAGTCTGTGAGAGTGTCTGTGAGAGTATGTGAGAGTGTCTGTGAGAGTCTGAGAGTGTCTGTGAGAGTCTGTGGGAGTGTGTCTATAAGTCTGTGAGAGAGTATCTGTGAGAGTGTCTGTGAGAGAGTGTCTATGAGAGAGTCTGTGAGAGAGTGTCTGTGAGAGAGTGTCTGTGAAAGTGTCTGTGAGAGTCAGTGAGAGTGTCTGTGAGAGGCTGTGAGAGAGTGTCTGTGAGAGAGTGTCTGTGAGAGTCTGTGAGAAAGTGTCAATGAGAGAGTGTCTGTGAGAGAGTTTTTGTGAGAGTGTCTGTGAGACAGTGTCTGTGAAAGAGAGTCTGTGAGAGTCTATGAGAGTGTCTGTAAGTGAGTGTCTGTGAGAGAGTGTCTGTGAGAGTCTGTACGGGAGTTTGTGAGAGTCTGTGAGAGAGTGTCTGTGAGAGAGTGTCTCTGAGTGTCTGTGAGAGCATCTGTGAGAGTCTGTACGAGAGTGTGAGAGTCTGCGGGAGAGTGCTTGGGAGAGAGTGTCTGTGAGAGGCTCTGTGAGAGAGTGTCTGTGATAGAGTGTCTGTGAGAGTGTCTGTGATAGAGTGACTATGAGAGTATTTGAGAGAGTGTCTGTGAGAATCTGTGAGAGAGTGTCTGTGAGAGTCTGTGAGAGTCTGTGAGAGTGCCTGTTGTTGTAAATTGAAACAACGATGTGATTAAGCATTTACTAAAGACATTAATTCCCCTCTTATAGAGCATGTTTTCTCCGTTATGTTGACCGAAGTTCGGACTCCATCTTGTATTGTTATGCTTCCACGTGTTCACCACGAGAATAGTCCAACCTCTGTGTTAGTTGCTCCTGTAATCTGCCTAGTAACAGTCTATAAATAGCTCCTTTGTCCATCTGGCACATGCCCAGACTTGACCACATCTGTTATCAGTTAGCCTTGCTTGACCATGTTTTCGCGGGCTCAAGGAGTGTGTTAGCTCCGCCCACATATTGATTCAGTATCGAAAATGACCATAAATGGTAATGTTCTTCGGCCTCATGTTGTATCCACCCACTTATGAGCCCCTCTATTGTGTATAAAAGGGGACCATGTACGCAAGTTCTTTGTGCTACTCTATGCAATACTGAAGAGTGTTGTGTGGATTGTAGGACCACCCTTAAGGGTTAATAAATGCTGTCTTTGTACTTTGCAGTTTCCGTGCCAACTTCCTTATAGATTCCATTACAGGGGAGCGAACCCTTGTGTCCTGCGGGCCTAGCTGGGGCCTGTATTCATCACTGTGAGAGTCTGTCTTTGAGAGTCTGTGGAAGTCTGTGAGAGAGAGTCTGTGAGAGAGCCTGTGAGAGTCTTTGAGAGAATGTCAGAGTCTGTGAGAGTCTTTGAGAGAGTGTCTGTGAGAGAAAGTCTGTGAGATAATGTGAGAGAGTGTCTGAGAGTGTCTGTGAGAAAGTGTCTGTGAGAGTGTCAGTGAGAGTGTCTGTGAGAGAATGTCTGTGAGAGTGTCTGTGAGAAAGTGTCTGAGTGTCTTTGAGTGTCTGTGAGAGAGTGTCTGTGAGAATCTGTGAGAGAGTTTCTGTGAGAGAGTATCTGAGAGAGAGTGTCTGTGAGAGTCTGTGAGAGAGTGTCTGAGAGTGTCTGAGTGTCTGTGAGAGAGTGTCTATGAAAGAGTGTCTGTGAGAGTCGGTGAGTGTCTGTGAGAGAGTGTCTGTGAGAGTCTGTGAGAATGTATCTGTGAGAGTCTGTAAGAGAGTGTTTCTGAGAGAGTGTCTGTGAGAGAGTGAGAGTCTGTGATAGAATGTCTGTGAGAGTCTGAGAGAGTGTATGTGAGAGTCTGTGAGATAGTGTCTATGAGAGAGAGTCTGTGAGAGTCTGTAAGAGAGTGTCTGTGTGAGTCTGTGAGAGTGTCTGTGAGAGTCTGTGAGAGTGTCTGTGAGAGAGTGTGAGAGAGTGTCTGTGAGAGAGTGTGAGAGTGTCTGTGAGCATCTGTGAGAGAGTGTCTTAAAGATTGTGAGAGAGTGTCTATGAGAGTGTCTGTGATAGAGTGTCTATGAGAGTCTGTGAGAGAGTGTCTGAGAGAGTGTCTGTGAGAGAGTGTTTGTGGGAGTATCTGTGAGAGTCTGTGAGAGAGTCTGGTATGTGAGAGTCTGTGAGAGAGTGTCTGTGAGAGAGTGTCTGTGAGAGTCTGTGAGTGTCTTTGAGAGTCTGTAAGAGAATGTGAGAGTCTGCGAGAGAGTGCTTGTGAGAGAGTGTCTGTGAGAGTCTCTGTGAGAGTCTGTGAGAGTGTCTGTGAGAGACTGTGAGAGAGTGTCTGTGAGTCAGAGAGAATGTCTATGAGAGTCTGTGAGAGAGTGTCTGTGAGAGAGTCTGTGAGAGAGTCTGTGAGAGAGAGTCTGTGAGAGAGAGAATGTGAGAGAGTGTCTGTGAGAGAGTGTCTGTGAGAGTTTCTGTGAGAGTGTCTGGTAGAGTCTGTGAGAGTGTCTGCGAGTGTGTGTCTGTTAAAGAGATTTTGTGAGAGAGTGTCTGTGAGACTGTGTGTGAGAGAGTGTCTGTAAGAGTCTGTGAGAGAGTGTCTGTGAGAGACTGTGAGAGAGTCTGTGAGAAAGTGTCTGTGAGAGAGTCTGTGAGAGAGTGTCTGTGAGAGTCTGTGAGTGTCTGTGAGAGTCTGTAAAAGAGTGTGAGAGTCTGCGAGAGAGTGCTTGTGAGAGAGTGTATGTGAGAGTGTCTGTGAGAGTCTGTGAGAGTGTCTGTGAGAGGCTGTGAGAGAGTGTCTGTGAGAGTCTGTGAGTGTCTGTGAGAGTCTGTAAAAGAGTGTGAGATTCTGCGAGAGAGTGCTTGTGAGAGAGTGTATGTGAGAGTGTCTGTGAGAGTCTGTGAGAGTGTCTGTGAGAGGCTGTGAGAGAGTGTCTGTGAGTCTGATAGAGTGTCTGTGAGAGTCTGTGAGAGGGTGTCTGTGAGAGAGTGTATGTGAGAGAATGTCTGTGAGAGTGTCTGTGGGAGTCTATGAGAGAGTGTCTGTTAGAGAGTGTCTGTGAGAATCTGTGAGAGTTTGTGAGAGAGTGTCTCTGATAGAGTGTCTGTGAGAATCTGAGAGAGAGTGTCTGTGAGAGTCTGTAAGAGAGTGTCTGTGAGAGTCTGTAAGAGAGTGTCTCTGAGATAGTGTCTGTGAGAGAGTGTCTGTGAGAGAGTACCTTTGAGAGAGTATCTGTGAGAGTCTGTGAGAGTGCCTGTGAGAGTCTGTATTAGAGAGTCTGTGGAAGTCTGTGAGAGAGAGTCTGTGAGATTCTGTGAGAGAGCCTGTGAGAGTCTTTGAGAGAATGTCAGAGTCTGTGAGAGTCTTTGAGAGAGTGTCTGTATGAAAAAGTCTGTGAGAGAGTGTCTGTGAGAGAGTGTCTGTGAGAGAGTACCTATGAGAGAGTGTCTGTGAGAGTCTGAGAGAGAGTGTCTGAGTGTCTGTGAGAGTCTGTGAGAGAGTGTCTGTGAGAGAGTGCCTGTGAGAGTCTGTGAGAAAAAGTCTGTGAGAGAGTGTCTGTGAGAGAGTGTCTGTGAGAGAGTACCTATGAGAGAGTGTCTGTGAGAGTCTGAGAGAGTGTCTGTGAGAGTCTGTGAGAGAGTAACTGTGAGAGAGAGTCTGTGAGAGTTCGTAAGAGAGTGTCTGTGTGAGTCTTTGAGAGTGTCTGTGAGAGTCTGTGAGAGTGTCTGTGAGAGATTGTGAGAGAGTATCTGTGAGAGAATGTCAGAGTGTCTGTGAGCATCTGTGAGAGAGTGTCTGAGAGTCTGTGAGAGAGTGTCTATGAGAGTCTGTGAGAGAGTGGCTGTGAGTCTGTGAGAGAGTTTCTGTGAGAGTGTCTGTGATAGAGTGTCTGTGAGAATCTGAGAGAGAGTGTCTGTGAGTGCCTGTAAGAGTATCTGTGAGAGTCTGTGAAAGAGTGTCTGAGAGTGTCTGTGATAGAGTGTATGTGAGAATCTATTAGAGAGTATCTGTAAGAGTGTGTCTGTGAGAGTCTGTGAGAGAGTGTCTGTGAGTCTGTGAGAGTGTCTGTGAGAGAGTGTCTGTGAGAGTGTCTTTGAGAGTCTGTGAGTGTGTCTGTAAGAGGCTGTGAGAGTGTCTGTGAGAGAGTCTGTGAGAGAGTCTGTGAGAGAGAGTCTGTGAGAGAGTGTCTGTGAGAGAGTGTGAGAAAGTGTCTGTGATAGAGTTTCTGTGAGAGAGTGTCTTTGAGAGTCTATGAGAGAATGTCTGTGAGAGTCTGTGGGAGTGTCTGTGAGAGAGAGTCTGTGAGAGAGTGTCTGTGAGAAAGTGTCTGTGATAGAGTTTCTGTGAGAGAGTGTCTTTGAGAGTCTGTGAGAGAGTGTCTGTGAGAATCTGTGAAAGAGTGTCTGTGAGAGTCTGTGAGAGAGTCTGTGAGAGAGTCTGTGAGAGAGAGTCTGTGAGAGAGTGTCTGTGAGAGAGTGTCTGTGAGAAAGTGTCTGTGATAGAGTTTCTGTGAGAGAGTGTCTTTGAGAGTCTGTGAGAGAGTGTCTGTGAGAATCTGTGAAAGAGTGTCTGTGAGAGTCTGTGAGAGAGTCTGTGAGGGTCTGTGAGAGAGTGTCTGTGAGAGAGTGTCTGTGAGCATCTGTGAGAGTGTTTGTGAGAGTCTAAGAGAGTATGACAGTCTACGAGAGAGTGCTCGTGAGAGAGTGCCTGTGAGAGACTCTGTGAGAGAGTGTCTGTGAGAGAGTGTCTGTGAGAATCTGTGAGAGAGTGTCTGTGGGAGTCTGTGAGAGAGATTGTGAGAGTCTGTGAGAGAGTGTGAGAGAGTGTCTCTGAGTGTCTGTGAGAGCATCTGTGAGAGTCTGTACGAGAGTGTGAGAGTCTGCGAGAGAGTGCTTGGGAGAGAGTGTCTGTGAGAGACTCTGTGAGAGAGTGTCTGTGATAGAGTGTCTGTGAGAGAGTGTCTGTGATAGAGTGACTATGAGAGTATTTGAGAGAGTGTCTGTGAGTGAGTGTCTGTGAGAGAGTGTGTGAGAATCTGTGAGAGAGATTGTGAGATTCTGTGAGAGAGTGTCTGTGAGAGAGTGTCTCTGAGTGTCTGTGAGAGCATCTGTGAGAGTCTGTACGAGAGTGTGAGAGTCTGCGAGAGAGTGCTTGGGAGAGAGTGTCTGTGAGAGACTCTGTGAGAGAGTGTCTGTGATAGAGTGTATGTGAGAGAGTGTCTGTGATAGAGTGACTATGAGAGTATTTGAGAGAGTGTCTGTGAGAATCTGTGAGAGTATGTGAGAGTGTCTGCGAGAGTCTGAGAGAGTGTGTCTGTGAGAGTCTGTGAGAGTGTATGTGAGAGTCTATGAGGGAGTGTCTGTGAGAGAGTGTCTGTGAGAGAGTGTCTGTGAGAGCGTGTCTGTGAGATTGTGTCTGTGAGAAAGTGTCTGAGAGTCTATGAGAGAGTGTCTGTGAGAGTCTGTAAGAGAGTGTGAGTGTCCGCGAGAGAGTGCTTGGGTGAGAGTGTCTGTGACAGACTCTGTGAGAGAGTGTCTGTGATAGATTGTCTGTGACAGAGTGTCTGTGAGAGAGTGTCTGTGATAGAGTGACTATGAGAGTATTTGAGAGAGTGTCTGTGAGAATCTGTGAGAGAGTGTCTGTGAGAGTCTGTGAGAGTGTCTGTGAGAGTATGTGAGAGTGTCTGTGAGAGTCTGAGAGAGAGTGTCTGTGAGAGTCTGTGAGAGTGTATGTGAGAGTCTGTGAGAGAGTGTCTCTGAGAGAGTGTCTGTGAGAGAGTGTCTGTGAGAGCGTGTCTGTGAGATTGTGTCTGTGAGAGAGTGTCTGAGAGTCTATGAGAGAGTGTCTGTGAGAGTCTGTAGGAGTGTATCTGTAAGTCCGTGAGAGAGTGTCTGTGAGAGTGTCTGTGAGAGAGTGTCTATGAGAGAGTCTGTGAGAGAGTGTCTGTGAGAGAGTGTCTGTGAGAGTGTCTGTGAGAGTCTGTGAGAGTGTCTGTGAGAGGCTGTGAGAGAGTGTCTGTGAGAGTGTCTGTGAGAGTATGTGAGAGTGTCTGTGAGAGTCTGAGAGAGAGTGTCTGTGAGAGTCTGTGAGAGTGTATGTGAGAGTCTGTGAGAGAGTGTCTCTGAGAGAGTGTCTGTGAGAGAGTGTCTGTGAGAGCGTGTCTGTGAGATTGTGTCTGTGAGAGAGTGTCTGAGAGTCTATGAGAGAGTGTCTGTGAGAGTCTGTGGGAGTGTATCTGTAAGTTCGTGAGAGAGTGTCTGTGAGAGTGTCTGTGAGAGAGTGTCTATGAGAGAGTCTGTGAGAGAGTGTCTGTGAGAGAGCGTCTGTGAGAGTGTCTGTGAGAGTCTGTGAGAGTGTCTGTGAGAGGCTGTGAGAGAGTGTCTGTGAGAGAGTGTCTGTGAGAGTCTGTGAGAAAGTGTCAGTGAGAGAGTGTCTGTGAGAGAGTATCTGCGAGAGTGTCTGTGAGAGAGTTTCTGTGAGAGTGTCTGTGAGACAGTGTCTGTGAAAGAGAGTCTGTGAGAGTCTGCGAGAGTGTCTGTGAGTGAGTGTCTGTGAGAGAGTGTCTGTGAGAGTCTGTGAGAGAGTTTGTGAGAGTCTGTGAGAGAGTGTCTGTTTGAGAGTGTCTCTGAGTGTCTGTGAGAGCATCTGTGAGAGTCTGTACGAGAGTGTGAGAGTCTGCGAGAGAGTGCTTGGGAGAGAGTGTCTGTGAGAGACTCTGTGAGAGAGTGTCTGTGATAGAGTGTCTGTGAGAGTGTCTGTGATAGAGTGACTATGAGAGTATTTGAGAAAGTGTCCGTGAGAATCTGTGAGAGAGTGTCTGTGAGAGTCTGTGAGAGTGTCTGTGAGAGTATGTGAGAGTGTCTGTGAGAGTCTGAGAGAGAGTGTCTGTGAGAGTCTGTGAGAGAGTGTCTGTGAGAGAGTGTCTATGAGAGAGTGTCTGTGAGAGCGTGTCTGTGAGATTGTGTCTGTGAGAGAGTGTGTGAGAGTCTATGAGAAAGTGGCTGTGAGAGTCTGTGTGAGTGTGTCTATAAGTCTGTGAGAGAGTGTCTGTGAGAGTGTCTGTGAGAGAGTGTCTTTGAGAGTGTCTGTAAGAGTCTATGAGAGTGTCTGTAAGAGGCTGTGAGAGTGTCTGTGAGAGAGTCTGTGAGAGAGTGTCTGTGAGAAACTGTCTGTGATAGAATTTCTGTGAGAGAGTGTCTGTGATAGAGTGTCTGTGAGAGTGTCTGTGATAGAGTGACTATGAGAGTATTTGAGAGAGTGTCTGTGAGAATCTGTGAGAGAGTGTCTGTGAGAGTCTGTGAGAGAGTCTGTGAGAGTCTGTGAGAGAGTGTCTGTGAGAGGGTGTCTGTGAGAGCATGTCTGTGAGAGTGTATCTGTGAGAGAGTGTATGTGAGAGTCTGTGAGAGAGTGTCTGTGAGAGAGTGCCTGTGAAAGTCTGTGAGAAAAAGTCCATGAGAGAGTGTCTGTGAGAGAGTGTCTGTGAGAGAGTACCTATGAGAGAGTGTCTATGAGAGTCTGAGAGAGTGTCTGTGAGAGTCTGTGAGAGAGTAACTGTGAGAGAGAGTCTGTGAGAGTCTGTAAGAGAATGTCTGTGTGAGTCTTTGAGAGTGTCTGTGAGAGTCTGTGAGAGTGTCTGTGACAGAGTGTGAGAGAGTATCTGTGAGAGAATTTGAGAGTGTCTGTGAGCATCTGTGAGAGAGTGTCTGAGAGTCTGTGAGAGAGTGTCTATGAGAGTCTGTGAGAGAGTGGCTGTGAGTCTGTGAGAGAGTGTCTATGAGAGAGTCTGTGAGAGAGTGTCTGTGAGAGAGCGTCTGTGAGAGTGTCTGTGAGAGTCTTTGAGAGTGTCTGTGAGAGGCTGTGAGAGAGTGTCTGTGAGAGAGTGTCTGTGAGAGTCTGTGAGAAAGTGTCAGTGAGAGAGTGTCTGTGAGAGAGTATCTGCGAGAGTGTCTGTGAGAGAGTTTCTGTGAGAGTGTCTGTGAGACAGTGTCTGTGAGAGAGAGTCTGTGAGAGTCTGCGAGAGTGTCTGTGAGTGAGTGTCTGTGAGAGAGTGTCTGTGAGAGTCTGTGAGAGAGTTTGTGAGAGTCTGTGAGAGAGTGTCTGTTTGAGAGTGTCTCTGAGTGTCTGTGAGAGCATCTGTGAGAGTATGTACGAGAGTGTGAGAGTCTGCGAGAGAGTGCTTGGGAGAGAGTGTCTGTGAGAGACTCTGTGAGAGAGTGTCTGTGATAGAGTGTCTGTGAGAGTGTCTGTGATAGAGTGACTATGAGAGTATTTGAGAAAGTGTCTGTGAGAATCTGTGAGAGTGTCTGTGAGAGTCTGTGAGAGTGTCTGTGAGAGTATGTGAGAGTGTCTGTGAGAGTCTGAGAGAGAGTGTCTGTGAGAGTCTGTGAGAGAGTGTCTGTGAGAGAGTGTCTATGAGAGAGTGTCTGTGAGAGCGTGTCTGTGAGATTGTGTCTGTGAGAGAGTGTGTGAGAGTCTATGAGAAAGTGTCTGTGAGAGTCTGTGTGAGTGTGTCTATAAGTCTGTGAGAGAGTGTCTGTGAGAGTGTCTGTGAGAGAGTGTCTTTGAGAGTGTCTGTAAGAGTCTATGAGAGTGTCTGTAAGAGGCTGTGAGAGTGTCTGTGAGAGAGTCTGTGAGAGAGTGTCTGTGAGAAACTGTCTGTGATAGAATTTCTGTGAGAGAGTGTCTGTGATAGAGTGTCTGTGAGAGTGTCTGTGATAGAGTGACTATGAGAGTATTTGAGAGAGTGTCTGTGAGAATCTGTGAGAGAGTGTCTGTGAGAGTCTGTGAGAGAGTCTGTGAGAGTCTGTGAGAGAGTGTCTGTGAGAGGGTGTCTGTGAGAGCATGTCTGTGAGAGTGTATCTGTGAGAGAGTGTATGTGAGAGTCTGTGAGAGAGTGTCTGTGAGAGAGTGCCTGTGAAAGTCTGTGAGAAAAAGTCCATGAGAGAGTGTCTGTGAGAGAGTGTCTGTGAGAGAGTACCTATGAGAGAGTGTCTATGAGAGTCTGAGAGAGTGTCTGTGAGAGTCTGTGAGAGAGTAACTGTGAGAGAGAGTCTGTGAGAGTCTGTAAGAGAATGTCTGTGTGAGTCTTTGAGAGTGTCTGTGAGAGTCTGTGAGAGTGTCTGTGACAGAGTGTGAGAGAGTATCTGTGACAGAATTTGAGAGTGTCTGTGAGCATCTGTGAGAGAGTGTCTGAGAGTCTGTGAGAGAGTGTCTATGAGAGTCTGTGAGAGAGTGGCTGTGAGTCTGTGAGAGAGTGTCTGTGAGAGTGTCTATGATAGAGTGTATGTGAGAATCTGAGAGAGAGTGTCTGTGAGTGTCTGTAAGAGTTTCTGTGAGAGTCTGTGAGAGAGTGTCTGAGAGAGTGTCTGTGATAGAGTGTATGTGAGAATCTGTTAGAGAGTGTCTGTAAGAGTGTGTCTGTGAGAGTCTGTGAGAGAGTGTCTGTGAGTCTGTGAGAGTGTCTGTGAGAGAGTGTCTGTGAGAGTGTCTGTGAAAGTCTGTGAGTGTGTCTGTAAGAGGCTGTGAGAGTGTCTGTGAGAGAGTCTGTGAGAGAGTCTGTGAGAGAGTCTGTGAGAGAGAGTCTGTGAGAGAGTGTCTGTGAGAGAGTGTCTGTGAGAATCTGTGAGAGCATGTCTGTGGGAGTCTGTGAGAGAGTACCTGTGAGAGTCTGTGAGAGAGTAACTGTGAGAGAGAGTCTGTGAGAGTCTGTAAGAGAATGTCTGTGTGAGTCTTTGAGAGTGTCTGTGAGAGTCTGTGAGAGTGTCTGTGAGAGAGCGTGAGAGAGTATCTGTGAGAGAATGTAAGAGTGTCTGTGAGCATCTGTGAGAGAGTGTCTGAGAGTCTGTGAGAGAGTGTCTATGAGAGTCTGTGAGAGAGTGGCTGTGAGTCTGTGAGAGAGTGTCTGTGAGAGTGTCTGTGATAGAGTGTCTGTGAGAATCTGAGAGAGAGTGTCTGTGAGTGTCTGTAAGAGTTTCTGTGAGAGTCTGTGAGATTGTGTCTGAGAGAGTGTCTGTGATAGAGTGTATGTGAGAATCTGTTAGAGAGTGTCTGTAAGAGTGTGTCTGTGAGAGTCTGTGAGAGAGTGTCTGTGAGAGAGTGTCTGTGAGAGAGTGTGAGAAAGTGTCTGTGATAGAGTTTGTGATTGAGTGTCTTTGAGAGTCTATGAGAGAGTGTTTGTGAGAGTCTGTGAGTGTGTCTGTAAGAGGCTGTGAGAGTGTCTGTGAGAGAGTCTGTGAGAGAGTCTGTGAGAGAGAGTCTGTGAGAGAGTGTCTGTGAGAGAGTGTGAGAAAGTGTCTGTGATAGAGTTTCTGTGATTGAGTGTCTTTGAGAGTCTATGAGAGAGTGTCTGTGAGAGTCTGTGGGAGAGTGTCTGTGAGAGTCTGTGAGAGAGTGTCTGTGAGAGAGTGTCTGTGAGCATCTGTGAGAGTGTTTGTGAGAGTCTAAGAGAATATGAGAGTCTACGAGAGAGTGCTTGTGAGAGAGTGTCTGTGAGAGACTCTGTGAGAGAGTATCTGTGAGAGAATGTCTGTGAGAATCTGTGAGAGAGTGTCTGTGGGAGTCTGTGAGAGAGTATCTGTGAGAGTCTGTGAGAGTCTGAGAGAGTGTGAGAGAATGTCTGCAAGAGAGTGTCTGAGAGTCTGTGAGAGAGTGTCTGTGAGAGAGTGCCTGTGAGAGTCTGTGAGAGATTTTGAGAGAGTGTCTATAAGAGTCTCTGAGAGAGTGTCTGTGAGAGAGTGTCTGTGAGAGAGTAACTGTGAGAGTCTGTGAGAAAATGTCTATAAGAGAGTGTCTGTGAGAGAGTGTCCTTGAGAGTCTGTGAAAGAGTGTCTGTGAGAATCTGTGAGAGAGTGCCTGTGAGAGTCTGTGAGAGAGTCT
The DNA here is from genome assembly GCF_964204655.1 of Triturus cristatus. Classification (NCBI taxonomy): domain Eukaryota; kingdom Metazoa; phylum Chordata; class Amphibia; order Caudata; family Salamandridae; genus Triturus; species Triturus cristatus. Next base: position 1,188,603,594 of record NC_140579.1, read on the forward strand.
GTGAGAGTCTGTGATAGAGTGTCTGTGAGAGAGTCTGTGAGACAGTGTCTGTGAAAGAGTGTCTGTGAGAGTCTGTGTGAAAGTGTCTGTTATAGAGTATCTGTGAGAGAGTGTCCTTGAGAGTCTGTGAGAGAGTGTCTGTGAGAATCTGTGAGAGAGTGCCTGTGAGAGTCTGTGAGAGAGTCTGTGAGAGTCTGTGAGAGAGTGACTGTGAGAGAGTCTGTGAGAGAGTGTCTGTGAGAGAGTGTCTGTGAACATCTGTGAGAGTGGCTGTGAGAGTCTAAGAGAGCATGAGAGTCTGCGAGAGAGTGCCTGTGAAAGAGTGTCTGTGAGAGTCTGTGTGAAAGTGTTTGTGAGAGTGTATCTGTGAGAGAGTGTCCGTGAGAGTCTGTGAGAGAGTGTCTGTTAGAAAGTGCCAGTGAGAGTCTGTGAGAGATTTTGAGAGAGTGTCTTTTAGAGTCTGTGATAGAGTGTCTGTGAGAGAGTGTCTATGAGAGAGTATCTGTGAGAGAGTGTCTGTGAGAGTCTGTGTGAAAGTGTCTGTGAGAATGTATCTGTGAGAGAGTGTCCGTGAGAGTCTGTGAGAGAGTGTCTGTGAGAGAGTGCCTGTGAGAGTCTGTGAGAGATTTTGAGAGAGTGTCTGTAAGAGTCTGTGAGAGAGTGTCTGTGAGAGAGTATCTGTGAGAGAGTGTCTGTGAGAGAGTAACCGTGAGAGTCTGTGAGAAAATGTCTTTGAGAGAGTGTCTGTGAGAGAGTGTCTGTGAGAGAGTGTCTGTGAGAGAGTACCTATGAAAGAGTGTCTGTGAGAGTCTGTGAGAGAGTGTCTGTGAGAGTGCCTGTGAGAGTCTGTCTTTGAGAGTCTGTGGAAGTCTGTGAGAGAGTGTCTGTTAGAGTCTGTGAGAAAGTCTGTGAGAGTCTTTGAGAGAATCTCAGAGTCTGTGAAAGTCTTTAAGAGAATGTCTATGAGAGAGTGTCTGTGAGAGTCTATGGGATAGTGTCTGTGAGAATCTGTGAGAGTGTCAGTGAGAGTCTGTGAGAGAGTGTCTGTGAGAGTGTCTTTGAGAGAGTGTCTGAGTGTCTTTGAGTGTCTGTGAGAGAGTGTCTGTGAGAGAGTTTCTGTGAGAGAGTGTCTGTTAGAGAGTGTCTGTGAGTGTCTGTGAGAGAGTGTCTGAGAGTGTCTGAGTGTCTGTGAGAGAGTGTCTATGAGAGAGTGTCTGTGAGAGTCTGTGAGTGTCTGTGAGAGTCTGTGAGAAAGTATCTGAGAGTCTGTAAGAGTGTCTCTGAGAGAGTGTGTGTGAGAGAATGAGAGTTTTTGATAGAGTGTCTGTGAGAGTCTGAGAGAGTGTCTGTGAGAGTCTGTGAGAGAGTAACTGTGAGAGAGAGTCTGTGAGAGTTTGTAAGAGAGTGTCTGTGTGAGTCTGTGAGAGTGTCTTTGAGAGTGTCTGTGAGAGAGTGTGAGAGAGTATCTGTGAGAGAATATGAGAGTGTCTGTGAGCATCTGTGAGAGAGTGTCTGTGAGTCTGTGAGAGAGTGTCCGTGAGAGTGTCTGTGATAGAGTGTCTGTGAGAATCTGAGAGAGAGTGTCTGTGAGTGTATGTAGGAGTGTCTGTGAGAGTCTGTGAGAGAGTGTCTGTGAGTCTGTGAGAGTGTCTGTGAGAGAGTGTCTGTGAGAGTGTCTGTGAGAGTCTGTGAGAGAGTCTGTGAGAGTCTGTGAGAGAGTGTCTGTGAGAGAGTCTGTGAGACAGTGTCTGTGAAAGAGTGTCTGTGAGAGTCTGTGTGAAAGTGTCTGTTATAGAGTGTCTGTGAGAGAGTGTCCTTGAGAGTCTGTGAGAGAGTGTCTGTGAGAATCTGTGAAAGAGTGTCTGTGAGAGTCTGTGAGAGAGTCTGTGAGGGTCTGTGAGAGAGTGTCTGTGAGAGAGTGTCTGTGAGCATCTGTGAGAGTGTTTGTGAGAGTCTAAGAGAGTATGACAGTCTACGAGAGAGTGCTCGTGAGAGAGTGCCTGTGAGAGACTCTGTGAGAGAGTGTCTATGAGAGAGTGTCTGTGAGAATCTGTGAGAGAGTGTCTGTGGGAGTCTGTGAGAGAGATTGTGAGAGTCTGTGAGAGAGTGTGAGAGAGTGTCTCTGAGTGTCTGTGAGAGCATCTGTGAGAGTCTGTACGAGAGTGTGAGAGTCTGCGAGAGAGTGCTTGGGAGAGAGTGTCTGTGAGAGACTCTGTGAGAGAGTGTCTGTGATAGAGTGTCTGTGAGAGAGTGTCTGTGATAGAGTGACTATGAGAGAGTGTGTGAGAATCTGTGAGAGAGATTGTGAGATTCTGTGAGAGAGTGTCTGTGAGAGAGTGTCTCTGAGTGTCTGTGAGAGCATCTGTGAGAGTCTGTACGAGAGTGTGAGAGTCTGCGAGAGAGTGCTTGGGAGAGAGTGTCTGTGAGAGACTCTGTGAGAGAGTGTCTGTGATAGAGTGTATGTGAGAGAGTGTCTGTGATAGAGTGACTATGAGAGTATTTGAGAGAGTGTCTGTGAGAATCTGTGAGAGTATGTGAGAGTGTCTGCGAGAGTCTGAGAGAGTGTGTCTGTGAGAGTCTGTGAGAGTGTATGTGAGAGTCTATGAGGGAGTGTCTGTGAGAGAGTGTCTGTGAGAGAGTGTCTGTGAGAGCGTGTCTGTGAGATTGTGTCTGTGAGAAAGTGTCTGAGAGTCTATGAGAGAGTGTCTGTGAGAGTCTGTAAGAGAGTGTGAGTGTCCGCGAGAGAGTGCTTGGGTGAGAGTGTCTGTGACAGACTCTGTGAGAGAGTGTCTGTGATAGATTGTCTGTGACAGAGTGTCTGTGAGAGAGTGTCTGTGATAGAGTGACTATGAGAGTATTTGAGAGAGTGTCTGTGAGAATCTGTGAGAGAGTGTCTGTGAGAGTCTGTGAGAGTGTCTGTGAGAGTATGTGAGAGTGTCTGTGAGAGTCTGAGAGAGAGTGTCTGTGAGAGTCTGTGAGAGTGTATGTGAGAGTCTGTGAGAGAGTGTCTCTGAGAGAGTGTCTGTGAGAGAGTGTCTGTGAGAGCGTGTCTGTGAGATTGTGTCTGTGAGAGAGTGTCTGAGAGTCTATGAGAGAGTGTCTGTGAGAGTCTGTAGGAGTGTATCTGTTAGTCCGTGAGAGAGTGTCTGTGAGAGTGTCTGTGAGAGAGTGTCTATGAGAGAGTCTGTGAGAGAGTGTCTGTGAGAGAGTGTCTGTGAGAGTGTCTGTGAGAGTCTGTGAGAGTGTCTGTGAGAGGCTGTGAGAGAGTGTCTGTGAGAGTGTCTGTGAGAGTATGTGAGAGTGTCTGTGAGAGTCTGAGAGAGAGTGTCTGTGAGAGTCTGTGAGAGTGTATGTGAGAGTCTGTGAGAGAGTGTCTCTGAGAGAGTGTCTGTGAGAGAGTGTCTGTGAGAGCGTGTCTGTGAGATTGTGTCTGTGAGAGAGTGTCTGAGAGTCTATGAGAGAGTGTCTGTGAGAGTCTGTGGGAGTGTATCTGTAAGTCCGTGAGAGAGTGTCTGTGAGAGTGTCTGTGAGAGATTGTCTATGAGAGAGTCTGTGAGAGAGTGTCTGTGAGAGAGTGTCTGTGAGAGTGTCTGTGAGAGTCTGTGAGAGTGTCTGTGAGAGGCTGTGAGAGAGTGTCTGTGAGAGAGTGTCTGTGAGAGTCTGTGAGAAAGTGTCAGTGAGAGAGTGTCTGTGAGAGAGTATCTGCGAGAGTGTCTGTGAGAGAGTTTCTGTGAGAGTGTCTGTGAGACAGTGTCTGTGAAAGAGAGTCTGTGAGAGTCTGCGAGAGTGTCTGTGAGTGAGTGTCTGTGAGAGAGTGTCTGTGAGAGTCTGTGAGAGAGTTTGTGAGAGTCTGTGAGAGAGTGTCTGTTTGAGAGTGTCTCTGAGTGTCTGTGAGAGCATCTGTGAGAGTCTGTACGAGAGTGTGAGAGTCTGCGAGAGAGTGCTTGGGAGAGAGTGTCTGTGAGAGACTCTGTGAGAGAGTGTCTGTGATAGAGTGTCTGTGAGAGTGTCTGTGATAGAGTGACTATGAGAGTATTTGAGAAAGTGTCTGTGAGAATCTGTGAGAGAGTGTCTGTGAGAGTCTGTGAGAGTGTCTGTGAGAGTATGTGAGAGTGTCTGTGAGAGTCTGAGAGAGAGTGTCTGTGAGAGTCTGTGAGAGAGTGTCTGTGAGAGAGTGTCTATGAGAGAGTGTCTGTGAGAGCGTGTCTGTGAGATTGTGTCTGTGAGAGAGTGTGTGAGAGTCTATGAGAAAGTGTCTGTGAGAGTCTGTGTGAGTGTGTCTATAAGTCTGTGAGAGAGTGTCTGTGAGAGTGTCTGTGAGAGAGTGTCTTTGAGAGTGTCTGTAAGAGTCTATGAGAGTGTCTGTAAGAGGCTGTGAGAGTGTCTGTGAGAGAGTCTGTGAGAGAGTGTCTGTGAGAAACTGTCTGTGATAGAATTTCTGTGAGAGAGTGTCTGTGATAGAGTGTCTGTGAGAGTGTCTGTGATAGAGTGACTATGAGAGTATTTGAGAGAGTGTCTGTGAGAATCTGTGAGAGAGTGTCTGTGAGAGTCTGTGAGAGAGTCTGTGAGAGTCTGTGAGAGAGTGTCTGTGAGAGGGTGTCTGTGAGAGCATGTCTGTGAGAGTGTATCTGTGAGAGAGTGTATGTGAGAGTCTGTGAGAGAGTGTCTGTGAGAGAGTGCCTGTGAGAGTCTGTGAGAAAAAGTCCATGAGAGAGTGTCTGTGAGAGAGTGTCTGTGAGAGAGTACCTATGAGAGAGTGTCTATGAGAGTCTGAGAGAGTGTCTGTGAGAGTCTGTGAGAGAGTAACTGTGAGAGAGAGTCTGTGAGAGTCTGTAAGAGAATGTCTGTGTGAGTCTTTGAGAGTGTCTGTGAGAGTCTGTGAGAGTGTCTGTGACAGAGTGTGAGAGAGTATCTGTGAGAGAATTTGAGAGTGTCTGTGAGCATCTGTGAGAGAGTGTCTGAGAGTCTGTGAGAGAGTGTCTATGAGAGTCTGTGAGAGAGTGGCTGTGAGTCTGTGAGAGAGTGTCTGTGAGAGTGTCTATGATAGAGTGTATGTGAGAATCTGAGAGAGAGTGTCTGTGAGTGTCTGTAAGAGTTTCTGTGAGAGTCTGTGAGAGAGTGTCTGAGAGAGTGTCTGTGATAGAGTGTATGTGAGAATCTGTTAGAGAGTGTCTGTAAGAGTGTGTCTGTGAGAGTCTGTGAGAGAGTGTCTGTGAGTCTGTGAGAGTGTCTGTGAGAGAGTGTCTGTGAGAGTGTCTGTGAGAGTCTGTGAGTGTGTCTGTAAGAGGCTGTGAGAGTGTCTGTGAGAGAGTCTGTGAGAGAGTCTGTGAGAGAGTCTGTGAGAGAGAGTCTGTGAGAGAGTGTCTGTGAGAGAGTGTCTGTGAGAATCTGTGAGAGCATGTCTGTGGGAGTCTGTGAGAGAGTACCTGTGAGAGTCTGTGAGAGAGTAACTGTGAGAGAGAGTCTGTGAGAGTCTGTAAGAGAATGTCTGTGTGAGTCTTTGAGAGTGTCTGTGAGAGTCTGTGAGAGTGTCTGTGAGAGAGCGTGAGAGAGTATCTGTGAGAGAATGTAAGAGTGTCTGTGAGCATCTGTGAGAGAGTGTCTGAGAGTCTGTGAGAGAGTGTCTATGAGAGTCTGTGAGAGAGTGGCTGTGAGTCTGTGAGAGAGTGTCTGTGAGAGTGTCTGTGATAGAGTGTCTGTGAGAATCTGAGAGAGAGTGTCTGTGAGTGTCTGTAAGAGTTTCTGTGAGAGTCTGTGAGATTGTGTCTGAGAGAGTGTCTGTGATAGAGTGTATGTGAGAATCTGTTAGAGAGTGTCTGTAAGAGTGTGTCTGTGAGAGTCTGTGAGAGAGTGTCTGTGAGAGAGTGTCTGTGAGAGAGTGTGAGAAAGTGTCTGTGATAGAGTTTGTGATTGAGTGTCTTTGAGAGTCTATGAGAGAGTGTCTGTGAGAGTCTGTGAGTGTGTCTGTAAGAGGCTGTGAGAGTGTCTGTGAGAGAGTCTGTGAGAGAGTCTGTGAGAGAGAGTCTGTGAGAGAGTGTCTGTGAGAGAGTGTGAGAAAGTGTCTGTGATAGAGTTTCTGTGATTGAGTGTCTGTGAGAGTCTATGAGAGAGTGTCTGTGAGAGTCTGTGGGAGAGTGTCTGTGAGAGTCTGTGAGAGAGTGTCTGTGAGAGAGTGTCTGTGAGCATCTGTGAGAGTGTTTGTGAGAGTCTAAGAGAATATGAGAGTCTATGAGAGAGTGCTTGTGAGAGAGTGTCTGTGAGAGACTGTGAGAGAGTGTCTGTGAGAGAATGTCTGTGAGAATCTGTGAGAGAGTGTCTGTGGGAGTCTGTGAGAGAGTATCTGTGAGAGTCTGTGAGAGTCTGAGAGAGTGTGAGAGAATGTCTGCAAGAGAGTGTCTGAGAGTCTGTGAGAGAGTGTCTGTGAGAGAGTGCCTGTGAGAGTCTGTGAGAGATTTTGAGAGAGTGTCTATAAGAGTCTCTGAGAGAGTGTCTGTGAGAGAGTGTCTGTGAGAGAGTAACCGTGAGAGTCTGTGAGAAAATGTCTATAAGAGAGTGTCTGTGAGAGAGTGTCCTTGAGAGTCTGTGAAAGAGTGTCTGTGAGAATCTGTGAGAGAGTGCCTGTGAGAGTCTGTGAGAGAGTCTGTGAGAGTCTGTGAGAGAGTGTCTGTGAGAGAGTCTGTGAGACAGTGTCTGTGAAAGAGTGTCTGTGAGAGTCTGTGTGAAAGTGTCTGTTATAGAGTATCTGTGAGAGAGTGTCCTTGAGAGTCTGTGAGAGAGTGTCTGTGAGAATCTGTGAGAGAGTGCCTGTGAGAGTCTGTGAGAGAGTCTGTGAGAGTCTGTGAGAGAATGACTGTGAGAGAGTCTGTGAGAGAGTGTCTGTGAGAGAGTGTCTGTGAACATCTGTGAGAGTGGCTGTGAGAGTCTAAGAGAGCATGAGAGTCTGCGAGAGAGTGCCTGTGAAAGAGTGTCTGTGAGAGTCTGTGTGAAAGTGTCTGTGAGAGTGTATCTGTGAGAGAGTGTCCGTGAGAGTCTGTGAGAGAGTGTCTGTTAGAAAGTGCCAGTGAGAGTCTGTGAGAGATTTTGAGAGAGTGTCTTTTAGAGTCTGTGATAGAGTGTCTGTGAGAGAGTGTCTATGAGAGAGTATCTGTGAGAGAGTGTCTGTGAGAGTCTGTGTGAAAGTGTCTGTGAGAATGTATCTGTGAGAGAGTGTCCGTGAGAGTCTGTGAGAGAGTGTCTGTGAGAGAGTGCCTGTGAGAGTCTGTGAGAGATTTTGAGAGAGTGTCTGTAAGAGTCTGTGAGAGAGTGTCTGTGAGAGAGTATCTGTGAGAGAGTGTCTGTGAGAGAGTAACCGTGAGAGTCTGTGAGAAAATGTCTTTGAGAGAGTGTCTGTGAGAGAGTGTCTGTGAGAGAGTGTCTGTGAGAGAGTACCTATGAGAGAGTGTCTGTGAGAGTCTGTGAGAGAGTGTCTATGAGAGTGCCTGTGAGAGTCTGTCTTTGAGAGTCTGTGGAAGTCTGTGAGAGAGTGTCTGTTAGAGTCTGTGAGAAAGTCTGTGAGAGTCTTTGAGAGAATCTCAGAGTCTGTGAGAGTCTTTAAGAGAATGTCTATGAGAGAGTGTCTGTGAGAGTCTATGGGATAGTGTCTGTGAGAATCTGTGAGAGTGTCAGTGAGAGTCTGTGAGAGAGTGTCTGTGAGAGTGTCTTTGAGAGAGTGTCTGAGTGTCTTTGAGTGTCTGTGAGAGAGTGTCTGTGAGAGAGTTTCTGTGAGAGAGTGTCTGTTAGAGAGTGTCTGTGAGTGTCTGTGAGAGAGTGTCTGAGAGTGTCTGAGTGTCTGTGAGAGAGTGTCTATGAGAGAGTGTCTGTGAGAGTCTGTGAGTGTCTGTGAGAGTCTGTGAGAAAGTATCTGAGAGTCTGTAAGAGTGTCTCTGAGAGAGTGTGTGTGAGAGAATGAGAGTCTTTGATAGAGTGTCTGTGAGAGTCTGAGAGAGTGTCTGTGAGAGTCTGTGAGAGAGTAACTGTGAGAGAGAGTCTGTGAGAGTTTGTAAGAGAGTGTCTGTGTGAGTCTGTGAGAGTGTCTTTGAGAGTGTCTGTGAGAGAGTGTGAGAGAGTATCTGTGAGAGAATATGAGAGTGTCTGTGAGCATCTGTGAGAGAGTGTCTGTGAGTCTGTGAGAGAGTGTCCGTGAGAGTGTCTGTGATAGAGTGTCTGTGAGAATCTGAGAGAGAGTGTCTGTGAGTGTATGTAGGAGTGTCTGTGAGAGTCTGTGAGAGAGTGTCTGTGAGAGTCTGTGAGAGAGTGTCTGTGAGAATGTCTGTGATAGAGTGTCTGTGAGAATCTGTTAGAGAGTGTCTGTAAGAGTGTGTCTGTGAGAGTCTGTGAGAGAGTGTCTGTGAGTCTGTGAGAGTGTCTGTGAGAGAGTGTCTATGAGAGAGTCTGTGAGAGAGTGTCTGTGAGAGAGTGTCTGTGAGAGTGTCTGTGAGAGTCTGTGAGAGTGTCTGTGAGAGGCTGTGAGTGAGTGTCTGTGAGAGAGTGTCTGTGAGAGTCTGTATGAAAGTGTCAGTGAGAGAGTGTCTGTGAGAGAGTATCTGCGAGAGTGTCTGTGAGAGAGTTTCTGTGAGAGTGTCTGTGAGACAGTGTCTGTGAAAGAGAGTCTGTGAGAGTCTGCGAGAGTGTCTGTGAGTGAGTGTCTGTGAGAGAGTGTCTGTGAGAGTCTGTGAGAGAGTTTGTGAGAGTCTGTGAGAGAGTGTCTGTTTGAGAGTGTCTCTGAGTGTCTGTGAGAGCATCTGTGAGAGTCTGTACGAGAGTTTGAGAGTCTGCGAGAGAGTGCTTGGGAGAGAGTGTCTGTGAGAGACTCTGTGAGAGAGTGTCTGTGATAGAGTGTCTGTGAGAGTGTCTGTGATAGAGTGACTATGAGAGTATTTGAGAAAGTGTCTGTGAGAATCTGTGAGAGAGTGTCTGTGAGAGTCTGTGAGAGTGTCTGTGAGAGTATGTGAGAGTGTCTGTGAGAGTCTTAGAGAGAGTGTCTGTGAGAGTCTGTGAGAGAGTGTCTGTGAGAGAGTGTCTATGAGAGAGTGTCTGTGAGAGCGTGTCTGTGAGATTGTGTCTGTGAGAGAGTGTCTGAGAGTCTATGAGAAAGTGTCTGTGAGAGTCTGTGTGAGTGTGTCTATAAGTCTGTGAGAGAGTGTCTGTGAGAGTGTCTGTGAGAGAGTGTCTTTGAGAGTGTCTGTAAGAGTCTATGAGAGTGTCTGTAAGAGGCTGTGAGAGTGTCTGTGAGAGAGTCTGTGAGAGAGTGTCTGTGAGAAACTGTCTGTGATAGAATTTCTGTGAGAGAGTGTCTGTGATAGAGTGTCTGTGAGAGTGTCTGTGATAGAGTGACTATGAGCGTATTTGAGAGAGTGTCTGTGAGAATCTGTGAGAGAGTGTCTGTGAGAGTCTGTGAGAGAGTCTGTGAGAGTCTGTGAGAGAGTGTCTGTGAGAGGGTGTCTGTGAGAGCATGTCTGTGAGAGTGTATCTGTGAGAGAGTGTATGTGAGAGTCTGTGAGAGAGTGTCTGTGAGAGAGTGCCTGTGAGAGTCTGTGAGAAAAAGTCCATGAGAGAGTGTCTGTGAGAGAGTGTCTGTGAGAGAGTACCTATGAGAGAGTGTCTATGAGAGTCTGAGAGAGTGTCTGTGAGAGTCTGTGAGAGAGTAACTGTGAGAGAGAGTCTGTGAGAGCCTGTAAGAGAATGTCTGTGTGAGTCTTTGAGAGTGTCTGTGAGAGTCTGTGAGAGTGTCTGTGACAGAGTGTGAGAGAGTATCTGTGAGAGAATTTGAGAGTGTCTGTGAGCATCTGTGAGAGAGTGTCTGAGAGTCTGTGAGAGAGTGTCTATGAGAGTCTGTGAGAGAGTGGCTGTGAGTCTGTGAGAGAGTGTCTGTGAGAGTGTCTGTGATAGAGTGTATGTGAGAATCTGAGAGAGAGTGTCTGTGAGTGTCTGTAAGAGTTTCTCTGAGAGTCTGTGAGAGAGTGTCTGAGAGAGTGTCTGTGATAGAGTGTATGTGAGAATCTGTTAGAGAGTGTCTGTAAGAGTGTGTCTGTGAGAGTCTGTGAGAGAGTATCTGTGAGTCTGTGAGAGTGTCTGTGAGAGAGTGTCTGTGAGAGTGTCTGTGAGCGTTTGTGAGTTTGTCTGTAAGAGGCTGCGAAAGTGTCTGTGAGAGAGTCTGTGAGAGAGTCTGTGAGAGAGTCTGTGAGAGAGAGTCTGTGAGAGAGTGTCTGTGAGAGAGTGTCTGTGAGAATCTGTGAGAGCATGTCTGTGGGAGTCTGTGAGAGAGTACCTGTGAGAGTCTGTGAGAGAGTAACTGTGAGAGAGAGTCTGTGAGAGTCTGTAAGAGAATGTCTGTGTGAGTCTTTGAGAGTGTCTGTGAGAGTCTGTGAGAGTGTCTGTGAGAGAGCGTGAGAGAGTATCTGTGAGAGAATGTAAGAGTGTCTGTGAGCATCTGTGAGAGAGTGTCTGAGAGTCTGTGAGAGAGTGTCTATGAGAGTCTGTGAGAGAGTGGCTGTGAGTCTGTGAGAGAGTGTCTGTGAGAGTGTCTGTGATAGAGTGTCTGTGAGAATCTGAGAGAGAGTGTCTGTGAGTGTCTGTAAGAGTTTCTGTGAGAGTCTGTGAGATTGTGTCTGAGAGAGTGTCTGTGATAGAGTGTATGTGAGAATCTGTTAGAGAGTGTCTGTAAGAGTGTGTCTGTGAGAGTCTGTGAGAGAGTGTCTGTGAGAGAGTGTCTGTGAGAGAGTGTGAGAAAGTGTCTGTGATAGAGTTTGTGATTGAGTGTCTTTGAGAGTCTATGAGAGAGTGTCTGTGAGAGTCTGTGAGTGTGTCTGTAAGAGGCTGTGAGAGTGTCTGTGAGAGAGTCTGTGAGAGAGTCTGTGAGAGAGAGTCTGTGAGAGAGTGTCTGTGAGAGAGTGTGAGAAAGTGTCTGTGATAGAGTTTCTGTGATTGAGTGTCTTTGAGAGTCTATGAGAGAGTGTCTGTGAGAGTCTGTGGGAGAGTGTCTGTGAGAGTCTGTGAGAGAGTGTCTGTGAGCATCTGTGAGAGTGTTTGTGAGAGTCTAAGAGAATATGAGAGTCTACGAGAGAGTGCTTGTGAGAGAGTGTCTGTGAGAGACTCTGTGAGAGAGTGTCTGTGAGAGAATGTCTGTGAGAATCTGTGAGAGAGTGTCTGTGGGAGTCTGTGAGAGAGTATCTGTGAGAGTCTGTGAGAGTCTGAGAGAGTGTGAGAGAATGTCTGCAAGAGAGTGTCTGAGAGTCTGTGAGAGAGTGTCTGTGAGAGAGTGCCTGTGAGAGTCTGTGGGAGATTTTGAGAGAGTGTCTGTAAGAGTCTCTGAGAGAGTGTCTGTGAGAGAGTGTCTGTGAGAGAGTAACCGTGAGAGTCTGTGAGAAAATGTCTATAAGAGAGTGTCTGTGAGAGAGTGTCCTTGAGAGTCTGTGAAAGAGTGTCTGTGAGAATCTGTGAGAGAGTGCCTGTGAGAGTCTGTGAGAGAGTCTGTGAGAGTCTGTGAGAGAGTGTCTGTGAGAGAGTCTGTGAGACAGTGTCTGTGAAAGAGTGTCTGTGAGAGTCTGTGTGAAAGTGTCTGTTATAGAGTATCTGTGAGAGAGTGTCCTTGAGAGTCTGTGAGAGAGTGTCTGTGAGAATCTGTGAGAGAGTGCCTGTGAGAGTCTGTGAGAGAGTCTGTGAGAGTCTGTGAGAGAGTGACTGTGAGAGAGTCTGTGAGAGAGTGTCTGTGAGAGAGTGTCTGTGAACATCTGTGAGAGTGGCTGTGAGAGTCTAAGAGTATGAGAGTCTGCGAGAAAGTGCCTGTGAAAGAGTGTCTGTGAGAGTCTGTGTGAAAGTGTCTGTGAGAGTGTATCTGTGAGAGAGTGTCCGTAAGAGTCTGTGAGAGAGTGTCTGTTAGAAAGTGCCAGTGAGAGTCTGTGAGAGATTTTGAGAGAGTGTCTTTTAGAGTCTGTGATAGAGTGTCTGTGAGAGAGTGTCTATGAGAGAGTGTCTGTGAGAGAGTGTCTGTGAGAGTCTGTGTGAAAGTGTCTGTGAGAATGTATCTGTGAGAGAGTGTCCGTGAGAGTCTGTGAGAGAGTGTCTGTGAGAGAGTGCCTGTGAGAGTCTGTGAGAGATTTTGAGAGAGTGTCTGTAAGAGTCTGTGAGAGAGTGTCTGTGAGAGAGTATCTGTGAGAGAGTGTCTGTGAGAGAGTAACCGTGAGAGTCTGTGAGAAAATGTCTTTGAGAGAGTGTCTGTGAGAGAGTGTCTGTGAGAGAGTACCTATGAGAGAGTGTCTGTGAGAGTCTGTGAGAGAGTGTCTGTGAGAGTGCCTGTGAGAGTCTGTCTTTGAGAGTCTGTGGAAGTCTGTGAGAGAGTGTCTGTTAGAGTCTGTGAGAAAGTCTGTGAGAGTCTTTGAGAGAATCTCAGAGTCTGTGAGAGTCTTTAAGAGAATGTCTATGAGAGAGTGTCTGTGAGAGTCTATGGGATAGTGTCTGTGAGAATCTGTGAGAGTGTCAGTGAGAGTCTGTGAGAGAGTGTCTGTGAGAGTGTCTTTGAGAGAGTGTCTGAGTGTCTTTGAGTGTCTGTGAGAGAGTGTCTGTGAGAGAGTGTCTGTGAGTGTCTGTGAGAGAGTGTCTGAGAGTGTCTGAGTGTCTGTGAGAGAGTGTCTATGAGAGAGTATCTGTGAGAGTCTGTGAGTGTCTGTGAGAGTCTGTGAGAAAGTATCTGAGATCCTGTAAGAGTGTCTCTGAGAGAGTGTGTGTGAGAGAATGAGAGTCTTTGATAGAGTGTCTGTGAGAGTCTGAGAGAGTGTCTGTGAGAGTCTGTGAGAGAGTAACTGTGAGAGAGAGTCTGTGAGAGTTTGTAAGAGAGTGTCTGTGTGAGTCTGTGAGAGTGTCTTTGAGAGTCTGTGAGAGTGTCTGTGAGAGAGTGTGAGAGAGTATCTGTGAGAGAATATGAGAGTGTCTGTGAGCATCTGTGAGAGAGTGTCTGTGAGTCTGTGAGAGAGTGTCCGTGAGAGTGTCTGTGATAGAGTGTCTGTGAGAATCTGAGAGAGAGTGTCTGTGAGTGTATGTAGGAGTGTCTGTGAGAGTCTGTGAGAGAGTGTCTGTGAGAGTCTGTGAGAGAGTGTCTGTGAGAATGTCTGTGATAGAGTGTCTGTGAGAATCTGTTAGAGAGTGTCTGTAAGAGTGTGTCTGTGAGAGTCTGTGAGAGAGTGTCTGTGAGTCTGTGAGAGTGTCTGTGAGAGAGTGTCTGTGAGAGTGTCTGTGAGAGTCTGTGAGAGTGTCTGTGAGAGGCTGTAAGAGAGTGTCTGTGAGTCAGAGAGAGTGTCTGTAAGAGTCTGTAAGAGAGTGTCTGTGAGAGAATGTCTGTGAGAGAGTGTCTGAGAGAGAGTGTCTGTGAGAGTGTCTGTGAGAGAGTTTCTGTGAGAGTGTCTGTGTCTGTTAGAGAGTTTCTGTGAGGGAGTTTTTGTGAGAGAGTGTCTGTGAGAGAGTGTCTGTGAGAGTCTGTGAGAGAGTGTCTGGGAGTGAGTGTCTGTTAGAGAGTGTCTGTGAGAGAGTGTCTATGAGAGAGTGTCTGTGAGAGAATCTGTGAGAGAATCTGTGAGAGAGAGGCAGTGAGAGAGTGTCTGTGAGAGAGTGTCTGTGAGAAAGTGTCTATGAGAGAATGTCTGTGAGAGCGTGTCTGTGAGATTGTGTCTGTGAGAGAGTGTCTGAGAGTCTATGAGAGAGTGTCTGTGAGAGTCTGTAGGAGTGTGTCTATAAGTCTGTGAGAGAGTGTCTGTGAGAGTGTCTATAAGAGTCTATGAGAGTGTCTGTAAGAGGCTGTGAGAGTGTCTGTGAGAGAGTCTTTGAGAGAGTGTCTGTGAGAGAGTGTCTGTGAGAGAGTGTCTGTGAGAAACTGTCTGTGATAGAATTTCTGTGAGAGAGTGTCTTTGAGAGTCTGTGAGAGAGTGTCTGTGAGAATCTGTGAGAGAGTGTCTGCGAGAGTCTGTGAGAGTCTGTGAGAGAGTGTCTGTGAGAGAGTGTCTGTGAGCATCTGTGAGAGTGTCTGTGAGAGTCTAAGAGAGTATGAGAGTCTACAAGAGAGTGCTTGTGAGAAAGTGTCTGTGAGAGACTCTATGAGAGAGTGTCTGTGAGAGAGTGTCTGTGAGAATCTGTGAGAGACTGTCTGTTGGAGTCTGTGAGAGCGTACCTGTGAGAGTCTGTGAGAGAGTCTGTGAGAGTCTGAGAGAGTGTGAGAGAGTGTCTGTGAGAGAGTGTCTGAGAGTCTGTGAGAGAGTCTGTAAGAGAGTGTCTGTGAGAGCATGTCTGTGAGAGTGTATCTATGAAAGAGTGTCTGTGAGAGTCTGTGAGAGAGTGTCTGTGAAAGAGTGCCTGTGAGAGTCTGTGAGAATAAGTATGTGAGAGAGTGTCTGTGAGAGAGTGTCTGTGAGAGAGTACCTATGAGGGAGTGTCTTTGAAAGTCTGAGAGAGTGTCTGTGAGAGTCTGTGAGAGAGTAACTGTGAGAGAGAGTCTGTGAGAGTCTGTAAGAGAGTGTCTGTGTGAGTCTTTGAGAGTGTCTGTGAGAGTCTGTGAGAGTGTCTGTGAGAGAGTGTGAGAGAGTATCTGTGAGAGAATGTGAGAATGTCTGTGAGCATCTGTGAGAGAGTGTCTGAGAGTCTGTGAGAGAGTGTCTATGAGAGTCTGTGAGAGAGTGGCTGTGAGTCTGTGATAGAGTGTCTGTGAGAGTGTCTGTGATAGAGTGTCTGTGAGAATCTGAGAGAGAGTGTCTGTGAGTGTCTGTAAGAGTATCTGTGAGAGAGTGTCTGAGAGAGTGTCTGTGATAGAGTGTATATGAGAATCTGTTAGAGAGTGTCTGTAAGAGTGTGTCTGTGAGAGTCTGTGAGAGAGTGTCTGTGAGTCTATGAGAGTGTCTGTAAGACAGTGTCTGTGAGAGTGTCTGTGAGAGTCTGTGAGAGTGTCTGTAAGAGAATGTAAGAGTGTATGTGAGAGAGTCTGTGAGAGAGTCTGTGAGAGAGTATGTGAGAGAGAGTCTGTGAGAGAGTGTCTGTGAGATAGTGTCTGTGAGAAAGTGTCTGGGATAGAGTTTCTGTGAGAGAGTGTCTTTGTGATAGAGTTTCTGTGAGAGAGTGTCTTTGAGAGTCTGTGAGAGAGTGTCTGTGAGAGTCTGTGAGAGAGTCTGTGAGGGTCTGTGAGAGAGTGTCTGTGAGAGAGTGTCTGTGAGCATCTGTGAGAGTCTAAGAGAGTATGACAGTCTACGAGAGAGTGCTTGTGAGAGAGTGCCTGTGAGAGACTCTGTGAGAGAGTGTCTGTGAGAATCTGTGAGAGAGTGTCTGTGGGAGTCTGTGAGAGAGTATCTGTGAGAGTCTGTGAGAGAGTCTGTGAGAGTCTGAGAGAGTGTATGTGAGTGAGTGTCTGTAAAAGAGTGTCTGTGAGAGTCTGTGAGAGAGTTTGTGAGAGTCTGTGAGAGAGTGTCTATGAGAGAGTGTCTCTGAGTGTCTGTGAGAGCATCTGTGAGAGTCTGTACGAGAGTGTGAGAGTCTGCGAGAGAGTGCTTGGGAGAGAGTGTCTGTGAGAGACTCTGTGAGAGAGTGTCTGTGATAGAGTGTCTGTGAGAGAGTGTCTGTGATAGAGTGACTATGAGAGTATTTGAGAGAGTGTCTGTGAGAATCTGTGAGAGAGTGTCTGTGAGAGTCTGTGAGAGTGTCTGTGAGAGTCTGAGAGAGAGTGTCTGTGAGAGTCTGTGAGAGTGTATGTGAGAGTCTGTGAGAGAGTGTCTGTGAGAGAGTGTCTGTGAGAGAGTGTCTGTGAGAGCGTGTCTGTGAGATTGTGTCTGTGAGAGAGTGTCTGAGAGTCTATGAGAGAGTGTCTGTGAGAGTCTGTGGGAGTGTGTCTGTAAGTCTGTGAGAGAGTGTCTGTGAGAAAGTGTCTTTGAGAGAGTCTGTGAGAGAGTGTCTGTGAGAGAATGTCTGTGAGAGAGTATCTGTGAGAGTGTCTGTGAGAGAGTTTCTGTGAGAGTGTCTGTGAGACAGTGTCTGTGAAAGAGAGTCTGTGAGAGTCTGCGAGAGTGTCTGTGAGTGAGTGTCTGTGAGAGAGTGTCTGTGAGAGTCTGTTAGAGAGTTTGTGAGAGTCTGTGAGAGAGTGTCTGTTTGAGAGTGTCTCTGAGTGTCTGTGAGAGCATCTGTGAGAGTCTGTACAAGAGTGTGAGAGTCTGCGAGAGAGTGCTTGGGAGAGAGTGTCTGTGAGAGACTCTGTGAGAGAGTGTCTGTGATAGAGTGTCTGTGAGAGTGTCTGTGATAGAGTGACTATGAGAGTATTTGAGAGAGTGTCTGTGAGAATATGTGAGAGAGTGTCTGTGAGAGTCTGTGAGAGTGTCTGTGAGAGTGTCTGTGAGAGTATGTGAGAGTGTCTGTGAGAGTCTGTGAGAGAGTGTCTGTGAGAGAGTACCTATGAGAGAGTGTCTGTGAGAGTCTGTGAGAGAGTGTCTGTGAGAGTGCCTGTGAGAGTCTGTCTTTGAGAGTCTGTGGAAGTCTGTGAGAAAGTCTGTGAGAGTCTTTGAGAGAATCTCAGAGTCTGTGAGAGTCTTTAATAGAATGTCTATGAGAGAGTGTCTGTGAGAGTCTATGGGATAGTGTCTGTGAGAATCTGTGAGAGTGTCAGTGAGAGTCTGTGAGAGAGTGTCTGTGAGAGTGTCTTTGAGAGAGTGTCTGAGTGTCTTTGAGTGTCTGTGAGAGAGTGTCTAAGAGAGAGTTTCTGTGAGAGAGTGTCTGTTAGAGAGTGTCTGTGAGTGTCTGTGAGAGAGTGTCTGAGAGTGTCTGAGTGTCTGTGAGAGAGTGTCTATGAGAGAGTGTCTGTGAGAGTCTGTGAGTGTCTGTGAGAGTCTGTGAGAAAGTATCTGAGAGTCTGTAAGAGTGTCTCTGAGAGAGTGTGTGTGAGAGAATGAGAGTCTTTGATAGAGTGTCTGTGAGAGTCTGAGAGAGTGTCTGTGAGAGTCTGTGAGAGAGTAACTGTGAGAGAGAGTCTGTGAGAGTTTGTAAGAGAGTGTCTGTGTGAGTCTGTGAGAGTGTCTTTGAGAGTGTCTGTGAGAGAGTGTGAGAGAGTATCTGTGAGAGAATATGAGAGTGTCTGTGAGCATCTGTGAGAGAGTGTCTGTGAGTCTGTGAGAGAGTGTCCGTGAGAGTGTCTGTGATAGAGTGTCTGTGAGAATCTGAGAGAGAGTGTCTGTGAGTGTATGTAGGAGTGTCTGTGAGAGTCTGTGAGAGAGTGTCTGTGAGAGTCTGTGAGAGAGTGTCTGTGAGAATGTCTGTGATAGAGTGTCTGTGAGAATCTGTTAGAGAGTGTCTGTAAGAGTGTGTCTGTGAGAGTCTGTGAGAGAGTGTCTGTGAGTCTGTGAGAGTGTCTGTGAGAGAGTGTCTATGAGAGAGTCTGTGAGAGAGTGTCTGTGAGAGAGTGTCTGTGAGAGTGTCTGTGAGAGTCTGTGAGAGTGTCTGTGAGAGGCTGTGAGAGAGTGTCTGTGAGAGAGTGTCTGTGAGAGTCTGTGAGAAAGTGTCAGTGAGAGAGTGTCTGTGAGAGAGTATCTGCGAGAGTGTCTGTGAGAGAGTTTCTGTGAGAGTGTCTGTGAGACAGTGTCTGTGAAAGAGAGTCTGTGAGAGTCTGCGAGAGTGTCTGTGAGTGAGTGTCTGTGAGAGAGTGTCTGTGAGAGTCTGTGAGAGAGTTTGTGAGAGTCTGTGAGAGAGTGTCTGTTTGAGAGTGTCTCTGAGTGTCTGTGAGAGCATCTGTGAGAGTCTGTACGAGAGTGTGAGAGTCTGCGAGAGAGTGCTTGGGAGAGAGTGTCTGTGAGAGACTCTGTGAGAGAGTGTCTGTGATAGAGTGTCTGTGAGAGTGTCTGTGATAGAGTGACTATGAGAGTATTTGAGAAAGTGTCTGTGAGAATCTGTGAGAGAGTGTCTGTGAGAGTCTGTGAGAGTGTCTGTGAGAGTATGTGAGAGTGTCTGTGAGAGTCTGAGAGAGAGAGTCTGTGAGAGTCTGTGAGAGAGTGTCTGTGAGAGAGTGTCTATGAGAGAGTGTCTGTGAGAGCGTGTCTGTGAGATTGAGTCTGTGAGAGAGTGTCTGAGAGTCTATGAGAAAGTGTCTGTGAGAGTCTGTGTGAGTGTGTCTATAAGTCTGTGAGAGAGTGTCTGTGAGAGTGTCTGTGAGAGAGTGTCTTTGAGAGTGTCTGTAAGAGTCTATGAGAGTGTCTGTAAGAGGCTGTGAGAGTGTCTGTGAGAGAGTCTGTGAGAGAGTGTCTGTGAGAAACTGTCTGTGATAGAATTTCTGTGAGAGAGTGTCTGTGATAGAGTGTCTGTGAGAGTGTCTGTGATAGAGTGACTATGAGAGTATTTGAGAGAGTGTCTGTGAGAATCTGTGAGAGAGTGTCTGTGAGAGTCTGTGAGAGAGTCTGTGAGAGTCTGTGAGAGAGTGTCTGTGAGAGGGTGTCTGTGAGAGCATGTCTGTGAGAGTGTATCTGTGAGAGAGTGTATGTGAGAGTCTGTGAGAGAGTGTCTGTGAGAGAGTGCCTGTGAGAGTCTGTGAGAAAAAGTCCATGAGAGAGTGTCTGTGAGAGAGTGTCTGTGAGAGAGTACCTATGAGAGAGTGTCTATGAGAGTCTGAGAGAGTGTATGTGGGAGTCTGTGAGAGAGTAACTGTGAGAGAGAGTCTGTGAGAGCCTGTAAGAGAATGTCTGTGTGAGTCTTTGAGAGTGTCTGTGAGAGTCTGTGAGAGTGTCTGTGACAGAGTGTGAGAGAGTATCTGTGAGAGAATTTGAGAGTGTCTGTGAGCATCTGTGAGAGAGTGTCTGAGAGTCTGTGAGAGAGTGTCTATGAGAGTCTGTGAGAGAGTGGCTGTGAGTCTGTGAGAGAGTGTCTGTGAGAGTGTCTGTGATGGAGTGTATGTGAGAATCTGAGAGAGAGTGTCTGTGAGTGTCTGTAAGAGTTTCTGTGAGAGTCTGTGAGAGAGTGTCTGAGAGAGTGTCTGTGATAGAGTGTATGTGAGAATCTGTTAGAGAGTGTCTGTAAGAGTGTGTCTGTGAGAGTCTGTGAGAGAGTGTCTGTGAGTCTGTGAGAGTGTCTGTGAGAGAGTGTCTGTGAGAGTGTCTGTGAGAGTCTGTGAGTGTGTCTGTAAGAGGCTGTGAGAGTGTCTGTGAGAGAATCTGTGAGAGAGTCTGTGAGAGAGTCTGTGAGAGAGAGTCTGTGAGAGAGTGTCTGTGAGAGAGTGTCTGTGAGAATCTGTGAGAGCATGTCTGTGGGAGTCTGTGAGAGAGTACCTGTGAGAGTCTGTGAGAGAGTAACTGTGAGAGAGAGTCTGTGAGAGTCTGTAAGAGAATGTCTGTGTGAGTCTTTGAGAGTGTCTGTGAGAGTCTGTGAGAGTGTCTGTGAGAGAGCGTAAGAGAGTATCTGTGAGAGAATGTAAGAGTGTCTGTGAGCATCTGTGAGAGAGTGTCTGAGAGTCTGTGAGAGAGTGTCTATGAGAGTCTGTGAGAGAGTGGCTGTGAGTCTGTGAGAGAGTGTCTGTGAGAGTGTCTGTGATAGAGTGTCTTTGAGAATCTGAGAGAGAGTGTCTGTGAGTGTCTGTAAGAGTTTCTGTGAGAGTCTGTGAGATTGTGTCTGAGAGAGTGTCTGTGATAGAGTGTATGTGAGAATCTGTTAGAGAGTGTCTGTAAGAGTGTGTCTGTGAGAGTCTGTGAGAGAGTGTCTGTGAGAGAGTGTCTGTGAGAGAGTGTGAGAAAGTGTCTGTGATAGAGTTTGTGATTGAGTGTCTTTGAGAGTCTATGAGAGAGTGTCTGTGAGAGTCTGTGAGTGTGTCTGTAAGAGGCTGTGAGAGTGTCTGTGAGAGAGTCTGTGAGAGAGTCTGTGAGAGAGAGTCTGTGAGAGAGTGTCTGTGAGAGAGTGTGAGAAAGTGTCTGTGATAGAGTTTCTGTGATTGAGTGTCTTTGAGAGTCTATGAGAGAGTGTCTGTGAGAGTCTGTGGGAGAGTGTCTGTGAGAGTCTGTGAGAGAGTGTCTGTGAGAGAGTGTCTGTGAGCATCTGTGAGAGTGTTTGTGAGAGTCTAAGAGAATATGAGAGTCTACGAGAGAGTGCTTGTGAGAGAGTGTCTGTGAGAGACTCTGTGAGAGAGTGTCTGTGAGAGAATGTCTGTGAGAATCTGTGAGAGAGTGTCTGTGGGAGTCTGTGAGAGAGTATCTGTGAGAGTCTGTGAGAGTCTGAGAGAGTGTGAGAGAATGTCTGCAAGAGAGTGTCTGAGAGTCTGTGAGAGAGTGTCTGTGAGAGAGTGCCTGTGAGAGTCTGTGAGAGATTTTGAGAGAGTGTGTGTAAGAGTCTCTGAGAGAGTGTCTGTGAGAGAGTGTCTGTGAGAGAGTAACCGTGAGAGTCTGTGAGAAAATGTCTATAAGAGAGTGTCTGTGAGAGAGTGTCCTTGAGAGTCTGTGAAAGAGTGTCTGTGAGAATCTGTGAGAGAGTGCCTGTGAGAGTCTGTGAGAGAGTCTGTGAGAGTCTGTGAGAGAGTGTCTGTGAGAGAGTCTGTGAGACAGTGTCTGTGAAAGAGTGTCTGTGAGAGTCTGTGTGAAAGTGTCTGTTATAGAGTATCTGTGAGAGAGTGTCCTTGAGAGTCTGTGAGAGAGTGTCTGTGAGAATCTGTGAGAGAGTGCCTGTGAGAGTCTGTGAGAGAGTCTGTGAGAGTCTGTGAGAGAGTGACTATGAGAGAGTGTTGGAAGGCGGACCCCGAGGACTCGGTGAGACCACCAGGGGGGGGCCCTCTCACTGCACAAAGTAGCCGAGCGCTGCCGAGAAGTCTCCTGAGAGATCCTTCTCCTATCCCGTACTAGCACAGTAACACCACCACACCAGACTCAAGGAGGTTGTCTCAAGACAAGCAATTCTTTATCATCAATAAAAGGTTACGAGTTCAATATTTACACGAAGGGATCGAGGGATCCACCAAAAGTCTCAATGTCTCTTTGGAACGGTAGGGGTAGCGGGACAGTCTTTGGCAGGAGTGTGGTACGAGGGTACCTGGGGCCCAGTTCTTATCCTCACGCTGGAGGACCTCCGATCTCGGAGGGGTCGAGCCGCGACGGCGTCAGCAGGGCTCTGGCGTACAGTTCGTGGAGAGCCGTGATTCAATCAGCAGGGCTCTCAAGATGGTTTCTGCTCAGCTCGAGCCGCGACGTCGTCAGCAGGGCTCCGAGGAAGGTTCCAGCGAGGTTGGGCCGCGACAGCGTCTGCAGGGCTCCGATGTTCCAGGTGGTTCAGAAAAGGGTTCACAGGAGGGAGCCGCGACGCAGTCAGCAGGGCTCGTGATGGTTCCGGCAAGAGTTCGTCTCCGTAGGGTCAGCCGCGATTCGATCAGCAGGGCTCTCGACTCCGGGATACAACTGCCGAGCTGTGGTGGGGTCGCCCCAGATATAGGTCTGGAGCCCTTTGATGTCCGGACCTATGCACCCGAGGGGGCGGAGTGGCCGGGTGGAGGTGGCCAGACGCCCAGCAGGAGAGGCGCCAGGCCCATGGGAGTTTGCAGGGTGATCACACCTCGAGAGGGGAGGACAGTTGGGGGTCCCATCGATACTGTCCTCCGCCGGGGCGATGAATGGTTCCTGCGGCACCCCCTGGCCAGTTCGTGGTGCCTCGATGTCGGGGCTTCGTTGGGGTCGAGGCTGGGTTGAGCGGGGTCGCGCCGGCTGGGGCACGGTGTGACGTGGATGCCAACAAGATGGCGGAGCCACGAGGAGTATGCGACCACGTGTAGCTCCGGGTGAAGGGCCTTGGTGCAGTCCAGACGGGTGGCCCGTGACGGCCGGGGCGGGGAACGGCCACAATCCAGGGGGTTAAGGACCACGCCACGAGGCCAGGTCCAACAGGCGTCCCCCCCAGCCGAAGGCATGGAGAGTCACCCATCTCCTTGGGGATTCTCCTCGTCAAGGCGGAAGAAGCGGGACAGGTCGTCGGCGTTGGCGTGGTCATTGCCGGGCCGGTGTTCGACGTCAAAGTCCATCCCTTGTAGCGAGATGGACCATCGCAGCAGCTTGGGGTTCTCGCCCCGCATTCGCATTAACCATTGCAAGGGCCGGTGGTCGGTCTGGACCCGGAAGTGGGCGCCAAAGAGGTAGGGCCGGAGCTTCTTGAGGGCCCACACCACAGCGAAGGCCTCGCGCTCAATAGTGCTCCAGCGTTGCTCCCGGGGCAGTAGTCGCCGGCTGATGAAGGCCACTGGTCTGTCGAGCCCCCTTTCGTCAGTTTGGGAGAGGACGGCCCCGATCCCATACTCGGAGGCGTCCGTCTGTACCACGAACTCCTTCTGGTAGTCCGGGGCTTGCAGCACCGGAGCAGTACACATGGCCGTTTTGAGGGTGTCGAAGGCTGTTTGGCAGCGGGGTGTCCAGTGTACCTTCTTGGGCTGTTTTTTGGACGTTAACTCTGTGAGGGGGCCAACAATGCTCCCATAGTCCCAGATAAACCGCCGGTAGTATCCGGTGAGGCCCAGGAAGGCCCGGACAGCGGTCTGGGTAGTGGGGGGTTCCCAGGTCTGGATGGCATCTATCTTCGCTTGGAGGGGGGCCACCTGCCCGCTCCCCACTTGATGGCCCAGGTAGGTCACGGATCCGTGGCCGATTTGGCATTTGCTGGCCTTGATTGTGAGCCCGGCCCGCTGGAGGGCGGCCAGGACGGCCTCCAGGTGGAGGAGGTGCTCGGCCCAGTGGTTGCTGTACACGGCAATGTCATCTAAGTAGGCCGCGCTGAAGGCCTCAAGCCCGGCCAAAACCTTGTTCACCAGTCTTTGGAAGGTGGCCGGGGCGTTCTTCATTCCGAAGGGCATCACCCGAAAGTGGTAATGCCCATCCGGAGTCGAAAAGGCGGATCTTTCTTGGGCGCCGGGGGTGAGCTGGATTTGCCAGTACCCGGCGGTGAGGTCCAGCGTGCTCAAGTAGCGAGCGGCCCCTAGGCGGTCGATCAGTTCGTCGGCCCAGGGTATCGGGTGTGCGTCCGTCTTGGTTACTACATTCAGGGCTCGGTAGTCCACGCAGAATCGCAACTCCGGGGGGTGACCAGGAGCTGCGGCCTTGGGCACCAGGACGACAGGGCTGGCCCACGGGCTGTCGGAAGGCTCGATGACCCCCAGGGCCAGCATCTTCGCTACTTCGGCCTGGATGCAGGCCCGCACTCGGTCAGGCACCCGGTAGGCTCTGTGTCGTATGGGGGGGTTCTCCCCGGTGTCGACGTCGTGGACGCACCAGTGGGTCACCCCCGGGGTGAGAGAGAAGAGGGCTGCGTAGTCCCGCAGTAATCGCTGGCAGTCGTTGCGCTGCTCCGGGGTCAGGGACGAGGCGAGTTGGACCCCTTCGATCGATCCATCGTGACTGTCGGATTGCAAGAGGTCGGGCAAGGGCTCGGAGTCGTCCTCGCCCCCCTCGTCGGTCGCCAGCAGCAGGCTCAGTTCGGTCCGGGCGAAGTGGGGTTTTAGCCTGTTCGCATGTAGGACCCGGAGGGGGTTCCGGGGGGACTCCAGATCGACCAGGTAGGTGACGGGACTTTTCTTCTCCACCACCTTGAAGGGCCCGGTCCACTTGTCCTGGAGGGCGCCGGGTTCGACCGGGGCCATGACCCATACTTTCTGACCTGGCTCGAATTCTACCGTAGAAGTGTTGCGATCGTACCACCGCTTCATGTCCTCCTGGCTGGCCTCGAGGTTGGCTTCGGCTATGGCTCGGAACTTGCGGGTCTGGTTTCGGAGGGTCAGGAGGTATCGGTAGACGTCAGGAGGGGCGCCTCGGGGCTTCATCTCCCAGCCCTCCTTGACCAGGCTGAGTGGTCCGCGGACCGGGTGCCCATACAATAGTTCAAACGGGCTGAACCCCAGGGACTTCTGCGGGACCTCCCGATAGGCAAACAGGAGGCAGGGCAGCAGGACATCCCATTTCCGCCTGAGGGGTTCTTCCAGGCCCTGGATCATCCCTTTCCATGTTCGGTTGAACCGCTCAACCAGTCCGTTCCCCTGAGGGTGATATGGGGTTGTGAACTTGTATGTGACCCCGCATTGTTGCCACAGGGACCGCATGTACCTGGAGATAAAGTTCGTGCCACGGTCGCTCACCACTTCGCTGGGGAATCCCACTCGGGAGAAGATCCCCATCAAGGCCCGGCCTACCACAGGGGCCGTTATAGTTCTGAGCGGGACCGCCTCCGGGTACCTGGTGGCGTGGTCCACGAGGACCAGGATGAAGCGGTGGCCCAGGGCGGTTTGGGGGTCCAGGGGTCCCACAATGTCGATTCCGACTCGTTCAAACGGGGTGCTGACGGCGGGAAAGGGCTGGAGGGGGGCCTTGACCCGACCCCCCGTCTTTCCGCTGGCTTGGCAGGTCTGGCAGGACCGGCAGTGGTTGTCCACATCTCTCCGCATCCGGGGCCAGTAGAAGTGGGTCACCAGACGACTGTACGTTTTGTCTTGCCCCAAGTTTCCGGCGAGGGGCACATCATGGGCCAGGTTGAGAAGGAACTCCCGGAAGCGGAGGGGGACCACCAACACGCGGCCGGCCCCGAGTTCTGCCACTTTCTGTTCACTGTACAACAGGCCCTCGGCCCAGTAGATCCAGTGGGTGCCGGTCTGGTCACCGTTGGCTTGCGCGGTCGCCTGCTGTCGGACCCCTTCGAGAGAGGGACAGGACTGTTGCTCTTGCTGGAACTGCTCTCGGGTGGGGCCCCCTTCATGTTGCCATTGCGTCAGTTCTGGTAGGGCGCTCGGAGAAGCCATCTCTTCGGGGGAGGATTCGCTGGGCCCGGGGTCGGTGTCCGCCTCCTCCTCGCTGCTGGCGGGAGGGGGTGTGAGCCCCTCGGGTCGGGCAGTCCCGGAGGTCGAGGAGGAGCGGGGGGCCTGGGCGGTCATGGACCGGGTGATGGCGCAGGCCCAATCAGCCAGTCCCAACATTCGGAGGTGCTCTCGTCGTTCTACTTGAGCCCAGGGGGAACTCTCCAAGTCGTTCCCCAGGAGGCAGTCGACCGGGGCGTCGTCGCGCACCGTCACCTTCAGCAGGCCCGTCACCCCTCCCCACTCGAAGGGGACCAGGGCCATCTGGCATAGGCTTTCACTGTTGTCGGCCGTCCGCACAGGGCACAGCACATTCAGTAGAATCTGTTCAGGGGTCACCAGGTGGCAGCGGACAGCGGTGATACTGGCGCCGGTGTCGCGAAGGGCTTCGGCCCGTTGTCCGTTGACCGTGACCTGCTGCCGGTACTTCTGGGTGTTGGTTGGGATGGGGGTGCAGGGTACCATCTCTCGGCTACCCAGGCAGACCAGGGACATGGCTGCCGGCTCCCACTCAGTGTTTTCTCGGTCGAGGGCCTCTTCTTCCTCCTCTCCCCCCAAGGCGGCGGCTGTCAGCTGCCGGGGCGGGGGCCCGCCGGCCCCGTTTCTTCGGTTCAGGGGGCAGGCCGGGTCGCTGGCAAAGTGTCCGGTTTGTTGGCAGCCATAGCAGGTCACTGGTGGCCGTGGTCCGGGTCGGGCCGGGCCCACCCTTCGCGCTAGGCTCGGGGAGAGATGTGGCTGCGGTGGCCCTCGAGGGGGGCTCCTGGGGGCCCCAGCGGGAGGGTCTCGGTTCCTGTTCGGCCCTCCCCCCCCACCGCGCTGGCATGGGGGTCCGTTGGGGTTCCTCTGGTACTCCCCCATTGAGCTCCGGGGGACCCGGGAGTTGACCCATCGATCGGCCTCGACGGCAAGTTTTCGCGGGTCGGTCATTTTGCTGTCGAGGAGGTGCTGTCTCAGTTCCACGAAGCAATTGTTGGAAAGATGTTCCCAGACGATGAGGTCGACCAGTTGTCCGTAGGTGGTTACTTTGCTGCCTTTGATCCACCCTTCTAGGGCCCGACTGAAAAAGTCCACATATTCCACCCATGTGGTACCCGGGATTTTCTTGCAGTCTCGGAACCGCTGGCGGTACATCTCCGCTGTTAGCCCGTAGCGGGTGAGCAGGGCCTCCTTCATGTGATCGTAGGAGGTCATCACCTCCTCCGGTAGCTGGAGCAGCGTGTCCCGCCCTTCACTCAGGAATCGCCCCCACAGGCCTGCGCCCCAGTCTTTTCGGGGCACCCGATGGGAGGTCATGGCCACCTCGTAGGCCTTGAACCATTGTTGGATATCGTCATTCTTGTAATACTCCTTGACGACCTCCTTCGGGATATGCACCTTGGCCTCGGGGGGCGGTAGAGTGTCTCTAGTACTGGGGGTGTTGGCCCCTCCGTTCTTGGCCTTGATCTCGAGCTCCTTGAGACTGCGCTCGTGCTCAAGAGTTAGTTTCTTTTCCTCCAACTCCCGGTGTCGTCTCTTCTCTTCTATTTCTTCTTGAAGGCGTAGCTGCTCGAGGGCCAGTTTCTTTTCTGCCAGCTGGAGTTCGCCGTCCAGCCGTAGTCGGGCGAGCTCTAGTTCGTGGCTCCGGACCTTTTCCCGCTCTCGTATTTCTTCCTCGGAGAGGCCGGCTTCTAGGCTCTTTCTTCCTCCGGTTGCCGGGGTCAGTGCGGTTGCTGTGGTCTCCGTCAGGGGCAAGGGCCCTTCTTCCTGGGAGGGGCCTGCCCCAGCCTCCAACCATGCCCTCAGAGCTTTCTGCATCTCTTCCTTGGTACCGAGGCTGGTGGTTGCAATGCCTTTGTCTCTGCAGAACTGTTTTAATTCTTTGTGCGTATATTCTTCCAGCCGTTCGGGCTGGAACTCCATTGTCGCGTTGTTTTCCTGGCTGCTCATGATGCTTATTCGTTTGGATGGGTAGCTAGTGGGTACTGGCTGGTACGTACTGCGTTCGGCTCGGATCCCGTCGCTGGCCACCAAATGTTGGAAGGCGGACCCCGAGGAGTCGGTGAGACCACCAGGGGGGGGCCCTCTCACTGCACGAAGTAGCCGAGCGCTGCCGAGAAGTCTCCTGAGAGATCCTTCTCCTATCCCGTACTAGCACAGTAACACCACCACACCGGACTCAAGGAGGTTGTCTCAAGACAAGCAATTCTTTATCATCAATAAAAGGTTACGAGTTCAATATTTACACGAAGGGATCGAGGGATCCACCAAAAGTCTCAATGTCTCTTTGGAAGGGTAGGGGTAGCGGGACAGTCTTTGGCAGGAGTGTGGTACGAGGGTACCTGGGGCCCAGTTCTTATCCTCACGCTGGAGGACCTCCGATCTCGGAGGGGTCGAGCCGCGACGGCGTCAGCAGGGCTCTGGCGTACAGTTCGTGGAGAGCCGCGATTCAATCAGCAGGGCTCTCAAGATGGTTTCTGCTCAGCTCGAGCCGCGACGTCGTCAGCAGGGCTCCGAGGAAGGTTCCAGCGAGGTTGGGCCGCGACAGCGTCTGCAGGGCTCCGATGTTCCAGGTGGTTCAGAAAAGGGTTCACAGGAGGGAGCCGCGACGCAGTCAGCAGGGCTCGTGATGGTTCCGGCAAGAGTTCGTCTCCGTAGGGTCAGCCGCGATTCGATCAGCAGGGCTCCCGACTCCGGGATACAACTGCCGAGCTGTGGTGGGGTCGCCCCAGATATAGGTCTGGAGCCCTTTGATGTCCGGACCTATGCGCCCGAGGGGGCGGAGTGGCCGGGTGGAGGTGGCCAGACGCCCAGCAGGAGAGGCGCCAGGCCCATGGGAGTTTGCAGGGTGATCACACCTCGAGAGGGGAGGACAGTTGGGGGTCCCATCGATACTGTCCTCCGCCGGGGCGATGAATGGTTCCTGCGGCACCCCCTGGCCAGTTCGTGGTGCCTCGATGTCGGGGCTTCGTTGGGGTCGAGGCTGGGTTGAGCGGGGTCGCGCCGGCTGGGGCACGGTGTGACGTGGATGCCAACAAGATGGCGGAGCCACGAGGAGTATGCGACCACGTGTAGCTCCGGGTGAAGGGCCTTGGTGCAGTCC
This sequence comes from Triturus cristatus, assembly GCF_964204655.1. Lineage (NCBI taxonomy): Eukaryota > Metazoa > Chordata > Amphibia > Caudata > Salamandridae > Triturus > Triturus cristatus. Next base: position 1,188,631,508 of record NC_140579.1, read on the forward strand.
AGACGGGTGGCCCGTGACGGCCGGGGCGGGGAACGGCCACAATCCAGGGGGTTAAGGACCACGCCACGAGGCCAGGTCCAACAGAGAGTCTGTGAGAGAGTGTCTGTGAGAGAGTGTCTGTGAACATCTGTGAGAGTGGCTGTGAGAGTCTAAGAGTATGAGAGTCTGCGAGAAAGTGCCTGTGAAAGAGTGTCTGTGAGAGTCTGTGTGAAAGTGTCTGTGAGAGTGTATCTGTGAGAGAGTGTCCGTGAGAGTCTGTGAGAGAGTGTCTGTTAGAAAGTGCCAGTGAGAGTCTGTGAGAGATTTTGAGAGAGTGTCTTTTAGAGTCTGTGATAGAGTGTCTGTGAGAGAGTGTCTATGAGAGAGTGTCTGTGAGAGAGTGTCTGTGAGAGTCTGTGTGAAAGTGTCTGTGAGAATGTATCTGTGAGAGAGTGTCCGTGAGAGTCTGTGAGAGAGTGTCTGTGAGAGAGTGCCTGTGAGAGTCTGTGAGAGATTTTGAGAGAGTGTCTGTAAGAGTCTGTGAGAGAGTGTCTGTGAGAGAGTATCTGTGAGAGAGTGTCTGTGAGAGAGTAACCGTGAGAGTCTGTGAGAAAATGTCTTTGAGAGAGTGTCTGTGAGAGAGTGTCTGTGAGAGAGTGTCTGTGAGAGAGTACCTATGAGAGAGTGTCTGTGAGAGTCTGTGAGAGAGTGTCTGTGAGAGTGCCTGTGAGAGTCTGTCTTTGAGAGTCTGTGGAAGTCTGTGAGAGAGTGTCTGTTAGAGTCTGTGAGAAAGTCTGTGAGAGTCTTTGAGAGAATCTCAGAGTCTGTGAGAGTCTTTAAGAGAATGTCTATGAGAGAGTGTCTGTGAGAGTCTATGGGATAGTGTCTGTGAGAATCTGTGAGAGTGTCAGTGAGAGTCTGTGAGAGAGTGTCTGTGAGAGTGTCTTTGAGAGAGTGTCTGAGTGTCTTTGAGTGTCTGTGAGAGAGTGTCTGTTAGAGAGTTTCTGTGAGAGAGTGTCTGTGAGAGAGTGTCTGTGAGTGTCTGTGAGAGAGTGTCTGAGAGTGTCTGAGTGTCTGTGAGAGAGTGTCTATGAGAGAGTATCTGTGAGAGTCTGTGAGTGTCTGTGAGAGTCTGTGAGAAAGTATCTGAGATCCTGTAAGAGTGTCTCTGAGAGAGTGTGTGTGAGAGAATGAGAGTCTTTGATAGAGTGTCTGTGAGAGTCTGAGAGAGTGTCTGTGAGAGTCTGTGAGAGAGTAACTGTGAGAGAGAGTCTGTGAGAGTTTGTAAGAGAGTGTCTGTGTGAGTCTGTGAGAGTGTCTTTGAGAGTCTGTGAGAGTGTCTGTGAGAGAGTGTGAGAGAGTATCTGTGAGAGAATATGAGTGTCTGTGAGCATCTGTGAGAGAGTGTCTGTGAGTCTGTGAGAGAGTGTCCGTGAGAGTGTCTGTGATAGAGTGTCTGTGAGAATCTGAGAGAGAGTGTCTGTGAGTGTATGTAGGAGTGTCTGTGAGAGTCTGTGAGAGAGTGTCTGTGAGAGTCTGTGAGAGAGTGTCTGTGAGAATGTCTGTGATAGAGTGTCTGTGAGAATCTGTTAGAGAGTGTCTGTAAGAGTGTGTCTGTGAGAGTCTGTGAGTCTGTGAGAGTGTCTGTGAGAGAGTGTCTGTGAGAGTGTCTGTGAGAGTCTGTGAGAGTGTCTGTGAGAGGCTGTAAGAGAGTGTCTGTGAGTCAGAGAGAGTGTCTGTAAGAGTCTGTAAGAGAGTGTCTGTGAGAGAATGTCTGTGAGAGAGTGTCTGAGAGAGAGTGTCTGTGAGAGTGTCTGTGAGAGAGTTTCTGTGAGAGTGTCTGTGTCTGTTAGAGAGTTTCTGTGAGGGAGTTTTTGTGAGAGAGTGTCTGTGAGAGAGTGTCTGTGAGAGTCTGTGAGAGAGTGTCTGGGAGTGAGTGTCTGTTAGAGAGTGTCTGTGAGAGAGTGTCTATGAGAGAGTGTCTGTGAGAGAGTCTGTGAGAGAATCTGTGAGAGAGAGGCAGTGAGAGAGTGTCTGTGAGAGAGTGTCTGTGAGAAAGTGTCTATGAGAGAGTGTCTGTGAGAGCGTGTCTGTGAGATTGTGTCTGTGAGAGAGTGTCTGAGAGTCTATGAGAGAGTGTCTGTGAGAGTCTGTAGGAGTGTGTCTGTAAGTCTGTGAGAGAGTGTCTGTGAGAGTGTCTATAAGAGTCTATGAGAGTGTCTGTAAGAGGCTGTGAGAGTGTCTGTGAGAGAGTCTGTGAGAGAGTGTCTGTGAGAGAGTGTCTGTGAGAGAGTGTCTGTGAGAAACTGTCTGTGATAGAATTTCTGTGAGAGAGTGTCTTTGAGAGTCTGTGAGAGAGTGTCTGTGAGAATCTGTGAGAGAGTGTCTGCGAGAGTCTGTGAGAGTCTGTGAGAGAGTGTCTGTGAGAGAGTGTCTGTGAGCATCTGTGAGAGTGTCTGTGAGAGTCTAAGAGAGTATGAGAGTCTACAAGAGAGTGCTTGTGAGAGAGTGTCTGTGAGAGACTCTATGAGAGAGTGTCTGTGAGAGAGTGTCTGTGAGAATCTGTGAGAGACTGTCTGTTGGAGTCTGTGAGAGCGTACCTGTGAGAGTCTGTGAGAGAGTCTGTGAGAGTCTGAGAGAGTGTGAGAGAGTGTCTGTGAGAGAGTGTCTGAGAGTCTGTGAGAGAGTCTGTAAGAGAGTGTCTGTGAGAGCATGTCTGTGAGAGTGTATCTATGAAAGAGTGTCTGTGAGAGTCTGTGAGAGAGTGTCTGTGAAAGAGTGCCTGTGAGAGTCTGTGAGAATAAGTATGTGAGAGAGTGTCTGTGAGAAAGTGTCTGTGAGAGTGTCTGTAAGAGTCTGTGAGAGTGTCTGTAAGAGGCTGTGAGAGTGTCTGTGAGAGAGTCTGTGAGAGAGTGTCTGTGAGAGAGTGTCTTTGAGAAACTGTTTGTGATAGAATTTCTGTGAGAGAGTGTCTTTGAGAGTCTGTGAGAGAGTGTCTGTGAGAATCTGTGAGAGAGTGTCTGTGAGAGTCTGTGAGAGAGTCTGTGATAGTCTGTGAGAGAGTGTCTGTAGTAGAGTGTCTGTGAGCATCTGTGAGAGTGTCTGTGAGAGTCTAAGAGAGTATGAGAGTCTACAAGACAGTGCTTGTGAGAGAGTGTCTGTGAGAGACTCTGTGAGAGAGTGTCTGTGAGAGAGTGTCTGTGAGAATCTGTGAGAGACTGTCTGTGGGAGTCTGTGAGAGAGTACCTGTGAGAGTCTGTGAGAGAGTCTGTGAGAGTCTGAGAGAGTGTGAGAGAGTGTCTGCGAGAGAGTGTCTGAGAGTCTGTGAGAGAGTCTGTGAGAGAGTGTCTGTGAGAGCATGTCTGTGAGAGTGTATCTGTGAGAGAGTGTCTATGAGAGTCTGTGAGAGAGTGTCTGTGAGAGAGTGCCTGTGAGAGAGTGTCTGTGAGAATCTGTAAGAGACTGTCTGTGGGAGTCTGTGAGAGCGTACCTGTGAGAGTCTGTGAGAGAGTCTGTGAGAGTCTGAGAGAGTGTGAGAGAGTGTCTGCGAGAGAGTGTCTGAGAGTCTGTGAGAGAGTCTGTGAGAGAGTGTCTGTGAGAGCATGTCTGTGAGAGTGTATCTATGAGAGAGTGTCTGTGAGAGTCTGTGAGAGAGTGTCTGTGAAAGAGTGCCTGTGAGAGTCTGTGAGAATAAGTATGTGAGAGAGTGTCAGTGAGAGAGTGTCTGTGAGAGAGTACCTATGAGGGAGTGTCTTTGAGAGTCTGAGAGAGTGTCTGTGAGAGTCTGTGAGAGAGTAACTGTGAGAGAGAGTCTGTGAGAGTCTGTAAGAGAGTGTCTGTATGAGTCTTTGAGAGTGTCTGTGAGAGTCTGTGAGATTGTCTGTGAGAGAGTGTGAGAGAGTATCTGTGAGAGAATGTGAGAGTGTCTGTGAGAGTCTGAGAGAGAGTGTCTGTGAGAGTCTGTGAGAGAGTGTCTGTGAGAGAGTGTCTATGAGAGAGTGTCTGTGAGAGTGTGTCTGTGAGATTGTGTCTGTGAGAGAGTGTCTGAGAGTCTATGAGAAAGTGTCTGTGAGAGTCTGTGTGAGTGTGTCTATAAGTCTGTGAGAGAGTGTCTGTGAGAGTGTCTGTGAGAGAGTGTCTTTGAAAGTGTCTGTAAGAGTCTATGAGAGTGTCTGTAAGAGGCTGTGAGAGTGTCTGTGAGAGAGTCTGTGAGAGAGTGTCTGTGAGAAACTGTCTGTGATAGAATTTCTGTGAGAGAGTGTCTGTGATAGAGTGTCTGTGAGAGTGTCTGTGATAGAGTGACTATGAGAGTATTTGAGAGAGTGTCTGTGAGAATCTGTGAGAGAGTGTCTGTGAGAGTCTGTGAGAGAGTCTGTGAGAGTCTGTGAGAGAGTGTCTGTGAGAGGGTGTCTGTGAGAGCATGTCTGTGAGAGTGTATCTGTGAGAGAGTGTATGTGAGAGTCTGTGAGAGAGTGTCTGTGAGAGAGTGCCTGTGAGAGTCTGTGAGAAAAAGTCCATGAGAGAGTGTCTGTGAGAGAGTGTCTGTGAGAGAGTACCTATGAGAGAGTGTCTATGAGAGTCTGAGAGAGTGTCTGTGAGAGTCTGTGAGAGAGTAACTGTGAGAGAGAGTCTGTGAGAGCCTGTAAGAGAATGTCTGTGTGAGTCTTTGAGAGTGTCTGTGAGAGTCTGTGAGAGTGTCTGTGACAGAGTGTGAGAGAGTATCTGTGAGAGAATTTGAGAGTGTCTGTGAGCATCTGTGAGAGAGTGTCTGAGAGTCTGTGAGAGAGTGTCTATGAGAGTCTTTGAGAGAGTGGCTGTGAGTCTGTGATAGAGTGTCTGTGAGAGTGTCTGTGATAGAGTGTCTGTGAGAATCTGAGAGAGTGTCTGTGAGTGTCTGTAAGAGTATCTGTGAGAGAGTGTCTGGAAGAGTGTCTGTGATAGAGTGTATATGAGAATCTGTTAGAGAGTGTCTGTAAGAGTGTGTCTGTGAGAGAGTGTCTGTGAGTCTATGAGAGTGTCTGTAAGACAGCGTCTGTGAGAGTGTCTGTGAGAGTCTGTGAGAGTGTCTGTAAGAGAATGTAAGAGTGTATGTGAAAGAGTCTGTGAGAGAGTCTGTGAGAGAGTCTGTGAGAGAGAGTCTGTGAGAGAGTGTCTGTGAGAGAGTGTCTGTGAGAAAGTGTCTGTGATAGAGTTTCTGTGAGAGAGTGTCTTTGAGAGTCTGTGAGAGAGTGTCTGTGAGAGTCTGTGAGAGAGTCTGTGAGGGTCAGTGAGAGAGTGTCTGTGAGAGAGTGTCTGTGAGCATCTGTGAGAGTCTAAGAGAGTATGACAGTCTACGAGAGAGTGCTTGTGAGAGAGTGCCTGTGAGAGACTCTGTGAGAGAGTGTCTGTGAGAATCTGTGAGAGAGTGTCTGTGGGAGTCTGTGAGAGAGTATCTGTGAGAGTCTGTGAGAGAGTCTGTGAGAGTCTGAGAGAGTGTATGTGAGTGAGTGTCTGTGAGAGAGTGTCTGTGAGAGTCTGTGAGATAGTTTGTGAGAGTCTGTGAGAGAGTGTCTGTGAGAGAGTGTCTCTGAGTGTCTGTGAGAGCATCTGTGAGAGTCTGTACGAGAGTGTGAGAGTCTGCGAGAGAGTGCTTGGGAGAGAGTGTCTGTGAGAGACTCTGTGAGAGAGTGTCTGTGATAGAGTGTCTGTGAGAGAGTGTCTGTGATAGAGTGACTATGAGAGTATTTGAGAGAGTGTCTGTGAGAATCTGTGAGAGAGTGTCTGTGAGAGTCTGAGAGAGAGTGTCTGTGAGAGTCTGTGAGAGTGTATGTGAGAGTCTGTGAGAGAGTGTCTGTGAGAGAGTGTCTGTGAGAGCGTGTCTGTGAGATTGTGTCTGTGAGAGAGTGTCTGAGAGTCTATGAGAGAGTGTCTGTGAGAGTCTGTGGGAGTGTGTCTGTAAGTCTGTGAGAGAGTGTCTGTGAGAGTGTCTGTGAGAAAGTGTCTTTGAGAGAGTCTGTGAGAGAGTGTCTGTGAGAGAATGTCTGTGAGAGAGTATCTGTGAGAGTGTCTGTGAGAGAGTTTCTGTGAGAGTGTCTGTAAGACAGTGTCTGTGAAAGAGAGTCTGTGAGAGTCTGCAAGAGTGTCTGTGAGTGAGTGTCTGTGAGAGAGTGTCTGTGAGAGTCTGTGAGAGAGTTTGTGAGAGTCTGTGAGAGAGTGTCTGTTTGAGAGTGTCTCTGAGTGTCTGTGAGAGCATCTGTGAGAGTCTGTACGAGAGTGTGAGAGTCTGCGAGAGAGTGCTTGGGAGAGAGTATCTTTGAGAGACTCTGTGGGAGAGTGTCTGTGATAGAGTGTCTGTGAGAGTGTCTGTGATAGAGTGACTATGAGAGTATTTGAGAGAGTGTCTGTGAGAATATGTGAGAGTGTCTGTGAGAGTCTGTGAGAGTGTCTGTGAGAGTGTCTGTGAGAGTATGTGAGAGTGTCTGTGAGAGTCTGAGAGAGAGTGTCTGTGAGAGTCTGTGAGAGAGTGTCTGTGAGAGAGTGTCTATGAGAGAGTGTCTGTGAGAGCGTGTCTATGAGATTGTGTCTGTGAGAGAGTGTCTGAGAGTCTATGAGAGAGAGTCTGTGAGAGTCTGTGGGAGTGTGTCTACAAGTCTGTGAGAGAGTGTCTGTGAGAGTGTCTGTGATAGAGTGACTATGAGAGTATTTGAGAGAGTGTCTGTGAGAATATGTGAGAGAGTGTCTGTGAGAGTCTGTGAGAGTGTCTGTGAGAGTGTCTGTGAGAGTATGTGAGAGTGTCTGTGAGAGTCTGAGAGAGAGTGTCTGTGAGAGTCTGTGAGAGAGTGTCTGTGAGAGAGTGTCTATGAGAGAGTGTCTGTGAGAGCGTGTCTGTGAGATTGTGTCTGTGAGAGAGTGTTTGAGAGTTTATGAGAGAGAGTCTGTGAGAGTCTGTGGGAGTGTGTCTATAAGTCTGTGAGAGAGTGTCTATGAGAGTGTCTGTGAGAGTGTCTGTGAGAGAGTGTCTGTGAGAGTGTCTGTGAGAAAGTGTCTGTGAGAGTGTCTGTAAGAGTCTGTGAGAGTGTCTGTAAGAGGCTGTGAGAGTGTCTGTGAGAGAGTGTCTGTGAGAGAGTGTCTTTGACAAACTGTCTGTGATAGAATTTCTGTGAGAGAGTGTCTTTGAGAGTCTGTGAGAGAGTGTCTGTGAGAATCTGTGAGAGAGTGTCTGTGAGAGTCTGTGAGAGAGTCTGTGATAGTCTGTGAGAGAGTGTCTGTAGTAGAGTGTCTGTGAGCATCTGTGAGAGTGTCTGTGAGAGTCTAAGAGAGTATGAGAGTCTACAAGAGAGTGCTTGTGAGAGAGTGTCTGTGAGAGACTCTGTGAGAGAGTGTCTGTGAGAGAGTGTCTGTGAGAATCTGTGAGAGACTGTCTGTGGGAGTCTGTGAGAGAGTACCTGTGAGAGTCTGTGAGAGAGTCTGTGAGAGTCTGAGAGAGTGTGAGAGAGTGTCTGCGAGAGAGTGTCTGAGAGTCTGTGAGAGAGTCTGTGAGAGAGTGTCTGTGAGAGCATGTCTGTGAGAGTATATCTGTGAGAGAGTGTCTATGAGAGTCTGTGAGAGAGTGTCTGTGAGAGAGTGCCTGTGAGAGTCTGTGAGAAAAAGTCTGTGAGAGAGTACCTATGAGAGAGTGTCTGTGAGAGTCTGAGAGAGTGTCTGTGAGAGTCTGTGAGTGAGTAACTGTGAGAGAGAGTCTGTGAGAGTCTGTAAGAGAATGTCTGTGTGAGTCTTTGAGAGTGTCTGTGAGAGTCTGTGAGAGTGTCTGTGAGAGAGTGTGAGAGAGTATCTGTGAGAGAATGTGAGAGTGTCTGTGAGCATCTGTGAGAGAGTGTCTGAGAGTCTGTGAGAGAGTGGCTATGAGTCTGTGAGAGAGTGTCTGTGAGAGTGTGATTGTCTGTGATAGAGTGTCTGTGAGAGTCTGAGAGAGTGTCTGTGAGAGTCTGAGAGTCTGTGAGAGTGTCTGTGACAGTGTGTCTGTGAGAGAGTGTCTGTGATAGAGTGACTATGAGAGTATTTGAGAGAGTGTCTGTGAGAATCTGTGAGAGAGTGTCTGTGAGAGTCTGTGAGAGTGTCTGTGAGAGTCTGAGAGAGAGTGTCTATGAGAGTCTGTGAGAGTGTATGTGAGTGTCTGCGAGAGAGTGCTTGGGAGAGAGTGTCTGTGAGAGACTCTGTGAGAGAGTGTCTGTGATAGAGTGTCTGTGAGAGAGTGTCTGTGATAGAGTGACTATGAGAGTATTTGAGAGAGTGTGAGAATCTGTGAGAGAGTGTCTGTGAGAGTCTGTGAGAGTGTCTGTGAGAGTCTGAGAGAGAGTGTCTGTGAGAGTCTGTGAGAGTGTATGTGAGAGTCTGTGAGAGAGTGTCTGTGAGAGAGTGTCTGTGAGAGCGTGTCTGTGAGATTGTGTCTGTGAGAGAGTGTCTGAGAGTCTATGAGAGAGTGTCTGTGAGAGTCTGTGGGAGTGTGTCTGTAAGTCTGTGAGAGAGTGTCTGTGAGAGTGTCTGTGAGAAAGTGTCTTTGAGAGAGTCTGTGAGAGAGTGTCTGTGAGAGAATGTCTGTGAGAGAGTATCTGTGAGAGTGTCTGTGAGAGAGTTTCTGTGAGAGTGTCTGTGAGTCAGTGTCTGTGAAAGAGAGTCTGTGAGAGTCTGCAAGAGTGTCTGTGAGTGAGTGTCTGTGAGAGAGTGTCTGTGAGAGTCTGTGAGAGAGTTTGTGAGAGTCTGTGAGAGAGTGTCTGTTTGAGAGTGTCTCTGAGTGTCTGTGAGAGCATCTGTGAGAGTCTGTACGAGAGTGTGAGAGTCTGCGAGAGAGTGCTTGGGAGAGAGTATCTGTGAGAGACTCTGTGGGAGAGTGTCTGTGATAGAGTGTCTGTGAGAGTGTCTGTGATAGAGTGACTATGAGAGTATTTGAGAGAGTGTCTGTGAGAATATGTGAGAGTGTCTGTGAGAGTCTGTGAGAGTGTCTGTGAGAGTATGTGAGAGTGTCTGTGAGAGTCTGAGAGAGAGTGTCTGTGAGAGTCTGTGAGAGAGTGTCTGTGAGAGAGTGTCTATGAGAGAGTGTCTGTGAGAGCGTGTCTGTGAGATTGTGTCTGTGAGAGAGTGTCTGAGAGTCTATGAGAGAGAGTCTGTGAGAGTCTGTGGGAGTGTGTCTATAAGTCTGTGAGAGAGTGTCTGTGAGAGTGTCTGTGATAGAGTGACTATGAGAGTATTTGAGAGAGTGTCTGTGAGAATATGTGAGAGAGTGTCTGTGAGAGTCTGTGAGAGTGTCTGTGAGAGTGTCTGTGAGAGTATGTGAGAGTGTCTGTGAGAGTCTGAGAGAGAGTGTCTGTGAGAGTCTGTGAGAGAGTGTCTGTGAGAGAGTGTCTATGAGAGAGTGTCTGTGAGAGCGTGTCTGTGAGATTGTGTCTGTGAGAGAGTGTCTGAGAGTCTATGAGAGAGAGTCTGTGAGAGTCTGTGGGAGTGTGTCTATAAGTCTGTGAGAGAGTGTCTGTGAGAGTGTCTGTGATAGAGTGACTATGAGAGTATTTGAGAGAGTGTCTGTGAGAATATGTGAGAGAGTGTCTGTGAGAGTCTGTGAGTGTGTCTGTGAGAGTGTCTGTGAGAGTATGTGAGAGTGTCTGTGAGAGTCTGAGAGAGAGTGTCTGTGAGAGTCTGTGAGAGAGTGTCTGTGAGAGAGTGTCTATGATAGAGTGTCTGTGAGAGCGTGTCTGTGAGATTGTGTCTGTGAGAGAGTGTCTGAGAGTCTATGAGAGAGAGTGTCTGTGAGAGTCTGTGGGAGTGTGTCTATAAGTCTGTGAGAGAGTGTCTGTGAGAGTGTCTGTGAGAGTGTCTGTGAGAGTGTCTGTGAGAGAGTGTCTGTGAGAGTGTCTGTGAGAAAGTGTCTGTGAGAGTGTCTGTAAGAGTCTGTGAGAGTGTCTGTAAGAGGCTGTGAGAGTGTCTGTGAGAGAGTCTGTGAGAGAGTGTCTGTAAGAGAGTGTCTTTGAGAAACTGTTTGTGATAGAATTTCTGTGAGAGAGTGTCTTTGAGAGTCTGTGAGAGAGTGTCTGTGAGAATCTGTGAGAGAGTGTCTGTGAGAGTCTGTGAGAGAGTCTGTGATAGTCTGTGAGAGAGTGTCTGTAGTAGAGTGTCTGTGAGCATCTGTGAGAGTGTCTGTGAGAGTCTAAGAGAGTATGAGAGTCTACAAGACAGTGCTTGTGAGAGAGTGTCTGTGAGAGACTCTGTGAGAGAGTGTCTGTAAGAGAGTGTCTGTGAGAATCTGTGAGAGACTGTCTGTGGGAGTCTGTGAGAGAGTACCTGTGAGAGTCTGTGAGAGAGTCTGTGAGAGTCTGAGAGAGTGTGAGAGAGTGTCTGCGAGAGAGTGTCTGAGAGTCTGTGAGAGAGTCTGTGAGAGAGTGTCTGTGAGAGCATGTCTGTGAGAGTGTATCTGTGAGAGAGTGTCTATGAGAGTCTGTGAGAGAGTGTCTGTGAGAGAGTGCCTGTGAGAGAGTGTCTGTGAGAATCTGTGAGAGACTGTCTGTGGGAGTCTGTGAGAGCGTACCTGTGAGAGTCTGTGAGAGAGTCTGTGAGAGTCTGAGAGAGTGTGAGAGAGTGTCTGCGAGAGAGTGTCTGAGAGTCTGTGAGAGAGTCTGTGAGAGAGTGTCTGTGAGAGCATGTCTGTGAGAGTGTATCTATGAGAGAGTGTCTGTGAGAGTCTGTGAGAGAGTGTCTGTGAAATAGTGCCTGTGAGAGTCTGTGAGAATAAGTATGTGAGAGAGTGTCAGTGAGAGAGTGTCTGTGAGAGAGTACCTATGAGGGAGTGTCTTTGAGAGTCTGAAAGAGTGTCTGTGAGAGTCTGTGAGAGAGTAACTGTGAGAGAGAGTCTGTGAGAGTCTGTAAGAGAGTGTCTGTATGAGTCTTTGAGAGTGTCTGTGAGAGTCTGTGAGATTGTCTGTGAGAGAGTGTGAGAGAGTATCTGTGAGAGAATGTGAGAGTGTCTGTGAGCATCTGTGAGAGAGTGTCTGAGAGTCTGTGAGAGAGTGTCTATGAGAGTCTTTGAGAGAGTGGCTGTGAGTCTGTGATAGAGTGTCTGTGAGAGTGTCTGTGATAGAGTGTCTGTGAGAATCTGAGAGAGTGTCTGTGAGTGTCTGTAAGAGTATCTGTGAGAGAGTGTCTGAGAGAGTGTCTGTGATAGAGTGTATATGAGAATCTGTTAGAGAGTGTCTGTAAGAGTGTGTCTGTGAGAGAGTGTCTGTGAGTCTATGAGAGTGTCTGTAAGACAGTGTCTGTGAGAGTGTCTGTGAGAGTCTGTGAGAGTGTCTGTAAGAGAATGTAAGAGTGTATGTGAAAGAGTCTGTGAGAGAGTCTGTGAGAGAGTCTGTGAGAGAGAGTCTGTGAGAGAGTGTCTGTGAGAGAGTGTCTGTGAGAAAGTGTCTGTGATAGAGTTTCTGTGAGAGAGTGTCTTTGAGAGTCTGTGAGAGAGTGTCTGTGAGAGTCTGTGAGAGAGTCTGTGAGGGTCAGTGAGAGAGTGTCTGTGAGAGAGTGTCTGTGAGCATCTGTGAGAGTCTAAGAGAGTATGACAGTCTACGAGAGAGTGCTTATGAGAGAGTGCCTGTGAGAGACTCTGTGAGAGAGTGTCTGTGAGAATCTGTGAGAGAGTGTCTGTGGGAGTTTGTGAGAGAGTATCTGTGAGAGTCTGTGAGAGAGTCTGTGAGAGTCTGAGAGAGTGTATGTGAGTGAGTGTCTGTGAGAGAGTGTCTGTGAGAGTCTGTGAGATAGTTTGTGAGAGTCTGTGAGAGAGTGTCTGTGAGAGAGTGTCTCTGAGTGTCTGTGAGAGCATCTGTGAGAGTCTGTACGAGAGTGTGAGAGTCTGCGAGAGAGTGCTTGGGAGAGAGTGTCTGTGAGAGACTCTGTGAGAGAGTGTCTGTGATAGAGTGTCTGTGAGAGAGTGTCTGTGATAGAGTGACTATGAGAGTATTTGAGAGAGTGTCTGTGAGAATCTGTGAGAGAGTGTCTATGAGAGTCTGTGAGAGAGTGTCTGTGAGAGAGTGCCTGTGAGAGAGTGTCTGTGAGAATCTGTGAGAGACTGTCTGTGGGAGTCTGTGAGAGCGTACCTGTGAGAGTCTGTGAGAGAGTCTGTGAGAGTCTGAGAGAGTGTGAGAGAGTGTCTGCGAGAGAGTGTCTGAGAGTCTGTGAGAGAGTGTCTGTGAGAGCATGTCTGTGAGAGTGTATCTATGAGAGAGTGTCTGTGAGAGTCTGTGAGAGAGTGTCTGTGAAAGAGTGCCTGTGAGAGTCTGTGAGAATAAGTATGTGAGAGAGTGTCAGTGAGAGAGTGTCTCTGAGAGAGTACCTATGAGGGAGTGTCTTTGAGAGTCTGAGAGAGTGTCTGTGAGAGTCTGTGAGAGAGTAACTGTGAGAGAGAGTCTGTGAGAGTCTGTAAGAGAGTGTCTGTATGAGTCTTTGAGAGTGTCTGTGAGAGTCTGTGAGATTGTCTGTGAGAGAGTGTGAGAGAGTATCTGTGAGAGAATGTGAGAGTGTCTGTGAGCATCTGTGAGAGAGTGTCTGAGAGTCTGTGAGAGAGTGTCTATGAGAGTCTTTGAGAGAGTGGCTGTGAGTCTGTGATAGAGTATCTGTGAGAGTGTCTGTGATAGAGTGTATGTGAGAATCTGAGAGAGTGTCTGTGAGTGTCTGTAAGAGTATCTGTGAGAGAGTGTCTGAGAGAGTGTCTGTGATAGAGTGTATATGAGAATCTGTTAGAGAGTGTCTGTAAGAGTGTGTCTGTGAGAGAGTGTCTGTGAGTCTATGAGAGTGTCTGTAAGACAGTGTCTGTGAGAGAGTCTGTGAGAGAGTCTGTGAGAGAGAGTCTGTGAGAGAGTGTCTGTGAGAGAGTGTCTGTGAGAAAGTGTCTGTGAAAGAGTTTCTGTGAGAGAGTGTCTTTGAGAGTCTGTGAGAGAGTGTCTGTGAGAGTCTGTGAGGGAGTCTGTGAGGGTCAGTGAGAGAGTGTCTGTGAGAGAGTGTCTGTGAGCATCTGTGAGAGTCTAAGAGAGTATGACAGTCTACGAGAGAGTGCTTGTGAGAGAGTGCCTGTGAGAGACTCTGTGAGAGAGTGTCTGTGAGAATCTGTGAGAGAGTGTCTGTGGGAGTGTGTGAGAGAGTATCTGTGAGAGTCTGTGAGAGAGTCTGTGAGAGTCTGAGAGAGTGTATGTGAGTGAGTGTCTGTGAGAGAGTGTCTGTGAGAGTCTGTGAGATAGTTTGTGAGAGTCTGTGAGAGAGTGTCTGTGAGAGAGTGTCTCTGAGTGTCTGTGTGAGCATCTGTGAGAGTCTGTACGAGAGTGTGAGAGTCTGCGAGAGAGTGCTTGGGAGAGAGTGTCTGTGAGAGACTCTGTGAGAGAGTGTCTGTGATAGAGTGTCTGTGAGAGAGTGTCTGTGATAGAGTGACTATGAGAGTATTTGAGAGAGTGTCTGTGAGAATCTGTGAGAGAGTGTCTGTGAGAGTCTGTGAGAGTGTCTGTGAGAGTCTGAGAGAGAGTGTCTGTGAGAGTCTGTGAGAGTGTATGTGAGAGTCTGTGAGAGAGTGTCTGTGAGAGAGTGTCTGTGAGAGCGTGTCTGTGAGATTGTGTCTGTGAGAGAGTGTCTGAGAGTCTATGAGAGAGTGTCTGTGAGAGTCTGTGGGAGTGTGTCTGTAAGTCTGTGAGAGAGTGTCTGTGAGAGTGTCTGTGAGAATGTGTCTTTGAGAGAGTCTGTGAGAGAGTATCTGTGAGAGAATGTCTGTGAGAGAGTATCTGTGAGAGTGTCTGTGAGAGAGTTTCTGTGAGAGTGTCTGTGAGACAGTGTCTGTGAAAGAGAGTCTGTGAGAGTCTGCAAGAGTGTCTGTGAGTGAGTGTCTGTGAGAGAGTGTCTGTGAGAGTCTGTGAGAGAGTTTGTGAGAGTCTGTGAGAGAGTGTCTGTTTGAGAGTGTCTCTGAGTGTCTGTGAGAGCATCTGTGAGAGTCTGTACGAGAGTGTGAGAGTCTGCGAGAGAGTGCTTGGGAGAGAGTATCTTTGAGAGACTCTGTGGGAGAGTGTCTGTGATAGAGTGTCTGTGAGAGTGTCTGTGATAGAGTGACTATGAGAGTATTTGAGAGAGTGTCTGTGAGAATATGTGAGAGTGCCTGTGAGAGTCTGTGAGAGTGTCTGTGAGAGTGTCTGTGAGAGTATGTGAGAGTGTCTGTGAGAGTCTGAGAGAGAGTGTCTATGAGAGTCTGTGAGAGAGTGTCTGTGAGAGAGTGTCTATGAGAGAGTGTCTGTGAGAGCGTGTCTGTGAGATTGTGTCTGTGAGAGAGTGTCTGAGAGTCTATGAGAGCGAGTCTGTGAGAGTCTGTGGGAGTGTGTCTATAAGTCTGTGAGAGAGTGTCTGTGAGAGTGTCTGTGATAGAATGACTATGAGAGTATTTGAGAGAGTGTCTGTGAGAATATGTGAGAGAGTGTCTGTGAGAGTCTGTGAGAGTGTCTGTGAGAGTGTCTGTGAGAGTATGTGAGAGTGTCTATGAGAGTCTGAGAGAGAGTGTCTGAGAGAGTCTGTGAGAGAGTGTCTGTGAGAGAGTGTCTATGAGAGAGTGTCTGTGAGAGCGTGTCTGTGAGATTGTGTCTGTGAGAGAGTGTCTGAGAGTCTATGAGAGAGAGTCTGTGAGAGTCTGTGGGAGTGTGTCTATAAGTCTGTGAGAGAGTGTCTGTGAGAGTGTCTGTGAGAGTGTCTGTGAGAGAGTGTCTGTGAGAGTGTCTGTGAGAAAGTGTCTGTGAGAGTGTCTGTAAGAGTCTGTGAGAGTGTCTGTAAGAGGCTGTGAGAGTGTCTGTGAGAGAGTCTGTGAGAGAGTGTCTGTGAGAGAGTGTCTTTGACAAACTGTCTGTGATAGAATTTCGTTGAGAGAGTGTCTTTGAGAGTCTGTGAGAGAGTGTCTGTGAGAATCTGTGAGAGAGTGTCCGTGAGAGTCTGTGAGAGAGTCTGTGATAGTCTGTGAGAGAGTGTCTGTAGTAGAGTGTCTGTGAGCATCTGTGAGAGTGTCTGTGAGAGTCTAAGAGAGTATGAGAGTCTATAAGACAGTGCTTGTGAGAGAGTGTCTGTGAGAGACTCTGTGAGAGAGTGTCTGTGAGAGAGTGTCTGTGAGAATCTGTGAGAGACTGTCTGTGGGAGTCTGTGAGAGAGTACCTGTGAGAGTCTGTGAGAGAGTCTGTGAGAGTCTGAGAGAGTGTGAGAGAGTGTCTGCGAGAGAGTGTCTGAGAGTCTGTGAGAGAGTCTGTGAGAGAGTGTCTGTGAGAGCATGTCTGTGAGAGTGTATCTGTGAGAGAGTATCTATGAGAGTCTGTGAGAGAGTGTCTGTGAGAGAGTGCCTGTGAGAGTCTGTGAGAAAAAGTCTGTGAGAGAGTACCTATGAGAGAGTGTCTGTGAGAGTCTGAGAGAGTGTCTGTGAGAGTCTGTGAGAGAGTAACTGTGAGAGAGAGTCTGTGAGAGTCTGTAAGAGAATGTCTGTGTGAGTCTTTGAGAGTGTCTGTGAGAGTCTGTGAGAGTGTCTGTGAGAGAGTGTGAGAGAGTATCTGTGAGAGAATGTGAGAGTGTCTATGAGCATCTGTGAGAGAGTGTCTAAGAGTCTGTGAGAGAGTGGTTGTGAGTCTGTGAGAGAGTGTCTGTGAGAGTGTGATTGTCTGTGATAGAGTGTCTGTGAGAGTCTGAGAGAGTGTCTGTGAGAGTCTGAGAGTCTGTGAGAGTGTCTGTGACAGTGTGTCTGTGAGAGAGTGTCTGTGATAGAGTGACTATGAGAGTATTTGAGAGAGTGTCTGTGAGAATCTGTGAGAGAGTGTCTGTGAGAGTCTGTGAGAGTGTCTGTGAGAGTCTGAGAGAGAGTGTCTGTGAGAGTCTGTGAGAGTGTATGTGAGAGTCTGTGAGAGAGTGCTTGGGAGAGAGTGTCTGTGAGAGACTCTGTGAGAGAGTGTCTGTGATAGAGTGTCTGTGAGAGAGTGTCTGTGATAGAGTGACTATGAGAGTGTTTGAGAGAGTGTGAGAATCTGTGAGAGAGTGTCTGTGAGAGTCTGTGAGAGTGTCTGTGAGAGTCTGAGAGAGAGTGTCTGTGAGAGTCTGTGAGAGTGTATGTGAGAGTCTGTGAGAGAGTGTCTGTGAGAGAGTGTCTGTGAGAGCGTGTCTGTGAGATTGTGTCTGTGAGAGAGTGTCTGAGAGTCTATGAGAGAGTGTCTGTGAGAGTCTGTGGGAGTGTGTCTGTAAGTCTGTGAGAGAGTGTCTGTGAGAGTGTCTGTGAGAAAGTGTCTTTGAGAGAGTCTGTGAGAGAGTGTCTGTGAGAGAATGTCTGTGAGAGAGTATCTGTGAGAGTGTCTGTGAGCGAGTTTCTGTGAGAGTGTCTGTGAGACAGTGTCTGTGAAAGAGAGTCTGTGAGAGTCTGCAAGAGTGTCTGTGAGTGAGTGTCTGTGAGAGAGTGTCTGTGAGAGTCTGTGAGAGAGTTTGTGAGAGTCTGTGAGAGAGTGTCTGTTTGAGAGTGTCTCTGAGTGTCTGTGAGAGCATCTGTGAGAGTCTGTACGAGAGTGTGAGAGTCTGCGAGAGAGTGCTTGGGAGAGAGTATCTGTGAGAGACTCTGTGGGAGAGTGTCTGTGATAGAGTGTCTGTGAGAGTGTCTGTGATAGAGTGACTATGAGAGTATTTGAGAGAGTGTCTGTGAGAATATGTGAGAGTGTCTGTGAGAGTCTGTGAGAGTGTCTGTGAGAGTGTCTGTGAGAGTATGTGAGAGTGTCTGTGAGAGTCTGAGAGAGAGTGTCTGTGAGAGTCTGTGAGAGAGTGTCTGTGAGAGAGTGTCTATGAGAGAGTGTCTGTGAGAGCGTGTCTGTGAGATTGTGTCTGTGAGAGAGTGTCTGAGAGTCTATGAGAGAGAGTCTGTGAGAGTCTGTGGGAGTGTGTCTATAAGTCTGTGAGAGAGTGTCTGTGAGAGTGTCTGTGATAGAGTGACTATGAGAGTATTTGAGAGTGTCTGTGAGAATATGTGAGAGAGTGTCTGTGAGAGTCTGTGAGAGTGTCTGTGAGAGTGTCTGTGAGAGTATGTGAGAGTGTCTGTGAGAGTCTGAGAGAGAGTGTCTGTGAGAGTCTGTGAGAGAGTGTCTGTGAGAGAGTGTCTATGAGAGAGTGTCTGTGAGAGCGTGTCTGTGAGATTGTGTCTGTGAGAGAGTGTCTGAGAGTCTATGAGAGAGAGTCTGTGAGAGTCTGTGGGAGTGTGTCTATAAGTCTGTGAGAGAGTGTCTGTGAGAGTGTCTGTGAGAGTGTCTGTGAGAGAGTGTCTGTGAGAGTGTCTGTGAGAAAGTGTATGTGAGAGTGTCTGTAAGAGTCTGTGAGAGTGTCTGTAAGAGGCTGTGAGAGTGTCTGTGAGAGAGTCTGTGAGAGAGTGTCTGTGAGAGAGTGTCTTTGAGAAACTGTCTGTGATAGAATTTCTGTGAGAGAGTGTCTTTGAGAGTCTGTGAGAGAGTGTCTGTGAGAATCTGTGAGAGAGTGTCTGTGAGAGTCTGTGAGAGAGTCTGTGATAGTCTGTGAGAGAGTGTCTGTAGTAGAGTGTCTGTGAGCATCTGTGAGAGTGTCTGTGAGAGAGTGTCTGTGAGAATTTGTGAGAGACTGTCTGTGGGAGTCTGTGAGAGAGTACCTGTGAGAGTCTGTGAGAGAGTCTGTGAGAGTCTGAGAGAGTGTGAGAGAGTGTCTGCGAGAGAGTGTCTGAGAGTCTGTGAGAGAGTCTGTGAGAGAGTGTCTGAGAGAGCATGTCTGTGAGAGTGTATCTGTGAGAGAGTGTCTATGAGAGTCTGTGAGAGAGTGTCTGTGAGAGAGTGCCTGTGAGAGTCTGTGAGAAAAAGTCTGTGAGAGAGTACCTATGAGAGAGTGTCTGTGAGAGTCTGAGAGAGTGTCTGTGAGAGTCTGTGAGAGAGTAACTGTGAGAGAGAGTCTGTGAGAGTCTGTAAGAGAATGTCTGTGTGAGTCTTTGAGAGTGTCTGTGAGAGTCTGTGAGAGTGTCTGTGAGAGAGTGTGAGAGAGTATCTGTGAGAGAATGTGAGAGTGGCTGTGAGTCTGTGAGAGAATGTCTGTGAGAGTGTGATTGTCTGTGATAGAGTGTCTGTGAGAGTCTGAGAGAGTGTCTGTGAGAGTCTGAGAGTCTGTGAGAGTGTCTGTGACAGTGTGTCTGTGAGAGTCTGTAAGAGAGTGTCTGTGTGATTCTGTGAGAGAATGTCTGTGAGAAAGTGTGAGATAGTGTCTGTGAGAGAGTGTGAGAGTGTCTGTGAGAGTCTGTGAGAGTGTCTGAGAGTCTGTGAGAAAGTGTCTGTGAGAGTCTGTGAGAGAGTGTCTGTGAGTCTGTGAGAGAGTGTCTGTGAGAGTGTGAGAGAGTGTCTATGAGAGAGTGTCTGTGAGAGTGTCTGTGAGAAAGTGTCTGTGAGAGTGTCTGTAAGAGTCTGTGAGAGTGTCTGTAAGAGGCTGTGAGAGTGTCTGTGAGAGAGTCTGTGAGAGAGTGTCTGTGAGAGAGTGTCTTTGAGAAACTGTCTGTGATAGAATTTCTGTGAGAGAGTGTCTTTGAGAGTCTGTGAGAGAGTGTCTGTGAGAATCTGTGAGAGAGTGTCTGTGAGAGTCTGTGAGAGAGTCTGTGATAGTCTGTGAGAGAGTGTCTGTAGTAGAGTGTCTGTGAGCATCTGTGAGAGTCTAAGAGAGTATGAGAGTCTACAAGAGAGTGCTTGTGAGAGAGTGTCTGTGAGAGACTCTGTGAGAGAGTGTCTGTGAGAGAGTGTCTGTGAGAATTTGTGAGAGACTGTCTGTGGGAGTCTGTGAGAGAGTGTGTGAGAGTCTGAGAGAGTGTGAGAGAGTGTCTGCGAGAGAGTGTCTGAGAGTCTGTGAGAGAGTCTGTGAGAGAGTGTCTGTGAGAGCATGTCTGTGAGAGTGTATCTGTGAGTGAGTGTCTATGAGAGTCTGTGAGAGAGTGTCTGTGAGAGAGTGCCTGTGAGAGTCTATGAGAAAAAGTCTGTGAGAGAGTACCTATGAGAGAGTGTCTGTGAGAGTCTGAGAGAGTGTCTGTGAGAGTCTGTGAGAGAGTAACTGTGAGAGAGAGTCTGTGAGAGTCTGTAAGAGAATGTCTGTGTGAGTCTTTGAGAGTGTCTGTGAGAGTCTGTGAGAGTGTCTGTGAGAGAGTGTGAGAGAGTATCTGTGAGAGAATGTGAGAGTGTCTGTGAGCATCTGTGAGAGAGTGTCTGAGAGTCTGTGAGAGAGTGGCTGTGAGTCTGTGAGAGAATGTCTGTGAGAGTGTGATTGTCTGTGATAGAGTGTCTGTGAGAGTCTGAGAGAGTGTCTGTGAGAGTCTGAGAGTCTGTGAGAGTGTCTGTGACAGTGTGTCTGTGAGAGTCTGTAAGAGAGTGTCTGTGTGATTCTGTGAGAGAATGTCTGTGAGAAAGTGTGAGAGAGTGTCTGTGAGAGAGTGTGAGAGTGTCTGTGAGAGTCTGTGAGAGTGTCTGAGAGTCTGTGAGAAAGTGTCTGTGAGAGTCTGTGAGAGAGTGTCTGTGAGTCTGTGAGAGAGTGTCTGTGAGAGTGTGAGAGAGTGTCTATGAGAGAGTGTCTGTGAGAGTCTGTGAGAGTGTCTGTGAGGGGCTGTGAGAGTCTGTGAGAGAGTGTCTGAGTCTGAGAGAGTTTCTGTGAGAGGCTGTGAGAGAGTTTCTGTGAGAGAGTGTCTTTGAGAGAGTCTGTGAGAGAGTCTGTGAGAGAGTGTCTATGAGAGAGTTTCTGTGAGCATCTGTGAGAGTGTCTGTAAGAGAGTGTGAGTGTCTGTGAGAGAGTGCTTGTGAGAGAGTGTCTGTGAGAGACTCTGTAAGAGAGTGTCTGTGAGAGATTGTCTGTGAGAGAGTGTCTGTGATAGAGTGACTATGAGGGTCTGTGAGAGAGTGTCTGTGAGAGTCTGTGAGAGTGTCTGAGAGAATGTGAGAGAGTGTGTGCGAGAGAGTGTCTGAGAGTCTGTGAGAGAGTGTGAGAGTCTGTGAGAGAGTGTATGTGAGAGAGTGTCTGTGAGAGAGTCTGTGAGAGTGTCTGAGAGAGTCCGTGAGAGATTGTGAGAGAGTGTCTGTAAGAGTCTGTGAGAGAGTGTCTATGAGAGAGTGTCTGTGAGAGAGTGTATGTTAGAGAGTAATCGTGAGAGTCTGTTAGAGAGTGTCTGTGAGAGAGTATCTGAGAGAGTGTCACTGAGAGTCTGTGAGAGAGTGTCTGTGAGAGTCTGTGATAGTGCCCATGAGAGTCTGTCTTTGATAGTCTGTGGAAGTCTGTGAGAGAGTGTCTGTGAGAGTCTGTGAGAGAGTCAGTGAGAGTCTTTGAGAGAATGTCAGAGTCGGTGAGAGTCTTTGAGAGAGTGTCTGTGAGAGAGAGTCTGTGAGATAATGTGAGAGAGTGTCTGAGAGAGTCTGTGAGAGAGTGTCTATGAGAGAGTGTCTGTGAGAGTCTGTGAGAGAGTGTCTGTGAGAGTGCTGTGAGAGAGTGTCTGTGATAAAGTGTCTGTGAGAGTCTGTGAGAGAGTCAGTGAGAGTCTTTGAGAGAATGTCAGAGTATGTGAGATTCTTTGAGAGAGTGTCTGTGAGAGAGAGTCTGTGAGATAATGTGGGAAAGTGTCTGAGAGAGTCTGTGAGAGAGTGTCTATGAGAGAGAGTTTGTGAGAGTCCTTGAGAGAGTGTCTGTGAGAGTGTGAGTGTCTGTGAGAGTGTCTGTGAGAAAGTGGCTGTGATAAACTGTCTGTGAGAACCTGTGAGAGAGTGTCTGTGAGAGTGTCTGTCAGAGAGTGTCTGTGAGAGTGTCTGTGATATCGTTTCTGTGAGAGTGTCTGTGAGACAGTGCCTGTGAAAGAGTGTATGTGAGAGTCTGTGATATTGTCTTTGAGTGAGTGTCTGTGAGAGAGTCTCTGTGAGAGAGTATCTGTGAGAGTGTGTGTGAGAGAGATTGTCTTTGAGAGCCTGTGAGTGTCTGTGAGTTTATGAGAGAGTGTCTGTGAGAGTCTGTGAGAGAGTGTCTGTGAGAGTCTGTGAGAGAGTCTGTGAGAGTCTGTGAGAGAGTCTGTGAGAGAGTATCTATGAGAGAGTTTCTGTGAGCATCTGTGAGAGTGTCTGTTCGAGTCTGTAAGAGAGTGTGAGTGTCTGCGAGAGAGTGCTTGTGAGAGAGTGTCTGTGAGAGACTCTGTGAGAGAGTGTCTGTGAGAGATTGTCTGTGAGAGAGTGTCTGTGATAGAGTGACTATGAGAGTCTGTGAGAGAGTGTCTGTGAGTCTGTGAGAGTGTCTGAGAGAATGTGAGAGAGTGTGTGCAAGTGAGTGTCTGAGAGTCTGTGAGAGAGTGTGAGAGTCTGTGAGAGAGTGTCTGTGAGAGAGTGTCTGTGAGAGAGGCTGTAAGAGAGTGTCTGAGAGAGTCTATGAGAGATTGTGAGAGAGTGTCTGTAAGAGTCTGTGAGAGAGTGTGTATGAGAGAATGTCTGTGAGAGAGTGTATGTGAGAGAGTAAGCATGAGAGTCTGTCAGAGAGTGTCTGTGAGAAAGTATCTGAGAGAGTGTCACTGAGATTCTGTGAGGGAGTGTCTGTGAGAGTCAGTGATAGTGCCCGTGAGAGTCTGTCTTTGATAGTCTGTGGAAGTCTGTGAGAGAGTGTCTGTGAGAGTCTGTGAGAGAGTCAGTGAGAGTCTTTGAGAGAATGTCAGAGTCTGTCAGAGTCTTTGAGAGAGTGTCTGTGAGAGAGAGTCTGTGAGATAATGTGAGAGAGTGTCTGAGAGAGTCTGTGAGAGAGTGTCTATGAGAGAGTGTCTGTGAGTGCCTGTGAGAGAGTGTCTGTGAGAGTGTGAGTGTCTGTGAGAGTGCTGTGAGAGAGTGTCTGTGATAAAGTGTCTGTGAGTGTCTGTGAGAGAGTCAGTGAGAGTCTTTGAGAGAATGTCAGAGTATGTGAGATTCTTTGAGAGAGTGTCTGTGAGAGAGAGTCTGTGAGATAATGTGGGAAAGTGTCTGAGGGAGTCTCTGAGAGAGTGTCTATGAGAGAGTGTTTGTGAGAGTCTGTGAGAGAGTGTCTGTGAGAGTGTGAGTGTCTGTGAGAGTGTCTGTGAGAGAGTGTCTGTGATAAACTGTCTGTGAGAACCTGTGAAAGAGTGTCTGTGAGAGTCTGTAAGAGAGTGTGTATGAAAGTCTGTGAGAGTGTCTGTGAGAGTCTGTGAGAGTGTCTGTGAGAGTCTGTGAGAGTCTATGAGAGATTGTCTATGAGAAAGTGTCTGTGAGCATCTGTGAGAGTGTCTGTGATAGTCTGTAAGAGAGTGTGAGATTCTGCAAGAGTGCCTGTGAGAGAGTCTGTGAGAGTCTGTAAGAGAGTGTCTGTGTGAGTCTGTGAGAGAATGTCTGTGAGAAAGTGTGAGAGAGTATCTGTGAGAGAGTGTGAGAGTATCTGTGAGAGACTGTGAGAGTGTCTGAGAGTCTGTGAGAAAGTGTCTGTGAGAGTCTGTGAGTCTGTGAGAGAGTGTCTGTGAGAGTGTCTGTGAAAGAGTGTCTCTGAGAATCTGTTAGAGAGTGTCTGTAAGAGTGTGTCTGTGAGAGTCTGTGAGAGAGTGTCTGTGAGCCTGTGATAGAGTGTCTGTGAGAGTGTCTGTGAGAGAGTGTCTGTGAGAATCTGAGAGAGAGTGTCTGTGAGAGTTTGTGAGAGAGTCTGTGAGAGTCTGTGAGAGAGTGTCTGTGAGAGAGTCTGTGAGAGAGTATCTGTGAGAGAGTATCTGTGAGCATCTGTGAGTGTCTGTGAGAGTCTAAGAGAGTATGAGAGTCTGCGAGAGAGTGCTTGTGAGAGAGTGTCTGTGAGAGACTCTGTGAGAGAGTGTCTGTGAGAGTCTGTGAGAGATTGTGAGAGAGTGTCTGTAAGAGTCTGTGAGAGAGTGTCTGTGAGAGATTGTCTATGAGAGAGTGTATGTGAGACAGTAACCATGTGAGTCTGTGAGAAAATGTCTGTGAGAGAGTGTCTGTGAGAGAGTGTCTGTGAGAGAGTACCTATGAGAGAGTGTCTGTGAGAGCCTGTGAGAGAGTGTCTGTGAGAGTGTCTGTGAGAGAGTGTCTGAGTGTCTTTGAGTGTCTGTGAGCGAGTGTCTGTGAGAATCTGTGAGAGAGTTTCTGTGAGAGAGTGTCTGTGAGAGAGTGTTTGCGAGAGTCTGTGAGAGAGTGTCTGAGAGTGTCTGAGTGTCTGTGAGAGATTTCTATGAGACAGTGTCTATGAGAGTCTGTGAGTATCTGTGAGAGAGTGTCTGTGAGAGTCTGTGAGAAAGTATCTATGAGAGTCTGTAAGAGAGTGTCTCTGAGAGAGTGTCTGTGAGAGAGTGAGAGTCGGTGATAGAGTGTCTGTGAGAGTCTGAGAGAGTGTCTGTGAGAGTCTGTGAGAGAGTAACTGTAAGAGAGAGTCTGTGAGAGTCTGTAAGAGAGTGTCTGTGTGATTCTGTGAGAGTGTCTGTGAGAGTCTGTGAGAGTGTCTGTGAGAGAGTGTGAGAGAGTATCTCTGAGAGAGAGTGAGAGTGTCTGTGAGCATATGTGAGAGAGTGTCTGAGAGTCTGTGAGAGTGTCTATGAGAGTCTGTGAAAGAGTGTCTGTGAGTCTGTGAGAGAGTGTATGTGAGAGTCTGCGAGAGAGTGTATGAGAGTGTCTGTGATAGAGTGTCTGTGAGAATCTGTTAGAGTGTCTGTGAGAGTGTGTCTGTTAGTCTGTGAGAGCATGTCTGCAAGAGTGCTTGTGAGAGAGTCTGTGAGAGTCTGTAAGAGAGTGTCTGTGTGAGTCTGTGAGAGAATGTCTGTGAGAAAGTATGAGAGAGTATCTGTGAGAGAGTGTGAGAGTGTCTGTGAGAGTCTGTGAGAGAGTCTGTGAGAGTCTGTGAGAGAGTGTCTGTGAGAGAGTCTGTGAAAGAGTATCTGTGAGAGAGTATCTGTGAGCATCTGTGAGTGTCTGTGAGAGTCTAAGAGAGTATGAGAGTCTGCGAGAGAGTGCTTGTGAGAGAGTGTCTGTGAAAGACTCTGTGAGAGAGTGTCTGTGAGAGTCTGTGAGAGATTGTGAGAGAGTGTCTGTAAGAGTCTGTAACAGAGTGTCAGTGAGAGATTGTCTGTGAGAGAGTATCTGTGAGAGAGTAACCGTGAGAGTCTGTGAGAAAATGTCTGTGAGAGAGTGTCAGTGAGAGAGTGTCTGTGAGAGAGTGTCTGTGAGAGAGTACCTATGAGAGAGTGTCTGTGAGAGTCTGTGACAGAGTGTCTGTGAGAGTCTGTGAGAGTGCCTGTGAGAGTCTGTCTTTGAGAGTCTGTGGAAGTCTGTGAGAGAGTGTCTGCGAGAGTCTCTGAGAGAGTCTGTGAGAGTCTTCAAGAGAATGTCAAAGTCTGTGAGAGTCTTTAAGAGAGGCCTGTGAGAGAGTCTGTGAGAAAATGTGAGAGAGTGTCTGAGAGTGTCTATGAGAGAGTGTCTGTGAGAGTCTGTGAGAGTATCAGTGAGAGTCTGTGAGAGAGTGTCTGTGAGAGGGTGTCTGAGTGTCTTTGAGTGTCTGTGAGAGAGTGTCTGTGAGAATCTGTGAGAGAGTTTCTGTGAGAGAGTGTCTGTGAGAGAGTGTCTGCGAGAGTGTGAGAGAGTGTCTGAGAGTGTCTGAGTGTCTGTGAGAGAGTGTCTATGAAAGAGTGTCTGTGAGAGTCTGTGAGTATCTGTGAGAGAGTGTGAGAGTGTCTGTGAGAGAGTGTGAGAGAGTATCTCTGAGAGAGAGTGAGAGTGTCTGTAAGCATCTGTGAGAGATTGTCTGAGAGTCTGTGAGAGATTGTCTATGAGAGCCTGTGAGAGAGTGTCTGTGAGACTGTGAGAGAGTGCATGTGAGAATCTGAGAGAGAGTGTCTGCGAGTGTCTATAAGAGTGTCTGTGAGAGTCTGTGAGAGAGTGTCTGAGAGTGTCTGTGATAGAGTGTCTGTGAGAATCCGTTAGAGAGTGTCTGTGAGAGTGTGTCTGTTAGTCTGTGAGAGCATGTCTGTGAGAGTGTCTGTGAGAGAGTGTGTGTGAGAATCTGTGAGAGAGTGTCTGTGAGAGTCTGTGAGAGATCCTGTGAGAGTCTCTGAGAGAGTGTCTGTGAGAGAGTCTGTGAGAGAGTATCTGTGAGAGAGTATTCATGAGCATCTGTGAGTGTCTGTGAGAGTCTAAGAGAGTATGAGAGTCTTCGAGAGAGTGCTTGTGAGAGAGTGTCTATGAGAGACTCTGTGAGAGAGTGTCTGTGAGAGTCTGTGAGAGATTGTGAGAGAGTGTCTGTAAGAGTCTGTGAGAGAGTGTCTGAGAGAGATTGTCTGTGAGAGAGTGTCTGTGAGAGAGTAAGCATGAGAGTCTGTGAGAAAATGTCAGTGAGAGAGTGTCTGTGAGAGAGTGTCTGTGAGAGAGTGTCTGTGAGAGAGTACCTATGAGAGACTGTCTGTGAGAGTCTGTGAGAGAGTGTCTGTGAGAGTCTGTGAGAGTGCCTGTGAGAGTCTGTCTTTGAGAGTTTGTGGAAGTCTGTGAGAGAGTGTCTGTGAGAGTCTGTGAGAGAGTCTGTGAGAGTCTTTGCAAGAATGTCAGAGTCTGTGAGAGTCTTTAAGAGAGGTCTGTGAGAGAGTCTGAGAGTTAATGTGAGAGAGTGTCTGAGAGAGTCTGTGAGAAAGTGTTTGTGAGAGTCTGTGAGAGAGTGTCTGTGAGAGTGTCTGTGAGAGAGTGTCTGAGTGTCTTTGAGTGTCTGTGAGAGAGTGTCTGTGAGAATCTGTGAGAGAGTTTCTGTGAGAGAGTGTCTGTGAGAGAGTGTCTGCAAGAGTCTGTGAGAGAGTGTCTGAGAGTGTCTGAGTGTCTGTGACAGAGTGTCTATGAGAGAGTGTCTGTGAGAGAGTGAGAGTTGGTGATGGAGTGTCTGTGAGAGTCTGAGAGAGTGTCCGTGAGAGTCTGTGAGAGAGTAACTGTGAGAGAGAGTCTGTGAGAGTGTCCGTGAGAGTCTGTGAGAGAGTAACTGTGAGAGAGAGTCTGTGAGAGTCTGTAAGAGAGTGTCTGTATGAGTCTCTGGGAGTGTCTCTGAGAGTCTGTGAGAGTGTCTGTGAGAGAGTATGAGAGAGTATCTGTGAGAGAGAGTGAGAGTGTCTGTGAGCATCTGTGAGAGAGTATCTGAGAGTCTGTGAGAGAGTGTCTATGAGAGTCTGTGAGAGAGTGTCTGTGAGTCTGTGAGGGAGTGTCTATGAGAATCTGAGAGAGAGTGTCTGTGAGTGTCTGTAAGAGTGTCTGTGAGAGTCTGTGAGAGAGTGTCTGAGAGAGTGTCTGTGATAGAGTATCTGTGAGAATCTGTTAGAGAGTGTCTGTAAGAGTGTGTCTGTGAGAGTCTGTGAGAGAGTGTCTGTGAGTCTGTGAGCGAGTGTCTGTGAGAAAGTGTCTGTGAGTCAGAGAGAGTGTCTGTGAGAGTCTGTGAGAGAGTGTCTGTGAGAGAGTCTGTGAGAGAGAGTCTGTGAGAGAGTGTCTGTGAGAGAGTGTCTGAGAGAGAGTGTCTGTGAGAGTGTCTGTGAGAGAGTGTCTGTGAGAGTGTCTGTGAGAGAGTGTCTGTGAGAGTCTGTGAGAGAGTGTCTGTGAGAGAGTGTATGTGAGAGAGTGTCTGTGAGAGTGTCTGTGAGAGAGTGTCTGTGAGAGTCTGTGAGAGAGTGTCTGTGAGAGAGTGTCTGTGAGAGAGTGTCTGTGAGAGTATCTGTGAGAGAGTTTCTGTGAGAGTGTCTGTGAGAGTGTCTGTGAGTGAGTGTCTGTGATTGAGTGTATGTGAGTGAGTGTCTGTGAGAGAGTGTCTGTGAGAGTCTGTGAGAGATTGTCTGTGAGAATCTGTGAGAGAGTCTGTGAGAATCTGTGAGAGAGTGTCTGTGAGAGAGTCTGTGAGAGTGTCTGTGAGAGAGTGTCTGTGAGCATCTGAGAGTGTCTGTGAGAGTCTGTAAGAGAGTGTGAGAGTCTGCAAGAGAGTGCTTGTGAGAGAGTGTCTGTGAGAGTGTCTGTGAGAGAGTGTCTGTGATAGAGTGACTATGAGAGTATGTGAGAGAGTGTCTGTGAGAATCTGTGAGAGAGTGTCCGTGAGAGTCTGTGAGAGTGTCTGTGAGAGTCTGTGAGAGTGTCTGTGAGAGTCTGTGAGAGTGTCTGTTAGAGTCTGAGAGAGTGTGAGAGAGTGTCTGCGAGTCTGTGAGAGATTGCCTGTGAGAGAGTCTGTGAGAGTCTGTGAGAGAGTGTCTGTGAGAGAGAGTCTGTGAGATAATGTAAGAGGGTGTTTGAGAGTGTCTGTGAGAGTGTGTGAGAGTGTCTGTGAGTGTGTGAGAGTCTGTGAGAGTGTCTGTGATAAAGTGACTGTGAGAGTCTGTGAGAGAGAGACTGTGAGTGTCTGTAAGAGAGTGTGTATGAGAGACTTTGAGAATGTCTGTGAGAGTCTGTGAGAGAGTGTATTTGAGAGTGTCTGTGAGAAAGTCTGTGAGTGTCTGTGAGAGTGTCTGTGAGTGTCTGTGAGAGAGTGTCTGTGAGAGTCTGTGAGAGAGTGTCTGTGAGAGAGTTTCTGTGAGAGTTTGAGAGAGTGTCTGTGAGAGTGTGAGAGAGTATCTGTGAGTCTGTGAGTGTCTGTGAGAGAGTGTCTGTGAGAGTCTATGAGAGAGGGTCTATGAGAGTCTGTAAGAGAGTGTCTCTGAGAGAGTGTATGTGAGAGAGTGTGAGAGTCTGTGATAGAGTATCTGTGAGCATCTGAGAGAGTGTCTGTGAGAGTCTGAGAGAGTCTGTGAGAGTGTCTGTGAGAGTTTGTCTGTGAGAGTGTGTCTGTGAGAGTCTGTAAGAGAGTGCCTGTGTGAGTCTGTGAGAGAATGTCTGTGAGAGAGTGTGAGAGAGTATCTGTGAGAGAGTGTGAGAGTGTCTGTGAGAGTGTCTGAGAGTCTGTGAGAAAGTGTCTATGAGAATCTGTGAGAGAGTGTCTGTGAGAGTGTGAGAGAGTGTCTGTGAGAGAGTGTCTATGAGAGTGTCTGTGAGAGTCTGTGAGAGTATCTGTGAGGGGCTGTGAGAGAGTGTCTGAGTCTGAGAGTGTGTCTGTGAGAGGCTGTGAGAGAGTGTCTGTGAGAGAGTCTGTGAGAGAGTGTTTGTGATAGTGTCTGTGAGAGTCTGTAAGTGAGTGTGAGAGTCTGCAAGAGAGTGCTTGTAAGAGAGTATCTGTGTGAGTGTGTGTGAGAGAGTGTCTGTGAGAGAGTGTCTGTGAGAGTCTGTGAGAGTTTCTGTGAGTCTGAGATAGTATCTCTGAGAGTCTGTGAGAGAGTGTCTGTGAGAGAGTCTGTGAGAGAGAGTCTGTGAGAGTCTGTGAGAGAGTGTCTGTGAGAGTGTGTGTGAGAGAGTGTCTTTGAGAGTCTGTGAGAGAGTGTCTATGAGAGTCTGCGAGACAGTGTCTGTGAGAGTCTGTGAGAGTGCCTGTGAGAGTCTGTCTTTGAGAGTCTGTGGAAGTCTGTGAGAGAGTGTCTGTGAGAGTCTGTGAGAGAGTCTGTGAGAGTCTGTGAGAGAGTGTCTGAGAGAGTGTCTGTGATAGAGTATCTGTGAGAATCTGTTAGAGAGTGTCTGTAAGAGTGTGTCTGTGAGAGTCTGTGAGAGAGTGTCTGTGAGTCTGTGAGAGAGTGTCTGTGAGAGAGTGTCTGTGAGTCAGAGAGAGTGTCTGTGAGAGTCTGTGACAGAGTGTCTGTGAGAGAGTCTGTGAGAGAGAGTCTGTGAGAGAGTGTCTGTGAGAGAGTGTCTGAGAGAGAGTGTCTGTGAGAGTGTCTGTGAGAGAGTGTCTGTGAGAGTGTCTGTGAGAGTGTCTGTGAGAGTCTGTGAGAGAGTGTTTGTGAGAGAGTGTCTGTGAGAGAGTGTCTGTGAGAGTGTCTGTGAGAGAGTTTCTGTGAGAGTGTCTGTGAGACAGTGTCTGTGAGAGTGTCTGTGAGTGAGTGTCTGTGAGTGAGTGTATGTGAGTGAGTGTCTGTGAGAGAGTGTCTGTGAGAGTCTGTGAGAGATTGTCTGTGAGAATCTGTGAGAGAGTCTGTGAGAATCTGTGAGAGAGTGTCTGTGAGAGAGTCTGTGAGAGTGTCTGTGAGAGAGTGTCTGTGAGCATCTGAGAGTGTCTGTGAGAGTCCGTAAGAGAGTGTGAGAGTCTGCAAGAGAGTGCTTGTGAGAGAGTGTCTGTGAGAGTGTCTGTGAGAGAGTGTCTGTGATAGAGTGACTATGAGAGTATGTGAGAGAGTGTCTGTGAGAATCTGTGAGAGAGTGTCTGTGAGAGTCTGTGAGAGTGTCTGTGAGAGTCTGTGAGAGTGTCTGTGAGAGTCTGTGAGAGTGTCTGTTAGAGTCTGAGAAAGTGTGAGAGAGTGTCTGCGAGTCTGTGAGAGATTGCCTGTGAGAGAGTCTGTGAGAGTCTGTGAGAGAGTGTCTGTGAGAGAGAGTCTGTGAGATAATGTAAGAGGGTGTTTGAGAGTGTCTGTGAGAGTGTGTGAGAGTGTCTGTGAGTGTGTGAGAGTCTGTGAGAGTGTCTGTGATAAAGTGACTGTGAGAGTCTGTGAGAGAGAGACTGTGAGTGTCTGTAAGAGAGTGTGAATGAAAGACTTTGAGAATGTCTGTGAGAGTCTGTGAGAGAGTGTATTTGAGAGTGTCTCTGAGAAAGTCTGTGAGTGTCTGTGAGAGTGTCTGTGAGTGTCTGTGAGAGAGTGTCTGTGAGAGTCTGTGAGAGAGTGTCTGTGAGAGAGTTTCTGTGAGAGTTTGAGAGAGTGTCTGTGAGAGTGTGAGAGAGTATCTGTGAGAGTCTGTGAGTGTCTGTGAGAGAGTGTCTGTGAGAGTCTATGAGAGAGGGTCTATGAGAGTCTGTAAGAGAGTGTCTCTGAGAGAGTGTATGTGAGAGAGTTTGAGAGTCTGTGATAGAGTATCTGTGAGCGTCTGAGAGAGTGTCTGTGAGAGTCTGAGAGAGTCTGTGAGAGTGTCTGTGAGATTTTGTCTGTGAGAGTGTGTCTGTGAGAGTCTGTAAGAGAGTGCCTGTGTGAGTCTGTGAGAGAATGTCTGTGAGAGAGTGTGAGAGAGTATCTGTGAGAGAGTGTGAGAGTGTCTTTGAGAGTGTCTGAGAGTCTGTGAGAAAGTGTCTGTGAGAATCTGTGAGAGAGTGTCTGTGAGAGAGTGTCTGTGAGAGTGTGAGAGAGTGTCTGTGAGAGAGTGTCTATGAGAGTGTCTGTGAGAGTCTGTGAGAGTATCTGTGAGGGGCAGTGAGAGAGTGTCTGAGTCTGAGAGTGTGTCTGTGAGAGGCTGTGAGAGAGTGTCTGTGAGAGAGTCTGTGAGAGAGTGTTTGTGATAGTGTCTGTGAGAGAGTTTCTGTGAGTGTCTGTGAGACAGTGTCTGTGAAAGAGTGTGAGCGAGAGTCTGTGAGAGTGTCTGTGAGAGTCTGTAAGTGAGTGTGAGAGTCTGCAAGAGAGTGCTTGTAAGAGAGTATCTGTGTGAGTGTGTGTGAGAGAGTGTCTGTGAGAGTCTGTGAGAGTTTCTGTGAGTCTGAGATAGTATCTCTGAGAGTCTGTGAGAGAGTGTCTGTGAGAGAGTCTGTGAGAGAGAGTCTGTGAGAGTCTGTGAGAGAGTGTCTGTGAGAGTGTGTGTGAGAGAGTGTCTTTGAGAGTCTGTGAGAGAGTGTCTATGAGAGTCTGCGAGACAGTGTCTGTGAGAGTCTGTGAGAGTGCCTGTGAGAGTCTGTCTTTGAGAGTCTGTGGAAGTCTGTGAGAGAGTGTCTGTGAGAGTCTGTGTGAGAGTCTGTGAGAGTCTTTGATAGAATGTCAGAGTCTATGAGTCTTTAAGAGAGGTCTGTGAGAGAGGCTTTGAGATAATGTGAGAGAGTGTCTGAGAGTGTCTATTAGAGAGTGTCTGTGAGAGTCTGTGAGAAAGTGTCTGTGAGAGTCTGTGAGAGTGTCAGTGAGAGTCTGTGAGAGAGTGTCTGTGAGAGTGTCTGTGAGAGTGTCTGAGTGTCTTTGAGTGTCTGTGAGAGAGTGTCTGTGAGAATCTGTAAGAGAGTTTCTGTGAGAGAGTGTCTGTGAGAGAGTGTCTGCGAGAGTCTGTGAGAGAGTGTCTGAGAGTGTCTGAGTGTCTGTGAGAGAGTGTCTATGAGAGAATGTCTGTGAGAGTCTGTGAGTATCTGTGAGAAAGTGTCTGTGAGAGTCTGTGAGAAAGTATCTGTGAGAGTCTGTAAGAGAGTGTCTCTGACAGAGTGTCTGTGAGAGAGGGAGAGTCTGTGATAGAGTGTCTGTGAGAGTCTGAGAGAGTGTCTGTGAGAGAGTAGCTGTGAGAGAGAGTCTGTGAGAGTCTGTGAGAGAGTGTCTGTGAGAATCTGAGAGAGAGTGTCTGTGAGTGTCTGTAAGAGTGTCTGTGAGAGTCTGTGAGAGAGTGTCTGTGATAGAGTGTATGTGAGAATCTGTTAGAGAGTGTCTGTAAGAGTGTGTCTGTGAGAGTCCATAAGAGAGTGTCTGTGAGTCTGTGAGAGAGTGTCTGTGAGAGTGTCTGTGAGAGTGTCTGTGAGAGTGTCTGTAAGAGTCTGTGAGAGTGTCTGTGAGTGGCTGTGAGAGAGTGTCTGTGAGTCAGAGAGAGTGTCTGTGAGAGTCTGTGAGAGAGTGTTTGTGAGAGAGTCTGTGAGAGAGAACTGTGAGAGAGTGTCTGAGAGAGTGTCTGAGAGAGAGTGTCTGTGAGAGTGTCTGTGAGAGTCTGTGAGAGATTGTTTGTGAGAATCTGTGAGAGGGTCTGTGAGAATCTGTGAGAGAGTGTCTGTGAGAGAATCTGTGAGAGGGTCTGTGAGAGAGTGTCTGTGAGCATCTGAGAGTATTTGTGAGAGTCTGTAAGAGAGTGTGAGAGTCTGCAAGAGAGTGCTTGTGAGAGAGTGTCTGTGAGAGAGTGTCTGTGATAGAGTGACTATTAGAGAATGTGAGAGTGTCTGTGAGAGTCTGTGAGAGTGTCTGTGAGAGTCTGTGAGAGTGTCTGTTAGAGTGTGAGAGAGTGTGAGAGAGTGTCTGCGAGTCTGTGAGAGATTGCCTGTGAGAGGGTCTGTGAGAGTCTGTGAGAGAGTGTTTGTGAGAGAGTGGCAGTGAGAATGTGTCTGCGAGAGTGTGTCTGTGAGAGTGTCTGAGAGTGTCTGTGAGAGAGTATCTGTGAGAGAGTGTCTGTGAAAATCTGTGAGAGAGTGTCTGTGAGAGTCTGTAAGAGTGTCCGTGAGAGTCTGTCTGTAAGTCTGTGGAAGTCTGTGAGAGAGTGTCTGTGAGAGTCTTTGAGAGAATGTCAGAGTCTGTGAGAGTCTTTGAGAGAGTATCTGTGAGAGAGAGTCTGTGAGATAATATAAGAGGGTGTTTGAGAGTGTCTGTGAGAGAGTGTCTATGAAAGAGTGTCTGTGAGAGTCTCTGAGAGTGTCTGTGAGTGTGTGAGAGTCTGTGAGAGTGTCTGTGATGAAGTGACTGTGAGAGTCTGTGAGAGAGAGACTGTGAGTGTCTGTAAGAGAGTGTGTATGAGAGTTTGTGAGAATGTCTGTGCGAGTCTGTGAGAGAGTGTATTTGAGAGTGTCTGTGAGAGAGTGTCTGTGAGAGAGTCTGTGAGTGTCTGTGAGAGTGTCAGTGAGTGTCTGTGAGAGAGTGTCTGTGAGAGAGTGTCTGTGAGAAAGTGTCTGTGAGAGAGTGTCTGTGAGAGTTTGAGAGAGTGTCTGTGAGAGAGTGTGAGAGAGTATCTGTGAGAGAGAGTGAGGGTGTCTCTGAGCAACTGTGAGAGAGTGTCTGAGAGTCTGTGAGAGAGTGTCTATGAGAGTCTGTAAGAGAGTGTCTGTGAGTCTGCGAGAGAGTGTCTGTGAGAATCTGAGAGAGAGTGTCTGTGAGTGTCTGTAAGAGTGTCTGTGAGAGTCTGTGAGAGAGTGTCTGAGAAAGTGTCTGTGATAGAGTGTATTTGAGAATCTGTTAGAGAGTGTCTGTAAGAGTGTGTCTGTGAGAGTCCGTAAGAGAGTGTCTGTGAGTCTGTGAGAGAGTGTCTGTGAGAGTGTCTGTGAGAGTGTTTGTGAGAGTGTCTGTGAGAGTCTGTGAGAGTGTCTGTGAGTGGCTGTGAGAGAGTGTCTGTGAGTCAGAGAGAGAGTCTGTGAGATAATGTAAGAGGGTGTTTGAGAGTGTCTGTGAGAGAGTGTCTATGAAAGAGTGTCTCTGAGAGTCTGCGAGAGTGTCTGTGAGTGTGTGAGAGTCTGTGAGAGTATCTGTGATGAAGTGACTGTGAGAGTCTGTGAGAGAGAGACTGTGAGTGTCTGTAAGAGAGTGTGTATGAGAGTTTGTGAGAATGTCTGTGAGAGTCTGTGAGAGAGTGTATTTGAGAGTGTCTGTGAGAGAGTGTCTGTGAGAGAGTCTGTGAGTGTCTGTGAGAGTGTCTGTGAGTGTCTGTGAGAGAGTGTCTGTGAGAGTCTGTGAAAGAGTGTCTGTGAGAGAGTGTCTGTGAGAGTTTGAGAGTGTCTGTGAGAGAGTGTGAGAGAGTATCTGTGAGAGAGAGTGAGAGTGTCTCTGAGCAACTGTGAGAGAGTGTCTGAGAGTCTGTGAGAGAGTGTCTATGAGAGTCTGTGAGAGAGTGTCTGTGAGTCTGTGAGAGAGTATCTGTGAGAATCTGAGAGAGAGTGTCTGTGAGTGTCTGTAAGAGTGTCTGTGAGAGTCTGTGAGAGAGTGTCTGTGAGTGTGTCTGTGAGAGAGTGTCTGTGAGCATCTGATAGTGTCTGTGAGAGTCTGTAAGAGAGTGTGAGAGTCTGCAAGAGAGTGCTTGTGAGAGAGTGTCTGAGAGAGAGTGTCTGTGAGAGTGTCTGTGAGAGTCTGTGAGAGATTGTCTGTGAGAATCTGTGAGAGGGTCTGTGAGAATCTGTGAGAGAGTGTCTGTGAGAGAATCTGTGAGAGTGTCTGTGAGAGAGTGTCTGTGAGCATCCGAGAGTGTCTGTGAGAGTCTGTAAGAGAGTGTGAGAGTCTGCAAGAGAGTGCTTGTGAGAGAGTGTCTGTGAGAGAGTGTCTGTGAAAGAGTGACTATGAGAGAATGTTAGAGAGTGTCTGTGAGAATCTGTGAGAGAGTGTCCGTGAGAGTCTGTGAGAGTGTCTGTGAGAGTCTGTGAGAGTGTCTGTGAGAGTCTGTGAGAGTGTCCATGAGAGTTTGTCTGTGAGTCTGTGGAAGTCTGTGAGAGAGTGTCTGTGAGAGTCTTTGAGAGAATGTCAGAGTCTGTGAGAGTCTTTGAGAGGGTGTCTGTGAGAGAGAGTCTGTGAGATAATGTAAGAGGGTGTTTGAGAGTGTCTGTGAGAGAGTGTCTATGAAAGAGTGTCTGTGAGAGTCTGTGAGAGTGTCTGTGAGTGTGTGAGAGTCTGTGAGAGTGTCTGTGATGAAGTGACTGTGAGAGTCTGTGAGAGAGAGACTGTGAGTGTCTGTAAGAGAGTGTGTATGGGAGTTTGTGAGAATGTCTGTGAGAGTCTGTGAGAGAGTGTATTTGAGAGTGTCTGTGAGAGAGTGTCTGTGAGAGAGTCTGTGAGTGTCTGTGAGAGTGTCTGTGAGTGTCTGTGAGAGAGTGTCTGTGAGAGTCTGTGAGAGAGTGTCTGTGAGAGCGTGTCTGTGAGAGTTTGAGAGAGTGTCTGTGAGAGAGTGTGAGAGAGTATCTGTGAGAGAGAGTGAGGGTGTCTCTGAGCAACTGTGAGAGAGTGTCTGAGAGTCTGTGAGAGAGTGTCTATGAGAGTCTGTAAAAGAGTGTCTGTGAGTCTGCGAGAGAGTGTCTGTGAGAATCTGAGAGAGAGTGTCTGTGAGTGTCTGTAAGAGTGTCTGTGAGAGTCTGTGAGAGAGTGTCTGAGAGAGTGTCTGTGATAGTGTGTATGTGAGAATCTGTTAGAGAGTGTCTGTAAGAGTGTGTCTGTGAGAGTCTGTAAGGGAGTGTCTGTGAGTCTGTGAGAGAGAGTCTGTGAGAGTGTCTGTGAGAGTGTCTGTGAGAGTCTGTGAGAGTGTCTGTGAGTGGCTGTGAGAGAGTGTGTGTGAGGCAGAGAGCGTGTCTGTGAGAGTCTGTGAGAGAGTGTTTGTGAGAGAGTCTGTGAGAGAGAGTCTGTGAGAGAGTGTCTGTGAGAGAGTGTCTGAGAGAGAGTGTCTGTGAGAGTGTCTGTGAGAGTCTGTGAGAGATTGTCTGTGAGAGAATCTGTGAGAGTGTCTGTGAGAGAGTGTCTGTGAGCATCTGAGAGTGTCTGTGAGAGTCTGTAAGAGAGTGTGAGAGTCTGTAAGAGAGTGCTTGTGAGAGAGTGTCTGTGAGAGAGTGTCTGTGATAGAGTGACTATGAGAGAATGTGAGAGAGTGTCTGTGAGAATCTGTGAGAGAGTGTCCGTGAGAGTCTGTGAGAGTGTCTGTGAGAGTCGGTGAGAGTGTCTGTGAGAGTCTGTGAGAGTGTTAGAGTCTGAGAGAGTGTGAGATAGTGTCTGTGAGTCTGTGAGAGATTGCCTGTGAGAGAGTCTGTGAAAGTCTGTAAGAGAGTGTTTGTGAGAGAGTGGCAGTGAGAGTTTGTCTGCGAGAGTGTGTCTGTGAGAGTGTCTGAGAGTGTCTGTGAGAGAGTATCTGTGTGGGAGTGTCTGTGAGAGAGTGTCTGTGAGAGAGTGTCTGTGAGAGTCTGTGAGAGTGCCTGTGAGAGTCTGTCTTTGAGAGTCTTTGGAAGTCTGTGAGAGAGTGTCTGTGAGAGTCTGTGAGAGAGTCTGTGAGAGTCTTTGAGAGAATGTCAGAGTCTGTGAGAGTCTTTAAGAGAGGTCTGTGAGAGAGTCTGAGAGATAATGTGAGAGAGTGTCTGAGAGTGTCTATGAGAGAGTGTCTGTGAGAGTCTGTGAGAGAGTGTCTGAGTGTCTTTGAGTGTCTGTGAGAGTCTGTGAGAGTGTCAGTGAGAGTCTGTGAGAGAGTGTCTATGAGAGTGTCTGTGAGAGAGTGTCTGAGTGTCTTTGAGTGTCTGTGAGAGAGTGTCTGTGAGAATCTGTAAGAGAGTTTCTGTTAGAGAGTGTCTGTGAGAGAGTGTCTGCAAGAGTCTGTGAGAGAGTGTCTGAGAGTGTCTGAGTGTCTATGAGAGAGTGTCTATGAGAGAGTGTCTGTGAGAGTCTGTGAGTATCTGTGAGAAAGTGTCTGTGAGAGTCTGTGAGAAAGTATCTGTGAGAGTCTGTAAGAGAGTGTCTCTGAGAGAATGTCTGTGAGAGAGTGAGAGTTGGTGATAGAGTGTCTGTGAGAGTCTGAGAGAGTGTCTGTGAGAGTCTGTGAGAGAGTAACTGTGAGAGAGAGTCTGTGAGAGTCTGTAAGAAAGTGTCTGTGTGAGTCTCTGAGAGTGTCTGTGAGAGTCTGTGAGAGTGTCTGTGAGAGAGTGTGAGAGAGTATCTGTGAGAGAGAGTGAGAGTGTCTGTGAGCATCTGTGAGAGATTATCTGAGAGTCTGTGAGAGAGTATCTATGAGAGTCTGTGAGAGAGTGTCTGTGAGTGAGTGTCTGTGATAATCTGAGAGAGAGTGTCTGTGAGTGTCTGTAAGAGTGTCTGTGAGAGTCTGTGAGAGAGTGTCTGAGAGAGTGTCTGTGATAGAGTATCTGTGAGAATCTATTGGAGAGTGTCTGTAAGAGTGTGTCTGTGAGAGTCTGTGAGAAAGTGTCTGTGAATCTGTGAGAGAGTCAAGTCAAGTCAAGTCAAGTCAAGTCACAAAACTTATATAGCGCACTACATACCCATAGGGTTTCAAGGCGCTTAGGAAGGGGAGGAGGATTACCTTTCAAATATCCAGGTTTTAAGTTGCTTTCTGAATGCTAGGTGGTTATGGGTGAGGCGAAGGTATGCGGGGAGAGAGTTCCATGTTTTAGCAGCCAGGTAAGAAAAGGATCTGCCTCCCATGGTGGTCTTGTTGATGCGAGGGATAGTGGCGAGGGCTTGGCTGGAAGAGCGTAGTTGGCGGGAGGGGGTGTAAAAGGACAGACGTGAGTTGAGGCATTCTGGTCCGATGTCGTAGAGTGATTTGTGTGCGTGGGTAAGCAGTCTGAAAGTGATCCTCTTATTGACGGGTAGCCAGTGGAGGTCTTTGAGGTGACCAGAGATGTGTTCGTTGCGTGGGATGTCTAATATGATTCTGGCTGAGGCGTTTTGGATTCGTTGGAGTTTCTTCTGGAGTTTTGCGGTAGTACCTGCGTAGAGGGTGTTTCCGTAGTCCAGTCGGCTCGTGACCAGAGCGTGGGTGACAGTTTTCCTTGTTTCGGTGGGGATCCAGCGAAATGTTTTTCTGAGCATGCGAAGAATGTTGAAGCAGGAAGAGGATACGGCGCTGACTTGTCTGTTCATTGAGAGTGAGGAATCCAGGATGACGCCTAGGTTCCGTGCGTGGTCCGTCGGGATGGGTGCTTTTCCGAGGGCTTCCGGCCACCAGGAGTCGTCCCATGAAGAGGGGGACGTACCTAGAATGAGTACTTCAGTTTTGTCTGAGTTCAGTTTCAGACGGCTGTGTTTCATCCATTCGGCAACTTCTTTCATTCCTTCGTGTAGGTTAGTTTTGGCGGTGCTGGGGTCATTGGTGAGAGAAAGGATAAGTTGGGTGTCATCCGCGTAAGAGATGATGTTGAGGTTGTGATGGCGTGCGATGGCCGCGAGGGGGCTCATGTATACGTTGAAGAGGGTGGGACTGAGTGAGGATCCTTGTGGTACGCCGCAGATGACTTCATAGGCCTCGGACTTGAATGGTGGAAGGCGGACTCTCTGGGTTCTTCCGGTGAGGAACGAGGTGATCCAATCAAGTGCTTTTCCTTGGATCCCGATGTTTCTGAGGCGCTGTAAAAGGGTGCTGTGGCAGACTGTGTCGAATGCTGCAGAGAGGTCAAGGAGGATGAGGGCGACTGTGTCTCCATTGTCCAGTAGAGTTCGAATGTCGTCTGTTGCTGCGATGAGGGCGGTCTCAGTGCTGTGTTTTGCTCGGAAGCCAGATTGTGAGGGGTCGAGGGATTTGTTGGCTTCGAGGAAGGCGGCGAGCTGGTTGTTGACAGCTTTCTCGATGACTTTGGCCGGAAATGGAAGAAGCGAGATGGGGCGGTAATTTTTGAGTTCGGTGGGGTCTGCTGTGGGTTTTTTCAGGAGGGCAGTGAGTTCAGCGTGTTTCCAGTCTTCTGGGAAGGTAGCGGAGTTGAAGGAGCAGTTGATGACGTCTCGGAGGTGCGGTGCTATGACGGAATCTGCTTTGTTGAAGACGTGGTGAGGGCATGGGTCTGTGGGGGATCCTGAGTGGATGGAATTCATCAGGCGGATGGTGTCCTCAGTGGAGATTGGGTTCCAGGCGTTAAGGGTGTTCACGGGGGGAAGGTGTACAGCAGATGGTGGGGTGGGTTGGTTTCCGGGTTGGTTGTCAAAGCTGTTGTGGATGTCTGCAATCTTGTTGTGGAAAAATGAGGCTAGGGAGTCGCAGAGGGTTTGAGAGGGGGTGATGTCGTTGGAGTTGGCCGAGGGATTGGAGAATTCCTTGACGATGTTGAAAAGTTCCTTGCTGTTGTGGGCGTTGTTGTCAAGTCGATCCTTGAATGCTGTTTTCTTGGCTTTTCGGATTAGTTGGTGGTGAGTACGGGTGGCGTTTTTGAAGGCGTCCTTGGTGCTGGTGGTAGGGTCTTTTTTCCAGGCCTTTTCGAGGGAGCGGCAGAGTTTCTTGGATTTCTTAAGCTCATCGTTGAACCATGAGGCCTTCTTGTTGCCGGGTTTGTTTTGACGTTTTTTCAGTGGAGCTAAGGTATCAGCGGTGTTGGATAGCCATAGGGTGAGGTTGGCGGCGGCTTCGTTAACGTTAGAAGAGAGGGCTGGGGTGTTTTGAAGGAGTAATGCGGAGATTTGGTCCGTGGTGATTTTGTTCCAGTTTCTTTGCAGAGTTGGTTGGAGGTGGTTGGTGGGTTTGGGCTTGTTGTAGGTGAAGTGGACGCAGCTGTGGTCAGTCCAGATGAGATCCGTAGTGTGGCTGAAGGAGACATGATTGCTGGAGGTGAAGATGGGGTCGAGTGTGTGACCTGCGATGTGGGTGGGGGAAGTGACCAGTTGTTTAAGTCCGAGGTTGGCGAGGTTGTCCACGAGGGTGGCGGTGTTGTGGTCGTTGATCTTTTCGAGGTGAAAGTTTAGGTCTCCCAGAAGGATGTATTCTTTGGAGGGGAGCGCGTGTGGGGTGATGAAGTCCGTGATGTCTTCACTGAATTTTGCGCGGGGTCCTGGTGGCCTGTAGAGGAGTGTGCCTCTGAGTGTGGTCTTGGGGTCGGTGTGGATCTGGAAGTGAAGGTGTTCGGAGTTGGCGAGGTTGGCGTCGGAGCTGGTTGAGATGCGGATGGATTTCTTATGGACGATGGCGATTCCTCCTCCTGTGTGGCTGGTACGGTCTTTGCGAGTGATCTTATAGTCTTCAGGGATGGCAATGGTGATGTCTGGTGCGGAGGAAGCGTTCATCCATGTTTCCGTAAGGAAGGCGATGTCCGGAGAAGTGGTGTCTAGTAGATTCCATAGGTCGATGGCGTGCCTGTGGACCGATCGGGTGTTGAGCAAGATGCATTGTAGGTGGTTGGGGTCGGGTATCTGTGGTGTGGTCGTAGTGGAGATGTTGTTGGTGCCGCTGAATTTGCAGGAGAAGCAGGAGAAAGGACCGTGAGTTTGTCCAGGGGCGGCTTGGACGCAGTTGGGGGCGCGACCGGGGTTAAGGGCTAGGAGGGAGGCGGCATCGTAGGTAATGCGGGGGGGCTGGGCAGCGCGAGGGGCAGGGGGTCTGGCGCTGGGCGCGGTCCAGGCGCGGACGGGCGTAGACGGGCTTACCTTTGGCGCACCTTCGGCACGGGTTGGGCGCGGGCGCTGCGCGTAAACGCTGCGCGCGGGAACAACTGTCATATATGGATAGTGGAGGGGGAGGGGCGAGGGCGGCTCAGCTGGGAGGCGTGGCGGGCTCAAGGGAACAACAACAACAGTAACAGAGCCAAAATGGAGGGGAGGGCAGAGCAGGGCGCCGATAGCACACGATGTCAATTACACAATGCAGGAAAGTAATGGAGCGACCAAGCAAGCATCCGGTGAAGCAGTGACCAGGCGGTGGGAAATGATAATGATTCCTGGCGCTGTTTAAATAAATAATTAAATGCTCACACGCTCTAAAATCTTTTCGCTATGCAAATATAAAGTACCGCAACTCTGAAACGCTGAAACGCTATGGCGCTATTACAATCAATGAATCACTCAGCTTTGTAGCACAATACCGCCTTTCAGCAGCAAGCAGGCAGGGGAGCGACCACTCGAGGCAGGAGCAAGGAGTGGATCACGGAGCACAAAGGTCAGAGGGCGCTCTATATTGTTAGTGGGAGGGCGGCTCAGCTGGGAGGCGTGGCGGGCTCAAGGGAACAACAACAACAGTAACAGAGCCAAAATGGAGGGGAGGGCAGAGCAGGGCGCCGATAGCACACGATGTCAATTACACAATGCAGGAAAGTAATGGAGCGACCAAGCAAGCATCCGGTGAAGCAGTGACCAGGCGGTGGGAAATGATAATGATTCCTGGCGCTGTTTAAATAAATAATTAAATGCTCACACGCTCTAAAATCTTTTCGCTATGCAAATATAAAGTACCGCAACTCTGAAACGCTGAAACGCTATGGCGCTATTACAATCAATGAATCACTCAGCTTTGTAGCAGAATACCGCCTTTCAGCAGCAAGCAGGCAGGGGAGCGACCACTCGAGGCAGGAGCAAGAGAGTGTCTGTGAGAGTCTGTGAGAGTGTCTGTGAGAGGCTGTGAGAGAGTGTCTGTGAGTCAGAGAGAGTGTCTGTGAGAGTCTGTGAGAGAGTGTCTGTGAGAGAGTCTGTGCGAGAGTCTGTGAGAGAGTGTCTGTGAGAGAGTGTCTGAGAGAGAGTGTCTGTGAGAGTGTCTGTGAGAGAGTTTCTGTGAGGGAGTGTCTGTGAGAGAGTGTCTGTGAGAGTGTGTGTGAGAGAGTGTCTGTGAGAGTCTGTGAGAGTCTGTGAGAGAGTGTCTGTGAGAGAGTGTCTGTGAGAGTGTCTGTGAGAGAGTTTCTGTGAGAGTGTCTATGAGACAGTATCTGTGAGAGTGTCAGTGAGTGAGTGTCTGTGAGTGAGTGTATGATAGTGAGTGTCTGTGAGAGAGTGTCTGTGAGAGTCTGTGAGATATTGTCTGTGAGAATCTGTGAGAGAGTCTGTGAGAATCTGTGAGAGAGTGTCTGTGAGAGAGTCTGTGAGAGTGTCTGTGAGAGAGTGTCTGTGAGCATCTGAGAGTGTCTGTGAGAGTCTGTAAGAGAGTGTAAGAGTCTGCAAGAGAGTGCTTGTGAGAGAGTGTCTGTGAGAGTGTCTGTGAGAGAGTGTCTGTGATAGAGTGACTATGAGAGTATGTGAGAGAGTGTCTGTGAGAATCTGTGAGAGAGTGTCCACGAGAGTCTGTGAGAAAGTATCTTTGAGAGTCTGTAAGAGAGTGTCTCTGAGAGAGTGTCTGTGAGAGAGTGAGAGTCAGTGATAGAGTGTCTGTGAGAGTCTGAGAGAGTGTCTCTGAGAGTCTGTGAGAGAGTAACTGTGAGAGAGAGTCTGTGAGAGTCTGTAAGAGAGTGTCTGTGTGATTCTGTGAGAGTGTCAGTGAGAGTCTGTGAGAGTGTCTGTGAGAGAGTGTGAGCGAGTATCTCTGAGAGAGAGTGAGAGTGTCTGTGAGCATCTGTGAGAGAGTGTCTGAGAGTCTATGAGAGAGTGTCTATGAGAGTCTGTGAGAGAGTGTCTGTGAGTCTGTGAGAGAGTGTCTGTGAGAATCTGAGAGAGAGTGTCTGTGAGTGTCTATAAGAGTGTCTGTGAGAGTCTGTGAGAGAGTGTCTGTGATAGAGTGACTGTGAGAATCTGTTAGAGAGTGTCTGTGAGGGTGTGTCTGTTAGTCTGTGAGAGCATGTCTGTGAGAGTGTCTGTGAGAGAGTGTCTGTGAGAATCTGTGAGAGAGTGTCTGTGAGAGTCTGTGAGAGAGTCTGTGAGAGTCTGTGAGAGAGTGTCTGTGAGAGAGTCTATGAGAGAGTATCTGTGAGAGAGTATTCATGAGCATCTGTGAGGGTCTGTGAGAGTCTAAGAGAGTATGAGAGTCTGCGAGAGAGTGCTTGTGAGAGAGTGTCTGTGAGAGATTCTGTGAGAGAGTGTCTGTGAGAGTCTGTGAGAGATTGTGA
Organism: Triturus cristatus; assembly: GCF_964204655.1. Lineage (NCBI taxonomy): Eukaryota > Metazoa > Chordata > Amphibia > Caudata > Salamandridae > Triturus > Triturus cristatus. Next base: position 1,188,673,688 of record NC_140579.1, read on the forward strand.
GAGAGTGTCTGTAAGAGTCTGTGAGAGTGTCTGAGAGAGATTGTCTGTGAGAGAGTGTCTGTGTGAGTCTATGAGAGAATGTCTGTGAGAGAGTGTGAGAGAGTATCTGTGAGAGAGTGTGAGAGTGTCTGTGAGAGTCTGTGAGAGTGTCTGAGAGTCTGTGAGAAAGTGTCTGTGAGAATCTGTGAGAGAGTGTCTGTGAGAGAGTGTCTGTGAGAGTGTGAGAGAGTGTCTGTGAGAGAGTGTCTATGAGAGTGTCTGTGAGAGTCTGTGAGAGTGTCTGTGAGGGGCTGTGAGAGAGTGTCTGAGTCTGAGAGTGTGTCTGTGAGAGGCTGTGAGAGAGTGTCTGTGAGAGAGTCTGTGAGAGAGTGTTTGTGATAGTGTCTGTGAGAGAGTTTCTGTGAGTGTCTGTGAGACAGTGTCTGTGAAAGAGTGTCAGCGAGAGTCTGTGAGAGTGTCTGTGAGAGTCTGTAAGTGAGTGTGAGAGTCTGCAAGAGAGTGCTTGTAAGAGAGTATCTGTGTGAGCGTGTGTGAGAGAGTGTCTGTGAGAGAGTGTCTGTGAGAGTCTGTGAGAGTTTCTGTGAGTCTGAGATAGTATCTCTGAGAGTCTGTGAGAGAGTGTCTGTGAGAGAGTCTGTGAGAGAGAGTCTGTGAGAGTCTGTGAGAGAGTGTCTGTGAGAGTGTGTATGAGAGAGTGTCTTTGAGAGTCTGTGAGAGAGTGTCTATGAGAGTCTGCGAGACAGTGTCTGTGAGAGTCTGTGAGAGTGCCTGTGAGAGTCTGTCTTTGAGAGTCTGTGGAAGTCTGTGAGAGAGTGTCTGTGAGAGTCTGTGAGAGTCTTTGATAGAATGTCAGAGTCTATGAGAGTCTTTAAGAGAGGTCTGTGAGAGAGGCTGTGAGATAATGTGAGAGAGTGTCTGAGAGTGTCTATTAGAGAGTGTCTGTGAGAGTCTGTGAGAAAGTGTCTGTGAGAGTCTGTGAGAGTGTCAGTGAGAGTCTGTGAGAGAGTGTCTGTGAGAGTGTCTGTGAGAGTGTCTGAGTGTCTTTGAGTGTCTGTGAGAGAGTGTCTGTGAGAATCTGTAAGAGAGTTTCTGTGAGTGAGTGTCTGTGATAGAGTGTCGGCGAGAGTCTGTGAGAGAGTGTCTGAGAGTGTCTGAGTGTCTGTGAGAGAGTGTCTATGAGAGAATGTCTGTGAGAGTCTGTGAGTATCTGTGAGAAAGTGTCTGTGAGAGTCTGTGAGAAAGTATCTGTGAGAGTCTGTAAGAGAGTGTCTCTGACAGAGTGTCTGTGAGAGAGGGAGAGTCGGTGATAGAGTGTCTGTGAGAGTCTGAGAGAGTGTCTGTGAGAGTCTGTGAGAGAGTAGCTGTGAGAGAGAGTCTGTGAGAGTCTGTAAGAGAGTGTCTGTGTGAGTCTCTGAGAGTGTCTGTGAGAGTCTGTGAGAGTGTCTGTGAGAGAGTGTGAGAGAGTATCTGTGATAGAGAGTGAGAGTGTCTCTGAGCAACTGTGAGAGAGTGTCTGAGAGTCTGTGAGAGAGTGTCTATGAGAGTCTGTGAGAGAGTGTCTGTGAGTCTGTGAGAGAGTGTCTGTGAGAATCTGAGAGAGAGTATCTGTGAGTGTCTGTAAGAGTGTCTGTGAGAGTCTGTGAGAGAGTGTCTGAGAGAGTGTCTGTGATAGAGTGTATGTGAGAATCTGTTAGAGAGTGTCTGTAAGAGTGTGTCTGTGAGAGTCCGTAAGAGAGTGTCTGTGAGTCTGTGAGAGAGTGTCTGTGAGAGTGTCTGTGAGAGTGTCTGTGAGAGTGTCTGTGAGAGTCTGTGAGAGTGTCTGTGAGTGGCTGTGAGAGAGTGTCTGTGAGTCAGAGAGAGTGTCTGTGAGAGTCTGTGAGAGAGTGTTTGTGAGAGAGTCTGTGAGAGAGAACTGTGAGAGAGTGTCTGTGAGAGAGTGTCTGAGAGAGAGTGTCTGTGAGAGTGTCTGTGAGAGTCTGTGAGAGATTGTTTGTGAGAATCTGTGAGAGGGTCTGTGAGAATCTGTGAGAGAGTGTCTGTGAGAGAATCTGTGAGAGTGTCTGTGAGAGAGTGTCTGTGAGCATCTGAGAGTGTCTGTGAGAGTCTGTAAGAGAGTGTGAGAGTCTGCAAGAGAGTGCTTGTGAGAGAGTGTCTGTGAGAGAGTGTCTGTGATAGAGTGACTATGAGAGAATGTGAGAGAGTGTCTGTGAGAATCTGTGAGAGAGTGTCCATGAGAGTCTGTGAGAGTGTCTGTGAGAGTCTGTGAGAGTGTCTGTGAGAGTCTGTGAGAGTGTCCGTGAGAGTCTGTCTGTGAGTCTGTGGAAGTCTGTGAGAGAGTGTCTGTGAGAGTCTTTGAGAGAATGTCAGAGTCTGTGAGAGTCTTTGAGAGGGTGTCTGTGAGAGAGAGTCTGTGAGATAATGTAAGAGGGTGTTTGAGAGTGTCTGTGAGAGAGTGTCTATGAAAGAGTGTCTGTGAGAGTCTGTGAGAGTGTCTGTGAGTGTGTGAGAGTATGTGAGAGTGTCTGTGATGAAGTGACTGTGAGAGTCTGTGAGAGAGAGACTGTGAGTGTCTGTAAGAGAGTGTGTATGGGAGTTTGTGAGAATGTCTGTGAGAGTCTGTGAGAGAGTGTATTTGAGAGTGTCTGTGAGAGAGTGTCTGTGAGAGAGTCTGTGAGTGTCTGTGAGAGTGTCTGTGAGTGTCTGTGAGAGAGTGTCTGTGAGAGTCTATGAGAGAGTGTCTGTGAGAGTTTGAGAGAGTGTCTGTGAGAGAGTGTGAGAGAGTATCTGTGAGAGAGAGTGAGAGTGTCTCTGAGCAACTGTGAGAGAGTGTCTGAGAGTCTGTGAGAGAGTGTCTATGAGAGTCTGTGAGAGAGTGCGTGTGAGTCTGTGAGAGAGTGTCTGTGAGAATCTGAGAGAGAGTGTCTGTGAGTGTCTATAAGTGTGTCTGTGAGAGTCTGTGAGAGAGTGTCTGTGAGAGAGTGTCTGTGAGAATCTGTGAGAGAGTGTCTGTGAGAGTCTGAGAGAGTCTGTGAGAGTCTGTGAGAGAGTGTCTGTGAGAGAGTCTGTGAGAGAGTATCTGTGAGAGAGTATTCATGAGCATCTGTGAGTGTCTGTGAGAGTCTAAGAGAGTATGAGAGTCTGCGAGAGAGTACTTGTGAGAGAGTGTCTGTGAGAAAGTGTCTGTGAGAGTCTGTGAGAGATTGTGAGAGAGTGTCTGTAAGAGTCTGTGAGAGAGTGTCTGAGAGAGATTGTCTGTGAGACAGTGTCTGTGAGAGAGTGTCTGTGAGAGAGTACCTATGAGAGAGTGTCTGTGAGAGTCTGTGAGCGAGTGTCTGTGAGAGTCTGTGAGAGTGCCTGTGAGAGTCTGTCTTTGAGAGTCTGTGGAAGTCTGTGAGAGAGTGTCTGTGAGAGTCTGTGAGAGTCTTTGAGAGAATGTCAGAGTCTGTGAGAGTCTTTAAGAGAGGTCTGTGAGAGAGTCTGAGAGATAATGTGAGAGAGTGTCTGAGAGTGTCTATGAGAGAGTGTCTGTGAGAGTCTGTGAGAAAGTGTCTGTGAGAGTCTGTGAGAGTGTCAGTGAGAGTCTGTGAGAGAGTGTCTGTGAGAGTATCTGTGAGAGAGTGTCTGAGTATCTTTGAGTGTCTGTGAGAGAGTGTCTGTGAGAATCTGTAAGAGAGTTTCTGTTAGAGAGTGTCTGTGAGAGAGTGTCTGCAAGACTCTGTGAGAGAGTGTCTGAGAGTGTCTGAGTGTCTGTGAGAGAGTATCTGTGAGAGTGTCTATGAGACAGTATCTGTGAGAGTGTCAGTGAGTGAGTGTCTGTGAGTGAGTGTATGTGAGTGAGTGTCTGTGAGAGAGTGTCTGTGAGAATCTGTGAGATATTGTCTGTGATAATCTGTGAGAGAGTCTGTGAGAATCTGCAAGAGAGTGTCTGTGAGAGAGTCTGTGAGAGTGCCTGTGAGAGAGTGTAAGAGAGTGTGAGAGTCTGCAAGAGAGTGCTTGTGAGAGAGTGTCTGTGAGAGTGTCTGTGAGAGAGTGTCTGTGATAGAGTGACTATGAGAGTATGTGAGAGAGTGTCTGTGAGAATCTGTGAGAGAGTGTCCGCGAGAGTCTGTGAGAGAGTGTCTGCAAGACTCTGTGAGAGAGTGTCTGAGAGTGTCTGAGTGTCTGTGAGAGAGTTTCTGTGAGAGTGTCTATGAGACAGTATCTGTGAGAGTGTCAGTGAGTGAGTGTCTGTGAGTGAGTGTATGTGAGTGAGTGTCTGTGAGAGTGTCTGTGAGAATCTGTGAGATATTGTCTGTGAGAATCTGTGAGAGAGTCTGTGAGAATCTGCGAGAGAGTGTCTGTGAGAGAGTCTGTGAGAGTGCCTGTGAGAGAGTGTAAGAGAGTGTGAGAGTCTACAAGAGAGTGCTTGTGAGAGAGTGTCTGTGAGAGTGTCTGTGAGAGAGTGTCTGTGATAGAGTGACTATGAGAGTATGTGAGAGAGTGTCTGTGAGAATCTGTGAGAGAGTGTCCGCGAGAGTCTGTGAGAAAGTATCTTTGAGAGTCTGTAAGAGAGTGTCTCTGAGAGAGTGTCTGTGAGAGAGTGAGAGTCGGTGATAGAGTGTCTGTGAGAGTCTGAGAGAGTGTCTGTGAGAGTCTATGAGAGAGTAACTGTGAGATAGAGTCTGTGAGAGTCTGTAAGAGAGTGTCTGTGTGATTCTGTGAGAGTGTCTGTGAGAGTCTGTGAGAGTGTCTGTGAGAGAGTGTGAGAGAGTATCTCTGAGAGAGAGTGAGAGTGTCTGTGAGCATCTGTGAGAGAGTGTCTGAGAGTCTGTGAGAGAGTGTCTATGAGAGTCTGTGAGAGTGTGTCTGTGAGTCTGTGAGAGAGTGTCTGTGAGAATCTGAGATAGTGTCTGTGAGTGTCTATAAGAGTGTCTGTGAGAGTCTGTGAGAGAGTGTCTATGATAGAGTGTTGGAAGGCGGACCCCGAGGAGTCGGTGAGACCACCAAGGGGGGGGCCCTCTCACTGCACGAAGTAGCCGAGCGCTGCCGAGAAGTCTCCTGAGAGATCCTTCTCCTATCCCGTACTAGCACAGTAACACCACCACACCGGACTCGAGGAGGTTGTCTCAAGACAAGCAATTCTTTATCTTCAATAAAAGGTTACGAGTTCAATATTTACACGAAGGGATCGAGGGATCCACCAAAAGTCTCAATGTCTCTTTGGAAGGGTAGGGGTAGCGGGACAGTCTTTGGCAGGAATGTGGTACGAGGGTACCTGGGGCCCAGTTCTTTTCCTCCGCTCTCAGAGGGGTCGAGCCGCGACGGCGTCAGCAGGGCTCTGGCGTACAGTTCGTGGAGAGCCGCGATTCAATCAGCAGGGCTCTCAAGATGGTTTCTGCTCAGCTCGAGCCGCGACGTCGTCAGCAGGGCTCCGAGGAAGGTTCCAGCGAGGTTGGGCCGCGACAGCGTCTGCAGGGCTCCGATGTTCCAGGTGGTTCAGAAAAGGGTTCACAGGAGGGAGCCGCGACGCAGTCAGCAGGGCTCGTGATGGTTCCGGCAAGAGTTCGTCTCCGTAGGGTCAGCCGCGATTCGATCAGCAGGGCTCTCGACTCCGGGATACAACTGCCGAGCTGTGGTGGGGTCGCCCCAGATATAGGTCTGGAGCCCTTTGATGTCCGGACCTATGCGCCCGAGGGGGCGGAGTGGCCGGGTGGAGGTGGCCAGACGCCCAGCAGGAGAGGCGCCAGGCCCATGGGAGTTTGCAGGGTGATCACACCTCGAGAGGGGAGGACAGTTGGGGGTCCCATCGATACTGTCCTCCGCCGGGGCGATGAATGGTTCCTGCGGCACCCCCTGGCCAGTTCGTGGTGCCTCGATGTCGGGGCTTCGTTGGGGTCGAGGTTGGGTTGAGCGGGGTCGCGCCGGCTGGGGCACGGTGTGACGTGGATGCCAACAAGATGGCGGAGCCACGAGGAGTATGCGACCACGTGTAGCTCCGGGTGAAGGGCCTTGGTGCAGTCCAGACGGGTGGCCCGTGACGGCCGGGGCGGGGAACGGCCACAATCCAGGGGGTTAAGGACCACGCCACGAGGCCAGGTCCAACAGGCGTCCCCCCCAGCCGAAGGCATGGAGAGTCACCCATCTCCTTGGGGATTCTCCTCGTCAAGGCGGAAGAAGCGGGACAGGCCGTCGGCGTTGGCGTGGTCATTGCCGGGCCGGTGTTCGACGTCAAAGTCCATCCCTTGTAGCGAGATGGACCATCGCAGCAGCTTGGGGTTCTCGCCCCGCATTCGCATTAACCATTGCAAGGGCCGGTGGTCGGTCTGGACCCGGAAGTGGGCGCCAAAGAGGTAGGGCCGGAGCTTCTTGAGGGCCCACACCACAGCGAAGGCCTCGCGCTCAATAGTGCTCCAGCGTTGCTCCCGGGGCAGTAGTCGCCGGCTGATGAAGGCCACTGGTCTGTCGAGCCCCCTTTCGTCAGTTTGGGAGAGGACGGCCCCGATCCCATACTCGGAGGCGTCCGTCTGTACCACGAACTCCTTCTGGTAGTCCGGGGCTTGCAGCATCGGAGCAGTACACATGGCCGTTTTGAGGGTGTCGAAGGCTGTTTGGCAGCGGGGTGTCCAGTGTACCTTCTTGGGCTGTTTTTTGGACGTTAACTCTGTGAGGGGGCCAACAATGCTCCCATAGTCCCGGATAAACCGCCGGTAGTATCCGGTGAGGCCCAGGAAGGCCCGGACAGCGGTCTGGGTAGTGGGGGGTTCCCAGGTCTGGATGGCATCTATCTTCGCTTGGAGGGGGGCCACCTGCCCGCTCCCCACTTGATGGCCCAGGTAGGTCACGGATCCGTGGCCGATTTGGCATTTGCTGGCCTTGATTGTGAGCCCGGCCCGCTGGAGGGCGGCCAGGATGGCCTCCAGGTGGAGGAGGTGCTCGGCCCAGTGGTTGCTGTACACGGCAATGTCATCTAAGTAGGCCGCGCTGAAGGCCTCAAGCCCGGCCAAAACCTTGTTCACCAGTCTTTGGAAGGTGGCCGGGGCGTTCTTCATTCCGAAGGGCATCACCCGAAAGTGGTAATGCCCATCCGGAGTCGAAAAGGCGGATCTTTCTTGGGCGCCGGGGGTGAGCTGGATTTGCCAGTACCCGGCGGTGAGGTCCAGCGTGCTCAAGTAGCGAGCGGCCCCTAGGCGGTCGATCAGTTCGTCGGCCCGGGGTATCGGGTGTGCGTCCGTCTTGGTTACTACATTCAGGGCTCGGTAGTCCACGCAGAATCGCAACTCCGGGGGGTGACCGGGAGCTGCGGCCTTGGGCACCAGGACGACAGGGCTGGCCCACGGGCTGTCGGAAGGCTCGATGACCCCCAGGGCCAGCATCTTCGCTACTTCGGCCTGGATGCAGGCCCGCACTCGGTCAGGCACCCGGTAGGCTCTGTGTCGTATGGGGGTGTTCTCCCCGGTGTCGACGTCGTGGACGCACCAGTGGGTCACCCCCGGGGTGAGAGAGAAGAGGGCTGCGTAGTCCCGCAGTAATCGCTGGCAGTCGTTGCGCTGCTCCGGGGTCAGGGACGAGGCGAGTTGGACCCCTTCGATCGATCCATCGTGACTGTCGGATTGCAAGAGGTCGGGCAAGGGCTCGGAGTCGTCCTCGCCCCCCTCGTCGGTCGCCAGCAGCAGGCTCAGTTCGGTCTGGGCGAAGTGGGGTTTTAGCCTGTTCGCATGTAGGACCCGGAGGGGGTTCCGGGGGGACTCCAGATCGACCAGGTAGGTGACGGGACTTTTCTTCTCCACCACCTTGAAGGGCCCGGTCCACTTGTCCTGGAGGGCGCCGGGTTCGACCGGGGCCATGACCCATACTTTCTGACCTGGCTCGAATTCTACCGTAGAAGTGTTGCGATCGTACCACCGCTTCATGTCCTCCTGGCTGGCCTCGAGGTTGGCTTCGCCTATGGCTCGGAACTTGCGGGTCTGGTTTCGGAGGGTCAGGAGGTATCGGTAGACGTCAGGAGGGGCGCCTCGGGGCTTCATCTCCCAGCCCTCCTTGACCAGGCTGAGTGGTCCGCGGACCGGGTGCCCATACAATAGTTCAAACGGGCTGAACCCCAGGGACTTCTGCGGGACCTCCCGATAGGCAAACAGGAGGCAGGGCAGCAGGACATCCCATTTCCGCCTGAGGGGTTCTTCCAGGCCCTGGATCATCCCTTTCCATGTTCGGTTGAACCGCTCAACCAGTCCGTTCCCCTGAGGGTGATATGGGGTCGTGAACTTGTATGTGACCCCGCATTGTTGCCACAGGGACCGCATGTACCTGGAGATAAAGTTCGTGCCACGGTCGCTCACCACTTCGCTGGGGAATCCCACTCGGGAGAAGATCCCCATCAAGGCCCGGCCTACCACAGGGGCCGTTATAGTTCTGAGCGGGACCGCCTCCGGGTACCTGGTGGCGTGGTCCACGAGGACCAGGATGAAGCGGTGGCCCAGGGCGGTTTGGGGGTCCAGGGGTCCCACAATGTCGATTCCGACTCGTTCAAACGGGGTGCTGACGGCGGGAAAGGGCTGGAGGGGGGCCTTGACCCGACCCCCCGTCTTTCCGCTGGCTTGGCAGGTCTGGCAGGACCGGCAGTGGTTGTCCACATCTCTCCGCATCCGGGGCCAGTAGAAGTGGGTCACCAGACGACTGTACGTTTTGTCTTGCCCCAAGTGTCCGGCGAGGGGCACATCATGGGCCAGGTTGAGAAGGAACTCCCGGAAGCGGAGGGGGACCACCAACACGCGGCCGGCCCCGAGTTCTGCCACTTTCTGTTCACTGTACAACAGGCCCTCGGCCCAGTAGATCCAGTGGGTGCCGGTCTGGTCACCGTTGGCTTGCGCGGTCGCCTGCTGTCGGACCCCTTCGAGAGAGGGACAGGACTGTTGCTGTTGCTGGAACTGCTCTCGGGTGGGGCCCCCTCATGTTGCCATTGCGTCAGTTCTGGTAGGGCGCTCGGAGAAGCCATCTCTTCGGGGGAGGATTCGCTGGGCCCGGGGTCGGTGTCCGCCTCCTCCTCGCTGCTGGCGGGAGGGGGTGTGAGCCCCTCGGGTCGGGCAGTCCCGGAGGTCGAGGAGGAGCGGGGGGCCTGGGCGGTCATGGACCGGGTGATGGCGCAGGCCCAATCAGCCAGTCCCAACATTCGGAGGTGCTCTCGTCGTTCTACTTGAGCCCAGGGGGAACTCTCCAAGTCGTTCCCCAGGAGGCAGTCGACCGGGGCGTCGTCGCGCACCGTCACCTTCAGCAGGCCCGTCACCCCTCCCCACTCGAAGGGGACCAGGGCCATCTGGCATAGGCTTTCACTGTTGTCGGCCGTCCGCACAGGGCACAGCACATTCGGTAGAATCTGTTCAGGGGTCACCAGGTGGCAGCGGACAGCGGTGATACTGGCGCCGGTGTCGCGAAGGGCTTCGGCCCGTTGTCCGTTGACCGTGACCTGCTGCCGGTACTTCTGGGTGTTGGTTGGGATGGGGGTGCAGGGTACCATCTCTCGGCTACCCAGGCAGACCAGGGACATGGCTGCCGGCTCCCACTCAGTGTTTTCTCGGTCGAGGGCCTCTTCTTCCTCCTCTCCCCCCAAGGCGGCGGCTGTCAGCTGCCGGGGCGGGGGCCCGCCGGCCCCGTTTCTTCGGTTCAGGGGGCAGGCCGGGTCGCTGGCAAAGTGTCCGGTTTGTTGGCAGCCATAGCAGGTCACTGGTGGCCGTGGTCCGGGTCGGGCCGGGCCCACCCTTCGCGCTAGGCTCGGGGAGAGATGTGGCTGCGGTGGCCCTCGAGGGGGGCTCCTGGGGGCCCCAGCGGGAGGGTCTCGGTTCCTGTTCGGCCCTCCCCCCCACCGCGCTGGCGTGGGGGTCCGTTGGGGTTCCTCTGGTACTCCCCCATTGAGCTCCGGGGGACCCGGGAGTTGACCCATCGATCGGCCTCGACGGCAAGTTTTCGCGGGTCGGTCATTTTGCTGTCGAGGAGGTGCTGTCTCAGTTCCACGAAGCAATTGTTGGAAAGATGTTCCCAGACGATGAGGTCGACCAGTTGTCCGTAGGTGGTTACTTTGCTGCCTTTGATCCACCCTTCTAGGGCCCGACTGAAAAAGTCCACATATTCCACCCATGTGGTACCCGGGATTTTCTTGCAGTCTCGGAACCGCTGGCGGTACATCTCCGCTGTTAGCCCATAGCGGGTGAGCAGGGCCTCCTTCATGTGATCGTAGGAGGTCATCACCTCCTCCGGTAGCTGGAGCAGCGTGTCCCGCCCTTCACTCAGGAATCGCCCCCACAGGCCTGCGCCCCAGTCTTTTCGGGGCACCCGATGGGAGGTCATGGCCACCTCGTAGGCCTTGAACCATTGTTGGATATCGTCATTCTTGTAATACTCCTTGACGACCTCCTTCGGGATATGCACCTTGGCCTCGGGGGGCGGTAGAGTGTCTCTAGTACTGGGGGTGTTGGTCCCTCCGTTCTTGGCCTTGATCTCGAGCTCCTTGAGACTGCGCTCGTGCTCAAGAGTTAGTTTCTTTTCCTCCAACTCCCGGTGTCGTCTCTTCTCTTCTATTTCTTCTTGAAGGCGTAGCTGCTCGAGGGCCAGTTTCTTTTCTGCCAGCTGGAGTTCGCCGTCCAGCCGTAGTCGGGCGAGCTCTAGTTCGTGGCTCCGGACCTTTTCCCGCTCTCGTATTTCTTCCTCGGAGAGGCCGGTTTCTAGGCTCTTTCTTCCTCCGGTTGCCGGGGTCAGTGCGGTTGCTGTGGTCTCCGTCAGGGGCAAGGGCCCTTCTTCCTGGGAGGGGCCTGCCCCAGCCTCCAACCATGCCCTCAGAGCTTTCTGCATCTCTTCCTTGGTACCGAGGCTGGTGGTTGCAATGCCTTTATCTCTGCAGAACTGTTTTAATTATTTGTGCGTATATTCTTCCAGCCGTTCGGGCTGGAACTCCATTGTCGCGTTGTTTTCCTGGCTGCTCATGATGCTATTCGTTTGGATGGGTAGCTAGTGGGTACTGGCTGGTACGTACTGCGTTCGGCTCGGATCCCGTCGCTGGCCACCAAATGTTGGAAGGCGGACCCCGAGGAGTCGGTGAGACCACCAAGGGGGGGGGGCCCTCTCACTGCACGAAGTAGCCGAGCGCTGCCGAGAAGTCTCCTGAGAGATCCTTCTCCTATCCCGTACTAGCACAGTAACACCACCACACCGGACTCGAGGAGGTTGTCTCAAGACAAGCAATTCTTTATCATCAATAAAAGGTTACGAGTTCAATATTTACACGAAGGGATCGAGGGATCCACCAAAAGTCTCAATGTCTCTTTGGAAGGGTAGGGGTAGCGGGACAGTCTTTGGCAGGAATGTGGTACGAGGGTACCTGGGGCCCAGTTCTTTTCCTCACGCTGGAGGACCTCCGCTCTCGGAGGGGTCGAGCCGCGACGGCGTCAGCAGGGCTCTGGCGTACAGTTCGTGGAGTGCCGCGATTCAATCAGCAGGGCTCTCAAGATGGTTTCTGCTCAGCTCGAGCCGCGACGTCGTCAGCAGGGCTCCGAGGAAGGTTCCAGCGAGGTTGGGCCGCGACAGCGTCTGCAGGGCTCCGATGTTCCAGGTGGTTCAGAAAAGGGTTCACAGGAGGGAGCCGCGACGCAGTCAGCAGGGCTCGTGATGGTTCCGGCAAGAGTTCGTCTCCGTAGGGTCAGCCGCGATTCGATCAGCAGGGCTCTCGACTCCGGGATACAACTGCCGAGCTGTGGTGGGGTCGCCCCAGATATAGGTCTGGAGCCCTTTGATGTCCGGACCTATGCGCCCGAGGGGGCGGAGTGGCCGGGTGGAGGTGGCCAGACGCCCAGCAGGAGAGGCGCCAGGCCCATGGGAGTTTGCAGGGTGATCACACCTCGAGAGGGGAGGACAGTTGGGGGTCCCATCGATACTGTCCTCCGCCGGGGCGATGAATGGTTCCTGCGGCACCCCCTGGCCAGTTCGTGGTGCCTCGATGTCGGGGCTTCGTTGGGGTCGAGGTTGGGTTGAGCGGGGTCGCGCCGGCTGGGGCACGGTGTGACGTGGATGCCAACAAGATGGCGGAGCCACGAGGAGTATGCAACCACGTGTAGCTCCGGGTGAAGGGCCTTGGTGCAGTCCAGACGGGTGGCCCGTGACGGCCGGGGCGGGGAACGGCCACAATCCAGGGGGTTAAGGACCACGCCACGAGGCCAGGTCCAACATAGAGTGACTGTGAGAATCCGTTAGAGAGTGTCTGTGAGGGTGTGTCTGTTAGTCTGTGAGAGCATGTCTGTGAGAGTGTCTGTGAGAGAGTGTCTGTGAGAATCTGTGAGAGAGTGTCTGTGAGAGTCTGAGAGAGTCTGTGAGAGTCTGTCAGAGAGTGTCTGTGAGAGAGTCTGTGAGAGAGTATCTGTGAGAGAGTTTTCATGAGCATCTGTGAGTGTCTGTGAGAGTCTAAGAGAGTATGAGAGTCTGCGAGAGAGTGCTTGTGAGAGAGTGTCTGTGAGAGATTCTGTGAGAGAGTGTCTGTGAGAGTCTGTGAGAGATTGTGAGAGAGTGTCTGTAAGAGTCTGTGAGAGAGGGTCTGAGAGAGATTGTCTGTGAGAGAGTGTCTGTGAGAGAGTGTCTGTGAGAGAGTACCTATGAGAGAGTGTCTGTGAGAGTCTGTGAGAGAGTGTCTGTGAGAGTCTGTGAGAGTGCCTGTGAGAGTCTGTCTTTGAGAGTCTGTGGAAGTCTGTGAGAGAGTGTCTGTGAGAGTTTGTGAGAGTGTCTGTGAGCATCTGTGAGATATTATCTGAGAGTCTGTGAGAGAGTATCTATGACAGTCTGTGAGAGAGTGTCTGTGAGTCTGTGAGGGAGTGTCTGTGAGAATCTGAGAGAGAGTGTCTGTGAGTGTCTGTAAGAGTGTCTGTGAGAGTATGTGAGAGTCTGTGAGAGAGTGTCTATGAGAGAGTGTCTGTGAGAGTGTCTGTGAGAGAGTTTCTGTGAGAGTGTCTATGAGACAGTGTCTGTGAGAGTGTCAGTGAGTGAGTGTCTGTGAGTGAGTGTATGTGAGTGAGTGTCTGTGAGAGAGTGTCTGTGAGAATCTGTGAGATATTGTCTGTGAGAATCTGTGAGAGAGTCTGTGAGAATCTGCGAGAGAGTGTCTGTGGGAGAGTCTGTGAGAGTGTCTGTGAGAGAGTGTAAGAGAGTGTGAGAGTCTGCAAGAGAGTGCTTGTGAGAGAGTGTCTGTGAGAGTGTCTGTGAGAGAGTGTCTGTGATAGAGTGACTATGAGAGTATGTGAGAGAGTGTCTGTGAGAATCTGTGAGAGAGTGTCCGCGAGAGTCTGTGAGAAAGTATCTTTGAGAGTCTGTAAGGAAGTGTCTCTGAGAGAGTGTCTGTGAGAGAGTGAGAGTCGGTGATAGAGTGTCTGTGAGAGTCTGAGAGAGTGTCTGTGAGAGTCTGTGAGAGAGTAACTGTGAGAGAGAGTCTGTGAGAGTCTGTAAGAGAGTGTCTGTGAGAGTCTGTGAGAGTGTCTGTGAGAGAGTGTGAGAGAGTATCTCTGAGAGAGAGTGAGAGTGTCTGTGAGCATCTGTGAGAGAGTGTCTGAGAGTCTGTGAGAGAGTGTCTATGAGAGTCTGTGAGAGTGTGTCTGTGAGTCTGTGAGAGAGTGTCTGTGAGAATCTGAGAGAGTGTCTGTGAGTGTCTATAAGAGTGTCTGTGAGAGTCTGTGAGAGAGTGTCTATGATAGAGTGACTGTGAGAATCTGTTAGAGAGTGTCTGTGAGGGTGTGTCTGTTAGTCTGTGAGAGCATGTCTGTGAGAGTGTCTGTGAGAGAGTGTCTGTGAGAATCTGTGAGAGAGTGTCTGTGAGAGTCTGAGAGAGTCTGTGAGAGTCTGTCAGAGAGTGTCTGTGAGAGAGTCTGTGAGAGAGTATCTGTGAGAGAGTTTTCATGAGCATCTGTGAGTGTCTGTGAGAGTCTAAGAGAGTATGAGAGTCTGCGAGAGAGTGCTTGTGAGAGAGTGTCTGTGAGAGATTGTGAGAGAGTGTCTGTAAGAGTCTGTGAGAGAGTGTCTGAAAGAGATTGTCTGTGAGAGAGTGTCTGTGAGAGAGTGTCTGTGAGAGAGTACCTATGAGAGAGTGTCTGTGAGAGTCTATGAGCGAGTGTCTGTGAGAGTCTGTGAGAGTGCCTGTGAGAGTCTGTCTTTGAGAGTCTGTGGAAGTCTGTGAGAGAGTGTCTGTGAGAGTCTGTGAGAGAGTCTGTGAGAGTCTTTGAGAGAATGTCAGCATCTGTGAGAGTCTTTAAGAGAGGTCTGTGAGAGAGTCTGAGAGATAATGTGAGAGAGTGTCTGAGAGTGTCTATGAGAGAGTGTCTGTGAGAGTCTGTGAGAAAGTGTCTGTGAGAGTCTGTGAGAGTGTCAGTGAGAGTCTGTGAGAGAGTGTCTGTGAGAGTGTCTGTGAGAGAGTGTCTGAGTGTCTTTGAGTGTCTGTGAGAGAGTGTCTGTGAGAATCTGTAAGAGAGTTTCTGTTAGAGAGTGTCTGTGAGAGAGTGTCTGCAAGAGTCTGTGAGAGAGTGTCTGAGAGTGTCTGAGTGTCTGTGAGAGAGTGTCTATGAGAGGGTGTCTGTGAGAGTCTGTGAGTATCTGTGAGAAAGTGTCTGTGAGAGTCTGTGAGAAAGTATCTGTGAGAGTCTGTAAGAGAGTGTCTCTGAGAGAGTGTCTGTGAGAGTCTGTAAGAGAGTGTCTGTGTGAGTCTCTGAGAGTGTCTGTGAGAGAGTGTGAGAGAGTATCTGTGAGAGAGAGTGAGAGTGTCTGTGAGCATCTGTGAGAGATTATCTGAGAGTCTGTGAGAGAGTATCTATGAGAGTCTGTGAGAGAGTGTCTGTGAGTCTGTGAGGGAGTGTCTGTGAGAATCTGAGAGACAGTGTCTGTGAGTGTCTGTAAGAGTGTCTGTGAGAGTCTGTGAGAGAGTGTCTGAGAGAGTGTCTGTGATAGAGTATCTGTGAGAATCTGTTAGAGAGTGTCTGTGAGAGTCTGTGAGAGTCTGTGAGAGAGTGTCTGTGAGTCTGTGAGAGAGTGTATGTGAGAGTCTGTGAGAGTGTCTGTGAAAGTCTAAGAGAGTGTGAGAGTGTGTGAGATTTTGCTTGTGAGAGAGTGTCTGTGAGAGTGTCTGTGAGAGTCTGTGAGAGTGTCTGTGAGAGTCTGTGAGAGTGTCTGTGAGAGGCTGCGAGAGAGTGTCTGTGATTGTGTCTGTGAGAGAGTGTCTGTGAAAGTCTTTAAGAGACTGTGAGAGTCTGTGAGAGAGTGCCTGTGGGAGTCTGTGAGAGAGTGTCTGTGAAAGTCTTTGAGAGAGTGTCTGAGAGTGTCTGTGATAGAGTGACTGTGAGAATCTGTTAGAGAGTGTCTGTGAGGGTGTGTCTGTTAGTCTGTGAGAGCATGTCTGTGAGAGTGTCTGTGAGAGAGTGTCTGTGAGAATCTGTGAGAGAGTGTCTGTGAGAGTCTGTGAGAGTCTGTGAGAGAGTTTCTGTGAGAGAGTCTGTTAGAGAGTATCTGTGAGAGAGTATTCATGAGCATCTGTGAGTGTCTGTGAGAGTCTAAGAGAGTATGAGAGTCTGCGAGAGAGTGCTTGTGAGAGAGTGTCTGTGAGAGATTCTGTGAGAGAGTGTCTGTGAGAGTCTGTGAGAGATTGTGAGAGAGTGTCTGTAAGAGTCTGTGAGAGAGTGTCTGAGAGAGATTGTCTGTGAGAGAGTGTCTGTGAGAGACTGTCTGTGAGAGAGTGTCTGTGAGAGTCTGTGAGAGTGACTGTGAGAGTCTGTCTTTGAGAGTCTGTGGAAGTCTGTGAGAGAGTGTCTGTGAGAGTCTGTGAGAGAGTCTGTGAGAGTCTTTGAGAGAATGTCAGAGTCTGTGGGAGTCTTTAAGAGAGGTCTGTGAGAGAGTCTGAGAGATAGTGTGAGAGAGTGTCTGAGAGTGTCTATGAGAGAGTGTCTGTGAGAGTCTGTGAGAAAGTGTCTGTGAGAGTCTGTGAGAGTGTCAGTGAGAGTCTGTGAGAGAGTGTCTGTGAGAGTGTCTGTGAGAGAGTGTCTGAGTGTCTTTGAGTGTCTGTGAGAGAGTCTGTGAGAGAGTAACTGTGAGAGAGTATTCATGAGCATCTGTGAGTGTCTGTGAGAGTCTAAGAGAGTATGAGAGTCTGCGAGAGAGTGCTTGAGAGAGAGTGTCTGTGAGAGACTCTGTGAGAGAGTGTCTGTGAGAGTCTGTGAGAGATTGTGAGAGAGTGTCTGTAAGAGTCTGTGAGAGAGTGTCTGAGAGAGATTGTTTGTGAGAGAGTGTCTGTGGAGAATGTCTGTGAGAGAGTACCTATGAGAGAGTGTCTGTGAGAGTCTGTGAGAGAGTCTGTGAGAGTCTTTGAGAGAATGTCAGAGTCTGTGAGAGTCTTTAAGAGAGGTCTGTGAGAGAGTCTGAGAGATAATGTGAGAGAGTGTCTGAGAGTGTCTGTGAGAGAGTGTCTGTAAGAGTCTGTGAGAGAGTGTCTGAGAGTGTCTGAGTGTCTGTGAGAGAGTGTCTATGAGAGTGTGTGTGTGAGAGTCTGTGAGTATCTGTGAGAAAGTGCCTGTGAGAGTCTGTGAGAAAGTATCTGTGAGAGTCTGTAAGAGAGTGTCTGTGAGAGTCTGTGAGAGAGTAACTGTGAGAGAGAGTCTGTGAGAGTCTGTAAGAGAGTGTCTGTGTGAGTCTCTGAGAGTGTCCGTGAGAGTCTATGAGAGTGTCTGTGAGAGTCTGTGAGAGTGTCTGTGAGAGTCTGTGAGAGTGTCCGTTAGAGTCTGTGAGAGAGTGTCTATGAGAGAGTGTCTGTGAGAGTCTGTGAGAGTGTCTGTGAGTGTGTGAGAGTCTGTGAGAGTGTCTGTGATAAAGTGACTGTGAGAGTCTGTGAGAGAGAGACTGTGAGAGTCTGTGAGAGTGTCTGTGAGGGGCTGTGAGAGTCTGTGAGAGAGTGTCTGAGTCTGAGATAGTGTCTGTGAGAGTCTGTGAGAGAGTCTGTGAGAGTCTTTGAGAGAATGTCAGAGTCTGTGAGAGTCTTTAAGAGAGGTCTGTGAGAGAGTCTGAGAGATAATATGAGAGAGTGTCTGAGAGTGTCTGTGAGAGAGTGTCTGTAGGAGTCTGTGAGAGAGTGTCTGAGAGTGTCTGAGTGTCTGTGAGAGACTGTCTGTGAGAGAGTGTCTGTGAGAGTCTGTGAGAGTGCCTGTGAGAGTCTGTCTTTGAGAGTCTGTGGAAGTCTGTGAGAGAGTGTCTGTGAGAGTCTTTGAGAGAATGTCAGAGTCTGTGAGAGTCTTTAAGAGAGGTCTGTGAGAGAGTCTGAGAGATAGTGTGAGAGAGTGTCTGAGAGTGTCTATGAGAGAGTGTCTGTGAGAGTCTGTGAGAAAGTGTCTGTGAGAGTCTGTGAGAGTGTCAGTGAGAGTCTGTGAGAGAGTGTCTGTGAGAGTGTCTGTGAGAGAGTGTCTGAGTGTCTTTGAGTGTCTGTGAGAGAGTCTGTGAGAGAGTAACTGTGAGAGAGTATTCATGAGCATCTGTGAGTGTCTGTGAGAGTCTAAGAGAGTATGAGAGTCTGCGAGAGAGTGCTTGAGAGAGAGTGTCTGTGAGAGACTCTGTGAGAGAGTGTCTGTGAGAGTCTGTGAGAGATTGTGAGAGAGTGTCTGTAAGAGTCTGTGAGAGAGTGTCTGAGAGAGATTGTTTGTGAGAGAGTGTCTGTGGAGAGTGTCTGTGAGAGAGTACCTATGAGAGAGTGTCTGTGAGAGTCTGTGGAAGTCTGTGAGAGAGTGTCTGTGAGAGTCTGTGAGAGAGTCTGTGAGAGTCTTTGAGAGAATGTCAGAGTCTGTGAGAGTCTTTAAGAGAGGTCTGTGAGAGAGTCTGAGAGATAATGTGAGAGAGTGTCTGAGAGTGTCTGTGAGAGAGTGTCTGTAAGAGTCTGTGAGAGAGTGTCTGAGAGTGTCTGAGTGTCTGTGAGAGAGTGTCTATGAGAGTGTGTGTGTGAGAGTCTGTGAGTATCTGTGAGAAAGTGTCTGTGAGAGTCTGTGAGAAAGTATCTGTGAGAGTCTGTAAGAGAGTGTCTGTGAGAGTCTGTGAGAGAGTAACTGTGAGAGAGAGTCTGTGAGAGTCTGTAAGAGAGTGTCTGTGTGAGTCTCTGAGAGTGTCCGTGAGAGTCTATGAGAGTGTCTGTGAGAGTCTGTGAGAGTGTCTGTGAGAGTCTGTGAGAGTGTCCGTTAGAGTCTGTGAGAGAGTGTCTATGAGAGAGTGTCTGTGAGAGTCTGTGAGAGTGTCTGTGAGTGTGTGAGAGTCTGTGAGAGTGTCTGTGATAAAGTGACTGTGAGAGTCTGTGAGAGAGAGACTGTGAGAGTCTGTGAGAGTGTCTGTGAGGGGCTGTGAGAGTCTGTGAGAGAGTGTCTGAGTCTGAGATAGTGTCTGTGAGAGTCTGTGAGAGAGTCTGTGAGAGTCTTTGAGAGAATGTCAGAGTCTGTGAGAGTCTTTAAGAGAGGTCTGTGAGAGAGTCTGAGAGATAATGTGAGAGAGTGTCTGAGAGTGTCTGTGAGAGAGTGTCTGTAGGAGTCTGTGAGAGAGTGTCTGAGAGTGTCTGAGTGTCTGTGAGAGAGTGTCTATGAGAGTGTGTCTGTGAGAGTCTGTGAGTAACTGTGAGAAAGTGTCTATGAGAGTCTGTGAGAAAGTATCTGTGAGAGTCTGTAAGAGAGTGTCTCTGAGAGAGTGTCTGTGAGAGAGTAAGAGTTGGTGATAGAGTGTCTGTGAGAGTCTAAGAGAGTGTCTGTGAGAGTCTGTGAGAGAGTAACTGTGAGAGAGTGTCTGTAGGAGTCTGTGAGAGAGTGTCTGAGAGTGTCTGAGTGTCTGTGAGAGAGTGTCTGTGAGAGACTGTCTGTGAGAGAGTGTCTGTGAGAGTCTGTGAGAGTGCCTGTGAGAGTCTGTCTTTGAGAGTCTGTGGAAGTCTGTGAGAGAGTGTCTGTGAGAGTCTTTGAGAGAATGTCAGAGTCTGTGAGAGTCTTTAAGAGAGGTCTGTGAGAGAGTCTGAGAGATAGTGTGAGAGAGTGTCTGAGAGTGTCTATGAGAGAGTGTCTGTGAGAGTCTGTGAGAAAGTGTCTGTGAGAGTCTGTGAGAGTGTCAGTGAGAGTCTGTGAGAGAGTGTCTGTGAGAGTGTCTGTGAGAGAGTGTCTGAGTGTCTTTGAGTGTCTGTGAGAGAGTCTGTGAGAGAGTAACTGTGAGAGAGTATTCATGAGCATCTGTGAGTGTCTGTGAGAGTCTAAGAGAGTATGAGAGTCTGCGAGAGAGTGCTTGAGAGAGAGTGTCTGTGAGAGACTCTGTGAGAGAGTGTCTGTGAGAGTCTGTGAGAGATTGTGAGAGAGTGTCTGTAAGAGTCTGTGAGAGAGTGTCTGAGAGAGATTGTTTGTGAGAGAGTGTCTGTGGAGAGTGTCTGTGAGAGAGTACCTATGAGAGAGTGTCTGTGAGAGTCTGTGGAAGTCTGTGAGAGAGTGTCTGTGAGAGTCTGTGAGAGAGTCTGTGAGAGTCTTTGAGAGAATGTCAGAGTCTGTGAGAGTCTTTAAGAGAGGTCTGTGAGAGAGTCTGAGAGATAATGTGAGAGAGTGTCTGAGAGTGTCTGTGAGAGAGTGTCTGTAAGAGTCTGTGAGAGAGTGTCTGAGAGTGTCTGAGTGTCTGTGAGAGAGTGTCTATGAGAGTGTGTGTGTGAGAGTCTGTGAGTATCTGTGAGAAAGTGTCTGTGAGAGTCTGTGAGAAAGTATCTGTGAGAGTCTGTAAGAGAGTGTCTGTGAGAGTCTGTGAGAGAGTAACTGTGAGAGAGAGTCTGTGAGAGTCTGTAAGAGAGTGTCTGTGTGAGTCTCTGAGAGTGTCCGTGAGAGTCTATGAGAGTGTCTGTGAGAGTCTGTGAGAGTGTCTGTGAGAGTCTGTGAGAGTGTCCGTTAGAGTCTGTGAGAGAGTGTCTATGAGAGAGTGTCTGTGAGAGTCTGTGAGAGTGTCTGTGAGTGTGTGAGAGTCTGTGAGAGTGTCTGTGATAAAGTGACTGTGAGAGTCTGTGAGAGAGAGACTGGGAGAGTCTGTGAGAGTGTCTGTGAGGGGCTGTGAGAGTCTGTGAGAGAGTGTCTGAGTCTGAGATAGTGTCTGTGAGAGTCTGTGAGAGAGTCTGTGAGAGTCTTTGAGAGAATGTCAGAGTCTGTGAGAGTCTTTAAGAGAGGTCTGTGAGAGAGTCTGAGAGATAATGTGAGAGAGTGTCTGAGAGTGTCTGTGAGAGAGTGTCTGTAGGAGTCTGTGAGAGAGTGTCTGAGAGTGTCTGAGTGTCTGTGAGAGAGTGTCTATGAGAGTGTGTCTGTGAGAGTCTGTGAGTAACTGTGAGAAAGTGTCTATGAGAGTCTGTGAGAAAGTATCTGTGAGAGTCTGTAAGAGAGTGTCTCTGAGAGAGTGTCTGTGAGAGAGTAAGAGTTGGTGATAGAGTGTCTGTGAGAGTCTAAGAGAGTGTCTGTGAGAGTCTGTGAGAGAGTGTCTGTGTGAGTCTCTGAGAGTGTCCGTGAGAGTCTATGAGAGTGTCTGTGAGAGTCTGTGAGAGTGTCTGTGTGAGTCTGTGAGAGTGTCTGTGAGAGTCTGAAAGAGTGTCTGTGAGTGAGTGTCTGTGAGAGAGTTTGAGAGAGTATCTGTGAGAGTGTCTGTGAGGGGCTGTGAGAGTCTGTGAGAGAGTGTCTGAGTCTGAGAGAGTGTCTGTGAGAATCTGTGAGAGAGTGTCTGTGAGAGAGTCTGTGAGAGAGTGTTTGTAAGAGTGTCTGTGAGAGAGTTTCTGTGAGTGTCTGTGAGACAGTGTCTGTGAAAGAGTGTCAGTGAGAGTCTGTGAGAGTGTCTGTGAGAGTCTGTAAGTGAGTGTGAGAGTCTGCAAGAGAGTGCTTGTGAGAGAGTATCTGTGAGAGTGTGTGTGAGAGAGTGTCTGTGAGAGAGTGTCTGTGAGAGTCTGTGAGAGAGTTTCTGTGAGTCTGAGAGAGTATCTCTGAGAGACTGTGAGAGAGTCTGTGAGAGAGAGTCTGTGAGAGTCTGTGAGAGTCTAAGAGAGTATGAGAGTCTGCGAGAGTGCTTGTGAGAGAGTGTCTGTGAGAGAGTGTCTGTGAGAGTCTGTGAGAGATTGTGAAAGAGTGTCTGTAAGAGTCTGTGAGAGAGTGTCTGAAAGAGATTGTCTGTGAGAGAGTGTCTGTGAGAGAGTGTGTGTGAGAGAGTACCTATGAGAGAGTGTCTGTGAGAGTCTATGAGCGAGTGTCTGTGAGAGTCTGTGAGAGTGCCTGTGAGAGTCTGTCTTTGAGAGTCTGTGGAAGTCTGTGAGAGAGTGTCTGTGAGAGTCTGTGAGAGAGTCTGTGAGAGTCTTTGAGAGAATGTCAGCATCTGTGAGAGTCTTTAAGAGAGGTCTGTGAGAGAGTCTGAGAGATAATGTGAGAGAGTGTCTGAGAGTGTCTATGAGAGAGTGTCTGTGAGAGTCTGTGAGAAAGTGTCTGTGAGAGTCTGTGAGAGTGTCAGTGAGAGTCTGTGAGAGAGTGTCTGTGAGAGTGTCTGTGAGAGAGTGTCTGAGTGTCTTTGAGTGTCTGTGAGAGAGTGTCTGTGAGAATCTGTAAGAGAGTTTCTGTTAGAGAGTGTCTGTGAGAGAGTGTCTGCAAGAGTCTGTGAGAGAGTGTCTGAGAGTGTCTGAGTGTCTGTGAGAGAGTGTCTATGAGAGGGTGTCTGTGAGAGTCTGTGAGTATCTGTGAGAAAGTGTCTGTGAGAGTCTGTGAGAAAGTATCTGTGAGAGTCTGTAAGAGAGTGTCTCTGAGAGAGTGTCTGTGAGAGTCTGTAAGAGAGTGTCTGTGTGAGTCTCTGAGAGTGTCTGTGAGAGAGTGTGAGAGAGTATCTGTGAGAGAGAGTGAGAGTGTCTGTGAGCATCTGTGAGAGATTATCTGAGAGTCTGTGAGAGAGTATCTATGAGAGTCTGTGAGAGAGTGTCTGTGAGTCTGTGAGGGAGTGTCTGTGAGAATCTGAGAGAGAGTGTCTGTGAGTGTCTGTAAGAGTGTCTATGAGAGTCTGTGAGAGAGTGTCTGAGAGAGTGTCTGTGATAGAGTATCTGTGAGAATCTGTTAGAGAGTGTCTGTAAGAGTGTGTCTGTGAGAGTCTGTGAGAGAGTGTCTGTGAGTCTGTGAGAGAGTGTATGTGAGAGTCTGTGAGAGTGTCTGTGAAAGTCTAAGAGAGTGTGAGAGTGTGTGAGATTTTGCTTGTGAGAGAGTGTCTGTGAGAGTGTCTGTGAGAGTCTGTGAGAGTGTCTGTGAGAGTCTGTGAGAGTGTCTGTGAGAGGCTGTGAGAGAGTGTCTGTGATTGTGTCTGTGAGAGAGTGTCTGTGAAAGTCTTTAAGAGACTGTGAGAGTCTGTGAGAGAGTGTCTGTGAAAGTCTTTGAGAGAGTGTCTGAGAGTGTCTGTGATAGAGTGACTGTGAGAATCTGTTAGAGAGTGTCTGTGAGGGTGTGTCTGTTAGTCTGTGAGAGCATGTCTGTGAGAGTGTCTGTGAGAGAGTGTCTGTGAGAATCTGTGAGAGAGTGTCTGTGAGAGTCTGTGAGAGAGTTTCTGTGAGAGAGTCTGTTAGAGAGTATCTGTGAGAGAGTATTCATGAGCATCTGTGAGTGTCTGTGAGAGTCTAAGAGAGTATGAGAGTCTGCGAGAGAGTGCTTGTGAGAGAGTGTCTGTGAGAGATTCTGTGAGAGAGTGTCTGTGAGAGTCTGTGAGAGATTGTGAGAGAGTGTCTGTAAGAGTCTGTGAGAGAGTGTCTGAGAGAGATTGTCTGTGAGAGAGTGTCTGTGAGAGACTGTCTGTGAGAGAGTGTCTGTGAGAGTCTGTGAGAGTGCCTGTGAGAGTCTGTCTTTGAGAGTCTGTGGAAGTCTGTGAGAGAGTGTCTGTGAGAGTCAGTGAGAGAGTCTGTGAGAGTCTTTGAGATAATGTCAGAGTCTGTGAGAGTCTTTAAGAGAGGTCTGTGAGAGAGTCTGAGAGATAGTGTGAGAGAGTGTCTGAGAGTGTCTATGAGAGAGTGTCTGTGAGAGTCTGTGAGAAAGTGTCTGTGAGAGTCTGTGAGAGTGTCAGTGAGAGTCTGTGAGAGAGTGTCTGTGAGAGTGTCTGTGAGAGAGTGTCTGAGTGTCTTTGAGTGTCTGTGAGAGAGTCTGTGAGAGAGTAACTGTGAGAGAGTATTCATGAGCATCTGTGAGTGTCTGTGAGAGTCTAAGAGAGTATGAGAGTCTGCGAGAGAGTGCTTGAGAGAGAGTGTCTGTGAGAGACTCTGTGAGAGAGTGTCTGTGAGAGTCTGTGAGAGATTGTGAGAGAGTGTCTGTAAGAGTCTGTGAGAGAGTGTCTGAGAGAGATTGTTTGTGAGAGAGTATCTATGGAGAGTGTCTGTGAGAGAGTACCTATGAGAGAGTGTCTGTGAGAGTCTGTGAGAGAGTGTCTGTGAGAGTCTTTGAGAGTGCCTGTGAGAGTCTGTCTTTGAGAGTCTGTGGAAGTCTGTGAGAGAGTGTCTGTGAGAGTCTGTGAGAGAGTCTGTGAGAGTCTTTGAGAGAATGTCAGAGTCTGTGAGAGTCTTTAAGAGAGGTCTGTGAGAGAGTCTGAGAGATAATGTGAGAGAGTGTCTGAGAGTGTCTGTGAGAGAGTGTCTGTAAGAGTCTGTGAGAGAGTGTCTGAGAGTGTCTGAGTGTCTGTGAGAGAGTGTCTATGAGAGTGTGTGTGTGAGAGTCTGTGAGTATCTGTGAGAAAGTGTCTGTGAGAGTCTGTGAGAAAGTATCTGTGAGAGTCTGTAAGAGAGTGTCTGTGAGAGTCTGTGAGAGAGTAACTGTGAGAGAGAGTCTGTGAGAGTCTGTAAGAGAGTGTCTGTGTGAGTCTCTGAGAGTGTACGTGAGAGTCTATGAGAGTGTCTGTGAGAGTCTGTGAGAGTGTCGGTGAGAGTCTGTGAGAGTGTCCGTTAGAGTCTGTGAGAGAGTGTCTATGAGAGAGTGTCTGTGAGAGTCTGTGAGAGTGTCTGTGAGTGTGTGAGAGTCTGTGAGAGTGTCTGTGATAAAGTGACTGTGAGAGTCTGTGAGAGAGAGACTGTGAGAGTCTGTGAGAGTGTCTGTGAGGGGCTGTGAGAGTCTGTGAGAGAGTGTCTGAGTCTGAGATAGTGTCTGTGAGAGTCTGTGAGA
The DNA here is from genome assembly GCF_964204655.1 of Triturus cristatus. NCBI lineage: Eukaryota > Metazoa > Chordata > Amphibia > Caudata > Salamandridae > Triturus > Triturus cristatus. The sequence goes on from NC_140579.1 coordinate 1,188,697,855, forward strand.
GAGTCTGTGAGAGTCTTTGAGAGAATGTCAGAGTCTGTGAGAGTCTTTAAGAGAGGTCTGTGAGAGAGTCTGAGAGATAATGTGAGAGAGTGTCTGAGAGTGTCTGTGAGAGAGTGTCTGTAGGAGTCTGTGAGAGAGTGTCTGAGAGTGTCTGAGTGTCTGTGAGAGAGTGTCTGTGAGAGACTGTCTGTGAGAGAGTGTCTGTGAGAGTCTGTGAGAGTGCCTGTGAGAGTCTGTCTTTGAGAGTCTGTGGAAGTCTGTGAGAGAGTGTCTGTGAGAGTCTGTGAGAGAGTCTGTGAGAGTCTTTGAGAGAATGTCAGAGTCTGTGAGAGTCTTTAAGAGAGGTCTGTGAGAGAGTCTGAGAGATAGTGTGAGAGAGTGTCTGAGAGTGTCTATGAGAGAGTGTCTGTGAGAGTCTAAGAGAAAGTGTCTGTGAGAGTCTGTGAGAGTGTCAGTGAGAGTCTGTGAGAGAGTGTCTGTGAGAGTGTCTGTGAGAGAGTGTCTGAGTGTCTTTGAGTGTCTGTGAGAGAGTCTGTGAGAGAGTAACTGTGAGAGAGTATTCATGAGCATCTGTGAGTGTCTGTGAGAGTCTAAGAGAGTATGAGAGTCTGCGAGAGAGTGCTTGAGAGAGAGTGTCTGTGAGAGACTCTGTGAGAGAGTGTCTGTGAGAGTCTGTGAGAGATTGTGAGAGAGTGTCTGTAAGAGTCTGTGAGAGAGTGTCTGAGAGAGATTGTTTGTGAGAGAGTGTCTGTGGAGAGTGTCTGTGAGAGAGTACCTATGAGAGAGTGTCTGTGAGAGTCTGTGGAAGTCTGTGAGAGAGTGTCTGTGAGAGTCTGTGAGAGAGTCTGTGAGAGTCTTTGAGAGAATGTCAGAGTCTGTGAGAGTCTTTAAGAGAGGTCTGTGAGAGAGTCTGAGAGATAATGTGAGAGAGTGTCTGAGAGTGTCTGTGAGAGAGTGTCTGTAAGAGTCTGTGAGAGAGTGTCTGAGAGTGTCTGAGTGTCTGTGAGAGAGTGTCTATGAGAGTGTGTGTGTGAGAGTCTGTGAGTATCTGTGATAAAGTGTCTGTGAGAGTCTGTGAGAAAGTATCTGTGAGAGTCTGTAAGAGAGTGTCTGTGAGAGTCTGTGAGAGAGTAACTGTGAGAGAGAGTCTGTGAGAGTCTGTAAGAGAGTGTCTGTGTGAGTCTCTGAGAGTGTCCGTGAGAGTCTATGAGAGTGTCTGTGAGAGTCTGTGAGAGTGTCTGTGAGAGTCTGTGAGAGTGTCCGTTAGAGTCTGTGAGAGAGTGTCTATGAGAGAGTGTCTGTGAGAGTCTGTGAGAGTGTCTGTGAGTGTGTGAGAGTCTGTGAGAGTGTCTGTGATAAAGTGACTGTGAGAGTCTGTGAGAGAGAGACTGTGAGAGTCTGTGAGAGTGTCTGTGAGGGGCTGTGAGAGTCTGTGAGAGAGTTTCTGAGTCTGAGATAGTGTCTGTGAGAGTCTGTGAGAGAGTCTGTGAGAGTCTTTGAGAGAATGTCAGAGTCTGTGAGAGTCTTTAAGAGAGGTCTGTGAGAGAGTCTGAGAGATAATGTGAGAGAGTGTCTGAGAGTGTCTGTGAGAGAGTGTCTGTAGGAGTCTGTGAGAGAGTGTCTGAGAGTGTCTGAGTGTCTGTGAGAGAGTGTCTATGAGAGTGTGTCTGTGAGAGTCTGTGAGTATCTGTGAGAAAGTGTCTATGAGAGTCTGTGAGAAAGTATCTGTGAGAGTCTGTAAGAGAGTGTCTCTGAGAGAGTGTCTGTGAGAGAGTGTCTATGAGAGTGTGTCTGTGAGAGTCTGTGAGTAACTGTGAGAAAGTGTCTATGAGAGTCTGTGAGAAAGTATCTGTGAGAGTCTGTAAGAGAGTGTCTCTGAGAGAGTGTCTGTGAGAGAGTAAGAGTTGGTGATAGAGTGTCTGTGAGAGTCTAAGAGAGTGTCTGTGAGAGTCTGTGAGAGAGTGTCTGTGTGAGTCTCTGAGAGTGTCCGTGAGAGTCTATGAGAGTGTCTGTGAGAGTCTGTGAGAGTGTCTGTGTGAGTCTGTGAGAGTGTCTGTGAGAGTCTGAAAGAGTGTCTGTGAGTGAGTGTCTGTGAGAGAGTTTGAGAGAGTATCTGTGAGAGTGTCTGTGAGGGGCTGTGAGAGTCTGTGAGAGAGTGTCTGAGTCTGAGAGAGTGTCTGTGAGAATCTGTGAGAGAGTGTCTGTGAGAGAGTCTGTGAGAGAGTGTTTGTAAGAGTGTCTGTGAGAGAGTTTCTGTGAGTGTCTGTGAGACAGTGTCTGTGAAAGAGTGTCAGTGAGAGTCTGTGAGAGTGTCTGTGAGAGTCTGTAAGTGAGTGTGAGAGTCTGCAAGAGAGTGCTTGTGAGAGAGTATCTGTGAGAGTGTGTGTGAGAGAGTGTCTGTGAGAGAGTGTCTGTGAGAGTCTGTGAGAGAGTTTCTGTGAGTCTGAGAGAGTATCTCTGAGAGACTGTGAGAGAGTCTGTGAGAGAGAGTCTGTGAGAGTCTGTGAGAGTCTAAGAGAGTATGAGAGTCTGCGAGAGTGCTTGTGAGAGAGTGTCTGTGAGAGAGTGTCTGTGAGAGTCTGTGAGAGATTGTGAAAGAGTGTCTGTAAGAGTCTGTGAGAGAGTGTCTGAAAGAGATTGTCTGTGAGAGAGTGTCTGTGAGAGAGTGTCTGTGAGAGAGTACCTATGAGAGAGTGTCTGTGAGAGTCTATGAGCGAGTGTCTGTGAGAGTCTGTGAGAGTGCCTGTGAGAGTCTGTCTTTGAGAGTCTGTGGAAGTCTGTGAGAGAGTGTCTGTGAGAGTCTGTGAGAGAGTCTGTGAGAGTCTTTGAGAGAATGTCAGCATCTGTGAGAGTCTTTAAGAGAGGTCTGTGAGAGAGTCTGAGAGATAATGTGAGAGAGTGTCTGAGAGTGTCTATGAGAGAGTGTCTGTGAGAGTCTGTGAGAAAGTGTCTGTGAGAGTCTGTGAGAGTGTCAGTGAGAGTCTGTGAGAGAGTGTCTGTGAGAGTGTCTGTGAGAGAGTGTCTGAGTGTCTTTGAGTGTCTGTGAGAGAGTGTCTGTGAGAATCTGTAAGAGAGTTTCTGTTAGAGAGTGTCTGTGAGAGAGTGTCTGCAAGAGTCTGTGAGAGAGTGTCTGAGAGTGTCTGAGTGTCTGTGAGAGAGTGTCTATGAGAGGGTGTCTGTGAGAGTCTGTGAGTATCTGTGAGAAAGTGTCTGTGAGAGTCTGTGAGAAAGTATCTGTGAGAGTCTGTAAGAGAGTGTCTCTGAGAGAGTGTCTGTGAGAGTCTGTAAGAGAGTGTCTGTGTGAGTCTCTGAGAGTGTCTGTGAGAGAGTGTGAGAGAGTATCTGTGAGAGAGAGTGAGAGTGTCTGTGAGCATCTGTGAGAGATTATCTGAGAGTCTGTGAGAGAGTATCTATGAGAGTCTGTGAGAGAGTGTCTGTGAGTCTGTGAGGGAGTGTCTGTGAGAATCTGAGAGAGAGTGTCTGTGAGTGTCTGTAAGAGTGTCTATGAGAGTCTGTGAGAGAGTGTCTGAGAGAGTGTCTGTGATAGAGTATCTGTGAGAATCTGTTAGAGAGTGTCTGTAAGAGTGTGTCTGTGAGAGTCTGTGAGAGAGTGTCTGTGAGTCTGTGAGAGAGTGTATGTGAGAGTCTGTGAGAGTGTCTGTGAAAGTCTAAGAGAGTGTGAGAGTGTGTGAGATTTTGCTTGTGAGAGAGTGTCTGTGAGAGTGTCTGTGAGAGTCTGTGAGAGTGTCTGTGAGAGTCTGTGAGAGTGTCTGTGAGAGGCTGTGAGAGAGTGTCTGTGATTGTGTCTGTGAGAGAGTGTCTGTGAAAGTCTTTAAGAGACTGTGAGAGTCTGTGAGAGAGTGTCTGTGAAAGTCTTTGAGAGAGTGTCTGAGAGTGTCTGTGATATAGTGACTGTGAGAATCTGTTAGAGAGTGTCTGTGAGGGTGTGTCTGTTAGTCTGTGAGAGCATGTCTGTGAGAGTGTCTGTGAGAGAGTGTCTGTGAGAATCTGTGAGAGAGTGTCTGTGAGAGTCTGTGAGAGTCTGTGAGAGAGTTTCTGTGAGAGAGTCTGTTAGAGAGTATCTGTGAGAGAGTATTCATGAGCATCTGTGAGTGTCTGTGAGAGTCTAAGAGAGTATGAGAGTCTGCGAGAGAGTGCTTGTGAGAGAGTGTCTGTGAGAGATTCTGTGAGAGAGTGTCTGTGAGAGTCTGTGAGAGATTGTGAGAGAGTGTCTGTAAGAGTCTGTGAGAGAGTGTCTGAGAGAGATTGTCTGTGAGAGAGTGTCTGTGAGAGACTGTCTGTGAGAGAGTGTCTGTGAGAGTCTGTGAGAGTGCCTGTGAGAGTCTGTCTTTGAGAGTCTGTGGAAGTCTGTGAGAGAGTGTCTGTGAGAGTCAGTGAGAGAGTCTGTGAGAGTCTTTGAGATAATGTCAGAGTCTGTGAGAGTCTTTAAGAGAGGTCTGTGAGAGAGTCTGAGAGATAGTGTGAGAGAGTGTCTGAGAGTGTCTATGAGAGAGTGTCTGTGAGAGTCTGTGAGAAAGTGTCTGTGAGAGTCTGTGAGAGTGTCAGTGAGAGTCTGTGAGAGAGTGTCTGTGAGAGTGTCTGTGAGAGAGTGTCTGAGTGTCTTTGAGTGTCTGTGAGAGAGTCTGTGAGAGAGTAACTGTGAGAGAGTATTCATGAGCATCTGTGAGTGTCTGTGAGAGTCTAAGAGAGTATGAGAGTCTGCGAGAGAGTGCTTGAGAGAGAGTGTCTGTGAGAGACTCTGTGAGAGAGTGTCTGTGAGAGTCTGTGAGAGATTGTGAGAGAGTGTCTGTAAGAGTCTGTGAGAGAGTGTCTGAGAGAGATTGTTTGTGAGAGAGTGTCTATGGAGAGTGTCTGTGAGAGAGTACCTATGAGAGAGTGTCTGTGAGAGTCTGTGAGAGAGTGTCTGTGAGAGTCTTTGAGAGTGCCTGTGAGAGTCTGTCTTTGAGAGTCTGTGGAAGTCTGTGAGAGAGTGTCTGTGAGAGTCTGTGAGAGAGTCTGTGAGAGTCTTTGAGAGAATGTCAGAGTCTGTGAGAGTCTTTAAGAGAGGTCTGTGAGAGAGTCTGAGAGATAATGTGAGAGAGTGTCTGAGAGTGTCTGTGAGAGAGTGTCTGTAAGAGTCTGTGAGAGAGTGTCTGAGAGTGTCTGAGTGTCTGTGAGAGAGTGTCTATGAGAGTGTGTGTGTGAGAGTCTGTGAGTATCTGTGAGAAAGTGTCTGTGAGAGTCTGTGAGAAAGTATCTGTGAGAGTCTGTAAGAGAGTGTCTGTGAGAGTCTGTGAGAGAGTAACTGTGAGAGAGAGTCTGTGAGAGTCTGTAAGAGAGTGTCTGTGTGAGTCTCTGAGAGTGTACGTGAGAGTCTATGAGAGTGTCTGTGAGAGTCTGTGAGAGTGTCGGTGAGAGTCTGTGAGAGTGTCCGTTAGAGTCTGTGAGAGAGTGTCTATGAGAGAGTGTCTGTGAGAGTCTGTGAGAGTGTCTGTGAGTGTGTGAGAGTCTGTGAGAGTGTCTGTGATAAAGTGACTGTGAGAGTCTGTGAGAGAGAGACTGTGAGAGTCTGTGAGAGTGTCTGTGAGGGGCTGTGAGAGTCTGTGAGAGAGTGTCTGAGTCTGAGATAGTGTCTGTGAGAGTCTGTGAGAGAGTCTGTGAGAGTCTTTGAGAGAATGTCAGAGTCTGTGAGAGTCTTTAAGAGAGGTCTGTGAGAGAGTCTGAGAGATAATGTGAGAGAGTGTCTGAGAGTGTCTGTGAGAGAGTGTCTGTAGGAGTCTGTGAGAGAGTGTCTGAGAGTGTCTGAGTGTCTGTGAGAGAGTGTCTGTGAGAGACTGTCTGTGAGAGAGTGTCTGTGAGAGTCTGTGAGAGTGCCTGTGAGAGTCTGTCTTTGAGAGTCTGTGGAAGTCTGTGAGAGAGTGTCTGTGAGAGTCTGTGAGAGAGTCTGTGAGAGTCTTTGAGAGAATGTCAGAGTCTGTGAGAGTCTTTAAGAGAGGTCTGTGAGAGAGTCTGAGAGATAGTGTGAGAGAGTGTCTGAGAGTGTCTATGAGAGAGTGTCTGTGAGAGTCTAAGAGAAAGTGTCTGTGAGAGTCTGTGAGAGTGTCAGTGAGAGTCTGTGAGAGAGTGTCTGTGAGAGTGTCTGTGAGAGAGTGTCTGAGTGTCTTTGAGTGTCTGTGAGAGAGTCTGTGAGAGAGTAACTGTGAGAGAGTATTCATGAGCATCTGTGAGTGTCTGTGAGAGTCTAAGAGAGTATGAGAGTCTGCGAGAGAGTGCTTGAGAGAGAGTGTCTGTGAGAGACTCTGTGAGAGAGTGTCTGTGAGAGTCTGTGAGAGATTGTGAGAGAGTGTCTGTAAGAGTCTGTGAGAGAGTGTCTGAGAGAGATTGTTTGTGAGAGAGTGTCTGTGGAGAGTGTCTGTGAGAGAGTACCTATGAGAGAGTGTCTGTGAGAGTCTGTGGAAGTCTGTGAGAGAGTGTCTGTGAGAGTCTGTGAGAGAGTCTGTGAGAGTCTTTGAGAGAATGTCAGAGTCTGTGAGAGTCTTTAAGAGAGGTCTGTGAGAGAGTCTGAGAGATAATGTGAGAGAGTGTCTGAGAGTGTCTGTGAGAGAGTGTCTGTAAGAGTCTGTGAGAGAGTGTCTGAGAGTGTCTGAGTGTCTGTGAGAGAGTGTCTATGAGAGTGTGTGTGTGAGAGTCTGTGAGTATCTGTGATAAAGTGTCTGTGAGAGTCTGTGAGAAAGTATCTGTGAGAGTCTGTAAGAGAGTGTCTGTGAGAGTCTGTGAGAGAGTAACTGTGAGAGAGAGTCTGTGAGAGTCTGTAAGAGAGTGTCTGTGTGAGTCTCTGAGAGTGTCCGTGAGAGTCTATGAGAGTGTCTGTGAGAGTCTGTGAGAGTGTCTGTGAGAGTCTGTGAGAGTGTCCGTTAGAGTCTGTGAGAGAGTGTCTATGAGAGAGTGTCTGTGAGAGTCTGTGAGAGTGTCTGTGAGTGTGTGAGAGTCTGTGAGAGTGTCTGTGATAAAGTGACTGTGAGAGTCTGTGAGAGAGAGACTGTGAGAGTCTGTGAGAGTGTCTGTGAGGGGCTGTGAGAGTCTGTGAGAGAGTTTCTGAGTCTGAGATAGTGTCTGTGAGAGTCTGTGAGAGAGTCTGTGAGAGTCTTTGAGAGAATGTCAGAGTCTGTGAGAGTCTTTAAGAGAGGTCTGTGAGAGAGTCTGAGAGATAATGTGAGAGAGTGTCTGAGAGTGTCTGTGAGAGAGTGTCTGTAGGAGTCTGTGAGAGAGTGTCTGAGAGTATCTGAGTGTCTGTGAGAGAGTGTCTATGAGAGTGTGTCTGTGAGAGTCTGTGAGTATCTGTGAGAAAGTGTCTATGAGAGTCTGTGAGAAAGTATCTGTGAGAGTCTGTAAGAGAGTGTCTCTGAGAGAGTGTCTGTGAGAGAGTAAGAGTTGGTGATAGAGTGTCTGTGAGAGTCTGAGAGTGTCTGTGAGAGTCTGTGAGAGAGTAACTGTGAGAGAGAGTCTGTGAGAGTCTGTAAGAGAGTGTCTGTGTGAGTCTCTGAGAGTGTCCGTGAGAGTCTATGAGAGTGTCTGTGAGAGTCTGTGAGAGTGTCTGTGTGAGTCTGTGAGAGTGTCTGTGAGAGTCTGAAAGAGTGTCTGTGAGTGAGTGTCTGTGAGAGAGTTTGAGAGAGTATCTGTGAGAGTGTCTGTGAGGGGCTGTGAGAGTCTGTGAGAGAGTGTCTGAGTCTGAGAGAGTGTCTGTGAGAATCTGTGAGAGAGTGTCTGTGAGAGAGTCTGTGAGAGAGTGTTTGTAAGAGTGTCTGTGAGAGAGTTTCTGTGAGTGTCTGTGAGACAGTGTCTGTGAAAGAGTGTCAGTGAGAGTCTGTGAGAGTGTCTGTGAGAGTCTGTAAGTGAGTGTGAGAGTCTGCAAGAGAGTGCTTGTGAGAGAGTATCTGTGAGAGTGTGTGTGAGAGAGTGTCTGTGAGAGAGTGTCTGTGAGAGTCTGTGAGAGAGTTTCTGTGAGTCTGAGAGAGTATCTCTGAGAGACTGTGAGAGAGTCTGTGAGAGAGAGTCTGTGAGAGTCTGTGAGAGTCTAAGAGAGTATGAGAGTCTGCGAGAGTGCTTGTGAGAGAGTGTCTGTGAGAGAGTGTCTGTGAGAGTCTGTGAGAGATTGTGAAAGAGTGTCTGTAAGAGTCTGTGAGAGAGTGTCTGAAAGAGATTGTCTGTGAGAGAGTGTCTGTGAGAGAGTGTCTGTGAGAGAGTACCTATGAGAGAGTGTCTGTGAGAGTCTATGAGCGAGTGTCTGTGAGAGTCTGTGAGAGTGCCTGTGAGAGTCTGTCTTTGAGAGTCTGTGGAAGTCTGTGAGAGAGTGTCTGTGAGAGTCTGTGAGAGAGTCTGTGAGAGTCTTTGAGAGAATGTCAGCATCTGTGAGAGTCTTTAAGAGAGGTCTGTGAGAGAGTCTGAGAGATAATGTGAGAGAGTGTCTGAGAGTGTCTATGAGAGAGTGTCTGTGAGAGTCTGTGAGAAAGTGTCTGTGAGAGTCTGTGAGAGTGTCAGTGAGAGTCTGTGAGAGAGTGTCTGTGAGAGTGTCTGTGAGAGAGTGTCTGAGTGTCTTTGAGTGTCTGTGAGAGAGTGTCTGTGAGAATCTGTAAGAGAGTTTCTGTTAGAGAGTGTCTGTGAGAGAGTGTCTGCAAGAGTCTGTGAGAGAGTGTCTGAGAGTGTCTGAGTGTCTGTGAGAGAGTGTCTATGAGAGGGTGTCTGTGAGAGTCTGTGAGTATCTGTGAGAAAGTGTCTGTGAGAGTCTGTGAGAAAGTATCTGTGAGAGTCTGTAAGAGAGTGTCTCTGAGAGAGTGTCTGTGAGAGTCTGTAAGAGAGTGTCTGTGTGAGTCTCTGAGAGTGTCTGTGAGAGAGTGTGAGAGAGTATCTGTGAGAGAGAGTGAGAGTGTCTGTGAGCATCTGTGAGAGATTATCTGAGAGTCTGTGAGAGAGTATCTATGAGAGTCTGTGAGAGAGTGTCTGTGAGTCTGTGAGGGAGTGTCTGTGAGAATCTGAGAGAGAGTGTCTGTGAGTGTCTGTAAGAGTGTCTATGAGAGTCTGTGAGAGAGTGTCTGAGAGAGTGTCTGTGATAGAGTATCTGTGAGAATCTGTTAGAGAGTGTCTGTAAGAGTGTGTCTGTGAGAGTCTGTGAGAGAGTGTCTGTGAGTCTGTGAGAGAGTGTATGTGAGAGTCTGTGAGAGTGTCTGTGAAAGTCTAAGAGAGTGTGAGAGTGTGTGAGATTTTGCTTGTGAGAGAGTGTCTGTGAGAGTGTCTGTGAGAGTCTGTGAGAGTGTCTGTGAGAGTCTGTGAGAGTGTCTGTGAGAGGCTGTGAGAGAGTGTCTGTGATTGTGTCTGTGAGAGAGTGTCTGTGAAAGTCTTTAAGAGACTGTGAGAGTCTGTGAGAGAGTGTCTGTGAAAGTCTTTGAGAGAGTGTCTGAGAGTGTCTGTGATAGAGTGACTGTGAGAATCTGTTAGAGAGTGTCTGTGAGGGTGTGTCTGTTAGTCTGTGAGAGCATGTCTGTGAGAGTGTCTGTGAGAGAGTGTCTGTGAGAATCTGTGAGAGAGTGTCTGTGAGAGTCTGTGAGAGTCTGTGAGAGAGTTTCTGTGAGAGAGTCTGTTAGAGAGTATCTGTGAGAGAGTATTCATGAGCATCTGTGAGTGTCTGTGAGAGTCTAAGAGAGTATGAGAGTCTGCGAGAGAGTTCTTGTGAGAGAGTGTCTGTGAGAGATTCTGTGAGAGAGTGTCTGTGAGAGTCTGTGAGAGATTGTGAGAGAGTGTCTGTAAGAGTCTGTGAGAGAGTGTCTGAGAGAGATTGTCTGTGAGAGACTGTCTGTGAGAGAGTGTCTGTGAGAGTCTGTGAGAGTGCCTGTGAGAGTCTGTCTTTGAGAGTCTGTGGAAGTCTGTGAGAGAGTGTCTGTGAGAGTCTGTGAGAGAGTCTGTGAGAGTCTTTGAGAGAATGTCAGAGTCTGTGAGAGTCTTTAAGAGAGGTCTGTGAGAGAGTCTGAGAGATAGTGTGAGAGAGTGTCTGAGAGTGTCTATGAGAGAGTGTCTGTGAGAGTCTGTGAGAAAGTGTCTGTGAGAGTCTGTGAGAGTGTCAGTGAGAGTCTGTGAGAGAGTGTCTGTGAGAGTGTCTGTGAGAGAGTGTCTGAGTGTCTTTGAGTGTCTGTGAGAGAGTCTCTGAGAGAGTAACTGTGAGAGAGTATTCATGAGCATCTGTGAGTGTCTGTGAGAGTCTAAGAGAGTATGAGAGTCTGCGAGAGAGTGCTTGAGAGAGAGTGTCTGTGAGAGACTCTGTGAGAGAGTGTCTGTGAGAGTCTGTGAGAGATTGTGAGAGAGTGTCTGTAAGAGTCTGTGAGAGAGTGTCTGAGAGAGATTGTTTGTGAGAGAGTGTCTATGGAGAGTGTCTGTGAGAGAGTACCTATGAGAGAGTGTCTGTGAGAGTCTGTGAGAGAGTGTCTGTGAGAGTCTTTGAGAGTGCCTGTGAGAGTCTGTCTTTGAGAGTCTGTGGAAGTCTGTGAGAGAGTGTCTGTGAGAGTCTGTGAGAGAGTCTGTGAGAGTCTTTGAGAGAATGTCAGAGTCTGTGAGAGTCTTTAAGAGAGGTCTGTGAGAGAGTCTGAGAGATAATGTGAGAGAGTGTCTGAGAGTGTCTGTGAGAGAGTGTCTGTAAGAGTCTGTGAGAGAGTGTCTGAGAGTGTCTGAGTGTCTGTGAGAGAGTGTCTATGAGAGTGTGTGTGTGAGAGTCTGTGAGTATCTGTGAGAAAGTGTCTGTGAGAGTCTGTGAGAAAGTATCTGTGAGAGTCTGTAAGAGAGTGTCTGTGAGAGTCTGTGAGAGAGTAACTGTGAGAGAGAGTCTATGAGAGTCTGTAAGAGAGTGTCTGTGTGAGTCTCTGAGAGTGTACGTGAGAGTCTATGAGAGTGTCTGTGAGAGTCTGTGAGAGTGTCTGTGAGAGTCTGTGAGAGTGTCCGTTAGAGTCTGTGAGAGAGTGTCTATGAGAGAGTGTCTGTGAGAGTCTGTGAGAGTGTCTGTGAGTGTGTGAGAGTCTGTGAGAGTGTCTGTGATAAAGTGACTGTGAGAGTCTATGAGAGAGAGACTGTGAGAGTCTGTGAGAGTGTCTGTGAGGGGCTGTGAGAGTCTGTGAGAGAGTGTCTGAGTCTGAGATAGTGTCTGTGAGAGTCTGTGAGAGAGTCTGTGAGAGTCTTTGAGAGAATGTCAGAGTCTGTGAGAGTCTTTAAGAGAGGTCTGTGAGAGAGTCTGAGAGATAATGTGAGAGAGTGTCTGAGAGTGTCTGTGAGAGAGTGTCTGTAGGAGTCTGTGAGAGAGTGTCTGAGAGTGTCTGAGTGTCTGTGAGAGAGTGTCTGTGAGAGACTGTCTGTGAGAGAGTGTCTGTGAGAGTCTGTGAGAGTGCCTGTGAGAGTCTGTCTTTGAGAGTCTGTGGAAGTCTGTGAGAGAGTGTCTGTGAGAGTCTGTGAGAGAGTCTGTGAGAGTCTTTGAGAGAATGTCAGAGTCTGTGAGAGTCTTTAAGAGAGGTCTGTGAGAGAGTCTGAGAGATAGTGTGAGAGAGTGTCTGAGAGTGTCTATGAGAGAGTGTCTGTGAGAGTCTGTGAGAACGTGTCTGTGAGAGTCTGTGAGAGTGTCAGTGAGAGTCTGTGAGAGAGTGTCTGTGAGAGTGTCTGTGAGAGAGTGTCTGAGTGTCTTTGAGTGTCTGTGAGAGAGTCTGTGAGAGAGTAACTGTGAGAGAGTATTCATGAGCATCTGTGAGTGTCTGTGAGAGTCTAAGAGAGTATGAGAGTCTGCGAGAGAGTGCTTGAGAGAGAGTGTCTGTGAGAGACTCTGTGAGAGAGTGTCTGTGAGAGTCTGTGAGAGATTGTGAGAGAGTGTCTGTAAGAGTCTGTGAGAGAGTGTCTGAGAGAGATTGTTTGTGAGAGAGTGTCTGTGGAGAGTGTCTGTGAGAGAGTACCTATGAGAGAGTGTCTGTGAGAGTCTGTGGAAGTCTGTGAGAGAGTGTCTGTGAGAGTCTGTGAGAGAGTCTGTGAGAGTCTTTGAGAGAATGTCAGAGTCTGTGAGAGTCTTTAAGAGAGGTCTGTGAGAGAGTCTGAGAGATAATGTGAGAGAGTGTCTGAGAGTGTCTGTGAGAGAGTGTCTGTAAGAGTCTGTGAGAGAGTGTCTGAGAGTGTCTGAGTGTCTGTGAGAGAGTGTCTATGAGAGTGTGTGTGTGAGAGTCTGTGAGTATCTGTGAGAAAGTGTCTGTGAGAGTCTGTGAGAAAGTATCTGTGAGAGTCTGTAAGAGAGTGTCTGTGAGAGTCTGTGAGAGAGTAACTGTGAGAGAGAGTCTGTGAGAGTCTGTAAGAGAGTGTCTGTGTGAGTCTCTGAGAGTGTCCGTGAGAGTCTATGAGAGTGTCTGTGAGAGTCTGTGAGAGTGTCTGTGAGAGTCTGTGAGAGTGTCCGTTAGAGTCTGTGAGAGAGTGTCTATGAGAGAGTGTCTGTGAGAGTCTGTGAGAGTGTCTGTGAGTGTGTGAGAGTCTGTGAGAGTGTCTGTGATAAAGTGACTGTGAGAGTCTGTGAGAGAGAGACTGTGAGAGTCTGTGAGAGTGTCTGTGAGGGGCTGTGAGAGTCTGTGAGAGAGTTTCTGAGTCTGAGATAGTGTCTGTGAGAGTCTGTGAGAGAGCCTGTGAGAGTCTTTGAGAGAATGTCAGAGTCTGTGAGAGTCTTTAAGAGAGGTCTGTGAGAGAGTCTGAGAGATAATGTGAGAGAGTGTCTGAGAGTGTCTGTGAGAGAGTGTCTGTAGGAGTCTGTGAGAGAGTGTCTGAGAGTGTCTGAGTGTCTGTGAGAGAGTGTCTATGAGAGTGTGTCTGTGAGAGTCTGTGAGTATCTGTGAGAAAGTGTCTATGAGAGTCTGTGAGAAAGTATCTGTGAGAGTCTGTAAGAGAGTGTCTCTGAGAGAGTGTCTGTGAGAGAGTAAGAGTTGGTGATAGAGTGTCTGTGAGAGTCTGAGAGTGTCTGTGAGAGTCTGTGAGAGAGTAACTGTGAGAGAGAGTCTGTGAGAGTCTGTAAGAGAGTGTCTGTGTGAGTCTCTGAGAGTGTCCGTGAGAGTCTATGAGAGTGTCTGTGAGAGTCTGTGAGAGTGTCTGTGTGAGTCTGTGAGAGTGTCTGTGAGAGTCTGAAAGAGTGTCTGTGAGTGAGTGTCTGTGAGAGAGTGTGAGAGAGTATCTGTGAGAGTGTCTGTGAGGGGCTGTGAGAGTCTGTGAGAGAGTGTCTGAGTCTGAGAGAGTGTCTGTGAGAATCTGTGAGAGAGTGTCTGTGAGAGAGTCTGTGAGAGAGTGTTTGTAAGAGTGTCTGTGAGAGAGTTTCTGTGAGTGTCTGTGAGACAGTGTCTGTGAAAGAGTGTCAGTGAGAGTCTGTGAGAGTGTCTGTGAGAGTCTGTAAGTGAGTGTGAGAGTCTGCAAGAGAGTGCTTGTGAGAGAGTATCTGTGAGAGTGTGTGTGAGAGAGTGTCTGTGAGAGAGTGTCTGTGAGAGTCTGTGAGAGAGTTTCTGTGAGTCTGAGAGAGTATCTCTGAGAGACTGTGAGAGAGTCTGTGAGAGAGAGTCTGTGAGAGTCTGTGAGAGAGTGTCTGTGAGAGTCTGTGAGAGAGTGTCTGTGAGAGTCTGCGAGAGAGTGTCTGTGAGAGTCTGTGAGAGTTCCCGTGAGAGTCTGTCTTTGAGAGTCTGTGGAAGTCTGTGAGAGAGTGTCTGTGAGAGTCTGTGAGAGAGTCTGTGAGAGTCTTTGATAGAATGTCAGAGTCTATGAGAGTCTTTAAGAGAGGTCTGTGAGAGAGTCCGTGAGATAATGTGAGAGAGTGTCTGAGTGTCTATGAGAGAGTATCTGTGAAAATCTGTGAGAAAGTGTCTGTGAGAGTCTGTGAGAGTGTCAGTGAGAGTCTGTGAGAGAGTGTCTGTGAGAGTGTCTGTGAGAGAGTGTCTGAGTGTCTTTGAGTGTCTCTGAGAGAGTGTCTGTGAGAGAGTAAGAGTTGGTGATAGAGTGTCTGTGAGAGTCTAAGAGAGTGTCTGTGAGAGTCTGTGAGAGAGTAACTGTGAGAGAGAGTCTGTGAGAGTCTGTAAGAGAGTGTCTGTGTGAGTCTCTGAGAGTGTCCGTGAGAGTCTATGAGAGTGTCTGTGAGAGTCTGTGAGAGTGTCTGTGTGAGTCTGTGAGAGTGTCTGTGAGAGTCTGAAAGAGTGTCTGTGAGTGAGTGTCTGTGAGAGTGTGAGAGAGTATCTGTGAGAATGTCTGTGAGGGGCTGTGAGAGTCTGTGAGAGAGTGTCTGAGTCTGAGAGAGTGTCTGTGAGAATCTGTGAGAGAGTGTCTGTGAGAGAGTCTGTGAGAGAGTGTTTGTAAGAGTGTCTGTGAGAGAGTTTCTGTGAGTGTCTGTGAGACAGTGTCTGTGAAAGAGTGTCAGTGAGAGTCTGTGAGAGTGTCTGTGAGAGTCTGTAAGTGAGTGTGAGAGTCTACAAGAGAGTGCTTGTGAGAGAGTATCTGTGAGAGTGTGTGTGAGAGAGTGTCTGTGAGAGAGTGTCTGTGAGAGTCTGTGAGAGAGTTTCTGTGAGTCTGAGAGAGTATCTCTGAGAGTCTGTGAGAGAGTCTGTGAGAGAGAGTCTGTGAGAGTCTGTGAGAGAGTGTCTGTGAGAGTCTGTGAGAGAGTGTCTGTGAGAGTCTGCGAGAGAGTGTCTGTGAGAGTCTGTGAGAGTTCCCGTGAGAGTCTGTCTTTGAGAGTCTGTGGAAGTCTGTGAGAGAGTGTCTGTGAGAGTCTGTGAGAGAGTCTGTGAGAGTCTTTGATAGAATGTCAGAGTCTATGAGAGTCTTTAAGAGAGGTCTGTGAGAGAGTCCGTGAGATAATGTGAGAGAGTGTCTGAGAGTGTCTATGAGAGAGTGTCTGTGAAAATCTGTGAGAAAGTGTCTGTGAGAGTCTGTGAGAGTGTCAGTGAGAGTCTGTGAGAGAGTGTCTGTGAGAGTGTCTGTGAGAGAGTGTCTGAGTGTCTTTGAGTGTCTGTGAGAGAGTGTCTGTGAGAATCTGTGAGAGAGTTTCTGAGAGTGTCTAAGTGTCTGTGAGAGAGTGCCAATGAGAGAGTGTCTGTGAGAGTCTGTGAGTATCTGTGAGAAAGTGTCTGTGAGAGTCTGTGAGAAAGTATCTGTGAGAGTCTGTAAGAGAGTGTCTGTATGAGTCTCTGAGAGTGTCTGTGAGAGAGGGAGAGTCAGTGATAGAGTGTCTGTGAGAGTCTGAGAGAGTGTCTGTGAGAGTCTGTGAGAGAGTAGCTGTGAGAGAGAGTCTGTGAGAGTCTGTAAGAGAGTGTCTGTATGAGTCTCTGAGAGTGTCTGTGAGAGTCTGTGAGAGTGTCTGTGAGAGAGTGTGAGAGAGTATCTGTGAGAGAGAGTGAGAGTGTCTCAGAGCAACTGTGAGAGAGTGTCTGAGAGTCTGTGAGAAAGTGTCTATCAGAGTCTGTGAGAGAGTGTCTGTGAGTCTGTGAGAGAGTGTCTCTGAGAATCTGAGAGAGAGTGTCTGTGAGTGTCTGTAAGAGTGTCTGTGAGAGTCTGTGAGAGAGTGTCTGAGAGAGTGTCTGTGATAGAATGTATGTGAGAATCTGTTAGAGAGTGTCTGTAAGAGTGTGTCTGTGAGAGTCTGTGAGAGAGTGTCTGTGAGAGAGTCTGTGAGAGATAGTCTGTGAGAGAGTGTCTGTGAGAGAGTGTCTGTGAGAGTGTGTGTGAGAGAGTGTCTTTGAGAGTCTGTGAGAGAGTGTCTGTGAGAGTCTGCGAGAGAGTGTCTGTGAGAGTCTGTGAGAGTGCCTATGAGAGTCTGTCTTTGAGAGTCTGTGGAAGTCTGTGAGAGAGTGTCTGTGAGAGTCTGTGAGAGAGTCTGTGAGAGTCTTTGATAGAATGTCAGAGTCTATGAGAGTCTTTAAGAGAGGTCTGTGAGAGAGTCTGTGAGATAATGTGAGAGAGTGTCTGAGAGTCTCTATGAGAGAGTGTCTGTGAGAGTCTGTGAGAAAGTGTCTGTGAGAGTCTGTGAGAGTGTCAGTGAGAGTCTGTGAAAGAGAGTGTCTGTGAGAGAGTGTCTGAGTGTCTTTGAGTGTCTGTGAGAGAGTGTCTGTGAGAATCTGTGAGAGAGTTTCTGCGAGAGAGTGCCTGTGAGAGATTGTCTGCGAGAGTCTGTGAGAGAGTGTCTGAGAGTGTCTGAGTGTCTGTGAGAGAGTGTCTATGAGAGAGTGTCTGTGAGAGTCTGTAAGAGAGTTTCTCTGAGAGTGTCTGTGAGAGAGGGAGAGTCGGTGATAGAGTGTCTGTGAGAGTCTGAGACAGTGTCTGTGAGAGTCTGTGAGAGAGTAGCTGTGAGAGAGAGTCTGTGAGAGTCTGTAAGAGAGTGTCTGTGTGAGTCTCTGAGAGGGTCTGTGAGAGTCTGTGAGAGTGTCTGTGAGAGAATGTGAGTGAGTATCTGTGAGAGAGAGTGAGAGTGTCTCTGAGCAACTGTGAGAGAGTATCTGAGAGTCTGTGAGAGAGTGTCTATGAGAGTCTGTGAGAGAGTGTCTGTGAGTCTGTGAGGGAGTGTCTGTGAGAATCTGAGAGAGAGTGTCTGTGAGTGTCTGTAAGAGTATCTGTGAGAGTCTGTGAGAGTGTCTGAGAGAGTCTGTGAGAGAGTGTCTGTGTGAGTCTGTGAGAGTGTCTGTGAGAGTCTGTGAGAGAGTGTTTGTGAGAGAATGTCTGTGAGAGAGTCTGCGAGAGAGTCTGTGAGAGAGTGTCTGTGAGAGTCTGCGAGAGATTGTGAGAGAGAGTCTGTAAGAGAGTGTCTGTGAGAGTGAGAGTCTGTGAGAGAGTGTCTGTGATAGAGTGTCTGTGATGGAGTGTATGTGATAGTGTCCAGAGTCTGTGAGAGAGTGTCTTTGAGAGTCTGAAAGAGAGTGTCTGTGAGAGTTTGTGAGAGAGTGTCTGTGGGAGTCTGTGAGAGAGTGTCTGTGAAAGTCTGTGAGAGAGTGTCTGTGAGAGTCTGTGAGAGAGTGTGAGAGAGAGAGAGAGTCTGTAAGAGAGTGTCTGTGAGAGATTGTCTGTGAGTGTCTGTGGAAGTCCGTGAGAGAGTGTCTGTGAGTCTGTGAGAGTATGTGAGAGAGTGTCTGTGAGAGTCTGTGAGAGAGTGTCTGTGAGAGTCTGTGAGAGTGTCTGTGATTTAGTGTCTGTCTCTGTGAGTGTCTGTAAGAGAGTGTCTGTGAGAGTCTGTGAGATTGTCTATGAGGGAGTGTCTGTGAGAGAGTGTCTGTGAGAGTCTGTGAGAGAGTGTCTGTGAGAGAGTATCTGTGAGAATATGTGAGAGTTTTTGAGATAATGTCTCTGATAGAGTGTCTGTGACAATCTGAGAGAGAGTGTCTGTGAGAGTCTGTAAGAGAGTGTCTGTGAGAGTCTGTGAGGGTGTCTGTGAGAGAGTGTATGTGAGAGTCTGTGAGAGAGGGTTTTTGAGAGTCTGTGAGTGTGTCTGTGAGTCTGTGAAAGTGTCTGCGAGAGTCTGTGAGAGTGTCTATGAGAGTGTATGTGAGAATATGAGAGAGAGTATCAGTGAGAGTCTGTAAGAGAGTGTCTGTGAGTGTCTGTGAGAGACTGTCTGTGCAAGAGTGTCTGTGAGTCTGAGAGAGTGTCTGAGTCTGTGAGAGAGTGTCTGTGAGAGAGTGTCTGTGAGGGAGTGTTTATGAGAGAGTGTCTGTGAGAGAGTATCTGTGAGAGATTGTCTGTGAGAGAGTCTGTGAGAGAGTGTCTGTGAAAGTCTGTGAGAGAGTGTCTGTGAGAGACTGTCTGTGCAAGAGTGTCTGTGAGTCTGAGAGAGTGTCTGAGTCTGTGAGAGAGTGTCTGTGAGAGAGTGTCTGTGAGGGAGTGTCTGTGAGAGAGTGTCTGTGAGAGAGTGTCTGTGAGAGATTGTCTGTGAGAGAGTCTGTGGGAGAGTGTCTGTGGGAGAGTGTCTGTGAGAGTATGTGAGAGTATGTCAGAGAGTGTCTGTGAGAGTCCGTGAGAGAGTGTCTGTGAGTCTGAGAAAGTGTCTGTGAGAGTGTCTGTGAGAGAGTCTGTGAGAGAGAGTGTGAGAGAGTGTCTGTGAGAGAGTGTCTGTGAGAGAGTGTCTGTGAGAGAGTGTCTGTGAGAGAGTGTCTGTGAGAGAGACTGTGAGAGAGTCTGTGAGAGAGTGTCTGTGAGAGTGTGAGAGTCTGTGAGTGAGTGTCTGTGATAGAGTGTCTGTGATAGAGTGTCTGTGATAGAGTGTCAAGAGTCTGTGAGAGAGTGTCTGTGAGAGTCTGAAAGAGAGTGTCTGTCAGAGTCTGTGAGAGAGTGTCTGTGGGAGTCTGTGAGAGTCTGTGAGAGAGTGTCTGCTAGAGTCTGTGAGTGAGAGACTGTAAGAGTATGTAAGAGATTGTGTATGAGAGTCTGTGAGAGTGTCTGTGAGAGTCTGTGAGAGAGTGTCTGTGAGAGTGTCTGTGGGAGTGTGTATGTATGTCGGTGTGAGAGTGTCTGTGAGAGAGTGTCTGTAAGAGAGTGTCTGTGAGAGAGTCTGTAAAAGGCTGTGAGAGTCTGTGAGAGAGTGTCTGTGAGTCTGAGAGAGTGTCTGTGAGAGAGAGTCTGTGAGAGAGTCTGTGAGAGTGTCTGTGAGAGATTCTGTGAGAGAGTCTGTGAGAGAGTCTGTGAGAGAGAGTCTGTGAGAGAGTGTATGTGAGAGTGTCTGTGATAGTGTTTCTGTGAGAGTGTCTGTGAGACTGTGTCTGTGAAAGAGTGTCTGTGAGAGTCTGTGAGAGTGTCTGTGAGTGAGTGTCTGTGAGAGAGTGTCAGTGAGAGAGTGTCTGTGAGAGTCTGTGAGAGAGTGTCTGTGGGAGAGTGTCTGAGAGAGTGTCTGTGAGGGTCTGTGAGAGAGCATCTGTGAGTCTGAGAAAGTGTCTGTGAGAGAGTATGAGAGAGAGTGTGAGAGAGTGTGAGAGATTGACTGTGAGAGAGTGTCTGTGAGAGTCTTTGAGAGAGTGTCTTTGAGAGAGTATCTGTGAGAGAGTCTGTGAGAGAGTGTCTGTGAGAGTGAGAGTCTGTGAGAGAGTGTCTGTGATAGTGTCCAGAGTCTGTGAGAGAGTGTCTGTGAGAGTCTGAAAGAGAGTGTTTGTGAGAGTCTGTGAGAGAGTGTCTGTGGGAGTCTGTGAAAGTATATCTGTGAGAGTCTGTGAGAGAGTGAAAGTCTGTGAGAGATCCTGAGAAAGTCTGTGAGAGAGTGTCTGTGATAGTGTCTGTGAGAGATTGTCTGTGAGAGTCTGTAAGAGAGTGTCGGTGAGTGTCTGTGAGAGAGTGTCTGTGGATGTCTGTGAGAGAGTGTTTGGGAGCGTCTGTAAGAGAGTGTCTGTGAGAGTCTGTGAGAGAATGTCTGTGAGAGAGTCTGTGAGAGAGTGTCTGTGAGAGTCTATGAGAGAGTGTCTGTGAGAGAGTGTCTGTGAGAGTCTTTGAGAGAGTGTCTGTGAGTCTGAGAAAGTGTCTGTGAGAGTGTATGTGAATGAGTGTGAGAGAGAGTGTGAGAGAGAGTGTGAGAGAGTGTCTGTGAGAGAGTGTCTGTGAGAGTCTGTGAGAGAGTATCTGTGAGAGAGTCTGTGAGAGAGCGTCTGTTAGAGTGTGAGAGATTGTCTGTGAGAGAAAGTCTGTGAGAGAGAGTCTATGAGTGAGTGTCTGTGAGAGTCTGAAAGAGTCTGAAAGAGAGTGTCTGTGGGAGTCTGTGAGAGAGTGTCTGTGAAAGTCTTTGAGAGAGTGTCTGTGAGAGTCTGTGAGAGAGTGTCTGTGAGAAAGAGTCTATGAGAGAGTGTCTGTGAGAGAGTCTATGAAAAAGTGTCTGTGAGAGTCTGTGAGAGAGTGTCTGTAAGAGAGAGTCTGTGAGAGAGTGTCTGTGAGAGTCTGTGATAGAGTGTCTGTGAGTCTGCGAAAGTGTCTGTGAAAGTGTCTGTGAGAGAGTCTGTGAGAGAGAGTGTGAGAGAGTGTCTGTGAGAGAGTGCCTATGAGAGAGTGTCTGTGAGAGAGTGCCTGTGAGAGAGTCTGTGAGAGAGTCTATGAGAGAGTCTGTGAGAGAGTCTATGAGAGAGTGTCTGTGAGAGTCTGTGAGAGAGTGTCTGTGATAGAGTGTCTGTGATAGAGTGTCCAGTGTCTGTGAGAGTCTGAAAGAGTGTCTGTGATAGTCTGTGAGAGAGTGTCTGTGGGAGTCTGTGAGAGAGTGTCTGTGAGAGTCTGTGAGAGAGTGTCTGTGAGTCTGTGAGAGTATGTGAGAGAGTATCAGTGAGAGTCAGTGAGAGAGTGTCTGTGAGAGTCTGTGAGAAAGTCTCTGAGAGAGTGTCTGTGAGAGTCTGTGAGAGAGTGTCTGAGAGTCTGTGAGAGAGTGTCTGTGAGAGAGCATCTGTGAGAGTCTGTGAGAGAGTTTCTTTGAGAGTCTGTGAGTGTGTCTGTGAGTCTGTGAGAGTGTCTGTGAGAGTCTGTGAGAGTGTCTGTGAGAGAGTGTCTGTGAGAATCTGTGGGAGTGTCTGTGATAGTGTCTGTGAGAATCTGTGAGAGAGTGTCTGTGGGAGTCTGTGAGAGAGTTTCTGTGAAAGTGTGAGAGGGTGTCTATGAGATCCTGTGAGAGAGTGTCTGTGAGAGTTTGTGAGTGTCTATGAGAGTCTGTGAGAGAGTGTCTGTGAGAGAGTGTCTGTGAGAAAGTGTGAGTTTCTGAGTGTCTGTGAGAGAGTGTCTGTGAGAGTTTGAGAGAGAGTGTCTGTGAGAGTCTGTGAGAGAGTGTCTGTGAAAGTGTGTCTGTGAGAGAATGTGAGTGTCTGAGAGTCTGTGAGAGAATGTCTATGAGAGTCTGTGAGAGAGTGTCTGTGAGAGATTCTGAGAGAGTGTCTGTGAGAGAGGGTCAGAGAGAGTGTCTGTGAGAGTCTGTGAGAGAGTGTCTGTGAGAGTCTGTGAGAGTGTCTGTGAGAGATTGTCTGTGAAGACTGTCTGTGGGAGAGTGTCTGTGAGAGTGTCTGTGTGAGTCTGTGAGAGAGTGTATTTGAGAGTCTGTGAGCATGTCTGTGAGTCTGTGAAAGTGTCTGCAAGAGTCTGTGGGAGTCTGTAAGAGTGTCTGTGAGAGAGTGGCTGTGAGAGACTGTCTGAGAGAGTGTCTGTGAGAGAGTATCTGAGAGAGTGTCTGTGAGAGTCTGTGAGAGAGTGTCGTTGAGAGTCCTTGAGTGTGCCTGTGAGTCTGTTAGAGTGTCTGTGAGAGTCTGTGATAGAGTGTCTGTGAGAGAGTGTCTGTGAGAGTGTGAGAGGGTGTCTATGAGAGCCTGTGAGAGAGTGTCTGTGAGAGTTTGTGAGTGTCTATGAGAGTCTGTGAGAGAGTGTCTGTGAGAGAGTGTCTGTGAGAAAGTATGAGTTTCTGAGTGTCTGTGAGAGAGTGTCTGTGAGAGTCTGTGAGAGAGTGTCTGTGAGAGTCTGTGAGAGAGTGTCTGTGAAAGTGTATCTGTGAGAGAATGTGAGAGTCTGAGAGTCTGTGAGAGAATGTCTGTGAGAGTCTGTGAGAGAGTGTCTGTGAGAGATTCTGAGAGAGTGTCTGTGAGAGAGGGTCTGAGAGAGTGTCTGTGAGAGTCTGTGAGAGAGTGTCTGTGAGAGTCTGTGAGAGTGTCTGTGAGAGATTGTCTGTGAAGAGTGTCTGTGAGAGAGTGTCTGTGAGAGTGTCTGTGTGAGTCTGTGAGAGAGTGTATTTGAGAGTCTGTGAGCGTGTCTGTGAGTCTGTGAAAGTGTCTGCAAGAGTCTGTGGGAGTCTGTAAGAGTGTCTGTGAGAGAGTGGCTGTGAGAGAGTGTCTGAGAGAGTGTCTGTGAGAGAGTATCTGAGAGAGTGTCTGTGAGAGTCTGTGAGAGAGTGTCGTTGAGAGTCCTTGAGTGTGCCTGTGAGTCTATTAGAGTGTCTGTGAGAGTCTGTGATAGAGTGTCTGTGAGAGAGTGTCTGTGAGAGAGTGTCTGTGAGAGAGTCTGTGAGAGATTGTCTGTGAGAGTCTGTGATAGAGTGTCTGTGAGAGAGTGTCTGTGAGTGTCTGTGAGAGAGTGTCTGAGAGTCTTTGAGAGAGTGTCTGTGAGAGAGCATCTGTGAGAGTCTGTGAGAGAGTTTCTTTGAGTCTGTGATTGTGTCTGTGAGAGTGTCTGTGAGGTCTGTGAGAGAGTGTCTGAGAGTCTGTGAGAGAGTGTCTGTGAGAGAGCATCTGTGAGAGTCTGTGAGAGAGTTTGTTTGAGAGTCTGTGAGTGTGTCTGTGAGTCTGTGAGAGTGTTTGTGAGAGTCTCTGAGAGTGTCTGTGAGAATCTGTGAGAGTGTCTGTGATAGCGTCTGTGAGAATCTGTGAGAGAGTGTCTGTGAGAGTCTGTGAGAGAGTTTCTGTGAGAGTGTGAGAGGGTGTCTATGAGAGCCTGTGAGAGAGTGTCTGTGAGACTTTGTGAGTGTCTATGAGAGTCTGTGAGAGAGTGTCTGTGAGAGAGTGTCTGTGATAAAGTGTGAGTTTCTGAGTGTCTGTGAGAGAGTGTCTGTGAGAGTTTGTGAGAGAGTGTCTGTGAGAGAGTGCATGTGAAAGTGTGTCTCTGAGAGAATGTGAGTGTCTGAGAGTGTGAGAGAATGTCTGTGAGAGTCTGTGAGAGAGTGTCTGTGAGAGATTCTGAGAGAGTGTCTGTGAAAGATTGTCTGTGAAGACTGTCTGTGAGAGTGTCTGTGAGAGTGTCTGTGTGAGTCTGTGAGAGAGTGTTTTTGAGAGTCTGTGAGTGTGTCTGTGAGTCTGTGAAAGTGTCTGCAAGAGTCTGTGAGAGTCTGTGAGAGTGTCTGTGAGAGAGTGGCTATGAGGGAGTGTCTGAGAGAGTGTCTGTGAGAGTCTGTGAGAGAGTGTCATTGAGAGTCCTTGAGTGTGCCTGTGAGTCTGTTAGAGTGGCTGTGAGAGTCTGTGATAGAGTGTCTGTGAGAGAGTGTCCATGATAGTATCTGTGAGAGAGTGTCTGTGAGAGTCTGTGAGAGAGTTTCTGTGAGAGTCTGTGAGAGGGTGTCTATGAGAGTCTGTGAGAGTGTCTGTTAGTCTATGAGAGTATCTATGAGAATCTGTGAGAGTCTGTGAGAGAGTGTCTGTGAGAGAGTGTGAGTGTCTAAGAGTCTGTGAGAGTGTGTCTGTGAGAGTCTGTGAGAGAGAGTCTGTGAGAGAGTGTCTGTGAAAGTGTGTCTGTTTGAGAATGTGTGGGTCTGAGAGGCTGTGAGCGAGTGTCTGTGAGAATCTGTGAGAGTGTCTGTGAGAGTCTTTGAGAGAGTGTCTGGAGAGTCTGTGAGAGTCTATGAGAGTGTGTGTTAGTCTGTGAGAGTCTGTGACAGTCTGTGAGAGTGTCTGTGAGAGGATGTCTGTGATAGGGTGCCTGTGAGAATCTATAAGAGAGTGTCTGTGAGCGATTGTCTGTGAGAGAGTGTTTGTGAGAGTCTGTGAGAGAGTGCCTGTGAGAGTCTATGAGAGTCTGTGAGTCTGTCTGTGAGTCTGTGAGAGTGTCTGTGAGAATCTGTGAGAGTCAATGAGGGTGTCTTTGAGAGAGTGTCTATGAGAGAGTGTCTGTGAAAGAGTGTCTGTGATAGTGTCTGTGAGAATCTGTAAGAGAGTGTCTGTGAGAGTCTGTGAGAGAGTGTCTGTGAGAGTTTGTGAGAGAGTGTCTGTGAGAGAGTGTCTGTGAGAGTCTGAGAGTCTGTGAGATTGTCTGTGAGAGAGTGTCTGTGAGAGTCTGTGAGTCTATGAGAGAGTGTCTGTGAGAGTCTGTGAGAGTTTTTAAGAGAGTGTCTATGAGAGAGTGTCTGTGATAGAGTGTCTGTGGGAATCTGAGAGAGAGTGTCTGTGAGAGTCTATAAGAGAGTTTCTGTGAGATTATGTGAGAGAGTGTCTGTGTGAGAGTGTCTGTGAGTCAGAGAGAGTGTCTGAGTCTGTGAGAGTGTCTGTGAGAGAGTGTCTGTGAGGGAGTGTCTGTGAGAGAGTGTCTGTGAGAGTCTGTGAGAGAGTGTCTGTGAGAGAGTGTCTGTGAGAGTCCGTGAGAGAGTGTCTGTGAGTCTGAGAAAGAGTCTGTGAGAGTGTCTGTGAGAGAGTCTGTGAGAGAGAGTGTGAGAGAGTGTCTGTGAGAGAGTGTCTATGAGAGACTGTCTGTGAGAGAGTATCTGTGAGAGATTGTCTGTGAGAGAGTCTGTGAGAGAGTCTGTGAGAGAGTGTCTGTGAGAGTGTGAGAGTCTGTGAGCGAGTGTGTGTGATAGAGTGTCTGTGATAGAGTGTCCAGAGTCTGTAAGAGAGTGTCTGTGAGAGTCTAAAAGAGAGTTTCTGTCAGAGTCTGTGAGAGAGTGTCTGTGGGAGTCTGTGAGAGTCTGTGAGAGAGTGTCTGTGAGTCTGTGAGAGTATGTGAGAGAGTGTCTAAGTCTGTGAGAGAATGTCTGTGAGAGAGTGTCTGTGAGGGAGTGTCTGTGAGAGAGTTTCTGTGAGAGAGTGTCAGTGGGAGAGTCTGTGAGAGAGTGTCTGTGAGAGTCTGTGAGAGAGTGTCTGTGGGAGAGTGTCAATGAGAGAGTGTCTGTGAGGGTCTGTGAGAGAGTGTCTGTGAGTCTGAGAAAGTGTCTGTGAGAGAGTGTGAGAGAGAGTGTGAGAGAGAGTGTGAGAGAGTGACTGTGAGAGAGTGTCTGTGAGAGTCTTTGAGAGAGTGTCTTTGAGAGAGTATCTGTGAGAGTCTGTGAGAGAGTGTCTGTGAGAATGAGAGTCTGTGAGAGAGTGTCTGTGATAGTGTCCAGAGTCTGTGAGAGAGTGTCTGTGAGAGTCTGAAAGACAGTGTTTGTGAGAGTCTGTGAGAGAGTGTCTGTGGGAGTCTGTGAGAGTGTGTCTGTGAGAGTCTGTGAGAGAGTGAGAGAGAGAAAGTCTGTGAGAGAGATCCTGTGAGAGTCTGTGAGAGAGTGTCTGTGATAGTGTCTGTGAGAGATTGTCTGTGAGAGTCTGTAAGAGAGTGTCAGAGAGAGTCTGTGAGAGAGTGTCTGTGGTTGTCTGTGAGAGAGTGTCTGTGAGAGTCTGTGAGAGAGTGTCTGTGAGAGAGAGTCTGTGAGACTGAGTGTCTGTGAGAGACTGTCTGTGATAGTATCCAGAGTCTGTGAGTGAGGGTCTGTGAGAGTCTGTGAGAGAGTGTCGTTGAGAGTCCTTGAGTGTGCCTGTGAGTCTGTTAGAGTGTCTGTGAGAGTCTGTGATAGAGTGTCTGTGAGAAAGTGTCCATGATAGTGTCTATGAGAGAGTGTTGGTGAGAGTCTGTGAGAGAGCTTCTGTGAGAGTCTGTGAGAGTGTGTCTGTGAGAGAGTGTGAGTGTCTAAGAGTCTGTGAGAGCGTGTCTGTGAGAGTCTGTGAGAGAGAGTCTGTGAGAGAGTGTCTGTGAAAGTGTGTCTGTTTAAGAATGTGAGGGTCTGGGAGGCTGTGAGAGTGTCTGTGAGAATCTGTGAGAGTATCTGTGAGAGTCTTTGAGAGAGTGTCTGGAGAGTCTGTGAGAGTCTATGAGAGTGTGTGTTAGTCTGTGAGAGTCTGTGACAGTCTGTGAGAGTGTCTATGAGAGGATGTCTGTGATAGGGTGCCTGTGAGAGTCTATAAGAGAGTGTCTGTGAGCGAGTGTCTGTGAGAGAGTGTTTGTGAGAGTCTGTGAGAGAGTGTCTGTGAGAGTCTATGAGAGTCTGTGAGTCTGTCTGTGAGTCTGTGAGAGTGTCTGTGAGAGAGTGTCTGTGAGGGAGTGTCTGTGAAAGAGTGTCTGTGAGAGTCTGTGAGAGAGTGTCTGTGAGAGAGTGTCTGTGAGAGTCCGTGAGAGAGTGTCTGTGAGTCTGAGAAAGTGTCTGTGAGAGTGTGTGTGAGAGAGTCTGTGAGAGAGAGTGTGAGAGAGTGTCTGTGAGAGAGTGTCTATGACAGAATGTCTGTGAGAGAGTGTCTGTGAGAGAGTGTCTATGAGAGAGTCTGTGAGAGAGTGTCTTTGAGAGTGTGAGAGTCTGTGAGCGAGTGTCTGTGATAGAGTGTCTGTGATAGAGTGTCTGTGATAGAGTGTCCAGATTCTGTGAGAGAGTGTCTGTGAGAGTCTGAAAGAGAGTGTCTGTCAGAGTCTGTGAGAGAGTGTCTGTGGGAGTTTGTGAGTCTGTGAGAGAGTGTCTGTGAGTCTGTGAGAGTATGTGAGAGAGTGTCTGAGTCTGTGAGAGAGTGTCTGTGAGAGAGTGTCTGTGAGGGAGTGTCTGTGAGAGAGTTTCTGTGAGAGAGTGTCTGTGAGAGAGTCTGTGAGAGAGTGTCTGTGAGAGTCTGTGAGAGAGTGTCTGTGGGAGAGTGTCTGTGAGAGAGTGTCTGTGAGGGTCTGTGAGAGAGTGTCTGTGAGTCTGAGAATGTGTCTGTGAGAGAGTATGAGAGAGAGTGTGAGAGAGAGTGTGAAAGAGTGACTGTGAGAGAGTGTCTGTGAGAGTCTTTGAGAGAGTGTCTTTGAGAGAGTATCTGAGAGAGTCTGTGAGAGAGTGTCTGTGAGAGTGAGAGTCTGTGAGAGAGTGTCTGTGATAGTGTCCAGAGTCTGTGAGAGAGTGTCTGTGAGAGTCTGAAAGAGAGTGTTTGTGAGAGTCTGTGAGAGAGTGTCTGTGGGAGTCTGTGAGAGTGTGTCTGTGAGAGTCTGTGAGAGAGTGAGAGAGAGAAAGTCTGTGAGAGAGATCCTGTGAGAGTCTATGAGAGAGAATCTGTGATAGTGTCTGTGAGAGATTGTCTGTGAGAGTCTGTAAGAGAGTGTCTGTGAGTGTCTGTGAGAGAGTGTCTGTGGATGTCTGTGAGAGAGTGTCTGTGAGAGTCTGTGAGAGAGTGTCTGTGAGTCTGTGAGAGTATGTGGGAGAGTGTCTGTGAGAGTCTGTGAGAGAGTGTCTGTGAGAGTCTGCGAGAGAGTGTCTGTGGGAATCTGTGAGAGAGTGTCTGTGAGTCTGTGAGAGTATGTGAGAGAGTGTCTGAGTCTGTGAGAGAGTGTCTGTGAGAGAGTGTCTATGAGGGAGTGTCTGTGAGAGAGTTTCTGTGAGAGAGTGTCTGTGAGAGAGTCTGTGAGAGAGTGTCTGTGGGAGAGTGTCTGTGAGAGAGTGTCTGTGAGGGTCTGTGAGAGAGTGTCTGTGAGTCTGAGAAAGTGTCTGTGAGAGAATGTGAGAGAGAGTGTGAGAGAGAGTGTGAGAGTGTGACTGTGAGAGAGTGTCTGTGAGAGTCTTTGAGAGAGTGTCTTTGAGAGAGTATCTGAGAGAGTCTGTGAGAGAGTGTCTGTGAGAGTGAGAGTCTGTGAGAGAGTGTCTGTGATAGTGTCCAGAGTCTGTGAGAGAGTGTCTGTGAGAGTCTGAAAGAGAGTGTTTGTGAGAGTCTGTGAGAGAGTGTCTGTGGGAGTCTGTGAGAGTGTGTCTGTGAGAGTCTGTGAGAGAGTGAGAGAGAGAAAGTCTGTGAGAGAGATCCTGTGAGAGTCTATGAGAGAGTGTCTGTGATAGTGTCTGTGAGAGATTGTCTGTGAGAGTCTGTAAGAGAGTGTCTGTGAGTCTGTGAGAGTATGTGGGAGAGTGTATGTGAGAGTCTGTGAGAGAGTGTCTGTGAGAGTCTGTGAGAGAATGTCTGTGAGAGTTTCTGTGAGAGAGTGTCTGTGAGAGTCTATGTGAGAGTGTCTGTGATAGTGTCCAGAGTCTGTGAGTGAGTGTCAGTGAGAGTCTGAAAGAGAGTGTCTGTGAGTGTCTGTGAGAGAGTGTCTGTGGATGTCTGTGAGAGAGTGTCTGTGAGAGTCTGTAAGAGAGTGTCTGTGAGTCTGTGAGAGTATGTGGGAGAGTGTCTGTGAGAGTCTGTGAGAGAGTGTCTGTGAGAGTCTTTGAGAGAATGTCTGTGAGAGAGTCTGTGAGAAAGTGTCTGTGAGAGTCTATGTGAGAGTGTCTGTGAGAGAGTGTCTGTGAGAGTCTGTGAGAGAGTGTCTGCGAGTCTGAGAAAGTATCTGTGAGAGTGTATGTGAGAGAGTGTGAGAGAGAGTGTAAGAGAGAGTGTGAGATTGTGTCTGTGAGAAAGTGTCTGTGAGAGTCTGTGAGAGAGTGTCTGTGATAGTGTCCAGAGTCTGTGAGTGAGTGTCAGTGAGAGTCTGAAAGAGAGTGTCTGTGAGAGTCTGTGAGAGAGTGTCTGTGAGAAAGAGTCTGTGAGAGAGTGTCTGTAAGAGTCTGTGAGAGAGTGTCTGTGATTGTGTCTGTGAGAGAGTGTCTGTGAGAGTCTTTAAGAGACTGTGAGAGTCTGTGAGAGAGTGTCTGTGGAAGTCTGTGAGAGAGTGTCTGTGAGAGTCTGTGAGAGAGTGTCTGTGAGAGTATGTGAGAGATTGTCTGTGAGAGAGTGTCTGAGAGAGTGTCTTTGAGAGTCTGTGAGAGAGTGTCTGTGAGAGAGTGTATGTGAGAATCTGTGAGAGTTTGTGAGAGAGTGTCTCTGATAGTGTCTTTGAGAATCTGAGAGAGAGTGTCTGAGAGAGTCTGTAAGAGAGTGTCTGTGAGAGTCTGTGAGAGTGTCTGTGAGAGAGTGTCTGTGAGAGAGTGTCTGTGAGAGTGTCTGTGGGAGTCTGTGAGAGAGTGTTTTTGAGAGTTTGTGAGTGTCTGTGTGTCTGTGAAAGTGTCTGTGAGAGTCTGTGAGAGTGTCTGTGAGAGTGTATGTGAGAATCTGAGAGAGTGTGTATGTGAGAGCCTGTAAGAGAGTGTCTGTGAGAGTCTGTGAGAGACTGTCTGTGCAAGAGTGTCTGTGAGTCTGAGAGAGTGTCTGTGTCTGTGAGAGAGTGTCTGTGAGAGAGTGTCTATGAGAGAGTTGTTGATGGTGACCTCAGCTACGCCTACCAGTGCAAGGGGTTCGCCCTTCTCTGCACAGAGTCCTCAGACCAATAGGAAGAAGTTGGCACAGAAACTGGAATAGAAAATACAGAGTTTAATAAACCTCATGAGGTGGAACTACATTCACACAGCACCCTTCGGTGTTGAGTGAAGTAGCACACTGAACAGAAGAAGCATGGTCCTTTTATACCCACACAGGGGCTGAAAAAGGCGGTACAAGTACACATGAGAAGAGTTATGCACATAGATGGTCATACAGAAACTGCACAGTCAACAAGTAGGAGGAGTAATAAGTTGCTGACATCAGTTAGAACAGCCTGACAGTTCTATACTAGGAACAGGTGCACTCTACTAGCTAAGCACATCTGCGCATGTTGGGAGAGGGAAACAGCAAATGTCCAGCACATAGCTAACTAAAATGGCTGCCAAGTACAAAATGGCTTTCAGCTCATGCTAAGAGATTAATGCAATCTTCAACAGATGGTCCTTTTAGCATGCGCTAAAGACATTCCCATAATCCAGTAGGAAATATGCATATTAATTTTTTTTCATAAATTTATCAATATCCTAATTCATTGCTTGGTGGGCATTTCTCATTCTAAATATTGTTAAGCTGGTATGTATAAGATATAAGCAGGAGTACAAAGGGAACAGAGCATTGGGTCATACAGATAGCAGGAGAGAGTAATTACTATTATCAGAAACAGAACTATTAGCTTTCCAGTCCTAAGCAAATCCTAGAACCATCCAGTAAAAACATTTTCAAGACTCCTATGCATTTCAGTGACCATCAATTTCAACTTCAAAATAGCCAACAGCACATATCTAATAAAAACATTTTCACTAGACTTTTCCAGTGTTTCCTTTATGAGGGCTAGAGTATCCATCAAGGAAAGGGTAAAGTAAAATTTGTCAATTGCTCAGATGAACTTTTCTCTCGCAGAATAAACATTATTCCTAATACAATTATGAAAGCAGTCAGATATATTATTACAAAAATGATCCTGGATCCAGAGGACCAGGAGGACCAAACAGGACCATGAGAATTAGGACGAAGAGCTGCAAAGGGTTGCTCCTCCTCAAAAATGGGATGACCAATGGGGTA
Source organism: Triturus cristatus (assembly GCF_964204655.1). NCBI lineage: Eukaryota > Metazoa > Chordata > Amphibia > Caudata > Salamandridae > Triturus > Triturus cristatus. Next base: position 1,188,727,842 of record NC_140579.1, read on the forward strand.
CATTTTCAACAAAAAAGAAAAAGAAGTCCTTGGGAAATTAAAGCCGCTGTATAACCAACCAGAGGGGAGTCTTCTCCCTGTGTCCGTTTGAGCCTCACAGGCAGGCTCTTGTTGTTCCCACGGTGGAGCTGCACAACTCGCAACTCAGGAATCACGGCCCAGTTTCAAGGGAAAAGTTTCTTCTTTCAGGATAGGGCAATCACCCACCAGTGCAAATGCTCTCAGCGATCCTGTCCAGTGTGTCAGGCAGTGCACCAGTTTTCTTCATTTCAATCTAACAGGCAACAGAGACACAGCACCTGTACCCTGAACTCAAGTCCTTCCCTAACTCCTGTATTGCTCTGCTGGCACACTGCTCTTTCGTTGGGGCCATAGATTGCATTCAGTGTGCCCAGGTATCTCTTGACCAACAAAGGTGAAAACTTTACAGCCACTTTGGGACCAGGATTCAGAGGCCTGATGCTAGGATCTCTGAAGCAACCCTTGTTTCAAAGGGGGTTACCTCAAGCAAAAACTTTCTTGCCTTCCTGGTCGGTCTTTGACTATCGGCTGGGCATCAAAAACCTTATCCACGATTTCTCCTTTCTGATTTGTGACCCCGTCTTTCGCCCAAGACAGTGGCAGGGGTACACACTTCACATCCCAGTGCTTCCGGCCTTCTACCTTTACTGAGGTCCTGGTTGCCAGCAATGCCTGTGCTGGTTACCTTCACTTTGACTTCAAGCTGGACTGGTGCTGACTCTCCAAGCTGGATCTGATGTCCGCGCCCCTCTTGCAATGGTTGTAAGGCAGCAAATATCTATTGGTGGACAGAACAAAAGGTCTTTAGACAAGGCACAGAAATAATCTATCAACAGAGAGGATAGTCTCAGAATACTTCCTAGTCTAGGGACGCCCCATATATTAGCAAGGCACCAAAGAACCACTTTCATCTATGTGAGAGTAAAAAAAAAAACAGCCTCGACCTATTGGCAAGTATAAAAGGAACTCTTTGGTGAACTGACAAGAGTAATACGTCACCCAATCCCAAGCAGCCAAGGAAGTCTGTGTTCATTTGCTAAATTCTGAGGAAAAGAGAAAAACAATACAGACATACTCCAAATCCTTACATCTGTATATTCATATCTTAATTATCTAAAGACCCTCAAGAAAAAAGGAAATGTTCTACACTTTTACTCATAGACTTTGCATTACTTGTACAGGACTGCAGACACTTCTAAAATGATTTCTCTTAATAAAAGCACCCACATTGTATGCTTAGGACCATGCTCTCATGTTATAGGAGCAACAGGAAAATCTAAAACAGCTACTTTAACAGGGATTCCTATTACATAAAGAACTAAAAACTTCAACATAATGGGTAAATTTTCTCCAGCAGAACATCTTGTGACAAACAGACTCCTATAAAACAATATTTTCCTCAAAAATGTTTGCTAAGGATAACATGGGCATCTTCTCTGCATTCTATTTTTCACAATCCAAACTATGCAACATCATTTCTAGTAAGGACTGTGAGTTTATTTACACAGACTAGCTAATAAAAACTAGCAATGCCCTTGAAAAACGGTATGTAGCATGAGAATAACAAACAATAGTGGTGTTATCACCTGAGAATTTTAGAACAAAAACTACCCACAGCTAGTTCCCATTAAAGATCAAATAAGGAAACCACAATCTAGACTACTCATCCTTTCATAATTTCATCAGACAGGATGGGCAGTAACATAGCAAATGTATTTATTCATTTTATTAATGCTAATAATGTTTAAAACAGTATTAATGAATAGCCAATTAAATGTCTCATGGCTATTTCACAGACAGTTTAGACAGGCTCAAAAGAAATTAGGAAAAAGAGAGAGAAAACATAAATTTGCCTACCCTTAATTTGTAGAGGAGCTAGCCTCCTCCCCCCATTTTTGACAGTAGGAAACCTGTAACAGGTTTCATTCTGTCAACACTGTCAACCTCAATTTGTAGCAACTGGGCATAAACAAACTCTGAGGCGCTAAATAGCACATTGAGCTAGCTTAAGAACATATTCCTTTAGCAAATGTGCAAGTGTGACACAAGGGCACATGAATTCAAACTAAATCCCATTGCTTCCTTAATTCAGCCCTGAAAGCATTAGTGCTATACATATGACAGAGCCATTGTCTTAATAAAAGCTGACATATACCATTATTATTCAATCTGTTCATATGAGTGAACAAAAACTTGCTTTAGCAAAAAAAAGCAAGCAAAACCTCTTTCTGTCCCTGCCCTGCCATTTCGTCTTTCAAATGTCGAAATGTCAAAGCAAATGTTGCGCTGAGCCCTGCTTCTAAATGTAGAACTTCGACCTTTAACCTATTCGCAGCTGTTCCATCTTGAGTGCAAGGTTTTCATGCAGTTTTACAAATTCAAAGTGACCCTGGAGACTGAGAGCTGAACAGCAAAACCCACTCCATTCCTGTCTACCAGCAATTCAGAGGTAAGCTTAATAACTTCTGCCAGTTTTTTTGTACATATTTATATTTGTAAGCAATGTGCCGACTGCTTGTCTAGCAGTATAGATGTCAGCTATTCAGTCTATGCTTACATATGTGCATTTGCTGTAGCCTGAGGCAGTTTAAAAGCTGCTCTGATTGGAATAACCTCATTTAAATAGTGAATTTTACTCAATTTCGACTTTGATGTTTGGGGCACTTAAAAATGAATATCCTACAATGTTTTTGCATAATAGTCATCCCCAGAATGTCCCCTACATATCCCAGAGATGTGGCATCAGAAATGTATAATGTATACCCTTATAAAAATGAGTTTTGTACGCCTGGGTAAAGTGATATTTCACATGTAAGTGAGCCCCTATTGCTGTATAGCATGGCTTAAATTCAATTTGGATGCTAGGAGGTCACAGCATCATTATTAGGCATTATAAATATTAAAAAACGAATTTAATGCACCTATTTTAAATAAAAATTTTTATATAATCAAAATATTATTATTTTTTTTTAATAAATCCAATCATTTTGATGAGTCCACATATGAAAAGCAAGCTGCATCTCTTGCCTATCATATTTAATCGCATTCATTCATAGCCCTAAGAACAGAAACCGAACTTGAAAGTCTGTGCCACTTTTAAATGAAGGACAGTCATTATTATTTAACATCAAAAACCACTCTTATCCTTATTTAAAAAGGCATTAAGGAAATAAATCCCTACTGTCAATCTGTCCTCTGTTTATCAAAAATAATGAAACTATATTTCTAACTTTTAAAACAGCAGTCTGAAATGCAGGATTTTACACCGTGTTTGACTTCAGCTGTTCTCTGTGGCCGGAGTCAGAAATACCCACGTGCTGACACAGCTGCTTCACACGTAAAGACGTCAAATTCACACTCCTTTCAAGTCAGCCTTTCCACAAATCTGTTGTTCTGTAATGTATTCAGGTCTGCAACAACCAATTTACTCAGATAATGTGAATGCCTGTTAATACCTAATACAGAAGGATAAATGCTGTGACATTTTGTATCTTAATTTATCTATTGCAAAACACACAATTTCGTTTTTTGAAGCTTTTTTATTCCTATTAAATGTGGATTCTAATTTTATCTTTAACATTGTGGCAATTTGCACACATGTATAGTGTCTTACTCTGTCAATTTAAGGATAGCGTGCAGCTATTTAGCATATATTATATAATTCATTGCTGGATTCTTTTAAAATGTATTTTATTTTAATGATATTTGGCATAACAGAATGATGACAAAAAAAACATTGAGCTCATTACAGACATTTTCAAAACGGTGTCATACACATAATACAGGGCATTTAAGGCTAGCCATTCTTGCACCAAGAGCGCAATTGCTACTTACAAGTACCACTAATGACAAACCACAGACATTTAAACACACATTTAACCCACAGATCAACACTTAGGACAGAAACAAAAGACAGCCCACAGACTGTACTTAAACCAAACCATTTGTAAATACTAGTTGTAAGTCATATTCACTAGATTTGGCTGGCAGAACACCAAGAAAAAAAACGCTCTGCATCGCACCACTTATGAATGTTACTAAGTGTACAGACCAGGATCCTCTCTATGTACATATTTAGTTCTTTGGGGTACTAGTCACCAAAGAAAAAAGACTTTTTTATACCTAAACCTAGTTAAGTATCCCCTCCAGGGGAGCTGGCTAATTATATACAAGTTTAAAAATAGTACATCCAAGAAAGCAACACATTCATAAATTCACCTGGGGGAAAACAAAAAGACCATCACGCATTTGATTACAATTAACTGCTTTGTTCTTCAGCTCTAATGCTTTCACATAAATGTTCTTTCGCTGTTCTTTTTCAATCAAGGCTTGCTCACGCTTCATTCGTTCACGCACTTCTTTCTCCCACATTCGTACACAATCAAACATCTTTTGCCTAGTCTTTTGCTTAAACATACATTGTTCCACATACTCAATCTTTCGTAAATCAAATGACCCATACATAGGCCAACGCAACTCAGGATCCTTACGAGTGTATTTATTCCATAATGCACTGTACATTATAGAAGAAAGACCATACTTAATATACATATCCCTATTAGGCATCCCCTCCGGGGGGCCGGTTGTGCTTCATCTAGTCTCAAACTGGTACCACTACAAAAGCAACACATCCTATGAAGTGTGCTAAAAACAGGCATGCCAAAAATAGTGCAGAATATGCAGTATTATAATCAAAGTAGCACTTAAGGTACCTTTAGTACGATGTGCCGTTCAAATCAATTAAAATAGAGACAATTCTCCTCATTACCTGCCTATATAGATTGCAATCCATATATAAATCTCATAACAAACCAAGTTGGCCAACACCAATTCCAAAATCCAAAAGCCACAGTATGTGTTACTAAACTACCTTACCAATCCCAGGCATCAAAACCAACAGCAAGCGCCACAGAAGGACACTTACCAATCACTTGGTGTCCAGGTTCCAACTGCCAAGTTCTAAAATCGACCAAATGGTCACTGCACGGCGAATCAACAGAAGAGATCTCAGTCGAGGACCGGCATCACCTGGATGGTCAGATCAGAAAGAAAGGAAAAACGCTGTGGTTGCCAAGACTCGGATCTCATCGGGCAGCGATCGCGCCCAGAGCAAGATTCCAATCCTTCGTCATGACCAAACCTTTGGGCATCCGAGTCACCGATGAGCCCCAGTAGTTGGGCGCCAATTTGTTGATGGTGACCTCAGCTAGGCCTACGAGTGCAAGGGGTTCGCCCTTCTCTGCACAGAGTCCTCAGACCAATAGGAAGAAGTTGGCACAGAAACTGGAATAGAAAATACAAAGTTTAATAAACCTCATGAGGTGGAACCACATTCACACAGCACCCTTCAGTGTTGAGTGAAGTAGCACACTGAACAGAAGAAGCATGGTCCTTTTATACCCACACAGGGGCTGAAAAAAGCGGTACAAGTACACATGAGAAGAGTTATGCACATAGATGGTCATACAGAAACTGCACAGTCAACAAGTAGGAGGAGTAATAAGTTGCTGACATCAGTTAGAACAGCCTGACAGTTCTATACTAGGAATAGATGCACTCTACTAGCTAAGCACATCTGCGCATGTGCAAGACTCTGGGAGAGGGAAACAGCAAATGTCCAGCACATAGATAACTAAAATGGCTGCCAAGTACTAAATGGCTTTCAGCTCATGCTAAGAGATTAATGCAATCTTCAACAGAGTGTCCGTGAGAGATTGTCTGTGAGAGAGTCTGTGAGAGAGTGTCTGTGAGAGTCTATGAGAGAGTGTCTGTGAGAGAGTGTCTGTGAGAGTCTGTGAGAGAGTATCTGTGAGAGAGTCTGTGAGAGAGTCTGTGAGAGAGGGTCTGTTAGAGTGTGAGAGATTGTCTGTGAGAGCGAGTCTGTGAGAGAGAGTCTGTGAGAGTGAGTGTCTGTGAGAGACTGTCTGTGACAGTGTCCAGAGTCTGTGAGTGAGTGTCTGTGAGAGTCTGAAAGAGAGTGTCTGTGAGAGTCTGTGAGAGAGTGTCTGTGGGAGTCTGTGAGAGAGTGTCTGTGAAAGTCTGTGAAAGAGTGTCTGTGAGAGAGTGTCTGTGAGAAAGAGTCTGTGAGAGAGTGTCTGTAAGAGTGTGAGAGAGTGTCTGTGATTGTGTCTGTGAGAGAGTGTCTGTGAGAGTCTTTAAGAGACTGTCAGAGTCTGTGAGAGAGTGTCTGTGGAAGTCTGTGAGAGAGTGCCTGTGAGAGTCTGTGAGAGAGTGTCTGTCAGTCTGTGAGAGTATGTGAGACAGTGTATGTGATAATCTGTGAGACAGTGTCTGTGAGAGTCTGTGAGAGAGTGTCTGTGAGAGAGTGTCTGAGAGAGTGTCTGTGAGAGAGTGTCTGTGAGAGTCTATGAGAGTGTCTGTAAGAGAGTGTCTGTGTGAGAGTGTCTGTGAGATAGTGTTTGTGAGAGTGTCTGTGAGTGTCTGTGAAAGAGTGTCTGTGAGAGTCTGTGAGAGTCTATGAGAGTGTCTGTGAGAGAGTGTCTATGAGAGTCTGTAGGAGAGTGTCTGTGAGAGTATGTGAAAGACTGTCTGTGCAAGAGTGTCTCTGAGTCTGAGAGAGTGTCTGAGTCTGTGAGAGAGTGTCTGTGAGAGAGTGTCTGTGAGAGAGTGTCTGTGAGAGAGAGAGTCTGTGAGAGAGTGTCTGTGAGAGTCTGTGGAAGAGTGTGAGAGAGTGTCTCTGAGAGTCTGTGAGAGAGTGTCTGTGAGTCTGAGAAAGTGTCTGTGAGAGTCTCTGTAGGAGAGTCTGTGAGAGAGAGTGTGAGAGAGTGTCTATGAGAGAGTGTCTATGAAAGAGTGGCTGTGAGAGTCTTTGAGAGAGTGTTTGTGAGAGAATGTCTGTGAGAGAGTCTCTGAGAGAGTCTGTGAGACAGTGTCTGTGAGAATCTGAGAGAGTATCTGTGATAGAGTGTCTGTGATAGAGTGTCTGTGATAGTGTCCAGAGTCTGTGAGAGAGTGTCTGTGAGAGTCTGAAAGAGAGTGTCTGTGAAAGTATGTGAGAGAGTGTCTGTGGGAGTCTGTGAGAGAGTGTCTGTGAAAGTCTATGAGAGAGTGTCTGTGAGAGTCTGTGGGAGAGAGAGAGAGTCTGTGAGAGAGTGTCTGTGATAGTGTCTGTGAGAGATTGTCTGTGAGTGTCTGTGAGAGAGTGTCTGTGGAAGTCTGTGAGAGAGTGTCTGTGAGTCTGTGAGAGTATGTGAGAGAGTGTCTGTGAGAGTCTGTGAGAGAGTTTCTGTGAGAGTCTGTGAAAGAGTGTCTGTGAGAGAGTGTCTGAGAGAGTGTCTGTGAGAGTATGTGAGAGAGTGTCTGTGAGAGTCTTTGATTGTGTCTGTGAGAGAGTGTCTGTGAGAGAGTGTCTGTGAGAGTGTCTGTGAGAGTCTGTGAGAGAGTGTCTGTGAGAGAGTGTCTGTGAGAATATGTGAGAGTTTGTGAGTGAGTGTCTCTGATAGAGTGTCTGTGACAATCTGAGAGAGAGTGTTTGTGAGAGTCTGTAAGAGAGTGTATGTGAGAATCTGTGAGGGTGTCTGTGAGAGAGTGTCTGTGAGAGAGTGTCTGTGAGAGGCTGTGAGAGTTTCTGTGAGAGTGTATGTGAGAATCTGGAAGAGAGTGTCTGTGAGAGTCTGTAAGAGAGTGTCTGTGAGAGTCTGTGAGAGACTGTCTGTGAAAGAGTGTTTGTGAGTCTGAGAGAGTGTCTGAGTCTGTGAGAGAGTGTCTGTGAGAGAGTGTCTGTGAGGGAGTGTCTGTGAGAGAGTTTCTGTGAGAGAGTGTCTGTGAGAGAGTCTGTGAGAGTGTGTCTGTGAGAGTCTGTGAGAGAGTGTCTGTGGGAGAGTGTCTGTGAGAGTCTGTGAGAGAGAGTCTGTGAGTCTGAGAAAGTGTCTGTGAGAGAGTGTGAGAGAGAGTGTGAGAGAGAGTGTGAGATAGTGACTGTGAGAGAGTGTCTGTGAGAGTCTGTTAGAGAGTGTCTTTGAGAGAGTATCTGTGATAGAGTCTGTGAGAGAGTGTCTGTGAGAGTGTCCAGAGTCTGTGAGAGAGTGTCTGTGAGAGTCTGAAAGAGAGTGTTTGTGAGAGTCTGTGAGAGAGTGTCTGTGGGAGTCTGTGAGAGTGTGTCTGTGAGAGTCTGTGAGAGAGTGAGAGAGAGAAAGTCTGTGAGAGAGATCCTGCAAGAGTCTGTGAGAGAGTGTCTTTGATAGTGTCTGTGAGAGATTGTCTGTGAGAGTCTGTAAGAGAGTGTCTGTGAGTATCTGTGAGGGTGTCTGTGAGAGAGTGTCTGTGAGAGAGTGTCTGTGAGAGTCTGTGACAGTTTCTATGAGAGTGTATGTGAGAATCTGGAAGAGAGCGTCTGTGAGAGTCCGTAAGAGAGTGTCTGTGAGAGTCTGTGAGAGACTGTCTGTGAAAGAGTGTCTGTGAGTCTGAGAGAGTGTCTGAGTCTGTGAGAGAGTGTCTGTGAGAGAGTGTCTGTGAGGGAGTGTCTGTGAGAGAGTTACTGTGAGAGAGTGTCTGTGAGAGAGTCTGTGAGAGTGTGTCTGTGAGAGTCTGTGAGAGAGTGTCTGTGGGAGAGTGTCTGTGAGAGAGTGTCTGTGAGAGTCTGTGAGAGAGAGTCTGTGAGTCAGAGAAAGTGTCTGTGAGAGAGAGTGTGAGAGAGAGTGTGAGATAGTGACTGTGAGAGAGTGTCTGTGAGCATCTGTGAGAGAGTGTCTTTGAGAGAGTATCTGTGATAGAGTCTGTGAGAGAGTGTCTGTGAGAGTGAGAGTCCGTGAGAGAGTGTCTGTGATAGTGTGCAGAGTCTGTGAGAGAGTGTCTGTGAGAGTCTGAAAGAGAGTGTTTGTGAGAGTCTGTGAGAGAGTGTCTGTGGGAGTCTGTGAGAGTGTGTCTGTGAGAGTCTGTGAGAGAGTGAGAGAGAGAAAGTCTGTGAGAGAGATCCTGTGAGAGTCTGTGAGAGAGTGTCTGTGATAGTGTCTGTGAGAGATTGTCTGTGAGAGTCTGTAAGAGAGTGTCTGTGAGAGAGTGTCTGTGGATGTCTGTGAGAGAGTGTCTGTGAGAGTCTGTGAGAGAGTGTCTGTGAGTCTGTGAGAGTATGTGGGAGAGTGTCTGTGAGAGTCTGTGAGAGAGTGTCTTTGAGAGTCTGTGAGAAAGTGTCTGTGAGAGTCTGTGAGAGAATGTCTGTGAGAGAGTCTGTGAGAGAGTGTCTGTGAGAGTCTATGAGAGAGTGTCTGTGAGAGTGTCTGTGAGAGAGTGTGAGAGAGAGTGTGAGAGAGAGTGTGAGAGAGAGTGTGAGAGAGTGTCTATCAGAGAGTGTCTGTGAGAGTCTGTAAGAGAGTATCTGTGAGAGAGTCTGTGAGAGAGTCTGTGAGAGAGTGTCTGTTAGAGTGTGAGAGATTGTCTGTGAGAGAGAGTCTGTGAGAGTCTGTGAGAGTGAGTGTCTGCGAGAGACTATCTGTGATAGTGTCCAGAGTCTGTGAGTGAGTGTCTGTGAGAGTCTGAAAGAGAGTGTCTGTGAGAGTCTGTGAGAGAGTGTCTGTGGGAGTCTGTGAGAGAGTGTATGTGAAAGTCTGTGGGAGAGTGTCTGTGAGAGAGTGTCTGTGAGAGTCTGTGAGAGAGAGTCTGTGAGTCAGAGAAAGTGTCTGTGAGAGAGTGTGAGAGAGAGTGTGAGAGAGAGTATAAGATAGTGACTGTGAGAGAATGTCTGTGAGAGTCTGTGAGAGAGTGTCTTTGAGAGAGTATCTGTGATAGAGTCTGTGAGAGAGTGTCTGTGAGAGTGAGAGTCCGTGAGAGAGTGTCTGTGATAGTGTCCAGAGTCTGTGAGAGAGTGTCTGTGAGAGTCTGAAAGAGAGTGTTTGTGAGAGTCTGTGAGAGAGTGTCTGTGGGAGTCTGTGAGAGTGTGTCTGTGAGAGTCTGTGAGAGAGTGAGAGAGAGAAAGTCTGTGTGAGAGATCCTGTGAGAGAGTGTCTGTGATAGAGTCTGTGAGAGATTGTCTGTGAGAGTCTGTAAGAGAGTGTCTGTGAGAGAGTGTCTGTGGATGTCTGTGAGAGAGTGTCTGTGAGAGTCTGTGAGAGAGGGTCTGTGAGTCTGTGAAAGTATGTGGGAGAGTGTCTGTGAGAGTCTGTGAGAGAGTGTCTTTGAGAGTCTGTGAGAGAGTGTCTGTGATAGTCTGTGAGAGAATGTCTGTGAGAGAGTCTGTGAGAGAGTGTCTGTGAGAGTCTATAAGAGAGTGTCTGTGAGAGTGTCTGTGGGAGAGTGTGAGAGAGAGTGTGAGAGAGAGTGTAAGAGAGTGTCTGTCAGAGAGTGTCTGTGAGAGTCTGTAAGAGAGTATCTGTGAGAGAGTCTGTGAGAGAGTCTGTGAGAGAGTGTCTGTTAGAGTGTGAGAGATTGTCTGTGAGAGAGTCTGTGAGAGTCTGTGAGAGTGAGTGTCTGTGAGAGACTGTCTGTGATAGTATCCAGAGTCTGTGAGTGAGTGTCTGTGAGAGTCTGAAAGAGAGTGTCTGTGAGAGTCTGTGAGAGAGTGTCTGCGGGAGTCTGTGAGAGAGTGTCTGTGAAAGTCTGTGAGAGAGTGTCTGTGAGAGTCTGTGAGAAAGAGTCTGTGAGAGAGTGTCTGTAAGAGTCTGTGAGAGAGTGTCTGTGATTGTGTCTGTGAGAGAGTGTCTGTGAGAGTCTTTAAGAGACTGTGAGAGTCTGTGAGAGAGTGTCTATGGAAGTCTGTGAGAGAGTGTCTGTGAGAGTCTGTGAGAGGGTGTCTGTGAGAGTATGTGAGAGAGTATCTGTGAGAGAGTCTGTGAGAGAGTCTGAGAGAGAGGGTCTGTTAGAGTGTGAGAGATTGTCTGTGAGAGTGAGTCTGTGAGAGAGAGTCTGTGAGAGTGAGTGTCTGTGAGAGACTGTCTGTGACAGTGTCCAGAGTCTGTGAGTGAGTGTCTGTGAGAGTCTGAAAGAGAGTGTCTGTGAGAGTCTGTGAGAGAGTGTCTGTGGGAGTCTGTGAGAGAGTGTCTGTGAAAGTCTGTGAGAGAATGTCTGTGAGAGAGTCTGTGAGAGAGTGTCTGTGAGAGTCTATAAGAGACTGAGAGAGTCTGTGAGAGAGTGTCTGTGGAAGTCTGTGAGAGAGTGCCTGTGAGAGTCTGTGAGAGAGTGTCTGTGAGTCTGTGAGAGTATGTGAGACAGTGTATGTGATAATCTGTGAGACAGTGTCTGTGAGAGTCTGTGAGAGAGTGTCTGTGAGAGAGTGTCTGTGAGAAAGAGTCTGTGAGAGAGTGTCTGTAAGAGTGTGAGAGAGTGTCTGTGATTGTGTCTGTGAGAGAGTGTCTGTGAGAGTCTTTAAGAGACTGTGAGAGTCTGTGAGAGAGTGTCTGTGGAAGTCTGTGAGAGAGTGCCTGTGAGAGTCTGTGAGAGAGTGTCTGTGAGTCTGTGAGAGTATGTGAGACAGTGTATGTGATAATCTGTGAGACAGTGTCTGTGAGAGTCTGTGAGAGAGTGTCTGTGAGAGAGTGTCTGAGAGAGTGTCTGTGAGAGTCTGTGAGAGAGTGTCTGTGAGAGTCTATGAGAGTGTCTGTAAGAGAGTGTCTGTGTGAGAGTGTCTGTGAGATAGTGTTTGTGAGAGTGTCTGTGAGTGTCTGTGAAAGAGTGTCTGTGAGAGTCTGTGAGAGTCTATGAGAGTGTCTGTGAGAGAGTGTCTATGAGTCTGTAGGAGAGTGTCTGTGAGAGTATGTGAAAGACTGTCTGTGCAAGAGTGTCTTTGAGTCTGAGAGAGTGTCTGAGTCTGTGAGAGAGTGTCTGTGAGAGAGTGTCTGTGAGAGAGTGTCTGTGAGAGAGAGAGTCTGTGAGAGAGTGTCTGTGAGAGTCTGTGGAAGAGTGTGAGAGAGTGTCTCTGAGAGTCTGTGAGAGAGTGTCTGTGAGTCTGAGAAAGTGTCTGTGAGCGTCTCTGTAGGAGAGTCTGTGAGAGAGAGTGTGAGAGAGTGTCTATGAGAGAGTGTCTATGAAAGAGTGGCTGTGAGAGTCTGTGAGAGAGTGTTTGTGAGAGAATGTCTGTGAGAGAGTCTCTGAGAGAGTCTGTGAGACAGTGTCTGTGAGAATCTGAGAGAGTATCTGTGATAGAGTGTCTGTGATAGAGTGTCTGTGATAGTGTCCAGAGTCTGTGAGAGAGTGTCTGTGAGAGTCTGAAAGAGAGTGTCTGTGAAAGTATGTGAGAGAGTGTCTGTGGGAGTCTGTGAGAGAGTGTCTGTGAAAGTCTATGAGAGAGTGTCTGTGAGAGTCTGTGAGAGAGAGAGAGAGTCTGTGAGAGAGTGTCTGTGATAGTGTCTGTGAGAGATTGTCTGTGAGTGTCTGTGAGAGAGTGTCTGTGGAAGTCTGTGAGAGAGTGTCTGTGAGTCTGTGAGAGTATGTGAGAGAGTGTCTGTGAGAGTCTGTGAGAGAGTTTCTGTGAGAGTCTGTGAAAGAGTGTCTGTGAGAGAGTGTCTGAGAGAGTGTCTGTGAGAGTATGTGAGAGAGTGTCTGTGAGAGTCTTTGATTGTGTCTGTGAGAGAGTGTCTGTGAGAGAGTGTCTGTGAGAGTGTCTGTGAGAGTCTGTGAGAGAGTGTCTGTGAGAGAGTGTCTGTGAGAATATGTGAGAGTTTGTGAGTGAGTGTCTCTGATAGAGTGTCTGTGACAATCTGAGAGAGAGTGTTTGTGAGAGTCTGTAAGAGAGTGTATGTGAGAATCTGTGAGGGTGTCTGTGAGAGAGTGTCTGTGAGAGAGTGTCTGTGAGAGGCTGTGAGAGTTTCTGTGAGAGTGTATGTGAGAATCTGGAAGAGAGTGTCTGTGAGAGTCTGTAAGAGAGTGTCTGTGAGAGTCTGTGAGAGACTGTCTGTGAAAGAGTGTTTGTAAGAGAGTGTCTGTGAGAGAGTGTCTGTGAGAGAGAGAGTCTGTGAGAGAGTGTCTGTGAGAGTCTGTGGAAGAGTGTGAGAGAGTGTCTCTGAGAGTCTGTGAGAGAGTGTCTGTGAGTCTGAGAAAGTGTCTGTGAGAGTCTCTGTAGGAGAGTCTGTGAGAGAGAGTGTGAGAGAGTGTCTATGAGAGAGTGTCTATGAAAGAGTGGCTGTGAGAGTCTGTGAGAGAGTGTTTGTGAGAGAATGTCTGTGAGAGAGTCTCTGAGAGAGTCTGTGAGACAGTGTCTGTGAGAATCTGAGAGAGTATCTGTGATAGAGTGTCTGTGATAGAGTGTCTGTGATAGTGTCCAGAGTCTGTGAGAGAGTGTCCGTGAGAGTCTGAAAGAGAGTGTCTGTGAAAGTATGTGAGAGAGTGTCTGTGGGAGTCTGTGAGAGAGTGTCTGTGAAAGTCTATGAGAGAGTGTCTGTGAGAGTCTGTGAGAGAGAGAGAGAGTCTGTGAGAGAGTGTCTGTGATAGTGTCTGTGAGAGATTGTCTGTGAGTGTCTGTGAGAGAGTGTCTGTGGAAGTCTGTGAGAGAGTGTCTGTGAGTCTGTGAGAGTATGTGAGAGAGTGTCTGTGAGAGTCTGTGAGAGAGTTTCTGTGAGAGTCTGTGAAAGAGTGTCTGTGAGAGAGTGTCTGAGAGAGTGTCTGTGAGAGTATGTGAGAGAGTGTCTGTGAGAGTCTTTGATTGTGTCTGTGAGAGAGTGTCTGTGAGAGAGTGTCTGTGAGAGTGTCTGTGAGAGTCTGTGAGAGAGTGTCTGTGAGAGAGTGTCTGTGAGAATATGTGAGAGTTTGTGAGTGAGTGTCTCTGATAGAGTGTCTGTGACAATCTGAGAGAGAGTGTTTGTGAGAGTCTGTAAGAGAGTGTATGTGAGAATCTGTGAGGGTGTCTGTGAGAGAGTGTCTGTGAGAGAGTGTCTGTGAGAGGCTGTGAGAGTTTCTGTGAGAGTGTATGTGAGAATCTGGAAGAGAGTGTCTGTGAGAGTCTGTAAGAGAGTGTCTGTGAGAGTCTGTGAGAGACTGTCTGTGAAAGAGTGTTTGTAAGAGAGTGTCTGTGAGAGAGTGTCTGTGAGAGAGAGAGTCTGTGAGAGAGTGTCTGTGAGAGTCTGTGGAAGAGTGTGAGAGAGTGTCTCTGAGAGTCTGTGAGAGAGTGTCTGTGAGTCTGAGAAAGTGTCTGTGAGAGTCTCTGTAGGAGAGTCTGTGAGAGAGAGTGTGAGAGAGTGTCTATGAGAGAGTGTCTATGAAAGAGTGGCTGTGAGAGTCTGTGAGAGAGTGTTTGTGAGAGAATGTCTGTGAGAGAGTCTCTGAGAGAGTCTGTGAGACAGTGTCTGTGAGAATCTGAGAGAGTATCTGTGATAGAGTGTCTGTGATAGAGTGTCTGTGACAGTGTCCAGAGTCTGTGAGAGAGTGTCCGTGAGAGTCTGAAAGAGAGTGTCTGTGAAAGTATGTGAGAGAGTGTCTGTGAGAGTATGTGGGAGAGTGTCTGTGAGAGTCTGTGAGAGAGTGTCTTTGAGAGTCTGTGAGAGAGTGTCTGTGAGAGTCTGTGAGAGAATGTCTGTGAGAGAGTCTGTGAGAGAGTGTCTGTGAGAGTCTATGAGAGAGTGTCTGTGAGAGTGTCTGTGAGAGAGTGTGAGAGAGAGTGTGAGAGAGAGTGTGAGAGAGTGTCTGTCAGAGAGTGACTGTGAGAGTCTGTAAGAGAGTATCTGTGAGAGAGTCTGTGAGAGAGTCTGTGAGAGAGTGTCTGTTAGAGTGTGAGAGATTGTCTGTGAGAGAGAGTCTGTGAGAGTCTGTGAGAGTGAGTGTCTGTGAGAGACTATCTATGATAGTGTCCAGAGTCTGTGAGTGAGTGTCTGTGAGAGTCTGAAAGAGAGTGTCTGTGAGAGTCTGTGAGAGAGTGTCTGTGGGAGTCTGTGAGAGAGTGTCTGTGAAAGTCTGTGGGAGAGTGTCTGTGAGAGAGTGTCTGTGAGAGTCTGTGAAGAGAGTCTGTGAGTCAGAGAAAGTGTCTGTGAGAGAGTGTGAGAGAGAGTGTGAGAGAGAGTATGAGATAGTGACTGTGAGAGAGTGTCTGTGAGAGTCTGTGAGAGAGTGTCTTTGAGAGAGTATCTGTGATAGAGTCTGTGAGAGAGTGTCTGTGAGAGTGAGAGTCTGTGAGAGAGTGTCTGTGATAGTGTCCAGAGTCTGTGAGAGAGTGTCTGTGAGAGTCTGAAAGAGAGTGTTTGTGAGAGTCTGTGAGAGAGTGTCTGTGGGAGTCTGTGAGAGTGTGTCTGTGAGAGTCTGTGAGAGAGTGAGAGAGAGAAAGTCTGTGAGAGAGATCCTGTGAGAGAGTGTCTGTGATAGTGTCTGTGAGAGATTGTCTGTGAGAGTCTGTAAGAGAGTGTCTGTGAGAGAGTGTCTGTGGATGTCTGTGAGAGAGTGTCTGTGAGAGTCTGTGAGAGAGTGTCTGTGAGTCTGTGAAAGTATGTGGGAGAGTGTCTGTGAGAGTCTGTGAGAGAGTGTCTTTGAGAGTCTATGAGAGAGTGTCTGTGATAGTCTGTGAGAGAATGTCTGTGAGAGAGTCTGTGAGAGAGTGTCTGTGAGAGTGTATAAGAGAGTGTCTGTGAGAGTGTCTGTGAGAGAGTGTGAGAGAGAGTGTGAGAGAGAGTGTGAGAGAGTGTCTGTCAGAGAGTGTCTGTGAGAGTCTGTAAGAGAGTATCTGTGAGAGAGTCTGTGAGAGAGTCTGTGAGAGAGTGTCTGTTAGAGTGTGAGAGATTGTCTGTGAGAGAGAGTCTGTGAGAGTCTGTGAGAGTGAGTGTCTGTGAGAGACTGTCTGTGATAGTATCCAGAGTCTGTGAGTGAGTGTCTGTGAGAGTCTGAAAGAGAGTGTCTGTGAAAGTCTGTGAGAGAGTTTCTGCGGGAGTCTGTGAGAGAGTGTCTGTGAAAGTCTGTGAGAGAGTGTCTGTGAGAGTCTGTGAGAAAGAGTCTGTGAGAGAGTGTCTGTAAGAGTCTGTGAGAGAGTGTCTGTGATTGTGTCTGTGAGAGAGTGTCTGTGAGAGTCTTTAAGAGACTGTGAGAGTCTGTGAGAGAGTGTCTGTGGAAGTCTGTGAGAGAGTGTCTGTGAGAGTCTGTGAGAGGGTGTCTGTGAGAGTATGTGAGAGAGTGTATGTGATAGTCTGTGAGAGAGTGTCTGTGAGAGTCTGTGAGAGTGTGTCTGTGAGAGAGTGTCTGAGAGAGTGTCTGTGAGAGTCTGTGAGAGAGTGTCTGTGAGAGTCTATGAGAGTGTCTGTGAGAGAGTGTCTGTGAGAGAGTGTCTGTGAGATAGTGTCTGTAAGAGTGTCTGGAAGTGTCTGTGAAAGAGTGTATGTGAGAGTCTGTGATAGTCTATGAGAGTGTCTGTGAGATAGTGTCTATGAGAGTCTGTAAGAGAGTGTCTGTGAGAGTCTGTGAGAGACTGTCTGTGCAAGAGTGTCTCTGAGTCTGAGAGAGTGTCTGAGTCTATGAGAGAGTGTCTGTGAGAGAGTCTGTGAGACAGTGTCTGTGAGAGTCTGTGGAAGAGTGTGAGAGAGTGCCTCTGAGAGTCTGTGAGAGAGTGTCTGTGAGTCTGAGAAAGTGTCTGTGAGAGTGTCTGTGAGAGTGTCTATGAGAGAATAGCTGTGAGAGTCTGTGAGATTGTGTTTGTGACAGACTGTCTGTGAGAGAGTCTCTGAGAGTGTCTGTGAGACAGTGTCTGTGAGAGTCTGTGAGAGATTGTGAGAGAGAGTCTGTAAGAGAGTGTCTGTGAGAGTGAGAGTCTGTGAGAGAGTGTCTGTGATAGAGTGTCTGTGATAGAGTGTCAGTGATAGTGTCCAGAGTCTGTGAGAGAGTGTCTGTGAGAGTCTGAAAGAGAGTGTCTGTGGGAGTCTGTGAGAGAGTGTCTTTGAAAGTCTATGAGAGAGTGTCTGTGAGAGTCTGTGAGAGAGTGAGAGAGAGAGAGTCTGTGAGAGAGTGTCTGTGATAGTGTCTGTGAGAGATTGTCTGTGAGTGTCTGTGAGAGAGTGTCTGTGGAAGTCTGTGAGAGAGTGTCTGTGAGTCTGTGAGAGTATGTGAGAGAGTGTCTGTGAGAGTCTGTGAGAGAGTGTCTGTGAGAGTCTGTGAGAGAGTGTCTGTGAGAGAGTGTCTGAGAGAGTGTCTGTGAGAGTCTGTGAGACAGTGTCTGTGAGAGTATGTGAGAGTGTCTGTGAGAGAGTGTCTGTGAGAGAGTGTCTGTGAGAGTTTCTGTGAGAGTCTGTGAGAGAGTGTCTGTGAGAGAGTGTCTGTGAGAATATGTGAGAGTTTGTGAGAGAGTGTATTTGATAGAGTGTCTGTGACAATCTGAGAGAGTGTTTGTGAGAGTCTGTAAGAGAGTGTCTGTGAGAGTCTGTGAGGGTGTCTGTGAGAGAGTGTCTGTGAGAGTCTGTGAGAGAGTGTTTTTGACAGTCTGTGAGTGTATCTGTGAGTCAGTGAAAGTGTCTGTGAGAGTCTGTGAGAGTTTCTGTCAGAGTGTATGTGAGAATCTGAGAGAGAGTGTCTGTGAGAGTCTCTAAGAGAGTGTCTGTGAGAGTCTGTGAGAGACTGTCTGTGAAAGAGTGTCTGTGAGTCTGAGAGAGTGTCTGAGTCTGTGAGAGAGTGTCTGTGAGAGAGTGTCTGTGAGGTAGTGTCTTTGAGAGAGTTTCTGTGAGAAATCGTCTGTGAGAGAGTCTGTGAGAGAGTGTCTGTGAGAGTCTGTGAGAGAGTGTCTGTGGGAGAGTGTCTGTGAGAGAGTGTCTGTGAGGGTCTGTGAGAGAGTGTCTGTGAGTCTGAGAAAGTGTCTGTGAGAGAGTGTGAGAGTGTGAGAGAGTGACTGTGAGAGAGTGTCTGTGACAGTCTGTGAGAGAGTGTCTTTGAGAGAGTATCTGTGAGAGAGTCTGTGAGAGAGGGTCTGTGCGAGTGAGAGTCTGTGTTAGAGTGTCTGTGATAGTGTCCAGAGTCTTTCAGAGAGTGTCTTTCATAGTCTGAAAGAGAGTGTTTGTGAGAGTCTGTGAGAGAGTGTCTGTGGGAGTCTGTGAGAGAGTGTCTGTGACAGTCTGTGAGAGAGTGAGAGAGAGAAAGTCTGTGAGAGGGATCCTGTGAGAGTCTATGAGAGAGTGTCTGTGATAGTGTCTGTGAGAGATTGTCTGTGAGAGTCTGTAAGAGAGTGTCTGTGAGTGTCTGTGAGAGAGTGTCTGTGAGAGTCTGTGAGAAAGTGTCTTTGAGAAAGAGTCTGTGAGAGAGTGTCTGTAAGAGTCTGTGAGAGAGTTTCTGTGATTGTGTCTGTGAGAGAGTGTCTGTGAGAGACTTTAAGAGACTGTGAGAGTCTGTGAGAGAGTGTCTGTGGAAGTCTGTGAGAGAGTGTCTGTGAGTCTCTGAGAGTATGTGAGAGAGTGTATGTGATAGTCTGTGAGAGAGTGTCTGTGAGAGTCTGTGAGAGAGTGTCTGTGAGTGAGTGTCTGAGAGAGTGTCTGTGAGAGTCTGTGAGAGAGTGTCTGTGAGAGTCTATGAGAGTGTCTGTGAGAGAGTGTCTGTGAGAGAGTGTCTGTGAGATAGTGTCTGTGAGAGTGTCTGTGAGTGTCTGTGAAAGAGTGTCTGTGAGAGTCTGTGGGAGTCTATGAGAGTGTCTGTGAGAGAGTGTCTATGAGAGTCTGTAAGAGAGTGTCTGGGAGAGTCTGTGAGAGACTGTCTGTGCAAGAGTGTCTCTGAGTCTGAGAGAGTGTCTGAGTCTGTGAGAGAGTGTCTGTGAGAGAGTCTGTGAGAGTCTGTGAGAGAGTGTCTGTGAGAGAGTGTCTGAGAGAATGTCTGTGAGAGTCTATGAGAGTGTCTGTGAGAGAGTGTCTATGAGAGTCTGTAAGAGAGTGTCTGGGAGAGTCTGTGAGAGACTGTCTGTGCAAGAGTGTCTCTGAGTCTGAGAGAGTGTCTGAGTCTGTGAGAGAGTGCCTGTGAGAGAGTCTGTGAGAGTCTGTGAGAGAGTGTCTGTGAAAGAGTGTCTGTGAGAGTCTGTGAGAGTCTATGAGAGTGTCTGTGAGAGAGTGTCTATGAAAGTCTGTGAGAGAGTGTCTATGAGAGTCTGTAAGAGAGTGTCTGGGAGAGTCTGTGAGAGACTGTCTGTGCAAGAGTGTCTCTGAGTCTGAGAGAGTGTCTGAGTCTGTGAGAGAGTGTCAGAGAGAGTGTCTGTGAGAGAGTGTCTATGAGAGAGTCTGTGAAAGAGTGTCTGTGAGAGTCTGTGGAAGAGTGTAAGAGAGTGTCTCTGAGAGTCTGTGAGAGAGTGTCTGTGAGTCTGAGAAAGTGTCTGTGAGAGTGTCTGTGAGAGAGTCTGTGAGAGGGAGTGTGAGAGAGTGTCTTTGAGAGAGTGTCTGTGGGAGTCTGTGATAGAGTGTCTGTGAGTCTGTAACATTGAAAGAGTGGCTGTGAGAGTCTGTGAGAGTTTTTGTGAGAGTCTGTTAGAGATTGTGAGAGAGTCTGTAAGAGAGTGTCTGTGAGAGTGAGAGTCTGTGAGAGAGTGTCTATGATAGAGTGTCTGTGATAGAGTGTCTGTGATAGTGTCCAGAGTCTGTGAGAGAGTGTCTGTGAGAGTCTGAAACAGAGTGTCTGTGAGAGTCTGTGAGAGAGTGTTTGTGGGAGTCTGTGGGAGAGTGTCTGTGAAAGTCTATGAGAGAGTGTCTGTGAGAGTCTGTGAGAGAGAGAGTCTGTGAGAGTGTGTCTGTGAGAGATTATCTGTGAGTGTCTGTGAGAGAGTGTCTGTGGAAGTCTGTGAGAGAGTGTCTGTGAGAGAGTGTCTGAGAAAGTGTCTGTGAGAGTCTGTGAGAGAGTGTCTGTAAGAGTCTGTGAGAGCGTGTCTGTGAGAGTATCTGTGAGAGTCTGTGAGAGAGTGTTTTTGAGAATCTGTGAGCGTATCTGTGAGTCTGTGAAAGTGTCTGTGAGAGTCTGAGAGTTTCTGTGAGAGTGTATATGAGAATCTGAGAGAGAGTGACTGTGAGAGTCTGTAAGAGAGTGTCTGTGAGAGTCTGTAAGAGACTGTCTGTGAAAGAGTGTCTGTGAGTCTGAGAGAGTGTCTGAGTCTGAGAGAGAGTGTCTGTGAGAGAGTGTCAGTGAGGGAGTGTCTGTGAGAGAGTTTCTATGAGAGGGTGTCTATGAGAGAGTCTGTGAGAGAGTGTATGTGAGAGTCTGTGAGAGAGTGTCTGTGGGAGAGTGTCTGTGAGAGAGTGTCTGTGAGAGTCTGTGAGAGAGTGTCTGTGAGTCTGAGAAAGTGTGTGTGAGAGAGTGTGAGAGAGAGTGTGAGAGAGAGTCTGAGAGAGTGACTGTGAGAGAGTGTCTGTGAGAGTCTGTGAGAGAGTGTCTTTGAGAGAGTATCTGTGAGAGAGTCTGTGAGAGAGTGTCTGTGAGAGTGAGAGTCTGTGAGAGAGTGTCTGTGATAGTGTCCAGAGTCTGTGAGAGAGTGTCTGTGAGAGTCTGAAAGAGAGTGTTTGTGAGAGTCTGTGAGAGAGTTTCTGTGGGAGTCTGTGAGAGAGCGTCTATGAGAGTCTGTGAGAGAGTGTCTGTGATAGTGTCTGTGAGAGAGTGTCTGTGAGAGTCTGTACGAGAGTGTCTGTGAGAGTCTGTGAGAGAGTATCTGTGAGAGAGTGTCTGTGAGAGAGTCTGTGAAAAAGTGTCTGTGAGAGTCTGTGATAGAGTGTCTGTGAGTCTGCCACTGTGTCTGTGAAAGTGTCTGTGAGAGAGAGTGTGAGAGAGTGTCTATGAGAGAGTGTCAATGAGAGAGTGTCTGTGAGAGAGTGTCTGTGAGAGAGTGTCTGTGAGAGAGTCTGTGAGAGAGTCTGTGAGAGAGTGTCTGTGAGAGTCTGTGAGAGATTGTCTGTGAGACAGAGTCTGTGAGAGAGTATCTGTGAGAGTATGAGTGTCTGTGAGAGAGTGTCTGTGAGAGACTTTAAGAGACTGTGAGAGTCTGTGAGAGAGTGTCTGTGGAAGTCTGTGAGAGAGTGTCTGTGAGTCTGTGAGAGTATGTGAGAGAGTGTATGTGATAGTCTGTGAGAGAGTGTCTGTGAGAGTCTGTGAGAGAGTGTCTGTGAGTGAGTGTCTGAGAGAGTGTCTGTGAGAGTCTGTGAGAGAGTGTCTGTGAGAGTCTATGAGAGTGTCTGTGAGAGAGTGTCTGTGAGAGAGTGTCTGTGAGATAGTGTCTGTGAGAGTGTCTGTGAGTGTCTGTGAAAGAGTGTCTGTGAGAGTCTGTGGGAGTCTATGAGAGTGTCTGCGAGAGAGTGTCTATGAGAGTCTGTAAGAGAGTGTCTGGGAGAGTCTGTGAGAGACTGTCTGTGCAAGAGTGTCTCTGAGTCTGAGAGAGTGTCTGAGTCTGTGAGAGAGTGTCTGTGAGAGAGTCTGTGAGAGTCTGTGAGAGAGTGTCTGTAAGAGAGTGTCTGAGAGAATGTCTGTGAGAGTCTATGAGAGTGTCTGTGAGAGACTGTCTGTGAGAGAGTGTCTGTGAGATAGTGTCTGTGATAGTGTCTGTGAGTGTCTGTGAAAGAGTGTCTGTGAGAGTCTGTGAGAGATTGTCTGTGAGACAGAGTCTGTGAGAGAGTATCTGTGAGAGTATGAGTGTCTGTGAGAGAGTGTCTGTGAGAGACTTTAAGAGACTGTGAGAGTCTGTGAGAGAGTGTCTGTGGAAGTCTGTGAGAGAGTGTCTGTGAGTCTGTGAGAGTCTGTGAGAGAGTGTCTGTGAGTGAGTGTCTGAGAGAGTGTCTGTGAGAGTCTGTGAGAGAGTGTCTGTGAGAGTCTATGAGAGTGTCTGTGAGAGAGTGTCTGTGAGAGAGTGTCTGTGAGATAGTGTCTGTGAGAGTGTCTGTGAGTGTCTGTGAAAGAGTGTCTGTGAGAGTCTGTGGGAGTCTATGAGAGTGTCTGCGAGAGAGTGTCTATGAGAGTCTGTAAGAGAGTGTCTGGGAGAGTCTGTGAGAGACTGTCTGTGCAAGAGTGTCTCTGAGTCTGAGAGAGTGTCTGAGTCTGTGAGAGAGTGTCTGTGAGAGAGTCTGTGAGAGTCTGTGAGAGAGTGTCTGTAAGAGAGTGTCTGAGAGAATGTCTGTGAGAGTCTATGAGAGTGTCTGTGAGAGACTGTCTGTGAGAGAGTGTCTGTGAGATAGTGTCTGTGATAGTGTCTGTGAGTGTCTGTGAAAGAGTGTCTGTGAGAGTCTGTGAGAGTCTATGAGAGTGTCTGTGAGAGAGTGTCTATGAGAGTCTGTGAGAGAGTGTCTATGAGAGTCTGTAAGAGAGTGTCTGGGAGAGTCTGTGAGAGACTGTCTGTGCAAGAGTGTCTCTGAGTCTGAGAGAGTGTCTGAGTCTGTGAGAGAGTGTCTGAGAGAGTGTCTGTGAGAGAGTGTCAATGAGAGAGTCTGTGAAAGAGTGTCTGTGAGAGTCTGTGGAAGAGTGTGAGAGAGTGTCTCTGAGAGTCTGTGAGAGAGTGTCTGTGAGTCTGAGAAAGTGTCTGTGAGAGTGTCTGTGAGAGAGTCTGTGAGAGGGAGTGTGAGAGAGTGTCTGTGAGAGAGTGTCTGTGGGAGTCTGTGATAGAGTATCTGTGAGTCTGTAACAGTGAAAGAGTGGCTGTGAGAGTCTGTGAGAGTTTTTGTGAGAGTCTGTTAGAGATTGTGAGAGAGTCTGTAAGAGAGTGTCTGTGAGAGTGAGAGTCTGTGAGAGAGTGTCTATGATAGAGTGTCTGTGATAGAGTGTCTGTGATAGTGTCCAGAGTCTGTGAGAGAGTGTCTGTGAGAGTCTGAAACAGAGTGTCTGTGAGAGTCTGTGAGAGAGTGTTTGTGGGAGTCTGTGGGAGAGTGTCTGTGAAAGTCTATGAGAGAGTGTCTGTGAGAGTCTGTGAGAGAGAGAGTCTGTGAGAGAGTGTCTGTGAGAGATTATCTGTGAGTGTCTGTGAGAGAGTGTCTGTGGAAGTCTGTGAGAGAGTGTCTGTGAGAGAGTGTCTGAGAGAGTGTCTGTGAGAGTCTGTGAGAGAGTGTCTGTAAGAGTCTGTGAGAGCGTGTCTGTGAGAGTATCAGTGAGAGTCTGTGAGAGAGTGTTTTTGAGAATCTGTGAGCGTATCTGTGAGTCTGTGAAAGTGTCTGTGAGAGTCTGTGAGAGTCTGTGAGAGTTTCTGTGAGAGTGTATATGAGAATCTGAGAGAGAGTGTCTGAGAGAGTCTGTAAGAGAGTGTCTGTGAGAGTCTGTAAGAGACTGTCTGTGAAAGAGTGTCTGTGAGTCTGAGAGAGTGTCTGAGTCTGAGAGAGAGTGTCTGTGAGAGAGTGTCAGTGAGGGAGTGTCTGTGAGAGAGTTTCTATGAGAGGGTGTCTATGAGAGAGTCTGTGAGAGAGTGTATGTGAGAGTCTGTGAGAGAGTGTCTGTGGAAGAGTGTCTGTGAGAGAGTGTCTGTGAGAGTCTGTGAGAGAGTGTCTGTGAGTCTGAGAAAGTGTGTGTGAGAGAGTGTGAGAGAGAGTGTGAGAGAGAGTCTGAGAGAGTGACTGTGAGAGAGTGTCTGTGAGAGTCTGTGAGAGAGTGTCTTTGAGAGAGTATCTGTGAGAGAGTCTGTGAGAGAGTGTCTGTGAGAGTGAGAGTCTGTGAGAGAGTGTCTGTGATAGTGTCCAGAGTCTGTGAGAGAGTGTCTGTGAGAGTCTGAAAGAGAGTGTTTGTGAGAGTCTGTGAGAGAGTTTCTGTGGGAGTCTGTGAGAGAGCGTCTATGAGAGTCTGTGAGAGAGTGTCTGTGATAGTGTCTGTGAGAGAGTGTCTGTGAGAGTCTGTACGAGAGTGTCTGTGAGAGTCTGTGAGAGAGTATCTGTGAGAGAGTGTCTGTGAGAGAGTCTGTGAAAAAGTGTCTGTGAGAGTCTGTGAGAGAGTGTCTGTAAGAGAGTGTCTGTGAGAGAGTGTCTGTGGGAGTCTGTGATAGAGTGTCTGTGAGTCTGCAACTGTGTCTGTGAAAGTGTCTGTGAGAGAGAGTGTGAGAGAGTGTCTATGAGAGAGTGTCAATGAGAGAGTGTCTGTGAGAGAGTGTCTGTGAGAGAGTGTCTGTGAGAGAGTCTGTGAGAGAGTCTGTGAGAAAGTGTCTGTGAGAGTCTGTGAGAGATTGTCTGTGAGACAGAGTCTGTGAGAGAGTATCTGTGAGAGTATGAGTGTCTGTGAGAGAGTGTCTGTGATAGAGTGTCTGTGATAGAGTGTCTGTGATAGAGTGTCCAGACTCTGTGAGAGAGTGTCTGTGAGAGTCTGAAAGAGTGTCTGTGAGAGTCTGTGAGAGAGTGTCTGTGGGAGTCTGTGAGAGAGTGTCTGTGAGAGAGTGTCTGTGAGTCTGTGAGAGTATGTGAGAGAGTGTCCGTGAGAGTCAGTGAGAGAGTGTCTGTCAGAGTCTGTGAGAGAGTGTCTGTCAGAGTCTGTAAGAGAGTGTCTGAGAGTCTGTGAGTGAGTGTCTGTGAGAGAGCATCTGTGAGAGTCTGTGAGAGAGTTTCTTTGAGAGTCTGTGAGTGTGTCTGTGAGTCTGTGAGAGTGTCTGTGAGAGTCTGTGAGACTGTCTGTGAGAGATTGTCTGTAAGAATCTGTGAGAGTGTCTGTGATAGTGTCTGTGAGAATCTGTGAGAGAGTGTCGGTGAGAGTCTGTGAGAGAGTTTCTGTTAGAGTATGAGAGGGTGTCTATGAGAGCCTGTGAGAGAGTGTCTGTGAGAGTTTGTGAGTGTCTATGCGAGTCTGTGAGAGAGTGTCTGTGAGAGAGTGTCTGTGAGAAAGTGTGAGTTTCTGAGAGTCTGTGAGAGAGTGTCAGTGAGAGTCTGTGAGAGAGTGTCTTTGAGAGTCTGTGAGAGAGTGTCTGTGAAAGTGTGTCTGTGAGAGAATGTGAGTGTCTCAGAGTCTGTGAGAGAATGTCTGTGAGAGTCTGTGAGAGAGTGTCTGTGAGAGATTCTGAGAGAGTGTCTGTGAGAGAGGGTCTGAGAGAGTGTCTGTGAGAGAGTATGTGAGAGAATGTATGTGAGAGTCAGTGAGAGAATGTCTGTGAGAGTCTGTGAGAGAGTATCTGAGAGAGTGTCTGTGAGAGTCTTTGAGAGAGTGTCTAAGAGTCTGTGAGAAAGTGTCTGTGAGAGAGCATCTGTGAGAGTCTGTGAGAGAGTTTCTTTGAGAGTCTGTGAGTGTGTCTATGAGTCTGTGAGAGTGTCTGTGAGAGTCTGTGAGAGTGTCTGTGAGAGAGTGTCTGTGAAAATCTGTGAGAGTGGCTGTGATAGTGTCTGTGAGAATCTGTGAGAGAGTGTCTGTGAGAGTCTGTGAGAGAGTTTCTGTGAGAGTCTGTGAGAGAGTGTCTGTGAGAGTCTGTGAGAGAGTGTCTGTGAAAGTGTGTCTGTGAGAGAATGTGAGTGTCTGAGAGTCTGTGAGAGAATGTCTGTGAGAGTCTGTGAGAGAGTGCCTGTGAGAGAGTGTCTGTGAGAGAGTGTCTGTGATAGTCTGTGAGAGAGTGTCTATGATAGTCTGTGAGAGAGTGTCTGTGAGAGTCTGTGAGAGTGTCTGTGAGAGATTGTCTGTGAGAGAGTGTCTGTGAGAGAGTGTCTGTGAGAGCGTCTGTGTGAGTCTGTGAGAGAGTGTTTTTGAGAGTCTGTGAGTGTGTCTGTGAGTCTGTGAAAGTGTCTGCAAGAGTCTGTGAGAATCTGTGAGAGTGTCTGTGAGAGAGTGGTTGTGAGAGAGTGTCTGAGAGAGTGTCTTTGAGAGAGTATCTGAGAGAGTGTCTGTGAGAGTCTGTGAGAGAGTGTCGTTGAGAGTCCTTGAGTGTGCCTGTGAGTCAGTGAGAGTGTCTGTGAGAGTCTGTGATAGAGTGTCTGTGAGAGAGTGTCTATGATAGTGTCTGTGAGAGAGTGTCTGTGAGAGTCTGTGAGAGAGTTTCTGTGAGAGTCTGTGAGAGGGTGTATGTGAGAGTCTGTGAGAGTGTCTGTTAGTCTATGAGAGTCTATAAGAGTGTGTGTTAGTCTGTGAGAGTCTGTGACAGTCTGTGAGAGTGTCTGTGAGAGGATGTCTGTGATAGGGTGCCTGTGAGAGTCTATAAGAGAGTGTCTGTGAGCGAGTGTCTGTGAGAGAGTGTTTGTGAGAGTCTGTGAGAGTCTATGAGAGTCTGTGAGTCTGTCTGTGAGTCTGTGAGAGTGTCTGTAAGAATCTGTGAGAGTGTGTCTGTGAGAGTCTATGAGAGAGTGTCTGTGAGAGAGTGTCTGTGAGAGTCTGAGAGTCTATGAGAGTGTCTGTGAGAGAGTGTCTGTGAGAGCCTGTGAGAGAGTGTCTGTGAGAGTCTGTGAGTCTATGAGAGAGTGT
The DNA here is from genome assembly GCF_964204655.1 of Triturus cristatus. Classification (NCBI taxonomy): domain Eukaryota; kingdom Metazoa; phylum Chordata; class Amphibia; order Caudata; family Salamandridae; genus Triturus; species Triturus cristatus. Next base: position 1,188,754,059 of record NC_140579.1, read on the forward strand.
CTGTGAGAGTCTGTGAGAGTTTGTGAGAGAGTGTCTATGAGAGAGTGTCTGTGATAGAGTGTCTGTGGGAATCTGAGAGAGTGTCTGTGAGAGTCTATAAGAGAGTGTCTGTGAGATTCTGTGAGAGAGTGTCTGTGTGAGAGTGTCTGTGAGTCAGAGAGAGTGTCTGAGTCTGTGAGAGAGTATCTGTGAGGGAGTGTCTGTGAGAGTCTGTGAGAGAGTGTCTGTGAGAGAGTGTCTGTGAGAGTCCGTGAGAGAGTGTCTGTGAGTCTGAGAAAGTGTCTGTGAGAGAGTCTGTGGGAGAGAGTATGAGAGAGTGTCTGTGAGAGAGTGTCTATGAGAGAGTGTCTGTGAGAGAGTGTCTGTGAGAGAGTGTCTGTGAGAGTCTGTGAGCGAGTGTCTGTGATAGAGTGTCTGTGATAGAGTGTCTGTGATAGAGTGTCCAGAGTCTGTGAGAGAGTGTCTGTGAGAGTCTGAAAGAGAGTGTCCGTCAGAGTCTGTGAGTGAGTGTCTGTGGGAGTCTATGAGAGTCTGTGAGAGAGTGTCTGTGAGTCTGTGAGAGTATGTGAGAGAATGTCTGAGTCTGTGAGAGAGTGTCTGTGAGAGAGTGTCTGTGAGGGAGTGTCTGTGAGAGAGTTTCTGTGAGAGAGTGTCTGTGAGAGAGTCTGTGAGAGAGTGTCTTTGAGAGTCTGTGAGAGAGTGTCTGTGGGAGAGTGTCTGTGAGAGAGTGTCTGTGAGGGTCTGTGAGAGAGTGTCTGTGAGTCTGATAAAGTGTCTGTGAGAGAGTGTGAGAGAGAATGTGAGAGAGTGTCTGTGAGAGAGTGTCTATGAGAGAGTGTCTATGAGAGAGTGTCTGTGAGAGAGTGTCTGTGAGAGAGTCTGTAAGAGAGTCTGTGAGAGAGTGTCTGTGGGAGAGTGTCTGTGAGAGAGTGTCTGTGAGGGTCTGTGAGAGAGTGTCTGTGAGTCTGATAAAGTGTCTGTGAGAGAGTGTGAGAGAGAATGTGAGAGAGTGTCTGTGAGAGAGTGTCTATGAGAGAGTGTCTGTGAGAGAGTGTCTGTGAGAGAGTGTCTGTGAGAGAGTCTGTAAGAGAGTCTGTGAGAGAGTGTCTGTGAGAGTCTGTGAGAGATTGTCTTTGAGACAGAGTCTATGAGAGAGTGTCTGTGAGAGTATGAGAGTCTGTGAGAGAGTGTCTGTGATAGAGTGTCCAGTGTCTGTGAGAGTCTGAAATAGTGTCTGTGAGAGTCTTTGAGAGAGTGTCTGTGGGAGTCTGTGAGAGAGTGTCTGTGAGTCTGTGAGAGTATGTGAGAGAATGTCTGTGAGAGTCAGTGAGAGAGTGTCTGTGAGAGTCTGTGAGAGAGTATCTGAGAGAGTGTCTGTGAGTGTCTGTGAGAGAGTGTCTGAGAGTCTGTGAGAGAGTGTCTGTGAGAGAGCATCTGTGAGAGTCTGTGAGAGAGTTTCTTTGAGGGTCTGTGAGTGTGTATATGAGTCTGTGAGAGTGTCTGTGAGAGTCTGTGAGAGTGTCTGTGAGAGAGTGTCTGTGAGAATCTGTGAGAGTGTCTGTGATAGTGTCTGTGAGAATCTGTGAGAGAGTGTCTGTGAGAGTCTGTGAGAGAGTTTCTGTGAGATGGTGAGAGGGTGTCTATGAGAGCCTGTGAGAGAGTGTCTGTGAGAGTTTGTGAGTGTCTATAAAAGTCTGTGAGAGAGTGTCTGTGAGAGTCTGTGAGAGAGTGTCTGTAAAAGTGTGTCTGTGAGAGAATGTGAGTGTCTGAGAGTCTGTGAGAGAATGTCTGTGAGAGTCTGTGAGAGAGTGTCTGTGAGAGATTCTGAGAGAGGGTCTGTGAGAGAGGGTCTGAGAGAGTGTGTGTGAGAGTCTGTGAGAGAGTGTCTGTGAGAGAGTGTCTGTGAGAGTGTCTGTGTGAGTCTGTGAGAGAGTGTTTTTGAGAGTCTGTGAGTGTGTCTGTGAGTCTGTGAAAGTGTCTGCAAGAATCTGTGAGAGTCTGGGATAGTGTCTGTGAGAGATTGGTTGTGAGAGAGTGTCTGAGAGAGTGTCTGTGAGAGAGTATCTGAGAGAGTGTCTCTGAGAGTCTGTGAGAGAGTGTCGTTGAGAGTCCTTGAGTGTGCCTGTGAGTCTGTGAGAGTGTCTGTGAGAGATTGTCTGTGAGAGAGTGTCTGTGAGAGAGTGTTTATGAGAGTGTCTGTGTGAGTCTGTGAGAGAGTGTTTTTGAGAGTCTGTGAGTGTGTCTGTGAGTCTGTGAAAGTGTCTGCAAGAGTCTGTGAGAATCTGTGAGAGTGTCTGTGAGAGAGTGGTTGTGAGAGAGTGTCTGAGAGAGTGTCTTTGAGAGAGTATCTGAGAGAGTGTCTGTGAGAGTCTGTGAGAGAGTATCGTTGAGAGTCCTTGAGTGTGCCTGTGAGTCTGTGAGAGTGTCTGTGAGAGTCTGTGATAGAGTGTCTGTGAGAGAGTGTCTATGATAGTGTCTGTGAGAGAGTGTCTGTGAGAGTCTGTGAGAGAGTTTCTGTGAGAGTCTGTGAGAGGGTGTATGTGAGAGTCTGTGAGAGTGTCTGTTAGTCTATGAGAGTCTATAAGAGTGTGTGTTAGTCTGTGAGAGTCTGTGACAGTCTGTGAGAGTGTCTGTGAGAGGATGCCTGTGATAGGGTGCCTGTGAGAGTCTATAAGAGAGTGTCTGTGAGCGAGTGTCTGTGAGAGAGTGTTTGTGAGAGTCTGTGAGAGTCTATGAGAGTCTGTGAGTCTGTCTGTGAGTCTGTGAGAGTGTCTGTGAGAATCTGTGAGAGTGTGTCTGTGAGAGTCTGTGAGAGAGTGTCTGTGAGAGAGTGTCTGTGAGAGTCTGAGAGTCTATGAGAATGTCTGTGAGAGAGTGTCTGTGAGAGCCTGTGAGAGAGTGTCTGTGAGAGTCTGTGAGTCTATGAGAGAGTGTCTGTGAGAGTTTGTGAGAGAGTGTCTATGAGAGAGTGTCTGTGATAGAGTGTCTGTGGGAATCTGAGAGAGTGTCTGCGAGAGTCTATAAGAGAGTGTCTGTGAGATTCTGTGAGAGAGTGTCTGTGTGAGAGTGTCTGTGAGTCAGAGAGAGTGTCTGAGTCTGTGAGAGAGTGTCTGTGAGGGAGTGTCTGTGAGAGAGTGTCTGTGAGAGTCTGTGAGAGTCTGTGAGAGAGTGTCTGTGAGAGAGTGTCTGTGAGAGTCCGTGAGAGAGTGTCTGTGAGTCTGAGAAAGTGTCTGTGAGAGAGTCTGTGAGAGAGAGTGTGAGAGAGTGTCTGTGAGAGAGTGTCTATGAGAGAGTGTCTGTGAGAGAGTGTCTGTGAGAGAGTGTCTGTGAGAGTCTGTGAGCGAGTGTCTGTGATAGAGTGTCTGTGATAGAGTGTCTGTGATAGAGTGTCCAGAGTCTGTGAGAGAGTGTCTTTGAGAGTCTGAAAGAGAGTGTCTGTCAGAGTCTGTGAGAGAGTGTCTGTGGGAGTCTATGAGAGTCTGTGAGAGAGTGTCTGTGAGTCTGTGAGAGTATGTGAGAGAATGTCTGAGTCTGTGAGAGAGTGTCTGTGAGAGAGTGTCTGTGAGGGAGTGTCTGTGAGAGAGTTTCTGTGAGAGAGTGTCTGTGAGAGAGTCTGTGAGAGAGTGTCTTTGAGAGTCTGTGAGAGAGTGTCTGTGGGAGAGTGTCTGTGAGAGAGTGTCTGTGAGGGTCTGTGAGAGAGTGTCTGTGAGTCTGATAAAGTGTCTGTGAGAGAGTGTGAGAGAGAATGTGAGAGAGTGTCTGTGAGAGAGTGTCTATGAGAGAGTGTCTGTGAGAGAGTGTCTGTGAGAGAGTGTCTGTGAGAGAGTCTGTAAGAGAGTCTGTGAGAGAGTGTCTGTGAGAGTCTGTGAGAGATTGTCTTTGAGACAGAGTCTATGAGAGAGTGTCTGTGAGGGTATGAGAGTCTGTGAGAGAGTGTCTGTGATAGAGTGTCCAGAGTCTGTGAGAGAGTGTCTGTGAGAGTCTGAAATAGTGTCTGTGAGAGTCTTTGAGAGAGTGTCTGTGGGAGTCTGTGAGAGAGTGTCTGTGAGTCTGTGAGAGTATGTGAGAGAATGTCTGTGAGAGTCAGTGAGAGAGTGTCTGTGAGAGTCTGTGAGAGAGTATCTGAGAGAGTGTCTGTGAGTGTCTGTGAGAGAGTGTCTGAGAGTCTGTGAGAGAGTGTCTGTGAGAGAGCATCTGTGAGAGTCTGTGAGAGAGTTTCTTTGAGGTTCTGTGAGTGTGTCTATGAGTCTGTGAGAGTGTCTGTGAGAGTCTGTGAGAGTGTCTGTGAGAGAGTGTCTGTGAGAATCTATGAGAGTGGCTGTGATAGTGTCTGTGAGAATCTGTGAGAGAGTGTCTGTGAGAGTCTATCATAGAGTTTCTGTGAGAGTGTGAGAGGGTGTCTATGAGAGCCTGTGAGAGAGTGTCTGTGAGAGTTTGTGAGTGTCTATGAGAGTCTGTGAGAGAGTGTCTGTGAGAGTCTGTGAGAGAGTGTCTGTGAAAGTGTGTCTGTGAGAGAATGTAAGTATCTGAGAGTCTGTGAGAGAATGTCTGTGAGAGTCTGTGAGAGAGTGTCTGTGAGAGATTCTGAGAGAGGGTCTGTGAGAGAGGGTCTGAGAGAGTGTGTGTGAGAGTCTGTGAGAGAGTGTCTGTGAGAGAGTGTCTGTGAGAGTGTCTGTGTGAGTCTGTGAGAGAGTGTTTTTGAGAGTCTGTGAGTGTGTCTGTGAGTCTGTGAAAGTGTCTGCAAGAATCTGTGAGAGTCTGTGATAGTGTCTGTGAGAGAGTGGTTGTGAGAGAGTGTCTGAGAGAGTGTCTGTGAGAGAGTATCTGAGAGAGTGTCTCTGAGAGTCTGTGAGAGAGTGTCGTTGAGAGTCCTTGAGTGTGCCTGTGAGTCTGTGAGAGTGTCTGTGAGAGTCTGTGAGAGAGTTTCTGTGAGAGTCTGTGAGAGGGTGTCTGTGAGAGTCTGTGAGAGTGTCTGTTAGTCTATGAGAGTCTATGAGAGTGTGTGTTAGTCTGTGAGAGTCTGTGACAGTCTGTGAGAGTGTCTGTTAGAGGATGTCTGTGATAGGGTGCCTGTGAGAGTCTATAAGAGAGTGTCTGTGAGCGAGTGTCTGTGAGAGAGTGTTTGTGAGAGTCTGTGAGAGTCTATGAGAGTCTGTGAGTCTGTCTGTGAGTCTGTGAGAGTGTCTGTGAGAATCTGTGTGAGGCAATGAGGGTGTCTTAGAGAGAGTGTCTATGAGAGAGTGTCTGTGAAAGAGTGTCTGTGATAGAGTGTCTGTGAGAGTCTGTAAGAGAGTGTCTGTGAGAGTCTGTGAGAGAGTGTCTGTGAGAGAGTGTCTGTGAGAGTCTGAGAGTCTGTGAGAGTGTCTGAGAGAGTGTCTGTGAGAGTCTGTAAGAGAGTGTCTGTGAGAGTCTGTGAGAGAGTGTCTGTGAGAGAGTGTCTGTGAGAGTCTGAGAGTCTGTGAGAGTGTCTGAGAGAGTGTCTGTGAGAGCCTGTGAGAGAGTGTCTGTGAGAGCTGTGAGTCTATGAGAGAGTGTCTGTGAGAGTCTGTGAGAGTTTGTGAGAGAGTGTCTATGAGAGAGTGTCTGTGATAGAGTGTCTGTGGGAATCTGAGAGAGTGTGTATGTGAGAGTCTATGAGAGAGTGTCTGTGAGATTCTGTGAGAGAGTGTCTGTGTGAGAGTGTCTGTGAGTCAGAGAGAGTGTCTGAGTCTGTGAGAGAGTGTCTGTGAGGGAGTGTCTGTGAGAGAGTGTCTGTGAGAGTCTGTGAGAGAGTGTCTGTGAGTGTCTGTGAGAGAGTGTCTATGAGTCTGAGAAAGTGTCTGTGAGAGTGTCTGTGAGAGAGTCTGTGAGAGAGAGTGTGAGATAGTGTCTGTGAGAGAGTGTCTATGAGAGAGTGTCTGTGATTGAGTGTCTGTGAGAGAGTGTCTGTGAGAGTCTGTGAGCGAGTGTCTGTGATAGAGTGTCTGTGATAGAGTGTCTCTGATAGAGTGTCCAGAGTCTGTGAGAGTGTCTGTGAGAGTCTGAAAGAGAGTGTCTATCAAAGTCTGTGAGAGAGTGTCTGTGGGAGTCTGTGAGAGTCTGTGAGAGAGTGTCTGTGAGTCTGTGAGAGTATGTGAGAGAGTGTCTGAGTCTGTGAGAGAGTGTCTGTGAGAGAGTGTCTGTGAGGGAGTGTCTGTGAGAGAGTTTCTGTGAGAGAGTGTCTGTGAGAGAGTCTGTGAGAGAGTGTCTTTGAGAGTCTGTGAGAGAGTGTCTGTGGGAGAGTGTCTGTGAGAGAGTGTCTGTGAGGGTCTGTGAGAGAGTGTCAGTGAGTCTGATAAAGTGTCTGTGAGAGAGTGTGAGAGAGAGTGTGCGAGAGTGTCTGTGAGAGAGTGTCTATGAGAGAGTGTCTGTGAGAGAGTGTCTGTGAGAGAGTGTCTGTGAGAGAGTCTGTGAGAGAGTCTGTGAGAGAGTGTCTGTGAGAGTCTGTGAGAGTTTGTCTGTGAGACAGAGTCTATGAGAGAGTGTCTGTGAGAGTATGAGAGTCTGTGAGAGAGTGTCTGTGATAGAGTGTCCAGAGTCTGTGAGAGAGTGTCTGTGAGAGTCTGAAATAGTGTCTGTGAGAGTCTGTGAGAGAGTGTCTGTGGGAGTATGTGAGAGAGTGTCTGTGAGTCTGTGAGAGTATGTGAGAGAATGTCTGTGAGAGTCAGTGAGAGAGTGTCTGTGAGAGTCTGTGAGAGAGTATCTGAGAGAGTGTCTGTGAGAGTCTGTGAGAGAGTGTCTGAGAGTCTGTGAGAGAGTATCTGTGAGAGAGCATCTGTGAGAGTCTGTGAGAGAGTTTCTTTGAGAGTCTGTGAGTGTGTCTATGAGTCTGTGAGAGTGTCTGTGAGAGTCTGTGAGAGTGTCTGTGAGAGAGTGTCTGTGAGAATCTATGAGAGTGTCTGTGATAGTGTCTGTGAGAATCTGTGAGAGAGTGTCTGTGAGAGTCTGTGAGAGAGTTTCTGTGAGGGTGTGAGCGGGTGTCTATGAGAGCCTGTGAGAGAGTGTCTGTGACAGTTTGTGAGTGTCTATGAGAGTCTGTGAGAGAGTGTCTGTGAGAGTCTGTGAGAGAGTGTCTATGAAAGTGTGTCTGTGAGAGAATGTGAGTGTCTGAGTGTCTGTGAGAGAATGTCTGTGAGAGTCTGTGAGAGAGTGTCTGTGAGAGATTCTGAGAGAGTGTCTATGAGAGAGGGTCTGAGAGAGTGTCTGTGAGAGTCTGTGAGAGAATGTCTGTGAGAGTCTGTGAGAGTGTCTGTGAGAGATTGTCTGTGAGAGAGTGTCTGTGAGAGAGTGTCTGTGAGAGTGTCTGTGTGAGTCTGTGAGAGAGTGTTTTTGAGAGTCTGTGAGTGTGTCTGTGAGTCTGTGAAAGTGTCTGCAAGAGTCTGTGAGAGTCTGTGAGAGTGTCTGTGAGAGAGTGGTTGTGAGAGAGTGTCTGAGAGAGTGTCTATGAGAGAGTATCTGAGAGAGTGTCTGTGAGAGTCTGTGAGAGAGTGTTGTTGAGAGTCCTTCAGTGTGCCTGTGAGTCTGTGAGAGTGTCTGTGAGAGTCTGTGATAGAGTGTCTGTGAGAGAGTGTCTATGATAGTGTCTGTGAGAGAGTGTCTGTGAGAGAGTGTCTGTGAGAGAGTTTCTGTGAGAGTCTGTGAGAGGGTGTCTGTGAGAGTCTGTGAGAGTGTCTGTTAGTCTATGAGAGTCTATGAGAGTGTGTGTTAGTCTGTGAGAGTCTGTGACAGTCTGTGAGAGTGTCTGTGAGAGGATGTCTGTGATAGCGTGCCTGCGAGAGTCTATAAGAGAGTGTCTGTGAGCGAGTGTCTGTGAGAGAGTGTTTGTGAGAGTCTGTGAGAGTCTATGAGAGTCTGTGAGTCTGTGTGTGAGTCTGTGAGAGTGTCTGTGAGAATCTGTGAGAGTCAATGAGGGTGTCTTTGAGAGAGTGTCTATGAGAGAGTGTCTGTGAAAGAGTGTCTGTGATAGAGTGTCTGTGAGAGTCTGTAAGAGAGTGTCTGTGAGAGTCTGTGAGAGAGTGTCTGTAAGAGAGTGTCTGTGAGAGAGTGTCTGTGAGAGTCTGAGAGTCTGTGAGAGTGTCTGTGAGAGAGTGTCTGTGAGAGCCTGTGAGAGAGTGTCTGTGAGAGTCTGTGAGTCTATGAGAGAGTGTCTGTGAGAGTCTGTGAGAGTTTGTGAGAGAGTGTCTATGAGAGAGTGTCTGTGATAGAGTGTCTGTGGGAATCTGAGAGAGAGTGTCTGTGAGATTCTTTGAGAGAGTGTCTGTGTGAGAGTGTCTGTGAGTCAGAGGGAGTGTCTGAGTCTGTGAGAGAGTGTCTGTGAGAGAGTGTCTGTGAGGGAGTATCTGTGAGAGAGTGTCTGTGAGAGTATGTCGGAGAGTGTCTATGAGAGAGTGTCTGTGAGAGTCTGTGAGAGAGTGTCTGTGAGTCTGATAAAGTGTCTGTGAGAGTGTCCGTGAGAGAGTCTGTGAGAGAGAGTGTGAGAGAGTGTCTGTGAGAGAGTGTCTATGAGAGAGTGTCTGTGAGAGAGTGTCTGTGAGAGAGTGTCTGTGAGAGAGTCTGTAAGAGAGTCTGTGAGAGAGTGTCTGTGAGAGTCTGTGAGCAAGTGTCTGTGATAGAGTGTCTGTGATAGAGTGTCCAGAGTCTGTGAGAGAGTGTCTGTGAGAGTCTGAAAGAGAGTGTCTGTCAGAGTCTGTGAGAGAGTGTCTGTGGGAGTCTGTGAGAGTCTGTGAGAGAGTGTCTGTGAGTCTGTGAGAGTATGTGAGAGAGTGTATGAGTCTGTGAGAGAGTGTCTGTGAGAGAGTGTCTGTGAGGGAGTGTCTGTGAGGAGTTTCTGTGAGAGAGTGTCTGTGAGAGAGTCTGTGAGAGAGTGTCTTTGAGAGTCTGTGAGAGAGTGTCTGTGGGAGAGTGTCTGTGAGAGAGTGTCTGTGAGGGTCTGTGAGAGAGTGTCTGTGAGTCTGAGAAAGTGTCTGTGAGAGAGTATGAGAGAGAGTGTGAGAGAGAGTGTGGGAGAGTGACTGTGAGAGTGTCTGTGAGAGTCTTTGAGAGAGTGTCTTTGAGAGAGTATCTGTGAGAGAGTGTCTGTGAGAGTGTCTGTGAGAGTCTGTGAGAGTGTCTGTGAGAGGCTGTGAGAGAGTGTCTGTGAGAGATGGTCTGTGAGAGTCTGTGAGAGAGTGTCAGTGAGAGAGTGTCTGTGAGAGTGTCTGTGAGACAGTGTCTGTAAAAGAGAGTCTGTGAGAGTCTGCAAGAGTGTCTGTGAGTGAGTGTCTGTGAGTGAGTGTCTGTGAGAGTCTGTGAGAGAGTTTGTGAGAGTCTGTGAGAGAGTGTCTGTGAGAGAGTGTCTCTGAGCGTCTGTGAGAGTGTCTGCGAGAGTCTGTAAGAGAGTGTGAGAGTCTGCAAGAGAGTGCTTGGGAGAGCGTGTCAGTGAGATACTCTGTGAGAGAGTGTCTGTGATAGAGTGTCTGTGAGAGAGTGTCTGTGATAGAGTGTCTGTGAGAGTCTGTGAGATTGTCTGTGAGAGTATATGAGAGTGTCTGTGAGAGTCTGAGAGAGAGTGTCTGTGAGAGTCTGTGAGAGTGTATGTGACAGGCTGTGAGAGTCTGTGAGAGAGTGTCTGTGAGAGCGTGTCTGTGAGATTGTGTCTGTGAGAGAGTGTCCGTGAGAGTCTGTGAGAGATTATCTGTGAGAGAGTGTCTGTAAGAGTCTGTGAGAGAGTGTCTGTGAGTGTATGTGAGAGATTGTCCGTGAGAGTCTGTGAGAGAGTGTCTGTGAGTGTCTGTGAGAGAGTGTCTATGAGAGTCTGTGAGAGAGGGTCTATGAGAGTCTGTAAGAGACTGTCTATAAGAGAGTGTCTGTGAGAGTCTGTGAGAGAGTGTCTGAGATTCTGTGAGTGTCTTTGAGAGAGTGACTGTGAGAGTCTGTGAGAGAGTGTCTGTGAGAGTCTGTGAGAGAGTCTCTATGAGAGTCTGTAAGAGAGTGTCTCTGAGAGAGTGTCTGTGAGAGAGTGTGAGAGGCTGTGATAGAGTGTGTGAGAGAGTGTCTGTGAGAGTCTGAGAGAGTGTCTGTGAGAGTCTGAGAGAGTCTGTGAGAGAGTGTCTGTGAGAGAGTGTCTGTGAGAGTCTATAACAGAGTGTCTGTGTGAGTCTGTGAGAGTGTCTGTGAGAGTCTGTGAGTGTCTGTGAAAGTCTAAGAGAGTGTGAGAGTGTGTGAGATTTTGCTTGTGAGAGAGTGTCTGTGAGAGTGTCTGTGAGAGTCTGTGAGAGTGTCTGTGAGAGTCTGTGAGAGTGTCTGTGAGAGGCTGTGAGACAGTGTCTGTGAGTCAGAGAGAGTGTATGTGAGAGTCTGTGAGAGAGTCTGTGAGAGAGAGTCTGTGAGAGAGAGAATGTGAGAGAGTGTCTGTGAGAGAGTGTCTGTGAGAGTTTCTGTGAGAGTGTCTGGTAGGGTCTGTGAGAGTGTCTGCGAGTGAGTGTCTGTTAGAGAGTTTTTGTGAGAGAGTGTCTGTGAGAGTGTGTGTGTGAGAGTGTCTATAAGAGTCTGTGAGAGAGTGTCTGAGAGAGACTGTGAGAGAGTCTGTAAGAGAGTGTATGTGAGAGAGTCTGTGAGAGAGTGTCTTTGAGAGAGTGTCTGTGAGAGTCTGTGAGTGTCTGTGAGAGTCTGTAAGAGAGTGTGAGAGTCTGCGAGAGAGTGCTTATGAGAGAATGTCTGTGATAGAGTGTCTGTGAGAGAGTGTCTGTGATAGAGTGTCTGTGAGAGTCTGTGAGAGTGTCTGTGAGAGTATATGAGAGTGTCTGTGAGAGTCTGAGAGAGAGTGTCTGTGAGAGTCTGTGAGAGTGTATGTGAGAGTCTGTGAGAGTCTGTGAGAGAGTGTCTGTGAGAGTGTGTCTGTGAGAGAGTGTCTGTGAGAGTGTGTCTGTGAGATTGTGTCTGTGAGAGAGTGTCCGTGAGTGTCTATGAGAGATTATCTGTGAGAGAGTGTCTGTAAGAGTCTGTGAGAGAGTGTCTGTGAATGTATGTGAGAGATTGTCCATGAGAGTCTGTGAGAAAGTGTCTGTGAGTGTCTGTGAGAGAGTGTCTGTGAGAGTCTGTGAGAGAGGGTCTATGAGAGTCTGTAATAGAGTGTCTATGAGAGAGTGTCTGTGAGAGTCTGAGAGTGTCTGTGAGAGTCTGTGAGAGAGTCTCTATGAGAGTCTGTAAGAGAGTGTCTCTGAGAGAGTGTCTGTGAGAGAGTGTGAGAGGCTGTGATAGAGTGTGTGAGAGAGTGTCTGTGAGAGTCTGAGAGAGTGCCTGTGAGAGTCTGAGAGAGTCTGTGAGAGAGTGTCTGTGAGAGAGTGTCTGTGAGAGTCTATAACAGAGTGTCTGTGTGAGTCTGTGAGAGTGTCTGTGAGAGTCTGTGAGTGTCTGTGAAAGTCTAAGAGAGTGTGAGAGACTTTGCTTGTGAGAGAGTGTCTGTGAGAGAGTGTCTGTGAGAGAGTGTCTGAGAGAGAGTGTGTGAGAGTCTGTGAGAGTGTCTGTGAGAGGCTGTGAGAGAGTGTCTGTGAGTCAGACAGAGTGTCTGTTTGAGTCTGAGAGAGTCTGTGAGAGAGTGTCTGTGAGAGAGTGTCTGAGAGAGAGTGTGTGAGAGTCTGTGAGTGTCTGTGAGAGTCTGTAAGAGAGTGTGAGAGTCTGTGAGAGAGTGCTTTTGAGAGAGTGTCTATGAGAGAGTCTGTGAGAGGGTGTCTATGAGAGCCTGTGAGAGAGTGTCTGTGACAGTTTGTGAGTGTCTATGAGAGTCTGTGAGAGAGTGTCTGTGAGAGTCTGTGAGAGAGTGTCTATGAAAGTGTGTCTGTGAGAGAATGTGAGTGTCTGAGAGTCTGTGAGAGAATGTCTGTGAGAGTCTGTGAGAGAGTGTCTGTGAGAGATTCTGAGAGAGTGTCTATGAGAGAGGGTCTGAGAGAGTGTCTGTGAGAGTCTGTGAGAGAATGTCTGTGAGAGTCTGTGAGAGTGTCTGTGAGAGATTGTCTGTGAGAGAGTGTCTGTGAGAGAGTGTCTGTGAGAGTGTCTGTGTGAGTCTGTGAGAGAGTGTTTTTGAGAGTCTGTGAGTGTGTCTGTGAGTCTGTGAAAGTGTCTGCAAGAGTCTGTGAGAGTCTGTGAGAGTGTCTGTGAGAGAGTGGTTGTGAGAGAGTGTCTGAGAGAGTGTCTATGAGAGAGTATCTGAGAGAGTGTCTGTGAGAGTCTGTGAGAGAGTGTTGTTGAGAGTCCTTCAGTGTGCCTGTGAGTCTGTGAGAGTGTCTGTGAGAGTCTGTGATAGAGTGTCTGTGAGAGAGTGTCTATGATAGTGTCTGTGAGAGAGTGTCTGTGAGAGAGTGTCTGTGAGAGAGTTTCTGTGAGAGTCTGTGAGAGGGTGTCTGTGAGAGTCTGTGAGAGTGTCTGTTAGTCTATGAGAGTCTATGAGAGTGTGTGTTAGTCTGTGAGAGTCTGTGACAGTCTGTGAGAGTGTCTGTGAGAGGATGTCTGTGATAGCGTGCCTGCGAGAGTCTATAAGAGAGTGTCTGTGAGCGAGTGTCTGTGAGAGAGTGTTTGTGAGAGTCTGTGAGAGTCTATGAGAGTCTGTGAGTCTGTGTGTGAGTCTGTGAGAGTGTCTGTGAGAATCTGTGAGAGTCAATGAGGGTGTCTTTGAGAGAGTGTCTATGAGAGAGTGTCTGTGAAAGAGTGTCTGTGATAGAGTGTCTGTGAGAGTCTGTAAGAGAGTGTCTGTGAGAGTCTGTGAGAGAGTGTCTGTAAGAGAGTGTCTGTGAGAGAGTGTCTGTGAGAGTCTGAGAGTCTGTGAGAGTGTCTGTGAGAGAGTGTCTGTGAGAGCCTGTGAGAGAGTGTCTGTGAGAGTCTGTGAGTCTATGAGAGAGTGTCTGTGAGAGTCTGTGAGAGTTTGTGAGAGAGTGTCTATGAGAGAGTGTCTGTGATAGAGTGTCTGTGGGAATCTGAGAGAGAGTGTCTGTGAGAGTCTATAAGAGAGTGTCTGTGAGATTCTTTGAGAGAGTGTCTGTGTGAGAGTGTCTGTGAGTCAGAGGGAGTGTCTGAGTCTGTGAGAGAGTGTCTGTGAGAGAGTGTCTGTGAGGGAGTATCTGTGAGAGAGTGTCTGTGAGAGTATGTCGGAGAGTGTCTATGAGAGAGTGTCTGTGAGAGTCTGTGAGAGAGTGTCTGTGAGTCTGATAAAGTGTCTGTGAGAGTGTCTGTGAGAGAGTCTGTGAGAGAGAGTGTGAGAGAGTGTCTGTGAGAGAGTGTCTATGAGAGAGTGTCTGTGAGAGAGTGTCTGTGAGAGAGTGTCTGTGAGAGAGTCTGTGAGAGAGTCTGTGAGAGAGTCTGTGAGAGAGTGTCTGTGAGAGTCTGTGAGCAAGTGTCTGTGATAGAGTGTCTGTGATAGAGTGTCTAGAGTCTGTGAGAGAGTGTCTGTGAGAGTCTGAAAGAGAGTGTCTGTCAGAGTCTGTGAGAGAGTGTCTGTGGGAGTCTGTGAGAGTCTGTGAGAGAGTGTCTGTGAGTCTGTGAGAGTATGTGAGAGAGTGTATGAGTCTGTGAGAGAGTGTCTGTGAGAGAGTGTCTGTGAGGGAGTGTCTGTGAGAGAGTTTCTGTGAGAGAGTGTCTGTGAGAGAGTCTGTGAGAGAGTGTCTTTGAGAGTCTGTGAGAGAGTGTCTGTGGGAGAGTGTCTGTGAGAGAGTGTCTGTGAGGGTCTGTGAGAGAGTGTCTGTGAGTCTGAGAAAGTGTCTGTGAGTATGAGAGAGAGTGTGAGAGAGAGTGTGGGAGAGTGACTGTGAGAGTGTCTGTGAGAGTCTTTGAGAGAGTGTCTTTGAGAGAGTATCTGTGAGAGAGTGTCTGTGAGAGTGTCTGTGAGAGTCTGTGAGAGTGTCTGTGAGAGGCTGTGAGAGAGTGTCTGTGAGAGATGGTCTGTGAGAGTCTGTGAGAGAGTGTCAGTGAGAGAGTGTCTGTGAGAGTGTCTGTGAGACAGTGTCTGTAAAAGAGAGTCTGTGAGAGTCTGCAAGAGTGTCTGTGAGTGAGTGTCTGTGAGTGAGTGTCTGTGAGAGTCTGTGAGAGAGTTTGTGAGAGTCTGTGAGAGAGTGTCTGTGAGAGAGTGTCTCTGAGCGTCTGTGAGTGTGTCTGCGAGAGTCTGTAAGAGAGTGTGAGAGTCTGCAAGAGAGTGCTTGGGAGAGCGTGTCAGTGAGATACTCTGTGAGAGAGTGTCTGTGATAGAGTGTCTGTGAGAGAGTGTCTGTGAGAGAGTGTCTGTGAGAGTCTGTGAGATTGTCTGTGAGAGTATATGAGAGTGTCTGTGAGAGTCTGAGAGAGAGTGTCTGTGAGAGTCTGTGAGAGTGTATGTGACAGGCTGTGAGAGTCTGTGAGAGAGTGTCTGTGAGAGCGTGTCTGTGAGATTGTGTCTGTGAGAGAGTGTCAGTGAGAGTCTGTGAGAGATTATCTGTGAGAGAGTGTCTGTAAGAGTCTGTGAGAGAGTGTCTGTGAGTGTATGTGAGAGATTGTCCGTGAGAGTCTGTGAGAGAGTGTCTGTGAGTGTCTGTGAGAGAGTGTCTATGAGAGTCTGTGAGAGAGGGTCTATGAGAGTCTGTAAGAGACTGTCTATAAGAGAGTGTCTGTGAGAGTCTGTGAGAGAGTGTCTGAGATTCTGTGAGTGTCTTTGAGAGAGTGACTGTGAGAGTCTGTGAGAGAGAGTCTGTGAGAGAGTCTCTATGAGAGTCTGTAAGAGAGTGTCTCTGAGAGAGTGTCTGTGAGAGAGTGTGAGAGGCTGTGATAGAGTGTGTGAGAGAGTGTCTGTGAGAGTCTGAGAGAGTGTCTGTGAGAGTCTGAGAGAGTCTGTGAGAGAGTGTCTGTGAGAGAGTGTCTGTGAGAGTCTATAACAGAGTGTCTGTGTGAGTCTGTGAGAGTGTCTGTGAGAGTCTGTGAGTGTCTGTGAAAGTCTAAGAGAGTGTGAGAGTGTGTGAGATTTTGCTTGTGAGAGAGTGTCTGTGAGAGTGTCTGTGAGAGTCTGTGAGAGTGTCTGTGAGAGTCTGTGAGAGTGTCTGTGAGAGGCTGTGAGACAGTGTCTGTGAGTCAGAGAGAGTGTATGTGAGAGTCTGTGAGAGAGTCTGTGAGAGAGAGTCTGTGAGAGAGAGAATGTGAGAGAGTGTCTGTGAGAGAGTGTCTGTGAGAGTTTCTGTGAGAGTGTCTGGTAGGGTCTGTGAGAGTGTCTGCGAGTGAGTGTCTGTTAGAGAGTTTTTGTGAGAGAGTGTCTGTGAGAGTGTGTGTGTGAGAGTGTCTATAAGAGTCTGTGAGAGAGTGTCTGAGAGAGACTGTGAGAGAGTCTGTGAGAGAGTGTATGTGAGAGAGTCTGTGAGAGAGTGTCTGTGAGAGAGTGTCTGTGAGAGTCTGTGAGTGTCTGTGAGAGTCTGTAAGAGAGTGTGAGAGTCTGCGAGAGAGTGCTTATGAGAGAATGTCTGTGATAGAGTGTCTGTGAGAGAGTGTCTGTGATAGAGTGTCTGTGAGAGTCTGTGAGAGTGTCTGTGAGAGTATATGAGAGTGTCTGTGAGAGTCTGAGAGAGAGTGTCTGTGAGAGTCTGTGAGAGTGTATGTGAGAGTCTGTGAGAGTCTGTGAGAGAGTGTCTGTGAGAGTGTGTCTGTGAGAGAGTGTCTGTGAGAGTGTGTCTGTGAGATTGTGTCTGTGAGAGAGTGTCCGTGAGTGTCTATGAGAGATTATCTGTGAGAGAGTGTCTGTAAGAGTCTGTGAGAGAGTGTCTGTGAATGTATGTGAGAGATTGTCCATGAGAGTCTATGAGAAAGTGTCTGTGAGTGTCTGTGAGAGAGTGTCTGTGAGAGTCTGTGAGAGAGGGTCTATGAGAGTCTGTAATAGAGTGTCTATGAGAGAGTGTCTGTGAGAGTCTGAGAGTGTCTGTGAGAGTCTGTGAGAGAGTCTCTATGAGAGTCTGTAAGAGAGTGTCTCTGAGAGAGTGTCTGTGAGAGAGTGTGAGAGGCTGTGATAGAGTGTGTGAGAGAGTGTCTGTGAGAGTCTGAGAGAGTGCCTGTGAGAGTCTGAGAGAGTCTGTGAGAGAGTGTCTGTGAGAGAGTGTCTGTGAGAGTCTATAACAGAGTGTCTGTGTGAGTCTGTGAGAGTGTCTGTGAGAGTCTGTGAGTGTCTGTGAAAGTCTAAGAGAGTGTGAGAGACTTTGCTTGTGAGAGAGTGTCTGTGAGAGAGTGTCTGTGAGAGAGTGTCTGAGAGAGAGTGTGTGAGAGTCTGTGAGAGTGTCTGTGAGAGGCTGTGAGAGAGTGTCTGTGAGTCAGACAGAGTGTCTGTGTGAGTCTGAGAGAGTCTGTGAGAGAGTGTCTGTGAGAGAGTGTCTGAGAGAGAGTGTGTGAGAGTCTGTGAGTGTCTGTGAGAGTCTGTAAGAGAGTGTGAGAGTCTGTGAGAGAGTGCTTTTGAGAGAGTGTCTATGAGAGAGTCTGTGAGAGAGTGTCTGTGAGAGAGTGTCTGTGAGAGAGTGTGTGAGAGTCTGTGAGTGTCTGTGAGAGTCTGTAAGAGAGTGTGAGAGTCTGTGAGAGAGTGCTTTTGAGAGAATGTCTGTGAGAGTGTCTGTGAGAGAGTGTCTGTGAGAGAGTGTCTGTGAGAGTGTCTGTGAGAGTGTCTTTAAGAGGCTGTGAGAGTCTTTGAGTGAGTGTCTGAGTCTGAGACAGTGTCTGTGAGAGTGTCTGTGAGAGTCTGTGAGAGTGTATTTAAGAGGCTGTGAGAGTCTTTGAGAGAGTGTCTGAGTCTGAGAGAGTGTCTGTTAGAGGCTGTGAGAGAGAGTCTGTGAGAGAGTCTATGGGAGAGTCTGTGAGAGAGTGTCTGTGAGAGAGTGTATGTGAGAGTGTCTGTGAGAGTGTCTGCGAGTGAGTGTCTGTTAGAGAGTTTTTGTGAGAGAGTGTCTGTGAGAGTGTGTGTGTGAGAGTGTCTGTAAGAGTCTGTGAGAGAGTGTCTGAGAGAGACTGTGAGAGAGTCTGTGAGAGAGTGTATATGAGAGAGTCTGTGAGAGAGTGTCTGTGAGAGTCTGTGAGTGTCTGTGAGAGTCTGTAAGAGAGTGTGAGAGTCTGCGAGAGAGTGCTTATGAGAGAGTGTCTGTGAGAGAGTGTCTGTGAGAGAGTGTCTGTGAGAGATTGTCTGTGAGAGTGCCTTTAAGAGGCTGTGAGAGTCTTTGAGAGAGTGTGTGAGTCTGAGAGAGTGTCTGTGAGAGGCTGTGAGAGGGTGTCTGTGAGAGAGTCTGTGAGAGAGTCTATGAGAGAGTGTCTGTAAGAGAGTGTCTGTGAGAGTGTCTGTGAGAGTGTCTGTGAGAGAGTTTCTGTGAGAGAGTGTCTGTGAGAGAGTGTCTGTGAGAGTGTCTGTGAGAGTGTCTGTGAGAGTCTGTGAGAGTGTCAGTGAGAGTCTGTGAGAGAGTGTCTGTGAGAGTCTTAGAGAAAGTATCTGTGAGATTAAGTAAGAGAGTGTCTCTGAGAGAGTGTCTGTGAGAGAGTATCTGTGAGAGTGTGTGTGAGAGAGTGTCTGTAAGAGTCTGTGAGAGAGTGTCTGTGAGAGACTGTGAGAGAGTGTGAGAGTATCTGTGAGAGAGTGTCTGAGAGAGACTGTGAGAGAGTCTGTGAGAGAGTGTGTGAGAGAGTCTGTGAGAGAGTGTCTGTGAGAGAGTGTCTGTGAGAGTCTGTGAGTGTCTGTGAAAGTCTGTAAGAGAGTGTGAGAGTCTGCGAGAGAGTGCTTGTGAGAGAGTTTCTATGAGAGTGCCTGTGAGAGAGTGTCTGTGAGAGTCTGTGAGAGTGTCTGTGAGAGGCTGTGAGAGAGTGTCTGTGAGAGATTGTCTGTGAGAGTGTCTGTGAGAGAGTTTCTGTGAGAGTGTCTGTGAGACAGTGTCTGTAAAAGAGAGTCTGTGAGAGTCTGCGAGAGTGTCTGTGAGTGAGTGTCTGTGAGAGAGTGTCTATGAGAGACTGTGAGAGAGTCTGTGGGAGAGTCTGTGAGAGAGTGTCTGTGAGAGAGTGTCTGTGAGAGTGTCTGTGAGAGTGTCTGTGAGAGAGTCTGTGAGAGAGTGTCTGTGATACAGTGTCTGTGACAGAGTGTCTGTGAGAGTCTGTAAGTGAGTGTGAGAGTCTGCGAGAGAGTGCTTGTGAGAGAGCATCTGTGAGAGAGTGTCTGTGAGGAAGTGTCTGTGAGAGAGTGTCTGTGAGAGTTTGTGGGAGAGAGTGTCTGTGAGAGAGTGTCTGTGAGAGATTGTGAGAGGCTGTGATAGAGTGTGTGAGAGAGTGTCTTTGAGAGTCTGCTTGAGTGTCTGTGAGAGTCTGAGAGAGTCTGTGAGAGAGTGTCTGTGAGAGAGTGTCTGTGAGAGTCTGTAACAGAGTGTCTGTGTGAGTCTGTGAGAGTGTCTGTGAGAGTCTGTGAGAGTGTCTGTGAGTGAGTGTCTGTGAGAGAGTGTGAGAGGCTGTTATAGAGTGTGTGAAAGAGTGTCTGTGAGAGTCTGAGAGAGTCTGTGAGAGAGTGTCTGTGAGAGAGTGTCTGTGAGAGTCTATAACAGAGTGTCTGTGTGAGTCTGTGAGAGTGTCTGTGAGAGTCTGAAAGAGAGTCTGTGAGTGAGTGTCTGTGAGAGAGTGTGAGAGAGTATCTGTAAGAGAGTGTGAGAGTGTCTGTGAGAGTCTGTGAGAGAGTGTCTGAGAGTCTGTGAGAGAGTGTCTGTGAGAGAGTGTCTGTGAGAGAGTGTCTGTGAGAGTCTGTGAGAGTGTCTTAAAGAGGCTGTGAGATTCTTTGAGAAAGTGTCTGAGTCTGAGACAGTGTCTGTGAGAGTGTCTGTGAGAGTCTGTGAGAGTGTCTTTAAGAGGCTGTGAGAGTCTTTGAGAGAGTGTCTGATTCTGAGAGAGTGTCTGTGAGAGGCTGTGAGAGAGTGTCTTTGAGAGAGTCTGTGGGAGAGTCTGTGAGAGAGTGTCTGTGAGAGAGTGTCTGTGAGAGTGTCTGTGAGAGTGTCTGTGAGAGAGTTTCTGTGAGAGAGTGTCTGTGAGACATTGTCTGTGACATAGTGCCTGTGAGAGTCTGTAAGTGAGTGTGAGAGTCTGCGAGAGAGTGCTTGTGAGAGAGTGTCTATGAGAGAGTGTCTGTGAGGGAGTGTCTGTGAGAGAGTGTCTGTGAAAGTCTGTGAGAGAGTGTCTGTGAGAGAGTCTGTGAGAGAGAGTCTGTGAGAGAGAGAATGTCTGTGAGAGAGTGTCTGTGAGAGTTTCTGTGAGAGAGTGTCTGTGAGAGAGTGTCTGTGAGAGTCTGTGAGTGTCTGTGAGAGTCTGTAAGAGAGTGTGAGAGTCTGCAAGAGAGTGTCTGTGAGTGAGTGTCTGTGAGAGAGTGTGAGAGAGTATCTCTGAGAGAGTGTGAGAGTGTCTGTGAGAGTCTGTGAGAGAGTGTCAGTTATCCTGTGAGAGAGTGTCTGTGAGAGTGTCTGTGAGAGTGTCTGTGAGAGTGTCTTTAAGAGGCTGTGAGAGTCTTTGAGTGCGTGTCTGAGTCTGAGACAGTGTATGTGAGAGTGTCTTTGAGAGTGTCTGTGAGAGTCTGTGAGAGTGTATTTAAGGGGCTGTGAGAGTCTTTGAGAGAGTGTCTGAGTCTGAGAGAGTGTCTGTGAGAGGCTGTTAGAGAGAGTCTGTGAGAGAGTCTGTGGGAGAGTCTGTGAGAGAGTGTCTGTGAGAGAGTGTCTGTGAAAGTGTCTGTGAGAGTGTCTGTGAGAGAGTTTCTGTGAGAGAGTGTATGTGAGACAGTGTCTGTGACAGAGTGTCTGTGAGAGTCTGTAAGTGAGTGTGAGAGTCTACGAGAGAGTGCTTGTGAGAGAGTATCTGTGAGAGAGTGTCTGTGAGGAAGTCTCTGTGAGAGAGTGTCTGTGAGAGTGTGTGTGAGAGAGTGTCTGTGAGAGAGTGTCTGTGAGAGATTGTGAGAGGCTGTGATAGAGTGTGTAAGAGAGTGTCTGTGAGTGTCTGCTCAAGTGTCTGTGAGAGTCTGTGAGAGAGTGTCTGTGAGAGTCTGTAACAGAGTGTCTGTGTGAGTCTGTGAGAGTCTGAGAGAGTGTCTGTGAGTGAGTGTGAGAGAGTATCTGTGAGAGAGTGTGAGAGTGTCTGTGAGAGAGTTTCTGTGAGAGAGTGTCTGTGAGACATTGTCTGTGACATAGTGCCTGTGAGAGTCTGTAAGTGAGTGTGAGAGTCTGCGAGAGAGTGCTTGTGAGAGAGTGTCTGTGAGAGAGTGTCTGTGAGAGAGTGTCTGTGAGAGAGTGTCTGTGAGAGTCTATGAGAGAGTGTCTGTGAGAGAGTCTGTGAGAGAGAGTCTGTGAGAGAGAGAATGTCTGTGAGAGAGTGTCTGTGAGAGTTTCTGTGAGAGAGTGTCTGTGAGAGAGTGTCTGTGAGAGTCTGTGAGTGTCTGTGAGAGTCTGTAAGAGAGTGTGAGAGTCTGCAAGAGAGTGTCTGTGAGTGAGTGTCTGTGAGAGAGTGTGAGAGAGTATCTCTGAGAGAGTGTGAGAGTGTCTGTGAGAGTCTGTGAGAGAGTGTCAGTTATCCTGTGAGAGAGTGTCTGTGAGAGTGTCTGTGAGAGTGTCTGTGAGAGTGTCTTTAAGAGGCTGTGAGAGTCTTTGAGTGCGTGTCTGAGTCTGAGACAGTGTCTGTGAGAGTGTCTTTGAGAGTGTCTGTGAGAGTCTGTGAGAGTGTATTTAAGGGGCTGTGAGAGTCTTTGAGAGAGTGTCTGAGTCTGAGAGAGTGTCTGTGAGAGGCTGTGAGAGAGTCTGTGAGAGAGTCTGTGGGAGAGTCTGTGAGAGAGTGTCTGTGAGAGAGTGTCTGTGAAAGTGTCTGTGAGAGTGTCTGTGAGAGAGTTTCTGTGAGAGAGTGTATGTGAGACAGTGTCTGTGACAGAGTGTCTGTGAGAGTCTGTAAGTGAGTGTGAGAGTCTATGAGAGACTGCTTGTGAGAGAGTATCTGTGAGAGAGTGTCTGTGAGGAAGTGTCTGTGAGAGAGTGTCTGTGAGAGTGTGTGTGAGAGAGTGTCTGTGAGAGAGTGTCTGTGAGAGATTGTGAGAGGCTGTGATAGAGTGTGTGAGAGAGTGTCTGTGAGTGTCTGCTCGAGTGTCTGTGAGAGTCTGAGAGAGTCTGTGAGAGAGTGTCTGTGAGAGTCTGTAACAGAGTGTCTGTGTGAGTCTGTGAGAGTCTGAGAGAGTGTCTGTGAGTGAGTGTGAGAGAGTATCTGTGAGAGAGTGTGAGAATGTCTGTGAGAGTCTGTGAGAGAGTGTCTCTGAGAGAATGTCTGTGAGAGAGTGTGAGGGGCTGTTATAGAGTGTGTGAGAGAGTGTCTGTGAGAGTCTGAGAGAGTCTGTGAGAGAGTATCTGTGAGAGAGTGTCTGTGAGAGTCTATAACAGAGTGACTGTGTGAGTCTGTGAGCGTCTGAAAGAGTGTCTGTGAGTGAGTGTCTGTGAGAGAGTTTGAGAGAGTATCTGTGAGAGAGTGTGAGAGTGTCTGTGTGAGTCTGTGAGAGAGTGTCTGAGAGTCTGTGAGAGAGTGTCTTTGAGTGAGTGTCTGTGAGTCTGTGAGAGAGTGTCTGTGAGAGTGTCTGTGAGAGAGTGTCTGTGAGAGAGTGTCTGTGAGAGTGTCTGTGAGAGTCTGTGAAAGTGTCTTTAAGAGGCTGTGAGAGTCTTTGAGAAAGTGTCTGAGTCTGAGACAGTGTCTGTGAGAGTGTCTGTGAGAGTCTGTGAGAGTGTCTTTAAGAGTCTGTGAGAGTCTTTGAGAGAGTGTCTGAGTCTGAGAGAGTGTTTGTGAGAGGCTGTGAGAGAGTGTCTGTGAGAGAGTCTGTGGGAGAGTCTGTGAGACAGTGTCTGTGAGAGAGTGTCTGTGAGAGTGTCTGTGAGAGTGTCTGTGAGAGAGTTTCTGTGAGAGAGTGTCTGTGAGACATTGTCTGTGACATAGTGCCTGTGAGAGTCTGTAAGTGAGTGTGAGAGTCTGCGAGAGAGTGCTTGTGAGAGAGTGTCTGTGAGAGAGTGTTGTGAGGGAGTGTCTGTGAGAGAATGTCTGTGAGAGAGTGTCTGTGAGAGAGTCTTTGAGACAGTGTCTGTGAAAGAGTGTCTGTGAGAGTCTGTGATTGTCTGTGAGAGTCTGTAAGAGAGTGTGAGAGTCTGCGAGAGAGTGTTTGTGAGAGAGTTTCTGTGAGAGAGTGTCTGTGAGAGAGTCTGTGAGAGAGAGTCTGTGAGAGAGAGAATGTCTGTGAGAGAGTGTCTGTGAGAGTTTCTGTGAGAGAGTATCTGTGAGAGTCTGTGATTGTCTGTGAGAGTCTGTAAGAGAGTGTGAGAGTCTGCGAGAGAGTGTTTGTGAGAGAGTTTCTGTGAGAGAGTGTCTGTGAGAGTGTCTGTGGGAGTCTGTGAGAGTGTCAGTGATAGTCTGTGAGGGAGTGTCTGTGAGAGTCTGTGAGAAAGTATCTGTGAGAGTCTGTAAGAGAGTGTCTCTGAGAGAGTGTCTGTGAGAGAGTATCTGTGAGAGTGTGTGCGAGAGAGTGTCTGTAAGAGTCTGTGAGAGAGTGTCTGTGAGAGAGTGTGAGAGAGTGTGAGAGTGTCTGTGAGAGAGTGTCTGAGAGAGACTGTGAGGGAGTCTGTGAGAGTGTGTGAGAGTGTCTGTGAGAGAGTGTCTGTGAGAGAGTGTCTGTGAGAGTCTGTGAGTGTCTGTGAGAGTCTGTAAGAGAGTGTGAGAGTCTGCGAGAGAGTGCTTGTGAGAGAGTGTCTATGAGAGAGTGTGTGAGAGAGTGTCTGTGAGAGAGTGTCTGTGAGAGTCTGTGAGAGTGTCTGTGAGAGGCTGTGAGAGAGTGTCTGTGAGAGATTGTCTGTGAGAGTCTGTGAGAGAGTGTCAGTGAGAGAGTGTCTGTGAGAGAGTATCTGTGAGAGTGTGTGTGAGAGAGTGTCTGTAAGAGTCTGTGAGAGAGTGTCTATGAAAGACTGTGAGAAAGTCTGTGAGAGAGTGTCTGTGAGAGAGTCTGTAAGAGAGTGAGTGTCTGTGATAGAGTGTCTGTGAGAGTCTGTGAGAGTCTGTGAGTGTCTGTGAGAGTCTGTAAGAGAGTGTGAGAGCTTGCGAGAGAGTGCTTGTGATAGAGTGTCTGTGAGAGAGTATCTGTGAGAGTGTCTGTGAGAATCTGTGAGAGTGTCTGTGAGAGGCTGTGAGAGAGTGTCTGTGAGAGATTGTCTGTGAGAGTCTGTGAGAGAGTGTCAGTGAGAGAGTGTCTGTGAGAGAGTATCTGTGAGAGTGTCTGTGAGAGAGTTTCTGTGAGCGTGTCTGTGAGACAGTGTCTGTAAAAGAGAGTATGTGAGAGTCTGCGAGAGTGTCTGTGAGTGAGTGTCTGTGAGAGAGTGTCTGTGAGAGTCTGTGAGAGAGTTTGTGAGAGTCTGTGAGAGAGTGTCTGTGAGAGAGTGTCTCTGAGCATCTGTGAGAGTGTCTGTGAGAGTCTGTAAGAGAGTGTGAGAGTCTGCAAGAGAGTGCTTGGGAGAGCGTGTCAGTGAGAGACTCTGTGAGAGAGTGTCTGTGATAGAGTGTCTGTGAGAGAGTGTCTGTGATAGAGAGTCTGTGAGAGTCTGTGAGAGTGTCTGTGAGAGTATATGAGAGTGTCTGAGAGAGAGTGTCTGTGAGAGTCTGTGAGAGTGTATGTGAGAGTCTGTGAGAGTCTGTGAGAGAGTGTCTGTGAGAGTGTGTCTGTGAGAGAGTGTCTGTGAGAGCGTGTCTGTGAGATTGTGTCTGTGAGAGAGTGTTCGTGAGAGTCTGTGAGAGATTATCTGTGAGAGAGTGTCTGTAAGAGTCTGTGAGAGAGTGTCTGTGAATGTATGTGAGAGATTGTCCATGAGCATCTGTGAGAAAGTGTCTGTGAGTGTCTGTGAGAGAGTGTCTGTGAGAGTCTGTAAGAGAGGGTCTATGAGAGTCTGTAAGAGAGTGTCTATGAGAGAGTGTCTGTGAGAGTCTGAGAGTGTCTGTGAGAGTCTGTGAGAGAGTGTCTGATATTCTGTGAGTGTCTTTGAGAGAGTGTCTGTGAGAGTCTGTGAGAGAGTGTCTGTGAGAGTCTGTGAGAGAGTCTCTATGAGAGTCTGTAAGAGAGTGTCTGTGAGAGAGTGTCTGTGAGAGAGTGTGAGAGGCTGTGATAGAGTGTGTGAGAGAGTGTCTGTGAGAGTCTGAGAGAGTGTCTGTGAGAGTCTGAGAGAGTCTGTGAGAGAGTGTCTGTGAGAGAGTGTCTGTGAGAGTCTATAACGGAGTGTCTGTGTGAGTCTGTGAGAGTGTTTGTGAGAGTCTGTGAGTGTCTGTGAAAGTCTAAGAGAGTGTGAGAGTGTGTGAGATTTTGCTTGAGAGAGTGTCTGTGAGAGTGTCTGTGATAGTCTGTGAGAGTGTCTGTGAGAGTCTGTGAGAGTGTCTATGAGAGGCTGTGAGAGAGTGTCTGTGAGTCAAAGAGAGTGTCTGTGAGAGTCTGAGAGAGTCTGTGAGAGAGTGTCTGTGAGAGAGTGTCTGTGAGAGAGTGTGTGAGAGTCTGTGAGTGTCTGTGATAGTCTGTAAGAGAGTGTTAGAGTCTGCGAGAGAGTGCTTGTGAGAGAGTGTCTATGAGAGAGTCTGTGAGAGAGTGTCTGTGAGAGAGTGTCTGTGAGAGTCTGTGAGAGTTTCTGTGAGAGGCTGTGAGAGAGTGGATGTGAGTGAGTGTCTGTGAGAGAGTGTGGGAGAGTATCTGTGAGAGAGTGTGTATGTGAGAGTCTGTGAGAGAGTGTCTGTTATACTGTGAGAGAATGTCTGTGAGAGTGTCTGTGAGAGAGTGTCTGTGAGAGAGTGTCTGTGAGAGTCTGTGAGAGTGTCTTTAAGAGGCTGTGAGAGTCTTTGAGTGAGTGTCTGAGTCTGAGACAGTGTCTGTGAGAGTGACTGTGAGAGTGTCTGTGAGAGTCTGTGAGAGTGTATTTAAGAGGCTGTGAGAGTCTTTGAGAGAGTGTCTGAGTCTGAGAGAGTGTCTGTTAGAGGCTGTGAGAGAGAGTCTGTGAGAGAGTCTGTGGGAGAGTCTGTGAGAGAGTGTCTGTGAGAGAGTGTCTGTGAGAGTGTCTGTGAGAGTGTCTGTGAGAGAGTTTCTGTGAGAGAGTGTCTGTGAGACAGTGTCTGTGACAGAGTGTCTGTGAGAGTCTGTAAGTAAGTGTGAGAGTCTGCGAGAGAGTGCTTGTGAGAGAGTATCTGTGAGAGAGTGTCTGTGAGGAAGTGTCTGTGGGAGAGTGTCTGTGAGAGTGTGTGTGAGAGAGTGTGTGTGAGAGAGTGTCTGTGAGAGATTGTGAGAGGCTGTGATAGAGTGTGTGAGAGAGTGTCGGTGAGAGTCTGCTCGAGTGTCTATGAGAGTCTGAGAGAGTCTGTGAGAGAGTGTCTGTGAGAGAGTGTCTGTGAGAGTGTCTGTGAGAGTCTGTGAGAGTGTCTTTAAGAGGCTGTGAGAGTCTTTGAGTGAGTGTCTGAGTCTGAGACAGTGTCTGTGAGAGTGTCTGTGAGAGTGTCTGTGAGAGTCTGTGAGAGTGTATTTAAGGGGCTGTGAGAGTCTTTGTGAGAGTGTCTGAGTCTGAGAGAGTGTCTGTGAGAGGCTGTGAGAGAGAGTCTGTGAGAGAGTCTGTGGGAGAGTCTGTGAGAGAGTGTCTGTGAGAGAGTGTCTGTGAAAGTGTCTGTGAGAGTGTCTGTGAGAGAGTTTCTGTGAGAGAGTGTATGTGAGACAGTGTCTGTGACAGAGTGTCTGTGAGAGTCTGTAACTGAGTGTGAGAGTCTACGAGAGAGTGCTTGTGAGGGAGTATCTGTGAGAGAGTGTCTGTGAGGAAGTGTCTGTGAGAGAGTGTCTATGAGAGTGTGTGTGAGAGAGTGTCTGTGAGAGAGTGTCTGTGAGAGATTGTGAGAGGCTGTGATAGAGTGTGTGAGAGAGTGTCTGTGAGAGTCTGCTCGAGTGTCTGTGAGAGTCTGAGAGAGTCTGTGAGAGAGTGTCTGTGAGAGTCTGTAACAGAGTGTCTGTGTGAGTCTGTGAGATTCTGAGAGAGTGTCTGTGAGTGAGTGTGAGAGAGTATCTGTGAGAGAGTGTGAGAATGTCTGTGAGAGTCTGTGAGAGAGTGTCTCTGAGAGAGTGTCTGTGAGAGAGTGTGAGGGGCTGTTATAGAGTATGTGAGAGAGTGTCTGTGAGAGTCTGAGAGAGTCTTTGAGAGAGTGTCTGTGAGAGAGTGTCTGTGAGAGTCTATAACAGAGTGTCTGTGTGAGTCTGTGAGAGTGTGTGTGAGAGTCTGAAAGAATGTCTGTGAGTGAGTGTCTGTGAGAGAGTGTGAGTGTCTGTGAGAGTCTGTGAGAGAGTGTCTGAGAGTCTGTGAGAGAGTGTCTTTGAGTGAGTGTCTGTGAGTCTGTGAGAGAGTGTCTGTGAGAGTGTCCATGAGAGAGTGTCTGTGAGAGAGTGTCTGTGAGAGTGTCTGTGAGAGTCTGTGAAAGTGTCTTTAAGAGGCTGTGAGAGTCTTTGAGAAAGTGTCTGAGTCTGAGACAGTGTCTGTGAGAGTGTCTGTGAGAGTCTGTGAGAGTGTCTTTAAGAGTCTGTGAGAGTCTTTGAGAGAGTGTCTGAGTCTGAGAGAGTGTCTGTGAGAGGCTGTGAGAGAGTGTCTGTGAGAGAGTCTGTGGGAGAGTCTGTGAGACAGTGTCTGTGAGAGAGTGTCTGTGAGAGTGTCTGTGAGAGTGTCTGTGAGAGAGTTTCTGTGAGAGAGTGTCTGTGAGACATTGTCTGTGACATAGTGCATGTGAGAGTCTATAAGTGAGTGTGAGAGTCTGCGAGAGAGTGCTTGTGAGAGAGTGTCTGTGAGAGAGTGTCGTGAGGGAGTGTCTGTGAGAGAGTGTCTGTGAGAGTCTGTGAGAGAGTGTCTGTGAGAGAGTCTGTGAGAGAGTGTCTGTGAGAGAGTGTCTGTGAGAGTCTGTGATTGTCTGTGAGAGTCTGTAAGAGAGTGTGAGAGTCTGCGAGAGAGTGTTTGTGAGAGAGTTTCTGTGAGAGAGTGTCTGTGAGAGAGTCTGTGAGAGAGAGTCTGTGAGAGAGAGAATGTCTGTGAGAGAGTGTCTGTGAGAGTTTCTGTGAGAGAGTGTCTGTGAGAGAGTGTCTGTGAGAGTCTGTGATTGTCTGTGAGAGTCTGTAAGAGAGTGTGAGAGTCTGCGAGAGAGTGTTTGTGAGAGAGTTTCTGTGAGATAGTGTCTGTGAGAGTGTCTGTGAGAGTCTGTGAGAGTGTCAGTGATAGTCTGTGAGGGAGTGTCTGTGAGAGTCTGTGAGAAAGTATCTGTGAGAGTCTGTAAGAGAGTGTCTCTGAGAGAGTGTCTGTGAGAGAGTATCTGTGAGAGTGTGTGCGAGAGAGTGTCTGTAAGAGTCTGTGAGAGAGTGTCTGTGAGAGAGTGTGAGAGTGTCTGTGAGAGAGTGTCTGAGAGAGACTGTGAGAGAGTCTGTGAGAGAGTGTGTGAGAGTGTCTGTGAGAGA
The DNA here is from genome assembly GCF_964204655.1 of Triturus cristatus. Taxonomy (NCBI): domain Eukaryota; kingdom Metazoa; phylum Chordata; class Amphibia; order Caudata; family Salamandridae; genus Triturus; species Triturus cristatus. The sequence goes on from NC_140579.1 coordinate 1,188,781,555, forward strand.
GTGTCTGTGAGAGAGTGTCTGTGAGAGTCTGTGAGTGTCTGTGAGAGTCTGTAAGAGAGTGTGAGAGTCTATGAGAGAGTACTTGTGAGAGAGTGTCTATGAGAGAGTCTGTGAGAGAGTGTCTGTGAGAGAGTGTCTGTGAGAGTCTGTGAGAGTGTCTGTGAGAGGCTGTGAGAGAGTGTCTGTGAGAGATTGTCTGTGAGAGTCTGTGAGAGAGTGTCAGTGAGAGAGTGTCTGTGAGAGAGTATCTGTGAGAGTGTTTGTGAGAGAGTGGCTGTAAGAGTCTGTGAGAGAGTGTCTATGAGAGACTGTGAGAAAGTCTGTGAGAGAGTGTCTGTGAGAGAGTCTGTGAGAGAGTGAGTGTCTGTGAGAGAGTGTCTGTGAGAGTCTGTGAGAGTCTGTGAGTGTCTGTGAGAGTCTGTAAGAGAGTGTGAGAGAGTGCTTGTGATAGAGTGTCTGTGAGAGAGTGTCTGTGAGAGTGTCTGTGAGAATCTGTGAGAGTGTCTGTGAGAGGCTGTGAGAGAGTGTCTGTGAGAGATTGTCTGTGAGAGTCTGTGAAAGAGTGTCAGTGAGAGAGTGTCTGTGAGAGAGTATCTGTGAGAGTGTCTGTGAGAGAGTTTCTGTGAGAGTGTCTGTGAGACAGTGTCTGTAAAAGAGAGTCTGTGAGAGTCTGCGAGAGTGTCTGTGAGTGAGTGTCTGTGAGAGAGTGTCTGTGAGAGTCTGTGAGAGAGTTTGTGAGAGTCTGTGAGAGAGTGTCTGTGAGAGAGTGTCTCTGAACATCTGTGAGAGTGTCTGTGAGAGTCTGTAAGAGAGTGTGGGAGTCTGCAAGAGAGTGCTTGGGAGAGCGTGTCAGTGAGAGACTCTGTGAGAGAGTGTCTGTGATAGAGTGTCTGTGAGAGAGTGTCTGTGATAGAGAGTCTGTGAGAGTCTGTGAGAGTGTCTGTGAGAGTATATGAGAGTGTCTGTGAGAGTCTGAGAGAGAGTGTCTGTGAGAGTCTGTGAGAGTGTATGTGAGAGTCTGTGAGAGTCTGTGAGAGAGTGTCTGTGAGAGTGTGTCTGTGAGAGAGTGTCTGTGAGAGAGTGTCTGTAAGAGTCTGTGAGAGAGTTTGTGAGAGTCTGTGAGAGAGTGTCTGTGAGAGAGTGTCTCTGAACATCTGTGAGAGTGTCTGTGAGAGTCTGTAAGAGAGTGTGAGAGTCTGCAAGAGAGTGCTTGGGAGAGCGTGTCAGTGAGAGACTCTGTGAGAGAGTGTCTGTGATAGAGTGTCTGTGAGAGAGTGTCTGTGATAGAGAGTCTGTGAGAGTCTGTGAGAGTGTCTGTGAGAGTATTTGAGAGTGTCTGTGAGAGTCTGAGAGAGTGTCTGTGAGAGTCTGTGAGAGTGTATGTGAGAGTCTGTGAGAGTCTGTGAGAGAGTGTCTGTGAGAGTGTGTCTGTGAGAGAGTGTCTGTGAGAGCGTGTCTGTGAGATTGTGTCTGTGAGAGAGTGTCTGTGAGAGTCTGTGAGAGATTATCTGTGAGAGAGTGTCTGTAAGAGTCTGTGAGAGAGTGTCTGTGAATGTATGTGAGAGATTGTCCATGAGATTCTGTGAGAAAGTGTCTGTGAGTGTCTGTGAGAGAGTGTCTGTGAGAGTGTGTGAGAGAGGGTCTATGAGAGTCTGTAAGAGAGTGTCTATGAGAGAGTGTCTGTGAGAGTCTGAGAGTGTCTGTGAGAGTCTGTGAGAGAGTGTCTGAGATTCTGTGAGTGTCTTTGAGAGAGTGTCTGTGAGAGTCTGTGAGAGAGTGTCTGTGAGAGTCTGTGAGAGAGTCTCTATGAGAGTCTGTAAGAGAGTGTCTCTGAGAGAGTGTCTGTGAGAGAGTGTGAGAGGCTGTGCTAGAGTGTGTGAGAGAGTGTCTGTGAGAGTCTGAGAGAGTGTCGGTGAGAGTCTGAGAGAGTCTTTGAGTGCGTGTCTGAGTCTGAGACAGTGTCTGTGAGAGTGTCTTTGAGAGTGTCTGTGAGAGTCTGTGAGAGTGTATTTAAGGGGCTGTGAGAGTCTTTGAGAGAGTGTCTGAGTCTGAGAGAGTGTCTGTGAGAGGCTGTTAGAGAGAGTCTGTGAGAGAGTCTGTGGGAGAGTCTGTGAGAGAGTGTCTGTGAGAGAGTGTCTGTGAAAGTGTCTGTGAGAGTGTCTGTGAGAGAGTTTCTGTGAGAGAGTGTATGTGAGACAGTGTCTGTGACATGGTGTCTGTGAGAGTCTGTAAGTGAGTGTGAGAGTCTACGAGAGAGTGCTTGTGAGAGAGTATCTGTGAGAGAGTGTCTGTGAGGAAGTGTCTGTGAGAGAGTGTCTGTGAGAGTGTGTGTGAGAGAGTGTCTGTGAGAGAGTGTCTGTGAGAGATTGTGAGAGGCTGTGATAGAGTGTGTGAGAGAGTGTCTGTGAGTGTCTGCTCGAGTGTCTGTGAGAGTCTGTGAGAGAGTGTCTGTGAGAGTCTGTAACAGAGTGTCTGTGTGAGTCTGTGAGAGTCTGAGAGAGTGTCTGTGAGTGAGTGTGAGAGAGTATCTGTGAGAGAGTGTGAGAGTGTCTGTGAGAGTGTCTGTGAGAGAGTTTCTGTGAGAGAGTGTCTGTGAGACATTGTCTGTGACATAGTGCCTGTGAGAGTCTGTAAGTGAGTGTGAGAGTCTGCGAGAGAGTGCTTGTGAGAGAGTGTCTGTGAGAGAGTGTCTGTGAGGGAGTATCTGTGAGAGAGTATCTGTGAGAGTCTATGAGAGAGTGTCTGTGAGAGAGTCTGTGAGAGAGAGTCTGTGAGAGAGAGAATGTCTGTGAGAGAGTGTCTGTGAGAGTTTCTGTGAGAGAGTGTCTGTGAGAGAGTGTCTGTGAGAGTCTGTGAGTGTCTGTGAGAGTCTGTAAGAGAGTGTGAGAGTCTGCAAGAGAGTGTCTGTGAGTGAGTGTCTGTGAGAGAGTGTGAGAGAGTATCTCTGAGAGAGTGTGAGAGTGTCTGTGAGAGTCTGTGAGAGAGTGTCAGTTATCCTGTGAGAGAGTGTCTGTGAGAGTGTCTGTGAGAGTGTCAGTGAGAGTGTCTTTAAGAGGCTGTGAGAGTCTTTGAGTGCGTGTCTGAGTCTGAGACAGTGTCTGTGAGAGTGTCTTTGAGAGTGTCTGTGAGAGTCTGTGAGAGTGTATTTAAGGGGCTGTGAGAGTCTTTGAGAGAGTGTCTGAGTCTGAGAGAGTGTCTGTGAGAGGCTGTGAGAGAGTCTGTGAGAGAGTCTGTGGGAGAGTCTGTGAGAGAGTGTCTGTGAGAGAGTGTCTGTGAAAGTGTCTGTGAGAGTGTCTGTGAGAGAGTTTCTGTGAGAGAGTGTATGTGAGACAGTGTCTGTGACAGAGTGTCTGTGAGAGTCTGTAAGTGAGTGTGAGAGTCTATGAGAGACTGCTTGTGAGAGAGTATCTGTGAGAGAGTGTCTGTGAGGAAGTGTCTGTGAGAGAGTGTCTGTGAGAGTGTGTGTGAGAGAGTGTCTGTGAGAGAGTGTCTGTGAGAGGTTGTGAGAGGCTGTGATAGAGTGTGTGAGAGAGTGTCTGTGAGTGTCTGCTCGAGTGTCTGTGAGAGTCTGTGAGAGTCTGTGAGAGAGTGTCTGTGAGAGTCTGTAACAGAGTGTCTGTGTGAGTCTGTGAGAGTCTGAGAGAGTGTCTGTGAGTGAGTGTGAGAGAGTATCTGTGAGAGAGTGTGAGAGTGTCTGTGAGAGTGTCTGTGAGAGAGTTTCTGTGAGAGAGTGTCTGTGAGACATTGTCTGTGACATAGTGCCTGTGAGAGTCTGTAAGTGAATGTGAGAGTCTGCGAGAGAGTGCTTGTGAGAGAGTGTCTGTGAGAGAGTGTCTGTGAGGGAGTATCTGTGAGAAAGTATCTGTGAGAGTCTATGAGAGAGTGTCTGTGAGAGAGTCTGTGAGAGAGAGTCTGTGAGAGAGAGAATGTCTGTGAGAGAGTGTCTGTGAGAGTTTCTGTGAGAGAGTGTCTGTGAGAGAGTGTCTGTGAGAGTCTGTGAGTGTCTGTGAGAGTCTGTAAGAGAGTGTGAGAGTCTGCAAGAGAGTGTCTGTGAGTGAGTGTCTGTGAGAGAGTGTGAGAGAGTATCTCTGAGAGAGTGTGAGAGTGTCTGTGAGAGTCTGTGAGAGAGTGTCAGTTATCCTGTGAGAGAGTGTCTGTGAGAGTGTCTGTGAGAGTGTCTGTGAGAGTGTCTTTAAGAGGCTGTGAGAGTCTTTGAGTGCGTGTCTGAGTCTGAGACAGTGTCTGTGAGAGTGTCTTTGAGAGTGTCTGTGAGAGTCTGTGAGAGTGTATTTAAGGGGCTGTGAGAGTCTTTGAGAGAGTGTCTGAGTCTGAGAGAGTGTCTGTGAGAGGCTGTGAGAGAGTCTGTGAGAGAGTCTGTGGGAGAGTCTGTGAGAAAGTGTCTGTGAGAGAGTGTCTGTGAAAGTGTCTGTGAGAGTGTCTGTGAGAGAGTTTCTGTGAGAGAGTGTATGTGAGACAGTGTCTGTGACAGAGTGTCTGTGAGAGTCTGTAAGTGAGTGTGAGAGTCTATGAGAGACTGCTTGTGAGAGAGTATCTGTGAGAGAGTGTCTGTGAGGAAGTGTCTGTGAGAGAGTGTCTGTGAGAGTGTGTGTGAGAGAGTGTCTGTGAGAGAGTGTCTGTGAGAGATTGTGAGAGGCTGTGATAGAGTGTGTGAGAGAGTGTCTGTGAGTGTCTGCTCGAGTGTCTGTGAGAGTCTGAGAGAGTCTGTGAGAGAGTGTCTGTGAGAGTCTGTAACAGAGTGTCTGTGTGAGTCTGTGAGAGTCTGAGAGAGTGTCTGTGAGTGAGTGTGAGAGAGTATCTGTGAGAGAGTGTGAGAATGTCTGTGAGAGTCTGTGAGAGAGTGTCTCTGAGAGAATGTCTGTGAGAGAGTGTGAGGGGCTGTTATAGAGTGTGTGAGAGAGTGTCTATGAGAGTCTGAGAGAGTCTGTGAGAGAGTGTCTGTGAGAGAGTGTCTGTGAGAGTCTATAACAGAGTGTCTGTGTGAGTCTGTGAGAGTGTCTGTGAGAGTCTGAAAGAGTGTCTGTGAGTGAGTGTCTGTGAGAGAGTTTGAGAGAGTATCTGTGAGAGAGTGTGAGAGTGTCTGTGTGAGTCTGTGAGAGAGTGTCTGAGAGTCTGTGAGAGAGTGTCTTTGAGTGAGTGTCTGTGAGTCTGTGAGAGAGTGTCTGTGAGAGTGTCTGTGAGAGAGTGTCTGTGAGAGAGTGTCTGTGAGAGTGTCTGTGAGAGTCTGTGAAAGTGTCTTTAAGAGGCTGTGAGAGTCTTTGAGAAAGTGTCTGAGTCTGAGACAGTGTCTGTGAGAGTGTCTGTGAGAGTCTGTAAGAGTGTCTTTAAGAGTCTGTGAGAGTCTTTGAGAGAGTGTCTGAGTCTGAGAGAGTGTTTGTGAGAGGCTGTGAGAGAGTGTCTGTGAGAGAGTCTGTGGGAGAGTCTGTGAGACAGTGTCTGTGAGAGAGTGTCTGTGAGAGTGTCTGTGAGAGTGTCTGTGAGAGAGTTTCTGTGAGAGAGTGTCTGTGAGACATTGTCTGTGACATAGTGCCTGTGAGAGTCTGTAAGTGAGTGTGAGAGTCTGCGAGAGAGTGCTTGTGAGAGAGTGTCTGTGAGAGAGTGTTGTGAGGGAGTGTCTGTGAGAGAATGTCTGTGAGAGTCTGTGAGAGAGTGTCTGTGAGAGAGTCTTTGAGACAGTGTCTGTGAGAGAGTGTCTGTGAGAGTCTGTGATTGTCTGTGAGAGTCTGTAAGAGAGTGTGAGAGTCTGCGAGAGAGTGTTTGTGAGAGAGTTTCTGTGAGAGAGTGTCTGTGAGAGAGTCTGTGAGAGAGAGTCTGTGAGAGAGAGAATGTCTGTGAGAGAGTGTCTGTGAGAGTTTCTGTGAGAGAGTATCTGTGAGAGAGTGTCTGTGAGAGTCTGTGATTGTCTGTGAGAGTCTGTAAGAGAGTGTGAGAGTCTGCGAGAGAGTGTTTGTGAGAGAGTTTCTGTGAGAGAGTGTCTGTGAGAGTGTCTGTGAGAGTCTGTGAGAGTGTCAGTGATAGTCTGTGAGGGAGTGTCTGTGAGAGTCTGTGAGAAAGTATCTGTGAGAGTCTGTAAGAGAGTGTCTCTGAGAGAGTGTCTGTGAGAGAGTATCTGTGAGAGTGTGTGCGAGAGAGTGTCTGTAAGAGCCTGTGAGAGAGTGTCTGTGAGAGAGTGTCTGTGAGAGAGTGTGAGAGAGTGTGAGAGTGTCTGTGAGAGAGTGTCTGAGAGAGACTGTGAGAGAGTCTGTGAGAGAGTGTGTGAGAGTGTCTGTGAGAGAGTGTCTGTGAGAGAGTGTCTGTGATAGTCTATGAGTGTCTGTGAGAGTCTGTAAGAGAGTGTGAGAGTCTGCGAGAGAGTGCTTGTGAGAGAGTGTCTATGAGAGAGTCTGTGAGAGAGTGTCTGTGAGAGAGTGTCTGTGAGAGTCTGTGAGAGTGTCTGTGAGAGGCTGTGAGAGAGTGTCTGTGAGAGATTGTCTGTGAGAGTCTGTGAGAGAGTGTCAGTGAGAGAGTGTCTGTGAGAGAGTATCTGTGAGAGTGTGTGTGAGAGAGTGTCTGTAAGAGTCTGTGAGAGAGTGTCTATGAAAGACTGTGAGAAAGTCTGTGAGAGAGTGTCTGTGAGAGAGTCTGTAGAGAGTGAGTGACTGTGAGAGAGTGTCTGTGAGAGTCTGTGAGAGTCTGTGAGTGTCTGTGAGAGTCTGTAAGAGAGTGTGAGAGTTTGCGAGAGAGTGCTTGTGATAGAGTGTCTGTGAGAGAGTGTCTGTGAGAGTGTCTGTGAGAGTCTGTGAGAGTGTCTGTGAGAGGCTGTGAGAGAGTGTCTGTGAGAGATTGTCTGTGAGAGTCTGTGAGAGAGTGTCAGTGAGAGAGTGTCTGTGAGAGAGTATCTGTGAGAGTGTGTGTGAGAGAGTGTCTGTAAGAGTCTGTGAGAGAGTGTCTATGAAAGACTGTGAGAAAGTCTGTGAGAGAGTGTCTGTGAGAGAGTCTGTAGAGAGTGAGTGTCTGTGAGAGAGTGTCTGTGAGAGTCTGTGAGAGTCTGTGAGTGTCTGTGAGAGTCTGTAAGAGAGTGTGAGAGTTTGCGAGAGAGTGCTTGTGATAGAGTGTCTGTGAGAGAGTGTCTGTGAGAGTGTCTGTGAGAATCTGTGAGAGTGTCTGTGAGAGGCTGTGAGAGAGTGTCTGTGAGAGATTGTCTGTGAGAGTCTGTGAGAGAGTGTCAGTGAGAGAGTGTCTGTGAGAGAGTATCTGTGAGAGTGTCTGTGAGAGAGTTTCTGTGAGCGTGTCTGTGAGACAGTGTCTGTAAAAGAGAGTCTGTGAGAGTCTGCGAGAGTGTCTGTGAGTGAGTGTCTGTGAGAGAGTGTCTGTGAGAGTCTGTGAGAGAGTTTGTGAGAGTCTGTGAGAGAGTGTCTGTGAGAGAGTGTCTCTGAGCATCTGTGAGAGTGTCTGTGAGAGTCTGTAAGAGAGTGTGAGAGTCTGCAAGAGAGTGCTTGGGAGAGCGTGTCAGTGAGAGACTCTGTGAGAGAGTGTCTGTGATAGAGTGTCTGTGAGAGAGTGTCTGTGATAGAGAGTCTGTGAGAGTCTGTGAGAGTGTCTGTGAGAGTATATGAGAGTGTCTGAGAGAGAGTGTCTGTGAGAGTCTGTGAGAGTGTATGTGAGAGTCTGTGAGAGTCTGTGAGAGAGTGTCTGTGAGAGTGTGTCTGTGAGAGAGTGTCTGTGAGAGCGTGTCTGTGAGATTGTGTCTGTGAGAGAGTGTTCGTGAGAGTCTGTGAGAGATTATCTGTGAGAGAGTGTCTGTAAGAGTCTGTGAGAGAGTGTCTGTGAATGTATGTGAGAGATTGTCCATGAGCGTCTGTGAGAAAGTGTCTGTGAGTGTCTGTGGGGTCCTTCTGACTTACCTGACCAAACGTGGAGCGTCCTGCTGCCAGTGCCAAGTACCTGCAGTCCTGTGGTCCCCCGCCGCCGCCATTACACCAGCGGCCGCAGTGTGGGGATAGAGCCGGAGACTACATCCCCCAGCATTCCAAGCGCCACAGAACCCGCGGACGTCCCGTTCGCGCCACGAGGCGCTTAAAAGACCGACGCTGCCTCGGTGGAGCGGGTCCTTCTGACTTACCTGACCAAACGCGGAGCGTCCTGCTGCCAGTGCCAAGTACCTGCATTCCTGTGGTCCCCCGCCGCCGCCATTACACCAGCGGCTGCAGAGTGGGGATAGAGCCGGAGACTACATCCCCCAGCATTCCAAGCGCCACAGAACCCGCGGACGTCCCGTTCGCGCCACGAGGTGCTTAAAAGACCGACGCTGCCTCGGTGGAGCGGGTCCTTCTGACTTACCTGACCAAACGTGGAGCGTCCTGCTGCCAGTGCCAAGTACCTGCAGTCCTGTGGTCCCCCGCCGCCGCCATTACACCAGCGGCCGCAGAGTGGGGATAGAGCCGGAGACTACATCCCCCAGCATTCCAAGCGCCACAGAACCCGCAGACGTCCCGTTCGCGCCACGAGGCGCTTAAAAGACCGACGCTGCCTCGGTGGAGCGGGTTCTTCTGACTTACCTGACCAAACGTGGAGCGTCCTGCTGCCAGTGCCAAGTACCTGCAGTCCTGTGGTCCCCCGCCGCCGCCATTACACCAGCGGCCGCAGAGTGGGGATAGAGCCGGAGACTACATCCCCCAGCATTCCAAGCGCCACAGAACCCGCGGACGTCCCGTTCGCACCACGAGGCGCTTAAAAGACCGACGCTGCCTCCGCTTCGCGGGACGCGCGCGGGCGACGCCGGGCTGAGCCTGGGCAGAGGGCGGGCCGTCTGTGGCCGTCCGGGGCAGGAGGAGGCAGGGCAGGGCCACGGAACTTTGATTGTCGACGAACGTGTAAGTGATCAGTCCTACACACATACCTGTTTTAAAGATTACTGCATTTGCCATCACTTATGTCGAAGCCCAAGTCGTCTAACCAATCTGGAGCAGGGGAAAAGGGGACTATGGATAACTACCTGGTAAAAGTTGTAAATAAGATCAATAAAGATCGGAGACTTTCATTGGGCAGATCTAACTCTGAAGTTTCCCTAGTGGACGCATTAGCACCTGATATTGAAACATTCGCTGAAAGCAGCAAGGTTAATACTGACAATACTGACAATACTGATGGGATTGCCGATGTACTCCTTGATATGGCTAATGTTGGAAGTATTGATGAACCCATTTCCCCAATCAATTCATCCATCCCACTGATTATAGCATCCTGTCCTAAAACCACCCCAACTTCCTCCCCTATGCAGAGGAAAGTGCGGGCGTGCAGGAAAGCACCAGTAAAGAGGGTGATGACTCATAAGCCAAAAAAGCAGGGTTCTATTCAATCAAGCAGGGGGGTTATATCGGATTCGTCAAAAGAAATATTGGGGACTAACGACAATGCTGAGGGGGTCTTTCTGCATGCAGCCACAATAGGACATTTGGTTTCAATTTTTGAGTCCAAATTAGAGACTCTGATCAGTCCCTTGATGGCGAAATTAGATGCAGTTTCAGCAGAAGTAGATAGTTTAAAGCGCCTTTTGGCTTCCTATGAAAAACGATCCTCCCCCACGTTAACCCCCCTTTTTGCCGCTTCGGCCCCTATTGTCAATAAGCCTTCAGATGGTGCCTTGGAACCTATTTTGCACCCGTCCGGTATTTACTGTACGGGAGTTCCTTTGGCTCCGGGGGACAGTTGCCAGTTAAGTCGGCCTATAGATGCGCCATCCACTGTGACATCAGTTTCTTTATCCTCCACTATAGCCACTTCATCCGGAAAATCATTTTCTGCACATACATGCCCAAATAATATCCAGAAGCCTGTAGCTAAGGGAAATAGTGGGCATATTAAACACAAGAGAAACCATACCGTTAATCTTCCACCACAGTGTGCTCCTTACACAGTGGTATTGATTAATGTCCCGGAAGTCGACTCCAGTATGCATAACTCTAGCCAGGAAACTCATGACTCTTTAAAAAATAAGTCACTTGCCTGGCTCAACAAAAATTGTGGATTTCCATTGGCATTGTCTAAAGATATTTTATCCACTCGCAGAGTTGGCTGGATAGGGGAAGGAAGGAAATTTACCATAGGGGACTGTATACTAGTTAATTTTAAATATCCACAACATGTGGCAACCGTCCTCTTAAGAGCTGCTTCCCTACCCAACCAAGCTAATCTGGTCTCTGCTAGGCCTCTAGGTTATTTTTATAGCTATTTAAACGGTCCGCAATTGTCACGGCCCCAACAGATTGAGCTGTATGAACCCGATTTAATTAGGGGTGGGGCTGGTTATCCCCCCTTCTTGCCATCAAGAGCCCCACTGTATTTTAATAGGGGGAATATACATGTTAATGAGGAACCCAGCAGGCAAAGGGATTATACCCTTCCCCTTTCAAACCGATACTCTGCCCTGTCCTCATTGGAGGAAAATGACTGACTGTCCGATAATACCAGGAATATGAATGAGCAATTAGTTATCTGTGACCCTTTTGATAAAGTAGTGACTGTTCCTTCGCCACCTCTACCTGAACCTAATAGGGTGGATGCTGTCATGGAGAATTTAGGAATTAAAAAGGTTCAGAATTATTGTACCATTGCAGACTCCCCTTTAAATCCAGTTTTTTCCTTCAGAGACCCAGTAAATGATCGTACAGTGGCAAAGTGTGATCTTGATACAGGTTACCGCGTAATTACGTGGAATATTGCTGGCTTGAAAAGGAAATTAGATTCCCCTTTGTGGAAGGATTTTATTAATATAGGGTACGATATAATATGTCTTCAGGAAACGTGGTGTGAGGAACCAATCTTTATTGAGGGATATTTAGCACACAGCTTGAATGCAGTGAGTTCGATTGCTGGAAGAGCCAAAGGCGGTCTCTTGCTTCTAATATCTACTAAACTAAACTCCTGCAAAATTAAAAGTTGTGTTTCAGTGGATGTCTATTCTCAGGTTTTATGTCTAGAGTTTGATAAAGGGAAAGATTTGTTGCTGATAAATTTTTATAATAATGTATTCACTGCCGACAGAGGTAAAATCCTGATTCAGCTTGAAAATGAAATTGAGAGGACACAGGCAGTTACAGGCCACCAATCAATAGTCCTTTGGTTGGGTGATTTTAATATAAATCCTTGTCCTTTTGCCTCGAGTAATTCATGTGGCCTAACAAGGGAAAGTGGCAACATGGTGGGAAACGATTGTCTACACTTTCCACATTGTACGTATGGCACTGCCCTTAATATGATGCTAGCTAAGCTTGATTTGGATATGTTAAGTTGCACGAAGAACAGTATCAACGAAAACTGTCCAACATTTACTGGAAGAGGAGCTAATTCATATATTGACCACATTTTACTGTCTAACGATTGTGCATACTCCAACTTGTGTGTTAATGAGCAAATTTTAAGTGATCATAATAGCATCTCTTTATCATTGCATTGTTGGGGTTCTAAAAATATGGATGCTAACAATCGTATTAACCATATCGAGGCTGTAAGACCTAATGGGTTTAGGATCAAATGGACAAAGGTTGTCCCACATGAGCTGTTGGAGGAGGTTTTAAGAAAATGTACCATGGAGATAAACTATTGTATCAGTGATGAGGTACACTCGCAAGTTATACTAAACCACCTATGTACTATTAATGAAACAATCGACAACCTACTTACAAAACCACACAAGGGGAAAAAAGAAATTAACATTGGTTGGTTTGATAAAAGCTGTACTCAGGCTCTCCACGCTCTAAAACACGCGTTGAGCTCCAAACCACGTAATTGTACAACAATTAAAACTTGTCGTTTTGTCTATAAAACATTACTTATCAAAAGGAAAAAAGCTCTCCAAGAAGAGGCCTGGCACAATCTCAGTTGTGCGGCTGAAACAAATGATAGTAAATTATACTGGCAGACTATAAATAGTCCTTTCTTAAAAAATGACTCAGTGCCTGAAATAACCTCTCATGTTGACTGTCAATCATGGATGCATCATTTTTTAAATATTTTTAATCCGGATAGGTTAATTTTAGATTCCCATATGGACAACGTGTTTACTTGGCCTAGATTGCCTTTAGCTATTTGTCTTGACGAAGTCTATGAGGGCCTACGTAATAGTAAAGGTGGAAAGGCGCCTGGCCCGGATGGAGTCCCGCTGGATTTATATAAATCCGAGTTAGATCTGTGGGCCCCCATTCTGACCAGGTTCTTTAATGCAACAGTGGAGGGTCAGATGCCAATTTCCTGGGGCCAGTCTATGATCATTCCTCTTTTTAAGAAGGGATCCAGGTCTGAGGCAAGCAATTATCGTCCCATTTCTCTATTAGACGCATCTATAAAAATTATGAGTAGAATAATTTTAAAAAGACTTGAGACTTGGGCCGAGGACAACATGATAATTTCAAAGGCACAGTATGGATTTAGGAAAGGTCTGGGGACGTTGGAACAGTGTGTTAATTTAGACCTCCTTATACATAAATATACCGTTGCTAAGGATGGGAATCTTTTCCTTTGTTTCGCAGACCTAAGTAGTGCCTTTGATCTTGTAGACCATAACATCCTTTGGGACACCCTGTTAGATCTGGGTGCCCCCAAAGAGTGTGTTTTCTTTCTGGCCCGGTTATATTCCGGCCTTTCATGTAAAGTACGCTATGGTCCTACGGGAGAATGCACGCCCTTTTTTAAAGTCGCAAGAGGAATTCGTCAGGGGTGTGTTTTGGCCCCGTTTTTATTTTCATTATTTATAAATGAAATTGATATGATTTTAAGCAAATTATCTTCAGACGCCCCTTTGATTAATGGTAGCGTTACCCCTATTTTATTATACGCAGATGATGCAGTTCTTTTATCACGAACACAGAACGGTTTGCAACGCCTCATAGATAGATTTGTGTTATTTACCAAAGAGAGGAAACTGATAATTAATAAAACCAAGACTTTTGTTATGACCTGTGGAAAGAGGGTAAAATTCAATTCTTCCTTCTTTATTGACAAAGTGAAGATACAACCGGTCAATAGTTTCTGTTATTTGGGGATAACATTTTCAGGTGATGGGAAATGGACTAAGGAGGACGAGAATGTGAGGTTAAAGATGAACAGAAATACCAGTAGTATTTTTAGATTTGCAGCCAAGTTAGGGCAAAGGAGAATGAAAGACATGCTGGCCATCTACAAAGCTAGGTGCATCTCATCCGCTTTGTATGGGGCAGGAGTTTGGGGCCACCATCCTGTTAATGGTATACAGAATGACGAAAATAAGTTTTTGAGGAAACTGCTTTGTGCCCCATCCTCGGTTCCCAATATTTTAACTCATATGGAAGCCGGTATTGACTTTATCACGGACTTAGCCGCATTACGCCCATTGCTACTTTGGCGCTCCATCTGGTCCAAAACCGAGACAGCTTTTACACAAACAATTATCAAGGATTGTTTGAAACTTGATAATTTGTCTCGTATACCATGGTTGAGCTATATTTACTACTGGTTTAACTTTCTGTTTGATTGTAACATCCGTCTGAACCCCGAAGCAGCAGCACTGATACCTAAGAAAGAAATAAAATCGAAGTTTCTAGCATTTAAGAATGCGGCTAGAGAGAATCAGTCCAAAAACCTAACAACAGTTGCTTCTTACCTTGATTTGAACTTTAGGAGAGGTTTTCAGACATACCTAGCGTTCGTGACTTACAACTCACACAGACTTGTCCTAACCCGACTAAGGCTTGGGATTGTGCATCACCTAGTCTCATTCCCGGATATAAAGATCAAATCTAATATGCTGTGTCCTTGTGATAATATTTCAAAACAAAGCTGCTGTCACTTTTTATTGTTTTGTAAATTTTATTGTCATTTTAGGAAATTTTACTTAAAACCTATCCTTTTAAAAAACAAGATACGCTCTACAAAATCAGCAATGAAGTTTCTAACAACTCTAGAAAGCCCTGATACCTGCTTTTTTGTGGCATCCTATGTGCTAAAATGCATGAATATAAGGAAGTCCATAGTCTGTGTTGATTAGTTCTATTTTGTTATGTACTTTGTACATTTAGGTACCGCCAAGACTTTTGATATGAACTTTGTAGTCTGAGCGAAACCCGGAGGAATTCTGTAATTATGGGATTGTTATTATACTTAGCATCCTTTGCATATTTGCACATATTAGATATATTATCTGGAATCTGCACTTTGTTATAAATATAATGTGGATGCTTTGTTGGAAAATCAAGTTTAATTCTGAACTACTCAAGGTAGCACTATGCACTTTAACAATGTTTTAAACATTGTCTTTTTGTTATGTCCTGTGTATAAGATATTTTAGTCTATTATGTATTTTATGTGTTTTGTTCTGCTTATATGGTTGTATTTTACATACCGAATAAAGCTTTTGAACTGAACTGAACTGAGTGTCTGTGAGAGAGTGTCTGTGAGAGTCTGTGAGAGAGGGTCTATGAGAGTCTGTAAGAGAGTGTCTATGAGAGAGTGTCTGTGAGAGTCTGAGAGTGTCTGTGAGAGTCTGTGAGAGAGTGTCTGATATTCTGTGAGTGTCTTTGAGAAAGTGTCTGTGAGAGTCTGTGAGAGAGTGTCTGTGAGAGTCTGTGAGAGAGTCTCTATGAGAGTCTGTAAGAGAGTGTCTGTGAGAGAGTGTCTGTGAGAGAGTGTGAGAGGCTGTGATAGAGTGTGTGAGAGAGTGTCTGTGAGAGTCTGAGAGAGTGTCTGTGAGAGTCTGAGAGAGTCTGTGAGAGAGTGTCTGTGAGAGAGTGTCTGTGAGAGTCTATAACGGAGTGTCTGTGTGAGTCTGTGAGAGTGTCTGTGAGAGTCTGTGAGTGTCTGTGAAAGTCTAAGAGAGTGTGAGAGTGTGTGAGATTTTGCTTGAGAGAGTGTCTGTGAGAGTGTCTGTGAGAGTCTGTGAGAGTGTCTGTGAGAGTCTGTGAGAGTGTCTGTGAGAGGCTGTGAGAGAGTGTCTGTGAGTCAAAGAGAGTGTCTGTGAGAGTCTGAGAGAGTCTGTGAGAGAGTGCCTGTGAGAGAGTGTCTGTGAGAGAGTGTGTGAGAGTCTGTGAGTGTCTGTGAGAGTCTGTAAGAGAGTGTGAGAGTCTGCGAGAGAGTGCTTGTGAGAGAGTGTCTATGAGAGAGTCTGTGAGAGAGTGTCTGTGAGAGAGTGTCTGTGAGAGTCTGTGAGAGTTTCTGTGAGAGGCTGTGAGAGAGTGGATATGAGTGAGTGTCTGTGAGAGAGTGTGAGAGAGTATCTGTGAGAGAGTGTGTATGTGAGAGTCTGTGAGAGAGTGTCTGTTATACTGTGAGAGAATGTCTGTGAGAGTGTCTGTGAGAGAGTGTCTGTGAGAGAGTGTCTGTGAGAGTCTGTGAGAGTGTCTTTAAGAGGCTGTGAGAGTCTTTGAGTGAGTGTCTGAGTCTGAGACAGTGTCTGTGAGAGTGACTGTGAGAGTGTCTGTGAGAGTCTGTGAGAGTGTATTTAAGAGGCTGTGAGAGTCTTTGAGAGAGTGTCTGAGTCTGAGAGAGTGTCTGTTAGAGGCTGTGAGAGAGAGTCTGTGAGAGAGTCTGTGGGAGAGTCTGTGAGAGAGTGTCTGTGAGAGAGTGTCTGTGAGAGTGTCTGTGAGAGTGTCTGTGAGAGAGTTTCTGTGAGAGAGTGTCTGTGAGACAGTGTCTGTGACAGAGTGTCTGTGAGAGTCTGTAAGTAAGTGTGAGAGTCTGCGAGAGAGTGCTTGTGAGAGAGTATCTGTGAGAGAGTGTCTGTGAGGAAGTGTCTGTGGGAGAGTGTCTGTGAGAGTGTGTGTGAGAGAGTGTGTGTGAGAGAGTGTCTGTGAGAGATTGTGAGAGGCTGTGATAGAGTGTGTGAGAGAGTGTCTGTGAGAGTCTGCTCGAGTGTCTATGAGAGTCTGAGAGAGTCTGTGAGAGAGTGTCTGTGAGAGAGTGTCTGTGAGAGTGTCTGTGAGAGTCTGTGAGAGTGTCTTTAAGAGGCTGTGAGAGTCTTTGAGTGAGTGTCTGAGTCTGAGACAGTGTCTGTGAGAGTGTCTGTGAGAGTGTCTGTGAGAGTCTGTGAGAGTGTATTTAAGGGGCTGTGAGAGTCTTTGTGAGAGTGTCTGAGTCTGAGAGAGTGTCTGTGAGAGGCTGTGAGAGAGAGTCTGTGAGAGAGTCTGTGGGAGAGTCTGTGAGAGAGTGTCTGTGAGAGAGTGTCTGTGAAAGTGTCTGTGAGAGTGTCTGTGAGAGTCTGTGAGAGAGTCTCTATGAGAGTCTGTAAGAGAGTGTCTGTGAGAGAGTGTCTGTGAGAGAGTGTGAGAGGCTGTGATAGAGTGTGTGAGAGAGTGTCTGTGAGAGTCTGAGAGAGTGTCTGTGAGAGTCTGAGAGAGTCTGTGAGAGAGTGTCTGTGAGAGAGTGTCTGTGAGAGTCTATAACGGAGTGTCTGTGTGAGTCTGTGAGAGTGTCTGTGAGAGTCTGTGAGTGTCTGTGAAAGTCTAAGAGAGTGTGAGAGTGTGTGAGATTTTGCTTGAGAGAGTGTCTGTGAGAGTGTCTGTGAGAGTCTGTGAGAGTGTCTGTGAGAGTCTGTGAGAGTGTCTGTGAGAGGCTGTGAGAGAGTGTCTGTGAGTCAAAGAGAGTGTCTGTGAGAGTCTGAGAGAGTCTGTGAGAGAGTGCCTGTGAGAGAGTGTCTGTGAGAGAGTGTGTGAGAGTCTGTGAGTGTCTGTGAGAGTCTGTAAGAGAGTGTGAGAGTCTGCGAGAGAGTGCTTGTGAGAGAGTGTCTATGAGAGAGTCTGTGAGAGAGTGTCTGTGAGAGAGTGTCTGTGAGAGTCTGTGAGAGTTTCTGTGAGAGGCTGTGAGAGAGTGGATATGAGTGAGTGTCTGTGAGAGAGTGTGAGAGAGTATCTGTGAGAGAGTGTGTATGTGAGAGTCTGTGAGAGAGTGTCTGTTATACTGTGAGAGAATGTCTGTGAGAGTGTCTGTGAGAGAGTGTCTGTGAGAGAGTGTCTGTGAGAGTCTGTGAGAGTGTCTTTAAGAGGCTGTGAGAGTCTTTGAGTGAGTGTCTGAGTCTGAGACAGTGTCTGTGAGAGTGACTGTGAGAGTGTCTGTGAGAGTCTGTGAGAGTGTATTTAAGAGGCTGTGAGAGTCTTTGAGAGAGTGTCTGAGTCTGAGAGAGTGTCTGTTAGAGGCTGTGAGAGAGAGTCTGTGAGAGAGTCTGTGGGAGAGTCTGTGAGAGAGTGTCTGTGAGAGAGTGTCTGTGAGAGTGTCTGTGAGAGTGTCTGTGAGAGAGTTTCTGTGAGAGAGTGTCTGTGAGACAGTGTCTGTGACAGAGTGTCTGTGAGAGTCTGTAAGTAAGTGTGAGAGTCTGCGAGAGAGTGCTTGTGAGAGAGTATCTGTGAGAGAGTGTCTGTGAGGAAGTGTCTGTGGGAGAGTGTCTGTGAGAGTGTGTGTGAGAGAGTGTGTGTGAGAGAGTGTCTGTGAGAGATTGTGAGAGGCTGTGATAGAGTGTGTGAGAGAGTGTCTGTGAGAGTCTGCTCGAGTGTCTATGAGAGTCTGAGAGAGTCTGTGAGAGAGTGTCTGTGAGAGAGTGTCTGTGAGAGTGTCTGTGAGAGTCTGTGAGAGTGTCTTTAAGAGGCTGTGAGAGTCTTTGAGTGAGTGTCTGAGTCTGAGACAGTGTCTGTGAGAGTGTCTGTGAGAGTGTCTGTGAGAGTCTGTGAGAGTGTATTTAAGGGGCTGTGAGAGTCTTTGTGAGAGTGTCTGAGTCTGAGAGAGTGTCTGTGAGAGGCTGTGAGAGAGGGTCTGTGAGAGAGTCTGTGGGAGAGTCTGTGAGAGAGTGTCTGTGAGAGAGTGTCTGTGAAAGTGTCTGTGAGAGTGTCTGTGAGAGAGTTTCTGTGAGAGAGTGTATGTGAGACAGTGTCTGTGACAGAGTGTCTGTGAGAGTCTGTAACTGAGTGTGAGAGTCTACGAGAGAGTGCTTGTGAGAGAGTATCTGTGAGAGAGTGTCTGTGAGGAAGTGTCTGTGAGAGAGTGTCTATGAGAGTGTGTGTGAGAGAGTGTCTGTGAGAGAGTGTCTGTGAGAGATTGTGAGAGGCTGTGATAGAGTGTGTGAGAGAGTGTCTGTGAGAGTCTGCTCGAGTGTCTGTGAGAGTCTGAGAGAGTCTGTGAGAGAGTGTCTGTGAGAGTCTGTAACAGAGTGTCTGTGTGAGTCTGTGAGAGTCTGAGAGAGTGTCTGTGAGTGAGTGTGAGAGAGTATCTGTGAGAGAGTGTGAGAATGTCTGTGAGAGTCTGTGAGAGAGTGTCTCTGAGAGAGTGTCTGTGAGAGAGTGTGAGGGGCTGTTATAGAGTATGTGAGAGAGTGTCTGTGAGAGTTTGAGAGAGTCTTTGAGAGAGTGTCTGTGAGAGAGTGTCTGTGAGAGTCTATAACAGAGTGTCTGTGTGAGTCTGTGAGAGTGTCTGTGAGAGTCTGAAAGAATGTCTGTGAGTGAGTGTCTGTGAGAGAGTGTGAGTGTCTTTGAGAGTCTGTGAGAGAGTGTCTGAGAGTCTGTGAGAGAGTGTCTTTGAGTGAGTGTCTGTGAGTCTGTGAGAGAGTGTCTGTGAGAGTGTCTGTGAGAGAGTGTCTGTGAGAGAGTGTCTGTGAGAGTGTCTGTGAGAGTCTGTGAAAGTGTCTTTAAGAGGCTGTGAGAGTCTTTGAGAAAGTGTCTGAGTCTGAGACAGTGTCTGTGAGAGTGTCTGTGAGAGTCTGTGAGAGTGTCTTTAAGAGTCTGTGAGAGTCTTTGAGAGAGTGTCTGAGTCTGAGAGAGTGTCTGTGAGAGGCTGTGAGAGAGTGTCTGTGAGAGAGTCTGTGGGAGAGTCTGTGAGACAGTGTCTGTGAGAGAGTGTCTGTGAGAGTGTCTGTGAGAGTGTCTGTGAGAGAGTTTCTGTGAGAGAGTGTCTGTGAGACATTGTCTGTGACATAGTGCATGTGAGAGTCTATAAGTGAGTGTGAGAGTCTGCGAGAGAGTGCTTGTGAGAGAGTGTCTGTGAGAGAGTGTCGTGAGGGAGTGTCTGTGAGAGAGTGTCTGTGAGAGTCTGTGAGAGAGTGTCTGTGAGAGAGTCTGTGAGAGAGTGTCTGTGAGAGAGTGTCTGTGAGAGTCTGTGATTGTCTGTGAGAGTCTGTAAGAGAGTGTGAGAGTCTGCGAGAGAGTGTTTGTGAGAGAGTTTCTGTGAGAGAATGTCTGTGAGAGAGTCTGTGAGAGAGAGTCTGTGAGAGAGAGAATGTCTGTGAGAGAGTGTCTGTGAGAGTTTCTGTGAGAGAGTGTCTGTGAGAGAGTGTCTGTGAGAGTCTGTGATTGTCTGTGAGAGTCTGTAAGAGAGTGTGAGAGTCTGCGAGAGAGTGTTTGTGAGAGAGTTTCTGTGAGATAGTGTCTGTGAGAGTGTCTGTGAGAGTCTGTGAGAGTGTCAGTGATAGTCTGTGAGGGAGTGTCTGTGAGAGTCTGTGAGAAAGTATCTGTGAGAGTCTGTAAGAGAGTGTCTCTGAGAGAGTGTCTGTGAGAGAGTATCTGTGAGAGTGTGTGCAAGAGAGTGTCTGTAAGAGTCTGTGAGAGAGTGTCTGTGAGAGAGTGTGAGAGTGTCTGTGAGAGAGTGTCTGAGAGAGACTGTGAGAGAGTGTGTGAGAGAGTGTGTGAGAGTGTCTGTGAGAGAGTGTCTGTGAGAGAGTGTCTGTGAGAGTCTGTGAGTGTCTGTGAGAGTCTGTAAGAGAGTGTGAGAGTCTATGAGAGAGTGCTTGTGAGAGAGTGTCTATGAGAGAGTCTGTGAGAGAGTGTCTGTGAGAGAGTGTCTGTGAGAGTCTGTGAGAGTGTCTGTGAGAGGCTGTGAGAGAGTGTCTGTGAGAGATTGTCTGTGAGAGTCTGTGAGAGAGTGTCAGTGAGAGAGTGTCTGTGAGAGAGTATCTGTGAGAGTGTGTGTGAGAGAGTGTCTGTAAGAGTCTGTAAGAGAGAGTGTCTAAGAGAGACTGTGAGAAAGTCTGTGAGAGAGTGAGTGTCTGTGAGAGAGTGTCTGTGAGAGTCTGTGAGAGTCTGTGAGTGTCTGTAAGAGAGTGTGAGAGTTTGCGAGAGAGTGCTTGTGATAGAGTGTCTGTGAGAGAGTGTCTGTGAGAGTGTCTGTGAGAATCTGTGAGAGTGTCTGTGAGAGGCTGTGAGAGAGTGTCTGTGAGAGATTGTCTGTGAGAGTCTGTGAGAGAGTGTCAGTGAGAGGGTGTCTGTGAGAGAGTATCTGTGAGAGTGTCTGTGAGAGAGTTTCTGTGAGAGTGTCTGTGAGACAGTGTCTGTAAAAGAGAGTCTGTGAGAGTCTGCGAGAGTGTCTGTGAGTGAGTGTCTGTGAGAGAGTGTCTGTGAGAGTCTGTGAGAGAGTTTGTGAGAGTCTGTGAGAGAGTGTCTGTGAGAGAGTGTCTCTGAACATCTGTGAGAGTGTCTGTGAGAGTCTGTAAGAGAGTGTGAGAGTCTGCAAGAGAGTGCTTGGGAGAGCGTGTCAGTGAGAGACTCTGTGAGAGAGTGTCTGTGAGAGTGTCTGTGAGAGTATATGAGAGTGTCTGTGAGAGTCTGAGAGAGAGTGTCTGTGAGAGTCTGTGAGAGTGTATGTGAGAGTCTGTGAGAGTCTGTGAGAGAGTGTCTGTGAGAGTGTGTCTGTGAGAGAGTGTCTGTGAGAGAGTGTCTGTGAGAGTCTGTGAGAGAGTTTGTGAGAGTCTGTGAGAGAGTGTCTGTGAGAGAGTGTCTCTGAACATCTGTGAGAGTGTCTGTGAGAGTCTGTAAGAGAGTGTGAGAGTCTGCAAGAGAGTGCTTGGGAGAGCGTGTCAGTGAGAGACTCTGTGAGAGAGTGTCTGTGATAGAGTGTCTGTGAGAGAGTGTCTGTGATAGAGAGTCTGTGAGAGTCTGTGAGAGTGTCTGTGAGAGTATATGAGAGTGTCTGTGAGAGTCTGAGAGAGAGTGTCTGTGAGAGTCTGTGAGAGTGTATGTGAGAGTCTGTGAGAGTCTGTGAGAGAGTGTCTGTGAGAGTGTCTGTGAGAGTGTCTGTGAGAGAGTTTCTGTGAGCAAGTGTCTGTGAAACATTGTCTGTGACATAGTGCCTGTGAGAGTCTGTAAGTGAGTGTGAGAGTCTGCGAGAGAGTGCTTGTGAGAGAGTGTCTGTGAGAGAGTGTCTGTGAGGGAGTGTCTGTGAGAGAGTGTCTGTGAAAGTCTGTGAGAGAGTGTCTGTGAGAGAGTCTGTGAGAGAGTCTGTGAGAGAGAGTCTGTGAGAGAGAGAATGTCTGTGAGAGAGTGTCTGTGAGAGTTTCTGTAAGAGAGTGTCTGTGAGAGAGTGTCTGTGAGAGTCTGTGAGTGTCTGTGAGAGTCTGTAAGAGAGTGTGAGAGTCTGCGAGAGAGTGTTTGTGAGAGAGTGTCTGTGAGAGAGTGTCTGTGAGAGTGTCTGTGAGAGTCAGTGAGAGTGTCAGTGAGAGTCTGTGAGAGAGTGTCTGTGAGAGTCTGTGAGAAAGTATCTCTGAGAGTCTGTAAGAGAGTGTCTCTGAGAGAGTGTCTGTGAGAGAGTATCTGTGAGAGTGTGTGCGAGAGAGTGTCTGTAAGAGTCTGTGAGAGAGTGTCTGTGAGAGAGTGTGAGAGAGTGTGAGAGTGTCTGTGAGAGAGTGTCTGAGAGAGACTGTGAGAGAGTGTGTGAGAGCGTGTGTGAGAGAGTCTGTGAGAGAGTGTCTGTGAGAGAGTATCTGTGAGAGTCTGTGAGTGTCTGTGAGAGTCTGTATGAGAGTGTGAGAGTCTGCAAGAGAGTGCTTGTGAGAGAGTGTCAATGAGAGAGTCTGTGAGAGAGTGTCTGTGAGAGAGTGTCTGTGAGAGTCTGTGAGAGTGTCTGTGAGAGGCTGTGAGAGAGTGTCTGTGAGAGTCTGTGAGAGTGTATGTGAGAGTCTGTGAGAGTCTGTGAGAGAGTGTCTGTGAGAGTGTGTCTGTGAGAGAGTGTCTGTGAGAGCGTGTCTGTGAGATTGTGTCTGTGAGAGAGTGTCCGTGAGAGTCTGTGAGAGATTATCTGTGAGAGAGTGTTTGTAAGAGTCTGTGAGAGAGTGTCTGTGAATGTATGTGAGAGATTGTCCATGAGAGTCTGTTAGAAAGTGTCTGTGGGTGTCTGTGAGAGAGTGTCTGTGAGAGCCTGTGAGAGAGGGTCTATGAGAGTCTTTAAGAGAGTGTCTATGAGAGAGTGTCTGTGAGAGTCTGAGAGTGTCTGTGAGAGTCTGTGAGAGAGTGTCTGAGATTCTGTGAGTGTCTTTGAGAGAGTGTCTGTGAGAGTCTGTGAGAGAGTGTCTGTGAGAGTCTGTGAGAGAGTCTCTATGAGAGTCTGTAAGAGAGTGTCTCTGAGAGAGTGTCTGTGAGAGAGTGTGAGAGGCTGTGATAGAGTGTGTGAGAGAGTGTCTGTGAGAGTCTGAGAGAGTCTGTGAGAGAGTGTCGGTAAGAGAGTGTCTGTGAGAGTCTATAACAGAGTGTCTGTGTGAGTCTGTGAGAGTGTCTGTGAGAGTCTGTGGGTGTCTGTGAAAGTCTAAGAGAGTGTGAGAGTGTGTGAGATTTTGCTTGAGAGAGTGTCTGTGAGAGTGTCTGTGAGAGTCTGTGAGAGTGTCTGTGAGAGTCTGTGAGAGTGTCTGTGAGAGGCTGTGATAGAGTGTCTATGAGTCAGAGAGAGTGTCTGTGAGAGTCTGAGAGAGTCTGTGAGAGAGTGTCTGTGAGAGAGTGTCTGTGAGAGAGTGTGTGAGAGTCTGTGAGTGTCTGTGAGAGTCTGTAAGAGAGTGTGAGAGTCTGCAAGAGAGTGCTTGTGAGAGAGTGTCTATGAGAGAGTCTGTGAGAGAGTGTCTGTGAGAGAGTGTCTGTGAGAGTCTGTGAGAGTTTCTGTGAGAGGCTGTGAGAGAGTGGCTGTGAGTGAGTGTCTGTGAGAGAGTGTGAGAGAGTATCTGTGAGAGAGTGTGTATGTGAGAGTCTGTGAGAGAGTGTCTGTTATACTGTGAGAGAATGTCTGTGAGAGTGTCTGTGAGAGAGTGTCTGTGAGAGAGTGTCTGTGAGAGTGTCTGTGAGATTCTGTGAGAGTGTCTTTAAGAGGCTGTGAGAGTCTTTGAGTGAGTGTCTGAGTCTGAGACAGTGTCTGTGAGAGTGTCTGTGAGAATCTGTGAGAGTGTATTTAAGAGGCTGTGAGAGTCTTTGAGAGAGTGTCTGAACCTGAGAGAGTGTCTGTTAGAGGCTGTGAGAGAGAGTCTGTGAGAGAGTCTGTGGGAGAGTCTGTGAGAGAGTTTCTGTGAGAGAGTCTGTGAGAGTGTCTGTGAGAGAGTTTCTGTGAGAGAGTGTCTGTGAGACAGTGTCTGTGACAGAGTCTCTGTGAGAGTCTGTAAGTAAGTGTGAGAGTCTGCGAGAGAGTGCTTGTGAGAGAGTATCTGTGAGAGAGTGTCTGTGAGGAAGTGTCTGTGGGAGAGTGTCTGTGAGAGTGTCTGTGAGAGAGTGTCTGTGAGAGAGTGTCTGTGAGAGATTGTGAGAGGCTGTGATAGAGTGTGTGAGAGAGTGTCTGTGAGAGTCTGCTCGAGTGTCTATGAGAGTCTGAGAGAGTCTGTGAGAGAGTGTCTGTGAGAGAGTGTCTGTTAGAGGCTGTGAGAGAGAGTCTGTGAGAGAGTCTGTGGGAGAGTCTGTGAGAGAGTTTCTGTGAGAGAGTCTGTGAGAGTGTCTGTGAGAGAGTTTCTGTGAGAGAGTGTCTGTGAGACAGTGTCTGTGACAGAGTCTCTGTGAGAGTCTGTAAGTAAGTGTGAGAGTCTGCGAGAGAGTGCTTGTGAGAGAGTATCTGTGAGAGAGTGTCTGTGAGGAAGTGTCTGTGGGAGAGTGTCTGTGAGAGTGTCTGTGAGAGAGTGTCTGTGAGAGAGTGTCTGTGAGAGATTGTGAGAGGCTGTGATAGATTGTGTGAGAGAGTGTCTGTGAGAGTCTGCTCGAGTGTCTATGAGAGTCTGAGAGAGTCTGTGAGAGAGTGTCTGTGAGAGAGTGTCTGTGAGAGTCTGTAACAGAGTGTCTGTGTGAATCTGTGAGAGTGTCTGTGAGAGTCTGAGAGAGTGTCTGTGAGTGAGTGTGAGAGCATCTGTGAGAGTCTGTGAGAGAGTGTCTCTGAGAGAGTGTCTGTGAGAGATTGTGAGGGGCGGTTATTGAGTGTGTGAGAGAGTGTCTGTGAGAGTCTGAGAGAGTGTCTGTGAGAGTCTGAGAGAGTCTGTGAGAGAGTGTCTGTGTGAGGCTATAACAGAGTGTCTGTGTGAGTCTGTGAGAGTGTATGTGAGAGTCTGAAAGAGTGTCTGTGAGTGAGTGTCTGTGAGAGAGTATCTGTGAGAGTGTGAGAGTGTCTATGAGAGTCTGTGAGAGAGAGTCTGAGAGTCTATGAGAGAGTGTATGTGAGAGTGTCTGTGAGAGAGTGTCTGTGAGAGAGTGTCTGTGAGAGTGTCTGTGAGAGTCTGTGAGAGTGTCTTTAAGAGGCTGTGAGAGTCTTTGAGAGAGTGTCTGAGTCTGAGAGAGTGTCTGTGAGAGGCTGTGAGAGAGTGTCTGTGAGAGAGTCTGTGCGAGAGTCTGTGCGAGAGTGTCTGTGAGAGAGTGTCTGTGAGAGTGTCTGTGAGAGTGTCTGTGAGAGTTTATGTGAGAGAGTGTCTGTGAGGTAGTGTCTGTGACAGAGTGCCTGTGAGAGTCTGTATGTGAGTGTGAGAGTCTGCGAGAGAGTGCTTGTGAGAGAGTGTCTGTGAGAGAGTGTCTGTGAGGGAGTGTCTTTGAGAGAGTGTCTGTGAGAGTCTGTGAGAGAGTGTCTGTGAGAGAGTCTGTGAGAGAGAGTCTGTGAGAGAGAGAATGTCTGTGAGGGAGTGTCTGTGAGAGTTTCTGTGAGAGAGTGTCTGTGAGAGAGTGTCTGTGAGAGAGTGTCTGTGAGAGAGTGTATGAGAGTCTGTGAGAGTCTGTGAGAGTCTGTAAGAGAGTGTGAGAGTCTGCAAGAGAGTGCTTGTGAGAGAGTGTCTATGAGAGAGTCTGTGAGAGAGTGTCTGTGAGAGAGTGTCTGTGAGAGTCTGTGAGAGTTTCTGTGAATGGCTGTGAGAGAGTGGCTGTGAGTGAGTGTCTGTGAGAGAGTGTGAGAGAGTATCTGTGAGAGAGTGTGTATGTGAGAGTCTGTGAGAGAGTGTCTGTTATACTGTGAGAGAATGTCTGTGAGAGTGTCTGTGAGAGAGTGTCTGTGAGAGAGTGTCTGTGAGAGTGTCTGTGAGATTCTGTGAGAGTGTCTGTGAGAGTCTGAGAGAGTGTCTGTGAGTGAGTGTCTGTGAGAGAGTGTGAGAGAATATCTGTGAGAGAGTGTGACAGCATCTGTGAGAGTCTGTGAGAGAGTGTCTCTGAGAGAGTGTCCGTGAGAGATTGTGGAGGGCGGTTATTGAGTATGTGAGAGAGTGTCTGTGAGAGTCTGAGAGAGTGTCTGTGAGAGTCTGAGAGAGTCTGTGAGAGAGTGTCTGTGAGAGGCTATAACAGAGTGTCTGTGTGAGTCTGTGAGAGTGTATGTGAGAGTCTGAAAGAGTGTCTGTGAGTGAGTGTCTGTGAGACAGTATCTGTGAGAGTGTGAGAGTGTCTATGAGAGTCTGTGAGAGAGAGTCTGAGAGTCTGTGAGAGAATGTATGTGAGAGTGTCTGTGAGAGAGTGTATGTGAGAGAGTGTCTGTGAGAGTGTCTGTGAGAGTCTGTGAGAGTGTCTTTAAGAGGCTGTGAGAGTCTTTGAGAGAGTGTCTGAGTCTGAGAGAGTGTCTGTGAGAGGCTGTGAGAGAGTGTCTGTGAGAGAGTTTGTGCGAGAGTCTGTGCGAGAGTGTCCGTGAGAGAGTGTCTGTGAGAGTGTCTGTGAGAGTGTCTGTGAGAGTGTATGTGAGAGAGTGTCTGTGAGGCAGTGTCTGTGACAGAGTGCCTGTGAGAGTCTGTACGTGAGTGTGAGAGTCTGCGAGAGAGTGCTTGTGAGAGAGTGTCTGTGAGAGAGTGTCTGTGAGGGAGTGTCTTTGAGAGAGTGTCTGTGAGAGTCTGTGAGAGAGTGTCTGTGAGAGAGTGTGAGAGAGTATCTGTGAGAGAGTGTGTATGTGAGAGTCTGTGAGAGAGTGTCTGTTATACTGTGAGAGAATGTCTGTGAGAGTGTCTGTGAGAGAGTGTCTGTGAGAGAGTGTCTGTGAGAGTGTCTGTGAGATTCTGTGAGAGTGTCTTTAAGAGGCTGTGAGAGTCTTTGAGTGAGTGTCTGAGTCTGAGACAGTGTCTGTGAGTGAGTGTCTGTGAGAGAGTGTCTATGAGAGACTGTGAGAGAGTCTGTGGGAGAGTCTGTGAGAGAGTGTCTGTGAGAGAGTGTCTGTGAGAGTGTCTGTGAGAGTGTCTGTGAGAGAGTTTCTGTGAGAGAGTGTCTGAGACAGTGTCTGTGACAGAGTGTCTGTGAGAGTCTGTAAGTGAGTGTGAGGGTCTGTGAGAGAGTGCTTGTGAGAGAGTATCTGTGAGAGAGTGTCTGTGAGGAAGTGTCTGTGAGAGAGTGTATGTGAGAGTGTGTGGGAGAGAGTGTCTGTGAGGGAGTGTCTGTGAGAGTTTGTGAGAGGCGGTGATAGAGTGTGTGAGAGAGTGTCTGTGAGAGTCTGTTCGAGTGTCTGTGAGAGTCTGAGAGAGTCTGTGAGAGAGTGTCTGTGAGAGAGTGTCTGTGAGAGTCTGTAACAGAGTGTCTTTGTGAGTCTGTGAGAGTGTCTGTGAGAGTCTGTGAGACTGTCTGTGAGTGAGTGTCTGTGAGAGAGTGTGAGAGAGTATCTGTGAGAGAGTGTGAGAGTGTCTGTGAGAGAGTGTCTGTGAGAGTCTATAACAGAGTGTCTGTGTGAGTCTGAAAGAGAGTCTGTGAGTGAGTGTCTGTGAGAGAGTATCTGTGAGAGAGTGTGAGAGTGTCTGTGAGAGTCTGTGAGAGAGTGTCTGTGAGAGAGTGTCTGTGAGAGAGTGTCCGTGAGAGTCTGTGAGAGTGTCTTTAAGAGGCTGTGAGAGTCTTTGAGAGAGTGTCTGAGTCTGAGAAAGTGTCTGTGAGAGGCTGTGAGAGAGTGTCTGTGAGAGAGTCTGTGGGAGAGTCTGTGAGAGAGTGTCTGTGAGAGAGTGTCTGTGAGAGTGCCTGTGAGAGTGTCTGTGAGAGAGTTTCTGTGAGAGAGTGTCTGTGAGACAGTGTCTGTGACAGAGTGCCTGTGAGAGTCTGTAAGTGAGTGTGAGAGTCTGTGAGAGAGTGCTTGTGAGAGTGGCTGTGAGAGTCTGTGAGAGAGTCTGTGAGAGAGAGTCTGTGAGAAAGAGAATGTCTGTGAGAGAGTGTCTGTGAGAGTTTCTGTGAGAGAGTGTCTGTGAGAGAGTGTCTGTGAGAGTCTGTGAGTGTCTGTGAGAGTCTGTAAGAGAGTGTGAGAGTCTGCGAGAGAGTGCTTGTGAGAGAGTGTCTGTGAGAGAGTGTTTGTGAGAGAGTCTGTGAGAGTCTGTGAGAGAGAGTCTGTGAGAGAGAGAATGTCTGTGAGAGAGTGTCTGTGAGAGTTTCTGTGAGAGAGTGTCTGTGAGAGAGTGTCTGAGAGAGTCTGTGAGTGTCTGTGAGAGTCTGTAAGAGAGTTTGAGAGTCTGCGAGAGAGTGTCTGTGAGTGAGTGTCTGTGAGAGAGTATGAGAGAGTATCTGTGAGAGAGTGTGAGAGTGTCTGTGAGAGTCTGTGAGAGAGTGTCTGTTATACTGTGAGAGAGTGTCTGTGAGAGTGTCTGTGAGAGAGTGTCTGTGAGAGAGTGTCTGTGAGAGTGTCTGTGAGAGTCTGTGAGAGTGTCTTTAAGAGGCTGTGAGAGTCTTTGAGTGAGTGTCTGAGTCTGAGACAGTGTCTGTGAGAGTGTCTGTGAGAGTGTCTGTGAGAGTCTGTGAGAGTGTATTTAAGGGGCTGTGAGAGTCTTTGAGAGAGTGTCTGAGTCTGAGAGAGTGTCTGTGAGAGGCTGTGAGAGAGAGTCTGTGAGAGAGTCTGTGGGAGAGTCTGTGAGAGAGTGTCTGTGAGAGAGTGTCTGTGAAAGTGTCTGTGAGAGTGTCTGTGAGAGAGTTTCTGTGAGAGAGTGTCTGTGAGACAGTGTCTGTGACAGAGTGTCTGTGAGAGTCTGTAAGTGAGTGTGAGAGTCTGTGAGAGAGTGCTTGTGAGAGAGTATCTGTGAGAGAGTGTCTGTGAGGAAGTGTCTGTGAGAGAGTGTCTGTGAGAGAGTGTCTGTGAGAGATTGTGAGAGGCTGTGATAGAGTGTGTAAGAGAGTGTCTGTGAGAGTCTGCTCGAGTGTCTGTGAGAGTCTGAGAGAGTCTGTGAGAGAGTGTCTGTGAGAGAGTGTCTGTGAGAGTCTGTAACAGAGTGTCTGTGTGAGTCTGTGAGAGTGTCTGTGAGAGTCTGAGAGAGTGTCTGTGAGTGAGTGTGAGAGTGTCTGTGAGAGTCTGTGAGAGAGTGTCTGTTATACTGTGAGAGAGTGTCTGTGAGAGTGTCTGTGAGAGAGTGTCTGTGAGAGAGTGTCTGTGAGAGTGTCTGTGAGAGTCTGTGAGAGTGTCTTTAAGAGGCTGTGAGAGTCTTTGAGTGAGTGTCTGAGTCTGAGACAGTGTCTGTGAGAGTGTCTGTGAGAGTGTCTGTGAGAGTCTGTGAGAGTGTATTTAAGGGGCTGTGAGAGTCTTTGAGAGAGTGTCTGAGTCTGAGAGAGTGTCTGTGAGAGGCTGTGAGAGAGAGTCTGTGAGAGAGTCTGTGGGAGAGTCTGTGAGAGAGTGTCTGTGAGAGAGTGTCTGTGAAAGTGTCTGTGAGAGTGTCTGTGAGAGAGTTTCTGTGAGAGAGTGTCTGTGAGACAGTGTCTGTGACAGAGTGTCTGTGAGAGTCTGTAAGTAAGTGTGAGAGTCTGCGAGAGAGTGCTTGTGAGAGAGTATCTGTGAGAGAGTGTCTTTGAGGAAGTGTCTGTGAGAGAGGGTCTGTGAGAGTGTGTGGGAGAGAGTGTCTGTGAGAGAGTGTCTGTGAGAGATTATGAGAGGCTGTGATAGAGTGTGTGAGAGAGTGTCTGTGAGAGTCTGCTTGAGTGTCTGTGAGAGTCTGAGAGAGTCTGTGAGAGAGTGTCTGTGAGAGAGTGTCTGTGAGAGTCTGTAACAGAGTGTCTGTGTGAGTCTGTGAGAGTGTCTGTGAGAGTCTGAGAGAGTGTCTGTGAGTGAGTGTGTGAGTGTCTGTGAGAGTCTGTGAGAGAGTGTCTGTTATACTGTGAGAGAGTGTCTGTGAGAGTGTCTGTGAGAGAGTGTCTGTGAGAGAGTGTCTGTGAGAGTGTCTGTGAGAGTCTGTGAGAGTGTCTTTAAGAGGCTGTGAGAGTCTTTGAGTGAGTGTCTGAGTCTGAGACAGTGTCTGTGAGAGTGTCTGTGAGAGTCTGTGAGAGTGTATTTAAGGGGCTGTGAGAGTCTTTGAGAGAGTGTCTGAGTCTGAGAGAGTGTCTGTGAGAGGCTGTGAGAGAGAGTCTGTGAGAGAGTCTGTGGGAGAGTCTGTGAGAGAGTGTCTGTGAGAGAGTGTCTGTGAAAGTGTCTGTGAGAGTGTCTGTGAGAGAGTTTCTGTGAGAGAGTGTCTGTGAGACAATGTCTGTGACAGAGTGTCTGTGAGAGTCTGTAAGTGAGTGTGAGAGTCTGCGAGAGAGTGCTTGTGAGAGAGTATCTGTGAGAGAGTGTCTGTGAGGAAGTGTCTGTGAGAGAGGGTCTGTGAGAGTGTGTGGGAGAGAGTGTCTGTGAGAGAGTGTCTGTGAGAGATTATGAGAGGCTGTGATAGAGTGTGTGAGAGAGTGTCTGTGAGAGTCTGCTTGAGTGTCTGTGAGAGTCTGAGAGAGTCTGTGAGAGAGTGTCTGTGAGAGAGTGTCTGTGAGAGTCTGTAACAGAGTGTCTGTGTGAGTCTGTGAGAGTGTCTTTGAGAGTCTGTGAGAGTGTCTGTGAGTGAGTGTCTGTGAGAGAGTGTGAGGGGCTGTTATAGAGTGTGTGAGAGAGTGTCTGTGAGAGTCTGAGAGAGTGTCTGTGAGAGTCTGAGAGAGTCTGTGAGAGAGTGTCTGTGAGAGAGTGTCTGTGAGAGTCTATAACAGAAAGTATGTGTGTGTCTGTGAGGGTGTCTGTGAGAGTCTGAAAGAGTGTCTGTGAGTGAGTGTCTGTGAGTCTGTGAGAGAGTGTCTGTGAGAGTGTCTGTGAGAGAGTGTCTGTGAGAGAGTGTCTGTGAGAGTGTCTGTGAGAGTCTGTGAGAGTGTCTTTAAGAGGCTGTGAGAGTCTTTGAGAAAGTGTCTGAGTCTGAGACAGTGTCTGTGAGAGTGTCTGTGAGAGTCTGTGAGAGTGTCTTTAGGAGGCTGTGAGAGTGTTTGAGAGAGTGTCTGAGTCTGAGAAAGTATCTGTGAGAGGCTGTGAGAGAGTGTCTGTGAGAGAGTCTGTAGGAGAGTCTGTGAGAGAGTGTCTGTGAGAGAGTGTCTGTGAGAGTTCCTGTGAGAGTGTCTGTGAGAGAGTTTCTGTGAGAGAGTGTCTGTGAGACAGTGTCTGTGACAGAGTGCCTGTGAGAATCTTTAAGTGAGTGTGAGAGTCTGTGAGAGAGTGCTTGTGAGAGAGTGTCTGTGAGAGTCTGTGAGAGAGTCTGTGAGAGAGAGTCTGTGAGAAAGAGAATGTCTGTGAGAGAGTGTCTGTGAGAGTTTCTGTGAGAGAGTGCCTGTGAGAGAGTGTCTGTGAGAGTCTGTGAGTGTCTGTGAGAGTCTGTAAGAGAGTGTGAGAGTCTGCGAGAGAGTGCTTGTGAGAGAGTGTCTGTGAGAGAGTGTTTGTGAGAGTGTCTGTGAGAGTCTGTGAGAGTGTCTGTGAGAGTCTGTGAGAGAGGGTCTGTGAGAGTCTGTAAGAGAGTGTCTGTGAGAGAGTGTCTGTGAGAGTCTGAGAGTGTCTGTGAGAGTCTGTGAGAGAGTGTCTGAGATTCTGAGTGTCTTTGAGAGAGTGTCTGTGAGAGAGTGTCTGTGAGGGAGTGTCTGTGAAAGAGTGTCTGTGAGAGTCTGTGAGAGAGTGTCTGTGAGAGAGTCTGTGAGAGAGTCTGTTAGAGAGAGTCTGTGAGAGAGAGAATGTCTGTGAGAGAGTGTCTGTGAGTGTTTCTGTGAGAGAGTGTCTGTGAGAGAGTGTCTGAGAGAGTCTGTGAGTGTCTGTGAGAGTCTGTAAGAGAGTGTAAGAGTCTGCGAGAGAGTGACTGCGAGTGAGTGTCTGTGAGAGAGTGTGAGAGAGTATCTGTGAGAGAGTGTGAGAGTGTCTGTGAGAGTCTGTGAGAGAGTGTCTGTTATACTGTAAGAGAGTGTCTTTGAGAGTGTCTGTGAGAGTGTCTGTGAGAGAGTGTCTGTGAGAGAGTATCTGTGAGAGTGTCTGTGAGAGTCTGTGAGAGTGTCTTTAAGAGGCTGTGAGAGTCTTTGAGTCAGTGTCTGAGTCTGAGACAGTGTCTGTGAGAGTGTCTGTGAGAGTGTCTGTGAGAGTCTGTGAGAGTGTATTTAAGGGGCTGTGAGAGTCTTTGAGAGAGTGTCTGAGTCTGAGAGAGTGTCTGTGAGAGGCTGTTAGAGAGAGTCTGTGAGAGAGTCTGTGGGAGAGTCTGTGAGAGAGTGTCTGTGAGAGAGTGTCTGTGAAAGTGTCTGTGAGAGTGTCTGTGAGAGAGTTTCTGTGAGAGAGTGTCTGTGAGACAGTGTCTGTGACAGAGTGTCTGTGAGAGTCTATAAGTGAGTGTGAGAGTCTGCGAGAGAGTGCTTGTGAGAGAGTATCTGTGAGAGAGTGTCTGTGAGGAAGTGTCTGTGAGAGAGTGTCTGTGAGAGTGTGTGTGAGAGAGTGTCTGTGAGAGAGTGTCTGTGAGAGATTGTGAGAGGCTGTGATACAGTGTGTGAGAGAGTGTCTGTGAGAGTCTGCTTGAGTGTCTGTGAGAGTCTGAGAGAGTCTGTGAGAGAGTGTCTGTGAGAGAGTGTCTGTGAGAGTCTGTAACATAGTGTCTGTGTGAGTCTGTGAGAGTGTCTGGGAGAGTCTGAGAGAGTGTCTGTGAGTGAGTGTGAGAGAGTATCTGTGAGAGAGTGTGAGAGTGTCTGTGAGAGTCTGTGAGAGAGTGTCTCTGAGAGAGTGTCTGTGAGAGAGTGTGAGGGGCTGTTATAGAGTGTGTGAGAGAGTGTCTGTGAGAGTCTGAGAGAGTGTCTGTGAGAGTCTGAGAGAGTCTGTGAGAGAGTGTCTGTGAGAGTCTATAACAGAAAGTCTGTGTGAGTCTGTGAGAGTGTCTGTGAGAGTCTGAAAGAGTGTCTGTGAGTGAGTGTCTGTGAGAGAGTGTGAGAGAGTATCTGTGAGAGAGCGTGAGAGTGTCTGTGAGAGTATGTGAGAGAGTGTCTGAGAGTCTGTGAGAGAGTGTCTGTGAGTGAGTGTCTGTGAGTCTGTGAGAGAGTGTCTGTGAGAGTGTCTGTAAGAGAGTGTCTGTGAGAGAGTGTCTGTGAGAGTGTCTGTGAGAGTCTGTGAGAGTGTCTTTAAGAGGCTGTGAGAGTCTTTGAGAAAGTGTCTGAGTCTGAGACAGTGTCTGTGAGAGTGTCTGTGAGAGTCTGTGAGAGTGTCTTTAAGAGTCTGTGAGAGTCTTTGAGAGAGTGTCTGAGTCTGAGAGAGTGTCTGTGGGGGGCTGTGAGAGAGTGTCTGTGAGAGAGTCTGTGGGAGAGTATGTGAGAGAGTGTCTGTGAGAGAGTGTCTGTGAGAGTGTCTGTGAGAGTGTCTGTGAGAGAGTTTCTGTGAGTGAGTGTCTGTGAGACATTGTCTGTGACATAGTGCCTGTGAGAGTCTGTAAGTGAGTGTGAGAGTCTGCAAGGGAGTGCTTGTGAGAGAGTGTCTGTGAGAGAGTGTCTGTGAGGGAGTGTCTGTGAGAGAGTGTCTGTGAGAGTCTGTGAGAGAGTGTCTGTGAGAGAGTCTGTGAGAGAGTCTGTGAGAGAGAGAATGTCTGTGAGAGAGTGTCTGTGAGAGTTTCTGTGAGAGAGTGTCTATGAGAGAGTGTCTGTGAGAGTCTGTGAGTGTCTGTGAGAGTCTGTAAGAGAGTGTGAGAGTCTGCGAGAGAGTGTTTGTGAGAGAGTGTCTGTGAGAGAGTGTGTGTGAGAGTCTGTGAGAAAGTATCTGTGAGAGTCTGTAAGAGAGTGTCTCTGAGAGAGTGTCTATGAGAGAGTATCTGTGAGAGTGTGTGCGAGAGAGTGTCTGTAAGAGTCTGTGAGAGAGTGTCTGTGAGAGAGTGTGAGAGAGTGTGAGAGTGTCTGTGAGAGAGTGTCTGAGAGAGACTATGAGAGAGTCTGTGAGAGAGTGTGTGAGAGAGTCTGTGAGAGACTGTCTGTGAGAGAGTATCTGTGAGAGTCTGTGAGTGTCTGTGAGAGTCTGTAAGAGAGTGTAAGAGTCTGCAAGAGAGTGCTTGTGAGAGAGTGTCTATGAGAGAGTCTGTGAGAGAGTGTCTGTGAGAGAGTGTCTGTGAGAGTCTGTGAGAGTGTCTGTGAGAGGCTGTGAGAGAGTGTCTATGAGAGATTGTCTATGAGAGTCTGTGAGAGAGTGTCAGTGAGAGAGTGTCTGTGAGAGAGTATCTGTGAGAGTGTGTGTGAGAGAGTGTCTGTAAGAGTCTGTGAGAGAGTGTCTATGAGAGACTGTGAGAGAGTCTGTGAAAGAGTGTCTGTGGGAGTCTGTGAGAGTCTGTGAGTGTCTGTGAGAGTCTGTAAGAGAGTGTGAGAGTTTGCGAGAGAGTGATTGTGAGAGAGTGTCTGTGAGAGAGTGTCTGTGAGAGTGTCTGTGAGAGTCTGTGAGAGTGTCTGTGAGAGGCTTTGAGAGAGTGTCTGTGAGAGATTGTCTGTGAGAGAGTGTCAGTGAGAGAGTGTCTGTGAGAGAGTATCTGTGAGAGTGTCTGTGAGAGAGTTTCTGTGAGAGTGTCTGTGAGACAGTGTCTGTAAAAGAGAGTCTGTGAGAGTCTGCAAGAGTGTCTGTGAGTGAGTGTCTGTGAGAGAGTGTCTGTGAGAGTCTGTGAGAGAGTTTATGAGAGTCTGTGAGAGAGTGTCTGTGAGAGAGTGTCTCTGAGCATCTGTGAGAGTGTCTGTGAGAGTCTGTAAGAGAGTGTGAGAGTCTGCAAGAGAGTGCTTGGGAGAGCGTGTCAGTGAGAGACTCTGTGAGAGACTGTCTGTGATAGAGTGTCTGTGAGAGAGTGTCTGTGATAGAGTGTCTGTGAGAGTCTGTGAGAGTGTCTGTGAGAGTATATGAGAGTGTCTGTGAGAGTCTGAGAGAGAGTGTCTGTGAGAGTCCGTGAGAGTGTCTGTGAGAGTCTGAGAGAGTGTCTGTGAGTGAGTCTGAGAGAGTATCTGTGAGAGAGTGTGAGAGTGTCTGTGAGAGTCTGTGAAAGAGTGTCTCTAAGAGAGTGTCTGTGAGAGAGTGTGAGGGGCTGTTATAGAGTGTGTGAGAGAGTGTCTGTGAGAGTCTGAGAGAGAGTGTCTGTGAGAGTCCGTGAGAGTGTCTGTGAGAGTCTGAGAGAGTGTCTGTGAGTGAGTCTGAGAGAGTATCTGTGAGAGAGTGTGAGAGTGTCTGTGAGAGTCTGTGAGAGAGTGCTTGGGAGAGCGTGTCAGTGAGAGACTCTGTGAGAGACTGTCTGTGATAGAGTGTCTGTGAGAGAGTGTCTGTGATAGAGTGTCTGTGAGAGTCTGTGAGAGTGTCTGTGAGAGTATATGAGAGTGTCTGTGAGAGTCTGAGAGAGAGTGTCTGTGAGAGTCCGTGAGAGTGTCTGTGAGAGTCTGAGAGAGTGTCTGTGAGTGAGTCTGAGAGAGTATCTGTGAGAGAGTGTGAGAGTGTCTGTGAGAGTCTGTGAGAGAGTGTCTCTGAGAGAGTGTCTGTGAGAGAGTGTGAGGGGCTGTTATAGAGTGTGTGAGAGAGTGTCTGTGAGAGTCTGAGAGAGAGTGTCTGTGAGAGTCCGTGAGAGTGTCTGTGAGAGTCTGAGAGAGTGTCTGTGAGTGAGTCTGAGAGAGTATCTGTGAGAGAGTGTGAGAGTGTCTGTGAGAGTCTGTGAGAGAGTGTCTGTGAGAGAGTGTCTGTGAGAGATTGTGAGAGGCTGTGATAGAGTGTGTGAGAGAGTGTCTGTGAAGTCTGTGAGAGTGTCTGTGAGAGTCTGAGAGAGGCTGTGAAAGAGTGTCTGTGAGAGAGTGTCTGTGAGAGTCTGTAACATAGTGTCTGTGTGAGTCTGTGAGAGTGTCTGGGAGAGTCTGAGAGAGTGTCTGTGAGTGAGTGTGAGAGAGTATCTGTGAGAGAGTGTGAGAGTGTCTGTGAGAGTCTGTGAGAGAGTGTCTCTGAGAGAGTGTCTGTGAGAGAGTGTGAGGGGCTGTTATAGAGTGTGTGAGAGAGTGTCTGTGAGAGTCTGAGAGAGTGTCTGTGAGAGTCTGAGAGAGTCTGTGAGAGAGTGTCTGTGAGAGTCTATAACAGAAAGTCTGTGTGAGTCTGTGAGAGTGTCTGTGAGAGTCTGAAAGAGTGTCTGTGAGTGAGTGTCTGTGAGAGAGTGTGAGAGAGTATCTGTGAGAGAGCGTGAGAGTGTCTGTGAGAGTCTGTGAGAGAGTGTCTGAGAGTCTGTGAGAGAGTGTCTGTGAGTGAGTGTCTGTGAGTCTGTGAGAGAGTGTCTGTGAGAGTGTCTGTGAGAGAGTGTCTGTGAGAGAGTGTCTGTGAGAGTGTCTGTGAGAGTCTGTGAGAGTGTCTTTAAGAGGCTGTGAGAGTCTTTTAGAAAGTGTCTGAGTCTGAGACAGTGTGTGTGAGAGTGTCTGTGAGAGTCTGTGAGAGTGTCTTTAAGAGGCTGTGAGAGTCTTTGAGAGAGTGTCTGAGTCTGAGACAGTGTCTGTGAGAGTGTCTGTGAGAGTGTCTGTGAGAGTCTGTGAGAGTGTATTTAAGGGGCTGTGAGAGTCTTTGAGAGAGTCTCTGAGTCTGAGAGAGTGTCTGTGAGAGGCTGTGAGAGAGAGTCTGTGAGAGAGTCTGTGGGAGAGTCTGTGAGAGAGTGTCTGTGAGAGAGTGTCTGTGAAAGTGTCTGTGAGAGTGTCTGTGAGAGAGTTTCTGTGAGAGAGTGTCTGTGAGACAGTGTCTGTGACAGAGTGTCTGTGAGAGTCTGTAAGTGAGTGTGAGAGTCTGCGAGAGAGTGCTTGTGAGAGAGTATCTGTGAGAGAGTGTCTGTGAGGAAGTGTCTGTGAGAGAGTGTCTGTGAGAGTGTGTGTGAGAGAGTGTCTGTGAGAGAGTGTCTGTGAGAGATTGTGAGAGGCTGTGATAGAGTGTGTAAGAGAGTGTCTGTGAGAGTCTGCTCGAGTGTCTGTGAGAGTCTGAGAGAGTCTGTGAGAGAGTGTCTGTGAGAGAGTGTCTGTGAGAGTCTGTAACAGAGTGTCTGTGTGAGTCTGTGAGAGTGTCTGCGAGTCTGAGAGAGTGTCTGTGAGTGAGTGTGAGAGTGTCTGTGAGAGTCTGTGAGAGAGTGTCTGTTATACTGTGAGAGAGTGTCTGTGAGAGTGTCTGTGAGAGAGTGTCTGTGAGAGAGTGTCTGTGAGAGTGTCTGTGAGAGTCTGTGAGAGTGTCTTTAAGAGGCTGTGAGAGTCTTTGAGTGAGTGTCTGAGTCTGAGACAGTGTCTGTGAGAGTGTCTGTGAGAGTGTCTGTGAGAGTCTGTGAGAGTGTATTTAAGGGGCTGTGAGAGTCTTTGAGAGAGTGTCTGAGTCTGAGAGAGTGTCTGTGAGAGGCTGTGAGAGAGTGTCTGTGAGAGAGTCTGTGGGTGAGTCTGTGAGAGAGTGTCTGTGAGAGAGTGTCTGTGAAAGTGTCTGTGAGAGTGTCTGTGAGAGAGTTTCCGTGAGAGAGTGTGTGTGAGACAGTGTCTGTGACAGAGTGTCTGTGATAGTCTGTAAGTGAGTGTGAGAGTCTGCGAGAGAGTGCTTGTGAGAGAGTATCTGTGAGAGAGTGTCTGTGAGGAAGTGTCTGTGAGAGAGGGTCTGTGAGAGTGTGTGGGAGAGAGCGTCTGTGAGAGAGTGTCTGTGAGAGATTATGAGAGGCTGTGATAGAGTGTGTGAGAGAGTGTCTGTGAGAGTCTGCTTGAGTGTCTGTGAGAGTCTGAGAGAGTCTGTGAGAGAGTGTCTGTGAGAGAGTGTCTGTGAGAGTCTGTAACAGAGTGTCTGTGTGAGTCTGTGAGAGTGTCTTTGAGAGTCTGTGAGAGTGTCTGTGAGTGAGTGTCTGTGATAGAGTGTGAGGGGCTGTTATAGAGTGTGTGAGAGAGTGTCTGTGAGAGTCTGAGAGAGTGTCTGTGAGAGTCTGAGAGAGTCTGTGAGAGAGTGTCTGTGAGAGAGTGTCTGTTAGAGTCTATAACAGAAAGTCTGTGTGAGTCTGTGAGAGTGTCTGTGAGAGTCTGAAAGAGTGTCTGTGAGTGAGTGTCTGTGAGAGAGTGTGAGAGAGTATCTGTGAGAGAGCGTGAGAGTGTCTGTGAGAGTCTGTGAGAGAGTGTCTGAGAGTCTGTGAGAGAGTGTCTGTGAGTGAGTGTCTGTGAGTCTGTGAGAGAGTGTCTGTGAGAGTGTCTGTGAGAGAGTGTCTGTGAGAGAGTGTCTGTGAGAGTGTCTGTGAGAGTCTGTGAGAGTGTCTTTAAGAGGCTGTGAGAGTCTTTGAGAAAGTGTCTGAGTCTGAGACAGTGTCTGTGAGAGTGTGTCTGTGAGAGAGTGTGAGGGGCTGTTATAGAGTGTGTGAGAGAGTGTCTGTGAGAGTCTGAGAGAGTGTCTGTGAGAGTCTGAGAGAGTCTGTGAGAGAGTGTCTGTGAGAGTCTATAACAGAAAGTCTGTGTGAGTCTGTGAGAGTGTCTGTGAGAGTCTGAAAGAGTGTCTGTGAGTGAGTGTCTGTGAGAGAGTGTGAGAGAGTATCTGTGAGAGAGCGTGAGAGTGTCTGTGAGAGTCTGTGAGAGAGTGTCTGAGAGTCTGTGAGAGAGTGTCTGTGAGTGAGTGTCTGTGAGTCTGTGAGAGAGTGTCTGTGAGAGTGTCTGTGAGAGAGTGTCTGTGAGAGAGTGTCTGTGAGAGTGTCTGTGAGAGTCTGTGAGAGTGTCTTTAAGAGGCTGTGAGAGTCTTTTAGAAAGTGTCTGAGTCTGAGACAGTGTGTGTGAGAGTGTCTGTGAGAGTCTGTGAGAGTGTCTTTAAGAGGCTGTGAGAGTCTTTGAGAGAGTGTCTGAGTCTGAGACAGTGTCTGTGAGAGTGTCTGTGAGAGTGTCTGTGAGAGTCTGTGAGAGTGTATTTAAGGGGCTGTGAGAGTCTTTGAGAGAGTCTCTGAGTCTGAGAGAGTGTCTGTGAGAGGCTGTGAGAGAGAGTCTGTGAGAGAGTCTGTGGGAGAGTCTGTGAGAGAGTGTCTGTGAGAGAGTGTCTGTGAAAGTGTCTGTGAGAGTGTCTGTGAGAGAGTTTCTGTGAGAGAGTGTCTGTGAGACAGTGTCTGTGACAGAGTGTCTGTGAGAGTCTGTAAGTGAGTGTGAGAGTCTGCGAGAGAGTGCTTGTGAGAGAGTATCTGTGAGAGAGTGTCTGTGAGGAAGTGTCTGTGAGAGAGTGTCTGTGAGAGTGTGTGTGAGAGAGTGTCTGTGAGAGAGTGTCTGTGAGAGATTGTGAGAGGCTGTGATAGAGTGTGTAAGAGAGTGTCTGTGAGAGTCTGCTCGAGTGTCTGTGAGAGTCTGAGAGAGTCTGTGAGAGAGTGTCTGTGAGAGAGTGTCTGTGAGAGTCTGTAACAGAGTGTCTGTGTGAGTCTGTGAGAGTGTCTGCGAGTCTGAGAGAGTGTCTGTGAGTGAGTGTGAGAGTGTCTGTGAGAGTCTGTGAGAGAGTGTCTGTTATACTGTGAGAGAGTGTCTGTGAGAGTGTCTGTGAGAGAGTGTCTGTGAGAGAGTGTCTGTGAGAGTGTCTGTGAGAGTCTGTGAGAGTGTCTTTAAGAGGCTGTGAGAGTCTTTGAGTGAGTGTCTGAGTCTGAGACAGTGTCTGTGAGAGTGTCTGTGAGAGTGTCTGTGAGAGTCTGTGAGAGTGTATTTAAGGGGCTGTGAGAGTCTTTGAGAGAGTGTCTGAGTCTGAGAGAGTGTCTGTGAGAGGCTGTGAGAGAGTGTCTGTGAGAGAGTCTGTGGGTGAGTCTGTGAGAGAGTGTCTGTGAGAGAGTGTCTGTGAAAGTGTCTGTGAGAGTGTCTGTGAGAGAGTTTCCGTGAGAGAGTGTCTGTGAGACAGTGTCTGTGACAGAGTGTCTGTGATAGTCTGTAAGTGAGTGTGAGAGTCTGCGAGAGAGTGCTTGTGAGAGAGTATCTGTGAGAGAGTGTCTGTGAGGAAGTGTCTGTGAGAGAGGGTCTGTGAGAGTGTGTGGGAGAGAGTGTCTGTGAGAGAGTGTCTGTGAGAGATTATGAGAGGCTGTGATAGAGTGTGTGAGAGAGTGTCTGTGAGAGTCTGCTTGAGTGTCTGTGAGAGTCTGAGAGAGTCTGTGAGAGAGTGTCTGTGAGAGAGTGTCTGTGAGAGTCTGTAACAGAGTGTCTGTGTGAGTCTGTGAGAGTGTCTGTGAGAGTCTGAGAGAGTGTCTGTGAGTGAGTGTGTGAGTGTCTGTGAGAGTCTGTGAGAGAGTGTCTGTTATACTGTGAGAGAGTGTCTGTGAGAGTGTCTGTGAGAGAGTGTCTGTGAGAGAGTGTCTGTGAGAGTGTCTGTGAGAGTCTGTGAGAGTGTCTTTAAGAGGCTGTGAGAGTCTTTGAGTGAGTGTCTGAGTCTGAGACAGTGTCTGTGAGAGTGTCTGTGAGAGTCTGTGAGAGTGTATTTAAGGGGCTGTGAGAGTCTTTGAGAGAGTGTCTGAGTCTGAGAGAGTGTCTGTGAGAGGCTGTGAGAGAGAGTCTGTGAGAGAGTCTGTGGGAGAGTCTGTGAGAGAGTGTCTGTGAGAGAGTGTCTGTGAAAGTGTCTGTGAGAGTGTCTGTGAGAGAGTTTCTGTGAGAGAGTGTCTGTGAGACAATGTCTGTGACAGAGTGTCTGTGAGAGTCTGTAAGTGAGTGTGAGAGTCTGCGAGAGAGTGCTTGTGAGAGAGTATCTGTGAGAGAGTGTCTGTGAGGAAGTGTCTGTGAGAGAGGGTCTGTGAGAGTGTGTGGGAGAGAGTGTCTGTGAGAGAGTGTCTGTGAGAGATTATGAGAGGCTGTGGTAGAGTGTGTGAGAGAGTGTCTGTGAGAGTCTGCTTGAGTGTCTGTGAGAGTCTGAGAGAGTCTGTGAGAGAGTGTCTGTGAGAGAGTGTCTGTGAGAGTCTGTAACAGAGTGTCTGTGTGAGTCTGTGAGAGTGTCTTTGAGAGTCTGTGAGAGTGTCTGTGAGTGAGTGTCTGTGAGAGAGTGTGAGGGGCTGTTATAGAGTGTGTGAGAGAGTGTCTGTGAGAGTCTGAGAGAGTGTCTGTGAGAGTCTGAGAGAGTCTGTGAGAGAGTGTCTGTGAGAGAGTGTCTGTGAGAGTCTATAACAGAAAGTATGTATGTGTCTGTGAGGGTGTCTGTGAGAGTCTGAAAGAGTGTCTGTGAGT
Organism: Triturus cristatus; assembly: GCF_964204655.1. Classification (NCBI taxonomy): domain Eukaryota; kingdom Metazoa; phylum Chordata; class Amphibia; order Caudata; family Salamandridae; genus Triturus; species Triturus cristatus. The sequence continues at coordinate 1,188,822,075 of NC_140579.1, forward strand.
GAGTGTCTGTGAGTCTGTGAGAGAGTGTCTGTGAGAGTGTCTGTGAGAGAGTGTCTGTGAGAGAGTGTCTGTGAGAGTGACTGTGAGAGTCTGTGAGAGTGTCTTTAAGAGGCTGTGAGAGTCTTTGAGAAAGTGTCTGAGTCTGAGACAGTGTCTGTGAGAGTGTCTGTGAGAGTCTGTGAGAGTGTCTTTAGTAGGCTGTGAGAGTGTTTGAGAGAGTGTCTGAGTCTGAGAAAGTATCTGTGAGAGGCTGTGAGAGAGTGTCTGTGAGAGAGTCTGTAGGAGAGTCTGTGAGAGAGTGTCTGTGAGAGAGTGTCTGTGAAAGTGTCTGTGAGAGTGTCTGTGAGAGAGTTTCTGTGAGAGAGTGTCTGTGAGACAGTGTCTGTGACAGAGTGTCTGTGAGAATCTGTAAGTGAGTGTGAGAGTCTGTGAGAGAGTGCTTGTGAGAGAGTGTCTGTGAGAGTCTGTGAGAGAGTCTGTGAGAGAGAGTCTGTGAGAAAGAGAATGTCTGTGAGAGAGTGTCTGTGAGAGTTTCTGTGAGAGAGTGCCTGTGAGAGAGTGTCTGTGAGAGTCTGTGAGTGTCTGTGAGAGTCTGTAAGAGAGTGTGAGAGTCTGCGAGAGAGTGCTTGTGAGAGAGTGTCTGTGAGAGAGTGTTTGTGAGAGTGTCTGTGAGAGTCTGTGAGAGTGTCTGTGAGAGTCTGTGAGAGAGGGTCTATGAGAGTCTGTAAGAGAGTGTCTGTGAGAGAGTGTCTGTGAGAGTCTGAGAGTGTCTGTGAGAGTCTGTGAGAGAGTGTCTGAGATTCTGTGAGTGTCTTTGAGAGAGTGTCTGTGAGAGAGTGTCTGTGAGGGAGTGTCTGTGAAAGAGTGTCTGTGAGAGTCTGTGAGAGAGTGTCTGTGAGAGAGTCTGTGAGAGAGTCTGTGAGAGTCTGTTAGAGAGAGTCTGTGAGAGAGAGAATGTCTGTGAGAGAGTGTCTGTGAGTGTTTCTGTGAGAGAGTGTCTGTGAGAGAGTGTCTGAGAGAGTCTGTGAGTGTCTGTGAGAGTCTGTAAGAGAGTGTGAGAGTCTGCGAGAGAGTGACTGCGAGTGAGTGTCTGTGAGAGAGTGTGAGAGAGTATCTGTGAGAGAGTGTGAGAGTGTCTGTGAGAGTCTGTGAGAGAGTGTCTGTTATACTGTAAGAGAGTGTCTTTGAGAGTGTCTGTGAGAGTGTCTGTGAGAGAGTGTCTGTGAGAGAGTGTCTGTGAGAGTGTCTGTGAGAGTCTGTGAGAGTGTCTTTAAGAGGCTGTGAGAGTCTTTGAGTCAGTGTCTGAGTCTGAGACAGTGTCTGTGAGAGTGTCTGTGAGAGTGTCTGTGAGAGTCTGTGAGAGTGTATTTAAGGGGCTGTGAGAGTCTTTGAGAGAGTGTCTGAGTCTGAGAGAGTGTCTGTGAGAGGCTGTGAGAGAGAGTCTGTGAGAGAGTCTGTGGGAGAGTCTGTGAGAGAGTGTCTGTGAGAGAGTGTCTGTGAAAGTGTCTGTGAGAGTGTCTGTGAGAGAGTTTCTGTGAGAGAGTGTCTGTGAGACAGTGTCTGTGACAGAGTGTCTGTGAGAGTCTATAAGTGAGTGTGAGAGTCTGCGAGAGAGTGCTTGTGAGAGAGTATCTGTGAGAGAGTGTCTGTGAGGAAGTGTCTGTGAGAGAGTGTCTGTGAGAGTGTGTGTGAGAGAGTGTCTGTGAGAGAGTGTCTGTGAGAGATTGTGAGAGGCTGTGATAGAGTGTGTGAGAGAGTGTCTGTGAGAGTCTGCTTGAGTGTCTGTGAGAGTCTGAGAGAGTCTGTGAGAGAGTGTCTGTGAGAGAGTGTCTGTGAGAGTCTGTAACATAGTGTCTGTGTGAGTCTGTGAGAGTGTCTGGGAGAGTCTGAGAGAGTGTCTGTGAGTGAGTGTGAGAGAGTATCTGTGAGAGAGTGTGAGAGTGTCTGTGAGAGTCTGTGAGAGAGTGTCTCTGAGAGAGTGTCTGTGAGAGAGTGTGAGGGGCTGTTATAGAGTGTGTGAGAGAGTGTCTGTGAGAGTCTGAGAGAGTGTCTGTGAGAGTCTGAGAGAGTCTGTGAGAGAGTGTCTGTGAGAGTCTATAACAGAAAGTCTGTGTGAGTCTGTGAGAGTGTCTGTGAGAGTCTGAAAGAGTGTCTGTGAGTGAGTGTCTGTGAGAGAGTGTGAGAGAGTATCTGTGAGAGAGCGTGAGAGTGTCTGTGAGAGTCTGTGAGAGAGTGTCTGAGAGTCTGTGAGAGAGTGTCTGTGAGTGAGTGTCTGTGAGTCTGTGAGAGAGTGTCTGTGAGAGTGTCTGTGAGAGAGTGTCTGTGAGAGAGTGTCTGTGAGAGTGTCTGTGAGAGTCTGTGAGAGTGTCTTTAAGAGGCTGTGAGAGTCTTTGAGAAAGTGTCTGAGTCTGAGACAGTGTCTGTGAGAGTGTCTGTGAGAGTCTGTGAGAGTGTCTTTAAGAGTCTGTGAGAGTCTTTGAGAGAGTGTCTGAGTCTGAGAGAGTGTCTGTGGGGGGCTGTGAGAGAGTGTCTGTGAGAGAGTCTGTGGGAGAGTCTGTGAGAGAGTGTCTGTGAGAGAGTGTCTGTGAGAGTGTCTGTGAGAGTGTCTGTGAGAGAGTTTCTGTGAGTGAGTGTCTGTGAGACATTGTCTGTGACATAGTGCCTGTGAGAGTCTGTAAGTGAGTGTGAGAGTCTGCAAGGGAGTGCTTGTGAGAGAGTGTCTGTGAGAGAGTGTCTGTGAGGGAGTGTCTGTGAGAGAGTGTCTGTGAGAGTCTGTGAGAGAGTGTCTGTGAGAGAGTCTGTGAGAGAGTCTGTGAGAGAGAGAATGTCTGTGAGAGAGTGTCTGTGAGAGTTTCTGTGAGAGAGTGTCTATGAGAGAGTGTCTGTGAGAGTCTGTGAGTGTCTGTGAGAGTCTGTAAGAGAGCGTGAGAGTCTGCGAGAGAGTGTTTGTGAGAGAGTGTCTGTGAGAGAGTGTGTGTGAGAGTCTGTGAGAAAGTATCTGTGAGAGTCTGTAAGAGAGTGTCTCTGAGAGAGTGTCTATGAGAGAGTATCTGTGAGAGTGTGTGCGAGAGAGTGTCTGTAAGAGTCTGTGAGAGAGTGTCTGTGAGAGAGTGTGAGAGAGTGTGAGAGTGTCTGTGAGAGAGTGTCTGAGAGAGACTATGAGAGAGTCTGTGAGAGAGTGTGTGAGAGAGTCTGTGAGAGACTGTCTGTGAGAGAGTATCTGTGAGAGTCTGTGAGTGTCTGTGAGAGTCTGTAAGAGAGTGTAAGAGTCTGCAAGAGAGTGCTTGTGAGAGAGTGTCTATGAGAGAGTCTGTGAGAGAGTGTCTGTGAGAGAGTGTCTGTGAGAGTCTGTGAGAGTGTCTGTGAGAGGCTGTGAGAGAGTGTCTGTGAGAGATTGTCTATGAGAGTCTGTGAGAGAGTGTCAGTGAGAGAGTGTCTGTGAGAGAGTATCTGTGAGAGTGTGTGTGAGAGAGTGTCTGTAAGAGTCTGTGAGAGAGTGTCTATGAGAGACTGTGAGAGAGTCTGTGAAAGAGTGTCTGTGAGAGTCTGTGAGAGTCTGTGAGTGTCGGTGAGAGTCTGTAAGAGAGTGTGAGAGTTTGCGAGAGAGTGATTGTGAGAGAGTGTCTGTGAGAGAGTGTCTGTGAGAGTGTCTGTGAGAGTCTGTGAGAGTGTCTGTGAGAGGCTTTGAGAGAGTGTCTGTGAGAGATTGTCTGTGAGAGAGTGTCAGTGAGAGAGTGTCTGTGAGAGAGTATCTGTGAGAGTGTCTGTGAGAGAGTTTCTGTGAGAATGTCTGTGAGACAGTGTCTGTAAAAGAGAGTCTGTGAGAGTCTGCAAGAGTGTCTGTGAGTGAGTGTCTGTGAGAGAGTGTCTGTGAGAGTCTGTGAGAGAGTTTATGAGAGTCTGTGAGAGAGTGTCTGTGAGAGAGTGTCTCTGAGCATCTGTGAGAGTGTCTGTGAGAGTCTGTAAGAGAGTGTGAGAGTCTGCAAGAGAGTGCTTGGGAGAGCGTGTCAGTGAGAGACTCTGTGAGAGACTGTCTGTGATAGAGTGTCTGTGAGAGAGTGTCTGTGATAGAGTGTCTGTGAGAGTCTGTGAGAGTGTCTGTGAGAGTATATGAGAGTGTCTGTGAGAGTCTGAGAGAGAGTGTCTGTGAGAGTCCGTGAGAGTGTCTGTGAGAGTCTGAGAGAGTGTCTATGAGTGAGTCTGAGAGAGTATCTGTGAGAGAGTGTGAGAGTGTCTGTGAGAGTCTGTGAGAGAGTGTCTCTGAGAGAGTGTCTGTGAGAGAGTGTCTGTGAGAATCTGAGAGAGAGTGTCTGTGAGAGTCTGTAAGAGAGTGTCTGTGAGAGTCTGTGAGAGAGTGTCTGTGAGAGTCCATGAGAGAGTGTCTGTGAGAGAGTCTCTATGAGAGTCTGTAAGAGAGTGTCTCTGAGAGAGTGTCTGTGAGAGAGTGTGAGAGGCTGTTATAGAGTGTGTGAGAGAGTGTCTGTGAGAGTCTGAGAGAGAGTGTCTGTGAGAGTCCGTGAGAGTGTCTGTGAGAGTCTGAGAGAGTGTCTGTGAGTGAGTCTGAGAGAGTATCTGTGAGAGAGTGTGAGAGTGTCTGTGAGAGTCTGTGAGAGAGTGCTTGGGAGAGCGTGTCAGTGAGAGACTCTGTGAGAGACTGTCTGTGATAGAGTGTCTGTGAGAGAGTGTCTGTGATAGAGTGTCTGTGAGAGTCTGTGAGAGTGTCTGTGAGAGTATATGAGAGTGTCTGTGAGAGTCTGAGAGAGAGTGTCTGTGAGAGTCCGTGAGAGTGTCTGTGAGAGTCTGAGAGAGTGTCTGTGAGTGAGTCTGAGAGAGTATCTGTGAGAGAGTGTGAGAGTGTCTGTGAGAGTCTGTGAGAGAGTGTCTCTGAGAGAGTGTCTGTGAGAGAGTGTGAGGGGCTGTTATAGAGTGTGTGAGAGAGTGTCTGTGAGAGTCTGAGAGAGAGTGTCTGTGAGAGTCCGTGAGAGTGTCTGTGAGAGTCTGAGAGAGTGTCTCTGAGTGAGTCTGAGAGAGTATCTATGAGAGAGTGTGAGAGTGTCTGTGAGAGTCTGTGAGAGAGTGTCTGTGATAGAGTGTCTGTGAGAGATTGTGAGAGGCTGTGATAGAGTGTGTGAGAGAGTGTCTGTGAAGTCTGCTCGAGTGTCTGTGAGAGTCTGAGAGAGTCTGTGAAAGAGTGTCTGTGAGAGAGTGTCTGTGAGAGAGTGTCTGTGAGAGTCTGTAACATAGTGTCTGTGTGAGTCTGTGAGAGTGTCTGGGAGAGTCTGAGAGAGTGTCTGTGAGTGAGTGTGAGAGAGTATCTGTGAGAGAGTGTGAGAGTGTCTGTGAGAGTTTGTGAGAGAGTGTCTCTGAGAGAGTGTCTGTGAGAGAGTGTGAGGGGCTGTTATAGAGTGTGTGAGAGAGTGTCTGTGAGAGTCTGAGAGAGTGTCTGTGAGAGTCTGAGAGAGTCTGTGAGAGAGTGTCTATGAGAGTCTATAACAGAAAGTCTGTGTGAGTCTGTGAGAGTGTCTGTGAGAGTCTGAAAGAGTGTCTGTGAGTGAGTGTCTGTGAGAGAGTGTGAGAGAGTATCTGTGAGAGAGCGTGAGAGTGTCTGTGAGAGTCTGTGAGAGAGTGTCTGAGAGTCTGTGAGAGAGTGTCTGTGAGTGAGTGTCTGTGAGTCTGTGAGAGAGTGTCTGTGAGAGTGTCTGTGAGAGAGTGTCTGTGAGAGAGTGTCTGTGAGAGTGTCTGTGAGAGTCTGTGAGAGTGTCTTTAAGAGGCTGTGAGAGTCTTTTAGAAAGTGTCTGAGTCTGAGACAGTGTGTGTGAGAGTGTCTGTGAGAGTGTCTTTAAGAGGCTGTGAGAGTCTTTGAGAGAGTGTCTGAGTCTGAGACAGTGTCTGTGAGAGTGTCTGTGAGAGTGTCTGTGAGAGTCTGTGAGAGTGTATTTAAGGGGCTGTGAGAGTCTTTGAGAGAGTGTCTGAGTCTGAGAGAGTGTCTGTGAGAGGCTGTTAGAGAGAGTCTGTGAGAGAGTCTGTGGGAGAGTCTGTGAGAGAGTGTCTGTGAGAGAGTGTCTGTGAAAGTGTCTGTGAGAGTGTCTGTGAGAGAGTTTCTGTGAGAGAGTGTCTGTGAGACAGTGTCTGTGACAGAGTGTCTGTGAGAGTCTATAAGTGAGTGTGAGAGTCTGCGAGAGAGTGCTTGTGAGAGAGTATCTGTGAGAGAGTGTCTGTGAGGAAGTGTCTGTGAGAGAGTGTCTGTGAGAGTGTGTGTGAGAGAGTGTCTGTGAGAGAGTGTCTGTGAGAGATTGTGAGAGGCTGTGATAGAGTGTGTAAGAGAGTGTCTGTGAGAGTCTGCTCGAGTGTCTGTGAGAGTCTGAGAGAGTCTGTGAGAGAGTGTCTGTGAGAGAGTGTCTGTGAGAGTCTGTAACAGAGTGTCTGTGTGAGTCTGTGAGAGTGTCTGCGAGTCTGAGAGAGTGTCTGTGAGTGAGTGTGAGAGTGTCTGTGAGAGTCTGTGAGAGAGTGTCTGTTATACTGTGAGAGAGTGTCTGTGAGAGTGCCTGTGAGAGAGTGTCTGTGAGAGAGTGTCTGTGAGAGTGTCTGTGAGAGTATGTGAGAGTGTCTTTAAGAGGCTGTGAGAGTCTTTGAGTGAGTGTCTGAGTCTGAGACAGTGTCTGTGAGAGTGTCTGTGAGAGTGTCTGTGAGAGTCTGTGAGAGTGTATTTAAGGGGCTGTGAGAGTCTTTGAGAGAGTGTCTGAGTCTGAGAGAGTGTCTGTGAGAGGCTGTGAGAGAGTGTCTGTGAGAGAGTCTGTGGGCGAGTCTGTGAGAGAGTGTCTGTGAGAGAGTGTCTGTGAAAGTGTCTGTGAGAGTGTCTGTGAGAGAGTTTCTGTGAGAGAGTGTCTGTGAGACAGTGTCTGTGACAGAGTGTCTGTGAGAGTCTGTAAGTGAGTGTGAGAGTCTGCGAGAGAGTGCTTGTGAGAGAGTATCTGTGAGAGAGTGTCTGTGAGGAAGTGTCTGTGAGAGAGGGTCTGTGAGAGTGTGTGGGAGAGAGCATCTGTGAGAGAGTGTCTGTGAGAGATTATGAGAGGCTGTGATAGAGTGTGTGAGAGAGTGTCTGTGAGAGTCTGCTTGAGTGTCTGTGAGAGTCTGAGAGAGTCTGTGAGAGAGTGTCTGTGAGAGAGTGTCTGTGAGAGTCTGTAACAGAGTGTCTGTGTGAGTCTGTGAGAGTGTCTTTGAGTGTCTGTGAGTGAGTGTCTGTGATAGAGTGTGAGGGGCTGTTATAGAGTGTGTGAGAGAGTGTCTGTGAGAGTCTGAGAGAGTGTCTGTGAGAGTCTGAGAGAGTCTGTGAGAGAGTGTCTGTGAGAGAGTGTCTGTGAGAGTCTATAACAGAAAGTCTGTGTGAGTCTGTGAGAGTGTCTGTGAGAGTCTGAAAGAGTGTCTGTGAGTGAGTGTCTGTGAGAGAGTGTGAGAGAGTATCTGTGAGAGAGCGTGAGAGTGTCTGTGAGAGTCTGTGAGAGAGTGTCTGAGAGTCTGTGAGAGAGTGTCTGTGAGTGAGTGTCTGTGAGTCTGTGAGAGAGTGTCTGTGAGAGTGTCTGTGAGAGAGTGTCTGTGAGAGAGTGTCTGTGAGAGTGTCTGTGAGAGTCTGTGAGAGTGTCTTTAAGAGGCTGTGAGAGTCTTTGAGAAAGTGTCTGAGTCTGAGACAGTGTCTGTGAGAGTGTGTCTGTGAGAGAGCATGAGGGGCTGTTATAGAGTGTGTGAGAGAGTGTCTGTGAGAGTCTGAGAGAGTGTCTGTGAGAGTCTGAGAGAGTCTGTGAGAGAGTGTCTGTGAGAGAGTGTCTGTGAGAATCTATAACAGAAAGTCTGTGTGAGACTGTGAGAGTGTCTGTGAGAGTCTGAAAGAGTGTCTGTGAGTGAGTTTCTGTGAGAGAGTGTGAGAGAGTATCTGTGAGAGAGCGTGAGAGTGTCTGTGAGAGTCTGTGAGAGAGTGTCTGAGAGTCTGTGAGAGAGTGTCTGTGAGTGAGTGTCTGTGAGTCTGTGAGAGAGTGTCTGTGAGAGTGTCTGTGAGAGAGTGTCTGTGAGAGAGTGTCTGTGAGAGTGTCTGTGAGAGTCTGTGAGAGTGTCTTTAAGAGGCTGTGAGAGTCTTTGAGAAAGTGTCTGAGTCTGAGACAGTGTCTGTGAGAGTGTCTGTGAGAGTCTGTGAGAGTGTCTTTAAGAGTCTGTGAGAGTCTTTGAGAGAGTGTCTGAGTCTGAGAGAGTGTCTGTGGGGGGCTGTGAGAGAGTGTCTGTGAGAGAGTCTGTGGGAGAGGCTGTGAGAGAGTGTCTGTGAGAGAGTGTCTGTGAGAGTGTCTGTGAGAGAGTTTCTGTGAGCGAGTGTCTGTGAGACATTGTCTGTGACATAGTGCCTGTGAGAGTCTGTAAGTGAGTGTGAGAGTCTGCAAGGGAGTGCTTGCGAGAGAGTGTCTGTGAGAGAGTGTCTGTGAGGGAGTGTCTGTGAGAGAGTGTCTGTGAGAGTCTGTGAGAGAGTGTCTGTGAGAGAGTCTGTGAGAGAGTCTGTGAGAGAGAGAATGTCTGTGAGAGAGTGTCTGTGAGAGTTTCTGTGAGAGAGTGTCTGTGAGAGAGTGTCTGTGAGAGTCTGTGAGTGTCTGTGAGAGTCTGTAAGAGAGTGTGAGAGTCTGTGAGAGAGTGTCTGTGAGAGAGTGTGTGTGAGAGTCTGTGAGAAAGTATCTGTGAGAGTCTGTAAGAGAGTGTCTCTGAGAGAGTGTCTATGAGAGAGTATCTGTGAGAGTGTGTGCGAGAGAGTGTCTGTAAGAGTCTGTGAGAGAGTGTCTGTGAGAGAGTGTGAGAGAGTGTGAGAGTGTCTGTGAGAGAGTGTCTGAGAGAGACTATGAGAGAGTCTGTGAGAGAGTGTGTGAGAGAGTCTGTGAGAGACTGTCTGTGAGAGAGTATCTGTGAGAGTCTGTGAGTGTCTGTGAGTCTGTAAGAGAGTGTAAGAGTCTGCAAGAGAGTGCTTGTGAGAGAGTGTCTATGAGAGAGTCTGTGAGAGAGTGTCTGTGAGAGAGTGTCTGTGAGAGTCTGTGAGAGTGTCTGTGAGAGGCTGTGAGAGAGTGTCTGTGAGAGATTGTCTGTGAAAGTCTGTGAGAGAGTGTCAGTGAGAGAGTGTCTGTGAGAGAGTATCTGTGAGAGTGTGTGTGAGAGAGTGTCTGTAAGAGTCTGTGAGAGAGTGTCTATGAGAGACTGTGAGAGAGTCTGTGAGAGTCTGTGAGTGTCTGTGAGAGTCTGTAAGAGAGTGTGAGAGTTTGCGAGAGAGTGCTTGTGAGAGAGTGTCTGTGAGAGAGTGTCTGTGAGTGTGTCTGTGAGAGTCTGTGAGAGTGTCTGTGAGAGGCTTTGAGAGAGTGTCTGTGAGAGATTGTCTGTGAGAGTCTGTGAGAGAGTGTCAGTGAGAGAGTGTCTGTGAGAGAGTATCTGTGAGAGTGTCTGTGAGAGAGTTTCTGTGAGAGTGTCTGTGAGACAGTGTCTGTAAAAGAGAGTCTGTGAGAGTCTGCAAGAGTGTCTGTGAGTGAGTGTCTGTGAGAGAGTGTCTGTGAGAATCTGTGAGAGAGTTTATGAGAGTCTGTGAGTAAGTGTCTGTGAGAGAGTGTCTCTGAGCATCTGTGAGAGTGTCTGTAAGAGTCTGTAAGAGAGTGTGAGAGTCTGCAAGAGAGTGCTTGGGAGAGCGTGTCAGTGAGAGACTCTGTGAGAGACTGTCTGTGATAGAGTGTCTGTGAGAGAGTGTCTGTGATAGAGTGTCTGTGAGAGTCTGTGAGAGTGTCTGTGAGAGTATATGAGAGTGTCTGTGAGAGTCTGAGAGAGAGTGTCTGTGAGAGTCCCTGAGACTGTCTGTGAGAGTCTGAGAGAGTGTCTGTGAGTGAGTCTGAGAGAGTATCTGTGAGAGAGTGTGAGAGTGTCTGTGAGAGTCTGTGAGAGAGTGTCTCTGAGAGAGTGTCTGTGAGAGAGTGTGAGGGGCTGTTATAGAGTGTGTGAGAGAGTGTCTGTGAGAGTCTGAGAGAGTGTCTGTGAGAGTCTGAGAGAGTCTGTGAGAGAGTGTCTGTGAGAGAGTGTCTGTGAGAGTCTATAACAGAAAGTCTGTGTGAGTCTGTGAGAGTGTCTGTGAGAGTCTGAAAGAGTGTCTGTGAGTGAGTGTCTGTGAGAGAGTGTGAGAGAGTATCTGTGAGAGAGCGTGAGAGTGTCTGTGAGAGTCTGTGAGAGAGTGTCTGTGAGTCTCTGAGAGAGTTTCTGTGAGAGTGTCTGTGAGAGAGTGTCTGTGAGAGAGTGTCTGTGAGAGTGTCTGTGAGAGTCTGTGAGAGTGTCTTTAAGAGGCTGTGAGAGTCTTTTAGAAAGTGTCTGAGTCTGAGACAGTGTGTGTGAGAGTGTCTGTGAGATTATGTGAGAGTGTCTTTAAGAGGCTGTGAGAGTCTTTGAGAGAGTGTCTGAGTCTGAGAAAGTGTCTGTGAGAGGCTGTGAGAGAGTGTCTGTGAGAGAGTCTGTGGGAGAGTCTGTGAGAGAGTATCTGTGAGAGAGTGTCTGTGAGAGTGCCTGTGAGATTGTCTGTGAGAGAGTTTCTGTGAGAGAGTGTCTGTGAGACAGTGTCTGTGACAGAGTGCCTGTGAGAGTCTGTAAGTGAGTGTGAGAGTCTGTGAGAGAGTGCTTGTGAGAGTGTCTGTGAGAGTCTGTGAGAGAGTCTGTGAGAGAGAGTCTGTGAGAAAGAGAATGTCTGTGAGAGAGTGTCTGTGAGAGTTTCTGTGAGAGAGTGTCTGTGAGTGAGTGTCTGTGAGAGTCTGTGAGTGTCTGTGAGAGTCTGTAAGAGAGTGTGAGAGTCTGCGAGAGAGTGCTTGTGATAGAGTGTCTGTGAGAGAGTGTTTGTGAGAGTGTCTGCGAGAGTCTGTGAGAGTGTCTGTGAGAGTCTGTGAGAGAGGGTCTATGAGAGTCTGTAAGAGAGTGTCTGTGAGAGAGTGTCTGTGAGAGTCTGAGAGTGTCTGTGAGAGTCTGTGAGAGAGTGTCTGAGATTCTGTGAGTGTCTTTGAGAGAGTATCTGTGAGAGAGTGTCTGTGAGGGAGTGTCTGTGAAAGAGTGTCTGTGAAAGTCTGTGAGAGAGTGTCTGTGAGAGAGTCTGTGAGAGAGTCTGTGAGAGTCTGTTAGAGAGTCTGTGAGAGAGAGAATGTCTGTGAGAGAGTGTCTGTGAGAGTTTCTGTGAGAGAGTGTCTGTGAGAGAGTGTCTGAGAGAGTCTGTGAGTGTCTGTGAGAGTCTGTAAGAGAGTGTGAGAGTCTGTGAGAGAGTGTCTGTGAGTGAGTGTCTGTGAGAGAGTGTGAGAGAGTATCTGTGAGAGAGTGTGAGAGTGTCTGTGAGAGTCTGTGAGAGAGTGTCTGTTATACTGTGAGAGAGTGTCTGTGAGAGTGTCTGTGAGAGAGTGTCTGTGAGAGAGTGTCTGTGAGAGTGTCTGTGAGAGTCTGTGAGAGTGTCTTTAAGAGGCTGTGAGAGTCTTTGAGTCAGTGTCTGAGTCTGAGACAGTGTCTGTGAGAGTGTCTGTGAGAGTGTCTGTGAGAGTCTGTGAGAGTGTATTTAAGGGGCTGTGAGAGTCTTTGAGAGAGTATCTGTGTCTGAGAGAGTGTCTGTGAGAGTCTGTGAGAGAGAGTCTGTGAGAGAGTCTGTGGGAGAGTCTGTGAGAGAGTGTCTGTGAGAGAGTGTCTGTGAAAGTGTCTGTGAGAGTGTCTGTGAGAGAGTTTCTGTGAGAGAGTGTCTGTGAGACAGTGTCTGTGACAGAGTGTCTGTGAGAGTCTATAAGTGAGTGTGAGAGTCTGCGAGAGAGTGCTTGTGAGAGAGTATCTGTGAGAGAGTGTCTATGAGGAAGTGTCTGTGAGAGAGTGTCTGTGAGAGTGTGTGTGAGAGAGTGTCTGTGAGAGAGTGTCTGTGAGAAATTGTGAGAGGCTGTGATAGAGTGTGTGAGAGAGTGTCTGTGAGAGTCTGCTCGAGTGTCTGTGAGAGTCTGAGAGAGTCTGTGAGAGAGTGTCTGTGAGACAGTGTCTGTGACAGAGTGTCTGTGAGAGTCTGTAAGTGAGTGTGAGAGTCTGCGAGAGAGTGCTTGTGAGAGAGTATCTGTGAGAGAGTGTCTGTGAGGAAGTGTCTGTGAGAGAGTGTCTGTGAGAGTGTGTGTGAGAGAGTGTCTGTGAGAGAGTGTCTGTGAGAGATTGTGAGAGGCTGTGATAGAGTGTGTAAGAGAGTGTCTGTGAGAGTCTGCTCGAGTGTCTGTGAGAGTCTGAGAGAGTCTGTGAGAGAGTGTCTGTGAGAGAGTGTCTGTGAGAGTCTGTAACAGAGTGTCTGTGTGAGTCTCTGAGTGTGTCTGCGAGTCTGAGAGAGTGTCTGTGAGTGAGTGTGAGAGTGTCTGTGAGAGTCTGTGAGAGAGTGTCTGTTATACTGTGAGAGAGTGTCTGTGAGAGTGTCTGTGAGAGAGTGTCTGTGAGAGAGTGTCTGTGAGAGTGTCTGTGAGAGTCTGTGAGAGTGTCTTTAAGAGGCTGTGAGAGGCTTTGAGTGAGTGTCTGAGTCTGAGACAGTGTCTGTGAGAGTGTCTGTGAGAGTGTCTGTGAGAGTCTGTGAGAGTGTATTTAAGGGGCTGTGAGAGTCTTTGAGAGAGTGTCTGAGTCTGAGAGAGTGTCTGTGAGAGGCTGTGAGAGAGTGTCTGTGAGAGAGTCTGTGGGCGAGTCTGTGAGAGAGTGTCTGTGAGAGAGTGTCTGTGAAAGTGTCTGTGAGAGTGTCTGTGAGAGAGTTTCTGTGAGAGAGTGTCTGTGAGACAGTGTCTGTGACAGAGTGTCTGTGAGAGTCTGTAAGTGAGTGTGAGAGTCTGCGAGAGAGTGCTTGTGAGAGAGTATCTGTGAGAGAGTGTCTGTGAGGAAGTGTCTGTGAGAGAGTGTCTGTGAGAGTGTGTGTGAGAGAGTGTCTGTGAGAGAGTGTCTGTGAGAGATTGTGAGAGGCTGTGATAGAGTGTGTAAGAGAGTGTCTGTGAGAGTCTGCTCGAGTGTCTGTGAGAGTCTGAGAGAGTCTGTGAGAGAGTGTCTGTGAGAGAGTGTCTGTGAGAGTCTGTAACAGAGTGTCTGTGTGAGTCTGTGAGAGTGTCTGCGAGTCTGAGAGAGTGTCTGTGAGTGAGTGTGAGAGTGTCTGTGAGAGTCTGTGAGAGAGTGTCTGTTATACTGTGAGAGAGTGTCTGTGAGAGTGTCTGTGAGAGAGTGTCTGTGAGAGAGTGTCTGTGAGAGTGTCTGTGAGAGTCTGTGAGAGTGTCTTTAAGAGGCTGTGAGAGTCTTTGAGTGAGTGTCTGAGTCTGAGACAGTGTCTGTGAGAGTGTCTGTGAGAGTGTCTGTGAGAGTCTGTGAGAGTGTATTTAAGGGGCTGTGAGAGTCTTTGAGAGAGTGTCTGAGTCTGAGAGAGTGTCTGTGAGAGGCTGTGAGAGAGTGTCTGTGAGAGAGTCTGTGGGCGAGTCTGTGAGAGAGTGTCTGTGAGAGAGTGTCTGTGAAAGTGTCTGTGAGAGTGTCTGTGAGAGAGTTTCTGTGAGAGAGTGTCTGTGAGACAGTGTCTGTGACAGAGTGTCTGTGAGAGTCTGTAAGTGAGTGTGAGAGTCTGCGAGAGAGTGCTTGTGAGAGAGTATCTGTGAGAGAGTGTCTGTGAGGAAGTGTCTGTGAGAGAGGGTCTGTGAGAGTGTGTGGGAGAGAGCGTCTGTGAGAGAGTGTCTGTGAGAGATTATGAGAGGCTGTGATAGAGTGTGTGAGAGAGTGTCTGTGAGAGTCTGCTTGAGTGTCTGTGAGAGTCTGAGAGAGTCTGTGAGAGAGTGTCTGTGAGAGAGTGTCTGTGAGAGTCTGTAACAGAGTGTCTGTGTGAGTCTGTGAGAGTGTCTTTGAGAGTCTGTGAGAGTGTCTGTGAGTGAGTGTCTGTGATAGAGTGTGAGGGGCTGTTATAGAGTATGTGAGAGAGTGTCTGTGAGAGTCTGAGAGAGTGTCTGTGAGAGTCTGAGAGAGTCTGTGAGAGAGTGTCTGTGAGAGAGTGTCTGTGAGAGTCTATAACAGAAAGTCTGTGTGAGTCTGTGAGAGTGTCTGTGAGAGTCTGAAAGAGTGTCTGTGAGTGAGTGTCTGTGAGAGAGTGTGAGAGAGTATCTGTGAGAGAGCGTGAGAGTGTCTGTGAGAGTCTGTGAGAGAGTGTCTGAGAGTCTGTGAGAGAGTGTCTGTGAGTGAGTGTCTGTGAGTCTGTGAGAGAGTGTCTGTGAGAGTGTCTGTGAGAGAGTGTCTGTGAGAGAGTGTCTGTGAGAGTGTCTGTGAGAGTCTGTGAGAGTGTCTTTAAGAGGCTGTGAGAGTCTTTGAGAAAGTGTCTGAGTCTGAGACAGTGTCTGTGAGAGTGTGTCTGTGAGAGACTGTGAGGGGCTGTTATAGAGTGTGTGAGAGAGTGTCTGTGAGAGTCTGAGAGAGTGTCTGTGAGAGTCTGAGAGAGTCTGTGAGAGAGTGTCTGTGAGAGAGTGTCTGTGAGAGTCTATAACAGAAAGTCTGTGTGAGTCTGTGAGAGTGTCTGTGAGAGTCTGAAAGAGTGTCTGTGAGTGAGTTTCTGTGAGAGAGTGTGAGAGAGTATCTGTGAGAGAGCGTGAGAGTGTCTGTGAGAGTCTGTGAGAGAGTGTCTGAGAGTCTGTGAGAGAGTGTCTGTGAGTGAGTGTCTGTGAGTCTGTGAGAGAGTGTCTGTGAGAGTGTCTGTGAGAGAGTGTCTGTGAGAGAGTGTCTGTGAGAGTGTCTGTGAGAGTCTGTGAGAGTGTCTTTAAGAGGCTGTGAGAGTCTTTGAGAAAGTGTCTGAGTCTGAGACAGTGTCTGTGAGAGTGTCTGTGAGAGTCTGTGAGAGTGTCTTTAAGAGTCTGTGAGAGTCTTTGAGAGAGTGTCTGAGTCTGAGAGAGTGTCTGTGGGGGGCTGTGAGAGAGTGTCTGTGAGAGAGTCTGTGGGAGAGGCTGTGAGAGAGTGTCTGTGAGAGAGTGTCTGTGAGAGTGTCTGTGAGAGAGTTTCTGTGAGCGAGTGTCTGTGAGACATTGTCTGTGACATAGTGCCTGTGAGAGTCTGTAAGTGAGTGTGAGAGTCTGCAAGGGAGTGCTTGCGAGAGAGTGTCTGTGAGAGAGTGTCTGTGAGGGAGTGTCTGTGAGAGAGTGTCTGTGAGAGTCTGTGAGAGAGTGTCTGTGAGAGAGTCTGTGAGAGAGTCTGTGAGAGAGAGAATGTCTGTGAGAGAGTGTCTGTGAGAGTTTCTGTGAGAGAGTGTCTGTGAGAGAGTGTCTGTGAGAGTCTGTGAGTGTCTGTGAGAGTCTGTAAGAGAGTGTGAGAGTCTGCGAGAGAGTGTTTGTGAGAGAGTGTCTGTGAGAGAGTATGTGTGAGAGTCTGTGAGAAAGTATCTGTGAGAGTCTGTAAGAGAGTGTCTCTGAGAGAGTGCCTATGAGAGAGTATCTGTGAGAGTGTGTGCGAGAGAGTGTCTGTAAGAGTCTGTGAGAGAGTGTCTGTGAGAGAGTGTGAGAGAGTGTGAGAGTGTCTGTGAGAGAGTGTCTGAGAGAGACTATGAGAGAGTCTGTGAGAGAGTGTGTGAGAGAGTCTGTGAGAGACTGTCTGTGAGAGAGTATCTGTGAGAGTCTGTGAGTGTCTGTGAGAGTCTGTAAGAGAGTGTAAGAGTCTGCAAGAGAGTGCTTGTGAGAGAGTGTCTATGAGAGATTCTGTAAGAGAGTGTCTGTGAGAGAGTGTCTGTGAGAGTCCGTGAGAGTGTCTGTGAGAGGCTGTGAGAGAGTGTCTGTGAGAGATTGTCTGTGAGAGTCTGTGAGAGAGTGTCAGTGAGAGAGTGTCTGTGAGAGAGTATCTGTGAGAGTGTGTGTGAGAGAGTGTCTGTAAGAGTCTATGAGAGAGTGTCTATGAGAGACTGTGAGAGAGTCTGTGAGAGAGTGTCTGTGAGAGAGTCTGTGAGAGAGTGAGTGTCTGTGAGAGAGTGTCTGTGAGAGTCTGTGAGAGTCTGTGAGTGTCTGTGAGAGTCTGTAAGAGAGTGTGAGAGTTTGCGAGAGAGTGCTTGTGAGAGAGTGTCTGTGAGAGAGTGTCTGTGAGAGTGCCTGTGAGAGTCTGTGAGATTGTCTGTGAGAGAGTGTCTGTGAGAGTCTATAACAGAAAGTCTGTGTGAGTCTGTGAGAGTGTCTGTGAGAGTCTGAAAGAGTGTCTGTGAGTGAGTGTCTGTGAGAGAGTGTGAGAGAGTATCTGTGAGAGAGCGTGAGAGTGTCTGTGAGAGTCTGTGAGAGAGTGTCTGAGAGTCTGTGACAGAGTGTCTGTGAGTGAGTTTCTGTGAGTCTGTGAGAGAGTGTCTGTGAGAGTGTCTGTGAGAGAGTGTCTGTGAGAGAGTATCTGTGAGAGTGTCTGTGAGAGTCTGTGAGAGTGTCTTTAAGAGGCTGTGAGAGTCTTTGAGAAAGTGTCTGAGTCTGAGACAGTGTCTGTGAGAGTGTCTGTGAGAGTCTGTGAGAGTGTCTTTAAGAGTCTGTGAGAGTCTTTGAGAGAGTGTCTGAGTCTGAGAGAGTGTCTGTGGGGGGCTGTGAGAGAGTGTCTGTAAGAGAGTCTGTGGGAGAGTCTGTGAAAGAGTGTCTGTGAGAGAGTGTCTGTGAGAGTGTCTGTGAGAGTGTCTGTGAGAGAGTTTTTGTGAGCGAGTGTCTGTGAGACATTGTCTGTGACATAGTGCCTGTGAGAGTCTGTAAGTGAGTGTGAGAGTCTGCAAGGGAGTGCTTGCAAGAGAGTGTCTGTGAGAGAGTGTCTGTGAGGGAGTGTCTGTGAGAGAGTGTCTGTGAGAGTCTGTGAGAGAGTGTCTGTGAGAGAGTCTGTGAGAGAGTCTGTGAGAGAGAGAATGTCTGTGAGAGAGTGTCTGTGAGAGTTTCTGTGAGAGAGTGTCTGTGAGAGAGTGTCTGTGAGAGTCTGTGAGTGTCTGTGAGAGTCTGTAAGAAGAGAGTGTGAGAGTCTGCGAGAGAGTGTTTGTGAGAGAGTGTCTGTGAGAGAGTGTGTGTGAGAGTCTGTGAGAAAGTATCTGTGAGAGTCTGTAAGAGAGTGTCTCTGAGAGAGTGTCTATGAGAGAGTATCTGTGAGAGTGTGTGCGAGAGAGTGTCTGTAAGAGTCTGTGAGAGAGTGTCTGTGAGAGAGTGTGAGAGAGTGTGAGAGTGTCTGTGAGAGAGTGTCTGAGAGAGACTATGAGAGAGTCTGTGAGAGAGTGTGTGAGAGAGTCTGTGAGAGACTGTCTGTGAGAGAGTATCTGTGAGAGTCTGTGAGTGTCTGTGAGAGTCTGTAAGAGAGTGTAAGAGTCTGCAAGAGAGTGCTTGTGAGAGAGTGTCTATGAGAGATTCTGTGAGAGAGTGTCTGTGAGAGAGTGTCTGTGAGAGTCTGTGAGAGTGTCTGTGAGAGGCTGTGAGAGAGTGTCTGTGAGAGATTGTCTGTGAGAGTCTGTGAGAGAGTGTCAGTGAGAGAGTGTCTGTGAGAGAGTATCTGTGAGAGTGTGTGTGAGAGAGTGTCTGTAAGAGTCTATGAGAGAGTGTCTATGAGAGACCGTGAGAGAGTCTGTGAGAGAGTGTCTGTGAGAGAGTCTGTGAGAGAGTGAGTGTCTGTGAGAGAGTGTCTGTGAGAGTCTGTGAGAGTCTGTGAGTGTCTGTGAGAGTCTGTAAGAGAGTGTGAGAGTTTGCGAGAGAGTGCTTGTGAGAGAGTGTCTGTGAGAGAGTGTCTGTGAGAGTGTCTGTGAGAGTCTGTGAGAGTGTCTGTGAGAAGCTTTGAGAGAGTGTCTGTGAGAGATTGTCTGTGAGAGTCTGTGAGAGAGTGTCAGTGAGAGAGTGTCTGTGAGAGAGTATCTATGAGAGTGTCTGTGAGAGAGTTTCTGTGAGAGTGTCTGTGAGACAGTGTCTGTAAAAGAGAGTCTGTGAGAGTCTGCAAGAGTGTCTGTGAGTGAGTGTCTGTGAGAGAGTGTCTGTGAGAGTCTGTGAGAGAGTTTATGAGAGTCTGTGAGAGAGTGTCTGTGAGAGAGTGTCTCTGAGCATCTGTGAGAGTGTCTGTGAGAGTCTGTAAGAGAGTGTGAGAGTCTGCAAGAGAGTGCTTGGGAGAGCGTGTCAGTGAGAGACTCTGTGAGAGACTGTCTGTGATAGAGTGTCTGTGAGAGAGTGTCTGTGATAGAGTGTCTGTGAGAGTCTGTGAGAGTGTCTGTGAGAGTATATGAGAGTGTCTGTGAGAGTCTGAGAGAGAGTGTCTGTGAGAGTCCGTGAGAGTGTCTGTGAGAGTGTCTGTGAGAGTCTGAGAGAGTGTCTGTGAGTGAGTCTGAGAGAGTATCTGTGAGAGAGTGTGAGAGTGTCTGTGAGAGTCTGTGAGAGAGTGTCTCTGAGAGAGTGTCTCTGAGAGAGTGTCTGTGAGAGAGTGTGCGGGGCTGTTATAGAGTGTGTGAGAGAGTGTCTGTGAGAGTCTGAGAGAGTGTCTGTGAGAGTCTGAGAGAGTCTGTGAGAGAGTGTCTGTGAGAGAGTGTCTGTGAGAGTCTATAACAGAAAGTCTGTGTGAGTCTGTGAGAGTGTCTGTGAGAGTCTGAAAGAGTGTCTGTGAGTGAGTGTCTATGAGAGAGTGTGAGAGAGTATCTGTGAGAGAGCATGAGAGTGTCTGTGAGAGTCTGTGAGAGAGTGTCTGTGAGTCTGTGAGAGAGCGTCTGTGAGAGTGTCTGTGAGAGAGTGTCTGTGAGAGAGTGTCTGTGAGAGTGTCTGTGAGAGTCTGTGAGAGTGTCTTTAAGAGGCTGTGAGAGTCTTTTAGAAAGTGTCTGAGTCTGAGAAAGTGTCTGTGAGAGGCTGTGAGAGAGTGTCTGTGAGAGAGTCTGTGGGAGAGTCTGTGGGAGAGTGTCTGTGAGAGAGTTTCTGTGAGTGTGCCTGTGAGAGTGTCTGTGAGAGAGTTTCTGTGAGAGAGTGTCTGTGAGACAGTGTCTGTGACAAAGTGCCTGTGAGAGTCTGTAAGTGAGTGTGAGAGTCTGTGAGAGAGTGCTTGTGAGAGTGTCTGTGAGAGTCTGTGAGAGAGTCTGTGAGAGAGAGTCTGTGAGAAAGAGAATGTCTGTGAGAGAGTGTCTGTGAGAGTTTCTGTGAGAGAGTGTCTGTGAGAGAGTGTCTGTGAGAGTCTGTGAGTGTCTGTGAGAGTCTGTAAGAGAGTGTGAGAGTCTGCGAGAGAGTGCTTGTGATAGAGTGTCTGTGAGAGAGTGTCTGAGAGTTTCTGTGAGAGTATCTGGTAGGGTCTGTGAGAGTGTCTGCGAGTGAGTGTCTGTTAGAGAGTTTTTGTGAGAGAGTGTCTGTGAGTGTGTGTGTGTGAGAGTGTCTGTAAGAGTCTGTGAGAGAGTGTCTGAGAGAGTGTGTGAGAGAGTCTGTGAGAGAGTGTATGTGAGAGAGTCTGTGAGAGAGTGTCTGTGAGAGAGTGTCTGTGAGAGTCTGTGAGTGCCTGTGAGAGTCTGTAAGAGAGTGTGAGAGTCTGCGAGAGAGTGCTTAAGAGAGAGTGTCTGTGAGAGAGTGTCTGTGAGAGAGTGTCTGTGAGAGATTGTCTGTGAGAGTGTATGTGATAGTCTGTGAGAGTGTCTTTAAGAGGCTGTGAGAGAGTGTCTGTGAGAGAGTCTGTGAGAGAGTCTATGAGAGAGTGTCTGTGAGAGAGTGTCTGTGAGAGTGGCTTTGAGAGTGTCTGTGAGAGAGTGTCTGTGAGACAGTGTCTGTGACAGAGTGTCTGTGAGAGTCTGTAAGTGAGTGTGAGAGTCTGCGAGAGAGTGCTTGTGAGAGAGTATCTGTGAGAGAGTGTCTGTGAGGAAGTGTCTGTGAGAGAGGGTCTGTGAGAGTGTGTGGGAGAGAGTGTCTGTGAGAGAGTGTCTGAGAGAGATTATGAGAGGCTGTGATAGAGTGTGTGAGAGAGTGTCTGTGAGAGTCTGCTTGAGTGTCTGTGAGAGTCTGAGAGAGTCTGTGAGAGAGTGTCTGTGAGAGAGTGTCTGTGAGAGTCTGTAACAGAGTGTCTGTGTGAGTCTGTGAGAGTGTCTTTGAGAGTCTGTGAGAGTGTCTGTGAGTGAGTGTCTGTGAGAGAGTGTGAGGGGCTGTTATAGAGTGTGTGAGAGAGTGTCTGTGAGAGTCTGAGAGAGTGTCTGTGAGAGTCTGAGAGAGTCTGTGAGACAGTGTCTGTGAAAGAGTGTCTGTCAGAGTCTGTAAGTGAGTGTGAGAGTCTGTGAGAGAGTGCTTGTGAGAGAGTGTCTGTGAGAGAGTGTCTGTGAGGGAGTGTCTGTGAGAGTGTCTGTGAGAGAGTTTCTGTGAGAGAGTGTCTGTGAGACAGTGTCTGTGACAGAGTGTCTGTGAGAGTCTGTAAGTGAGTGTGAGAGTCTGCGAGAGAGTGCTTGTGAGAGAGTATCTGTGAGAGAGTGCCTGTGAGGAAGTGTCTGTGAGAGAGGGTCTGTGAGTGTGTGTGGGAGAGAGTGTCTGTGAGAGAGTGTCTGTGAGAGATTATGAGAGGCTGTGATAGAGTGTGTGAGAGAGTGTCTGTGAGAGTCTGCTTGAGTGTCTGTGAGAGTCTGAGAGAGTCTGTGAGAGAGTGTCTGTGAGAGAGTGTCTGTGAGAGTCTGTAACAGAGTGTCTGTGTGAGTCTGTGAGAGTGTCTTTGAGAGTCTGTGAGAGTGTCTGTGAGTGAGTGTCTGTGAGAGAGTGTGAGGGGCTGTTATAGAGTGTGTGAGAGAGTGTCTGTGAGAGTCTGTGAGAGTGTCTTTAAGAGTCTGTGAGAGTCTTTGAGAGAGTGTCTGAGTCTGAGAGAGTGTCTGTGGGGGGCTGTGAGAGAGTGTCTGTGAGAGAGTCTGTGGGAGAGTCTGTGAAAGAGTGTCTGTGAGAGAGTGTCTGTGAGAGTGTCTGTGAGAGTGTCTGTGAGAGAGTTTTTGTGAGCGAGTGTCTGTGAGACATTGTCTGTGACATAGTGCCTGTGAGAGTCTGTAAGTGAGTGTGAGAGTCTGCAAGGGAGTGCTTGCAAGAGAGTGTCTGTGAGAGAGTGTCTGTGAGGGAGTGTCTGTGAGAGAGTGTCTGTGAGAGTCTGTGAGAGAGTGTCTGTGAGAGAGTCTGTGAGAGAGTCTGTGAGAGAGAGAATGTCTGTGAGAGAGTGTCTGTGAGAGTTTCTGTGAGAGAGTGTCTGTGAGAGAGTGTCTGTGAGAGTCTGTGAGTGTCTGTGAGAGTCTGTAAGAAGAGAGTGTGAGAGTCTGCGAGAGAGTGTTTGTGAGAGAGTGTCTGTGAGAGAGTGTGTGTGAGAGTCTGTGAGAAAGTATCTGTGAGAGTCTGTAAGAGAGTGTCTCTGAGAGAGTGTCTATGAGAGAGTATCTGTGAGAGTGTGTGCGAGAGAGTGTCTGTAAGAGTCTGTGAGAGAGTGTCTGTGAGAGAGTGTGAGAGAGTGTGAGAGTGTCTGTGAGAGAGTGTCTGAGAGAGACTATGAGAGAGTCTGTGAGAGAGTGTCTGTGAGAGAGTATCTGTGAGAGTCTGTGAGTGTCTGTGAGAGTCTGTAAGAGAGTGTAAGAGTCTGCAAGAGAGTGCTTGTGAGAGAGTGTCTATGAGAGATTCTGTGAGAGAGTGTCTGTGAGAGAGTGTCTGTGAGAGTCTGTGAGAGTGTCTGTGAGAGGCTGTGAGAGAGTGTCTGTGAGAGATTGTCTGTGAGAGTCTGTGAGAGAGTGTCAGTGAGAGAGTGTCTGTGAGAGAGTATCTGTGAGAGTGTGTGTGAGAGAGTGTCTGTAAGAGTCTATGAGAGAGTGTCTATGAGAGACCGTGAGAGAGTCTGTGAGAGAGTGTCTGTGAGAGAGTCTGTGAGAGAGTGAGTGTCTGTGAGAGAGTGTCTGTGAGAGTCTGTGAGAGTCTGTGAGTGTCTGTGAGAGTCTGTAAGAGAGTGTGAGAGTTTGCGAGAGAGTGCTTGTGAGAGAGTGTCTGTGAGAGAGTGTCTGTGAGAGTGTCTGTGAGAGTCTGTGAGAGTGTCTGTGAGAAGCTTTGAGAGAGTGTCTGTGAGAGATTGTCTGTGAGAGTCTGTGAGAGAGTGTCAGTGAGAGAGTGTCTGTGAGAGAGTATCTGTGAGAGTGTCTGTGAGAGAGTTTCTGTGAGAGTGTCTGTGAGACAGTGTCTGTAAAAGAGAGTCTGTGAGAGTCTGCAAGAGTGTCTGTGAGTGAGTGTCTGTGAGAGAGTGTCTGTGAGAGTCTGTGAGAGAGTTTATGAGAGTCTGTGAGAGAGTGTCTGTGAGAGAGTGTCTCTGAGCATCTGTGAGAGTGTCTGTGAGAGTCTGTAAGAGAGTGTGAGAGTCTGCAAGAGAGTGCTTGGGAGAGCGTGTCAGTGAGAGACTCTGTGAGAGACTGTCTGTGATAGAGTGTCTGTGAGAGAGTGTCTGTGATAGAGTGTCTGTGAGAGTCTGTGAGAGTGTCTGTGAGAGTATATGAGAGTGTCTGTGAGAGTCTGAGAGAGAGTGTCTGTGAGAGTCCGTGAGAGTGTCTGTGAGAGTGTCTGTGAGAGTCTGAGAGAGTGTCTGTGAGTGAGTCTGAGAGAGTATCTGTGAGAGAGTGTGAGAGTGTCTGTGAGAGTCTGTGAGAGAGTGTCTCTGAGAGAGTGTCTCTGAGAGAGTGTCTGTGAGAGAGTGTGCGGGGCTGTTATAGAGTGTGTGAGAGAGTGTCTGTGAGAGTCTGAGAGAGTGTCTGTGAGAGTCTGAGAGAGTCTGTGAGAGAGTGTCTGTGAGAGAGTGTCTGTGAGAGTCTATAACAGAAAGTCTGTGTGAGTCTGTGAGAGTGTCTGTGAGAGTCTGAAAGAGTGTCTGTGAGTGAGTGTCTATGAGAGAGTGTGAGAGAGTATCTGTGAGAGAGCATGAGAGTGTCTGTGAGAGTCTGTGAGAGAGTGTCTGTGAGTCTGTGAGAGAGCGTCTGTGAGAGTGTCTGTGAGAGAGTGTCTGTGAGAGAGTGTCTGTGAGAGTGTCTGTGAGAGTCTGTGAGAGTGTCTTTAAGAGGCTGTGAGAGTCTTTTAGAAAGTGTCTGAGTCTGAGAAAGTGTCTGTGAGAGGCTGTGAGAGAGTGTCTGTGAGAGAGTCTGTGGGAGAGTCTGTGAGAGAGTGTCTGTGAGAGAGTTTCTGTGAGTGTGCCTGTGAGAGTGTCTGTGAGAGAGTTTCTGTGAGAGAGTGTCTGTGAGACAGTGTCTGTGACAAAGTGCCTGTGAGAGTCTGTAAGTGAGTGTGAGAGTCTGTGAGAGAGTGCTTGTGAGAGTGTCTGTGAGAGTCTGTGAGAGAGTCTGTGAGAGAGAGTCTGTGAGAAAGAGAATGTCTGTGAGAGAGTGTCTGTGAGAGTTTCTGTGAGAGAGTGTCTGTGAGAGAGTGTCTGTGAGAGTCTGTGAGTGTCTGTGAGAGTCTGTAAGAGAGTGTGAGAGTCTGCGAGAGAGTGCTTGTGATAGAGTGTCTGTGAGAGAGTGTCTGAGAGTTTCTGTGAGAGTATCTGGTAGGGTCTGTGAGAGTGTCTGCGAGTGAGTGTCTGTTAGAGAGTTTTTGTGAGAGAGTGTCTGTGAGTGTGTGTGTGTGAGAGTGTCTGTAAGAGTCTGTGAGAGAGTGTCTGAGAGAGTGTGTGAGAGAGTCTGTGAGAGAGTGTATGTGAGAGAGTCTGTGAGAGAGTGTCTGTGAGAGAGTGTCTGTGAGAGTCTGTGAGTGCCTGTGAGAGTCTGTAAGAGAGTGTGAGAGTCTGCGAGAGAGTGCTTAAGAGAGAGTGTCTGTGAGAGAGTGTCTGTGAGAGAGTGTCTGTGAGAGAGTCTGTGAGAGAGTCTATGAGAGAGTGTCTGTGAGAGAGTGTCTGTGAGAGTGGCTTTGAGAGTGTCTGTGAGAGAGTGTCTGTGAGACAGTGTCTGTGACAGAGTGTCTGTGAGAGTCTGTAAGTGAGTGTGAGAGTCTGCGAGAGAGTGCTTGTGAGAGAGTATCTGTGAGAGAGTGTCTGTGAGGAAGTGTCTGTGAGAGAGGGTCTGTGAGAGTGTGTGGGAGAGAGTGTCTGTGAGAGAGTGTCTGAGAGAGATTATGAGAGGCTGTGATAGAGTGTGTGAGAGAGTGTCTGTGAGAGTCTGCTTGAGTGTCTGTGAGAGTCTGAGAGAGTCTGTGAGAGAGTGTCTGTGAGAGAGTGTCTGTGAGAGTCTGTAACAGAGTGTCTGTGTGAGTCTGTGAGAGTGTCTTTGAGAGTCTGTGAGAGTGTCTGTGAGTGAGTGTCTGTGAGAGAGTGTGAGGGGCTGTTATAGAGTGTGTGAGAGAGTGTCTGTGAGAGTCTGAGAGAGTGTCTGTGAGAGTCTGAGAGAGTCTGTGAGACAGTGTCTGTGAAAGAGTGTCTGTCAGAGTCTGTAAGTGAGTGTGAGAGTCTGTGAGAGAGTGCTTGTGAGAGAGTGTCTGTGAGAGAGTGTCTGTGAGGGAGTGTCTGTGAGAGTGTCTGTGAGAGAGTTTCTGTGAGAGAGTGTCTGTGAGACAGTGTCTGTGACAGAGTGTCTGTGAGAGTCTGTAAGTGAGTGTGAGAGTCTGCGAGAGAGTGCTTGTGAGAGAGTATCTGTGAGAGAGTGCCTGTGAGGAAGTGTCTGTGAGAGAGGGTCTGTGAGTGTGTGTGGGAGAGAGTGTCTGTGAGAGAGTGTCTGTGAGAGATTATGAGAGGCTGTGATAGAGTGTGTGAGAGAGTGTCTGTGAGAGTCTGCCTGAGTGTCTGTGAGAGTCTGAGAGAGTCTGTGAGAGAGTGTCTGTGAGAGAGTGTCTGTGAGAGTCTGTAACAGAGTGTCTGTGTGAGTCTGTGAGAGTGTCTTTGAGAGTCTGTGAGAGTGTCTGTGAGTGAGTGTCTGTGAGAGAGTGTGAGGGGCTGTTATAGAGTGTGTGAGAGAGTGTCTGTGAGAGTCTGAGAGAGTGTCTGTGAGAGTCTGAGAGAGTCTGTGAGACAGTGTCTGTGAAAGAGTGTCTGTCAGAGTCTGTAAGTGAGTGTGAGAGTCTGTGAGAGAGTGCTTGTGAGAGAGTGTCTGTGAGAGAGTGTCTGTGAGGGAGTGTCTGTGAGAGTGTCTGTGAGAGAGTTTCTGTGAGAGAGTGTCTGTGAGACAGTGTCTGTGACAGAGTGTCTGTGAGAGTCTGTAAGTGAGTGTGAGAGTCTGCGAGAGAGTGCTTGTGAGAGAGTATCTGTGAGAGAGTGCCTGTGAGGAAGTGTCTGTGAGAGAGGGTCTGTGAGTGTGTGTGGGAGAGAGTGTCTGTGAGAGAGTGTCTGTGAGAGATTATGAGAGGCTGTGATAGAGTGTGTGAGAGAGTGTCTGTGAGAGTCTGCTTGAGTGTCTGTGAGAGTCTGAGAGAGTCTGTGAGAGAGTGTCTGTGAGAGAGTGTCTGTGAGAGTCTGTAACAGAGTGTCTGTGTGAGTCTGTGAGAGTGTCTTTGAGAGTCTGTGAGAGTGTCTGTGAGTGAGTGTCTGTGAGAGAGTGTGAGGGGCTGTTATAGAGTGTGTGAGAGAGTGTCTGTGAGAGTCTGAGAGAGTGTCTGTGAGAGTCTGAGAGAGTCTGTGAGAGAGTGTCTGTGAGAGAGTGTATCTGAGAGTCTATAACAGAAAGTCTGTGTGAGTCTGTGAGAGTGTCTGTGAGAGTCTGAAAGAGTGTCTGTGAGTGAGTGTCTGTGAGAGAGTGTGAGAGAGTATATGTGAGAGAGCGTGAGAGTGTCTGTGAGAGTCTGTGAGAGAGTGTCTGAGAGTCTGTGAGAGAGTGTCTGTGAGTGAGTTTCTGTGAGTCTGTGAGAGAGTGTCTGTGAGAGTGTCTGTGAGAGAGTGTCTGTGAGAGAGTGTCTGTGAGAGTGTCTGTGAGAGTCTGTGAGAGTGTCTTTAAGAGGCTGTGAGAGTCTTTGAGAAAGTGTCCGAGTCTGAGACAATGTCTGTGAGAGTGTCTGTGAGAGTCTGTGAGAGTGTCTTTAAGAGTCTGTGAGAGTCTTTGAGTGAGTGTCTGAGTCTGAGAGAGTGTCTGTGGGGGGCTGTGAGAGAGTGTCTGTGAGAGAGTCTGTGGGAGAGTCTGTGAAAGAGTGTCTGTGAGAGAGTGTCTGTGAGAGTGTCTGTGAGAGTGTCTGTGAGAGAGTTTCTGTGAGCGAGTGTCTGTGAGACATTGTCTGTGACATAGTGCCTGTGAGAGTCTGTAAGTGAGTGTGAGAGTCTGCAAGGGAGTGCTTGCAAGAGAGTGTCTGTGAGAGAGTGTCTGTGAGGGAGTGTCTGTGAGAGAGTGTCTGTGAGAGTCTGTGAGAGAGTGTCTGTGAGAGAGTCTGTGAGAGAGTCTGTGAGAGAGAGAATGTCTGTGAGAGAGTGGCTGTGAGAGTTTCTGTGAGAGAGTGTCTGTGAGAGAGTGTCTGTGAGAGTCTGTGAGTGTCTGTGAGAGTCTGTAAGAGAGTGTGAGAGTCTGCGAGAGAGTGTTTGTGAGAGAGTGTCTGTGAGAGAGTGTGTGTGAGAGTCTGTGAGAAAGTATCTGTGAGAGTCTGTAAGAGAGTGTCTCTGAGAGAGTGTCTATGAGAGAGTATCTGTGAGAGTGTGTGCGAGAGAGTGTCTGTAAGAGTCTGTGAGAGAGTGTCTGTGAGAGAGTGTGAGAGAGTGTGAGAGTGTCTGTGAGAGAGTGTCTGAGAGAGACTATGAGAGAGTCTGTGAGAGAGTGTGTGAGAGAGTCTGTGGGAGACTGTCTGTGAGAGAGTATCTGTGAGAGTCTGTGAGTGTCTGTGAGAGTCTGTAAGAGAGTGTAAGAGTCTGCAAGAGAGTGTCTGTGAGAGAGTGTCTGTGAGAGTCCGTGAGAGTGTCTGTGAGAGGCTGTGAGAGAGTGTCTGTGAGAGATTGTCTGTGAGAGTCTGTGAGAGAGTGTCAGTGAGAGAGTGTCTGTGAGAGAGTATCTGTGAGAGTGTCTGTGAGAGAGTGTCTGTAAGAGTCTATGAGAGAGTGTCTATGAGAGACTGTGAGAGAGTCTGTGAGAGAGTGTCTGTGAGAGAGTGAGTGTCTGTGAGAGAGTGTCTGTGAGTGTCTGTGAGAGTCTGTAAGAGAGTGTGAGAGTTTGCGAGAGAGTGCTTGTGAGAGAGTTTCTGTGAGAGAGTGTCTGTGAGTCTGTGAGAGAGCGTCTGTGAGAGTGTCTGTGAGAGAGTGTCTGTGAGAGAGTGTCTGTGAGAGTGTCTGTGAGAGTCTGTGAGAGTGTCTTTAAGAGGCTGTGAGAGTCTTTTAGAAAGTGTCTGAGTCTGAGACAGTGTGTGTGAGAGTGTCTGTGAGAGTATGTGAGAGTGTATTTAAGAGGCTGTGAGAGTCTTTGAGAGAGTGTCTGAGTCTGAGAAAGTGTCTGTGAGAGGCTGTGAGAGAGTGTCTGTGAGAGAGTCTGTGGGAGAGTCTGTGAGAGAGTGTCTGTGAGAGAGTTTCTGTGAGAGTGCCTGTGAGAGTGTCTGTGAGAGAGTTTCTGTGAGAGAGTGTCTGTGAGACAGTGTCTGTGACAAAGTGCCTGTGAGAGTCTGTAAGTGAGTGTGAGAGTCTGTGAGAGAGTGCTTGTGAGAGTGTCTGTGAGAGTCTGTGAGAGAGTCTGTGAGAGAGAGTCTGTGAGAAAGAGAATGTCTGTGAGAGAGTGTCTGTGAGAGTTTCTGTGAGAGAGTGTCTGTGAGAGAGTGTCTGTGAGAGTCTGTGAGTGTCTGTGAGAGTCTGTAAGAGAGTGTGAGAGTCTGCGAGAGAGTGCTTGTGATAGAGTGTCTGTGAGAGAGTGTCTGAGAGTTTCTGTGAGAGTATCTGGTAGGGTCTGTGAGAGTGTCTGCGAGTGAGTGTCTGTTAGAGAGTTTTTGTGAGAGAGTGTCTGTGAGTGTGTGTGTGTGAGAGTGTCTGTAAGAGTCTGTGAGAGAGTGTCTGAGAGAGTGTGTGAGAGAGTCTGTGAGAGAGTGTATGTGAGAGAGTCTGTGAGAGAGTGTCTGTGAGAGAGTGTCTGTGAGAGTCTGTGAGTGCCTGTGAGAGTCTGTAAGAGAGTGTGAGAGTCTGCGAGAGAGTGCTTAAGAGAGAGTGTCTGTGAGAGAGTGTCTGTGAGAGAGTGTCTGTGAGAGATTGTCTGTGAGAGTGTATGTGATAGTCTGTGAGAGTGTCTTTAAGAGGCTGTGAGAGAGTGTCTGTGAGAGAGTCTGTGAGAGAGTCTATGAGAGAGTGTCTGTGAGAGAGTGTCTGTGAGAGTGGCTTTGAGAGTGTCTGTGAGAGAGTGTCTGTGAGACAGTGTCTGTGACAGAGTGTCTGTGAGAGTCTGTAAGTGAGTGTGAGAGTCTGCGAGAGAGTGCTTGTGAGAGAGTATCTGTGAGAGAGTGTCTGTGAGGAAGTGTCTGTGAGAGAGGGTCTGTGAGAGTGTGTGGGAGAGAGTGTCTGTGAGAGAGTGTCTGAGAGAGATTATGAGAGGCTGTGATAGAGTGTGTGAGAGAGTGTCTGTGAGAGTCTGCTTGAGTGTCTGTGAGAGTCTGAGAGAGTCTGTGAGAGAGTGTCTGTGAGAGAGTGTCTGTGAGAGTCTGTAACAGAGTGTCTGTGTGAGTCTGTGAGAGTGTCTTTGAGAGTCTGTGAGAGTGTCTGTGAGTGAGTGTCTGTGAGAGAGTGTGAGGGGCTGTTATAGAGTGTGTGAGAGAGTGTCTGTGAGAGTCTGAGAGAGTGTCTGTGAGAGTCTGAGAGAGTCTGTGAGACAGTGTCTGTGAAAGAGTGTCTGTCAGAGTCTGTAAGTGAGTGTGAGAGTCTGTGAGAGAGTGCTTGTGAGAGAGTGTCTGTGAGAGAGTGTCTGTGAGGGAGTGTCTGTGAGAGTGTCTGTGAGAGAGTTTCTGTGAGAGAGTGTCTGTGAGACAGTGTCTGTGACAGAGTGTCTGTGAGAGTCTGTAAGTGAGTGTGAGAGTCTGCGAGAGAGTGCTTGTGAGAGAGTATCTGTGAGAGAGTGCCTGTGAGGAAGTGTCTGTGAGAGAGGGTCTGTGAGTGTGTGTGGGAGAGAGTGTCTGTGAGAGAGTGTCTGTGAGAGATTATGAGAGGCTGTGATAGAGTGTGTGAGAGAGTGTCTGTGAGAGTCTGCTTGAGTGTCTGTGAGAGTCTGAGAGAGTCTGTGAGAGAGTGTCTGTGAGAGAGTGTCTGTGAGAGTCTGTAACAGAGTGTCTGTGTGAGTCTG
This sequence comes from Triturus cristatus, assembly GCF_964204655.1. NCBI lineage: Eukaryota > Metazoa > Chordata > Amphibia > Caudata > Salamandridae > Triturus > Triturus cristatus. Next base: position 1,188,851,239 of record NC_140579.1, read on the forward strand.
TGAGAGTGTCTTTGAGAGTCTGTGAGAGTGTCTGTGAGTGAGTGTCTGTGAGAGAGTGTAAGGGGCTGTTATAGAGTGTGTGAGAGAGTGTCTGTGAGAGTCTGAGAGAGTGTCTGTGAGAGTCTGAGAGAGTCTGTGAGAGAGTGTCTGTGAGAGAGTGTCTGTGAGAGTCTATAACAGAAAGTCTGTGTGAGTCTGTGAGAGTGTCTGTGAGAGTCTGAAAGAGTGTCTGTGAGTGAGTGTCTGTGAGAGAGTGTGAGAGAGTATATGTGAGAGAGCGTGAGAGTGTCTGTGAGAGTCTGTGAGAGAGTGTCTGAGAGTCTGTGAGAGAGTGTCTGTGAGTGAGTTTCTGTGAGTCTGTGAGAGAGTGTCTGTGAGAGTGTCTGTGAGAGAGTGTCTGTGAGAGAGTGTCTGTGAGAGTGTCTGTGAGAGTCTGTGAGAGTGTCTTTAAGAGGCTGTGAGAGTCTTTGAGAAAGTGTCCGAGTCTGAGACAATGTCTGTGAGAGTGTCTGTGAGAGTCTGTGAGAGTGTCTTTAAGAGTCTGTGAGAGTCTTTGAGTGAGTGTCTGAGTCTGAGAGAGTGTCTGTGGGGGGCTGTGAGAGAGTGTCTGTGAGAGAGTCTGTGGGAGAGTCTGTGAAAGAGTGTCTGTGAGAGAGTGTCTGTGAGAGTGTCTGTGAGAGTGTCTGTGAGAGAGTTTCTGTGAGCGAGTGTCTGTGAGACATTGTCTGTGACATAGTGCCTGTGAGAGTCTGTAAGTGAGTGTGAGAGTCTGCAAGGGAGTGCTTGCAAGAGAGTGTCTGTGAGAGAGTGTCTGTGAGGGAGTGTCTGTGAGAGAGTGTCTGTGAGAGTCTGTGAGAGAGTGTCTGTGAGAGAGTCTGTGAGAGAGTCTGTGAGAGAGAGAATGTCTGTGAGAGAGTGTCTGTGAGAGTTTCTGTGAGAGAGTGTCTGTGAGAGAGTGTCTGTGAGAGTCTGTGAGTGTCTGTGAGAGTCTGTAAGAGAGTGTGAGAGTCTGCGAGAGAGTGTTTGTGAGAGAGTGTCTGTGAGAGAGTGTGTGTGAGAGTCTGTGAGAAAGTATCTGTGAGAGTCTGTAAGAGAGTGTCTCTGAGAGAGTGTCTATGAGAGAGTATCTGTGAGAGTGTGTGCGAGAGAGTGTCTGTAAGAGTCTGTGAGAGAGTGTCTGTGAGAGAGTGTGAGAGAGTGTGAGAGTGTCTGTGAGAGAGTGTCTGAGAGAGACTATGAGAGAGTCTGTGAGAGAGTGTGTGAGAGAGTCTGTGGGAGACTGTCTGTGAGAGAGTATCTGTGAGAGTCTGTGAGTGTCTGTGAGAGTCTGTAAGAGAGTGTAAGAGTCTGCAAGAGAGTGCTTGTGAGAGAGTGTCTATGAGAGATTCTGTAAGAGAGTGTCTGTGAGAGAGTGTCTGTGAGAGTCCGTGAGAGTGTCTGTGAGAGGCTGTGAGAGAGTGTCTGTGAGAGATTGTCTGTGAGAGTCTGTGAGAGAGTGTCAGTGAGAGAGTGTCTGTGAGAGAGTATCTGTGAGAGTGTGTGTGAGAGAGTGTCTGTAAGAGTCTATGAGAGAGTGTCTATGAGAGACTGTGAGAGAGTCTGTGAGAGAGTGTCTGTGAGAGAGTCTGTGAGAGAGTGAGTGTCTGTGAGAGAGTGTCTGTGAGAGTCTGTGAGAGTCTGTGAGTGTCTGTGAGAGTCTGTAAGAGAGTGTGAGAGTTTGCGAGAGAGTGCTTGTGAGAGAGTTTCTGTGAGAGAGTGTCTGTGAGAGTGTCTGTGAGAGTCTGTGAGAGTATCTGTGAGAGAGTGTCTGTGAGAGTCTATAACAGAAAGTCCATGTGAGTCTGTGGGAGTGTCTGTGAGAGTCTGAAAGAGTGTCTGTGAGTGAGTGTCTGTGAGAGAGTGTGAGAGAGTATCTGTGAGAGAGCGTGAGAGTGTCTATGAGAGTCTGTGAGAGAGTGTCTGAGAGTCTGTGACAGAGTGTCTGTGAGTGAGTTTCTGTGAGTCTGTGAGAGAGTGTCTGTGAGAGTGTCTGTGAGAGAGTGTCTGTGAGAGAGTGTCTGTGAGAGTGTCTGTGAGAGAGTGTCTGTGAGAGAGTGTCTGTGAGAGTGTCTGTGAGAGTCTGTGAGAGTGTCTTTAAGAGGCTGTGAGAGTCTTTGAGAAAGTGTCTGAGTCTGAGACAGTGTCTGTGAGAGTGTCTGTGAGAGTCTGTGAGAGTGTCTTTAAGAGTCTGTAAGAGTCTGTGAGAGAGTGTCTGAGAGAGTGTGTGAGAGAGTCTGTGAGAGAGTATATGTGAGAGAGTCTGTGAGAGAGTGTCTGTGAGAGAGTGTCTGTGAGAGTCTGTGAGTGCCTGTGAGAGTCTGTAAGAGAGTGTGAGAGTCTGCGAGAGAGTGCTTAAGAGAGAGTGTCTGTGAGAGAGTGTCTGTGAGAGAGTGTCTGTGAGAGATTGTCTGTGAGAGTGTCTGTGATAGTCTGTGAGAGTGTCTTTAAGAGGCTGTGAGAGAGTGTCTGTGAGAGAGTCTGTGAGAGAGTCTATGAGAGAGTGTCTGTGAGAGAGTGTCTGTGAGAGTGGCTTTGAGAGTGTCTGTGAGAGAGTGTCTGTGAGACAGTGTCTGTGACAGAGTGTCTGTGAGAGTCTGTAAGTGAGTGTGAGAGTCTGCGAGAGAGTGCTTGTGAGAGAGTATCTGTGAGAGAGTGTCTGTGAGGAAGTGTCTGTGAGAGAGGGTCTGTGAGAGTGTGAGGGAGAGAGTGTCTGTGAGAGAGTGTCTGTGAGAGATTATGAGAGGCTGTGATAGAGTGTGTGAGAGAGTGTCTGTGAGAGTCTGCTTGAGTGTCTGTGAGAGTCTGAGAGAGTCTGTGAGAGAGTGTCTGTGAGAGAGTGTCTGTGAGAGTCTGTAACAGAGTGTCTGTGTGAGTCTGTGAGAGTGTCTTTGAGAGTCTGTGAGAGTGTCTGTGAGTGAGTGTCTGTGAGAGAGTGTGAGGGGCTGTTATAGAGTGTGTGAGAGAGTGTCTGTGAGAGTCTGAGAGAGTGTCTGTGAGAGTCTGAGAGAGTCTGTGAGACAGTGTCTGTGAAAGAGTGTCTGTCAGAGTCTGTAAGTGAGTGTGAGAGTCTGTGAGAGAGTGCTTGTGATAGAGTGTCTGTGAGAGAGTGTCTGTGAGGGAGTGTCTGTGAGAGTGTCTGTGAGAGAGTTTCTGTGAGAGAGTGTCTGTGAGACAGTGTCTGTGACAGAGTGTCTGTGAGAGTCTGTAAGTGAGTGTGAGAGTCTGCGAGAGAGTGCTTGTGAGAGAGTATCTGTGAGAGTGTGTGGGAGAGAGTGTCTGTGAGAGAGTGTCTGTGAGAGATTATGAGAGGCTGTGATAGAGTGTGTGAGAGAGTGTCTGTGAGAGTCTGCTTGAGTGTCTGTGAGAGTCTGAGAGAGTCTGTGAGAGAGTGTCTGTGAGAGAGTGTCTGTGAGAGTCTGTAACAGAGTGTCTGTGTGAGTCTGTGAGAGTGTCTTTGAGAGTCTGTGAGAGTGTCTGTGAGTGAGTGTCTGTGAGAGAGTGTGAGGGGCTGTTATAGAGTGTGTGAGAGAGTGTCTGTGAGAGTCTGAGAGAGTGTCTGTGAGAGTCTGAGAGAGTCTGTGAGAGAGTGTCTGTGAGAGAGTGTCTGTGAGAGTCTATAACAGAAAGTCTGTGTGAGTCTGTGAGAGTGTCTGTGAGAGTCTGAAAGAGTGTCTGTGAGTGAGTGTCTGTGAGAGAGTGTGAGAGAGTATATGTGAGAGAGCGTGACAGTGTCTGTGAGAGTCTGTGAGAGAGTGTCTGAGAGTCTGTGAGAGAGTGTCTGTGAGTGAGTTTCTGTGAGTCTGTGAGAGAGTGTCTGTGAGAGTGTCTGTGAGAGAGTGTCTGTGAGAGAGTGTCTGTGAGAGTGTCTGTGAGAGTCTGTGAGAGTGTCTTTAAGAGGCTGTGAGAGTCTTTGAGAAAGTGTCTGAGTCTGAGACAATGTCTGTGAGAGTGTCTGTGAGAGTCTGTGAGAGTGTCTTTAAGAGTCTGTGAGAGTCTTTGAGTGAGTGTCTGAGTCTGAGAGAGTGTCTGTGGGGGGCTGTGAGAGAGTGTCTGTGAGAGAGTCTGTGGGAGAGTCTGTGAAAGAGTGTCTGTGAGAGAGTGTCTGTGAGAGTGTATGTGAGAGTGTCTGTGAGAGAGTTTCTGTGAGCGAGTGTCTGTGAGACATTGTCTGTGACATAGTGCCTGTGAGAGTCTGTAAGTGAGTGTGAGAGTCTGCAAGGGAGTGCTTGCAAGAGAGTGTCTGTGAGAGAGTGTCTGTGAGGGAGTGTCTGTGAGAGAGTGTCTGTGAGAGTCTGTGAGAGAGTGTCTGTGAGAGAGTCTGTGAGAGAGTCTGTGAGAGAGAGAATGTCTGTGAGAGAGTGTCTGTGAGAGTTTCTGTGAGAGAGTGTCTGTGAGAGAGTGTCTGTGAGAGTCTGTGAGTGTCTGTGAGAGTCTGTAAGAGAGTGTGAGAGTCTGCGAGAGAGTGTTTGTGAGAGAGTGTCTGTGAGAGAGTGTGTGTGAGAGTCTGTGAGAAAGTATCTGTGAGAGTCTGTAAGAGAGTGTCTCTGAGAGAGTGTCTATGAGAGAGTATCTGTGAGAGTGTGTGCGAGAGAGTGTCTGTAAGAGTCTGTGAGAGAGTGTCTGTGAGAGAGTGTGAGAGAGTGTGAGAGTGTCTGTGAGAGAGTGTCTGAGAGAGACTATGAGAGAGTCTGTGAGAGAGTGTGTGAGAGAGTCTGTGGGAGACTGTCTGTGAGAGAGTATCTGTGAGAGTCTGTGAGTGTCTGTGAGAGTCTGTAAGAGAGTGTAAGAGTCTGCAAGAGAGTGTCTGTGAGAGAGTGTCTGTGAGAGTCCGTGAGAGTGTCTGTGAGAGGCTGTGAGAGAGTGTCTGTGAGAGATTGTCTGTGAGAGTCTGTGAGAGAGTGTCAGTGAGAGAGTGTCTGTGAGAGAGTATCTGTGAGAGTGTCTGTGAGAGAGTGTCTGTAAGAGTCTATGAGAGAGTGTCTATGAGAGACTGTGAGAGAGTCTGTGAGAGAGTGTCTGTGAGAGAGTCTGTGAGAGAGTGAGTGTCTGTGAGAGAGTGTCTGTGAGTGTCTGTGAGAGTCTGTAAGAGAGTGTGAGAGTTTGCGAGAGAGTGCTTGTGAGAGAGTTTCTGTGAGAGAGTGTCTGTGAGAGTGTCTGTGAGAGTCTGTGAGAGTGTCTGTGAGAGAGTGTCTGTGAGAGTCTATAACAGAAAGTCCGTGTGAGTCTGTGAGAGTGTCTGTGAGAGTCTGAAAGAGTGTCTGTGAGTGAGTGTCTGTGAGAGAGTGTGAGAGAGTATCTGTGAGAGAGCGTGAGAGTGTCTATGAGAGTCTGTGAGAGAGTGTCTGAGAGTCTGTGACAGAGTGTCTGTGAGTGAGTTTCTGTGAGTCTGTGAGAGAGTGTCTGTGAGAGTGTCTGTGAGAGAGTGTCTGTGAGAGAGTGTCTGTGAGAGTGTCTGTGAGAGTCTGTGAGAGTGTCTTTAAGAGGCTGTGAGAGTCTTTGAGAAAGTGTCTGAGTCTGAGACAGTGTCTGTGAGAGTGTCTGTGAGAGTCTGTGAGAGTGTCTTTAAGAGTCTGTGAGAGTCTTTGAGAGAGTGTCTGAGTCTGGGAGAGTGTCTGTGGGGGGCTGTGAGAGAGTGTCTGTGAGAGAGTCTGTGAAAGAGTGTCTGTGAGAGAGTGTCTGTGAGAGTGTCTGTGAGAGTGTCTGTGAGAGAGTTTTTGTGAGCGAGTGTCTGTGAGACATTGTCTGTGACATAGTGCCTGTGAGAGTCTGTAAGTGAGTGTGAGAGTCTGCAAGGGAGTGCTTGCAAGAGAGTGTCTGTGAGAGAGTGTCTGTGAGGGAGTGTCTGTGAGAGAGTGTCTGTGAGAGTCTGTGAGAGAGTGTCTGTGAGAGAGTCTGTGAGAGAGTCTGTGAGAGAGAGAATGTCTGTGAGAGAGTGTCTGTGAGAGTTTCTGTGAGAGAGTGTCTGTGAGAGAGTGTCTGTGAGAGTCTGTGAGTGTCTGTGAGAGTCTGTAAGAGAGTGTGAGAGTCTGCGAGAGAGTGTTTGTGAGAGAGTGTCTGTGAGAGAGTGTGTGTGAGAGTCTGTGAGAAAGTATCTGTGAGAGTCTGTAAGAGAGTGTCTCTGAGAGAGTGTCTATGAGAGAGTATCTGTGAGAGTGTGTGCGAGAGAGTGTCTGTAAGAGTCTGTGAGAGAGTGTCTGTGAGAGAGTGTGAGAGAGTGTGAGAGTGTCTGTGAGAGAGTGTCTGAGAGAGACTATGAGTGAGTCTGTGAGAGAGTGTGTGAGAGAGTCTGTGAGAGACTGTCTGTGAGAGAGTATCTGTGAGAGTCTGTGAGTGTCTGTGAGAGTCTGTAAGAGAGTGTAAGAGTCTGCAAGAGAGTGCTTGTGAGAGAGTGTCTATGAGAGATTCTGTGAGAGAGTGTCTGTGAGAGAGTGTCTGTGAGAGTCCGTGAGAGTGTCTGTGAGAGGCTGTGAGAGAGTGTCTGTGAGAGATTGTCTGTGAGAGTCTGTGAGAGAGTGTCAGTGAGAGAGTGTCTGTGAGAGAGTATCTGTGAGAGTGTGTGTGAGAGAGTGTCTGTAAGAGTCTATGAGAGAGTGTCTATGAGAGACTGTGAGAGAGTCTGTGAGAGAGTGTCTGTGAGAGAGTCTGTGAGAGAGTGAGTGTCTGTGAGAGAGTGTCTGTGAGAGTCTGTGAGAGTCTGTGAGTGTCTGTGAGAGTCTGTAAGAGAGTGTGAGAGTTTGCGAGAGAGTGCTTGTGAGAGAGTTTCTGTGAGAGAGTGTCTGTGAGAGTGTCTGTGAGAGTCTGTGAGAGTATCTGTGAGAGAGTGTCTGTGAGAGTCTATAACAGAAAGTCCGTGTGAGTCTGTGGGAGTGTCTGTGAGAGTCTGAAAGAGTGTCTGTGAGTGAGTGTCTGTGAGAGAGTGTGAGAGAGTATCTGTGAGAGAGCGTGAGAGTGTCTATGAGAGTCTGTGAGAGAGTGTCTGAGAGTCTGTGACAGAGTGTCTGTGAGTGAGTTTCTGTGAGTCTGTGAGAGAGTGTCTGTGAGAGTGTCTGTGAGAGAGTGTCTGTGAGAGAGTGTCTGTGAGAGTGTCTGTGAGAGAGTGTCTGTGAGAGAGTGTCTGTGAGAGTGTCTGTGAGAGTCTGTGAGAGTGTCTTTAAGAGGCTGTGAGAGTCTTTGAGAAAGTGTCTGAGTCTGAGACAGTGTCTGTGAGAGTGTCTGTGAGAGTCTGTGAGAGTGTCTTTAAGAGTCTGTAAGAGTCTGTGAGAGAGTGTCTGAGAGAGTGTGTGAGAGAGTCTGTGAGAGAGTATATGTGAGAGAGTCTGTGAGAGAGTGTCTGTGAGAGAGTGTCTGTGAGAGTCTGTGAGTGCCTGTGAGAGTCTGTAAGAGAGTGTGAGAGTCTGCGAGAGAGTGCTTAAGAGAGAGTGTCTGTGAGAGAGTGTCTGTGAGAGAGTGTCTGTGAGAGATTGTCTGTGAGAGTGTCTGTGATAGTCTGTGAGAGTGTCTTTAAGAGGCTGTGAGAGAGTGTCTGTGAGAGAGTCTGTGAGAGAGTCTATGAGAGAGTGTCTGTGAGAGAGTGTCTGTGAGAGTGGCTTTGAGAGTGTCTGTGAGAGAGTGTCTGTGAGACAGTGTCTGTGACAGAGTGTCTGTGAGAGTCTGTAAGTGAGTGTGAGAGTCTGCGAGAGAGTGCTTGTGAGAGAGTATCTGTGAGAGAGTGTCTGTGAGGAAGTGTCTGTGAGAGAGGGTCTATGAGAGTGTGAGGGAGAGAGTGTCTGTGAGAGAGTGTCTGTGAGAGATTATGAGAGGCTGTGATAGAGTGTGTGAGAGAGTGTCTGTGAGAGTCTGCTTGAGTGTCTGTGAGAGTCTGAGAGAGTCTGTGAGAGAGTGTCTGTGAGAGAGTGTCTGTGAGAGTCTGTAACAGAGTGTCTGTGTGAGTCTGTGAGAGTGTCTTTGAGAGTCTGTGAGAGTGTCTGTGAGTGAGTGTCTGTGAGAGAGTGTGAGGGGCTGTTATAGAGTGTGTGAGAGAGTGTCTGTGAGAGTCTGAGAGAGTGTCTGTGAGAGTCTGAGAGAGTCTCTGAGACAGTGTCTGTGAAAGAGTGTCTGTCAGAGTCTGTAAGTGAGTGTGAGAGTCTGTGAGAGAGTGCTTGTGATAGAGTGTCTGTGAGAGAGTGTCTGTGAGGGAGTGTCTGTGAGAGTGTCTGTGAGAGAGTTTCTGTGAGAGAGTGTCTGTGAGACAGTGTCTGTGACAGAGTGTCTGTGAGAGTCTGTAAGTGAGTGTGAGAGTCTGCGAGAGAGTGCTTGTGAGAGAGTATCTGTGAGAGAGTGTCTGTGAGGAAGTGTCTGTGAGAGAGGGTCTGTGAGAGTGTGTGGGAGAGAGTGTCTGTGAGAGAGTGTCTGTGAGAGATTATGAGAGGCTGTGATAGAGTGTGTGAGAGAGTGTCTGTGAGAGTCTGCTTGAGTGTCTGTGAGAGTCTGAGAGAGTCTGTGAGAGAGTGTCTGTGAGAGAGTGTCTGTGAGAGTCTGTAACAGAGTGTCTGTGTGAGTCTGTGAGAGTGTCTTTGAGAGTCTGTGAGAGTGTCTGTGAGTGAGTGTCTGTGAGAGAGTGTGAGGGGCTGTTATAGAGTGTGTGAGAGAGTGTCTGTGAGAGTCTGAGAGAGTGTCTGTGAGAGTCTGAGAGAGTCTGTGAGAGAGTGTCTGTGAGAGAGTGTCTGTGAGAGTCTATAACAGAAAGTCTGTGTGAGTCTGTGAGAGTGTCTGTGAGAGTCTGAAAGAGTGTCTGTGAGTGAGTGTCTGTGAGAGAGTGTGAGAGAGTATATGTGAGAGAGCGTGACAGTGTCTGTGAGAGTCTGTGAGAGAGTGTCTGAGAGTCTGTGAGAGAGTGTCTGTGAGTGAGTTTCTGTGAGTCTGTGAGAGAGTGTCTGTGAGAGTGTCTGTGAGAGAGTGTCTGTGAGAGAGTGTCTGTGAGAGTGTCTGTGAGAGTCTGTGAGAGTGTCTTTAAGAGGCTGTGAGAGTCTTTGAGAAAGTGTCTGAGTCTGAGACAATGTCTGTGAGAGTGTCTGTGAGAGTCTGTGAGAGTGTCTTTAAGAGTCTGTGAGAGTCTTTGAGTGAGTGTCTGAGTCTGAGAGAGTGTCTGTGGGGGGCTGTGAGAGAGTGTCTGTGAGAGAGTCTGTGGGAGAGTCTGTGAAAGAGTGTCTGTGAGAGAGTGTCTGTGAGAGTGTATGTGAGAGTGTCTGTGAGAGAGTTTCTGTGAGCGAGTGTCTGTGAGACATTGTCTGTGACATAGTGCCTGTGAGAGTCTGTAAGTGAGTGTGAGAGTCTGCAAGGGAGTGCTTGCAAGAGAGTGTCTGTGAGAGAGTGTCTGTGAGGGAGTGTCTGTGAGAGAGTGTCTGTGAGAGTCTGTGAGAGAGTGTCTGTGAGAGAGTCTGTGAGAGAGTCTGTGAGAGAGAGAATGTCTGTGAGAGAGTGTCTGTGAGAGTTTCTGTGAGAGAGTGTCTGTGAGAGAGTGTCTGTGAGAGTCTGTGAGTGTCTGTGAGAGTCTATAAGAGAGTGTGAGAGTCTGCGAGAGAGTGTTTGTGAGAGAGTGTCTGTGAGAGAGTGTGTGTGAGAGTCTGTGAGAAAGTATCTGTGAGAGTCTGTAAGAGAGTGTCTCTGAGAGAGTGTCTATGAGAGAGTATCTGTGAGAGTGTGTGCGAGAGAGTGTCTGTAAGAGTCTGTGAGAGAGTGTCTGTGAGAGAGTGTGAGAGAGTGTGAGAGTGTCTGTGAGAGAGTGTCTGAGAGAGACTATGAGAGAGTCTGTGAGAGAGTGTGTGAGAGAGTCTGTGGGAGACTGTCTGTGAGAGAGTATCTGTGAGAGTCTGTGAGTGTCTGTGAGAGTCTGTAAGAGAGTGTAAGAGTCTGCAAGAGAGTGTCTGTGAGAGAGTGTCTGTGAGAGTCCGTGAGAGTGTCTGTGAGAGGCTGTGAGAGAGTGTCTGTGAGAGATTGTCTGTGAGAGTCTGTGAGAGAGTGTCAGTGAGAGAGTGTCTGTGAGAGAGTATCTGTGAGAGTGTCTGTGAGAGAGTGTCTGTAAGAGTCTATGAGAGAGTGTCTATGAGAGACTGTGAGAGAGTCTGTGAGAGAGTGTCTGTGAGAGAGTCTGTGAGAGAGTGAGTGTCTGTGAGAGAGTGTCTGTGAGTGTCTGTGAGAGTCTGTAAGAGAGTGTGAGAGTTTGCGAGAGAGTGCTTGTGAGAGAGTTTCTGTGAGAGAGTGTCTGTGAGAGTGTCTGTGAGAGTCTGTGAGAGTGTCTGTGAGAGAGTGTCTGTGAGAGTCTATAACAGAAAGTCCGTGTGAGTCTGTGAGAGTGTCTGTGAGAGTCTGAAAGAGTGTCTGTGAGTGAGTGTCTGTGAGAGAGTGTGAGAGAGTATCTGTGAGAGAGCGTGAGAGTGTCTATGAGAGTCTGTGAGAGAGTGTCTGAGAGTCTGTGACAGAGTGTCTGTGAGTGAGTTTCTGTGAGTCTGTGAGAGAGTGTCTGTGAGAGTGTCTGTGAGAGAGTGTCTGTGAGAGAGTGTCTGTGAGAGTGTCTGTGAGAGTCTGTGAGAGTGTCTTTAAGAGGCTGTGAGAGTCTTTGAGAAAGTGTCTGAGTCTGAGACAGTGTCTGTGAGAGTGTCTGTGAGAGTCTGTGAGAGTGTCTTTAAGAGTCTGTGAGAGTCTTTGAGAGAGTGTCTGAGTCTGGGAGAGTGTCTGTGGGGGGCTGTGAGAGAGTGTCTGTGAGAGAGTCTGTGAAAGAGTGTCTGTGAGAGAGTGTCTGTGAGAGTGTCTGTGAGAGTGTCTGTGAGAGAGTTTTTGTGAGCGAGTGTCTGTGAGACATTGTCTGTGACATAGTGCCTGTGAGAGTCTGTAAGTGAGTGTGAGAGTCTGCAAGGGAGTGCTTGCAAGAGAGTGTCTGTGAGAGAGTGTCTGTGAGGGAGTGTCTGTGAGAGAGTGTCTGTGAGAGTCTGTGAGAGAGTGTCTGTGAGAGAGTCTGTGAGAGAGTCTGTGAGAGAGAGAATGTCTGTGAGAGAGTGTCTGTGAGAGTTTCTGTGAGAGAGTGTCTGTGAGAGACTGTCTGTGAGAGTCTGTGAGTGTCTGTGAGAGTCTGTAAGAGAGTGTGAGAGTCTGCGAGAGAGTGTTTGTGAGAGAGTGTCTGTGAGAGAGTGTGTGTGAGAGTCTGTGAGAAAGTATCTGTGAGAGTCTGTAAGAGAGTGTCTCTGAGAGAGTGTCTATGAGAGAGTATCTGTGAGAGTGTGTGCGAGAGAGTGTCTGTAAGAGTCTGTGAGAGAGTGTCTGTGAGAGAGTGTGAGAGAGTGTGAGAGTGTCTGTGAGAGAGTGTCTGAGAGAGACTATGAGTGAGTCTGTGAGAGAGTGTGTGAGAGAGTCTGTGAGAGACTGTCTGTGAGAGAGTATCTGTGAGAGTCTGTGAGTGTCTGTGAGAGTCTGTAAGAGAGTGTAAGAGTCTGCAAGAGAGTGCTTGTGAGAGAGTGTCTATGAGAGATTCTGTGAGAGAGTGTCTGTGAGAGAGTGTCTGTGAGAGTCTGTGAGAGTGTCTGTGAGAGGCAGTGAGAGAGTGTCTGTGAGAGATTGTCTGTGAGAGTCTGTGAGAGAGTGTCAGTGAGAGAGTGTCTGTGAGAGAGTATCTGTGAGAGTGTGTGTGAGAGAGTGTCTGTAAGAGTCTATGAGAGAGTGTCTATGAGAGACTGTGAGAGAGTCTGTGAGAGAGTGTCTGTGAGAGAGTCTGTGAGAGAGTGAGTGTCTGTGAGAGAGTGTCTGTGAGAGTCTGTGAGAGTCTGTGAGTGTCTGTGAGAGTCTGTAAGAGAGTGTGAGAGTTTGCGAGAGAGTGCTTGTGAGAGAGTGTCTGTGAGAGAGTGTCTGTGAGAGTGTCTGTGAGAGTCTGTGAGAGTGTCTGTGAGAGGCTTTGAGAGAGTGTCTGTGAGAGATTGTCTGTGAGAGTCTGTGAGAGAGTGTCAGTGAGAGAGTGTCTGTGAGAGAGTATCTGTGAGAGTGTCTGTGAGAGAGTTTCTGTGAGAGTGTCTGTGAGACAGTGTCTGTAAAAGAGAGTCTGTGAGAGTCTGCAAGAGTGTCTGGGAGTGAGTGTCTGTGAGAGAGTGTCTGTGAGAGTCTGTGAGAGAGTTTATGAGAGTCTGTGAGAGAGTGTCTGTGAGAGAGTGTCTCTGAGCATCTGTGAGAGTGTCTGTGAGAGTCTGTAAGAGAGTGTGAGATTCTGCAAGAGAGTGCTTGGGAGAGCGTGTCAGTGAGAGACTCTGTGAGAGACTGTCTGTGATAGAGTGTCTGTGAGAGAGTGTCTGTGATAGAGTGTCTGTGAGAGTCTGTGAGAGTGTCTGTGAGAGTATATGAGAGTGTCTGTGAGAGTCTGAGAGAGAGTGTCTAAGAGAGTCCGTGAGAGTGTCTGTGAGAGTCTGAGAGAGTGTCTGTGAGTGAGTCTGAGAGAGTATCTGTGAGAGAGTGTGAGAGTGTCTGTGAGAGTCTGTGAGAGAGTGTCTCTGAGAGAGTGTCTCTGAGAGAGTGTCTGTGAGAGAGTGTGAGGGGCTGTTATAGAGTGTGTGAGAGAGTGTCTGTGAGAGTCTGAGAGAGTGTCTGTGAGAGTCTGAGAGAGTCTGTGAGAGAGTGTCTGTGAGAGAGTGTCTGTGAGAGTCTATAACAGAAAGTCTGTGTGAGTCTGTGAGAGTGTCTGTGAGAGTCTGAAAGAGTGTCTGTGAGTGAGTGTCTATGAGAGAGTGTGAGAGAGTATCTGTGAGAGAGCATGAGAGTGTCTGTGAGAGTCTGTGAGAGAGTGTCTGTGAGTCTGTGAGAGAGTGTCTGTGAGAGTGTCTGTGAGAGAGTGTCTGTGAGAGAGTGTCTGTGAGAGTGTCTGTGAGAGTCTGTGAGAGTGTCTTTAAGAGGCTGTGAGAGTCTTTTAGAAAGTGTCTGAGTCTGAGACAGTGTGTGTGAGAGTGTCTGTGAGAGTATGTGAGAGTGTCTTTAAGAGGCTGTGAGAGTCTTTGAGAGAGTGTCTGAGTCTGAGAAAGTGTCTGTGAGAGGCTGTGAGAGAGTGTCTGTGAGAGTCTGTAAGTGAGTGTGAGAGTCTGCGAGAGAGTGCTTGTGAGAGAGTATCTGTGAGAGAGTGTCTGTGAGGAAGTGTCTGTGAGAGAGGGTCTGTGAGAGTGTGTGGGAGAGAGTGTCTGTGAGAGAGTGTCTGTTAGAGATTATGAGAGGCTGTGATAGAGTGTGTGAGAGAGTGTCTGTGAGAGTCTGCTTGAGTGTCTGTGAGAGTCTGAGAGAGTCTGTGAGAGAGTGTCTGTGAGAGAGTGTCTGTGAGAGTCTGTAACAGAGTGTCTGTGTGAGTCTGTGAGAGTGTCTTTGAGAGTCTGTGAGAGTGTCTGTGAGTGAGTGTCTGTGAGAGAGTGTGAGGGGCTGTTATAGAGTGTGTGAGAGAGTGTCTGTGAGAGTCTGAGAGAGTGTCTGTGAGAGTCTGAGAGAGTCTGTGAGACAGTGTCTGTGAAAGAGTGTCTGTCAGAGTCTGTAAGTGAGTGTGAGAGTCTGTGAGAGAGTGCTTGTGAGAGAGTGTCTGTGAGAGAGTGTCTGTGAGGGAGTGTCTGTGAGAGTGTCTGTGAGAGAGTTTCTGTGAGAGAGTGTCTGTGAGACAGTGTCTGTGACAGAGTGTCTGTGAGAGTCTGTAAGTGAGTGTGAGAGTCTGCGAGAGAGTGCTTGTGAGAGAGTATCTGTGAGAGAGTGTCTGTGAGGAAGTGTCTGTGAGAGAGGGTCTGTGAGTGTGTGTGGGAGAGAGTGTCTGTGAGAGAGTGTCTGTGAGAGATTATGAGAGGCTGTGATAGAGTGTGTGAGAGAGTGTCTGTGAGAGTCTGCTTGAGTGTCTGTGAGAGTCTGAGAGAGTCTGTGAGAGAGTGTCTGTGAGAGAGTGTCTGTGAGAGTCTGTAACAGAGTGTCTGTGTGAGTCTGTGAGAGTGTCTTTGAGAGTCTGTGAGAGTGTCTGTGAGTGAGTGTCTGTGAGAGAGTGTGAGGGGCTGTTATAGAGTGTGTGAGAGAGTGTATGTGAGAGTCTGAGAGAGTGTCTGTGAGAGTCTGAGAGAGTCTGTGAGAGAGTGTCTGTGAGAGAGTGTCTGTGAGAGTCTATAACAGAAAGTCTGTGTGAGTCTGTGAGAGTGTCTGTGAGAGTCTGAAAGAGTGTCTGTGAGTGAGTGTCTGTGAGAGAGTGTGAGAGAGTATATGTGAGAGAGCGTGAGAGTGTCTGTGAGAGTCTGTGAGAGAGTGTCTGAGAGTCTGTGAGAGAGTGTCTGTGAGTGAGTTTCTGTGAGTCTGTGAGAGAGTGTCTGTGAGAGTGTCTGTGAGAGAGTGTCTGTGAGAGTGTCTGTGAGAGTCTGTGAGAGTGTCTTTAAGAGGCTGTGAGAGTCTTTGAGAAAGTGTCTGAGTCTGAGACAATGTCTGTGAGAGTGTCTGTGAGAGTCTGTGAGAGTGTCTTTAAGAGTCTGTGAGAGTCTTTGAGTGAGTGTCTGAGTCTGAGAGAGTGTCTGTTGGGGGCTGTGAGAGAGTGTCTGTGAGAGAGTCTGTGGGAGAGTCTGTGAAAGAGTGTCTGTGAGAGAGTGTCTGTGAGAGTGTCTGTGAGAGTGTCTGTGAGAGAGTTTCTGTGAGCGAGTGTCTGTGAGACATTGTCTGTGACATAGTGCCTGTGAGAGTCTGTAAGTGAGTGTGAGAGTCTGCAAGGGAGTGCTTGCAAGAGAGTGTCTGTGAGAGAGTGTCTGTGAGGGAGTGTCTGTGAGAGAGTGTCTGTGAGAGTCTGTGAGAGAGTGTCTGTGAGAGAGTCTGTGAGAGAGTCTGTGAGAGAGAGAATGTCTGTGAGAGAGTGTCTGTGAGAGTTTCTGTGAGAGAGTGTCTGTGAGAGAGTGTCTGTGAGAGTCTGTGAGTGTCTGTGAGAGTCTGTAAGAGAGTGTGAGAGTCTGCGAGAGAGTGTTTGTGAGAGAGTGTCTGTGAGAGAGTGTGTGTGAGAGTCTGTGAGAAAGTATCTGTGAGAGTCTGTAAGAGAGTGTCTCTGAGAGAGTGTCTATGAGAGAGTATCTGTGAGAGTGTGTGCGAGAGAGTGTCTGTAAGAGTCTGTGAGAGAGTGTCTGTGAGAGAGTGTGAGAGAGTGTGAGAGTGTCTGTGAGAGAGTGTCTGAGAGAGACTATGAGAGAGTCTGTGAGAGAGTGTATGAGAGAGTCTGTGGGAGACTGTCTGTGAGAGAGTATCTGTGAGAGTCTGTGAGTGTCTGTGAGAGTCTGTAAGAGAGTGTAAGAGTCTGCAAGAGAGTGCTTGTGAGAGAGTGTCTATGAGAGATTCTGTAAGAGAGTGTCTGTGAGAGAGTGTCTGTGAGAGTCCGTGAGAGTGTCTGTGAGAGGCTGTGAGAGAGTGTCTGTGAGAGATTGTCTGTGAGAGTCTGTGAGAGAGTGTCAGTGAGAGAGTGTCTGTGAGAGAGTATCTGTGAGAGTGTGTGTGAGAGAGTGTCTGTAAGAGTCTATGAGAGAGTGTCTATGAGAGACTGTGAGAGAGTCTGTGAGAGAGTGTCTGTGAGAGAGTCTGTGAGAGAGTGAGTGTCTGTGAGAGAGTGTCTGTGAGAGTCTGTGAGAGTCTGTGAGTGTCTGTGAGAGTCTGTAAGAGAGTGTGAGAGTTTGCGAGAGAGTGCTTGTGAGAGAGTTTCTGTGAGAGAGTGTCTGTGAGAGAGTCTGTGAGAGTCTGTGAGAGTGTCTGTGAGAGAGTGTCTGTGAGAGTCTATAACAGAAAGTCCGTGTGAGTCTGTGGGAGTGTCTGTGAGAGTCTGAAAGAGTGTCTGTGAGTGAGTGTCTGTGAGAGAGTGTGAGAGAGTATCTGTGAGAGAGCGTGAGAGTGTCTATGAGAGTCTGTGAGAGAGTGTCTGAGAGTCTGTGACAGAGTGTCTGTGAGTGAGTTTCTGTGAGTCTGTGAGAGAGTGTCTGTGAGAGTGTCTGTGAGAGAGTGTCTGTGAGAGAGTGTCTGTGAGAGTGTCTATGAGAGAGTGTCTGTGAGAGAGTGTCTGTGAGAGTGTCTGTGAGAGTCTGTGAGAGTGTCTTTAAGAGGCTGTGAGAGTCTTTGAGAAAGTGTCTGAGTCTGAGACAGTGTCTGTGAGAGTGTCTGTGAGAGTCTGTGAGAGTGTCTTTAAGAGTCTGTAAGAGTCTGTGAGAGAGTGTCTGAGAGAGTGTGTGAGAGAGTCTGTGAGAGAGTATATGTGAGAGAGTCTGTGAGAGAGTGTCTGTGAGAGAGTGTCTGTGAGAGTCTGTGAGTGCCTGTGAGAGTCTGTAAGAGAGTGTGAGAGTCTGCGAGAGAGTGCTTAAGAGAGAGTGTCTGTGAGAGAGTGTCTGTGAGAGAGTGTCTGTGAGAGATTGTCTGTGAGAGTGTCTGTGATAGTCTGTGAGAGTGTCTTTAAGAGGCTGTGAGAGAGTGTCTGTGAGAGAGTCTGTGAGAGAGTCTATGAGAGAGTGTCTGTGAGAGAGTGTCTGTGAGAGTGGCTTTGAGAGTGTCTGTGAGAGAGTGTCTGTGAGACAGTGTCTGTGACAGAGTGTCTGTGAGAGTCTGTAAGTGAGTGTGAGAGTCTGCGAGAGAGTGCTTGTGAGAGAGTATCTGTGAGAGAGTGTCTGTGAGGAAGTGTCTGTAAGAGAGGGTCTGTGAGAGTGTGTGGGAGAGAGTGTCTATGAGAGAGTGTCTGTGAGAGATTATGAGAGGCTGTGATAGAGTGTGTGAGAGAGTGTCTGTGAGAGTCTGCTTGAGTGTCTGTGAGAGTCTGAGAGAGTCTGTGAGAGAGTGTCTGTGAGAGAGTGTCTGTGAGAGTCTGTAACAGAGTGTCTGTGTGAGTCTGTGAGAGTGTCTTTGAGAGTCTGTGAGAGTGTCTGTGAGTGAGTGTCTGTGAGAGAGTGTGAGGGGCTGGTATAGAGTGTGTGAGAGAGTGTCTGTGAGAGTCTGAGAGAGTGTCTGTGAGAGTCTGAGAGAGTCTGTGAGACAGTGTCTGTGAAAGAGTGTCTGTCAGAGTCTGTAAGTGAGTGTGAGAGTCTGTGAGAGAGTGCTTGTGAGAGAGTGTCTGTGAGAGAGTGTCTGTGAGGGAGTGTCTGTGAGAGTGTCTGTGAGAGAGTTTCTGTGAGAGAGTGTCTGTGAGACAGTGTCTGTGACAGAGTGTCTGTGAGAGTCTGTAAGTGAGTGTGAGAGTCTGCGAGAGAGTGCTTGTGAGAGAGTATCTGTGAGAGAGTGTCTGTGAGGAAGTGTCTGTGAGAGAGGGTCTGTGAGAGTGTGTGGGAGAGAGTGTCTGTGAGAGAGTGTCTGTGAGAGATTATGAGAGGCTGTGATAGAGTGTGTGAGAGAGTGTCTGTGAGAGTCTGCTTGAGTGTCTGTGAGAGTCTGAGAGAGTCTGTGAGAGAGTATCTGTGAGAGAGTGTCTGTGAGAGTCTGTAACAGAGTGTCTGTGTGAGTCTGTGAGAGTGTCTTTGAGAGTCTGTGAGAGTGTCTGTGAGTGAGTGTCTGTGAGAGAGTGTGAGGGGCTGTTATAGAGTGTGTGAGAGAGTGTCTGTGAGAGTCTGAGAGAGTGTCTCTGAGAGTCTGAGAGAGTTTGTGAGAGAGTGTCTGTGAGAGAGTGTCTGTGAGAGTCTATAACAGAAAGTCTGTGTGAGTCTGTGAGAGTGTCTGTGAGAGTCTGAAAGAGTGTCTGTGAGTGAGTGTCTGTGAGAGAGTGTGAGAGAGTATATGTGAGAGAGCGTGAGAGTGTCTGTGAGAGTCTGTGAGAGAGTGTCTGAGAGTCTGTGAGAGAGTGTCTGTGAGTGAGTTTCTGTGAGTCTGTGAGAGAGTGTCTGTGAGAGTGTCTGTGAGAGAGTGTCTGTGAGAGAGTGTCTGTGAGAGTGTCTGTGAGAGTCTGTGAGAGTGTCTTTAAGAGGCTGTGAGAGTCTTTGAGAAAGTGTCTGAGTCTGAGACAATGTCTGTGAGAGTGTCTGTGAGAGTCTGTGAGAGTGTCTTTAAGAGTCTGTGAGAGTCTTTGAGTGAGTGTCTGAGTCTGAGAGAGTGTCTGTGGGGGGCTGTGAGAGAGTGTCTGTGAGAGAGTCTGTGGGAGAGTCTGTGAAAGAGTGTCTGTGAGAGAGTGTCTGTGAGAGTGTATGTGAGAGTGTCTGTGAGAGAGTTTCTGTGAGCGAGTGTCTGTGAGACATTGTCTGTGACATAGTGCCTGTGAGAGTCTGTAAGTGAGTGTGAGAGTCTGCAAGGGAGTGCTTGCAAGAGAGTGTCTGTGAGAGAGTGTCTGTGAGGGAGTGTCTGTGAGAGAGTGTCTGTGAGAGTCTGTGAGAGAGTGTCTGTGAGAGAGTCTGTGAAAGAGTCTGTGAGAGAGAGAATGTCTGTGAGAGAGTGTCTCTGAGAGTTTCTGTGAGAGAGTGTCTGTGAGAGAGTGTCTGTGAGAGTCTGTGAGTGTCTGTGAGAGTCTGTAAGAGAGTGTGAGAGTCTGCGAGAGAGTGTTTGTGAGAGAGTGTCTGTGAGAGAGTGTGTGTGAGAGTCTGTGAGAAAGTATCTGTGAGAGTCTGTAAGAGAGTGTCTCTGAGAGAGTGTCTATGAGAGAGTATCTGTGAGAGTGTGTGCGAGAGAGTGTCTGTAAGAGTCTGTGAGAGAGTGTCTGTGAGAGAGTGTGAGAGAGTGTGAGAGTGTCTGTGAGAGAGTGTCTGAGAGAGACTATGAGAGAGTCTGTGAGAGAGTGTGTGAGAGAGTCTGTGGGAGACTGTCTGTGAGAGAGTATCTGTGAGAGTCTGTGAGTGTCTGTGAGAGTCTGTAAGAGAGTGTAAGAGTCTGCAAGAGAGTGTCTGTGAGAGAGTGTCTGTGAGAGTCCGTGAGAGTGTCTGTGAGAGGCTGTGAGAGAGTGTCTGTGAGAGATTGTCTGTGAGAGTCTGTGAGAGAGTGTCAGTGAGAGAGTGTCTGTGAGAGAGTATCTGTGAGAGTGTCTGTGAGAGAGTGTCTGTAAGAGTCTATAGAGAGTGTCTATGAGAGACTGTGAGAGAGTCTGTGAGAGAGTGTCTGTGAGAGAGTCTGTGAGAGAGTGAGTGTCTGTGAGAGAGTGTCTGTGAGTGTCTGTGAGAGTCTGTAAGAGAGTGTGAGAGTTTGCGAGAGAGTGCTTGTGAGAGAGTTTCTGTGAGAGAGTGTCTGTGAGAGTGTCTGTGAGAGTCTGTGAGAGTGTCTGTGAGAGAGTGTCTGTGAGAGTCTATAACAGAAAGTCCGTGTGAGTCTGTGAGAGTGTCTGTGAGAGTCTGAAAGAGTGTCTGTGAGTGAGTGTCTGTGAGAGAGTGTGAGAGAGTATCTGTGAGAGAGCGTGAGAGTGTCTATGAGAGTCTGTGAGAGAGTGTCTGAGAGTCTGTGACAGAGTGTCTGTGAGTGAGTTTCTGTGAGTCTGTGAGAGAGTGTCTGTGAGAGTGTCTGTGAGAGAGTGTCTGTGAGAGAGTGTCTGTGAGAGTGTCTGTGAGAGTCTGTGAGAGTGTCTTTAAGAGGCTGTGAGAGTCTTTGAGAAAGTGTCTGAGTCTGAGACAGTGTCTGTGAGAGTGTCTGTGAGAGTCTGTGAGAGTGTCTTTAAGAGTCTGTGAGAGTCTTTGAGAGAGTGTCTGAGTCTGGGAGAGTGTCTGTGGGGGGCTGTGAGAGAGTGTCTGTGAGAGAGTCTGTGAAAGAGTGTCTGTGAGAGAGTGTCTGTGAGAGTGTCTGTGAGAGTGTCTGTGAGAGAGTTTTTGTGAGCGAGTGTCTGTGAGACATTGTCTGTGACATAGTGCCTGTGAGAGTCTGTAAGTGAGTGTGAGAGTCTGCAAGGGAGTGCTTGCAAGAGAGTGTCTGTGAGAGAGTGTCTGTGAGGGAGTGTCTGTGAGAGAGTGTCTGTGAGAGTCTGTGAGAGAGTGTCTGTGAGAGAGTCTGTGAGAGAGTCTGTGAGAGAGAGAATGTCTGTGAGAGAGTGTCTGTGAGAGTTTCTGTGAGAGAGTGTCTGTGAGAGAGTGTCTGTGAGAGTCTGTGAGTGTCTGTGAGAGTCTGTAAGAGAGTGTGAGAGTCTGCGAGAGAGTGTTTGTGAGAGAGTGTCTGTGAGAGAGTGTCTGTGAGAGAGTGTGTGTGAGAGTCTGTGAGAAAGTATCTGTGAGAGTCTGTAAGAGAGTGTCTCTGAGAGAGTGTCTATGAGAGAGTATCTGTGAGAGTGTGTGCGAGAGAGTGTCTGTAAGAGTCTGTGAGAGAGTGTCTGTGAGAGAGTGTGAGAGAGTGTGAGAGTGTCTGTGAGAGAGTGTCTGAGAGAGACTATGAGTGAGTCTGTGAGAGAGTGTGTGAGAGAGTCTGTGAGAGACTGTCTGTGAGAGAGTATCTGTGAGAGTCTGTGAGTGTCTGTGAGAGTCTGTAAGAGAGTGTAAGAGTCTGCAAGAGAGTGCTTGTGAGAGAGTGTCTATGAGAGATTCTGTGAGAGAGTGTCTGTGAGAGAGTGTCTGTGAGAGTCTGTGAGAGTGTCTGTGAGAGGCAGTGAGAGAGTGTCTGTGAGAGATTGTCTGTGAGAGTCTGTGAGAGAGTGTCAGTGAGAGAGTGTCTGTGAGAGAGTATCTGTGAGAGTGTGTGTGAGAGAGTGTCTGTAAGAGTCTATGAGAGAGTGTCTATGAGAGACTGTGAGAGAGTCTGTGAGAGAGTGTCTGTGAGAGAGTCTGTGAGAGAGTGAGTATCTGTGAGAGAGTGTCTGTGAGAGTCTGTGAGAGTCTGTGAGTGTCTGTGAGAGTCTGTAAGAGAGTGTGAGAGTTTGCGAGAGAGTGCTTGTGAGAGAGTGTCTGTGAGAGAGTCTATGAGAGAGTGTCTGTGAGAGAGTGTCTGTGAGAGTCTGTGAGAGTGTCTATGAGAGGCTGTGAGAGAGTATCTGTGAGAGATTGTCTGTGAGAGTCTGTGAGAGAGTGTCAGTGAGAGAGTGTCTGTGAGAGAGTATCTGTGAGAGTGTGTGTGAGAGAGTGTCTGTAAGAGTATGTGAGAGAGTCTCTATGAGAGACTGTGAGAGAGTCTGTGAGAGAGTGTCTGTGAGAGAGTCTGTGAGAGAGTGAGTGTCTGTGAGAGAGTGTCTGTGAGAGTCTGTGAGAGTCTGTGAGTGTCTGTGAGAGTCTGTAAGAGAGTGTGAGAGTTTGCGAGAGAGTGCTTGTGAGAGAGTGTCTGTGAGAGAGTGTCTGTGAGAGTGTCTGTGAGAGTCTGTGAGAGTGTCTGTGAGAGGCTTTGAGAGAGTGTCTGTGAGAAATTGTCTGTGAGAGTCTCTGAGAGAGTGTCAGTGAGAGAGTGTCTGTGAGAGAGTATCTGTGAGAGTGTCTGTGAGAGAGTTTCTGTGAGAGTGTCTGTGAGACAGTGTCTGTAAAAGAGAGTCTGTGAGAGTCTGCAAGAGTCTGTGAGTGAGTTTCTGTGAGAGAGTGTCTGTGAGAGTCTGTGAGAGAGTTTATGAGAGTCTGTGAGAGAGTGTCTGTGAGAGAGTGTCTCTGAGCATCTGTGAGAGTGTCTGTGAGAGTCTGTAAGAGAGTGTGAGAGTCTGCAAGAGAGTGCTTGGGAGAGCGTGTCAGTGAGAGACTCTGTGTGAGACTCTGTGAGAGAGTGTCTGTGAGACAGTGTCTGTGAGGGAGTGTCTGTGAGAGAGTGTCTATGAGAGAGTGTCTGTGAGAGAGTCTGTGAGAGAGTCTGTGAGAGAGAGTCTGTGAGAGAGAGAATGTCTGTGAGAGAGTGTCTCTGAGAGTTTCTGTGAGAGAGTGTCTGTGAGAGAGTGTCTGTGAGAGTCTGTGAGTGTCTGTGAGAGTCTGTAAGAGAGTGTGAGAGTTTGCGAGAGAGTGCTTGTGAGAGAGTGTCTGTGAGAGAGTGTCTGTGAGAGTGTCTGTGAGAGTCTGTGAGAGTGTCTGTGAGAGGCTTTGAGAGAGTGTCTGTGAGAAATTGTCTGTGAGAGTCTGTGAGAGAGTGTCAGTGAGAGAGTGTCTGTGAGAGAGTATCTGTGAGAGTGTCTGTGAGAGAGTTTCTGTGAGAGTGTCTGTGAGACAGTGTCTGTAAAAGAGAGTCTGTGAGAGTCTGCAAGAGTCTGTGAGTGAGTTTCTGTGAGAGAGTGTCTGTGAGAGTCTGTGAGAGAGTTTATGAGAGTCTGTGAGAGAGTGTCTGTGAGAGAGTGTCTCTGAGCATCTGTGAGAGTGTCTGTGAGAGTCTGTAAGAGAGTGTGAGAGTCTGCAAGAGAGTGCTTGGGAGAGCGTGTCAGTGAGAGACTCTGTGTGAGACTCTGTGATAGAGTGTCTGTGAGAGAGTGTCTGTGATAGAGTGTCTGTGAGAGTCTGTGAGAGTGTCTGTGAGAGTATATGAGAGTGTCTGTGAGAGTCTGAGAGAGAGTGTCTGTGAGAGTCTGTGAGAGTGTATGTGAGAGTCTGTGAGAGTCTGTGAGAGAGTGTCTGTGAGAGTGTGTCTGTGAGAGAGTGTTTGTGAGAGCGTGTCTGTGAGATTGTGTCTGTGGGAGAGTGTCTGTGAGAGTCTGTGAGAGATTATCTGTGAGAGAGTGTCTGTAAGAGTCTGTGAGAGAATGTCTGTAAATGTATGTGAGAGATTGTCCATGAGAGTCTGTGAGAAAGTGTCTGTGAGTGTCTGTGAGAGAGTGTCTGTGAGAGTCTGTGAGAGAGGGTCTATGAGAGTCTGTAAGAGAGTGTCTATGAGAGAGTGTCTGTGAGAGTCTGAGAGTGTCTGTGAGAGTCTGTGAGAGAGTGTCTGAGATTCTGTGAGTGTCTTTGAGAGACTGTCTGTGAGAGTCTGTGAGAGAGTGTCTGTGAGAGTCTGTGAGAGAGTCTCTATGAGAGTCTGTAAGAGAGTGTCGCTGAGAGAGTGTCTGTGAGAGAGTGTGAGAGGTTGTGATAGAGTGTGTGAGAGAGTGTCTGTGAGAGTCTGAGAGAGTGTCTGTGAGAGTCTGAGAGTCTGTGAGAGAGTGTCTTTGAGAGAGTGTCTGTGAGAGTCTATAACAAAGTGTCTGTGTGAGTCTGTGAGAGTGTCTGTGAGAGTCTGTGAGTGTCTGTGAAAGTCTAAAAGAGTGTGAGAGTGTGTGAGATTTTGCTTGTGAGAGAGTGTCTGTGAGAGTGTCTGTGAGAGAGTTTCTGTGAGAGAGTGTCTGTGAGACAGTGTCTGTGAGGGAGTGTCTGTGAGAGAGTGTCTATGAGAGAGTGTCTGTGAGAGAGTCTGTGAGAGAGTCTGTGAGAGAGAGTCTGTGAGAGAGAGAATGTCTGTGAGAGAGTGTCTCTGAGAGTTTCTGTGAGAGAGTGTCTGTGAG
Organism: Triturus cristatus; assembly: GCF_964204655.1. Classification (NCBI taxonomy): domain Eukaryota; kingdom Metazoa; phylum Chordata; class Amphibia; order Caudata; family Salamandridae; genus Triturus; species Triturus cristatus. Next base: position 1,188,874,568 of record NC_140579.1, read on the forward strand.
AGAGTGTCTGTGAGAGTCTGAGAGTGTCTGTGAGAGTCTGTGAGAGAGTGTCTGAGATTCTGTGAGTGTCTTTGAGAGAGTGTCTGTGAGAGTCTGTGAGAGAGTGTCTGTGAGAGTCTGTGAGAGAGTCTCTATGAGAGTCTGTAAGAGAGTGTCTCTGAGAGAGTGTCTGTGAGAGAGTGTGAGAGGCTGTGATAGAGTGTGTGAGAGAGTGTCTGAGATTCTGTGAGTGTCTTTGAGAGAGTATCTGTGAGAGTCTGTAAGAGAGTGTCTGTGAGAGTCTGTGAGAGAGTCTCTATGAGAGTCTGTAAGAGAGTGTCTCTGAGAGAGTGTCTGTGAGAGTGTCTGTGAGAGTCTGTAAGAGAGTGTCTCTGAGAGAGAGCCTGTGAGAGAGTGAGAGTCTAAGATAGAGTGTCTGTGAGAGTCTGAGAGAGTCTCTGTGAGAGTCTGAGAGAGTCTGTGAGAGAGTGTCTGTGAGAGTCTATAACAGAGTGTCTGTGTGAGTCTGTGAGAGTGTCTGTGAGAGTCTGAGAGAGTGTCTGTGAGTGAGTGTCTGTGAGAGAGTGTGAGAGAGTATTTGTGAGAGAGTGTGAGAGTGTCTGTGAGAGTCTGTGAGAGAGTGTCTGTTATACTGTGAGAGAGTGTCTATGAGAGTGTCTGTGAGAGAGTGTCTGTGAGAGAGTGTCTGTGAGAGTGTCTGTGAGAGTCTGTGAGAGTGTCTTTAAGAGGCTGTGAGAGTCTCTGAGTGAGTATCTGAGTCTGAGACAGTGTCTGTGAGAGTGTCTGTGAGAGTGTCTGTGAGAGTCTGTGAGAGTGTATTTAAGGGGCTGTGAGAGTCTTTGAGAGAGTGTCTGTGAGAGGCTGTGAAAGAGAGAGTCTGTGAGAGAGTCTGTGGGAGAGTCTGTGAGAGAGTGTCTGTGAGAGAGTGTCTGTGAAATTGTCTGTGAGAGTGTCTGTGAGAGAGTTTCTGTGAGAGAGTGTATGTGAGACAGTGTCTGTGACAGAGTGTCTGTGAGAGTCTGTAAGTGAGTGTGAGAGTCTGCGAGAGAGTGCTTGTGAGAGAGTATCTGTGAGAGAGTGTCTGTGAGGAAGTGTCTGTGAGAGAGTGTCTGTGAGAGTGTGTGTGAGAGAGTGTCTGTGAGAGAGTGTCTGTGAGAGATTGTGTGAGGCTGTGATAGAGTGTGTGAGAGAGTGTCTCTGAGTGTCTGCTCGAGTGTCTGTGAGAGTCTGAGAGAGTCTTTGAGAGAGTGTCTGTGAGAGAGTGTCTGTGAGAGTCTGTAACAGAGTGTCTGTGTGAGTCTGTGAGAGTGTCTGTGAGAGTCTGAGAGAGTGTCTGTGAGTGAGTGCCTGTGAGAGAGTGTGAGAGTGTCTGTGAGAGTATGTGAGAGAGTGTCTGAGAGTGTGTGAGAGAGTGTCTGTGAGTGAGTGTCTGTGAGTCTGTGAGAGAGTGTCTGTGAGAGTGTCTGTGAGAGAGTGTCTGTGAGAGAGTGTCTGTGAGAGTGCCTGTGTGAGTGTCTTTAAGAGTCTGTGAGAGTCTTTGAGAGAGTGTCTGAGTCTGAGAGAGTGTCTGTGAGAGGCTGTGAGAGAGAGTCTGTGGGAGAGTCTGTGAGAGAGTGTCTGTGAGAGAGTGTCTGTGAGAGTGTCTGTGAGAGTGTCTATGAGAGAGTTTCTGTGAGAGAGTGTCTGTGAGACATTGTCTGTGACATAGTGCCTGTGAGAGTCTGTAAGTGAGTGTGAGAGTCTGCGAGAGAGTGCTTGTCAGAGAGTGTCTGTGAGAGAGTGTCTGTGAGGGAGTGTCTGTGAGAGAGTGTCTGTGAGAGTCTGTGAGAGAGTGTCTGTGAGAGAGTCTGTGAGAGAGTCTGTGAGAGAGAGTCTGTGAGAGAGAGAATTTCTGTGAGAGAGTGTCTGTGAGAGTTTCTGTGAGAGAGTGTCTGTGAGAGAGTGTCTGTGAGAGAGTGTCTGTGAGAGTCTGTGAGTATCTGTGAGAGTCTGTAAGAGAGTGTGAGAGTCTGCGAGAGAGTGTCTGTGAGTGAGTGTCTGTGAGAGAGTGTGAGAGAGTATCTGTGAGAGAGTGTGAGAGTGTCTGTGAGAGTCTGTGAGAGAGTGTCTGTTATACTGTGAAAGAGTGTCTGTGAGAGTGTCTGTGAGAGAGTGTCTGTGAGAGAGTGTCTGTGAGAGTCTGTGAGAGTGTCTTTAAGAGGTTGTGAGAGTCTTTGAGCGAGTGTCTGAGTCTGAGACAGTGTCTGTGAGAGTGTCTGTGAGAGTGTCTGTGAGAGTCTGTGAGAGTGTATTTAAGGGGCTGTGAGAGTCTTTGAGAGAGTGTCTGAGTCTGAGAGAGTGTCTGTGAGAGGCTGTGAGAGAGAGTCTGTGAGAGAGTCTGTGGGAGAGTCTGTGAGAGAGTGTCTGTGAGAGAGTGTCTGTGAAAGTGTCTGTGAGAGTGTCTGTGAGAGAGTTTCTGTGAGAGAGTATCTGTGAGACAGTATCTGTGACAGAGTGTCTGTGAGAGTCTGTAAGTGAGTGTGAGAGTCTGCGAGAGAGTGCTTGTGAGAGAGTATCTGTGAGAGAGTGTCTGTGAGGAAGTGTCTGTGAGAGAGTGTCTGTGAGAGAGTGTCTGTGAGAGTCCGTGAGAGTGTCTGTGAGAGGCTGTGAGAGAGTGTCTGTGAGAGATTGTCTGTGAGAGTCTGTGAGAGAGTGTCAGTGAGAGAGTGTCTGTGAGAGAGTATCTGTGAGAGTGTGTGTGAGAGAGTGTCTGTAAGAGTCTATGAGAGAGTGTCTATGAGAGACTGTGAGAGAGTCTGTGAGAGAGTGTCTGTGAGAGAGTCTGTGAGAGAGTGAGTGTCTGTGAGAGAGTGTCTGTGAGAGTCTGTGAGAGTCTGTGAGTGTCTGTGAGAGTCTGTAAGAGAGTGTGAGAGTTTGCGAGAGAGTGCTTGTGAGAGAGTGTCTGTGAGAGAGTGTCTGTGAGAGTGTCTGTGAGAGTCTGTGAGAGTGTCTGTGAGAGAGTGTCTGTGAGAGTCTATAACAGAAAGTCTGTGTGAGTCTGTGAGAGTGTCTGTGAGAGTCTGAAAGAGTGTCTGTGAGTGAGTGTCTGTGAGAGAGTGTGAGAGAGTATCTGTGAGAGAGCGTGAGAGTGTCTGTGAGAGTCTGTGAGAGAGTGTCTGAGAGTCTGTGACAGAGTGTCTGTGAGTGAGTTTCTGTGAGTCTGTGAGAGAGTGTCTGTGAGAGTGTCTGTGAGAGAGTGTCTGTGAGAGAGTGTCTGTGAGAGTGTCTGTGAGAGTCTGTGAGAGTGTCTTTAAGAGGCTGTGAGAGTCTTTGAGAAAGTGTCTGAGTCTGAGACAGTGTCTGTGAGAGTGTCTGTGAGAGTCTGTGAGAGTGTCTTTAAGAGTCTGTGAGAGTCTTTGAGAGAGTGTCTGAGTCTGAGAGAGTGTCTGTGGGGGGCTGTGAGAGAGTGTCTGTGAGAGAGTCTGTGGGAGAGTCTGTGAAAGAGTGTCTGTGAGACATTGTCTGTGACATAGTGCCTGTGAGAGTCTGTAAGTGAGTGTGAGAGTCTGCAAGGGAGTGCTTGCAAGAGAGTGTCTGTGAGAGAGTGTCTGTGAGGGAGTGTCTGTGAGAGAGTGTCTGTGAGAGTCTGTGAGAGAGTGTCTGTGAGAGAGTCTGTGAGAGAGTCTGTGAGAGAGAGAATGTCTGTGAGAGAGTGTCTGTGAGAGTTTCTGTGAGAGAGTGTCTGTGAGAGAGTGTCTGTGAGAGTCTGTGAGTGTCTGTGAGAGTCTGTAAGAGAGTGTGAGAGTCTGCGAGAGAGTGTTTGTGAGAGAGTGTCTGTGAGAGAGTGTGTGTGAGAGTCTGTGAGAAAGTATCTGTGAGAGTCTGTAAGAGAGTGTCTCTGAGAGAGTGTCTATGAGAGAGTATCTGTGAGAGTGTGTGCGAGAGAGTGTCTGTAAGAGTCTGTGAGAGAGTGTCTGTGAGAGAGTGTGAGAGAGTGTGAGAGTGTCTGTGAGAGAGTGTCTGAGAGAGACTATGAGAGAGTCTGTGAGAGAGTGTGTGAGAGAGTCTGTGAGAGACTGTCTGTGAGAGAGTATCTGTGAGAGTCTGTGAGTGTCTGTGAGAGTCTGTAAGAGAGTGTAAGAGTCTGCAAGAGAGTGCTTGTGAGAGAGTGTCTATGAGAGATTCTGTGAGAGAGTGTCTGTGAGAGAGTGTCTGTGAGAGTCTGTGAGAGTGTCTGTGAGAGGCTGTGAGAGAGTGTCTGTGAGAGATTGTCTGTGAGAGTCTGTGAGAGAGTGTCAGTGAGAGAGTGTCTGTGAGAGAGTATCTGTGAGAGTGTGTGTGAGAGAGTGTCTGTAAGAGTCTATGAGAGAGTGTCTATGAGAGACTGTGAGAGAGTCTGTGAGAGAGTGTCTGTGAGAGAGTCTGTGAGAGAGTGAGTGTCTGTGAGAGAGTGTCTGTGAGAGTCTGTGAGAGTCTGTGAGTGTCTGTGAGAGTCTGTAAGAGAGTGTGAGAGTTTGCGAGAGAGTGCTTGTGAGAGAGTGTCTGTGAGAGAGTGTCTGTGAGAGTGTCTGTGAGAGTCTGTGAGAGTGTCTGTGAGAGGCTTTGAGAGAGTGTCTGTGAGAGATTGTCTGTGAGAGTCTGTGAGAGAGTGTCAGTGAGAGAGTGTCTGTGAGAGAGTATCTGTGAGAGTGTCTGTGAGAGAGTTTCTGTGAGAGTGTCTGTGAGACAGTGTCTGTAAAAGAGAGTCTGTGAGAGTCTGCAAGAGTGTCTGTGAGTGAGTGTCTGTGAGAGAGTGTCTGTGAGAGTCTGTGAGAGAGTTTATGAGAGTCTGTGAGAGAGTGTCTCTGAGAGAGTGTCTCTGAGCATCTGTGAGAGTGTCTGTGAGAGTCTGTAAGAGAGTGTGAGAGTCTGCAAGAGAGTGCTTGGGAGAGCATGTCAGTGAGAGACTCTGTGAGAGACTGTCTGTGATAGAGTGTCTGTGAGAGAGTGTCTGTGATAGAGTGTCTGTGAGAGTCTGTGAGAGTGTCTGTGAGAGTATATGAGAGTGTCTGTGAGAGTCTGAGAGAGAGTGTCTGTGAGAGTCCATGAGAGTGTCTGTGAGAGTCTGAGAGAGTGTCTGTGAGTGAGTCTGAGAGAGTATCTGTGAGAGAGTGTGAGAGTGTCTGTGAGAGTCTGTGAGAGAGTGTCTCTGAGAGAGTGTCTCTGAGAGAGTGTCTGTGAGAGAGTGTGAGGGGCTGTTATAGAGTGTGTGAGAGAGTGTCTGTGAGAGTCTGAGAGAGTGTCTGTGAGAGTCTGAGAGAGTCTGTGAGAGAGTGTCTGTGAGAGAGTGTCTGTGAGAGTCTATAACAGAAAGTCTGTGTGAGTCTGTGAGAGTGTCTGTGAGAGTCTGAAAGAGTGTCTGTGAGTGAGTGTCTATGAGAGAGTGTGAGAGAGTATCTGTGAGAGAGCGTGAGAGTGTCTGTGAGAGACTGTGAGAGAGTGTCTGTGAGTCTGTGAGAGAGTGTCTGTGAGAGTGTGTGTGAGAGAGTGTCTGTGAGAGAGTGTCTGTGAGAGATTGTGTGAGGCTGTGATAGAGTGTGTGAGAGAGTGTCTCTGAGTGTCTGCTCGAGTGTCTGTGAGAGTCTGAGAGAGTCTTTGAGAGAGTGTCTGTGAGAGAGTGTCTGTGAGAGTCTGTAACAGAGTGTCTGTGTGAGTCTGTGAGAGTGTCTGTGAGAGTCTGAGAGAGTGTCTGTGAGTGAGTGCCTGTGAGAGAGTGTGAGAGTGTCTGTGAGAGTATGTGAGAGAGTGTCTGAGAGTGTGTGAGAGAGTGTCTGTGAGTGAGTGTCTGTGAGTCTGTGAGAGAGTGTCTGTGAGAGTGTCTGTGAGAGAGTGTCTGTGAGAGAGTGTCTGTGAGAGTGCCTGTGTGAGTGTCTTTAAGAGTCTGTGAGAGTCTTTGAGAGAGTGTCTGAGTCTGAGAGAGTGTCTGTGAGAGGCTGTGAGAGAGAGTCTGTGGGAGAGTCTGTGAGAGAGTGTCTGTGAGAGAGTGTCTGTGAGAGTGTCTGTGAGAGTGTCTATGAGAGAGTTTCTGTGAGAGAGTGTCTGTGAGACATTGTCTGTGACATAGTGCCTGTGAGAGTCTGTAAGTGAGTGTGAGAGTCTGCGAGAGAGTGCTTGTCAGAGAGTGTCTGTGAGAGAGTGTCTGTGAGGGAGTGTCTGTGAGAGAGTGTCTGTGAGAGTCTGTGAGAGAGTGTCTGTGAGAGAGTCTGTGAGAGAGTCTGTGAGAGAGAGTCTGTGAGAGAGAGAATGTCTGTGAGAGAGTGTCTGTGAGAGTTTCTGTGAGAGAGTGTCTGTGAGAGAGTGTCTGTGAGAGAGTGTCTGTGAGAGTCTGTGAGTATCTGTGAGAGTCTGTAAGAGAGTGTGAGAGTCTGCGAGAGAGTGTCTGTGAGTGAGTGTCTGTGAGAGAGTGTGAGAGAGTATCTGTGAGAGAGTGTGAGAGTGTCTGTGAGAGTCTGTGAGAGAGTGTCTGTTATACTGTGAAAGAGTGTCTGTGAGAGTGTCTGTGAGACAGTGTCTGTGAGAGAGTGTCTGTGAGAGTCTGTGAGAGTGTCTTTAAGAGGTTGTGAGAGTCTTTGAGCGAGTGTCTGAGTCTGAGACAGTGTCTGTGAGAGTGTCTGTGAGAGTGTCTGTGAGAGTCTGTGAGAGTGTATTTAAGGGGCTGTGAGAGTCTTTGAGAGAGTGTCTGAGTCTGAGAGAGTGTCTGTGAGAGGCTGTGAGAGAGAGTCTGTGAGAGAGTCTGTGGGAGAGTCTGTGAGAGAGTGTCTGTGAGAGAGTGTCTGTGAAAGTGTCTGTGAGAGTGTCTGTGAGAGAGTTTCTGTGAGAGAGTATCTGTGAGACAGTATCTGTGACAGAGTGTCTGTGAGAGTCTGTAAGTGAGTGTGAGAGTCTGCGAGAGAGTGCTTGTGAGAGAGTATCTGTGAGAGAGTGTCTGTGAGGAAGTGTCTGTGAGAGAGTGTCTGTGAGAGAGTGTCTGTGAGAGTCCGTGAGAGTGTCTGTGAGAGGCTGTGAGAGAGTGTCTGTGAGAGATTGTCTGTGAGAGTCTGTGAGAGAGTGTCAGTGAGAGAGTGTCTGTGAGAGAGTATCTGTGAGAGTGTGTGTGAGAGAGTGTCTGTAAGAGTCTATGAGAGAGTGTCTATGAGAGACTGTGAGAGAGTCTGTGAGAGAGTGTCTGTGAGAGAGTCTGTGAGAGAGTGAGTGTCTGTGAGAGAGTGTCTGTGAGAGTCTGTGAGAGTCTGTGAGTGTCTGTGAGAGTCTGTAAGAGAGTGTGAGAGTTTGCGAGAGAGTGCTTGTGAGAGAGTGTCTGTGAGAGAGTGTCTGTGAGAGTGTCTGTGAGAGTCTGTGAGAGTGTCTGTGAGAGAGTGTCTGTGAGAGTCTATAACAGAAAGTCTGTGTGAGTCTGTGAGAGTGTCTGTGAGAGTCTGAAAGAGTGTCTGTGAGTGAGTGTCTGTGAGAGAGTGTGAGAGAGTATCTGTGAGAGAGCGTGAGAGTGTCTGTGAGAGTCTGTGAGAGAGTGTCTGAGAGTCTGTGACAGAGTGTCTGTGAGTGAGTTTCTGTGAGTCTGTGAGAGAGTGTCTGTGAGAGTGTCTGTGAGAGAGTGTCTGTGAGAGAGTGTCTGTGAGAGTGTCTGTGAGAGTCTGTGAGAGTGTCTTTAAGAGGCTGTGAGAGTCTTTGAGAAAGTGTCTGAGTCTGAGACAGTGTCTGTGAGAGTGTCTGTGAGAGTCTGTGAGAGTGTCTTTAAGAGTCTGTGAGAGTCTTTGAGAGAGTGTCTGAGTCTGAGAGAGTGTCTGTGGGGGGCTGTGAGAGAGTGTCTGTGAGAGAGTCTGTGGGAAAGTCTGTGAAAGAGTGTCTGTGAGACATTGTCTGTGACATAGTGCCTGTGAGAGTCTGTAAGTGAGTGTGAGAGTCTGCAAGGGAGTGCTTGCAAGAGAGTGTCTGTGAGAGAGTGTCTGTGAGGGAGTGTCTGTGAGAGAGTGTCTGTGAGAGTCTGTGAGAGAGTGTCTGTGAGAGAGTCTGTGAGAGAGTCTGTGAGAGAGAGAATGTCTGTGAGAGAGTGTCTGTGAGAGTTTCTGTGAGAGAGTGTCTGTGAGAGAGTGTCTGTGAGAGTCTGTGAGTGTCTGTGAGAGTCTGTAAGAGAGTGTGAGAGTCTGCGAGAGAGTGTTTGTGAGAGAGTGTCTGTGAGAGAGTGTGTGTGAGAGTCTGTGAGAAAGTATCTGTGAGAGTCTGTAAGAGAGTGTCTCTGAGAGAGTGTCTATGAGAGAGTATCTGTGAGAGTGTGTGCGAGAGAGTGTCTGTAAGAGTCTGTGAGAGAGTGTCTGTGAGAGAGTGTGAGAGAGTGTGAGAGTGTCTGTGAGAGAGTGTCTGAGAGAGACTATGAGAGAGTCTGTGAGAGAGTGTGTGAGAGAGTCTGTGAGAGACTGTCTGTGAGAGAGTATCTGTGAGAGTCTGTGAGTGTCTGTGAGAGTCTGTAAGAGAGTGTAAGAGTCTGCAAGAGAGTGCTTGTGAGAGAGTGTCTATGAGAGATTCTGTGAGAGAGTGTCTGTGAGAGAGTGTCTGTGAGAGTCTGTGAGAGTGTCTGTGAGAGGCTGTGAGAGAGTGTCTGTGAGAGATTGTCTGTGAGAGTCTGTGAGAGAGTGTCAGTGAGAGAGTGTCTGTGAGAGAGTATCTGTGAGAGTGTGTGTGAGAGAGTGTCTGTAAGAGTCTTTGAGAGAGTGTCTATGAGAGACTGTGAGAGAGTCTGTGAGAGAGTGTCTGTGAGAGAGTCTGTGAGAGAGTGAGTGTCTGTGAGAGAGTGTCTGTGAGAGTCTGTGAGAGTCTGTGAGTGTCTGTGAGAGTCTGTAAGAGAGTGTGAGAGTTTGCGAGAGAGTGCTTGTGAGAGAGTGTCTGTGAGAGAGTGTCTGTGAGAGTGTCTGTGAGAGTCTGTGAGAGTGTCTGTGAGAGGCTTTGAGAGAGTGTCTGTGAGAGATTGTCTGTGAGAGTCTGTGAGAGAGTGTCAGTGAGAGAGTGTCTGTGAGAGAGTATCTGTGAGAGTGTCTGTGAGAGAGTTTCTGTGAGAGTGTCTGTGAGACAGTGTCTGTAAAAGAGAGTCTGTGAGAGTCTGCAAGAGTGTCTGTGAGTGAGTGTCTGTGAGAGAGTGTCTGTGAGAGTCTGTGAGAGAGTTTATGAGAGTCTGTGAGAGAGTGTCTCTGAGAGAGTGTCTCTGAGCATCTGTGAGAGTATCTGTGAGAGTCTGTAAGAGAGTGTGAGAGTCTGCAAGAGAGTGCTTGGGAGAGCGTGTCAGTGAGAGACTCTGTGAGAGACTGTCTGTGATAGAGTGTCTGTGAGAGAGTGTCTGTGATAGAGTGTCTGTGAGAGTCTGTGAGAGTGTCTGTGAGAGTATATGAGAGTGTCTGTGAGAGTCTGAGAGAGAGTGTCTGTGAGAGTCCATGAGAGTGTCTGTGAGAGTCTGAGAGAGTGTCTGTGAGTGAGTCTGAGAGAGTATCTGTGAGAGAGTGTGAGAGTGTCTGTGAGAGTCTGTGAGAGAGTGTCTCTGAGAGAGTGTCTCTGAGAGAGTGTCTGTGAGAGAGTGTGAGGGGCTGTTATAGAGTGTGTGAGAGAGTGTCTGTGAGAGTCTGAGAGAGTGTCTGTGAGAGTCTGAGAGAGTCTGTGAGAGAGTGTCTGTGAGAGAGTGTCTGTGAGAGTCTATAACAGAAAGTCTGTGTGAGTCTGTGAGAGTGTCTGTGAGAGTCTGAAAGAGTGTCTGTGAGTGAGTGTCTATGAGAGAGTGTGAGAGAGTATCTGTGAGAGAGCGTGAGAGTGTCTGTGAGAGGCTGTGAGAGAGTGTCTGTGAGTCTGTGAGAGAGTGTCTGTGAGAGTGTCTGTGAGAGAGTGTCTGTGAGAGAGTGTCTGTGAGAGTGTCTGTGAGAGTCTGTGAGAGTGTCTTTAAGAGGCTGTGAGAGTCTTTTAGAAAGTGTCTGAGTCTGAGACAGTGTGTGTGAGAGTGTCTGTGAGAGTATGTGAGAGTGTCTTTAAGAGGCTGTGAGAGTCTTTGAGAGAGTGTCTGAGTCTGAGAAAGGGTCTGTGAGAGGCTGTGAGAGAGTGTCTGTGAGAGAGTCTGTGGGAGAGTCTGTGAGAGAGTGTCTGTGAGAGAGTGTCTGTGAGAGTGCCTGTGAGAGTGTCTGTGAGAGAGTTTCTGTGAGAGAGTGTCTGTGAGACAGTGTCTGTGACAGAGTGCCTGTGAGAGTCTGTAAGTGAGTGTGAGAATCTGTGAGAGAGTGCTTGTGAGAGTGTCTGTGAGAGTCTGTGAGAGAGTCTGTGAGAGAGAGTCTGTGAGAAAGAGAATGTCTGTGAGAGAGTGTCTGTGAGAGTTTCTGTGAGAGAGTGTCTGTGAGAGAGTGTCTGTGAGAGTCTGTGAGTGTCTGTGAGAGTCTGTAAGAGAGTGTGAGAGTCTGCAAGAGAGTGCTTATGATAGAGTGTCTGTGAGAGAGTGTTTGTGAGAGTGTCTGTGAGAGTCTGTGAGAGTGTCTGTGAGAGTCTGTGAGAGGGGTCTATGAGAGTCTGTAAGAGAGTGTCTGTGAGAGAGTGTCTGTGAGAGTCTGAGAGTGTCTGTGAGAGTCTGTGAGAGAGTGTCTATGATTCTGTGAGTGTCTTTGAGAGAGTGTCTGTGAGAGAGTGTCTGTGAGGGAGTGTCTGTGAAAGAGTGTCTGTGAAAGTCTGTGAGAGAGTGTCTGTGAGAGAGTCTGTGAGAGAATCTGTGAGAGTCTGTTAGAGAGTCTGTGAGAGAGAGAATGTCTGTGAGAGAGTGTCTATGAGAGTTTCTGTGAGAGAGTGTCTGTGAGAGAGTGTCTGAGAGAGTCTGTGAGTGTCTGTGAGAGTCTGTAAGAGAGTGTGGGAGTCTGTGAGAGAGTGTCTGTGAGTGAGTGTCTGTGAGAGAGTGTGAGAGAGTATCTGTGAGAGAGTGTGAGAGTGTCTGTGAGAGTCTGTGAGAGAGTGTCTGTTATACTGTGAGAGAGTGTCTGTGAGAGTGTCTGTGAGAGTGTCTGTGAGAGAGTGTCTGTGAGAGAGTGTCTGTGAGAGTGTCTGTGAGAGTCTGTGAGAGTGTCTTTAAGAGGCTGTGAGAGTCTTTGAGTCAGTGTCTGAGTCTGAGACAGTGTCTGTGAGAGTGTCTGTGAGAGTCTGTGAGAGTGTATTTAAGGGGCTGTGAGAGTCTTTGAGAGAGTATCTGTGTCTGAGAGAGTGTCTGTGAGAGGCTGTGAGAGAGAGTCTGTGAGAGAGTCTGTGGGAGAGTCTGTGAGAGAGTGTCTGTGAGAGAGTGTCTGTGAAAGTGTCTGTGAGAGTGTCTGTGAGAGAGTTTCTGTGAGAGAGTGTCTGTGAGACAGTGTCTGTGACAGAGTGTCTGTGAGAGTCTGTAAGTGAGTGTGAGAGTCTGCGAGAGAGTGCTTGTGAGAGAGTATCTGTGAGAGAGTGTCTGTGAGGAAGTGTCTGTGAGAGAGTGTCTGTGAGAGTGTGTGTGAGAGAGTGTCTGTGATAGAGTGTCTGTGAGAAATTGTGAGAGGCTGTGATAGAGTGTGTGAGAGAGTGTCTGTGAGAGTCTGCTCGAGTGTCTGTGAGAGTCTGAGAGAGTCTGTGAGAGAGTGTCTGTGAGAGAGTGTCTGTGAGAGTCTGTAACAGAGTGTCTGTGTGAGTCTGTGAGAGTGTCTGTGAGAGTCTGAGAGAGTGTCTGTGAGTGAGTGAGTGTGAGAGAGTATCTGAGAGAGAGTGTGAGAGTGTCTGTGAGAGTCTGTGAGAGAGTGTCTCTGAGAGAGTGTCTGTGAGAGAGTGTGAGGGGCTGTTATAGAGTGTGTGAGAGAGTGTCTGTGAGAGTCTGAGAGAGTGTCTGTGAGAGTCTGAGAGAGTCTGTGAGAGAGTGTCTGTGAGAGAGTGTCTGTGAGAGTCTATAACAGAAAGTCTGTGTGAGTCTGTGAGAGTGTCTGTGAGAGTCTGAAAGAGTGTCTGTGAGTGAGTGTCTGTGAGAGAGTGTGAGAGAGTATCTGTGAGAGAGCGTGAGAGTGTCTGTGAGAGTCTGTGAGAGAGTGTCTGTGAGAGAGTGTCTGTGAGTGAGTGTCTGTGAGTCTGTGAGAGAGTGTCTGTGAGAGTATCTGTGAGAGAGTGTCTGTGAGAGAGTGTCTGTGAGAGTGTCTGTGAGAGTCTGTGAGAGTGTCTTTAAGAGGCTGTGAGAGTCTTTGAGAAAGTGTCTGAGTCTGAGACAGTGTCTGTGAGAGTGTCTGTGAGAGTCTGTGAGAGTGCCTTTAAGAGTCTGTGAGAGTCTGTGAGAGAGTGTCTGTGAGTGAGTGTCTGTGAGAGAGTGTGAGAGAGTATCTGTGAGAGAGTGTGAGAGTGTCTGTGAGAGTCTGTGAGAGAGTGTCTGTTATACTGTGAGAGAGTGTCTGTGAGAGTGTCTGTGAGAGTGTCTGTGAGAGAGTGTCTGTGAGAGAGTGTCTGTGAGAGTGTCTGTGAGAGTCTGTGAGAGTGTCTTTAAGAGGCTGTGAGAGTCTTTGAGTCAGTGTTTGAGTCTGAGACAGTGTCTGTGAGAGTGTCTGTGAGAGTGTCTGTGAGAGTCTGTGAGAGTGTATTTAAGGGGCTGTGAGAGTCTTTGAGAGAGTATCTGTGTCTGAGAGAGTGTCTGAGGGAGGCTGTGAGAGAGTGTCTGTGAGAGAGTCTGTGGGAGAGTCTGTGAGAGAGTGTCTGTGAGAGAGTGTCTGTGAGAGTGTCTGTGAGAGAGTTTCTGTGAGCGAGTGTCTGTGAGACATTGTCTGTGACATAGTGCCTGTGAGAGTCTGTAAGTGAGTGTGAGAGTCTGCGAGAGAGTGCTTGTGAGAGAGTGTCTGTGAGAGAGTGTCTGTGAGGGAGTGTCTGTGAGAGAGTGTCTGTGAGAGTCTGTGAGAGAGTGTCTGTGAGAGAGTCTGTGAGAGAGTCTGTGAGAGAGAGAATGTCTGTGAGAGAGTGTCTGTGAGTTTTTCTGTGAGAGAGTATCTGTGAGAGAGTGTCTGTGAGAGTCTGTGAGTGTCTGTGAGAGTCTGTAAGAGAGTGTGAGAGTCTGCAAGAGAGTGTTTGTGAGAGAGTGTCTGTGAGAGAGTGTGTGTGAGAGTCTGTGAGAAAGTATCTGTGAGAGTCTGTAAGAGAGTGTCTCTGAGAGAGTGTCTGTAAGAGTCTGTGAGAGAGTGTGAGAGAGTGTGAGAGTGTCTGTGAGAGAGTGTCTGAGAGAGACTATGAGAGAGTCTGTGAGAGAGTGTGTGAGAGAGTCTGTGAGACACTGTCTGTGAGAGAGTATCTGTGAGAGTCTGTGAGTGTCTGTGAGAGTCTGTAAGAGAGTGTGAGAGTCTGCAAGAGAGTGCTTGTGAGAGAGTGTATATGAGAGAGTCTATGAGAGAGTGTCTGTGAGAGAGTGTCTGTGAGAGTCTGTGAGAGTGTCTATGAGAGGCTGTGAGAGAGTATCTGTGAGAGTGTCTGTGAGAGAGTTTCTGTGAGAGTGTCTGTGAGACAGTGTCTGTAAAAGAGAGTCTGTGAGAGTCTGCAAGAGTGTCTGTGAGTGAGTGTCTGTGAGAGAGTGTCTGTGAGAGTCTGTGAGAGAGTTTATGAGAGTCTGTGAGAGAGTGTCTGTGAGAGAGTGTCTCTGAGCATCTGTGAGAGTGTCTGTGAGAGTCTGTAAGAGAGTGTGAGAGTCTGCAAGAGAGTGCTTGGGAGAGCGTGTCAGTGAGAGACTCTGTGAGAGACTGTCTGTGATAGAGTGTCTGTGAGAGAGTGTCTGTGATAGAGTGTCTGTGAGAGTCTGTGAGAGTGTCTGTGAGAGTATATGAGAGTGTCTGTGAGAGTCTGAGAGAGAGTGTCTGTGAGAGTCTGTGAGAGTGTCTGTGAGAGTCTGAGAGAGTGTCTGTGAGTGAGTCTGAGAGAGTATCTGTGAGAGAGTGTGAGAGTGTCTGTGAGAGTCTGTGAGAGAGTGTCTCTGAGAGAGTGTCTCTGAGAGAGTGTGAGGGGCTGTTATAGAGTGTGTGAGAGAGTGTCTGTGAGAGTCTGAGAGAGTGTCTGTGAGAGTCTGAGAGAGTCTGTGAGAGAGTGTCTGTGAGAGAGTGTCTGTGAGAATCTATAACAGAAAGTCTGTGTGAGTCTGTGAGAGTGTCTGTGAGGGTCTGAAAGAGTGTCTGTGAGTGAGTGTCTGTGAGAGAGTGTGAGAGAGTATCTGTGAGAGAGCGTGAGAGTGTCTGTGAGAGTCTGTGAGAGAGTGTCTGTGAGTCTGTGAGAGAGTGTCTGTGAGAGTGTCTGTGAGAGAGTGTCTGTGAGAGAGTGTCTGTGAGAGTGTCTGTGAGAGTCTGTGAGAGTGTCTTTAAGAGGCTGTGAGAGTCTTTTAGAAAGTGTCTGAGTCTGAGACAGTGTGTGTGAGAGTGTCTGTGAGAGTATGTGAGAGTGTCTTTAAGAGGCTGTGAGAGTCTTTGAGAGAGTGTCTGAGTCTGAGAACGTGTCTGTGAGAGGCTGTGAGAGAGTGTCTGTGAGAGAGTCTGTGGGAGAGTCTGTGAGAGAGTGTCTGTGAGAGAGTGTCTGTGAGAGTGTCTGTGAGAGAGTTTCTGTGAGAGAGTGTCTGTGAGACAGTGTCTGTGACAGAGTGCCTGTGAGAGTCTGTAAGTGAGTGTGAGAGTCTGTGAGAGAGTGCTTGTGAGAGTGTCTGTGAGAGTCTGTGAGAGAGTCTGTGAGAGAGAGTCTGTGAGAAAGAGAATGTCTGTGAGAGAGTGTCTGTGAGAGTTTCTGTGAGAGAGTGTCTGTGAGAGAGTGTCTGTGAGAGTCTGTGAGTGTCTGTGAGAGTCTGTAAGAGAGTGTGAGAGTCTGCGAGAGAGTGCTTGTGATAGAGTGTCTGTGAGAGAGTGTTTGTGAGAGTGTCTGTGAGAGTCTGTGAGAGTGTCTGTGAGAGTCTGTGGGAGAGGGTCTATGAGAGTCTGTAAGAGAGTGTCTGTGAGAGTCTGAGAGTGTCTGTGAGAGTCTGTGAGAGAGTGTCTGAGATTCTGTGAGTGTCTTTGAGAGAGTGTCTGTGAGAGAGTGTCTGTGAGGGAGTGTCTGTGAAAGAGTGTCTGTGAAAGTCTGTGAGAGAGTGTCTGTGAGAGAGTCTGTGAGAGAGTCTGTGAGAGTCTGTTAGAGAGTCTGTGAGAGAGAGAATGTCTGTGAGAGAGTGTCTGTGAGAGTTTCTGTGAGAGAGTGTCTGTGAGAGAGTGTCTGAGAGAGTCTGTGAGTGTCTGTGAGAGTCTGTAAGAGAGTGTGAGAGTCTGTGAGAGAGTGTCTGTGAGTGAGTGTCTGTAAGAGAGTGTGAGAGAGTATCTGTGAGAGAGTGTGAGAGTGTCTGTGAGAGTCTGTGAGAGAGTGTCTGTTATACTGTGAGAGAGTGTCTGTGAGAGTGTCTGTGAGAGTGTCTGTGAGAGAGTGTCTGTGAGAGAGTGTCTGTGAGAGTGTCTGTGAGAGTCTGTGAGAGTGTCTTTAAGAGGCTGTGAGAGTCTTTGAGTCAGTGTCTGAGTCTGAGACAGTGTCTGTGAGAGTGTCTGTGAGAGTGTCTGTGAGAGTCTGTGAGAGTGTATTTAAGGGGCTGTGAGAGTCTTTGAGAGAGTATCTGTGTCTGAGAGAGTGTCTGTGAGAGGCTGTGAGAGAGAGTCTGTGAGAGAGTCTGTGGGAGAGTCTGTGAGAGAGTGTCTGTGAGAGAGTGTCTGTGAAAGTGTCTGTGAGAGTGTCTGTGAGAGAGTTTCTGTGAGAGAGTGTCTGTGAGACAGTGTCTGTGACAGAGTGTCTGTGAGAGTCTGTAAGTGAGTGTGAGAGTCTGCGAGAGAGTGCTTGTGAGAGAGTATCTGTGAGAGAGTGTCTGTGAGGAAGTGTCTGTGAGAGAGTGTCTGTGAGAGTGTGTGTGAGAGAGTGTCTGTGAGAGAGTGTCTGTGAGAAATTGTGAGAGGCTGTGATAGAGTGTGTGAGAGAGTGTCTGTGAGAGTCTGCTCGAGTGTCTGTGAGAGTCTGAGAGAGTCTGTGAGAGAGTGTCTGTGAGAGAGTGTCTGTGAGAGTCTGTAACAGAGTGTCTGTGTGAGTCTGTGAGAGTGTCTGTGAGAGTCTGAGAGAGTGTCTGTGAGTGAGTGTGAGAGAGTATCTGAGAGAGAGTGTGAGAGTGTCTGTGAGAGTCTGTGAGAGAGTGTCTCTGAGAGAGTGTCTGTGAGAGAGTGTGAGGGGCTGTTATAGAGTGTGTGAGAGAGTGTCTGTGAGAGTCTGAGAGAGTGTCTGTGAGAGTCTGAGAGAGTCTGTGAGAGAGTGTCTGTGAGAGAGTGTCTGTGAGAGTCTATAACAGAAAGTCTGTGTGAGTCTGTGAGAGTGTCTGTGAGAGTCTGAAAGAGTGTCTGTGAGTGAGTGTCTGTGAGAGATTGTGAGAGAGTATCTGTGAGAGAGCGTGAGAGTGTCTGTGAGAGTCTGTGAGAGAGTGTCTGTGAGAGAGTGTCTGTGAGTGAGTGTCTGTGAGTCTGTGAGAGAGTGTCTGTGAGAGTATCTGTGAGAGAGTGTCTGTGAGAGAGTGTCTGTGAGAGTCTGTCAGAGTGTCTTTAAGAGGCTGTGAGAGTCTTTGAGAAAGTGTCTGAGTCTGAGACAGTGTCTGTGAGAGTGTCTGTGAGAGTCTGTGAGAGTGCCTTTAAGAGTCTGTGAGAGTCTGTGAGAGAGTGTCTGTGAGTGAGTGTCTGTGAGAGAGTGTGAGAGAGTATCTGTGAGAGAGTGTGAGAGTGTCTGTGAGAGTCTGAGAGAGAGTGTCTGTTATACTGTGAGAGAGTGTCTGTGAGAGTGTCTGTGAGAGTGTCTGTGAGAGAGTGTCTGTGAGAGAGTGTCTGTGAGAGTGTCTGTGAGAGTCTGTGAGAGTGTCTTTAAGAGGCTGTGAGAGTCTTTGAGTCAGTGTCTGAGTCTGAGACAGTGTCTGTGAGAGTGTCTGTGAGAGTGTCTGTGAGAGTCTGTGAGAGTGTATTTAAGGGGCTGTGAGAGTCTTTGAGAGAGTATCTGTGTCTGAGAGAGTGTCTGTGGGAGGCTGTGAGAGAGTGTCTGTGAGAGAGTCTGTGGGAGAGTCTGTGAGAGAGTGTCTGTGAGAGAGTGTCTGTGAGAGTGTCTGTGAGAGTGTCTGTGAGAGAGTTTCTGTGAGTGAGTGTCTGTGAGACATTGTCTGTGACATAGTGCCTGTGAGAGTCTGTAAGTGAGTGTGAGAGTCTGCGAGAGAGTGCTTGTGAGAGAGTGTCTGTGAGAGAGTGTCTGTGAGGGAGTGTCTGTGAGAGAGTGTCTGTGAGAGTCTGTGAGAGAGTGTCTGTGAGAGAGTCTGTGAGAGAGTCTGTGAGAGAGAGAATGTCTGTGAGAGAGTGTCTGTGAGTTTTTCTGTGAGAGAGTGTCTGTGAGAGAGTGTCTGTGAGAGTCTGTGAGTGTCTGTGAGAGTCTGTAAGAGAGTGTGAGAGTCTGCAAGAGAGTGTTTGTGAGAGAGTGTCTGTGAGAGAGTGTGTGTGAGAGTCTGTGAGAAAGTATCTGTGAGAGTCTGTAAGAGAGTGTCTCTGAGAGAGTGTCTGTGAGAGAGTATCTGTGAGAGTGTGTGTGAGAGAGTGTCTGTAAGAGTCTGTGAGAGAGTGTCTGTGAGAGAGTGTGAGAGAGTATGAGAGTGTCTGTGAGAGAGTGTCTGAGAGAGACTATGAGAGAGTCTGTGAGAGAGTGTGTGAGAGAGTCTGTGAGAGACTGTCTGTGAGAGAGTATCTGTGAGAGTCTGTGAGTGTCTGTGAGAGTCTGTAAGAGAGTGTGAGAGTCTGCAAGAGAGTGCTTGTGAGAGAGTGTCTATGAGAGAGTCTATGAGAGAGTGTCTGTGAGAGAGTGTCTGTGAGAGTCTGTGAGAGTGTCTATGAGAGGCTGTGAGAGAGTATCTGTGAGAGATTGTCTGTGAGAGTCTGTGAGAGAGTGTCAGTGAGAGAGTGTCTGTGAGAGAGTATCTGTGAGAGTGTGTGTGAGATTGTGTCTGTGAGAGAGTGTCTGTGAGACAGTGTCTGTGAAAGAGTGTCTGTCAGAGTCTGTGAGTGTGAGAGTCTGCGAGAGAGTGCTTGTGAGAGAGTGTCTGTGAGAGAGTGTCTGTGAGGGAGTGTCTGTGAGAGAGTGTCTGTGAGAGTCTGTGAGAGAGTGTCTGTGAGAGTCTGTGAGAGAGTGTCTGCGAGAGAGTCTGTGAGAGAGTGAGTGTCTGTGAGAGAGTGTCTGTGAGAGTCTGTGAGAGTCTGTGAGTGTCTGTGAGAGTCTGTAAGAGAGTGTGAGAGTTTGCGAGAGAGTGCTTGTGAGAGAGTGTCTGTGAGAGAGTGTCTGTGAGAGTGTCTATGAGAGTCTGTGAGAGGCTTTGAGAGAGTGTCTGTGAGAAATTGTCTGTGAGAGTCTGTGAGAGAGTGTCAGTGAGAGAGTGTCTGTGAGAGAGTATCTGTGAGAGTGTCTGTGAGAGAGTTTCTGTGAGAGTGTCTGTGAGACAGTGTCTGTAAAAGAGAGTCTGTGAGAGTCTGCAAGAGTCTGTGAGTGAGTTTCTGTGAGAGAGTGTCTGTGAGAGTCTGTGAGAGAGTTTATGAGAGTCTGTGAGAGAGTGTCTGTGAGAGAGTGTCTCTGAGCATCTGTGAGAGTGTCTGTGAGAGTCTGTAAGAGAGTGTCAGAGTCTGCAAGAGAGTGCTTGGGAGAGCGTGTCAGTGAGAGACTCTGTGTGAGACTCTGTGATAGAGTGTCTGTGAGAGAGTGTCTGTGATAGAGTGTCTGTGAGAGTCTGTGAGAGTGTCTGTGAGAGTATATGAGAGTGTCTGTGAGAGTCTGAGAGAGAGTGTCTGTGAGAGTCTGTGAGAGTGTATGTGAGAGTCTGTGAGAGTCTGTGAGAGAGTGTCTGTGAGAGTGTGTCTGTGAGAGAGTGTTTGTGAGAGCGTGTCTGTGAGATTGTGTCTGTGAGAGAGTGTCTGTGAGAGTCTGTGAGAGATTATCTGTGAGAGAGTGTCTGTAAGAGTCTGTGAGAGAATGTCTGTGAATGTATGTGAGAGATTGTCCATGAGAGTCTGTGAGAAAGTGTCTGTGAGTGTCTGTGAGAGAGTGTCTGTGAGAGTCTGTGAGAGAGGGTCTATGAGAGTCTGTAAGAGAGTGTCTATGAGAGAGTGTCTGTGAGAGTCTGAGAGTGTCTGTGAGAGTCTGTGAGAGAGTGTCTGAGATTCTGTGAGTGTCTTTGAGAGACTGTCTGTGAGAGTCTGTGAGAGAGTGTCTGTGAGAGTCTGTGAGAGAGTCTCTATGAGAGTCTGTAAGAGTGTCGCTGAGAGAGTGTCTGTGAGAGAGTGTGAGAGGCTGTGATAGAGTGTGTGAGAGAGTGTCTGTGAGAGTCTGAGAGAGTGTCTGTGAGAGTCTGAGAGAGTCTGTAAGAGAGTGTCTGTGAGAGAGTGTCTGTGAGAGTCTGTAACAGAGTGTCTGTGAGAGTCTGTGAGTGTCTGTGAAAGTCTAAGAGAGTGTGAGAGTGTGTGAGATTTTGCTTGTGAGAGAGTGTCTGTGAGAGTGTCTGTGAGAGTCTGTAAGAGAGTGTGAGAGTCTGCGAGAGAGTGCTTATGAGGGAGTGTCTGTGAGAGAGCGTCTGTGAGAGAGTGTCTGTGAGAGATTGTCTGTGAGAGTGTCTTTGAGAGTCTGTGAGAGTGTCTTTAAGAGGCTGTGAGAGTCTTTGAGAGAGTGTCTGAGTCTGAGACAGTGTCGGTGAGAGAGTGTCTGTTAGAGTGTCTGTGAGAGTCTGTGAGAGTGTCTTAAGAGGCTGTGAGAGTCTTTGAGAGAGTGTCTGATTCTGAGAGAGTGTCTGTGAGAGGCTGTGAGAGAGTGTCTGTGAGAGCGTCTGTGAGAGAGTCTTTGAGAGAGTGTCTGTGAGAGAGTGTCTGTGAGAGTGTCTGTGAGAGTGTCTGTGAGAGAGTTTCTCTGAGAGAGTGTCTGTGAGACAGTGTCTGTGAAAGAGTGTCTGTCAGAGTCTGTAAGTGAGTGTGAGAGTCTGCGAGAGAGTGCTTGTGAGAGAGTGTCTGTGAGAGAGTGTCTGTGAGGGAGTGTCTGTGAGAGTGTCTGTGAGAGAGTTTCTGTGAGAGAGTGTCTGTGAGACAGTGTCTGTGAAAGAGTGTCTGTCAGAGTCTGTAAGTGAGTGTGAGAGTCTGTGAGAGAGTGCTTGTGAGAGAGTGTCTGTGAGAGAGTGTCTGTGAGGGAGTGTCTGTGAGAGAGTGTCTGTGAGAGTCTGTGAGAGAGTGTCTGTGAGAGTCTGTGAGAGAGTGTCTGCGAGAGTCTGTGAGAGTCTGTGAGAGAGTCTTTGAGAGAGTGTCTGTGAGAGAGTGTCTGCAAGAGAGTGTCTGTGAGAGTGTCTTTGAGAGTCTGTGAGAGAGTGTCTGTGAGAGCTGTGAGTGTCTGTGAGAGAGTGTTAGAGTGTCTATGAGAGTCTGTGAGAGAGTGTCTAAGAGTCTGTGAGAAAGTATCTGTGAGAGTCTGTGGGAGTGTGTCTAAGTCTGTGAGAGAGTTTCTGTGAGAGTGTCTGTGAGAGAGTGTCGGTGAGAGAGTGTCTGTGAGAGAGTGTCTGTGAGAGTGTCTGTGAGAGAGTGTCTGTGAGAGTGTCTGTGAGAGTCTGTGAGAGTGTCTGTAGGAGGCAGTGAGAGTGTCTGTGAGAGTGTCTGTGAGAGAGTGTCTGTGAGAGAATATCTGTGAGAAAGCGTCTGTGATAGAGTTTCTGTGAGAGAGTGTCTGAGAGTCTGTGTGAGAGTGTCTGTGAGAGAGTCTGTGAGAGAGTGTCTGTGAGCATCTGTGAGAGTGTCTGTGAGAGTCTAAGAGAGTATGAGAGTCTGCGAGAGAGTGCTTGTGAGAGAGTGTCTGTGAGAGACTCTGTGAGAGAGTGTCTGTGAGAGAGTGTCTGTGAGAATCTGTGAGAGAGTGTCTGTGGGAGTCTGTGAGAGAGTATCTGTGTGAGTCTGTGAGAGAGTCTGTGAGAGTCTGAGAGAGTGTGAGAGAGTGTCTGCGAGAGAGTGTCTGAGAGTCTGTGAGGGAGTCTGAGAGAGCATGTCTGTGAGAGTATCTGTGAGAGAGTGTCCGTGAGAGTGTGTGAGAGAGTGTCTGAGAGAGACTGTGAGAGAGTCTGTGAGAGAGTGTATGAGAGAGAGTCTGTGAAAGAGTGTCTGTGAGAGAGTGTCTGTAAGAGTCTGTGAGTGTCTGTGAGAGTCTCTAAGAGAGTGTGAGAGTCTACAAGAGAGTGCTTGTGAGAGAGTGTCTATGAGAGAGTCTGTGAGAGAGTGTCTGTGAGAGAGTGTCTGTGAGAGTGTCTGTGAGAGTCTGTGAGAGTGTCTGTGAGAGGCTGTGAGAGAGTGTCTGTGAAAGAGTGTCTGTGAGAGTCTGTGAGAGAGTATCTGTGAGAGTGTCTGTGAGAGAGTTTCTGTGAGAGTGTCTGTGAGACAGTGTCTATGAAAGAGAGTCTGTGAGAGTCTGTGAGAGTGTCTGTGAGTGAGTGTCTGTGAGAGAGTTTGTGAGTCTGTGAGAGAGTGTCTGTGAGAGAGTGTCTCTTAGCGTCTGTGAGAGTGTCTGTGAGAGTCTGTAAGAGAGTGTGAGAGTATGCGAGAGAGTGCTTGGGAGAGAATGTCTATGAGAGACTCTGTGAGAGAGTGTCTGTGAGAGTCTGTGAGAGAGTGTCTGTGAGAGTCTGTGAGAGAGTGTCTGCAAGAGTCTGTGAGAGTCTGTGAGAGAGTCTTTGAGAGAGTGTCTGTGAGAGAGTGTCTGCAAGAGAGTGTCTGTGAGAGTATGTGTGAAAGTGTCTTTGAGAGTCTGTCAGAGAGTGTCTGTGAGAGCTGTGAGTGTCTGTGAGAGAGTGTGAGAGAGTGTCTATGAGAGTCTGTGAGAGAGTGCCTGAGAGTCTGTGAGAGAGTGTCTGTGAGAGTCTAGGAGAGTATGAGAGTCTGCGAGAGAGTGCTTATGAGAGAGTGTCTGTAAGAGACTCTGTGAGAGAGTGTCTGTGAGAGAGTGTCTGTGAGAATCTGTGAGAGAGTGTCTGTGGGAGTCTGTGAGAGAGTATCTGTGAGAGTCTGTGAGAGAGTCTGTGAGAGTCTGAGAGAGTGTGAGAGAGTGTCTGCGAGAGAGTGTCTGAGAGTCTGTGAGAGTGTCTGTGAGAGAGTGTCTGCAAGAGAGTGTCTGTGAGAGTATGTGTGAAAGTGTCTTTGAGAGTCTGTCAGAGAGTGTCTGTGAGAGCTGTGAGTGTCTGTGAGAGAGTGTGAGAGAGTGTCTATGAGAGTCTGTGAGAGAGTGCCTGAGAGTCTGTGAGAGAGTGTCTGTGAGAGTCTAGGAGAGTATGAGAGTCTGCGAGAGAGTGCTTATGAGAGAGTGTCTGTAAGAGACTCTGTGAGAGAGTGTCTGTGAGAGAGTGTCTGTGAGAATCTGTGAGAGAGTGTCTGTGGGAGTCTGTGAGAGAGTATCTGTGAGAGTCTGTGAGAGAGTCTGTGAGAGTCTGAGAGAGTGTGAGAGAGTGTCTGCGAGAGAGTGTCTGAGAGTCTGTGAGAGAGTCTGTGAGAGAGTGTATGAGAGAGAGTCTGTAAGATAGTGTCTGTGAGAGAGTATCTATGAGAGTCTGTGAGTGTCTATGAGAGTCTGTAAGTGAGTGTGAGAGTCTACAAGAGAGTGATTGTGAGAGAGTGTCTATGAGAGAGTCTGTGAGTAAGTGTCTGTGAGAGAGTGTCTGTGAGAGTGTCCGTGAGAGTGTCTGTGAGAGGCTGTGAGAGAGTGTCTGTGAAAGAGTGTCTGTGATAGAGTGTCTGTGAGAGAGTATCTGTGAGAGCGTGTCTGTGAGATTGTGTCTGTGAGAGAGTGTCCGTGAGAGTCTGTGAGAGATTATCTGTGAGAGAGTGTCTGTAAGAGTCTGTGAGAGAGTGTCTGTGAATGTATGTGATAGATTGTCCATGAGAGTCTTTGAGAAAGTGTCTGTGAGTGTCTGTGAGAGAGTGTCTGTGAGAGTCTGTGAGAGAGGGTCTATGAGAGTCTGTAAGAGAGTGTCTATAAGAGACTGTCTGTGAGAGTCTGAGAGTGTCTGTGAGAGTCTGTGAGAGAGTGTCTGAGATTCTGTGAGTGTCTTTGAGAGAGTGTCTGTGAGAGTCTGTGAGAGAGTGTCTGTGGGAGTCTGTGAGAGAGTCTCTATGAGAGTCTGTAAGAGAGTGTCTCTGAGAGAGTGTCTGTGAGAGAGTGTGAGAGGCTGTGATAGAGTGTGTGAGAGAGTGTCTGTGAGAGTCTGAGAGAGTGTCTGTGAGAGTCTGAGAGAGTCTGTAAGAGAGTGTCTGTGAGAGAGTGTCTGTGAGAGTCTGTAACAGAGTGTCTGTGAGAGTCTGTGAGTGTCTGTGAAAGTCTAAGAGAGTGTGAGAGTGTGTGAGATTTTGCTTGTGAGAGAGTGTCTGTGAGAGTGTCTGTGAGAGTCTGTAAGAGAGTGTGAGAGTCTGCAAGAGAGTGCTTATGAGAGAGTGTCTATGAGAGAGCGTCTGTGAGAGAGTGTCTGTGAGAGATTGTCTGTGAGAGTGTCTTTGAGAGTCTGTGAGAGTGTCTTTAAGAGGCTGTGAGAGTCTTTGAGAGAGTGTCTGAGTCTGAGACAGTGTCTGTGAGAGAGTGTCTGTTAGAGTGTCTGTGAGAGTCTGTGAGAGTGTCTTTAAGAGGCTGTGAGAGTCTTTGAGAGAGTGTCTGATTCTGAGAGAGTGTCTGTGAGAGGCTGTGAGAGAGTGTGTGTGAGAGTGTCTGTGAGAGAGTCTATGAGAGAGTGTCTGTGAGAGAGTGTCTGTGAGAGTGTCTGTGAGAGTGTCTGTGAGAGAGTTTCTCTGAGAGAGTGTCTGTGAGACAGTGTCTGTGAAAGAATGTCTGTCAGAGTCTGTAAGTGAGTGTGAGAGTCTGCGAGAGAGTGCTTGTGAGAGAGTGTCTGTGAGAGAGTGTCTGTGAGGGAGTGTCTGTGAGAGTGTCTGTGAGAGAGTTTCTGTGAGAGAGTGTCTGTGAGACAGTGTCTGTGAAAGAGTGTCTGTCAGAGTCTGTAAGTGAGTGTGAGAGTCTGCGAGAGAGTGCTTGTGAGAGAGTGTCTGTGAGAGAGTGTCTGTGAGGGAGTGTCTGTGAGAGAGTGTCTGTGAGAGTCTGTGAGAGAGTGTCTGTGAGAGTCTGTGAGAGAGTGTCTGCGAGAGTCTGTGAGAGTCTGTGAGAGAGTCTTTCAGAGAGTGTCTGTGAGAGAGTGTGTGCAAGAGAGTGTCTGTGAGAGTGTCTTTGAGAGTCTGTGAGCGAGTGTCTGTGAGAGCTGTGAGTGTCTGTGAGAGAGTGTGAGAGTGTCTATGAGAGTCTGTGAGAGAGTGTCTAAGAGTCTGTGAGAAAGTATCTGTGAGAGTCTGTGGGAGTGTGTCTAAGTCTGTGAGAGAGTTTCTGTGAGAGTGTCTGTGAGAGAGTGTCAGTGAGAAAGTGTCTGTGAGAGAGTGTCTGTGAGAGTGTCTGTGAGAGAGTGTCTGTGAGAGTGTCTGTGAGAGTCTGTGAGAGTGTCTGTAGGAGGCTGTGAGAGTGTCTGTGAGAGTGTCTGTGATAGAGTTTCTGTGAGAGAGTGTCTGTGAGAAAGTGTCTGTGATAGAGTTTCTGTGAGAGAGTGTCTGAGAGTCTGTGTGAGAGTGTCTGTGAGAGAGTCTGTGAGAGAGTGTCTGTGAGAGAGTGTCTGTGAGCATCTGTGAGAGTGTCTGTGAGAGTCTAAGAGAGTATGAGAGTCTGCGAGAGAGTGCTTGTGAGAGAGTGTCTGTGAGAGATTGTCTGTGAGAGTGTCTTTGAGAGTCTGTGAGATTGTCTGTGAGAGTGTCTTTGAGAGTCTGTGAGATTGTCTTTAAGAGGCTGTGAGAGTCTTTGAGAGAGTGTCTGAGTCTGAGACAGTGTCTGTGAGAGAGTGTCTGTTAGAGTGTCTGTGAGAGTCTGTGAGAGTGTCTTTAAGAGGCTGTGAGAGTCTTTGAGAGAGTGTCTGATTCTGAGAGAGTGTCTGTGAGAGGCTGTGAGAGAGTGTCTGTGAGAGCGTCTGTGAGAGAGTCTATGAGAGAGTGTCTGTGAGAGAGTGTCTGTGAGAGTGTCTGTGAGAGTGTCTGTGAGAGAGTTTCTCTGAGAGAGTGTCTGTGAGACAGTGTCTGTGAAAGAGTGTCTGTCAGAGTCTGTAAGTGAGTGTGAGAGTCTGCGAGAGAGTGCTTGTGAGAGAGTGCCTGTGAGAGAGTGTCTGTGAGGGAGTGTCTGTGAGAGTGTCTGTGAGAGAGTTTCTGTGAGAGAGTGTCTGTGAGACAGTGTCTGTGAAAGAGTGTCTGTCAGAGTCTGTAAGTGAGTGTGAGAGTCTGCGAGAGAGTGCTTGTGAGAGAGTGTCTGTGAGAGAGTGTCTGTGAGGGAGTGTCTGTGAGAGAGTGTCTGTGAGAGTCTGTGAGAGAGTGTCTGTGAGAGTCTGTGAGAGAGTGTCTGCGAGAGTCTGTGAGAGTCTGTGAGAGAGTCTTTGGGAGAGTGTCTGTGAGAGAGTGTCTGCAAGAGAGTGTCTGTGAGAGTGTCTTTGAGAGTCTGTGAGAGAGTGTCTGTGAGAGCTGTGAGTGTCTGTGAGAGAGCATGAGAGTGTCTATGAGAGTCTGTGAGAGAGTGTCTAAGAGTCTGTGAGAAAGTATCTGTGAGAGTCTGTGGGAGTGTGTCTAAGTCTGTGAGAGAGTTTCTGTGAGAGTGTCTGTGAGAGAGTGTCGGTGAGAGAGTGTCTGTGAGAGAGTGTCTGTGAGAGTGTCTGTGAGAGAGTGTCTGTGAGAGTGTCTGTGAGAGTCTGTGAGAGTGTCTGTAGGAGGCTGTGAGAGTGTCTGTGAGAGTGTCTGTGAGAGAGTGTCTGTGAGAGAGTATCTGTGAGAAAGTGTCTGTGATAGAGTTTCTGTGAGAGAGTGTCTGAGAGTCTGTGTGAGAGTGTCTGTGAGAGAGTCTGTGAGAGAGTGTCTGTGAGAGAGTGTCTGTGAGCATCTGTGAGAGTGTCTGTGAGAGTCTAAGAGAGTATGAGAGTCTGCGAGAGAGTGCTTGTGAGAGAGTGTCTGTGAGAGACTCTGTGAGAGAGTGTCTGTGAGAGAGTGTCTGTGAGAATCTGTGAGAGAGTGTCTGTGGGAGTCTGTGAGAGAGTATCTGTGTGAGTCTGTGAGAGAGTCTGTGAGAGTCTGTGAGAGTGTGAGAGAGTGTCTGCGAGAGAGTGTCTGAGAGTCTGTGAGGGAGTCTGAGAGAGCGTGTCTGTGAGAGTATCTGTGAGAGAGTGTCCGTGAGAGTGTGTGAGAGAGTGTCGGAGAGAGACTGTGAGAGAGTCTGTGAGAGAGTGTATGTGAGAGAGTCTGTGAAAGAGTGTCTGTGAGAGAGTGTCTGTGAGAGTCTGTGAGTGTCTGTGAGAGTCTCTAAGAGAGTGTGAGAGTCTACAAGAGAGTGCTTGTGAGAGAGTGTCTATGAGAGAGTCTGTGAGAGAGTGTCTGTGAGAGAGTGTCTGTGAGAGTGTCTGTGAGAGTCTGTGAGAGTGTCTTTGAGAGGCTGTGAGAGAGTGTCTGTGAAAGAGTGTCTGTGAGAGTCTGTGAGAGAGTATCTGTGAGAGTGTCTGTGAGAGAGTTTCTGTGAGAGTGTCTGTGAGACAGTGTCTATGAAAGAGAGTCTGTGAGAGTCTGCGAGAGTGTCTGTGAGTGAGTGTCTGTGAGAGAGTTTGTGAGTCTGTGAGAGAGTGTCTGTGAGAGAGTGTCTCTGAGTGTCTATGAGAGTGTCTGTGAGAGTCTGTAAGAGAGTGTGAGAGTATGCGAGAGAATGCTTGGGAGAGAATGTCTGTGAGAGACTCTGTGAGAGAGTGTCTGTGAGAGTCTGTGAGAGAGTGTCTGTGAGAGTCTGTGAGAGAGTGTCTGCAAGAGTCTGTGAGAGTCTGTGAGAGAGTCTTTGAGAGAGTGTCTGTGAGAGAGTGTCTGCAAGAGAGTGTCTGTGAGAGTATGTGTGAGAGTGTCTTTGAGAGTCTGTCAGAGAGTGTCTGTGAGAGCTGTGAGTGTCTGTGAGAGAGTGTGAGAGAGTGTCTATGAGAGTCTGTGAGAGAGTGCCTGAGAGTCTGTGAGAGAGTGTCTGTGAGAGTCTGTGGGAGTGTGTCTAAGTCTGTGAGAGAGTGTCTGTGAGAGTGTCTGTGAGAGAGTGTTGGTGAGAGAGTGTCTGTGAGAGAGTGTCCATGAGAATGTCTGTGAGAATCTGTGAGAGTGTCTGTAAGAGGCTGTGAGAGTGTCTGTGAGAGAGTCTGTGAGAGAGTCTTTGAGAGAGTCTGTGAGAGAGAGTCTGTGGCAGAGTGTCTGCGAGAGAGTGTCTGTGAGAAAGTGTCTGTGATAGAGTTTCTGTGAGAGAGTGTCTTTGAGAGTCTGTGTGAGAGTGTCTGTGAGAGAGTGTCTGTTAGAGAGTGTCTGTAAGCATCTATGAGAGTGTCTGTGAGAGTCTAGGAGAGTATGAGAGTCTGCGAGAGAGTGCTTATGAGAGAGTGTCTGTAAGAGACTCTGTGAGAGAGTGTCTGTGAGAGAGTGTCTGTGAGAATCTGTGAGAGAGTGTCTGGGGGAGTCTGTGAGAGAGTATCTGTGAGAGTCTGTGAGAGAGTCTGTGAGAGTCTGAGAGAGTGTGAGAGAGTGTCTGCGAGAGAGTGTCTGAGAGTCTGTGAGAGAGTCTGTGAGAGAGTGTATGAGAGAGAGTCTGTGAGATAGTGTCTGTGAGAGAGTATCTATGAGAGTCTGTGAGTGTCTGTGAGAGTCTGTAAGTGAGTGTGAGAGTCTACAAGAGAGTGATTGTGAGAGAGTGGCTATGAGAGAGTCTGTGAGCGAGTGTCTGTGAGAGAGTGTCTGTGAGAGTGTCCGTGAGAGTGTCTGTGAGAGGCTGTGAGAGAGTGTCTGTGAAAGAGTGTCTGTGATAGAGTGTCTGTGAGAGAGTATCTGTGAGAGTGTGTCTGTGAGATTGTGTCTGTGAGAGAGTGTCTGTGAGACAGTGTCTGTGAAAGAGTGTCTGTCAGAGTCTGTGAGTGTGAGAGTCTGCGAGAGAGTGCTTGTGAGAGAGTGTCTGTGAGAGAGTGTCTGTGAGGGAGTGTCTGTGAGAGAGTGTCTGTGAGAGTCTGTGAGAGAGTGTCTGTGAGAGTCTGTGAGAGAGTGTCTGCGAGCGTCTGTGAGAGTCTGTGAGAGAGTCTTTGAGAGAGTGTCTGTGAGAGAGTGTCTGCAAGAGAGTGTCTGTGAGAGTGTCTTTGAGAGTCTGTGAGAGAGTGTCTGTGAGAGCTGTGAGTGTCTGTGAGAGAGCGTGAGAGTGTCTATGAGAGTTTGTGAGAGAGTGTCTAAGAGTCTGTGAGAAAGTATCTGTGAGAGTCTGTGGGAGTGTGTCTAAGTCTGTGAGAGAGTTTCTGTGAGAGTGTCTGTGAGAGAGTGTCGGTGAGAGAGTGTCTGTGAGAGAGTGTCTGTGAGAGTGTCTGTGAGAGAGTGTCTGTGAGAGTGTCTGTGAGAGTCTGTGAGAGTGTCTGTAGGAGGCTGTGAGAGTGTCTCTGAGAGTGTCTGTGAGAGAGTGTCTGTGAGAGAGTATCTGTGAGAAAGTGTCTGTGATAGAGTTTCTGTGAGAGAGTGTCTGAGAGTCTGTGTGAGAGTGTCTGTGAGAGAGTCTGTGAGAGAGTGTCTGTGAGAGAGTGTCTGTGAGCATCTGTGAGAGTGTCTGTGAGAGTCTAAGAGAGTATGAGAGTCTGCGAGAGAGTGCTTGTGAGAGAGTGTCTGTGAGAGACTCTGTGAGAGAGTGTCTGTGAGAGAGTGTCTGTGAGAATCTGTGAGAGAGTGTCTGTGGGAGTCTGTGAGAGAGTATCTGTGTGAGTCTGTGAGAGAGTCTGTGAGAGTCTGAGAGAGTGTGAGAGAGTGTCTGCGAGAGAGTGTCTGAGAGTCTGTGAGGGAGTCTGAGAGAGCGTGTCTGTGAGAGTATCTGTGAGAGAGTGTCCGTGAGAGTGTGTGAGAGAG
Source organism: Triturus cristatus (assembly GCF_964204655.1). Lineage (NCBI taxonomy): Eukaryota > Metazoa > Chordata > Amphibia > Caudata > Salamandridae > Triturus > Triturus cristatus. The sequence continues at coordinate 1,188,903,583 of NC_140579.1, forward strand.
TGTCTGAGAGAGACTGTGAGAGAGTCTGTGAGAGAGTGTATGAGAGAGAGTCTGTGAAAGAGTGTCTGTGAGAGAGTGTCTGTGAGAGTCTGTGAGTGTCTGTGAGAGTCTCTAAGAGAGTGTGAGAGTCTACAAGAGAGTGCTTGTGAGAGAGTGTCTATGAGAGAGTCTGTGAGAGAGTGTCTGTGAGAGAGTGTCTGTGAGAGTGTCTGTGAGAGTCTGTGAGAGTGTCTGTGAGAGGCTGTGAGAGAGTGTCTGTGAAAGAGTGTCTGTGAGAGTCTGTGAGAGAGTATCTGTGAGAGTGTCTGTGAGAGAGTTTCTGTGAGAGTGTCTGTGAGACAGTGTCTATGAAAGAGAGTCTGTGAGAGTCTGCGAGAGTGTCTGTGAGTGAGTGTCTGTGAGAGAGTTTGTGAGTCTGTGAGAGAGTGTCTGTGAGAGAGTGTCTCTGAGTGTCTATGAGAGTGTCTGTGAGAGTCTGTAAGAGAGTGTGAGAGTATGCGAGAGAGTGCTTGGGAGAGAATGTCTGTGAAAGACTCTGTGAGAGAGTGTCTGTGAGAGTCTGTGAGAGTCTGTGAGAGTCTGTGAGAGAGTGTCTGCAAGAGTCTGTGAGAGTCTGTGAGAGAGTCTTTGAGAGAGTGTCTGTGAGAGAGTGTCTGCAAGAGAGTGTCTGTGAGAGTATGTGTGAGTGTCTTTGAGAGTCTGTCAGAGAGTGTCTGTGAGAGCTGTGAGTGTCTGTGAGAGAGTGTGAGAGAGTGTCTATGAGAGTCTGTGAGAGAGTGCCTGAGAGTCTGTGAGAGAGTGTCTGTGAGAGTCTGTGGGAGTGTGTCTAAGTCTGTGAGAGAGTGTCTGTGAGAGTGTCTGTGAGAGAGTGTCGGTGAGAGAGAGTCTGTGAGAGAGTGTCTGTGAGAATGTCTGTGAGAATCTGTGAGAGTGTCTGTAAGAGGCTGTGAGAGTGTCTGTGAGAGAGTCTGTGAGAGAGTCTTTGAGAGAGTCTCTGAGAGAGAGTCTGTGGCAGAGTGTCTGCGAGAGAGTGTCTGTGAGAAAGTGTCTGTGATAGAGTTTCTGTGAGAGAATGTCTTTGAGAGTCTGTGTGAGAGTGTCTGTGAGAGAGTGTCTGTTAGAGAGTGTCTGTGAGCATCTATGAGAGTGTCTGTGAGAGTCTAGGAGAGTATGAGAGTCTGCGAGAGAGTGCTTATGAGAGAGTGTCTGTAAGAGACTCTGTGAGAGAGTGTCTGTGAGAGAGTGTCTGTGAGAATCTGTGAGAGAGTGTCTGGGGGAGTCTGTGAGAGAGTGTCTGGGGGAGTCTGTGAGAGAGTATCTGTGAGAGTCTGTGAGAGAGTCTGTGAGAGTCTGAGAGAGTGTGAGAGAGTGTCTGCGAGAGAGTGTCTGAGAGTCTGTGAGAGAGTCTGTGAGAGAGTGTATGAGAGAGAGTCTGTGTGATAGTGTCTGTGAGAGAGTATCTATGAGAGTCTGTGAGTGTCTGTGAGACTCTGTAAGTGAGTGTGAGAGTCTACAAGAGAGTGATTGTGAGAGAGTGGCTATGAGAGAGTCTGTGAGCGACTGTCTGTGAGAGAGTGTCTGTGAGAGTGTCCGTGAGAGTGTCTGTGAGAGGCTGTGAGAGAGTGTCTGTGAAAGAGTGTCTGTGATAGAGTGTCTGTGAGAGAGTATCTGTGAGAGTGTGTCTGTGAGATTGTGTCTGTGAGAGAGTGTCCGTGAGAGTCTGTGAGAGATTATCTGTGAGAGAGTGTCTGTAAGAGTCTGTGAGAGAGTGTCTGTGAATGTATGTGAGAGATTGTCCATGAGAGTCTTTGAGAAAGTGTCTGTGAGTGTCTGTGAGAGAGTGTCTGTGAGAGTCTGTGAGAGAGGGTCTATGAGAGTCTGTAAGAGAGTGTCTATAAGAGAGTGTCTGTGAGAGTCTGAGAGTGTCTGTGAGAGTCTGTGAGAGAGTGTCTGAGATTCTGTGAGTGTCTTTGAGAGAGTGTCTGTGAGAGTCTGTGAGAGAGTGTCTGTGGGAGTCTGTGAGAGAGTCTCTATGAGAGTCTGTAAGAGAGTGTCTCTGAGAGAGTGTCTGTGAGAAAGTGTGAGAGGCTGTGATAGAGTGTGTGAGAGAGTGTCTGTGAGAGTCTGAGAGAGTGTCTGTGAGAGTCTGAGAGAGTCTGTAAGAGAGTGTCTGTGAGAGAGTGTCTGTGAGAGTCTGTAACAGAGTGTCTGTGAGAGTCTGTGAGTGTCTGTGAAAGTCTAAGAGAGTGTGAGAGTGTGTGAGATTTTGCTTGTGAGAGAGTGTCTGTGAGAGTGTCTGTGAGAGTCTGTAAGAGAGTGTGAGAGTCTGCGAGAGAGTGCTTATGAGAGAGTGTCTTTGAGAGAGCGTCTGTGAGAGAGTGTATGTGAGAGATTGTATGTGAGAGTGTCTTTGAGAGTCTGTGAGAGTGTCTTTAAGAGGCTGTGAGAGTCTTTGAGAGAGTGTCTGAGTCTGAGACAGTGCCTGTGAGAGAGTGTCTGTTAGAGTGTCTGTGAGAGTCTGTGAGAGTGTCTTTAAGAGGCTGTGAGAGTCTTTGAGAGAGTGTCTGATTCTGAGAGAGTGTCTGTGAGAGGCTGTGAGAGAGTGTCTGTGAGAGCGTCTGTGAGAGAGTCTATGAGAGAGTGTCTGTGAGAGAGTGTCTGTGAGAGTGTCTGTGAGAGTGTCTGTGAGAGAGTTTCTCTGAGAGAGTGTCTGTGAGACAGTGTCTGTGAAAGAATGTCTGTCAGAGTCTGTAAGTGAGTGTGAGAGTCTGCGAGAGAGTGCTTATGAGAGAGTGTCTGTGAGAGTGTCTGTGAGGGAGTGTCTGTGAGAGTGTCTGTGAGAGAGTTTCTGTGAGAGAGTATCTGTGAGAGTGTCTGTGAGAGAGTTTCTGTGAGAGTGTCTGTGAGACAGTGTCTGTAAAAGAGAGTCTGTGAGAGTCTGCAAAAGTCTGTGAGTGAGTTTCTGTGAGAGAGTGTCTGTGAGAGTCTGTGAGAGAGTTTATGAGAGTCTGTGAGAGAGTGTCTGTGAGAGAGTGTCTCTGAGCATCTGTGAGAGTGTCTGTGAGAGTCTGTAAGAGAGTGTGAGAGTCTGCAAGAGAGTGCTTGGGAGAGCGTGTCAGTGAGAGACTCTGTGTGAGACTCTGTGATAGAGTGTCTGTGAGAGAGTGTCTGTGATAGAGTGTCTGTGAGAGTCTGTGAGAGTGTCTGTGAGAGTATATGAGAGTGTCTGTGAGAGTCTGAGAGAGAGTGTCTGTGAGAGTCTGTGAGAGTGTATGTGAGAGTCTGTGAGAGTCTGTGAGAGAGTGTCTGTGAGAGTGTGTCTGTGAGAGAGTGTTTGTGAGAGCGTGTCTGTGAGATTGTGTCTGTGAGAGAGTGTCTGTGAGAGTCTGTGAGAGATTATCTGTGAGAGAGTGTCTGTAAGAGTCTGTGAGAGAATGTCTGTGAATGTATGTGAGAGATTGTCCATGAGAGTCTGTGAGAAAGTGTCTGTGAGTGTCTGTGAGAGAGTGTCTGTGAGAGTCTGTGAGAGAGGGTCTATGAGAGTCTGTAAGAGAGTGTCTATGAGAGAGTGTCTGTGAGAGTCTGAGAGTGTCTGTGAGAGTCTGTGAGAGAGTGTCTGAGATTCTGTGAGTGTCTTTGAGAGACTGTCTGTGAGAGTCTGTGAGAGAGTGTCTGTGAGAGTCTGTGAGAGAGTCTCTATGAGAGTCTGTAAGAGAGTGTCGCTGAGAGAGTGTCTGTGAGAGAGTGTGAGAGGTTGTGATAGAGTGTGTGAGAGAGTGTCTGTGAGAGTCTGAGAGAGTGTCTGTGAGAGTCTGAGAGTCTGTGAGAGAGTGTCTTTGAGAGAGTGTCTGTGAGAGTATATAACAGAGTGTCTGTGTGAGTCTGTGAGAGTGTCTGTGAGAGTCTGTGAGTGTCTGTGAAAGTCTAAAAGAGTATGAGAGTGTGTGAGATTTTGCTTGTGAGAGAGTGTCTGTGAGAGTGTCTGTGAGAGAGTTTCTGTGAGAGAGTGTCTGTGAGACAGTGTCTGTGAGGGAGTGTCTGTGAGAGAGTGTCTATGAGAGAGTGTCTGTGAGAGAGTCTGTGAGAGAGTCTGTGAGAGAGAGTCTGTGAGAGAGAGAATGTCTGTGAGAGAGTGTCTCTGAGAGTTTCTGTGAGAGAGTGTCTGTGAGAGAGTGTCTGTGAGAGTCTGAGAGTGTCTGTGAGAGTCTGTGAGAGGGTGTCTGAGCTTCTGTGAGTGTCTTTGAGAGAGTGTCTGTGAGAGTCTGTGAGAGAGTGTCTGTGAGAGTCTGTGAGAGAGTCTCTATGAGAGTCTGTAAGAGAGTGTCTCTGAGAGAGTGTCTGTGAGAGAGTGTGAGAGGCTGTGATAGAGTGTGTGAGAGAGTGTCTGAGATTCTTTGAGTGTCTTTTTAGAGAGTATCTGTGAGAGTCTGTGAGAGAGTGTCTGTGAGAGTCTGTGAGAGAGTCTCTATGAGAGTCTGTAAGAGAGTGTCTCTGAGAGAGTGTCTGTGAGAGTGTCTGTGAGAGTCTATAAGAGAGTGTCTCTGAGAGAGAGCCTGTGAGAGAGTGAGAGTCTAAGATAGAGTGTCTGTGAGAGTCTGAGAGAGTCTCTGTGAGAGTCTGAGAGAGTCTGTGAGAGAGTGTCTGTGAGAGTCTATAACAGAGTGTCTGTGTGAGTCTGTGAGAGTGTCTGTGAGAGTCTGAGAGAGTGTCTGTGAGTGAGTGTCTGTGAGAGAGTGTGAGAGAGTATTTGTGAGAGAGTGTGAGAGTGTCTGTGAGAGTCTGTGAGAGAGTGTCTGTTATACTGTGAGAGAGTGTCTATGAGAGTGTCTGTGAGAGAGTGTCTGTGAGAGAGTGTCTGTGAGAGTGTCTGTGAGAGTCTGTGAGAGTGTCTTTAAGAGGCTGTGAGAGTCCCTGAGTGAGTATCTGAGTCTGAGACAGTGTCTGTGAGAGTGTCTGTGAGAGTGTCTGTGAGAGTCTGTGAGAGTGTATTTAAGGGGCTGTGAGAGTCTTTGAGAGAGTGTCTGTGAGAGGCTGTGAAAGAGAGAGTCTGTGAGAGAGTCTGTGGGAGAGTCTGTGAGAGAGTGTCTGTGAGAGAGTATCTGTGAAATTGTCTGTGAGAGTGTCTGTGAGAGAGTTTCTGTGAGAGAGTGTATGTGAGACAGTGTCTGTGACAGAGTGTCTGTGAGAGTCTGTAAGTGAGTGTGAGAGTCTGCGAGAGAGTGCTTATGAGAGAGTATCTGTGAGAGAGTGTCTGTGAGGAAGTGTCTGTGAGAGAGTGTCTGTGAGAGTGTGTGTGAGAGAGTGTCTGTGAGAGAGTGTCTGTGAGAGATTGTGAGAGGCTGTGATAGAGTGTGTGAGAGAGTGTCTCTGAGTGTCTGCTCGAGTGTCTGTGAGAGTCTGAGAGAGTCTTTGAGAGAGTGTCTGTGAGAGAGTGTCTGTGAGAGTCTGTAACAGAGTGTCTGTGTGAGTCTGTGAGAGTGTCTGTGAGAGTCTGAGAGAGTGTCTGTGAGTGAGTGTCTGTGAGAGAGTGTAAGAGTGTCTGTGAGAGTATGTGAGAGAGTGTCTGAGAGTCTGTGAGAGAGTGTCTGTGAGTGAGTGTCTGTGAGTCTGTGAGAGAGTGTCTGTGAGAGTGTCTGTGAGAGAGTGTCTGTGAGAGAGTGTCTGTGAGAGTGCCTGTGAGAGTCTGTGAGAGTGTCTTTAAGAGGCTGTGAGAGTCTTTGAGAAAATGTCTGAGTCTGAGACAGTGTCTGTGAGAGTGTCTGTGAGAGTCTGTGAGAGTGTCTTTAAGAGTCTGTGAGAGTCTTTGAGAGGGTTTCTGAGTCTGAGAGAGTGTCTGTGAGAGGCTGTGAGCGAGAGTCTGTGGGAGAGTCTGTGAGAGAGTGTCTGTGAGAGAGTGTCTGTGAGAGTGTCTGTGAGAGTGTCTGTGAGAGAGTTTCTGTGAGAGAGTGTCTGTGAGACATTGTCTGTGACATAGTGCCTGTGAGAGTCTGTAAGTGAGTGTGAGAGTCTGCGAGAGAGTGCTTGTCAGAGAGTGTCTGTGAGAGAGTGTCTATGAGGGAGTGTCTGTGAGAGAGTGTCTGTGAGAGTCTGTGAGAGAGTGTCTGTGAGAGAGTCTGTGAGAGAGTCTGTGAGAGAGAGTCTGTGAGAGAGAGAATGTCTGTGAGAGAGTGTCTGTGAGAGTTTCTGTGAGAGAGTGTCTGTGAGAGAGTGTCTGTGAGAGAGTGTCTGTGAGAGTCTGTGAGTATCTGTGAGAGTCTGTAAGAGAGTGTGAGACTCTGCGAGAGAGTGTCTGTGAGTGAGTGTCTGTGAGAGAGTGTGAGAGAGTATCTGTGAGAGAGTGTGAGAGTGTCCGTGAGAGTCTGTGAGAGAGTGTCTGTTATACTGTGAAAGACTGTCTGTGAGAGTGTCTGTGAGAGAGTGTCTGTGAGAGAGTGTCTGTGAGAGTGTCTGTGAGAGTCTGTGAGAGTGTCTTTAAGAGGTTGTGAGAGTCTTTGAGTGAGTGTCTGAGTCTGAGACAGTGTCTGTGAGAGTGTCTGTGAGAGTGTCTGTGAGAGTCTGTGAGAGTGTATTTAAGGGGCTGTGAGAGTCTTTGAGAGAGTGTCTGAGTCTGAGAGAGTGTCTGTGAGAGGCTGTGAGAGAGAGTCTGTGAGAGAGTCTGTGGGAGAGTCTGTGAGAGAGTGTCTGTGAGAGAGTGTCTGTGAAAGTGTCTGTGAGAGTGTCTGTGAGAGAGTTTCTGTGAGAGAGTGTCTGTGAGACAGTGTCTGTGACAGAGTGTCTGTGAGAGTCTGTAAGTTAGAGAGAGTCTGCGAGAGAGTGCTTGTGAGAGAGTATCTGTGAGAGAGTGTCTGTGAGGAAGTGTCTGTGAGAGAGTGTCTGTGAGAGTGTGTGTGAGAGAGTGTCTGTGAGAGAGTGTCTGTGAGAGATTGTGAGAGGCCGTGATAGAGTGTGTGAGAGAGTGTCTGTGAGAGTCTGCTCGAGTGTCTGTGAGAGTCTGAGAGAGTCTGTGTGAGAGTGTCTGTGAGAGAGTGTCTGTGAGAGTCTGTAACAGAGTGTCTGTGTGAGTCTGTGAGAGTGTCTGTGAGAGTCTGAGAGAGTGTCTGTGAGTGAGTGTGAGAGAGTATCTGTGAGAGAGTGTGAGAGTGTCTTTGAGAGTCTGTGAGAGAGTGTCTCTGAGAGAGTGTCTGTGAGAGAGTGAGGGGCTGTTATAGAGTGTGTGAGAGAGTGTCTGTGAGAGTCTGAGAGAGTCTGTGAGAGAGTGTCTGTGAGAGAGTGTCTGTGAGAGTCTATAACAGAGTGTCTGTGTGAGTCTGTGAGAGTGTCTGTGAGAGTCTGAAAGAGTGTCTGTGAGAGAGTGTGAGATAGTATCTGTGAGAGAGTTTGAGAGTGTCTGTGAGAGTCTGTGAGAGAGTGTCTGTGAGAGTGTCTGTGAGAGAGTGTCTGTGAGAGAGTGTCTGTGAGAGTGTCTGTGAGAGTCTGTGAGAGTGTCTTTAAGAGGCTGTGAGAGTCTTTGAGAAAGTGTCTGAGTCTGAGACAGTGTCTGTGAGAGTGTCTGTGAGAGTCTGTGAGAGTGTCTTTAAGAGTCTGTGAGAGTCTTTGAGAGAGTGTCTGAGTCTGAGAGAGTGTCTGTGAGAGGCTGTGAGAGAGTGTCTGTGAGATAGTCTGTGGGAGAGTCTATGAGAGAGTGTCTGTGAGAGAGTGTCTGTGAGAGTGTCTGTGAGAGTGTCTGTGAGAGAGTTTCTGTGAGAGAGTATCTGTGAGACATTGTCTGTGACATAGTGCCTGTGAGAGTCTGTAAGTGAGTGTGAGAGTCTGCGAGAGAGTGCTTGTGAGAGAGTGTCTGTGAGAGAGTGTCTATGAGGGAGTGTCTGTGAGAGAGTGTCTGTGAGAGTCTGTGAGAGAGTGTCTGTGAGAGAGTCTGTGAGAGAGTCTGTGAGAGAGAGTCTGTGAGAGAGAGATTGTCTGTGAGAGAGTGTCTGTGAGAGTTTCTGTGAGAGAGTGTCTGTGAGAGAGTGTCTGTGAGAGTCTGTGAGTGTCTGTGAGAGTCTGTAAGAGAGTGTGAGAGTCTGCGAGAGAGAGTTTGTGAGAGAGTGTCTGTGAGAGAGAGTCTGTGAGAGAGTGTCTGTGAGAGTCAGTGAGAGTGTCAGTGAGAGTCTGTGAGAGAGTGTCTGTGAGAGTCTGTGAGAAAGTATCTGTGAGAGTCTGTAAGAGAGTGTCTCTGAGAGAGTGTCTGTGAGGGAGTATCTGTGAGAGTGTATGCGAGAGAGTGTCTGTAAGAGTCTGTGAGAGAGTGTCTGTGAGAGAGTGTGAGAGAGTGTGAGAGTGTCTGTGAGAGAGTGTCTGAGAGAGACTGTGAGAGAGTCTGTGAGAGAGTGTGTGAGAGAGTATCTGTGAGAGTCTGTGAGTGTCTGTGAGGGTCTGTAAGAGAGTGTGAGAGTCTGCGAGAGAGTGCTTGTGAGAGAGTGTCTATGAGAGAGTCTGTGAGAGAGTGTCTGTGATAGAGTGTCCGTGAGAGTCTGTGAGAGTGTCTGTGAGAGTATATGAGAGTGTCTGTGAGAGTCTGAGAGAGAGTGTCTGTGAGAGAGTTTCTGTGAGAGAGTGTCTGTGAGACAGTGTCTGTGACAGAGTGTCTGTGAGAGTCTGTAAGTGAGTGTGAGAGTCTACAAGAGAGTGCTTGTGAGAGAGTATCTGTGAGAGAGTGTCTGTGAGGAAGTGTCTGTGAGAGAGTGTCTGTGAGAGTGTGTGTGAGAGAGTGTCTGTGAGAGAGTGTCTGTGAGAGATTGTGAGAGGCTGTGATAGAGTGTGTGAGAGAGTGTCTGTGAGAGTCTGCTCGAGTGTCTGTGAGAGTCTGAGAGAGTCTGTGAGAGAGTGTCTGTGAGAGAGTGTCTGTGTGAGTTTGTGAGAGTGTCTGTGAGAGTCTGAGAGAGTGTCTGTGAGTGAGTGTGAGAGAGTATCTGTGAGAGAGTGTGAGAGTGTCTGTGAGAGTCTGTGAGAGAGTGTCTCTGAGAGAGTGTCTGTGAGAGAGTGTGAGGGGCTGTTATAGAGTGTGTGAGAGAGTGTCTGTGAGAGTCTGAGAGAGTGTATGTGAGAGAGTGTCTGTGAGGGTCTATAACAGAGTGTCTGTGTGAGTCTGTGAGAGTGTCTGTGAGAGTCTGAAAGAGTGTCTGTGAGTGAGTGTCTGTGAGAGAGTGTGAGAGAGTATCTGTGAGAGAGTTTGAGAGTGTCTGTGAGAGTCTGTGAGAGAGTGTCTGAGAGAGAGTGTCTGTGAGTGAGTGTCTGTGAGTCTGTGAGAGAGTGTCAGTGAGAGTGTCTGTGAGAGTGTCTGTGAGAGAGTGTCTGTGAGAGTGTCTGTGAGAGTCTGTGAGAGTGTTTTTTGAGAGGCTGTGACAGTCTTTGAGAAAGTGTCTGAGTCTGAGAGTGTCTGTGAGAGTGTCTGTGAGAGTCTGTGAGAGTGTCTTTAAGAGTCTGTGAGAGTCTTTGAGAGAGTGTCTGAGTCTGACAGAGTGGCTGTGAGAGAGTGTCTGTGAGAGAGTCTGTGGGAGAGTCTGTGAGAGAGTGTCTGTGAGAGAGTGTCTGTGAGAGTGTCTGTGAGAGTGTCTGTGAGAGAGTTTCTGTGAGAGAGTGTCTGTGAGACATTGTTTTGTGACATAGTGCCTGTGAGAGTCTGTTAGTGAGTGTGAGAGTCTGCGAGAGAGTGCTTGTGAGAGAGTGTCTGTGAGAGAGTGTCTGTGAGAGTCTGTAAGAGAGTGTGAGAGTGCGAGAGAGTGTTTGTGAGAGAGTGTCTGTGAGAGAGTGTCTGTGAGAGTGTCTGTGAGAGTCAGTGAGAGTGTCAGTGAGAGTCTGTGAGAGAGTGTCTGTGAGAGTCTGTGAGAAAGTATCTGTGAGAGTCTGTAAGAGAGTGTCTCTGAGAGAGTGTCTGTGAGAGAGTATCTGTGAGAGTGTGTGCAACAGAGTGTCTGTAAGAGTCTGTGAGAGAGTGTCTGTGAGAGAGTGTGAGAGAGTGTGAGAGTGTCTGTGAGAGAGTGTCTGCGAAAGACTGTGAGAGAGTCTGTGAGAGAGTGTGTGAGAGAGTCTGTGAGAGAGTGTCTATGAGAGAGTATCTGTGAGAGTCTGTGAGTGTCTGTGAGGGTCTGTAAAAGAGTGTGAGAGTCTGCGAGAGAGTGCTTGTGAGAGAGTGTCTATGAGAGAGTCTGTGAGAGAGTGTCTGTGATAGAGTGTCCATGAGAGTCTGTGAGAGTGTCTGTGAGAGTATATGAGAGTGTCTGTGAGAGTCTGAGAGAGAGTGTCTATGAGAGTCAGTGAGAGTGTATGTGAGAGTCTCTGAGAGTCTGTGAGAGAGTGTCTGTGAGAGTGTGTCTGTGAGAGAGTGTCTGTGAGAGCGTGTCTGTGAGATTGTGTCTGTGAGAGAGTGTCCGTGAGAGTTTGTGAGAGATTATCTGTGAGAGAGTGTCTGTAAGAGTCTGTGAGAGAGTGTCTGTGAATGTATGTGAGAGATTGTCCATGAGAGTCTGTGAGAAAGTGTCTGTGAGTGTCTGTGAGAGAGTGTCTGTGAGAGTCTGTGAGAGAGGGTCTATGAGAGTCTATAAGAGACTGTCTATGAGAGAGTGTCTGTGAGAGTCTGAGAGTGTCTGTGAGAGTCTGTGAGAGAGTGTCTGAGATTCTGTGAGTCTCTTTGAGAGAGTGTCTGTGAGAGTCTGTAAGAGAGTGTCTGTGAGAGTCTGTGAGAGAGTCTCTTTGAGAGTCTGTAAGAGAGTGTCTCTGAGAGAGTGTCTGTGAGAGAGTGTGAGAGGCTGTGATAGAGTATGTGAGAGAGTGTCTGTGAGAGTCTGAGAGAGTGTCTGTGAGAGTCTGTGAGAGTGTCTTTAAGAGTCTGTGAGAGTCTTTGAGAGAGTGTCTGAGTCTGACAGAGTGTCTGTGAGAGGCTGTGAGAGAGTGTCTGTGAGAGAGTCTGTGGGAGAGTCTGTGAGAGAGTGTCTGTCAGAGAGTGTCTGTGAGAGTGTCTGTGAGAGTGTCTGTGAGAGAGTTTCTGTGAGAGAGTGTCTGTGAGACATTGTTTTGTGACATAGTGCCTGTGAGAGTCTGTTAGTGAGTGTGAGAGTCTGCGAGAGAGTGCTTGTGAGAGAGTGTCTGTGAGAGAGTGTCTGTGAGAGTCTGTAAGAGAGTGTGAGAGTGCGAGAGAGTGTTTGTGAGAGAGTGTCTGTGAGAGAGTGTCTGTGAGAGTGTCTGTGAGAGTCAGTGAGAGTGTCAGTGAGAGTCTGTGAGAGAGTGTCTGTGAGAGTCTGTGAGAAAGTATCTGTGAGAGTCTGTAAGAGAGTGTCTCTGAGAGAGTGTCTGTGAGAGAGTATCTGTGAGAGTGTGTGCGACAGAGTGTCTGTAAGAGTCTGTGAGAGAGTGTCTGTGAGAGAGTGTGAGAGAGTGTGAGAGTGTCTGTGAGAGAGTGTCTGCGAGAGACTGTGAGAGAGTCTGTGAGAGAGTGTGTGAGAGAGTCTGTGAGAGAGTGTCTATGAGAGAGTATCTGTGAGAGTCTGTGAGTGTCTGTGAGGGTCTGTAAGAGAGTGTGAGAGTCTGCGAGAGAGTGCTTGTGAGAGAGTGTCTATGAGAGAGTCTCTGAGAGAGTGTCTGTGATAGAGTGTCCATGAGAGTCTGTGAGAGTGTCTGTGAGAGTATATGAGAGTGTCTGTGAGAGTCTGAGAGAGAGTGTCTGTGAGAGTCAGTGAGAGTGTATGTGAGAGTCTCTGAGAGTCTGTGAGAGAGTGTCTGTGAGAGATTGTCTGTGAGAGAGTGTCTGTGAGAGCGTGTCTGTGAGATTGTGTCTGTGAGAGAGTGTCCGTGAGAGTTTGTGAGAGATTATCTGTGAGAGAGTGTCTGTAAGAGTCTGTGAGAGAGTGTCTGTGAATGTATGTGAGAGATTGTCCATGAGAGTCTGTGAGAAAGTGTCTGTGAGTGTCTGTGAGAGAGTGTCTGTGAGAGTCTGTGAGAGAGGGTCTATGAGAGTCTGTAAGAGACTGTCTATGAGAGAGTGTCTGTGAGAGTCTGAGAGTGTCTGTGAGAGTCTGTGAGAGAGTGTCTGAGATTCTGTGAGTCTCTTTGAGAGAGTGTCTGTGAGAGTCTGTAAGAGAGTGTCTGTGAGAGTCTGTGAGAGAGTCTCTATGAGAGTCTGTAAGAGAGTGTCTCTGAGAGAGTTTCTGTGAGAGAGTGTGAGAGGCTGTGATAGAGTATGTGAGAGAGTGTCTGTGAGAGTCTGAGAGAGTGTCTGTGAGAGTCTGAGAGAGTCTGTGAGAGAGTGTCTGTGAGAGAGTGTCTGTGAGAGTCTGTAACAGAGAGTCTGTGTGAGTCTGTGAGAGTGTCTGTGAGAGCCTGTGAGTGTCTGTGAAAGTCTAAGAGAGTGTGAGAGTGTATGAGATTTTCCTCTTGAGAGAGTGTCTGTGAGAGTGTCTGTGAGAGTCTGTGAGAGTGTCTGTGAGAGGCTGTGAGAGAGTGTCTGAGAGTCAGAAAGAGTGTCTGTGAGAGTCTGTGAGAGAGTGTCTGTGAGAGAGTCTGTGAGAGAGAGTCTGTGAGAGAGAGAATGTGAGAGAGTGTCTGTGAGAGAGTGTCTGAGAGTTTCTGTGAGAGTATCTGGTAGGGTCTGTGAGAGTGTCTGCGAGTGAGTGTCTGTTAGAGAGTTTTTGTGAGAGAGTGTCTGTGAGTGTGTGTGTGTGAGAGTGTCTGTAAGAGTCTGTGAGAGAGTGTCTGAGAGAGTGTGTGAGAGAGTCTGTGAGAGAGTGTATGTGAGAGAGTCTGTGAGAGAGTGTCTGTGAGAGAGTGTCTGTGAGAGTCTGTGAGTGCCTGTGAGAGTCTGTAAGAGAGTGTGAGAGTCTGCGAGAGAGTGCTTAAGAGAGAGTGTCTGTGAGAGAGTGTCTGTGAGAGAGTGTCTGTGAGAGATTGTCTGTGAGAGTGTCTGTGATAGTCTGTGAGAGTGTCTTTAAGAGGCTGTGAGAGAGTGTCTGTGAGAGAGTCTGTGAGAGAGTCTATGAGAGAGTGTCTGTGAGAGAGTGTCTGTGAGAGTGGCTTTGAGAGTGTCTGTGAGAGAGTTTCTCTGAGAGAGTGTCTGTGAGACAGTGTCTGTGAAAGAGTGTCTGTCAGAGTCTGTAAGTGAGTGTGAGAGTCTGTGAGAGAGTGCTTGTGAGAGAGTGTCTGTGAGAGAGTGTCTGTGAGGGAGTGTCTGTGAGAGTGTCTGTGAGAGATTTTCTGTGAGAGAGTGTCTGTGAGACAGTGTCTGTGAAAGAGTGTCTGTCAGAGTTTGTAAGTGAGTGTGAGAGTCTGCGAGAGAGTGCTTGTGAGAGAGTGTCTGTGAGAGAGTGTCTGTGAGGGAGTGTCTGTGAGAGAGTGTCTGTGAGAGTGTGTGAGAGAGTGTCTGTGAGAGTCTGTGAGAGAGTGTCTGCAAGAGAGTGTCTGTTAGAGTGTCTTTGAGAGTCTGTGAGAGAGTGTCTGTGAGAGCTGTGAGTGTCTGTGAGAGAGTGTGAGAGTGTCTATGAGAGTCTGTGAGAGAGTGTCTAAGAGTCTGTGAGAAAGTATCTGTGAGAGTCTGTGGGAGTGTGTCTAAGTCTGTGAGAGAGTGTCTGCAAGAGAGTGTCTGTTAGAGTGTCTTTGAGAGTCTGTGAGAGAGTGTCTGTGAGAGATGTGAGTGTCTGTGAGAGAGTGTGAGAGTGTCTATGAGAGTCTGTGAGAGCGTGTCTAAGAGTCTGTGAGAAAGTATCTGTGAGAGTCTGTGGGAGTGTGTCTAAGTCTGTGAGAGAGTTTCTGTGAGAGTGTCTGTGAGAGAGTGTCAGTGAGAGAGTGTCTGTGAGAGAGTGTCTGTGAGAGTGTCTGTGAGAGAGTGTCTGTGAGAGTGTCTGTGAGAGTCTGTGAGAGTGTCTGTAGGAGGCTGTGAGAGTGTCTGTGAGAGTGTCTGTGAGAGAGTGTCTGTGAGAGAGTATCTGTGAGAAAGTGTCTGTGATAGAGTTTCTGTGAGAGAGTGTCTGAGAGTCTGTGTGAGAGTGTCTGTGAGAGAGTCTGTGAGAGAGTGTCTGTGAGAGAGTGTCTGTGAGCATCTGTGAGAGTGTCTGTGAGAGTCTAAGAGAGTATGAGAGTCTGCGAGAGAGTGCTTGTGAGAGAGTGTCTGTGAGAGACTCTGTGAGAGAGTGTCTGTGAGAGAGTGTCTGTGAGAATCTGTGAGAGAGTGTCTGTGGGAGTCTGTGAGAGAGTATCTGTGTGAGTCTGTGAGAGAGTCTGTGAGAGTCTGAGAGAGTGTGAGAGAGAGTTTGCGAGAGAGTGTCTGAGAGTCTGTGAGGGAGTCTGAGAGAGCGTGTCTGTGAGAGTATCTGTGAGAGAGTGTCCGTGAGAGTGTGTGAGAGTGTCTGAGAGAGACTGTGAGAGAGTCTGTGAGAGAGTGTATGAGAGAGAGTCTGTGAAAGAGTGTCTGTGAGAGAGTGTCTGTGAGAGTCTGTGAGTGTCTGTGAGAGTCTCTAAGAGAGTGTGAGAGTCTACAAGAGAGTGCTTGTGAGAGAGTGTCTATGAGAGAGTCTGTGAGAGAGTGTCTGTGAGAGAGTGTCTGTGAGAGTGTCTGTGAGAATCTGTGAGAGTGTCTGTGAGAGGCTGTGAGAGAGTGTGAGAGTATGCGAGAGAGTGCTTGGGAGAGAATGTCTGTGAGAGACTCTGTGAGAGAGTGTCTGTGAGAGTCTGTGAGAGAGTGTCTGTGAGAGTCTGTAAGAGAGTGTCTGCAAGAGTCTGTGAGAGTCTGTGAGAGAGTCTTTGAGAGAGTGTCTGTGAGAGAGTGTCTGCAAGAGAGTGTCTGTGAGAGTATATGTGAGAGTGTCTTTGAGAGTCTGCCAGAGAGTGTCTGTGAGAGCTGTGAGTGTCTGTGAGAGAGTGTGAGAGAGTGTCTATGAGAGTCTGTGAGAGAGTGCCTGAGAGTCTGTGAGAGAGTGTCTGTGAGAGTCTGTGGGAGTGTGTCTAAGTCTGTGAGAGAGTGTCTGTGAGAGTGTCTGTGAGAGAGTGTCGGTGAGAGAGTGTCTGTGAGAGAGTGTCCATGAGAATATCTGTGAGAATCTGTGAGAGTGTCTGTAAGAGGCTGTGAGAGTGTCTGTGAGAGAGTCTGTGAGAGAGTCTTTGAGAGAGTCTGTGAGAGAGAGTCTGTGGCAGAGTGTCTGCGAGAGAGTGTCTGTGAGAAAGTGTCTGTGGTAGAGTTTCTGTGAGAGAGTGTCTTTGAGAGTCTGTGTGAGAGTGTCTGTGAGAGAGTGTCTTTTAGAGAGTGTCTGTGAGCATCTATGAGAGTGTCTGTGAGAGTCTAGGAGAGTATGAGAGTCTGCGAGAGAGTGCTTATGAGAGAGTGTCCGTAAGAGACTCTGTGAGAGAGTGTCTGTGAGAGAGTGTCTGTGAGAATCTGTGAGAGAGTGTCTGTGGGAGTCTGTGAGAGAGTATCTGTGAGAGTCTGTGAGAGAGTCTGTGAGAGTCTGAGAGAGTGTGAGAGAGTGTCTGTGAGAGAGTGTCTGAGAGTCAGAAAGAGTGTCTGTGAGAGTCTGTGAGAGAGTGTCTTTGAGAGAGTCGGTGGGAGAGTCTGTGAGAGAGTCTGTGAGAGAGAGTCTGTGAGAGAGAGAATGTGAGAGAGTGTCTGTGAGAGAGTGTCTGAGAGTTTCTGTGAGAGTATCTGGTAGGGTCTGTGAGAGTGTCTGCGAGTGAGTGTCTGTTAGAGAGTTTTTGTGAGAGAGTGTCTGTGAGTGTGTGTGTGAGAGTGTCTGTAAGAGTCTGTGAGAGAGTGTCTGAGAGAGTGTGTGAGAGAGTCTGTGAGAGAGTGTATGTGAGAGAGTCTGTGAGAGAGTGTCTGTGAGAGAGTGTCTGTGAGAGTCTGTGAGTGCCTGTGAGAGTCTGTAAGAGAGTGTGAGAGTCTGCGAGAGAGTGCTTAAGAGAGAGTGTCTGTGAGAGAGTGTCTGTGAGAGAGTGTCTGTGAGAGATTGTCTGTGAGAGTGTCTGTGATAGTCTGTGAGAGTGTCTTTAAGAGGCTGTGAGAGAGTGTCTGTGAGAGAGTCTGTGAGAGAGTCTATGAGAGAGTGTCTGTGAGAGAGTGTCTGTGAGAGTGGCTTTGAGAGTGTCTGTGAGAGAGTTTCTCTGAGAGAGTGTCTGTGAGACAGTGTCTGTGAAAGAGTGTCTGTCAGAGTCTGTAAGTGAGTGTGAGAGTCTGTGAGAGAGTGCTTGTGAGAGAGTGTCTGTGAGAGAGTGTCTGTGAGGGAGTGTCTGTGAGAGTGTCTGTGAGAGAGTTTCTGTGAGAGAGTGTCTGTGAGACAGTGTCTGTGAAAGAGTGTCTGTCAGAGTTTGTAAGTGAGTGTGAGAGTCTGCGAGAGAGTGCTTGTGAGAGAGTGTCTGTGAGAGAGTGTCTGTGAGGGAGTGTCTGTGAGAGAGTGTCTGTGAGAGTGTGTGAGAGAGTGTCTGTGAGAGTCTGTGAGAGAGTGTCTGCAAGAGAGTGTCTGTTAGAGTGTCTTTGAGAGTCTGTGAGAGAGTGTCTGTGAGAGCTGTGAGTGTCTGTGAGAGAGTGTGAGAGTGTCTATGAGAGTCTGTGAGAGAGTGTCTAAGAGTCTGTGAGAAAGTATCTGTGAGAGTCTGTGGGAGTGTGTCTAAGTCTGTGAGAGAGTGTCTGCAAGAGAGTGTCTGTTAGAGTGTCTTTGAGAGTCTGTGAGAGAGTGTCTGTGAGAGATGTGAGTGTCTGTGAGAGAGTGTGAGAGTGTCTATGAGAGTCTGTGAGAGAGTGTCTAAGAGTCTGTGAGAAAGTATCTGTGAGAGTCTGTGGGAGTGTGTCTAAGTCTGTGAGAGAGTTTCTGTGAGAGTGTCTGTGAGAGAGTGTCAGTGAGAGAGTGTCTGTGAGAGAGTGTCTGTGAGAGTGTCTGTGAGAGAGTGTCTGTGAGAGTGTCTGTGAGAGTCTGTGAGAGTGTCTGTAGGAGGCTGTGAGAGTGTCTGTGAGAGTGTCTGTGAGAGAGTGTCTGTGAGAGAGTATCTGTGAGAAAGTGTCTGTGATAGAGTTTCTGTGAGAGAGTGTCTGAGAGTCTGTGTGAGAGTGTCTGTGAGAGAGTCTGTGAGAGAGTGTCTGTGAGAGAGTGTCTGTGAGCATCTGTGAGAGTGTCTGTGAGAGTCTAAGAGAGTATGAGAGTCTGCGAGAGAGTGCTTGTGAGAGAGTGTCTGTGAGAGACTCTGTGAGAGAGTGTCTGTGAGAGAGTGTCTGTGAGAATCTGTGAGAGAGTGTCTGTGGGAGTCTGTGAGAGAGTATCTGTGTGAGTCTGTGAGAGAGTCTGTGAGAGTCTGAGAGAGTGTGAGAGAGAGTTTGCGAGAGAGTGTCTGAGAGTCTGTGAGGGAGTCTGAGAGAGCGTGTCTGTGAGAGTATCTGTGAGAGAGTGTCCGTGAGAGTGTGTGAGAGAGTGTCTGAGAGAGACTGTGAGAGAGTCTGTGAGAGAGTGTATGAGAGAGAGTCTGTGAAAGAGTGTCTGTGAGAGAGTGTCTGTGAGAGTCTGTGAGTGTCTGTGAGAGTCTCTAAGAGAGTGTGAGAGTCTACAAGAGAGTGCTTGTGAGAGAGTGTCTATGAGAGAGTCTGTGAGAGAGTGTCTGTGAGAGAGTGTCTGTGAGAGTGTCTGTGAGAATCTGTGAGAGTGTCTGTGAGAAGCTGTGAGAGAGTGTGAGAGTATGCGAGAGAGTGCTTGGGAGAGAATGTCTGTGAGAGACTCTGTGAGAGAGTGTCTGTGAGAGTCTGTGAGAGAGTGTCTGTGAGAGTCTGTAAGAGAGTGTCTGCAAGAGTCTGTGAGAGTCTGTGAGAGAGTCTTTGAGAGAGTGTCTGTGAGAGAGTGTCTGCAAGAGAGTGTCTGTGAGAGTATATGTGAGAGTGTCTTTGAGAGTCTGTCAGAGAGTGTCTGTGAGAGCTGTGAGTGTCTGTGAGAGAGTGTGAGAGAGTGTCTATGAGAGTCTGTGAGAGAGTGCCTGAGAGTCTGTGAGAGAGTGTCTGTGAGAGTCTGTGGGAGTGTGTCTAAGTCTGTGAGAGAGTGTCTGTGAGAGTGTCTGTGAGAGAGTGTCGGTGAGAGAGTGTCTGTGAGAGAGTGTCCGTGAGAATGTCTGTGAGAATCTGTGAGAGTGTCTGTAAGAGGCTGTGAGAGTGTCTGTGAGAGAGTCTGTGAGAGAGTCTTTGAGAGAGTCTGTGAGAGAGAGTCTGTGGCAGAGTGTCTGCGAGAGAGTGTCTGTGAGAAAGTGTCTGTGGTAGAGTTTCTGTGAGAGAGTGTCTTTGAGAGTCTGTGTGAGAGTGTCTGTGAGAGAGTGTTTGTTAGAGAGTGTCTGTGAGCATCTATGAGAGTGTCTGTGAGAGTCTAGGAGAGTATGAGAGTCTGCGAGAGAGTGCTTATGAGAGAGTGTCCGTAAGAGACTCTGTGAGAGAGTGTCTGTGAGAGAGTGTCTGTGAGAATCTGTGAGAGAGTGTCTGTGGGAGTCTGTGAGAGAGTATCTGTGAGAGTCTGTGAGAGAGTCTGTGAGAGTCTGAGAGAGTGTGAGAGAGTGTCTGTGAGAGAGTGTCTGAGAGTCAAAAAGAGTGTCTGTGAGAGTCTGTGAGAGAGTGTCTTTGAGAGAGTCGGTGGGAGAGTCTGTGAGAGAATCTGTGAGAGAGAGTCTGTGAGAGAGAGAATGTGAGAGAGTGTCTGTGAGAGAGTGTCTGAGAGTTTCTGTGAGAGTATCTGGTAGGGTCTGTGAGAGTGTCTGCGAGTGAGTGTCTGTTAGAGAGTTTTTGTGAGAGAGTGTCTGTGAGTGTGTGTGTGTGAGAGTGTCTGTAAGAGTCTGTGAGAGAGTGTCTGAGAGAGTGTGTGAGAGAGTCTGTGAGAGAGTGTATGTGAGAGAGTCTGTGAGAGAGTGTCTGTGAGAGAGTGTCTGTGAGAGTCTGTGAGTGCCTGTGAGAGTCTGTAAGAGAGTGTGAGAGTCTGCGAGAGAGTGCTTAAGAGAGAGTGTCTGTGAGAGAGTGTCTGTGAGAGAGTGTCTGTGAGAGATTGTCTGTGAGAGTGTCTGTGATAGTCTGTGAGAGTGTCTTTAAGAGGCTGTGAGAGAGTGTCTGTGAGAGAGTCTGTGAGAGAGTCTATGAGAGAGTGTCTGTGAGAGAGTGTCTGTGAGAGTGGCTTTGAGAGTGTCTGTGAGAGAGTTTCTCTGAGAGAGTGTCTGTGAGACAGTGTCTGTGAAAGAGTGTCTGTCAGAGTCTGTAAGTGAGTGTGAGAGTCTGTGAGAGAGTGCTTGTGAGAGAGTGTCTGTGAGAGAGTGTCTGTGAGACAGTGTCTGTGAAAGAGTGTCTGTCAGAGTTTGTAAGTGAGTGTGAGAGTCTGCGAGAGAGTGCTTGTGAGAGAGTGTCTGTGAGAGAGTGTCTGTGAGGGAGTGTCTGTGAGAGAGTGTCTGTGAGAGTGTGTGAGAGAGTGTCTGTGAGAGTCTGTGAGAGAGTGTCTGCAAGAGAGTGTCTGTTAGAGTGTCTTTGAGAGTCTGTGAGAGAGTGTCTGTGAGAGCTGTGAGTGTCTGTGAGAGAGTGTGAGAGTGTCTATGAGAGTCTGTGAGAGAGTGTCTAAGAGTCTGTGAGAAAGTATCTGTGAGAGTCTGTGGGAGTGTGTCTAAGTCTGTGAGAGAGTGTCTGCAAGAGAGTGTCTGTTAGAGTGTCTTTGAGAGTCTGTGAGAGAGTGTCTGTGAGAGATGTGAGTGTCTGTGAGAGAGTGTGAGAGTGTCTATGAGAGTCTGTGAGAGAGTGTCTAAGAGTCTGTGAGAAAGTATATGTGAGAGTCTGTGGGAGTGTGTCTAAGTCTGTGAGAGAGTTTCTGTGAGAGTGTCTGTGAGAGAGTGTCAGTGAGAGAGTGTCTGTGAGAGAGTGTCTGTGAGAGTGTCTGTGAGAGAGTGTCTGTGAGAGTGTCTGTGAGAGTCTGTGAGAGTGTCTGTAGGAGGCTGTGAGAGTGTCTGTGAGAGTGTCTGTGAGAGAGTGTCTGTGAGAGAGTATCTGTGAGAAAGTGTCTGTGATAGAGTTTCTGTGAGAGAGTGTCTGAGAGTCTGTGTGAGAGTGTCTGTGAGAGAGTCTGTGAGAGAGTGTCTGTGAGAGAGTGTCTGTGAGCATCTGTGATAGTGTCTGTGAGAGTCTAAGAGAGTATGAGAGTCTGCGAGAGAGTGCTTGTGAGAGAGTGTCTGTGAGAGACTCTGTGAGAGAGTGTCTGTGAGAGAGTGTCTGTGAGAATCTGTGAGAGAGTGTCTGTGGGAGTCTGTGAGAGAGTATCTGTGTGAGTCTGTGAGAGAGTCTGTGAGAGTCTGAGAGAGTGTGAGAGAGAGTTTGCGAGAGAGTGTCTGAGAGTCTGTGAGGGAGTCTGAGAGAGCGTGTCTGTGAGAGTATCTGTGAGAGAGTGTCCGTGAGAGTGTGTGAGAGAGTGTCTGAGAGAGACTGTGAGAGAGTCTGTGAGAGAGTGTATGAGAGAGAGTCTGTGAAAGAGTGTCTGTGAGAGAGTGTCTGTGAGAGTCTGTGAGTGTCTGTGAGAGTCTCTAAGAGAGTGTGAGAGTCTACAAGAGAGTGCTTGTGAGAGAGTGTCTATGAGAGAGTCTGTGAGAGAGTGTCTGTGAGAGAGTGTCTGTGAGAGTGTCTGTGAGAATCTGTGAGAGTGTCTGTGAGAGGCTGTGAGAGAGTGTGAGAGTATGCGAGAGAGTGCTTGGGAGAGAATGTCTGTGAGAGACTCTGTGAGAGTGTCTGTGAGAGTCTGTGAGAGAGTGTCTGTGAGAGTCTGTAAGAGAGTGTCTGCAAGAGTCTGTGAGAGTCTGTGAGAGAGTCTTTGAGAGAGTGTCTATGAGAGAGTGTCTGCAAGAGAGTGTCTGTGAGAGTATATGTGAGATTGTCTTTGAGAGTCTGTCAGAGAGTGTCTGTGAGAGCTGTGAGTGTCTGTGAGAGAGTGTGAGAGAGTGTCTATGAGAGTCTGTGAGAGAGTGCCTGAGAGTCTGTGAGAGAGTGTCTGTGAGAGTCTGTGGGAGTGTGTCTAAGTCTGTGAGAGAGTGTCTGTGAGAGTGTCTGTGAGAGAGTGTCGGTGAGAGAGTGTCTGTGAGAGAGTGTCCGTGAGAATGTCTGTGAGAATCTGTGAGAGTGTCTGTAAGAGGCTGTGAGAGTGTCTGTGAGAGAGTCTGTGAGAGAGTCTTTGAGAGAGTCTGTGAGAGAGAGTCTGTGGCAGAGTGTCTGCGAGAGAGTGTCTGTGAGAAAGTGTCTGTGGTAGAGTTTCTGTGAGAGAGTGTCTTTGAGAGTCTGTGTGAGAGTGTCTGTGAGAGAGTGTTTGTTAGAGAATGTCTGTGAGCATCTATGAGAGTGTCTGTGAGAGTCTAGGAGAGTATGAGAGTCTGCGAGAGAGTGCTTATGAGAGAGTGTCCGTAAGAGACTCTGTGAGAGAGTGTCTGTGAGAGAGTGTCTGTGAGAATCTGTGAGAGAGTGTCTGTGGGAGTCTGTGAGAGAGTATCTGTGAGAGTCTGTGAGAGAGTCTGTGAGAGTCTGAGAGAGTGTGAGAGAGTGTCTGTGAGAGAGTGTCTGAGAGTCAGAAAGAGTGTCTGTGAGAGTCTGTGAGAGAGTGTCTTTGAGAGAGTCGGTGGGAGAGTCTGTGAGAGAGTCTGTGAGAGAGAGTCTGTGAGAGAGAGAATGTGAGAGAGTGTCTGTGAGAGAGTGTCTGAGAGTTTCTGTGAGAGTATCTGGTAGGGTCTGTGAGAGTGTCTGCGAGTGATTGTCTGTTAGAGAGTTTTTGTGAGAGAGTGTCTGTGAGTGTGTGTGTGTGAGAGTGTCTGTAAGAGTCTGTGAGAGAGTGTCTGAGAGAGTGTATGAGAGAGTCTGTGAGAGAGTGTATGTGAGAGAGTCTGTGAGAGAGTGTCTGTGAGAGAGTGTCTGTGAGAGTCTGTGAGAGCCTGTGAGAGTCTGTAAGAGAGTGTGAGAGTCTGCGAGAGAGTGCTTAAGAGAGAGTGTCTGTGAGAGAGTGTCTGTGAGAGAGTGTCTGTGAGAGAGTGTCTGTGAGAGATTGTCTGTGAGAGTGTCTGTGATAGTCTGTGAGAGTGTCTTTAAGAGGCTGTGAGAGAGTGTCTGTGAGAGAGTCTGTGAGAGAGTCTATGAGAGAGTGTTTGTGAGAGAGTGTCTGTGAGAGTGGCTTTGAGAGTGTCTGTGAGAGAGTTTCTCTGAGAGAGTGTCTGTGAGACAGTGTCTGTGAAAGAGTGTCTATCAGAGTCTGTAAGTGAGTGTGAGAGTCTGTGAGAGAGTGCTTGTGAGAGAGTGTCTGTGAGAGAGTGTCTGTGAGGGAGTGTCTGTGAGAGTGTCTGTGAGAGAGTTTCTGTGAGAGAGTGTCTGTGAGACAGTGTCTGTGAAAGAGTGTCTGTCAGAGTTTGTAAGTGAGTGTGAGAGTCTGCGAGAGAGTGCTTGTGAGAGAGTGTCTGTGAGAGAGTGTCTGTGAGGGAGTGTCTGTGAGAGAGTGTCTTTGAGAGTCTGTGAGAGAGTGTCTGTGAGAGCTGTGAGTGTCTGTGAGAGAGTGTGAGAGTGTCTATGAGAGTCTGTGAGAGAGTGTCTAAGAGTCTGTGAGAAAGTATCTGTGAGAGTCTGTGGTAGTGTGTCTAAGTCTGTGAGAGAGTGTCTGCAAGAGAGTGACTGTTAGAGTGTCTTTGAGAGTCTGTGAGAGAGTGTCTGTGAGAGATGTGAGTGTCTGTGAGAGAGTGTGAGAGTGTCTATGAGAGTCTGTGAGAGAGTGTCTAAGAGTCTGTGAGAAAGTATCTGTGAGAGTCTGTGGGAGTGTGTCTAAGTCTGTGAGAGAGTTTCTGTGAGAGTGTCTGTGAGAGAGTGTCAGTGAGAGAGTGTCTGTGAGAGAGTGTCTGTGAGAGTGTCTGTGAGAGAGTGTCTGTGAGAGTGTCTGTGAGAGTCTGTGAGAGTGTCTGTAGGAGGCTGTGAGAGTGTCTGTGAGAGTGTCTGTGAGAGAGTGTCTGTGAGAGAGTATCTGTGGGAAAGTGTCTGTGATAGAGTTTCTGTGAGAGAGTGTCTGAGAGTCTGTGTGAGAGTGTCTGTGAGAGAGTCTGTGAGAGAGTGTCTGTGAGAGAGTGTCTGTGAGCATCTGTGAGAGTGTCTGTGAGAGTCTAAGAGAGTATGAGAGTCTGTGAGAGAGTGCTTGTGAGAGAGTGTCTGTGAGAGACTCTGTGAGAGAGTGTCTGTGAGAGAGTGTCTGTGAGAATCTGTGAGAGAGTGTCTGTGGGAGTCTGTGAGAGAGTATCTGTGTGAGTCTGTTGAGAGAGTCTGTGAGAGTCTGAGAGAGTGTGAGAGAGAGTTTGCGAGAGAGTGTCTGAGAGTCTGTGAGGGAGTCTGAGAGAGCGTGTCTGTGAGAGTATCTGTGAGAGAGTGTCCGTGAGAGTGTGTGAGAGAGTGTCTGAGAGAGACTGTGAGAGAGTCTGTGAGAGAGTGTATGAGAGAGAGTCTGTGAAAGAGTGTCTGTGAGAGAGTGTCTGTGAGAGTCTGTGAGTGTCTGTGAGAGTCTCTAAGAGAGTGTGAGAGTCTACAAGAGAGTGCTTGTGAGAGAGTGTCTATGAGAGAGTCTGTGAGAGAGTGTCTGTGAGAGAGTGTCTGTGAGAGTGTCTGTGAGAATCTGTGAGAGTGTCTGTGAGAGGCTGTGAGAGAGTGTGAGAGTATGCGAGAGAGTGCTTGGGAGAGAATGTCTGTGAGAGACTCTGTGAGAGAGTGTCTGTGAGAGTCTGTGAGAGAGTGTCTGTGAGAGTCTGTAAGAGAGTGTCTGCAAGAGTCTGTGAGAGTCTGTGAGAGAGTCTTTGAGAGAGTGTCTGTGAGAGAGTGTCTGCAAGAGAGTGTCTGTGAGAGTATATGTGAGAGTGTCTTTGAGAGTCTGTCAGAGAGTGTCTGTGAGAGCTGTGAGTGTCTGTGAGAGAGTGTGAGAGAGTGTCTATGAGAGTCTGTGAGAGAGTGCCTGAGAGTCTGTGAGAGAGTGTCTGTGAGAGTCTGTGGGAGTGTGTCTAAGTCTGTGAGAGAGTGTCTGTGAGAGTGTCTGTGAGAGAGTGTCGGTGAGAGAGTGTCTGTGAGAGAGTGTCCGTGAGAATGTCTGTGAGAATCTGTGAGAGTGTCTGTAAGAGGCTGTGAGAGTGTCTGTGAGAGAGTCTGTGAGAGAGTCTTTGAGAGAGACTGTGAGAGAGAGTCTGTGGCAGAGTGTCTGCGAGAGAGTGTCTGTGAGAAAGTGTCTGTGGTAGAGTTTCTGTGAAAGAGTGTCTTTGAGAGTCTGTGTGAGAGTGTCTGTGAGAGAGTGTCTGTTAGAGAGTGTCTGTGAGCATAAATGAGAGTGTCTGTGAGAGTCTAGGAGAGTATGAGAGTCTGCGAGAGAGTGCTTATGAGAGAGTGTCTGTAAGAGACTCTGTGAGAGAGTGTCTGTGAGAGAGTGTCTGTGAGAATCTGTGAGAGAGTGTCTGTGGGAGTCTGTGAGAGAGTATCTGTGAGAGTCTGTGAGAGAGTCTGTGAGAGTCTGAGAGAGTGTGAGAGAGTGTCTGTGAGAGAGTGTCTGAGAGTCAGAAAGAGTGTCTGTGAGAGTCTGTGAGAGAGTGTCTTTGAGAGAGTCGGTGGGAGAGTCTGTGAGAGAGTCTGTGAGAGAGAGTCTGTGAGAGAGAGAATGTGAGAGAGTGTCTGTGAGAGAGTGTCTGAGAGTTTCTGTGAGAGTATCTGGTAGGGTCTGTGAGAGTGTCTGCGAGTGAGTGTCTGTTAGAGAGTTTTTGTGAGAGAGTGTCTGTGAGTGTGTGTGTGTAAGAGTGTCTGTAAGAGTCTGTGAGAGAGTGTCTGAGAGAGTGTGTGAGAGAGTCTGTGAGAGAGTGTATGTGAGAGAGTCTGTGAGAGAGTGTCTGTGAGAGAGTGTCTGTGAGAGTCTGTGAGTGCCTGTGAGAGTCTGTAAGAGAGTGTGAGAGTCTGCGAGAGAGTGCTTAAGAGAGAGTGTCTGTGAGAGAGTGTCTGTGAGAGAGTGTCTGTGAGAGATTGTCTGTGAGAGTGTCTGTGATAGTCTGTGAGAGTGTCTTTAAGAGGCTGTGAGAGAGTGTCTGTGAGAGAGTCTGTGAGAGAGTCTATGAGAGAGTGTCTGTGAGAGAGTGTCTGTGAGAGTGGCTTTGAGAGTGTCTGTGAGAGAGTTTCTCTGAGAGAGTGTCTGTGAGACAGTGTCTGTGAAAGAGTGTCTGTCAGAGTCTGTAAGTGAGTGTGAGAGTCTGTGAGAGAGTGCTTGTGAGAGAGTGTCTGTGAGAGAGTGTCTGTGAGGGAGTGTCTGTGAGAGTGTCTGTGAGAGAGTTTCTGTGAGAGAGTGTCTGTGAGACAGTGTCTGTGAAAGAGTGTCTGTCAGAGTTTGTAAGTGAGTGTGAGAGTCTGCGAGAGAGTGCTTGTGAGAGAGTGTCTGTGAGAGAGTGTCTGTGAGGGAGTGTCTGTGAGAGAGTGTCTGTGAGAGTGTGTGAGAGAGTGTCTGTGAGAGTCTGTGAGAGAGTGTCTGCAAGAGAGTGTCTGTTAGAGTGTCTTTGAGAGTCTGTGAGAGAGTGTCTGTGAGAGCTGTGAGTGTCTGTGAGAGAGTGTGAGAGTGTCTATGAGAGTCTGTGAGAGAGTGTCTAAGAGTCTCTGAGAAAGTATCTGTGAGAGTCTGTGGGAGTGTGTCTAAGTCTGTGAGAGAGTGTCTGCAAGAGAGTGTCTGTTAGAGTGTCTTTGAGAGTCTGTGAGAGAGTGTCTGTGAGAGATGTGAGTGTCTGTGAGAGAGTGTGAGAGTGTCTATGAGAGTCTGTGAGAGAGTGTCTAAGAGTCTGTGAGAAAGTATCTGTGAGAGTCTGTGGGAGTGTGTCTAAGTCTGTGAGAGAGTTTCTGTGAGAGTGTCTGTGAGAGAGGGTCAGTGAGAGAGTGTCTGTGAGAGAGTGTCTGTGAGAGTGTCTGTGAGAGAGTGTCTGTGAGAGTGTCTGTGAGAGTCTGTGAGAGTGTCTGTAGGAGGCTGTGAGAGTGTCTGTGAGAGTGTCTGTGAGAGAGTGTCTGTGAGAGAGTATCTGTGAGAAAGTGTCTGTGATAGAGTTTCTGTGAGAGAGTGTCTGAGAGTCTGTGTGAGAGTGTCTGTGAGAGAGTCTGTGAGAGAGTGTCTGTGAGAGAGTGTCTGTGAGCATCTGTGATAGTGTCTGTGAGAGTCTAAGAGAGTATGAGAGTCTGCGAGAGAGTGCTTGTGAGAGAGTGTCTGTGAGAGACTCTGTGAGAGAGTGTCTGTGAGAGTCTGTGAGAGAGTATCTGTGTGAGTCTGTGAGAGAGTCTGTGAGAGTCTGAGAGGGTGTGAGAGAGAGTTTGCGAGAGAGTGTCTGAGAGTCTGTGAGGGAGTCTGAGAGAGCGTGTCTGTGAGAGTATCTGTGAGAGAGTGTCCGTGAGAGTGTGTGAGAGAGTGTCTGAGAGAGACTGTGAGAGAGTCTGTGAGAGAGTGTATGAGAGAGAGTCTGTGAAAGAGTGTATGTGAGAGAGTGTCTGTGAGAGTCTGTGAGTGTCTGTGAGAGTCTCTAAGAGAGTGTGAGAGTCTACAAGAGAGTGCTTGTGAGAGAGTGTCTATGAGAGCGTCTGTGAGAGAGTGTCTGTGAGAGAGTGTCTGTGAGAGTGTCTGTGAGAATCTGTGAGAGTGTCTGTGAGAGGCTGTGAGAGAGTGTGAGAGTATGCGAGAGAGTGCTTGGGAGAGAATGTCTGTGAGAGACTCTGTGAGAGAGTGTCTGTGAGAGAGTGTCTGTGAGAGTCTGTAAGAGAGTGTCTGCAAGAGTCTGTGAGAGTCTGTGAGAGAGTCTTTGAGAGAGTGTCTGTGAGAGAGTGTCTGCAAGAGAGTGTCTGTGAGAGTATATGTGAGAGTGTCTTTGAGAGTCTGTCAGAGAGTGTCTGTGAGAGCTGTGAGTGTCTGTGAGAGAGTGTGAGAGAGTGTCTATGAGAGTCTGTGAGAGAGTGCCTGAGAGTCTGTGAGAGAGTGTCTGTGAGAGTCTGTGGGAGTGTGTCTAAGTCTGTGAGAGAGTGTCTGTGAGAGTGTCTGTGAGAGAGTGTCGGTGAGAGAGTGTCTGTGAGAGAGTGTCCGTGAGAATGTCTGTGAGAATCTGTGAGAGTGTCTGTAAGAGGCTGTGAGAGTGTCTGTGAGAGAGTCTGTGAGAGAGTCTTTGAGAGAGTCTGTGAGAGAGAGTCTGTGGCAGAGTGTCTGCGAGAGAGTGTCTGTGAGAAAGTGTCTGTGATAGAGTTTCTGTGAGAGAGTGTCTTTGAGAGTCTGTGTGAGAGTGTCTGTGAGAGAGTGTCTGTTAGAGAGTGTCTGTGAGCATCTATGAGAGTGTCTGTGAGAGTCTAGGAGAGTATGAGAGTCTGCGAGAGAGTGCTTATGAGAGAGTGTCTGTAAGAGACTCTGTGAGAGAGTGTCTGTGAGAGAGTGTCTGTGAGAATCTGTGAGAGAGTGTCTGTGGGAGTCTGTGAGAGAGTATCTGTGAGAGTCTGTGAGAGAGTCTGTGAGAGTCTGAGAGAGTGTGAGAGAGTATCTGTGAGAGAGTGTCTGAGAGTCTGTGAGAGAGTCTGTGAGAGAGTGTATGAGAGAGAGTCTGTGAGATAGTGTCTGTGAGAGAGTATCTATGAGAGTCTGTGAGTGTCTGTGAGAGTCTGTAAGTGAGTGTGAGAGTCTACAAGAGAGTGATTGTGAGAGAGTGTCTATGAGAGAGTCTGTGAGCGAGTGTCTGTGAGAGAGTGTCTGTGAGAGTGTCCGTGAGAGTGTCTGTGAGAGGCTGTGAGAGAGTGTCTGTGAAAGAGTGTCTGTGATAGAGTGTCTGTGAGAGAGTATCTGTGAGAGCGTGTCTGTGAGATTGTGTCTGTGAGAGAGTGTCCGTGAGAGTCTGTGAGAGATTATCTGTGAGAGAGTGTCTGTAAGAGTCTGTGAGAGAGTGTCTGTGAATGTATGTGAGAGATTGTCCATGAGAGTCTTTGAGAAAGTGTCTGTGAGTGTCTGTGAGAGAGTGTCTGTGAGAGTCTGTGAGAGAGGGTCTATGAGAGTCTGTAAGAGAGTGTCTATAAGAGAGTGTCTGTGAGAGTCTGAGAGTGTCTGTGAGAGTCTGTGAGAGAGTGTCTGAGATTCTGTGAGTGTCTTTGATTGAGTGTCTGTGAGAGTCTGTGAGAGAGTGTCTTCGGGAGTCTGTGAGAGAGTCTCTATGAGAGTCTGTAAGAGAGTGTCTCTGAGAGAATGTCTGTGAGAAAGTGTGAGAGGCTGTGATAGAGTGTGTGAGAGAGTGTCTGTGAGAGTCTGAGAGAGTGTAGTTGAGAGTCTGAGAGAGTCTGTAAGAGAGTGTCTGTGAGAGAGTGTCTGTGAGAGTCTGTAACAGAGTGTCTGTGAGAGTCTGTGAGTGTCTGTGAAAGTCTAAGAGAGTGTGAGAGTGTGTGAGATTTTGCTTGTGAGAGAGTGTCTGTGAGAGTGTCTGTGAGAGTCTGTAAGAGAGTGTGAGAGTCTGCGAGAGAGTGCTTATGAGAGAGTGTCTGTGAGAGAGCGTCTGTGAGAGAGTGTCTGTGAGAGATTGTCTGTGAGAGTGTCTTTGAGAGTCTGTGAGAGTGTCTTTAAGAGGCTGTGAGAGTCTTTGAGAGAGTGTCTGATTCTGAGAGAGTGTCTGTGAGAGGCTGTGAGAGAGTGTCTGTGAGAGCGTCTGTGAGAGAGTCTTTGAGAGAGTGTCTGTGAGAGAGTGTCTGTGAGAGTGTCTGTGAGAGTGTCTGTGAGAGAGTTTCTCTGAGAGAGTGTCTGTGAGACAGTGTCTGTGAAAGAGTGTCTGTCAGAGTCTGTAAGTGAGTGTGAGAGTCTGCGAGAGAGTGCTTGTGAGAGAGTGTCTGTGAGAGAGTGTCTGTGAGGGAGTGTCTGTGAGAGTGTCTGTGAGAGAGTTTCTGTGAGAGAGTGTCTGTGAGACAGTGTCTGTGAAAGAGTGTCTGTCAGAGTCTGTAAGTGAGTGTGAGAGTCTGTGAGAGAGTGCTTGTGAGAGAGTGTCTGTGAGAGAGTGTCTGTGAGGGAGTGTCTGTGAGAGAGTGTCTGTGAGAGTCTGTGAGAGAGTGTCTGTGAGAGTCTGTGAGAGAGTGTCTGCGAGAGTCTGTGAGAGTCTGTGAGAGAGTCTTTGAGAGAGTGTCTGTGAGAGAGTGTCTGCAAGAGAGTGTCTGTGAGAGTGTCTTTGAGAGTCTGTGAGAGAGTGTCTGTGAGAGCTGTGAGTGTCTGTGAGAGAGTGTGAGAGTGTCTATGAGAGTCTGTGAGAGAGTGTCTAAGAGTCTGTGAGAAAGTATCTGTGAGAGTCTGTGGGAGTGTGTCTAAGTCTGTGAGAGAGTTTCTGTGAGAGTGTCTGTGAGAGAGTGTCGGTGAGAGAGTGTCTGTGAGAGAGTGTCTGTGAGAGTGTCTGTGAGAGAGTGTCTGTGAGAGTGTCTGTGAGAGTCTGTGAGAGTGTCTGTAGGAGGCTGTGAGAGGAGTGTCTGTGAGAGTGTCTGTGAGAGAGTGTCTGTGAGAGAATATCTGTGAGAAAGCGTCTGTGATAGAGTTTCTGTGAGAGAGTGTCTGAGAGTCTGTGTGAGAGTGTCTGTGAGAGAGTCTGTGAGAGAGTGTCTGTGAGAGAGTGTCTGTGAGCATCTGTGAGAGTGTCTGTGAGAGTCTAAGAGAGTATGAGAGTCTGCGAGAGAGTGCTTGTGAGAGAGTGTCTGTGAGAGACTCTGTGAGAGAGTGTCTGTGAGAGAGTGTCTGTGAGAATCTGTGAGAGAGTGTCTGTGGGAGTCTGTGAGAGAGTATCTGTGTGAGTCTGTGAGAGAGTCTGTGAGAGTCTGAGAGAGTGTGAGAGAGTGTCTGCGAGAGAGTGTCTAAGAGTCTGTGAGGGAGTCTGAGAGAGCATGTCTGTGAGAGTATCTGTGAGAGAGTGTCCGTGAGAGTGTGTGAGAGAGTGTCTGAGAGAGACTGTGAGAGAGTCTGTGAGAGAGTGTATGAGAGAGAGTCTGTGAAAGAGTGTCTGTGAGAGAGTGTCTGTGAGAGTCTGTGAGTGTCTGTGAGAGTCTCTAAGAGAGTGTGAGAGTCTACAAGAGAGTGCTTGTGAGAGAGTGTCTATGAGAGAGTCTGTGAGAGAGTGTCTGTGAGAGAGTGTCTGTGAGAGTGTCTGTGAGAGTCTGTGAGAGTGTCTGTGAGAGGCTGTGAGAGAGTGTCTGTGGGAGTCTGTGAGAGAGTATCTGTGAGAGTCTGTGAGAGAGTCTGTGAGAGTCTGAGAGAGTGTGAGAGAGTGTCTGTGAGAGAGTGTCTGAGAGTCAAAAAGAGTGTCTGTGAGAGTCTGTGAGAGAGTGTCTTTGAGAGAGTCGGTGGCAGAGTCTGTGAGAGAGTCTGTGAGAGAGAGTCTGTGAGAGAGAGAATGTGAGAGAGTGTCTGTGAGAGAGTGTCTGAGAGTTTCTGTGAGAGTATCTGGTAGGGTCTGTGAGAGTGTCTGCGAGTGAGTGTCGGTGAGAGAGTGTCTGTGAGAGAGTGTCCGTGAGAATGTCTGTGAGAATCTGTGAGAGTGTCTGTAAGAGGCTGTGAGAGTGTCTGTGAGAGAGTCTGTGAGAGAGTCTTTGAGAGAGTCTGTGAGAGAGAGTCTGTGGCAGAGTGTCTGCGAGAGAGTGTCTGTGAGAAAGTGTCTGTGGTAGAGTTTCTGTGAGAGAGTGTCTTTGAGAGTCTGTGTGAGAGTGTCTGTGAGAGAGTGTTTGTTAGAGAGTGTCTGTGAGCATCTATGAGAGTGTCTGTGAGAGTCTAGGAGAGTATGAGAGTCTGCGAGAGAGTGCTTATGAGAGAGTGTCCGTAAGAGACTCTGTGAGAGAGTGTCTGTGAGAGAGTGTCTGTGAGAATCTGTGAGAGAGTGTCTGTGGGAGTCTGTGAGAGAGTATCTGTGAGAGTCTGTGAGAGAGTCTGTGAGAGTCTGAGAGAGTGTGAGAGAGTGTCTGTGAGAGAGTGTCTGAGAGTCAGAAAGAGTGTCTGTGAGAGTCTGTGAGAGAGTGTCTTTGAGAGAGTCGGTGGGAGAGTCTGTGAGAGAGTCTGTGAGAGAGAGTCTGTGAGAGAGAGAATGTGAGAGAGTGTCTGTGAGAGAGTGTCTGAGAGTTTCTGTGAGAGTATCTGGTAGGGTCTGTGAGAGTGTCTGCGAGTGAGTGTCTGTTAGAGAGTTTTTGTGAGAGAGTGTCTGTGAGTGTGTGTGTGTGAGAGTGTCTGTAAGAGTCTGTGAGAGAGTGTCTGAGAGAGTGTGTGAGAGAGTCTGTGAGAGAGTGTATGTGAGAGAGTCTGTGAGAGAGTGTCTTTGAGAGAGTGTCTGTGAGAGTCTGTGAGTGCCTGTGAGAGTCTGTAAGAGAGTGTGAGAGTCTGCGAGAGAGTGCTTAAGAGAGAGTGTCTGTGAGAGAGTGTCTGTGAGAGAGTGTCTGTGAGAGATTGTCTGTGAGAGTGTCTGTGATAGTCTGTGAGAGTGTCTTTAAGAGGCTGTGAGAGAGTGTCTGTGAGAGAGTCTGTGAGAGAGTCTATGAGAGAGTGTCTGTGAGAGAGTGTCTGTGAGAGTGGCTTTGAGAGTGTCTGTGAGAGAGTTTCTCTGAGAGAGTGTCTGTGAGACAGTGTCTGTGAAAGAGTGTCTGTCAGAGTCTGTAAGTGAGTGTGAGAGTCTGTGAGAGAGTGCTTGTGAGAGAGTGTCTGTGAGAGAGTGTCTGTGAGACAGTGTCTGTGAAAGAGTGTCTGTCAGAGTTTGTAAGTGAGTGTGAGAGTCTGCGAGAGAGTGCTTGTGAGAGAGTGTCTGTGAGAGAGTGTCTGTGAGGGAGTGTCTGTGAGAGAGTGTCTGTGAGAGTGTGTGAGAGAGTGTCTGTGAGAGTCTGTGAGAGAGTGTCTGCAAGAGAGTGTCTGTTAGAGTGTCTTTGAGAGTCTGTGAGAGAGTGTCTGTGAGAGCTGTGAGTGTCTGTGAGAGAGTGTGAGAGTGTCTATGAGAGTCTGTGAGAGAGTGTCTAAGAGTCTGTGAGAAAGTATCTGTGAGAGTCTGTGGGAGTGTGTCTAAGTCTGTGAGAGAGTGTCTGCAAGAGAGTGTCTGTTAGAGTGTCTTTGAGAGTCTGTGAGAGAGTGTCTGTGAGAGATGTGAGTGTCTGTGAGAGAGTGTGAGAGTGTCTATGAGAGTCTGTGAGAGAGTATCTAAGAGTCTGTGAGAAAGTATATGTGAGAGTCTGTGGGAGTGTGTCTAAGTCTGTGAGAGAGTTTCTGTGAGAGTGTCTGTGAGAGAGTGTCAGTGAGAGAGTGTCTGTGAGAGAGTGTCTGTGAGAGTGTCTGTGAGAGAGTGTCTGTGAGAGTGTCTGTGAGAGTCTGTGAGAGTGTCTGTAGGAGGCTGTGAGAGTGTCTGTGAGAGTGTCTGTGAGAGAGTGTCTGTGAGAGAGTATCTGTGAGAAAGTGTCTGTGATAGAGTTTCTGTGAGAGAGTGTCTGAGAGTCTGTGTGAGAGTGTCTGTGAGAGAGTCTGTGAGAGAGTGTCTGTGAGAGAGTGTCTGTGAGCATCTTTGATAGTGTCTGTGAGAGTCTAAGAGAGTATGAGAGTCTGCGAGAGAGTGCTTGTGAGAGAGTGTCTGTGAGAGACTCTGTGAGAGAGTGTCTGTGAGAGAGTGTCTGTGAGAATCTGTGAGAGAGTGTCTGTGGGAGTCTGTGAGAGAGTATCTGTGTGAGTCTGTGAGAGAGTCTGTGAGAGTCTGAGAGAGTGTGAGAGAGAGTTTGCGAGAGAGTGTCTGAGAGTCTGTGAGGGAGTCTGAGAGAGCGTGTCTGTGAGAGTATCTGTGAGAGAGTGTCCGTGAGAGTGTGTGAGAGAGTGTCTGAGAGAGACTGTGAGAGAGTCTGTGAGAGAGTGTATGAGAGAGAGTCTGTGAAAGAGTGTCTGTGAGAGAGTGTCTGTGAGAGTCTGTGAGTGTCTGTGAGAGTCTCTAAGAGAGTGTGAGAGTCTACAAGAGAGTGCTTGTGAGAGAGTGTCTATGAGAGAGTCTGTGAGAGAGTGTCTGTGAGAGAGTGTCTGTGAGAGTGTCTGTGAGAATCTGTGAGAGTGTCTGTGAGAGGCTGTGAGAGAGTGTGAGAGTATGCGAGAGAGTGCTTGGGAGAGAATGTCTGTGAGAGACTCTGTGAGAGTGTCTGTGAGAGTCTGTGAGAGAGTGTCTGTGAGAGTCTGTAAGAGAGTGTCTGCAAGAGTCTGTGAGAGTCTGTGAGAGAGTCTTTGAGAGAGTGTCTGTGAGAGAGTGTCTGCAAGAGAGTGTCTGTGAGAGTATATGTGAGATTGTCTTTGAGAGTCTGTCAGAGAGTGTCTGTGAGAGCTGTGAGTGTCTGTGAGAGAGTGTGAGAGAGTGTCTATGAGAGTCTGTGAGAGAGTGCCTGAGAGTCTGTGAGAGAGTGTCTGTGAGAGTCTGTGGGAGTGTGTCTAAGTCTGTGAGAGAGTGTCTGTGAGAGTGTCTGTGAGAGAGTGTCGGTGAGAGAGTGTCTGTGAGAGAGTGTCCGTGAGAATGTCTGTGAGAATCTGTGAGAGTGTCTGTAAGAGGCTGTGAGAGTGTCTGTGAGAGAGTCTGTGAGAGAGTCTTTGAGAGAGTCTGTGAGAGAGAGTCTGTGGCAGAGTGTCTGCGAGAGAGTGTCTGTGAGAAAGTGTCTGTGGTAGAGTTTCTGTGAGAGAGTGTCTTTGAGAGTCTGTGTGAGAGTGTCTGTGAGAGAGTGTTTGTTAGAGAGTGTCTGTGAGCATCTATGAGAGTGTCTGTGAGAGTCTAGGAGAGTATGAGAGTCTGCGAGAGAGTGCTTATGAGAGAGTGTCCGTAAGAGACTCTGTGAGAGAGTGTCTGTGAGAGAGTGTCTGTGAGAATCTGTGAGAGAGTGTCTGTGGGAGTCTGTGAGAGAGTATCTGTGAGAGTCTGTGAGAGAGTCTGTGAGAGTCTGAGAGAGTGTGAGAGAGTGTCTGTGAGAGAGTGTCTGAGAGTCAGAAAGAGTGTCTGTGAGAGTCTGTGAGAGAGTGTCTTTGAGAGAGTCGGTGGGAGAGTCTGTGAGAGAGTCTGTGAGAGAGAGTCTGTGAGAGAGAGAATGTGAGAGAGTGTCTGTGAGAGAGTGTCTGAGAGTTTCTGTGAGAGTATCTGGTAGGGTCTGTGAGAGTGTCTGCGAGTGAGTGTCTGTTAGAGAGTTTTTGTGAGAGAGTGTCTGTGAGTGTGTGTGTGTGAGAGTGTCTGTAAGAGTCTGTGAGAGAGTGTCTGAGAGAGTGTGTGAGAGAGTCTGTGAGAGAGTGTATGTGAGAGAGTCTGTGAGAGAGTGTCTGTGAGAGAGTGTCTGTGAGAGTCTGTGAGAGCCTGTGAGAGTCTGTAAGAGAGTGTGAGAGTCTGCGAGAGAGTGCTTAAGAGAGAGTGTCTGTGAGAGAGTGTCTGTGAGAGAGTGTCTGTGAGAGATTGTCTGTGAGAGTGTCTGTGATAGTCTGTGAGAGTGTCTTTAAGAGGCTGTGAGAGAGTGTCTGTGAGAGAGTCTGTGAGAGAGTCTATGAGAGAGTGTTTGTGAGAGAGTGTCTGTGAGAGTGGCTTTGAGAGTGTCTGTGAGAGAGTTTCTCTGAGAGAGTGTCTGTGAGACAGTGTCTGTGAAAGAGTGTCTATCAGAGTCTGTAAGTGAGTGTGAGAGTCTGTGAGAGAGTGCTTGTGAGAGAGTGTCTGTGAGAGAGTGTCTGTGAGGGAGTGTCTGTGAGAGTGTCTGTGAGAGAGTTTCTGTGAGAGAGTGTCTGTGAGACAGTGTCTGTGAAAGAGTGTCTGTCAGAGTTTGTAAGTGAGTGTGAGAGTCTGCGAGAGAGTGCTTGTGAGAGAGTGTCTGTGAGAGAGTGTCTGTGAGGGAGTGTCTGTGAGAGAGTGTCTTTGAGAGTCTGTGAGAGAGTGTCTGTGAGAGCTGTGAGTGTCTGTGAGAGAGTGTGAGAGTGTCTATGAGAGTCTGTGAGAGAGTGTCTAAGAGTCTGTGAGAAAGTATCTGTGAGAGTCTGTGGTAGTGTGTCTAAGTCTGTGAGAGAGTGTCTGCAAGAGAGTGACTGTTAGAGTGTCTTTGAGAGTCTGTGAGAGAGTGTCTGTGAGAGATGTGAGTGTCTGTGAGAGAGTGTGAGAGTGTCTATGAGAGTCTGTGAGAGAGTGTCTAAGAGTCTGTGAGAAAGTATCTGTGAGAGTCTGTGGGAGTGTGTCTAAGTCTGTGAGAGAGTTTCTGTGAGAGTGTCTGTGAGAGAGTGTCAGTGAGAGAGTGTCTGTGAGAGAGTGTCTGTGAGAGTGTCTGTGAGAGAGTGTCTGTGAGAGTGTCTGTGAGAGTCTGTGAGAGTGTCTGTAGGAGGCTGTGAGAGTGTCTGTGAGAGTGTCTGTGAGAGAGTGTCTGTGAGAGAGTATCTGTGGGAAAGTGTCTGTGATAGAGTTTCTGTGAGAGAGTGTCTGAGAGTCTGTGTGAGAGTGTCTGTGAGAGAGTCTGTGAGAGAGTGTCTGTGAGAGAGTGTCTGTGAGCATCTGTGAGAGTGTCTGTGAGAGTCTAAGAGAGTATGAGAGTCTGTGAGAGAGTGCTTGTGAGAGAGTGTCTGTGAGAGACTCTGTGAGAGAGTGTCTGTGAGAGAGTGTCTGTGAGAATCTGTGAGAGAGTGTCTGTGGGAGTCTGTGAGAGAGTATCTGTGTGAGTCTGTTGAGAGAGTCTGTGAGAGTCTGAGAGAGTGTGAGAGAGAGTTTGCGAGAGAGTGTCTGAGAGTCTGTGAGGGAGTCTGAGAGAGCGTGTCTGTGAGAGTATCTGTGAGAGAGTGTCCGTGAGAGTGTGTGAGAGAGTGTCTGAGAGAGACTGTGAGAGAGTCTGTGAGAGAGTGTATGAGAGAGAGTCTGTGAAAGAGTGTCTGTGAGAGAGTGTCTGTGAGAGTCTGTGAGTGTCTGTGAGAGTCTCTAAGAGAGTGTGAGAGTCTACAAGAGAGTGCTTGTGAGAGAGTGTCTATGAGAGAGTCTGTGAGAGAGTGTCTGTGAGAGAGTGTCTGTGAGAGTGTCTGTGAGAATCTGTGAGAGTGTCTGTGAGAGGCTGTGAGAGAGTGTGAGAGTATGCGAGAGAGTGCTTGGGAGAGAATGTCTGTGAGAGACTCTGTGAGAGAGTGTCTGTGAGAGTCTGTGAGAGAGTGTCTGTGAGAGTCTGTAAGAGAGTGTCTGCAAGAGTCTGTGAGAGTCTGTGAGAGAGTCTTTGAGAGAGTGTCTGTGAGAGAGTGTCTGCAAGAGAGTGTCTGTGAGAGTATATGTGAGAGTGTCTTTGAGAGTCTGTCAGAGAGTGTCTGTGAGAGCTGTGAGTGTCTGTGAGAGAGTGTGAGAGAGTGTCTATGAGAGTCTGTGAGAGAGTGCCTGAGAGTCTGTGAGAGAGTGTCTGTGAGAGTCTGTGGGAGTGTGTCTAAGTCTGTGAGAGAGTGTCTGTGAGAGTGTCTGTGAGAGAGTGTCGGTGAGAGAGTGTCTGTGAGAGAGTGTCCGTGAGAATGTCTGTGAGAATCTGTGAGAGTGTCTGTAAGAGGCTGTGAGAGTGTCTGTGAGAGAGTCTGTGAGAGAGTCTTTGAGAGAGTCTGTGAGAGAGAGTCTGTGGCAGAGTGTCTGCGAGAGAGTGTCTGTGAGAAAGTGTCTGTGGTAGAGTTTCTGTGAGAGAGTGTCTTTGAGAGTCTGTGTGAGAGTGTCTGTGAGAGAGTGTCTGTTAGAGAGTGTCTGTGAGCATCTATGAGAGTGTCTGTGAGAGTCTAGGAGAGTATGAGAGTCTGCGAGAGAGTGCTTATGAGAGAGTGTCTGTAAGAGACTCTGTGAGAGAGTGTCTGTGAGAGAGTGTCTGTGAGAATCTGTGAGAGAGTGTCTGTGGGAGTCTGTGAGAGAGTATCTGTGAGAGTCTGTGAGAGAATCTGTGAGAGTCTGAGAGAGTGTGAGAGAGTGTCTGTGAGAGAGTGTCTGAGAGTCAGAAAGAGTGTCTGTGAGAGTCTGTGAGAGAGTGTCTTTGAGAGAGTCGGTGGGAGAGTCTGTGAGAGAGTCTGTGAGAGAGAGTCTGTGAGAGAGAGAATGTGAGAGAGTGTCTGTGAGAGAGTGTCTGAGAGTTTCTGTGAGAGTATCTGGTAGGGTCTGTGAGAGTGTCTGCGAGTGAGTGTCTGTTAGAGAGTTTTTGTGAGAGAGTGTCTGTGAGTGTGTGTGTGTAAGAGTGTCTGTAAGAGTCTGTGAGAGAGTGTCTGAGAGAGTGTGTGAGAGAGTCTGTGAGAGAGTGTATGTGAGAGAGTCTGTGAGAGAGTGTCTGTGAGAGAGTGTCTGTGAGAGTCTGTGAGTGCCTGTGAGAGTCTGTAAGAGAGTGTGAGAGTCTGCGAGAGAGTGCTTAAGAGAGAGTGTCTGTGAGAGAGTGTCTGTGAGAGAGTGTCTGTGAGAGATTGTCTGTGAGAGTGTCTGTGATAGTCTGTGAGAGTGTCTTTAAGAGGCTGTGAGAGAGTGTCTGTGAGAGAGTCTGTGAGAGAGTCTATGAGAGAGTGTCTGTGAGAGAGTGTCTGTGAGAGTGGCTTTGAGAGTGTCTGTGAGAGAGTTTCTCTGAGAGAGTGTCTGTGAGACAGTGTCTGTGAAAGAGTGTCTGTCAGAGTCTGTAAGTGAGTGTGAGAGTCTGTGAGAGAGTGCTTGTGAGAGAGTGTCTGTGAGAGAGTGTCTGTGAGGGAGTGTCTGTGAGAGTGTCTGTGAGAGAGTTTCTGTGAGAGAGTGTCTGTGAGACAGTGTCTGTGAAAGAGTGTCTGTCAGAGTTTGTAAGTGAGTGTGAGAGTCTGCGAGAGAGTGCTTGTGAGAGAGTGTCTGTGAGAGAGTGTCTGTGAGGGAGTGTCTGTGAGAGAGTGTCTGTGAGAGTGTGTGAGAGAGTGTCTGTGAGAGTCTGTGAGAGAGTGTCTGCAAGAGAGTGTCTGTTAGAGTGTCTTTAGGAGTCTGTGAGAGAGTGTCTGTGAGAGCTGTGAGTGTCTGTGAGAGAGTGTGAGAGTGTCTATGAGAGTCTGTGAGAGAGTGTCTAAGAGTCTCTGAGAAAGTATCTGTGAGAGTCTGTGGGAGTGTGTCTAAGTCTGTGAGAGAGTGTCTGCAAGAGAGTGTCTGTCAGAGTGTCTTTGAGAGTCTGTGAGAGAGTGTCTGTGAGAGATGTGAGTGTCTGTGAGAGAGTGTGAGAGTGTCTATGAGAGTCTGTGAGAGAGTGTCTAAGAGTCTGTGAGAAAGTATCTGTGAGAGTCTGTGGGAGTGTGTCTAAGTCTGTGAGAGAGTTTCTGTGAGAGTGTCTGTGAGAGAGTGTCAGTGAGAGAGTGTCTGTGAGAGAGTGTCTGTGAGAGTGTCTGTGAGAGAGTGTCTGTGAGAGTGTCTGTGAGAGTCTGTGAGAGTGTCTGTAGGAGGCTGTGAGAGTGTCTGTGAGAGTGTCTGTGAGAGAGTGTCTGTGAGAGAGTATCTGTGAGAAAGTGTCTGTGATAGAGTTTCTGTGAGAGAGTGTCTGAGAGTCTGTGTGAGAGTGTCTGTGAGAGAGTCTGTGAGAGAGTGTCTGTGAGAGAGTGTCTGTGAGCATCGGTGATAGTGTCTGTGAGAGTCTAAGAGAGTATGAGAGTCTGCGAGAGAGTGCTTGTGAGAGAGTGTCTGTGAGAGACTCTGTGAGAGAGTGTCTGTGAGAGTCTGTGAGAGAGTATCTGTGTGAGTCTGTGAGAGAGTCTGTGAGAGTCTGAGAGGGTGTGAGAGAGAGTTTGCGAGAGAGTGTCTGAGAGTCTGTGAGGGAGTCTGAGAGAGCGTGTCTGTGAGAGTATCTGTGAGAGAGTGTCCGTGAGAGTGTGTGAGAGAGTGTCTGAGAGAGACTGTGAGAGAGTCTGTGAGAGAGTGTATGAGAGAGAGTCTGTGAAAGAGTGTATGTGAGAGAGTGTCTGTGAGAGTCTGTGAGTGTCTGTGAGAGTCTCTAAGAGAGTGTGAGAGTCTACAAGAGAGTGCTTGTGAGAGAGTGTCTATGAGCGTCTGTGAGAGAGTGTCTGTGAGAGAGTGTCTGTGAGAGTGTCTGTGAGAATCTGTGAGAGTGTCTGTGAGAGGCTGTGAGAGAGTGTGAGAGTATGCGAGAGAGTGCTTGGGAGAGAATGTCTGTGAGAGACTCTGTGAGAGAGTGTCTGTGAGAGAGTGTCTGTGAGAGTCTGTAAGAGAGTGTCTGCAAGAGTCTGTGAGAGTCTGTGAGAGAGTCTTTGAGAGAGTGTCTGTGAGAGAGTGTCTGCAAGAGAGTGTCTGTGAGAGTATATGTGAGAGTGTCTTTGAGAGTCTGTCAGAGAGTGTCTGTGAGAGCTGTGAGTGTCTGTGAGAGAGTGTGAGAGAGTGTCTATGAGAGTCTGTGAGAGAGTGCCTGAGAGTCTGTGAGAGAGTGTCTGTGAGAGTCTGTGGGAGTGTGTCTAAGTCTGTGAGAGAGTGTCTGTGAGAGTGTCTGTGAGAGAGTGTCGGTGAGAGAGTGTCTGTGAGAGAGTGTCCGTGAGAATGTCTGTGAGAATCTGTGAGAGTGTCTGTAAGAGGCTGTGAGAGTGTCTGTGAGAGAGTCTGTGAGAGAGTCTTTGAGAGAGTCTGTGAGAGAGAGTCTGTGGCAGAGTGTCTGCGAGAGAGTGTCTGTGAGAAAGTGTATGTGATAGAGTTTCTGTGAGAGAGTGTCTTTGAGAGTCTGTGTGAGAGTGTCTGTGAGAGAGTGTCTGTTAGAGAGTGTCTGTGAGCATCTATGAGAGTGTCTGTGAGAGTCTAGGAGAGTATGAGAGTCTGCGAGAGAGTGCTTATGAGAGAGTGTCTGTAAGAGACTCTGTGAGAGAGTGTCTGTGAGAGAGTGTCTGTGAGAATCTGTGAGAGAGTGTCTGTGGGAGTCTGTGAGAGAGTATCTGTGAGAGTCTGTGAGAGAGTCTGTGAGAGTCTGAGAGAGTGTGAGAGAGTGTCTGTGAGAGAGTGTCTGAGAGTCTGTGAGAGAGTCTGTGAGAGAGTGTATGAGAGAGAGTCTGTGAGATAGTGTCTGTGAGAGAGTATCTATGAGAGTCTGTGAGTGTCTGTGAGAGTCTGTAAGTGAGTGTGAGAGTCTACAAGAGAGTGATTGTGAGAGAGTGTCTATGAGAGAGTCTGTGAGCGAGTGTCTGTGAGAGAGTGTCTGTGAGAGTGTCCGTGAGAGTGTCTGTGAGAGGCTGTGAGAGAGTGTCTGTGAAAGAGTGTCTGTGATAGAGTGTCTGTGAGAGAGTATCTGTGAGAGCGTGTCTGTGAGATTGTGTCTGTGAGAGAGTGTCCGTGAGAGTCTGTGAGAGATTATCTGTGAGAGAGTGTCTGTAAGAGTCTGTGAGAGAGTGTCTGTGAATGTATGTGAGAGATTGTCCATGAGAGTCTTTGAGAAAGTGTCTGTGAGTGTCTGTGAGAGAGTGTCTGTGAGAGTCTGTGAGAGAGGGTCTATGAGAGTCTGTAAGAGAGTGTCTATAAGAGAGTGTCTGTGAGAGTCTGAGAGTGTCTGTGAGAGTCTGTGAGAGAGTGTCTGAGATTCTGTGAGTGTCTTTGATTGAGTGTCTGTGAGAGTCTGTGAGAGAGTGTCTTCGGGAGTCTGTGAGAGAGTCTCTATGAGAGTCTGTAAGAGAGTGTCTCTGAGAGAATGTCTGTGAGAAAGTGTGAGAGGCTGTGATAGAGTGTGTGAGAGAGTGTCTGTGAGAGTCTGAGAGAGTGTAGTTGAGAGTCTGAGAGAGTCTGTAAGAGAGTGTCTGTGAGAGAGTGTCTGTGAGAGTCTGTAACAGAGTGTCTGTGAGAGTCTGTGAGTGTCTGTGAAAGTCTAAGAGAGTGTGAGAGTGTGTGAGATTTTGCTTGTGAGAGAGTGTCTGTGAGAGTGTCTGTGAGAGTCTGTAAGAGAGTGTGAGAGTCTGCGAGAGAGTGCTTATGAGAGAGTGTCTGTGAGAGAGCGTCTGTGAGAGAGTGTCTGTGAGAGATTGTCTGTGAGAGTGTCTTTGAGAGTCTGTGAGAGTGTCTTTAAGAGGCTGTGAGAGTCTTTGAGAGAGTGTCTGATTCTGAGAGAGTGTCTGTGAGAGGCTGTGAGAGAGTGTCTGTGAGAGCGTCTGTGAGAGAGTCTTTGAGAGAGTGTCTGTGAGAGAGTGTCTGTGAGAGTGTCTGTGAGAGTGTCTGTGAGAGAGTTTCTCTGAGAGAGTGTCTGTGAGACAGTGTCTGTGAAAGAGTGTCTGTCAGAGTCTGTAAGTGAGTGTGAGAGTCTGCGAGAGAGTGCTTGTGAGAGAGTGTCTGTGAGAGAGTGTCTGTGAGGGAGTGTCTGTGAGAGTGTCTGTGAGAGAGTTTCTGTGAGAGAGTGTCTGTGAGACAGTGTCTGTGAAAGAGTGTCTGTCAGAGTCTGTAAGTGAGTGTGAGAGTCTGTGAGAGAGTGCTTGTGAGAGAGTGTCTGTGAGAGAGTGTCTGTGAGGGAGTGTCTGTGAGAGAGTGTCTGTGAGAGTCTGTGAGAGAGTGTCTGTGAGAGTCTGTGAGAGAGTGTCTGCGAGAGTCTGTGAGAGTCTGTGAGAGAGTCTTTGAGAGAGTGTCTGTGAGAGAGTGTCTGCAAGAGAGTGTCTGTGAGAGTGTCTTTGAGAGTCTGTGAGAGAGTGTCTGTGAGAGCTGTGAGTGTCTGTGAGAGAGTGTGAGAGTGTCTATGAGAGTCTGTGAGAGAGTGTCTAAGAGTCTGTGAGAAAGTATCTGTGAGAGTCTGTGGGAGTGTGTCTAAGTCTGTGAGAGAGTTTCTGTGAGAGTGTCTGTGAGAGAGTGTCGGTGAGAGAGTGTCTGTGAGAGAGTGTCTGTGAGAGTGTCTGTGAGAGAGTGTCTGTGAGAGTGTCTGTGAGAGTCTGTGAGAGTGT
Source organism: Triturus cristatus (assembly GCF_964204655.1). NCBI lineage: Eukaryota > Metazoa > Chordata > Amphibia > Caudata > Salamandridae > Triturus > Triturus cristatus. The sequence continues at coordinate 1,188,945,432 of NC_140579.1, forward strand.
CTGTAGGAGGCTGTGAGAGTGTCTGTGAGAGTGTCTGTGAGAGAGTGTCTGTGAGAGAATATCTGTGAGAAAGCGTCTGTGATAGAGTTTCTGTGAGAGAGTGTCTGAGAGTCTGTGTGAGAGTGTCTGTGAGAGAGTCTGTGAGAGAGTGTCTGTGAGAGAGTGTCTGTGAGCATCTGTGAGAGTGTCTGTGAGAGTCTAAGAGAGTATGAGAGTCTGCGAGAGAGTGCTTGTGAGAGAGTGTCTGTGAGAGACTCTGTGAGAGAGTGTCTGTGAGAGAGTGTCTGTGAGAATCTGTGAGAGAGTGTCTGTGGGAGTCTGTGAGAGAGTATCTGTGTGAGTCTGTGAGAGAGTCTGTGAGAGTCTGAGAGAGTGTGAGAGAGTGTCTGCGAGAGAGTGTCTAAGAGTCTGTGAGGGAGTCTGAGAGAGCATGTCTGTGAGAGTATCTGTGAGAGAGTGTCCGTGAGAGTGTGTGAGAGAGTGTCTGAGAGAGACTGTGAGAGAGTCTGTGAGAGAGTGTATGAGAGAGAGTCTGTGAAAGAGTGTCTGTGAGAGAGTGTCTGTGAGAGTCTGTGAGTGTCTGTGAGAGTCTCTAAGAGAGTGTGAGAGTCTACAAGAGAGTGCTTGTGAGAGAGTGTCTATGAGAGAGTCTGTGAGAGAGTGTCTGTGAGAGAGTGTCTGTGAGAGTGTCTGTGAGAGTCTGTGAGAGTGTCTGTGAGAGGCTGTGAGAGAGTGTCTGTGAAAGAGTGTCTGTGAGAGTCTGTGAGAGAGTATCTGTGAGAGTGTCTGTGAGAGAGTTTCTGTGAGAGTGTCTGTGAGACAGTGTCTATGAAAGAGAGTCTGTGAGAGTCTGTGAGAGTGTCTGTGAGTGAGTGTCTGTGAGAGAGTTTGTGAGTCTGTGAGAGAGTGTCTGTGAGAGAGTGTCTCTTAGCGTCTGTGAGAGTGTCTGTGAGAGTCTGTAAGAGAGTGTGAGAGTATGCGAGAGAGTGCTTGGGAGAGAATGTCTATGAGAGACTCTGTGAGAGAGTGTCTGTGAGAGTCTGTGAGAGAGTGTCTGTGAGAGTCTGTGAGAGAGTGTCTGCAAGAGTCTGTGAGAGTCTGTGAGAGAGTCTTTGAGAGAGTGTCTGTGAGAGAGTGTCTGCAAGAGAGTGTCTGTGAGAGTATGTGTGAAAGTGTCTTTGAGAGTCTGTCAGAGAGTGTCTGTGAGAGCTGTGAGTGTCTGTGAGAGAGTGTGAGAGAGTGTCTATGAGAGTCTGTGAGAGAGTGCCTGAGAGTCTGTGAGAGAGTGTCTGTGAGAGTCTAGGAGAGTATGAGAGTCTGCGAGAGAGTGCTTATGAGAGAGTGTCTGTAAGAGACTCTGTGAGAGAGTGTCTGTGAGAGAGTGTCTGTGAGAATCTGTGAGAGAGTGTCTGTGGGAGTCTGTGAGAGAGTATCTGTGAGAGTCTGTGAGAGAGTCTGTGAGAGTCTGAGAGAGTGTGAGAGAGTGTCTGCGAGAGAGTGTCTGAGAGTCTGTGAGAGTGTCTGTGAGAGAGTGTCTGCAAGAGAGTGTCTGTGAGAGTATGTGTGAAAGTGTCTTTGAGAGTCTGTCAGAGAGTGTCTGTGAGAGCTGTGAGTGTCTGTGAGAGAGTGTGAGAGAGTGTCTATGAGAGTCTGTGAGAGAGTGCCTGAGAGTCTGTGAGAGAGTGTCTGTGAGAGTCTAGGAGAGTATGAGAGTCTGCGAGAGAGTGCTTATGAGAGAGTGTCTGTAAGAGACTCTGTGAGAGAGTGTCTGTGAGAGAGTGTCTGTGAGAATCTGTGAGAGAGTGTCTGTGGGAGTCTGTGAGAGAGTATCTGTGAGAGTCTGTGAGAGAGTCTGTGAGAGTGTGAGAGAGTGTGAGAGAGTGTCTGCGAGAGAGTGTCTGAGAGTCTGTGAGAGAGTCTGTGAGAGAGTGTATGAGAGAGAGTCTGTGAGATAGTGTCTGTGAGAGAGTGTCTGTGAGAGAGTGTCTCTTAGCGTCTGTGAGAGTGTCTGTGAGAGTCTGTAAGAGAGTGTGAGAGTATGCGAGAGAGTGCTTGGGAGAGAATGTCTATGAGAGACTCTGTGAGAGAGTGTCTGTGAGAGTCTGTGAGAGAGTGTCTGTGAGAGTCTGTGAGAGAGTGTCTGCAAGAGTCTGTGAGAGTCTGTGAGAGAGTCTTTGAGAGAGTGTCTGTGAGAGAGTGTCTGCAAGAGAGTGTCTGTGAGAGTATGTGTGAAAGTGTCTTTGAGAGTCTGTCAGAGAGTGTCTGTGAGAGCTGTGAGTGTCTGTGAGAGAGTGTGAGAGAGTGTCTATGAGAGTCTGTGAGAGAGTGCCTGAGAGTCTGTGAGAGAGTGTCTGTGAGAGTCTAGGAGAGTATGAGAGTCTGCGAGAGAGTGCTTATGAGAGAGTGTCTGTAAGAGACTCTGTGAGAGAGTGTCTGTGAGAGAGTGTCTGTGAGAATCTGTGAGAGAGTGTCTGTGGGAGTCTGTGAGAGAGTATCTGTGAGAGTCTGTGAGAGAGTCTGTGAGAGTGTGAGAGAGTGTGAGAGAGTGTCTGCGAGAGAGTGTCTGAGAGTCTGTGAGAGTGTCTGTGAGAGAGTGTCTGCAAGAGAGTGTCTGTGAGAGTATGTGTGAAAGTGTCTTTGAGAGTCTGTCAGAGAGTGTCTGTGAGAGCTGTGAGTGTCTGTGAGAGAGTGTGAGAGAGTGTCTATGAGAGTCTGTGAGAGAGTGCCTGAGAGTCTGTGAGAGAGTGTCTGTGAGAGTCTAGGAGAGTATGAGAGTCTGCGAGAGAGTGCTTATGAGAGAGTGTCTGTAAGAGACTCTGTGAGAGAGTGTCTGTGAGAGAGTGTCTGTGAGAATCTGTGAGAGAGTGTCTGTGGGAGTCTGTGAGAGAGTATCTGTGAGAGTCTGTGAGAGAGTCTGTGAGAGTGTGAGAGAGTGTGAGAGAGTGTCTGCGAGAGAGTGTCTGAGAGTCTGTGAGAGAGTCTGTGAGAGAGTGTATGAGAGAGAGTCTGTGAGATAGTGTCTGTGAGAGAGTATCTATGAGAGTCTGTGAGTGTCTGTGAGAGTCTGTAAGTGAGTGTGAGAGTCTACAAGAGAGTGATTGTGAGAGAGTGTCTATGAGAGAGTCTGTGAGTAAGTGTCTGTGAGAGAGTGTCTTTGAGAGTGTCCGTGAGAGTGTCTGTGAGAGGCTGTGAGAGAGTGTCTGTGAAAGAGTGTCTGTGATAGAGTGTCTGTGAGAGAGTATCTGTGAGAGCGTGTCTGTGAGATTGTGTCTGTGAGAGAGTGTCCGTGAGAGTCTGTGAGAGATTATCTGTGAGAGAGTGTCTGTAAGAGTCTGTGAGAGAGTGTCTGTGAATGTATGTGATAGATTGTCCATGAGAGTCTTTGAGAAAATGTCTGTGAGTGTCTGTGAGAGAGTGTCTGTGAGAGTCTGTGAGAGAGGGTCTATGAGAGTCTGTAAGAGAGTGTCTATAAGAGACTGTCTGTGAGAGTCTGAGAGTGTCTGTGAGAGTCTGTGAGAGAGTGTCTGAGATTCTGTGAGTGTCCTTGAGAGAGTGTCTGTGAGAGTCTGTGAGAGAGTGTCTGTGGGAGTCTGTGAGAGAGTCTCTATGAGAGTCTGTAAGAGAGTGTCTCTGAGAGAGTGTCTGTGAGAGAGTGTGAGAGGCTGTGATAGAGTGTGTGAGAGAGTGTCTGTGAGAGTCTGAGAGAGTGTCTGTGAGAGTCTGAGAGAGTCTGTAAGAGAGTGTCTGTGAGAGAGTGTCTGTGAGAGTCTGTAACAGAGTGTCAGTGAGAGTCTGTGAGTGTCTGTGAAAGTCTAAGAGAGTGTGAGAGTGTGTGAGATTTTGCTTGTGAGAGAGTGTCTGTGAGAGTGTCTGTGAGAGTCTGTAAGAGAGTGTGAGAGTCTGCGAGAGAGTGCTTATGAGAGAGTGTCTATGAGAGAGCGTCTGTGAGAGAGTGTCTGTGAGAGATTGTCTGTGAGAGTGTCTTTGAGAGTCTGTGAGAGTGTCTTTAAGAGGCTGTGAGAGTCTTTGAGAGAGTGTCTGAGTCTGAGACAGTGTCTGTGAGAGAGTGTCTGTTAGAGTGTCTGTGAGAGTCTGTGAGAGTGTCTTTAAGAGGCTGTGAGAGTCTTTGAGAGAGTGTCTGATTCTGAGAGAGTGTCTGTGAGAGGCTGTGAGAGAGTGTGTGTGAGAGCGTCTGTGAGAGAGTCTATGAGAGAGTGTCTGTGAGAGAGTGTCTGTGAGAGTGTCTGTGAGAGTGTCTGTGAGAGAGTTTCTCTGAGTGAGTGTCTGTGAGACAGTGTCTGTGAAAGAATGTCTGTCAGAGTCTGTAAGTGAGTGTGAGAGTCTGCGAGAGAGTGCTTGTGAGAGAGTGTCTGTGAGAGAGTGTCTGTGAGGGAGTGTCTGTGAGAGTGTCTGTGAGAGAGTTTCTGTGAGAGAGTGTCTGTGAGACAGTGTCTGTGAAAGAGTGTCTGTCAGAGTCTGTAAGTGAGTGTGAGAGTCTGCGAGAGAGTGCTTGTGAGAGAGTGTCTGTGAGAGAGTGTCTGTGAGGGAGTGTCTGTGAGAGAGTGTCTGTGAGAGTCTGTGAGAGAGTTTCTGTGAGAGTCTGTGAGAGAGTGTCTGCGAGAGTCTGTGAGAGTCTGTGAGAGAGTCTTTCAGAGAGTGTCTGTGAGAGAGTGTGTGCAAGAGAGTGTCTGTGAGAGTGTCTTTGAGAGTCTGTGAGCGAGTGTCTGTGAGAGCTGTGAGTGTCTGTGAGAGAGTGTGAGAGTGTCTATGAGAGTCTGTGAGAGAGTGTCTAAGAGTCTGTGAGAAAGTATCTGTGAGAGTCTGTGGGAGTGTGTCTAAGTCTGTGAGAGAGTTTCTGTGAGAGTGTCTGTGAGAGAGTATCGGTGAGAGAGTGTCTGTGAGAGAGTGTCTGTGAGAGTGTCTGTGAGAGAGTGTCTGTGAGAGTGTCTGTGAGAGTCTGTGAGAGTGTCTGTAGGAGGCTGTGAGAGTGTCTGTGAGAGTGTCTGTGAGAGAGTGTCTGTGAGAGAGTATCTGTGAGAAAGTGTCTGTGATAGAGTTTCTGTGAGAGAGTGTCTGAGAGTCTGTGTGAGAGTGTCTGTGAGAGAGTCTGTGAGAGAGTGTCTGTGAGAGAGTGTCTGTGAGCATCTGTGAGAGTGTCTGTGAGAGTCTAAGAGAGTATGAGAGTCTGCGAGAGAGTGCTTGTGAGAGAGTGTCTGTGAGAGATTGTCTGTGAGAGTGTCTTTGAGAGTCTGTGAGATTGTCTGTGAGAGTGTCTTTGAGAGTCTGTGAGATTGTCTTTAAGAGGCTGTGAGAGTCTTTGAGAGAGTGTCTGAGTCTGAGACAGTGTCTGTGAGAGAGTGTCTGTTAGAGTGTCTGTGAGAGTCTGTGAGAGTGTCTTTAAGAGGCTGTGAGAGTCTTTGAGAGAGTGTCTGATCCTGAGAGAGTGTCTGTGAGAGGCTGTGAGAGAGTGTCTGTGAGAGCGTCTGTGAGAGAGTCTATGAGAGAGTGTCTGTGAGAGAGTGTCTGTGAGAGTGTCTGTGAGAGTGTCTGTGAGAGAGTTTCTCTGAGAGAGTGTCTGTGAGACAGTGTCTGTGAAAGAGTGTCTGTCAGAGTCTGTAAGTGAGTGTGAGAGTCTGCGAGAGAGTGCTTGTGAGAGAGTGTCTGTGAGAGAGTGTCTGTGAGGGAGTGTCTGTGAGAGTGTCTGTGAGAGAGTTTCTGTGAGAGAGTGTCTGTGAGACAGTGTCTGTGAAAGAGTGTCTGTCAGAGTCTGTAAGTGAGTGTGAGAGTCTGCGAGAGAGTGCTTGTGAGAGAGTGTCTGTGAGAGAGTGTCTGTGAGGGAGTGTCTGTGAGAGAGTGTCTGTGAGAGTCTGTGAGAGAGTGTCTGTGAGAGTCTGTGAGAGAGTGTCTGCGAGAGTCTGTGAGAGTCTGTGAGAGAGTCTTTGGGAGAGTGTCTGTGAGAGAGTATCTGCAAGAGAGTGTCTGTGAGAGTGTCTTTGAGAGTCTGTGAGAGAGTGTCTGTGAGAGCTGTGAGTGTCTGTGAGAGAGCATGAGAGTGTCTATGAGAGTCTGTGAGAGAGTGTCTAAGAGTCTGTGAGAAAGTATCTGTGAGAGTCTGTGGGAGTGTGTCTAAGTCTGTGAGAGAGTTTCTGTGAGAGTGTCTGTGAGAGAGTGTCGGTGAGAGAGTGTCTGTGAGAGAGTGTCTGTGAGAGTGTCTGTGAGAGAGTGTCTGTGAGAGTGTCTGTGAGAGTCTGTGAGAGTGTCTGTAGGAGGCTGTGAGAGTGTCTGTGAGAGTGTCTGTGAGAGAGTGTCTGTGAGAGAGTATCTGTGAGAAAGTGTCTGTGATAGAGTTTCTGTGAGAGAGTGTCTGAGAGTCTGTGTGAGAGTGTCTGTGAGAGAGTCTGTGAGAGAGTGTCTGTGAGAGAGTGTCTGTGAGAGTCTGTGAGTGTCTGTGAGAGTCTCTAAGAGAGTATGAGAGTCTACAAGAGAGTGCTTGTGAGAGAGTGTCTATGAGAGAGTCTGTGAGAGAGTGTCTGTGAGAGAGTGTCTGTGAGAGTGTCTGTGAGAGTCTGTGAGAGTGTCTGTGAGAGGCTGTGAGAGAGTGTCTGTGAAAGAGTGTCTGAGAGAGTCTGTGAGAGAGTATCTGTGAGAGTGTCTGTGAGAGAGTTTCTGTGAGAGTGTCTGTGAGACAGTGTCTATGAAAGAGAGTCTGTGAGAGTCTGCGAGAGTGTCTGTGAGTGAGTGTCTGTGAGAGAGTTTGTGAGTCTGTGAGAGAGTGTCTGTGAGAGAGTGTCTCTGAGTGTCTATGAGAGTGTCTGTGAGAGTCTGTAAGAGAGTGTGAGAGTATGCGAGAGAATGCTTGGGAGAGAATGTCTGTGAGAGACTCTGTGAGAGAGTGTCTGTGAGAGTCTGTGAGAGAGTGTCTGTGAGAGTCTGTGAGAGAGTGTCTGCAAGAGTCTGTGAGAGTCTGTGAGAGAGTCTTTGAGAGAGTGTCTGTGAGAGAGTGTCTGCAAGAGAGTGTCTGTGAGAGTATGTAAGAGAGTGTCTTTGAGAGTCTGTCAGAGAGTGTCTGTGAGAGCTGTGAGTGTCTGTGAGAGAGTGTGAGAGAGTGTCTATGAGAGTCTGTGAGAGAGTGCCTGAGAGTCTGTGAGAGAGTGTCTGTGAGAGTCTGTGGGAGTGTGTCTAAGTCTGTGAGAGAGTGTCTGTGAGAGTGTCTGTGAGAGAGTGTTGGTGAGAGAGTGTCTGTGAGAGAGTGTCCATGAGAATGTCTGTGAGAATCATTGAGAGTGTCTGTAAGAGGCTGTGAGAGTGTCTGTGAGAGAGTCTGTGAGAGAGTCTTTGAGAGAGTCTGTGAGAGAGAGTCTGTGGCAGAGTGTCTGCGAGAGAGTGTCTGTGAGAAAGTGTCTGTGATAGAGTTTCTGTGAGAGAGTGTCTTTGAGAGTCTGTGTGAGAGTGTCTGTGAGAGAGTGTCTGTGAGAGAGTGTCTGTGAGCATCTATGAGAGTGTCTGAGAGAGTCTAGGAGAGTATGAGAGTCTGCGAGAGAGTGCTTATGAGAGAGTGTCTGTAAGAGACTCTGTGAGAGAGTGTCTGTGAGAGAGTGTCTGTGAGAATCTGTGAGAGAGTGTCTGGGGGAGTCTGTGAGAGAGTATCTGTGAGAGTCTGTGAGAGAGTCTGTGAGAGTCTGAGAGAGTGTGAGAGAGTGTCTGTGAGAGAGTGTCTGAGAGTCTGTGAGAGAGTCTGTGAGAGAGTGTATGAGAGAGAGTCTGTGAGATAGTGTCTGTGAGAGAGTATCTATGAGAGTCTGTGAGTGTCTGTGAGAGTCTGTAAGTGAGTGTGAGAGTCTACAAGAGAGTGATTGTGAGAGAGTGGCTATGAGAGAGTCTGTGAGCGAGTGTCTGTGAGAGAGTGTCTGTGAGAGTGTCCGTGAGAGTGTCTGTGAGAGGCTGTGAGAGAGTGTCTGTGAAAGAGTGTCTGTGATAGAGTGTCTGTGAGAGAGTATCTGTGAGAGTGTGTCTGTGAGATTGTGTCTGTGAGAGAGTGTCTGTGAGACAGTGTCTGTGAAAGAGTGTCTGTCAGAGTCTGTGAGTGTGAGAGTCTGCGAGAGAGTGCTTGTGAGAGAGTGTCTGTGAGAGAGTGTCTGTGAGGGAGTGTCTGTGAGAGAGTGTCTGTGAGAGTCTGTGAGAGAGTGTCTGTGAGTCTGTGAGAGAGTGTCTGCGAGCGTCTGTGAGAGTCTGTGAGAGAGTCTTTGAGAGAGTGTCTGTGAGAGAGTGTCTGCAAGAGAGTGTCTGTGAGAGTGTCTTTGAGAGTCTGTGAGAGAGTGTCTGTGAGAGCTGTGAGTGTCTGTGAGAGAGCGTGAGAGTGTCTATGAGAGTCTGTGAGAGAGTGTCTAAGAGTCTGTGAGAAAGTATCTGTGAGAGTCTGTGGGAGTGTGTCTAAGTCTGTGAGAGAGTTTCTGTGAGAGTGTCTGTGAGAGAGTGTCGGTGAGAGAGTGTCTGTGAGAGAGTGTCTGTGAGAGTGTCTGTGAGAGAGTGTCTGTGAGAGTGTCTGTGAGAGTCTGTGAGAGTGTCTGTAGGAGGCTGTGAGAGTGTCTCTGAGAGTGTCTGTGAGAGAGTGTCTGTGAGAGAGTATCTGTGAGAAAGTGTCTGAGATTCTGTGTGAGAGTGTCTGTGAGAGAGTCTGTGAGAGAGTGTCTGTGAGAGAGTGTCTGTGAGAGAGTGTCTGTGAGCATCTATGAGAGTGTCTGTGAGAGTCTAGGAGAGTATGAGAGTCTGCGAGAGAGTGCTTATGAGAGTGTCTGTAAGAGACTCTGTGAGAGAGTGTCTGTGAGAGAGTGTCTGTGAGAATCTGTGAGAGAGTGTCTGGGGGAGTCTGTGAGAGAGTATCTGTGAGAGTCTGTGAGAGAGTCTGTGAGAGTCTGAGAGAGTGTGAGAGAGTGTCTGTGAGAGAGTGTCTGAGAGTCTGTGAGAGAGTCTGTGAGAGAGTGTATGAGAGAGAGTCTGTGAGATAGTGTCTGTGAGAGAGTATCTATGAGAGTCTGTGAGTGTCTGTGAGAGTCTGTAAGTGAGTGTGAGAGTCTACAAGAGAATGATTGTGAGAGAGTGGCTATGAGAGAGTCTGTGAGCGAGTGTCTGTGAGAGAGTGTCTGTGAGAGTGTCCGTGAGAGTGTCTGTGAGAGGCTGTGAGAGAGTGTCTGTGAAAGAGTGTCTGTGATAGAGTGTCTGTGAGAGAGTATCTGTGAGAGTGTGTCTGTGAGATTGTGTCTGTGAGAGAGTGTCTGTGAGACAGTGTCTGTGAAAGAGTGTCTGTCAGAGTCTGTGAGTGTGAGAGTCTGCGAGAGAGTGCTTGTGAGAGAGTGTCTGTGAGAGAGTGTCTGTGAGGGAGTGTCTGTGAGAGAGTGTCTGTGAGAGTCTGTGAGAGAGTGTCTGTGAGAGTCTGTGAGAGAGTGTCTGCGAGCGTCTGTGAGAGTCTGTGAGAGAGTCTTTGAGAGAGTGTCTGTGAGAGAGTGTCTGCAAGAGAGTGTCTGTGAGAGTGTCTTTGAGAGTCTGTGAGAGAGTGTCTGTGAGAGCTGTGAGTGTCTGTGAGAGAGCGTGAGAGTGTCTATGAGAGTCTGTGAGAGAGTGTCTAAGAGTCTGTGAGAAAGTATCTGTGAGAGTCTGTGGGAGTGTGTCTAAGTCTGTGAGAGAGTTTCTGTGAGAGTGTCTGTGAGAGAGTGTCGGTGAGAGAGTGTCTGTGAGAGAGTGTCTGTGAGATTGTCTGTGAGAGAGTGTCTGTGAGAGTGTCTGTGAGAGTCTGTGAGAGTGTCTGTAGGAGGCTGTGAGAGTGTCTCTGAGAGTGTCTGTGAGAGAGTGTCTGTGAGAGAGTATCTGTGAGAAAGTGTCTGAGATTCTGTGTGAGAGTGTCTGTGAGAGAGTCTGTGAGAGAGTGTCTGTGAGAGAGTGTCTGTGAGCATCTGTGAGAGTGTCTGTGAGAGTCTAAGAGAGTATGAGAGTCTGCGAGAGAGTGCTTGTGAGAGAGTGTCTGTGAGAGACTCTGTGAGAGAGTGTCTGTGAGAGAGTGTCTGTGAGAATCTGTGAGAGAGTGTCTGTGGGAGTCTGTGAGAGAGTATCTGTGTGAGTCTGTGAGAGAGTCTGTGAGAGTCTGAGAGAGTGTGAGAGAGTGTCTGCGAGAGAGTGTCTGAGAGTCTGTGAGGGAGTCTGAGAGAGCGTGTCTGTGAGAGTATCTGTGAGAGAGTGTCCGTGAGAGTGTGTGAGAGAGTGTCTGAGAGAGACTGTGAGAGAGTCTGTGAGAGAGTGTATGAGAGAGAGTCTGTGAAAGAGTGTCTGTGAGAGAGTGTCTGTGAGAGTCTGTGAGTGTCTGTGAGAGTCTCTAAGAGAGTGTGAGAGTCTACAAGAGAGTGCTTGTGAGAGAGTGTCTATGAGAGAGTCTGTGAGAGAGTGTCTGTGAGAGAGTGTCTGTGAGAGTGTCTGTGAGAGTCTGTGAGAGTGTCTGTGAGAGGCTGTGAGAGAGTGTCTGTGAAAGAGTGTCTGTGAGAGTCTGTGAGAGAGTATCTGTGAGAGTGTCTGTGAGAGAGTTTCTGTGAGAGTGTCTGTGAGACAGTGTCTATGAAAGAGAGTCTGTGAGAGTCTGCGAGAGTGTCTGTGAGTGAGTGTCTGTGAGAGAGTTTGTGAGTCTGTGAGAGAGTGTCTGTGAGAGAGTGTCTCTGAGTGTCTATGAGAGTGTCTGTGAGAGTCTGTAAGAGAGTGTGAGAGTATGCGAGAGAGTGCTTGGGAGAGAATGTCTGTGAGAGACTCTGTGAGAGAGTGTCTGTGAGAGTCTGTGAGAGAGTGTCTGTGAGAGTCTGTGAGAGAGTGTCTGCAAGAGTCTGTGAGAGTCTGTGAGAGAGTCTTTGAGAGAGTGTCTGTGAGAGAGTGTCTGCAAGAGAGTGTCTGTGAGAGTATGTGTGAGAGTGTCTTTGAGAATCTGTCAGAGAGTGTCTGTGAGAGCTGTGAGTGTCTGTGAGAGAGTGTGAGAGAGTGTCTATGAGAGTCTGTGAGAGAGTGCCTGAGAGTCTGTGAGAGAGTGTCTGTGAGAGTCTGTGGGAGTGTGTCTAAGTCTGTGAGAGAGTGTCTGTGAGAGTGTCTGTGAGAGAGTGTCGGTGAGAGAGTGTCTGTGAGAGAGTGTCTGTGAGAATGTCTGTGAGAATCTGTGAGAGTATCTGTAAGAGGCTGTGAGAGTGTCTGTGAGAGAGTCTGTGAGAGAGTCTTTGAGAGAGTCTGTGAGAGAGAGTCTGTGGCAGAGTGTCTGCGAGAGAGTGTCTGTGAGAAAGTGTCTGTGATAGAGTTTCTGTGAGAGAATGTCTTTGAGAGTCTGTGTGAGAGTGTCTGTGAGAGAGTGTCTGTTAGAGAGTGTCTGTGAGCATCTATGAGAGTGTCTGTGAGAGTCTAGGAGAGTATGAGAGTCTGTGAGAGAGTGCTTATGAGAGAGTGTCTGTAAGAGACTCTGTGAGAGAGTGTCTGTGAGAGAGTGTCTGTGAGAATCTGTGAGAGAGTGTCTGGGGGAGTCTGTGAGAGAGTATCTGTGAGAGTCTGTGAGAGAGTCTGTGAGAGTCTGAGAGAGTGTGAGAGAGTGTCTGCGAGAGAGTGTCTGAGAGTCTGTGAGAGAGTCTGTGAGAGAGTGTATGAGAGAGAGTCTGTGCGATAGTGTCTGTGAGAGAGTATCTATGAGAGTCTGTGAGTGTCTGTGAGACTCTGTAAGTGAGTGTGAGAGTCTACAAGAGAGTGATTGTGAGAGAGTGGCTATGAGAGAGTCTGTGAGCGAGTGTCTGTGAGAGAGTGTCTGTGAGAGTGTCCGTGAGAGTGTCTGTGAGAGGCTGTGAGAGAGTGTCTGTGAAAGAGTGTCTGTGATAGAGTGTCTGTGAGAGAGTATCTGTGAGAGTGTGTCTGTGAGATTGTGTCTGTGAGAGAGTGTCCGTGAGAGTCTGTGAGAGATTATCTGTGAGAGAGTGTCTGTAAGAGTCTGTGAGAGAGTGTCTGTGAATGTATGTGAGAGATTGTCCATGAGAGTCTTTGAGAAAGTGTCTGTGAGTGTCTGTGAGAGAGTGTCTGTGAGAGTCTGTGAGAGAGGGTCTATGAGAGTCTGTAAGAGAGTGTCTCTGAGAGAGTGTCTGTGAGAAAGTGTGAGAGGCTGTGATAGAGTGTGTGAGAGAGTGTCTGTGAGAGTCTGAGAGAGTGTCTGTGAGAGTCTGAGAGAGTCTGTAAGAGAGTGTCTGTGAGAGAGTGTCTGTGAGAGTCTGTAACAGAGTGTCTGTGAGAGTCTGTGAGTGTCTGTGAAAGTCTAAGAGAGTGTGAGAGTGTGTGAGATTTTGCTTGTGAGAGAGTGTCTGTGAGAGTGTCTGTGAGAGTCTGTAAGAGAGTGTGAGAGTCTGCGAGAGAGTGCTTATGAGAGAGTGTCTGTGAGAGAGCGTCTGTGAGAGAGTGTCTGTGAGAGATTGTCTGTGAGAGTGTCTTTGAGAGTCTGTGAGAGTGTCTTTAAGAGGCTGTGAGAGTCTTTGAGAGAGTGTCTGAGTCTGAGACAGTGCCTGTGAGAGAGTGTCTGTTAGAGTGTCTGTGAGAGTCTGTGAGAGTGTCTTTAAGAGGCTGTGAGAGTATTTGAGAGAGTGTCTGATTCTGAGCGAGTGTCTGTGAGAGGCTGTGAGAGAGTGTCTGTGAGAGCGTCTGTGAGAGAGTCTATGAGAGAGTGTCTGTGAGAGAGTGTCTGTGAGAGTGTCTGTGAGAGTGTCTGTGAGAGAGTTTCTCTGAGAGAGTGTCTGTGAGACAGTGTCTGTGAAAGAGTGTCTGTCAGAGTCTGTAAGTGAGTGTGAGAGTCTGCGAGAGAGTGCTTGTGAGAGAGTGTCTGTGAGAGAGTGTCTGTGAGGGAGTGTCTGTGAGAGTGTCTGTGAGAGAGTTTCTGTGAGAGAGTGTCTGTGAGACAGTGTCTGTGAAAGAGTGTCTGTCAGAGTCTGTAAGTGAGTGTGAGAGTCTGCGAGAGAGTGCTTGAGAGAGAGTGTCTGTGAGAGAGTGTCTGTGAGGGAGTGTCTGTGAGAGAGTGTCTGTGAGAGTCTGTGAGAGAGTTTCTGTGAGAGTCTATGAGAGAGTGTCTGCGAGAGTCTGTGAGAGTCTGTGAGAGAGTCTTTGAGAGAGTGTTTGTGAGAGTGTCTGCAAGAGAGTGTCTGTGAGAGTGTCTTTGAGAGTCTGTGAGAGAGTGTCTGTGAGAGCTGTGAGTGTCTGTGAGAGAGTGTGAGAGTGTCTATGAGAGTCTGTGAGAGAGTGTCTAAGAGTCTGTGAGAAAGTATCTGTGAGAGTCTGTGGGAGTGTGTCTAAGTCTGTGAGAGAGTTTCTGTGAGAGTGTCTGTGAGAGAGTGTCGGTGAGAGAGTGTCTGTGAGAGAGTGTCTGTGAGAGTGTCTGTGAGAGATTGTCTGTGAGAGTGTCTGTGAGAGTCTGTGAGAGTGTCTGTAGGAGGCTGTGAGAGTGTCTGTGAGAGTGTCTGTGAGAGAGTGTCTGTGAGAGAATATCTGTGAGAAAGTGTCTGTGATAGAGTTTCTGTGAGAGAGTGTCTGAGAGTCTGTGTGAGAGTGTCTGTGAGAGAGTCTGTGAGAGAGTGTCTGTGAGAGAGTGTCTGTGAGCATCTGTGAGAGTGTCTGTGAGAGTCTAAGAGAATATGAGAGTCTGCGAGAGAGTGCTTGTGAGAGAGTGTCTGTGAGAGACTCTGTGAGAGAGTGTCTGTGAGAGAGTGTCTGTGAGAATCTGTAAGAGAGTGTCTGTGGGAGTCTATGAGAGAGTATCTGTGTGAGTCTGTGAGAGAGTCTGTGAGAGTCTGAGAGAGTGTGAGAGAGTGTCTGCGAGAGAGTGTCTGAGAGTCTGTGAGGGAGTCTGAGAGAGCATGTCTGTGAGAGTATCTGTGAGAGAGTGTCCGTGAGAGTGTGTGAGAGAGTGTCTGAGAGAGACTGTGAGAGAGTCTGTGAGAGAGTGTATGAGAGAGAGTCTGTGAAAGAGTGTCTGTGAGAGAGTGTCTGTGAGAGTCTGTGAGTGTCTGTGAGAGTCTCTAAGAGAGTGTGAGAGTCTACAAGAGAGTGCTTGTGAGAGAGTGTCTATGAGAGAGTCTGTGAGAGAGTGTCTGTGAGAGAGTGTCTGTGAGAGTGTCTGTGAGAGTCTGTGAGAGTGTCTGTGAGAGGCTGTGAGAGAGTGTCTGTGAAAGAGTGTCTGTGAGAGTCTGTGAGAGAGTATCTGTGAGAGTGTCTGTGAGAGAGTTTCTGTGAGAGTGTCTGTGAGACAGTGTCTATGAAAGAGAGTCTGTGAGAGTCTGCGAGAGTGTCTGTGAGTGAGTGTCTGTGAGAGAGTTTGTGAGTCTGTGAGAGAGTGTCTGTGAGAGAGTGTCTCTTAGCGTCTGTGAGAGTGTCTGTGAGAGTCTGTAAGAGAGTGTGAGAGTATGCGAGAGAGTGCTTGGGAGAGAATGTCTGTGAGAGACTCTGTGAGAGAGTGTCTGTGAGAGTCTGTGAGAGAGTGTCTATGAGAGTCTGTGAGAGAGTGTCTGCAAGAGTCTGTGAGAGTCTGTGAGAGAGTCTTTGAGAGAGTGTCTGTGAGAGAGTGTCTGTAAGAGAGTGTCTGTGAGAGTATGTGTGAGAGTGTCTTTGAGAGTCTGTCAGAGAGTGTCTGTGAGAGCTGTGAGTGTCTGTGAGAGAGTGTGAGAGAGTGTCTATGAGAGTCTGTGAGAGAGTGCCTGAGAGTCTGTGAGAGAGTGTCTGTGAGAGTCTAGGAGAGTATGAGAGTCTGCGAGAGAGTGCTTATGAGAGAGTGTCTGTAAGAGACTCTGTGAGAGAGTGTCTGTGAGAGAGTGTCTGTGAGAATCTGTGAGAGAGTGTCTGTGGGAGTCTGTGAGAGAGTATCTGTGAGAGTCTGTGAGAGAGTCTGTGAGAGTCTGAGAGAGTGTGAGAGAGTGTCTGCGAGAGAGTGTCTGAGAGTCTGTGAGAGAGTCTGTGAGAGAGTGTATGAGAGAGAGTCTGTGAGATAGTGTCTGTGAGAGAGTATCTATGAGAGTCTGTGAGTGTCTGTGAGAGTCTGTAAGTGAGTGTGAGAGTCTACAAGAGAGTGATTGTGAGAGAGTGTCTATGAGAGAGTCTGTGAGCGAGTGTCTGTGAGAGAGTGTCTGTGAGAGTGTCTGTGAGAGTGTCTGTGAGAGGCTGTGAGAGAGTGTCTGTGAAAGAGTGTCTGTGATAGAGTGTCTGTGAGAGAGTGTCTGTGAGAGTGTCCGTGAGAGTGTCTGTGAGAGGCTGTGAGAGAGTGTCTGTGAAAGAGTGTCTGTGATAGAGTGTCTGTGAGAGAGTATCTGTGAGAGTGTGTCTGTGAGATTGTGTCTGTGAGAGAGTGTCCGTGAGAGTCTGTGAGAGATTATCTGTGAGAGAGTGTCTGTAAGAGTCTGTGAGAGAGTGTCTGTAAATGTATGTGAGAGATTGTCCATGAGAGTCTTTGAGAAAGTGTCTGTGAGTGTCTGTGAGAGAGTGTCTGTGAGAGTCTGTGAGAGAGGGTCTATGAGAGTCTGTAAGAGAGTGTCTATAAGAGAGTGTCTGTGAGAGTCTGAGAGTGTCTGTGAGAGTCTGTGAGAGAGTGTCTGAGATTCTGTGAGTGTCTTTGAGAGAGTGTCTGTGAGAGTCTGTGAGAGAGTGTCTGTGGGAGTCTGTGAGAGAGTCTCTATGAGAGTCTGTAAGAGAGTGTCTCTGAGAGAGTGTCTGTGAGAAAGTGTGAGAGGCTGTGATAGAGTGTGTGAGAGAGTGTCTGTGAGAGTCTGAGAGAGTGTCTGTGAGAGTCTGAGAGAGTCTGTAAGAGAGTGTCTGTGAGAGAGTGTCTGTGAGAGTCTGTAACAGAGTGTCTGTTAGAGTCTGTGAGTGTCTGTGAAAGTCTAAGAGAGTGTGAGAGTGTGTGAGATTTTGCTTGTGAGAGAGTGTCTGTGAGAGTGTCTGTGAGAGTCTGTAAGAGAGTGTGAGAGTCTGCGAGAGAGTGCTTATGAGAGAGTGTCTGTGAGAGAGCGTATGTGAGAGAGTGTCTGTGAGAGATTGTCTGTGAGAGTGTCTTTGAGAGTCTGTGATAGTGTCTTTAAGAGGCTGTGAGAGTCTTTGAGAGAGTGTCTGAGTCTGAGACAGTGCCTGTGAGAGAGTGTCTGTTAGAGTGTCTGTGAGAGTCTGTGAGAGTGTCTTTAAGAGGCTGTGAGAGTCTTTGAGAGAGTGTCTGATTCTGAGAGAGTGTCTGTGAGAGGCTGTGAGAGAGTGTCTGTGAGAGCGTCTGTGAGAGAGTCTATGAGAGAGTGTCTGTGAGAGAGTGTCTGTGAGAGTGTCTGTGAGAGTGTCTGTGAGAGAGTTTCTCTGAGAGAGTGTCTGTGAGACAGTGTCTGTGAAAGAGTGTCTGTCAGAGTCTGTAAGTGAATGTGAGAGTCTGCGAGAGAGTGCTTGTGAGAGAGTGTCTGTGAGAGAGTGTCTGTGAGGGAGTGTCTGTGAGAGTGTCTGTGAGAGAGTTTCTGTGAGAGAGTGTCTGTGAGACAGTGTCTGTGAAAGAGTGTCTGTCAGAGTCTGTAAGTGAGTGTGAGAGTCTGCGAGAGAGTGCTTCTGAGAGAGTGTCTGTGAGAGAGTGTCTGTGAGGGAGTGTCTGTGAGAGAGTGTCTGTGAGAGTCTGTGAGAGAGTGTCTGTGAGAGTCTGTGAGAGAGTGTCTGCGAGAGTCTGTGAGAGTCTGTGAGAGAGTCTTAGAGAGAGTGTTTGTGAGAGAGTGTCTGCAAGAGAGTGTCTGTGAGAGTGTCTTTGAGAGTCTGTGAGAGAGTGTCTGTGAGAGCTGTGAGTGTCTGTGAGAGAGTGTGAGAGTGTCTATGAGAGTCTGTGAGAGAGTGTCTAAGAGTCTGTGAGAAAGTATCTGTGAGAGTCTGTGGGAGTGTGTCTAAGTCTGTGAGAGAGTTTCTGTGAGAGTGTCTGTGAGAGAGTGTCGGTGAGAGAGTGTCTGTGAGAGAGTGTCTGTGAGAGTGTCTGTGAGATAGTGTCTGTGAGAGTGTCTGTGAGAGTCTGTGAGAGTGTCTGTAGGAGGCTGTGAGAGTGTCTGTGAGAGTGTCTGTGAGAGAGTGTCTGTGAGAGAATATCTGTGAGAAAGTGTCTGTGATAGAGTTTCTGTGAGAGAGTGTCTGAGAGTCTGTGTGAGAGTGTCTGTGAGAGAGTCTGTGAGAGAGTGTCTGTGAGCATCTGTGAGAGTGTCTGTGAGAGTCTAAGAGAGTATGAGAGTCTGCGAGAGAGTGCTTGTGAGAGAGTGTCTGTGAGAGACTCTGTGAGAGAGTGTCTGTGAGAGAGTGTCTGTGAGAATCTGTAAGAGAGTGTCTGTGGGAGTCTGTGAGAGAGTATCTGTGTGAGTCTGTGAGAGAGTCTGTGAGAGTCTGAGAGCGTGTGAGAGAGTGTCTGCGAGAGAGTGTCTGAGAGTCTGTGAGGGAGTCTGAGAGAGCATGTCTGTGAGAGTATCTGTGAGAGAGTGTCCGTGAGAGTGTGTGAGAGAGTGTCTGAGAGAGACTGTGAGAGAGTCTGTGAGAGAGTGTATGAGAGAGAGTCTGTGAAAGAGTGTCTGTGAGAGAGTGTCTGTGAGAGTCTGTGAGTGTCTGTGAGAGTCTCTAAGAGAGTGTGATAGTCTACAAGAGAGTGCTTGTGAGAGAGTGTCTATGAGAGAGTCTGTGAGAGAGTGTCTGTGAGAGAGTGTCTGTGAGAGTGTCTGTGAGAGTCTGTGAGAGTGTCTGTGAGAGGCTGTGAGAGAGTGTTTGTGAAAGAGTGTCTGTGAGAGTCTGTGAGAGAGTATCTGTGAGAGTGTCTGTGAGAGAGTTTCTGTGAGAGTGTCTGTGAGACAGTGTCTATGAAAGAGAGTCTGTGAGAGTCTGCGAGAGTGTCTGTGAGTGAGTGTCTGTGAGAGAGTTTGTGAGTCTGTGAGAGAGTGTCTGTGAGAGAGTGTCTCTTAGCGTCTGTGAGAGTGTCTGTGAGAGTCTGTAAGAGAGTGTGAGAGTATGCGAGAGAGTGCTTGGGAGAGAATGTCTGTGAGAGACTCTGTGAGAGAGTGTCTGTGAGAGTCTGTGAGAGAGTGTGTGTGAGAGTCTGTGAGAGAGTGTCTGCAAGAGTCTGTGAGAGTCTGTGAGAGAGTCTTTGAGGGAGTGTCTGTGAGAGAGTGTCTGCAAGAGAGTGTCTGTGAGAGTATGTGTGAGAGTGTCTTTGAGAGTCTGTCAGAGAGTGTCTGTGAGAGCTGTGAGTGTCTGTGAGAGAGTGTGAGAGAGTGTCTATGAGAGTCTGTGAGAGAGTGCCTGAGAGTCTGTGAGAGAGTGTCTGTGAGAGTCTAGGAGAGTATGAGAGTCTGCGAGAGAGTGCTTATGAGAGAGTGTCTGTAAGAGACTCTGTGAGAGAGTGTCTGTGAGAGAGTGTCTGTGAGAATCTGTGAGAGAGTGTCTGTGGGAGTCTGTGAGAGAGTATCTGTGAGAGTCTGTGAGAGAGTCTGTGAGAGTCTGAGAGAGTGTGAGAGAGTGTCTGCGAGAGAGTGTCTGAGAGTCTGTGAGAGAGTCTGTGAGAGAGTGTATGAGAGAGAGTCTGTGAGATAGTGTCTGTGAGAGAGTATCTATGAGAGTCTGTGAGTGTCTGTGAGAGTCTGTAAGTGAGTGTGAGAGTCTACAAGAGAGTGATTGTGAGAGAGTGTCTATGAGAGAGTCTGTGAGCGAGTGTCTGTGAGAGAGTGTCTGTGAGAGTATCCGTGAGAGTGTCTGTGAGAGGCTGTGAGAGAGTGTCTGTGAAAGAGTGTCTGTGATAGAGTGTCTGTGAGAGAGTATCTGTGAGAGCGTGTCTGTGAGATTGTGTCTGTGAGAGAGTGTCTGTGAGAGTCTGTGAGAGATTATCTGTGAGAGAGTGTCTGTAAGAGTCTGTGAAAGAGTGTCTGTGAATGTATGTGATAGATTGTCCATGAGAGTCTTTGAGAAAGTGTCTGTGAGTGTCTGTGAGAGAGTGTCTGTGAGAGTGGGTCTATGAGAGTCTGTAAGAGAGTGTCTATAAGAGAGTGTCCGTGAGAGTCTGAGAGTGTCTGTGAGAGTCTGTGAGAGAGTGTCTGAGATTCTGTGAGTGTCTTTGAGAGAGTGTCTGTGAGAGTCTGTGAGAGAGTGTCTGTGGGAGTCTGTGAGAGAGTCTCTATGAGAGTCTGTAAGAGAGTGTCTCTGAGAGAGTGTCTGTGAGAGAGTGTGAGAGGCTGTGATAGAGTGTGTGAGAGAGTGTCTGTGAGAGTCTGAGAGAGTGTCTGTGAGAGTCTGAGAGAGTCTGTAAGAGAGTGTCTGTGAGAGAGTGTCTGTGAGAGTCTGTAACAGAGTGTCTGAGAGAGAGTCTGTGAGAGTCTGAGAGAGTCTGTAAGAGAGTGTCTGTGAGAGTGTGTGAGATTTTGGTTGTGAGAGAGTGTCTGTGAGAGTGTCTGTGAGAGTCTGTAACAGAGTGTCTGTGAGAGTCTGTGAGTGTCTGTGAAAGTCTAAGAGAGTGTGAGAGTGTGTGAGATTTTGGTTGTGAGAGAGTGTCTGTTAGAGTGTCTGTGAGAGTCTGTGAGAGTGTCTTTAAGAGGCTGTGAGAGTCTTTGAGAGAGTGTCTGATTCTGAGAGAGTGTCTGTGAGAGTCTATGAGAGAGTGTCTGTGAGAGAGTGTCTGTGAGAGTGTCTGTGAGAGTCTGTAAGAGAGTGTGAGAGTCTGCGAGAGAGTGCTTATGAGAGAGTGTCTGTGAGAGAGCGTCTGTGAGAGAGTGTCTGTGAGAGATTGTCTGTGAGAGTGTCTGTGAGAGAGTGTCGGTGAGAGAGTGTCTGTGAGAGAGTGTCTGTGAGAGTGTCTGTGAGAGAGTGTCTGTGAGAGTGTCTGTGAGAGTCTGTGAGAGTGTCTGTAGGAGGCTGTGAGAGTGTCTGTGAGAGTGTCTGTGAGAGAGTGTCTGTGAGAGAGTGTCTGTGAGCATCTGTGAGAGTGTCTGTGAGAGTCTGAGAGAGTGTCTGTGAGAGTCTGAGAGAGTCTGTAAGAGAGTGTCTGTGAGAGAGTGTCTGTGAGAGTCTGTAACAGAGTGTCTGTTAGAGTCTGTGAGTGTCTGTGAAAGTCTAAGAGAGTGTGAGAGTGTGTGAGATTTTGCTTGTGAGAGAGTGTCTGTGAGAGTGTCTGTGAGAGTCTGTAAGAGAGTGTGAGAGTCTGCGAGAGAGTGCTTATGAGAGAGTGTCTGTGAGAGAGCGTATGTGAGAGAGTGTCTGTGAGAGATTGTCTGTGAGAGTGTCTTTGAGAGTCTGTGATAGTGTCTTTAAGAGGCTGTGAGAGTCTTTGAGAGAGTGTCTGAGTCTGAGACAGTGCCTGTGAGAGAGTGTCTGTTAGAGTGTCTGTGAGAGTCTGTGAGAGTGTCTTTAAGAGGCTGTGAGAGTCTTTGAGAGAGTGTCTGATTCTGAGAGAGTGTCTGTGAGAGGCTGTGAGAGAGTGTCTGTGAGAGCGTCTGTGAGAGAGTCTATGAGAGAGTGTCTGTGAGAGAGTGTCTGTGAGAGTGTCTGTGAGAGTGTCTGTGAGAGAGTTTCTCTGAGAGAGTGTCTGTGAGACAGTGTCTGTGAAAGAGTGTCTGTCAGAGTCTGTAAGTGAATGTGAGAGTCTGCGAGAGAGTGCTTGTGAGAGAGTGTCTGTGAGAGAGTGTCTGTGAGGGAGTGTCTGTGAGAGTGTCTGTGAGAGAGTTTCTGTGAGAGAGTGTCTGTGAGACAGTGTCTGTGAAAGAGTGTCTGTCAGAGTCTGTAAGTGAGTGTGAGAGTCTGCGAGAGAGTGCTTCTGAGAGAGTGTCTGTGAGAGAGTGTCTGTGAGGGAGTGTCTGTGAGAGAGTGTCTGTGAGAGTCTGTGAGAGAGTGTCTGTGAGAGTCTGTGAGAGAGTGTCTGCGAGAGTCTGTGAGAGTCTGTGAGAGAGTCTTAGAGAGAGTGTTTGTGAGAGAGTGTCTGCAAGAGAGTGTCTGTGAGAGTGTCTTTGAGAGTCTGTGAGAGAGTGTGTGTGAGAGCTGTGAGTGTCTGTGAGAGAGTGTGAGAGTGTCTATGAGAGTCTGTGAGAGAGTGTCTAAGAGTCTGTGAGAAAGTATCTGTGAGAGTCTGTGGGAGTGTGTCTAAGTCTGTGAGAGAGTTTCTGTGAGAGTGTCTGTGAGAGAGTGTCGGTGAGAGAGTGTCTGTGAGAGAGTGTCTGTGAGAGTGTCTGTGAGATAGTGTCTGTGAGAGTGTCTGTGAGAGTCTGTGAGAGTGTCTGTAGGAGGCTGTGAGAGTGTCTGTGAGAGTGTCTGTGAGAGAGTGTCTGTGAGAGAATATCTGTGAGAAAGTGTCTGTGATAGAGTTTCTGTGAGAGAGTGTCTGAGAGTCTGTGTGAGAGTGTCTGTGAGAGAGTCTGTGAGAGAGTGTCTGTGAGCATCTGTGAGAGTGTCTGTGAGAGTCTAAGAGAGTATGAGAGTCTGCGAGAGAGTGCTTGTGAGAGAGTGTCTGTGAGAGACTCTGTGAGAGAGTGTCTGTGAGAGAGTGTCTGTGAGAATCTGTAAGAGAGTGTCTGTGGGAGTCTGTGAGAGAGTATCTGTGTGAGTCTGTGAGAGAGTCTGTGAGAGTCTGAGAGCGTGTGAGAGAGTGTCTGCGAGAGAGTGTCTGAGAGTCTGTGAGGGAGTCTGAGAGAGCATGTCTGTGAGAGTATCTGTGAGAGAGTGTCCGTGAGAGTGTGTGAGAGAGTGTCTGAGAGAGACTGTGAGAGAGTCTGTGAGAGAGTGTATGAGAGAGAGTCTGTGAAAGAGTGTCTGTGAGAGAGTGTCTGTGAGAGTCTGTGAGTGTCTGTGAGAGTCTCTAAGAGAGTGTGATAGTCTACAAGAGAGTGCTTGTGAGAGAGTGTCTATGAGAGAGTCTGTGAGAGAGTGTCTGTGAGAGAGTGTCTGTGAGAGTGTCTGTGAGAGTCTGTGAGAGTGTCTGTGAGAGGCTGTGAGAGAGTGTTTGTGAAAGAGTGTCTGTGAGAGTCTGTGAGAGAGTATCTGTGAGAGTGTCTGTGAGAGAGTTTCTGTGAGAGTGTCTGTGAGACAGTGTCTATGAAAGAGAGTCTGTGAGAGTCTGCGAGAGTGTCTGTGAGTGAGTGTCTGTGAGAGAGTTTGTGAGTCTGTGAGAGAGTGTCTGTGAGAGAGTGTCTCTTAGCGTCTGTGAGAGTGTCTGTGAGAGTCTGTAAGAGAGTGTGAGAGTATGCGAGAGAGTGCTTGGGAGAGAATGTCTGTGAGAGACTCTGTGAGAGAGTGTCTGTGAGAGTCTGTGAGAGAGTGTGTGTGAGAGTCTGTGAGAGAGTGTCTGCAAGAGTCTGTGAGAGTCTGTGAGAGAGTCTTTGAGGGAGTGTCTGTGAGAGAGTGTCTGCAAGAGAGTGTCTGTGAGAGTATGTGTGAGAGTGTCTTTGAGAGTCTGTCAGAGAGTGTCTGTGAGAGCTGTGAGTGTCTGTGAGAGAGTGTGAGAGAGTGTCTATGAGAGTCTGTGAGAGAGTGCCTGAGAGTCTGTGAGAGAGTGTCTGTGAGAGTCTAGGAGAGTATGAGAGTCTGCGAGAGAGTGCTTATGAGAGAGTGTCTGTAAGAGACTCTGTGAGAGAGTGTCTGTGAGAGAGTGTCTGTGAGAATCTGTGAGAGAGTGTCTGTGGGAGTCTGTGAGAGAGTATCTGTGAGAGTCTGTGAGAGAGTCTGTGAGAGTCTGAGAGAGTGTGAGAGAGTGTCTGCGAGAGAGTGTCTGAGAGTCTGTGAGAGAGTCTGTGAGAGAGTGTATGAGAGAGAGTCTGTGAGATAGTGTCTGTGAGAGAGTATCTATGAGAGTCTGTGAGTGTCTGTGAGAGTCTGTAAGTGAGTGTGAGAGTCTACAAGAGAGTGATTGTGAGAGAGTGTCTATGAGAGAGTCTGTGAGCGAGTGTCTGTGAGAGAGTGTCTGTGAGAGTATCCGTGAGAGTGTCTGTGAGAGGCTGTGAGAGAGTGTCTGTGAAAGAGTGTCTGTGATAGAGTGTCTGTGAGAGAGTATCTGTGAGAGCGTGTCTGTGAGATTGTGTCTGTGAGAGAGTGTCTGTGAGAGTCTGTGAGAGATTATCTGTGAGAGAGTGTCTGTAAGAGTCTGTGAAAGAGTGTCTGTGAATGTATGTGATAGATTGTCCATGAGAGTCTTTGAGAAAGTGTCTGTGAGTGTCTGTGAGAGAGTGTCTGTGAGAGTGGGTCTATGAGAGTCTGTAAGAGAGTGTCTATAAGAGAGTGTCCGTGAGAGTCTGAGAGTGTCTGTGAGAGTCTGTGAGAGAGTGTCTGAGATTCTGTGAGTGTCTTTGAGAGAGTGTCTGTGAGAGTCTGTGAGAGAGTGTCTGTGGGAGTCTGTGAGAGAGTCTCTATGAGAGTCTGTAAGAGAGTGTCTCTGAGAGAGTGTCTGTGAGAGAGTGTGAGAGGCTGTGATAGAGTGTGTGAGAGAGTGTCTGTGAGAGTCTGAGAGAGTGTCTGTGAGAGTCTGAGAGAGTCTGTAAGAGAGTGTCTGTGAGAGAGTGTCTGTGAGAGTCTGTAACAGAGTGTCTGAGAGAGAGTCTGTGAGAGTCTGAGAGAGTCTGTAAGAGAGTGTCTGTGAGAGTGTGTGAGATTTTGGTTGTGAGAGAGTGTCTGTGAGAGTGTCTGTGAGAGTCTGTAACAGAGTGTCTGTGAGAGTCTGTGAGTGTCTGTGAAAGTCTAAGAGAGTGTGAGAGTGTGTGAGATTTTGGTTGTGAGAGAGTGTCTGTTAGAGTGTCTGTGAGAGTCTGTGAGAGTGTCTTTAAGAGGCTGTGAGAGTCTTTGAGAGAGTGTCTGATTCTGAGAGAGTGTCTGTGAGAGTCTATGAGAGAGTGTCTGTGAGAGAGTGTCTGTGAGAGTGTCTGTGAGAGTCTGTAAGAGAGTGTGAGAGTCTGCGAGAGAGTGCTTATGAGAGAGTGTCTGTGAGAGAGCGTCTGTGAGAGAGTGTCTGTGAGAGATTGTCTGTGAGAGTGTCTGTGAGAGAGTGTCGGTGAGAGAGTGTCTGTGAGAGAGTGTCTGTGAGAGTGTCTGTGAGAGAGTGTCTGTGAGAGTGTCTGTGAGAGTCTGTGAGAGTGTCTGTAGGAGGCTGTGAGAGTGTCTGTGAGAGTGTCTGTGAGAGAGTGTCTGTGAGAGAGTGTCTGTGAGCATCTGTGAGAGTGTCTGTGAGAGTCTAAGAGAGTATGAGAGTCTGCGAGAGAGTGCTTGTGAGAGAGTGTCTGTGAGAGACTCTGTGAGAGAGTATCTGTGAGAAAGTGTCTGTGATAGAGTTTCTGTGAGAGAGTATCTGAGAGTCTGTGTGAGAGTGTCTGTGAGAGAGTCTGTGAGAGAGTGTCTGTGAGAGAGTGTCTGTGAGCATCTGTGAGAGTGTCTGTGAGAGTCTAAGAGAGTATGAGAGTCTGCGAGAGAGTGCTTGCGAGAGAGTGTCTGTGAGAGACTCTGTGAGAGAGTGTCTGTGAGAGAGTGTCTGTGAGAATCTGTGAGAGAGTGTCTGTGGGAGTCTGTGAGAGAGTATCTGTGTGAGTCTGTGAGAGAGTCTGTGAGAGTCTGAGAGAGTGTGAGAGAGTGTCTGCGAGAGAGTGTCTGAGAGTCTGTGAGGGAGTCTGAGAGAGCGTGTCTGTGAGAGTATCTGTGAGAGAGTGTCCGTGAGAGTGTGTGAGAGAGTGTCTGAGAGAGACTGTGAGAGAGTCTGTGAGAGAGTGTATGAGAGAGAGTCTGTGAAAGAGTGTCTGTGAGAGAGTGTCTGTGAGAGTCTGTGAGTGTCTGTGAGAGTCTCTAAGAGAGTGTGAGAGTCTGTGAGGGAGTCTGAGAGAGCGTGTCTGTGAGAGTATCTGTGAGAGAGTGTCCGTGAGAGTGTGTGAGAGAGTGTCTGAGAGAGACTGTGAGAGAGTGTCTATGAGAGAGTCTGTGAGAGAGTGTCTGTGAGAGAGTGTCTGTGAGAGTGTCTGTGAGAGTCTGTGAGAGTGTCTGTGAGAGGCTGTGAGAGAGTGTCTGTGAAAGAGTGTCTGTGAGAGTCTGTGAGAGAGTATCTGTGAGAGTGTCTGTGAGAGAGTTTCTGTGAGAGTGTCTGTGAGACAGTGTCTATGAAAGAGAGTCTGTGAGAGTCTGCGAGAGTGTCTGTGAGTGAGTGTCTGTGAGAGAGTTTGTGAGTCTGTGAGAGAGTGTCTGTGAGAGAGTGTCTCTGAGTGTCTATGAGAGTGTCTGTGAGAGTCTGGAAGAGAGTGTGAGAGTATGCGAGAGAGTGCTTGGGAGAGAATGTCTGTGAGAGACTCTGTGAGAGAGTGTCTGTGAGAGTCTGTGAGAGAGTGTCTGTGAGAGTCTGTGAGAGAGTGTCTGCACGAGTCTGTGAGAGTCTGTGAGAGAGTCTTTGAGAGAGTGTCTGTGAGAGAGTGTCTGCAAGAGAGTGTCTGTGAGAGTATGTGTGAGAGTGTCTTTGAGAGTCTGTCAGAGAGTGTCTGTGAGAGCTGTGAGTGTCTGTGAGAGAGTGTGAGAGAGTGTCTATGAGAGTCTGTGAGAGAGTGCCTGAGAGTCTGTGAGAGAGTGTCTGTGAGAGTCTGTGGGAGTGTGTCTAAGTCTGTGAGAGAGTGTCTGTGATAGTGTCTGTGAGAGAGTGTCAGTGAGAGAGTGTCTGTGAGAGAGTGTCCGTGAGAATGTCTGTGAGAATCTGTGAGAGTGTCTGTAAGAGGCTGTGAGAGTGTCTGTGAGAGAGTCTGTGAGAGAGTCTTTGAGAGAGTCTGTGAGAGAGAGTCTGTGGCAGAGTGTCTGCGAGAGAGTGTCTGTGAGAAAGTGTCTGTGATAGAGTTTCTGTGAGAGAGTGTCTTTGAGAGTCTGTGTGAGAGTGTCTGTGAGAGAGTATCTGTTAGAGAGTGTCTGTGAGCATCTATGAGAGTGTCTGTGAGAGTCTAGGAGAGTATGAGAGTCTGCGAGAGAGTGCTTATGAGAGAGTGTCTGTAAGAGACTCTGTGAGAGAGTGTCTGTGAGAGAGTGTCTCTGAGAATCTGTGAGAGAGTGTCTGTGGGAGTCTATGAGAGAGTGTCTGTGAGAGAGTGTCTGTGAGAGTCTGTGAGAGAGTGTCTGTGAGTCTGAGAAAGTGTCTGTGAGAGTGTATGTGAGAGAGTGTGAGAGAGAGTGTGAGAGAGAGTGTGAGAGTGTCTGTGAGAGAGTGTCTGTGAGAGTCTGTGAGAGAGTGTCTGTGAGAGTCTGTGAGAGAGTGTCTGCAAGAGTCTGTGAGAGTCTGTGAGAGAGTCTTTGAGAGAGTGTCTGTGAGAGAGTGTCTGCAAGAGAGTGTCTGTGAGAGTATGTGTGAGAGTGTCTTTGAGAGTCTGTCAGAGAGTGTCTGTGAGAGCTGTGAGTGTCTCTGAGAGAGTGTGAGAGAGTGTCTATGAGAGTCTGTGAGAGAGTGCCTGAGAGTCTGTGAGAGAGTGTCTGTGAGAGTCTGTGGGAGTGTGTCTAAGTCTGTGAGAGTGTCTGTGAGAGAGTGTCAGTGAGAGAGTGTCTGTGAGAGAGTGTCCGTGAGAATGTCTGTGAGAATCTGTGAGAGTGTCTGTTAGAGGCTGTGAGAGTGTCTGTGAGAGAGTCTGTGAGAGAGTCTTTGAGAGAGTCTGTGAGAGAGAGTCTGTGGCAGAGTGTCTGCGAGAGAGTGTCTGTGAGAAAGTGTCTGTGATAGAGTTTCTGTGAGAGAGTGTCTTTGAGAGTCTGTGTGAGAGTGTCTGTGAGAGAGTGTCTGTTAGAGAGTGTCTGTGAGCATCTATGAGAGTGTCTGTGAGAGTCTAGGAGAGTATGAGAGTCTGCGAGAGAGTGCTTATGAGAGAGTGTCTGTAAGAGACTCTGTGAGAGAGTGTCTGTGAGAGAGTGTCTGTGAGAATCTGTGAGAGAGTGTCTGGGGGAGTCTGTGAGAGAGTATCTGTGAGAGTCTGTGAGAGAGTCTGTGAGAGTCTGAGAGAGTGTGAGAGAGTGTCTGCGAGAGAGTGTCTGAGAGTCTGTGAGAGAGTCTGTGAGAGAGTGTATGAGAGAGAGTCTGTGAGATAGTGTCTGTGAGAGAGTATCTATGAGAGTCTGTGAGTGTCTGTGAGAGTCTGTAAGTGAGTGTGAGAGTCTACAAGAGAGTGATTGTGAGAGAGTGTCTATGAGAGAGTCTGTGAGCGAGTGTCTGTGAGAGAGTGTCTGTGAGAGTGTCCATGACAGTGTCTGTGGGAGGCTGTGAGAGAGTGTCTGTGAAAGAGTGTCTGTGATAGAGTGTCTGTGAGAGAGTATCTGTGAGAGCGTGTCTGTGAGATTGTGTCTGTGAGAGAGTGTCCGTGAGAGTCTGTGAGAGATTATCTGTGAGAGAGTGTCTGTAAGAGTCTGTGAGAGAGTGTCTGTGAATGTATGTGAGAGATTGTCCATGAGAGTCTTTGAGAAAGTGTCTGTGAGTGTCTGTGAGAGAGTGTCTGTGAGAGTCTGTGAGAGAGGGTCTATGAGAGTCTGTAAGAGAGTGTCTATAAGAGAGTGTCTGTGAGAGTCTGAGAGTGTCTGTGAGAGTCTGTGAGAGAGTGTCTGAGATTCTGTGAGTGTCTTTGAGAGAGTGTCTGTGAGAGTCTGTGAGAGAGTGTCTGTGGGAGTCTGTGAGAGAGTCTCTATGAGAGTCTGTAAGAGAGTGTCTCTGAGAGAGTGTCTGTGAGAAAGTGTGAGAGGCTGTGATAGAGTGTGTGAGAGAGTGTCTGTGAGAGTCTGAGAGAGTGTCTGTGAGAGTCTGAGAGAGTCTGTAAGAGAGTGTCTGTGAGAGAGTGTCTGTGAGAGTCTGTAACAGAGTGTCTGTGAGAGTCTGTTAGTGTCTGTGAAAGTCTAAGAGAGTGTGAGAGTGTGTGAGATTTTGCTTGTGAGAGAGTGTCTGTGAGAGTGTCTGTGAGAGTCTGTAAGAGAGTGTGAGAGTCTGCGAGAGAGTGCTTATGAGAGAGTGTCTGTGAGAGAGCGTCTGTGAGAATCTATGAGAGAGTGTCTGTGGGAGTCTATGAGAGAGTGTCTGTGAGAGAGTGTCTGTGAGAGTCTGTGAGAGAGTGTCTGTGAGTCTGAGAAAGTGTCTGTGAGAGTGTATATGAGAGAGTGTGAGAGAGAGTGTGAGAGAGAGTGTGAGAGTGTCTGTGAGAGAGTGTCTGTGAGAGTCTGTGAGAGAGTGTCTGTGAGAGTCTGTGAGAGAGTGTCTGCAAGAGTCTGTGAGAGTCTGTGAGAGAGTCTTTGAGAGAGTGTCTGTGAGAGAGTGTCTGCAAGAGAGTGTCTGTGAGAGTATGTGTGAGAGTGTCTTTGAGAGTCTGTCAGAGAGTGTCTGTGAGAGCTGTGAGTGTCTGTGAGAGAGTGTGAGAGAGTGTCTATGAGAGTCTGTGAGAGAGTGCCTGAGAGTCTGTGAGAGAGTGTCTGTGAGAGTGTCTGTGAGAGAGTGTCCGTGAGAATGTCTGTGAGAATCTGTGAGAGTGTCTGTAAGAGGCTGTGAGAGTGTCTGTGAGAGAGTCTGTGAGAGAGTCTTTGAGAGAGTCTGTGAGAGAGAGTCTGTGGCAGAGTGTCTGCGAGAGAGTGTCTGTGAGAAAGTGTCTGTGATAGAGTTTCTGTGAGAGAGTGTCTTTGAGAGTCTGTGTGAGAGTGTCTGTGAGAGAGTGTCTGTTAGAGAGTGTCTGTGAGCATCTATGAGAGTGTCTGTGAGAGTCTAGGAGAGTATGAGAGTCTGTGAGAGAGTGCTTATGAGAGAGTGTCTGTAAGAGACTCTGTGAGAGAGTGTCTGTGAGAGAGTGTCTGTGAGAATCTGTGAGAGAGTGTCTGGGGGAGTCTGTGAGAGAGTATCTGTGAGAGTCTGTGAGAGAGTCTGTGAGAGTCTGAGAGAGTGTGAGAGAGTGTCTGCGAGAGAGTGTCTGAGAGTCTGTGAGAGAGTCTGTGAGAGAGTGTATGAGAGAGAGTCTGTGAGATAGTGTCTGTGAGAGAGTATCTATGAGAGTCTGTGAGTGTCTGTGAGAGTCTGTAAGTGAGTGTGAGAGTCTACAAGAGAGTGATTGTGAGAGAGTGTCTATGAGAGAGTCTGTGAGCGAGTGTCTGTGAGAGAGTGTCTGTGAGAGTGTCCGTGAGAGTCTGTGAGAGTGTCTTTGAGAGGCTGTGAGAGAGTGTCTGTGAAAGAGTGTCTGTGATAGAGTGTCTGTGAGAGAGTATCTGTGAGAGCGTGTCTGTGAGATTGTGTCTGTGAGAGAGTGTCCGTGAGAGTCTGTGAGAGATTATCTGTGAGAGAGTGTCTGTAAGAGTCTGTGAGAGAGTGTCTGTGAATGTATGTGAGAGATTGTCCATGAGAGTCTGTGAGAAAGTGTCTGTGAGTGTCTGTGAGAGAGTGTCTGTGAGAGTCTGTGAGAGAGGGTCTATGAGAGTCTGTAAGAGAGTGTCTATGAGAGAGTGTCTGTGAGAGTCTGAGAGTGTCTGTGAGAGTCTGTGAGAGAGTGTCTGAGATTCTGTGAGTGTCTTTGAGAGAGTGTCTGTGAGAGTCTGTGAGAGAGTGTCTGTGAGAGTCTGTGAGAGAGTCTCTATGAGAGTCTATAAGAGAGTGTCTCTGAGAGAGTGTCTGTGAGAGAGTGTGAGAGGCTGTGATAGAGTGTGTGAGAGAGTGTCTGTGAGAGTCTGAGAGAGTGTCTGTGAGAGTCTGAGAGAGTCTGTAAGAGAGTGTCTGTGAGAGAGTGTCTGTGAGAGTCTGTAACAGAGTGTCTGTGTGAGTCTGTGAGAGTGTCCGTGAGAGTCTGTGAGTGTCTGTGAAAGTCTAAGAGAGTGTGAGAGTGTGTGAGATTTTGCTTGTGAGAGAGTGTCTGTGAGAGTGTCTGTGAGAGTCTGTAAGAGAGTGTGAGAGTCTGCGAGAGATTGCTTATGAGAGTGTCTGTGAGAGAGTGTCTGTGAGAGAGTGTCTGTGAGAGATTGCCTGTGAGAGTCTCTTTGAGAGTCTGTGAGAGTGTCTTTAAGAGGCTGTGAGAGTCTTTGAGAGAGTGTCTGAGTCTGAGAGAGTGTATGTGAGAGAGTGTCTGTTAGAGTGTCTGTGAGAATCTGTGAGAGTGTCTTTAAGAGGCTGTGAGAGTCTTTGAGAGAGTGTCTGATTCTGAGAGAGTGTCTGTGAGAGGCTGTGAGAGAGTGTCTGTGAGAGCGTCTGTGAGAGAGTCTATGAGAGAGTGTCTGTGAGAGAGTGTCTGTGAGAGTGTCTGTGAGAGTGTCTGTGAGAGAGTTTCTCTGAGAGAGTGTCTGTGAGACAGTGTCTGTGAAAGAGTGTCTGTCAGAGTCTGTAAGTGAGTGTGAGAGTCTGCGAGAGAGTGCTTGTGAGAGAGTGTCTGTGAGAGAGTGTCTGTGAGGGAGTGTCTATGAGAGTGTCTGTGAGAGAGTTTCTGTGAGAGAGTGTCTGTGAGACAGTGTCTGTGAAAGAGTGTCTGTCAGAGTCTGTAAGTGAGTGTGAGAGTCTGCGAGAGAGTGCTTGTGAGAGAGTGTCTGTGAGAGAGTGTCTGTGAGGGCTGTGAGTGTCTGTGAGAGAGTGTGAGAGAGTGTCTATGAGAGTCTGTGAGAGAGTGCCTGAGAGTCTGTGAGAGAGTGTCTGTGAGAGTGTCTGTGAGAGAGTGTCCGTGAGAATGTCTGTGAGAATCTGTGAGAGTGTCTGTAAGAGGCTGTGAGAGTGTCTGTGAGAGAGTCTGTGAGAGAGTCTTTGAGAGAGTCTGTGAGAGAGAGTCTGTGGCAGAGTGTCTGCGAGAGAGTGTCTGTGAGAAAGTGTCTGTGATAGAGTTTCTGTGAGAGAGTGTCTTTGAGAGTCTGTGTGAGAGTGTCTGTGAGAGAGTGTCTGTTAGAGAGTGTCTGTGAGCATCTATGAGAGTGTCTGTGAGAGTCTAGGAGAGTATGAGAGTCTGTGAGAGAGTGCTTATGAGAGAGTGTCTGTAAGAGACTCTGTGAGAGAGTGTCTGTGAGAGAGTGTCTGTGAGAATCTGTGAGAGAGTGTCTGGGGGAGTCTGTGAGAGAGTATCTGTGAGAGTCTGTGAGAGAGTCTGTGAGAGTCTGAGAGAGTGTGAGAGAGTGTCTGCGAGAGAGTGTCTGAGAGTCTGTGAGAGAGTCTGTGAGAGAGTGTATGAGAGAGAGTCTGTGAGATAGTGTCTGTGAGAGAGTATCTATGAGAGTCTGTGAGTGTCTGTGAGAGTCTGTAAGTGAGTGTGAGAGTCTACAAGAGAGTGATTGTGAGAGAGTGTCTATGAGAGAGTCTGTGAGCGAGTGTCTGTGAGAGAGTGTCTGTGAGAGTGTCCGTGAGAGTCTGTGAGAGTGTCTTTGAGAGGCTGTGAGAGAGTGTCTGTGAAAGAGTGTCTGTGATAGAGTGTCTGTGAGAGAGTATCTGTGAGAGCGTGTCTGTGAGATTGTGTCTGTGAGAGAGTGTCCGTGAGAGTCTGTGAGAGATTATCTGTGAGAGAGTGTCTGTAAGAGTCTGTGAGAGAGTGTCTGTGAATGTATGTGAGAGATTGTCCATGAGAGTCTGTGAGAAAGTGTCTGTGAGTGTCTGTGAGAGAGTGTCTGTGAGAGTCTGTGAGAGAGGGTCTATGAGAGTCTGTAAGAGAGTGTCTATGAGAGAGTGTCTGTGAGAGTCTGAGAGTGTCTGTGAGAGTCTGTGAGAGAGTGTCTGAGATTCTGTGAGTGTCTTTGAGAGAGTGTCTGTGAGAGTCTGTGAGAGAGTGTCTGTGAGAGTCTGTGAGAGAGTCTCTATGAGAGTCTATAAGAGAGTGTCTCTGAGAGAGTGTCTGTGAGAGAGTGTGAGAGGCTGTGATAGAGTGTGTGAGAGAGTGTCTGTGAGAGTCTGAGAGAGTGTCTGTGAGAGTCTGAGAGAGTCTGTAAGAGAGTGTCTGTGAGAGAGTGTCTGTGAGAGTCTGTAACAGAGTGTCTGTGTGAGTCTGTGAGAGTGTCCGTGAGAGTCTGTGAGTGTCTGTGAAAGTCTAAGAGAGTGTGAGAGTGTGTGAGATTTTGCTTGTGAGAGAGTGTCTGTGAGAGTGTCTGTGAGAGTCTGTAAGAGAGTGTGAGAGTCTGCGAGAGATTGCTTATGAGAGTGTCTGTGAGAGAGTGTCTGTGAGAGAGTGTCTGTGAGAGATTGCCTGTGAGAGTCTCTTTGAGAGTCTGTGAGAGTGTCTTTAAGAGGCTGTGAGAGTCTTTGAGAGAGTGTCTGAGTCTGAGAGAGTGTATGTGAGAGAGTGTCTGTTAGAGTGTCTGTGAGAATCTGTGAGAGTGTCTTTAAGAGGCTGTGAGAGTCTTTGAGAGAGTGTCTGATTCTGAGAGAGTGTCTGTGAGAGGCTGTGAGAGAGTGTCTGTGAGAGCGTCTGTGAGAGAGTCTATGAGAGAGTGTCTGTGAGAGAGTGTCTGTGAGAGTGTCTGTGAGAGTGTCTGTGAGAGAGTTTCTCTGAGAGAGTGTCTGTGAGACAGTGTCTGTGAAAGAGTGTCTGTCAGAGTCTGTAAGTGAGTGTGAGAGTCTGCGAGAGAGTGCTTGTGAGAGAGTGTCTGTGAGAGAGTGTCTGTGAGGGAGTGTCTATGAGAGTGTCTGTGAGAGAGTTTCTGTGAGAGAGTGTCTGTGAGACAGTGTCTGTGAAAGAGTGTCTGTCAGAGTCTGTAAGTGAGTGTGAGAGTCTGCGAGAGAGTGCTTGTGAGAGAGTGTCTGTGAGAGAGTGTCTGTGAGGGAGTGTCTGTGAGAGAGTGTCTGTGAGAGTGTGTGAGAGAGTGTCTGTGAGAGTCTGTGAGAGAGTGTCTGTGAGAGTCTGTGAGAGAGTGTCTGCGAGAGTCTGTGAGAGAGTCTTTGAGAGAGTGTCTGCGAGAGAGTGTCTGTGAGAGTCTGTGAGAGAGGGTCTATGAGAGTCTGTAAGAGAGTGTCTATGAGAGAGTGTCTGTGAGAGTCTGAGAGTGTCTGTGAGAGTCTGTGAGAGAGTGTCTGAGATTCTGTGAGTGTCTTTGAGAGAGTGTCTGTGAGAGTCTGTGAGAGAGTGTCTGTGAGAGTCTGTGAGAGAGTCTCTATGAGAGTCTATAAGAGAGTGTCTCTGAGAGAGTGTCTGTGAGAGAGTGTGAGAGGCTGTGATAGAGTGTGTGAGAGAGTGTCTGTGAGAGTCTGAGAGAGTGTCTGTGAGAGTCTGAGAGAGTCTGTAAGAGAGTGTCTGTGAGAGAGTGTCTGTGAGAGTCTGTAACAGAGTGTCTGTGAGAGTCTGTGAGAGTGTCTGTGAGAGTCTGTGAGTGTCTGTGAAAGTCTAAGAGAGTGTGAGAGTGTGTGAGATTTTGCTTGTGAGAGAGTGTCTGTGAGAGTGTCTGTGAGAGTCTGTAAGAGAGTGTGAGAGTCTGCGAGAGATTGCTTATGAGAGTGTCTGTGAGAGAGTGTCTGTGAGAGAGTGTCTGTGAGAGATTGCCTGTGAGAGTCTCTTTGAGAGTCTGTGAGAGTGTCTTTAAGAGGCTGTGAGAGTCTTTGAGAGAGTGTCTGAGTCTGAGAGAGTGTATGTGAGAGAGTGTCTGTTAGAGTGTCTGTGAGAGTCTGTGAGAGTGTCTTTAAGAGGCTGTGAGAGTCTTTGAGAGAGTGTCTGATTCTGAGAGAGTGTCTGTGAGAGGCTGTGAGAGAGTGTCTGTGAGAGCGTCTGTGAGAGAGTCTATGAGAGAGTGTCTGTGAGAGAGTGTCTGTGAGAGTGTCTGTGAGAGTGTCTGTGAGAGAGTTTCTCTGAGAGAGTGTCTGTGAGACAGTGTCTGTGAAAGAGTGTCTGTCAGGGTCTGTAAGTGAGTGTGAGAGTCTGCGAGAGAGTGCTTGTGAGAGAGTGTCTGTGAGAGAGTGTCTGTGAGGGAGTGTCTATGAGAGTGTCTGTGAGAGAGTTTCTGTGAGAGAGTGTCTGTGAGACAGTGTCTGTGAAAGAGTGTCTGTCAGAGTCTGTAAGTGAGTGTGAGAGTCTGCGAGAGAGTGCTTGTGAGAGAGTGTCTGTGAGAGAGTGTCTGTGAGGGAGTGTCTGTGAGAGAGTGTCTGTGAGAGTGTGTGAGAGAGTGTCTGTGAGAGTCTGTGAGAGAGTGTCTGTGAGAGTCTGTGAGAGAGTGTCTGCGAGAGTCTGTGAGAGAGTCTTTGAGAGAGTGTCTGCGAGAGAGTGTCTGCAAGAGAGTGTCTGTGAGAGTGTGTGTGAGAGTGTCTTTGAGAGTCTGTGAGAGAGTGTCTGTGAGAGCTGTGAGTGTCTGTGAGAGGTGTCTGAGAGTCTGTGAGAAAGTATCTGTGAGAGTCTGTGGGAGTGTGTCTAAGTCTGTGAGAGAGTTTCTGTGAGAGTGTCTGTGAGAGAGTGTCGGTGAGAGAGTGTCTGTGAGAGAGTGTCTGTGAGAGTGTCTGTGAGAGAGTGTCTTTGAGAGTATCTGTGAGAGTCTGTGAGAGTGTCTGTAAGAGGCTGTGAGAGTGTCTGTGAGAGAGTCTGTGAGAGAGTGTCTGTGAGAGAGTATCTGTGAGAAAGTGTGTGTGATATAATTTCTATGAGAGAGTGTCTGAGAGTCTGTGAGAGAGTGTCTGTGAGAATCTGTGAGAGAGTGTCTGTGAGAGTCTGTGTGAGAGTGTCTGTGAGAGAGTCTGTGAGAGAGTGTCTGTGAGCATCTGTGAGAGTGTCTGTGAGAGTCTAAGAGAGTGTCTGTGAGGAAGTGTCTGTGAGAATCTGTGAGAGAGTGTCTGTGGGAGTCTGTAGGAGAGTATCTGTGAGAGTCTGAGAGAGTGTGAGAGAGTGTCTGCGAGAGAGTGTCTGAGAGTCTGTGAGGGAGTCTGTGAGAGCGTGTCTGTGAGAGTATCTGTGAGAGAGTGTCCGTGAGAGTGTGTGAGAGAGTGTCTGAGAGAGACTGTGAGAGAGTCTGTGAGAGAGTGTATGAAAGAGAGTCTGTGAGAGAGTGTCTGTGAGAGAGTGTCTGTGAGAGTCTGTTAGTGTCTGTGAGAGTCTCTAAGAGAGTGTGAGAGTCTACAAGAGAGTGCTTGTGAGAGAGTGTCTATGAGAGAGTCTGTGAGAGAGTGTCTGTGAGAGAGTGTCTGTGAGAGTGTCTGTGAGAGTCTGAGAGTGTCTGTGAGAGGCTGTGAGAGAGTGTCTGTGAAAGAGTGTCTGTGAGATTCTGTGAGAGAGTGTCAATGAGAGAGTGTCTGTGAAAGAATGAGAGAGTGTCTATGAGATTATGTGAGAGAGTGTCTGTGAGAGTCTGTAAGAGAGTGTCTGTGAGAGTCTGTGAGAGAGTGTCTGTGGGATTATGTGAGAGAGTGTCTGTGAGGGTCTGTGAGAGAGTGTCTGTGAGAGTCTGTGAGAGAGTGTCTGTGAGAGAATGTCTGAGAGAGAGTCTATGAGAGAGTGTCTGTGAGAGTCTGTGAGAGTGTCTGTGAGAGAGTATCTGTGAGAGTGTCTGTGAGAGTGACTGTGAGAGAGTGTTTTTGAGAGTCTGTAAGTGTGACTGTGAGTCTGTGAACGTATCTGTGAGAGTCTATGAGAGTCTGTGAGAGTGTCTGAGAGAGTGTCTGTGATAGAGTGTCTGTGAGAGAGTATATATGAGAGAGTGTCTAAGAGAGTATGTGAGAGAGTGTCTGTGAGAGAGTGTCTTTGAGACAGTCTGTGAGAGAGTCTGTGAGAAAGTGTCTATGAGAGTCTGTGAGAGAGAGGCTATGAGAGGCTGTGAGAGAGTCTGTGAGAGAGTGTCTGTGATTGAGTGTCTGTGATAGAGTGTCTATGAGAGAGTGTCTGTGAGAGTTTGTGAGACAGTGTCTGTGAGAGAGTGTCTGTGAGAGAGTCTGTGAGAGAGCTTGTGAGAGACTGTCTATGAGAGTCTGTGAGAGAGAGTCTGTGAGAGAGAGTCTGTGAGAGAGTGTCTGTGAGAGTCTGTGAGAGAGTGTCTTTGATAGTATCTTTGAAACAGTGTCTGTGAGAGTCTGTAAGCGAGTGTCTGTGAGAATCTGTGAGAGAGTGTCTGTAGGAGTCTGTGAGAGAGTGTCTGTGAGGGTCTGTGAGAGTCTGTGAGAGAGTGTCTATGAGAGAGTATCTGAGAGAGAGTCTGTGAGAGAATGTCTGTGAGAGTCTTTGAGAGTGTCTGTAAGAGAGTGTCTGTGAGAGAGTGTTTTTGAGAGTCTGTGAGTGTGACTGTGAGTCTGTGAACGTGTCTGTGAGAGTCTATGAGAGTCTGTGAGTGTGTCTGTGAGAGAGTGTCTGTGATAGAGTGTCTGTGAGAGAGTATCTATGAGAGAGTGTCTATGAGAGTATGTGATAGAGTGTCTGTGAGAGAGTGTCTTTGAGAGAGTCTGTGAGAGAGTCTGCGAGAAAGTGTCTATGAGAGTCTGTGAGAGAGAGGCTGTGAGAGGCTTTGAGAGAGTCTGTGAGAGAGTGTCTGTGATAGAGTGTCTGTGATAGAGTGTCTATGAGAGAGTGTCTGTGAGAGTCTGTGAGGGAGTGTCTGTGATAGTGTCTTTGAGAGAGTGTCTGTGAGAGTCTGTACGAGAGTGTCTGTGAGAGTCTGTGAGAGAGTGTCTGTGGGAGTCTGTGAGAGAGTGTCTGTGAGGGTCTGTGAGAGAGAGTGTGAGAGTGTCTGTGAGAGTCTGTGAGAGAGTGTCTGTGAGAGAGTGTCTGTGAGAAAGTCTGTGAGAGAGCCTGTGACAGACTGTCTGTGAGAGTCTCTGAGAGTTTGTGAGAGAGAGTCTGTGAGAGAGTGTCTGTTAGAGTCTGTGAGAGAGTGTCTGTGATAGTGTCTTTGAGAGAGTGTCTGTGAGTGTCTGTAAGAGAGTGTCTGTGTGAGTCTGAGAGAGTGTCTGTGAGAGTGTCTGAGAGAGAGTCTGTGAGAGAGAGTGTGAGAGTGTCTGTGAGAGTCTGTGAGAGAGTGTCTGTGAGAGAGTGTCTGTGAGAGAGCCTGTGAGAGACTGTCTGTGAGAGTCTGTGAGAGTTTGTGAGAGAGAGTCTGTGAGAGAGAGTCTGTGAGAGAGAGTCTGTTAGTTTCTGTGAGAGAGTGTCTGTGATAGTGTCTTTGAGAGAGTGTTTGTGAGAGTCTGTAAGAGAGTGTCTGTGAGAGTCTGTGAGAGAGTTTCTGTGGGAGTCTGTGAGAGAGTGTCTGTGAGGGCATGTGAGAGAGTGTTTGTGAGAGTCTGTGAGAGAGTGTCTGTGAGAGAGTGTCTGAGAGAGTGTCTGTGAGAGAGTGTCTGTGAGTGTCTGTGAGAGTCTGTGAGAGATTGTCTGTAAGAGTCTGTGAGAGAGTGTCTCTGAGAGAATGTGAGAGTGTCTGTGAGAGAGTGTCTATGAGAGAGTGTCTGTGAGAGAGTGTCTGTGAGAGTCTATGATAGAGTGTCTGTGAGAGAGTCGTTGTGAGAGTCAGTGAGAGAGTGTCTGGAAAAAGAGTCTGTGAGAGTGTGTGAGAGAGTGTCTGTGAGAGTCTGTAAGAGAGAGTCTGTGAGAATCCGTGAGAGAGTGTCTGTGGGAGTCTGTGAGAGAGTGTCTGTGAGGGTCTGTGAGAGAGTGTCTGTGAGAGTCTGTGAGAGAGTGTTTATGAGAGAGTATCTGAGAGAGAGTCTGTGAGAGAATGTCTGTGAGAGTCTTTGAGAGTGTCTGTGAGAGAGTGTCTGTGAGAGTGTCTGTGAGAGTGTCTGTGAGAGAGTGTTTTTGAGAGCCTGTGAGTGTGACTGTGAGTCTGTGAACGTGTCTGTGAGAGTCTATGAGAGTCTGTGAGAGTGTCTGTGAGAGAGTGTCTGTGATAGCGTGTCTGTGAGAGAGTATCTATGAGATTATGTGAGAGAGTGTCTGTGAGAGAGTGTCTTTGAGAGAGTCTGTGAGAGAGTCTGCGAGAAAGTGTCTATGAGAGTCTGTGAGAGAGAGGCTGTGAGAGGCTGTGAGAGAGTCTGTGAGAGAGTGTCTGTGATAGAGTGTCTGTGATAGAGTGTCTATGAGAGAGTGTCTGTGAGAGTCTGTGAGGGAGTGTCTGTGATAGTGTCTTTGAGAGAGTGTCTGTGAGAGTCTGTACGAGAGTGTCTGTGAGAGTCTGTGAGAGAGTGTCTGTGGGAGTCTGTGAGAGAGTGTCTGTGAGGGTCTGTGAGAAAGAGTGTGAGAGTGTCTGTGAGAGTCGGTGAGAGAGTGTCTGTGAGAGAGTGTCTGTAAGAGAGTCTGTGGGAGAGCCTGTGAGAGACTGTCTATGAGAGTCTTTGAGAGTTTGTGAGAGAGAGTCTGTGAGAGAGAGTCTCTGAGAGAGTGTCTGTTAGAGTCTGTGAGAGAGTGTCTGTGATAGTGTCTTTGAGAGAGTGTCTGTGAGTGTCTGTAAGAGAGTGTCTGTGAGAGTCTGTGAGAGAGTGTCTTTGTGAGTCTGAGAGAGTGTCTGTGAGAGTGTCTGTGATAGAGTCTGTGATAGAGAGTGTGAGAGTGTCTGTGAGAGTCTGTGAGAGTGTGTCTGTGAGAGAGTGTCTGTGAGAGAGTCTGTTAGAGAGCCTGTGAGAGACTGTCTGTGAGAGTCTGTGAGAGTTTGTGAGAGAGAGTCTGTGAGAGAGAGTCTGTGAGAGAGTGTCTGTTAGTGTCTGTGAGAGAGTGTCTGTGATAGTGTCTTTGAGAGAGTGTCTGTGAGAGTCTGTAAGAGAGTGTCTGTGAGAGTCTGTGAGAGAGTGTCTGTGGGAGTCTGTGAGAGAGTGTCTGTGAGGGTCTGTGAGAGAGTGTCTGTGAGAGTCTGTGAGAGTGTCTGTGAGAGAGTTTCTTAGATAGAGTGTCTGTGAGAGAGTGTCTATGATAGAGTGTCTATGAGAGTATGTGAGAGAGTGTCTGTGAGAGAGTGTCTTTGAGAGAGTCTGTGAGAGAGTCTGTGAGAAAGTGTCTATGAGAGTCTGTGAGAGAGAGGCTGTGAGAGGCTGTGAGAGAGTCTGTGATGGAGTGTCTGTGATAGAGTGTCTGTGATAGAGTGTCAGAGAGTCTGTGAGAGAGTGTCTGTAAGAGATCGTCTGCGAGTGAGTGTCTGTCAGAGTCAGCAAGAGAGTGTCTGTGAGAGTCTGTGAGAGAGTGTCTGTGAGAGAGTGTCTTAGAGAGTGTCTGTGAGAGAGTATCTGAGAGAGTGTCTGTGAGAGTCTGTGAGAGAGGGTCTGAGAGTCTGTGAGAGTGTCTCTGAGAGAGTTTCTGTGAGAGTGTCTGTGAGAGTCTGTGAGAGAGAGTCTGTGAGAGAGTGTCTGTGAGAGACTGTTTTGAGAGTGTCTTTGATAGTGTCTTTGAGAGAGTGTCTGTGAGAGTCTGTAAGAGAGTGTCTGTGAGAGTCTGTGAGAGAGTGTCTGTGGGAGTCTGTGAGAGAGTGTCTGTGAGGGTATGTGAGAGTATGTGAGAGAGTGTCTGTGAGAGAGTGTCTGAGAGAGAGTCTGTGAGAGAGTGTCTGTGAGAGTCTGTGAGAGTGTCTGTGAGAGAGTGTCTGTGAGAGTATCTGTGAGAGTGTCTGTGAGAGAGTGTTTTTGAGTGTCTGTGAGTGTGACTGTGAGTCTTTGAAAGTGTCTGTGAGAGTCTGTGAGAGTCTGTGAGAGTGTCTGTGAGAGAGTTTCTGTGATAGAGTGTCTGTGAGAGAGTGTCTATGAGAGAGTGTCTATGAGAGTACGTGAGAGAGTGTCTGTGAGAGAGTGTCTTTGAGAGAGTCTATGAGAGAGTCTGTGAGAAAGTGTCTATGAGAGTCTGTGAGAGAGAGTCTGTGAGAGAGTGTCTGTGAGAGACTGTTTTGAGAGTGTCTTTGATAGTGTCTTTGAGAGAGTGTCTGTGAGAGTCTGTAAGAGAGTGTCTGTGAGAGTCTGTGAGAGAGTGTCTGTGGGAGTCTGTGAGAGAGTGTCTGTGAGGGTCTGTGAGAGTCTGTGAGAGAGTGTCTGTGAGAGAGTGTCTGAGAGAGAGTCTGTGAGAGAGTTTCTGTGACAGTCTGTGAGAGTGTCTGTGAGAGAGTGTCTGTGAGAGTATCTGTGAGAGTGTCTGTGAGAGAGTGTTTTTGAGTGTCTGTGAGTGTGACTGTGAGTCTTTGAACGTGTCTGTGAGAGTCTGTGAGAGTCTGTAAGAGTGTCTGTGAGAGAGTTTCTGTGATAGAGTGTCTGTGAGAGAGTGTCTATGAGAGAGTCTATGAGAGAGTCTGTGAGAAAGTGTCTATGAGAGTCTGTGAGAGAGAGGCTGTGAGAGGCTGTGAGAGAGTGTCTTTGAGAGTCCTTGAGTGTGTCTGTAAGTCTGTGAGAGTGTCTGTGAGAGTCTGTGAGAGTGTCTATGAGAGAGTGTCCATGATAGTGTCTGTGAGAGAGTGTCTGTGAGAGTCTGTGAGAAAGTTTCTGTGAGATTCTGTGAGAGTGTCTGTGAGAGAGTGTCCATGATAGTGTCTGTGAGAGAGTGTCTGTGAGAGTCTGTGAGAAAGTTTCTGTGAGATTCTGTGAGAGGGTGTCTGTGAGAGTCTGTGAGAGTGCCTGTTAGTCTGTGAGAGTATCTATGAGAGTCTGTGAGAGTCTGTGAGAGAGTGTGAGAGAGAGTCTGTAATAGAGTGCCTGTGAGAGTCTATAAGAGAGTGTCTGTGAGAGTCTGTGAGAGAGTGTGAGTGTCTGAGAGTCTGCGAGAGCGTGTCTGTGAGAGTCTGTGTGAGAGAGTCTGTGAGAGTGTCTGTGAAAGTGTGTCTGTGAGAGAATGTGAGGGTCTGAGAGTTTGTGAGAGAGTGTCTGTGAGAGTCTGTGAGAGTGTCTGTGAGAGAGTGTCTGTGAGAGTATCTGTGAGAGTGTCTGTGAGAGAGTGTTTTTGAGAGTCTGTGAGTGTGACTGTGAGTCTGTGAATGTGTCTGTGAGAGTCTATGAGAGTCTGTGAGAGTGTCTGTTTGAGAGTGTCTGTGATAGAGTGTCTATGAGAGAGTGTCTATGAGAGTATGTGAGAGAGTGTCTGAGAGAGGCTGTGAGAGAGTCTGTGAGGGAGTGTCTGTGATGGAGTGTCTGTGATAGAGTGTCAGAGAGTCTGTGAGAGAGTGTCTCTGAGAGTCTGTAAGAGAGTGTCTGTGAGTGAGTGTCTGTGAGAGTCGGTGAGAGAGTGTCTGTGAGAGTCTGTGAGAGAGTGTCTGTGAGAGAGTGTCTGAGAGAGTGTGTGTGAAAGAGTATCTGAGAGAGTGTCTGTGAGAGTATGTGAGAGAGTGTCTGTGAGAGTGTGAGAGAGTGTCTGTGAGAGTGTGAGAGAGTGTCTGAGAGAGTCTGTAAGAGAGTTTATGTGAAAGTGTGTCTATGATAGAGTGTCTGAAAGAATCTGAGAGTGTCTGTGAGAGTCTATAAGAGAGTGTGAGAGAGTGTCTGAGAGAGTCTGTAAGAGAGTTTATGTGAAAGTGTGTCTATGATAGAGTGTCTGTAGGAATCTGAGAATGTCTGTGAGAGTCTATAAGAGAGTGTCTATGAGAGTCTGTGAGAGAGTGTCTGTGAGAGAGTGTCTGTGAGTGTCTATGAGAGAGTGTCTGTGAGAGAGTCTGTGTGAAAGTCTATGAGAGAGAGTCTGGAAAAAGAGTCTGTGAAAGTGAGTGAGAGAGTGTCTGTGAGAGTGTTTGTGAGAATGTCTGTGAGAGAGTGTCTATGAGAGTATGTGAGAGAGTGTCTGTGAGAGTCTGAGAGAGTGTCTGTGAGTGTGAGAGAGTGTTTGTGAGAGTCTGTGAGAGAGTGTCTGTGAGAGTCTGTGAGAGAGTGTCTGTGAGTCGGAGAGAGTGTCAGTGAGAGTGTCTGTGAGAGAGAGTGTGAGAGTGTCTATGAGAGTGTCTGTGAGAGTCTGTGAGAGAGTGTCTGTGAGAGAGTGTCTGTGAGAGAGTCTGTGAGAAAGCCTGTGTGAGACTGTCTATGAGAGTCTGTGAGAGAGAGTCTGTGAGAGAGAGTCTGTGCGAGAGAGTCTGTGAGAGAGTGTCTGTGAGAGTCTGTGAGAGAGTGTCTGTGATAGTGTCTTTGAGAGAGTGTCTGTGAGAGTCTGTAAGAGAGTGTCTGTGAGAGTCTGTGAGAGAGTGTCTGTGGGAGTCTGTGAGAGAGTGTCTGTGAGAGTCTGTGAGAGAGTGTCTGCGAGAGAGTGTCTGAGAGAGAGTCTATGAGAGAGTGTCTGTGAGAGTCTGTGAGAGTGTCTGTGAGAGAGTGTCTGTGAGAGTGTATGTGAGAGTGTCTGTGAGAGAGTGTTTCTAAGAGTCTGTGAGTGTGACTGAGTCTGTGAACGTGTCTGTGAGAGTCTATGAGAGTCTGTGAGAGTGTCTGTGAGAGAGTGTCTGTGATAGAGTATCTGTGAGAGAGTATATATGAGAGAGTGTCTATGAGAGTATGTGAGAGAGTGTCTGTGAGAGAGTGTCTTTGAGAGAGTCTGTGAGAGAGTCTGTGAGAAAGTGTCTATGAGAGGCTGTGAGAGGCTGTGAGAGAGTCTGTGAGAGAGTGTCTGTGATAGAGTCTCTGTGATAGAGTGTCTATGAGAGAGTGTCTGTAAGAGTCTGTGAGACAGTGTCTGTGAGAGAGTGTCTGTGAGAGAGTCTGTGAGAGAGCCTGTGAGAGACTGTGTATGAGAGTCTGTGAGAGAGAGTCTGTGAGAGAGAGTCTGCGAGTGAGTGTCTGTGAGAGTCTGTGAGAGAGTGTCTTTGAAAGTGTCTTTGAAACAGTGTCTGTGAGAGTCTGTAAGAGAGTGTCTGTGAGAATCTGTGAGAGAGTGTCTGTGGGAGTCTGTGAGAGAGTGTCTTTGAAAGTGTCTTTGAAACAGTGTCTGTGAGAGTCTGTAAGAGAGTGGCTGTGAGAATCTGTGAGAGAGTGTCTGTGGGAGTCTGTGAGAGAGTGTCTATGAGAGTATGTGAGAGAGTGTCTGTGAGAGAGTGTCTTTGAGAGAGTCTGTGAGAGAGTCTGTGAGAAAGTGTCTATGAGAGTCTGTGAGAGAGAGGCTGTGAGAGGCTTTGAGAGAGTCTGTGAGGGAGTGTCTGTGATGGAGTGTCTGTGATAGAGTGTCAGAGAGTCTGTGAGAGTATGTAAGAGAGTGTCTGTGAGTGAGTGTCTGTGAGAGTCGGTGAGAGAGTGTCTGTGAGAGTCTGTGAGAGAGTGTCTGTGAGAGAGTGTCTGAGAGAGTGTGTGTGAAAGAGTATCTGAGAGTGTCTGTGAGAGTATGTGAGAGAGTGTCTGTGAGAGTGTGAGAGAGTGTCTGTGAGAGTGTGAGAGAGTGTCTGAGAGAGTCTGTAACAGAGTTTATGTGAAAGTGTGTCTATGATAGAGTGTCTGTAAGAATCTGAGAGTGTCTGTGAGAGTCTATAAGAGAGTGTGAGAGAGTGTCTGAGAGAGTCTGTAAGAGAGTTTATGTGAAAGTGTGTCTATGATAGAGTGTCTGTAGGAATCTGAGAATGTCTGTGAGAGTCTATAAGAGAGTGTCTATGAGAGTCTGTGAGAGAGTGTCTATGAGAGAGTGTCTGTGAGAGTCTATGAGAGAGTGTCTGTGAGAGAGTCTGTGTGAGAGTCTGTGAGAGAGAGTCTGGAAAAAGAGTCTGTGAAAGTGTGTGAGAGAGTGTCTGTGAGAGTGTCTGTGAGAATGTCTGTGA
Organism: Triturus cristatus; assembly: GCF_964204655.1. Lineage (NCBI taxonomy): Eukaryota > Metazoa > Chordata > Amphibia > Caudata > Salamandridae > Triturus > Triturus cristatus. Next base: position 1,188,988,965 of record NC_140579.1, read on the forward strand.
GAGAGTGTCTATGAGAGTATGTGAGAGAGTGTCTGTGAGAGTCTGAGAGAGTGTCTGTGAGTGTGAGAGAGTGTTTGTGAGAGTCTGTGAGAGAGTGTCTGTGAGAGTCTGTGAGAGAGTGTCTGTGAGTCAGAGAGAGTGTCAGTGAGAGTGTCTGTGAGAGAGAGTGTGAGAGTGTCTATGAGAGAGTGTCTGTGAGAGTCTGTGAGAGAGTGTCTGTGAGAGAGTGTCTGTGAGAGAGTCTGTGAGAGAGCCTGTGTGAGACTGTCTATGAGAGTCTGTGAGAGAGAGTCTGTGAGAGAGAGTCTGTGCGAGAGAGTCTGTGAGAGAGTGTCTGTGAGAGTCTGTGAGAGAGTGTCTGTGATAGTGTCTTTGAGAGAGTGTCTGTGAGAGTCTGTAAGAGAGTGTCTGTGAGAGTCTGTGAGAGAGTGTCTGTGGGAGTCTGTGAGAGAGTGTCTGTGAGGGTCTGTGAGAGAGTGTCTGTGAGAGTCTGTGAGAGAGTGTCTGCGAGAGAGTGTCTGAGAGAGAGTCTATGAGAGAGTGTCTGTGAGAGTCTGTGAGAGTGTCTGTGAGAGAGTGTCTGTGAGAGAGTATGTGAGAGTGTCTGTGAGAGAGTGTTTCTAAGAGTCTGTGAGTGTGACTGAGTCTGTGAACGTGTCTGTGAGAGTCTATGAGAGTCTGTGAGAGTGTCTGTGAGAGAGTGTCTGTGATAGAGTGTCTGTGAGAGAGTATATATGAGAGATTGTCTATGAGAGTATGTGAGAGAGTGTCTGTGAGAGAGTGTCTTTGAGAGAGTCTGTGAGAGAGTCTGTGAGAAAGTGTCTATGAGAGGCTGTGAGAGGCTGTGAGAGAGTCTGTGAGAGAGTGTCTGTGATAGAGTCTCTGTGATAGAGTGTCTATGAGAGAGAGTCTGTAAGAGTCTGTGAGACAGTGTCTGTGAGAGAGTGTCTGTGAGAGAGTCTGTGAGAGAGCCTGTGAGAGACTGTGTATGAGAGTCTGTGAGAGAGAGTCTGTGAGAGAGAGTCTGTGAGTGAGTGTCTGTGAGAGTCTGTGAGAGAGTGTCTTTGAAAGTGTCTTTGAAACAGTGTCTGTGAGAGTCTATAAGAGAGTGTCTGTGAGAATCTGTGAGAGAGTGTCTGTGGGAGTCTGTGAGGGAGTGTCTGTGAGGGTCTGTGAGAGAGTGTCTGTGAGAGTCTGTGAGAGTGTCTGTGAGAGAGTGTCTGTGAGAGTCTGTGAGAGAGTGTCTGTGAGAGTGTGTCTGAGAGTGTCTGTGAGAGAGTATCTGAGAGAGTGTCTGTGAGAGTCTGTGAGAGAGGGTCTGAGAGTCTGTGAGAGTGTCTGTGGGAGTCTGTGAGGGAGTGTCTGTGAGGGTCTGTGAGAGAGTGTCTGTGAGAGTCTGTGAGAGTGTCTGTGAGAGAGTGTCTGTGAGAGTCTGTGAGAGAGTGTCTGTGAGAGTGTGTCTGAGAGTGTCTGTGAGAGAGTATCTGAGAGAGTGTCTGTGAGAGTCTGTGAGAGAGGGTCTGAGAGTCTGTGAGAGTGTCTGTGAGAAAGTTTCTGTGAGAGTGTCTGTGAGAGTCTGTGAGAGAGTGTCTTTGAGAGTCCTTGAGTGTATCTTGAGTATCTGTGAGAGTCTGTGAGAGTGTCTGTAAGAGGCTGTGAGAGTGTCTGTGAGAGAGTCTGTGAGAGAGTGTCTGTGAGAGAGTATCTGTGAGAAAGTGTGTGTGATATAATTTCTATGAGAGAGTGTCTGAGAGTCTGTGAGAGAGTGTCTGTGAGAATCTGTGTGAGAGTGTCTGTGAGAGTCTGTGAGAGAGAGTCTGTGAGAGAGTGTCTGTGAGAGCGTGTCTGTGAGATTGTGTCTGTGAGAGAGTGTCCGTGAGAGTCTGTGAGAGATTATCTGTGAGAGAGTGTCTGTAAGAGTCTGTGAGAGAGTGTCTATGAATGTATGTGAGAGATTGTCCATGAGAGTCTGTGAGAAAGTGTCTGTGAGTGTCTGTGAGAGAGTGTCTGTGAGAGTCTGTGAGAGAGGGTCTATGAGAGTCTGTAAGAGAGTGTCTATGAGAGAGTGTCTGTGAGAGTCTGAGAGTGTCTGTGAGAGTCTGTGAGAGAGTGTCTGAGATTCTGTGAGTGTCTTTGAGAGAGTGTCTGTGAGAGTCTGTGAGAGAGTGTCTGTGAGAGTCTGTGAGAGAGTCTCTATGAGAGTCTATAAGAGAGTGTCTCTGAGAGAGTGTCTGTGAGAGAGTGTGAGAGGCTGTGATAGAGTGTGTGAGAGAGTGTCTGTGAGAGTCTGAGAGAGTGTCTGTGAGAGTCTGAGAGAGTCTGTAAGAGAGTGTCTGTGAGAGAGTGTCTGTGAGAGTCTGTAACAGAGTGTCTGTGTGAGTCTGTGAGAGTGTCTGTGAGAGTCTGTGAGTGTCTGTGAAAGTCTAAGAGAGTGTGAGAGTGTGTGAGATTTTGCTTGTGAGAGAGTGTCTGTGAGAGTGTCTGTGAGAGTCTGTAAGAGAGTGTGAGAGTCTGCGAGAGATTGCTTATGAGAGTGTCTGTGAGAGAGTGTCTGTGAGAGAGTGTCTGTGAGAGATTGCCTGTGAGAGTCTCTTTGAGAGTCTGTGAGAGTGTCTTTAAGAGGCTGTGAGAGTCTTTGAGAGAGTGTCTGAGTCTGAGAGAGTGTATGTGAGAGAGTGTCTGTTAGAGTGTCTGTGAGAGTCTGTGAGAGTGTCTTTAAGAGGCTGTGAGAGTCTTTGAGAGAGTGTCTGATTCTGAGAGAGTGTCTGTGAGAGGCTGTGAGAGAGTGTCTGTGAGAGCGTCTGTGAGAGAGTCTATGAGAGAGTGTCTGTGAGAGAGTGTCTGTGAGAGTGTCTGTGAGAGTGTCTGTGAGAGAGTTTCTCTGAGAGAGTGTCTGTGAGACAGTGTCTGTGAAAGAGTGTCTGTCAGAGTCTGTAAGTGAGTGTGAGAGTCTGCGAGAGAGTGCTTGTGAGAGAGTGTCTGTGAGAGAGTGTCTGTGAGGGAGTGTCTATGAGAGTGTCTGTGAGAGAGTTTCTGTGAGAGAGTGTCTGTGAGACAGTGTCTGTGAAAGAGTGTCTGTCAGAGTCTGTAAGTGAGTGTGAGAGTCTGCAAGAGAGTGCTTGTGAGAGAGTGTCTGTGAGAGAGTGTCTGTGAGGGAGTGTCTGTGAGAGAGTGTCTGTGAGAGTGTGTGAGAGAGTGTCTGTGAGAGTCTGTGAGAGAGTGTCTGTGAGAGTCTTTGAGAGAGTGTCTGCGAGAGTCTGTGAGAGAGTCTTTGAGAGAGTGTCTGCGAGAGAGTGTCTGCAAGAGAGTGTCTGTGAGAGTGTGTGTGAGAGTGTCTTTGAGAGTCTGTGAGAGAGTGTCTGTGAGAGCTGTGAGTGTCTGTGAGAGGTGTCTGAGAGTCTGTGAGAAAGTATCTGTGAGAGTCTGTGGGAGTGTGTCTAAGTCTGTGAGAGAGTTTCTGTGAGAGTGTCTGTGAGAGAGTGTCGGTGAGAGAGTGTCTGTGAGAGAGTGTCTGTGAGAGTGTCTGTGAGAGAGTGTCTGTGAGAGTATCTGTGAGAGTCTGTGAGAGTGTCTGTAAGAGGCTGTGAGAGTGTCTGTGAGAGAGTCTGTGAGAGAGTGTCTGTGAGAGAGTATCTGTGAGAAAGTGTGTGTGATATAATTTCTATGAGAGAGTGTCTGAGAGTCTGTGAGAGAGTGTCTGTGAGAATCTGTGAGAGAGTGTCTGTGAGAGTCTGTGTGAGAGTGTCTGTGAGAGAGTCTGTGAGAGAGTGTCTGTGAGCATCCGTGAGAGTGTCTGTGAGAGTCTAAGAGAGTGTCTGTGAGGAAGTGTCTGTGAGAATCTGTGAGAGAGTGTCTGTGGGAGTCTGTAAGAGAGTATCTGTGTGAGTCTGTGAGAGAGTCTGTGAGAGTCTGAGAGAGTGTGAGAGAGTGTCTGCGAGAGAGTGTCTGAGAGTCTGTGAGGGAGTCTGTGAGAGCGTGTCTGTGAGAGTATCTGTGAGAGAGTGTCCGTGAGAGTGTGTGAGAGAGTGTCTGAGAGAGACTGTGAGAGAGTCTGTGAGAGAGTGTATGAAAGAGAGTCTGTGAGAGAGTGTCTGTGAGAGAGTATCTGTGAGAGTCTGTGAGTGTCTGTGAGAGTCTCTAAGAGAGTGTGAGAGTCTACAAGAGAGTGCTTGTGAGAGAGTGTCTATGAGAGAGTCTGTGAGAGAGTGTCTGTGAGAGAGTGTCTGTGAGAGTGTCTGTGAGAGTCTGAGAGTGTCTGTGAGAGGCTGTGAGAGAGTGTCTGTGAAAGAGTGTCTGTGAGATTCTGTGAGAGAGTGTCAATGAGAGAGTGTCTGTGAAAGAATGAGAGAGTGTCTATGAGATTATGTGAGAGAGTGTCTGTGAGAGTCTGTAAGAGAGTGTCTGTGAGAGTCTGTGAGAGAGTGTCTGTGGGATTATGTGAGAGAGTGTCTGTGAGGGTCTGTGAGAGAGTGTCTGTGAGAGTCTGTGAGAGAGTGTCTGTGAGAGAATGTCTGAGAGAGAGTCTATGAGAGAGTGTCTGTGAGAGTCTGTGAGAGTGTCTGTGAGAGAGTATCTGTGAGAGTGTCTGTGAGAGTGACTGTGAGAGAGTGTTTTTGAGAGTCTGTAAGTGTGACTGTGAGTCTGTGAACGTATCTGTGAGAGTCTATGAGAGTCTGTGAGAGTGTCTGAGAGAGTGTCTGTGATAGAGTGTCTGTGAGAGAGTATATATGAGAGAGTGTCTAAGAGAGTATGTGAGAGAGTGTCTGTGAGAGAGTGTCTTTGAGACAGTCTGTGAGAGAGTCTGTGAGAAAGTGTCTATGAGAGTCTGTGAGAGAGAGGCTATGAGAGGCTGTGAGAGAGTCTGTGAGAGTGTCTGTGATAGAGTGTCTGTGATAGAGTGTCTATGAGAGAGTGTCTGTGAGAGTTTGTGAGACAGTGTCTGTGAGAGAGTGTCTGTGAGAGAGTCTGTGAGAGAGCTTGTGAGAGACTGTCTATGAGAGTCTGTGAGAGAGAGTCTGTGAGAGAGAGTCTGTGAGAGAGTGTCTGTGAGAGTCTGTGAGAGAGTGTCTTTGATAGTGTCTTTGAAACAGTGTCTGTGAGAGTCTGTAAGAGAGTGTCTGTGAGAATCTGTGAGAGAGTGTCTGTAGGAGTCTGTGAGAGAGTGTCTGTGAGGGTCTGTGAGAGTCTGTGAGAGAGTGTCTATGAGAGAGTATCTGAGAGAGAGTCTGTGAGAGAATGTCTGTGAGAGTCTTTGAGAGTGTCTGTAAGAAAGTGTCTGTGAGAGAGTGTTTTTGAGAGTCTGTGAGTGTGACTGTGAGTCTGTGAACGTGTCTGTGAGAGTCTATGAGAGTCTGTGAGTGTGTCTGTGAGAGAGTGTCTGTGATAGAGTGTCTGTGAGAGAGTATCTATGAGAGAGTGTCTATGAGAGTATGTGATAGAGTGTCTGTGAGAGAGTGTCTTTGAGAGAGTCTGTGAGAGAGTCTGCGAGAAAGTGTCTATGAGAGTCTGTGAGAGAGAGGCTGTGAGAGGCTTTGAGAGAGTCTGTGAGAGAGTGTCTGTGATAGAGTGTCTGTGATAGAGTGTCTATGAGAGAGTGTCTGTGAGGGAGTGTCTGTGATAGTGTCTTTGAGAGAGTGTCTGTGAGAGTCTGTACGAGAGTGTCTGTGAGAGTCTGTGAGAGAGTGTCTGTGGGAGTCTGTGAGAGAGTGTCTGTGAGGGTCTGTGAGAGAGAGTGTGAGAGTGTCTGTGAGAGTCTGTGAGAGAGTGTCTGTGAGAGAGTGTCTGTGAGAGAGTCTGTGAGAGAGTGTCTGCGAGAGAGTGTCTGAGAGAGAGTCTATGAGAGAGTGTCTGTGAGAGTCTGTGAGAGTGTCTGTGAGAGAGTGTCTGTGAGAGTGTATGTGAGAGTGTCTGTGAGAGAGTGTTTCTAAGAGTCTGTGAGTGTGACTGAGTCTGTGAACGTGTCTGTGAGAGTCTATGAGAGTCTGTGAGAGTGTCTGTGAGAGAGTGTCTGTGATAGAGTGTCTGTGAGAGAGTATATATGAGAGATTGTCTATGAGAGTATGTGAGAGAGTGTCTGTGAGAGAGTGTCTTTGAGAGAGTCTGTGAGAGAGTCTGTGAGAAAGTGTCTATGAGAGGCTGTGAGAGGCTGTGAGAGAGTCTGTGAGAGAGTGTCTGTGATAGAGTCTCTGTGATAGAGTGTCTATGAGAGAGAGTCTGTAAGAGTCTGTGAGACAGTGTCTGTGAGAGAGTGTCTGTGAGAGAGTCTGTGAGAGAGCCTGTGAGAGACTGTGTATGAGAGTCTGTGAGAGAGAGTCTGTGAGAGAGAGTCTGTGAGTGAGTGTCTGTGAGAGTCTGTGAGAGAGTGTCTGTGAGAGTGTGTCTGAGAGTGTCTGTGAGAGAGTATCTGAGAGAGTGTCTGTGAGAGTCTGTGAGAGAGGGTCTGAGAGTCTGTGAGAGTGTCTGTGAGAAAGTTTCTGTGAGAGTGTCTGTGAGAGTCTGTGAGAGAGTGTCTTTGAGAGTCCTTGAGTGTGTCTGTAAGTCTGTGAGAGTGTCTGTGAGAGTCTGTGAGAGAGAGTCTGTGAGAGAGTGTCTGTGAGAGCGTGTCTGTGAGATTGTGTCTGTGAGAGAGTGTCCGTGAGAGTCTGTGAGAGATTATCTGTGAGAGAGTGTCTGTAAGAGTCTGTGAGAGAGTGTCTGTGAATGTATGTGAGAGATTGTCCATGAGAGTCTGTGAGAAAGTGTCTGTGAGTGTCTGTGAGAGAGTGTCTGTGAGAGTCTGTGAGAGAGGGTCTATGAGAGTCTGTAAGAGAGTGTCTATGAGAGAGTGTCTGTGAGAGTCTGAGAGTGTCTGTGAGAGTCTGTGAGAGAGTGTCTGAGATTCTGTGAGTGTCTTTGAGAGAGTGTCTGTGAGAGTCTGTGAGAGAGTGTCTGTGAGAGTCTGTGAGAGAGTCTCTATGAGAGTCTATAAGAGAGTGTCTCTGAGAGAGTGTCTGTGAGAGAGTGTGAGAGGCTGTGAGAGTGTGTGAGAGAGTGTCTGTGAGAGTCTGAGAGAGTGTCTGTGAGAGTCTGAGAGAGTCTGTAAGAGAGTGTCTGTGAGAGAGTGTCTGTGAGAGTCTGTAACAGAGTGTCTGTGTGAGTCTGTGAGAGTGTCTGTGAGAGTCTGTGAGTGTCTGTGAAAGTCTAAGAGAGTGTGAGAGTGTGTGAGATTTTGCTTGTGAGAGAGTGTCTGTGAGAGTGTCTGTGAGAGTCTGTAAGAGAGTGTGAGAGTCTGCGAGAGATTGCTTATGAGAGTGTCTGTGAGAGAGTGTCTGTGAGAGAGTGTCTGTGAGAGATTGCCTGTGAGAGTCTCTTTGAGAGTCTGTGAGAGTGTCTTTAAGAGGCTGTGAGAGTCTTTGAGAGAGTGTCTGAGTCTGAGAGAGTGTATGTGAGAGAGTGGCTGTTAGAGTGTCTGTGAGAGTCTGTGAGAGTGTCTTTAAGAGGCTGTGAGAGTCTTTGAGAGAGTGTCTGATTCTGAGAGAGTGTCTGTGAGAGGCTGTGAGAGAGTGTCTGTGAGAGCGTCTGTGAGAGAGTCTATGAGAGAGTGTCTGTGAGAGAGTGTCTGTGAGAGTGTCTGTGAGAGTGTCTGTGAGAGAGTTTCTCTGAGAGAGTGTCTGTGAGACAGTGTCTGTGAAAGAGTGTCTGTCAGAGTCTGTAAGTGAGTGTGAGAGTCTGCGAGAGAGTGCTTGTGAGAGAGTGTCTGTGAGAGAGTGTCTGTGAGGGAGTGTCTATGAGAGTGTCTGTGAGAGAGTTTCTGTGAGAGAGTGTCTGTGAGACAGTGTCTGTGAAAGAGTGTCTGTCAGAGTCTGTAAGTGAGTGTGAGAGTCTGCGAGAGAGTGCTTGTGAGAGAGTGTCTGTGAGAGAGTGTCTGTGAGGGAGTGTCTGTGAGAGAGTGTCTGTGAGAGTGTGTGAGAGAGTGTCTGTGAGAGTCTGTGAGAGAGTGTCTGTGAGAGTCTGTGAGAGAGTGTCTGCGAGAGTCTGTGAGAGAGTCTTTGAGAGAGTGTCTGCGAGAGAGTGTCTGCAAGAGAGTGTCTGTGAGAGTGTGTGTGAGAGTGTCTTTGAGAGTCTGTGAGAGAGTGTCTGTGAGAGCTGTGAGTGTCTGTGAGAGGTGTCTGAGAGTCTGTGAGAAAGTATCTGTGAGAGTCTGTGGGAGTGTGTCTAAGTCTGTGAGAGAGTTTCTGTGAGAGTGTCTGTGAGAGAGTGTCGGTGAGAGAGTGTCTGTGAGAGAGTGTCTGTGAGAGTGTCTGTGAGAGAGTGTCTGTGAGAGTATCTGTGAGAGTCTGTGAGAGTGTCTGTAAGAGGCTGTGAGAGTGTCTGTGAGAGAGTCTGTGAGAGAGTGTCTGTGAGAGAGTATCTGTGAGAAAGTGTGTGTGATATAATTTCTATGAGAGAGTGTCTGAGAGTCTGTGAGAGAGTGTCTGTGAGAATCTGTGAGAGAGTGTCTGTGAGAGTCTGTGTGAGAGTGTCTGTGAGAGAGTCTGTGAGAGAGTGTCTGTGAGCATCTGTGAGAGTGTCTGTGAGAGTCTAAGAGAGTGTCTGTGAGGAAGTGTCTGTGAGAATCTGTGAGAGAGTGTCTGTGGGAGTCTGTAAGAGAGTATCTGTGTGAGTCTGTGAGAGAGTCTGTGAGAGTCTGAGAGAGTGTGAGAGAGTGTCTGCGAGAGAGTGTCTGAGAGTCTGTGAGGGAGTCTGTGAGAGCGTGTCTGTGAGAGTATCTGTGAGAGAGTGTCCGTGAGAGTGTGTGAGAGTGTCTAAGAGAGACTGTGAGAGAGTCTGTGAGAGAGTGTATGAAAGAGAGTCTGTGAGAGAGTGTCTGTGAGAGAGTGTCTGTGAGAGTCTGTGAGTGTCTGTGAGAGTCTCTAAGAGAGTGTGGGAGTCTACAAGAGAGTGCTTGTGAGAGAGTGTCTATGAGAGAGTCTGTGAGAGAGTGTCTGTGAGAGAGTGTCTGTGAGAGTGTCTGTGAGAGTCTGAGAGTGTCTGTGAGAGGCTGTGAGAGAGTGTCTGTGAAAGAGTGTCTGTGAGATTCTTTGAGAGAGTGTCAATGAGAGAGTGTCTGTGAAAGAATGAGAGAGTGTCTATGAGATTATGTGAGAGAGTGTCTGTGAGAGTCTGTAAGAGAGTGTCTGTGAGAGTCTGTGAGAGAGTGTCTGTGGGATTATGTGAGAGAGTGTCTGTGAGGGTCTGTGAGAGAGTGTCTGTGAGAGTCTGTGAGAGAGTGTCTGTGAGAGAATGTCTGAGAGAGAGTCTATGAGAGAGTGTCTGTGAGAGTCTGTGAGAGTGTCTGTGAGAGAGTATCTGTGAGAGTGTCTGTGAGAGTGACTGTGAGAGAGTGTTTTTGAGAGTCTGTAAGTGTGACTGTGAGTCTGTGAACGTATCTGTGAGAGTCTATGAGAGTCTGTGAGAGTGTCTGAGAGAGTGTCTGTGATAGAGTGTCTGTGAGAGAGTATATATGAGAGAGTGTCTAAGAGAGTATATGAGAGAGTGTCTGTGAGAGAGTGTCTTTGAGACAGTCTGTGAGAGAGTCCGTGAGAAAGTGTCTATGAGAGTCTGTGAGAGAGAGGCTATGAGAGGCTGTGAGAGAGTCTGTGAGAGAGTGTCTGTGATAGAGTGTCTGTGATAGAGTGTCTATGAGAGAGTGTCTGTGAGAGTTTGTGAGACAGTGTCTGTGAGAGAGTGTCTGTGAGAGAGTCTGTGAGAGAGCTTGTGAGAGACTGTCTATGAGAGTCTGTGAGAGAGAGTCTGTGAGAGAGAGTCTGTGAGAGAGTGTCTGTGAGAGTCTGTGAGAGAGTGTCTTTGATAGTGTCTTTGAAACAGTGTCTGTGAGAGTCTGTAAGCGAGTGTCTGTGAGAATCTGTGAGAGAGTGTCTGTAGGAGTCTGTGAGAGAGTGTCTGTGAGGGTCTGTGAGAGTCTGTGAGAGAGTGTCTATGAGAGAGTATCTGAGAGAGAGTCTGTGAGAGAATGTCTGTGAGAGTCTTTGAGAGTGTCTGTAAGAGAGTGTCTGTGAGAGAGTGTTTTTGAGAGTCTGTGAGTGTGACTGTGAGTCTGTGAACGTGTCTGTGAGAGTCTATGAGAGTCTGTGAGTGTGTCTGTGAGAGAGTGTCTGTGATAGAGTGTCTGTGAGAGAGTATCTATGAGAGAGTGTCTATGAGAGTATGTGATAGAGTGTCTGTGAGAGAGTGTCTTTGAGAGAGTCTGTGAGAGAGTCTGCGAGAAAGTGTCTATGAGAGTCTGTGAGAGAGAGGCTGTGAGAGGCTTTGAGAGAGTCTGTGAGAGAGTGTCTGTGATAGAGTGTCTGTGATAGAGTGTCTATGAGAGAGTGTCTGTGAGAGTCTGTGAGGGAGTGTCTGTGATAGTGTCTTTGAGAGAGTGTCTGTGAGAGTCTGTACGAGAGTGTCTGTGAGAGTCTGTGAGAGAGTGTCTGTGGGAGTCTGTGAGAGAGTGTCTGTGAGGGTCTGTGAGAGAGAGTGTGAGAGTGTCTGTGAGAGTCTGTGAGAGAGTGTCTGTGAGAGAGTGTCTGTGAGAGAGTCTGTGAGAGAGCCTGTGAGAGACTGTCTGTGAGAGTCTCTGAGAGTTTGTGAGAGAGAGTCTGTGAGAGAGTGTCTGTGATAGTGTCTTTGAGAGAGTGTCTGTGAGTGTCTGTAAGAGAGTGTCTGTGTGAGTCTGAGAGAGTGTCTGTGAGAGTGTCTGTGAGAGAGTCTGTGAGAGAGAGTGTGAGAGTGTCTGTGAGAGTCTGTGAGAGAGTGTCTGTGAGAGAGTGTCTGTGAGAGAGTCTGTGAGAGAGCCTGTGAGAGACTGTCTGTGAGAGTCTGTGAGAGTTTGTGAGAGAGAGTCTGTGAGAGAGAGTCTGTGAGAGAGAGTCTGTTAGTTTCTGTGAGAGAGTGTCTGTGATAGTGTCTTTGAGAGAGTGTTTGTGAGAGTCTGTAAGAGAGTGTCTGTGAGAGTCTGTGAGAGAGTGTCTGTGGGAGTCTGTGAGAGAGTGTCTGTGAGGGCATGTGAGAGAGTGTTTGTGAGAGTCTGTGAGAGAGTGTCTGTGAGAGAGTGTCTGTGAGAGAGTGTCTGTGAGTGTCTGTGAGAGTCTGTGAGAGATTGTCTGTAAGAGTCTGTGAGAGAGTGTCTCTGAGAGAATGTGAGAGTGTCTGTGAGAGAGTGTCTATGAGAGAGTGTCTGTGAGAGAGTGTCTGTGAGAGTCTATGAGAGAGTGTCTGTGAGAGAGTCGTTGTGAGAGTCAGTGAGAGAGTGTCTGGAAAAAGAGTCTGTGAGAGTGTGTGAGAGAGTGTCTGTGAGAGTCTGTAAGAGAGTGTCTGTGAGAATCCGTGAGAGAGTGTCTGTGGGAGTCTGTGAGAGAGTGTCTGTGAGGGTCTGTGAGAGAGTGTCTGTGAGAGTCTGTGAGAGAGTGTTTATGAGAGAGTATCTGAGAGAGAGTCTGTGAGAGAATGTCTGTGAGAGTCTTTGAGAGTGTCTGTGAGAGAGTGTCTGTGAGAGTGTTTGTGAGAGTGTATGTGAGAGAGTGTTTTTGAGAGCCTGTGAGTGTGACAGTGAGTCTGTGAACGTGTCTGTGAGAGTCTATGAGAGTCTGTGAGAGTGTCTGTGAGAGAGTGTCTGTGATAGCGTGTCTGTGAGAGAGTATCTATGAGATTATGTGAGAGAGTGTCTGTGAGAGAGTGTCTTTGAGAGAGTCTGTGAGAGAGTCTGCGAGAAAGTGTCTATGAGAGTCTGTGAGAGAGAGGCTGTGAGAGGCTGTGAGAGAGTCTGTGAGAGAGTGTCTGTGATAGAGTGTCTGTGATAGAGTGTCTATGAGAGAGTGTCTGTGAGAGTCTGTGAGGGAGTGTCTGTGATAGTGTCTTTGAGAGAGTGTCTGTGAGAGTCTGTACGAGAGTGTCAGTGAGAGTCTGTGAGAGAGTGTCTGTGGGAGTCTGTGAGAGAGTGTCTGTGAGGGTCTGTGAGAAAGAGTGTGAGAGTGTCTGTGAGAGTCGGTGAGAGAGTGTCTGTGAGAGAGTGTCTGTAAGAGAGTCTGTGGGAGAGCCTGTGAGAGACTGTCTGTGAGAGTCTTTGAGAGTTTGTGAGAGAGAGTCTGTGAGAGAGAGTCTCTGAGAGAGTGTCTGTTAGAGTCTGTGAGAGAGTGTCTGTGATAGTGTCTTTGAGAGAGTGTCTGTGAGTGTCTGTAAGAGAGTGTCTGTGAGAGTCTGTGAGAGAGTGTCTTTGTGAGTCTGAGAGAGTGTCTGTGAGAGTGTCTGTGATAGAGTCTGTGATAGAGAGTGTGAGAGTGTCTGTGAGAGTCTGTGAGAGAGTGTCTGTGAGAGAGTGTCTGTGAGAGAGTCTGTGAGAGAGCCTGTGAGAGACTGTCTGTGAGAGTCTGTGAGAGTTTGTGAGAGAGAGTCTGTGAGAGAGAGTCTGTGAGAGAGTGTCTGTTAGTGTCTGTGAGAGAGTGTCTGTGATAGTGTCTTTGAGAGAGTGTCTGTGAGAGTCTTTAAGAGAGTGTCTGTGAGAGTCTGTGAGAGTGTCTGTGAGAGAGTTTCTTAGATAGAGTGTCTGTGAGAGAGTGTCTATGATAGAGTGTCTATGAGAGTATGTGAGAGAGTGTCTGTGAGAGAGTGTCTTTGAGAGAGTCTGTGAGAGAGTCTGTGAGTAAGTGTCTATGAGAGTCTGTGAGAGAGAGGCTGTGAGAGGCTGTGAGAGAGTCTGTGATGGAGTGTCTGTGATAGAGTGTCTGTGATAGAGTGTCAGAGAGTCTGTGAGAGAGTGTCTGTAAGAGATCGTCTGCGAGTGAGTGTCTGTCAGAGTCAGCAAGAGAGTGTCTGTGAGAGTCTGTGAGAGAGTGTCTGTGAGAGAGTGTCTTAGAGAGTGTCTGTGAGAGAGTATCTGAGAGAGTGTCTGTGAGAGTCTGTGAGAGAGGGTCTGAGAGTCTGTGAGAGTGTCTCTGAGAGAGTTTCTGTGAGAGTGTCTGTGAGAGTCTGTGAGAGAGTGTCTTTGAGAGTCCTTGAGTGTGTCTGTAAGTCTGTGAGAGTGTCTGTGAGAGTCTGTGAGAGAGAGTCTGTGAGAGAGTGTCTGTGAGAGACTGTTTTGAGAGTGTCTTTGATAGTGTCTTTGAGAGAGTGTCTGTGAGAGTCTGTAAGAGAGTGTCTGTGAGAGTCTGTGAGAGAGTGTCTGTGGGAGTCTGTGAGAGAGTGTCTGTGAGGGTATGTGAGAGTATGTGAGAGAGTGTCTGTGAGAGAGTGTCTGAGAGAGAGTCTGTGAGAGAGTGTCTGTGAGAGTCTGTGAGAGTGTCTGTGAGAGAGTGTCTGTGAGAGTATCTGTGAGAGTGTCTGTGAGAGAGTGTTTTTGAGTGTCTGTGAGTGTGACTGTGAGTCTTTGAAAGTGTCTGTGAGAGTCTGTGAGAGTCTGTGAGAGTGTCTGTGAGAGAGTTTCTGTGATAGAGTGTCTGTGAGAGAGTGTCTATGAGAGAGTGTCTATGAGAGTACGTGAGAGAGTGTCTGTGAGAGAGTGTCTTTGAGAGAGTCTATGAGAAAGTCTGTGAGAAAGTGTCTATGAGAGTCTGTGAGAGAGAGGCTGTGAGAGGCTGTGAGAGAGTGTCTTTGAGAGTCCTTGAGTGTGTCTGTAAGTCTGTGAGAGTGTCTGTGAGAGTCTGTGAGAGAGTGTCTGTGAGAGTCTGTGAGAGAGTGTCTGTGGGAGTCTGTGAGAGAGTGTCTGTGAGGGTCTTTGAGAGTCTGTGAGAGAGTGTCTGTGAGAGCGTGTCTGAGAGAAAGTCTGTGAGAGAGTTTCTGTGACAGTCTGTGAGAGTGTCTGTGAGAGAGTGTCTGTGAGAGTATCTGTGAGAGTGTCTGTGAGAGAGTGTTTTTGAGTGTCTGTGAGTGTGACTGTGAGTCTTTGAACGTGTCTGTGAGAGTCTGTGAAAGTGTCTGTGAGAGAGTTTCTGTGATAGAGTGTCTGTGAGAGAGTGTCTATGAGAGAGTCTATGAGAGAGTCTGTGAGAAAGTGTCTATGAGAGTCTGTGAGAGAGAGGCTGTGAGAGGCTGTGAGAGAGTGTCTTTGAGAGTCCTTGAGTGTGTCTGTAAGTCTGTGAGAGTGTCTGTGAGAGTCTGTGAGAGTGTCTATGAGAGAGTGTCCATGATAGTGTCTGTGAGAGAGTGTCTGTGAGAGTCTGTGAGAACGTTTCTGTGAGATTCTGTGAGAGTGTCTGTGAGAGAGTGTCCATGATAGTGTCTGTGAGAGAGTGTCTGTGAGAGTCTGTGAGAAAGTTTCTGTGAGATTCTGTGAGAGGGTGTCTGTGAGAGTCTGTGAGAGTGCCTGTTAGTCTGTGAGAGTATCTATGAGAGTCTGTGAGAGTCTGTGAGAGAGTGTGAGAGAGAGTCTGTAATAGAGTGCCTGTGAGAGTCTATAAGAGAGTGTCTGTGAGAGTCTGTGAGAGAGTGTGAGTGTCTGAGAGTCTGCGAGAGCGTGTCTGTGAGAGTCTGTGTGAGAGAGTCTGTGAGAGTGTCTGTGAAAGTGTGTCTGTGAGAGAATGTGAGGGTCTGAGAGTTTGTGAGAGAGTGTCTGTGAGAGTCTGTGAGAGTGTCTGTGAGAGAGTGTCTGTGAGAGTATCTGTGAGAGTGTCTGTGAGAGAGTGTTTTTGAGAGTCTGTGAGTGTGACTGTGAGTCTGTGAATGTGTCTGTGAGAGTCTATGAGAGTCTGTGAGAGTGTCTGTTTGAGAGTGTCTGTGATAGAGTGTCTATGAGAGAGTGTCTATGAGAGTATGTGAGAGAGTGTCTGTGAGAGCGTGTCTTTGAGAGAGTCTGTGAGAGAGTCTGTGAGAAAGTGTCTATGAGAGTCTGTGAGAGAGAGGCTGTGAGAGGCTGTGAGAGAGTCTGTGAGGGAGTGTCTGTGATGGAGTGTCTGTGATAGAGTGTCAGAGAGTCTGTGAGAGAGTGTCTCTGAGAGTCTGTAAGAGAGTGTCTGTGAGTGAGTGTCTGTGAGAGTCGGTGAGAGAGTGTCTGTGAGAGTCTGTGAGAGAGTGTCTGTGAGAGAGTGTCTGAGAGAGTGTGTGTGAAAGAGTATCTGAGAGAGTGTCTGTGAGAGTATGTGAGAGAGTGTCTGTGAGAGTGTGAGAGAGTGTCTGTGAGAGTGTGAGGGAGTGTCTGAGAGAGTCTGTAAGAGAGTTTATGTGAAAGTGTGTCTATGATAGAGTGTCTGAAAGAATCTGAGAGTGTCTGTGAGAGTCTATAAGAGAGTGTGAGAGAGTGTCTGAGAGAGTCTGTAAGAGAGTTTATGTGAAAGTGTGTCTATGATAGAGTGTCTGTAGGAATCTGAGAATGTCTGTGAGAGTCTATAAGAGAGTGTCTATGAGAGTCTGTGAGAGAGTGTCTGTGAGAGAGTGTCTGTGAGAGTCTATGAGAGAGTGTCTGTGAGAGAGTCTGTGTGAAAGTCTGTGAGAGAGAGTCTGGAAAAAGAGTCTGTGAAAGTGAGTGAGAGAGTGTCTGTGAGAGTGTCTGTGAGAATGTCTGTGAGAGAGTGTCTATGAGAGTATGTGAGAGAGTGTCTGTGAGAGTCTGAGAGAGTGTCTGTGAGTGTGAGAGAGTGTTTGTGAGAGTCTGTGAGAGAGTGTCTGTGAGAGTCTGTGAGAGAGTGCCTGTGAGTCGGAGAGAGTGTCAGTGAGAGTGTCTGTGAGAGAGAGTGTAAGAGTGTCTATGAGAGAGTGTCTGTGAGAGTCTGTGAGAGAGTGTCTGTGAGAGAGTGTCTGTGAGAGAGTCTGTGAGAGAGCCTGTGTGAGACTGTCTATGAGAGTCTGTGAGAGAGAGTCTGTGAGAGAGAATCTGTGCGAGAGAGTCTGTGAGAGAGTGTCTGTGAGAGTCTGTGAGAGAGTGTCTGTGATAGTGTCTTTGAGAGAGTATCTGTGAGAGTCTGTAAGAGAGTGTCTGTGAGAGTCTGTGAGAGAGTGTCTGTGGGAGTCTGTGAGAGAGTGTCTGTGAGGGTCTGTGAGAGAGTGTCTGTGAGAGTCTGTGAGAGAGTGTCTGCGAGAGAGTGTCTGAGAGAGAGTCTATGAGAGAGTGTCTGTGAGAGTCTGTGAGAGTGTCTGTGAGAGAGTGTTTCTAAGAGACTGTGAGTGTGGCTGAGTCTGTGAACGTGTCTGTGAGAGTCTATGAGAGTCTGTGAGAGTGTCTGTGAGAGAGTGTCTGTGATAGAGTATCTGTGAGAGAGTATATATGAGAGAGTGTCTATGAGAGTATGTGAGAGAGTGTCTGTGAGAGAGTGTCTTTGAGAGAGTCTGTGAGAGAGTCTGTGAGAAAGTGTCTATGAGAGGCTGTGAGAGGCTGTGAGAGAGTCTGTGAGAGAGTGTCTGTGATAGAGTCTCTGTGATAGAGTGTCTATGAGAGAGTGTCTGTAAGAGTCTGTGAGACAGTGTCTGTGAGAGAGTGTCTGTGAGAGAGTCTGTGAGAGAGCCTGTGAGAGACTGTGTATGAGAGTCTGTGAGAGAGAGTCTGTGAGAGAGAGTCTGCGAGTGAGTGTCTGTGAGAGTCTGTGAGAGAGTGTCTTTGAAAGTGTCTTTGAAACAGTGTCTGTGAGAGTCTGTAAGAGAGTGTCTGTGAGAATCTGTGAGAGAGTGTCTGTGGGAGTCTGTGAGAGAGTGTCTTTGAAAGTGTCTTTGAAACAGTGTCTGTGAGAGTCTGTAAGAGAGTGGCTGTGAGAATCTGTGAGAGAGTGTCTGTGGGAGTCTGTGAGAGAGTGTCTATGAGAGTATGTGAGAGAGTGTCTGTGAGAGAGTGTCTTTGAGAGAGTCTGTGAGAGAGTCTGTGAGAAAGTGTCTATGAGAGTCTGTGAGAGAGAGGCTGTGAGAGGCTGTGAGAGAGTCTGTGAGGGAGTGTCTGTAATGGAGTGTCTGTGATAGAGTGTCAGAGAGTTTGTGAGAGAGTGTCTGTGAGAGTATGTAAGAGAGTGTCTGTGAGTGAGTGTCTGTGAGAGTCGGTGAGAGAGTGTCTGTGAGAGTCTGTGAGAGAGTGTCTGTGAGAGAGTGTCTGAGAGAGTGTGTGTGAAAGAGTATCTGAGAGTGTCTGTGAGAGTATGTGAGAGAGTGTCTGTGAGAGTGTGAGAGAGTGTCTGTGAGAGTGTGAGAGAGTGTCTGAGAGAGTCTGTAACAGAGTTTATGTGAAAGTGTGTCTATGATAGAGTGTCTGTAAGAATCTGAGAGTGTCTGTGAGAGTCTATAAGAGAGTGTGAGAGAGTGTCTGAGAGAGTCTGTAAGAGAGTTTATGTGAAAGTGTGTCTATGATAGAGTGTCTGTAGGAATCTGAGAATGTCTGTGAGAGTCTATAAGAGAGTGTCTATGAGAGTCTGTGAGAGAGTGTCTATGAGAGAGTGTCTGTGAGAGTCTATGAGAGAGTGTCTGTGAGAGAGTCTGTGTGAGAGTCTGTGAGAGAGAGTCTGGAAAAAGAGTCTGTGAAAGTGTGTGAGAGAGTGTCTGTGAGAGTGTCTGTGAGAATGTCTGTGAGAGAGTGTCTATGAGAGTCTGTGAGAGAGAGGCTGTGAGAGGCTGTGAGAGAGTCTGTGAGGGAGTGTCTGTGATGGAGTGTCTGTGATAGAGTGTCAGAGAGTCTGTGAGAGAGTGTCTCTGAGAGTCTGTAAGAGAGTGTCTGTGAGTGAGTGTCTGTGAGAGTCGGTGAGAGAGTGTCTGTGAGAGTCTGTGAGAGAGTGTCTGTGAGAGAGTGTCTGAGAGAGTGTGTGTGAAAGAGTATCTGAGAGAGTGTCTGTGAGAGTATGTGAGAGAGTGTCTGTGAGAGTGTGAGAGAGTGTCTGTGAGAGTGTGAGAGAGTGTCTGAGAGAGTCTGTAAGAGAGTTTATGTGAAAGTGTGTCTATGATAGAGTGTCTGAAAGAATCTGAGAGTGTCTGTGAGAGTCTATAAGAGAGTGTGAGAGAGTGTCTGAGAGAGTCTGTAAGAGAGTTTATGTGAAAGTGTGTCTATGATAGAGTGTCTGTAGGAATCTGAGAATGTCTGTGAGAGTCTATAAGAGAGTGTCTATGAGAGTCTGTGAGAGAGTGTCTGTGAGAGAGTGTCTGTGAGTGTCTATGAGAGAGTGTCTGTGAGAGAGTCTGTGTGAAAGTTTGTGAGAGAGAGTCTGGAAAAAGAGTCTGTGAAAGTGAGTGAGAGAGTATCTGTGAGAGTGTCTGTGAGAATGTCTGTGAGAGAGTGTCTATGAGAGTATGTGAGAGAGTGTCTGTGAGAGTCTGAGAGAGTGTCTGTGAGTGTGAGAGAGTGTTTGTGAGAGTCTGTGAGAGAGTGTCTGTGAGAGTCTGTGAGAGAGTGTCTGTGAGTCGGAGAGAGTGTCAGTGAGAGTGTCTGTGAGAGAGAGTGTGAGAGTGTCTATGAGAGAGTGTCTGTGAGAGTCTGTGAGAGAGTGTCTGTGAGAGAGTGTCTGTGAGAGAGTCTGTGAGAGAGCCTGTGTGAGACTGTCTATGAGAGTCTGTGAGAGAGAGTCTGTGAGAGAGAGTCTGTGCGAGAGAGTCTGTGAGAGAGTGTCTGTGAGAGTCTGTGAGAGAGTGTCTGTGATAGTGTCTTTGAGAGAGTGTCTGTGAGAGTCTGTAAGAGAGTGTCTGTGAGAGTCTGTGAGAGAGTGTCTGTGGGAGTCTGTGAGAGAGTGTCTGTGAGGGTCTGTGAGAGAGTGTCTGTGAGAGTCTGTGAGAGAGTGTCTGCGAGAGAGTGTCTGAGAGAGAGTCTATGAGAGAGTGTCTGTGAGAGTCTGTGAGAGTGTCTGTGAGAGAGTGTCTGTGAGAGTGTATGTGAGAGTGTCTGTGAGAGAGTGTTTCTAAGAGTCTGTGAGTGTGACTGAGTCTGTGAACGTGTCTGTGAGAGTCTATGAGAGTCTGTGAGAGTGTCTGTGAGAGAGTGTCTGTGATAGAGTATCTGTGAGAGAGTATATATGAGAGAGTGTCTATGAGAGTATGTGAGAGAGTGTCTGTGAGAGAGTGTCTTTGAGAGAGTCTGTGAGAGAGTCTGTGAGAAAGTGTCTATGAGAGGCTGTGAGAGGCTGTGAGAGAGTCTGTGAGAGAGTGTCTGTGATAGAGTCTCTGTGATAGAGTGCCTATGAGAGAGTGTCTGTAAGAGTCTGTGAGACAGTGTCTGTGAGAGAGTGTCTGTGAGAGAGTCTGTGAGAGAGCCTGTGAGAGACTGTGTATGAGAGTCTGTGAGAGAGAGTCTGTGAGAGAGAGTCTGCGAGTGAGTGTCTGTGGGAGTCTGTGAGAGAGTGTCTATGAGAGTATGTGAGAGAGTGTCTGTGAGAGAGTGTCTTTGAGAGAGTCTGTGAGAGAGTCTGTGAGAAAGTGTCTATGAGAGTCTGTGAGAGAGAGGCTGTGAGAGGCTGTGAGAGAGTCTGTGAGGGAGTGTCTGTGATGGAGTGTCTGTGATAGAGTGTCAGAGAGTCTGTGAGAGTATGTAAGAGAGTGTCTGTGAGTGAGTGTCTGTGAGAGTCGGTGAGAGAGTGTCTGTGAGAGTCTGTGAGAGAGTGTCTGTGAGAGAGTGTCTGAGAGAGTGTGTGTGAAAGAGTATCTGAGAGTGTCTGTGAGAGTATGTGAGAGAGTGTCTGTGAGAGTGTGAGAGAGTGTCTGTGAGAGTGTGAGAGAGTGTCTGAGAGAGTCTGTAACAGAGTTTATGTGAAAGTGTGTCTATGATAGAGTGTCTGTAAGAATCTGAGAGTGTCTGTGAGAGTCTATAAGAGAGTGTGAGAGAGTGTCTGAGAGAGTCTGTAAGAGAGTTTATGTGAAAGTGTGTCTATGATAGAGTGTCTGTAGGAATCTGAGAATGTCTGTGAGAGTCTATAAGAGAGTGTCTATGAGAGTCTGTGAGAGAGTGTCTATGAGAGAGTGTCTGTGAGAGTCTATGAGAGAGTGTCTGTGAGAGAGTCTGTGTGAGAGTCTGTGAGAGAGAGTCTGGAAAAAGAGTCTGTGAAAGTGTGTGAGAGAGTGTCTGTGAGAGTGTCTGTGAGAATGTCTGTGAGAGAGTGTCTATGAGAGTATGTGAGAGAGTGTCTGTGAGAGTCTGAGAGAGTGTCTGTGAGTGTGAGAGAGTGTTTGTGAGAGTCTGTGAGAGAGTGTCTGTGAGAGTCTGTGAGAGAGTGTCTGTGAGTCGGAGAGAGTGTCAGTGAGAGTGTCTGTGAGAGAGAGTGTGAGAGTGTCTATGAGAGAGTGTCTGTGAGAGTCTGTGAGAGAGTGTCTGTGAGAGAGTGTCTGTGAGAGAGTCTGTGAGAGAGCCTGTGTGAGACTGTCTATGAGAGTCTGTGAGAGAGAGTCTGTGAGAGAGAGTCTGTGCGAGAGAGTCTGTGAGAGAGTGTCTGTGAGAGTCTGTGAGAGAGTGTCTGTGATAGTGTCTTTGAGAGAGTGTCTGTGAGAGTCTGTAAGAGAGTGTCTGTGAGAGTCTGTGAGAGAGTGTCTGTGGGAGTCTGTGAGAGAGTGTCTGTGAGGGTCTGTGAGAGAGTGTCTGTGAGAGTCTGTGAGAGAGTGTCTGCGAGAGAGTGTCTGAGAGAGAGTCTATGAGAGAGTGTCTGTGAGAGTCTGTGAGAGTGTCTGTGAGAGAGAGTCTGTGAGAGTTTGTGAGAGTGTCTGTGAGAGAGTGTTTCTAAGAGTCTGTGAGTGTGACTGAGTCTGTGAACGTGTCTGTGAGAGTCTATGAGAGTCTGTGAGAGTGTCTGTGAGAGAGTGTCTGTGATAGAGTGTCTGTGAGAGAGTATATATGAGAGATTGTCTATGAGAGTATGTGAGAGAGTGTCTGTGAGAGAGTGTCTTTGAGAGAGTCTGTGAGAGAGTCTGTGAGAAAGTGTCTATGAGAGGCTGTGAGAGGCTGTGAGAGAGTCTGTGAGAGAGTGTCTGTGATAGAGTCTCTGTGATAGAGTGTCTATGAGAGAGAGTCGGTAAGAGTCTGTGAGACAGTGTCTGTGAGAGAGTGTCTGTGAGAGAGTCTGTGAGAGAGCCTGTGAGAGACTGTGTATGAGAGTCTGTGAGAGAGAGTCTGTGAGAGAGAGTCTGTGAGTGAGTGTCTGTGAGAGTCTGTGAGAGAGTGTCTTTGAAAGTGTCTTTGAAACAGTGTCTGTGAGAGTCTATAAGAGAGTGTCTGTGAGAATCTGTGAGAGAGTGTCTGTGGGAGTCTGTGAGGGAGTGTCTGTGAGGGTCTGTGAGAGAGTGTCTGTGAGAGTCTGTGAGAGTGTCTGTGAGAGAGTGTCTGTGAGAGTCTGTGAGAGAGTGTCTGTGAGAGTGTGTCTGAGAGTGTCTGTGAGAGAGTATCTGAGAGAGTGTCTGTGAGAGTCTGTGAGAGAGGGTCTGAGAGTCTGTGAGAGTGTCTGTGGGAGTCTGTGAGGGAGTGTCTGTGAGGGTCTGTGAGAGAGTGTCTGTGAGAGTCTGTGAGAGTGTCTGTGAGAGAGTGTCTGTGAGAGTCTGTGAGAGAGTGTCTGTGAGAGTGTGTCTGAGAGTGTCTGTGAGAGAGTATCTGAGAGAGTGTCTGTGAGAGTCTGTGAGAGAGGGTCTGAGAGTCTGTGAGAGTGTCTGTGAGAAAGTTTCTGTGAGAGTGTCTGTGAGAGTCTGTGAGAGAGTGTCTTTGAGAGTCCTTGAGTGTGTCTGTAAGTCTGTGAGAGTGTCTGTGAGAGTCTGTGAGAGAGAGTCTGTGAGAGAGTGTCTGTGAGAGCGTGTCTGTGAGATTGTGTCTGTGAGAGAGTGTCCGTGAGAGTCTGTGAGAGATTATCTGTGAGAGAGTGTCTGTAAGAGTCTGTGAGAGAGTGTCTGTGAATGTATGTGAGAGATTGTCCATGAGAGTCTGTGAGAAAGTGTCTGTGAGTGTCTGTGAGAGAGTGTCTGTGAGAGTCTGTGAGAGAGGGTCTATGAGAGTCTGTAAGAGAGTGTCTATGAGAGAGTGTCTGTGAGAGTCTGAGAGTGTCTGTGAGAGTCTGTGAGAGAGTGTCTGAGATTCTGTGAGTGTCTTTGAGAGAGTGTCTGTGAGAGTCTGTGAGAGAGTGTCTGTGAGAGTCTGTGAGAGAGTCTCTATGAGAGTCTATAAGAGAGTGTCTCTGAGAGAGTGTCTGTGAGAGAGTGTGAGAGGCTGTGATAGAGTGTGTGAGAGAGTGTCTGTGAGAGTCTGAGAGAGTGTCTGTGAGAGTCTGAGAGAGTCTGTAAGAGAGTGTCTGTGAGAGAGTGTCTGTGAGAGTCTGTAACAGAGTGTCTGTGTGAGTCTGTGAGAGTGTCTGTGAGAGTCTGTGAGTGTCTGTGAAAGTCTAAGAGAGTGTGAGAGTGTGTGAGATTTTGCTTGTGAGAGAGTGTCTGTGAGAGTGTCTGTGAGAGTCTGTAAGAGAGTGTGAGAGTCTGCGAGAGATTGCTTATGAGAGTGTCTGTGAGAGAGTGTCTGTGAGAGAGTGTCTGTGAGAGATTGCCTGTGAGAGTCTCTTTGAGAGTCTGTGAGAGTGTCTTTAAGAGGCTGTGAGAGTCTTTGAGAGAGTGTCTGAGTCTGAGAGAGTGTATGTGAGAGAGTGTCTGTTAGAGTGTCTGTGAGAGTCTGTGAGAGTGTCTTTAAGAGGCTGTGAGAGTCTTTGAGAGAGTGTCTGATTCTGAGAGAGTGTCTGTGAGAGGCTGTGAGAGAGTGTCTGTGAGAGCGTCTGTGAGAGAGTCTATGAGAGAGTGTCTGTGAGAGAGTGTCTGTGAGAGTGTCTGTGAGAGTGTCTGTGAGAGAGTTTCTCTGAGAGAGTGTCTGTGAGACAGTGTCTGTGAAAGAGTGTCTGTCAGAGTCTGTAAGTGAGTGTGAGAGTCTGCGAGAGAGTGCTTGTGAGAGAGTGTCTGTGAGAGAGTGTCTGTGAGGGAGTGTCTATGAGAGTGTCTGTGAGAGAGTTTCTGTGAGAGAGTGTCTGTGAGACAGTGTCTGTGAAAGAGTGTCTGTCAGAGTCTGTAAGTGAGTGTGAGAGTCTGCGAGAGAGTGCTTGTGAGAGAGTGTCTGTGAGAGAGTGTCTGTGAGGGAGTGTCTGTGAGAGAGTGTCTGTGAGAGTGTGTGAGAGAGTGTCTGTGAGAGTCTGTGAGAGAGTGTCTGTGAGAGTCTTTGAGAGAGTGTCTGCGAGAGTCTGTGAGAGAGTCTTTGAGAGAGTGTCTGCGAGAGAGTGTCTGCAAGAGAGTGTCTGTGAGAGTGTGTGTGAGAGTGTCTTTGAGAGTCTGTGAGAGAGTGTCTGTGAGAGCTGTGAGTGTCTGTGAGAGGTGTCTGAGAGTCTGTGAGAAAGTATCTGTGAGAGTCTGTGGGAGTGTGTCTAAGTCTGTGAGAGAGTTTCTGTGAGAGTGTCTGTGAGAGAGTGTCGGTGAGAGAGTGTCTGTGAGAGAGTGTCTGTGAGAGTGTCTGTGAGAGAGTGTCTGTGAGAGTATCTGTGAGAGTCTGTGAGAGTGTCTGTAAGAGGCTGTGAGAGTGTCTGTGAGAGAGTCTGTGAGAGAGTGTCTGTGAGAGAGTATCTGTGAGAAAGTGTGTGTGATATAATTTCTATGAGAGAGTGTCTGAGAGTCTGTGAGAGAGTGTCTGTGAGAATCTGTGAGAGAGTGTCTGTGAGAGTCTGTGTGAGAGTGTCTGTGAGAGAGTCTGTGAGAGAGTGTCTGTGAGCATCTGTGAGAGTGTCTGTGAGAGTCTAAGAGAGTGTCTGTGAGGAAGTGTCTGTGAGAATCTGTGAGAGAGTGTCTGTGGGAGTCTGTAAGAGAGTATCTGTGTGAGTCTGTGAGAGAGTCTGTGAGAGTCTGAGAGAGTGTGAGAGAGTGTCTGCGAGAGAGTGTCTGAGAGTCTGTGAGGGAGTCTGTGAGAGCGTGTCTGTGAGAGTATCTGTGAGAGAGTGTCCGTGAGAGTGTGTGAGAGAGTGTCTGAGAGAGACTGTGAGAGAGTCTGTGAGAGAGTGTATGAAAGAGAGTCTGTGAGAGAGTGTCTGTGAGAGAGTGTCTGTGAGAGTCTGTGAGTGTCTGTGAGAGTCTCTAAGAGATTGTGAGAGTCTACAAGAGAGTGCTTGTGAGAGAGTGTCTATGAGAGAGTCTGTGAGAGAGTGTCTGTGAGAGAGTGTCTGTGAGAGTGTCTGTGAGAGTCTGAGAGTGTCTGTGAGAGGCTGTGAGAGAGTGTCTGTGAAAGAGTGTCTGTGAGATTCTGTGAGAGAGTGTCAATGAGAGAGTGTCTGTGAAAGAATGAGAGAGTGTCTATGAGATTATGTGAGAGAGTGTCTGTGAGAGTCTGTAAGAGAGTGTCTGTGAGAGTCTGTGAGAGAGTGTCTGTGGGATTATGTGAGAGAGTGTCTGTGAGGGTCTGTGAGAGAGTGTCTGTGAGAGTCTGTGAGAGAGTGTCTGTGAGAGAATGTCTGAGAGAGAGTCTATGAGAGAGTGTCTGTGAGAGTCTGTGAGAGTGTCTGTGAGAGAGTATCTGTGAGAGTGTCTGTGAGAGTGACTGTGAGAGAGTGTTTTTGAGAGTCTGTAAGTGTGACTGTGAGTCTGTGAACGTATCTGTGAGAGTCTATGAGAGTCTGTGAGAGTGTCTGAGAGAGTGTCTGTGATAGAGTGTCTGTGAGAGAGTATATATGAGAGAGTGTCTAAGAGAGTATGTGAGAGAGTGTCTGTGAGAGAGTGTCTTTGAGACAGTCTGTGAGAGAGTCTGTGAGAAAGTGTCTATGAGAGTCTGTGAGAGAGAGGCTATGAGAGGCTGTGAGAGAGTCTGTGAGAGAGTGTCTGTGATAGAGTGTCTGTGATAGAGTGTCTATGAGAGAGTGTCTGTGAGAGTTTGTGAGACAGTGTCTGTGAGAGAGTGTCTGTGAGAGAGTCTGTGAGAGAGCTTGTGAGAGACTGTCTATGAGAGTCTGTGAGAGAGAGTCTGTGAGAGAGAGTCTGTGAGAGAGTGTCTGTGAGAGTCTGTGAGAGAGTGTCTTTGATAGTGTCTTTGAAACAGTGTCTGTGAGAGTCTGTAAGAGAGTGTCTGTGAGAATCTGTGAGAGAGTGTCTGTAGGAGTCTGTGAGAGAGTGTCTGTGAGGGTCTGTGAGAGTCTGTGAGAGAGTGTCTATGAGAGAGTATCTGAGAGAGAGTCTGTGAGAGAATGTCTGTGAGAGTCTTTGTGAGTGTCTGTAAGAGAGTGTCTGTGAGAGAGTGTTTTTGAGAGTCTGTGAGTGTGACTGTGAGTCTGTGAACGTGTCTGTGAGAGTCTATGAGAGTCTGTGAGTGTGTCTGTGAGAGAGTGTCTGTGATAGAGTGTCTGTGAGAGAGTATCTATGAGAGAGTGTCTATGAGAGTATGTGATAGAGTGTCTGTGAGAGAGTGTCTTTGAGAGAGTCTGTGAGAGAGTCTGCGAGAAAGTGTCTATGAGAGTCTGTGAGAGAGAGGCTGTGAGAGGCTTTGAGAGAGTCTGTGAGAGAGTGTCTGTGATAGAGTGTCTGTGATAGAGTGTCTATGAGAGAGTGTCTGTGAGAGTCTGTGAGGGAGTGTCTGTGATAGTGTCTTTGAGAGAGTGTCTGTGAGAGTCTGTACGAGAGTGTCTGTGAGAGTCTGTGAGAGAGTGTCTGTGGGAGTCTGTGAGAGAGTGTCTGTGAGGGTCTGTGAGAGAGAGTGTGAGAGTGTCTGTGAGAGTCTGTGAGAGAGTGTCTGTGAGAGAGTGTCTGTGAGAGAGTCTGTGAGAGAGTGTCTGCGAGAGAGTGTCTGAGAGAGAGTCTATGAGAGAGTGTCTGTGAGAGTCTGTGAGAGTGTCTGTGAGAGAGTGTCTGTGAGAGTGTATGTGAGAGTGTCTGTGAGAGAGTGTTTCTAAGAGTCTGTGAGTGTGACTGAGTCTGTGAACGTGTCTGTGAGAGTCTATGAGAGTCTGTGAGAGTGTCTGTGAGAGAGTGTCTGTGATAGAGTGTCTGTGAGAGAGTATATATGAGAGATTGTCTATGAGAGTATGTGAGAGAGTGTCTGTGAGAGAGTGTCTTTGAGAGAGTCTGTGAGAGAGTCTGTGAGAAAGTGTCTATGAGAGGCTGTGAGAGGCTGTGAGAGAGTCTGTGAGAGAGTGTCTGTGATAGAGTCTCTGTGATAGAGTGTCTATGAGAGAGAGTCTGTAAGAGTCTGTGAGACAGTGTCTGTGAGAGAGTGTCTGTGAGAGAGTCTGTGAGAGAGCCTGTGAGAGACTGTGTATGAGAGTCTGTGAGAGAGAGTCTGTGAGAGAGAGTCTGTGAGTGAGTGTCTGTGAGAGTCTGTGAGAGAGTGTCTTTGAAAGTGTCTTTGAAACAGTGTCTGTGAGAGTCTGTAAGAGAGTGTCTGTGAGAATCTGTGAGAGAGTGTCTGTGGGAGTCTGTGAGGGAGTGTCTGTGAGGGTCTGTGAGAGAGTGTCTGTGAGAGTCTGTGAGAGTGTCTGTGAGAGAGTGTCTGTGAGAGTCTGTGAGAGAGTGTCTGTGAGAGTGTGTCTGAGAGTGTCTGTGAGAGAGTATCTGAGAGAGTGTCTGTGAGAGTCTGTGAGAGAGTGTCTTTGAGAGTCCTTGAGTGTGTCTGTAAGTCTGTGAGAGTGTCTGTGAGAGTCTGTGAGAGAGAGTCTGTGAGAGAGTGTCTGTGAGAGCGTGTCTGTGAGATTGTGTCTGTGAGAGAGTGTCCGTGAGAGTCTGTGAGAGATTATCTGTGAGAGAGTGTCTGTAAGAGTCTGTGAGAGAGTGTCTGTGAATGTATGTGAGAGATTGTCCATGAGAGTCTGTGAGAAAGTGTCTGTGAGTGTCTGTGAGAGAGTGTCTGTGAGAGTCTGTGAGAGAGGGTCTATGACAGTCTGTAAGAGAGTGTCTATGAGAGAGTGTCTGTGAGAGTCTGAGAGTGTCTGTGAGAGTCTGTGAGAGAGTGTCTGAGATTCTGTGAGTGTCTTTGAGAGAGTGTCTGTGAGAGTCTGTGAGAGAGTGTCTGTGAGAGTCTGTGAGAGAGTCTCTATGAGAGTCTATAAGAGAGTGTCTCTGAGAGAGTGTCTGTGAGAGAGTGTGAGAGGCTGTGATAGAGTGTGTGAGAGAGTGTCTGTGAGAGTCTGAGAGAGTGTCTGTGAGAGTCTGAGAGAGTCTGTAAGAGAGTGTCTGTGAGAGAGTGTCTGTGAGAGTCTGTAACAGAGTGTCTGTGTGAGTCTGTGAGAGTGTCTGTGAGAGTCTGTGAGTGTCTGTGAAAGTCTAAGAGAGTGTGAGAGTGTGTGAGATTTTGCTTGTGAGAGAGTGTCTGTGAGAGTGTCTGTGAGAGTCTGTAAGAGAGTGTGAGAGTCTGCAAGAGATTGCTTATGAGAGTGTCTGTGAGAGAGTGTCTGTGAGAGAGTGTCTGTGAGAGATTGCCTGTGAGAGTCTCTTTGAGAGTCTGTGAGAGTGTCTTTAAGAGGCTGTGAGAGTCTTTGAGAGAGTGTCTGAGTCTGAGAGAGTGTATGTGAGAGAGTGTCTGTTAGAGTGTCTGTGAGAGTCTGTGAGAGTGTCTTTAAGAGGCTGTGAGAGTCTTTGAGAGAGTGTCTGATTCTGAGAGAGTGTCTGTGAGAGGCTGTGAGAGAGTGTCTGTGAGAGCGTCTGTGAGAGAGTCTATGAGAGAGTGTCTGTGAGAGAGTGTCTGTGAGAGTGTCTGTGAGAGTGTCTGTGAGAGAGTTTCTCTGAGAGAGTGTCTGTGAGACAGTGTCTGTGAAAGAGTGTCTGTCAGAGTCTGTAAGTGAGTGTGAGAGTCTGCGAGAGAGTGCTTGTGAGAGAGTGTCTGTGAGAGAGTGTCTGTGAGGGAGTGTCTATGAGAGTGTCTGTGAGAGAGTTTCTGTGAGAGAGTGTCTGTGAGACAGTGTCTGTGAAAGAGTGTCTGTCAGAGTCTGTAAGTGAGTGTGAGAGTCTGCGAGAGAGTGCTTGTGAGAGAGTGTCTGTGAGAGAGTGTCTGTGAGGGAGTGTCTGTGAGAGAGTGTCTGTGAGAGTGTGTGAGAGAGTGTCTGTGAGAGTCTGTGAGAGAGTGTCTGTGAGAGTCTGTGAGAGAGTGTCTGCGAGAGTCTGTGAGAGAGTCTTTGAGAGAGTGTCTGCGAGAGAGTGTCTGCAAGAGAGTGTCTGTGAGAGTGTGTGTGAGAGTGTCTTTGAGAGTCTGTGAGAGAGTGTCTGTGAGAGCTGTGAGTGTCTGTGAGAGGTGTCTGAGAGTCTGTGAGAAAGTATCTGTGAGAGTCTGTGGGAGTGTGTCTAAGTCTGTGAGAGAGTTTCTGTGAGAGTGTCTGTGAGAGAGTGTCGGTGAGAGAGTGTCTGTGAGAGAGTGTCTGTGAGAGTGTCTGTGAGAGAGTGTCTGTGAGAGTATCTGTGAGAGTCTGTGAGAGTGTCTGTAAGAGGCTGTGAGAGTGTCTGTGAGAGAGTCTGTGAGAGAGTGTCTGTGAGAGAGTATCTGTGAGAAAGTGTGTGTGATATAATTTCTATGAGAGAGTGTCTGAGAGTCTGTGAGAGAGTGTCTGTGAGAATCTGTGAGAGAGTGTCTGTGA
Source organism: Triturus cristatus (assembly GCF_964204655.1). Classification (NCBI taxonomy): domain Eukaryota; kingdom Metazoa; phylum Chordata; class Amphibia; order Caudata; family Salamandridae; genus Triturus; species Triturus cristatus. The sequence goes on from NC_140579.1 coordinate 1,189,017,404, forward strand.
GAGTCTGTGTGAGAGTGTCTGTGAGAGAGTCTGTGAGAGAGTGTCTGTGAGCATCTGTGAGAGTGTCTGTGAGAGTCTAAGAGAGTGTCTGTGAGGAAGTGTCTGTGAGAATCTGTGAGAGAGTGTCTGTGGGAGTCTGTAAGAGAGTATCTGTGTGAGTCTGTGAGAGAGTCTGTGAGAGTCTGAGAGAGTGTGAGAGAGTGTCTGCGAGAGAGTGTCTGAGAGTCTGTGAGGGAGTCTGTGAGAGCGTGTCTGTGAGAGTATCTGTGAGAGAGTGTCCGTGAGAGTGTGTGAGAGAGTGTCTGAGAGAGACTGTGAGAGAGTCTGTGAGAGAGTGTATGAAAGAGAGTCTGTGAGAGAGTGTCTGTGAGAGAGTGTCTGTGAGAGTCTGTGAGTGTCTGTGAGAGTCTCTAAGAGAGTGTGGGAGTCTACAAGAGAGTGCTTGTGAGAGAGTGTCTATGAGAGAGTCTGTGAGAGAGTGTCTGTGAGAGAGTGTCTGTGAGAGTGTCTGTGAGAGTCTGAGAGTGTCTGTGAGAGGCTGTGAGAGAGTGTCTGTGAAAGAGTGTCTGTGAGATTCTGTGAGAGAGTGTCAATGAGAGAGTGTCTGTGAAAGAATGAGAGAGTGTCTATGAGATTATGTGAGAGAGTGTCTGTGAGAGTCTGTAAGAGAGTGTCTGTGAGAGTCTGTGAGAGAGTGTCTGTGGGATTATGTGAGAGAGTGTCTGTGAGGGTCTGTGAGAGAGTGTCTGTGAGAGTCTGTGAGAGAGTGTCTGTGAGAGAATGTCTGAGAGAGAGTCTATGAGAAAGTGTCTGTGAGAGTCTGTGAGAGTGTCTGTGAGAGAGTATCTGTGAGAGTGTCTGTGAGAGTGACTGTGAGAGAGTGTTTTTGAGAGTCTGTAAGTGTGACTGTGAGTCTGTGAACGTATCTGTGAGAGTCTATGAGAGTCTGTGAGAGTGTCTGAGAGAGTGTCTGTGATAGAGTGTCTGTGAGAGAGTATATATGAGAGAGTGTCTAAGAGAGTATGTGAGAGAGTGTCTGTGAGAGAGTGTCTTTGAGACAGTCTGTGAGAGAGTCTGTGAGAAAGTGTCTATGAGAGTCTGTGAGAGAGAGGCTATGAGAGGCTGTGAGAGAGTCTGTGAGAGAGTGTCTGTGATAGAGTGTCTGTGATAGAGTGTCTATGAGAGAGTGTCTGTGAGAGTTTGTGAGACAGTGTCTGTGAGAGAGTGTCTGTGAGAGAGTCTGTGAGAGAGCTTGTGAGAGACTGTCTATGAGAGTCTGTGAGAGAGAGTCTGTGAGAGAGAGTCTGTGAGAGAGTGTCTGTGAGAGTCTGTGAGAGAGTGTCTTTGATAGTGTCTTTGAAACAGTGTCTGTGAGAGTCTGTAAGCGAGTGTCTGTGAGAATCTGTGAGAGAGTGTCTGTAGGAGTCTGTGAGAGAGTGTCTGTGAGGGTCTGTGAGAGTCTGTGAGAGAGTGTCTATGAGAGAGTATCTGAGAGAGAGTCTGTGAGAGAATGTCTGTGAGAGTCTTTGAGAGTGTCTGTAAGAGAGTGTCTGTGAGAGAGTGTTTTTGAGAGTCTGTGAGTGTGACTGTGAGTCTGTGAACGTGTCTGTGAGAGTCTATGAGAGTCTGTGAGTGTGTCTGTGAGAGAGTGTCTGTGATAGAGTGTCTGTGAGAGAGTATCTATGAGAGAGTGTCTATGAGAGTATGTGATAGAGTGTCTGTGAGAGAGTGTCTTTGAGAGAGTCTGTGAGAGAGTCTGCGAGAAAGTGTCTATGAGAGTCTGTGAGAGAGAGGCTGTGAGAGGCTTTGAGAGAGTCTGTGAGAGAGTGTCTGTGATAGAGTGTCTGTGATAGAGTGTCTATGAGAGAGTGTCTGTGAGAGTCTGTGAGGGAGTGTCTGTGATAGTGTCTTTGAGAGAGTGTCTGTGAGAGTCTGTACGAGAGTGTCTGTGAGAGTCTGTGAGAGAGTGTCTGTGGGAGTCTGTGAGAGAGTGTCTGTGAGGGTCTGTGAGAGAGAGTGTGAGAGTGTCTGTGAGAGTCTGTGAGAGAGTGTCTGTGAGAGAGTGTCTGTGAGAGAGTCTGTGAGAGAGCCTGTGAGAGACTGTCTGTGAGAGTCTCTGAGAGTTTGTGAGAGAGAGTCTGTGAGAGAGTGTCTGTTAGAGTCTGTGAGAGAGTGTCTGTGATAGTGTCTTTGAGAGAGTGTCTGTGAGTGTCTGTAAGAGAGTGTCTGTGTGAGTCTGAGAGAGTGTCTGTGAGAGTGTCTGTGAGAGAGTCTGTGAGAGAGAGTGTGAGAGTGTCTGTGAGAGTCTGTGAGAGAGTGTCTGTGAGAGAGTGTCTGTGAGAGAGTCTGTGAGAGAGCCTGTGAGAGACTGTCTGTGAGAGTCTGTGAGAGTTTGTGAGAGAGAGTCTGTGAGAGAGAGTCTGTGAGAGAAAGTCTGTTAGTTTCTGTGAGAGAGTGTCTGTGATAGTGTCTTTGAGAGAGTGTTTGTGAGAGTCTGTAAGAGAGTGTCTGTGAGAGTCTGTGAGAGAGTGTCTGTGGGAGTCTGTGAGAGAGTGTCTGTGAGGGCATGTGAGAGAGTGTTTGTGAGAGTCTGTGAGAGAGTGTCTGTGAGAGAGTGTCTGTGAGAGAGTGTCTGTGAGTGTCTGTGAGAGTCTGTGAGAGATTGTCTGTAAGAGTCTGTGAGAGAGTGTCTCTGAGAGAATGTGAGAGTGTCTGTGAGAGAGTGTCTATGAGAGAGTGTCTGTGAGAGAGTGTCTGTGAGAGTCTATGAGAGAGTGTCTGTGAGAGAGTCGTTGTGAGAGTCAGTGAGAGAGTGTCTGGAAAAAGAGTCTATGAGAGTGTGTGAGAGAGTGTCTGTGAGAGTCTGTAAGAGAGTGTCTGTGAGAATCCGTGAGAGAGTGTCTGTGGGAGTCTGTGAGAGAGTGTCTGTGAGGGTCTGTGAGAGAGTGTCTGTGAGAGTCTGTGAGAGAGTGTTTATGAGAGAGTATCTGAGAGAGAGTCTGTGAGAGAATGTCTGTGAGAGTCTTTGAGAGTGTCTGTGAGAGAGTGTCTGTGAGAGTGTTTGTGAGAGTGTATGTGAGAGAGTGTTTTTGAGAGCCTGTGAGTGTGACTGTGAGTCTGTGAACGTGTCTGTGAGAGTCTATGAGAGTCTGTGAGAGTGTCTGTGAGAGAGTGTCTGTGATAGCGTGTCTGTGAGAGAGTATCTATGAGATTATGTGAGAGAGTGTCTGTGAGAGAGTGTCTTTGAGAGAGTCTGTGAGAGAGTCTGCGAGAAAGTGTCTATGAGAGTCTGTGAGAGAGAGGCTGTGAGAGGCTGTGAGAGAGTCTGTGAGAGAGTGTCTGTGATAGAGTGTCTGTGATAGAGTGTCTATGAGAGAGTGTCTGTGAGAGTCTGTGAGGGAGTGTCTGTGATAGTGTCTTTGAGAGAGTGTCTGTGAGAGTCTGTACGAGAGTGTCAGTGAGAGTCTGTGAGAGAGTGTCTGTGGGAGTCTGTGAGAGAGTGTCTGTGAGGGTCTGTGAGAAAGAGTGTGAGAGTGTCTGTGAGAGTCGGTGAGAGAGTGTCTGTGAGAGAGTGTCTGTAAGAGAGTCTGTGGGAGAGCCTGTGAGAGACTGTCTGTGAGAGTCTTTGAGAGTTTGTGAGAGAGAGTCTGTGAGAGAGAGTCTCTGAGAGAGTGTCTGTTAGAGTCTGTGAGAGAGTGTCTGTGATAGTGTCTTTGAGAGAGTGTCTGTGAGTGTCTGTAAGAGAGTGTCTGTGAGAGTCTGTGAGAGAGTGTCTTTGTGAGTCTGAGAGAGTGTCTGTGAGAGTGTCTGTGATAGAGTCTGTGATAGAGAGTGTGAGAGTGTCTGTGAGAGTCTGTGAGAGAGTGTCTGTGAGAGAGTGTCTGTGAGAGAGTCTGTGAGAGAGCCTGTGAGAGACTGTCTGTGAGAGTCTGTGAGAGTTTGTGAGAGAGAGTCTGTGAGAGAGAGTCTGTGAGAGAGTGTCTGTAAGTGTCTGTGAGAGAGTGTCTGTGATAGTGTCTTTGAGAGAGTGTCTGTGAGAGTCTGTAAGAGAGTGTCTGTGAGAGTCTGTGAGAGTGTCTGTGAGAGAGTTTCTTAGATAGAGTGTCTGTGAGAGAGTGTCTATGATAGAGTGTCTATGAGAGTATGTGAGAGAGTGTCTGTGAGAGAGTGTCTTTGAGAGAGTCTGTGAGAGAGTCTGTGAGTAAGTGTCTATGAGAGTCTGTGAGAGAGAGGCTGTGAGAGGCTGTGAGAGAGTCAGTGATGGAGTGTCTGTGATAGAGTGTCTGTGATAGAGTGTCAGAGAGTCTGTGAGAGAGTGTCTGTAAGAGATCGTCTGCGAGTGAGTGTCTGTCAGAGTCAGCAAGAGAGTGTCTGTGAGAGTCTGTGAGAGAGTGTCTGTGAGAGAGTGTCTTAGAGAGTGTCTGTGAGAGAGTATCTGAGAGAGTGTCTGTGAGAGTCTGTGAGAGAGGGTCTGAGAGTCTGTGAGAGTGTCTCTGAGAGAGTTTCTGTGAGAGTGTCTGTGAGAGTCTGTGAGAGAGTGTCTTTGAGAGTCCTTGAGTGTGTCTGTAAGTCTGTGAGAGTGTCTGTGAGAGTCTGTGAGAGAGAGTCTGTGAGAGAGTGTCTGTGAGAGACTGTTTTGAGAGTGTCTTTGATAGTGTCTTTGAGAGAGTGTCTGTGAGAGTCTGTAAGAGAGTGTCTGTGAGAGTCTGTGAGAGAGTGTCTGTGGGAGTCTGTGAGAGAGTGTCTGTGAGGGTATGTGAGAGTATGTGAGAGAGTGTCTGTGAGAGAGTGTCTGAGAGAGAGTCTGTGAGAGAGTGTCTGTGAGAGTCTGTGAGAGTGTCTGTGAGAGAGTGTCTGTGAGAGTATCTGTGAGAGTGTCTGTGAGAGAGTGTTTTTGAGTGTCTGTGAGTGTGACTGTGAGTCTTTGAAAGTGTCTGTGAGAGTCTGTGAGAGTCTGTGAGAGTGTCTGTGAGAGAGTTTCTGTGATAGAGTGTCTGTGAGAGAGTGTCTATGAGAGAGTGTCTATGAGAGTACGTGAGAGAGTGTCTGTGAGAGAGTGTCTTTGAGAGAGTCTATGAGAAAGTCTGTGAGAAAGTGTCTATGAGAGTCTGTGAGAGAGAGGCTGTGAGAGGCTGTGAGAGAGTGTCTTTGAGAGTCCTTGAGTGTGTCTGTAAGTCTGTGAGAGTGTCTGTGAGAGTCTGTGAGAGAGTGTCTGTGAGAGTCTGTGAGAGAGTGTCTGTGGGAGTCTGTGAGAGAGTGTCTGTGAGGGTCTTTGAGAGTCTGTGAGAGAGTGTCTGTGAGAGCGTGTCTGAGAGAGAGTCTGTGAGAGAGTTTCTGTGACAGTCTGTGAGAGTGTCTGTGAGAGAGTGTCTGTGAGAGTATCTGTGAGAGTGTCTGTGAGAGAGTGTTTTTGAGTGTCTGTGAGTGTGACTGTGAGTCTTTGAACGTGTCTGTGAGAGTCTGTGAGAGAGTGTCTGTTAGAGTCTGTGAGAGAGTGTCTGTGATAGTGTCTTTGAGAGAGTGTCTGTGAGTGTCTGTAAGAGAGTGTCTGTGTGAGTCTGAGAGAGTGTCTGTGAGAGTGTCTGTGAGAGAGTCTGTGAGAGAGAGTGTGAGAGTGTCTGTGAGAGTCTGTGAGAGAGTGTCTGTGAGAGAGTGTCTGTGAGAGAGTCTGTGAGAGAGCCTGTGAGAGACTGTCTGTGAGAGTCTGTGAGAGTTTGTGAGAGAGAGTCTGTGAGAGAGAGTCTGTGAGAGAGAGTCTGTTAGTTTCTGTGAGAGAGTGTCTGTGATAGTGTCTTTGAGAGAGTGTTTGTGAGAGTCTGTAAGAGAGTGTCTGTGAGAGTCTGTGAGAGAGTGTCTGTGGGAGTCTGTGAGAGAGTGTCTGTGAGGGCATGTGAGAGAGTGTTTGTGAGAGTCTGTGAGAGAGTGTCTGTGAGAGAGTGTCTGTGAGAGAGTGTCTGTGAGTGTCTGTGAGAGTCTGTGAGAGATTGTCTGTAAGAGTCTGTGAGAGAGTGTCTCTGAGAGAATGTGAGAGTGTCTGTGAGAGAGTGTCTATGAGAGAGTGTCTGTGAGAGAGTGTCTGTGAGAGTCTATGAGAGAGTGTCTGTGAGAGAGTCGTTGTGAGAGTCAGTGAGAGAGTGTCTGGAAAAAGAGTCTGTGAGAGTGTGTGAGAGAGTGTCTGTGAGAGTCTGTAAGAGAGTGTCTGTGAGAATCCGTGAGAGAGTGTCTGTGGGAGTCTGTGAGAGAGTGTCTGTGAGGGTCTGTGAGAGAGTGTCTGTGAGAGTCTGTGAGAGAGTGTTTATGAGAGAGTATCTGAGAGAGAGTCTGTGAGAGAATGTCTGTGAGAGTCTTTGAGAGTGTCTGTGAGAGAGTGTCTGTGAGAGTGTTTGTGAGAGTGTATGTGAGAGAGTGTTTTTGAGAGCCTGTGAGTGTGACTGTGAGTCTGTGAACATGTCTGTGAGAGTCTATGAGAGTCTGTGAGAGTGTCTGTGAGAGAGTGTCTGTGATAGCGTGTCTGTGAGAGAGTATCTATGAGATTATGTGAGAGAGTGTCTGTGAGAGAGTGTCTTTGAGAGAGTCTGTGAGAGAGTCTGCGAGAAAGTGTCTATGAGAGTCTGTGAGAGAGAGGCTGTGAGAGGCTGTGAGAGAGTCTGTGAGAGAGTGTCTGTGATAGAGTGTCTGTGATAGAGTGTCTATGAGAGAGTGTCTGTGAGAGTCTGTGAGGGAGTGTCTGTGATAGTGTCTTTGAGAGAGTGTCTGTGAGAGTCTGTACGAGAGTGTCAGTGAGAGTCTGTGAGAGAGTGTCTGTGGGAGTCTGTGAGAGAGTGTCTGTGAGGGTCTGTGAGAAAGAGTGTGAGAGTGTCTGTGAGAGTCGGTGAGAGAGTGTCTGTGAGAGAGTGTCTGTAAGAGAGTCTGTGGGAGAGCCTGTGAGAGACTGTCTGTGAGAGTCTTTGAGAGTTTGTGAGAGAGAGTCTGTGAGAGAGAGTCTCTGAGAGAGTGTCTGTTAGAGTCTGTGAGAGAGTGTCTGTGATAGTGTCTTTGAGAGAGTGTCTGTGAGTGTCTGTAAGAGAGTGTCTGTGAGAGTCTGTGAGAGAGTGTCTTTGTGAGTCTGAGAGAGTGTCTGTGAGAGTGTCTGTGATAGAGTCTGTGATAGAGAGTGTGAGAGTGTCTGTGAGAGTCTGTGAGAGAGTGTCTGTGAGAGAGTGTCTGTGAGAGAGTCTGTGAGAGAGCCTGTGAGAGACTGTCTGTGAGAGTCTGTGAGAGTTTGTGAGAGAGAGTCTGTGAGAGAGAGTCTGTGAGAGAGTGTCTGTTAGTGTCTGTGAGAGAGTGTCTGTGATAGTGTCTTTGAGAGAGTGTCTGTGAGAGTCTGTAAGAGAGTGTCTGTGAGAGTCTGTGAGAGTGTCTGTGAGAGAGTTTCTTAGATAGAGTGTCTGTGAGAGAGTGTCTATGATAGAGTGTCTATGAGAGTATGTGAGAGAGTGTCTGTGAGAGAGTGTCTTTGAGAGAGTCTGTGAGAGAGTCTGTGAGTAAGTGTCTATGAGAGTCTGTGAGAGAGAGGCTGTGAGAGGCTGTGAGAGAGTCTGTGATGGAGTGTCTGTGATAGAGTGTCTGTGATAGAGTGTCAGAGAGTCTGTGAGAGAGTGTCTGTAAGAGATCGTCTGCGAGTGAGTGTCTGTCAGAGTCAGCAAGAGAGTGTCTGTGAGAGTCTGTGAGAGAGTGTCTGTGAGAGAGTGTCTTAGAGAGTGTCTGTGAGAGAGTATCTGAGAGAGTGTCTGTGAGAGTCTGTGAGAGAGGGTCTGAGAGTCTGTGAGAGTGTCTCTGAGAGAGTTTCTGTGAGAGTGTCTGTGAGAGTCTGTGAGAGAGTGTCTTTGAGAGTCCTTGAGTGTGTCTGTAAGTCTGTGAGAGTGTCTGTGAGAGTCTGTGAGAGAGAGTCTGTGAGAGAGTGTCTGTGAGAGACTGTTTTGAGAGTGTCTTTGATAGTGTCTTTGAGAGAGTGTCTGTGAGAGTCTGTAAGAGAGTGTCTGTGAGAGTCTGTGAGAGAGTGTCTGTGGGAGTCTGTGAGAGAGTGTCTGTGAGGGTATGTGAGAGTATGTGAGAGAGTGTCTGTGAGAGAGTGTCTGAGAGAGAGTCTGTGAGAGAGTGTCTGTGAGAGTCTGTGAGAGTGTCTGTGAGAGAGTGTCTGTGAGAGTATCTGTGAGAGTGTCTGTGAGAGAGTGTTTTTGAGTGTCTGTGAGTGTGACTGTGAGTCTTTGAAAGTGTCTGTGAGAGTCTGTGAGAGTCTGTGAGAGTGTCTGTGAGAGAGTTTCTGTGATAGAGTGTCTGTGAGAGAGTGTCTATGAGAGAGTGTCTATGAGAGTACGTGAGAGAGTGTCTGTGAGAGAGTGTCTTTGAGAGAGTCTATGAGAAAGTCTGTGAGAAAGTGTCTATGAGAGTCTGTGAGAGAGAGGCTGTGAGAGGCTGTGAGAGAGTGTCTTTGAGAGTCCTTGAGTGTGTCTGTAAGTCTGTGAGAGTGTCTGTGAGAGTCTGTGAGAGAGTGTCTGTGAGAGTCTGTGAGAGAGTGTCTGTGGGAGTCTGTGAGAGAGTGTCTGTGAGGGTCTTTGAGAGTCTGTGAGAGAGTGTCTGTGAGAGCGTGTCTGAGAGAGAGACTGTGAGAGAGTTTCTGTGACAGTCTGTGAGAGTGTCTGTGAGAGAGTGTCTGTGAGAGTATCTGTGAGAGTGTCTGTGAGAGAGTGTTTTTGAGTGTCTGTGAGTGTGACTGTGAGTCTTTGAACGTGTCTGTGAGAGTCTGTGAAAGTGTCTGTGAGAGAGTTTCTGTGATAGAGTGTCTGTGAGAGAGTGTCTATGAGAGAGTCTATGAGAGAGTCTGTGAGAAAGTGTCTATGAGAGTCTGTGAGAGAGAGGCTGTGAGAGGCTGTGAGAGAGTGTCTTTGAGAGTCCTTGAGTGTGTCTGTAAGTCTGTGAGAGTGTCTGTGAGAGTCTGTGAGAGTGTCTATGAGAGAGTGTCCATGATAGTGTCTGTGAGAGAGTGTCTGTGAGAGTCTGTGAGAAAGTTTCTGTGAGATTCTGTGAGAGTGTCTGTGAGAGAGAGTCCATGATAGTGTCTGTGAGAGAGTGTCTGTGAGAGTCTGTGAGAAAGTTTCTGTGAGATTCTGTGAGAGGGTGTCTGTGAGAGTCTGTGAGAGTGCCTGTTAGTCTGTGAGAGTATCTATGAGAGTCTGTGAGAGTCTGTGAGAGAGTGTGAGAGAGAGTCTGTAATAGAGTGCCTGTGAGAGTCTATAAGAGAGTGTCTGTGAGAGTCTGTGAGAGAGTGTGAGTGTCTGAGAGTCTGCGAGAGCGTGTCTGTGAGAGTCTGTGTGAGAGAGTCTGTGAGAGTGTCTGTGAAAGTGTGTCTGTGAGAGAATGTGAGGGTCTGAGAGTTTGTGAGAGAGTGTCTGTGAGAGTCTGTGAGAGTGTCTGTGAGAGAGTGTCTGTGAGAGTATCTGTGAGAGTGTCTGTGAGAGAGTGTTTTTGAGAGTCTGTGAGTGTGACTGTGAGTCTGTGAATGTGTCTGTGAGAGTCTATGAGAGTCTGTGAGAGTGTCTGTTTGAGAGTGTCTGTGATAGAGTGTCTATGAGAGAGTGTCTATGAGAGTATGTGAGAGAGTGTCTGTGAGAGCGTGTCTTTGAGAGAGTCTGTGAGAGAGTCTGTGAGAAAGTGTCTATGAGAGTCTGTGAGAGAGAGGCTGTGAGAGGCTGTGAGAGAGTCTGTGAGGGAGTGTCTGTGATGGAGTGTCTGTGATAGAGTGTCAGAGAGTCTGTGAGAGAGTGTCTCTGAGAGTCTGTAAGAGAGTGTCTGTGAGTGAGTGTCTGTGAGAGTCGGTGAGAGAGTGTCTGTGAGAGTCTGTGAGAGAGTGTCTGTGAGAGAGTGTCTGAGAGAGTGTGTGTGAAAGAGTATCTGAGAGAGTGTCTGTGAGAGTATGTGAGAGAGTGTCTGTGAGAGTGTGAGAGAGTGTCTGTGAGAGTGTGAGAGAGTGTCTGAGAGAGTCTGTAAGAGAGTTTATGTGAAAGTGTGTCTATGATAGAGTGTCTGAAAGAATCTGAGAGTGTCTGTGAGAGTCTATAAGAGAGTGTGAGAGAGTGTCTGAGAGAGTCTGTAAGAGAGTTTATGTGAAAGTGTGTCTATGATAGAGTGTCTGTAGGAATCTGAGAATGTCTGTGAGAGTCTATAAGAGAGTGTCTATGAGAGTCTGTGAGAGAGTGTCTGTGAGAGAGTGTCTGTGAGAGTCTATGAGAGAGTGTCTGTGAGAGAGTCTGTGTGAAAGTCTGTGAGAGAGAGTCTGGAAAAAGAGTCTGTGAAAGTGAGTGAGAGAGTGTCTGTGAGAGTGTCTGTGAGAATGTCTGTGAGAGAGTGTCTATGAGAGTATGTGAGAGAGTGTCTGTGAGAGTCTGAGAGAGTGTCTGTGAGTGTGAGAGAGTGTTTGTGAGAGTCTGTGAGAGAGTGTCTGTGAGAGTCTGTGAGAGAGTGTCTGTGAGTCGGAGAGAGTGTCAGTGAGAGTGTCTGTGAGAGAGAGTGTGAGAGTGTCTATGAGAGAGTGTCTGTGAGAGTCTGTGAGAGAGTGTCTGTGAGAGAGTGTCTGTGAGAGAGTCTGTGAGAGAGCCTGTGTGAGACTGTCTATGAGAGTCTGTGAGAGAGAGTCTGTGAGAGAGAATCTGTGCGAGAGAGTCTGTGAGAGAGTGTCTGTGAGAGTCTGTGAGAGAGTGTCTGTGATAGTGTCTTTGAGAGAGTGTCTGTGAGAGTCTGTAAGAGAGTGTCTGTGAGAGTCTGTGAGAGAGTGTCTGTGGGAGTCTGTGAGAGAGTGTCTGTGAGGGTCTGTGAGAGAGTGTCTGTGAGAGTCTGTGAGAGAGTGTCTGCGAGAGAGTGTCTGAGAGAGAGTCTATGAGAGAGTGTCTGTGAGAGTCTGTGAGAGTGTCTGTGAGAGAGTGTTTCTAAGAGTCTGTGAGTGTGGCTGAGTCTGTGAACGTGTCTGTGAGAGTCTATGAGAGTCTGTGAGAGTGTCTGTGAGAGAGTGTCTGTGATAGAGTATCTGTGAGAGAGTATATATGAGAGAGTGTCTATGAGAGTATGTGAGAGAGTGTCTGTGAGAGAGTGTCTTTGAGAGAGTCTGTGAGAGAGTCTGTGAGAAAGTGTCTATGAGAGGCTGTGAGAGGCTGTGAGAGAGTCTGTGAGAGAGTGTCTGTGATAGAGTCTCTGTGATAGAGTGTCTATGAGAGAGTGTCTGTAAGAGTCTGTGAGACAGTGTCTGTGAGAGAGTGTCTGTGAGAGAGTCTGTGAGAGAGCCTGTGAGAGACTGTGTATGAGAGTCTGTGAGAGAGAGTCTGTGAGAGAGAGTCTGCGAGTGAGTGTCTGTGAGAGTCTGTGAGAGAGTGTCTTTGAAAGTGTCTTTGAAACAGTGTCTGTGAGAGTCTGTAAGAGAGTGTCTGTGAGAATCTGTGAGAGAGTGTCTGTGGGAGTCTGTGAGAGAGTGTCTTTGAAAGTATCTTTGAAACAGTGTCTGTGAGAGTCTGTAAGAGAGTGGCTGTGAGAATCTGTGAGAGAGTGTCTGTGGGAGTCTGTGAGAGAGTGTCTATGAGAGTATGTGAGAGAGTGTCTGTGAGAGAGTGTCTTTGAGAGAGTCTGTGAGAGAGTCTGTGAGAAAGTGTCTATGAGAGTCTGTGAGAGAGAGGCTGTGAGAGGCTGTGAGAGAGTCTGTGAGGGAGTGTCTGTAATGGAGTGTCTGTGATAGAGTGTCAGAGAGTTTGTGAGAGAGTGTCTGTGAGAGTATGTAAGAGAGTGTCTGTGAGTGAGTGTCTGTGAGAGTCGGTGAGAGAGTGTCTGTGAGAGTCTGTGAGAGAGTGTCTGTGAGAGAGTGTCTGAGAGAGTGTGTGTGAAAGAGTATCTGAGAGTGTCTGTGAGAGTATGTGAGAGAGTGTCTGTGAGAGTGTGAGAGAGTGTCTGTGAGAGTGTGAGAGAGTGTCTGAGAGAGTCTGTAACAGAGTTTATGTGAAAGTGTGTCTATGATAGAGTGTCTGTAAGAATCTGAGAGTGTCTGTGAGAGTCTATAAGAGAGTGTGAGAGAGTGTCTGAGAGAGTCTGTAAGAGAGTTTATGTGAAAGTGTGTCTATGATAGAGTGTCTGTAGGAATCTGAGAATGTCTGTGAGAGTCTATAAGAGAGTGTCTATGAGAGTCTGTGAGAGAGTGTCTATGAGAGAGTGTCTGTGAGAGTCTATGAGAGAGTGTCTGTGAGAGAGTCTGTGTGAGAGTCTGTGAGAGAGAGTCTGGAAAAAGAGTCTGTGAAAGTGTGTGAGAGAGTGTCTGTGAGAGTGTCTGTGAGAATGTCTGTGAGAGAGTGTCTATGAGAGTATGTGAGAGAGTGTCTGTGAGAGTCTGAGAGAGTGTCTGTGAGTGTGAGAGAGTGTTTGTGAGAGTCTGTGAGAGAGTGTCTGTGAGAGTCTGTGAGAGAGTGTCTGTGAGTCGGAGAGAGTGTCAGTGAGAGTGTCTGTGAGAGAGAGTGTGAGAGTGTCTATGAGAGAGTGTCTGTGAGAGTCTGTGAGAGAGTGTCTGTGAGAGAGTGTCTGTGAGAGAGTCTGTGAGAGAGCCTGTGTGAGACTGTCTATGAGAGTCTGTGAGAGAGAGTCTGTGAGAGAGAGTCTGTGCGAGAGAGTCTGTGAGAGAGTGTCTGTGAGAGTCTGTGAGAGAGTGTCTGTAATAGTGTCTTTGAGAGAGTGTCTGTGAGAGTCTGTAAGAGAGTGTCTGTGAGAGTCTGTGAGAGAGTGTCTGTGGGAGTCTGTGAGAGAGTGTCTGTGAGGGTCTGTGAGAGAGTGTCTGTGAGAGTCTGTGAGAGAGTGTCTGCGAGAGAGTGTCTGAGAGAGAGTCTATGAGAGAGTGTCTGTGAGAGTCTGTGAGAGTGTCTGTGAGAGAGTGTCTGTGAGAGTGTATGTGAGAGTGTCTGTGAGAGAGTGTTTCTAAGAGTCTGTGAGTGTGACTGAGTCTGTGAACGTGTCTGTGAGAGTCTATGAGAGTCTGTGAGAGTGTCTGTGAGAGAGTGTCTGTGATAGAGTGTCTGTGAGAGAGTATATATGAGAGATTGTCTATGAGAGTATGTGAGAGAGTGTCTGTGAGAGAGTGTCTTTGAGAGAGTCTGTGAGAGAGTCTGTGAGAAAGTGTCTATGAGAGGCTGTGAGAGGCTGTGAGAGAGTCTGTGAGAGAGTGTCTGTGATAGAGTCTCTGTGATAGAGTGTCTATGAGAGAGAGTCTGTAAGAGTCTGTGAGACAGTGTCTGTGAGAGAGTGTCTGTGAGAGAGTCTGTGAGAGAGCCTGTGAGAGACTGTGTATGAGAGTCTGTGAGAGAGAGTCTGTGAGAGAGAGTCTGTGAGTGAGTGTCTGTGAGAGTCTGTGAGAGAGTGTCTTTGAAAGTGTCTTTGAAACAGTGTCTGTGAGAGTCTGTAAGAGAGTGTCTGTGAGAATCTGTGAGAGAGTGTCTGTGGGAGTCTGTGAGGGAGTGTCTGTGAGGGTCTGTGAGAGAGTGTCTGTGAGAGTCTGTGAGAGTGTCTGTGAGAGAGTGTCTGTGAGAGTCTGTGAGAGAGTGTCTGTGAGAGTGTGTCTGAGAGTGTCTGTGAGAGAGTATCTGAGAGAGTGTCTGTGAGAGTCTGTGAGAGAGGGTCTGAGAGTCTGTGAGAAAGTTTCTGTGAGAGTGTCTGTGAGAGTCTGTGAGAGAGTGTCTTTGAGAGTCCTTGAGTGTGTCTGTAAGTCTGTGAGAGTGTCTGTGAGAGTCTGTGAGAGAGAGTCTGTGAGAGAGTGTCTGTGAGAGACTGTTTTGAGAGTGTCTGTGATAGTGTCTTTGAGAGAGTGTCTGTTAGAGTCTGTAAGAGAGTGTCTGTGAGAGTCTGTGAGAGAGTGTCTGTGGGAGTCTGTGGGAGAGTGTCTGTGAGGGTCTGTGAGAGTCTGTGAGAGAGTGTCTGTGAGAGAGTGTCTGAGAGAGAGTCTGTGAGAGAGTGTCTGTGAGAGTCTGTGAGAGTGTCTGTGAGAGAGTGTCTGTGAGAGTGTTTGTGAGAGTGTTTATGAGAGAATGTTTTTGAGTGTCTGTGAGTGTGACTGAGTCTGTGAACGTGTCTGTGAGAGTGTCTGTGAGAGAATTTCTGTGATAGAGTGTCTGTGAGAGAGTGTCTATGAGAGAGCGTCTATGAGTGTACGTGAGAGAGAGACTGTGAGAGAGTCTGTGAGAAAGTGTCTATGAGAGTCTGTGAGAGAGAGGCTGTGAGAGGCTGTGAGAGAGTCTTAGAGAGAGTGTCTGTGATAGAGTGTCTGTGATAGAGTGTCCGAGAGTCTGTGAGAGAGTGTCTGTGAGAGTCTGTAAGAGAGTGTCTGTGAGTAAGTGTCTGTGAGAGTCAGTGAGAGAGTGTCTGTGAGAGTCTGTGAGAGAGTGTCTGTGAGAGAGTGTCTGAGAGAGTGTCTGTGAGAGAGTATTTCAGAGAGTGTCTGTGAGAGTCTGTGAGAGAGGGTCTGAGAGTCTGTGAGAGTGTCTGTGAGAGAGTTTCTGTGAGAGTGTCTGTGAGAGAGTCCGTGAGAGAGCCTGTGAGAGACTGTCTATGAGAGTCTGTGAGAGAGAGTCTGTGAGAGAGTGTCTGTGAGAGTCTGTGAGAGAGTGTCTTTGATAGTGTCTTTGAGACAGTGTCTGTGAGAGTCTGTAAGAGAGTGTCTGTGAGAATCTGTGAGAGAGTGTCTGTGGGAGTCTGTGAGAGAGTGTCTGTGAGAGTCTGTGAGAGTGTCTGTGAGAGAGTGTTTGTGAGAGTGTCTGTGAGAGTGTTTGTGAGAGAGTGTTTTTGAGTGTCTGTGAGTGTGACTGTGAGTCTGTGAACGTGTCTGTGTGAGTCTATGAGAGTCTGTGAGTTTGTCTGTGAGAGAGTTTCTGAGATAGAGTGTCTGTGAGAGAGTGTCTATGAGAGAGTGTCTATGAGAGTATGTGAGAGAGTGTTTGTGAGAGAGTGTCTTTGAGAGAGTCTGTGAGAGAGTCTGTGAGAAAGTGTCTATGAGAGTCTGTGAGAGAGAGGCTGTGAGAGGCTGTGAGAGAGTCTGTGAGGTAGTGTCTGTGATTGAGTGTCTGTGATAGAGTGTCAGAGAGTCTGTGAAAGAGTGTCTGTGAGAGTCTGTAAGAGATTGTCTGCGAGTGAGTGTCTGTCAGAGTCGGCAAGAGAGTGTCTGTGAGAGTCTGTGAGAGAGTGTCTGTGAGAGAGTGTCTTAGAGAGTGTCTGTGAGAGAGTATCTGAGAGAGTGTCTGTGAGAGTCTGTGAGAGAGGGTCTGAGAGAGTCTGTGAGAGAGGGTCTGAGAGTCTGTGAGAGTGTCTCTGAGAGAGTTTCTGTGAGAGTGTCTGTGAGAGTCTGTGAGAGAGTGTCTTTGAGAGTCCTTGAATGTGTCTGTAAGTCTGTGAGAGTGTCTGTGAGAGTCTGTGAGAGAGAGTCTGTGAGAGATTGTCTGTGAGAGACTGTTTTGAGAGTGTCTGTGATAGTGTCTTTGAGAGAGTGTCTGTGAGAGTCTGTAAGAGAGTGTCTGTGAGAGTCTGTGAGAGAGTGTCTGTGGGAGTCTGTGAGAGAGTGTCTGTGAGGGTCTGTGAGATTCTGTGAGAGAGTGTCTGTGAGAGAGTGTCTGAGAGAGAGTCTGTGAGAGAGTGTCTGTGAGAGTCTGTGAGAGTGTCTGTGAAAGAGTGTCTGTGAGAGTATCTGTGAGAGTGTCTGTGAGAGAGTGTTTTTGAGTGTCTGTGAGTGTGACTGTGAGTCTTTGAACGTGTCTGTGAGAGTCTGTGAGAGTGTCTGTGAGAGAGTTTCTGTGATAGAGTGTCTGTGAGAGAGTGTCTATGAGAGAGTGTCTATGAGAGTACGTGAGAGAGTGTCTGTGAGAGAGTGTCTTTGAGAGAGTCTATGAGAGAGTCTGTGAGAAAGTGTCTATGAGAGTCTGTGAGAGAGAGTCTGTGAGAGAGTGTCTGTGAGAGACTGTTTTGAGAGTGTCTTTGATAGTGTCTTTGAGAGAGTGTCTGTGAGAGTCTGTAAGAGAGTGTATGTGAGAGTCTGTGAGAGAGTGTCTGTGGGAGTCTGTGAGAGAGTGTCTGTGAGGGTCTGTGAGAGTCTGTGAGAGAGTGTCTGTGAGAGAGTGTCTGAGAGAGAGTCTGTGAGAGAGTTTCTGTGAGAGACTGTTTTGAGAGTGTCTTTGATAGTGTCTTTGAGAGAGTGTCTGTGAGAGTCTGTAAGAGAGTGTCTGTGAGAGTCTGTGAGAGAGTGTCTGTGGGAGTCTGTGAGAGAGTGTCTGTGAGGGTCTGTGAGATTCTGTGAGAGAGTGTCTGTGAGAGAGTGTCTGAGAGAGAGTCTGTGAGAGAGTGTCTGTGAGAGTCTGTGAGAGTGTCTGTGAGAGAGTGTCTGTGAGTGTATCTATGAGAGAGTCTGTGAGAGAGTCTGTGAGAAAGTGTCTATGAGAGTCTGTGAGAGAGAGGCTGTGAGAGGCTGTGAGAGAGTCTCTGAGAGAGTGTCTGTGATAGTGTCTGTGATAGAGTGTCCGAGAGTCTGTGAGAGAGTGTCTGTGAGAGTCTGTAAGAGAGTGTCTGTGAGTGAGTGTCTGTGAGAGTCAGCGAGAGAGTGTCTGTGAGAGTCTGTGAGAGAGTGTCTGTGAGAGAGTGCCTGAGAGAATGTCTGTGAGAGAGTATTTCAGAGAGTGTCTGTGAGAGTCTGTGAGAGAGGGTCTGAGAGTCTGTGAGAGTGTCTGTGAGAGAGATTCTGTGAGAGTGTCTGTGAGAGTCTGTGAGAGAGTGTCTTTGAGAGTCCTTGAGTGTGTCCGTAAGTCTGTGAGAGTGTCTGTGAGAGTCTGTGAGAGTGTCTGTGAGAGAGTGTCCATAATAGTGTCTGTGAGAGAGTGTCTGTGAGAGTCTGTGAGAAAGTTTCTGTGAGATTCTGTGAGAGGGTGTCTGTGAGAGTCTGTGAGAGTGCCTGTTAGTCTGTGAGAGTATCTATGAGAGTCTGTGAGAGAGTGTGAGAGAGAGTCTGTAATAGAGTGCCTGTGAGAGTCTATAAGAGAGTGTCTGTGAGAGTCTGTGAGAGAGTGTGAGTGTCTGAGAGTCTGCGAGAGCATGTCTGTGAGAGTCTGTGTGAGAGAGTCTGTGAGAGTGTCTGTGAAAGTGTGTCTGTGAGAGAATGTGAGGGTCTGAGAGTTTGTGAGAGAGTGTCTGTGAGAGTCTGTGAGAGTGTCTGTGAGAGTGTCTGTGAGAGAGTGTTTTTGAGAGTCTGTGAGTGTGACTGAGTCTGTGAACGTGTCTCTGAGAGTCTATGAGAGTCTGTGAGAGTGTCTGTGAGAGAGTGTCTGTGATAGAGTGCCTATGAGAGAGTGTCTATGAGAGTATGTGAGAGAGTGTCTGTGAGAGAGTGTCTTTGAGAGAGTCTTTGAGAGAGTCTGTGAGAAAGTGTCTATGAGAGTCTATGGGAAAGAGGCTGTGAGAGGCTGTGAGAGAGTCTGTGAGGGAGTGTCTGTGATAGAGTGTCAGAGAGTCTGTGAGAGAGTGTCTGTGAGTGAGTGTCTGTGAGAGTCAGTGAGAGAGTGTCTGTGAGAGTATCTGAGAGAGTGTCTGTGAGAGTATGTGAGAGAGTGTCTGTGAGAGTGTGAGAGAGTGTCTGTGAGAGTGTAAGAGAGTGTCTGAGAGAGTCTGTAAGAGAGTTTATGTGAAAGTGTGTCTATGATAGAATGTCTGTAAGAATCTGAGAGTGTCTGTGAGAGTCTATAAGAGAGTGTGAGAGAGTGTCTGAGAGAGTCTGTAAGAGAGTTTATGTGAAAGTGTGTCTATGATAGAGTGTCTGTAGGAATCTGAGAATGTCTGTGAGAGTCTATAAGAGAGTGTCTGTGAGAGTCTGTGAGAGAGTGTCTGTGAGAGAGTGTCTGTGAGAGTCTATGAGAGAGTGTCTGTGAGAGAGTCTGTGTGAGAGTCTGTGAGAGAGAGTCTGGAAAAAGAGTCTGTGAAAGTGTGTGAGAGAGTGTCTGTGAGAGTGTCTGTGAGAATGTCTGTGAGAGAGTGTCTATGAGAGTATGTGAGAGAGTGTCTGTGAGAGTCTGAGAGAGTGTCTGTGAGTGTGAGAGAGTGTTTGTGAGAGTCTGTGAGAGAGTGTCTGTGAGAGTCTGTGAGAGAGTGTCTGTGAGTCTGAGAGAGTGTCAGTGAGAGTATCTGTGAGAGAGAGTGTGAGAGTGTCTATGAGAGAGTGTCTGTGAGAGTGTGTGAGAGAGTGTCTGTGAGAGAGTGTCTGTGAGAGAGTCTGTAAGAGAGCCTGTGTGAGACTGTCTATGAGAGTCTGTGAGAGAGAGTCTGTGAGAGAGAGTCTATGCGAGAGAGTCTGTGAGAGAGTGTCTGTGAGAGTCTGTGAGAGAGTGTCTGTGATAGTGTCTTTGAGAGAGTGTCTGTGAGAGTCTGTAAGAGAGTGTCTGTGAGAGTCTGTGAGAGAGTGACTGTGGGAGTCTGTGAGAGAGTGTCTGTGAGGGTCTGTGAGAGAGTGTCTGTGAGAGTCTGTGAGAGAGTGTCTGTGAGAGAGTGTCTGAGAGAGAGTCTGTGAGAGAGTGTCTGTGAGAGTCTGTGAGAGTGTCTGTGAGAGAGTGTCTGTGAGAGTGTCTGTGAGAGTGTCTGTGAGAGAGGGTTTCTGAGAGTCTGTGAGTGTGACTGTGAGTCTATGAACGTGTCTGTGAGAGTCTATGAGAGTCTGTGAGAGTGTCTGTGAGAGAGTGTCTGTGATAGAGTATCTGTGAGAGAGTATATATGAGAGAGTGTCTATGAGAGTATGTGAGAGAGTGTCTGTGAGAGAGTGTCTTTGAGAGAGTCTGTGAGAGAGTCTGTGAGAAAGTGTCTATAAGAGGCTGTGAGAGGTTGTGAGAGAGTCTGTGAGAGAGTGCTGTGATAGAGTCTCTGTGATAGAGTGTCTATGAGAGAGTGTCTATAAGAGTCTGTGAGACAGTGTCTGTGAGAGAGTGTCTGTGAGAGAGTCTGTGAGAGAGCCTGTGAGAGACTGTCTATGAGAGTGTGTGAGAGAGAGTCTGTGAGAGAGAGTCTGTGAGAGAGTGTCTGTGAGAGTCTGTGAGAGAGTGTCTTTGATAGTGTCTTTGAAACAGTGTCTGTGAGAGTCTGTAAGAGAGTGTCTGTGAGAATCTGTGAGAGAGTGTCTGTGGGAGTCCGTGAGAGAGTGTCTGTGAGGGTCTGTGAGAGAGTGTCTGTGAGAGTCTGTGAGAGTGTCTGTGAGAGATTGTCTGTGAGAGTCTGTAAGAGAGTGTCTGTGAGAGTGTGGCTGAGAGTGTCTGTGAGAGAGTATCTGAGAGAGTGTCTGTGAGAGTCTGTAAGAGAGTGTCTGTGAGAGTGTGGCTGAGAGTGTCTGTGAGGAAGTTTCTGTGAGAGTGTCGGTGAGAGTCTGTGAGAGAGTGTCTTTGAGAGTCCTTGAGTGTGTCTGTAAGTCTGTGAGAGTGTCTGTGGGAGTCTGTGAGAGAGTCTGTGAGAGAGTGTCTGTGAGAGACTGTTTTGAGAGTGTCTGTGATAGTGTCTTTGAGAGCTTGTCTGTGAGAGTCTGTAAGAGAGTGTCTGTGGGAGTCTGTGAAAGAGTGTCTGTGAGGGTCAGTGAGAGTCTGTGAGAGAGTGTCTGTGAGAGAGTGTCTGAGAGAGAGTCTGTGAGAGAGTGTCTGTGAGAGTCTGTGAGAGTGTCTGTGAGAGAGTGTCTGTGAGAGTGTCTGTGAGAGTGTTTATGAGAGAGTGTTTTTGAGTGTCTGTGAGTGTGACTGTGAGTCTGTGAACATGTCTATGAGAGTCTGTGAGAGTCTGTGAGAGTGTCTGTGAGAGAGTTTCTGTGATAGAGTGTCTGTGAGAGAGTGTCTATGAGAGAGTGTCTATGAGAGTACGTCAGAGAGTGTCTGTGAGAGAGTGTCTTTGAGAGAGTCTGTGAGAGAGACTGTGAGAAAGTGTCTATGAGAGTCTGTGAGAGAGAGTCTGTGAGAGAGTCTGTGAGAGAGTGTCTGTGATAGAGTGTCTGTGATAGAGTGTCCGAGAGTCTGTAAGAGAGTGTCTGTGAGTGAGTGTCTGTGAGAGTCAGCGAGAGAGTATCTGTGAGAGTCTGTGAGAGAGTGTCTGTGAGAGAGTGTCTGAGAGAGTGTCTGTGAGAGAGAATTTCAGAGAGTGTCTGTGAGAGTCTGTGAGAGAGGGTCTGAGAGTCTGTGAGAGTGTCTTTGAGAGAGTTTCTGTGAGAGTGTCTGTGAGAGAGTCTGTGAGAGAGCCTGTGAGAGACTGTCTATGAGAGTCTGTGAGAGAGAGTCTGTGAGAGTGTGTCTGTGAGAGTCTGTGAGAGAGTGTCTTTGAGACAGTGTCTGTGAGAGTCTGTAAGAGAGTGTCTGTGAGAATCTGTGAGAGAGTGTCTGTGGGAATCTGTGAGAGAGTGTCTGTGAGGGTCTGTGAGAGAGTGTCTGTGAGAGTCTGGGAGAGTGTCTGTGAGAGAGTGTCTCTGAGAGTGTCTGTGAGAGTGTCTGTGAGAGAGTGTTTTTGAGAGTCAGTGAGTGTGACTGTGAGTCTGTGAACGTGTCTGTGAGAGTCTAAGAGAGTCTGTGAGAGTGTCTGTGAGAGAGCGTCTGTGATAGAGTGTCTGTGAGAGAGTGTCTATGAGAGAGTGTCTATGATAGTATGTGAGAGAGTGTCTGTGAGAGTCTGTTAGAGAGAGGCTGTGAGAGGCTGTAAGAGAGTCTGCGAGAGAGTCTGTGAGAAAGTGTCTATGAGAGTCTGTGAGAGAGAATCTGTGAGAGAGAGTCTGTGCGAGAGAGTCTTTGAGAAAGTGTCTGTGAGAGTCTGTAAGAGAGTGTCTGTGAGAGTCTGTGAGAGAGTGTCTGTGGGAGTCTGTGAGAGAGTGTCTGTGAGCGTCTGTGAGAGAGTGTCTGTGAGAGTCTGTGAGAGAGTGTCTGTGAGAGAGTGTCTGAGAGAGAGAGTCTGTGAGAGAGTGTTTGTGAGAGTCTGTGAGAGTGTCTGTGAGAGTGTCTGTGAGAGAGTGTTTTTGAGAGTCTATGAGTGTGACTGTGAGTCTGTGAATGTGTCTGTGAGAGTCTATGAGAGTCTGTGAGAGTGTCTGTGAGAGAGTATCTGTGATGGAGTGTCTGTGAGAGAGTATATATGAGAGAGTGGCTATGAGAGTATGTGAGAGAGTGTCTGTGAGAGAGTGTCTTTGAGAGAGTCTGTGAGAAAGTGTCTATGAGAGTCTGTGAGAGAGAGGCTGTGAGAGGCTGTGAGAGAGTCTGTGAGAGAGTGTCTGTGATGGAGTGTCTGTGATAGAGTGTCTATGAGAGAGTGTCTGTGAGAGTCTGTGAGACAGTGTCTGTGAGAGAGTGTCTGTGAGAGAGTCTGTGAGAGAGCCTGTGAGAGACTGTCTATGAGAGTCTGTGAGAGAGAGTCTGTGAGAGAGAGTCTGTGACAGAGTGTCTGTGAGAGTCTGTGAGAGAGTGTCTTTGATAGTGTCTTTGAGACAGTGTCTGTGAGAGTCTGTGAGACAGTGTCTGTGAGAGAGTGTCTGTGAGAGAGTCTGTGAGAGAGCCTGTGAGAGACTGTCTATGAGTGTCTGTGAGAGAGAGTCTGTGAGAGAGTGTCTGTGAGAATCTGTGAGAGAGTGTCTGTGGGAGTCTGTGAGAGAGTGTCTGTGAGGGTCTGTGAGAGAGTGTCTGTGAGTGAGTGTCTGTGAGAGTCAGCGAGAGAGTGTCTGTGAGAGTCTGTGAGAGAGTGTCTGTGAGAGAGTGTCTGAGAGAATGTCTGTGAGAGAGTATTTCAGAGAGTGTCTGTGAGAGTCTGTGAGAGAGGGTCTGAGAGTCTGTGAGAGTGTCTGTGAGAGAGTTTCTGTGAGAGTGTCTGTGAGAGTCTGTGAGAGAGTGTCTTTGAGAGTCCTTGAGTGTGTCTGTAAGTCTGTGAGAGCGTCTGTGAGAGTCTGTGAGAGTGTCTGTGAGAGAGTGTCCATAATAGGGGTGGGCTGATTTTGCAAAAGCGTCTTTCGCAAATTATCGCAAAAATGTTAAAAAATCTCCGCAAACAAGCGGAAATATCGCGAAAATGCGGAAGTTTTTTTCCCGCCCGTTCGCGATATTTTTTGCATGGTTGCGGGTCGCTAACTTACCCCTGCGGTTGCTCGCGGGTGCGGCCATCTTGTTTTCAGTTGTCTCGCAGTGCATGATCGCGAGAAAAAAGACGTGATCGCGTGACGCATGACGTCACTGCGGACGCGAACTGTCGCGAGACAGCGCAAATGGCTAAAACAAAACAACATCTCCTGGAGAACGCGACCGGATCGGGAAAACTTGTCGGCGAACGCGGGGATTCAGGTAAGGCGATCGCGCGCGCGCGAGAATGTATTATTTTACAGCGCGAGCAAGAACCAAATTATCGCAAAGCTGCGGAATGCGGAAATTTTGACATTTCCGCGCTCTCCGCGGAACGCGGAAATGCCAAATTATCGCAAATTCCGCGAACCGAACGGAAATTTTGCCCAGGCCTAGTCCATAATAGTGTCTGTGAGAGAGTGTCTGTGAGAGTCTGTGAGAAAGTTTCTGTGAGATTCTGTGAGAGAGTGTCTGTGAGAGTCTGTGAGAGTGCTTGTTAGTCTGTGAGAGTATCTATGAGAGTCTGTGAGAGTCTGTGAGAGAGTGTGAGAGAGAGTCTGTAATAGAGTGCCTGTGAGAGTCTATAAGAGAGTGTCTGTGAGAGTCTGTGAGAGAGAGTGAGTGTCTGAGAGTCTGCGAGAGCGTGTCTGTGAGAGTCTGTGTGAGAGAGTCTGTGAGAGTGTCTGTGAAAGTGTGTCTGTGAGAGAATGTGAGGGTCTGAGAGTTTGTGAGAGAGTGTCTGTGAGAGTCTGTGAGAGTGTCTGTGAGAGAGTGTCTGTGAGAGCATCTGTGAGAGTGTCTGTGAGAGAGTGTTTTTGAGGGTCTGTGAGTGTGACTGTGAGTCTGTGAACGTGTCTGTGAGAGTCTATGAGAGTCTGTGAGAGTGTCTGTGAGAGAGTGTCTGTGATAGAATGCCTATGAGAGAGTGTCTATGAGAGTATGTGAGAGAGTGTCTGTGAGAGAGTGTCTTTGAGAGAGTCTGTGAGAGAGTCTGTGAGAAAGTGTCTATGAGAGTCTGTGAGAGAGAGGCTGTGAGAGGCTGTGAGAGAGTCTGTGAGGGAGTGTCTGTGATGGAGTGTCTGTGATAGAGTGTCAGAGAGTCTGTGAGAGAGTGTCTGTGAGAGTCTGTAAGAGAGTGTCTGTGAGTGAGTGTCTGTGAGAGTCGGTGAGAGAGTGTCTGTGAGAGTCTGTGAGAGAGTGTCTGTGAGAGAGTGTCTGAGAGAGTGTGTGTGAAAGAGTATCTGAGAGAGTGTCCGTGAGAGTATGTGAGACAGTGTCTGTGAGAGTGTGAGAGAGTGTCTGTGAGAGTGTGAGAGAGTGTCTGAGAGAGTCTGTAAGAGAGTTTATGTGAAAGTGTGTCTATGATAGAGTGTCTGTAAGAATCTGAGAGTGTCTGTGAGAGTCTATAAGAGAGTGTGAGAGAGTGTCTGAGAGAGTCTGTAAGAGAGTTTATGTGAAAGTGTGTCTATGATAGAGTGTCTGTAGGAATCTGAGAATGTCTGTGAGAGTCTATAAGAGAGTGTCTGTGAGAGTCTGTGAGAGAGTGTCTGTGAGAGTCTATGAGAGAGTGTCTATGAGAGAGTCTGTGTGAGAGTCTGTGAGAGAGAGTCTGGAAAAAGAGTCTGTGAAAGTGTGTGAGAGAGTGTCTGTGAGAGTGTCTGTGAGAATGTCTGTGAGAGTGTGTCTATGAGAGTATGTAAGAGAGTGTCTGTGAGAGTCTGAGAGAGTGTCTGTGAGTGTGAGAGAGTGTTTGTGAGAGTCTGTGAGAGAGTGTCTGTGAGAGTCTGTGAGAGAGTGTCTGTGAGTCTGAGAGAGTGTCAGTGAGAGTGTCTGTGAGAGAGAGTGTGAGAGTGTCTATGAGAGAGTGTCTGTGAGAGTCTGTGAGAGAGTGTCTGTGAGGTTGTCTGTGAGAGAGCCTGTGTGAGACTGTCTATGAGAGTATGTGAGAGAGAGTCTGTGAGAGAGAGTCTGCACGAGAGAGTCTGTGAAAGAGTGTCTGTGAGAGTCTGTGAGAGAGTGTCTGTGATAGTGTCTTTGAGAGAGTGTCTGTGAGAGTCTGTAAGAGAGTGTCTGTGAGAGTCTGTGAGAGAGTGACTGTGGGAGTCTGTGAGAGAGTGTCTGTGAGAGAGTGTCTGTGAGAGAGTGTCTGTGAGAGAGTGTCTGAGAGAGAGTCTGTGAGAGAGTGTCTGTGAGAGTCTGTGAGAGTGTCTGTGAGAGAGTGTCTGTGAGAGTGTCTGTGAGAGTGTTCGTGAGAGAGTGTTTCTGAGAGTCTGTGAGTGTGACTGTGAGTCTGTGAATGTGTCTGTGAGAGTCTATGAGAGTCTGTGAGAGTGTCTGTGAGAGAGTGTCTGTGATAGAGTGTCTGTGAGAGAGTATATATGAGAGAGTGTCTATGAGAGTATGTGAGAGAGTGTCTGTGAGAGAGTGTCTTTGAGAGAGTCTGTGAGAGAGTCTGTGAGAAAGTGTCTATGAGAGGCTGTGAGAGGCTGTGAGAGAGTCTGTGAGAGAGTGTCTGTGATAGAGTCTCTGTGATAGAGTGTCTATGAGAGAGTGTCTGTAAGAGTCTGTGAGACAGTGTCTGTGAGAGAGTGTCTGTGAGAGAGTCTGTGAGAGAGCCTGTGAGAGACTGTCTATGAGAGTCTGTGAGAGAGTATCTGAGAGAGTGTCTGTGAGAGTCTGTGAGAGAGGGTCTGAGAGTCTGTGAGAGTGTCTGTGAGAGAGTTTCTGTGAGAGTGTCTATGAGAGTCTGTGAGAGAGTGTCTTTGAGAGTCCTTGATTGTGTCTGTAAGTCTGTGAGAGTGTCTGTGAGAGTCTGTGAGAAAGTTTCTGTGAGATTCTGTGAGAGGGTGTCTGTGAGAGTGTCTGTTAGTCTGTGAGAGTATATATGAGAGTCTGTGAGAGTCTGTGAGAGAGTCTGTGAGAGAGAGTCTGTAATAGAGTGCCTGTGAGAGTCTATAAGAGAGTGTCTGTGAGAGTCTGTGAGAGAGTGTGTGTGTCTGAGAGTCTGCGAGAGCGTGTCTGTGAGAGTCTGTGTGAGAGAGTCTTTGAGAGTGTCTGTGAAAGTGTGTCTGTGAGAGAATGTGAGGGTCTGAGAGTTTGTGAGAGATTGTTGGTGAGAATCTGTGAGAGATTGTCAGTGAGAGTCTGTGGCAGAGTATCTGTGAGAGAGTGTCTGTGAGAGAGTCTGTGAGAGAGTGTCTGTGAGAGTCTTTGAGAGAGTGTCTGTGAGAGTTTTTGAGAGAGTGTCTGGAGAGTCTATGAGAGTCTGTGAGAGTGTCTGTTAGTCAGTGAGAGTGTCTGTGAGAGTCTGTGAGAGTCAGTGAGAGTGTCTGTGAGAGAGTGTCTGTAATAGAGTACCTTTGAGAGTCTATAAGAGAGTGTCTGTAAGAGAGTGTGAGAGTCTGTGTAAGAGTATCTGCGAGAGTCTGTCTGTGAGAGTGTCTAAGAGAGAGTGTCTATGAGAGAGTGTCTCTGAGAGAATCTGTGAGAGAGTGTCTATGAGAGTCTGAGAGAATGTCTGTGAGAGACTCTGAGAGTCTGTGAGAGTCTGTAAGAGAGTGTATGTGAAAGTGTGTCTATGATAGAGTGTCTGTTAGAATCTGAGAGAGAGTGTCTGTGAGAGTCTGTAAGGGAGTGTCTGTGAGAGTCTGTGAGAGAGTGTCTGTGTGAGAGTGTCTGTGAGAGTGTGTGAAAGAGTGTCTGTGAGAGTCTGTCTGTGAGAGTGTCTGAGAATGTCTCTGAGAATGTCTGTGAGAGTCTGTCTGTGAGAGTGTCTGTGAGAGAGTGTCTGTGAGAGAGTATCTCTGAGAGTCAGTGAGAGAGTGTCTGTGAGAGTCTGTGAGATTCTGTGTGAGAGTGTCTGTGAGAGTCTGTGAGAGTCTGTGAGAAAGTGTCTGTGAGAGTCTCTGAAAGTCTGTGAGAGTCTGTAAGAGAGTGTATGAGAAAGTATGTCTATGATAGAGTGTCTTTGAGAATCTGAGAGAGAGTGTCTGTGAGAGTCTGTAAGAGTGTCTGTGAAAGATTGTCTGTAAGAGAGTGTCTGTGAGAGAGTGTCTGTGAGTCAGAGAGTATCTGTGTCTGTGAAAGAGTGTCTGTGAGAGCATGTCTATGAGGGAGTGTCTGTGAGAGTGGCTGTGAGAGAGTGTCTGTGAGTGAGTATCTGTGAGTGAGTGTCTGTGAGAGTCTGTGAGAGATTGTCTGTGAGAGTCTGTGAGAGAGTGTCTGTGAGAGTCTGTGAGAGTGTCTGTGAGAGAGTGTCTATGAGAGAGTGTCTGTGAGAGACTGACTGTGAGAGTCTATGAGAGAGTGTCTTTGAGAGTGTCTGTGAGAGAGTCTGTGAGAGAGTGTCTGAAAAAAGTGTCTGTGAGAACGTGTGAGAGAGTGTCTGTGAGAGTGTCTGTGAGAGTGTCTGTGAGAGCGTCTGTGAGAGAGTGTCTGTGAGAGTCAGTCTGTGAGAGAGTGTCTGTGATAGAGTGTCTGCGATAGAGTATCTGTGATAGAGTGTCCGAGAGTCTGTGAGAGAGTGTCTTTGAGAGTCTGTAAGAGAGTGTCTGTGAGAGAGTGTCTGTGAGAGTATTTGACAGAGTGTCTGTGAGAGACGGCAAGAGAGTATGAGAGTCTGTGAGCAACTGTCTGTGAGAGAGTGTCTGAGAATATGTCTTTTGAGAGTCTGTGAGAGAGTGTCTGAGAGTCTGTGAGAGTGTCTGTGATAAGGTACCTGTGAGAGTCTATAGGAGAGTGTCTATGAGAGAGTGTCTGTGAGATTCTGTGAGAGAGTATCTGTGAGATTCTGTGAGAGAGTGTCTATGAGAGAGTGTTTGTGAGAGTCTTTGAGAGAGTGTCTGTGAGTGTCTATGAGAGTCTGTGAGTCTGTCTGTGAGTCTTTGAGAGTGTCTGTGAGAATCTGTGAGAGTCTATTAGAGTAGCTGTGAGAGAGTGTCTGTTAGAGAGTGTCTGTGAAAGAGTGTCTGTGATAGAGTGTCTTTGAGTGTCTGTGATAGAGTGTCTGTGAGAGTCTGAGAGAGTGTGTCTGTGAGAGTCTGTGAGAGAGTGTGAGAGTGTATGTGAGAGTCTGTGAGAGTCTGTGAGAGTGTCTATGAGAGTGTCTCTAAGAGTCTGTGAGAGAGTGTCTGTGAGAGTTTGTGTGAGTCTTTGAGAGATTGTCTGAGAATCTGTGAGAGTATGTGAGAGAGTGTCTGTGAGAGAGTGTCTTTGATAGAGTGTATGTGAGAATCTGAGAGAGAGTGTCTATGAGAGTCTATAAGAGAGTGTCTGTGAGAGTCTGTAAGAGTGTCTGTGAAAGATTGTCTGTAAGAGAGTGTCTGTGAGAGAGTGTCTGTGAGTCTGAGAGAGTATCTGTGTCTGTGAGAGAGTGTCTGTGAGAGCATGTCTGTGAGGGAGTGTCTGTGAGAGTGGCTGTGAGAGAGTGTCTGTGAGTGAGTATCTGTGAGTGAGTGTCTGTGAGAGTCTGTGAGAGATTGTCTGTGAGAGTCTGTGAGAGAGTGTCTGTGAGAGTCTGTGAGAGTGTCTGTGAGAGAGTGTCTATGAGAGAGTGTCTGTGAGAGACTGACTGTGAGAGTCTATGAGAGAGTGTCTTTGAGAGTGTCTGTGAGAGAGTCTGTGAGAGAGTGTCTGAAAAAAGTGTCTGTGAGAACGTGTGAGAGAGTGTCTGTGAGAGTGTCTGTGAGAGTGTCTGTGAGAGCGTCTGTGAGAGAGTGTCTGTGAGAGTCAGTCTGTGAGAGAGTGTCTGTGATAGAGTGTCTGCAATAGAGTATCTGTGATAGAGTGTCCGAGAGTCTGTGAGAGAGTGTCTTTGAGAGTCTGTAAGAGAGTGTCTGTGAGAGAGTGTCTGTGAGAGTATTTGACAGAGTGTCTGTGAGAGCCGGCAAGAGAGTATGAGAGTCTCTGAGCAACTGTCTGTGAGAGAGTGTCTGAGAGAATGTCTTTTGAGAGTCTGTGAGAGAGTGTCTGAGAGTCTGTGAGAGTGTCTGTGATAAGGTACCTGTGAGAGTCTATAGGAGAGTGTCTATGAGAGAGTGTCTGTGAGATTCTGTGAGAGAGTATCTGTGAGATTCTGTGAGAGAGTGTCTATGAGAGAGTGTTTGTGAGAGTCTTTGAGAGAGTGTCTGTGAGTGTCTATGAGAGTCTGTGAGTCTGTCTGTGAGTCTTTGAGAGTGTCTGTGAGAATCTGTGAGAGTCTATTAGAGTAGCTGTGAGAGAGTGTCTGTTAGAGAGTGTCTGTGAAAGAGTGTCTGTGATAGAGTGTCTTTGAGTGTCTGTGATAGAGTGTCTGTGAGAGTCTGAGAGAGTGTGTCTGTGAGAGTTTGTGAGAGAGTGTCTGTGAGAGTCTGTGAGAGAGTGTGAGAGTGTATGTGAGAGTCTGTGAGAGTCTGTGAGAGTGTCTATGAGAGTGTCTCTAAGAGTCTGTGAGAGAGTGTCTGTGAGAGTTTGTGTGAGTCTTTGAGAGATTGTCTGAGAATCTGTGAGAGTATGTGAGAGAGTGTCTGTGAGAGAGTGTCTGTGATAGAGTGTATGTGAGAATCTGAGAGAGAGTGTCTATGAGAGTCTATATGAGAGTGTCTGTGAGAGTCTGTGAGAGAGTGTCTGTGTGAGAGTGTCTGTGAGTCTGAGAGAGTGTCTGAGTCTGTGAGAGAGTGTCTGAGAGAGAGTGTCTATGAGGGAGTGTCTGTGAGAGAGTGTCTGCGAGTCTGAGAGAGAATCAGTGCGTCTGAGAGAGAGTGTCTGTGAGAGCATGTCTGTGAGGGAGTGTCTGTGAGAGTGTCTGTGAGAGAGTGTCTGTGAGTATCTGCGAGTGAGTGTCTGTGAGTGTCTGTGACAGTCTGAGAGAGATTGTCTGTGAGGGTCTGTGATAGAGTATCTTTGAGAGTCCTTGAGTGTTTCTGTGAGAGTGTCTGTGAGAGTCTGTGAGAGTGTCTGTGAGAGAGTGTCCATGAAAATGTCTGTGAGAGAGTCTCAGTGAGAGTCTGTGAGAACATTTCTGTGAGAGTCTGTGAGAGGGTGTCTGTGAGAGTCTGTGAGTGTCTGTTAGTCTGTGAGAGTGTCTGTGAGAGTGTCTGTGATAGAGTGCCTGTGAGAGTCTATAAGAGAGTGTCTGTGAGAGAGAGTGAGTGTCTGAGAGTCTGCAAGAGCATGTCTGTGAGAGTCTGTGTGAGAGTGTCTGTGAGAGAGTGTCTATGAAAGTGTGTCTGTGAGAGAATGTAAGGGTCTCAGAGTCTGTGAGAGATTGTCTGTGAGAATCTGTGAGAGAGTGTCAGTGAGAGTCTGTGAGATTGTCTGTTAGTCTGTGAGAGTGTCTGTGAGAGTCTGTGAGAGAGTACCTGTGAGAGTCTGTCTGTGAGAGAGTGTCTGTGAGAGAGTGTCTCTGAGAGAGTCTGTGAGAGAGTGTCTGTGGGAGTCTCTGAGAGTCTCTGAGAGTCTGTAAGAGAGTTTAAGTAAAAGTGTGTCTATGATAGAGTGCCTGTGAGAATCTGAGAGAGAGTGTCTGTGAGAGTCTGTAAGAGAGTGTCTGTGAGAGTTTGTAAGAGAGTGTCTTTGAGAGAGTGTCTGTGAGAGTGTGTGAAAGAGTGTCTGTGAGAGTCTGTCTGTGAGAGTGTCTGAGAGTGTCTGTGAGAGTGTCTGTGAGAGTCTGTCTGTGAGAGTGTCTGTGAGAGAGTGTCTCTGAGAGAGTGTCTGTGAGAGTCTGTGAGAGTCTGTGAGAGAGTGTCTATGAGAGTCTGTGAGAGAGTGTCTGTGAGAGTCTCTGAGAGTATGTAAGAGAGTGTATGTGAAAATGTGTCTATGATAGAGTGTCTGTGAGAATCTGAGAGAGAGTGTCTGTAAGAGTGTCTGTGAGAGTGTCTGTGAGAGAGTGTCTGTGAGAGAGTGTCTGTGAGAGAGTGTCTGTGAGAGTCTGAGAGAGTGTCTGTGAGAGTGTAGGAGAGTGTCTGTGAGAATCTGTGAGAGTGTCTGCGTGAGTCTGTGAGAAAGTGTCTGTGAGAGTCTTTGAGAGAGTGTCTGGAGAGTCTGTGAGAGTCTGTGAGATTGTCTGTTAGTCTGTGAGAGTGTCTATGAGAGTCTGTAAGAGTCTGTGAGAGTGTCTGTGACAGTGTCTGTGAGAGAGTGACTCAGAGAGAGTCTGTGAGAGAGTGTCTGTGAGAGTCTGTGAGAGAGTGTCTGTTAGAGTCTGTCTGTGAGAGTGTCTGAGAGTGTCTGTGAGAGTGTCTGTGAGAGTCTGTCTGTGAGAGTATCTGTGAGAGAGTGTCTGTGAGAATCTGAGAGAGAGTGTCTGTGAGAGTCTGTGCGAGAGTGTCTGTGAGAGTCTGTGTGAGAGTGTCTGTTAGAGTCTGTCTGTGAGAGTGTCTGAGAGTGTCTGTGAGAGTGTCTGTGAGAGTCTGTCTGTGAGAGTATCTGTGAGAGAGTGTCTGTGAGAATCTGAGAGAGAGTGTCTGTGAGAGTGTCTGTGAGAGAGTGTCTATGAGAGAGTGTCTGTGACAGAGTGTCTGTGAGAGTGTCTGTGAGAGTCTGAGAGAGTGTCTGTGGGAGTGTAAGAGAGTGTCTGTGAGAGTCTGTGAGAGTGTCTGCAAGATTCTGTGAGAAAGTGTCTGTGAGAGTCTTTGAGAGAGTGTCTGGAGAGTCTGTGAGAGTGTGTGAGAGTGTCTGTGAGAGAGTGTCTGTGAGAGTGTGTGAAAGAGTGTCTGTGAGAGTGTCTATGAGAGTATGTGAGAGAGTGTCTGTGAGAGTATCTGAGAGTGTCTGTGAGAGTGTCTGTGAGAGAGTGTCTCTGAGAGAGCCTGTGAGAGAGTATCTGTGAGAGTCTGTCAGAGAGTGTCAGTGAGAGTCTGTGAGAGAGTGTCTGTGAGAGTGTCTATGAGAGTATGTGAGAGAGTGTCTGTGAGAGTCTGAGAGAGTGTATGTGAGAGTGTAAGAGAGTGTCTGTGAGAGTCTGTGAGAAAGTCTGTGAGTCTGTGAGAGAGTGTCTGTGAGAGAGTTTCTGTTAGACAGTCTGTGAGAGAGTGTCTGTGAGAGAGTCTGTAAGAGAGTGTCTGTGAGAGTTTGTGAGAGAGTGTCTGTGAGAGAGTGTCTGTGAGAGTCTGTGAGAAAATTTCTGTGAGAGGGTGTCTGTGAGAGTCTGTGAGTGTCTGTTAGTATGTGAGAGTGTCTGTGAGAGAGTGTCTGTGATAGAGTGCCTCTGAGAGTCTATAAGAGAGTGTCTGTGAGAGAGAGTGAGTGTCTGAGAATCTGCGACAGCGTGTCTGTGAGAGTCTGTGTGAGAGTGTCTGTGAGAGAGTGTCTATGAAAGTGTGTCTGTGAGAGAATGTAAGCGTCTCAGAGTCTGTGAGAGATTGTCTGTGAAAATCTGTGAGAGAGTGTCAGTGAGAGTCTGTGAGATTGTCTGTTAGTCTGTAAGAGTGTCTGTGAGAGTCTGTGAGAGAGTACCTGTGAGAGTCTGTCTGTGAGAGAGTGTCTGTGAGAGAGTGTCTCTGAGAGAGTCTGTGAGAGAGTGTCTGTGGGAGTCTCTGAGAGTCTCTGAGAGTCTGTAAGAGAGTGTAAGTAAAAGTGTGTCTATGATAGAGTGTCTGTGAGAATCTGAGAGAGAGTGTCTGTGAGAGTCTGTAAGAGAGTGTCTGTGAGAGTTTGTAAGAGAGTGTCTGTGAGAGAGTGTCTGTGAGAGTTTGTGAAAGAGTGTCTGTGAGAGTCTGTCTGTGAGAGTGTCTGAGAGTGTCTGTGAGAGTGTCTGTGAGAGTCTGTCTGTGAGAGTGTCTGTGAGAGAGTGTCTCTGAGAGAGTGTCTGTGAGAGTTTGTGAGAGTCTGTGAGAGAGTGTCTGTGAGAGTCTGTGAGAGAGTGTCTGTGAGAGTCTCTGAGAGTCTGTAAGAGAGTGTATGTGAAAATGTGTCTATGATAGAGTGTCTGTGAGAATCTGAGAGAGAGTGTCTGTGAGAGTGTCTGTGAGAGTGTCTGTGAGAGAGTGTCTGTGAGAGAGTGTCTGTGAGAGAGTGTCTCTGAGAGAGTCTGTGAGAGAGTGTCTGTGGGAGTCTCTGAGAGTCTGTAAGAGCGTGTAAGTAAAAGTGTGTCTATGATAGAGTGTCTGTGAGAATCTGAGAGAGAGTGTCTGTGAGAGTCTGTAAGAGAGTGTCTGTGAGAGTTTGTAAGAGAGTGTCTGTGAGAGAGTGTCTGTGAGAGTGTGTGAAAGAGTGTATGTGAGAGTCTGTCTGTGAGAGTGTCTGAGAGTGTCTGTGAGAGTGTCTGTGAGAGTCTGTCTGTGAGAGTGTCTGTGAGAGAGTGTCTCTGAGAGAGTGTCTATGAGAGTCTGTGAGAGTCTGTGAGAGAGTGTCTGTGGGAGTCAGTGAGAGAGTGTCTATGAGAGTCTCTGAGAGTCTGTAAGAGAGTGTATGTGAAAATGTGTCTATGATAGAGTGTCTGTGAGAATCTGAGAGAGAGTGTCTGTGAGAGTGTCTGTGAGAGTGTCTGTGAGAGTCTGAGAGAGTGTCTGTGAGAGTGTAGGAGAGTGTCTGTGAGAGTCTGTGAGAGTGTCTGCGAGATTCTGTGAGAAAGTGTCTGTGAGAGTCTTTGAGAGAGTGTCCGGAGAGTCTGTGAGATTGTCTGTTAGTTTGTGAGAGTGTCAATGAGAGTCTGTGAGAGTGTGTGAGAGTGTCTGTGAGAGAAAGTCTGTGATAGAGTGCCTGTGAGAGTCTATAAGAGAGTGTCTGTGAGAGAGTGTCTGTGAGAGTCTATGAGAGAGTACAAGTGAGAGTCTGTCTGTGAGAGTGTCTGTGAGAGAGTGTCTGTGAGAGAGTTTCTCAGAGAGAGTCTGTGAGAGAGTGTCTGTGAGAGTCTGTGAGAGAGTGTCTGTGAGTGAGTGTCTGTGAGAGTCTGTGAGAGAGTATCTTTGAAAGTGTCTTTGAAACAGTGTCTGTGAGAGTCTGTAAGAGAGTGTCTGTGAGAATCTGTGAGAGAGTGTCTGTGGGAGTCTGTGAGAGAGTGTCTGTGAGGGTCTGTGAGAGAGTGTCTGTGAGAGTCTGTGAGAGAGTGTCTGTGAGAGACTGTTTTGAGAGTGTCTGTGATAGTGTCTTTGAGAGAGTGTTTGTGAGAGTCTGTAAGAGAGTGTCTGTGAGAGTCTGTGAGAGAGTGTCTGTGGGAGTCTGTGAGAGAGTGTCTGTGAGGGTCTGTGAGAGTCTGTGAGAGAGTGTCTGTGAGAGAGTGTCTGAGAAAGAGTCTGTGAGAGAGTGTCTGTGAGAGTCTGTGAGAGTGTCTGTGAGAGAGTGTCTGTGAGAGTGTCTGTGAGAGTGTTTATGAGAGAGTGTTTTTGAGTGTCTGTGAGTGTGACTGTGAGTCTGTGAACGTGTCTATGAGAGTCTGTGAGAGTCTGTGAGAGTGTCTGTGAGAGAGTTTCTGTGATAGAGTGTCTGTGAGAGAGTGTCTATGAGAGAGTGTCTATGGGAGTACATCAGAGAGTGTCTGTGAGAGAGTGTCTTTGAGAGAGTCTGTGAGAGAGTCTGTGAGAAAGTGTCTATGAGAGTCTGTGAGAGAGAGGCTGTGAGAGAGTCTGTGAGAGAGTGTATGTGATAGAGTGTCTGTGATAGAGTGTCCGAGAGTCTGTGAGAGAGTGTCTGTGAGAGTGTGTGAAAGAGTGTCTGTGTGAGTCTGTCTGTGAGAGTATCTGAGAGTGTCTGTGAGAGTCTGTCTGTGAGAGTGTCTGTGAGAGAGTGTCTTTGAGAATCTGAGAGAGAGTGTCTGTGAGAGTGTAAGAGAGTGTCTGTGATAGTCTGTGAGAGTGTCTGCAAGAGTCTGTGAGAAAGTGTCTGTGAGAGTCTTTGAGAGAGTGTCTGGAGAGTCTGTGAGAGTCTGTGAGATTTTCTGTTAGTCTGTGAGAGTGTCTATGAGAGTCTGTGAGAGTCTGTGAGAGTGTCTGTGAGAGAGTGACTCAGAAAGAGTCTGTGAGAGAGTGTCTGTGAGAGTCTGTGAGAGAGTGTCTGTGAGCCTCTGAGAGTCTGTAAGCGTCTGTAAGAGAGTGTATGTGAAAGTGTGTCTATGATAGAGTGTCTGTGAGAATCTGAGAGAGAGTGTCTGTTAGAGTCTTTGCGAGAGTGTCTGTGAGAGTCTATGCGAGAGTGTCTGTGAGAGAGTGTCTGTGAGAGTCTGTGCGAGAGTGTCTGTGAGAGAGTGTCTCTGAGAGTGTGTGAAAGAGTGTCTGTTAGAGTCTGTCTCTGAGAGTGTCTGAGAGTGTCTGTGAGAGTGTCTGTGAGAGTCTGTCTATGAGAGTGTCTGTGAGAGAGTGTCTGTGAGAATCTGAGAGAGAGTGTCTGTGAGAGTGTCTGTGAGAGAATGTCTGTGAGAGAGTGTCTGTGAGAGAGTGTCTGTGAGAGTGTCTGTGAGAGTCTGAGAGAGTGTCTGTGAGAGTGTAAGAGAGTGTCTGTGAGAGTCTGTGAGAGTGTCTGCGAGATTCTGTGAGAAAGTGTCTGTGAGAGTCTTTGAGAGAGTGTCCGGAGAGTCTGTGAGAGTCTGTGAGATTGTCTGTTAGTCTGTGAGAGTGTCTATGAGAGTCTGTGAGAGTGTGTGAGAGTGTCTGTGAGAGAAAGTCTGTGATAGAGTGCCTGTGAGAGTCTATAAGAGAGTGTCTGTGAGAGAGTGTCTGTGAGAGTCTATGAGAGAGTACAAGTGAGAGTCTGTGAGAGTGTCTGTGAGAGAGTGTCTGTGAGAGAGTTTCTCAGAGAGAGTCTGTGAGAGAATGTCTGTGAGAGTCTGTGAGAGAGTGTCTGTGAGTCTCTGAGAGTGCGTGAGAGAGAGTATGTGAAAGTGTGTCTATGATAGAGTGTCTGTGAGAATCTGAGAGAGAGTGTCTGTGAGAGTCTGTAAGAGAGTGTCTGTGAGAGGCTGTGAGAGAGTGTCTGTGAGAGTGTGTG
The DNA here is from genome assembly GCF_964204655.1 of Triturus cristatus. Lineage (NCBI taxonomy): Eukaryota > Metazoa > Chordata > Amphibia > Caudata > Salamandridae > Triturus > Triturus cristatus. The sequence goes on from NC_140579.1 coordinate 1,189,052,440, forward strand.
AAAGAGTGTCTGTGTGAGTCTGTCTGTGAGAGTATCTGAGAGTGTCTGTGAGAGTCTGTCTGTGAGAGTGTCTGTGAGAGAGTGTCTGTGAGAATCTGAGAGAGAGTGTCTGTGAGAGTGTAAGAGAGTGTCTCTGAGAGTCTGTGAGAGTGTCTGCAAGAGTCTGTGAGAAAGTGTCTGTGAGAGTCTTTGAGAGAGTGTCTGGAGAGTCTCTGAGAGTCTGTGAGATTGTCTGTTAGTCTGTGAGAGTGTCTATGAGAGTCTGTGAGAGTCTGTGAGGGTGTCTGTGAGAGTGTCTGTGAGAGAGTGACTCAGAGAGAGTCTGTGAGAGAGTGTCTGTGAGAGTCTGTGAGAGAGTGTCTGTGAGTCTCTGAGAGTCTGTGAGAGTCTGTAAGAGAGTGTATGTGAAAGTGTGTCTATGATAGAGTGTCTGTGAGAATCTGAGAGAGAGTGTCTGGGAGAGTCTGTAAGAGAGTGTCTGTGAGAGTCTGTGCAAGAGTGTCTGTGAGAGAGTGTCTGTGAGAGTCTGTGCGAGAGTGTCTGTGAGAGAGTGTCTGTGAGAGTGTGTGAAAGAGTGTATGTTAGAGTCTGTCTGTGAGAGTGTCTGAGAGTATCTGTGAGAGTGTCTGTGAGAGTCTGTCTGTGAGAGTGTCTGTGAGAGAGTGTCTGTGAGAATCTGAGAGAGAGTGTCTGTGAGAGTGTCTGTGAGAGAGTGTCTGTGAGAGAGTGTATGTGAGAGTATGTGAGAGAGTGTCTGTGAGAGTCTGAGAGAGTGTCTGTGAGAGTGTAAGAGAGTGTCTGTGAGAGTCTGTGAGAGTGTCTGCGAGATTCTGTGAGAAAGTGTCTGTGAGAGTCTTTGAGAGAGTGTCCGGAGAGTCTGTGAGAGTCTGTGAGATTGTCTGTTAGTCAGTGAGAGTGTCTATGAGAGTCTGTGAGAGTGTGTGAGAGTGTCTGTGAGAGAAAGTCTGTGATAGAGTGCCTGAGAGAGTCTATAAGAGAGTGTCTGTGAGAGAGTGTCTGTGAGAGTCTATGAGAGAGTATAAGTGAGAGTCTGTCTGTGAGAGTGTCTGTGAGAGAGTGTCTGTGATAGAGTTTCTTAGAGAGAGTCTGTGAGAGAGTGTCTGTGAGAGTCTGTGAGAGAGTGTCTGTGAGTCTCTGAGAGTCTGTAAGAGAGTGTATGTGAAAGTGTGTCTATGATAGAGTGTCTGTGAGAATCTGAGAGTGTCTGTGAGAGTCTGTAAGAGAGTGTCTGTGAGAGGCTGTGAGAGAGTGTCTGTGAGAGAGTGTCTGTGAGAGTGTGTGAAAGAGTGTCTGTGAGGAGATTGTCTATGAGAGTATGTGAGAGAGTGTCTGTGAGAGTATCTGAGAGTGTCTGTGAGAGTGTCAGTGAGAGTCTGTCTGTGGGAGTGTCTGTGAGAGAGTGTCTCTGGGAGAGTCTGTGAGAGAGTATCTGTGGGAGTCTGTGAGAGAGTGTCAGTGAGAGTCTGTGAGAGAGTGTCTGTGAGAGTGTCTATGAGAGTATGTGAGAGAGAGTCTGTGAGAGTCTGAGAGAGTGTATGTGAGAGTGTAAGAGAGTGCCTGTGAGAGTATGTGAGAGAGTCTGTGAGTCTGTGAGAGAGTGTCTGTGAGAGAGTTTCTGTTAGACAGTCTGTGAGAGAGTGTCTGTGAGAGAGTCTGTAAGAGAGTGTCTGTGAGAGTTTGTGAGAGAGTGTCTGTGAGAGTCTGTGCGAGAGTGTCTGTGAGAGAGTGTCTGTGAGAGTCTGTGCGAGAGTGTCTGTGAGAGAGTGTCTGTGAGAGTGTGTGAAAGAGTGTCTGTTAGAGTCTGTCTGTGAGAGTGTCTGAGAGTGTCTGTGAGAGTGTCTGTGAGAGTCTGTCTGTGAGAGTGTCTGTGAGAGAGTATCTGTGAGAATCTGAGAGAGAGTGTCTGTGAGAGCCTGTAAGAGAGTGTGAGTAAAAGTGTGTCTATGATAGATTGTCTGTGAGAATCTGAGAGAGAGTGTCTGTGAGAGTCTGTAAGAGAGTGACTGTGAGAGTCTGTAAGAGAGTGTCTGTGAGAGAGTGTCTGTGAGAGTGTGTGAAAGAGTGTCTGTGAGAGTCTGTCTGTGAGAGTGTCTGAGAGTGTCTGTGAGAGTGTCTGTGAGAGTCTGTCTGTGAGAGTGTCTGTGAGAGAGTATCTGTGAGAATCTGAGAGAGAGTGTCTGTGAGAGTCTGTAAGAGAGTGTGAGTAAAAGTGTGTCTATGATAGAGTGTCTATGAGAATCTGAGAGAGAGTGTCTGTGAGAGTCTGTAAGAGAGTGTCTGTGAGAGTCTGTGTGAGAGTGTCTGTGAGAGAGTGTCTGTGAGAGTCTGTGCGAGAGTGTCTATGAGAGAGTGTCTGTGAGAGTGTGTGAAAGAGTGTCTGAGAGAGTACCTGTGAGAGTCTGTCTGTGAGAGAGTGTCTGTGAGAGAGTGTCTCTGAGAGAGTCTGTGAGAGAGTGTCTGTGGGAGTCTCTGAGAGTCTGTAAGAGAGTGTAGGTGAAAGTGTGTCTATGATAGAGTGTCTGTGAGAATCTGAGAGAGAGTGTCTGTGAGAGTGTCTGTGAGAGTGTCTGTGAGAGAGTGTCTGTGAGAGAGTGTCTGTGAGAGTATGTGAGAGAGTGTCTTTGAGAGTCTGAGAGAGTGTCTGTGAGAGTGTAAGAGAGTGTCTGTGAGAGTCTGTGAGAGTGTCTGCGAGAGTCTGTGAGAAAGTGTCTGTGAGAGTCTTTGAGAGAGTGTCTGGAGAGTCTGTGAGAGTCTGTGAGATTGTCTGTTAGTCTGTGAGAGTGTCTATGAGAGTCTGTGAGAGTCTGTGAGAGTGTCTGTGAGAGTGTCTGTGAGAGAGTGACTCAGAGAGAGTCTGTGAGAGAGTGTCTGTGAGAGTCCATGAGAGAGTGTCTGTGAGTCTCTGAGAGTCTGTGAGAGTCTGTAAGAGAGTGTATGTGAAAGTATGTCTATGATAGAGTGTCTATGAGAATCTGAGAGAGAGTGTCTGTGAGAGTCTGTAAGAGAGTGTCTGTGAGAGTCTGTGTGAGAGTGTCTGTGAGAGAGTGTCTGTGAGAGTCTGTGCGAGAGTGTCTGTGAGAGAGTGTCTGTGAGAGTGTGTGAAAGAGTGTCTGTTAGAGTCTGTCTGTGAGAGTGTCTGAGAGTGTCTGTGAGAGTGTCTGTGAGAGTCTGTCTGTGAGAGTGTCTGTGAGAGAGTATCTGTGAGAATCTGAGAGAGAGTGTCTGTGAGAGCCTGTAAGAGAGTGTCTGTGAGAGTCTGTGTGAGAGTGTCTGTGAGAGAGTGTCTGTGAGAGTCTGTGCGAGAGTGTCTATGAGAGAGTGTCTGTGAGAGTGTGTGAAAGAGTGTCTGTTAGAGTCTGTCTGTGAGAGTGTCTGAGAGTGTCTGTGAGAGTGTCTGTGAGAGTCTGTCTGTGAGAGTGTCTGTGAGAGAGTATCTGTGAGAATCTGAGAGAGAGTGTCTGTGAGAGCCTGTAAGAGAGTGTGAGTAAAAGTGTGTCTATGATAGATTGTCTGTGAGAATCTGAGAGTGTCTGTGAGAGTCTGTAAGAGAGTGTCTGTGAGAGTCTGTAAGAGAGTGTCTGTGAGAGAGTGTCTGTGAGATTGTGTGAAAGAGTGTCTGTGAGAGTCTGTCTGTGAGAGTGTCTGAGAGTGTCTGTGAGAGTGTCTGTGAGAGTCTGTCTGTGAGAGTGTCTGTGAGAGAGTGTCTCTGAGAGAGTGTCTGTGAGAATCTGTGAGAGTCTGTGAGAGAGTGTCTGTGAGAGTCTGTGAGAGAGTGTCTGTGAGAGTCTCTGAGAGTCTGTAAGAGAGTGTATGTGAAAGTGTGTCTATGATAGAGTATCTGTGAGAATCTGAGAGAGAGTGTCTGTGAGAGTGTCTGTGAGAGTGTCTGTGAGAGAGTGTCTGTGAGAATGTGTATGTGAGAGTATGTGAGAGAGTGTCTTTGAGACTCTGAGAGAGTGTCTGTGAGAGTGTAAGAGAGTGTCTGTGAGAGTCTGTGAGAGTGTCTGTGAGAGTCTGTGAGAAAGTGTCTGTGAGAGTCTTTGAGAGAGTGTCTGGAGAGACTGTGAGAGTCTGTGAGATTGTCTGTTAGTCTGTGAGAGTGTCTATGAGAGTCTGTGAGAGTCTGTGAGAGTGTCTGTGAGAGTGTCTGTGAGAGAGTGACTCAGAGAGAGTCTGTGAGAGAGTGTCTGTGAGAGTCTGTGAGAGATAGTCTGTGAGTCTCTGAGAGTCTGTGAGAGTCTGTAAGAGAGTGTATGTGAAAGTGTGTCTATGATAGAGTGTCTATGAGAATCTAAGAGAGAATGTCTGTGAGAGTCTGTAAGAGAGTGTCTGAGAGTGTCTGTGAGAGTGTCTGTGAGAGTCTGTCTGTGAGAGTGTCTGAGAGAGAGTGTCTGTGAGAATCTGTGAGAGTCTGTGAGAGAGTGTCTGTGAGAGTCTGTGAGAGAGTGTATGTGAGAGTCTCTGAGAGTCTGTAAGAGAGTGTATGTTAAAGTGTGTCTATGATAGAGTGTCTGTGAGAATCTGAGAGAAAGTGTCTGTGAGAGTGTCTGTGAGAGTGTCTGTGAGAGAGTGTCTGTGAGAGTATGTGAGAGAGTGTCTTTGAGAGTCTGAGAGAGTGTCTGTGAGAGTGTAAGAGAGTGTCTGTGAGAGTCTGTGATAGTGTCTGTGAGAGTCAGTGAGAAAGTGTCTGTGAGAGTCTTTGAGAGAGTGTCTGGAGAGTCTGTGAGAGTCTGTGAGATTGTCTGTTAGTCTGTGAGAGTGTCTATGAGAGTCTGTGAGAGTATGTGAGAGTCAGTGAGAAAGTGTCTGTGAGAGTCTTTGAGAGAGTGTCTGAAGAGTCTGTGAGAGTCTGTGAGATTGTCTGTTAGTCTGTGAGAGTGTCTATGAGAGTCTGTGAGAGTATGTGAGAGTGTCTGTGAGAGTGTCTGTGAGAGAGTGACTCAGAGAGAGTCTGTGAGAGAGTGTCTGTGAGAGTCTGTGAGAGAGTGTCTGTGAGTCTCTGAGAGTCTGTGAGAGTCTGTAAGAGAGTGTATGTGAAAGTGTGTCTATGATAGAGTGTCTATGAGAATCTGAGAGAGAATGTCTGTGAGAGTCTGTAAGAGAGTGACTGTGAGAGTCTGTGCGAGAGTGTCTGTGAGAGAGTGTCTGTGAGAGTCTGTGCGAGAGTGTCTGTGAGAGAGTGTCTGTGAGAGTGTGTGAAAGAGTGTCTGTTAGAGTCTGTCTGTGAGAGTGTCTGAGAGTGTCTGTGAGAGTGTCAGTGAGAGTCTGTCTGTGAGAGTATCTGTGAGAGAGTGTCTCTGAGAATCTGAGAGAGAGTATCTGTGAGAGTGTCTGTGAGAGTGTCTGTGAGAGAGTGTCTGTGAGAGAGTGTCTGTGAGAGTATGTGAGAGAGTGTCTGTGAGAGTCTAAGAAAGTGTCTGTGAGAGTGTAAGAGAGTGTCTGTGAGAGTCTGTGAGAGTGTCTGCGAGATTCTGTGAGAAAGTGTCTGTGAGTGTCTTTGAGAGAGTGTCCAGAGAGCCTGTGAGAGTCTGTGAGTTTGTCTGTTAGTCTGTGATAGTGTCTATGAGTCTGTGAGAGTGTGTGAGAGTGTCTGTGAGAGAAAGTCTGTGATAGAGTGCCTGTGAGAGTCTATAAGAAAGTGTCTGTGAGAGAGTGTCTGTGAGAGTCTATGAGAGAGTACAAGTGAGAGTCTGTCTGTGAGAGTGTCTGTGAGAGAGTGTCTGTGAGAGAGTTTCTTAGAGAGAGTCTGTGAGAGAGTGTCTGTGAGAGTCTGTGAGAGAGTGTCTGTGAGTCTCTGAGAGTCTGTGAGAGTCTGTAAGAGAGTGTATGTGAAAGTGTGTCTATGATAGAGTGTCTGTGAGAATCTGAGAGAGAGTGTCTGTGAGAGTCTGTAAGAGAGTGTCTGTGAGAGGCTGTGCGAGAGTGTCTGTGAGAGTGTGTGAAAGAGTGTCTGTTAGAGTCTGTCTGTGAGAGTGTCTGAGAGTGTCTGTGAGAGTGTCTGTGAGAGTCTGTCTGTGAGAGTGTCTGTGAGAGAGTGTCTGTGAGAATCTGAAAGAGAGTGTCTGTGAGAGTGTCTGTGAGAGAGTGTCTGTGAGAGAGTGTATGTGAGAGTATGTGAGAGAGTGTCTGTGAGAGTCTGAGAGAGTGTCTGTGAGAGTGTAAGAGAGTGTATATGAGAGTCTGTGAGAGTGTCTGCGAGATTCTGTGAGAAAGTGTCTGTGAGAGTCTTTGAGAGAGTGTCCGGAGAGTCTGTGAGAGTCTGTGAGATTGTCTGTTAGTCAGTGAGATTGTCTATGAGAGTCTTCGAGAGTGTGTGAGAGTGTCTGTGAGAGAAAGTCTGTGATAGAGTGCCTGTGAGAGTCTATAAGAGAGTGTCTGTGAGAGAGTGTCAGTGAGAGTCTATGAGAGAGTACAAGTGAGAGTCTGTCTGTGAGAGTGTCTGTGAGAGAGTGTCTGTGAGAGAGTTTCTTAGAGAGAGTTTGTGAGAGAGTGTCTGTGAGAGAGTGTCTGTGAGAGTCTGTGAGAGTGTGTCTGTGAGTCTGAGAGTGTCTGTGAGAGTGTCTATGAGAGTGTCTGTGAGAGAGTCTGTGAGAGAGAGTGTGAGTCTGTGAGAGAGTGTCTCTGAGAGAGTCTGTGAGAGTGTCTGTGAGAGAGTCTGTGAGAGTGTCTCTGAGAGAGTGTCTGTGAGAGAGTGTCTATGAGAGAGTCTGTGAGAGATTGTCTGTGAGAGTCTGTGAGAGAGTGTCTATGAGAGAGTGTCTTTTAGAGAGTGTCTGTGAGAGAGTGTCTCTGAGTCTGAGAATGTGTCTGTGAGAGTGTCTGTGAGAGAGTCTGTGAGAGAGAGTGTGCAAGAGTGTCTGGGAGAGAGTGTCTATGAGAGAGTGTCTGTGAGAGTCTGTAAGAGAGTGTCTGTGAGTCTGTGAGAGCATGAGAGAGTGTCTGTGATAGTCAGCAAGAGAGACTGTCTGTGAGAGTCTGTGAGAGTGTATCTGTGAGACAGTGTCTGAGAGACTGTCTGTGAGAGAGTATCTGAGAGAGTGTCTGTGAGAGTCTGTGAGAGAGTGTCTGAGAGTCTGTGAGAGTGTCTGTGAGAGAGTTTCCATGAGAGTGTCTGTGAGAGTCTATGATAGAGTGTCTTTGAGAGTCCTTGAGTGTGTCTGTGAGTCTGTCTGTAAGAGTCTGTGAGAGTCTTTGAAAGTGTCTGTGAGAGTGTCCATGAAAGTGTCTGTGAGAGAGTGTCTGTGAGAGTCTGTGAGAAAGTTTCTGTGAGAGTCTGTGAGAGGGTGTCTGGAGAGTCTGTGAGAGTCTGTGAGATTGTCTGTTAGTCAGTGAGAGTGTCTATGAGAGTCTGTGAGAGTGCATGAGAGTGTCTGTGAGAGAAAGTCTATGATAGAGTGCCTGTGAGAGTCTATAAGAGAGTGCCTGTGAGAGAGTGTCTGTGAGAGTCTATGAGAGAGTACAAGTGAGAGTCTGTCTGTGAGAGTGTCTGTGAGAGAGTGTCTGTGAGAGAGTTTCTTAGAGAGAGTTTGTGAGAGAGTGTCTGTGAGAGAGTGTCTGTGAGAGTCTGTGAGAGTGTGTCTGTGAGTCTGAGAGAGTGTCTGTGAGAGTGTCTATGAGAGTGTCTGTGGGAGAGTCTGTGAGAGAGAGTGTGAGTCTGTGAGAGAGTGTCTCTGAGAGAGTCTGTAAGAGAGTGTCTGTGAGAGAGTCTGTGAGAGAGTGTCTCTGAGAGAGTGTCTTTGAGAGAGTGTCTGTGAGAGAGTCTGTGAGAGATTGTCTGTGAGAGTCTGTGAGAGAGTGTCTATGAGAGAGTGTCTTTTAGAGAGTGTCTGTGAGAGAGTGTCTCTGAGTCTGAGAAAGTGTCTGTGAGAGTGTCTGTGAGAGAGTCTGTGAGAGAGAGTGTGCAAGAGTGTCTGGGAGAGAGTGTCTATGAGAGAGTATCTGTGAGAGAGTCTGTGAGAGAGTGTCTGTTAGAGTCTTTGAGAGTCTGTGAGAGAGTTGTCTGTGAGAGTCTGTAAGAGAGTGTCTGTGAGTCTGTGAGAGCATGTGAGTGAGTGTCTGTGAGAGTCAGCGAGAGACTGTCTGTGAGAGTCTGTGAGAGTGTGTCTGTGAGACAGTGTCTGAGAGACTGTCTGTGAGAGAGTATCTGAGAGAGTGTCTGTGAGAGTCTGTGAGAGAGTGTCTGAGAGTCTGTGAGAGTGTCTGTGAGAGAGTTTCCATGAGAGTGTCTGTGAGAGTCTGTGATGGAGTGTCTTTGAGAGTCCTTGAGTGTGTCTGTGAGTCTGTGAGTGTGCCTGTAAGAGTCTGTGAGAGTCTGTGAAAGTGTCTGTAAGAGAGTGTCCGTGAAAGTGTCTGTGAGAGAGTATCTGTGAGAGTCTGTGAGAAAGTTTCTGTGAGAGCCTATGAGAGGGTGTCTGTGAGAGTCTGTGAGTGTCTGTTAGTCTGTGAGAGTATCTATGAGAGTCTGTGAGAGTGTCTGTGAGAGAGTGTCTGTGAGAGAGTGTCTTTGAGAGAGTCTGTGAGAGAGTGTCTGTGAGAGTCTATGAGAGAGTGTCTGTGAGAGTCTGTGAGAGAGTGTCTGTGAGAGTCTCTGAGAGTCTCTGAGAGTATCTGAGAGTCTGTGAGAGTGGGAGTGTATGTGAAAGTGTGTCTATGATGGAGTGTCTGTGACAATCTGAGAGCGAGTGATGTGAGAGTCTGTAAGAGAGTGTCTGTGAGAGTATGTGAGAGAGTATCTGTGAGAGTCTGAGAGAGTGTCTTTGAGAGTGTAAGAGAGTGTCTGTGAGAGTCTGTGAGAGAGTGTCTGTGAGAGTTTGTGAGAGAGTGTCTGTGAGAGAGTGTCTGTGAGAGTATGTGAGAGAGTGTCTTTGAGAGTCTGAGAGACTGTCTGTGAGAGTGTAAGAGAGTGTATGTGAGAGTCTGTGAGAGTGTCTGCGAGAGTCTGTGAGAAAGTGTCTGTGAGAGTCTTTGAGAGAGTGTCTGGAGAGTCTGTGAGAGTCTGTGAGATTGTCTGTTAGTCTGTGAGAGTGTCTATGAGAGTCTGTGAGAGTGTCTGTGAGAGTGTCTGTGAGAGAGTGACTCAGAGAGAGTCTGTGAGAGAGTGTCTGTGAGAGTCTGTGAGAGAGTGTCTGTGAGTCTCTGAGAGTCTGTGAGAGTCTGTAAGAGAGTGTATGTGAAAGTGTGTCTATGATAGAGTGTCTATGAGAATCTGAGAGAGAGTGTCTGTGAGAGTCTGTAAGAGAGTGTCTGTGAGAGTCTGTAAGAGAGTGTCTGTGAGAGAGTGTCTGTGAGAGTGTGTGAAAGAGTGTCTGTGAGAGTCTGTCTGTGAGAGTGTCTGAGAGTGTCTGTGAGAGTGTCTGTGAGAGTCTGTCTGTGAGAGTGTCTGTGAGAGAGTGTCTCTGAGAGAGTGTCTGTGAGAATCTGTGAGAGTCTGTGAGAGAGTGTCTGTGAGAGTCTGTGAGAGAGTGTCTGTGAGAGTCTCTGAGAGTCTGTAAGAGAGTGTATGTGAAAGTGTGTCTATGATAGAGTATCTGTGAGAATCTGAGAGAGAGTGTCTGTGAGAGTGTCTGTGAGAGTGTCTGTGAGAGAGTGTCTGTGAGAATGTGTATGTGAGAGTATGTGAGAGAGTGTCTTTGAGACTCTGAGAGAGTGTCTGTGAGAGTGTAAGAGAGTGTCTGTGAGAGTCTGTGAGAGTGTCTGTGAGAGTCTGTGAGAAAGTGTCTGTGAGAGTCTTTGAGAGAGTGTCTGGAGAGACTGTGAGAGTCTGTGAGATTGTCTGTTAGTCTGTGAGAGTGTCTATGAGAGTCTGTGAGAGTCTGTGAGAGTGTCTGTGAGAGTGTCTGTGAGAGAGTGACTCAGAGAGAGTCTGTGAGAGAGTGTCTGTGAGAGTCTGTGAGAGATAGTCTGTGAGTCTCTGAGAGTCTGTGAGAGTCTGTAAGAGAGTGTATGTGAAAGTGTGTCTATGATAGAGTGTCTATGAGAATCTAAGAGAGAATGTCTGTGAGAGTCTGTAAGAGAGTGTCTGAGAGTGTCTGTGAGAGTGTCTGTGAGAGTTTGTCTGTGAGAGTGTCTGTGAGAGAGTGTCTGTGAGAATCTGTGAGAGTCTGTGAGAGAGTGTCTGTGAGAGTCTGTGAGAGAGTGTCTGTGAGAGTCTCTGAGAGTCTGTAAGAGAGTGTATGTTAAAGTGTGTCTATGATAGAGTGTCTGTGAGAATCTGAGAGAAAGTGTCTGTGAGAGTGTCTGTGAGAGTGTCTGTGAGAGAGTGTCTGTGAGAGAGTGTCTGTGAGAGTATGTGAGAGAGTGTCTTTGAGAGTCTGAGAGAGTGTCTGTGAGAGTGTAAGAGAGTGTCTGTGAGAGTGTCTGTGATAGTGTCTGTGAGAGTCAGTGAGAAAGTGTCTGTGAGAGTCTTTGAGAGAGTGTCTGGAGAGTCTGTGAGAGTCTGTGAGATTGTCTGTTAGTCTGTGAGAGTGTCTATGAGAGTCTGTGAGAGTATGTGAGAGTCAGTGAGAAAGTGTCTGTGAGAGTCTTTGAGAGAGTGTCTGGAGAGTCTGTGAGAGTCTGTGAGATTGTCTGTTAGTCTGTGAGAGTGTCTATGAGAGTCTGTGAGAGTATGTGAGAGTGTCTGTGAGAGTGTCTGTGAGAGAGTGACTCAGAGAGAGTCTGTGAGAGAGTGTCTGTGAGAGTCTGTGAGAGAGTGTCTGTGAGTCTCTGAGAGTCTGTGAGAGTCTGTAAGAGAGTGTATGTGAAAGTGTGTCTATGATAGAGTGTCTATGAGAATCTGAGAGAGAATGTCTGTGAGAGTCTGTAAGAGAGTGACTGTGAGAGTCTGTGCAAGAGTGTCTGTGAGAGAGTGTCTGTGAGAGTCTGTGCGAGAGTGTCTGTGAGAGAGTGTCTGTGAGAGTGTGTGAAAGAGTGTCTGTTAGAGTCTGTCTGTGAGAGTGTCTGAGAGTGTCTGTGAGAGTGTCAGTGAGAGTCTGTCTGTGAGAGTATCTGTGAGAGAGTGTCTCTGAGAATCTGAGAGAGAGTATCTGTGAGAGTGTCTGTGAGAGTGTCTGTGAGAGAATGTCTGTGAGAGAGTGTCTGTGAGAGTATGTGAGAGAGTGTCTGTGAGAGTCTAAGAAAGTGTCTGTGAGAGTGTAAGAGAGTGTCTGTGAGAGTCTGTGAGAGTGTCTGCGAGATTCTGTGAGAAAGTGTCTGTGAGTGTCTTTGAGAGAGTGTCCAGAGAGCCTGTGAAAGTCTGTGAGATTGCCTGTTAGTCTGTGAGAGTGTCTATGAGTCTGTGAGAGTGTGTGAGAGTGTCTGTGAGAGAAAGTCTGTGATAGAGTGCCTGTGAGAGTCTATAAGAAAGTGTCTGTGAGAGAGTGTCTGTGAGAGTCTATGAGAGAGTACAAGTGAGAGTCTGTCTGTGAGAGTGTCTGTGAGAGAGTGTCTGTGAGAGAGTTCCTTAGAGAGAGTCTGTGAGAGAGTGTCTGTGAGAGTCTGTGAGAGAGTGTCTGTGAGTCTCTGAGAGTCTGTGAGAGTCTGTAAGAGAGTGTATGTGAAAGTGTGTCTATGATAGAGTGTCTGTGAGAATCTGAGAGAGAGTGTCTGTGAGAGTCTGTAAGAGAGTGTCTGTGAGAGGCTGTGCGAGAGTGTCTGTGAGAGTGTGTGAAAGAGTGTCTGTTAGAGTCTGTCTGTGAGAGTGTCTGAGAGTGTCTGTGAGAGTGTCTGTGAGAGTCTGTCTGTGAGAGTGTCTGTGAGAGAGTGTCTGTGAGAATCTGAAAGAGAGTGTCTGTGAGAGTGTCTGTGAGAGAGTGTCTGTGAGAGAGTGTATGTGAGAGTATGTGAGAGAGTGTCTGTGAGAGTCTGAGAGAGTGTCTGTGAGAGTGTAAGAGAGTGTATGTGAGAGTCTGTGAGAGTGTCTGCGAGATTCTGTGAGAAAGTGTCTGTGAGAGTCTTTGAGAGAGTGTCCGGAGAGTCTGTGAGAGTCTGTGAGATTGTCTGTTAGTCAGTGAGATTGTCTATGAGAGTCTTCGAGAGTGTGTGAGAGTGTCTGTGAGAGAAAGTCTGTGATAGAGTGCCTGTGAGAGTCTATAAGAGAGTGTCTGTGAGAGAGTGTCAGTGAGAGTCTATGAGAGAGTACAAGTGAGAGTCTGTCTGTGAGAGTGTCTGTGAGAGAGTGTCTGTGAGAGAGTTTCTTAGAGAGAGTTTGTGAGAGAGTGTCTGTGAGAGAGTGTCTGTGAGAGTCTGTGAGAGTGTGTCGGTGAGTCTGAGAGTGTCTGTGAGAGTGTCTATGAGAGTGTCTGTGAGAGAGTCTGTGAGAGAGAGTGTGAGTCTGTGAGAGAGTGTCTCTGAGAGAGTCTGTGAGAGTGTCTGTGAGAGAGTCTGTGAGAGTGTCTCTGAGAGAGTGTCTGTGAGAGAGTGTCTATGAGAGAGTCTGTGAGAGATTGTCTGTGAGAGTCTGTGAGAGAGTGTCTATGAGAGAGTGTCTTTTAGAGAGTGTCTGTGAGAGAGTGTCTCTGAGTCTGAGAATGTGTCTGTGAGAGTGTCTGTGAGAGAGTCTGTGAGAGAGAGTGTGCAAGAGTGTCTGGGAGAGAGTGTCTATGAGAGTGTCTGTGAGAGAGTCTGTGAGAGAGAGTGTGAGTCTGTGAGAGAGTGTCTCTGAGAGAGTCTGTGAGAGTGTCTGTGAGAGAGTCTGTGAGAGTGTCTCTGAGAGAGTGTCTGTGAGAGAGTGTCTATGAGAGAGTCTGTGAGAGATTGTCTGTGAGAGTCTGTGAGAGAGTGTCTATGAGAGAGTGTCTTTTAGAGAGTGTCTGTGAGAGAGTGTCTCTGAGTCTGAGAATGTGTCTGTGAGAGTGTCTGTGAGAGAGTCTGTGAGAGAGAGTGTGCAAGAGTGTCTGGGAGAGAGTGTCTATGAGAGAGTGTCTGTGAGAGTCTGTAAGAGAGTGTCTGTGAGTCTGTGAGAGCATGTGAGTGAGTGTCTGTGATAGTCAGTGAGAGACTGTCTGTGAGAGTCTGTGAGAGTGTGTCTGTGAGACAGTGTCTGAGAGACTGTCTGTGAGAGAGTATCTGAGAGAGTGTCTGTGAGAGTCTGTGAGAGAGTGTCTGAGAGTCTGTGAGAGTGTCTGTGAGAGAGTTTCCATGAGAGTGTCTGTGAGAGTCTGTGATAGAGTGTCTTTGAGAGTCCTTGAGTGTGTCTGTGAGTCTGTCTGTAAGAGTCTGTGAGAGTCTTTGAAAGTGTCTGTAAGAGAGTGTCCATGAAAGTGTCTGTGAGAGAGTGTCTGTGAGAGTCTGTGAGAAAGTTTCTGTGAGAGTCTGTGAGAGGGTGTCTGGAGAGTCTGTGAGAGTCTGTGAGATTGTCTGTTAGTCAGTGAGAGTGTCTATGAGAGTCTGTGAGAGTGTATGAGAGTGTCTGTGAGAGAAAGTCTGTGATAGAGTGCCTGTAAGAGTCTATAGGAGAGTGTCTGTGAGAGAGTGTCTGTGAGAGTCTATGGGAGAGTACAAGTGAGAGTCTGTCTGTGAGAGTGTCTGTGAGAGAGTTTCTCAGAGAGAGTCTGTGAGAGAGTGTCTGTGAGAGTCTGTGAGAGAGTGTCTGTGAGTCTCTGAGAGTCTGTGAGAGTCTGTAAGAGAGTGTATGTGAAAGTGTGTCTATGATAGAGTGTCTGTGAGAATCTGAGAGAGAGTGTCTGTGAGAGTCTGTAAGAGAGTGTCTGTGAGAGGCTGTGCGAGAGTGTCTGTGAGAGTGTGTGAAAGAGTGTCTGTTAGAGTCTGTCTGTGAGAGTGTCTGAGAGTGTCTGTGAGAGTGTCTGTGAGAGTCTGTCTGTGAGAGTGTCTGTGAGAGAGTGTCTGTGAGAATCTGAGAGAGAGTGTCTGTGAGAGTGTCTGTGAGAGTGTCTGTGAGAGAGTGTCTGTGAGAATCTGAGAGAGAGTGTCTGTGAGAGTGTCTGTGAGAGTGTCTGTGAGAGAGTGTCTGTGAGAGAGTGTCTGTGAGAGTATGTGAGAGAGTGTCTGTGAGAGTCTGAGAAAGTGTCTGTGAGAGTGTAAGAGAGTGTCTGTGAGAGTCTGTGAGAGTGTCTGCGAGATTCTGTGAGAAAGTGTCTGTGAGAGTCTTTGAGAGAGTGTCCAGGGAGTCTGTGAATGTCTGTGAGATTGTCTGTTAGTCTGTGAGAGTGTCTATGAGTCTGTGAGAGTGTGTGAGAGTGTCTGTGAGAGAAAGTCTGTGATAGAGTGCCTGTGAGAGTCTATAAGAGAGTGTCTGTGAGAGAGTGTCTGTGAGAGTCTATGAGAGAGTACAAGTGAGAGTCTGTCTGTGAGAGTGTCTGTGAGAGAGTGTCTGTGAGAGAGTTTCTCAGAGAGAGTCTGTGAGAGAGTGTCTGTGAGAGTCTGTGAGAGAGTGTCTGTGAGTCTCTGAGAGTCTGTGAGAGTCTGTAAGAGAGTGTATGTGAAAGTGTGTCTATGATAGAGTGTCTGTGAGAATCTGAGAGAGAGTGTCTGTGAGAGTCTGTAAGAGAGTGTCTGTGAGAGGCTGTGCGAGAGTGTCTGTGAGAGTATGTGAAAGAGTGTCTGTTAGAGTCTGTCTGTGAGAGTGTCTGAGAGTGTCTGTGAGAGTGTCTGTGAGAGTCTGTCTGTGAGAGTGTCTGTGAGAGAGTGTCTGTGAGAATCTGAAAGAGAGTGTCTGTGAGAGTGTCTGTGAGAGAGTGTCTGTGAGAGAGTGTATATGAGAGTATGTGAGAGAGTGTCTGTGAGAGTCTGAGAGAGTGTCTGTGAGAGTGTAAGAGACTGTATGTGAGAGTCTGTGAGAGTGTCTGCAAGATTCTGTAAGAAAGTGTCTGTGAGAGTCTTTGAGAGAGTGTCCGGAGAGTCTGTGAGAGTCTGTGAAATTGTCTGTTAGTCAGTGAGATTGTCTATGAGAGTCTGTGAGAGTGTGTGAGAGTGTCTGTGAGAGAAAGTCTGTGATAGAGTGCCTGTAAGAGTCTATAGGAGAGTGTCTGTGAGAGAGTGTCTGTGAGAGTCTATGGGAGAGTACAAGTGAGAGTCTGTCTGTGAGAGTGTCTGTGAGAGAGTTTCTCAGAGAGAGTCTGTGAGAGAGTGTCTGTGAGAGTCTGTGAGAGAGTGTCTGTGAGTCTCTGAGAGTCTGTGAGAGTCTGTAAGAGAGTGTATGTGAAAGTGTGTCTATGATAGAGTGTCTGTGAGAATCTGAGAGAGAGTGTCTGTGAGAGTCTGTAAGAGAGTGTCTGTGAGAGGCTGTGCGAGAGTGTCTGTGAGAGTGTGTGAAAGAGTGTCTGTTAGAGTCTGTCTGTGAGAGTGTCTGAGAGTGTCTGTGAGAGTGTCTGTGAGAGTCTGTCTGTGAGAGTGTCTGTGAGAGAGTGTCTGTGAGAATCTGAAAGAGAGTGTCTGTGAGAGTGTCTGTGAGAGAGTGTCTGTGAGAGAGTGTATATGAGAGTATGTGAGAGAGTGTCTGTGAGAGTCTGAGAGAGTGTCTGTGAGAGTGTAAGAGACTGTATGTGAGAGTCTGTGAGAGTGTCTGCAAGATTCTGTAAGAAAGTGTCTGTGAGAGTCTTTGAGAGAGTGTCCGGAGAGTCTGTGAGAGTCTGTGAAATTGTCTGTTAGTCAGTGAGATTGTCTATGAGAGTCTGTGAGAGTGTGTGAGAGTGTCTGTGAGAGAAAGTCTGTGATAGAGTGCCTGTAAGAGTCTATAGGAGAGTGTCTGTGAGAGAGTGTCTGTGAGAGTCTATGGGAGAGTACAAGTGAGAGTCTGTCTGTGAGAGTGTCTGTGAGAGAGTTTCTCAGAGAGAGTCTGTGAGAGAGTGTCTGTGAGAGTCTGTGAGAGAGTGTCTGTGAGTCTCTGAGAGTCTGTGAGAGTCTGTAAGAGAGTGTATGTGAAAGTGTGTCTATGATAGAGTGTCTGTGAGAATCTGAGAGAGAGTGTCTGTGAGAGTCTGTAAGAGAGTGTCTGTGAGAGGCTGTGCGAGAGTGTCTGTGAGAGTGTGTGAAAGAGTGTCTGTTAGAGTCTGTCTGTGAGAGTGTCTGAGAGTGTCTGTGAGAGTGTCTGTGAGAGTGTGTCTGTGAGAGTGTCTGTGAGAGAGTGTCTGTGAGAATCTGAAAGAGAGTGTCTGTGAGAGTGTCTGTGAGAGAGTGTCTGTGAGAGAGTGTATATGAGAGTATGTGAGAGAGTGTCTGTGAGAGTCTGAGAGAGTGTCTGTGAGAGTGTAAGAGTGTATGTGAGAGTCTGTGAGAGTGTCTGCGAGATTCTGTAAGAAAGTGTCTGTGAGAGTCTTTGAGAGAGTGTCCGGAGAGTCTGTGAGAGTCTGTGAAATTGTCTGTTAGTCAGTGAGATTGTCTATGAGAGTCTGTGAGAGTGTGTGAGAGTGTCTGTGAGAGAAAGTCTGTGATAGAGTGCATGTAAGAGTCTATAAGAGAGTGTCTGTGAGAGAGTGTCTGTGAGAGTCTATGAGAGAGTACAAGTGAGAGTCTGTCTGTGAGAGTGTCTGTGAGAGAGTGTCTGTGAGAGAGTTTCTTAGAGAGAGTTTGTGAGAGAGTGTCTGTGAGAGAGTGTCAGTGAGAGAGTGTCTGTGAGAGTCTGTGAGAGTGTGCCTGTGAGTCTGAGAGAGTGTATGTGAGAGTGTCTATGAGAGTGTCTGTGAGAGAGTCTGTGAGAGAGAGTGTGAGTCTGTGAGAGAGTGTCTCTGAGAGAGTCTGTGAGAGAGTGTCTGTGAGAGAGTCTGTGAGAGAGTGTCTCTGAGAGAGTGTCTGTGAGAGAGTGTCTGTGAGAGATTGTCTGTGAGAGTCTGTGAGAGAGTGTCTATGAGAGAGTGTCTATGAGAGAGTGTCTTTTAGAGAGTGTCTTTGAGAGAGTATCTCTGAGTCTGAGAAAGTGTCTGTGAGAGAGTCTGTGAGAGAGAGTGTGCAAGAGTGTCTGGGAGAGAGTGTCTATGAGAGAGTATCTTTGAGAGAGTCTGTGAGAGAGTGTCTGTGAGAGTCTGTGAGAGTCTGTGAGAGAGTGTCTTTGAGAGAGTGTCTGTGAGAGTCTGTAAAAGAGTGTCTGTGAGTCTGTGAGAGCATGTGAGTGAGTGTCTGAGAGAGTCAGCGAGAGACTGTCTGTGAGAGTCTGTGAGAGTGTGTCTGTGAGACAGTGTCTTAGAGACTGTCTGTGAGAGAGTATCTGAGAGAGTGTCTGTGAGAGTCTGTGAGAGAGTGTCTGAGAGTCTGTGAGAGTGTCTGTGAGAGAGTTTCCATGAGAGTGTCTGTGAGAGTCTGTGATAGAGTGTATTTTAGAGTCATTGAGTGTGTCTGTGAGTCTGTGAGAGTGTCTGTAAGAGTCTGTGAGAGTCTGTGAAAGTGTCTGTAAGAGAGTGTCCGTGAAAGTGTCTGTGAGAGAGTGTCTGTGAGAGTCTGTGAGAAAGTTTCTGTGAGAGTCTGTGAGAGGGTGTCTAGAGAGTCTGTGAGAGTCTGTGAGATTGTCTGTTAGTCAGTGAGAGTGTCTATGAGAGTCTGTGAGAGTGTATGAGAGTGTCTGTGAGAGAAAGTCTGTGATAGAGTGCCTGTGAGAGTCTATAAGAGAGTGTCTGTGAGAGAGTGTCTGTGAGAGTCTATGAGAGAGTACAAGTGAGAGTCTGTCTGTGAGCGTGTCTGTGAGAGAGTGTCTGTGAGAGAGTTTCTTAGAGCGAGTTTGTGAGAGTGTGTCTGTGAGAGAGTGTCTGTGAGAGAGTGTCTGTGAGAGTCTGTGAGAGTGTGTCTGTGAGTCTGAGAGAGTGTCTGTGAGAGTGTCTATGAGAGTGTCTGTGGGAGAGTCTGTGAGAGAGAGTGTGAGTCTGTGAGAGAGTGTCTCTGAGAGAGTCTGTGAGAGAGTGTCTGTGAGAGAGTCTGTGAGAGAGTGTCTCTGAGAGAGTGTCTGTGAGAGAGTGTCTGAGAGTGTCTGTGAGAGTGTCTGTGAGAGTCTGTCTGTGAGAGTGTCTGTGAGAGAGTGTCTGTGAGAATCTGTGAGAGTCTGTGAGAGAGTGTCTGTGAGAGTCTGTGAGAGAGTGTCTGTGAGAGTCTCTGAGAGTCTGTAAGAGAGTGTATGTTAAAGTGTGTCTATGATAGAGTGTCTGTGAGAATCTGAGAGAAAGTGTCTGTGAGAGTGTCTGTGAGAGTGTCTGTGAGAGAGTGTCTGTGAGAGAGTGTCTGTGAGAGTATGTGAGAGAGTGTCTTTGAGAGTCTGCGAGAGTGTCTGTGAGAGTGTAAGAGAGTGTCTGTGAGAGTCTGTGAGAGTGTCTGCGAGAGTCAGTGAGAAAGTGTCTGTGAGAGTCTTTGAGAGAGTGTCTGGAGAGTCTGTGAGAGTCTGTGAGATTGTCTGTTAGTCTGTGAGAGTGTCTATGAGAGTCTGTGAGAGTATGTGAGAGTGTCTGTGAGAGTGTCTGTGAGAGAGTGACTCAGAGAGAGTCTGTGAGAGAGTGTCTGTGAGAGTCTGTGAGAGAGTGTCTGTGAGTCTCTGAGAGTCTGTGAGAGTCTGTAAGAGAGTGTATGTGAAAGTGTGTCTATGATAGAGTGTCTATGAGAATCTGAGAGAGAATGTCTGTGAGAGTCTGTAAGAGAGTGACTGTGAGAGTCTGTGCGAGAGTGTCTGTGAGAGAGTGTCTGTGAGAGTCTGTGCAAGAGTGTCTGCGAGAGAGTGTCTGTGAGAGTGTGTGAAAGAGTGTCTGTTAGAGTCTGTCTGTGAGAGTGTCTGAGAGTGTCTGTGAGAGTGTCAGTGAGAGTCTGTCTGTGAGAGTATCTGTGAGAGAGTGTCTCTGAGAATCTGAGAGAGAGTATCTGTGAGAGTGTCTGTGAGAGTGTCTGTGAGAGAGTGTCTGTGAGAGAGTGTCTGTGAGAGTATGTGAGAGAGTGTCTGTGAGAGTCTAAGAAAGTGTCTGTGAGAGTGTAAGAGAGTGTCTGTGAGAGTCTGTGAGAGTGTCTGTGAGATTCTGTGAGAAAGTGTCTGTGAGTGTCTTTGAGAGAGTGTCCAGAGAGCCTGTGAGAGTCTGTGAGATTGTCTGTTAGTCTGTGAGAGTGTCTATGAGTCTGTGAGAGTGTGTGAGAGTGTCTGTGAGAGAAAGTCTGTGATAGAGTGCCTGTGAGAGTCTATAAGAAAGTGTCTGTGAGAGAGTGTCTGTGAGAGTCTATGAGAGAGTACAAGTGAGAATCTGTCTGTGAGAGTGTCTGTGAGAGAGTGTCTGTGAGAGAGTTTCTTAGAGAGAGTCTGTGAGAGAGTGTCTGTGAGAGTCTGTGAGAGAGTGTCTGTGAGTCTCTGAGAGTCTGTGAGAGTCTGTAAGAGAGTGTATGTGAAAGTGTGTCTATGATAGAGTGTCTGTGAGAATCTGAGAGAGAGTGTCTGTGAGAGTCTGTAAGAGAGTGTCTGTGAGAGGCTGTGCGAGAGTGTCTGTGAGAGTGTGTGAAAGAGTGTCTGTTAGAGTCTGTCTGTGAGAGTGTCTGAGAGTGTCTGTGAGAGTGTCTGTGAGAGTCTGTCTGTGAGAGTGTCTGTGAGAGAGTGTCTGTGAGAATCTGAAAGAGAGTGTCTGTGAGAGTGTCTGTGAGAGAGTGTCTGTGAGAGAGTGTATGTGAGAGTATGTGAGAGAGTGTCTGTGAGAGTCTGAGAGAGTGTCTGTGAGAGTGTAAGAGAGTGTATGTGAGAGTCTGTGAGAGTGTCTGCGAGATTCTGTGAGAAAGTGTCTGTGAGAGTCTTTGAGAGAGTGTCCGGAGAGTCTGTGAGAGTCTGTGAGATTGTCTGTTAGTCAGTGAGATTGTCTATGAGAGTCTTCAAGAGTGTGTGAGAGTGTCTGTGAGAGAAAGTCTGTGATAGAGTGCCTGTGAGAGTCTATAAGAGAGTGTCTGTGAGAGAGTGTCAGTGAGAGTCTATGAGAGAGTACAAGTGAGAGTCTGTCTGTGAGAGTGTCTGTGAGAGAGTGTCTGTGAGAGAGTTTCTTAGAGAGAGTTTGTGAGAGAGTGTCTGTGAGAGAGTGTCTGTGAGAGTCTGTGAGAGTGTGTCTGTGAGTCTGAGAGTGTCTGTGAGAGTGTCTATGAGAGTGTCTGTGAGAGAGTCTGTGAGAGAGAGTGTGAGTCTGTGAGAGAGTGTCTCTGAGAGAGTCTGTGAGAGTGTCTGTGAGAGAGTCTGTGAGAGAGTGTCTCTGAGAGAGTGTCTGTGAGAGAGTGTCTGTGAGAGAGTCTGTGAGAGATTGTCTGTGAGAGTCTGTGAGAGAGTGTCTATGAGAGAGTGTCTTTTAGAGAGTGTCTGTGAGAGTGTCTCTGAGTCTGAGAAAGTGTCTGTGAGAGTGTCTGTGAGAGAGTCTGTGAGAGAGAGTGTGCAAGAGTGTCTGGGAGAGAGTGTCTATGAGAGAGTGTCTGTGAGAGTCTGTAAGAGAGTGTCTGTGAGTCTGTGAGAGCATGTGAGTGAGTGTCTGTGATAGTCAGCGAGAGACTGTCTGTGAGAGTCTGTGAGAGTGTGTCTGTGAGACAGTGTCTTAGAGACTGTCTGTGAGAGAGTATCTGAGAGAGTGTCTGTGAGAGTCTGTGAGAGAGTGTCTGAGAGTCTGTGAGAGTGTCTGTGAGAGAGTTCCGTGAGAGTGTCTGTGAGAGTCTGTGATAGAGTGTATTTGAGAGTCCTTGAGTGTGTCTGTGAGTCTGTGAGAGTGTCTGTAAGAGTCTGTGAGAGTCTGTGAAAGTGTCTGTAAGAGAGTGTCCGTGAAAGTGTCTGTGAGAGAGTGTCTGTGAGAGTCTGTGAGAAAGTTTCTGTGAGAGTCTGTGAGAGGGTGTCTGGAGAGTCTGTGAGAGTCTGTGAGATTGTCTGTTAGTCAGTGAAAGTGTCTATGAGAGTCTGTGAGAGTGTATGAGAGTGTCTGTGAGAGAAAGTCTGTGATAGAGTGTCTGTGAGAGTCTATAAGAGAGTGTCTGTGAGAGAGTGTCTGTGAGAGTCTATGAGAGAGTACAAGTGAGAGTCTGTCTGTGAGCGTGTCTGTGAGAGAGTGTCTGTGAGAGAGTTTCTTAGAGAGAGTTTGTGAGAGAGTGTCTGTGAGAGAGTGTCTGTGAGAGAGTGTCTGTGAGAGTCTGTGAGAGTGTGTCTGTGAGTCTGAGAGAGTGTATGTGAGAGTGTCTATGAGACTGTCTGTGGGAGAGTCTGTGAGAGAGAGTGTGAGTCTGTGAGAGAGTGTCTCTGAGAGAGTCTGTGAGAGAGTGTCTGTGAGAGAGTCTGTGAGAGAGTGTCTCTGAGAGAGTGTCTGTGAGAGAGTGTCTGTGAGAGAGTCTGTGAGAGATTGTCTGTGAGAGTCTGTGAGAGAGTGTCTATGAGAGAGTGTCTTTTAGAGAGTGTCTGTGAGAGAGTGTCTCTGAGTCTAAGAAAGTGTCTGTGAGAGTGTCTGTGAGAGAGTCTGTGAGAGAGAGTGTGCAAGAGTGTCTGGGAGAAAGTGTCTGTGAGAGTCTTTGAGAGAGTGTCCGGAGAGTCTGTGAGAGTCTGTGAGATTGTCTGTTAGTCAGTGAGATTGTCTATGAGAGTCTTCAAGAGTGTGTGAGAGTGTCTGTGAGAGAAAGTCTGTGATAGAGTGCCTGTGAGAGTCTATAAGAGAGTGTCTGTGAGAGAGTGTCAGTGAGAGTCTATGAGAGAGTACAAGTGAGAGTCTGTCTGTGAGAGTGTCTGTGAGAGAGTGTCTGTGAGAGAGTTTCTTAGAGAGAGTTTGTGAGAGAGTGTCTGTGAGAGAGTGTCTGTGAGAGTCTGTGAGAGTGTGTCTGTGAGTCTGAGAGTGTCTGTGAGAGTGTCTATGAGAGTGTCTGTGAGAGAGTCTGTGAGAGAGAGTGTGAGTCTGTGAGAGAGTGTCTCTGAGAGAGTCTGTGAGAGTGTCTGTGAGAGAGTCTGTGAGAGAGTGTCTCTGAGAGAGTGTCTGTGAGAGAGTGTCTGTGAGAGAGTCTGTGAGAGATTGTCTGTGAGAGTCTGTGAGAGAGTGTCTATGAGAGAGTGTCTTTTAGAGAGTGTCTGTGAGAGTGTCTCTGAGTCTGAGAAAGTGTCTGTGAGAGTGTCTGTGAGAGAGTCTGTGAGAGAGAGTGTGCAAGAGTGTCTGGGAGAGAGTGTCTATGAGAGAGTGTCTGTGAGAGTCTGTAAGAGAGTGTCTGTGAGTCTGTGAGAGCATGTGAGTGAGTGTCTGTGATAGTCAGCGAGAGACTGTCTGTGAGAGTCTGTGAGAGTGTGTCTGTGAGACAGTGTCTTAGAGACTGTCTGTGAGAGAGTATCTGAGAGAGTGTCTGTGAGAGTCTGTGAGAGAGTGTCTGAGAGTCTGTGAGAGTGTCTGTGAGAGAGTTCCGTGAGAGTGTCTGTGAGAGTCTGTGATAGAGTGTATTTGAGAGTCCTTGAGTGTGTCTGTGAGTCTGTGAGAGTGTCTGTAAGAGTCTGTGAGAGTCTGTGAAAGTGTCTGTAAGAGAGTGTCCGTGAAAGTGTCTGTGAGAGAGTGTCTGTGAGAGTCTGTGAGAAAGTTTCTGTGAGAGTCTGTGAGAGGGTGTCTGGAGAGTCTGTGAGAGTCTGTGAGATTGTCTGTTAGTCAGTGAAAGTGTCTATGAGAGTCTGTGAGAGTGTATGAGAGTGTCTGTGAGAGAAAGTCTGTGATAGAGTGTCTGTGAGAGTCTATAAGAGAGTGTCTGTGAGAGAGTGTCTGTGAGAGTCTATGAGAGAGTACAAGTGAGAGTCTGTCTGTGAGCGTGTCTGTGAGAGAGTGTCTGTGAGAGAGTTTCTTAGAGAGAGTTTGTGAGAGAGTGTCTGTGAGAGAGTGTCTGTGAGAGAGTGTCTGTGAGAGTCTGTGAGAGTGTGTCTGTGAGTCTGAGAGAGTGTATGTGAGAGTGTCTATGAGACTGTCTGTGGGAGAGTCTGTGAGAGAGAGTGTGAGTCTGTGAGAGAGTGTCTCTGAGAGAGTCTGTGAGAGAGTGTCTGTGAGAGAGTCTGTGAGAGAGTGTCTCTGAGAGAGTGTCTGTGAGAGAGTGTCTGTGAGAGAGTCTGTGAGAGATTGTCTGTGAGAGTCTGTGAGAGAGTGTCTATGAGAGAGTGTCTTTTAGAGAGTGTCTGTGAGAGAGTGTCTCTGAGTCTAAGAAAGTGTCTGTGAGAGTGTCTGTGAGAGAGTCTGTGAGAGAGAGTGTGCAAGAGTGTCTGGGAGAGAGTGTCTATGAGAGAGTATCTGTGAGAGAGTCTGTGAGAGAGTGTCTGTGAGAGCCTGTGAGAGTCTGTGAGAGAGTGTCTATGAGAGAGTGTCTGTGAGAGTCTGTAAGAGAGTGTCTGTGAGTCTGTGAGAGCATGTGAGTGAGTGTCTGTGAGAGTCAGCGAGAGACTGTCTGTGAGAGTCTGTGAGAGTGTGTCTGTGAGACAGTGTCTGAGAGACAGTCTGTGAGAGAGTATCTGAGAGAGTGTCTGTGAGAGTCTGTGAGAGAGTGTCTGAGAGTCTGTGAGAGTGTCTGTGAGAGAGTTTCCGTGAGAGTGTCTGTGAGAGTCTGTGATAGAGTGTCTTTGAGAGTCCTTGAGTGTGTCTGTGAGTCTGTGAGAGTGTCTGTAAGAGTCTGTGAGAGTCTGTGAAAGTGTCTGTAAGAGAGTGTCGGTGAAAGTGTCTGTGAGAGAGTGTCTGTGAGAGTCTGTGAGAAAGTTTCTGTGAAAGCCTGTGAGAGGGTGTCTGTGAGAGTCTGTGAGTGTCTGTTAGTCTGTGAGAGTATCTATGAGAGTCTGTGAGAGTGTCTGTGAGAGAGTGTCTGTGAGAGAGTGTCTTTGAGAGAGTCTGTGAGAGAGTGTCCGTGAGAGTCTATGAGAGAGTGTCTGTGAGAGTCTGTGAGAGAGTGTCTGTGAGAGAGTGTCTGTGAGGGAGTGTCTGTGAGAGTCTGTGCGAGAGTGTCTGTGAGAGAGTGTCTGTGAGAGTGTGTGAAAGAGTGTCTGTTAGAGTCTGTCTGTGAGAGTGTCTGAGAGTGTCTGTGAGAGTGTCAGTGAGAGTCTGTCTGTGAGAGTATCTGTGAGAGAGTGTCTCTGAGAATCTGAGAGAGAGTATCTGTGAGAGTGTCTGTGAGAGTGTCTGTGAGAGAGTGTCTGTGAGAGAGTGTCTGTGAGAGTATGTGAGAGAGTGTCTGTGAGAGTCTAAGAAAGTGTCTGTGAGAGTGTAAGAGAGTGTCTGTGAGAGTCTGTGAGAGTGTCTGCGAGATTCTGTGAGAAAGTGTCTGTGAGTGTCTTTGAGAGAGTGTCCAGAGAGCCTGTGAGAGTCTGTGAGATTGTCTGTTAGTCTGTGAGAGTGTCTATGAGTCTGTGAGAGTGTGTGAGAGTGTCTGTGAGAGAAAGTCTGTGATAGAGTGCCTGTGAGAGTCTATAAGAAAGTGTCTGTGAGAGAGTGTCTGTGAGAGTCTATGAGAGAGTACAAGTGAGAGTCTGTCTGTGAGAGTGTCTGTGAGAGAGTGTCTGTGAGAGAGTTTCTTAGAGAGAGTCTGTGAGAGAGTGTCTGTGAGAGTCTGTGAGAGAGTGTCTGTGAGAGAGTGTCTGTGAGAGTCTGTGCGAGAGTGTCTGTGAGAGAGTGTCTGTGAGAGTGTGTGAAAGAGTGTCTGTTAGAGTCTGTCTGTGAGAGTGTCTGAGAGTGTCTGTGAGAGTGTCAGTGAGAGTCTGTCTGTGAGAGTATCTGTGAGAGAGTGTCTCTGAGAATCTGAGAGAGAGTATCTGTGAGAGTGTCTGTGAGAGTGTCTGTGAGAGAGTGTCTGTGAGAGAGTGTCTGTGAGAGTATGTGAGAGAGTGTCTGTGAGAGTCTAAGAAAGTGTCTGTGAGAGTGTAAGAGAGTGTCTGTGAGAGTCTGTGAGAGTGTCTGCGAGATTCTGTGAGAAAGTGTCTGTGAGTGTCTTTGAGAGAGTGTCCAGAGAGCCTGTGAGAGTCTGTGAGATTGTCTGTTAGTCTGTGAGAGTGTCTATGAGTCTGTGAGAGTGTGTGAGAGTGTCTGTGAGAGAAAGTCTGTGATAGAGTGCCTGTGAGAGTCTATAAGAAAGTGTCTGTGAGAGAGTGTCTGTGAGAGTCTATGAGAGAGTACAAGTGAGAGTCTGTCTGTGAGAGTGTCTGTGAGAGAGTGTCTGTGAGAGAGTTTCTTAGAGAGAGTCTATGAGAGAGTGTCTGTGAGAGTCTGTGAGAGAGTGTCTGTGAGTCTCTGAGAGTCTGTGAGAGTCTGTAAGAGAGTGTATGTGAAAGTGTGTCTATGATAGAGTGTCTGTGAGAATCTGAGAGAGAGTGTCTGCGAGAGTCTGTAAGAGAGTGTCTGTGAGAGGCTGTGCGAGAGTGTCTGTGAGAGTGTGTGAAAGAGTGTCTGTTAGAGTCTGTCTGTGAGAGTGTCTGAGAGTGTCTGTGAGAGTGTCTGTGAGAGTCTGTCTGTGAGAGTGTATGTGAGAGAGTGTCTGTGAGAATCTGAAAGAGAGTGTCTGTGAGAGTGTCTGTGAGAGAGTGTCTGTGAGAGAGTGTATGTGAGAGTATGTGAGAGAGTGTCTGTGAGAGTCTGAGAGAGTGTCTGTGAGAGTGTAAGAGAGTGTATGTGAGAGTCTGTGAGAGTGTCTGCGAGATTCTGTGAGAAAGTGTCTGTGAGAGTCTTTGAGAGAGTGTCCAGAGAGTCTGTGAGAGTCTGTGAGATTGTCTGTTAGTCAGTGAGATTGTCTATGAGAGTCTTCGAGAGTGTGTGAGAGTGTCTGTGAGAGAAAGTCTGTGATAGAGTGCCTGTGAGAGTCTATAAGAGAGTGTCTGTGAGAGAGTGTCAGTGAGAGTCTATGAGAGAGTACAAGTGAGAGTCTGTCTGTGAGAGTGTCTGTGAGAGAGTGTCTGTGAGAGAGTTTCTTAGAGAGAGTTTGTGAGAGAGTGTCTGTGAGAAAGTGTCTGTGAGAGTCTGTGAGAGTGTGTCTGTGAGTCTGAGAGTGTCTGTGAGAGTGTCTATGAGAGTGTCTGTGAGAGAGTCTGTGAGAGAGAGTGTGAGTCTGTGAGAGAGTGTCTCTGAGAGAGTCTGTGAGAGTGTCTGTGAGAGAGTCTGTGAGAGAGTGTCTCTGAGAGAGTGTCTGTGAGAGAGTGTCTGTGAGAGAGTCTGTGAGAGATTGTCTGTGAGAGTCTGTGAGAGAGTGTCTATGAGAGAGTGTCTTTTAGAAAGTGTCTGTGAGAGAGTGTCTCTGAGTCTGAGAAAGTGTCTGTGAGAGTGTCTGTGAGAGAGTCTGTGAGAGAGAGTGTGCAAGAGTGTCTGGGAGAGAGTGTCTATGAGAGAGTGTCTGTGAGAGCATGTGAGTGAGTGTCTGTGATAGTCAGCGAGAGACTGTCTGTGAGAGTCTGTGAGAGTGTGTCTGTGAGACAGTGTCTGAGAGACTGTCTGTGAGAGAGTATCTGAGAGAGTGTCTGTGAGAGTCTGTGAGAGAGTGTCTGAGAGTCTGTGAGAGTGTCTGTGAGAGAGTTTCCGTGAGAGTGTCTATGAGAGTCTGTGATAGAGTGTCTTTGAGAGTCCTTGAGTGTGTCTGTGAGTCTGTGAGAGTGTCTGTAAGAGTCTGTGAGAGTCTTTGAAAGTGTCTGTAAGAGAGTGTCCATGAAAGTGTCTGTGAGAGAGTGTCTGTGAGAGTCTGTGAGAAAGTTTCTGTGAGAGTCTGTGAGAGGGTGTCTGGAGAGTCTGTGAGAGTCTGTGAGATTGTCTGTTAGTCAGTGAGAGTGTCTATGAGAGTCTGTGAGAGTGTATGAGAGTGTCTGTGAGAGAAAGTCTATGATAGAGTGCCTGTGAGAGTCTATAAGAGAGTGCCTGTGAGAGAGTGTCTGTGAGAGTCTATGAGAGAGTACAAGTGAGAGTCTGTCTGTGAGAGTGTCTGTGAGAGAGTGTCTGTGAGAGAGTTTCTTAGAGAGAGTTTGTGAGAGAGTGTCTGTGAGAGAGTGTCTGTGAGAGAGTGTCTGTGAGAGTCTGTGAGAGTGTGTCTGTGAGTCTGAGAGAGTGTCTGTGAGAGTGTCTATGAGAGTGTCTGTGGGAGAGTCTGTGAGAGAGAGTGTGAGTCTGTGAGAGAGTGTCTCTGAGAGAGTCTGTAAGAGAGTGTCTGTGAGAGAGTCTGTGAGAGAGTGTCTCTGAGAGAGTGTCTTTGAGAGAGTGTCTGTGAGAGAGTCTGTGAGAGATTGTCTGTAAGAGTCTGTGAGAGAGTGTCTATGAGAGAGTGTCTTTTAGAGAGTGTCTGTGAGAGAGTGTCTCTGAGTCTGAGAAAGTGTCTGTGAGAGTGTCTGTGAGAGAGTCTGTGAGAGAGAGTGTGCAAGAGTGTCTGGGAGAGAGTGTCTATGAGAGAGTATCTGTGAGAGAGTCTGTGAAAGAGTGTCTGTTAGAGTCTGTGAGAGTCTGTGAGAGAGTGTCTGTGAGAGAGTGTCTGTGAGAGTCTGTAAGAGAGTGTCTGTGAGTCTGTGAGAGCATGTGAGTGATTGTCTGTGAGAGTCAGCGAGAGACTGTCTGTGAGAGTCTGTGAGAGTGTGTCTGTGAGACAGTGTCTGAGAGACTGTCTGTGAGAGAGTATCTGAGAGAGTGTCTGTGAGAGTCTGTGAGAGAGTGTCTGAGAGTCTGTGAGAGTGTCTGTGAGAGAGTTTCCGTGAGAGTGTCTGTGAGAGTCTGTGATGGAGTGTCTTTGAGAGTCCTTGAGTGTGTCTGTGAGTCTGTGAGAGTGCCTGTAAGAGTCTGTGAGAGTCTGTGAAAGTGTCTGTAAGAGAGTGTCCGTGAAAGTGTCTGTGAGAGAGTGTCTGTGAGAGTCTGTGAGAAAGTTTCTGTGAGAGCCTGTGAGAGGGTGTCTGTGAGAGTCTGTGAGTGTCTGTTAGTCTGTTAGAGTATCTATGAGAGTCTGTGAGAGTGTCTGTGAGAGAGTGTCTGTGAGAGAGTGTCTTTGAGAGAGTCTGTGAGAGAGTGTCCGTGAGAGTCTATGAGAGAGTGTCTGTGAGAGTCTGTGAGAGAGTGTCTGTGAGAGTCTCTGAGAGTCTCTGAGAGTCTGTGAGAGTGGGAGTGTATGTGAAAGTGTGTCTATGATGGAGTGTCTGTGACAATCTGAGAGCGAGTGTCTGTGAGAGTCTGTAAGAGAGTGTCTGTGAGAGTGTCTGTGAGAGTATGTGAGAGAGTATCTGTGAGAGTCTGAGAGAGTGTCTTTGAGAGTATAAGAGAGTGTCTGTGAGAGTCTGTGAGAGAGTCTGTGAGAGTCTGTGAGAGAGTGTCTGTGATAGAGTGTCTGTTAGACAGTCTGTGAGAGAGTGTCTGAGAGAGAGTCTGTGAGAGAGTGTCTGTGAGAGTTTGTGAGAGAGTGTCTGTGAGAGAGTGTCTGTGAGAGTATGTGAGAGAGTGTCTTTGAAAGTCTGAGAGAGTGTCTGTGAGAGTGTAAGAGAGTGTCTGTGAGAGTCTGTGAGAGTGTCTGCGAGAGTCTGTGAGAAAGTGTCTGTGAGAGTCTGTGCGAGAGTGTCTGTGAGAGTCTGTGCGAGAGTGTCTGTGAGAGAGTGTCTGTGAGAGTGTGTGAAAGAGTGTCTGTTAGAGTCTGTCTGTGAGAGTGTCTGAGAGTGTCTGTGAGAGTGTCTGTGACAGTCTGTCTATGAGAGTATCTGTGAGAGAGTGTCTGTGAGAATCTGAGAGAGAGTGTCTGTGAGAGTGTCTGTGAGAGTGTCTGTGAGAGAGTGTCTGTGAGAGAATGTCTGTGAGAGTATGTGAGAGAGTGTCTGTGAGAATCTGAGAAAGTGTCTGTGAGAGTGTAAGAGAGTGTCTGTGAGAGTATGTGAGAGTGTCTGTGAGATTCTGTGAGAAAGTGTCTGTGAGAGTCTTTGAGGGAGTGTCCAGGGAGTCTGTGAATGTCTGTGAGATTGTCTGTTAGTCTGTGAGAGTGTCTATGAGTCTGTGAGAGTGTGTGAGAGTGTCTGTGAGAGAAAGTCTGTGATAGAGTGCCTGTGAGAGTCTATAAGAGAGTGTCTGTGAGAGAGTGTCTGTGAGAGTCTATGAGAGAGTACAAGTGAGAGTCTGTCTGTGAGAGTGTCTGTGAGAGAGTGTCTGTGAGAGAGTTTCTCAGAGAGAGTCTGTGAGAGAGTGTCTGTGAGAGTCTGTGAGAGAGTGTCTGTGAGTCTCTGAGAGTCTGTGAGAGTCTGTAAGAGAGTATATGTGAAAGTGTGTCTATGATAGAGTGTCTGTGAGAATCTGAGAGAGAGTGTCTGTGAGAGTCTGTAAGAGAGTGTCTGTGAGAGGCTGTGCGAGAGTGTCTGTGAGAGTGTGTGAAAGAGTGTCTGTTAGAGTCTGTCTGTGAGAGTGTCTGAGAGTGTCTGTGAGAGTGTCTGTGAGAGTCTGTCTGTGAGAGTGTCTGTGAGAGAGTGTCTGTGAGAATCTGAAAGAGAGTGTCTGTGAGAGTGTCTGTGAGAGAGTGTCTGTGAGAGAGTGTATATGAGAGTATGTGAGAGAGTGTCTGTGAGAGTCTGAGAGAGTGTCTGTGAGAGTGTAAGAGAGTGTATGTGAGAGTCTGTGAGAGTGTCTGCGAGATTCTGTAAGAAAGTGTCTGTGAGAGTCTTTGAGAGAGTGTCCGGAGAGTCTGTGAGAGTCTGTGAAATTGTCTGTTAGTCAGTGAGATTGTCTATGAGAGTCTGTGAGAGTGTGTGAGAGTGTCTGTGAGAGAAAGTCTGTGATAGAGTGCCTGTAAGAGTCTATAAGAGAGTGTCTGTGAGAGAGTGTCTGTGAGAGTCTATGAGAGAGTACAAGTGAGAGTCTGTATGTGAGAGTGTCTGTGAGAGAGTGTCTGTGAGAGAGTTTCTTAGAGAGAGTTTGTGAGAGAGTGTCTGTGAGAGAGTGTCAGTGAGAGAGTGTCTGTGAGAGTCTGCGAGAGTGTGCCTGTGAGTCTGAGAGAGTGTATGTGAGAGTGTCTATGAGAGTGTCTGTGAGAGAGTCTGTGAGAGAGAGTGTGAGTCTGTGAGAGAGTGTCTCTGAGAGAGTCTGTAAGAGAGTGTCTGTGAGAGAGTCTGTGAGAGAGTGTCTCTGAGAGAGTGTCTGTGAGAGAGTGTCTGTGAGAGATTGTCTGTGAGAGTCTGTGAGAGAGTGTCTATGAGAGAGTGTCTATGAGAGAGTGTCTTTTAGAGAGTGTCTTTGAGAGAGTATCTCTGAGTCTGAGAAAGTGTCTGTGAGAGTGTCTGTGAGAGAGTCTGTGAGAGAGAGTGTGCAAGAGTGTCTGGGAGAGAGTGTCTATGAGAGAGTATCTGTGAGAGAGTCTGTGAGAGAGTGTCTGTGAGAGTCTGTGAGAGTCTGTGAGAGAGTGTCTTTGAGAGAGTGTCTGTGAGAGTCTGTAAAAGAGTGTCTGTGAGTCTGCGAGAGCATGTGAGTGAGTGTCTGAGAGAGTCAGTGAGAGACTGTCTGTGAGAGTCTGTGAGAGTGTGTATGTGTGACAGTGTCTTAGAGACTGTCTGTGAGAGAGTATCTGAGAGAGTGTCTGTGAGAGTCTGTGAGAGAGTGTCTGAGAGTCTGTGAGAGTGTCTGTGAGAGAGTTTCCGTGAGAGTGTCTGTGAGAGTCTGTGATAGAGTGTATTTGAGAGTCCTTGAGTGTGTCTGTGAGTCTGTGAGAGTGTCTGTAAGAGTCTGTGAGAGTCTGTGAAAGTGTCTGTAAGAGAGTGTCCGTGAAAGTGTCTGTGAGAGAGTGTCTGTGAGAGTCTGTGAGAAAGTTTCTGTGAGAGTCTGTGAGAGGGTGTCTGGAGAGTCTGTGAGAGTCTGTGAGATTGTCTGTTAGTCAGTGAAAGTGTCTATGAGAGTCTGTGAGAGTGTATGAGAGTGTCTGTGAGAGAAAGTGTGTGATAGAGTGCCTGTGAGAGTCTATAAGAGAGTGTCTGTGAGAGAGTGTCTGTGAGAGTCTATGAGAGAGTACAAGTGAGAGTCTGTCTGTGAGCGTGTCTGTGAGAGAGTGTCTGTGAGAGAGTTTCTTAGAGAGAGTTTGTGAGAGAGTGTCTGTGAGAGAGTGTCTGTGAGAGAGTGTCTGTGAGAGTCTGTGAGAGTGTGTCTGTGAGTCTGAGAGAGTGTCTGTGAGAGTGTCTATGAGAGTGTCTGTGGGAGAGTCTGTGAGAGAGAGTGTGAGTCTGTGAGAGAGTGTCTCTGAGAGAGTCTGTGAGAGAGTGTCTGTGAGAGTCTGTGAGAGAGTGTCTCTGAGAGAGTGTCTGTGAGAGAGTGTCTGTGAGAGAGTCTGTGAGAGATTGTCTGTGAGAGTCTGTGAGAAAGTGTCTATGAGAGAGTGTCTTTTAGAGAGTGTCTGTGAGAGAGTGTCTCTGAGTCTAAGAAAGTGTCTGTGAGAGTGTCTGTGAGAGAGTCTGTGAGAGAGAGTGTGCAAGAGTGTCTGGGAGAGAGTGTCTATGAGAGAGTATCTGTGAGAGAGTCTGTGAGAGAGTGTCTGTGAGAGCCTGTGAGAGTCTGTGAGAGAGTGTCTATGAGAGAGTGTCTGTGAGAGTCTGTAAGAGAGTGTCTGTGAGTCTGTGAGAGCATGTGAGTGAGTGTCTGTGAGAGTCAGCGAGAGACTGTTTGTGAGAGTCTGTGAGAGTGTGTCTGTGAGACAGTGTCTGAGAGACAGTCTGTGAGAGAGTATCTGAGAGAGTGTCTGTGAGAGTCTGTGAGAGAGAGTCTGAGAGTCTGTGAGAGTGTCTGTGAGAGAGTTTCCGTGAGAGTGTCTGTGAGAGTCTGTGATAGAGTGTCTTTGAGAGTCCTTGAGTGTGTCTGTGAGTCTGTGAGAGTGTCTGTAAGAGTCTGTGAGAGTCTGTGAAAGTGTCTGTAAGAGAGTGTCCGTGAAAGTGTCTGTGAGAGAGTGTCTGTGAGAGTCTGTGAAGAAAGTTTCTGTGAGAGCCTGTGAGAGGGTGTCTGTGAGAGTCTGTGAGTGTCTGTTAGTCTGTGAGAGTATCTATGAGAGTCTGTGAGAGTGTCTGTGAGAGAGTGTCTATGAGAGAGTGTCTTTGAGAGAGTCTGTGAGAGAGTGTCCGTGAGAGTCTATGAGAGAGTGTCTGTGAGAGTCTGTGAGAGAGTGTCTGTGAGAGTCTCTGAGAGTCTCTGAGAGTCTGTGAGAGTGGGAGTGTATGTGAAAGTGTGTCTATGATGGAGTGTCTGTGACAATCTGAGAGCGAGTGTCTGTGAGAGTCTGTAAGAGAGAGTCTGTGAGAGTGTCTGTGAGAGTATGTGAGAGAGTATCTGTGAGAGTCTGAGAGAGTGTCTTTGAGAGTATAAGAGAGTGTCTGTGAGAGTCTGTGAGAGAGTCTGTGAGAGTCTGTGAGAGAGTGTCTTTGATAGAGTGTCTGTTAGACAGTCTGTGAGAGAGTGTCTGAGAGAGAGTCTGTGAGAGAGTGTCTGTGAGAGTTTGTGAGAGAGTGTCTGTGAGAGAGTGTCTGTGAGAGTATGTGAGAGAGTGTCTTTGAAAGTCTGAGAGAGTGTCTGTGAGAGTGTAAGAGAGTGTCTGTGAGAGTCTGTGAGAGTGTCTGCGAGAGTCTGTGAGAAAGTGTCTGTGAGAGTCTGTGCGAGAGTGTCTGTGAGAGTCTGTGCGAGAGTGTCTGTGAGAGAGTGTCTGTGAGAGTGTGTGAAAGAGTGTCTGTTAGAGTCTGTCTGTGAGAGTGTCTGAGAGTGTCTGTGAGAGTGTCTGTGACAGTCTGTCTATGAGAGTATCTGTGAGAGAGTGTCTGTGAGAATCTGAGAGAGAGTGTCTGTGAGAGTGTCTGTGAGAGTGTCTGTGAGAGAGTGTCTGTGAGAGAGTGTCTGTGAGAGTATGTGAGAGAGTGTCTGTGAGAGTCTGAGAAAGTGTCTGTGAGAGTGTAAGAGAGTGTCTGTGAGAGTATGTGAGAGTGTCTGTGAGATTCTGTGAGAAAGTGTCTGTGAGAGTCTTTGAGGGAGTGTCCAGGGAGTCTGTGAATGTCTGTGAGATTGTCTGTTAGTCTGTGAGAGTGTCTATGAGTCTGTGAGAGTGTGTGAGAGTGTCTGTGAGAGAAAGTCTGTGATAGAGTGCCTGTGAGAGTCTATAAGAGAGTGTCTGTGAGAGAGTGTCTGTGAGAGTCTATGAGAGAGTACAAGTGAGAGTCTGTCTGTGAGAGTGTCTGTGAGAGAGTGTCTGTGAGAGAGTTTCTCAGAGAGAGTCTGTGAGAGAGTGTCTGTGAGAGTCTGTGAGAGAGTGTCTGTGAGTCTCTGAGAGTCTGTGAGAGTCTGTAAGAGAGTGTATGTGAAAGTGTGTCTATGATAGAGTGTCTGTGAGAATCTGAGAGAGAGTGTCTGTGAGAGTCTGTAAGAGAGTGTCTGTGAGAGGCTGTGCGAGAGTGTCTGTGAGAGTGTGTGTAAGAGTGTCTGTTAGAGTCTGTCTGTGAGAGTGTCTGAGAGTGTCTGTGAGAGTGTCTGTGAGAGTCTGTCTGTGAGAGTGTCTGTGAGAGAGTGTCTGTGAGAATCTGAAAGAGAGTGTCTGTGAGAGTGTCTGTGAGAGAGTGTCTGTGAGAGAGTGTATATGAGAGTATGTGAGAGAGTGTCTGTGAGAGTCTGAGAGAGTGTCTGTGAGAGTGTAAGAGAGTGTATGTGAGAGTCTGTGAGAGTGTCTGCGAGATTCTGTAAGAAAGTGTCTGTGAGAGTCTTTGAGAGAGTGTCCGGAGAGTCTGTGAGAGTCTGTGAAATTGTCTGTTAGTCAGTGAGATTGTCTATGAGAGTCTGTGAGAGTGTGTGAGAGTGTCTGTGAGAGAAAGTCTGTGATAGAGTGCCTGTAAGAGTCTATAAGAGAGTGTCTGTGAGAGAGTGTCTGTGAGAGTCTATGAGAGAGTACAAGTGAGAGTCTGTATGTGAGAGTGTCTGTGAGAGAGTGTCTGTGAGAGAGTTTCTTAGAGAGAGTTTGTGAGAGAGTGTCTGTGAGAGAGTGTCAGTGAGAGAGTGTCTGTGAGAGTCTGCGAGAGTGTGCCTGTGAGTCTGAGAGAGTGTATGTGAGAGTGTCTATGAGAGTTTCTGTGAGAGAGTCTGTGAGAGAGAGTGTGAGTCTGTGAGAGAGTGTCTCTGAGAGAGTCTGTGAGAGAGTGTCTGTGAGAGAGTCTGTGAGAGAGTGTCTCTGAGAGAGTGTCTGTGAGAGAGTGTCTGTGAGAGATTGTCTGTGAGAGTCTGTGAGAGAGTGTCTATGAGAGAGTGTCTATGAGAGAGTGTCTTTTAGAGAGTGTCTATGAGAGAGTGTCTTTTAGAGAGTGTCTTTGAGAGAGTATCTCTGAGTCTGAGAAAGTGTCTGTGAGAGTGTCTGTGAGAGAGTCTGTGAGAGAGAGTGTGCAAGAGTGTCTGGGAGAGAGTGTCTATGAGAGAGTATCTGTGAGAGAGTCTGTGAGAGAGTGTCTGTGAGAGTCTGTGAGAGTCTGTGAGAGAGTGTCTTTGAGAGAGTGTCTATGAGAGTCTGTAAAAGAGTGTCTGTGAGTCTGTGAGAGCATGTGAGTGAGTGTCTGAGAGAGTCAGTGAGAGACTGTCTGTGAGAGTGTCTGTGAGAGAGTCTGTGAGAGATTGTCTGTGAGAGTCTGTGAGAAAGTGTCTATGAGAGAGTGTCTTTTAGAGAGTGTCTGTGAGAGAGTGTCTCTGAGTCTAAGAAAGTGTCTGTGAGAGTGTCTGTGAGAGAGTCTGTGAGAGAGAGTGTGCAAGAGTGTGTCTGTGAGACAGTGTCTGAGAGACAGTCTGTGAGAGAGTATCTGAGAATGTGTCTGTGAGAGTCTGTGAGAGAGAGTCTGAGAGTCTGTGAGAGTGTCTGTGAGAGAGTTTCCGTGAGAGTGTCTGTGAGAGTCTGTGATAGAGTGTCTTTGAGAGTCCTTGAGTGTGTCTGTGAGTCTGTGAGAGTGTCTGTAAGAGTCTGTGAGAGTCTGTGAAAGTGTCTGTAAGAGAGTGTCCGTGAAAGTGTCTGTGAGAGAGTGTCTGTGAGAGTCTGTGAAGAAAGTTTCTGTGAGAGCCTGTGAGAGGGTGTCTGTGAGAGTCTGTGAGTGTCTGTTAGTCTGTGAGAGTATCTATGAGAGTCTGTGAGAGTGTCTGTGAGAGAGTGTCTATGAGAGAGTGTCTTTGAGAGAGTCTGTGAGAGAGTGTCCGTGAGAGTCTATGAGAGAGTGTCTGTGAGAGTCTGTGAGAGAGTGTCTGTGAGAGTCTCTGAGAGTCTCTGAGAGTCTGTGAGAGTGGGAGTGTATGTGAAAGTGTGTCTATGATGGAGTGTCTGTGACAATCTGAGAGCGAGTGTCTGTGAGAGTCTGTAAGAGAGTGTCTGTGAGAGTGTCTGTGAGAGTATGTGAGAGAGTATCTGTGAGAGTCTGAGAGAGTGTCTTTGAGAGTATAAGAGAGTGTCTGTGAGAGTCTGTGAGAGAGTCTGTGAGAGTCTGTGAGAGAGTGTCTGTGATAGAGTGTCTGTTAGACAGTCTGTGAGAGAGTGTCTGAGAGAGAGTCTGTGAGAGAGTGTCTGTGAGAGTTTGTGAGAGAGTGTCTGTGAGAGAGTGTCTGTGAGAGTATGTGAGAGAGTGTCTTTGAAAGTCTGAGAGAGTGTCTGT
Source organism: Triturus cristatus (assembly GCF_964204655.1). NCBI lineage: Eukaryota > Metazoa > Chordata > Amphibia > Caudata > Salamandridae > Triturus > Triturus cristatus. Next base: position 1,189,087,910 of record NC_140579.1, read on the forward strand.
GAGAGTGTAAGAGAGTGTCTGTGAGAGTCTGTGAGAGTGTCTGCGAGAGTCTGTGAGAAAGTGTCTGTGAGAGTCTTTGAGAGAGTGTCTGGAGAGTCTGTGAGAGTCTGTGAGATTGTCTGTTAGTCTGTGAGAGTGTCTATGAGAGTCTGTGAGAGTCTGTGAGAGTGTCTGTGAGAGTCTGTGAGAGAGTGTCTGTGAGAGTCTGTGCGAGAGTGTCTGTAAGAGTCTGTGCGAGAGTGTCTGTGAGAGAGTGTCTGTGAGAGTGTGTGAAAGAGTGTCTGTTAGAGTCTGTCTGTGAGAGTGTCTGAGAGTGTCTGTGAGAGTGTCTGTGAGAGTCTGTCTGTGAGAGTATCTGTGAGAGAGTGTCTGTGAGAATCTGAGAGAGAGTGTATGTGAGAGTGTCTGTGAGAGTGTCTGTGAGAGAGTGTCTGTGAGAGAGTGTCTGTGAGAGTATGTGAGAGAGTGTCTGTGAGAGTCTGAGAAAGTGTCTTTGAGAGTGTAAGAGAGTGTCTGTGAGAGTGTCTGTGAGATTCTGTGAGAAAGTGTCTGTGAGAGTCTTTGAGAGAGTGTCCAGGGAGTCAGTGAAAGTCTGTGAGATTGTCTGTTAGTCTGTGAGAGTGTCTATGAGTCTGTGATAGAGTGCCTGTGAGAGTCTATAAGAGAGTGTCTGTGAGAGAGTGTCTGTGAGAGTCTATGAGAGAGTACAAGTAAGAGTCTGTCTGTGAGAGTGTCTGTGAGAGAGTGTCTGTGAGAGAGTTTCTCAGAGAGAGTCTGTGAGAGAGTGTCTGTGAGAGTCTGTGAGAGAGTGTCTGTGAGTCTCTGAGAGTCTGTGAGAGTCTGTAAGAGAGTGTATGTGAAAGTGTGTCTATGATAGAGTGTCTGTGAGAATCTGAGAGAGAGTGTCTGTGAGAGTCTGTAAGAGAGTGTCTGTGAGAGTCTGTGCGAGAGTGTCTGTGAGAGAGTGTCTGTGAGAGTCTCTGAGAGTCTGTGAGAGTCTGTAAGAGAGTGTATGTGAAAGTGTGTCTATGATAGAGTGTCTATGAGAATCTGAGAGAGAATGTCTGTGAGAGTCTGTAAGAGAGTGTCTGTGAGAGTCTGTCTGAGAGTGTCTGTGAGAGAGTGTCTCTGAGAGTCTGTGCGAGAGTGTCTGTGAGAGAGTGTCTGTGAGAGTGTGTGAAAGAGTGTCTGTTAGAGTTTGTCTGTGAGAGTGTCTGAGAGTGTCTGTGAGAGTGTCTGTGAGAGTCTGTCTGTGAGAGTATCTGTGAGAGAGTGTCTGTGAGAATCTGAGAGAGAGTGTCTGTGAGAGTGTCTGTGAGAGTGTCTGTGAGAGAGTGTCTGTGAGAGAGTGTCTGTGAGAGTATGTGAGAGAGTGTCTGTGAGAGTCTGAGAAAGTGTCTGTGAGAGTGTAAGAGAGTGTCTGTGAGGGTGTCTGCGAGATTCTGTGAAAAAGTGTCTGTGAGAGTCTTTGAGAGAGTGTCCAGGGAGTCTGTGAAAGTCTGTGAGATTGTCTGTTAGTCTGTGAGAGTGTCTATGAGTCTGTGATAGAGTGCCTGTGAGAGTCTATAAGAGAGTGTCTGTGAGAGAGTGTATGTGAGAGTCTATGAGAGAGTACAAGTGAGAATCTGTCTGTGAGAGTGTCTGTGAGAGAGTGTCTTGAGAGAGTTTCTCAGAGAGAGTCTGTGAGAGTCTGTGAGAGAGTGTCTGTGAGAGTCTGTGAGAGAGTGTCTGTGAGTCTCTGAGAGTCTGTGAGAGTCTGTAAGAGAGTGTATGTGAAAGTGTGTCTATGATAGAGTGTCTGTGAGAATCTGAGAGAGAGTGTCTGTGAGAGTCTGTAAGAGAGTGTCTGTGAGAGGCTGTGCGAGAGTGTCTGTGAGAGTGTGTGAAAGAGTGCCTGTTAGAGTCTGTCTGTGAGAGTGTCTGAGAGTGTCTGTGAGAGTGTCTGTGAGAGTCTGTCTGAGAGAGTGTCTGTGAGAGAGTGTCTGTGAGAATCTGAAAGAGAGTGTCTCTGAGAGTGTCTGTGAGAGAGTGTCTGAGAGACAGTCTGTGAGAGAGTATCTGAGAGAGTGTCTGTGAGAGTCTGTGAGAGAGTGTCTGAGAGTCTGTGAGAGTGTCTGTGAGAGAGTTTCCATGAGAGTGTCTGTGAGAGTCTGTGATAGAGTGTCTTTGAGAGTCCTTGAATGTGTCTGTGAGTCTGTGAGAGTGTCTGTAAGAGTCTGTGAGAGTCTGCGAAAGTGTCTGTAAGAGAGTGTCCGTGAAAGTGACTGTGAGAGAGTGTCTGTGAGAGTCTGTGAGAAAGTTTCTGTGAGAGCCTTTGAGAGGGTGTCTGTGAGAGTCTGTGAGTGTCTGTTAGTCTGTGAGAGTATCTATGAGAGTCTGTGAGAGTGTCTGTGAGAGATTGTCTGTCAGAGAGTGTCTTTGAGAGAGTCTGTGAGAGAGTGTCCGTGAGAGTCTATGAGAGAGTGTCTGTGAGAGTCTGTGAGAGAGTGTCTGTGAGAGTCTCTGAGAGTCTCTGAGAGTCTGTGAGAGTGGGAGTGTATGTGAAAGTGTGTCTATGATGGAGTGTCTGTGACAATCTGAGAGCGAGTGTCTGTGAGAGTCTGTAAGAGAGTGTCTGTGAGAGTGTCTGTGAGAGTATGTGAGAGAGTATCTGTGAGAGTCTGAGAGAGTGTCTTTGAGAGTGTAAGAGAGTGTCTGTGAGAGTCTGTGAGAGAGTCTGTGAGAGTCTGTGAGAGAGTGTCTGTGATAGAGTGTCTGTTAGACAGTCTGTGAGAGAGTGTCTGTGAGAGAGTCTGTGAGAGAGTGTCTGTGAGAGAGTGTCTGTGAGAGTATGTGGGAGAGTGTCTTTGAGAGTCTGAGAGAGTGTCTGTGAGAGTGTAAGAGAGTGTCTGTGAGAGTCTGTGAGAGTGTCTGCTAGAGTCTGTGAGAAAGTGTCTGTGATAGTCTTTGAGAGAGTGTCTGGAGAGTCTGTGAGAGTCTGTGAGATTGTCTGTTAGTCTGTGAGAGTGTCTATGAGAGTCTGTGAGAGTCTGTGAGAGTGTCTGTGAGAGTGTCTGTGAGAGAGTGACTCAGAGAGAGTCTGTGAGAGAGTGTCTGTGAGAGTTTGTGAGAGAGTATCTGTGAGTCTCTGAGAGTCTGTGAGAGTCTGTAAGAGAGTGTATGTGAAAGTGTGTCTATGATAGAGTATCTATGAGAATCTGAGAGAGAATGTCTGTGAGAGTCTGTGCGAGAGTGTCTGTGAGAGAGTGTCTGTGAGAGTCTGTGCGAGAGTGTCTGTGAGAGAGTGTCTGTGAGAGTGTGTGAAAGAGTGTCTGTTAGAGTCTGTCTGTGAGAGTGTCTGAGAGTGTCTGTGAGAGTGTCTCTGAGAGTCTGTCTGTGAGAGTATCTGTGAGAGAGTGTCTGTGAGAATCTGAGAGAGAGTGTCTGTGAGAGTGTCTGTGAGAGTGTCTGTGAGAGAGTGTCTGTGAGAGAGTGTCTGTGAGAGTATGTGAGAGAGTTTCTGAGAGAGTCTGAGAAAGTGTCTGTGAGAGTGTAAGAGAGTGTCTGTGAGAGTCTGTGAGACTGTCTGCGAGATTCTGTGAGAAAGTGTCTGTGAGAGTCTTTGAGAGAGTGTCCAGAGAGTCTGTGAGAGTCTGTGAGATTGTCTGTTAGTCTGTGAGAGTGTCTATGAGTCTGTGAGAGTGTGTGAGAGTGTCTGTGAGAGAAAGTCTGTGATAGAGTGCCTGTGAGAGTCTATAAGAGAGTGTCTGTGAGAGAGTGTATATGAGAGTCTATGAGAGAGTACAAGTGAGAGTCTGTCTGTGAGAGTGTCTGTGAGAGAATGTCTGTGAGAGAGTTTCTCAGAGAGAGTCTGTGAGAGAGTGTCTGTGAGAGTCTGTGAGAGAGTGTCTGTGAGTCTCTGAGAGTCTGTGAGAGTCTGTAAGAGAGTGTATGTGAAAGTGTGTCTATGATAGAGTGTCTGTGAGAATCTGAGAGAGACTGTCTGTGAGAGTCTGTAAGAGAGTGTCTGTGAGAGGCTGTCTGAGAGTGTCTGTGAGAGTGTGTGAAAGAGTGTCTGTTAGAGTCTGTCTGTGAGTGTGTCTGAGAGTGTCTGTGAGAGTGTCTGTGAGAGTCTGTCTGTGAGAGTGTCTGTGAGAGAGTGTCTGTGAGAATCTGAAAGAGAGTGTCTGTGAGAGTGTCTGTGAGAGAGTGTCTGTGAGAGAGTGTCTGTGAGAGTATGTGAGAGAGTGTCTGTGAGAGTCTGAGAAAGTGTCTGTGAGAGTGTAAGAGAGTGTCTGTGAGAGTCTGTGAGAGTGTCTGCGAGATTCTGTGAGAAAGTGTCTGTGAGAGTCTTTGAGAGACTGTCCAGGGAGTCTGTGAAAGTCTGTGAGATTGTCTGTTAGTCTGTGAGAGTGTTTATGAGAGTCTGTGAGAGTGTGTGAGAGTGTCTGTGAGAGAAAGTCTATGATAGAGTGCCTGTGAGAGTCTATAAGAGAGTGTCTGTGAGAGAGTGTCTGTGAGAGTCTATGAGAGAGTACAAGTGAGAGTCTGTCTGTGAGAGTGTCTGTGAGAGAGTGTCTGTGAGAGAGTTAATTAGAGAGAGTTTGTGAGAGAGTGTCTGTGAGAGTGTCTGTGAGAGAGTGTCTGTGAGAGAGTGTATGTGAGAGTATGTGAGAGAGTGTCTGTGAGAGTCTGAGAGAGTGTCTGTGAGAGTGTAATAGAGTGTATGTGAGAGTCTGTGAGAGTGTCTGCGAGATTCTGTGAGAAAGTGTCTGTGAGAGTCTTTGAGAGAGTGTCCGGAGAGTCTGTGAGAGTCTGTGAGATTGTCTGTTAGTCAGTGAGATTGTCTATGAGAGTCTGTGAGAGTGTGTGAGAGTGTCTGTGAGAGAAAGTCTATGATAGAGTGCCTGTGAGAGTCTATAAGAGAGTGTCTGTGAGAGAGTGTCTGTGAGAGTCTATGAGAGAGTACAAGTGAGAGTCTGTCTGTGAGAGTGTCTGTGAGAGAGTGTCTGTGAGAGAGTTTCTTAGAGAGAGTTTGTGAGAGAGTGTCTGTGAGAGAGTGTCTGTGAGAGAGTGTCTGTGAGAGTCTGTGAGAGTGTGTCTGTGAGTCTGAGAGAGTGTCTATGAGAGTGTCTATGAGAGTGTCTGTGAGAGAGTCTGTGAGAGAGAGTGTGAGTCTGTGAGAGAGTGTCTCTGAGAGAGTCTGTGAGAGAGTGTCTGTGAGAGAGTCTGTGAGAGAGTGTCTCTGAGAGAGTGTCTGTGAGAGAGTGTTTGTGAGAGAGTCTGTGAGAGATTGTCTGTGAGAGTCTGTGAGAGAGTGTCTATGAGAGAGTGTCTTTAAGAGAGGGTCTGTGAGAGAGTGTCTCTGAGTCTGAGAAAGTGTCTGTGAGAGTGTCTGTGAGAGAGTCTGTGAGAGAGAGTGTGCAAGAGTGTCTGGTAGAGAGTGTCTATGAGAGAGTATCTGTGAGAGAGTCTGTGAGAGAGTGTCTGTGAGAGTCTGTGAGAGAGTGTCTTTGAGAGAGTGTCTGTGAGAGTCTGTAAGAGAGTGTCTGTGAGTCTGTGAGAGCATGTGAGTGAGTGTCTGTGAGAGTCAGCGAGAGACTGTCTGTGAGAGTCTGTGAGAGTGTGTCTGTGAGACAGTGTTTGAGAGACTGTCTGTGAGAGAGCATCTGAGAGAGTGTCTGTGAGAGTCTGTGAGAGAGTGTCTGAGAGTCTGTGAGAGTGTCTGTGAGAGAGTTTCCGTGAGAGTGTCTGTGACAGTCTGTGATAGAGTGTCTTTGAGAGTCCTTGAGTGTGTCTGTGAGAGTGTCTGTAAGAGTCTGTGAGAGTCTGTGAAAGTGTCTGTAAGAAAGTGTCCATGAAAGTGTCTGTGAGAGAGTGTCTGTGAGAGTCTGTGAGAAAGTTTTTGTGAGAGTCTGTGAGAGGGTGTCTGGAGAGTCTGTGAGAGTCTGTGAGATTGTCTGTTAGTCAGTGAGAGTGTCTATGAGAGTCTGTGAGAGTGTATGAGAGTGTCTGTGAGAGAAAGTCTGTGATAGAGTGCCTGTGAGAGTCTATAAGAGAGTGTCTGTGAGAGAGTGTCTGTGAGAGTCTATGAGAGAGTACAAGTGAGAGTCTGTCTGTGAGAGTGTCTGTGAGAGAGTGTCTGTGAGAGAGTTTCTTAGAGAGAGTTTGTGAGAGAGTGTCTGTAAGAGAGTGTCTGTGAGAGAGTGTCTGTGAGAGTCTGTGAGAGTGTGTCTGTGAGTCTGAGAGAGTGTCTGTGAGAGTGTCTATGAGAGTGTCTGTGGGAGAGTCTATGAGAGAGAGTGTGAGTCTGTGAGAGAGTGTCTCTGAGAGAGTCTGTGAGAGAGTGTCTGTGAGAGAGTCTGTCAGAGAGTGTCTCTGAGAGAGTGTCTGTGAGAGAGTGTCTGTGAGAGAGTCTGTGAGAGATTGTCTGTGAGAGTCTGTGAGAGAGTGTCTATGAGAGAGTGTCTTTTAGAGAGTGTCTGTGAGAGAGTGTCTCTGAGTCTGAGAAAGTGTCTGTGAGAGTGTCTGTGAGAGAGTCTGTAAGAGAGAGTTTGCAAGAGTGTCTGGGAGAGAGTGTCTATGAGAGAGTATCTGTGAGAGAGTCTGTGAGAGAGTGTCTGTGAGAGTCTGTGAGAGTCTGTGAGAGAGTGTCTGTGAGAGAGTGTCTGTGAGAGTCTGTAAGAGAGTGTCTGTGAGTCTGCGAGAGCATGTGAGTGAGTGTCTGTGAGAGTCAGTGAGAGACTGTCTGTGAGAGTCTGTGAGAGTGTGTCTGTGAGACAGTGTCTGAGAGACTGTCTGTGAGAGAGTATCTGAGAGAGTGTCTGTGAGAGTCTGTGAGAGAGTGTCTGAGAGTCTATGAGAGTGTCTGTGAGAGAGTTTCCGTGAGAGTGTCTGTGAGAGTCTGTGATAGAGTGTCTTTGAGAGTCCTTGAGTGTGTCTGTGAGTCTGTGAGAGTGTCTGTAAGAGTCTGTGAGAGTCTGTGAAAGTGTCTGTAAGAGAGTGTCCGTGAAAGTGTCTGTGAGAGAGTGTCTGTGAGAGTCTGTGAGAAAGTTTCTGTGAGAGCCTGTGAGAGGGTGTCTGTGAGAGTCTGTGAGTGTCTGTTAGTCTGTGAGAGTATCTATGAGAGTCTACGAGAGTGTCTGTGAGAGAGTGTCTATGAGAGAGTGTCTTTGAGAGAGTCTGTGAGAGAGTGTCCGTGAGAGTCTATGAGAGAGTGTCTGTGAGAGTCTGTGAGAGAGTGTCTGTGAGAGTCTCTGAGAGTCTCTGAGAGTCTGTGAGAGTGGGAGTGTATGTGAAAGTGTGTCTATGATGGAGTGTCTGTGACAATCTGAGAGCGAGTGTCTGTGAGAGTCTGTAAGAGAGTGTCTGTGAGAGTGTCTGTGAGAGTATGTGAGAGAGTATCTGTGAGAGTCTGAGAGAGTGTCTTTGAGAGTATAAGAGAGTGTCTGTGAGAGTCTGTGAGAGAGTCTGTGAGAGTCTGTGAGAGAGTGTCTGTGATAGAGTGTCTGTTAGACAGTCTGTGAGAGAGTGTCTGAGAGAGAGTCTGTGAGAGAGTGTCTGTGAGAGTTTGTGAGAGAGTGTCTGTGAGAGAGTGTCTGTGAGAGTATGTGAGAGAGTGTCTTTGAAAGTCTGAGAGAGTGTCTGTGAGAGTGTAAGAGAGTGTCTGTGAGAGTCTGTGAGAGTGTCTGCGAGAGTCTGTGAGAAAGTGTCTGTGAGAGTCTTTGAGAGAGTGTCTGGAGAGTCTGTGAGAGTCTGTGAGATTGTCTGTTAGTCTGTGAGAGTGTCTATGAGAGTCTGTGAGAGTCTGTGAGAGTGTCTGTGAGAGTCTGTGAGAGAGTGTCTGTGAGAGTCTGTGCGAGAGTGTCTGTAAGAGTCTGTGCGAGAGTGTCTGTGAGAGAGTGTCTGTGAGAGTGTGTGAAAGAGTGTCTGTTAGAGTCTGTCTGTGAGAGTGTCTGAGAGTGTCTGTGAGAGTGTCTGTGAGAGTCTGTCTGTGAGAGTATCTGTGAGAGAGTGTCTGTGAGAATCTGAGAGAGAGTGTATGTGAGAGTGTCTGTGAGAGTGTCTGTGAGAGAGTGTCTGTGAGAGAGTGTCTGTGAGAGTATGTGAGAGAGTGTCTGTGAGAGTCTGAGAAAGTGTCTTTGAGAGTGTAAGAGAGTGTCTGTGAGAGTGTCTGTGAGATTCTGTGAGAAAGTGTCTGTGAGAGTCTTTGAGAGAGTGTCCAGGGAGTCAGTGAAAGTCTGTGAGATTGTCTGTTAGTCTGTGAGAGTGTCTATGAGTCTGTGATAGAGTGCCTGTGAGAGTCTATAAGAGAGTGTCTGTGAGAGAGTGTCTGTGAGAGTCTATGAGAGAGTACAAGTAAGAGTCTGTCTGTGAGAGTGTCTGTGAGAGAGTGTCTGTGAGAGAGTTTCTCAGAGAGAGTCTGTGAGAGAGTGTCTGTGAGAGTCTGTGAGAGAGTGTCTGTGAGTCTCTGAGAGTCTGTGAGAGTCTGTAAGAGAGTGTATGTGAAAGTGTGTCTATGATAGAGTGTCTGTGAGAATCTGAGAGAGAGTGTCTGTGAGAGTCTGTAAGAGAGTGTCTGTGAGAGTCTGTGCGAGAGTGTCTGTGAGAGAGTGTCTGTGAGAGTCTCTGAGAGTCTGTGAGAGTCTGTAAGAGAGTGTATGTGAAAGTGTGTCTATGATAGAGTGTCTATGAGAATCTGAGAGAGAATGTCTGTGAGAGTCTGTAAGAGAGTGTCTGTGAGAGTCTGTCTGAGAGTGTCTGTGAGAGAGTGTCTCTGAGAGTCTGTGCGAGAGTGTCTGTGAGAGAGTGTCTGTGAGAGTGTGTGAAAGAGTGTCTGTTAGAGTTTGTCTGTGAGAGTGTCTGAGAGTGTCTGTGAGAGTGTCTGTGAGAGTCTGTCTGTGAGAGTATCTGTGAGAGAGTGTCTGTGAGAATCTGAGAGAGAGTGTCTGTGAGAGTGTCTGTGAGAGTGTCTGTGAGAGAGTGTCTGTGAGAGAGTGTCTGTGAGAGTATGTGAGAGAGTGTCTGTGAGAGTCTGAGAAAGTGTCTGTGAGAGTGTAAGAGAGTGTCTGTGAGGGTGTCTGCGAGATTCTGTGAAAAAGTGTCTGTGAGAGTCTTTGAGAGAGTGTCCAGGGAGTCTGTGAAAGTCTGTGAGATTGTCTGTTAGTCTGTGAGAGTGTCTATGAGTCTGTGATAGAGTGCCTGTGAGAGTCTATAAGAGAGTGTCTGTGAGAGAGTGTATGTGAGAGTCTATGAGAGAGTACAAGTGAGAATCTGTCTGTGAGAGTGTCTGTGAGAGAGTGTCTTGAGAGAGTTTCTCAGAGAGAGTCTGTGAGAGTCTGTGAGAGAGTGTCTGTGAGAGTCTGTGAGAGAGTGTCTGTGAGTCTCTGAGAGTCTGTGAGAGTCTGTAAGAGAGTGTATGTGAAAGTGTGTCTATGATAGAGTGTCTGTGAGAATCTGAGAGAGAGTGTCTGTGAGAGTCTGTAAGAGAGTGTCTGTGAGAGGCTGTGCGAGAGTGTCTGTGAGAGTGTGTGAAAGAGTGCCTGTTAGAGTCTGTCTGTGAGAGTGTCTGAGAGTGTCTGTGAGAGTGTCTGTGAGAGTCTGTCTGAGAGAGTGTCTGTGAGAGAGTGTCTGTGAGAATCTGAAAGAGAGTGTCTCTGAGAGTGTCTGTGAGAGAGTGTCTGAGAGACAGTCTGTGAGAGAGTATCTGAGAGAGTGTCTGTGAGAGTCTGTGAGAGAGTGTCTGAGAGTCTGTGAGAGTGTCTGTGAGAGAGTTTCCATGAGAGTGTCTGTGAGAGTCTGTGATAGAGTGTCTTTGAGAGTCCTTGAATGTGTCTGTGAGTCTGTGAGAGTGTCTGTAAGAGTCTGTGAGAGTCTGCGAAAGTGTCTGTAAGAGAGTGTCCGTGAAAGTGACTGTGAGAGAGTGTCTGTGAGAGTCTGTGAGAAAGTTTCTGTGAGAGCCTTTGAGAGGGTGTCTGTGAGAGTCTGTGAGTGTCTGTTAGTCTGTGAGAGTATCTATGAGAGTCTGTGAGAGTGTCTGTGAGAGATTGTCTGTCAGAGAGTGTCTTTGAGAGAGTCTGTGAGAGAGTGTCCGTGAGAGTCTATGAGAGAGTGTCTGTGAGAGTCTGTGAGAGAGTGTCTGTGAGAGTCTCTGAGAGTCTCTGAGAGTCTGTGAGAGTGGGAGTGTATGTGAAAGTGTGTCTATGATGGAGTGTCTGTGACAATCTGAGAGCGAGTGTCTGTGAGAGTCTGTAAGAGAGTGTCTGTGAGAGTGTCTGTGAGAGTATGTGAGAGAGTATCTGTGAGAGTCTGAGAGAGTGTCTTTGAGAGTGTAAGAGAGTGTCTGTGAGAGTCTGTGAGAGAGTCTGTGAGAGTCTGTGAGAGAGTGTCTGTGATAGAGTGTCTGTTAGACAGTCTGTGAGAGAGTGTCTGTGAGAGAGTCTGTGAGAGAGTGTCTGTGAGAGAGTGTCTGTGAGAGTATGTGGGAGAGTGTCTTTGAGAGTCTGAGAGAGTGTCTGTGAGAGTGTAAGAGAGTGTCTGTGAGAGTCTGTGAGAGTGTCTGCTAGAGTCTGTGAGAAAGTGTCTGTGATAGTCTTTGAGAGAGTGTCTGGAGAGTCTGTGAGAGTCTGTGAGATTGTCTGTTAGTCTGTGAGAGTGTCTATGAGAGTCTGTGAGAGTCTGTGAGAGTGTCTGTGAGAGTGTCTGTGAGAGAGTGACTCAGAGAGAGTCTGTGAGAGAGTGTCTGTGAGAGTTCGTGAGAGAGTATCTGTGAGTCTCTGAGAGTCTGTGAGAGTCTGTAAGAGAGTGTATGTGAAAGTGTGTCTATGATAGAGTATCTATGAGAATCTGAGAGAGAATGTCTGTGAGAGTCTGTGCGAGAGTGTCTGTGAGAGAGTGTCTGTGAGAGTCTGTGCGAGAGTGTCTGTGAGAGAGTGTCTGTGAGAGTGTGTGAAAGAGTGTCTGTTAGAGTCTGTCTGTGAGAGTGTCTGAGAGTGTCTGTGAGAGTGTCTCTGAGAGTCTGTCTGTGAGAGTATCTGTGAGAGAGTGTCTGTGAGAATCTGAGAGAGAGTGTCTGTGAGAGTGTCTGTGAGAGTGTCTGTGAGAGAGTGTCTGTGAGAGAGTGTCTGTGAGAGTATGTGAGAGAGTTTCTGAGAGAGTCTGAGAAAGTGTCTGTGAGAGTGTAAGAGAGTGTCTGTGAGAGTCTGTGAGACTGTCTGCGAGATTCTGTGAGAAAGTGTCTGTGAGAGTCTTTGAGAGAGTGTCCAGAGAGTCTGTGAGAGTCTGTGAGATTGTCTGTTAGTCTGTGAGAGTGTCTATGAGTCTGTGAGAGTGTGTGAGAGTGTCTGTGAGAGAAAGTCTGTGATAGAGTGCCTGTGAGAGTCTATAAGAGAGTGTCTGTGAGAGAGTGTATATGAGAGTCTATGAGAGAGTACAAGTGAGAGTCTGTCTGTGAGAGTGTCTGTGAGAGAATGTCTGTGAGAGAGTTTCTCAGAGAGAGTCTGTGAGAGAGTGTCTGTGAGAGTCTGTGAGAGAGTGTCTGTGAGTCTCTGAGAGTCTGTGAGAGTCTGTAAGAGAGTGTATGTGAAAGTGTGTCTATGATAGAGTGTCTGTGAGAATCTGAGAGAGACTGTCTGTGAGAGTCTGTAAGAGAGTGTCTGTGAGAGGCTGTCTGAGAGTGTCTGTGAGAGTGTGTGAAAGAGTGTCTGTTAGAGTCTGTCTGTGAGTGTGTCTGAGAGTGTCTGTGAGAGTGTCTGTGAGAGTCTGTCTGTGAGAGTGTCTGTGAGAGAGTGTCTGTGAGAATCTGAAAGAGAGTGTCTGTGAGAGTGTCTGTGAGAGAGTGTCTGTGAGAGAGTGTCTGTGAGAGTATGTGAGAGAGTGTCTGTGAGAGTCTGAGAAAGTGTCTGTGAGAGTGTAAGAGAGTGTCTGTGAGAGTCTGTGAGAGTGTCTGCGAGATTCTGTGAGAAAGTGTCTGTGAGAGTCTTTGAGAGACTGTCCAGGGAGTCTGTGAAAGTCTGTGAGATTGTCTGTTAGTCTGTGAGAGTGTTTATGAGAGTCTGTGAGAGTGTGTGAGAGTGTCTGTGAGAGAAAGTCTATGATAGAGTGCCTGTGAGAGTCTATAAGAGAGTGTCTGTGAGAGAGTGTCTGTGAGAGTCTATGAGAGAGTACAAGTGAGAGTCTGTCTGTGAGAGTGTCTGTGAGAGAGTGTCTGTGAGAGAGTTAATTAGAGAGAGTTTGTGAGAGAGTGTCTGTGAGAGTGTCTGTGAGAGAGTGTCTGTGAGAGAGTGTATGTGAGAGTATGTGAGAGAGTGTCTGTGAGAGTCTGAGAGAGTGTCTGTGAGAGTGTAATAGAGTGTATGTGAGAGTCTGTGAGAGTGTCTGCGAGATTCTGTGAGAAAGTGTCTGTGAGAGTCTTTGAGAGAGTGTCCGGAGAGTCTGTGAGAGTCTGTGAGATTGTCTGTTAGTCAGTGAGATTGTCTATGAGAGTCTGTGAGAGTGTGTGAGAGTGTCTGTGAGAGAAAGTCTATGATAGAGTGCCTGTGAGAGTCTATAAGAGAGTGTCTGTGAGAGAGTGTCTGTGAGAGTCTATGAGAGAGTACAAGTGAGAGTCTGTCTGTGAGAGTGTCTGTGAGAGAGTGTCTGTGAGAGAGTTTCTTAGAGAGAGTTTGTGAGAGAGTGTCTGTGAGAGAGTGTCTGTGAGAGAGTGTCTGTGAGAGTCTGTGAGAGTGTGTCTGTGAGTCTGAGAGAGTGTCTATGAGAGTGTCTATGAGAGTGTCTGTGAGAGAGTCTGTGAGAGAGAGTGTGAGTCTGTGAGAGAGTGTCTCTGAGAGAGTCTGTGAGAGAGTGTCTGTGAGAGAGTCTGTGAGAGAGTGTCTCTGAGAGAGTGTCTGTGAGAGAGTGTTTGTGAGAGAGTCTGTGAGAGATTGTCTGTGAGAGTCTGTGAGAGAGTGTCTATGAGAGAGTGTCTTTAAGAGAGGGTCTGTGAGAGAGTGTCTCTGAGTCTGAGAAAGTGTCTGTGAGAGTGTCTGTGAGAGAGTCTGTGAGAGAGAGTGTGCAAGAGTGTCTGGTAGAGAGTGTCTATGAGAGAGTATCTGTGAGAGAGTCTGTGAGAGAGTGTCTGTGAGAGTCTGTGAGAGAGTGTCTTTGAGAGAGTGTCTGTGAGAGTCTGTAAGAGAGTGTCTGTGAGTCTGTGAGAGCATGTGAGTGAGTGTCTGTGAGAGTCAGCGAGAGACTGTCTGTGAGAGTCTGTGAGAGTGTGTCTGTGAGACAGTGTTTGAGAGACTGTCTGTGAGAGAGCATCTGAGAGAGTGTCTGTGAGAGTCTGTGAGAGAGTGTCTGAGAGTCTGTGAGAGTGTCTGTGAGAGAGTTTCCGTGAGAGTGTCTGTGACAGTCTGTGATAGAGTGTCTTTGAGAGTCCTTGAGTGTGTCTGTGAGAGTGTCTGTAAGAGTCTGTGAGAGTCTGTGAAAGTGTCTGTAAGAAAGTGTCCATGAAAGTGTCTGTGAGAGAGGTTCTGTGAGAGTCTGTGAGAAAGTTTTTGTGAGAGTCTGTGAGAGGGTGTCTGGAGAGTCTGTGAGAGTCTGTGAGATTGTCTGTTAGTCAGTGAGAGTGTCTATGAGAGTCTGTGAGAGTGTATGAGAGTGTCTGTGAGAGAAAGTCTGTGATAGAGTGCCTGTGAGAGTCTATAAGAGAGTGTCTGTGAGAGAGTGTCTGTGAGAGTCTATGAGAGAGTACAAGTGAGAGTCTGTCTGTGAGAGTGTCTGTGAGAGAGTGTCTGTGAGAGAGTTTCTTAGAGAGAGTTTGTGAGAGAGTGTCTGTAAGAGAGTGTCTGTGAGAGAGTGTCTGTGAGAGTCTGTGAGAGTGTGTCTGTGAGTCTGAGAGAGTGTCTGTGAGAGTGTCTATGAGAGTGTCTGTGGGAGAGTCTATGAGAGAGAGTGTGAGTCTGTGAGAGAGTGTCTCTGAGAGAGTGTGAGAGAGTGTCTGTGAGAGAGTCTGTCAGAGAGTGTCTCTGAGAGAGTGTCTGTGAGAGAGTGTCTGTGAGAGAGTCTGTGAGAGATTGTCTGTGAGAGTCTGTGAGAGAGTGTCTATGAGAGAGTGTCTTTTAGAGAGTGTCTGTGAGAGAGTGTCTCTGAGTCTGAGAAAGTGTCTGTGAGAGTGTCTGTGAGAGAGTCTGTAAGAGAGAGTTTGCAAGAGTGTCTGGGAGAGAGTGTCTATGAGAGAGTATCTGTGAGAGAGTCTGTGAGAGAGTGTCTGTGAGAGTCTGTGAGAGTCTGTGAGAGAGTGTCTGTGAGAGAGTGTCTGTGAGAGTCTGTAAGAGAGTGTCTGTGAGTCTGCGAGAGCATGTGAGTGAGTGTCTGTGAGAGTCAGTGAGAGACTGTCTGTGAGAGTCTGTGAGAGTGTGTCTGTGAGACAGTGTCTGAGAGACTGTCTGTGAGAGAGTATCTGAGAGAGTGTCTGTGAGAGTCTGTGAGAGAGTGTCTGAGAGTCTATGAGAGTGTCTGTGAGAGAGTTTCCGTGAGAGTGTCTGTGAGAGTCTGTGATAGAGTGTCTTTGAGAGTCCTTGAGTGTGTCTGTGAGTCTGTGAGAGTGTCTGTAAGAGTCTGTGAGAGTCTGTGAAAGTGTCTGTAAGAGAGTGTCCGTGAAAGTGTCTGTGAGAGAGTGTCTGTGAGAGTCTGTGAGAAAGTTTCTGTGAGAGCCTGTGAGAGGGTGTCTGTGAGAGTCTGTGAGTGTCTGTTAGTCTGTGAGAGTATCTATGAGAGTCTACGAGAGTGTCTGTGAGAGAGTGTCTATGAGAGAGTGTCTTTGAGAGAGTCTGTGAGAGAGTGTCCGTGAGAGTCTATGAGAGAGTGTCTGTGAGAGTCTGTGAGAGAGTGTCTGTGAGAGTCTCTGAGAGTCTCTGAGAGTCTGTGAGAGTGGGAGTGTATGTGAAAGTGTGTCTATGATGGAGTGTCTGTGACAATCTGAGAGCGAGTGTCTGTGAGAGTCTGTAAGAGAGTGTCTGTGAGAGTGTCTGTGAGAGTATGTGAGAGAGTATCTGTGAGAGTCTGAGAGAGTGTCTTTGAGAGTATAAGAGAGTGTCTGTGAGAGTCTGTGAGAGAGTCTGTGAGAGTCTGTGAGAGAGTGTCTGTGATAGAGTGTCTGTTAGACAGTCTGTGAGAGAGTGTCTGAGAGAGAGTCTGTGAGAGAGTGTCTGTGAGAGTTTGTGAGAGAGTGTCTGTGAGAGAGTGTCTGTGAGAGTATGTGAGAGAGTGTCTTTGAAAGTCTGAGAGAGTGTCTGTGAGAGTGTAAGAGAGTGTCTGTGAGAGTCTGTGAGAGTGTCTGCGAGAGTCTGTGAGAAAGTGTCTGTGAGAGTCTT
The DNA here is from genome assembly GCF_964204655.1 of Triturus cristatus. Taxonomy (NCBI): domain Eukaryota; kingdom Metazoa; phylum Chordata; class Amphibia; order Caudata; family Salamandridae; genus Triturus; species Triturus cristatus. The sequence goes on from NC_140579.1 coordinate 1,189,103,239, forward strand.
TGAGAGAGTGTCTGGAGAGTCTGTGAGAGTCTGTGAGATTGTCTGTTAGTCTGTGAGAGTGTCTATGAGAGTCTGTGAGAGTCTGTGAGAGTGTCTGTGAGAGTCTGTGAGAGAGTGTCTGTGAGAGTCTGTGCGAGAGTGTCTGTAAGAGTCTGTGCGAGAGTGTCTGTGAGAGAGTGTCTGTGAGAGTGTGTGAAAGAGTGTCTGTTAGAGTCTGTCTGTGAGAGTGTCTGAGAGTGTCTGTGAGAGTGTCTGTGAGAGTCTGTCTGTGAGAGTATCTGTGAGAGAGTGTCTGTGAGAATCTGAGAGAGAGTGTATGTGAGAGTGTCTGTGAGAGTGTCTGTGAGAGAGTGTCTGTGAGAGAGTGTCTGTGAGAGTATGTGAGAGAGTGTCTGTGAGAGTCTGAGAAAGTGTCTTTGAGAGTGTAAGAGAGTGTCTGTGAGAGTGTCTGTGAGATTCTGTGAGAAAGTGTCTGTGAGAGTCTTTGAGAGAGTGTCCAGGGAGTCAGTGAAAGTCTGTGAGATTGTCTGTTAGTCTGTGAGAGTGTCTATGAGTCTGTGATAGAGTGCCTGTGAGAGTCTATAAGAGAGTGTCTGTGAGAGAGTGTCTGTGAGAGTCTATGAGAGAGTACAAGTAAGAGTCTGTCTGTGAGAGTGTCTGTGAGAGAGTGTCTGTGAGAGAGTTTCTCAGAGAGAGTCTGTGAGAGAGTGTCTGTGAGAGTCTGTGAGAGAGTGTCTGTGAGTCTCTGAGAGTCTGTGAGAGTCTGTAAGAGAGTGTATGTGAAAGTGTGTCTATGATAGAGTGTCTGTGAGAATCTGAGAGAGAGTGTCTGTGAGAGTCTGTAAGAGAGTGTCTGTGAGAGTCTGTGCGAGAGTGTCTGTGAGAGAGTGTCTGTGAGAGTCTCTGAGAGTCTGTGAGAGTCTGTAAGAGAGTGTATGTGAAAGTGTGTCTATGATAGAGTGTCTATGAGAATCTGAGAGAGAATGTCTGTGAGAGTCTGTAAGAGAGTGTCTGTGAGAGTCTGTCTGAGAGTGTCTGTGAGAGAGTGTCTCTGAGAGTCTGTGCGAGAGTGTCTGTGAGAGAGTGTCTGTGAGAGTGTGTGAAAGAGTGTCTGTTAGAGTTTGTCTGTGAGAGTGTCTGAGAGTGTCTGTGAGAGTGTCTGTGAGAGTCTGTCTGTGAGAGTATCTGTGAGAGAGTGTCTGTGAGAATCTGAGAGAGAGTGTCTGTGAGAGTGTCTGTGAGAGTGTCTGTGAGAGAGTGTCTGTGAGAGAGTGTCTGTGAGAGTATGTGAGAGAGTGTCTGTGAGAGTCTGAGAAAGTGTCTGTGAGAGTGTAAGAGAGTGTCTGTGAGGGTGTCTGCGAGATTCTGTGAAAAAGTGTCTGTGAGAGTCTTTGAGAGAGTGTCCAGGGAGTCTGTGAAAGTCTGTGAGATTGTCTGTTAGTCTGTGAGAGTGTCTATGAGTCTGTGATAGAGTGCCTGTGAGAGTCTATAAGAGAGTGTCTGTGAGAGAGTGTATGTGAGAGTCTATGAGAGAGTACAAGTGAGAATCTGTCTGTGAGAGTGTCTGTGAGAGAGTGTCTTGAGAGAGTTTCTCAGAGAGAGTCTGTGAGAGTCTGTGAGAGAGTGTCTGTGAGAGTCTGTGAGAGAGTGTCTGTGAGTCTCTGAGAGTCTGTGAGAGTCTGTAAGAGAGTGTATGTGAAAGTGTGTCTATGATAGAGTGTCTGTGAGAATCTGAGAGAGAGTGTCTGTGAGAGTCTGTAAGAGAGTGTCTGTGAGAGGCTGTGCGAGAGTGTCTGTGAGAGTGTGTGAAAGAGTGCCTGTTAGAGTCTGTCTGTGAGAGTGTCTGAGAGTGTCTGTGAGAGTGTCTGTGAGAGTCTGTCTGAGAGAGTGTCTGTGAGAGAGTGTCTGTGAGAATCTGAAAGAGAGTGTCTCTGAGAGTGTCTGTGAGAGAGTGTCTGAGAGACAGTCTGTGAGAGAGTATCTGAGAGAGTGTCTGTGAGAGTCTGTGAGAGAGTGTCTGAGAGTCTGTGAGAGTGTCTGTGAGAGAGTTTCCATGAGAGTGTCTGTGAGAGTCTGTGATAGAGTGTCTTTGAGAGTCCTTGAATGTGTCTGTGAGTCTGTGAGAGTGTCTGTAAGAGTCTGTGAGAGTCTGCGAAAGTGTCTGTAAGAGAGTGTCCGTGAAAGTGACTGTGAGAGAGTGTCTGTGAGAGTCTGTGAGAAAGTTTCTGTGAGAGCCTTTGAGAGGGTGTCTGTGAGAGTCTGTGAGTGTCTGTTAGTCTGTGAGAGTATCTATGAGAGTCTGTGAGAGTGTCTGTGAGAGATTGTCTGTCAGAGAGTGTCTTTGAGAGAGTCTGTGAGAGAGTGTCCGTGAGAGTCTATGAGAGAGTGTCTGTGAGAGTCTGTGAGAGAGTGTCTGTGAGAGTCTCTGAGAGTCTCTGAGAGTCTGTGAGAGTGGGAGTGTATGTGAAAGTGTGTCTATGATGGAGTGTCTGTGACAATCTGAGAGCGAGTGTCTGTGAGAGTCTGTAAGAGAGTGTCTGTGAGAGTGTCTGTGAGAGTATGTGAGAGAGTATCTGTGAGAGTCTGAGAGAGTGTCTTTGAGAGTGTAAGAGAGTGTCTGTGAGAGTCTGTGAGAGAGTCTGTGAGAGTCTGTGAGAGAGTGTCTGTGATAGAGTGTCTGTTAGACAGTCTGTGAGAGAGTGTCTGTGAGAGAGTCTGTGAGAGAGTGTCTGTGAGAGAGTGTCTGTGAGAGTATGTGGGAGAGTGTCTTTGAGAGTCTGAGAGAGTGTCTGTGAGAGTGTAAGAGAGTGTCTGTGAGAGTCTGTGAGAGTGTCTGCTAGAGTCTGTGAGAAAGTGTCTGTGAGAGTCTTTGAGAGAGTGTCTGGAGAGTCTGTGAGAGTCTGTGAGATTGTCTGTTAGTCTGTGAGAGTGTCTATGAGAGTCTGTGAGAGTCTGTGAGAGTGTCTGTGAGAGTGTCTGTGAGAGAGTGACTCAGAGAGAGTCTGTGAGAGAGTGTCTGTGAGAGTTCGTGAGAGAGTATCTGTGAGTCTCTGAGAGTCTGTGAGAGTCTGTAAGAGAGTGTATGTGAAAGTGTGTCTATGATAGAGTATCTATGAGAATCTGAGAGAGAATGTCTGTGAGAGTCTGTGCGAGAGTGTCTGTGAGAGAGTGTCTGTGAGAGTCTGTGCGAGAGTGTCTGTGAGAGAGTGTCTGTGAGAGTGTGTGAAAGAGTGTCTGTTAGAGTCTGTCTGTGAGAGTGTCTGAGAGTGTCTGTGAGAGTGTCTCTGAGAGTCTGTCTGTGAGAGTATCTGTGAGAGAGTGTCTGTGAGAATCTGAGAGAGAGTGTCTGTGAGAGTGTCTGTGAGAGTGTCTGTGAGAGAGTGTCTGTGAGAGAGTGTCTGTGAGAGTATGTGAGAGAGTTTCTGAGAGAGTCTGAGAAAGTGTCTGTGAGAGTGTAAGAGAGTGTCTGTGAGAGTCTGTGAGACTGTCTGCGAGATTCTGTGAGAAAGTGTCTGTGAGAGTCTTTGAGAGAGTGTCCAGAGAGTCTGTGAGAGTCTGTGAGATTGTCTGTTAGTCTGTGAGAGTGTCTATGAGTCTGTGAGAGTGTGTGAGAGTGTCTGTGAGAGAAAGTCTGTGATAGAGTGCCTGTGAGAGTCTATAAGAGAGTGTCTGTGAGAGAGTGTATATGAGAGTCTATGAGAGAGTACAAGTGAGAGTCTGTCTGTGAGAGTGTCTGTGAGAGAATGTCTGTGAGAGAGTTTCTCAGAGAGAGTCTGTGAGAGAGTGTCTGTGAGAGTCTGTGAGAGAGTGTCTGTGAGTCTCTGAGAGTCTGTGAGAGTCTGTAAGAGAGTGTATGTGAAAGTGTGTCTATGATAGAGTGTCTGTGAGAATCTGAGAGAGACTGTCTGTGAGAGTCTGTAAGAGAGTGTCTGTGAGAGGCTGTCTGAGAGTGTCTGTGAGAGTGTGTGAAAGAGTGTCTGTTAGAGTCTGTCTGTGAGTGTGTCTGAGAGTGTCTGTGAGAGTGTCTGTGAGAGTCTGTCTGTGAGAGTGTCTGTGAGAGAGTGTCTGTGAGAATCTGAAAGAGAGTGTCTGTGAGAGTGTCTGTGAGAGAGTGTCTGTGAGAGAGTGTCTGTGAGAGTATGTGAGAGAGTGTCTGTGAGAGTCTGAGAAAGTGTCTGTGAGAGTGTAAGAGAGTGTCTGTGAGAGTCTGTGAGAGTGTCTGCGAGATTCTGTGAGAAAGTGTCTGTGAGAGTCTTTGAGAGACTGTCCAGGGAGTCTGTGAAAGTCTGTGAGATTGTCTGTTAGTCTGTGAGAGTGTTTATGAGAGTCTGTGAGAGTGTGTGAGAGTGTCTGAGAGAGAAAGTCTATGATAGAGTGCCTGTGAGAGTCTATAAGAGAGTGTCTGTGAGAGAGTGTCTGTGAGAGTCTATGAGAGAGTACAAGTGAGAGTCTGTCTGTGAGAGTGTCTGTGAGAGAGTGTCTGTGAGAGAGTTAATTAGAGAGAGTTTGTGAGAGAGTGTCTGTGAGAGTGTCTGTGAGAGAGTGTCTGTGAGAGAGTGTATGTGAGAGTATGTGAGAGAGTGTCTGTGAGAGTCTGAGAGAGTGTCTGTGAGAGTGTAATAGAGTGTATGTGAGAGTCTGTGAGAGTGTCTGCGAGATTCTGTGAGAAAGTGTCTGTGAGAGTCTTTGAGAGAGTGTCCGGAGAGTCTGTGAGAGTCTGTGAGATTGTCTGTTAGTCAGTGAGATTGTCTATGAGAGTCTGTGAGAGTGTGTGAGAGTGTCTGTGAGAGAAAGTCTATGATAGAGTGCCTGTGAGAGTCTATAAGAGAGTGTCTGTGAGAGAGTGTCTGTGAGAGTCTATGAGAGAGTACAAGTGAGAGTCTGTCTGTGAGAGTGTCTGTGAGAGAGTGTCTGTGAGAGAGTTTCTTAGAGAGAGTTTGTGAGAGAGTGTCTGTGAGAGAGTGTCTGTGAGAGAGTGTCTGTGAGAGTCTGTGAGAGTGTGTCTGTGAGTCTGAGAGAGTGTCTATGAGAGTGTCTATGAGAGTGTCTGTGAGAGAGTCTGTGAGAGAGAGTGTGAGTCTGTGAGAGAGTGTCTCTGAGAGAGTCTGTGAGAGAGTGTCTGTGAGAGAGTCTGTGAGAGAGTGTCTCTGAGAGAGTGTCTGTGAGAGAGTGTTTGTGAGAGAGTCTGTGAGAGATTGTCTGTGAGAGTCTGTGAGAGAGTGTCTATGAGAGAGTGTCTTTAAGAGAGGGTCTGTGAGAGAGTGTCTCTGAGTCTGAGAAAGTGTCTGTGAGAGTGTCTGTGAGAGAGTCTGTGAGAGAGAGTGTGCAAGAGTGTCTGGTAGAGAGTGTCTATGAGAGAGTATCTGTGAGAGAGTCTGTGAGAGAGTGTCTGTGAGAGTCTGTGAGAGAGTGTCTTTGAGAGAGTGTCTGTGAGAGTCTGTAAGAGAGTGTCTGTGAGTCTGTGAGAGCATGTGAGTGAGTGTCTGTGAGAGTCAGCGAGAGACTGTCTGTGAGAGTCTGTGAGAGTGTGTCTGTGAGACAGTGTTTGAGAGACTGTCTGTGAGAGAGCATCTGAGAGAGTGTCTGTGAGAGTCTGTGAGAGAGTGTCTGAGAGTCTGTGAGAGTGTCTGTGAGAGAGTTTCCGTGAGAGTGTCTGTGACAGTCTGTGATAGAGTGTCTTTGAGAGTCCTTGAGTGTGTCTGTGAGAGTGTCTGTAAGAGTCTGTGAGAGTCTGTGAAAGTGTCTGTAAGAAAGTGTCCATGAAAGTGTCTGTGAGAGAGTGTCTGTGAGAGTCTGTGAGAAAGTTTTTGTGAGAGTCTGTGAGAGGGTGTCTGGAGAGTCTGTGAGAGTCTGTGAGATTGTCTGTTAGTCAGTGAGAGTGTCTATGAGAGTCTGTGAGAGTGTATGAGAGTGTCTGTGAGAGAAAGTCTGTGATAGAGTGCCTGTGAGAGTCTATAAGAGAGTGTCTGTGAGAGAGTGTCTGTGAGAGTCTATGAGAGAGTACAAGTGAGAGTCTGTCTGTGAGAGTGTCTGTGAGAGAGTGTCTGTGAGAGAGTTTCTTAGAGAGAGTTTGTGAGAGAGTGTCTGTAAGAGAGTGTCTGTGAGAGAGTGTCTGTGAGAGTCTGTGAGAGTGTGTCTGTGAGTCTGAGAGAGTGTCTGTGAGAGTGTCTATGAGAGTGTCTGTGGGAGAGTCTATGAGAGAGAGTGTGAGTCTGTGAGAGAGTGTCTCTGAGAGAGTCTGTGAGAGAGTGTCTGTGAGAGAGTCTGTCAGAGAGTGTCTCTGAGAGAGTGTCTGTGAGAGAGTGTCTGTGAGAGAGTCTGTGAGAGATTGTCTGTGAGAGTCTGTGAGAGAGTGTCTATGAGAGAGTGTCTTTTAGAGAGTGTCTGTGAGAGAGTGTCTCTGAGTCTGAGAAAGTGTCTGTGAGAGTGTCTGTGAGAGAGTCTGTAAGAGAGAGTTTGCAAGAGTGTCTGGGAGAGAGTGTCTATGAGAGAGTATCTGTGAGAGAGTCTGTGAGAGAGTGTCTGTGAGAGTCTGTGAGAGTCTGTGAGAGAGTGTCTGTGAGAGAGTGTCTGTGAGAGTCTGTAAGAGAGTGTCTGTGAGTCTGCGAGAGCATGTGAGTGAGTGTCTGTGAGAGTCAGTGAGAGACTGTCTGTGAGAGTCTGTGAGAGTGTGTCTGTGAGACAGTGTCTGAGAGACTGTCTGTGAGAGAGTATCTGAGAGAGTGTCTGTGAGAGTCTGTGAGAGAGTGTCTGAGAGTCTATGAGAGTGTCTGTGAGAGAGTTTCCGTGAGAGTGTCTGTGAGAGTCTGTGATAGAGTGTCTTTGAGAGTCCTTGAGTGTGTCTGTGAGTCTGTGAGAGTGTCTGTAAGAGTCTGTGAGAGTCTGTGAAAGTGTCTGTAAGAGAGTGTCCGTGAAAGTGTCTGTGAGAGAGTGTCTGTGAGAGTCTGTGAGAAAGTTTCTGTGAGAGCCTGTGAGAGGGTGTCTGTGAGAGTCTGTGAGTGTCTGTTAGTCTGTGAGAGTATCTATGAGAGTCTACGAGTGTCTGTGAGAGAGTGTCTGTGAGAGAGTGTCTTTGAGAGAGTCTGTGAGAGAGTGTCTGTGAGAGTCTATGAGAGAGTGTCTGTGAGAGTCTGTGAGAGAGTGTCTGTGAGAGTCTCTGAGAGTCTCTGAGAGTCTGTGAGAGTGGGAGTGTATGTGAAAGTGTGTCTATGATGGAGTGTCTGTGACAATCTGAGAGCGAGTGTCTGTGAGAGTCTGTAAGAGAGTGTCTGTGAGAGTGTCTGTGAGAGTATGTGAGAGAGTATCTGTGAGAGTCTGAGAGAGTGTCTTTGAGAGTGTAAGAGAGTGTCTGTGAGAGTCTGTGAGAGAGTCTGTGAGAGTCTGTGAGAGAGTGTCTGTGATAGAGTGTCTGTTAGACAGTCTGTGAGAGAGTGTCTGTGAGAGAGTCTGTGAGAGAGTGTCTGTGAGAGTTTGTAAGAGAGTGTCTGTGAGAGAGTGTCTGTGAGAGAGTGTCTGTGAGAGTCTGTGAGAGAGTGTCTGTGAGTCTGAGAGAGTGTCTGTGAGAGTGTCTATGAGAGTGTCTGTGAGAGAGTCTGTGAGAGAGAGTGTGAGTCTGTGAGAGAGTGTCTCTGAGAGAGTGTCTGTGAGAGAGTGTCTGTGAGAGAGTGTCTGTGAGAGTCTGTGAGACATTGTCTGTAAGAGTCTGTGAGAGAGTGTCTGTGAGAGATTGTCTGTGAGAGAGTGTCTGTGAGAGAGTGTCTGTGAGTCTGTGAGAGTATGTGAGTGAGTGTCTGTGAGAGTCGGTGAGAGAGTGTCTGTGAAAGTCTGTGATAGAGTGTCTATGAGAGAGTGTCTGAGAGAGTGTCTGTGAGAGAGTATCTGAGAGAGTATCTGTGAGAGTCTGTGAGAGAGTGTCTGAGAGTCTGTGAGAGAGTTTATGTGAGAGTGTCTGTGAGAGTCTGTGATAGAGTGTCTTTGAGAGTCCTTGAGTGTGTCTGTGAGTCTGTGAGAGTGCCTGTGAGAGTCTGTGAAAGCGTCTGTGAGAGAGTGTCTGTGAAATTGTCTGAAGGAGAGTCTCTGTGAGAAAGTTTCTGTGAGAGTCTGTGAGAGGGTGTCTGTGAGAGTCTGTGAGTGTCTGTTAGTCTGTGAGAGTATCTATGAGAGTCTGTGAGAGTGTCTGTGTGAGAGTGTCTGTGATAGAGTGCCTGTGAGAGTCTATAAGAGAGTGTCTGTGAGAGTCTGTGAGAGAGTGTGTGTCTGAGAGTCTGCAAGAGTGTGTCTGTGAGAGTTTGTGTGAGAGAGTCAATCAATCAATATTCTTTATTCGGGTATAAAAATATCCATAAAAGAGCATGACATAAACATTCAAAATTCCATAATAAGTTAAATTTGATGTACACATTGATACAAACAATATGATATACCCAAATGCTAAAAAAGGTAATAAAAATACAGAATATTATCAAGTAAACAACGGAACACTATGTGCTATCCCGCGCAAATCCAGCAGCATAAAGTTTCATCATAAATATAATGACAAAGCCGCTCCTCATTCACAGATAACTCAGGAGAAAAACTACAAATCTAGCCTTTATAATGTCCTAGGAACCTTCCGTGCCTCAAAGGGCCCAAGGGGCTAGTCCTCACCTCTAGTGTTCCTTAATTTTACCGCCAATCGTAGAAAATGTAAAGTACTAAACAATGTAAAAGGATCCGAGGAGAGTTTCAAAAATAAGAGAGCCACATTAGCCTGGATAATTTTTGAGCGTCTTAAAATAGTTTTTAAAAACAGAGACCTAGGGCGTGCATAAAAAGGACAAAATAAAACAAAATGAAGAGTATCTTGCGGAGAACTGAGATCGCAGCCGCAATGTCCCTTCACATTTAAATCTGATACGAACCCCGCCGGAACAGATAAGATATGGTGCAGAAGATTTAACCTGAACCTAGTCATTAGAAATCTGTCCTGTCTATTATACATATTAGAAAGATAAAATTCCATTCCCGGGAGTGATTTTGTTAACAGGTGGGCTCTTACAGTAACTTTCCGCCCTTCTCTATCCTCTCTTTCCCGGGCTATACTACGCGAAAATTCAGCCTCTATAACACCCTTGTCTCTGGGGGATAATGTATGAGGTTTGTCAAAAAAGTTAACATAACCCAACAGACTCAGGGTGTCCCTTACGTATTTAATCCAGGGTATCCGATGACCCTTGTCCCCCTCAATACAATCCTCAAGAATATTTCTACTAAGACTTGCCTCTGGGTTCGTCCAAATTTTTATCCAACAGATATTGGGTTTTATACTTGCCCTTTCACTGTTGTAAGTAATCCCAAGCTCCTCATGCACTATAAAGGAAGGCATACTTTGAGGCACTTGCAAAAGCCTTCTCAGGAACTTGTTTTCTTCCAATTGTATTTTAGATAAATCTGTAAAACCCCAGACCTCGCTCCCATACAGTGTCTTGGCACAACATACCGAGCTATATAACTGCACAATTTCATTTGGTGACCAACGACCAAGTCTTGTGGCGTAATTCTTAATTAAGCCCACCGAGCTAGATTGTTGACTGCATTTGTCAATGACAAGTGGTTTAAAATTAAGATACTTATCAAATAAAATCCCCAGGTAGTTAAAAACTTTTACTTTTTCTAATTTATGTGCACCAATTGTAAAAATAAATTTCTTAGAAGGGCTTTTACCTGCTTCCATGACATATGATTTAGAGAGGTTAGGCACTAGATCTAAGTCCGCCATAAAACTGACAAATCCATTAATAAGAGTCTGTAGCCCCCTTCCTGTAGGTGCCAGGAGGACCGCGTTGTCTGCACATAGGAGGACAGGTGTACTTCTCCTCCCAATACAAGGGCAGTCTACCCCCAGGGCTCCAAGCGCCTTATCTAGACCATTAATATAAAGCGTGAATAAAAAAGTCACCAGGATGCAACCTTGCCTCACCCCCCAAGCACGGGAAGTCTTCCGATAGATCTCCCTCGTCACTAAACCTAACCTGTGCCGTAGTCTTCTGGTGCAGCATTCGTAAAATATATATCAGCCCTGGGTCAACGCCCATGAGCCCTACAATTTCCCACAATTTCCATCTGTTTACACAGTCAAATGCTGCAGAGAGGTCCATGAAAGCCAAGTACACTGTACCCTCCCGCGCCTGGGTATACTTGGCCACCAAATGATAGAGATTAAGGCACTGGTCTGTTGTGGAACATCCAATACGAAACCGATACTGAACAGCTGTAATGATCTTGTTTTCATCTGCCCAGACCATTAAACGGTTTAGGATAACCCTACCTAAAACTTTCGCCGTGACATCAATAAGAGATATCGGACGGTAACACTGCGGGTTGTTCCTATTTCCCTTTTTAAACACAGGAACAATAGCAGCCGTGGACCATGATCTGGGCATACCTACTTCTATAACTATATTAAAAACCCTAGTAAGTATGGGAGCCCAGAGGTCTACCTGATTTTTGAATAGGTCTGGTGGAATCCCATCCGGCCCTGGAGCCTTATTTACGGCCATCTATTCCTAACTTAATCTCGGCTACCGTAAAACCCATCCATGAACTTGCTGGAAAACCTGTAGCTGGGGGTAGTTGATCCTCTGCGCCACCATGGTTATATAAACTTGTAAAATGAGACACCCACGCTTCTGGCAAGATGTGACACGCCACTTTCGCTTTGTTTGTTGACTGAAAGCAAGGATCATTAATTACACTCCAGAAGCTATTCATGTCCCTACGCTCTGCAGCCTCTCTCAGTGACTCCCAAGCCTGAATTTGTAGGGAAGTTTTCCGCTGTTTAGTGGCCCTTTTATAACGAGTTCTACAGGCAACAACCATGCCCCTGTCCTTCAGGACCGCTTTAAGGGCCAACTTCAAGTCCCTAAGAGCCCTTGAGTATTCTTTTTTTGGGATAACATTTTATTGATTTTATTCGTTGCACATACAGGGTTATATTTTTAGCAGCAGCAACATAAAACACTTTACTGAACAGCATATAATAAATTACATGACTTGGTTCAACATTTCCTTAAGTTCTTTCCGTCTCATTGCCAAATCCACAAGTGGGGACATACATAGGGACCCTCTGTACCTATTCCACGTTTTCCACTTCTTTTCCCACTTCCTAGGGCACCCCCGAATTATGAAGACTTCCTTTTCCGCTACCATACATTTGTCTAATTCCTGTATCCATGTGCGTATTGATGGCACCGCTACAGCCCCCCAATTGCGTGCTATTTCCCGCTTGACCAGGGTGAAGCCCAGCGTCACCATCTGTTGCTCTAATTCCGTGAGGTCTGTAGCCTCCCATATGTTCAGTAGGCCCACCCGAGGCATGAGGGTCAGAGTTTTCCCCAGTGCGGTCTGGAGTTTGGTTGTAGCCCCCTCCCATATTGTTCAGATAACAGGACAGTCCCATATTGTGTGGTAGACAGTGGCCTCTTGGTGACACCCTCGAATACAGAGTGAGTCCTCCCTAGCCCCCATACGCGCAAGAACCACCCCCGTGATATAGGCCCTGTGCAGGACTTTTAGTTGGATCAGTCGATATCGGAGGGTGATCGCTGCCCCCCTGGGAGACATCAAAGCCTCCCTCCAGTCTTCTTCTTCAATGGGTCCTATGTCATGTTGCCACTTCTCCCGAAGTGCCTCAAATGTATCAGGGAGGTTGTTACATAGCTTTTTGTACGTCAGGGATATAGCCTTCGAGTGCAATTGCCCATCTAACAACCCTTGAGCATTCTTGATCAAACCATCTGGGGTGTATATCAACCTGCGTCTTCTTTTTACCCCTCAAGAGACTCTCTATATGCTGGGCAGTGCCCTCAAAGGCTCTAATCAGATCTCCCCCCTCCACTGTTAGATCTAGGCACCTCCATATCTGGCTATCAGTGTTGGCGAGAAGCGCTTTGTAAAATGCTTCCCCATCCCCTTTTAATTGTTGTGGGGTGATTGGGGGACGTGGATTCCGGCAGGCAAACAAGTGGTGTCTGGGAGTTACTCGGGATCGAGTAACCGGAAGCGCCGCCATCTTGAGAGTAGTCGAGGTCAGCGGACCAGGCTACTCAACCCACATATAAAAACGAAGCTGGCGCGAGCGCGCTTCCTTGATTGCTCCTGAGGCTTGAGCCGGGAGTCTAGAGGCACGCTGCACTTTATTTGAACAGACAGGGCGTCTATTTGCACATCAGCATATTTTGCACGATTTACCTGTTTTAAACTTGTTTTAATCTTTTAATTGTTGTGGGGTGATTGGGGGACGTGGATTCCAGAAGGCAAACAAGTGGTGTCTGGGAGTTACTCGGGATCGAGTAACCGGAAGCGCCGCCATCTTGAGAGTAGTCGAGGTCAGCGGACCAGGCTACTCAACCCACATATAAAAACGAAGCTGGCGCGAGCGCGCAGTGGACGCGCGCAGCGGGCGCGCCAAAGGCGCGCCAAAGGCAAGCCCGTCTGCGCCCGTCCGCGCACGCTCAGCGCACAGCGCCAGGGACCCTGGTCGTCCACGCTCAGAGGCTCGGCAGACATGGAGGTATGATAGCACAAGCCTGCTTAAATTAAGAGGGACCTCCCTGAATAAAGAATGTCCTTGCATATTTCCTAATGTCCCAACCTCAGGGAGTTTTAAGGTCTGTCCGAACTGTGGTCTTGACATCCCCAGAATCCTTAATCTACCCATCTCCAGAAATAAAGAGAGGATGAGAGAGGAAAGTAGCAAGGAAACCCAAGTGATAAAATGCATTTTAGTCAATGTGAGATCTCTGGTCAAACATAGCATAGAATTTGCCAGACTCATGTGTGATCTAGGGGTCATGGTGGCTTTCATCACAGAAACCTGGACAGATGCAGCTTCCGGGCCGGATATTGTGGTAGCCACACCTCCCGACTTTTTATGCCAGACATTGGATAGACCTATAGGGAGAGGCGGAGGTCTGGCAGTGATTTATCATAAGTCAATTAAAGCTGCCTTTAAGCCACTCCCTATGGCTACCTGTGAGGCATTATCTTTTAACCTTTCCCTTACCCATCATCACTCCTTTAAGGGTTGTCTTCTGTATAGACCTCCGGGATCCAGGAAGGCGTTTCTTACCTCTCTGGATACCCTCATAGAAGAAGGTATGCTTACAGAAGCCTTCTCCATTATGGGAGATTTTAACTTTCACTTAGAGCTGACAGAAGAAGCGGACACTATGACATTGACTGACCTGATGATGACCGCCGACCTGAAACAACAGGTTGTGGGGTCCACGCATAGGGGAGGGCATGCCCTCGATGGGATTTTCTCTAGTTATCAGAACTTACATTTTAAGGGCTGTCTCCCTCTGGTATGGTCGGACCACGCGGCGGTCCAATTTGAGATTCTGCTGCCAAAAGCTCCCAGAAAAAACCTAGGCCCAAAGAAATGGGTTGAGAGAAGAGCATGGAATAAGGTGGATGCAGCCACCTTTAACGAAGTGTTGGTCTCGACCACAACACAACTTCCCTCTGAAGTGAATGAAGCCAGTCTAAGATATTCAAGGTGGCTGGAGCTAGCCTGTGACAGTGTAGCGCCAACCAAACTCCTTCGTCCTATGAGATTACAACCCTCAGCCCCTTGGTATTCTGAGGAACTTAGGAACCTTAAACTTAAGTGTAAACAGTCTGAAAGAAGCTGGAGGAGGAACTATAATGATAAGGAGAAAAAAATGTATAAAGTCCACCTGCAGTCCTATAAACAAGCAATAGTGGCAGCCAAACAAAGGTTTTTCGCTGTTCAGATCAAGAGCGCTAAAAATTCTAGTAAAGAACTTTTTAAGACAGTGACTGCCCTTACCGTGCCGAAGCCCGTGTTAGTGCAGCCTAGCCAAGGACTTTGTGAAGATCTGGCCAAGTTCTTTTTATCTAAAGTTGAATCTATCTATACGGCCTTTAGCTCCCTTAGGGCCGGGAAAGCAGACAGTTGCACCGAGATTTCCACAATAACAAAGGTGTCCAGCCAGACGTTCCGGAATTTTCGGCCAATACTTTCTAGGGAAACTCAACAGCTCCTCATGGAAGCTAAATCTGGCTCGCCTCTGGACCCTTGCCCTGTAAAAGTGGTGAAATTGGCGCTGAGTCCAATTGCGGAATCTCTCACCACTATTGTTAACCTTATGTTTGCAACTGGACTCTTTCCCAGTCAATGGAAACTGGCATCGGTCCTGCCACTTCTAAAAAAGCCTAAGCTCCCAGTTACGGATCCCAGTAGCTTTCGGCCAATCTCCAGACTGCCATTACCAGCTAAGGTGGTGGAGAAAATCATGAATAAGCAGCTTAGCCTATTCTTGAATGAGAACCAAGTACTTGACCCGACCCAGTTTGGTTTCAGACCTGGTCATAGTACGGAATCGGCTCTTATAAAGGCTACGGAAGAAATCAGGGTTGCTGTGGATCAGGGAGGGAGGGCGGCACTAATCCTGTTAGACCTGTCCGCAGCATTTGATACGGTTCACCATTCCATACTGTTGAACCGTCTAAACACCTGTGGCATTCAGGGGAAGGCCTAGGAACTCCTAAGGTCATTCCTCGAGGACAGGAAACAGATTGTTGCCCTCGGAGATTTTCAGTCCAATCCCTTTTCATTGCCTTGTGGGGTCCCGCAAGGGTCCTCACTTAGTCCGACTCTTTTTAATATTTATGTTAGTGCACTGGCCCCAATTATAGACACCTTTGTTTTCGGCCTCACATCATACGCCGACGACACTCAAATTGTGATATCTCTGACACCGGAGTGCGAGGCTTATGTGGAAGGTCGTTTTCAAGAGTGTATGCTAGCAGTAGACAACTGGATGGCAAACAATTGTCTCAAACTAAACTCAGAGAAAACTGAAGTCATATTGTTTGGGAATAACACCAGCTTTTGGACTCCTTCCTGGTGGCCAGACCAAATGGGGAAAGCCACTGTGCCAACTAGAAAGGTTAAGAACCTGGGGATCATACTGGATGATAAATTGACCTTAGGACCGCAAGTAAATGCACTAGCCTCTAAAATCAGCTATACCATTAAAATGCTGAGAAAAGTCCTGCCCTTATTGCCTAAGGACAGTAGACAAATTGTAGTTGGTGCTACGGTAATGTCCAGATTGGACTACTGTAATGGACTCTACCTGAATATGCAACTAAAAGGATTAAAAAAACTGCAGATACTGCAAAATGCAGCAGTTAGATTACTTATGGACTCTTCTAATCCCTGTTCCGTATCCAAAGAGAGGAAAGCTTTACACTGGCTTCCAGTAAAAAGCTGTATACAATTTAAAGTACTATGCCTGGCCTTTAAGGCCTTACATGGCATAGGTCCAGAGTTTCTACAGCAAAGACTGCGCTGGTACGTTCCAGGCAGACACTTGCGCTCTGAAGAGGCCAACCTGGTTTGGGTGCCTCGTATAAAGAAAGCCCGTTGGGGAGGCAAAAGTTTTATCTATGGCACAGCGAAGGCTTGGAATGAATTACCTCGCCATTTGAGATCTTTCACCGAGCTTTTACCCTTTCGTAAGGAATTAAAAACGTGGCTCTTTTCCAAAGAGTAGTCTGCCTCCTTTTATTGTTTCCTGCCAGTCTTAGAGAATCAAGAAGCGCCAGGACACCTCCGGGTATTTGTTGCGCTCTATAAATGACATTAACATTAACATTAACATCAATGTTACTCCATGTGATTCTCCTACCCTGGTCCGTGGCCTTAAATCGTCCCACAATGGTCCTATTGTCCGACTTGGCAGTTAAGTTGTCATCCCGCAGAAACAATACCAAGGGGTTATGGACTGGTCACTGAAGGCACTAACCATTATATTAAAATCTCCCACCCTACATTTAAGTGAATTTGTTATAAAGATATAATCGATAATCGAATCTCTTCCTCTACCCTTAAAGGAGGGGTTAATTATATTAGACGTCCCACTATTGATCAGATCCATCGTGTGGGTTAGGTCGTGCCTCCCCAGGATCCTACTTAGTTTCAAACCATCTCTGGAGTGCTCTGGGTGCCAATCCTTAGTGGAAGGGCAAGAATCCCATTTTCCTCTGCTCCATCTCAAATAAGGGCACTGGTGACAATTGAAATCCCCCATTAAGATCAACTGTGTACTTGAGTCCCCTGATTCATGAAGACGATCCAATCTCTCCTCAAGCTCGGCCAATCTCAGCATCGATTGTCCCGCGTTGTAGAAATGAATAAAAATAAGTATTGAACCTTTCTTGCAGTATTTAATGCCCTGAAGACGGTCCGAGCCCCACCCCAAGTCCTGCCAGGTCCCTTGTATAGTCAGGGCCACATACATTATTAGGCCTCCCATGGCACGGCCCGTATTTGTTTTCAAGGCCGGGACAAAAAACAATTTGTAGCCCTCTAGGTGTGGAGCACTACTGTTGGTTTCCCAGGTTTCCTGGAGACTAATAATATGAAATTATCTAATGAAGTCTAGCCAATCCTTGTTTTGGATTTTGGCTGCAATTCCTGCAATGTTCCAGGAGGCCACCCTAAACTCCTTGCCGACTGGTTCGGGCCCACTGTTTTCTCCACTCCCCTTCCCTGGTAAGGAGCACATTTCTAATCTACCTACTTCTGTCGTCGTACCATCCCCACCCCCCTCAAACTGCACTGGGGTGCGGGAGGCAGTACCGAGAACGGATTCCCCTGGCGGGCTTAAAACATCAAATTTAGGGTGCCGCTCCTGTTCTCTCTCGTTCTCCCTACTCCCAGCCCTATCCAGTCAGTCCAGTTCACCCAAAGCGGATGTGCAGAAGAGTGGAGCGAATCTATTTGTTGCTAGGCCCAGCCTATCCTCCCTGTCTTTCTCAGTTGCCCGGCACCACTGGGTAACCTGTCCTGACTCCTTAACTTTATCCCTATAAAAGAAATACAGGGGCAGCATTCTTATGCAAGACCAGCTTGCCCAATCCCCAGGGTGGGCATCAAGCAAAGCTCTTACCAGCTCTGGGTGCCTAAAATTTACAATAACACAATCGCCTGCAAACGTTCTCTTGCTATTACCAATCCAAGCCACCCTCCTTGCCATGAGAATATGCCTATGCTGAAGACCCCTTACTTTCGTGTTGTTATATATCCAATGAAAGGCCTTGTTTATCAGGGTTCTAGATGATTCTTCCCTGTCATGGCTAAGTGCAGGAACACCCACTAGCACTACCATGTACGGGCAAGATGCAGGCGGTAAGTCCAGTATCTGAAGGCCCGGTGTGCTCTGAACACAATCACTACTGGTATTATTTAAGGCCTTCACAGGCTCATCACTTCCTACACCGTTGTCTGGGAGATTAGGGGAGGCCACCAATGTACCCGAACCCTTGCAACACGAGTTCCTATCAGTACTCCTTGGTGCCTCCACGGCTATTTCTCTCCGATCTATAAGCCTGGAGTCTTTAACAGTTTCAGCCACTGACCCAATCTTGACACCTACTGTCCCCTCTTCCCTCCCATGTCGGATATTCACGGGTAGCTGCCCCCTGTCATGATCTAAGAGCCTGGCTATTCGCCCTTCCTATCTGGTGATTTCTTCCATTACCGTCCCCAAATACTTGAGTAGGAGCTGTTCCATTTTTGTCTCTAATACCTTGATAATTCCCTGGAGCCAGTCTTCCCCACTCCCTTTCTGGCAGTTTTGACACACTATATTCTCAGCTTTCTTCCTTGCACCTTTGTTAGGTTTAGCAAGCCCTCTGCGATTAGATTTAGTAGCAGTGTTAATTAAATGCGACTCGCTAATATCTGGAAGCCCCCCCATCCCTTGTGGAGTTAATTTCAGGTGGGGTGGCTATGGGGGGAGAAACCAACATCAATAATGACTTTTTAGAGCGTGTGACTACTTCCCTGACCGTATTCCTTAGGGCGTCTGATTCGGTCTCAATTAGTTGATCACTAGACCCCACACCCAAACTATCCCTATGCCTTGTTCCGTACACATTAACCAACGGACCGTCTTCGCTACTAAAGGCTGGCTCATCCAAGTTCAAATTGGTAGGCCCCAGCCTAGTTGGATTAGCTTTCTCAGGGTCCCCCCGAGGAGAAGTCCTAACATGTGCTAGTACAACAGCAGGGGCGGGCTGGATAGTATGTACTAAATTATCTTGAGCTGGTAGAGCCACTCCTCGAGGCGTGGGGCATAACGCTATTTTGCCCAGGGATGAACGTTTTCTTGCGATGAGGGAATCAAGGGACAATCTCTCTTCAGTCAGCTGAATCTCATGCGTGAGCAAGGACTCTGCTCTAGTGATAAAGGCGTCCAGGGTTCCCTTTACCCCTCCCCCCACCCTGGACTGTGAGTTCTTAGATTTAACCATGATCAGGACACAATACAGAAAGCTACACAGTACAAGTTACCCCTGCTAAGGGCCCCACCAACTCTAATGGCTTAGTGATTTGGGGATGGTAATCCTTGGCAGCGGGAACTGAATAGCGTGGAACACTCTCAAATACAACAACAGCAAGACTTATACTATAAATCTTTGCTATTACATCCACATTCTTATACAGGGGCCACGACACAGACTATGAAATGCCCCAATGACTAGCACCTACATCCTAAGGTCCCCACTAGGCCCTAGGGCCTAACCGAAATACCAGAGGGGTGGCCCTGCCTGGCCTCCTTCGGCCTCTGATGGCCACAGACGGTCCCGCCCTTGTCCCAGGCTTCTCCCGGCATGCCCGTGCGCGTCCCGCAGGACGAGGTTCCGCCCCGATCTTTATGCGCCTCCTGGCGCTCGTTAGCAGCGTCGTCGGCGTCCTCAATGCCAGCGGGGCTGCTGGGGGATGAAGTCCTGAGTTCAGCGAGCAGCGGAGCACAGCCCGGCCACACGGCGAAGCTCACAGGGAGGGACAGCGGAGCACAGCCCAGCCAAAATGAAATCCCAAAAGGAGGGCGGCGGAGCAAATCCCAGCCACAGGGAGAAGTTTCACAAAAGGTTCCACAAGGGCCTTGGCCCTGCCCCAATCTTTATGCGCCTCCTGGCGCTTGTTAGCAGCGTCGTCGGCGTTCTCAATGCCAGCGGGGCTGCTGGGGGATGAAGTCCTGAGTTCAGCGAGGAGTGGAGCACAGCCCGGCCACACGGAGAAGCTCACAGGGAGGGACAGCGGAGCACAGCCCGGCCAAAACGAAATCCCACAAGGAGGGCGGTGGAGCAAAGCCCGGCCACAGGGAGAAGTTTCTCAAAAGGTTCCACAAGGGTCTCGGCCCCACCCCGATCTTTATGCGCCTCCTGGCACTCGTTAGCAGTGTCGTAAGCGTCCTCAATGCCAGCGGGGCTGCTGGGGGATAAAGTCCTGAGTTCAGCGAGCAGCGGAGCACAGCCCGGCCACACGGCGAAGCTCACAGGGAGGGACAGCGGAGCACAGCCTGGCCAAAACGAAATCCCACAAGGAGGGCGGCGGAGCAAAGCCCGGCCACAGGGAGAAGTTTCACAAAAGGTTCCACAAGGGCCTTGGCCCCGCCCTGATCTTTATGCGCCTCCTGGTGCTCGTTAGCAGCGTCTTCGGTGTCCTTAATGCCCGCGAGGCTGCTGGGGGATGAAGTCCTGAGTTCAGCGAGCAGCGGAGCACAGCCCGGCCACACGGCGAAGCTCACAGGGAGGGACAGCGGAGCACAGCCTGGCCAAAACGAAATCCCACAAGGAGGGCGGCGGAGCAAAGCCCGGCCACAGGGAGAAGTTTCACAAAAGGTTCCAGAGAGAGTCTGTGAGAGAGTGTCTGTGAAAGTGTGTCTGTGAGAGAATGTGAGGGTCTGGGTATCAGTGAGAGTCTGTGAGAGAGTGTCTGTGAGAGAGTGTCTGTGAGAGAGTCTGTGAGAGAGTGTCTGGAGAGTCTTTGAGGGTCTGAGTATCAGTGAGAGTCTGTGAGAGAGTGTCTGTGAGAGAGTGTCTGTGAGAGAGTCTGTGAGAGAGTGTCTGGAGAGTCTTTGAGAGTCTGTGAGATTGTCTGTTAGTCTGTGAGAGTGTCTGTGAGTGTCTGTGAGAGTCTGTGAGAGTGTCTGTGAGAGATTGTCTGTGATAGAGTGCCTGTGAGAGTCTATAAGAGAGTGTCTGTGAGAGTGTCTGTGAGAGTCTGTGAGAGAGTATCTGTGAGAGTCTTTCTGTGAGAGAGTGTCTGTGAGAAAGTGTCTCTGAGAGAGTCTGTGAGAGAGTGTCTGTGAGAGTCTTTGAGAGTCTGTGAAAGAGTGTCTGTGAGAGTCTCTGAGAGTCTGCGAGAGTCTGTAAGAGAGTGTATGTGAAAGTGTGTCTATGATAGAGTGTCTGTGAAAATCTGAGAGAGAGTGTCTGTGAGAGTCTGTAAAAGAGTGTCTGTGAGAGTCTGTGTGAGAGTGTCTGTGAGGGAGTGTCCGTGAGAGTGTGTGAAAGAGTGTCTGTGAGAGTCTGTCTGTGAGAGTATCTGAGAGTATCTGTGAGAGTGTCTGGAGAGTCTGTGAGAGTCTGTGAGATTGTCTGTTAGTCTGTGAGAGAGTCTGTGAGTGTCTGTGAGAGTCTGTGAGAGTGTCTGTGAGACATTGTCTGTGATAGGGTGCATGTGAGAGTCTATAAGAGAGTGTCTGTGAGAGTGTCTGTGAGAGTCTGTGAGAGAGTATCTGTGAGAGTCTGTCTGTGAGAGAGTGTCTGTGAGAGAGTCTCATTGAGAGAGTCTGTGAGAGAGTGTCTGTGAGAGTCTGTGAAAGAGTGTCTGTGAGAGTCTCTGAGAGTCTGTGAGAGTCTGTAAGAGAGTGTATGTGAAAGTGTGTCTATGATAGAGTGTCTGTGAGAATCTGAGAGAGAGTGTCTGTGGGAGTCTGTAAAAGAGTGTCAGTGAGAGTCTGTGCAAGAGTATCTGTGAGAGAGTCTGTGAGAGAGTGTCTGGAGAGTCTGTGAGAGTCTGAGATTGTCTGTTAGTCTGTGAGAGTGTCTGTGAGTGTCTGTGAGAGTGTCTGTGAGAGATTGTCTTTGATAGAGTGCCTCCGAGAGTCTATAAGAGAGTGTCTGTGAGAGTGTCTGTGAGAGTCTGTGAAAGAGTATCTGTGAGAGTCTGTCTGTGAGAGAGTGTCTGTGAGAGAGTGTCTCTGAGAGAGTCTGTGGGAGAGTGTCTGTGAGAGTCTGTGAGAGTCTGTGAAAGAGTGTCTGTGAGACTCTGAGTGTCTGTGAGAGTCTGTAAGAGAGTGTATGTGAAAGTGTGTCTATGATAGAGTGTCTGTGAGAATCTGAGAGAGAGTGTCTGTGAGAATCTGTAAAAGAGTGTCTGTGAGAGTCTGTGTGAGAGTCTGTCTGTGAGAGTGTCCAAGAGTGTCTGTGAGAGTGTCTGGAGAGTCTGTGAGAGTCTGTGAGATTGTCTGTTAGTATGTGAGAGTATCTGGGAGAGTCTGTGAGAGTCTGTGAGAGTGTCTGTGAGAGATTGTCTGTGATAGAGTGCCTGTGAGAGTCTTTGAGAGAGTGTCTGGAGAGTCTATGAGAGTCTGTGAGAGTGTCTGTTAGTCTGTGAGAGTGTCTGTGAGAATCTGTGAGAGTCAGTGAGAGTGTCTGTGAGAGAGTGTCTGTGATAGAGTGCCTGTGAGAGTCTATAAGAGAGTGTGAGAGTCTGTGCGAGAGTATCTGTGAGAGTCTGTCTGTGAGAGTGTCTGTGAGAGAGTGTCTATGAGAGAGTGTCTCTGAGAGAGTGTGTGAGAGAGTGTCTATGAGAGTCTGAGAGAATGTCTGTGAGAGTCTCTGTGAGTCTGTAAGAGAGTGTATGTGAAAGTGTGTCTATGATAGATTGTCTGTTAGAATCTGAGAGAGAGTGTCTGTGAGAGTCTGTAAGAGAGTGTCTGTGAGAGTCTGTGAGAGAGTGTCTGTGAGAGTGTGTGAAAGAGTGTCTGTGAGAGTCTGTCTGTGAGAGTGCCTGAGAATGTCTGTGAGAGTGTCTGTGAGAGTCTGTCTGTGAGAGTGTCTGTGAGAGAGTGTCTCTGAGAGAGTGTCTCTGAGAGAGTCAGTGAAAGAGTGTCTGTGAGAGTCTGTGTGAGAGTGTCTGTGAGAGTCTGTGAGATTCTGTGAGAGAGTGTCTGTGAGAGTCTCTGAGAGTCTGTGAGAATCTGAAAGAGAGTGTATGAGAAAGTGTCTATGATAGAGTGTCTGTGAGAATCTGAGAGAGAGTGTCTGTGAGTCTGTAAAAGAGTGTCTGTGAGAGTCTGTGAGAGATTGTCTGTGAGAGAGTGTCTGTGAGAGAGTGTCTGTGAGTCTGAGAGAGTATCTGTGTCTGTGAGTGAGTGTCTGTGAGAGTGGCTGTGAGAGAGTGTCTGTGAGTGAGTATTTGTGAGTGAGTGTCTGTGAGGGTCTGTGAGAGATTGTCTTTGAGAGTCTGTGAGAGAGTGTCTGTGAGAGTCTGTGAGAGAGTGTCTGTGGGAGTCTGTGAGAGAGTGTATGTGAGAGTGTGTCTGTGAGTCTGTGAGAGTCTGTGAGAGAGTGTCTGTGATAGAGCGTCTGTGAGAGAGTGTCTGTGAGAGTCTGTGAGAGAGTATCTGTGAGAGTCTGTCTGTGAGAGAGTGTCTGTGAGAGAGTCTCATTGAGAGAGTCTGTGAGAGAGTGTCTGTGAGAGTCTGTGAAAGAGTGTCTGTGAGAGTCTCTGAGAGTCTGTGAGAGTCTGTAAGAGAGTGTATGTGAAAGTGTGTCTATGATAGAGTGTCTGTGAGAATCTGAGAGAGAGTGTCTGTGGGAGTCTGTAAAAGAGTGTCAGTGAGAGTCTGTGCAAGAGTATCTGTGAGAGAGTCTGTGAGAGAGTGTCTGGAGAGTCTGTGAGAGTCTGAGATTGTCTGTTAGTCTGTGAGAGTGTCTGTGAGTGTCTGTGAGAGTGTCTGTGAGAGATTGTCTTTGATAGAGTGCCTCCGAGAGTCTATAAGAGAGTGTCTGTGAGAGTGTCTGTGAGAGTCTGTGAAAGAGTATCTGTGAGAGTCTGTCTGTGAGAGAGTGTCTGTGAGAGAGTGTCTCTGAGAGAGTCTGTGGGAGAGTGTCTGTGAGAGTCTGTGAGAGTCTGTGAAAGAGTGTCTGTGAGACTCTGAGTGTCTGTGAGAGTCTGTAAGAGAGTGTATGTGAAAGTGTGTCTATGATAGAGTGTCTGTGAGAATCTGAGAGAGAGTGTCTGTGAGAATCTGTAAAAGAGTGTCTGTGAGAGTCTGTGTGAGAGTCTGTCTGTGAGAGTGTCCAAGAGTGTCTGTGAGAGTGTCTGGAGAGTCTGTGAGAGTCTGTGAGATTGTCTGTTAGTATGTGAGAGTATCTGGGAGAGTCTGTGAGAGTGTCTGTGAGAGATTGTCTGTGATAGAGTGCCTGTGAGAGTCTTTGAGAGAGTGTCTGGAGAGTCTATGAGAGTCTGTGAGAGTGTCTGTTAGTCTGTGAGAGTGTCTGTGAGAATCTGTGAGAGTCAGTGAGAGTGTCTGTGAGAGAGTGTCTGTGATAGAGTGCCTGTGAGAGTCTATAAGAGAGTGTGAGAGTCTGTGCGAGAGTATCTGTGAGAGTCTGTCTGTGAGAGTGTCTGTGAGAGAGTGTCTATGAGAGAGTGTCTCTGAGAGAGTGTGTGAGAGAGTGTCTATGAGAGTCTGAGAGAATGTCTGTGAGAGTCTCTGTGAGTCTGTAAGAGAGTGTATGTGAAAGTGTGTCTATGATAGATTGTCTGTTAGAATCTGAGAGAGAGTGTCTGTGAGAGTCTGTAAGAGAGTGTCTGTGAGAGTCTGTGAGAGAGTGTCTGTGAGAGTGTGTGAAAGAGTGTCTGTGAGAGTCTGTCTGTGAGAGTGCCTGAGAATGTCTGTGAGAGTGTCTGTGAGAGTCTGTCTGTGAGAGTGTCTGTGAGAGAGTGTCTCTGAGAGAGTGTCTCTGAGAGAGTCAGTGAAAGAGTGTCTGTGAGAGTCTGTGTGAGAGTGTCTGTGAGAGTCTGTGAGATTCTGTGAGAGAGTGTCTGTGAGAGTCTCTGAGAGTCTGTGAGAATCTGAAAGAGAGTGTATGAGAAAGTGTCTATGATAGAGTGTCTGTGAGAATCTGAGAGAGAGTGTCTGTGAGTCTGTAAAAGAGTGTCTGTGAGAGTCTGTGAGAGATTGTCTGTGAGAGAGTGTCTGTGAGAGAGTGTCTGTGAGTCTGAGAGAGTATCTGTGTCTGTGAGTGAGTGTCTGTGAGAGTGGCTGTGAGAGAGTGTCTGTGAGTGAGTATTTGTGAGTGAGTGTCTGTGAGGGTCTGTGAGAGATTGTCTTTGAGAGTCTGTGAGAGAGTGTCTGTGAGAGTCTGTGAGAGAGTGTCTGTGGGAGTCTGTGAGAGAGTGTATGTGAGAGTGTGTCTGTGAGTCTGTGAGAGTCTGTGAGAGAGTGTCTGTGATAGAGCGTCTGTGAGAGAGTGTCTGTGAGAGTCTTTAAGAGAGTGTATGTGAGAGTCTGTGAGAGAGTGTCTGTGGGAGTCTGTGAGAGAGTGTATGTGAGAGTGTGTCTGTGAGTCTGTGAGAGTCTGTGAGAGAGTGTCTGTGAGAGTCTGTGAGAGAGTGTTTGTGAGAGAGTGTCTGAGAGAGTGTCTGTGAGATAGTGTCTGAGAGAGTATCTGTGAGTGTCTGTGAGAGTGTCTGTGAGAGTCTGTGAGAGAGCATTTTTTAGAGGTTGTGAGTGTGTCTGTGAGTCTGTGAAAGTGTCTATGAGAGTCTGTGAGAGTGTCTGTGAGATAGTGTCTGTGAGATAGTGTCTGTGAGAGTGTCTGTGAGAGAGTGTCTGTGATAGTGTCTGTGAGAGTCTGTGAGAGAATGTCTTTGAGAGTCTGTGAGAGAGTTTCTGTGAGAGTGTGTGAGAGGGTGTCTGTGAGAGTCTTTGGGAGGGTGTCTGTGAGAGTCTTTGAGAGAGTGTCTGTGAGAGTTTGTGTGAGTGTCTGTGATATTCTTTGAGAGTCTGTGAGTGAGTGTCTGTGAGAGAGTGTGAGTGTCTGAGAGTCTGTGAGAGAGTGTCTGTGAGAGTCTTTAAGAGAGTGTCTGTGAGAGTATGTGAGAGAGTCTGTGAAAGTGTCTTTGAGAGAATGTGAGTGTCTGAGAGTCTGTGAGAGAGTGTCTGTGAGAGTCTGTGAGAGAGTGTCAGTGAGAGTCTGTGAGAGAGTGTCTGTGAGAGAGTGTCTGTGAGAGTCTTTGAGAGTGTCTGAAGAGTCTGTGAGAGTGTCTGTTAGTCTGTGAGAGTGTTTGTGAGAGTCTGTGATGGTCAATGAGAGTGTCTGTGAGAGAATGTCTGTGATAGATGTCTGTGAGAGTCTAGAAGAGAGTGTGAGTTTGTGAGAGAGTGTCTGTGAGAGTCTGTGAGAGGGTGTCTGTAAGAGAGTGTCTGAGAGAGAGTGGCTGTGAGAGAGTCTGTGAGAGTGTCTGTAAGAGTCTGTAAGAGAGTGTCTGAGAGTCTTTGAGAGTCTACGAGAGAGTGTTTGTGAGAGTGTGTGAGAGAGTCAGTGAGATAGTATCTGTGATAGAGTGTCTGTGAGAATCTGAGAGAGTGTCTGTGAGAGTCTGTCAGAGAGTGTCTGTGAGAGTCCATGAGAGAGTGTCTGTGAGAGAGTATCTGTGAGAGAGTGTCTGTGAGTCTGAGAGAGTGTATGTGAGTCTGTGAGAGAGTGTCTGTGAGAGCATGTCTGTGAGTGAGTGTCTGTGAGAGAGTGTCTGTGAAAGTCAGTGAGAGAGTGTCTGTGATAGAGTCTATGAGAGAGTCTGTGAGAGTGTCTGTGAGAGAGTGTCTGTGAGAGTGTGTGAGAGAGTTTCTTTGAGAGTCTGTCTGTGAGAGTGTCTGTGAGAGTGTCTGTGAGAGATTGTCTGTGAGAGTCTTTGAGAGAGTGTCTGTGATAGAGTCTGTGAGAGAGTCTGTGAGAGTGTCTGTGAGAGAGTGTCTATGAGAGAGTGTCTATGAGAGACTGTCTGTGACAGTCTGTGAGAGAGTGTCTGTGATAGAGTCTGTGAGAGAGTCTGTGAGAGTGTCTGTGAGAGAGTGTCTGTGAAAGTCTGTGAGAGAGTGTCTGTGATAGAGTCTGTGAGAGAGTCTGTGAGAGTGTCTGTGAGAGAGTGTCTGTGAGAGTGTGTGAGAGAGTTTCTTTGAGAGTCTGTCTGTGAGAGTGTCTGTGAGAGTGTCTGTGAGAGACTGTCTGTGAGAGTCTGCGAGAGAGTGTCTGTGATAGAGTCTGTGAGAGAGTCTGTGAGAGTGTCTGTGAGAGAGTGTCTTTGAGAGTGTGTGAGAGAGTTTCTTTGAGAGTCTGTCTGTGAGAGTGTCTGTGAGAGTCTGTAAGAGAGTGTCTGTGAGAGTCTGTGAGAGAGTGACTGTGAGAGTCGATGAGAGAGTGTATGTGAGAGAGTGTCTGTGAGTCTGAGAGAGTGTCTGTGAGTCTGAGAGAGTGTCTGTGAGTCTGTGAGAGAGTGTCTGTGAGAGCATGTCTGTGAGGGCGTGTCTGTGAGAGTGTCTGTGAGAGAGTGTCTATGAGTGAGTGTCCGTGAGAGAGTGTCTGTGAAAGTCTGTGAGAGAGTGTCTGTGAGAGTCTGTGAGAGTATCTGTGAGAGAGTGTCTATGAGAGAGTGTCTGTGAGAGACTGTATATGAGAGTCTGTGAGAGAGTGTGTGATAGAGTCTGTGAGAGAGTCTGTGAGAGATTGTCTGGAAAAAGTGTCTGTGAGAGTGTGTGAGAGTGTCTGTGAGAGAGTGTCTGTGAGACTATGTGAGAGAGTGTCTGTGAGAGTCTGAGAGAGTGTCTGAGAGTATGATAGAATGTCTGTAAGAGTCTGTGAGAGAGTGTCTGTGAGAGTCTGTGAGAGAGTGTCTGTTAGACAGTCTGAGAGAGTGTCTGTGAGAGGATCTGTGAGAGAGTGTCTGTGAGAGTCTGTGATAGTCTATGAGCGTGTCTGTGAGAGAATGTCGGTGATAGAGTGTCTGTGAGAGTCTATAAGAGAGTGTGAGTCTGTGAGAGAGTGTCTGTGAGAGTCTGTGAGAGGGTGTCTGTAAGAGAGTGTCTGTGAGAGATTGTCTGTGAGAGAGTCTGTGAGAGTGTCTGTAAGAGTCTGTGAGAGAGTGTCTGAGAGTCTGTGAGAGTCTACGAGAGAGTGTCTGTGAGAGTCTGTGAGAGACAGTCAGTGAGAGAGTATCTGTGATAGAGTGTCTGTGAGAATCTGAGAGAGAGTGTCTGTGAGAGTCTGTAAGAGAGTGTCTGTGAGAGTCTGTGAGAGAGTGTCTGTGAGAGTCCATGAGAGAGTGTCTGTGAGAGAGTATCTGTGAGAGAGTGTCTGTGAGAGAGTGTCTGTGAGTCTGAGAGAGTGTCTGTGAGTCTGTGAGAGAGTGTCTGTGAGAGCATGTCCGTGAGGGAGTGTCTGTGAGAGTGTCTGTGAGAGAGTGTCTGTGAGTAAGTGTCTGTGAATGAGTGTCTGTGAGAGAGTGTCTGTGAAAGTCTGTGAGAGAGTGTCTGTGATAGAGTCTGTGAGAGTGTCTGTGAGAGAGTGTCTGTGAGAGTGTGTGCGAGAGTTTCTTTGAGAGTCTGTCTGTGAGCGTGTCTGTGAGAGTGTCTGTGAGAGACTGTCTGCGAGAGTCTATGAGAGAGTGTCTGTGAGAGTGTCTGTGAGAGAGTGTCTATGAGAGAGTGTCTGTGAGAGACTGTCTTTGAGAGTCTGTGAGAGAGTGTCTGTGATAGAGTCTGTGAGAGAGTCTGTGAGAGTGTCTGTGAGAGAGTGTCTGTGAGAGTGTGTGAGAGAAATTCTTTGAGAGTCTGTCTGTGAGAGTGTCTGTGGGAGTCTGTCTGTGAGAGTGTGTGTGAGAGAGTGTCTGTGAGAGAGTGTCTTTGAGAGTGTGTCTCTGAGAGTCTGTGACAGAGTGTCTGTGAGAATCTATGAGAGTCTGTGAGAGAGTGTCTGTGAGAGTCTTTTTGAGAGTGTCTGTGAGTGTCTCTGAGAGTCTGTGAGAGTCTGTAAGAGAGTGTATGCATAAGAGTGTCTATGATAGAGTGCCTGTGAGAACTGAGAGAGAATGTCTGTGAGAGTCTATAAGAGAGTGCCTGTGAACGTCTGTGAGAGAGTGTCTCTGAGAGAGTGTGAGTCTGAGAGAGTGTCTGTGCATCTGTGAGAGAGTGTCTGTGAGAGTGTGTCTGTGAGGGAGTGTCAGTGAGAGTGTCTGTGAGAGAGTGTCTGTGAGTGAGTATCTGTGAGTGAGTGTCTGTGAGAATCTGAGAGAGAGTGTCTGTGAGAGTCTGTAAGAGAGTGTCTGTGAGAGTCTGTGAGAGAGTGTCTGTGAGAGTCCATGAGAGAGTGTCTGTGAGAGAGTATCTGTGAGAGAGTGTCTGTGAGAGAGTGTCTGTGAGTCTGAGAGAGTGTCTGTGAGTCTGTGAGAGAGTGTCTGTGAGAGCATGTCCGTGAGGGAGTGTCTGTGAGAGTGTCTGTGAGAGAGTGTCTGTGAGTGAGTGTCTGTGAATGAGTGTCTGTGAGAGAGTGTCTGTGAAAGTCTGTGAGAGAGTGTCTGTGATAGAGTCTGTGAGAGTGTCTGTGAGAGAGTGTGCGAGAGTTTCTTTGAGAGTCTGTCTGTGAGCGTGTCTGTGAGAGTGTCTGTGAGAGACTGTCTGTGAGAGTCTATGAGAGAGTGTCTGTGAGAGTGTCTGTGAGAGAGTGACTATGTGAGAGAGTGTCTGTGAGAGTCTGAGAGAGTGTCTGAGAGTATGATAGAATGTCTGTAAGAGTCTGTGAGAGAGTGTCTGTGAGAGTCTGTGAGAGAGTGTCTGTTAGACAGTCTGAGAGAGTGTCTGTGAGAGGATCTGTGAGAGAGTGTCTGTGAGAGTCTGTGATAGTCTATGAGCGTGTCTGTGAGAGAATGTCGGTGATAGAGTGTCTGTGAGAGTCTATAAGAGAGTGTGAGTCTGTGAGAGAGTGTCTGTGAGAGTCTGTGAGAGGGTGTCTGTAAGAGAGTGTCTGTGAGAGATTGTCTGTGAGAGAGTCTGTGAGAGTGTCTGTAAGAGTCTGTGAGAGAGTGTCTGAGAGTCTGTGAGAGTCTACGAGAGAGTGTCTGTGAGAGTCTGTGAGAGAGAGTCAGTGAGAGAGTATCTGTGATAGAGTGTCTGTGAGAATCTGAGAGAGAGTGTCTGTGAGAGTCTGTAAGAGAGTGTCTGTGAGAGTCTGTGAGAGAGTGTCTGTGAGAGTCCATGAGAGAGTGTCTGTGAGAGAGTATCTGTGAGAGAGTGTCTGTGAGAGAGTGTCTGTGAGTCTGAGAGAGTGTCTGTGAGTCTGTGAGAGAGTGTCTGTGAGAGCATGTCCGTGAGGGAGTGTCTGTGAGAGTGTCTGTGAGAGAGTGTCTGTGAGTGAGTGTCTGTGAATGAGTGTCTGTGAGAGAGTGTCTGTGAAAGTCTGTGAGAGAGTGTCTGTGATAGAGTCTGTGAGAGTGTCTGTGAGAGAGTGTCTGTGAGAGTGTGTGCGAGAGTTTCTTTGAGAGTCTGTCTGTGAGCGTGTCTGTGAGAGTGTCTGTGAGAGACTGTCTGTGAGAGTCTATGAGAGAGTGTCTGTGAGAGTGTCTGTGAGAGAGTGTCTATGAGAGAGTGTCTGTGAGAGACTGTCTTTGAGAGTCTGTGAGAGAGTGTCTGTGATAGAGTCTGTGAGAGAGTCTGTGAGAGTGTCTGTGAGAGAGTGTCTGTGAGAGTGTGTGAGAGAAATTCTTTGAGAGTCTGTCTGTGAGAGTGTCTGTGGGAGTCTGTCTGTGAGAGTGTGTGTGAGAGAGTGTCTGTGAGAGAGTGTCTTTGAGAGTGTGTCTCTGAGAGTCTGTGACAGAGTGTCTGTGAAAATCTATGAGAGTCTGTGAGAGAGTGTCTGTGAGAGTCTTTTTGAGAGTGTCTGTGAGTGTCTCTGAGAGTCTGTGAGAGTCTGTAAGAGAGTGTATGTATAAGAGTGTCTATGATAGAGTGCCTGTGAGAACTGAGAGAGAATGTCTGTGAGAGTCTATAAGAGAGTGCCTGTGAACGTCTGTGAGAGAGTGTCTCTGAGAGAGTGTGAGTCTGAGAGAGTGTCTGTGCATCTGTGAGAGAGTGTCTGTGAGAGTGTGTCTGTGAGGGAGTGTCAGTGAGAGTGTCTGTGAGAGAGTGTCTGTGAGTGAGTATCTGTGAGTGAGTGTCTGTGAGAATCTGAGAGAGAGTGTCTGTGAGAGTCTGTAAGAGAGTGTCTGTGAGAGTCTGTGAGAGAGTGTCTGTGAGAGTCCATGAGAGAGTGTCTGTGAGAGAGTATCTGTGAGAGAGTGTCTGTGAGAGAGTCTGTGAGAGAGTGTCTGGAGAGTCTTTGAGGGTCTGAGTATCAGTGAGAGTCTGTGAGAGAGTGTCTGTGAGAGAGTGTCTGTGAGAGAGTCTGTGAGAGAGTGTCTGGAGAGTCTTTGAGAGTCTGTGAGATTGTCTGTTAGTCTGTGAGAGTGTCTGTGAGTGTCTGTGAGAGTCTGTGAGAGTGTCTGTGAGAGATTGTCTGTGATAGAGTGCCTGTGAGAGTCTATAAGAGAGTGTCTGTGAGAGTGTCTGTGAGAGTCTGTGAGAGAGTATCTGTGAGAGTCTTTCTGTGAGAGAGTGTCTGTGAGAAAGTGTCTCTGAGAGAGTCTGTGAGAGAGTGTCTGTGAGAGTCTTTGAGAGTCTGTGAAAGAGTGTCTGTGAGAGTCTCTGAGAGTCTGCGAGAGTCTGTAAGAGAGTGTATGTGAAAGTGTGTCTATGATAGAGTGTCTGTGAAAATCTGAGAGAGAGTGTCTGTGAGAGTCTGTAAAAGAGTGTCTGTGAGAGTCTGTGTGAGAGTGTCTGTGAGGGAGTGTCCGTGAGAGTGTGTGAAAGAGTGTCTGTGAGAGTCTGTCTGTGAGAGTATCTGAGAGTATCTGTGAGAGTGTCTGGAGAGTCTGTGAGAGTCTGTGAGATTGTCTGTTAGTCTGTGAGAGAGTCTGTGAGTGTCTGTGAGAGTCTGTGAGAGTGTCTGTGAGACATTGTCTGTGATAGGGTGCATGTGAGAGTCTATAAGAGAGTGTCTGTGAGAGTGTCTGTGAGAGTCTGTGAGAGAGTATCTGTGAGAGTCTGTCTGTGAGAGAGTGTCTGTGAGAGAGTCTCATTGAGAGAGTCTGTGAGAGAGTGTCTGTGAGAGTCTGTGAAAGAGTGTCTGTGAGAGTCTCTGAGAGTCTGTGAGAGTCTGTAAGAGAGTGTATGTGAAAGTGTGTCTATGATAGAGTGTCTGTGAGAATCTGAGAGAGAGTGTCTGTGGGAGTCTGTAAAAGAGTGTCAGTGAGAGTCTGTGCAAGAGTATCTGTGAGAGAGTCTGTGAGAGAGTGTCTGGAGAGTCTGTGAGAGTCTGAGATTGTCTGTTAGTCTGTGAGAGTGTCTGTGAGTGTCTGTGAGAGTGTCTGTGAGAGATTGTCTTTGATAGAGTGCCTCCGAGAGTCTATAAGAGAGTGTCTGTGAGAGTGTCTGTGAGAGTCTGTGAAAGAGTATCTGTGAGAGTCTGTCTGTGAGAGAGTGTCTGTGAGAGAGTGTCTCTGAGAGAGTCTGTGGGAGAGTGTCTGTGAGAGTCTGTGAGAGTCTGTGAAAGAGTGTCTGTGAGACTCTGAGTGTCTGTGAGAGTCTGTAAGAGAGTGTATGTGAAAGTGTGTCTATGATAGAGTGTCTGTGAGAATCTGAGAGAGAGTGTCTGTGAGAATCTGTAAAAGAGTGTCTGTGAGAGTCTGTGTGAGAGTCTGTCTGTGAGAGTGTCCAAGAGTGTCTGTGAGAGTGTCTGGAGAGTCTGTGAGAGTCTGTGAGATTGTCTGTTAGTATGTGAGAGTATCTGGGAGAGTCTGTGAGAGTCTGTGAGAGTGTCTGTGAGAGATTGTCTGTGATAGAGTGCCTGTGAGAGTCTTTGAGAGAGTGTCTGGAGAGTCTATGAGAGTCTGTGAGAGTGTCTGTTAGTCTGTGAGAGTGTCTGTGAGAATCTGTGAGAGTCAGTGAGAGTGTCTGTGAGAGAGTGTCTGTGATAGAGTGCCTGTGAGAGTCTATAAGAGAGTGTGAGAGTCTGTGCGAGAGTATCTGTGAGAGTCTGTCTGTGAGAGTGTCTGTGAGAGAGTGTCTATGAGAGAGTGTCTCTGAGAGAGTGTGTGAGAGAGTGTCTATGAGAGTCTGAGAGAATGTCTGTGAGAGTCTCTGTGAGTCTGTAAGAGAGTGTATGTGAAAGTGTGTCTATGATAGATTGTCTGTTAGAATCTGAGAGAGAGTGTCTGTGAGAGTCTGTAAGAGAGTGTCTGTGAGAGTCTGTGAGAGAGTGTCTGTGAGAGAGTATCTGTGAGAGAGTGTCTGTGAGAGAGTGTCTGTGAGTCTGAGAGAGTGTCTGTGAGTCTGTGAGAGAGTGTCTGTGAGAGCATGTCCGTGAGGGAGTGTCTGTGAGAGTGTCTGTGAGAGAGTGTCTGTGAGTAAGTGTCTGTGAATGAGTGTCTGTGAGAGAGTGTCTGTGAAAGTCTGTGAGAGAGTGTCTGTGATAGAGTCTGTGAGAGTGTCTGTGAGAGAGTGTCTGTGAGAGTGTGTGCGAGAGTTTCTTTGAGAGTCTGTCTGTGAGCGTGTCTGTGAGAGTGTCTGTGAGAGACTGTCTGCGAGAGTCTATGAGAGAGTGTCTGTGAGAGTGTCTGTGAGAGAGTGTCTATGAGAGAGTGTCTGTGAGAGACTGTCTTTGAGAGTCTGTGAGAGAGTGTCTGTGATAGAGTCTGTGAGAGAGTCTGTGAGAGTGTCTGTGAGAGAGTGTCTGTGAGAGTGTGTGAGAGAAATTCTTTGAGAGTCTGTCTGTGAGAGTGTCTGTGGGAGTCTGTCTGTGAGAGTGTGTGTGAGAGAGTGTCTGTGAGAGAGTGTCTTTGAGAGTGTGTCTCTGAGAGTCTGTGACAGAGTGTCTGTGAGAATCTATGAGAGTCTGTGAGAGAGTGTCTGTGAGAGTCTTTTTGAGAGTGTCTGTGAGTGTCTCTGAGAGTCTGTGAGAGTCTGTAAGAGAGTGTATGCATAAGAGTGTCTATGATAGAGTGCCTGTGAGAACTGAGAGAGAATGTCTGTGAGAGTCTATAAGAGAGTGCCTGTGAACGTCTGTGAGAGAGTGTCTCTGAGAGAGTGTGAGTCTGAGAGAGTGTCTGTGCATCTGTGAGAGAGTGTCTGTGAGAGTGTGTCTGTGAGGGAGTGTCAGTGAGAGTGTCTGTGAGAGAGTGTCTGTGAGTAAGTATCTGTGAGTGAGTGTCTGTGAGAATCTGAGAGAGAGTGTCTGTGAGAGTCTGTAAGAGAGTGTCTGTGAGAGTCTGTGAGAGAGTGTCTGTGAGAGTCCATGAGAGAGTGTCTGTGAGAGAGTATCTGTGAGAGAGTGTCTGTGAGAGAGTGTCTGTGAGTCTGAGAGAGTGTCTGTGAGTCTGTGAGAGAGTGTCTGTGAGAGCATGTCCGTGAGGGAGTGTCTGTGAGAGTGTCTGTGAGAGAGTGTCTGTGAGTGAGTGTCTGTGAATGAGTGTCTGTGAGAGAGTGTCTGTGAAAGTCTGTGAGAGAGTGTCTGTGATAGAGTCTGTGAGAGTGTCTGTGAGAGAGTGTGCGAGAGTTTCTTTGAGAGTCTGTCTGTGAGCGTGTCTGTGAGAGTGTCTGTGAGAGACTGTCTGTGAGAGTCTATGAGAGAGTGTCTGTGAGAGTGTCTGTGAGAGAGTGACTATGTGAGAGAGTGTCTGTGAGAGTCTGAGAGAGTGTCTGAGAGTATGATAGAATGTCTGTAAGAGTCTGTGAGAGAGTGTCTGTGAGAGTCTGTGAGAGAGTGTCTGTTAGACAGTCTGAGAGAGTGTCTGTGAGAGGATCTGTGAGAGAGTGTCTGTGAGAGTCTGTGATAGTCTATGAGTGTGTCTGTGAGAGAATGTCGGTGATAGAGTGTCTGTGAGAGTCTATAAGAGAGTGTGAGTCTGTGAGAGAGTGTCTGTGAGAGTCTGTGAGAGGGTGTCTGTAAGAGAGTGTCTGTGAGAGATTGTCTGTGAGAGAGTCTGTGAGAGTGTCTGTAAGAGTCTGTGAGAGAGTGTCTGAGAGTCTGTGAGAGTCTACGAGAGAGTGTCTGTGAGAGTCTGTGAGAGAGAGTCAGTGAGAGAGTATCTGTGATAGAGTGTCTGTGAGAATCTGAGAGAGAGTGTCTGTGAGAGTCTGTAAGAGAGTGTCTGTGAGAGTCTGTGAGAGAGTGTCTGTGAGAGTCCATGAGAGAGTGTCTGTGAGAGAGTATCTGTGAGAGAGTGTCTGTGAGAGAGTGTCTGTGAGTCTGAGAGAGTGTCTGTGAGTCTGTGAGAGAGTGTCTGTGAGAGCATGTCCGTGAGGGAGTGTCTGTGAGAGTGTCTGTGAGAGAGTGTCTGTGAGTGAGTGTCTGTGAATGAGTGTCTGTGAGAGAGTGTCTGTGAAAGTCTGTGAGAGAGTGTCTGTGATAGAGTCTGTGAGAGTGTCTGTGAGAGAGTGTCTGTGAGAGTGTGTGCGAGAGTTTCTTTGAGAGTCTGTCTGTGAGCGTGTCTGTGAGAGTGTCTGTGAGAGACTGTCTGTGAGAGTCTATGAGAGAGTGTCTGTGAGAGTGTCTGTGAGAGAGTGTCTATGAGAGAGTGTCTGTGAGAGACTGTCTTTGAGAGTCTGTGAGAGAGTGTCTGTGATAGAGTCTGTGAGAGAGTCTGTGAGAGTGTCTGTGAGAGAGTGTCTGTGAGAGTGTGTGAGAGAAATTCTTTGAGAGTCTGTCTGTGAGAGTGTCTGTGGGAGTCTGTCTGTGAGAGTGTGTGTGAGAGAGTGTCTGTGAGAGAGTGTCTTTGAGAGTGTGTCTCTGAGAGTCTGTGACAGAGTGTCTGTGAGAATCTATGAGAGTCTGTGAGAGAGTGTCTGTGAGAGTCTTTTTGAGAGTGTCTGTGAGTGTCTCTGAGAGTCTGTGAGAGTCTGTAAGAGAGTGTATGTATAAGAGTGTCTATGATAGAGTGCCTGTGAGAACTGAGAGAGAATGTCTGTGAGAGTCTATAAGAGAGTGCCTGTGAACGTCTGTGAGAGAGTGTCTCTGAGAGAGTGTGAGTCTGAGAGAGTGTCTGTGCATCTGTGAGAGAGTGTCTGTGAGAGTGTGTCTGTGAGGGAGTGTCAGTGAGAGTGTCTGTGAGAGAGTGTCTGTGAGTGAGTATCTGTGAGTGAGTGTCTGTGAGAATCTGAGAGAGAGTGTCTGTGAGAGTCTGTAAGAGAGTGTCTGTGAGAGTCTGTGAGAGAGTGTCTGTGAGAGTCCATGAGAGAGTGTCTGTGAGAGAGTATCTGTGAGAGAGTGTCTGTGAGAGAGTCTGTGAGAGAGTGTCTGGAGAGTCTTTGAGGGTCTGAGTATCAGTGAGAGTCTGTGAGAGAGTGTCTGTGAGAGAGTGTCTGTGAGAGAGTCTGTGAGAGAGTGTCTGGAGAGTCTTTGAGAGTCTGTGAGATTGTCTGTTAGTCTGTGAGAGTGTCTGTGAGTGTCTGTGAGAGTCTGTGAGAGTGTCTGTGAGAGATTGTCTGTGATAGAGTGCCTGTGAGAGTCTATAAGAGAGTGTCTGTGAGAGTGTCTGTGAGAGTCTGTGAGAGAGTATCTGTGAGAGTCTTTCTGTGAGAGAGTGTCTGTGAGAAAGTGTCTCTGAGAGAGTCTGTGAGAGAGTGTCTGTGAGAGTCTTTGAGAGTCTGTGAAAGAGTGTCTGTGAGAGTCTCTGAGAGTCTGCGAGAGTCTGTAAGAGAGTGTATGTGAAAGTGTGTCTATGATAGAGTGTCTGTGAAAATCTGAGAGAGAGTGTCTGTGAGAGTCTGTAAAAGAGTGTCTGTGAGAGTCTGTGTGAGAGTGTCTGTGAGGGAGTGTCCGTGAGAGTGTGTGAAAGAGTGTCTGTGAGAGTCTGTCTGTGAGAGTATCTGAGAGTATCTGTGAGAGTGTCTGGAGAGTCTGTGAGAGTCTGTGAGATTGTCTGTTAGTCTGTGAGAGAGTCTGTGAGTGTCTGTGAGAGTCTGTGAGAGTGTCTGTGAGACATTGTCTGTGATAGGGTGCATGTGAGAGTCTATAAGAGAGTGTCTGTGAGAGTGTCTGTGAGAGTCTGTGAGAGAGTATCTGTGAGAGTCTGTCTGTGAGAGAGTGTCTGTGAGAGAGTCTCATTGAGAGAGTCTGTGAGAGAGTGTCTGTGAGAGTCTGTGAAAGAGTGTCTGTGAGAGTCTCTGAGAGTCTGTGAGAGTCTGTAAGAGAGTGTATGTGAAAGTGTGTCTATGATAGAGTGTCTGTGAGAATCTGAGAGAGAGTGTCTGTGGGAGTCTGTAAAAGAGTGTCAGTGAGAGTCTGTGCAAGAGTATCTGTGAGAGAGTCTGTGAGAGAGTGTCTGGAGAGTCTGTGAGAGTCTGAGATTGTCTGTTAGTCTGTGAGAGTGTCTGTGAGTGTCTGTGAGAGTGTCTGTGAGAGATTGTCTTTGATAGAGTGCCTCCGAGAGTCTATAAGAGAGTGTCTGTGAGAGTGTCTGTGAGAGTCTGTGAAAGAGTATCTGTGAGAGTCTGTCTGTGAGAGAGTGTCTGTGAGAGAGTGTCTCTGAGAGAGTCTGTGGGAGAGTGTCTGTGAGAGTCTGTGAGAGTCTGTGAAAGAGTGTCTGTGAGACTCTGAGTGTCTGTGAGAGTCTGTAAGAGAGTGTATGTGAAAGTGTGTCTATGATAGAGTGTCTGTGAGAATCTGAGAGAGAGTGTCTGTGAGAATCTGTAAAAGAGTGTCTGTGAGAGTCTGTGTGAGAGTCTGTCTGTGAGAGTGTCCAAGAGTGTCTGTGAGAGTGTCTGGAGAGTCTGTGAGAGTCTGTGAGATTGTCTGTTAGTATGTGAGAGTATCTGGGAGAGTCTGTGAGAGTCTGTGAGAGTGTCTGTGAGAGATTGTCTGTGATAGAGTGCCTGTGAGAGTCTTTGAGAGAGTGTCTGGAGAGTCTATGAGAGTCTGTGAGAGTGTCTGTTAGTCTGTGAGAGTGTCTGTGAGAATCTGTGAGAGTCAGTGAGAGTGTCTGTGAGAGAGTGTCTGTGATAGAGTGCCTGTGAGAGTCTATAAGAGAGTGTGAGAGTCTGTGCGAGAGTATCTGTGAGAGTCTGTCTGTGAGAGTGTCTGTGAGAGAGTGTCTATGAGAGAGTGTCTCTGAGAGAGTGTGTGAGAGAGTGTCTATGAGAGTCTGAGAGAATGTCTGTGAGAGTCTCTGTGAGTCTGTAAGAGAGTGTATGTGAAAGTGTGTCTATGATAGATTGTCTGTTAGAATCTGAGAGAGAGTGTCTGTGAGAGTCTGTAAGAGAGTGTCTGTGAGAGTCTGTGAGAGAGTGTCTGTGAGAGTGTGTGAAAGAGTGTCTGTGAGAGTCTGTCTGTGAGAGTGCCTGAGAATGTCTGTGAGAGTGTCTGTGAGAGTCTGTCTGTGAGAGTGTCTGTGAGAGAGTGTCTCTGAGAGAGTGTCTCTGAGAGAGTCAGTGAAAGAGTGTCTGTGAGAGTCTGTGTGAGAGTGTCTGTGAGAGTCTGTGAGATTCTGTGAGAGAGTGTCTGTGAGAGTCTCTGAGAGTCTGTGAGAATCTGAAAGAGAGTGTATGAGAAAGTGTCTATGATAGAGTGTCTGTGAGAATCTGAGAGAGAGTGTCTGTGAGTCTGTAAAAGAGTGTCTGTGAGAGTCTGTGAGAGATTGTCTGTGAGAGAGTGTCTGTGAGAGAGTGTCTGTGAGTCTGAGAGAGTATCTGTGTCTGTGAGTGAGTGTCTGTGAGAGTGGCTGTGAGAGAGTGTCTGTGAGTGAGTATTTGTGAGTGAGTGTCTGTGAGGGTCTGTGAGAGATTGTCTTTGAGAGTCTGTGAGAGAGTGTCTGTGAGAGTCTGTGAGAGAGTGTCTG
Organism: Triturus cristatus; assembly: GCF_964204655.1. Lineage (NCBI taxonomy): Eukaryota > Metazoa > Chordata > Amphibia > Caudata > Salamandridae > Triturus > Triturus cristatus. The sequence continues at coordinate 1,189,141,037 of NC_140579.1, forward strand.
TGGGAGTCTGTGAGAGAGTGTATGTGAGAGTGTGTCTGTGAGTCTGTGAGAGTCTGTGAGAGAGTGTCTGTGATAGAGCGTCTGTGAGAGAGTGTCTGTGAGAGTCTTTAAGAGAGTGTATGTGAGAGTCTGTGAGAGAGTGTCTGTGGGAGTCTGTGAGAGAGTGTATGTGAGAGTGTGTCTGTGAGTCTGTGAGAGTCTGTGAGAGAGTGTCTGTGAGAGTCTGTGAGAGAGTGTTTGTGAGAGAGTGTCTGAGAGAGTGTCTGTGAGATAGTGTCTGAGAGAGTATCTGTGAGTGTCTGTGAGAGTGTCTGTGAGAGTCTGTGAGAGAGCATTTTTTAGAGGTTGTGAGTGTGTCTGTGAGTCTGTGAAAGTGTCTATGAGAGTCTGTGAGAGTGTCTGTGAGATAGTGTCTGTGAGAGTGTCTGTGAGAGAGTGTCTGTGATAGTGTCTGTGAGAGTCTGTGAGAGAATGTCTTTGAGAGTCTGTGAGAGAGTTTCTGTGAGAGTGTGTGAGAGGGTGTCTGTGAGAGTCTTTGGGAGGGTGTCTGTGAGAGTCTTTGAGAGAGTGTCTGTGAGAGTTTGTGTGAGTGTCTGTGATATTCTTTGAGAGTCTGTGAGTGAGTGTCTGTGAGAGAGTGTGAGTGTCTGAGAGTCTGTGAGAGAGTGTCTGTGAGAGTCTTTAAGAGAATGTCTGTGAGAGTATGTGAGAGAGTCTGTGAAAGTGTCTTTGAGAGAATGTGAGTGTCTGAGAGTCTGTGAGAGAGTGTCTGTGAGAGTCTGTGAGAGAGTGTCAGTGAGAGTCTGTGAGAGAGTGTCTGTGAGAGAGTGTCTGTGAGAGTCTTTGAGAGTGTCTGAAGAGTCTGTGAGAGTGTCTGTTAGTCTGTGAGAGTGTTTGTGAGAGTCTGTGATGGTCAATGAGAGTGTCTGTGAGAGAATGTCTGTGATAGATGTCTGTGAGAGTCTAGAAGAGAGTGTGAGTTTGTGAGAGAGTGTCTGTGAGAGTCTGTGAGAGGGTGTCTGTAAGAGAGTGTCTGAGAGAGAGTGGCTGTGAGAGAGTCTGTGAGAGTGTCTGTAAGAGTCTGTAAGAGAGTGTCTGAGAGTCTTTGAGAGTCTACGAGAGAGTGTTTGTGAGAGTGTGTGAGAGAGTCAGTGAGATAGTATCTGTGATAGAGTGTCTGTGAGAATCTGAGAGAGTGTCTGTGAGAGTCTGTCAGAGAGTGTCTGTGAGAGTCCATGAGAGAGTGTCTGTGAGAGAGTATCTGTGAGAGAGTGTCTGTGAGTCTGAGAGAGTGTATGTGAGTCTGTGAGAGAGTGTCTGTGAGAGCATGTCTGTGAGTGAGTGTCTGTGAGAGAGTGTCTGTGAAAGTCAGTGAGAGAGTGTCTGTGATAGAGTCTATGAGAGAGTCTGTGAGAGTGTCTGTGAGAGAGTGTCTGTGAGAGTGTGTGAGAGAGTTTCTTTGAGAGTCTGTCTGTGAGAGTGTCTGTGAGAGTGTCTGTGAGAGATTGTCTGTGAGAGTCTTTGAGAGAGTGTCTGTGATAGAGTCTGTGAGAGAGTCTGTGAGAGTGTCTGTGAGAGAGTGTCTATGAGAGAGTGTCTATGAGAGACTGTCTGTGACAGTCTGTGAGAGAGTGTCTGTGATAGAGTCTGTGAGAGAGTCTGTGAGAGTGTCTGTGAGAGAGTGTCTGTGAAAGTCTGTGAGAGAGTGTCTGTGATAGAGTCTGTGAGAGAGTCTGTGAGAGTGTCTGTGAGAGAGTGTCTGTGAGAGTGTGTGAGAGAGTTTCTTTGAGAGTCTGTCTGTGAGAGTGTCTGTGAGAGTGTCTGTGAGAGACTGTCTGTGAGAGTCTGCGAGAGAGTGTCTGTGATAGAGTCTGTGAGAGAGTCTGTGAGAGTGTCTGTGAGAGAGTGTCTTTGAGAGTGTGTGAGAGAGTTTCTTTGAGAGTCTGTCTGTGAGAGTGTCTGTGAGAGTCTGTAAGAGAGTGTCTGTGAGAGTCTGTGAGAGAGTGACTGTGAGAGTCGATGAGAGAGTGTATGTGAGAGAGTGTCTGTGAGTCTGAGAGAGTGTCTGTGAGTCTGAGAGAGTGTCTGTGAGTCTGTGAGAGAGTGTCTGTGAGAGCATGTCTGTGAGGGCGTGTCTGTGAGAGTGTCTGTGAGAGAGTGTCTATGAGTGAGTGTCTGTGAGAGAGTGTCTGTGAAAGTCTGTGAGAGAGTGTCTGTGAGAGTCTGTGAGAGTATCTGTGAGAGAGTGTCTATGAGAGAGTGTCTGTGAGAGACTGTATATGAGAGTCTGTGAGAGAGTGTGTGATAGAGTCTGTGAGAGAGTCTGTGAGAGATTGTCTGGAAAAAGTGTCTGTGAGAGTGTGTGAGAGTGTCTGTGAGAGAGTGTCTGTGAGACTATGTGAGAGAGTGTCTGTGAGAGTCTGAGAGAGTGTCTGAGAGTATGATAGAATGTCTGTAAGAGTCTGTGAGAGAGTGTCTGTGAGAGTCTGTGAGAGAGTGTCTGTTAGACAGTCTGAGAGAGTGTCTGTGAGAGGATCTGTGAGAGAGTGTCTGTGAGAGTCTGTGATAGTCTATGAGCGTGTCTGTGAGAGAATGTCGGTGATAGAGTGTCTGTGAGAGTCTATAAGAGAGTGTGAGTCTGTGAGAGAGTGTCTGTGAGAGTCTGTGAGAGGGTGTCTGTAAGAGAGTGTCTGTGAGAGATTGTCTGTGAGAGAGTCTGTGAGAGTGTCTGTAAGAGTCTGTGAGAGAGTGTCTGAGAGTCTGTGAGAGTCTACGAGAGAGTGTCTGTGAGAGTCTGTGAGAGAGAGTCAGTGAGAGAGTATCTGTGATAGAGTGTCTGTGAGAATCTGAGAGAGAGTGTCTGTGAGAGTCTGTAAGAGAGTGTCTGTGAGAGTCTGTGAGAGAGTGTCTGTGAGAGTCCATGAGAGAGTGTCTGTGAGAGAGTATCTGTGAGAGAGTGTCTGTGAGAGAGTGTCTGTGAGTCTGAGAGAGTGTCTGTGAGTCTGTGAGAGAGTGTCTGTGAGAGCATGTCCGTGAGGGAGTGTCTGTGAGAGTGTCTGTGAGAGAGTGTCTGTGAGTGAGTGTCTGTGAATGAGTGTCTGTGAGAGAGTGTCTGTGAAAGTCTGTGAGAGAGTGTCTGTGATAGAGTCTGTGAGAGTGTCTGTGAGAGAGTGTCTGTGAGAGTGTGTGCGAGAGTTTCTTTGAGAGTCTGTCTGTGAGCGTGTCTGTGAGAGTGTCTGTGAGAGACTGTCTGCGAGAGTCTATGAGAGAGTGTCTGTGAGAGTGTCTGTGAGAGAGTGTCTATGAGAGAGTGTCTGTGAGAGACTGTCTTTGAGAGTCTGTGAGAGAGTGTCTGTGATAGAGTCTGTGAGAGAGTCTGTGAGAGTGTCTGTGAGAGAGTGTCTGTGAGAGTGTGTGAGAGAAATTCTTTGAGAGTCTGTCTGTGAGAGTGTCTGTGGGAGTCTGTCTGTGAGAGTGTGTGTGAGAGAGTGTCTGTGAGAGAGTGTCTTTGAGAGTGTGTCTCTGAGAGTCTGTGACAGAGTGTCTGTGAGAATCTATGAGAGTCTGTGAGAGAGTGTCTGTGAGAGTCTTTTTGAGAGTGTCTGTGAGTGTCTCTGAGAGTCTGTGAGAGTCTGTAAGAGAGTGTATGCATAAGAGTGTCTATGATAGAGTGCCTGTGAGAACTGAGAGAGAATGTCTGTGAGAGTCTATAAGAGAGTGCCTGTGAACGTCTGTGAGAGAGTGTCTCTGAGAGAGTGTGAGTCTGAGAGAGTGTCTGTGCATCTGTGAGAGAGTGTCTGTGAGAGTGTGTCTGTGAGGGAGTGTCAGTGAGAGTGTCTGTGAGAGAGTGTCTGTGAGTGAGTATCTGTGAGTGAGTGTCTGTGAGAATCTGAGAGAGAGTGTCTGTGAGAGTCTGTAAGAGAGTGTCTGTGAGAGTCTGTGAGAGAGTGTCTGTGAGAGTCCATGAGAGAGTGTCTGTGAGAGAGTATCTGTGAGAGAGTGTCTGTGAGAGAGTGTCTGTGAGTCTGAGAGAGTGTCTGTGAGTCTGTGAGAGAGTGTCTGTGAGAGCATGTCCGTGAGGGAGTGTCTGTGAGAGTGTCTGTGAGAGAGTGTCTGTGAGTGAGTGTCTGTGAATGAGTGTCTGTGAGAGAGTGTCTGTGAAAGTCTGTGAGAGAGTGTCTGTGATAGAGTCTGTGAGAGTGTCTGTGAGAGAGTGTGCGAGAGTTTCTTTGAGAGTCTGTCTGTGAGCGTGTCTGTGAGAGTGTCTGTGAGAGACTGTCTGTGAGAGTCTATGAGAGAGTGTCTGTGAGAGTGTCTGTGAGAGAGTGACTATGTGAGAGAGTGTCTGTGAGAGTCTGAGAGAGTGTCTGAGAGTATGATAGAATGTCTGTAAGAGTCTGTGAGAGAGTGTCTGTGAGAGTCTGTGAGAGAGTGTCTGTTAGACAGTCTGAGAGAGTGTCTGTGAGAGGATCTGTGAGAGAGTGTCTGTGAGAGTCTGTGATAGTCTATGAGCGTGTCTGTGAGAGAATGTCGGTGATAGAGTGTCTGTGAGAGTCTATAAGAGAGTGTGAGTCTGTGAGAGAGTGTCTGTGAGAGTCTGTGAGAGGGTGTCTGTAAGAGAGTGTCTGTGAGAGATTGTCTGTGAGAGAGTCTGTGAGAGTGTCTGTAAGAGTCTGTGAGAGAGTGTCTGAGAGTCTGTGAGAGTCTACGAGAGAGTGTCTGTGAGAGTCTGTGAGAGAGAGTCAGTGAGAGAGTATCTGTGATAGAGTGTCTGTGAGAATCTGAGAGAGAGTGTCTGTGAGAGTCTGTAAGAGAGTGTCTGTGAGAGTCTGTGAGAGAGTGTCTGTGAGAGTCCATGAGAGAGTGTCTGTGAGAGAGTATCTGTGAGAGAGTGTCTGTGAGAGAGTGTCTGTGAGTCTGAGAGAGTGTCTGTGAGTCTGTGAGAGAGTGTCTGTGAGAGCATGTCCGTGAGGGAGTGTCTGTGAGAGTGTCTGTGAGAGAGTGTCTGTGAGTGAGTGTCTGTGAATGAGTGTCTGTGAGAGAGTGTCTGTGAAAGTCTGTGAGAGAGTGTCTGTGATAGAGTCTGTGAGAGTGTCTGTGAGAGAGTGTCTGTGAGAGTGTGTGCAAGAGTTTCTTTGAGAGTCTGTCTGTGAGCGTGTCTGTGAGAGTGTCTGTGAGAGACTGTCTGTGAGAGTCTATGAGAGAGTGTCTGTGAGAGTGTCTGTGAGAGAGTGTCTATGAGAGAGTGTCTGTGAGAGACTGTCTTTGAGAGTCTGTGAGAGAGTGTCTGTGATAGAGTCTGTGAGAGAGTCTGTGAGAGTGTCTGTGAGAGAGTGTCTGTGAGAGTGTGTGAGAGAAATTCTTTGAGAGTCTGTCTGTGAGAGTGTCTGTGGGAGTCTGTCTGTGAGAGTGTGTGTGAGAGAGTGTCTGTGAGAGAGTGTCTTTGAGAGTGTGTCTCTGAGAGTCTGTGACAGAGTGTCTGTGAGAATCTATGAGAGTCTGTGAGAGAGTGTCTGTGAGAGTCTTTTTGAGAGTGTCTGTGAGTGTCTCTGAGAGTCTGTGAGAGTCTGTAAGAGAGTGTATGTATAAGAGTGTCTATGATAGAGTGCCTGTGAGAACTGAGAGAGAATGTCTGTGAGAGTCTATAAGAGAGTGCCTGTGAACGTCTGTGAGAGAGTGTCTCTGAGAGAGTGTGAGTCTGAGAGAGTGTCTGTGCATCTGTGAGAGAGTGTCTGTGAGAGTGTGTCTGTGAGGGAGTGTCAGTGAGAGTGTCTGTGAGAGAGTGTCTGTGAGTGAGTATCTGTGAGTGAGTGTCTGTGAGAATCTGAGAGAGAGTGTCTGTGAGAGTCTGTAAGAGAGTGTCTGTGAGAGTCTGTGAGAGAGTGTCTGTGAGAGTCCATGAGAGAGTGTCTGTGAGAGAGTATCTGTGAGAGAGTGTCTGTGAGAGAGTGTCTGTGAGTCTGAGAGAGTGTCTGTGAGTCTGTGAGAGAGTGTCTGTGAGAGCATGTCCGTGAGGGAGTGTCTGTGAGAGTGTCTGTGAGAGAGTGTCTGTGAGTGAGTGTCTGTGAATGAGTGTCTGTGAGAGAGTGTCTGTGAAAGTCTGTGAGAGAGTGTCTGTGATAGAGTCTGTGAGAGTGTCTGTGAGAGAGTGTCTGTGAGAGTGTGTGCGAGAGTTTCTTTGAGAGTCTGTCTGTGAGCGTGTCTGTGAGAGTGTCTGTGAGAGACTGTCTGTGAGAGTCTATGAGAGAGTGTCTGTGAGAGTGTCTGTGAGAGAGTGTCTATGAGAGAGTGTCTTGTGAGAGACTGTCTTTGAGAGTCTGTGAGAGAGTGTCTGTGATAGAGTCTGTGAGAGAGTCTGTGAGAGTGTCTGTGAGAGAGTGTCTGTGAGAGTGTGTGAGAGAAATTCTTTGAGAGTCTGTCTGTGAGAGTGTCTTTGGGAGTCTGTCTGTGAGAGTGTGTGTGAGAGAGTGTCTGTGAGAGAGTGTCTTTGAGAGTGTGTCTCTGAGAGTCTGTGACAGAGTGTCTGTGAGAATCTATGAGAGTCTGTGAGAGAGTGTCTGTGAGAGTCTTTTTGAGAGTGTCTGTGAGTGTCTCTGAGGGTCTGTGAGAGTCTGTAAGAGAGTGTATGTATAAGAGTGTCTATGATAGAGTGCCTGTGAGAACTGAGAGAGAATGTCTGTGAGAGTCTATAAGAGAGTGCCAGTGAACGTCTGTGAGAGAGTGTCTCTGAGAGAGTGTGAGTCTGAGAGAGTGTCTGTGCATCTGTGAGAGAGTGTCTGTGAGAGTGTGTCTGTGAGGGAGTGTCAGTGAGAGTGTCTGTGAGAGAGTGTCTGTGAGTGAGTATCTGTGAGTGAGTGTCTGTGAGTGTCTGTGTGAGTCTGTGAGAGAGTGTCTATGAGAGTCTGTGAGAGTGTCTGTGAGTGTAGGAGAGTAGGATCTGCAATTCTGTTGCCCCCACTTTTTTTCTGATGTATACACTGGTTTCTGGCTATAGTCAGGCTGGGTCCCTGCTAATCAGCGCCCCAGTCTCTCTGTTCTCTCTAAACGACTTGGAGTGCATATTATATGCACTAGTGATTGGTTAATGTGGTGCCTTATGAGCCCCTAGTATATGGTACCTCAGGTACCAAGGGCATAGGTACTTTACAGGCCTACCAGGGGCTAAAGCATGTATTATGCCACCCCTGGGAAGCAGACTAAATATGACACCTCAGGCCTGCTACTGCAGCCTGGGTGAGGTAGTGTTAGCACTCCTCACAGAGGTATAGGTTTCTATATCTCACCATACACACACATATAAACCTATCAGCCACCCCTATGGCAGGCCCTATCAATCCTGAGGGCAGGGTGCTTGGTTTACAATGTGAGGGGGTGCCTCTGCCTGAGCAGGGACCCTCTGCAGCTGGTAGGGTCTATGTCATGTTTGGTGTCAAACATCTTGGAATCATACCCCCACACCAGTAACTGTTGTGGGAGTATGATCCCACCCTTCTAGAGGGGATGACATGTATCTACTGTGGTAACACGGTAGAAATCTAAAAGAGCCCTGGCATCACAAAATGGATGCCACCAGCACAGACACTGGGCTGCCCATCGGCTGCTGACCGAAACTCACAGTGGAGGAAGCCCAACGATAGGCATCCTGTCACAGGGAGTTGTCACCACCTTCCAGACAGGATTTAGTTTATTGGAGCTAGGTGGGTGCACTCTTAGAGTGCTTTCAAGTCCTGCACTGGTGAGCAGTAGGTTCCTCTGTGCATAGGCCAGCTCAAACCGGTTCAGGGGCAACCAGCCCCTGCTCTGGTGTGAAGCTGGACAAAGGGGAGTGGGTGTAACCATCCACCCCCCTGACCCTCCTAGAGGAGTGGTCATAGAGCTAGTCCCTCCCTTTCTTTCACCATAAGATAGGTACACCTTGCCATTGCAAGATAGATAACCCCTGGATGATGCTTTACAAGAAGAATCCTGGCCCTTTGACGTTCCACTACCTTTGGAAGACAGAAGAATCTCACTTGGAGTAAAGGAGTGACTCCCCTGCTTGGCAGGCACCAAAACTTGAAACAACATTCGCAAACTTTCCCGCTCCCGCCAGAGTCCGAAGGCCCTGCAACCCCAGAAGCAGATTTCCTGACCTCTTGTCGGCCATTTTGAGTCCTCAGTGAAGCTGTGGTGTCTGGACCCCACGAGTGATGAGGAACTGCAATGCCTGGGAACCATGCACTATTGTCAAGTGCAACCCCTTCACGATGTTCAACAAACTTGTGCTTTGGACCATTTGTGGCCCAAGCCTCCATCAGGTTTTGCAGCAAAAATCAGAGGCCTACCACGTCTCGAGTGACCGTGGGCTCCTGTGAAGCATTTCCTCAAGAGCTGTCTTTGCGATCCGTTCCCCATTGGCTAGTGGGTCCCCCGAAGACTTTCTTATCAACTGAAAGGGCTCCCCTGGTTGCTCCAGGTGTTCCCTCACTCACCTTCGCTGGGTGAGTCCCTCAGATCTTGCTGGTCTGCACCATCGACTGTCTTCACTCTACACAAGACTTGCTTTTGCCAAGGCTTGTTGGCTCCAATCTGGTTGCCGACACTGCCATCAGCTGCAGACATGGTGCAAACTCTGAATCCAGCTGCTGGTCATCGTCGATCCCTCCTGGACCTCGTGAGTGAAGAGTCAAAATACCATCGACGACCTGAAATCACCCGGCATCCGTGGGCATCCATCTTCCTGGCCCCGGTTCACTGGCAAGTGACTGTGAACACTGTCCCTTCAATTTTCAGGTCTTCTACATCTTGAATCCAGCCTTGGATTCCACCAGACATTTCTTCAGTCGCCGCAAGCAGCAAGTCTTCTTTGGTCTCCATAGAAAACAGCGACGCGACCCGATACCAAAAGACACCTATGCACCCGGCTTCCCTGGGTGAGGTACCTCATGCACTCCGGTGCCCTAGTGTGTGTTGGCCCTCAAATTACTTACCTTGTAAGTGGCTTGCTTGTAGACTTCCTCGAAGTACCCTAAAACTTTAAAAATCAAACCGCGACTAGCTCCATTGTAATCAATAGGGAACCCGCGTCTGTGTTCTCACACTGCACGTGTCTCCCGTGGGTCTGTTACTTACCTGCTATCACTGCAGTCGTGAAGCCCAAGCGATTCTACAGGCCTTAGGCCTTGTCACTCTGCAAGTCGACTTTCCTAAACCTCCTTTTTAGTATATGGTCTGGTACGCCCCTAGGGCCCCAGCCATATTTGTGCTTAACTTATTGTGAAACGTTGATAATTGAATGTGTTCCTGGCTTCTAATCTCATAAAGAGATTAGTAGAGTGTGTCTAGAAATAAAAACATATATATTTGATATATATACCTGTGTGGTGTCCTTTCAAGCTGCTTTACATTCCTCTGAGACTTAGCCTGAAGGCTGCTCTCCACAGCTACCACTAGGATAGCTTTCTTTAAAAGGTTGTCTTAAACCTATCTACCATAAGAGTCGAATTGGACTGGTGCAAGGTGGCCACTATAACTAGTGACCAGCATATGCCAGGCCAACGTCTCACATTGGTGGGCAGCATGTGGGATTCCAGCTTGCCATTGTTTTACCAGAAAATCTGTATTTCAATTACTAACTGAAAACCACTTAAGGTACTCAAGGTACATATAAAGTCAAGCTTAGTATCAATAAGTTCTGCTGAACTTAGAGCTGTTTGTGAAGGGATAGCACACCCTTGCTACAGCTCAAGCGAGGATCAGTAGGCCACAAACTAGTGTAGGTAGTACAACACTGCATAACACCTGAATGTCCTCAAGGGATGGACCCAGTGGATCCACCCAACCTCAGTACAAGGACATGACCTTCTTTGACTTGAAGGCCATGTGTGTTGCAAGACACCTGGGGTTAGGACAGAGTCCCTCCACACAACACCTGATAAATGTGCTTACTGCAGATGATCTCAGACTGGCTCTAGGAGCTGGTGGATCTGGATCAGGGGGTGGGTCAGCCATAGTCTCTGGGTCTGATGATGAAAATCAAGATGACCTGGAGTCTGTGTTTGAAGGGCCAGACCCACAAGGGTCTGCAATGGACAGAGGAATTCTCCCTAAGAGAGCTGAAAGAAGAGAGGCCTAGGTCCCCTTCAAGGGAATCTAACCACTCATATGACTCTGGCAGAGAATCTGTCCATCAGAGGAACTCATACTTCAATAGAGAGACCTCCTCTGAAAGAAGGTACAAGATGCTCCAGTATGAGGAGGCTAGGCTTGCCCTCAGAACCAAGCAATTGGCCTTAGATAGAGAAGCCTTTGAGCTCCAGAGAGCTTCTAGAAAAGAGGGGTTAGAACCCCCTGGTGGCAGCAACAGTGTCCCTAGAGGCAGAGATTACATTCCAGACCATAGGAACCTGTCCAAGGTTGTTCCTCCCTACCAGAGTGGGGATGATATCCTTAAATGGATCACTGCTATGGAGAGTGCCTGTAAAGTTCAACAGGTCCCCCAGAAACAGTGGGCAGCAATCTTGTGGCTCTCCTTTTCTGATAAAGGTAGAGACAAGCTCCTCACTGTTAGACAAGAGGATGCTGATGATTATGACGTCCTGAAGAGTGCATTGATAGATGGGTTTGGTTTCATCACTGAACAGTACAGGTTGAAGTTCAGAGATACCTAGAAAGCACAGACTCAGGACTGGACTGACTTTGTTGATTGTGCAACCACGGATCTGGAGGGTTGGCTGGTTGGTAGTAGAGTTACTGACTTTAAGGGATTGTATAATCTTATCATGAGAGAACAGATCCTTAATAATTGCCAAAACCAGTTGTTGCATCAGTACCTGGTGGACTCTGATCTGACCTCTCCCCAAGAATTGGGAAAGAAGCGAGACAAATGGGTCAGAACCATGGTGAGGCAGAAAACCCAGAACCAAGGGGGTGACACCAAGAAGCAAGATCCTAAAGGCTCTGAGAAAGGTGGGGATAAGGCAAAAGACCAGAAGTCTTCACAAGGGCCCCAAAAATCTGCATCTGGTGGAGATTCACAGTCTACAAAGGGAAAAGGCCAAAAGAAGCCCTGGTGCAAGTACAAACAGCAGCCTATAATAAATGGCAAACAGGCTTTGGCATTCAGGGACACAGGTGCTAGTGTCACCATGGTGGCAGAGGATCTAGTGGACCCTGCACAGATCATCGTGGGTGAAATGTACTAGGTAACCAATGCAAGCAATGTCAGGACCAACCATAGCCTGGCAGTTCTGAATTTTTCCTGCGGAGGGGACACTGGCCTCAAAAAGGAAGTAGTCAGTGCAGGCCTCCCTTTCGAATGTTTGTTGGGCAATGATCTGGAGACTTCAGCCTGGTCTGAAGTAGAGTTATGGACTCATGCTGAGATGTCGGGCATACCTGCAGAGGTATTTGCTGTGACCAGGTCACAGGCCAAGATGCATAAAACTGAACCAGCTCTGGATGCTGAAACTATGGACCAGATGCTACCCAAGAGGAGGAGCAGTAGGGTTAAGGCTGTGCCTTCCCCTCTGTCTCAGATCTCAGATTCCCCTCCTGAGGGAGGAGAAGCAGAGACTGAAGAAGGAACTGCCCAGAGAAACTTGAGCATGATCAGTTTGAGTTCTTGTGGGCAGGGGGACCTTCCAGGGAAGATCTGAGTAAGGAGCAACAGTGCTGCCCCTCTCTTGAACCCCTCAGACAACAGGCTGCTGCTGAGGCTGCTGGGTGTGCTAGTGGGTCCCATAAGGTTTATTGGGATGAGGGACTCCTATATTCTGAGGCTAGAGATCCTGCCCCTGGAGCCACCAGGAGGTTGGTAATACCTCAGACGTTTAGGGGGTTCCTCTTGACCCTAGCACATGACATCCCATTGGGAGGACACCTGGGCCAAAACAAGAACTGGGACAGGCTTGCCCCTCATTTTCATTGGCCACACATGTCAGAGGACACCAAGGAGTTTTGTCGCTCCTGTGTCACTTGCCAGGACAGTGGCAAGTCAGGTGGCACAACAAAGGCCCCCCTGATACCACTACCTGTGGTGGGGGTACCCTTTGAAAGGGTGGTGATTGACATTGTTGGTCCCCTTGACCCTCCAACAGCATCTGGGCACAGGTTTATCCTGGTGGTAGTGGATCATGCCACCAGGTACCCAGAAGCAATTCCCCTCATTGCCACCACAGCCCCTGTGGTGGCAAGAGCCCTCATTGGAGTCTTCCCCAGTGTGGGTTTCCCTAAGGAGGTTATATCTGGCAGAGATACAAACTTTATGTCAGGATATCTGAAAGCAATGTGGAAGGAGTGTGGTGTCAATTACAAATTCACTACTCCCTATCACCCACAATGCAATGGGCTTGTTGAGAGATTCAACAAGACCCTAAAGGGAATGATTAAAGGCCTCCCAGAAAAGCTTAGGCAAAAATGGGACCATTTACTTCCCTGCCTTCTGTTTGCATACATGGAGGTCCCACAGAAGGGGGTTGGCTACAGCCCTTTTGAACTTCTGTTTGGGCACCCTGTCAGAGGTCCATTATGTTTGGGGAAGGAGGGATGGGAGTTACCTCTCAAACCTCCCAAACAGGATGTGATGGACTATGTACTTGGTCTCCGCTCCCGGATGGCAGAGTACATGAAGAAGGCCACCAAAAACCTTGAGGCTCGCCAAGAATTGTAAAAAGCTTGGCATGACCAAAAGGCTGTCCTGACTGTTTACCAGCCAGGCCAGAAAGTGTGGGTGTTGGAGCCTGTGGCCACAGCTGCCTTCCAGGACAAATGGAGTGGCCCCCATACAATTGTTGAGAAAAAGAGAGAAGTCACCTACTTGGTGGATCTTGGACCTCCCAGGAGCCCCCTTAGGGTGCTCCATGTCAACAGATTAAAGCCATATGTGGACAGGGCTGACATGGGCTTGCTCATGGCAACTGATGAGGACCAGGAGGAGGAGAAGGACCCTCTCCCTGACCTGCTCTCACAGAACCCTGATGATGGGTCAGTTGATGGTGTTGCTTTGGCAAGCAGCCGCACTGAACATCAACAAACTGAATGCAGACAAGTTCTGCAACAGTTCAGACATATGTTTAGCCTGACCCCAAGTCAGACATCCTGGTGCACCCATGAGGTGGACACTGGAGACAGTCTGCCTGTCAAGAGTAAAATCTACAGGCAACCTGACCATGTCAGGGACTGTTTCAGGACTGAAGTCCAGAAAATGTTGGAATTAGGAGTTATTGAGCCTTCAGATAGCCCTTGGACTAGTCCAGTAGTCCTAGTGCCAAAACCTCACACCCAGGGTGAAAGAAAGAGATGAGGTTTTGTGTAGACTACAGAGGCCTCAATGCAGTCACGAGGACTGACGCCTACCCAATTCCAAGGGCAGATAAGCTCATTGATACTCTGGCCTCAGCCAAATATCTGAGCTCATTTGACCTAACAGCTGGCCACTGGCAAATCAGGTTAGCTGATGATGCCAAGGCCAAAACTGCATTTTCAACCCCTGGTGGGCACTATCACTTTGTGGTAATGCCCTTTGGTTTGAAAAATGCACCTGCCACTTTCCAGAGGTTGGTGAATAAAGGTCTGACTGGTATGGAAACTTATTGCTCAGCTTATCTAGATGATATTGCTGTCTTTAGTTCCACCTGGCAGGATCACCTGGTCCACCTCAGAAATGTTTTGAAGGCCCTGCAAAAAGCAGGCCTCACTATCAAGGCCACTAAGTACCAGATAGGGCAGAGTCAGGTTGTGTACCTGGGCCACCTTGTAGGTGGAGGTCAGGTTCAACCATTGCAGTGCAAAATCCAGACCATAACGGAATGGGTAGCTCCAACAACCCAGACACAGGATAGAGGCTTTTTAGGCCTGACTGGGTACTATAGGAGGTTTGTTAAGGGATATGGATCTATAGTGACCCCCTTAAATGATCTTACCTCTAAGAAAATGCCAAAGAAGGTTCAGTGGACAGCTAGCTATCAAAAGGCATTTGACGACCTCAAGCAGGCAATGTGCACTGCCCCCATCTTACAGAGTCCAGACTACCAAAAGAAGTTCATTGTCCAAACAGATGCTTCAGAGCTGGGTGTGGGAGCTGTACTGTCTCAACTAAATGATGAAGGTCAAGACCAGCCAGTAGCTTTCATAAGCAGAAGGCTGAACCCTAGAGAGAAACGTTGGTCAGCTATAGAGAGGGAGGCCTTTGCTGTGGTGTGGACCCTGAAGAAGCTGAGGCCATACTTGTTTGGCACTCACTTCATAGTTCAGACTGACCACAAGCCCCTCCTATGGCTCAAACAGATGAAAGGTGAAAATCCTAAACTGCTCAGGTGGTCCATTTACCTACAGGGGATGGACTATACAGTGGAACATAGACCTGGCACCTAACATGACAATGCAGATGGACTCTTAAGGTATTTCCACTTAGAACATGAAGACTCAACTGGTCAAGGTTAGTTTAATGTCCCTGCGTTTGGGGGGGTTGTGTAGGAGAGTAGGATCTGCACTTATGTTGCCCCCACTATTTTTCTGATGTATACACTGGTTTCTGGCTATAGTCAGGCTGGGTCCCTGCTAATCAGGGCCCCAGTCTCTCTGTTCTCTCTAAACGACTTGGAGTGCATATTAGATGCACTAGTGATTGGTTACTGTGGTGCCTTATGAGCTCCTAGTATATGGTACCTTAGGTACCAAGGGCATAAGTACTTTACAGGCCTACCAGGGGCTGAATCATGTATTATGCCACCCCTGGGAAGCAGACTAAATCTGACACCTCAGGCCTGCTACTGCAGCCTGGGTGAGGTAGTATTAGCACTCCTCACAGAGGTATAGGTTCCTATATCTCACCATACACACACATATAAACATATCAGTCACCCCTATGGCAGGCCCTATCAATCCTGAGGGCAGGGTGCTTGGTTTACAATATGAGGGGGTGCCTCTGCCTGAGCAGGGCCCCTCTGCAGCTGGCAGGGTCTATTCCCTGTGGATGCGGTTAAACCATATACTCTTAAGTGCATTATAACCTCCCGATCAATGATAACTTTGGAATAACTGTATCAAAACATGTCGTGTTTGGTGTCAAACATCTTGGAATCATACCCCCACACCAGTAACTGGTGTGGGAGTATGATCCCACCCTTCTAGAGGGGATGACATGTACCTACTGTGGTAACACGGTAGAAATCTGAAAGACCTCTGGCATCACAAAATGGATGCCTACAGCACAGACACTGGGCTGCCCTCCTGCTGCTGACCAAAACTTACAGTGGAGGAAGCCCAACAATAGGCATCCTGTGACAGGGAGGTGTCACCACCTTCCAGACAGGATTTAGTGTATTGCAGCTGGGTGGGTGCACTCTTAGAGTGCTTTGAAGTACTGCACTGGGGGAGCAGTAGGCTCCTCTGTGCATATGCCAGATCAAACCGGTTCAGGGGCTACCAGCCCCTGCTCTGGCGTGAAACTGGACAAAGGGAAGTGGGTGTAACCATCCACCCCCTGACCCTCCTAGAGGAGTGGTCATAGAGCTAGTCCCTCCCTTTCTTTCACTATAAGATAGGTACACCTTGCCATTGCAAGATAGATAACCCCAGGATGACGCTTTACAAGAAGAATCCTGGCCCTTTGACGTTCCACTACCTTTGGAAGACAGAAGAATCTCCCTTGGAGTCAAGGAGTGACTCCCCTGCTTGGCAGGCACCAAAACTTGAAACAACGGTCGCAAACTTTCCTGCTCCTGCCGGAGTCCAAAGTCCCTGCCACCCCAGAAGTAGATTTCCTGACCTCTCTTTGGCCATTTTGATTCCCCAGCAAAGCTGTGGCATCTGGACCTCACGAGTGACGAGGAACTGCAATATCTGGGAACCGTGCACTATTGTCGAGTTCAACCCCTTCACAACGTTCAACAAACTTGTGCTCTGGACCATTTATGGGCCAATCCTCCAGCAGATTTAGCAGCAAAAATCAGAGGCCTACCATGTCCCGAGGGACCATGGGCTCCTGTGAAGCATTTCCTCAAGAGGCATCTTTGCGATCCCTTGCCCATTGGCTAGTGGGTCCCCCAAAGACTTTCTTATCAACTCAAAGGACTCCCCTTGTTGCTCCAGGCTTGCCCTCACTCACCCGTGCTGGGTGAGTCCCTCAGACCTTGCTGGTCTGCACCATTGACTGTCTTCACTCCACACAAGACTTGGTTTTAGAAAGGCTTGTTTGCTCCAATCCGGTTGCCGACATCGCCATCAGCTGTAGACATTGGGGACACTCCGAATTCAGCTGCTGGTCTTCATCGATCCCTCCTGGACCTCGTGAGCGAAGGGTCAAAACACCATCGACAACCTGAAATCACCCAACATCCGTGGGCATCCATCTTCCTGGCCCCGGGTCACTGGCAAGTGACTGTGAACACTGTCCCTTCAATTTTCAGGTCTTCTACATCTTGAATCCAGCCTTGGATTCCACCGGACACTTCTTCAGTCGCCGCAAGCAGCAAGTCTTCTTTGGTCTCCATAGAAAACAGCGACGCGACCCGACACCAAAAGACACCTATGCACCCGGCTTCCCTGGGTGAGGTAACTCGTGCACTCCAGTGCCCTAGTGTGTGTTGGCCCTCGAATTACTTACCTGGTAAGTGGCTTGCTTGTAGACTTCCTCGAAGTACCCTAAAACTTTAAAAATCAAACCGCGACTTGCTCCATTGTAATCAATAGGGAACCCGTGTCTGTGTTCTCACGCTGCACGCGTCTCCTGTGTGTCTGTTACTTACCTGCTATCACTGCAGTCGTGAAGCCCAAGCGATTCTACAGGCCCAGGCCCTGTCACTCTGCAAGTCGACTTTCCTAAACCTCTTTTTTAGTATATGGTCTGGTACGCCCCTAGGGCCCCAGCCATATTTGTGCTTAACTTATTGTGAAACATTGATATTTGAATATGTTCCTGGCTTCTAATCTCATAAAGAGATTAGTAGAGTGTGTCTAGAAATAAATACATATATATTTGATATATATACCTGTGTGGTGTCCTTTCATTTGGTAATTCAAGAGATTATAAGGTAAAACAAGCTGCTTTACATTCCTCTGAGACTTAGCATGAAGGCTGCTCTCCACAGCTACCACTAGGATAGCTTTCTTTAAAAGGTTGTCTTAAACCTATCTACCATAAGAGTCGAATTGGACTGGTGCAAGGTGGCCACTATAACTAGTGACCAGCATATGCCATGCCAACTTCTAACAGTGAGAGAGTGTCTGTGAGAGAGTGTCTGTGAGAGACTGTCTGTGAGAGTCTATGAGAAAGTGTCTGTGAGAGAGTCTGTGAGAGAGTGTCTGTGAGAGAGTGTCTGTTAAAGTGTGTGAGAGTGTCTGTGAGAGTCTGTCTGTGAGAGTGTCTGTGAGTGTCTGTGAGTGTCTGTGAGAGTCTGTTTATGAGAGTGTCTGTGAGAGAGTGTCTGTGAGAGAGTGTCTGTGAGAGAGTCTGTGAGAGAGTGTCTGTGAGAGAGTGTCTGTTAGAGTGTGTGAGAGTGTCTGTGAGAGTCTGTCTGTGAGAGTGTCTGTGAGTGTCTGTGAGAGTGTCTGTGAGAGTCTGTCTATGAGAGTGTCTGTGAGAGAGTGTCTGTGAGAGAGTGCCTGTGAAAGTCTGTGAGAGAGTGTCTGTGAGATAGTGTCTATGAGAGTCTGTGAGAGAGTGTCTGTGAGAGTCTGAGAGAGTGTCTGTGAGAGTGTGAGAGAGTGTCTCTGAGAGTCTGTGAGAGAGTGTCTGTGAGAGTCTGTGAGAGAGTATCTGTTAGACAGTCTGTGAGAGAGTGTCTGAGAGAGAGTCTGTGAGAGAGAGTCTGTGAGAGAGTGTCTGTGAGAGATTGTCTGTGAGAGACTCTATGAGAGAGTGTCTGTGAGAGTCTGTGAGAGAGTGTCTGTGAGAGTCTGAGAGAGGGTCTGTGAGAGTCTGTGAGAAAGTGTCTGTGAGAGTCTGTGAGAGAGAGTCTATGAGAGAGTTTCTGTGAGAGAGTGGGGTAGAGGTAGAGGGGTAGAAGAGAGGTAGATGGGTAGAAGAGAGGTAGAGTAGAGGTAGAGGGGAAGAAGAGAGGTAGGAAGCTATTGACTTCAGGAATGTGAAAGAAAGCTCTCTTATCTTGAAAGCTGATGATCCATGATGAGAGAGGAAAGCCATATGGCGCCTCTGCTCATAAGTGCCCGCGCGCGCGGGTAACCGCAAGCTCTAGGCCACAGTGGTAGCATTTTCTGAAGCCCTTACTAAAAGTCTCGCCAGGACAGCGCATGCGCTGGCTCAGGCGAGACCTAAACAAATTACAATGCAGAACAGATACTCTTTGAGCAGAGCAGAGATGGGTTCATCGCCTCAAGATAACATTCTGTGGTTGAGTCTGGGGCATTAAGATCAAATATGACAACCATCAGACAATTTCCAAACATCAGCACCATCTACCCACATACCGCCATATGAACAGAAAATTGTGTGCGAAAAACACCCAACCGAAACCATGGCATAACTGTTACTAAACAAGACCACCCACCTTAATAGAAACGACCTACATATTGTTGACACCATCACGAACTTCGCTTTATATATAAAAAGTTTTCGCAACATGATTTGCTACAAATGTAAGTCATTTCTTCATGAACTCATGGAGATAAAAGTTATTACCAAATCCAATGCTGTTCTCTAAGTTCGCTACATAGAGGACACATAGTCTTTCTTTCATGGCCATTTTTAACATAAAAAACCACACTGCCACCCTCGAGCCGATCACCTCCAGGTTACCGTAGGAAGAGCGAGCACAAGTCGCTCTTCGTATCGAAGCAGGTTCTACACGAGGAAGCGGCGGGACAGACCAACGAGACACGTATCGTATTACTCTTTCTCATTTTGTTCTGAAACATACACTTCTTCCCAGCATAATATTATGCCCACCGGTTTCCTGAGGCAGTTCATATTTTAGGACTTTAAGGTACGCCTTTCAACAAAATCGACCGCGCATAGTCCCCTTTTTTAAACACACGCCGAGCTGCATCAATATACTGTTTTACCCCAGCATTGTAACGTACATCTGGCGGGCAACCTAGGAACACACCCAGAGCTCTAAGTACCTGGATAGCCTTACATTAGCACGACCACGCTAGAAAAAAATATGTGTAATGCTTAGGCCTCTGCTCCGATATTCCCAGAGTGTCAATTGACCTGTGTAATGCACGCTACCGCAGTAACATACCAAGTTCATACCCGTTTACCTGCACAGTGTCTAAACCTAACAGCGACTACTAGCGCAGCAACTGATTTACGTAACATCTTTAATCAATGCATAAATAGGGAGCTACCCCAAACCCCTATTCAAGCACTAATCGGGGATAAAGAATTGCCATTTTTAAGTCTCGCCTGAGCCAGCGCATGCGCTACTCTGCGAGACATTTACTAAGTGGCTTTTAAAAGTGCTGCCACACACTTTTGCTGGCCTAGCACTTGCTATTTACGTGCACGAGCACATGCGCAGCCGCCAGCTTTCAACATCCGGTCAGGCGCCATCTGGCATTCCTTTATGGCTTTCCTTTGCCGCATGCACCACTCGCAGGCTCACCTCCTGCTCCCCCTCTCAGTGAACAGCCCCTCCCTGCCACAGAGCGCGTCTCGCGGCCGCGCGTCTTGTTTTAGTTTTCGTCTTGTTGTAATATGTGCATGGTGCTTATGCTCTGGCCGTGGTCGGCTGCAGTGATCTGAATTTACTACACACTACCCTCCCTTGAAGGTACTGTTATCACAGAACAGAGTCGTAAGCCCAGCTTTCACATATCTGACCTGCAGCACGGCCATCACAAGACTGGAGGCAGGGGAACTGACTAACGACTAGTGCGGTTAACATAGTATAACTACTGCAACTGTAAACCCCTCCAGGGTGTTTTGAAACTCCTAGGTCTCCCAGCACCTCCCAAGTAGCTCTTGTCTGTCCAATGCAAATTAAAAGCCGGCCCATTAATGTTACATTACACCCAGGAGTAAGTGGGCACTACCACTCAGTATGATTTCAACGATGGACAAACTGGATGAGTTTGGGGTTTAAAAACTACTGTTTCATGTCTCGCTGCACCACTTTTGAGCTCAGTGATTGACTTAACGTTGCTGACAGAGCAGGTGATTATTTGTTGGTGAGATATTGTGAATTTTCGTAAATGCCTAGCAGACAGATCAAAAAAAGAAGCAGAGCAGGATGCCACCTCTCTCCATGTTAGCAGGACGTTTTATTTCAAGTCCATGCTAGTTTTCAGATTCATTAATCGAATTGCTTACAGAGTAACATGCCTAAACCACGTCCACGGAAACCTTTACGTAGTTGAATTAGCGTCCCTTATTTAGAGCGGGTCCAGGTCTGCCATCTTGTGTCAGGACAATGGGTCTCTTAACCTGCAAAGATCTATTGTTGCATTGCAAAAAATGATCGTGAGCATGAAACCTCAGCATATGGTAGGTGTCGTACTTTAATCTCTGGCACCGCGTAGGGGACAGGGCCTTACGCCTGTTTATCTGGTATGAGCAAACCGCAAATGATTAATGCGGTATGTACGAGTACTTTATATATCGTTCTAGCTATGAATGCACTGTGTACATGTTATTCTGCTTCACTACGCGGGTTCCATTTTGGAGGCAGTGGCCATCTTGTCATTGCCCTCACATAGGCTATAATGGAGCAAATACGGGCCTCACAGTACATGTGCTTTCCCGTGACTTCTCTGTGACCTGGGCAGCTGGCTCTGCTGCCCCAGGTCAAACTGGTCTCACGAGCTCCCCTTCCTCCGTCCACCTGTGATTAGCATCAGGGTTTGACCCATCATAAAACCCTTTCATTCTACACGAGCCTCCGGCTAATCTCTTTCACACCTGACTGTTCCTGCTTTATGACCTGTTTCCCAAAACAGGAGCTGCCCGTGTTTTATTGGGGCCTATTGATATCAAATGTGGGATCTGAACCTTACTGTGTAAATCATTGTGGGCTGGCCAAACTGGAATGTGGGATGGTCATCATGACTCTGCCTTTTCTTTGTAATGTACACTTGTATATTGCCGTATCATAAAACCTAGGAATGTATGCTTGAGGCAGGGAAAAGTGTATTTAAGATGAAGTCCGTTTCTATGATTTTCAGCAGTCTCCTGAGAACATACACACTGTTGTACTTCTAGGATACCTGTAATTGGTCTGCAGCCAATAAACGATCTTTGACTTCACCCAGAAGACTCTGTGTTTCTGTAGGTCTGGAACAGGGTGAACCCAGAAGTCATAGGGTGTGTGCCCCTGCACCGCTGGGTCTAAAATACCCAGTACTTCAGTTTGGCGCCCAACGTGGGGCGATTTCAGCGGTACCAGTCCAAGCCAGAGGTTCGTGAGGAGCTTCTTGTGGAAATTCCGGAGGAAGGCCGCCACTTCATCGACCCCTGCATGTCGACGTGGTCCGAAAGTCTTTTCTGCGAGGTTCTCCGCGTCCCGACGGCTACGAAGGACTGCTGCCCTGATTAATCGACCTGTTTTGGACCCTTGATGAGTTTTGAGAGAGCGAGACAATCGAGAGAGTCTTCTGGTGACGCCATCGATCAGCAATATTCAGTTAAGTATAAGTGGAGCGTCTCCCATTTGTTTTGGTATCCCTCTGGATCGTTTGATTTGGTAATTTGGAGTTTGCAAACGCCAAAGCCAGAGGACTCGTGTATTCATGAGACTATCGTAATTGATAATCCTTTGACGTTTGGATCTAGACTAGTGAGCAAAGATGCCTGGTTCTAGAATATTTGGTAGAATATTTTGTTTGGGTTGTGGAAAAGATTTCCAGCTGGAGGAATCATGCCCGGTCCCTCCGGTTGGAACTCCAACTTATGAGCTCTATGTAAAGCATGGCGTAGGCCCTATTGCATATAACGAAGTGTGGATCCACTACACCAGGAAAGACGGTGTTTTAAAATGGCCCCAAAATGGTAGTTTCGATACCGATATTTTAGATAATTTAGAAATGAAATTGTTCAAAAAGAAAGCCCGGCCGGCGATGTTTGACTCTTTCCGCTTATGGCGAAAGGAAGCCAAACAGAAGGAAATTAAGCTAGCGAAAAAGAATAAAAGGGAGAGAGGTATGACAGTAATGCAAGCAGCTGTACAATTTAAAGATAATGAGGAGGAGCAGATGAATGAGCAATTGCACAGGCAGCGTAAGTTAGGGATCGACAAATGTTACCCAGCCTTACCACACTCTAAGCAGAATGAGTTAGAAGAAAAGGAGAAAGATCCCCTGATGTCGCATTTGTTGAATTCACCACCCCCGTATGCTCAAAATGCCACGGCACCTCCCCAGCTTGTGAATATGCCACCTCCAGTTAATATACTGCAAGCCTTGCCGCTACCGCCAGCTGCTGCGCAGCCGGCTCTTGTCCATATAGCGCAGCCCTCTCAAGGGCCGCCAGTTGTGTTCCCGACTGCCCCCGCGCTTCCTGCGACTTTGCCTAATTCAGCAGCTGCCTCCCCTGACACTCTTCCTTCCACCACTCCAGTACCTGTTTCTGCATCCTCTTTTCTTCCCTCTGTTTTTCCCCCTGTTCTCGCCTCAGCTTCTCCTTCAGCGCAACAGCGCTTAGCTAATGTGGTTACTACATTAATGTCGCCTCTCTTTGAGTCATCTGGTGCGACTCCTGGTTTACAGCGTAAGCAACTGCGTAGTCAATTGCCTAACCCTGATGAGAAAAAGGTAATAGATAGTATGGCGCGTAGATGGATTGTTTTCCCTTCACTGTATGATGTGGAATCAGTTGTCAACGTTTTCCATCAGTGGGATGCCCCAAAACAGAGATATGTGTTTGAGAAAATGTGCGAAATTCTCTGTGAAGAATTGGAGGATAGTGGTAAAGACCCGAGCCCTCAGGAGTTGTGTAGAGTGAGGTTTGACTTTGGAACTGGTATAATTGTGGATCGCGAGGTAGATAAAGCAGTTGCGGTTGTATTGTCCTTCAGGAATGATGATTGTCAACAGTCGTTGTTTGAACCTGATGTTTCTGTGGGAAAGAGGGTAAAAGCACGCCAATATCCGATGCGTGAGGTTCCCCCAGTTTGGAGACCCGCTGATGCAAATGCCAATCCACCTGTCATAGCACATTTCCAGCGTATTTGTGTACATGTTCCATGGAAAAGATCTGAGGTGTTAGCACTCAAGCAGTCATTGCCTGATCCCCGTAAAAACCCTACTGGTTATTATAAGGAGTTGTCACAGACTGCAGAATCTTGTGTAATGAATCTGGCTGATGTAGATATGCTGTTTGGGAATGTGGTTCCACAGCCTTTGTGGGGATCCATACGTAATACGGATCATGCTGCAGAACTAGGAGACACATGGGCTAACATCATCGCTGCTGATGCTAGACAAACTGGTGGTGCGAAACCTGAGCCTTTAGTAGCAGAACTGCCTGGTAGAATCATCACGTATATGAAGACAATAATGCCCGCGATGCGCGTAAATTGGGATAAGTTATCTGCATGCAAGCAGAAGAAAGATGAGACAGTGTCAGACTTCTTTACTAGGTTTGAAGAAACGTTTGTTGACCACAGTGGTCAAGATATGAGTACTGAGGGTGGCCAACGGTTATTTGTGGATAAGTTTGTGCAGAATCTACTTCCTGACCTGTGTAAAAAGTTAAAAGATTCAGAAAGTTCTTGGGCTGTTTCCTCTTCAGCGCAAATACTGGCTACTGCACAGTATTATGAAAACAGAGATAAAGACGAAAAAGATAGAACAGAAAAGAAAACGAAGGAACTAAAGACGAAGGTCCTTTTGCAGCAGGCCTATCCGCCACGTGGAAGTCAGAATAATTTTAGGCAACCCCAAGGTGTTTGTCACCAACCACAACAATTTCAGAACAATCAGCAAATGAATGGGTATTATCAACCACGTGTCCCTGTAGGTCCCAACCAATGTTCATACTGCAAAGAGGAAGGTCATTTTAAATATAGTTGCCCTAAATTAATGCAGCGGAACGGTAATGCGTATGGCGCAAGAGGTAGGGGTGGTCAGCAAGCTCCTAGAGGTAGAGGGCGTGGAAATGCTCCCCAGAACGCGCGTCCTCTGCCGCCTCAAAATACCATCAATAGTTTTGACCAGCAAGCTAACGCGACTAGTAATACGGCTCAGTATTATAATAATGATTATTATGCAGAGGACGGTGATGCAGAAAGTAATGATTACTAGGATAGTCGTAGACAGAGAGAGGGAGTTGTTTCAGTGCCAGTGGATCAGAGTGGACCGTATGTTAAGGTAACTACAGCAAATGTAACGGAGCCCTTTCTGCTAGACACTGGTGCTGCAAAGAGTTCAATCATGCATTCAAAACTCCCTGGCGCACCTTTGTCTGGCGATATAAATGTTTCAGTAGGTTTTTCTGGCGCCCCGGTTAGGAACCCGATTTCTAGTCCCATGTCACTTTCTATTGGGCCTTGCGAGCTGAAAGCACCCCTGATTCTGACGACAGGTTGTGGTGAGAATTTGCTAGGATTAGATTTGTTGAAAAGATTGCACGCTACACTGTATTGTTCTCCTTCAGGAGTACAACTTACATTAGGCAAGAAAGTGATTTCCCCAATGTACTTGTCTAAAAATACAATGCCACCTGAATTGTCATCCCTTCCGGATGCCCTTTGGGCTACTGGTCCCAATGATGTGGGCCTCTTGGAGATACCGCCATACGTGGTGACTTTAAAGGCTAATGTCAGACTGCCACGTATTCCCCAGTACAAGATCTCTAATGAAGGCCAGAAAGCATTGTTAGACATTGTCAGCGACTTGATTAATAAGGGTGTGATTGAAGAAACAAGAGGCAATGTTTGCAATAGTCCGATTTTACCTGTCTTAAAACGAACGGACCCTTCACAGCCACCTGTTTACAGATTTGTGATTGATCTTAGAGAGGTTAATAAGATTGTTGTGCCACAGTTTCCGGTTGTCCCTGATATAACTGCCTTGTTAACGATGATTCCAGCCTCTGCTGCATGGTTTTCAGTGATTGATTTAAAGAATGCTTTCTTTAGCATCCCAATTGCAAAGGAGAGCAGAGATATTTTTGGCTTTAGTCTGGGAGGCCGAAGCTTCCGCTTCAAACGCGCTCCCCAGGGCTACTGTGAGAGTCCATCCATATACAGTCAAGCTTTGAAAGCGCAGCTTGATGCACTTGTTTTACCTAGTGGCGCTATTCTGATTCAATACGTGGACGATTTACTAATCGCCGCGGATACTGAAAACATTTGTAAAGAAGCCACATTGTCATTGTTGCGCCATTTATCTGCTTTCCATCACAAAGTGTCTCTCTCTAAGCTGCAATATTGTCGACAAGAAGTGACCTACTTAGGTCATCTCTTGTCGAAGGAGGGAAGGAAACTGACCCCAGAAAGAATTCAAGCCATTGCACAGTTGAGCGTGCCAAGAACACAGAGAGAAGTACGTGCTTTCTTGGGCATTACCTCATACTGTAGGCATTGGATTCCTAATTTTTCCTTGTTGGCAAAACCTTTGTTAGCCTTAACATGCAAAGACACACCGAATCCTATCCCATGGTCTGAGGAGTGCCAGAAAAGTTTTGTGGAATTGCGCAATGCATTGTGCTCAGCTCCTGTGTTAGGTACTCCTGACTACAGCAAACCTTTTACGTTGTATGTTCACGAGAAAGATGGATGTGCGTTGTCAGTGTTAACACAGCCCTTTGGCGACAGACCACGCCCATGCGCATATTTTTCATCAACCTTGGACCCTGTAGCGAGGGCATTGCCAAGCTGTCTGAGAGCGACAGCTGCTGCAGCAATGTCTATCCGACAATCTGCTGGTTTGGTAATGGACAACACATTGATCGTTATGGTTCCGCATGCTGTAGACACATTATTAAATAGGACCAAGACACAACCCTTGACTAGTGCGCGATTATCAGGCTATGAGCTTACACTGTTAGCAAATCACATACACATAAAGAGATGCAGTACGCTGAATCCAGCTACGTTATTGCCAATTCCAGCAGACTCAGATGAGACTGAGCAACATGACTGTCTGTTCAGAACAGAAGAAGAGACGAAAGGGAGAGTAGATCTAAAAGATACTCCCCTGACTGAGTGTGATGGCACTTTATGGGTGGATGGTTCGTGTTTCAAGCTCCCTAATGGTGACACGACTGCTGCATATGCTATCACGACTTTACACACGGTCGTGGAAACTGCACGAGTGCCACATAATTCGGCCCAAGCAGCAGAATTAATCGCCCTCACAAGAGCGTGCGTGTTGTCTGAAGGAATGAGAGTGAATATATACACAGATAGCCAGTACGCCTTTGGCGTGGCTCATAATTTTGGGCGACTGTGGAAAGAGCGTGGGTTTCTGACGTCGCATGGAGCTAAAATTCAGAATGGCAAGTTGGTGAATGATCTCCTTGAGTCACTGACCCTACCGTTGCAAGTTGCGATTATGAAATGCAGTGCGCACAGGAAAATCACAGATGATGTTGGACGTGGGAATGCGTTTGCTGATGAGACCGCGAAAGAAACAGCACAGAATGTGAAGACTAGAATGTATGTTGCAGGCCCCGCAAGATGGGTTGATGATGTTGGAATGTGTGAGAACACAATAGAGAGTGTGAAGTCGCTTCAAGCTGAGGCCACAGAGAAAGAGCTAAGCAAGTGGAGAGAAAGTATGGGTAAGTTGGATGAGAATGGTTGTTGGATTGATCTGACAGAACATAGGCGATGGTTGTTACCTGACGCATATGTGCTCCCAGTGGTTACTATGGCACATGGAATGGCACATATCAGTACGAAAGGAATTTGTAAGTTGTTGGCCCCAGTATGGCAGAATGCTGGAATTCCCAAGTGTGCAGAGAATGTGGTCAAGAATTGCATGGTATGCTTGAAATACAACCCTGGTAGGGGAACCCCAACTCCAGCTGGTCACTTTGCACCCCCATCATGTCCATTCGAAGTTTTGCAGCTGGACTTTATTCACATGGAAAGATGCAACAACCTGAAATATGTACTGGTGGTTGTTTGTGCTTTCTCAAAATGGATAGAGGCTTATCCTCTGAAAGATAACACTGCCCTATCCACAGCCAAAGCCCTTGTGAAAGAATTTTTCCCCAGGTTTGGAATGCCAAGAATGGTGTGGTGTGATAATGGAAGTGAGTTTGTGGGTAAAGTGATGAAGAATGTATGTGAAGGTTTAGGCATAAAGCAAAAGTTCCACGCTGCAAATCACCCCCAATCAGCTGGACTAGTAGAGCGCTACAATGGAGCCTTAAAGCTCAAGCTGGCCAAAATTCAGGCGAGCACCGGTCTTAAATGGCCTGATGCTCTGCCTTTAGCACTCCTGTTCACCAGAATGACCATACACTCAAGAGTGGGACTTAGTCCTTACGAAGTGGTTTTTGGCCGCCCGGCCAACGTATGGGGTGTACCGAGGCCTACGAAATTTAGTGAGATTGAGCATCCAGTACTACTCGATTACCTGTATGATTTGACTGTTAAACTGCGTGTTTTGCACCAACAGGTACATGATACTCTTCCCCAAGCTTCTGAACCTCCTGGACACCCTATCAACCCTGGCTCGTGGGTCCTGGTCCGAAATTTCCAGCGCAAGAGCAACGACGAGCCTCGCTGGATCGGCCCTCACCTTGTGCTTTTATCAACGAGATCAGCGGTGCGAGTAAAAGGGAAGAAGCACTGGATCCATGGCACCCACTGCAAAGTAGTCCCCTTGCCTTTGCCATATGACCGGTGGGTCCAGGAGGGTATCGCCGACTCTGAGGCAGACATTGTACCTCGTTTTGTACCATTCAGTGACGCACGCATAAGAGGCACAGTTTCAGACCAAGAGAGTGACAATATTCTGCAAGAAGCTGTGCCACCATCAAATCGACTGGACACCACTGAGCCTGAACTTTTGTTCCAAGACCAAACAGCACCTGGCCGTCTCCGCTATAATTTGAGACCAAGGCCCATGGACAAATAAAGATTTCTTTACTATTCCCTTTTTGACATTTTTTTGGCTCTCCCATCTGAAGGACTTTCTTGATTTTTGTTTTTCGAACCACCATCCGGGTTCAGCCGCAGGGTCGCGGTGCCAAGACTTTGGGGTACAGGCCGAAGACGTTAGGTCAACGGTTCTGGTTGGTCTAGGGCGTTTCCCTGGACTGACAGGCGTACTCCTTAGCAGAAGAAACTCATCCACCGCGAGCGGCCCGTTTAGAGGATGGAGTTTTTTAAGATGGAGAGACCCGTTGAGGACATAAACTCTAAAGCAAGGATGTGTAGAATTGTAAAAAGTAAATCTTTTGTATTTCTGTGCCTATTTACACTGTGTAGTATAATAATGTTCATCGTAGGATTTGTGTTTTTCTCTTCTCAAAAGACCTTTGCGCCCACTGTACAGCCTATACCTCTTTCTACTGCCTCCTCTCACTCTTTTCACCCTCTGCCTGAGCACGAACAAACCAGACGATCAGAATTTGTAAATAACTCGTTTATCCAGCTTTTGCACCAGCACCAACTAGTAATGAATACGACCAATTGCTGGGTGTGTGGGTTAATGCCACATACCATTAACAAGGGTATCCCCTATTTGGTGCTGCCCTTTAGTTACAATGGATCGTCATGGGCATTCCAGACCATGTTTCTCTATGCTCTAGATACGTACTCCCCTCGCCAACCGCGTTCCATCAGACCTATCACCAATAATAAGGCTTTGATGAAAGGAGTTGCCGATATGAGTAGAGATATTGATGCATACTCATCCATTCCCAAAGAAGAATTGAGACCTTATGTAGGATGGAACGCGACGGGGTATAGTATTAGTCTGGGTGAAAGACAGCGAAAAATCTCATCTCCAATCTGGGTCGTACCCCACATAGGTCGGTTCTGCTTACAGGGTAATGGTCAGAATCCTAGAGCTCAACTGGGAAGAAGTGACTGTACTGAAACGTACACTTTCCCGTCACAGTTTTCCCCTGCGTTTTTGGCTGCCAAGGGCACATATTTCATCTGCAATGACCGAGCATATACATAGTTGCCCCCTGATTTCTCGGGCACATGTTATATTGCGAACTTGCTACCGCCTACATTTACTGCTGCCTCTGATTATCACAAGACCAGAGTTGTGAGAGGTGTTATTAGTAAGGAGGATACTGCCGGTCAAGAAGCAGGAGACTTCTTCTTGGGTTTCGTGCCGTTTTGGGGACCTATGGTGAATAGTAGGAACCTGAGACAACTGACTCGTGTGGTTGAGTCCACTGTCAATGTGACAGCTGGTGCCCATGGTAATCTGACCACTGAGCTCCAAGCGGATCGCCTTATGACTTTGCAGAACCGCATGGTTCTAGACGTTATTCTTGCAGACCGCGGTGGGGTATGTAAGGTTATCCAATCTAGTTGCTGCATTTTCATACCAGATAACGCTCCAACAGTCTATCAAGCCATCTCCAAACTCCATAAAATATCTGAATCCATACACGTGGATAAAGGAGATTGGTCACTGGTGGGGTGGTTCTGGGAATTGATATCTGCCTGGGGTTGCAAAGTTCTGATGGTCATTGGAATGATCTTAGCCATTCTTTTCCTGTTCTGTCTGTGCATACAGTGTGCTCCTGCGATATGTGGCCTCTGTGCTACCTTATGTGTAAGGAAACCTGTATCGAGGGATGAGCTAAGTAATAGGATGATGCTACAGCAACATCTCCATGACTTCGTGAACATCGACCTGGACTCGGATTAAGATGAGTATAGTGATTGCCTATGTAAGGGCAAAAGGAGGGTCTGTCGTACTTTAATCTCTGGCACCGCGTAGGGGACAGGGCCTTACGCCTGTTTATCTGGTATGAGCAAACCGCAAATGATTAATGCGGTATGTACGAGTACTTTATATATCGTTCTAGCTATGAATGCACTGTGTACATGTTATTCTGCTTCACTACGCGGGTTCCATTTTGGAGGCAGTGGCCATCTTGTCATTGCCCTCACATAGGCTATAATGGAGCAAATACGGGCCTCACAGTACATGTGCTTTCCCGTGACTTCTCTGTGACCTGGGCAGCTGGCTCTGCTGCCCCAGGTCAAACTGGTCTCACGAGCTCCCCTTCCTCCGTCCACCTGTGATTAGCATCAGGGTTTGACCCATCATAAAACCCTTTCATTCTACACGAGCCTCCGGCTAATCTCTTTCACACCTGACTGTTCCTGCTTTATGACCTGTTTCCCAAAACAGGAGCTGCCCGTGTTTTATTGGGGCCTATTGATATCAAATGTGGGATCTGAACCTTACTGTGTAAATCATTGTGGGCTGGCCGAACTGGAATGTGGGATGGTCATCATGACTCTGCCTTTTCTTTGTAATGTACACTTGTATATTGCCGTATCATAAAACCTAGGAATGTATGCTTGAGGCAGGGAAAAGTGTATTTAAGATGAAGTCCGTTTCTATGATTTTCAGCAGTCTCCTGAGAACATACACGCTGTTGTACTTCTAGGATACCTGTAATTGGTCTGCAGCCAATAAACGATCTTTGACTTCACCCAGAAGACTCTGTGTTTCTGTAGGTCTGGAACAGGGTGAACTCAGAAGTCATAGGGTGTGTGCCCCTGCACCGCTGGGTCTAAAATACCCAGTACTTTATAGGTTTCCATCTCATTTTTAGAGGTTCTGCAAAATCCTTATGGGTTTTGCATCCCCCTAAGGAAACAAGATGCGGCTACAAAATACTTTATTTAGCGAACTGGCACTCGGCCCCTCCCCCCATGACTCTTCAGACAGTAACTGTGACGGGATCAAAGACCTACCCCTCAAGCTTCACCTCCTATCTCATTGGGTGAGATGTTTATCATGAGGAAATATGTTTTAGAACGTTGCCTCTAACATAAGTCACCCTGGCCCCTTGACATGCACATAAACCCCCTTGCTCCTTGCTTTCATTGTATCCCGAGGCTCCTCTCGCCTGCCATGCCCTGTTCTGCCCCCTTAATTCTCAGCATCTGCTTTCTCATTCGTAAGTCTGAAACATTTAATACTGGCCTTGTGCCTCCATGTGGTGTGTTGCATAAATATGGCTTACAGTACCACATATTCAGAGATAAGTGCGGTGGGAGAAAGCTCACCACCAGTCAGAAGCCCTGGGATCAGTGAAATCTTGAGAATTATGGGGGCTCCAGGCAAGGCACACTTCAAGGAGACTCTGCTGGGAACAACTTTGAATTTTATTACCCATTATTATACGAACAATAGTAAATAGTAAAATATATGTTCAGAGACAAGGTCACACAGAAACTATTGAAATACTTCTTGTCCATGATGCCCAAAAATATTCACAATGGCACTGGGTAGAGAGAGAGATAGATTCAGTTAGACGTAGGCAGAAGGGTGAGAGCTTTAGACAGAGAAATTAAATTGACTGGGGCCAAATAGAGAGAAAGGTATTTCTCTCAGGATGCCCTTTCAAAGGTGGGGGCGCTGTGCAGTTGCCCACTTTGCCCATGCCTTGAAATGCATCTGCCTGGTATCCTATATGCCCCATTATAGGCCTTCTGCATGAGAGGTCCCCTCCTGAGGAGGTAGCATGCAGGAGAGCCTCCAGTAATGTAAAAAATCCTGCATGGCTCAGAGATTAACTGCCTCAAAGACGAGTTCTGGACACTACTTCTGACATGACGAGCACTCCCACCAATTCTGTAGGGAGAGCACCCCAACAGGCTTTGGCTTCAGTTCTGTTTACTAGAAGAGTGTCTGTTGAGGAGAGGGGCTCATGAACATGGGGAGACAGCTTGCTCACAGCGACTGAGGACTCCAAATGGCAGGGGGAGATGGGCGACCGAGCTGATACTTAAATGCCAAATTGCTTCCTCCGGTGGTTGGAGCATGGTGCAACTGCTGGTGATCCGTGGCCTTAAGATGCACGTGCTATGTGACTGATATTTGTTTTTCCCCTGTGGTTATCGCTGTCATTCACTGCCTCCATGATAAATATGTGCAGTGGGGCAACGTTTTCTTTAGTAGCACGCTGCCGGCACTCCCAAATACCGGGGTTGCGGAACGCCAGACCTATTTCACCTCGTGCTGTTTTCTCTACCACCCTACACTTCCTGTCACTTTATCTCCCTTTTGCAGGCTTTTTCCTGATTTGCTTTCTCATTTCTTCCTCTTCCTTTCTCTTTTTCCTTACTTTTTCTCTATTGCTTTGGTTCAAAGTCTGGTGATAAAAAAGAAGTCCATGTCTTCATAAGTGAGGGTTAGTAGCAGGTCTCTCAAAGGGGCGTGGCTGACAAAATTAAGGGTGTGGCTTAAAACGGTTATACTAAATATATGTGCTCTGTATAAAGTGCCGCCAGACTGATATTTTGCTGCTTCTGTTATTGCCTCCACATATATAATACAACAAATAGCATTACATCTACAAGCCAGGACTATTGGCTTTGTCAAAGGTTGTTAGTAGGAAAAGATAAATATACTTCATGCATACATACAACTATGGCTTTGTTGTATATAATATTGAAAATGCTGTAGTTCTAGCACGAGAGGTTGTGGCGCAATGGCTAGAGCTGCCAACTTTGGAGCTGAGGAAGCAGGTTTGAGTCTCAGTGTTGGCTCAACATCTTGTGTTCGTCGGCAAATCACTTAATCGCCCGTGCCTACCAAAAAATAAATGAATATGTCCTTGTTGGTGCTCATGTAGAGCACTTCGAGTTTTGCAATATAGAACTACATGAAAATAAATGTTACATTAAAAACAGTTAACTGCTGCAAATGTAAGATTTTCTTTTCCATTCTGAGAGCAAGGACAAAAATTAGAGAGCCCGACAGGGACCCATTTCGGCACCTGCTTTTAAGAACTACCGGTGCTGAGCACCGACAGGACCCGGCCCACTTAAATGCCTGGTTTGTGGCTATCTCCTGCAGCCACTCCCACAAATTAAACAAGCATTGGCATAGCCAATAGGTCTCGCCTTTGGGACTTTAGAAGTGTTTAGTTATCCAGCACCATATCCTTGGTGCAACAACATCAACATCAACATCAAGTATTGCATGGCTAAACACTTATAAGGTCCCAAAGGCAAGACCTATTGGCTATGCCAATGCTTGTTTAGTTTCTTACCTTCAATTGTATTTTAGTTCCTTTCAAACACACCTTCTATGTTAATATACATTATGTTAATAGACATTATGGGAGAGCACATTTGATTGTTCAATGAATGTGAAGTGTGACATTCCTCTATGTTTCTTTTTTCTTCCTCCCCCACTATTGAACAGGTACTTTTTACGTTTTTCAAATATGATAATGTATAGCTCTATAATTCAATTTGTCTCATATAAGGACGTGTACCTTTTGGTTACAAGATGTGTAGGGTTTGTTAAAATTTTGTTAAAATTGTGGTTGTTTTTTTTTTTTTTTTTTTTTTTTTACCTGATATGCGCAGCAAGGTAATAACTAGCGCTTGGCAAATTATGGGAGAATACAATAGAATATTGGATACTATCGACATGGTGTCATTACATTACAGGCACACTAGCCCAGAAACAATGGATGGGAATTAGACTTGTGACCTATTACGCCAGACTCTAGAAAAATCGCAATATAGAAGGATTACCATACCCAACAATATGGAATGACTAGGAAAATCAATGGCTGCATTTGCACAGTGTATAACTAACGCTGTCTAAAAACCAAGAAAACATTGGTAGGTGCATTCAATCTCTTTTCGATGTGTTTTAGTTGATTAGAACATAACTAATGATTTGACTAATGCAATGATCGATAAATGACATTAAATTTATGCATTCAGTAGAAGCCATGCTGAGTCAATGGATTGTGAACGTTTAATAAGTACATTTGCAGTGATGTATTCACATCAGGTACCAATCTGTCTTCTATATGACTTGCCCTATTAGGATTATGGATATGAAACACAAGTTGTTTATTTATTTATTAATCTAATGTCTATATAAATGGTTTTGTACTACCATTGGACATGCATAAAGTTTTTAATATAATGCTAATCGTAACTTCTGTCGAAAGGTCTTTGTGATTGCTTTATAATTTAATTGTATAAAGTAAGTTATACAACTGTATCAAATTTTGTATTACATATGTATTTTTAAAATGTTTTTTCAGCCCTGACGAAGTTCTTTTGCAAGAACGAAACGCGTTGGCTGTTTATGAACTATCAAATTGTAAGAAGAATAAAGAGCAAGATTTGAAAATATATACATCACTGGATGGACACTTTTGTTTGGACTTATCAAAGTGGTGCGACCTACAGTGGGCCTAAAAAAAAAAATTGAACAGGTACTAATTGACCACTTCAGAATCAAGTAAACTACATCTTGATTCACTGAGACTGTGACAATACACGGCTTTCCTTCTCTTCTTAGGTCCTGAAGAAAGTCCCCCCGACCCGTCTGAGCAAACCAAAGGGCTGAAACATATCGACCTTTTTTTAGACACCTTAGTGCGGTAGACTGATAATATGTCTTCCTACGCACGACACTGTTTTTAACTACCTCGATCCTAGACCTATTAAAAATATAATCTAGGCAATGCAAGGTTTTTAGAGCCGCATTTATAAATCACTTCACCTGAGCACGTTCACCTCTCTTTTTTCGTTCATCACTACAGTAATAACCAGTGGTTCACCTCCAGATGGAGGAAAGCATATGACAAAAAAAGAAACCCAATGATGTTTTTAAACAGGGCGGAGAACCAAGATATACCGCCTCACGGCTTGTGTACGTGAATGAGGGTTTTTTATTGATAACTGACACAAACATTGCAAACCCTGGTTACTCAGGTCAAGTGATCCATTCCCTTATGATATTTTGTGTTTGGTAAGCAAACAGGTGTTGAGGAGCTTGCAAGCAAGTGTGGCGTTTTGCATGGATGATGTTTTGTGGGCGAATGTGAGCAGGTAGCTAATTTGTGTGAGAGAATGGTGTGCTGGGTGTTGTTGGTGTGAGACTAGTGGGTGTAGGGTGTTTGAAGAGTGCATGAGAACTTGCTGGAGGCACATGTGAACGCTTTCTCTGTGTTGTGTCGGAGCAGTGATGAAAGTGATGGCCGGAGTTGAGAGTGCAGAGTAGCTTGGCAGGGTAGCAATGGGAAGGACCAAGGTTCTTGGTTCTGGGTGCAGTCCAGGCGCAGACGGGCTTGCCTTTGGCATGCCTTCAGCATGCCTGTGGCATGTCCGTGCTACGGCTGCTATTAAGTAGGTCATGAGGGGGGTGGAGCAGGGGGCAGTAGGCGGAATGCTGATGCATGATGGGAATGAAGTCCTCTTGCTTGCCTCCTTTAAAAGAAAGTTTTGGCAGGAAACAGTGATGTCACTTCCTGTGCAGGTGGATGATAGGAAATTCAGTGATTTCACTTCCTGTGCAGATGGATAATGAGAAATTAAGTCCTCTTGATTGTCTTCTTTATAAGATGGTTTTGGTGGGAACTCAGCGGTCACTTCTCACTTAGGGAGAGCCTGCATGAGAGTGTTAGTGCACACACTGGGGACAGGGGTATGGGGAAGTGTCCAGCTTTCCTTGTGGCTCTCTCTGACCTACCCATGTACATCTTGAACAGGTTAGAGCCATGTCTATCTCTGCCATGCTAATTCCCTCCCACTGCCACCCTACCTTGGTTTCTCTCCCATTGCTACCCTTCCACCCTGCCCTGGGTTTCCTCTTACTGTCACTGTAACCAAAGAACTGTAGAATAATATTGGTGTAGGTTTAAAGGTCAAGTGACAGTTGCGCTGTCAATCCAGTCCTAAACATTCATGTGGGTTAATGACTGCCCTCTTCCCATCTGTGCTGGCAGACAGAAAAATATAATTTATCTAGGTGTCTAAGACACTTTAATGGCACTACAATGTCACTTGTGTGCCCATTAAAGTTCAAGCTTAGGCAGCTGGCTAAATAAGCAAAATGATCACAGCTGGGTGGAGGGCAAACACTTTTTTGTGGAAGCACAAAACTTCTGTCCAGTCACAACATGTACTCCTGACTCCCAACATGTGGGCAGAGCCAAATCCCCTCGCTTAGTGATGCTCATATTTTTGCAGTTTTATATAGTGCAAACTCGACCTGGAGGTATTAGAGCGCTTTACATGAGCACCAGTTACGTCACACAAGGACACATTCATTTTTAGGTCGAGCCTAGCGGCAGCACACATGGCCTTCTTGCTCTGCGAGGCATGCTGTATTAGGGTATGCACAAGCAGCTCCGCCCACTCTCCGCACATATTTGTCATTGGGTGTGTGCCATTGTCCTTCTTAATTGGTGGCTTCTTATTTGTAAATGGGCTGGTTAGCTCCGCCTTGGTACCGCCTTGTCTCCATTTTTTACCGCCCAAAACGACTGGACCTTTTACTTGGCTCGTTACACGGCCTGCTTTATCTAGGCGGTGAGCACTATTTTTGTTATTATTGGCACCGATGGGGACAATGGCGGCTGCTTTTTTTGGTATTTCCTTAATGAGCCTGGCACCCTTTTTAGGGACACCGCGATCATTTTAAATTGTAATTTTGTTTAACTTTCATGTTGAGCGCGGTGTCCACTTCTGGGACACCGCGCTCTGTTTAACTTTTTTTTTTTTTTTTACTTTCATTGTGAGCACCGTGCCTGCCTCAGGGACACCGCGCTCTGTTTATATTATTTTTCACTTTCATAGTGAGAGTTCTGTTAGTTTATTTTTTTTGCACTTTCATAGTGAGCGCGGTCCCTGCTTCAGGGACACCGCACTCTGTTTGTTTTCTAAAATTTTAAAACTGAGCGTTGCGCCACTTCAATGACACCCCGCTCGGTTGCTATAGTTTTTTTTTTAGCTTAAACACTGAGCGCGGGTCATGCTTCAAGGACACGGCGCTCAGAGTTAAAGTTAACAACAAAAAAAAGCAACCGAGCTCGGTGTCCTTGAAGCGGCGCCGAGCTCAGTTTTAAACTTAAACAAGCATTTGCAATGCAATAGATCTCGCATTTACGCGAGTTTAAGGTATTGGCATTGTAAATGACAATGCCTTTTATTCATGTTTTAAAAAAATAATAATAATTAATAGGCATTGTCATTTACAATGCCAATAGCTTAAACTTGCGTAAATTCGAGACATATTGAATTGCAAATGCTTCTTCGCACAATTGCCTGGTGACAGCTGTCAAGCGGACGATAAAAAGTGTCCTTCTAGCAGGAGAACATCTTAGCACTTTCCAAGGTGCTAACGCTTTCTTTGTGAGCTTCTGTGATTTTACCCTACACTGCTGTCCAAGGTCCTGAAACAAAAGTATGATTCCCAAAACCGATATGAGGAAAAATATTTCTATTTTTCGCCTTATGGCTCCTGTAGCAGTCTAGTTGTTGTTCCGAAAGACTGCCTCCATCGCCCGGAAGGGCATCCTTACATTGTAGCACTCATTGGCCATGCGTGGCCAGAGAGCTTAAATAAACGGGTGGAGGTCGCACGGGACTTCCGGCCCATACCACTGTACACGA
This sequence comes from Triturus cristatus, assembly GCF_964204655.1. Classification (NCBI taxonomy): domain Eukaryota; kingdom Metazoa; phylum Chordata; class Amphibia; order Caudata; family Salamandridae; genus Triturus; species Triturus cristatus. The sequence goes on from NC_140579.1 coordinate 1,189,178,506, forward strand.
GTGTCTTTATTCCCCCGTGACCCACAGGCCAAGTTAGGTGCCGCCATAGCAAGAACTCCACACTGGCGACGAGGGTGGGCACCCCTGTCCGTCGCATGCTGCCTACCTTCGTGAACTGCCGACCATCAACATCGTCAGGGCGCAGGTTCCCCGATGCGGAAGGCTGCAGTGGTCCCGCTGAATCCTGCAGCGCAGTCGGAGCCGCATGTGAGCGGTGAAGAGGGACAGCCGCGTCTATCCTCTGCAGCGCTGCCTGAGATTTCACCCGTCTGCCACTCGAGCATCGCCCGCTGGTATCCCCGGAGCACACTACCGCTCGTGCACGAGCGCTGCCTCGGAATCGTGCACACGTGCGCATCGTCCTGCCCGACACTCTGGCCCTCCCGCTCTACATCATGGATTGATGCCTCGCCATCTGCTGGCTGCAACGAGGTATTGCATGCTGCTTTATCATTGCTAAAGGAGTGACTGTGCACGTTTGTCCTGCAGACTTCGAACTGGGCTTCCCTGCCCACTCATCCCTGCCCGAAGGGGATGTGTCTTGGACAAATATAAGTGCAGGTTCTCACCTTGACATATTTCCAGGCCTGTGAGGGGGAAAGTATCCTGGTTTGCTGCAGCACTCTGACGTTGTCCCAGTCTACAAGGAGAATGGGGCCCCTGAGGAAGCCTGCTAAGCCCCACGTGCAACACCTCTCCTTAAGGAGGAAGTTATCAGTCCCTGCAGAAGGTCCTGCTGTGTTAACACCACCGAGGCATCACCATGTCGGGTCCCGCGGCAGCAGCCGTGCCCGCGGCCCAACAAAACGCGCCTCATGCACAGCCAATAGCACAGCCCACATCGCAACACACGCCAAATACAGCGCTGCCCCCGTTCAGCAAGCTCATCAATCCAAGCAGTACAAAAGGGGGTGGTGATGGACGGCGCATCAGAACCAATCAAACACTCACACCCAGTCAACAGATCTGGGTTTGATCCATCACCGTTCTTTAGCCCACTTTGCCACCCCAGTTCAGACATGGCCATATGAAAACCAGTCTGACCCTATGCCTCATGGGAACAGTCCAGCCTGAACTGCCAAGCCATGCCTTCCCTGGACCGGAAACAAGCTTCCTAGGACTGGTTTCTGGCATTTCAGCAGTCTTCAGCCAGGCTTGCTTGAATCCAGTGGCAAAGTGGGCAAGGGACTCACGTCTGGGTATACCCTGCCAACCTATGGCGAACAAAGCGGTACAAAAGGGGGTGGTGATGGACGGAGCATCGGAACCAATCAAACACTCACACCCAGTCAACAGATCTGGGTTTGATCCATCACCGTTCTTTAGCCCACTCTGCCACCCCAGTTCAGACATGGCCATATGCAAATCAGTCTGACCCTGTGCCTCATGGGAACAGTCCAGCCCGAACTGCCAAGCCATGCCTTCCCTGGACCGGAAACAGGCTTCCTAGGACCGGTTTCTGACATTTCAGCCGTCTTCAGCCAGGCTTGCTTGAATCCAGTGGCAAAGTGAGCAAGGGACTCACGTCTGGGCATACCCTGCCAACTTATGGCGAACAAAACGGTACAAAAGGGGGTGGTGATGGACGGAGCATCAGAACCAATCAAACACTCACACCCAGTCAACAGATCTGGGTTTGATCCATCACCGTTCTTTAGCCCACTCTGCCACCCCAGTTCAGACATGGCCATATGCAAATAAGTCTGACCCTGTGCCTCATGGGAACAGTCGAGCCCGAACTGCCAAGCCATGCCTTCCCTGGACCGGAATCAAGCTTCCTAGGACCGGTTTCTGGCATTTCACCCATCTTCAGCCAGGCTTGCTTGAATCCAGTGGCAAAGTGAGCAAGGGACTCACGTCTGGGCATACCCTGCCAACTTATGGGGAACAAAGCGGTACAAAAGGTGGTGGTGATGGACAGAGCATCAGAACCAATCAAACACTCACACCCAGTCAACAGATCTGGGTTTGATCCATCACCGTTCTTTAGCCCACTCTGCCACCCCAGTTCAGACATGGCCATATGCAAATCAGTCTGACCCTGTGCCTCATGGGAACAGTCCAGCCCGAACTGCCAAGCCATGCCTTCCCTGGACCGGAAACAAGCTTCCTAGGACCGGTTTCTGGCATTTCAGCCGTCTTCAGCCAGGCTTGCTTGAATCCAGTGGCAAAGTGAGCAAGGGACTCACGTCTGGGCATACCCTGCCAACTTATAGCGAACAAAGCGGTACAAAAGGGGGTGGTGATGGACGGAGCATCAGAACCAATCAAACACTCACACCCAGTCAACAGATCTGGGTTTGATCCATCACCGTTCTTTAGACCACTCTGCCACCCCAGTTCGGACATGGCCATATGCAAATCAGTCTGACCCTGTGCCTCATGGGAACAGTCCAGCCCGAACTGCCAAGCCATGCCTTCCCTGGACCGGAAACAAGCTTCCTAGGACCGGTTTCTGGCATTTCAGCCATCTTCAGCCAGGCTTGCTTGAATCCAGTGGCAAAGTGAGCAAGGGACTCACGTCTGGGCATACCCTGCCAACTTATGGCGAACAAAGCGGTACAAAAGGGGGTGGTGATGGACGGAGCATCAGAACCAATCAAACACTCACACCCAGTCAACAGATCTGGGTTTGATCCATCACCGTTCTTTAGCCCACTCTGCCACCCCAGTTCAGACATGTCCATATGCAAATCAGTGTGACCCTGTGCCTCATGGGAACAGTCCAGCCTGAACTGCCAAGCCATGCCTTCCCTGGACCGGAAACAAGCTTCCCAGGACCGGTTTCTGGCATTTCAGCCATCTTCAGCCAGGCTTGCTTGAATCCAGTGGCAAAGTGAGCAAGGGACTCACTTCTGGGCATACCATGCCAACTTATGGCGAACAAAGCAGTACAAAAGGGGGTGGTGATGGACGGAGCATCAGAACCAATCAAACACTCACACCCAGTCAACAGATCTGGGTTTGATCCATCACCATTCTTTAGCCCACTCTGCCACCCCAGTTCAGACATGTCCATATGCAAATCAGTCTGACCCTGTGCCTCATGGGAACAGTCCAGCCCGAACTGCCAAGCCATGCCTTCCCTGGAACGGAAACAAGCTTCCTAGGACCAGTTTCTGGCATTTCAGCCGTCTTCAGCCAGGCTTGCTTGAATCCAGTGGCAAAGTGAGCAAGGGACTCACGTCTGGGCATACCCTGCTAAATTATGGCAAACAAAGCGGTACAAAAGGGGGTGGTGATGGACGGAGCATCAGAACCAATCAAACACTCACACCCAGTCAACAGATCTGGGTTTGATCCATCACCGTTCTTTAGCCCACTCTGCCACGCCAGTTCAGACATGTCCATATGCAAATCAGTCTGACCCTGTGCCTCATGGGAACAGTCCAGCCCGAACTGCCAAGCCATGCCTTCCCTGGAACGGAAACAAGCTTCCTAGGACCGGTTTCTGGCATTTCAGCCGTCTTCAGCCAGGCTTGCTTGAATCCAGTGGCAAAGTGAGCAAGGGACTCACGTCTGGGCATACCCTGCTAACTTATGGCGAACAAAGCGGTACAAAAGGGGGTGGTGATGGACGGAGCATCAGAACCAATCAAACACTCACACCCAGTCAACAGATCTGGGTTTGATCCATCACCGTTCTTTAGCCCACTCTGCCACCCCAGTTCAGACATGTCCATATGCAAATCAGTCTGACCCTGTGCCTCATGGGAACAGTCCAGCCCGAACTGCCAAGCCATGCCTTCCCTGGAACGGAAACAAGCTTCCTAGGACCGGTTTCTGGCATTTCAGCCGTCTTCAGCCAGGCTTGCTTGAATCCAGTGGCAAAGTGAGCAAGGGACTCACGTCTGGGCATACCCTGCTAACTTATGGCGTATAAAGCGGTACAAAAGGGGGTGGTGATGGACGGAGCATCAGAACCAATCAAACACTCACACCCAGTAAACAGATCTGGGTTTGATCCATAACTGTTCTTTAGCCCACTCTGCCACCCCATTTCAGACATAGCCATATGCAAATCAGTCTGACCCTGTGCCTCATGGGAACAGTCCAGCCCGAACTGCCAAGCCATTCCTTCCCTGGACCGGAAACAAGCTTCCTAGGACCGGTTTCTGGCATTTCAGCCGTCTTCAGCCAGGCTTGCTTGAATCCAGTGGCAAAGTGAGCAAGGGACTCACGTCTGGGCATACCCTGCCAACTTATTGCGAACAAAGCGGTACAAAAGGGGGTGGTGATGGACGGAGCATCAGAACCAATCAAACACTCACAAACAGTCAACATATCTGGGTTTGATCCATCACCGTTCTTTAGCCCACTCTGCCACCCCAGTTCAGACATGGCCATATGCAAATCAGTCTGACCCTGTGCCTCATGGGAACAGTCCAGCCCGAACTGCCAAGCCATGCCTTCCCTGGACTGGAAACACGCTTCCTAGGACGGGTTTCTGGCATTTCAGCCGTCTTCAGCCAGGTTTGCTTGAATCCAGTGGCAAAGTGAGCACGGGACTCACGTCTGGGCACACCCTGCCAACTTATGGCGAACAAATCGGTAAAAAAGGGGGTGGTGATGGACGGAGCATCAGAACAAATCAAACACTCACACCCAGTCAACAGATCTGGGTTTTATCCATCACCGTTCTTTAGCCCACTCTGCCACCCCAGTTCAGACATGTCCATATGCAAATCAGTCTGACCCTGTGCCTCATGGGAACAGTCCAGCCCGAACTGCCAAGCCATGCCTTCCCTGGACCGGAAACAAGCTTCCTAGGACCGGTTTCTGGCATTTCAGCCGTCTTCAGCCAGGCTTGCTTGAATCCAGTGGCAAAGTGAGCAAGGGACTCACGTCTGGGCATACCCTGCCGACTTATGGGGAACAAAGCGGTACAAAAGGGGGTGGTGATGGACGGAGCATCAGAACCAATCAAACACTCACACCCAGTCAACAGATCTGGGTTTGATCCATCACCGTTCTTTAGCCCACTCTGCCACCCCAGTTCAGACATGGCCATATGCAAATCAGTCTGACCCTGTGCCTCATGGGAACAGTCCAGCCCGAACTGCCCAGCCATGCCTTCCCTGGACCGGAAACAAGCTTCCTAGGACCGGTTTCTGGCATTTCAGCCGTCTTCAGCCAGGCTTGCTTGAATCCAGTGGCAAAGTGAGCGAGGGACTCACGTCTGGGCATACCCTGCCAACTTATAGCAAACAAAGCGGTACAAAAGGGGGTGGTGATGGACGGAGCATCAGAACCAATCAAACACTCACACCCAGTCAACAGATCTGGGTTTGATCCATCACCGTTCTTTAGACCACTCTGCCACCCCAGTTCAGACATGGCCATATGCAAATCAGTCTGACCCTGTGCCTCATGGGAACAGTCCAGCCCGAACTGCCAAGCCATGCCTTCCCTGGACCGGAAACAAGCTTCCTAGGACCGGTTTCTGGCATTTCAGCCATCTTCAGCCAGGCTTGCTTGAATCCAGTGGCAAAGTGAGCAAGGGAATCACGTCTGGGCAGACCCTGCCAACTTATGGCGAACAAAGCGGTACAAAAGGGGGTGGTGATGGACGGAGCATCAGAACCAATCAAACACTCACACCCAGTCAACAGATCTGGGTTTGATCCATCACCGTTCTTTAGCCCACTCTGCCAACCTAGTTCAGAGATGGCCATATGCAAATCAGTCTGACCCTGTGCCTCATGGGAACAGTCCAGCCTGAACTGCCAAGCCATGCTTTCCCTGGACCGGAAACGAGCTTCCTAGGACCGGTTTCTGGCATTTCAGCCATCTTCAGCCAGGCTTGCTTGAATCCAGTGGCAAAGTGAGCAAGGGACTCACGTCTGGGCATACCATGCCAACTTATGGCGAACAAAGCGGTACAAAAGGGGGTGGTGATGGACGGAGCATCAGAACCAATCAAACACTCACACCCAGTCAACAGATCTGGGTTTGATCCATCACCGTTCTTTAGCCCACTCTGCCACCCCAGTTCAGACATGTCCATATGCAAATCAGTCTGACCCTGTGCCTCATGGGAACAGTCCAGCCCGAACTGCCAAGCCATGCCTTCCCTGGAACGGAAACAAGCTTCCTAGGACCGGTTTCTGGCATTTCAGCCGTCTTCAGCCAGGCTTGCTTGAATCCAGTGGCAAAGTGAGCAAGGGACTCACGTCTGGGCATACCCTGCTAACTTATGGCGAACAAAGCGGTACAAAAGGGGGTGGTGATGGACGGAGCATCAGAACCAATCAAACACTCTCACCCAGTCAACAGATCTGGGTTTGATCCATCACCGTTCTTTAGCCCACTCTGCCACCCCAGTTCAGACATGTCCATATGCAAATCAGTCTGACCCTGTGCCTCATGGGAACAAACCAGCCCGAACTGCCAAGCCATGCCTTCCCTGGAACGGAAACAAGCTTCCTAGGACCGGTTTCTGGCATTTCAGCCGTCTTCAGCCAGGCTTGCTTGAATCCAGTGGCAAAGTGAGCAAGGGACTCACGTCTGGGCATACCCTGCTAACTTATGGCGAACAAAGCGGTACAAAAGGGGGTGGTGACGGACGGAGCATCAGAACCAATCAAACACTCACACCCAGTCAACAGATCTGGGTTTGATCCATCACCGTTCTTAAGCCCACTCTGCCACCCCAGTTCAGACATGTCCATATGCAAATCAGTCTGACCCTGTGCCTCATGGGAACAGTCCAGCCCGAACTGCCAAGCCATGTCTTCGCTGAAACGGAAACAAGCTTCCTAGGACCGGTTTCTGGCATTTCAGCCGTCTTCAGCCAGGCTTGCTTGAATCCAGTGGCAAAGTGAGCAAGGGACTCACGTCTGGGCATACCCTGCTAACTTATGGCGAACAAAGCGGTACAAAAGGGGGTGGTGATGGACGGAGCATCAGAACCAATCAAACACTCACACCCAGTCAACAGATCTGGGTTTGATCCATCACCGTTCTTTAGCCCACTCTGCCACCCCAGTTCAGACATGTCCATATGCAAATCAGTCTGACCCTGTGCCTCATGGGAACAGTCCAGCCCGAACTGCCAAGCCATGCCATCCCTGGACAAAAACAAGCTTCCTAGGACCGGTTTCTGGCATTTCAGCCGTCTTCAGCCAGGCTTGCTTGAATCCAGTGGCAAAGTGAGCAAGGGACTCACGTCTGGGCATACCCTGCCAACCTATGGCGAACAAAGCGGTACAAAAGGGGGTGGTGATGGACGGAGCATCGGAACCAATCAAACACTCACACCCAGTCAACAGATCTGGGTTTGATCCATCGCCGTTCTTTAGCCCACTTTGCCACCCCAGTTCAGACATGGCCATATGCAAATCAGTCTGACCCTATGCCTCATGGGAACAGTCCAGCCTGAACTGCCAAGCCATGCCTTTCCTGGACCGGAAACAAGCTTCCTAGGACCGGTTTCTGGCATTTCAGCCGTTTTCAGCCAGGCTTGCTTGAATCCAGTGGCAAAGTGAGCAAGGGACTCACGTCTGGGTATACCCTGCCAACCTATGGCGAACAAAGCGGTACAAAAGGGGGTGGTGATGGACGGAGCATCGGAACCAATCGAACACTCACACCCAGTCAACAGATCTGGGTTTGATCCATCACCGTTCTTTAGCCCACTCTGCCACCCCAGTTCAGACATGGCCATATGCAAATCAGTCTGACCCTGTGCCTCATGGGAACAGTCCAGCCCGAACTGCCCAGCCATGCCTTCCCTGGACCGGAAACAAGCTTCCTAGGACCGGTTTCTGGCATTTCAGCCGTCTTCAGCCAGGCTTGCTTGAATCCAGTGGCAAAGTGAGCGAGGGACTCACGTCTGGGCATACCCTGCCAACTTATAGCGAACAAAGCGGTACAAAAGGGGGTGGTGATGGACGGAGCATCAGAACCAATCAAACACTCACACCCAGTCAACAGATCTGGGTTTGATCCATCACCGTTCTTTAGACCACTCTGCCACCCCAGTTCAGACATGGCCATATGCAAATCAGTCTGACCCTGTGCCTCATGGGAACAGTCCAGCCCGAACTGCCAAGCCATGCCTTCCCTGGACCGGAAACAAGCTTCCTAGGACCGGTTTCTGGCATTTCAGCCGTCTTCAGCCAGGCTTGCTTGAATCCAGTGGCAAAGTGAGCAAGGGAATCACGTCTGGGCAGACCCTGCCAACTTATGGCGAACAAAGCGGTACAAAAGGGGGTGGTGATGGACGGAGCATCAGAACCAATCAAACACTCACACCCAGTCAACAGATCTGGGTTTGATCCATCACCGTTCTTTAGCCCACTCTGCCAACCTAGTTCAGACATGGCCATATGCAAATCAGTCTGACCCTGTGCCTCATGGGAACAGTCCAGCCTGAACTGCCAAGCCATGCCTTCCCTGGACCGGAAACGAGCTTCCTAGGACCGGTTTCTGGCATTTCAGCCATCTTCAGCCAGGCTTGCTTGAATCCAGTGGCAAAGTGAGCAAGGGACTCACGTCTGGGCATACCATGCCAACTTATGGCGAACAAAGCGGTACAAAAGGGGGTGGTGATGGCCGGAGCATCAGAACCAATCAAACACTCTCACCCAGTCAACAGATCTGGGTTTGATCCATCACCGTTCTTTAGCCCACTCTGCCACCCCAGTTCAGACATGTCCATATGCAAATCAGTCTGACCCTGTGACTCATGGGAACAGTCCAGCCCGAACTGCCAAGCCATGCCTTCCCTGGAACGGAAACAAGCTTCCTAGGACCGGTTTCTGGCATTTCAGCCGTCTTCAGCCAGGCTTGCTTGAATCCAGTGGCAAAGTGAGCAAGGGACTCACGTCTGGGCATACCCTGCTAACTTATGGCGAACAAAGCGGTACAAAAGGGGGTGGTGATGGACGGAGCATCAGAACCAATCAAACACTCACACCCAGTCAACAGATCTGGGTTTGATCCATCACCGTTCTTTAGCCCACTCTGCCACCCCAGTTCAGACATGTCCATATGCAAATCAGTCTGACCCTGTGCCTCATGGGAACAGTCCAGCCCGAACTGCCAAGCCATGTCTTCGCTGGAACGGAAACAAGCTTCCTAGGACCGGTTTCTGGCATTTCAGCCGTCTTCAGCCAGGCTTGCTTGAATCCAGTGGCAAAGTGAGCAAGGGACTCACGTCTGGGCATACCCTGCTAACTTATGGCGAACAAAGCGGTACAAAAGGGGGTGGTGATGGACGGAGCATCAGAACCAATCAAACACTCACACCCAGTCAACAGATCTGGGTTTGATACATCACCGTTCTTTAGCCCACTCTGCCACCCCAGTTCAGACATGTCCATATGCAAATCAGTCTGACCCTGTGCCTCATGGGAACAGTCCAGCCCGAACTGCCAAGCCATGCCATCCCTGGACCAAAAACAAGCTTCCTAGGACCGGTTTCTGGCATTTCAGCCGTCTTCAGCCAGGCTTGCTTGAATCCAGTGGCAAAGTGAGCAAGGGACTCACGTCTGGGCATACCCTGCCAACCTATGGCGAACAAAGCGGTACAAAAGGGGGTGGTGATGGACGGAGCATCGGAACCAATCAAACACTCACACCCAGCCAACAGATCTGGGTTTGATCCATCACCGTTCTTTAGCCCACTTTGCCACCCCAGTTCAGACATGGCCATATGCAAATCAGTCTGACCCTATGCCTCATGGGAACAGTCCAGCCTGAACTGCCAAGCCATGCCTTTCCTGGACCGGAAACAAGCTTCCTAGGACCGGTTTCTGGCATTTCAGCCGTCTTCAGCCAGGCTTGCTTGAATCCAGTGGCAAAGTGAGCTAGGGACTCACGTCTGGGTATACCCTGCCAACCTATGGCGAACAAAGCGGTACAAAAGGGGGTGGTGATGGACGGAGCATCGGAACCAATCGAACACTCACACCCAGTCAACAGATCTGGGTTTGATCCATCACCGTTCTTTAGCCCACTCTGCCACCCCAGTTCAGACATGGCCATATGCAAATCAGTCTGACCCTGTGACTCATGGGAACAGTCCAGCCCGAACTGCCAAGCCATGCCTTCCCTGGACCGGAATCAAGCTTCCTAGGACCGGTTTCTGGCATTTCAGCCGTCTTCAGCCAGGCTTGCTTGAATCCAGTGGCAAAGTGAGCAAGGGACTCACGTCTGGGCATACCCTGCCAACTTATGGGGAACAAAGCGGTACAAAAGGGGGTGGTGATGGACGGAGCATCAGAACCAATCAAACACTCACACCCAGTCAACAGATCTGGGTTTGATCCATCACCGTTCTTTAGACCACTCTGCCACCCCAGTTCAGACATGGCCATATGCAAATCAGTCTGACCCTGTGCCTCATGGGAACAGTCCAGCCCGAACTGCCAAGCCATGCCTTCCCTGGACCGGAAACAAGCTTCCTAGGACCGGTTTCTGGCATTTCAGCCGTCTTCAGCCAGGCTTGCTTGAATCCAGTGTCAAAGTGAGCAAGGGACTCACGTCTGGGCATACCCTGCCAACTTATGGCGAACAAAGCGGTACAAAAGGGGGTGGTGATGGACGGAGCATCAGAACCAATCAAACACTCACACCCAGTCAACAGATCTGGGTTTGATCCATCACCGTTCTTTAGCCCACTCTGCCACCCCAGTTCAGACATGGCCATATGCAAATCAGTCTGACCCTGTGCCTCATGGGAACAGTCCAGCCCGAACTGCCAAGCCATGCCTTCCCTGGACCGGAAACAAGCTTCCTAGGACCGGTTTCTGGCATTTCAGCCATCTTCAGCCAGGCTTGCTTGAATCCAGTGGCAAAGTGAGCAAGGGACTCACGTCTGGGCATACCCTGCCAACTTATGGCGAACAAAGCGGTACAAAAGGGGGTGGTGATGGACGGAGCATCAGAACCAATCAAACACTCACACCCAGTCAACAGATCTGGGTTTGATCCATCACCGTTCTTTAGCCCACTCTGCCACCCCAGTTCAGACATGGCCATATGCAAATCAGTCTGACCCTGTGCCTCATGGGAACAGTCCAGCCTGAACTGCCAAGCCATGCCTTCCCTGGACCGGAAACAAGCTTCCTAGGACCGGTTTCTGGCATTTCAGCCGTCTTCAGCCAGGCTTGCTTGAATCCAGTGGCAAAGTGAGCAAGGGACTCACTTCTGGGCATACCATGCCAACTTATGGCGAACAAAGCAGTACAAAAGGGGGTGGTGATGGACGGAGCATCAGAACCAATCAAACACTCACACCCAGTCAACAGATCTGGGTTTGATCCATCACCATTCTTTAGCCCACTCTGCCACCCCAGTTCAGACATGTCCATATGCAAATCAATCTGACCCTGTGCCTCATGGGAACAGTCCAGCCCGAACTGCCAAGCCATGCCTTCCCTGGAACGGAAACAAGCTTCCTAGGACCGGTTTCTGGCATTTCAGCCGTCTTCAGCCAGGCTTGCTTGAATCCAGTGGCAAAGTGAGCAAGGGACTCACGTCTGGGCATACCCTGCTAAATTATGGCAAACAAAGCGGTACAAAAGGGGGTGGTGATGGACGGAGCATCAGAACCAATCAAACACTCACACCCAGTCAACAGATCTGGGTTTGATCCATCACCGTTCTTTAGCCCACTCTGCCACGCCAGTTCAGACATGTCCATATGCAAATCAGTCTGACCCTGTGCCTCATGGGAACAGTCCAGCCCGAACTGCCAAGCCATGCCTTCCGTGGAACGGAAACAAGCTTCCTAGGACCGGTTTCTGGCATTTCAGCTGTCTTCAGCCAGGCTTGCTTGAATCCAGTGGCAAAGTGAGCAAGGGACTCACGTCTGGGCATACCCTGCTAACTTATGGCGAACAAAGCGGTACAAAAGGGGGTGGTGATGGACGGAGCATCAGAACCAATCAAACACTCACACCCAGTCAACAGATCTGGGTTTGATCCATCACCGTTCTTTAGCCCACTCTGCCACCCCAGTTCAGACATGTCCATATGCAAATCAGTCTGACCCTGTGCCTCATGGGAACAGTCCAGCCCGAACTGCCAAGCCATGCCTTCCCTGGAATGGAAACAAGCTTCCTAGGACCGGTTTCTGGCATTTCAGCCGTCTTCAGCCAGGCTTGCTTGAATCCAGTGGCAAAGTGAGCAAGGGACTCACGTCTGGGCATACCCTGCTAACTTATGGCGTATAAAGCGGTACAAAAGGGGGTGGTGATGGACGGAGCATCAGAACCAATCAAACACTCACACCCAGTAAACAGATCTGGGTTTGATCCATAACTGTTCTTTAGCCCACTCTGCCACCCCATTTCAGACATAGCCATATGCAAATCAGTCTGACCCTGTGCCTCATGGGAACAGTCCAGCCCGAACTGCCAAGCCATTCCTTCCCTGGACCGGAAACAAGCTTCCTAGGACCGGTTTCTGGCATTTCAGCCGTCTTCAGCCAGGCTTGCTTGAATCCAGTGGCAAAGTGAGCAAGGGACTCACGTCTGGGCATACCCTGCCAACTTATTGCGAACAAAGCGGTACAAAAGGGGGTGGTGATGGACGGAGCATCAGAACCAATCAAACACTCACAAACAGTCAACATATCTGGGTTTGATCCATCACCGTTCTTTAGCCCACTCTGCCACCCCAGTTCAGACATGGCCATATGCAAATCAGTCTGACCCTGTGCCTCATGGGAACAGTCCAGCCCGAACTGCCAAGCCATGCCTTCCCTGGACTGGAAACACGCTTCCTAGGACGGGTTTCTGGCATTTCAGCCGTCTTCAGCCAGGTTTGCTTGAATCCAGTGGCAAAGTGAGCACGGGACTCACGTCTGGGCACACCCTGCCAACTTATGGCGAACAAATCGGTAAAAAAGGGGGTGGTGATGGACGGAGCATCAGAACAAATCAAACACTCACACCCAGTCAACAGATCTGGGTTTTATCCATCACCGTTCTTTAGCCCACTCTGCCACCCCAGTTCAGACATGTCCATATGCAAATCAGTCTGACCCTGTGCCTCATGGGAACAGTCCAGCCCGAACTGCCATGCCATGCCTTCCCTGGACCGGAAACAAGCTTCCTAGGACCGGTTTCTGGCATTTCAGCCGTCTTCAGCCAGGCTTGCTTGAATCCAGTGGCAAAGTGAGCAAGGGACTCACGTCTGGGCATACCCTGCCGACTTATGGGGAACAAAGCGGTACAAAAGGGGGTGGTGATGGACGGAGCATCAGAACCAATCAAACACTCACACCCAGTCAACAGATCTGGGTTTGATCCATCACCGTTCTTTAGCCCACTCTGCCACCCCAGTTCAGACATGGCCATATGCAAATCAGTCTGACCCTGTGCCTCATGGGAACAGTCCAGCCCGAACTGCCCAGCCATGCCTTCCCTGGACCGGAAACAAGCTTCCTAGGACCGGTTTCTGGCATTTCAGCCGTCTTCAGCCAGGCTTGCTTGAATCCAGTGGCAAAGTGAGCGAGGGACTCACGTCTGGGCATACCCTGCCAACTTATAGCGAACAAAGCGGTACAAAAGGGGGTGGTGATGGACGGAGCATCAGAACCAATCAAACACTCACACCCAGTCAACAGATCTGGGTTTGATCCATCACCGTTCTTTAGACCACTCTGCCACCCCAGTTCAGACATGGCCATATGCAAATCAGTCTGACCCTGTGCCTCATGGGAACAGTCCAGCCCGAACTGCCAAGCCATGCCTTCCCTGGACCGGAAACAAGCTTCCTAGGACCGGTTTCTTGCATTTCAGCCATCTTCAGCCAGGCTTGCTTGAATCCAGTGGCAAAGTGAGCAAGGGAATCACGTCTGGGCAGACCCTGCCAACTTATGGCGAACAAAGCGGTACAAAAGGGGGTGGTGATGGACGGAGCATCAGAACCAATCAAACACTCACACCCAGTCAACAGATCTGGGTTTGATCCATCACCGTTCTTTAGCCCACTCTGCCAACCTAGTTCAGACATGGCCATATGCAAATCAGTCTGACCCTGTGCCTCATGGGAACAGTCCAGTCTGAACTGCCAAGCCATGCCTTCCCTGGACCGGAAACGAGCTTCCTAGGACCGGTTTCTGGCATTTCAGCCATCTTCAGCCAGGCTTGCTTGAATCCAGTGGCAAAGTGAGCAAGGGACTCACGTCTGGGCATACCATGCCAACTTATGGCGAACAAAGCGGTACAAAAGGGGGTGGTGATGGACGGAGCATCAGAACCAATCAAACACTCACACCCAGTCAACAGATCTGGGTTTGATCCATCACCGTTCTTTAGCCCACTCTGCCACCCCAGTTCAGACATGTCCATATGCAAATCAGTCTGACCCTGTGCCTCATGGGAACAGTCCAGCCCGAACTGCCAAGCCATGCCTTCCCTGGAACGGAAACAAGCTTCCTAGGACCGGTTTCTGGCATTTCAGCCGTCTTCAGCCAGGCTTGCTTGAATCCAGTGGCAAAGTGAGCAAGGGACTCACGTCTGGGCATACCCTGCTAACTTATGGCGAACAAAGCGGTACAAAAGGGGGTGGTGATGGACGGAGCATCAGAACCAATCAAACACTCTCACCCAGTCAACAGATCTGGGTTTGATCCATCACCGTTCTTTAGCCCACTCTGCCACCCCAGTTCAGACATGTCCATATGCAAATCAGTCTGACCCTGTGCCTCATGGGAACAGTCCAGCCCGAACTGCCAAGCCATGCCTTCCCTGGAACGGAAACAAGCTTCCTAGGACCGGTTTCTGGCATTTCAGCCGTCTTCAGCCAGGCTTGCTTGAATCCAGTGGCAAAGTGAGCAAGGGACTCACGTCTGGGCATACCCTGCTAACTTATGGCGAACAAAGCGGTACAAAAGGGGGTGGTGATGGACGGAGCATCAGAACCAATCAAACACTCACACCCAGTCAACAGATCTGGGTTTGATCCATCACCGTTCTTAAGCCCACTCTGCCACCCCAGTTCAGACATGTCCATATGCAAATCAGTCTGACCCTGTGCCTCATGGGAACAGTCCAGCCCGAACTGCCAAGCCATGTCTTCGCTGGAACGGAAACAAGCTTCCTAGGACCGGTTTCTGGCATTTCAGCCGTCTTCAGCCAGGCTTGCTTGAATCCAGTGGCAAAGTGAGCAAGGGACTCACGTCTGGGCATACCCTGCTAACTTATGGCGAACAAAGCGGTACAAAAGGGGGTGGTGATGGACGGAGCATCAGAACCAATCAAACACTCACACCCAGTCAACAGATCTGGGTTTGATCCATCACCGTTCTTTAGCCCACTCTGCCACCCCAGTTCAGACATGTCCATATGCAAATCAGTCTGACCTTGTGCCTCATGGGAACAGTCCAGCCCGAACTGCCAAGCCATGCCATCCCTGGACCAAAAACAAGCTTCCTAGGACCGGTTTCTGGCATTTCAGCCGTCTTCAGCCAGGCTTGCTTGAATCCAGTGGCAAAGTGAGCAAGGGACTCACGTCTGGGCATACCCTGCCAACCTATGGCGAACAAAGCGGTACAAAAGGGGGTGGTGATGGACGGAGCATCGGAACCAATCAAACACTCACACCCAGTCAACAGATCTGGGTTTGATCCATCGCCGTTCTTTAGCCCACTTTGCCACCCCAGTTCAGACATGGCCATATGCAAATCAGTCTGACCCTATGCCTCATGGGAACAGTCCAGCCTGAACTGCCAAGCCATGCCTTTCCTGGACCGGAAACAAGCTTCCTAGGACCGGTTTCTGGCATTTCAGCCGTTTTCAGCCAGGCTTGCTTGAATCCAGTGGCAAAGTGAGCAAGGGACTCACGTCTGGGTATACCCTGCCAACCTATGGCGAACAAAGCGGTACAAAAGGGGGTGGTGATGGACGGAGCATCGGAACCAATCGAACACTCACACCCAGTCAACAGATCTGGGTTTGATCCATCACCGTTCTTTAGCCCACTCTGCCACCCCAGTTCAGACATGGCCATATGCAAATCAGTCTGACCCTGTGCCTCATGGGAACAGTCCAGCCCGAACTGCCAAGCCATGCCTTCCCTGGACCGGAAACAAGCTTCCTAGGATCGGTTTCTGGCATTTCAGCCGTCTTCAGCCAGGCTTGCTTGAATCCAGTGGCAAAGTGAGCAAGGGACTCACGTCTGGGCATACCCTGCCGACTTATGGGGAACAAAGCGGTACAAAAGGGGGTGGTGATGGACGGAGCATCAGAACCAATCAAACACTCACACCCAGTCAACAGATCTGGGTTTGATCCATCACCGTTCTTTAGCCCACTCTGCCACCCCAGTTCAGACATGGCCATATGCAAATCAGTCTGACCCTGTGCCTCATGGGAACAGTCCAGCCCGAACTGCCCAGCCATGCCTTCCCTGGACCGGAAACAAGCTTCCTAGGACCGGTTTCTGGCATTTCAGCCGTCTTCAGCCAGGCTTGCTTGAATCCAGTGGCAAAGTGAGCGAGGGACTCACGTCTGGGCATACCCTGCCAACTTATAGCGAACAAAGCGGTACAAAAGGGGGTGGTGATGGACGGAGCATCAGAACCAATCAAACACTCACACCCAGTCAACAGATCTGGGTTTGATCCATCACCGTTCTTTAGACCACTCTGCCACCCCAGTTCAGACATGGCCATATGCAAATCAGTCTGACCCTGTGCCTCATGGGAACAGTCCAGCCCGAACTGCCAAGCCATGCCTTCCCTGGACCGGAAACAAGCTTCCTAGGACCGGTTTCTGGCATTTCAGCCGTCTTCAGCCAGGCTTGCTTGAATCCAGTGGCAAAGTGAGCAAGGGAATCACGTCTGGGCAGACCCTGCCAACTTATGGCGAACAAAGCGGTACAAAAGGGGGTTGTGATGGACGGAGCATCAGAACCAATCAAACACTCACACCCAGTCAACAGATCTGGGTTTGATCCATCACTGTTCTTTAGCCCACTCTGCCAACCTAGTTCAGACATGGCCATATGCAAATCAGTCTGACCCTGTGCCTCATGGGAACAGTCCAGCCTGAACTGCCAAGCCATGCCTTCCCTGGACCGGAAACGAGCTTCCTAGGACCGGTTTCTGGCATTTCAGCCATCTTCAGCCAGGCTTGCTTGAATCCAGTGGCAAAGTGAGCAAGGGACTCACGTCTGGGCATACCATGCCAACTTATGGCGAACAAAGCGGTACAAAAGGGGGTGGTGATGGCCGGAGCATCAGAACCAATCAAACACTCTCACCCAGTCAACAGATCTGGGTTTGATCCATCACCGTTCTTTAGCCCACTCTGCCACCCCAGTTCAGACATGTCCATATGCAAATCAGTCTGACCCTGTGCCTCATGGGAACAGTCCAGCCCGAACTGCCAAGCCATGCCTTCCCTGGAACGGAAACAAGCTTCCTAGGACCGGTTTCTGGCATTTCAGCCGTCTTCAGCCAGGCTTGCTTGAATCCAGTGGCAAAGTGAGCAAGGGACTCACGTCTGGGCATACCCTGCTAACTTATGGCGAACAAAGCGGTACAAAAGGGGGTGGTGATGGACGGAGCATCAGAACCAATCAAACACTCACACCCAGGCAACAGATCTGGGTTTGATCCATCACCGTTCTTTAGCCCACTCTGCCACCCCAGTTCAGACATGTCCATATGCAAATCAGTCTGACCCTGTGCCTCATGGGAACAGTCCAGCCCGAATTGCCAAGCCATGTCTTCGCTGGAACGGAAACAAGCTTCCTAGGACCGGTTTCTGGCATTTCAGCCGTCTTCAGCCAGGCTTGCTTGAATCCAGTGGCAAAGTGAGCAAGGGACTCACGTCTGGGCATACCCTGCTAACTTATGGCGAACAAAGCGGTACAAAAGGGGGTGGTGATGGACGGAGCATCAGAACCAATCAAACACTCACACCCAGTCAACAGATCTGGGTTTGATCCATCACCGTTCTTTAGCCCACTCTGCCACCCCAGTTCAGACATGTCCATATGCAAATCAGTCTGACCCTGTGCCTCATGGGAACAGTCCAGCCCGAACTGCCAAGCCATGCCATCCCTGGACCAAAAACAAGCTTCCTAGGACCGGTTTGTGGCATTTCAGCCGTCTTCAGCCAGGCTTGCTTGAATCCAGTGGCAAAGTGAGCAAGGGACTCACGTCTGGGCATACCCTGCCAACCTATGGCGAACAAAGCGGTACAAAAGGGGGTGGTGATGGACGGAGCATCGGAACCAATCAAACACTCACACCCAGCCAACAGATCTGGGTTTGATCCATCACCGTTCTTTAGCCCACTTTGCCACCCCAGTTCAGACATGGCCATATGCAAATCAGTCTGACCCTATGCCTCATGGGAACAGTCCAGCCTGAACTGCCAAGCCATGCCTTTCCTGGACCGGAAACAAGCTTCCTAGGACCGGTTTCTGGCATTTCAGCCGTCTTCAGCCAGGCTTGCTTGAATCCAGTGGCAAAGTGAGCAAGGGACTCACGTCTGGGTATACCCTGCCAACCTATGGCGAACAAAGCGGTACAAAAGGGGGTGGTGATGGATGGAGCATCGGAACCAATCGAACACTCACACCCAGTCAACAGATCTGGGTTTGATCCATCACCGTTCTTTAGCCCACTTTGCCACCCGAGTTCAGACATGGCCATATGCAAATCAGTCTGACCCTGTGCCTCATGGGAACAGTCCAGCCCGAACTGCCAAGCCATGCCTTCCCTGGACCGGAATCAAGCTTCCTAGGACCGGTTTCTGGCATTTCAGCCGTCTTCAGCCAGGCTTGCTTGAATCCAGTGGCAAAGTGAGCAAGGGACTCACGTCTGGGCATACCCTGCCAACTTATGGGGAACAAAGCGGTACCAAAGGGGGTGGTGATGGACGGAGCATCAGAACCAATCAAACACTCACACCCAGTCAACAGATCTGGGTTTGATCCATCACCGTTCTTTAGCCCACTCTGCCACCCCAGTTCAGACATGGCCATATGCAAATCCGTCTGACCCTGTGCCTCATGGGAACAGTCCAGCCTGAACTGCCAAGCCATGCCTTCCCTGGACCGGAAACAAGCTTCCTAGGACCGGTTTCTGGCATTTCAGCCGTCTTCAGCCAGGCTTGCTTGAATCCAGTGGCAAAGTGAGCAAGGGACTCACGTCTGGGCATACCCTGCCAACTTATAGCGAACAAAGCGGTACAAAAGGGGGTGGTGATGGACGGAGCCTCAGAACCAATCAAACACTCACACCCAGTCAACAGATCTGGGTTTGATCCATCACCGTTCTTTAGACCACTCTGCCACCCCAGTTCAGACATGGCCATATGCAAATCAGTCTGACCCTGTGCCTCATGGGAACAGTCCAGCCCGAACTGCCAAGCCATGCCTTCCCTGGACCGGAAACAAGCTTCCTAGGACCGGTTTCTGGCATTTCAGCCGTCTTCAGCCAGGCTTGCTTGAATCCAGTGTCAAAGTGAGCAAGGGACTCACGTCTGGGCATACCCTGCCAACTTATGGCGAACAAAGCGGTACAAAAGGGGGTGGTGATGGACGGAGCATCAGAACCAATCAAACACTCACACCCAGTCAACAGATCTGGGTTTGATCCATCACCGTTCTTTAGCCCACTCTGCCACCCCAGTTCAGACATGGCCATATGCAAATCAGTCTGACCCTGTGCCTCATGGGAACAGTCCAGCCTGAACTGCCAAGCCATGCCTTCCCTGGACCGGAAACAAGCTTCCTAGGACCGGTTTCTGGCATTTCAGCCGTCTTCAGCCAGGCTTGCTTGAATCCAGTGGCAAAGTGAGCAAGGGACTCACGTCTGGGCATACCCTGCCAACTTATGGCGAACAAAGCGGTACAAAAGGGGGTGGTGATGGACGGAGCATCAGAACCAATCAAACACTCACACCCAGTCAACAGATCTGGGTTTGATCCATCACCGTTCTTTAGCCCACTCTGCCACCCCAGTTCAGACATGGCCATATGCAAATCAGTCTGACCCTGTGCCTCATGGGAACAGTCCAGCCTGAACTGCCAAGCCATGCCTTCCCTGGACCGGAAACAAGCTTCCTAGGACCGATTTCTGGCATTTCAGCCGTCTTCAGCCAGGCTTGCTTGAATCCAGTGGCAAAGTGAGCAAGGGACTCACGTCTGGGCATACCCTGCCAACTTATAGCGAACAAAGCGGTACAAAAGGGGGTGGTGATGGACGGAGCATCAGAACCAATCAAACACTCACACCCAGTCAACAGATCTGGGTTTGATCCATCACCGTTCTTTAGACCACTCTGCCACCCCAGTTCAGACATGGCCATATGCAAATCAGTCTGACCCTGTGCCTCATGGGAACAGTCCAGTCCGAACTGCCAAGCCATGCCTTCCCTGGACCAGAAACAAGCTTCCTAGGACCGGTTTCTGGCATTTCAGCCGTCTTCAGCCAGGCTTGCTTCAATCCAGTGTCAAAGTGAGCAAGGGACTCACGTCTGGGCATACCCTGCCAACTTATGGCAAACAAAGCGGTACAAAAGGGGGTGGTGATGGACGGAGCATCAGAACCAATCAAACACTCACACCCAGTCAACAGATCTGGGTTTGATCCATCATCGTTCTTTAGCCCACTCTGCCACCCCAGTTCAGACATGGCCATATGCAAATCAGTCTGACCCTGTGCCTCATGGGAACAGTCCAGCCTGAACTGCCAAGCCATGCCTTCCCTGGACCGGAAACAAGCTTCCTAGGACCGGTTCTGGCATTTCAGCCGTCTTCAGCCAGGCTTGCTTGAATCCAGTGGCAAAGTGAGCAAGGGACTCACGTCTGGGCATACCCTGCCAACTTATGGCGAACAAAGCGGTACAAAAGGGGGTGGTGATGGACGGAGCATCAGAACCAATCAAACACTCACACCCAGTCAACAGATCTGGGTTTGATCCATCACCGTTCTTTAGCCCACTCTGCCACCCCAGTTCAGACATGTCCATATGCAAATCAGTCTGAACCTGTGCCTCATGGGAACAGTCCAGCCTGAACTGCCAAGCCATGCCTTCCCTGGACCGGAAACAAGCTTCCTAGGACCGGTTTCTGGCATTTCAGCCATCTTCAGCCAGGCTTGCTTGAATCCAGTGGCAAAGTGAGCAAGGGACTCACGTCTGGGCATACCATGCCAACTTATGGCGAACAAAGCGGTACAAAAGGGGGTGGTGATGGACGTAGCATCAGAACCAATCAAACACTCACACCCAGTCAACAGATCTGGGTTTGATCCATCACCGTTCTTTAGCCCACACTGCCACCCCAGTTCAGACATGTCCATATGCAAATCAGTCTGACCCTGTGCCTCATGGGAACAGTCCAGCCCGAACTGCCAAGCCATGCCTTCCCTGGAACGGAAACAAGCTTCCTAGGACCGATTTCTGGCATTTCAGCCGTCTTCAGCCAGGCTTGCTTGAATCCAGTGGCAAAGTGAGCAAGGGACTCACGTCTGGGCATACCCTGCCAACTTATGGCGAACAAAGCGGTACAAAAGGGGGTGGTGATGGACGGAGCATCAGAACCAATCAAACACTCACACCCAGTCAACAGATCTGGGTTTGATCCATCACCGTTCTTTAGCCCACTCTGCCACCCCAGTTCAGACATGGCCATATGCAAATCAGTCTGACCCTGTGCCTCATGGGAACAGTCCAGCCTGAACTGCCAAGCCATGCCTTCCCTGGACCGGAAACAAGCTTCCTAGGACCGGTTTCTGGCATTTCAGCCGTCTTCAGCCAGGCTTGCTTGAATCCAGTGGCAAAGTGAGCAAGGGACTCACGTCTGGGCATACCCTGCCAACTTATAGCGAACAAAGCGGTACAAAAGGGGGTGGTGATGGACGGAGCATCAGAACCAATCAAACACTCACACCCAGTCAACAGATCTGGGTTTGATCCATCACCGTTCTTTAGACCACTCTGCCACCCCAGTTCAGACATGGCCATATGCAAATCAGTCTGACCCTGTGCCTCATGGGAACAGTCCAGCCCGAACTGCCAAGCCATGCCTTCCCTGGACCGGAAACAAGCTTCCTAGGACCGGTTTCTGGCATTTCAGCCGTCTTCAGCCAGGCTTGCTTCAATCCAGTGTCAAAGTGAGCAAGGGACTCACGTCTGGGCATACCCTGCCAACTTATGGCGAACAAAGCGGTACAAAAGGGGGTGGTGATGGACGGAGCATCAGAACCAATCAAACACTCACACCCAGTCAACAGATCTGGGTTTGATCCATCACCGTTCTTTAGCCCACTCTGCCACCCCAGTTCAGACATGGCCATATGCAAATCAGTCTGACCCTGTGCCTCATGGGAACAGTCCAGCCTGAACTGCCAAGCCATGCCTTCCCTGGACCGGAAACAAGCTTCCTAGGACCGGTTTCTGGCATTTCAGCCGTCTTCAGCCAGGCTTGCTTGAATCCAGTGGCAAAGTGAGCAAGGGACTCACGTCTGGGCATACCCTGCCAACTTATGGCGAACAAAGCGGTACAAAAGGGGGTGGTGATGGACGGAGCATCAGAACCAATCAAACACTCACACCCAGTCAACAGATCTGGGTTTGATCCATCACCGTTCTTTAGCCCACTCTGCCACCCCAGTTCAGACATGTCCATATGCAAATCAGTCTGAACCTGTGCCTCATGGGAACAGTCCAGCCTGAACTGCCAAGCCATGCCTTCCCTGGACCGGAAACAAGCTTCCTAGGACCGGTTTCTGGCATTTCAGCCATCTTCAGCCAGGCTTGCTTGAATCCAGTGGCAAAGTGAGCAAGGGACTCACGTCTGGGCATACCATGCCAACTTATGGTGAACAAAGCGGTACAAAAGGGGGTGGTGATGGACGTAGCATCAGAACCAATCAAACACTCACACCCAGTCAACAGATTTGGGTTTGATCCATCACCATTCTTTAGCCCACACTGCCACCCCAGTTCAGACATGTCCATATGCAAATCAGTCTGACCCTGTGCCTCATGGGAACAGTCCAGCCCGAACTGCCAAGCCATGCCTTCCCTGGAACGGAAACAAGCTTCCTAGGACCGATTTCTGGCATTTCAGCCGTCTTCAGCCAGGCTTGCTTGAATCCAGTGGCAAAGTGAGCAAGGGACTCACGTCTGGGCATACCCTGCTAAATTATGGCGAACAAAGCGGTACAAAAGGGGGTGGTGATGGACGGAGCATCAGAACCAATCAAACACTCACACCCAGTCAACAGATCTGGGTTTGATCCATCACCGTTCTTTAGCCCACTCTGCCACCCCAGTTCAGACATGTCCATATGCAAATCAGTCTGACCCTGTGCCTCATGGGAACAGTCCAGCCCGAACTGCCAAGCCATGCCTTCCCTGGAACGGAAACAAGCTTCCTAGGACCGGTTTCTGGCATTTCAGCCGTCTTCAGCCAGGCTTGCTTGAATCCAGTGGCAAAGTGAGCAAGGGAATCACGTCTGGGCAGACCCTGCCAACTTATGGCGAACAAAGCGGTACAAAAGGGGGTGGTGATGGACGGAGCATCAGAACCAATCAAACACTCACACCCAGTCAACAGATCTGGGTTTGATCCATCACCGTTCTTTAGCCCACTCTGCCAACCTAGTTCAGACATGGCCATATGCAAATCAGTCTGACCCTGTGCCTCATGGGAACAGTCCAGCCTGAACTGCCAAGCCATGCCTTCCCTGGACCGGAAACGAGCTTTCTAGGACCGGTTTCTGGCATTTCAGCCATCTTCAGCCAGGCTTGCTTGAATCCAGTGGCAAAGTGAGCAAGGGACTCACGTCTGGGCATACCATGCCAACTTATGGCGAACAAAGCGGTACAAAAGGGGGTGGTGATGGACGGAGCATCAGAACCAATCAAACACTCTCACCCAGTCAACAGATCTGGGTTTGATCCATCACCGTTCTTTAGCCCACTCTGCCACCCCAGTTCAGACATGTCCATATGCAAATCAGTCTGACCCTGTGCCTCATGGGAACAGTCCAGCCCGAACTGCCAAGCCATGCCTTCCCTGGAACGGAAACAAGCTTCCTAGGACCGGTTTCTGGCATTTCAGCCGTCTTCAGCCAGGCTTGCTTGAATCCAGTGGCAAAGTGAGCAAGGGACTCACGTCTGGGCATACCCTGCTAACTTATGGCGAACAAAGCGGTACAAAAGGGGGTGGTGATGGACGGAGCATCAGAACCAATCAAACACTCACACCCAGTCAACAGATCTGGGTTTGATCCATCACCGTTCTTTAGCCCACTCTGCCACCCCAGTTCAGACATGTCCATATGCAAATCAGTCTGACCCTGTGCCTCATGGGAACAGTCCAGCCCGAACTGCCAAGCCATGCCATCCCTGGACCAAAAACAAGCTTCCTAGGACCGGTTTCTGGCATTTCAGCCGTCTTCAGCCAGGCTTGCTTGAATCCAGTGGCAAAGTGAGCAAGGGACTCACGTCTGGGCATACCCTGCCAACCTATGGCGAACAAAGCGGTACAAAAGGGGGTGGTGATGGACGGAGCATCGGAACCAATCAAACACTCACACCCAGTCAACAGATCTGGGTTTGATCCATCACCGTTCTTTAGCCCACTTTGCCACCCCAGTTCAGACATGGCCATATGCAAATCAGTCTGACCCTATGCCTCATGGGAACAGTCCAGCCTGAACTGCCAAGCCATGCCTTTCCTGGACCGGAAACAAGCTTCCTAGGACCGGTTTCTGGCATTTCAGCCGTCTTCAGCCAGGCTTGCTTGAATCCAGTGGCAAAGTGAGCAAGGGACTCACGTCTGGGTATACCCTGCCAACCTATGGCGAACAAAGCGGTACAAAAGGGGGTGGTGATGGACGGAGCATCGGAACCAATCGAACACTCACACCCAGTCAACAGATCTGGGTTTGATCCATCACCGTTCTTTAGCCCACTCTGCCACCCCAGTTCAGACATGGCCATATGCAAATCAGTCTGACCCTGTGCCTCATGGGAACAGTCCAGCCCGAACTGCCAAGCCATGCCTTCCCTGGACCGGAATCAAGCTTCCTAGGACCGGTTTCTGGCATTTCAGCCGTCTTCAGCCAGGCTTGCTTGAATCCAGTGGCAAAGTGAGCAAGGGACTCACGTCTGGGCATACCCTGCCAACTTATGGGGAACAAAGCGGTACAAAAGGGGGTGGTGATGGACGGAGCATCAGAACCAATCAAACACTCACACCCAGTCAACAGATCTGGGTTTGGTCCATCACGTTCTTTAGCCCACTCTGCCACCCCAGTTCAGACATGGCCATATGCAAATCAGTCTGACCCTGTGCCTCATGGGAACAGTCCAGCCTGAACTGCCAAGCCATGCCTTCCCTGGACCGGAAACAAGCTTCCTAGGACCGGTTTCTGGCATTTCAGCCGTCTTCAGCCAGGCTTGCTTGAATCCAGTGGCAAAGTGAGCAAGGGACTCACGTCCGGGCATACCCTGCCAACTTATAGCGAACAAAGCGGTACAAAAGGGGGTGGTGATGGACGGAGCATCAGAACCAATCAAACACTCACACCCAGTCAACAGATCTGGGTTTGATCCATCACCGTTCTTTAGACCACTCTGCCACCCCAGTTCAGACATGGCCATATGCAAATCAGTCTGACCCTGTGCCTCATGGAAACAGTCCAGCCCGAACTGCCAAGCCATGCCTTCCCTGGACCGGAAACAAGCTTCCTAGGACCGGTTTCTGGCATTTCAGCCGTCTTCAGCCAGGCTTGCTTGAATCCAGTGTCAAAGTGAGCAAGGGACTCACGTCTGGGCATACCCTGCCAACTTATGGCGAACAAAGCGGTACAAAAGGGGGTGGTGATGGACGGAGCATCAGAACCAATCAAACACTCACACCCAGTCAACAGATCTGGGTTTGATCCATCACCGTTCTTTAGCCCACTCTGCCACCCCAGTTCAGACATGGCCATATGCAAATCAGTCTGACCCTGTGCCTCATGGGAACAGTCCAGCCTGAACTGCCAAGCCATGCCTTCCCTGGACCGGAAACAAGCTTCCTAGGACCGGTTTCTGGCATTTCAGCCGTCTTCAGCCAGGCTTGCTTGAATCCAGTGGCAAAGTGAGCAAGGGACTCACGTCTGGGCATACCCTGCCAACTTATGGTGAACAAAGCGGTACAAAAGGGGGTGGTGATGGACGGAGCATCAGAACCAATCAAACACTCACACCCAGTCAACAGATCTGGGTTTGATCCATCACCGTTCTTTAGCCCACTCTGCCACCCCAGTTCAGACATGGCCATATGCAAATCAGTCTGACCCTGTGCCTCATGGGAACAGTCCAGCCCGAACTGCCAAGCCATGCCTTCCCTGGACCGGAAACAAGCTTCCTAGGACCGGTTTCTGGCATTTCAGCCGTCTTCAGCCAGGCTTGCTTCAATCCAGTGTCAAAGTGAGCAAGGGACTCACGTCTGGGCATACCCTGCCAACTTATGGCGAACAAAGCGGTACAAAAGGGGGTGGTGATGGACGGAGCATCAGAACCAATCAAACACTCACACCCAGTCAACAGATCTGGGTTTGATCCATCACCGTTCTTTAGCCCACTCTGCCACCCCAGTTCAGACATGGCCATATGCAAATCAGTCTGACCCTGTGCCTCATGGGAACAGTCCAGCCTGAACTGCCAAGCCATGCCTTCCCTGGACCGGAAACAAGCTTCCTAGGACCGGTTTCTGGCATTTCAGCCGTCTTCAGCCAGGCTTGCTTGAATCCAGTGGCAAAGTGAGCAAGGGACTCACGTCTGGGCATACCCTGCCAACTTATGGCGAACAAAGCGGTACAAAAGGGGGTGGTGATGGACGGAGCATCAGAACCAATCAAACACTCACACCCAGTCAACAGATCTGGGTTTGATCCATCACCGTTCTTTAGCCCACTCTGCCACCCCAGTTCAGACATGTCCATATGCAAATCAGTCTGAACCTGTGCCTCATGGGAACAGTCCAGCCTGAACTGCCAAGCCATGCCTTCCCTGGACCGGAAACAAGCTTCCTAGGACCGGTTTCTGGCATTTCAGCCATCTTCAGCCAGGCTTGCTTGAATCCAGTGGCAAAGTGAGCAAGGGACTCACGTCTGGGCATACCATGCCAACTTATGGCGAACAAAGCGGTACAAAAGGGGGTGGTGATGGACGTAGCATCAGAACCAATCAAACACTCACACCCAGTCAACAGATCTGGGTTTGATCCATCACCGTTCTTTAGCCCACACTGCCACTCCAGTTCAGACATGTCCATATGCAAATCAGTCTGACCCTGTGCCTCATGGGAACAGTCCAGCCCGAACTGCCAAGCCATGCCTTCCCTGGAACGGAAACAAGCTTCCTAGGACCGGTTTCTGGCATTTCAGCCGTCTTCAGCCAGGCTTGCTTGAATCCAGTGGCAAAGTGAGCAAGGGACTCACGTCTGGGCATACCCTGCTAACTTATGGCGAACAAAGCGGTACAAAAGGGGGTGGTGATGGACGGAGCATCAGAACCAATCAAACACTCACACCCAGTCAACAGATCTGGGTTTGATCCAGCACCGTTCTTTAGCCCACTCTGCCACCCCAGTTCAGACATGTCCATATGCAAATCAGTCTGACCCTGTGCCTCATGGGAACAGTCCAGCCCGAACTGCCAAGCCATGCCTTCCCTGGAACGGAAACAAGCTTCCTAGGACCGGTTTCTGGCATTTCAGCCGTCTTCAGCCAGGCTTGCTTGAATCCAGTGGCAAAGTGAGCAAGGGACTCACGTCTGGGCATACCCTGCTAACTTATGGCGAACAAAGCGGTACAAAAGGGGGTGGTGATGGACGGAGCATCAGAACCAATCAAACACTCACACCCAGTAAACAGATCTGGGTTTGATCCATCACCGTTCTTTAGCCCACTCTGCCACCCCAGTTCAGACATAGCCATATGCAAATCAGTCTGACCCTGTGCCTCATGGGAACAGTCCAGCCCGAACTGCCAAGCCATGCCTTCCCTGGACCGGAAACAAGCTTCCTAGGACCGGTTTCTGGCATTTCAGCCGTCTTCAGCCAGGCTTGCTTGAATCCAGTGGCAAAGTGAGCAAGGGACTCACGTCTGGGCACACCCTGCCAACTTATGGCGAACAAAGCGGTACAAAAGGGGGTGGTGATGGAGGGAGCATCAGAACCAATCAAACACTCACACCCAGTCAACATATCTAGGTTTGATCCATCACCGTTCTTTAGCCCACTCTGCCACCCCAGTTCAGACATGGCCATATGCAAATCAGTCTGACCCTGTGCCTCATGGGAACAGTCGAGCCCGAACTGCCAAGCCATGCCTTCCCTGGACTGGAAACACGCTTCCTAGGACGGGTTTCTGGCATTTCAGCCGTCTTCAGCCAGGCTTGCTTGAATCCAGTGGCAAAGTGAGCAAGGGACTCACGTCTGGGCACACCCTGCAAGCTTATGGCGAACAAATCGGTAAAAAAGGGGGTGGTGATGGACGGAGCATCAGAACAAATCAAACACTCACACCCAGTCAACAGATCTGGGTTTGATCCATCACCGTTCTTTAGCCCACTCTCCCACCCCAGTTCAGACATGGCCATATGCAAATCAGTCTGACCCTGTGCCTCATGGGAACAGTCCAGCCCGAACTGCCAAGCCATGCCTTCCCTGGACCGGAAACAAGCTTCCTATGACCGGTTTCTGGCATTTCAGCCGTCTTCAGCCAGGCTTGCTTGAATCCAGTGTCAATGTGAGCAAGGGACTCACGTCTGGGCATACCCTGCCAACTTATGGCGAACAAAGCGGTACAAAAGGGGGTGGTGATGGACGGAGCATCAGAACCAATCAAACACTCACACCCAGTCAACAGATCTGGGTTTGATCCATCACCGTTCTTTAGCCCACTCTGCCACTCCAGTTCAGACATGGCCATATGCAAATCAGTCTGACCCTGTGCCTCATGGGAACAGTCCAGCCCAAACTGCCAAGCCATGCCTTCCCTGGACCGGAAACAAGCTTCCTAGGACCGGTTTCTGGCATTTCAGCCGTCTTCAGCCAGGCTTGCTTGAATCCAGTGGCAAAGTGAGCAAGGGACTCACGTCTGGGCATACCCTGCCAACTTATGGGCAACAAAGCGGTACAAAAGGGGGTGGTGATGGACGGAGCATCAGAACCAATCAAACACTCACACCCAGTCAACAGATCTGGGTTTGATCCATCACCGTTCTTTAGCCCACTCTGCCACCCCAGTTCAGACATGGCCATATGCAAATCAGTCTGACCCTGTGCCTCATGGGAACAGTCCAGCCCGAACTGCCAAGCCATGCCTTCCCTGGACCGGAAACAAGCTTCCTAGGACCGGTTTCTGGCATTTTAGCCGTCTTCAGCCAGGCTTGCTTGAATCCAGTGGCAAAGTGAGCAAGGGACTCACGTCTGGGCATACCATGCCAACTTATGGCGAACAAAGCGGTACAAAAGGGGGTGGTGATGGACGGAGCATCAGAACCAATCAAACACTCACACCCAGTCAACAGATCTGGGTTTGATCCATCACCGTTCTTTAGCCCACTCTGCCACCCCAGGACATGTCCATATGCAAATCAGTCTGACCCTGTGCCTCATGGGAACAGTCCAGCCCGAACTGCCAAGCCAAGCCTTCCCTGGAACGGAAACAAGCTTCCTAGGACCGGTTTCTGGCATTTCAGCCGTCTTCAGCCAGGCTTGCTTGAATCCAGTGGCAAAGTGAGCAAGGGACTCACGTCTGGGCATACCCTGCTAACTTATGGCGAACAAAGCGGTACAAAAGGGGGTGGTGATGGACGGAGCATCAGAACCAATCAAACACTCACACCCAGTCAACAGATCTGGGTTTGATCCATCACAGTTCTTTAGCCCACTCTCCCACCATAGTTCAGACATGTCCATATGCAAATCAGTCTGACCCTGTGCCTCATGGGAACAGTCCAGCCCGAACTGCCAAGCCATGTCTTCCCTGGAACGGAAACAAGCTTCCTAGGACCGGTTTCTGGCATTTTAGCCGTCTTCAGCCAGGCTTGCTTGAATCCAGTGGCA
The DNA here is from genome assembly GCF_964204655.1 of Triturus cristatus. Lineage (NCBI taxonomy): Eukaryota > Metazoa > Chordata > Amphibia > Caudata > Salamandridae > Triturus > Triturus cristatus. The sequence continues at coordinate 1,189,208,557 of NC_140579.1, forward strand.
AAGTGAGCCAGGGACTCACGACTGGGCATACCCTGCTAACTTATGGCGAACAAAGCGGTACAAAAGGGGGTGGTGATGGACGGAGCATTAGAACCAATCAAACACTCACACCCAGTCAACAGATCTGGGTTTGATCCATCACCGTTCTTTAGCCCACTCTGCCACCCCAGTTCAGACATGTCCATATGCAAATCAGTCTGACCCTGTGCCTCATGGGAACAGTCCAGCCCGAACTGCCAAGCCATGCCTTCCCTGGAACGGAAACAAACTTCCTAGGACCGGTTTCTGGCATTTCAGCCGTCTTCAGCCAGGCTTGCTTGAATCCAGTGGCAAAGTGAGCAAGGGACTCACGTCTGGGCATACCCTGCTAACTTATGGCGAACAAAGCGGTACAAAAGGGGGTGGTGATGGACGGAGCATCAGAACCAATCAAACACTCACACCCAGTCAACAGATCTGGGTTTGATCCATCACCGTTCTTTAGCCCACTCTGCCACCCCAGTTCAGACATGTCCATATGCAAATCAGTCTGACCCTGTGCCTCATGGGAACAGTCCAGCCCGAACTGCCAAGCCATGCCTTCCCTGAAACGGAAACAAGCTTCCTAGAACCGGTTTCTGGCATTTCAGCCGTCTTCAGCCAGGCTTGCTTGAATCCAGTGGCAAAGTGAGCAAGGGACTCACGTCTGGGCATACCCTGCTAAATTATGGCGAACAAAGCGGTACAAAAGGGGGTGGTGATGGACGGAGCATCAGAACCAATCAAACACTCACACCCAGTCAACAGATCTGGGTTTGATCCATCACCGTTCTTTAGCCCACTCTGCCACCCCAGTTCAGACATGTCCATATGCAAATCAGTCTGACCCTGTGCCTCATGGGAACAGTCCAGCCCGAACTGCCAAGCCATGCCTTCCCTGGAACGGAAACAAGCTTCCTAGGACCGGTTTCTGGCATTTCAGCCGTCTTCAGCCAGGCTTGCTTGAATCCAGTGGCAAAGTGAGCAAGGGACTCACGTCTGGGCACACCCTGCCAACTTATGGCGAACAAATCGGTAAAAAAGGGGGTGGTGATGGACGGAGCATCAGAACAAATCAAACACTCACACCCAGTCAACAGATCTGGGTTTGATCCATCACCGTTCTTTAGCCCACTCTGCCACCCCAGTTCAGACATGGCCATATGCAAATCAGTCTGACCCTGTGCCTCATGGGAACAGTCCAGCCCGAACTGCCAAGCCATGCCTTCCCTGGACCGGAAACAAGCTTCCTATGACCGGTTTCTGGCATTTCAGCCGTCTTCAGCCAGGCTTGCTTGAATCCAGTGGCAAAGTGAGCAAGGGACTCACGTCTGGGCATACCCTGTCAACTTATGGCGAACAAAACGGTACAAAAGGGGGTGGTGATGGACGGAGCATCAGAACCAATCAAACACTCACACCCAGTCAACAGATCTGGGTTTGATCCATCACCGTTCTTTAGCCCACTCTGCCACCCCAGTTCAGACATGGCCATATGCAAATCAGTCTGACCCTGTGCCTCATGGGAACAGTCCAGCCCAAACTGCCAAGCCATGCCTTCCCTGGACCGGAAACAAGCTTCCTAGGACCGGTTTCTGGCATTTCAGCCGTCCTCAGCCAGGCTTGCTTGAATCCAGTGGCAAAGTGAGCAAGGGACTCACGTCTGGGCATACCCTGCCAACTTATGGGGAACAAAGCGGTACAAAAGGGGGTGGTGATGGACGGAGCATCAGAACCAATCAAACACTCACACCCAGTCAACAGATCTGGGTTTGATCCATCACCGTTCTTTAGCCCACTCTGCCACCCCAGTTCAGACATGGCCATATGCAAATCAGTCTGACCCTGTGCCTCATGGGAACAGTCCAGCCCGAACTGCCAAGCCATGCCTTCCCTGGACCGGAAACAAGCTTCCTAGGACCGGTTTCTGGCATTTTAGCCGTCTTCAGCCAGGCTTGCTTGAATCCAGTGGCAAAGTGAGCAAGGGACTCACGTCTGGGCATACCCTGCCAACTTATAGCGAACAAAGCGGTACAAAAGGGGGTGGTGATGGACGGAGCATCAGAACCAATCAAACACTCACACCCAGTCAACAGATCTGGGTTTGATCGATCACCGTTCTTTAGACCACTCTGCCACCCCAGTTCAGACATGGCCATATGCAAATCAGTCTGACCCTGTGCCTCATGGGAACAGTCCAGCCCGAACTGCCAAGCCATGCCTTCCCTGGACTGGAAACACGCTTCCTAGGACGGGTTTCTGGCATTTCAGCCGTCTTCAGCCAGGCTTGCTTGAATCCAGTGGCAAAGTGAGCAAGGGACTCACGTCTGGGCAGACCCTGCCAACTTATGGCGAACAAAGCGGTACAAAAGGGGGTGGTGATGGACGGAGCATCAGAACCAATCAAACACTCACACTCAGTCAACAGATCTGGGTTTGATCCATCACCGTTCTTTAGCCCACTCTGCCACCCTAGTTCAGACATGGCCATATGCAAATCAGTCTGACCCTGTGCCTCATGGAAACAGTCCAGCCTGAACTGCCAAGCCATGCCTTCCCTGGACCGGAAACAAGCTTCCTAGGACCGGTTTCTGGCATTTCAGCCATCTTCAGCCAGGCTTGCTTGAATCCAGTGGCAAAGTGAGCAAGGGACTCACGTCTGGGCATACCATGCCAACTTATGGCGAACAAAGCGGTACAAAAGGGGGTGGTGATGGACGGAGCATCAGAACCAATCAAACACTCACACCCAGTCAACAGATCTGGGTTTGATCCATCACCGTTCTTTAGCCCACTCTGCCACCCCAGGACATGTCCATATGCAAATCAGTCTGACCCTGTGCCTCATGGGAACAGTCCAGCCCGAACTGCCAAGCCATGCCTTCCCTGGAACGGAAACAAGCTTCCTAGGACCGGTTTCTGGCATTTCAGCCATCTTCAGCCAGGCTTGCTTGAATCCAGTGGCAAAGTGAGCAAGGGACTCACGTCTGGGCATACCCTGCTAACTTATGGCGAACAAAGCGGTACAAAAGGGGGTGGTGATGGACGGAGCATCAGAACCAATCAAACACTCACACCCAGTCAACAGATCTGGGTTTGATCCATCACAGTTCTTTAGCCCACTCTCCCACCATAGTTCAGACATGTCCATATGCAAATCAGTCTGACCCTGTGCCTCATGGGAACAGTCCAGCCCGAACTGCCAAGCCATGTCTTCCCTGGAACGGAAACAAGCTTCCTAGGACCGGTTTCTGGCATTTCAGCCGTCTTCAGCCAGGCTTGCTTGAATCCAGTGGCAAAGTGAGCAAGGGACTCACGTCTGGGCATACCCTGCTAACTTATGGCGAACAAAGCGGTACAAAAGGGGGTGGTGATGGACGGAGCATCAGAACCAATCAAACACTCACACCCAGTCAACAGATCTGGGTTTGATCCATCACCGTTCTTTAGCCCACTCTGCCACCCCAGTTCAGACATGTCCATATGCAAATCAGTCTGACCCTGTGCCTCATGGTAACAGTCCAGCCCGAACTGCCAAGCCATGCCTTCCCTGGAACGGAAACAAGCTTCCTAGGACCGGTTTCTGACATTTCAGCCGTCTTCAGCCAGGCTTGCTTGAATCCAGTGGCAAAGTGAGCAAGGGACTCACGACTGGGCATACCCTGCTAACTTATGGCGAACAAAGCGGTACAAAAGGGGGTGGTGATGGACGGAGCATTAGAACCAATCAAACACTCACACCCAGTCAACAGATCTGGGTTTGATCCATCACCGTTCTTTAGCCCACTCTGCCACCCCAGTTCAGACATGTCCATATGCAAATCAGTCTGACCCTGTGCCTCATGGGAACAGTCCAGCCCGAACTGCCAAGCCATGCCTTCCCTGGAACGGAAACAAACTTCCTAGGACCGGTTTATGGCATTTCAGCCGTCTTCAGCCAGGCTTGCTTGAATCCAGTGGCAAAGTGAGCAAGGGACTCACGTCTGGGCATACCCTGCTAACTTATGGCGAACAAAGCGGTACAAAAGGGGGTGGTGATGGACGGAGCATCAGAACCAATCAAACACTCACACCCAGTCAACAGATCTGGGTTTGATCCATCACCGTTCTTTAGCCCACTCTGCCACCCCAGTTCAGACATGTCCATATGCAAATCAGTCTGACCCTGTGCCTCATGGGAACAGTCCAGCCCGAACTGCCAAGCCATGCCTTCCCTGGACTGGAAACACGCTTCCTAGGACGGGTTTCTGGCATTTCAGCCGTCTTCAGCCAGGCTTGCTTGAATCCAGTGGAAAAGTGAGCAAGGGACTCACGTCTGGGCACACCCTGCCAACTTATGGCGAACAAATCGGTAAAAAAGGGGGTGGTGATGGACGGAGCATCAGAACAAATCAAACACTCACACCCAGTCAACAGATCTGGGTTTGATCCATCACCGTTCTTTAGCCCACTCTGCCACCCCAGTTCAGACATGGCCATATGCAAATCAGTCTGACCCTGTGCCTCATGGGAACAGTCCAGCCCGAACTGCCAAGCCATGCCTTCCCTGGAACGGAAACAAGCTTCCTAGGACCGGTTTCTGACATTTCAGCCGTCTTCAGCCAGGCTTGCTTGAATCCAGTGGCAAAGTGAGCAAGGGACTCACGACTGGGCATACCCTGCTAACTTATGGCGAACAAAGCGGTACAAAAGGGGGTGGTGATGGACGGAGCATTAGAACCAATCAAACACTCACACCCAGTCAACAGATCTGGGTTTGATCCATCACCGTTCTTTAGCCCACTCTGCCACCCCAGTTCAGACATGTCCATATGCAAATCAGTCTGACCCTGTGCCTCATGGGAACAGTCCAGCCCGAACTGCCAAGCCATGCCTTCCCTGGAACGGAAACAAACTTCCTAGGACCGGTTTATGGCATTTCAGCCGTCTTCAGCCAGGCTTGCTTGAATCCAGTGGCAAAGTGAGCAAGGGACTCACGTCTGGGCATACCCTGCTAACTTATGGCGAACAAAGCGGTACAAAAGGGGGTGGTGATGGACGGAGCATCAGAACCAATCAAACACTCACACCCAGTCAACAGATCTGGGTTTGATCCATCACCGTTCTTTAGCCCACTCTGCCACCCCAGTTCAGACATGTCCATATGCAAATCAGTCTGACCCTGTGCCTCATGGGAACAGTCCAGCCCGAACTGCCAAGCCATGCCTTCCCTGGACTGGAAACACGCTTCCTAGGACGGGTTTCTGGCATTTCAGCCGTCTTCAGCCAGGCTTGCTTGAATCCAGTGGAAAAGTGAGCAAGGGACTCACGTCTGGGCACACCCTGCCAACTTATGGCGAACAAATCGGTAAAAAAGGGGGTGGTGATGGACGGAGCATCAGAACAAATCAAACACTCACACCCAGTCAACAGATCTGGGTTTGATCCATCACCGTTCTTTAGCCCACTCTGCCACCCCAGTTCAGACATGGCCATATGCAAATCAGTCTGACCCTGTGCCTCATGGGAACAGTCCAGCCCGAACTGCCAAGCCATGCCTTCCCTGGACCGGAAACAAGCTTCCTATGACCGGTTTCTGGCATTTCAGCCGTCTTCAGTCAGGCTTGCTTGAATCCAGTGGCAAAGTGAGCAAGGGACTCACGTCTGGGCATACCCTGTCAACTTATGGCGAACAAAACGGTACAAAAGGGGGTGGTGATGGACGGAGCATCAGAACCAATCAAACACTCACACCCAGTCAACAGATCTGGGTTTGATCCATCACCGTTCTTTAGCCCACTCTGCCACCCCAGTTCAGACATGGCCATATGCAAATCAGTCTGACCCTGTGCCTCATGGGAACAGTCCAGCCCAAACTGCCAAGCCATGCCTTCTCTGGACCGGAAACAAGCTTCCTAGGACCGGTCTCCGGCATTTCAGCCGTCTTCAGCCAGGCTTGCTTGAATCCAGTGGCAAAGTGAGCAAGGGACTCACGTCTGGGCATACCCTGCCAACTTATGGGGAACAAAGCGGTACAAAAGGGGGTGGTGATGGACGGAGCATCAGAACCAATCAAACACTCACACCCAGTCAACAGATCTGGGTTTGATCCATCACCGTTCTTTAGCCCACTCTGCCACCCCAGTTCAGACATGGCCATATGCAAATCAGTCTGACCCTGTGCCTCATGGGAACAGTCCAGCCCGAACTGCCAAGCCATGCCTTCCCTGGACCGGAAACAAGCTTCCTAGGACCGGTTTCTGGCATTTTAGCCGTCTTCAGCCAGGCTTGCTTGAATCCAGTGGCAAAGTGAGCAAGGGACTTACGTCTGGGCATACCCTGCCAACTTATAGCGAACAAAGCGGTACAAAAGGGGGTGGTGATGGACGGAGCATCAGAACCAATCAAACACTCACACCCAGTCAACAGATCTGGGTTTGATCGATCACCGCTCTTTAGACCACTCTGCCACCCCAGTTCAGACATGGCCATATGCAAATCAGTCTGACCCTGTGCCTCATGGGAACAGTCCAGCCCGAACTGCCAAGCCATGCCTTTCCTGGACCGGAAACAAGCTTCCTAGGACCGGTTTCTGGCATTTCAGCCGTCTTCAGCCAGGCTTGCTTGAATCCAGTGGCAAAGTGAGCAAGGGACTCACGTCTGGGCAGACCCTGCCAACTTATGGCGAACAAAGCGGTACAAAAGGGGGTGGTGATGGACGGAGCATCAGAACCAATCAAACACTCACACCCAGTCAACAGATCTGGGTTTGATCCATCACCGTTCTTTAGCCCACTCTGCCACCCTAGTTCAGACATGGCCATATGCAAATCAGACTGACCCTGTGCCTCATGGGAACAGTCCAGCCTGAACTGCCAAGCCATGCCTTCCCTGGACCGGAAACAAGCTTCCTAGGACCGGTTTCTGGCATTTCAGCCATCTTCAGCCAGGCTTGCTTGAATCCAGTGGCAAAGTGAGCAAGGGACTCACGTCTGGGCATACCATGCCAACTTATGGCGAACAAAGCGGTACAAAAGGGGGTGGTGATGGACGGAGCATCAGAACCAATCAAACACTCACACCCAGTCAACAGATCTGGGTTTGATCCATCACCGTTCTTTAGCCCACTCTGCCACCCCAGGACATGTCCATATGCAAATCAGTCTGACCCTGTGCCTCATGGGAACAGTCCAGCCCGAACTGCCATGCCATGCCTTCCCTGGAACGGAAACAAGGTTCCTAGGACCGGTTTCTGGCATTTCAGCCGTCTTCAGCCAGGCTTGCTTGAATCCAGTGGCAAAGTGAGCAAGGGACTCACGTCTGGGCATACCCTGCTAACTTATGGCGAACAAAGCGGTACAAAAGGGGGTGGTGATGGACGGAGCATCAGAACCAATCAAACACTCACACCCAGTCAACAGATCTGGGTTTGATCCATCACAGTTCTTTAGCCCACTCTCCCACCATAGTTCAGACATGTCCATATGCAAATCAGTCTGACCCTGTGCCTCATGGGAACAGTCCAGCCCGAACTGCCAAGCCATGTCTTCCCTGGAACGGAAACAAGCTTCCTAGGACCGGTTTCTGGCATTTTAGCCGTCTTCAGCCAGGCTTGCTTGAATCCAGTGGCAAAGTGAGCCAGGGACTCACGACTGGGCATACCCTGCTAACTTATGGCGAACAAAGCGGTACAAAAGGGGGTGGTGATGGACGGAGCATTAGAACCAATCAAACACTCACACCCAGTCAACAGATCTGGGTTTGATCCATCACCGTTCTTTAGCCCACTCTGCCACCCCAGTTCAGACATGTCCATATGCAAATCAGTCTGACCCTGTGCCTCATGGGAACAGTCCAGCCCGAACTGCCAAGCCATGCCTTCCCTGGAACGGAAACAAACTTCCTAGGACCGGTTTCTGGCATTTCAGCCGTCTTCAGCCAGGCTTGCTTGAATCCAGTGGCAAAGTGAGCAAGGGACTCACGTCTGGGCATACCCTGCTAACTTATGGCGAACAAAGCGGTACAAAAGGGGGTGGTGATGGACGGAGCATCAGAACCAATCAAACACTCACACCCAGTCAACAGATCTGGGTTTGATCCATCACCGTTCTTTAGCCCACTCTGCCACCCCAGTTCAGACATGTCCATATGCAAATCAGTCTGACCCTGTGCCTCATGGGAACAGTCCAGCCCGAACTGCCAAGCCATGCCTTCCCTGAAACGGAAACAAGCTTCCTAGAACCGGTTTCTGGCATTTCAGCCGTCTTCAGCCAGGCTTGCTTGAATCCAGTGGCAAAGTGAGCAAGGGACTCACGTCTGGGCATACCCTGCTAAATTATGGCGAACAAAGCGGTACAAAAGGGGGTGGTGATGGACGGAGCATCAGAACCAATCAAACACTCACACCCAGTCAACAGATCTGGGTTTGATCCATCACCGTTCTTTAGCCCACTCTGCCACCCCAGTTCAGACATGTCCATATGCAAATCAGTCTGACCCTGTGCCTCATGGGAACAGTCCAGCCCGAACTGCCAAGCCATGCCTTCCCTGGAACGGAAACAAGCTTCCTAGGACCGGTTTCTGGCATTTCAGCCGTCTTCAGCCAGGCTTGCTTGAATCCAGTGGCAAAGTGAGCAAGGGACTCACGTCTGGGCATACCCTGCTAACTTATGGCGAACAAAGCGGTACAAAAGAGGGTGGTGATGGACGGAGCATCAGAACCAATCAAACACTCACACCCAGTCAACATATCTAGGTTTGATCCATCACCGTTCTTTAGCCCACTCTGCCACCCCAGTTCAGACATGGCCATATGCAAATCAGTCTGACCCTGTGCCTCATGGGAACAGTCGAGCCCGAACTGCCAAGCCATGCCTTCCCTGGACTGGAAACACGCTTCCTAGGACGGGTTTCTGGCATTTCAGCCGTCTTCAGCCAGGCTTGCTTGAATCCAGTGGCAAAGTGAGCAAGGGACTCACGTCTGGGCACACCCTGCCAACTTATGGCGAACAAATCGGTAAAAAAGGGGGTGGTGATGGACGGAGCATCAGAACAAATCAAACACTCACACCCAGTCAACAGATCTGGGTTTGATCCATCACCGTTCTTTAGCCCACTCTGCCACCCCAGTTCAGACATGGCCATATGCAAATCAGTCTGACCCTGTGCCTCATGGGAACAGTCCAGCCCGAACTGCCAAGCCATGCCTTCCCTGGACCGGAAACAAGCTTCCTATGACCGGTTTCTGGCATTTCAGCCGTCTTCAGCCAGGCTTGCTTGAATCCAGTGGCAAAGTGAGCAAGGGACTCACGTCTGGGCATACCCTGTCAACTTATGGCGAACAAAACGGTACAAAAGGGGGTGGTGATGGACGGAGCATCAGAACCAATCAAACACTCACACCCAGTCAACAGATCTGGGTTTGATCCATCACCGTTCTTTAGCCCACTCTGCCACCCCAGTTCAGACATGGCCATATGCAAATCAGTCTGACCCTGTGCCTCATGGGAACAGTCCAGCCCGAACTGCCAAGCCATGCCTTCCCTGGACCGGAAACAAGCTTCCTAGGACCGGTTTCTGGCATTTTAGCCGTCTTCAGCCAGGCTTGCTTGAATCCAGTGGCAAAGTGAGCAAGGGACTCACGTCTGGGCATACCCTGCCAACTTATAGCGAACAAAGCGGTACAAAAGGGGGTGGTGATGGACGGAGCATCAGAACCAATCAAACACTCACACCCAGTCAACAGATCTGGGTTTGATCGATCACCGTTCTTTAGACCACTCTGCCACCCCAGTTCAGACATGGCCATATGCAAATCAGTCTGACCCTGTGCCTCATGGGAACAGTCCAGCCCGAACTGCCAAGCCATGCCTTCCCTGGACTGGAAACACGCTTCCTAGGACGGGTTTCTGGCATTTCAGCCGTCTTCAGCCAGGCTTGCTTGAATCCAGTGGCAAAGTGAGCAAGGGACTCACGTCTGGGCAGACCCTGCCAACTTATGGCGAACAAAGCGGTACAAAAGGGGGTGGTGATGGACGGAGCATCAGAACCAATCAAACACTCACACTCAGTCAACAGATCTGGGTTTGATCCATCACCGTTCTTTAGCCCACTCTGCCACCCTAGTTCAGACATGGCCATATGCAAATCAGTCTGACCCTGTGCCTCATGGAAACAGTCCAGCCTGAACTGCCAAGCCATGCCTTCCCTGGACCGGAAACAAGCTTCCTAGGACCGGTTTCTGGCATTTCAGCCATCTTCAGCCAGGCTTGCTTGAATCCAGTGGCAAAGTGAGCAAGGGACTCACGTCTGGGCATACCATGCCAACTTATGGCGAACAAAGCGGTACAAAAGGGGGTGGTGATGGACGGAGCATCAGAACCAATCAAACACTCACACCCAGTCAACAGATCTGGGTTTGATCCATCACCGTTCTTTAGCCCACTCTGCCACCCCAGGACATGTCCATATGCAAATCAGTCTGACCCTGTGCCTCATGGGAACAGTCCAGCCCGAACTGCCAAGCCATGCCTTCCCTGGAACGGAAACAAGCTTCCTAGGACCGGTTTCTGGCATTTCAGCCATCTTCAGCCAGGCTTGCTTGAATCCAGTGGCAAAGTGAGCAAGGGACTCACGTCTGGGCATACCCTGCTAACTTATGGCGAACAAAGCGGTACAAAAGGGGGTGGTGATGGACGGAGCATCAGAACCAATCAAACACTCACACCCAGTCAACAGATCTGGGTTTGATCCATCACAGTTCTTTAGCCCACTCTCCCACCATAGTTCAGACATGTCCATATGCAAATCAGTCTGACCCTGTGCCTCATGGGAACAGTCCAGCCCGAACTGCCAAGCCATGTCTTCCCTGGAACGGAAACAAGCTTCCTAGGACCGGTTTCTGGCATTTCAGCCGTCTTCAGCCAGGCTTGCTTGAATCCAGTGGCAAAGTGAGCAAGGGACTCACGTCTGGGCATACCCTGCTAACTTATGGCGAACAAAGCGGTACAAAAGGGGGTGGTGATGGACGGAGCATCAGAACCAATCAAACACTCACACCCAGTCAACAGATCTGGGTTTGATCCATCACCGTTCTTTAGCCCACTCTGCCACCCCAGTTCAGACATGTCCATATGCAAATCAGTCTGACCCTGTGCCTCATGGGAACAGTCCAGCCCGAACTGCCAAGCCATGCCTTCCCTGGAACGGAAACAAGCTTCCTAGGACCGGTTTCTGACATTTCAGCCGTCTTCAGCCAGGCTTGCTTGAATCCAGTGGCAAAGTGAGCAAGGGACTCACGACTGGGCATACCCTGCTAACTTATGGCGAACAAAGCGGTACAAAAGGGGGTGGTGATGGACGGAGCATTAGAACCAATCAAACACTCACACCCAGTCAACAGATCTGGGTTTGATCCATCACCGTTCTTTAGCCCACTCTGCCACCCCAGTTCAGACATGTCCATATGCAAATCAGTCTGACCCTGTGCCTCATGGGAACAGTCCAGCCCGAACTGCCAAGCCATGCCTTCCCTGGAACGGAAACAAACTTCCTAGGACCGGTTTATGGCATTTCAGCCGTCTTCAGCCAGGCTTGCTTGAATCCAGTGGCAAAGTGAGCAAGGGACTCACGTCTGGGCATACCCTGCTAACTTATGGCGAACAAAGCGGTACAAAAGGGGGTGGTGATGGACGGAGCATCAGAACCAATCAAACACTCACACCCAGTCAACAGATCTGGGTTTGATCCATCACCGTTCTTTAGCCCACTCTGCCACCCCAGTTCAGACATGTCCATATGCAAATCAGTCTGACCCTGTGCCTCATGGGAACAGTCCAGCCCGAACTGCCAAGCCATGCCTTCCCTGGACTGGAAACACGCTTCCTAGGACGGGTTTCTGGCATTTCAGCCGTCTTCAGCCAGGCTTGCTTGAATCCAGTGGAAAAGTGAGCAAGGGACTCACGTCTGGGCACACCCTGCCAACTTATGGCGAACAAATCGGTAAAAAAGGGGGTGGTGATGGACGGAGCATCAGAACAAATCAAACACTCACACCCAGTCAACAGATCTGGGTTTGATCCATCACCGTTCTTTAGCCCACTCTGCCACCCCAGTTCAGACATGGCCATATGCAAATCAGTCTGACCCTGTGCCTCATGGGAACAGTCCAGCCCGAACTGCCAAGCCATGCCTTCCCTGGAACGGAAACAAGCTTCCTAGGACCGGTTTCTGACATTTCAGCCGTCTTCAGCCAGGCTTGCTTGAATCCAGTGGCAAAGTGAGCAAGGGACTCACGACTGGGCATACCCTGCTAACTTATGGCGAACAAAGCGGTACAAAAGGGGGTGGTGATGGACGGAGCATTAGAACCAATCAAACACTCACACCCAGTCAACAGATCTGGGTTTGATCCATCACCGTTCTTTAGCCCACTCTGCCACCCCAGTTCAGACATGTCCATATGCAAATCAGTCTGACCCTGTGCCTCATGGGAACAGTCCAGCCCGAACTGCCAAGCCATGCCTTCCCTGGAACGGAAACAAACTTCCTAGGACCGGTTTATGGCATTTCAGCCGTCTTCAGCCAGGCTTGCTTGAATCCAGTGGCAAAGTGAGCAAGGGACTCACGTCTGGGCATACCCTGCTAACTTATGGCGAACAAAGCGGTACAAAAGGGGGTGGTGATGGACGGAGCATCAGAACCAATCAAACACTCACACCCAGTCAACAGATCTGGGTTTGATCCATCACCGTTCTTTAGCCCACTCTGCCACCCCAGTTCAGACATGTCCATATGCAAATCAGTCTGACCCTGTGCCTCATGGGAACAGTCCAGCCCGAACTGCCAAGCCATGCCTTCCCTGGACTGGAAACACGCTTCCTAGGACGGGTTTCTGGCATTTCAGCCGTCTTCAGCCAGGCTTGCTTGAATCCAGTGGAAAAGTGAGCAAGGGACTCACGTCTGGGCACACCCTGCCAACTTATGGCGAACAAATCGGTAAAAAAGGGGGTGGTGATGGACGGAGCATCAGAACAAATCAAACACTCACACCCAGTCAACAGATCTGGGTTTGATCCATCACCGTTCTTTAGCCCACTCTGCCACCCCAGTTCAGACATGGCCATATGCAAATCAGTCTGACCCTGTGCCTCATGGGAACAGTCCAGCCCGAACTGCCAAGCCATGCCTTCCCTGGACCGGAAACAAGCTTCCTATGACCGGTTTCTGGCATTTCAGCCGTCTTCAGTCAGGCTTGCTTGAATCCAGTGGCAAAGTGAGCAAGGGACTCACGTCTGGGCATACCCTGTCAACTTATGGCGAACAAAACGGTACAAAAGGGGGTGGTGATGGACGGAGCATCAGAACCAATCAAACACTCACACCCAGTCAACAGATCTGGGTTTGATCCATCACCGTTCTTTAGCCCACTCTGCCACCCCAGTTCAGACATGGCCATATGCAAATCAGTCTGACCCTGTGCCTCATGGGAACAGTCCAGCCCAAACTGCCAAGCCATGCCTTCTCTGGACCGGAAACAAGCTTCCTAGGACCGGTCTCCGGCATTTCAGCCGTCTTCAGCCAGGCTTGCTTGAATCCAGTGGCAAAGTGAGCAAGGGACTCACGTCTGGGCATACCCTGCCAACTTATGGGGAACAAAGCGGTACAAAAGGGGGTGGTGATGGACGGAGCATCAGAACCAATCAAACACTCACACCCAGTCAACAGATCTGGGTTTGATCCATCACCGTTCTTTAGCCCACTCTGCCACCCCAGTTCAGACATGGCCATATGCAAATCAGTCTGACCCTGTGCCTCATGGGAACAGTCCAGCCCGAACTGCCAAGCCATGCCTTCCCTGGACCGGAAACAAGCTTCCTAGGACCGGTTTCTGGCATTTTAGCCGTCTTCAGCCAGGCTTGCTTGAATCCAGTGGCAAAGTGAGCAAGGGACTTACGTCTGGGCATACCCTGCCAACTTATAGCGAACAAAGCGGTACAAAAGGGGGTGGTGATGGACGGAGCATCAGAACCAATCAAACACTCACACCCAGTCAACAGATCTGGGTTTGATCGATCACCGTTCTTTAGACCACTCTGCCACCCCAGTTCAGACATGGCCATATGCAAATCAGTCTGACCCTGTGCCTCATGGGAACAGTCCAGCCCGAACTGCCAAGCCATGCCTTTCCTGGACCGGAAACAAGCTTCCTAGGACCGGTTTCTGGCATTTCAGCCGTCTTCAGCCAGGCTTGCTTGAATCCAGTGGCAAAGTGAGCAAGGGACTCACGTCTGGGCAGACCCTGCCAACTTATGGCGAACAAAGCGGTACAAAAGGGGGTGGTGATGGACGGAGCATCAGAACCAATCAAACACTCACACCCAGTCAACAGATCTGGGTTTGATCCATCACCGTTCTTTAGCCCACTCTGCCACCCTAGTTCAGACATGGCCATATGCAAATCAGACTGACCCTGTGCCTCATGGGAACAGTCCAGCCTGAACTGCCAAGCCATGCCTTCCCTGGACCGGAAACAAGCTTCCTAGGACCGGTTTCTGGCATTTCAGCCATCTTCAGCCAGGCTTGCTTGAATCCAGTGGCAAAGTGAGCAAGGGACTCACGTCTGGGCATACCATGCCAACTTATGGCGAACAAAGCGGTACAAAAGGGGGTGGTGATGGACGGAGCATCAGAACCAATCAAACACTCACACCCAGTCAACAGATCTGGGTTTGATCCATCACCGTTCTTTAGCCCACTCTGCCACCCCAGGACATGTCCATATGCAAATCAGTCTGACCCTGTGCCTCATGGGAACAGTCCAGCCCGAACTGCCATGCCATGCCTTCCCTGGAACGGAAACAAGGTTCCTAGGACCGGTTTCTGGCATTTCAGCCGTCTTCAGCCAGGCTTGCTTGAATCCAGTGGCAAAGTGAGCAAGGGACTCACGTCTGGGCATACCCAGCTAACTTATGGCGAACAAAGCGGTACAAAAGGGGGTGGTGATGGACGGAGCATCAGAACCAATCAAACACTCACACCCAGTCAACAGATCTGGGTTTGATCCATCACAGTTCTTTAGCCCACTCTCCCACCATAGTTCAGACATGTCCATATGCAAATCAGTCTGACCCTGTGCCTCATGGGAACAGTCCAGCCCGAACTGCCAAGTCATGTCTTCCCTGGAACGGAAACAAGCTTCCTAGGACCGGTTTCTGGCATTTCAGCCGTCTTCAGCCAGGCTTGCTGGAATCCAGTGGCAAAGTGAGCAAGGGACTCACGTCTGGGCATACCCTGCTAACTTATGGCGAACAAAGCGGTACAAAAGGGGGTGGTGATGGACGGAGCATCAGAACCAATCAAACACTCACACCCAGTCAACAGATCTGGGTTTGATCCATCACCGTTCTTTAGCCCACTCTGCCACCCCAGTTCAGACATGTCCATATGCAAATCAGTCTGACCCTGTGCCTCATGGGAACAGTCCAGCCCGAACTGCCAAGCCATGCCTTCCCTGGAACGGAAACAAGCTTCCTAGGACCGGTTTCTGACATTTCAGCCGTCTTCAGCCAGGCTTGCTTGAATCCAGTGGCAAAGTGAGCAAGGGACTCACGACTGGGCATACCCTGCTAACTTATGGCGAACAAAGCGGTACAAAAGGGGGTGGTGATGGACGGAGCATTAGAACCAATCAAACACTCACACCCAGTCAACAGATCTGGGTTTGATCCATCACCGTTCTTTAGCCCACTCTGCCACCCCAGTTCAGACATGTCCATATGCAAATCAGTCTGACCCTGTGCCTCATGGGAACAGTCCAGCCCGAACTGCCAAGCCATGCCTTCCCTGTAACGGAAACAAACTTCCTAGGACCGGTTCCTGGCATTTCAGCCGTCTTCAGCCAGGCTTGCTTGAATCCAGTGGCAAAGTGAGCAAGGGACTCACGTCTGGGCATACCCTGCTAACTTATGGCGAACAAAGCGGTACAAAAGGGGGTGGTGATGGACGGAGCATCAGAACCAATCAAACACTCACACCCAGTCAACAGATCTGGGTTTGATCCATCACCGTTCTTTAGCCCACTCTGCCACCCCAGTTCAGACATGTCCATATGCAAATCTTTCTGACCCTGTGCCTCATGGGAACAGTCCAGCCCGAACTGCCAAGCCATGCCTTCCCTGAAACGGAAACAAGCTTCCTAGGACCGGTTTCTGGCATTTCAGCCGTCTTCAGCCAGGCTTGCTTGAATCCAGTGGCAAAGTGAGCAAGGGACTCACGTCTGGGCATACCTTGCTAAATTATGGCGAACAAAGCGGTACAAAAGGGGGTGGTGATGGACGGAGCATCAGAACCAATCAAACACTCACACCCAGTCAACAGATCTGGGTTTGATCCATCACCGTTCTTTAGCCCACTCTGCCACCCCAGTTCAGACATGTCCATATGCAAATCAGTCTGACCCTGTGCCTCATGGGAACAGTCCAGCCCGAACTGCCAAGCCATGCCTTCCCTGGAACGGAAACAAGCTTCCTAGGACCGGTTTCTGGCATTTTAGCCGTCTTCAGCCAGGCTTGCTTGAATCCAGTGGCAAAGTGAGCAAGGGACTCACGTCTGGGCATACCCTGCTAACTTATGGCGAACAAAGCGGTACAAAAGGGGGTGGTGATGGACGGAGCATCAGAACCAATCAAACACTCACACCCAGTCAACAGATCTGGGTTTGATCCAGCACCGTTCTTTAGCCCACTCTGCCACCCCAGTTCAGACATGTCCATATGCAAATCAGTCTGACCCTGTGCCTCATGGGAACAGTCCAGCCCGAACTGCCAAGCCATGCCTTCCCTGGAACGGAAACAAGCTTCCTAGGACCGGTTTCTGGCATTTCAGCGGTCTTCAGCCAGGCTTGCTTGAATCCAGTGGCAAAGTGAGCAAGGGACTCACGTCTGGGCATACCCTGCTAACTTATGGCGAACAAAGCGGTACAAAAGGGGGTGGTGATGGACGGAGCATCAGAACCAATCAAACACTCACACCCAGTAAACAGATCTGGGTTTGATCCATCACCGTTCTTTAGCCCACTCTGCCACCCCAGTTCAGACATAGCCATATGCAAATCAGTCTGACCCTGTGCCTCATGGGAACAGTCCAGCCCGAACTGCCAAGCCATGCCTTCCCTGGACCGGAAACAAGCTTCCTAGGACCGGTTTCTGGCATTTCAGCCGTCTTCAGCCAGGCTTGCTTGAATCCAGTGGCAAAGTGAGCAAGGGACTCACGTCTGGGCATACCCTGCCAACTTATGGCGAACAAAGCGGTACAAAAGGGGGTGGTGATGGAGGGAGCATCAGAACCAATCAAACACTCACACCCAGTCAACATATCTAGGTTTGATCCATCACCGTTCTTTAGCCCACTCTGCCACCCCAGTTCAGACATGGCCATATGCAAATCAGTCTGACCCTGTGCCTCATGGGAACAGTCGAGCCCGAACTGCAAAGCCATGCCTTCCCTGGACTGGAAACACGCTTCCTAGGACGGGTTTCTGGCATTTCAGCCGTCTTCAGCCAGGCTTGCTTGAATCCAGTGGCAAAGTGAGCAAGGGACTCACGTCTGGGCACTCCCTGCCAACTTATGGCGAACAAATCGGTAAAAAAGGGGGTGGTGATGGACGGAGCATCAGAACAAATCAAACACTCACACCCAGTCAACAGATCTGGGTTTGATCCATCACCGTTCTTTAGCCCACTCTGCCACCCCAGTTCAGACATGGCCATATGCAAATCAGTCTCACCCTGTGCCTCATGGGAACAGTCCAGCCTGAACTGCCAAGCCATGCCTTCCCTGGACCGGAAACAAGGTTCCTATGACCGGTTTCTGGCATTTCAGCCGTCTTCAGCCAGGCTTGCTTGAATCCAGTGGCAAAGTGAGCAAGGGACTCACGTCTGGGCATACCCTGCCAACTTATGGCGAACAAAACGTTACAAAAGGGGGTGGTGATGGACGGAGCATCAGAACCAATCAAACACTCACACCCAGTCAACAGATCTGGGTTTGATCCATCACCGTTCTTTAGCCCACTCTGCCACCCCAGTTCAGACATGGCCATATGCAAATCAGTCTGACCCTGTGCCTCATGGGAACAGTCCAGCCCAAACTGCCAAGCCATGCCTTCCCTGGACCGGAAACAAGCTTCCTAGGACCGGTTTCTGGCATTTCAGCCGTCTTCAGCCAGGCTTGCTTGAATCCAGTGGCAAAGTGAGCAAGGGACTCACGTCTGGGTATACCCTGCCAACTTATGGGGAACAAAGCGGTACAAAAGGGGGTGGTGATGGACGGAGCATCAGAACCAATCAAACACTCACACCCAGTCAACAGATCTGGGTTTGATCCATCACCGTTCTTTAGCCCACTCTGCCACCCCAGTTCAGACATGGCCATATGCAAATCAGTCTGACCCTGTGCCTCATGGGAACAGTCCAGCCCGACCTGCCAAGCCATGCCTTCCCTGGACCGGAAACAAGCTTCCTAGGACCGATTTCTGGCATTTCAGCCGTCTTCAGCCAGGCTTGCTTGAATCCAGTGGCAAAGTGAGCAAGGGACTCACGTCTGGGCATACCCTGCCAACTTATAGCGAACAAAGCGGTACAAAAGGGGGTGGTGATGGACGGAGCATCAGAACCAATCAAACACTCACACCCAGTCAACAGATCTGGGTTTGATTGATCACCGTTCTTTAGACCACTCTGCCACCCCAGTTCAGACATGGCCATATGCAAATCAGTCTGACCCTGTGCCTCATGGGAACAGTCCAGCCCGAACTGCCAAGCCATGCCTTCCCTGGACCGGAAAAAAGCTTCCTAGGACCGGTTTCTGGCATTTCAGCCGTCTTCAGCCAGGCTTGCTTGAATCCAGTGGCAAAGTGAGCAAGGGACTCACGTCTGGGCAGACCCTGCCAACTTATGGCGAACAAAGCGGTACAAAAGGGGGTGGTGATGGACGGAGCATCAGAACCAATCAAACACTCACACCCAGTCAACAGATCTGGGTTTGATCCATCACCGTTCTTTAGCCCACTCTGCCACCCTAGTTCAGACATGGCCATATGCAAATCAGTCTGACCCTGTGCCTCATGGGAACAGTCCAGCCTGAACTGCCAAGCCATGCCTTCCCTGGACCGGAAACAAGCTTCCTAGGACCGGTTTCTGGCATTTCAGCCATCTTCAGCCAGGCTTGCTTGAATCCAGTGGCAAAGTGAGCAAGGGACTCACGTCTGGGCATACCATGCCAACTTATGGCGAACAAAGCGGTACAAAAGGGGGTGGTGATGGACGGAGCATCAGAACCAATCAAACACTCACACCCAGTCAACAGATCTGGGTTTGATCCTTCACCGTTCTTTAGCCCACTCTGCCACCCCAGGACATGTCCATATGCAAATCAGTCTGACCCTGAGCCTCATGGGAACAGTCCAGCCCGAACTGCCAAGCCATGCCTTCCCTGGAACGGAAACAAGCTTCCTAGGACCGGTTTCTGGCATTTCAGCCGTCTTCAGCCAGGCTTGCTTGAATCCAGTGGCAAAGTGAGCAAGGGACTCACGTCTGGGCATACCCTGCTAACTTATGGCGAACAAAGCGGTACAAAAGGGGGTTGTGATGGACGGAGCATCAGAACCAATCAAACACTCACACCCAGTCAACAGATCTGGGTTTGATCCATCACAGTTCTTTAGCCCACTCTCCCACCATAGTTCAGACATGTCCATATGCAAATCAGTCTGACCCTGTGCCTCATGGGAACAGTCCAGCCCGAACTGCCAAGCCATGTCTTCCCTGGAACGGAAACAAGCTTCCTAGGACCGGTTTCTGGCATTTCAGCCGTCTTCAGCCAGGCTTGATTGAATCCAGTGGCAAAGTGAGCAAGGGACTCACGACTGGGCATACCCTGCTAACTTATGGCGAACAAAGCGGTACAAAAGGGGGTGGTGATGGACGGAGCATTAGAACCAATCAAACACTCACACCCAGTCAACAGATCTGGGTTTGATCCATCACCGTTCTTTAGCCCACTCTGCCACCCCAGTTCAGACATGTCCATATGCAAATCAGTCTGACCCTGTGCCTCATGGGAACAGTCCAGCCCGAACTGCCAAGCCATGCCTTCCCTGGAACGGAAACAAGCTTCCTAGGACCGGTTTCTGGCATTTCAGCCGTCTTCAGCCAGGCTTGCTTGAATCCAGTGGCAAAGTGAGCAAGGGACTCACGTCTGGGCATACCCTGCTAACTTATGGCGAACAAAGCGGTAGAAAAGGGGGTGGTGATGGACGGAGCATCAGAACCAATCAAACACTCACACCCAGTCAACAGATCTGGGTTTGATCCATCACCGTTCTTTAGCCCACTCTGCCACCCCAGTTCAGACATGTCCATATGCAAATCAGTCTGACCCTGTGCCTCATGGGAACAGTCCAGCCCGAACTGCCAAGCCATGCCTTCCCTGGAACGGAAACAAGCTTCCTAGGACCGGTTTCTGGCATTTCAGCCGTCTTCAGCCAGGCTTGCTTGAATCCAGTGGCAAAGTGAGCAAGGGACTCACGTCTGGGCATACCCTGCTAACTTATGGCGAACAAAGCGGTACAAAAGGGGGTGGTGATGGACTGAGCATCAGAACCAATCAAACACTCACACCCAGTCAACAGATCTGGGTTTGATCCATCACCGTTCTTTAGCCCACTCTGCCACCCCAGTTCAGACATGGCCATATGCAAATCAGTCTGACCCTGTGCCTCATGGGAACAGTCCAGCCCGAACTGCCAAGCCATGCCTTCCCTGGACCGGAAACAAGCTTCCTAGGACCGGTTTCTGGCATTTCAGCCGTCTTCAGCCAGGCTTGCTTGAATCCAGTGGCAAAGTGAGCAAGGGACTCACGTCTGGGCAGACCCTGCCAACTTATGGCGAACAAAGCGGTACAAAAGGGGGTGGTGATGGACGGAGCATCAGAACCAATCAAACACTCACACCCAGTCAACAGATCTGGGTTTGATCCATCACCGTTCTTTAGCCCACTCTGCCACCCTAGTTCAGACATGGCCATATGCAAATCAGTCTGACCCTGTGCCTCATGGGAACAGTCCAGCCTGAACTGCCAAGCCATGCCTTCCCTGGACCGGAAACAAGCTTCCTAGGACCGGTTTCTGGCATTTCAGCCATCTTCAGCCAGGCTTGCTTGAATCCAGTGGCAAAGTGAGCAAGGGACTCACGTCTGGGCATACCATGCCAACTTATGGCGAACAAAGCGGTACAAAAGGGGGTGGTGATGGACGGAGCATCAGAACCAATCAAACACTCACACCCAGTCAACAGATCTGGGTTTGATCCTTCACCGTTCTTTAGGCCACTCTGCCACCCCAGGACATGTCCATATGCAAATCAGTCTGACCCTGTGCCTCATGGGAACAGTCCAGCCCGAACTGCCAAGCCATGCCTTCCCTGGAACGGAAACAAGCTTCCTAGGACCGGTTTCTGGCATTTCAGCCGTCTTCAGCCAGGCTTGCTTGAATCCAGTGGCAAAGTGAGCAAGGGACTCACGTCTGGGCATACCCTGCTAACTTATGGCGAACAAAGCGGTACAAAAGGGGGTTGTGATGGACGGAGCATCAGAACCAATCAAACACTCACACCCAGTCAACAGATCTGGGTTTGATCCATCACAGTTCTTTAGCCCACTCTCCCACCATAGTTCAGACATGTCCATATGCAAATCAGTCTGACCCTGTGCCTCATGGGAACAGTCCAGCCCGAACTGCCAAGCCATGTCTTCCCTGGAACGGAAACAAGCTTCCTAGGACCGGTTTCTGGCATTTCAGCCGTCTTCAGCCAGGCTTGCTTGAATCCAGTGGCAAAGTGAGCAAGGGACTCACGACTGGGCATACCCTGCTAACTTATGGCGAACAAAGCGGTACAAAAGGGGGTGGTGATGGATGGAGCATTAGAACCAATCAAACACTCACACCCAGTCAACAGATCTGGGTTTGATCCATCACCGTTCTTTAGCCCACTCTGCCACCCCAGTTCAGACATGTCCATATGCAAATCAGTCTGACCCTGTGCCTCATGGGAACAGTCCAGCCCGAACTGCCAAGCCATGCCTTCCCTGGAACGGAAACAAGCTTCCTAGGACCGGTTTCTGGCATTTCAGCCGTCTTCAGCCAGGCTTGCTTGAATCAAGTGGCAAAGTGAGCAAGGGACTCACGTCTGGGCATACCCTGCTAACTTATGGCGAACAAAGCGGTAGAAAAGGGGGTGGTGATGGACGGAGCATCAGAACCAATCAAACACTCACACCCAGTCAACAGATCTGGGTTTGATCCATCACCGTTCTTTAGCCCACTCTGCCACCCCAGTTCAGACATGTCCATATGCAAATCAGTCTGACCCTGTGCCTCATGGGAACAGTCCAGCCCGAACTGCCAAGCCATGCCTTCCCTGGAACGGAAACAAGCTTCCTAGGACCGGTTTCTGGCATTTCAGCCGTCTTCAGCCAGGCTTGCTTGAATCCAGTGGCAAAGTGAGCAAGGGACTCACGTCTGGGCATACCCTGCTAACTTATGGCGAACAAAGCAGTACAAAAGGGGGTGGTGATGGACTGAGCATCAGAACCAATCAAACACTCACACCCAGTCAACAGATCTGGGTTTGATCCATCACCGTTCTTTAGCCCACTCTGCCACCCCAGTTCAGACATGGCCATATGCAAATCAGTCTGACCCTGTGCCTCATGGGAACAGTCCAGCCTGAACTGCCAAGCCATGCCTTCCCTGGACCGGAAACAAGCTTCCTAGGAACGGTTTCTGGCATTTCAGCCATCTTCAGCCAGGCTTGCTTGAATCCAGTGGCAAAGTGAGCAAGGGACTCACGTCTGGGCATACCCTGCCAACTTATGGCGAACAAAGCGGTACAAAAGGGGGTGGTGATGGACGGAGCATCAGAACCAATCAAACACTCACACCCAGTCAACAGATCTGGGTTTGATCCATCACCGTTCTTTAGCCCACTCTGCCACCCCAGTTCAGACATGTCCATATGCAAATCAGTCTGACCCTGTGCCTCATGGGAACAGTCCAGCCCGAACTGCCAAGCCATGCCTTCCCTGAAATGGAAACAAGCTTCCTAGGACCGGTTTCTGGCATTTCAGCCGTCTTCAGCCAGGCTTGCTTGAATCCAGTGGCAAAGTGAGCAAGGGACTCACGTCTGGGCATACCTTGCTAAATTATGGCGAACAAAGCGGTACAAAAGGGGGTGGTGATGGACGGAGCATCAGAACCAATCAAACACTCACACCCAGTCAACAGATCTGGGTTTGATCCATCACCGTTCTTTAGCCCACTCTGCCACCCCAGTTCAGACATGTCCATATGCAAATCAGTCTGACCCTGTGCCTCATGGGAACAGTCCAGCCCGAACTGCCAAGCCATGCCTTCCCTGGAACGGAAACAAGCTTCCTAGGACCGGTTTCTGGCATTTTAGCCGTCTTCAGCCAGGCTTGCTTGAATCCAGTGGCAAAGTGAGCAAGGGACTCACGTCTGGGCATACCCTGCTAACTTATGGCGAACAAAGCGGTACAAAAGGGGGTGGTGATGGACGGAGCATCAGAACCAATCAAACACTCACACCCAGTCAACAGATCTGGGTTTGATCCAGCACCGTTCTTTAGCCCACTCTGCCACCCCAGTTCAGACATGTCCATATGCAAATCAGTCTGACCCTGTGCCTCATGGGAACAGTCCAGCCCGAACTGCCAAGCCATGCCTTCCCTGGAATGGAAACAAGCTTCCTAGGACCGGTTTCTGGCATTTCAGCGGTCTTCAGCCAGGCTTGCTTGAATCCAGTGGCAAAGTGAGCAAGGGACTCACGTCTGGGCATACCCTACTAACTTATGGCGAACAAAGCGGTACAAAAGGGGGTGGTGATGGACGGAGCATCAGAACCAATCAAACACTCACACCCAGTAAACAGATCTGGGTTTGATCCATCACCGTTCTTTAGCCCACTCTGCCACCCCAGTTCAGACATAGCCATATGCAAATCAGTCTGACCCTGTGCCTCATGGGAACAGTCTAGCCCGAACTGCCAAGCCATGCCTGCCCTGGACCGGAAACAAGCTTCCTAGGACCGGTTTCTGGCATTTCAGCCGTCTTCAGCCAGGCTTGCTTGAATCCAGTGGCAAAGTGAGCAAGGGACTCACGTCTGGGCATACCCTGCCAACTTATGGCGAACAAAGCGGTACAAAAGGGGGTGGTGATGGAGGGAGCATCAGAACCAATCAAACACTCACACCCAGTCAACATATCTAGGTTTGATCCATCACCGTTCTTTAGCCCACTCTGCCACCCCAGTTCAAACATGGCCATATGCAAATCAGTCTGACCCTGTGCCTCATGGGAACAGTCGAGCCCGAACTGCCAAGCCATGCCTTCCCTGGACTGGAAACACGCTTCCTAGGACGGGTTTCTGGCATTTCAGCCGTCTTCAGCCAGGCTTGCTTGAATCCAGTGGCAAAGTGAGCAAGGGACTCACGTCTGGGCACTCCCTGCCAACTTATGGCGAACAAATCGGTAAAAAAGGGGGTGGTGATGGACGGAGCATCAGAACAAATCAAACACTCACACCCAGTCAACAGATCTGGGTTTGATCCATCACCGTTCTTTAGCCCACTCTGCCACCCCAGTTCAGACATGGCCATATGCAAATCAGTCTGACCCTGTGCCTCATGGGAACAGTCCAGCCTGAACTGCCAAGCCATGCCTTCCCTGGACCGGAAACAAGCTTCCTATGACCGGTTTCTGGCATTTCAGCCGTCTTCAGCCAGGCTTGCTTGAATCCAGTGGCAAAGTGAGCAAGGGACTCACGTCTGGGCATACCCTGCCAACTTATGGCGAACAAAACGGTACAAAAGGGGGTGGTGATGGACGGAGCATCAGAACCAATCAAACACTCACACCCAGTCAACAGATCTGGGTTTGATCCATCACCGTTCTTTAGCCCACTCTGCCACCCCAGTTCAGACATGGCCATATGCAAATCAGTCTGACCCTGTGCCTCATGGGAACAGTCCAGCCCAAACTGCCAAGCCATGCCTTCCCTGGACCGGAAACAAGCTTCCTAGGACCGGTTTCTGGCATTTCAGCCGTCTTCAGCCAGGCTTGCTTGAATCCAGTGGCAAAGTGAGCAAGGGACTCACGTCTGGGTATACCCTGCCAACTTATGGGGAACAAAGCGGTACAAAAGGGGGTGGTGATGGACGGAGCATCAGAACCAATCAAACACTCACACCCAGTCAACAGATCTGGGTTTGATCCATCACCGTTCTTTAGCCCACTCTGCCACCCCAGTTCAGACATGGCCGTATGCAAATCAGTCTGACCCTGTGCCTCATGGGAACAGTCCAGCCCGAACTGCCAAGCCATGCCTTCCCTGGACCGGAAACAAGCTTCCTAGGACCGGTTTCTGGCATTTCAGCCGTCTTCAGCCAGGCTTGCTTGAATCCAGTGGCAAAGTGAGCAAGGGACTCACGTCTGGGCATACCCTGCCAACTTATAGCGAACAAAGCGGTACAAAAGGGGGTGGTGATGGACGGAGCATCAGAACCAATCAAACACTCACACCCAGTCAACAGATCTGGGTTTGATTGATCACCGTTCTTTAGACCACTCTGCCACCCCAGTTCAGAAATGGCCATATGCAAATCAGTCTGACCCTGTGCCTCATGGGAACAGTCCAGCCCGAACTGCCAAGCCATGCCTTCCCTGGACCGGAAACAAGCTTCCTAGGACCGGTTTCTGGCATTTCAGCCGTCTTCAGCCAGGCTTGCTTGAATCCAGTGGCAAAGTGAGCAAGGGACTCACGTCTGGGCAGACCCTGCCAACTTATGGCGAACAAAGCGGTACAAAAGGGGGTGGTGATGGACGGAGCATCAGAACCAATCAAACACTCACACCCAGTCAACAGATCTGGGTTTGATCCATCACCGTTCTTTAGCCCACTCTGCCACCCTAGTTCAGACATGGCCATATGCAAATCAGTCTGACCCTGTGCCTCTTGGGAACAGTCCAGCCTGAACTGCCAAGCCATGCCTTCCCTGGACCGGAAACAAGCTTCCTAGGACTGGTTTCTGGCATTTCAGCCATCTTCAGCCAGGCTTGCTTGAATCCAGTGGCAAAGTGAGCAAGGGACTCACGTCTGGGCATACCATGCCAACTTATGGCGAACAAAGCGGTACAAAAGGGGGTGGTGATGGACGGAGTATCAGAACCAATCAAACACTCACACCCAGTCAACAGATCTGGGTTTGATCCATCACCGTTCTTTAGCCCACTCTGCCACCCCAGGACATGTCCATATGCAAATCAGTCTGACCCTGTGCCTCATGGGAACAGTCCAGCCCGAACTGCCAAGCCATGCCTTCCCTGGAACGGAAACAAGCTTCCTAGGACCGGTTTCCGGCATTTCAGCCGTCTTCAGCCAGGCTTGCTTGAATCCAGTGGCAAAGTGAGCAAGGGACTCACGTCTGGGCATACCCTGCTAACTTATGGCGAACAAAGCGGTACAAAAGGGGGTTGTGATGGACGGAGCATCAGAACCAATCAAACACTCACACCCAGTCAACAGATCTGGGTTTGATCCATCACAGTTCTTTAGCCCACTCTCCCACCATAGTTCAGACATGTCCATATGCAAATCAGTCTGACCCTGTGCCTCATGGGAACAGTCCAGCCCGAACTGCCAAGCCATGTCTTCCCTGGAACGGAAACAAGCTTCCTAGGACCGGTTTCTGGCATTTCAGCCGTCTTCAGCCAGGCTTGCTTGAATCCAGTGGCAAAGTGAGCAAGGGACTCACGACTGGGCATACCCTGCTAACTTATGGCGAACAAAGCGGTACAAAAGGGGGTGGTGATGGACGGAGCATTAGAACCAATCAAACACTCACACCCAGTCAACAGATCTGGGTTTGATCCATCACCGTTCTTTAGCCCACTCTGCCAGCCCAGTTCAGACATGTCCATATGCAAATCAGTCTGACCCTGTGCCTCATGGGAACAGTCCAGCCCGAACTGCCAAGCCATGCCTTCCCTGGAACGGAAACAAACTTCCTAGGACCGGTTTCTGGCATTTCAGCCGTCTTCAGCCAGGCTTGCTTGAATCCAGTGGCAAAGTGAGCAAGGGACTCACGTCTGGGCATACCCTGCTAACTTATGGCGAACAAAGCGGTACAAAAGGGGGTGGTGATGGACGGAGCATCAGAACCAATCAAACACTCACACCCAGTCAACAGATCTGGGTTTGATCCATCACCGTTCTTTAGCCCACTCTGCCACCCCAGTTCAGACATGTCCATATGCAAATCAGTCTGACCCTGTGCCTCATGGGAACAGTCCAGCCCGAACTGCCAAGCCATGCCTTCCCTGGAACGGAAACAAGCTTCCTAGGACCGGTTTCTGGCATTTCAGCCGTCTTCAGCCAGGCTTGCTTGAATCCAGTGGCAAAGTGAGCAAGGGACTCACGTCTGGGCATACCCTGCTAACTTATGGCGAACAAAGCGGTACAAAAGGGGGTGGTGATGGACGGAGCATCAGAACCAATCAAACACTCACACCCAGTCAACAGATCTGGGTTTGATCCATCACCGTTCTTTAGCCCACTCTGCCACCCCAGTTCAGACATGTCCATATGCAAATCAGTCTGACCCTGTGCCTCATGGGAACAGTCCAGCCCGAACTGCCAAGCCATGCCTTCCCTGGAACGGAAACAAGCTTCCTAGGAACGGTTTCTGGCATTTCAGCCGTCTTCAGCCAGGCTTGCTTGAATCCAGTGGCAAAGTGAGCAAGGGACTCACGTCTGGGCATACCCTGCTAACTTATGGCGAACAAAGCGGTACAAAAGGGGGTGGTGATGGACTGAGCATCAGAACCAATCAAACACTCACACCCAGTCAACAGATCTGGGTTTGATCCATCACCGTTCTTTAGCCCACTCTGCCACCCCAGTTCAGACATGTCCATATGCAAATCAGTCTGACCCTGTGCCTCATGGGAACAGTCCAGCCTGAACTGCCAAGCCATGCCTTCCCTGGACCGGAAACAAGCTTCCTAGGACCGGTTTCTGGCATTTCAGCCATCTTCAGCCAGGCTTGCTTGAATCCAGTGGCAAAGTGAGCAAGGGACTCACGTCTGGGCATACCATGCCAACTTATGGCGAACAAAGCGGTACAAAAGGGGGTGGTGATGGACGTAGCATCAGAACCAATCAAACACTCACACCCAGTCAACAGATCTGGGTTTGATCCATCACCGTTCTTTAGCCCACACTGCCACCCCAGTTCAGACATGTCCATATGCAAATCAGTCTGACCCTGTGCCTCATGGGAACAGTCCAGCACGAACTGCCAAGCCATGCCTTCCCTGGAACGGAAACAAGCTTCCTAGGACCGGTTTCTGGCATTTCAGCCGTCTTCAGCCAGGCTTGCTTGAATCCAGTGGCAAAGTGAGCAAGAACTCACGTCTGGGCATACCCTGCTAAATTATGGCGAACAAAGCGGTACAAAAGGGGGTGGTGATGGACGGAGCATCAGAACCAATCAAACACTCACACCCAGTCAACAGATCTGGGTTTGATCCATCACCGTTCTTTAGCCCACTCTGCCACCCCAGTTCAGACATGTCCATATGCAAATCAGTCTGACCCTGTGCCTCATGGGAACAGTCCAGCCCGAACTGCCAAGCCATGCCTTCCCTGGAATGGAAACAAGCTTCCTAGGACCGGTTTCTGGCATTTCAGCCGTCTTCAGCCAGGCTTGCTTGAATCCAGTGGCAAAGTGAGCAAGGGACTCACGTCTGGGCATACCCTGCTAACTTATGGCGAACAAAGCGGTACAAAAGGGGGTGGTGATGGACGGAGCATCAGAACCAATCAAACACTCACACCCAGTAAACAGATCTGGGTTTGATCCAGCACCGTTCTTTAGCCCACTCTGCCACCCCAGTTCAGACATAGCCATATGCAAATCAGTCTGACCCTGTGCCTCATGGCAACAGTCCAGCCCGAACTGCCAAGCCATGCCTTCCCTGGACCGGAAACAAGCTTCCTAGGACCGGTTTCTGGCATTTCAGCCGTCTTCAGCCAGGCTTGCTTGAATCCAGTGGCAAAGTGAGCAAGGGACTCACGTCTGGGCATACCCTGCCAACTTATGGCGAACAAAGTGGTACAAAAGGGGGTGGTGATGGAGGGAGCATCAGAACCAATCAAACACTCACACCCAGTCAACATATCTAGGTTTGATCCATCACCGTTCTTTAGCCCACTCTGCCACCCCAGTTCAGACATGGCCATATGCAAATCAGTCTGACCCTGTGCCTCATGGGAACAGTCCAGCCCGAACTGCCAAGCCATGCCTTCCCTGGACTGGAAACACGCTTACTAGGACGGGTTTCTGGCATTTCAGCCGTCTTCAGCCAGGCTTGCTTGAATCCAGTGGCAAAGTGAGCAAGGGACTCACGTCTGGGCACACCCTGCCAACTTATGGCGAACAAATCGGTAAAAAAGGGGGTGGTGATGGACGGAGCATCAGAACAAATCAAACACTCACACCCAGTCAACAGATCTGGGTTTGATCCATCACTGTTCTTTAGCCCACTCTGCCACCCCAGTTCAGACATGGCCATATGCAAATCAGTCTGACCCTGTGCCTCATGGGAACAGTCCAGCCCGAACTGCCAAGCCATGCCTTCCCTGGACCGGAAACAAGCTTCCTATGACCGGTTTCTGGCATTTCAGCCATCTTCAGCCAGGCTTGCTTGAATCCAGTAGCAAAGTGAGCAAGGGACTCACGTCTGGGCATACCCTGCCAACTTATGGCGAACAAAACGGTACAAAAGGGGGTGGTGATGGACGGAGCATCAGAACCAATCAAACGCTCACACCCAGTCAACAGATCTGGGTTTGATCCATCACCGTTCTTTAGCCCACTCTGCCACCCCAGTTCAGACATGGCCATATGCAAATCAGTCTGACCCTGTGCCTCATGGGAACAGTCCAGCCCAAACTGCCAAGCCATGCCTTCCCTGGACCGGAAACAAGCTTCCTAGGACCGGTTTCTGGCATTTCAGCCGTCTTCTGCCAGGCTTGCTTGAATCCAGTGGCAAAGTGAGCAAGGGACTCACGTCTGGGCATACCCTGCCAAGTTATGGGGAACAAAGCGGTACAAAAGGGGGTGGTGATGGACGGAGCATCAGAACCAATCAAACACTCACACCCAGTCAACAGATCTGGGTTTGATCCATCACCGTTCTTTAGCCCACTCTGCCACCCCAGTTCAGACATGGCCATATGCAAATCAGTCTGACCCTGTGCCTCATGGGAACAGTCCAGCCCGAACTGCCAAGCCATGCCTTCCCTGGACCGGAAACAAGCTTCCTAGGACCGGTTTCTGGCATTTCAGCCGTCTTCAGCCAGGCTTGCTTGAATCCAGTGGCAAAGTGAGCAAGGGACTCACGTCTGGGCATACCCTGCCAACTTATAGCGAACAAAGCAGTACAAAAGGGGGTGGTGATGGACGGAGCATCAGAACCAATCAAACACTCACACCCAGTCAACAGATCTGGGTTTGATCGATCACCGTTCTTTAGACCACTCTGCCACCCCAGTTCAGACATGGCCATATGCAAATCAGTCTGACCCTGTGCCTCATGGGAACAGTCCAGCCCGAACTGCCAAGCCATGCCTTCCCTGGACCGGAAACAAGCTTCCTAGGACCGGTTTCTGGCATTTCAGCCGTCTTCAGCCAGGCTTGCTTGAATCCAGTGGCAAAGTGAGCAAGGGACTCACGTCTGGGCAGACCCTGCCAACTTATGGCGAACAAAGCGGTACAAAAGGGGGTGGTGATGGACGGAGCATCAGAACCAATCAAACACTCACACCCAGTCAACAGATCTGGGTTTGATCCATCACCGTTCTTTAGCCCACTCTGCCACCCTAGTTCAGACATGGCCATATGCAAATCAGTCTGACCCTGTGCCTCATGGGAACAGTCCAGCCTAAACTGCCAAGCCATGCCTTCCCTGGACTGGAAACAAGCTTCCTAGGACCGGTTTCTGGCATTTCAGCCATCTTCAGCCAGGCTTGCTTGAATCCAGTGGCAAAGTGAGCAAGGGACTCACGTCTGGGCATACCATGCCAACTTATGGCGAACAAAGCGGTACAAAAGGGGGTGGTGATGGACGGAGCATCAGAACCAATCAAACACTCACACCCAGTCAACAGATCTGGGTTTGATCCATCACCGTTCTTTAGCCCACTCTGCCACCCCAGGACATGTCCATATGCAAATCAGTCTGACCCTGTGCCTCATGGGAACAGTCCAGCCCGAACTGCCAAGCCATGCCTTCCCTGGAACGGAAACAAGCTTCCTAGGACCGGTTTCTGGCATTTCAGCCGTCTTCAGCCAGGCTTGCTTGAATCCAGTGGCAAAGTGAGCAAGGGACTCACGTCTGGGCATACCCTGCTAACTTATGGCGAACAAAGCGGTACAAAAGGGGGTGGTGATGGACGGAGCATCAGAACCAATCAAACACTCACACCCAGTCAACAGATCTGGGTTTGATCCATCACCGTTCTTTAGCCCACTCTCCCACCATAGTTCAGACATGTCCATATGCAAATCAGTCTGTCCCTGTGCCTCATGGGAACAGTCCAGCCCGAACTGCCAAGCCATGCCTTCCCTGGAACGGAAACAAGCTTCCTAGGACCGGTTTCTGGCATTTCAGCCGTCTTCAGCCAGGCTTGCTTGAATCCAGTGGCAAAGTGAGCAAGGGACTCACGTCTGGGCATACCCTGCTAACTTATGGCGAACAAAGCGGTACAAAAGGGGGTGGTGATGGACGGAGCATCAGAACCAATCAAACACTCACACCCAGTAAACAGATCTGGGTTTGATCCATCACCGTTCTTTAGCCCACTCTGCCACCCCAGTTCAGACATGGCCATATGCAAATCAGTCTGACCCTGTGCCTCATGGGAACAGTCCAGCCCGAACTGCCAAGCCATGCCTTCCCTGGACCGGAAACAAGCTTCCTAGGACCGGTTTCTGGCATTTCAGCCGTCTTCAGCCAGGCTTGCTTGAATCCAGTGGCAAAGTGAGCAAGGGACTCATGTCTGGGCATACCCTGCCAACTTATGGTGAACAAAGCGGTACAAAAGGGGGTGGTGATGGACGGAGCATCAGAACCAATCAAACACTCACACCCAGTCAACAGATCTGGGTTTGATCCATCACCGTTCTTTAGCCCACTCTGCCACCCCAGTTCAGACATAGCCATATGCAAATCAGTCTGACCCTGTGCCTCATGGGAACAGTCCAGCCTGAACTGCCAAGCCATGCCTTCCCTGGACTGGAAACAGGCTTCCTAGGACCGGTTTCTGGCATTTCAGCCGTCTTCAGCCATGCTTGCTTGAATCCAGTGGCAAAGTGAGCAAGGGACTCACGTCTGGGCACACCCTGCCAACTTATGGTGAACAAAGCGGTAGAAAAGGGGGTGGTGATGGACGGAGCATCAGAACAAATCAAACACTCACACCCAGTCAACAGATCTGGGTTTGATCCATCACCGTTCTTTAGCCCACTCTGCCACCCCAGTTCAGACATGGCCATATGCAAATCAGTCTGACCCTGTGCCTCATGGGAACAGTCCAGCCCGAACTGCCAAGCCATGCCTTCCCTGGACCGGAAACATGCTTCCTAGGACCGGTTTCTGGCATTTCAGCCGTCTTCAGCCAGGCTTGCTTGAATCCAGTGGCAAAGTGAGCAAGGGACTCACGTCTGGGCATACCCTGCTAACTTATGGCGAACAAAGCGGTACAAAAGGGGGTGGTGATGGACGGAGCATCAGAACCAATCAAACACTCACACCCAGTCAACAGATCTGGGTTTGATCCATCACCGTTCTTTAGCCCACTCTGCCACCCCAGTTCAGACATGTCCATATGCAAATCAGTCTGACCCTGTGCCTCATGGGAACAGTCCAGCCCGAACTGCCAAGCCATGTCTTCCCTGGAACGGAAACAAGCTTCCTAGGACCGGTTTCTGGCATTTTAGCCGTCTTCAGCCAGGCTTGCTTGAATCCAGTGGCAAAGTGAGCAAGGGACTCACGTCTGGGCATACCCTGCTAACTTTTGGCGAACAAAGCGGTACAAAAGGGGGTGGTGATGGACGGAGCATCAGAACCAATCAAACACTCACACTTAGTCAACAGATCTGGGTTTGATCCATCACCGTTCTTTAGCCCACTCTGCCACCCCAGTTCAGACATGTCCATATGCAAATCAGTCTGACCCTGTGCCTCATGGGAACAGTCCAGCCCGAACTGCCACGCCATGCCTTCCCTGGAACGGAAACAAGCTTCCTAGGACCGGTTTCTGGCATTTCAGCCGTCTTCAGCCAGGCTTGCTTGAATCCAGTGGCAAAGTGAGCAAGGGACTCACGTCTGGGCATACCCTGCTAACTTATGGCGAACAAAGCGGTACAAAAGGGGGTGGTGATGGACGGAGCATCAGAACCAATCAAACACTCACACCCAGTAAACAGATCTGGGTTTGATCCATCACCGTTCTTTAGCCCACTCTGCCACCCCAGATCAGACATGGCCATATGCAAATCAGTCTGACCCTGTGCCTCATGGGAACAGTCCAGCCCGAACTGCCAAGCCATGCCTTCCCTGGACCGGAAACAAGCTTCCTAGGACCGGTTTCTGGCATTTCAGCCGTCTTCAGCCAGGCTTGCTTGAATCCAGTGGCAAAGTGAGCAAGGGACTCACGTCTGGGCATACCCTGCCAACTTATGGCGAACAAAGCGGTACAAAAGGGGGTGGTGATGGACGGAGTATCAGAACCAATCAAACACTCACACCCAGTCAACATATCTGGGTTTGATCCATCACCGTTCTTTAGCCCACTCTGCCACCCCAGTTCAGACATGGCCATATGCAAATCAGTCTGACCTTGTGCCTCATGGGAACAGTCCAGCCCGAACTGCTAAGCCATGCCTTCCCTGGACTGGAAACACGCTTCCTAGGACGGGTTTATGGCATTCCAGCCGTCTTCAGCCAGGCTTGCTTGAATCCAGTGGCAAAGTGAGCAAGGGACTCATGTCTGGGCACACCCTGCCAACTTATGGCGAACAAATCGGTAAAAAAGGGGGTGGTGATGGACGGAGCATCAGAACAAATCAAACACTCACACCCAGTCAACAGATCTGGGTTTGATCCATCACCGTTCTTTAGCCCACTCTGCCACCCCAGTTCAGACATGGCCATATGCAAATCAGTCTGACCCTGTGCCTCATGGGAACAGTCCAGCCCGAATTGCCAAGCCATGCCTTCCCTGGACCGGAAACAAGCTTCCTAGGACCGGTTTCTGGCATTTCAGCCGTCTTCAGCCAGGTTTGCTTGAATCCAGTGGCAAAGTGAAAAAGGGACTCACGTCTGGGCATACCCTGCCAACTTATGGCGAACAAAGCGGTACAAAAGGGGGTGGTGATGGACGGAGCATCAGAACCAATCAAACACTCACACCCAGTCAACAGATCTGGGTTTGATCCATCACCGTTCTTTAGCCCACTCTGCCACCCCAGTTCAGACATTGCCATATGCAAATCAGTCTGACCCTGTGCCTCATGGGAACAGTCCAGCCCGAACTGCCAAGCCATGCCTTCCCTGGACCGGAAACAAGCTTCCTAGGACCGGTTTCTGGCATTTCAGCCGTCTTCAGCCAGGCTTGCTTGAATCCAGTGGCAAAGTGAGCAATGGACTCACGTCTGGGCATACCCTGCCAACTTATGGCGAACAAAGCGGTACAAAAGGGGGTGGTGATGGACGGAGCATCAGAACCAATCAAACACTCACACCCAGTCAACAGATCTGGGTTTGATCCATCACCATTCTTTAGCCCACTCTGCCACCCCAGTTCAGACATGGCCATATGCAAATCAGTCTGACCCTGTGCCTCATGGGAACAGTCCAGCCCGAACTGCCAAGCCATGCCTTCCCTGGACCGGAAACAAGCTTCCTAGGACCGGTTTCTGGCATTTCAGCTGTCTTCAGCCAGGCTTGCTTGAATCCAGTGGCAAAGTGAGCAAGGGACTCACGTCTGGGCATACCCTGCCAACTTATGGCGAACAAAGCGGTACAAAAGGGGGTGGTGATGGACGGAGCATCAGAACCAATCATACACTCACACCCAGTCAACAGATCTGGGTTTGATCCATCACCGTTCTTTAGCCCACTCTGCCACCCCAGTTCAGACATGGCCATATGCAAATCAGTCTGACCCTGTGCCTCATGGGAACAGTCCAGCCCGAACTGCCAAGCCATGCCTTCCCTGGACCGGAAACAAGCTTCCTAGGACCGGTTTCTGGCATTTCAGCCGTCTTCAGCCAGGCTTGCTTGAATCCAGTGGCAAAGTGAGCAAGGGACTCACGTCTGGGCATACCCTGCCAACTTATGGCGAACAAAGCGGTACAAAAGGGGGTGGTGATGGACGGAGCATCAGAACCAATCAAACACTCACACCCAGTTAACAGATCTGGGTTTGATCCATCACCGTTCTTTAGCCCACTCTGCCTCCCCAGTTCAGACATGGCCATATGCAAATCAGTGTGACCCTGTGCCTCATGGGAACAGTCCAGCCCGAACTGCCAAGCCATGCCTTCCCTGGACCGGAAACAAGCTTCCTAGGACCGGTTTCTGGCATTTCAGCCGTCTTCAGCCAGGCTTGCTTGAATCCAGTGGCAAAGTGAGCAAGGGACTCACGTCTGGGCATACCCTGCTAACTTATGGCGAACAAAGCGGTACAAAAGGGGGTGGTGATGGACGGAGCATCAGAACCAATCAAACACTCACACCCAGTCAACATATCTGGGTTTTATCCATCACCGTTCTTTAGCCCACTCTGCCACCCCAGTTCAGACATGGCCATATGCAAATCAGTCTGACCCTGTGCCTCATGGGAACAGTCCAGCCCGAACTGCCAAGCCATGCCTTCCCTGGACTGGAAACCCGCTTCCTAGGACGGGTTTCTGGCATTTCAGCCGTCTTCAGCCAGGCTTGCTTGAATCCAGTGGCAAGGTGAGCAAGGGACTCACGTCTGGGCACACCCTGCCAACTTATGGCGAACAAATCGTTAAAAAAGGGGGTGGTGATGGACGGAGCATCAGAACAAATCAAACACTCATACCCAGTCAACAGATCTGGGTTTGATCCATCACCGTTCTTTAGCCCACTCTGCCACCCCAGTTCAGACATGGCCATATGCAAATCAGTCTGACCCTGTGCCTCATGGGAACAGTCCAGCCCGAACTGCCAAGCCATGCCTTCCCTGGACCGGAAACAAGCTTCCTAGGACCGGTTTCTGGCATTTCAGCCGTCTTCAGCCAGGCTTGCTTGAATCCAGTGGCAAAGTGAGCAATGGACTCACGTCTGGGCATACCCTGCCAACTTATGGCGAACAAAGCGGTACAAAAGGGGGTGGTGATGGACGGAGCATCAGAACCAATCAAACACTCACACCCAGTCAACAGATCTGGGTTTGATCCATCACCGTTCTTTAGCCCACTCTGCCACCCCAGTTCAGACATGGCCATATGCAAATCAGTCTAACCCTGTGCCTCATGGGAACAGTCCAGCCCGAACTGCCAAGCCATGCCTTCCCTGGACCGGAAACAAGCTTCCTAGGACCGGTTTCTGGCATTTCAGCCGTCTTCAGCCAGGCTTGCTTGAATCCAGTGGCAAAGTGAGCAATGGACTCACGTCTGGGCATACCCTGCCAACTTATGGCGAACAAAGCGGTACAAAAGGGGGTGGTGATGGACGGAGCATCAGAACCAATCAAACACTCACACCCAGTCAACAGATCTGGGTTTGATCCATCACCATTCTTTAGCCCACTCTGCCACCCCAGTTCAGACATGGCCATATGCAAATCAGTCTGACCCTGTGCCTCATGGGAACAGTCCAGCCCGAACTGCCAAGCCATGCCTTCCCTGGACCGGAAACAAGCTTCCTAGGACCGGTTTCTGGCATTTCAGCCGTCTTCAGCCAGGCTTGCTTGAATCCAGTGGCAAAGTGAGCAATGGACTCACGTCTGGGCATACCCTGCCAACTTATGGCGAACAAAGCGGTACAAAAGGGGGTGGTGATGGACGGAGCATCAGAACCAATCAAACACTCACACCCAGTTAACAGATCTGGGTTTGATCCATCACCGTTCTTTAGCCCACTCTGCCTCCCCAGTTCAGACATGGCCATATGCAAATCAGTGTGACCCTGTGCCTCATGGGAACAGTCCAGCCCGAACTGCCAAGCCATGCCTTCCCTGGACCGGAAACAAGCTTCCTAGGACCGGTTTCTGGCATTTCAGCCGTCTTCAGCCAGGCTTGCTTGAATCCAGTGGCAAAGTGAGCAAGGGACTCACGTCTGGGCATACCCTGCTAACTTATGGCGAACAAAGCGGTACAAAAGGGGGTGGTGATGGACGGAGCATCAGAACCAATCAAACACTCACACCCAGTCAACATATCTGGGTTTTATCCATCACCGTTCTTTAGCCCACTCTGCCACCCCAGTTCAGACATGGCCATATGCAAATCAGTCTGACCCTGTGCCTCATGGGAACAGTCCAGCCCGAACTGCCAAGCCATGCCTTCCCTGGACTGGAAACCCGCTTCCTAGGACGGGTTTCTGGCATTTCAGCCGTCTTCAGCCAGGCTTGCTTGAATCCAGTGGCAAGGTGAGCAAGGGACTCACGTCTGGGCACACCCTGCCAACTTATGGCGAACAAATCGTTAAAAAAGGGGGTGGTGATGGACGGAGCATCAGAACAAATCAAACACTCATACCCAGTCAACAGATCTGGGTTTGATCCATCACCGTTCTTTAGCCCACTCTGCCACCCCAGTTCAGACATGGCCATATGCAAATCAGTCTGACCCTGTGCCTCATGGGAACAGTCCAGCCCGAACTGCCAAGCCATGCCTTCCCTGGACCGGAAACAAGCTTCCTAGGACCGGTTTCTGGCATTTCAGCCGTCTTCAGCCAGGCTTGCTTGAATCCAGTGGCAAAGTGAGCAATGGACTCACGTCTGGGCATACCCTGCCAACTTATGGCGAACAAAGCGGTACAAAAGGGGGTGGTGATGGACGGAGCATCAGAACCAATCAAACACTCACACCCAGTCAACAGATCTGGGTTTGATCCATCACCGTTCTTTAGCCCACTCTGCCACCCCAGTTCAGACATGGCCATATGCAAATCAGTCTAACCCTGTGCCTCATGGGAACAGTCCAGCCCGAACTGCCAAGCCATGCCTTCCCTGGACCGGAAACAAGCTTCCTAGGACCGGTTTCTGGCATTTCAGCCGTCTTCAGCCAGGCTTGCTTGAATCCAGTGGCAAAGTGAGCAATGGACTCACGTCTGGGCATACCCTGCCAACTTATGGCGAACAAAGCGGTACAAAAGGGGGTGGTGATGGACGGAGCATCAGAACCAATCAAACACTCACACCCAGTCAACAGATCTGGGTTTGATCCATCACCATTCTTTAGCCCACTCTGCCACCCCAGTTCAGACATGGCCATATGCAAATCAGTCTGACCCTGTGCCTCATGGGAACAGTCCAGCCCGAACTGCCAAGCCATGCCTTCCCTGGACCGGAAACAAGCTTCCTAGGACCGGTTTCTGGCATTTCAGCCGTCTTCAGCCAGGCTTGCTTGAATCCAGTGGCAAAGTGAGCAATGGACTCACGTCTGGGCATACCCTGCCAACTTATGGCGAACAAAGCGGTACAAAAGGGGGTGGTGATGGACGGAGCATCAGAACCAATCAAACACTCACACCCAGTCAACAGATCTGGGTTTGATCCATCACCGTTCTTTAGCCCACTCTGCCACCCCAGTTCAGACATGGCCATATGCAAATCAGTCTGACCCTGTGCCTCATTGGAACAGTCCAGCCCGAACTGCCAAGCCATGCCTTCCCTGGACCGGAAACAAGCTTCCTAGAACCGGTTTCTGGCATTTCAGCCGTCTTCAGCCAGGCTTGCTTGAATCCAGTGGCAAAGTGAGCAAGGGACTCACGTCTGGGCATACCCTGCCAACTTATGGCGAACAAATCGGTAAAAAAGGGGGTGGTGATGGACGGAGCATCAGAACAAATCAAACACTCACACCCAGTCAACAGATCTGGGTTTGATCCATCACCGTTCTTTAGCCCACTCTGCCACCCCAGTTCAGACATAGCCATATGCAAATCAGTCTGACCCTGTGCCTCATGGGAACAGTCCAGCCCGAACTGCAAGCCATGCCTTCCCTGGACCGGAAACAAGCTTCCTAGGACCGGTTTCTGGCATTTCAGCCGTCTTCAGCCAGGTTTGCTTGAATCCAGTGGCAAAGTGAGCAAGGGACTCACGTCTGGGCATACCCTGCCAACTTATGGCGAACAAAGCGGTACAAAAGGGGGTGGTGATGGACGGAGCATCAGAACCAATCAAACACTCACACCCAGTCAACAGATCTGGGTTTGATCCATCACAGTTCTTTAGCCCACTCTGCCACCCCAGTTCAGACATTGCCATATGCAAATCAGTCTGACCCTGTGCCTCATGGGAACAGTACAGCCCGAACTGCCAAGCCATGCCTTCCCTGGACCGGAAACAAGCTTCCTAGGACCGGTTTCTGGCATTTCAGCCGTATTCAGCCAGGCTTGCTTGAATCCAGTGGCAAAGTGAGCAAGGGACTCACGTCTGGGCACACCCTGCCAACTTATGGCGAACAAAGCGGTACAAAAGGGGGTGGTGATGGACGGAGCATCAGAACAAATCAAACACTCACACCCAGTCAACAGATCTGGGTTTGATCCATCACCGTTCTTTAGCCCACTCTGTCACCCCAGTTCAGACATGGCCATATGCAAATCAGTCTGACCCTGTGCCTCATGGGAACAGTCCAGCCCGAACTGCCAAGCCATGCCTAACCTGGACCGGAAACAAGCTTCCTAGGACCGGTTTCTGGCATTTCAGCCGTCTTCAGCCAGGCTTGCTTGAATCCAGTGGCAAAGTGAGCAAGTGACTCACGTCTGGGCATACCCTGCCAACTTATGGCGAACAAAGCTGTACAAAAGGGGGTGGTGATGGACGGAGCATCAGAACCAATCAAACACTCACACCCAGTCAACAGATCTGGGTTTGATCCATCACCGTTCTTTAGCCCACTCTGCCACCC
The DNA here is from genome assembly GCF_964204655.1 of Triturus cristatus. Classification (NCBI taxonomy): domain Eukaryota; kingdom Metazoa; phylum Chordata; class Amphibia; order Caudata; family Salamandridae; genus Triturus; species Triturus cristatus. The sequence goes on from NC_140579.1 coordinate 1,189,248,862, forward strand.
CAGTTCAGACATGGCCATATGCAAATCAGTCTGACCCTGTGCCTCATGGGAACAGTCCAGCCCGAACTGCCAAGCCATGCCTTCCCTGGACCGGAAACAAGCTTCCTAGGACCGGTTTCTGGCATTTCAGCCGTCTTCAGCCAGGCTTGCTTGAATCCAGTGGCAAAGTGAGCAATGGACTCACGTCTGGGCATACCCTGCCAACTTATGGCGAACAAAGCGGTACAAAAGGGGGTGGTGATGGACGGAGCATCAGAACCAATCAAACACTCACACCCAGTCAACAGATCTGGGTTTGATCCATCACCATTCTTTAGCCCACTCTGCCACCCCAGTTCAGACATGGCCATATGCAAATCAGTCTGACCCTGTGTCTCATGGGAACAGTCCAGCCCGAACTGCCAAGCCATGCCTTCCCTGGACCGGAAACAAGCTTCCTAGGACCGGTTTCTGGCATTTCAGCTGTCTTCAGCCAGGCTTGCTTGAATCCAGTGGCAAAGTGAGCAAGGGACTCACGTCTGGGCATACCCTGCCAACTTATGGCGAACAAAGCGGTACAAAAGGGGGTGGTGATGGACGGAGCATCAGAACCAATCATACACTCACACCCAGTCAACAGATCTGGGTTTGATCCATCACCGTTCTTTAGCCCACTCTGCCACCCCAGTTCAGACATGGCCATATGCAAATCAGTCTGACCCTGTGCCTCATGGGAACAGTCCAGCCCGAACTGCCAAGCCATGCCTTCCCTGGACCGGAAACAAGCTTCCTAGGACCGGTTTCTGGCATTTCAGCTGTCTTCAGCCAGGCTTGCTTGAATCCAGTGGCAAAGTGAGCAAGGGACTCACGTCTGGGCATACCCTGCCAACTTATGGCGAACAAAGCGGTACAAAAGGGGGTGGTGATGGACGGAGCATCAGAACCAATCAAACACTCACACCCAGTTAACAGATCTGGGTTTGATCCATCACCGTACTTTAGCCCACTCTGCCAGCCCAGTTCAGACATGGCCATATGCAAATCAGTGTGACCCTGTGCCTCATGGGAACAGTCCAGCCCGAACTGCAAAGCCATGCCTTCCCTGGACCGGAAACAAGCTTCCTAGGACCGGTTTCTGGCATTTCAGCCGTCTTCAGCCAGGCTTGCTTGAATCCAGTGGCAAAGTGAGCAAGGGACTCACGTCTGGGCATACCCTGCTAACTTATGGCGAACAAAGCGGTACAAAAGGGGGTGGTGATGGACGGAGCATCAGAACCAATCAAACACTCACACCCAGTCAACATATCTGGGTTTTATCCATCACCGTTCTTTAGCCCACTCTGCCACCCCAGTTCAGACATGGCCATATGCAAATCAGTCTGACCCTGTGCCTCATGGGAACAGTCCAGCCCGAACTGCAAAGCCATGCCTTCCCTGGACTGGAAACCCGCGTCCTAGGACGGGTTTCTGGCATTTCAGCCGTCTTCAGCCAGGCTTGCTTGAATCCAGCGGCAAGGTGAGCAAGGGACTCACGTCTGGGCACACCCTGCCAACTTATGGCGAACAAATCGTTAAAAAAGGGGGTGGTGATGGACGGAGCATCAGAACAAATCAAACACTCACACCCAGTCAACAGATCTGGGTTTGATCCATCACCGTTCTTTAGCCCACTCTGCCACCCCAGTTCAGACATGGCCATATGCAAATCAGTCTGACCCTGTGCCTCATGGGAACAGTCCAGCCCGAACTGCCAAGCCATGCCTTCCCTGGACCGGAAACAAGCTTCCTAGGACCGGTTTCTGGCATTTCAGCCGTCTTCAGCCAGGCTTGCTTGAATCCAGTGGCAAAGTGAGCAATGGACTCACGTCTGGGCATACCCTGCCAACTTATGGCGAACAAAGCGGTACAAAAGGGGGTGGTGATGGACGGAGCATCAGAACCAATCAAACACTCACACCCAGTCAACAGATCTGGGTTTGATCCATCACCGTTCTTTAGCCCACTCTGCCACCCCAGTTCAGACATGGCCATATGCAAATCAGTCTAACCCTGTGCCTCATGGGAACAGTCCAGCCCGAACTGCCAAACCATGCCTTCCCTGGACCGGAAACAAGCTTCCTAGGACCGGTTTCTGGCATTTCAGCCGTCTTCAGCCAGGCTTGCTTGAATCCAGTGGCAAAGTGAGCAATGGACTCACGTCTGGGCATACCCTGCCAACTTATGGCGAACAAAGCGGTACAAAAGGGGGTGGTGATGGACGGAGCATCAGAACCAATCAAACACTCACACCCAGTCAACAGATCTGGGTTTGATCCATCACCATTCTTTAGCCCACTCTGCCACCCAGTTCAGACATGGCCATATGCAAATCAGTCTGACCCTGTGCCTCATGGGAACAGTCCAGCCCGAACTGCCAAGCCATGCCTTCCCTGGACCGGAAACAAGCTTCCTAGGACCGGTTTCTGGCATTTCAGCCGTCTTCAGCCAGGCTTGCTTGAATCCAGTGGCAAAGTGAGCAATGGACTCACGTCTGGGCATACCCTGCCAACTTATGGCGAACAAAGCGGTACAAAAGGGGGTGGTGATGGACGGAGCATCAGAACCAATCAAACACTCACACCCAGTCAACAGATCTGGGTTTGATCCATCACCGTTCTTTAGCCCACTCTGCCACCCCAGTTCAGACATGGCCATATGCAAATCAGTCTGACCCTGTGCCTCATTGGAACAGTCCGGCCCGAACTGCCAAGCCATGCCTTCCCTGGACCGGAAACAAGCTTCCTAGAACCGGTTTCTGGCATTTCAGCCGTCTTCAGCCAGGCTTGCTTGAATCCAGTGGCAAAGTGAGCAAGGGACTCACGTCTGGGCATACCCTGCCAACTTATGGCGAACAAAGCGGTACAAAAGGGGGTGGTGATGGACGGAGCATCAGAACCAATCAAACACTCACACCCAGTCAACAGATCTGGGTTTGATCCATCACCGTTCTTTAGCCCACTCTGCCACCCCAGTTCAGACATGGCCATATGCAAATCAGTCTGACCCTGTGCCTCATGGGAACAGTCCAGCCCGAACTGCCAAGCCATGCCTTCCCTGGACCGGAAACAAGCTTCCTTGGACCGGTTTCTGGCATTTCAGCCGTCTTCAGCCAGGCTTGCTTGAATCCAGTGGCAAAGTGAGCAAGGGACTCATGTCTGGGCATACCCTGCTAACTTATGGCGAACAAAGCGGTACAAAAGGGGGTAGTGATGGACGGAGCATCAGAACCAATCAAACACTCACACCCAGTCAACATATCTGGGTTTTATCCATCACCGTTCTTTAGCCCACTCTGCAACCCCAGTTCAGACATGGCCATATGCAAATCAGTCTGACCCTGTGCCTCATGGGAACAGTCCAGCCCGAACTGCCAAGCCATGCCTTCCCTGGACTGGAAACCCGCTTCCTAGGACGGGTTTCTGGCATTTCAGCCGTCTTCAGCCAGGCTTGCTTGAATCCAGTGGCAAGGTGAGCAAGGGACTCACGTCTGGGCACACCCTGCCAACTTATGGCGAACAAATCGTTAAAAAAGGGGGTGGTGATGGACGGAGCATCAGAACAAATCAAACACTCACACCCAGTCAACAGATCTGGGTTTGATCCATCACCGTTCTTTAGCCCACTCTGCCACCCCAGTTCAGACATGGCCATATACAAATCAGTCTGACCCTGTGCCTCATGGGAACAGTCCAGCCCGAAATGCCAAGCCATGCCTTCCCTGGACCGGAAACAAGCTTCCTATGACCGGTTTCTGGCATTTCAGCCGTCTTCAGCCAGGCTTGCTTGAATCCAGTGGCAAAGTGAGCAATGGACTCACGTCTGGGCATACCCTGCCAACTTATGGCGAACAAAGCGGTACAAAAGGGGGTGGTGATGGACGGAGCATCAGAACCAATCAAACACTCACACCCAGTCAACAGATCTGGGTTTGATCCATCACCGTTCTTTAGCCCACTCTGCCACCCCAGTTCAGACATGGCCATATGCAAATCAGTCTAACCCTGTGCCTCATGGGAACAGTCCAGCCCGAACTGCCAAGCCAAGCCTTCCCTGGACCGGAAACAAGCTTCCTAGGACCGGTTTCTGGCATTTCAGCCGTCTTCAGCCAGGCTTGCTTGAATCCAGTGGCAAAGTGAGCAATGGACTCACGTCTGGGCATACCCTGCCAACTTATGGCGAACAAAGCGGTACAAAAGGGGGTGGTGATGGACGGAGCATCAGAACCAATCAAACACTCACACCCAGTCAACAGATCTGGGTTTGATCCATCACCATTCTTTAGCCCACTCTGCCACCCCAGTTCAGACATGGCCATATGCAAATCAGTCTGACCCTGTGCCTCATGGGAACAGTCCAGCCCGAACTGCCAAGCCATGCCTTCCCTGGACCGGAAACAAGCTTCCTAGGACCGGTTTCTGGCATTTCAGCCGTCTTCAGTCAGGCTTGCTTGAATCCAGTGGCAAAGTGAGCAATGAACTCACGTCTGGGCATACCCTGCCAACTTATGGCGAACAAAGCGGTACAAAAGGGGGTGGTGATGGACGGAGCATCAGAACCAATCAAACACTCACACCCAGTCAACAGATCTGGGTTTGATCCATCACCGTTCTTTAGCCCACTCTGCCACCCCAGTTCAGACATGGCCATATGCAAATCAGTCTGACCCTGTGCCTCATTGGAACAGTCCAGCCCGAACTGCCAAGCCATGCCTTCCCTGGACCGGAAACAAGCTTCCTAGGACCGGTTTCTGGCATTTCAGCCGTCTTCAGCCAGGCTTGCTTGAATCCAGTGGCAAAGTGAGCAAGGGACTCACGTCTGGGCATACCCTGCCAACTTATGGCGAACAAAGCGGTACAAAAGGGGGTGGTGATGGACGGAGCATCAGAACCAATCAAACACTCACACCCAGTCAACAGATCTGGGTTTGATCCATCACCGTTCTTTAGCCCACTCTGCCACCCCAGTTCAGACATGGCCATATGCAAATCAGTCTGACCCTGTGCCTCATGGGAACAGTCCAGCCCGAACTGCCAAGCCATGCCTTCCCTGGACCGGAAACAAGCTTCCTAGGACCGGTTTCTGGCATTTCAGCCGTCTTCAGCCAGGCTTGCTTGAATCCAGTGGCAAAGTGAGCAATGGACTCACGTCTGGGCATACCCTGCCAACTTATGGCGAACAAAGCGGTACAAAAGGGGGTGGTGATGGACGGAGCATCAGAACCAATCAAACACTCACACCCAGTCAACAGATCTGGGTTTGATCCATCACTGTTCTTTAGCCCACTCTGCCACCCCAGTTCAGACATGGCCATATGCAAATCAGTCTGACCCTGTGCCTCATGGGAACAGTCCAGCCCGAACTGCCAAGCCATGCCTTCTCTGGACCGGAAACAAGCTTCCTAGGACCGGTTTCTGGCATTTCAGCCGTCTTCAGCCAGGCTTGCTTGAATCCAGTGGCAAAGTGAGCAATGGACTCACGTCTGGGCATACCCTGCCAACTTATGGCGAACAAAGCGGTACAAAAGGGGGTGGTGATGGACGGAGCATCAGAACCAATCAAACACTCACACCCAGTCAACAGATCTGGGTTTGATCCATCACCATTCTTTAGCCCACTCTGCCACCCCAGTTCAGACATGGCCATATGCAAATCAGTCTGACTCTGTGCCTCATGGGAACAGTCCAGCCCGAACTGCCAAGCCATGCCTTCCCTGGACCGGAAACAAGCTTCCTAGGACCGGTTTCTGGCATTTCAGCTCTCTTCAGCCAGGCTTGCTTGAATCCAGTGGCAAAGTGAGCAAGGGACTCACGTATGGGCATACCCTGCCAACTTATGGCCAACAAAGCGGTACAAAAGGGGGTGGTGATGGACGGAGCATCAGAACCAGTCAAACACTCACACCCAGTTAACAGATCTGGGTTTGATCCATCACCGTTCTTTAGCCCACTCTGCCACCCCAGTTCAGACATGGCCATATGCAAATCAGTGTGACCCTGTGCCTCATGGGAACAGTCCAGCCTGAACTGCCAAGCCATGCCTTCCCTGGACCGGAAACAAGCTTCCTAGGACCGGTTTCTGGCATTTCAGCCGTCTTCAGCCAGGCTTGCTTGAATCCAGTGGCAAACTAAGCAAGGGACTCACGTCTGGGCCTACCCTGCCAACTTATGGCGAACAAAGCGGTACAAAAGGGGGTGGTGATGGACGGAGCATCAGAACCAATCAAACACTCACACCCAGTCAACAGATCTGGGTTTGATCCATCACCGTTCTTTAGCCCACTCTGCCACCCCAGTTCAGACATGGCCATATGCAATCAGTCTGACCCTGTGCCTCATGGGAACAGTCCAGCCCGAACTGCCAAGCCATGCCTTCCCTGGACCGCAAACAAGCTTCCTAGGACCGGTTTCTGGCATTTCAGCCATCTTCAGCCAGGCTTGCTTGAATCCAGTGGCAAAGTGAGCAAGGGACTCACGTCTGGGCATACCCTGCCAACTTATGGCGAACAAAGCGGTACAAAAGGGGGTGGTGATGGACGGAGCATCAGAACCAATCAAACACTCACACCCAGTCAACAGATCTGGGTTTGATCCATCACCGTTCTTTAGCCCACTCTGCCACCCCAGTTCAGACATGGCCATATGCAAATCAGTGTGACCCTGTGCCTCATGGGAACAGTCCAGCCCGAACTGCCAAGCCATGCCTTCCCTGGACCGGAAACAAACTTCCTAGGACCGGTTTCTGGCATTTCAGCCGTCTTCAGCCAGGCTTGCTTGAATCCAGTGGCAAAGTGAGCAAGGGACTCACATCTGGGCATACCCTGCCAACTTATGGTGAACAAAGCGGTACAAAAGGGGGTGGTGATGGACAGAGCATCAGAACCAATCAAACACTCACACCCAGTCAACAGATCTGGGTTTGATCCATCACCGTTCTTTAGCCCACTCTGCCACCCCAGTTCAGACATGGCCATATGCAAATCAGTCTGACCCTGTGCCTCATGGGAACAGTTCAGCCCGAACTGCCAAGCCATGCCTTCCCTGGACCGGAAACAAGCTTCCTAGGACCGGTTTCTGGCATTTCAGCCGTCTTCAGCCAGGCTTGCTTGAATCCAGTGGCAAAGTGAGCAATGGACTCACGTCTGGGCATACCCTGCCAACTTATGGCGAACAAAGCGGTACAAAAGGGGGTGGTGATGGACAGAGCATCAGAACCAATCAAACACTCACACTCAGTCAACAGATCTGGGTTTGATCCATCATCATTCTTTATCCCACTCTGCCACCCCAGTTCAGACATGGCCATATGCAAATCAGTCTGACCCTGTGCCTCATGGGAACAGTCCAGCCCGAACTGCCAAGCCATGCCTTCCCTGGACCGGAAACAAGCTTCCTAGGACCGGTTTCTGGCATTTCAGCTGTCTTCAGCCAGGCTTGCTTGAATCCAGTGGCAAAGTGAGCAAGGGACTCACGTCTGGGCATACCCTGCCAACTTATGGCGAACAAAGCGGTACAAAAGGGGGTGCTGATGGACGGAGCATCAGAACCAGTCAAACACTCACACCCAGTTAACAGATCTGGGTTTGATCCATCACCGTTCTTTAGCCCACTCTGCCACCCCAGTTCAGACATGGCCATATACAAATCAGTGTGACCCTGTGCCTCATGGGAACAGTCCAGCCTGAACTGCCAAGCCATGCCTTCCCTGGACCGGAAACAAGCTTCCTAGGACCGGTTTCTGGCATTTCAGCCGTCTTCAGCCAGGCTTGCTTGAATCCAGTGGCAAAGTGAGCAAGGGACTCACGTCTGGGCATACCCTGCCAACTTATGGCGAACAAAGTGGTACAAAAGGGGGTGGTGATGGACGGAGCATCAGAACCAATCAAACACTCACACCCAGTCAACAGATCTGGGTTTGATCCATCACCGTTCTTTAGCCCACTCTGCCACCCCAGTTCAGACATGGCCATCTGCAATCAGTCTGACCCTGTGCCTCATGGGAACAGTCCAGCCCGAACTGCCAAGCCATGCCTTCCCTGGACTGGAAACCCGCTTCCTAGGACGGGTTTCTGGCATTTCAGCCGTCTTCAGCCAGGCTTGCTTGAATCCAGTGGCAAGGTGAGCAAGGGACTCACGTCTGGAAACACCCTGCCAACTTATGGCGAACAAATCGTTAAAAAAGGGGTCGGTGATGGACGGAGCATCAGAACAAATCAAACACTCACACCCAGTCAACAGATCTGGGTTTGATCCATCACCGTTCTTTAGCCCACTCTGCCACCCCAGTTCAGACATGGCCATATGCAAATCAGTCTGACCCTGTGCCTCATGGGAACAGTCCAGCCCGAACTGCCAAGCCATGCCTTCCCTGGACCGGAAACAAGCTTCCTAGGACCGGTTTCTGGCATTTCAGCCGTCTTCAGCCAGGCTTGCTTGAATCCAGTGGCAAAGTGAGCAATGGACTCACGTCTGGGCATACCCTGCCAACTTATGGCGAACAAAGCGGTACAAAAGGGGGTGGTGATGGACGGAGCATCAGAACCAATCAAACACTCACACCCAGTCAACAGATCTGGGTTTGATCCATCACCGTTCTTTAGCCCACTCTGCCACCCCAGTTCAGACATGGCCATATGCAAATCAGTCTAACCCTGTGCCTCATGGGAACAGTCCAGCCCGAACTGCCAAGCCATGCCTTCCCTGGACCGGAAACAAGCTTCCTAGGACCGGTTTCTGGCATTTCAGCCGTCTTCAGCCAGGCTTGCTTGAATCCAGTGGCAAAGTGAGCAATGGACTCACGTCTGGGCATACCCTGCCAACTTATGGCGAACAAAGCGGTACAAAAGGGGGTGGTGATGGACGGAGCATCAGAACCAATCAAACACTCACACCCAGTCAACAGATCTGGGTTTGATCCATCACCATTCTTTAGTCCACTCTGCCACCCCAGTTCAGACATGGCCATATGCAAATCAGTCTGACCCTGTGCCTCATGGGAACAGTCCAGCCCGAACTGCCAAGCCATGCCTTCCCTGGACCGGAAACAAGCTTCCTAGGACCGGTTTCTGGCATTTCAGCCGTCTTCAGCCAGGCTTGCTTGAATCCAGTGGCAAAGTGAGCAATGGACTCACGTCTGGGCATACCCTGCCAACTTATGGCGAACAAAGCGGTACAAAAGGGGGTGGTGATGGACGGAGCATCAGAACCAATCAAACACTCACACCCAGTCAACAGATCTGGGTTTGATCCATCACCGTTCTTTAGCCCACTCTGCCACCCCAGTTCATACATGGCCATATGCAAATCAGTCTGACCCTGTGCCTCATTGGAACAGTCCAGCCCGAACTGCCAAGCCATGCCTTCCCTGGACCGGAAACAAGCTTCCTAGAACCGGTTTCTGGCATTTCAGCCGTCTTCAGCCAGGCTTGCTTGAATCCAGTGGCAAAGTGAGCAAGGGACTCACGTCTGGGCATACCCTGCCAACTTATGGCGAACAAAGCGGTACAAAAGGGGGTGGTGATGGACGGAGCATCAGAACCAATCAAACACTCACACCCAGTCAACAGATCTGGGTTTGATCCATCACCGTTCTTTAGCCCACTCTGCCACCCCAGTTCAGACATGGCCATATGCAAATCAGTCTGACCCTGTGCCTCATGGGAACAGTCCAGCCCGAACTGCCAAGCCATGCCTTCCCTGGACCGGAAACAAGCTTCCTAGGACCGGTTTCTGGCATTTCAGCCGTCTTCAGCCAGGCTTGCTTGAATCCAGTGGCAAAGTGAGCAATGGACTCACGTCTGGGCATACCCTGCCAACTTATGGCGAACAAAGCGGTACAAAAGGGGGTGGTGCTGGACGGAGCATCAGAACCAATCAAACACTCACACCCAGTCAACAGATCTGGGTTTGATCCATCACCGTTCTTTAGCCCACTCTGCCACCCCAGTTCAGACATGGCCTTATGCAAATCAGTCTGACCCTGTGCCTCATGGGAACAGTCCAGCCCGAACTGCCAAGCCATGCCTTCCCTGGACCGGAAACAAGCTTCCTAGGACCGGTTTCTGGCATTTCAGCCGTCTTCAGCCAGGCTTGCTTGAATCCAGTGGCAAAGTGAGCAAGGGACTCACGTCTGGGCATACCCTGCTAACTTATGGCGAACAAAGCGGTACAAAAGGGGGTGGTGATGGACGGAGCATCAGAACCAATCAAACACTCACACCCAGTCAACATATCTGGGTTTTATCCATCACCGTTCTTTAGCCCACTCTGCCACCCCAGCTCAGACATGGCCATATGCAAATCAGTCTGACCCTGTGCCTCATGGGAACAGTCCAGGTCGAACTGCCAAGCCATGCCTTCCCTGGACTGGAAACCCGCTTCCTAGGACGGGTTTCTGGCATTTCAGCCGTCTTCAGCCAGGCTTGCTTGAATCCAGTGGCAAGGTGAGCAAGGGACTCACGTCTGGGCACACCCTGCCAACTTATGGCGAACAAATCGTTAAAAAAGGGGGTGGTGATGGACGGAGCATCAGAACAAATCAAACACTCACACCCAGTCAACAGATCTGGGTTTGATCCATCACCGTTCTTTAGCCCACTCTGCCACCCCAGTTCAGACATGGCCATATGCAAATCAGTCTGACCCTGTGCCTCATGGGAACAGTCCAGCCTGAACTGCCAAGCCATGCCTTCCCTGGACCGGAAACAAGCTTCCTAGGACCGGTTTCTGGCATTTCAGCCGTCTTCAGCCAGGCTTGCTTGAATCCAGTGGCAAAGTGAGCAATGGACTCACGTCTGGGCATACCCTGCCAACTTATGGCGAACAAAGCGGTACAAAAGGGGGTGGTGATGGACGGAGCATCAGAACCAATCAAACACTCACACCCAGTCAACAGATCTGGGTTTGATCCATCACCGTTCTTTAGCCCACTCTGCCACCCCAGTTCAGACATGGCCATATGCAAATCAGTCTAACCCTGTGCCTCATGGGAACAGTCCAGCCGAACTGCCAAGCCATGCCTTCCCTGGACCGGAAACAAGCTTCCTAGGACCGGTTTCTGGCATTTCAGCCGTCTTCAGCCAGGCTTGCTTGAATCCAGTGGCAAAGTGAGCAATGGACTCACGTCTGGGCATACCCTGCCAACTTATGGCGAACAAAGCGGTACAAAAGGGGGTGGTGATGGACGGAGCATCAGAACCAATCAAACACTCACACCCAGTCAACAGATCTGGGTTTGATCCATCACCGTTCTTTAGCCCACTCTGCCACCCCAGTTCAGACATGGCCATATGCAAATCAGTCTGACCCTGTGCCTCATGGGAACAGTCCAGCCCGAACTGCCAAGCCATGCCTTCCCTGGACCGGAAACAAGCTTCCTAGGACCGGTTTCTGGCATTTCAGCCGTCTTCAGCCAGGCTTGCTTGAATCCAGTGGCAAAGTGAGCAATGGACTCACGTCTGGGCATACCCTGCCAACTTATGGCGAACAAAGCGGTACAAAAGGGGGTGGTGCTGGACGGAGCATCAGAACCAATCAAACACTCACACCCAGTCAACAGATCTGGGTTTGATCCATCACCGTTCTTTAGCCCACTCTGCCACCCCAGTTCAGACATGGCCATATGCAAATCAGTCTGACCCTGTGCCTCATGGGAACAGTCCAGCCCGAACTGCCAAGCCATGCCTTCCCTGGACCGGAAACAAGCTTCCTAGGACCGGTTTCTGGCATTTCAGCCGTCTTCAGCCAGGCTTGCTTGAATCCAGTGGCAAAGTGAGCAAGGGACTCACGTCTGGGCATACCCTGCTAACTTATGGCGAACAAAGCGGTACAAAAGGGGGTGGTGATGGACGGAGCATCAGAACCAATCAAACACTCACACCCAGTCAACATATCTGGGTTTTATCCATCACCGTTCTTTAGCCCACTCTGCCACCCCAGTTCAGACATGGCCATATGCAAATCAGTCTTACCCTGTGCCTCATGGGAACAGTCCAGCCCGAACTGCCAAGCCATGCCTTCCCTGGACTGGAAACCCGCTTCCTAGGACGGGTTTCTGGCATTTCAGCCGTCTTCAGCCAGGCTTGCTTGAATCCAGTGGCAAGGTGAGCAAGGGACTCACGTCTGGGCACACCCTGCCAACTTATGGTGAACAAATCGTTAAAAAAGGGGGTGGTGATGGACGGAGCATCAGAACAAATCAAACACTCACACCCAGTCAACAGATCTGGGTTTGATCCATCACCGTTCTTTAGCCCACTCTGCCACCCCAGTTCAGACATGGCCATATGCAAATCAGTCTGACCCTGTGCCTCATTGGAACAGTCCAGCCCGAACTGCCAAGCCATGCCTTCCCTGGACCGGAAACAAGCTTCCTAGAACCGGTTTCTGGCATTTCAGCCGTCTTCAGCCAGGCTTGCTTGAATCCAGTGGCAAAGTGAGCAAGGGACTCACGTCTGGGCATACCCTGCCAACTTATGGCGAACAAAGCGGTACAAAAGGGGGTGGTGATGGACGGAGCATCAGAACCAATCAAACACTCACACCCAGTCAACAGATCTGGGTTTGATCCATCACCGTTCTTTAGCCCACTCTGCCACCCCAGTTCAGACATGGCCATATGCAAATCAGTCTGACCCTGTGCCTCATGGGAACAGTCCAGCCCGAACTGCCAAGCCATGCCTTCCCTGGACCGGAAACAAGCTTCCTAGGACCGGTTTCTGGCATTTCAGCCGTCTTCAGCCAGGCTTGCTTGAATCCAGTGGCAAAGTGAGCAATGGACTCACGTCTGGGCATACCCTGCCAACTTATGGCGAACAAAGCGGTACAAAAGGGGGTGGTGCTGGACGGAGCATCAGAACCAATCAAACACTCACACCCAGTCAACAGATCTGGGATTGATCCATCACCGTTCTTTAGCCCACTCTGCCACCCCAGTTCAGACATGGCCTTATGCAAATCAGTCTGACCCTGTGCCTCATGGGAACAGTCCAGCCCGTACTGCCAAGCCATGCCTTCCCTGGACCGGAAACAAGCATCCTAGGACCGGTTTCTGGCATTTCAGCAGTCTTCAGCCAGGCTTGCTTGAATCCAGTGGCAAAGTGAGCAAGGGACTCACGTCTGGGCATACCCTGCTAACTTATGGCGAACAAAGCGGTACAAAAGGGGGTGGTGATGGACGGAGCATCAGAACCAATCAAACACTCACACCCAGTCAACATTTCTGGGTTTTATCCATCACCGTTCTTTAGCCCACTCTGCCACCCCAGTTCAGACATGGCCATATGCAAATCAGTCTGACCCTGTGCCTCATGGGAACAGTCCAGGTCGAACTGCCAAGCCATGCCTTCCCTGGACTGGAAACCCGCTTCCTAGGACGGGTTTCTGGCATTTCAGCCGTCTTCAGCCAGGCTTGCTTGAATCCAGTGGCAAGGTGAGCAAGGGACTCACGTCTGGGCACACCCTGCCAACTTATGGCGAACAAATTGTTAAAAAAGGGGGTGGTGATGGACGGAGCATCAGAACAAATCAAACACTCACACCCAGTCAACAGATCTGGGTTTGATCCATCACCGTTCTTTAGCCCACTCTGCCACCCCAGTTCAGACATGGCCATATGCAAATCAGTCTGACCCTGTGCCTCATGGGAACAGTCCAGCCCGAACTGCCAAGCCATGCCTTCCCTGGACCGGAAACAAGCTTCCTAGGACCGGTTTCTGGCATTTCAGCCGTCTTCAGCCAGGCTTGCTTGAATCCAGTGGCAAAGTGAGCAATGGACTCACGTCTGGGCATACCCTGCCAACTTATGGCGAACAAAGCGGTACAAAAGGGGGTGGTGATGGACGGAGCATCAGAACCAATCAAACACTCACACCCAGTCAACAGATCTGGGTTTGATCCATCACCGTTCTTTAGCCCACTCTGCCACCCCAGTTCAGACATGGCCATATGCAAATCAGTCTAACCCTGTGCCTCATGGGAACAGTCCAGCCGAACTGCCAAGCCATGCCTTCCCTGGACCGGAAACAAGCTTCCTAGGACCGGTTTCTGGCATTTCAGCCGTCTTCAGCCAGGCTTGCTTGAATCCAGTGGCAAAGTGAGCAATGGACTCACGTCTGGGCATACCCTGCCAACTTATGGCGAACAAAGCGGTACAAAAGGGGGTGGTGCTGGACGGAGCATCAGAACCAATCAAACACTCACACCCAGTCAACAGATCTGGGTTTGATCCATCACCGTTCTTTAGCCCACTCTGCCACCCCAGTTCAGACATGGCCTTATGCAAATCAGTCTGACCCTGTGCCTCATGGGAACAGTCCAGCCCGAACTGCCAAGCCATGCCTTCCCTGGACCGGAAACAAGCTTCCTAGGACCGGTTTCTGGCATTTCAGCCGTCTTCAGCCAGGCTTGCTTGAATCCAGAGGCAAAGTGAGCAAGGGACTCACGTCTGGGCATACCCTGCTAACTTATGGCGAACAAAGCGGTACAAAAGGGGGTGGTGATGGACGGAGCATCAGAACCAATCAAACACTCACACCCAGTCAACATATCTGGGTTTTATCCATCACCGTTCTTTAGCCCACTCTGCCACCCCAGTTCAGACATGGCCATATGCAAATCAGTCTGACCCTGTGCCTCATGGGAACAGTCCAGGTCGAACTGCCAAGCCATGCCTTCCCTGGACTGGAAACCCGCTTCCTAGGACGGGTTTCTGGCATTTCAGCCGTCTTCAGCCAGGCTTGCTTGAATCCAGTGGCAAGGTGAGCAAGGGACTCACGTCTGGGCACACCCTGCCAACTTATGGCGAACAAATCGTTAAAAAAGGGGGTGGTGATGGACGGAGCATCAGAACAAATCAAACACTCACACCCAGTCAACAGATCTGGGTTTGATCCATCACCGTTCTTTAGCCCACTCTGCCACCCCAGTTCAGACATGGCCATATGCAAATCAGTCTGACCCTGTGCCTCATGGGAACAGTCCAGCCCGAACTGCCAAGCCATGCCTTCCCTGGACCGGAAACAAGCTTCCTAGGACCGGTTTCTGGCATTTCAGCCGTCTTCAGCCAGGCTTGCTTGAATCCAGTGGCAAAGTGAGCAATGGACTCACGTCTGGGCATACCCTGCCAACTTATGGCGAACAAAGCGGTACAAAAGGGGGTGGTGATGGACGGAGCATCAGAACCAATCAAACACTCACACCCAGTCAACAGATCTGGGTTTGATCCATCACCGTTCTTTAGCCCACTCTGCCACCCCAGTTCAGACATGGCCATATGCAAATCAGTCTAACCCTGTGCCTCATGGGAACAGTCCAGCCGAACTGCCAAGCCATGCCTTCCCTAGACCGGAAACAAGCTTCCTAGGACCGGTTTCTGGCATTTCAGCCGTCTTCAGCCAGGCTTGCTTGAATCCAGTGGCAAAGTGAGCAATGGACTCACGTCTGGGCATACCCTGCCAACTTATGGCGAACAAAGCGGTACAAAAGGGGGTGGTGATGGACGGAGCATCAGAACCAATCAAACACTCACACCCAGTCAACAGATCTGGGTTTGATCCATCACCGTTCTTTAGCCCACTCTGCCACCCCAGTTCAGACATGGCCATATGCAAATCAGTCTGACCCTGTGCCTCATGGGAACAGTCCAGCCCGAACTGCCAAGCCATGCCTTCCCTGGACCGGAAACAAGCTTCCTAGGACCGGTTTCTGGCATTTCAGCCGTCTTCAGCCAGGCTTGCTTGAATCCAGTGGCAAAGTGAGCAATGGACTCACGTCTGGGCATACCCTGCCAACTTATGGCGAACAAAGCGGTACAAAAGGGGGTGGTGCTGGACGGAGCATCAGAACCAATCAAACACTCACACCCAGTCAACAGATCTGGGTTTGATCCATCACCGTTCTTTAGCCCACTCTGCCACCCCAGTTCAGACATGGCCATATGCAAATCAGTCTGACCCTGTGCCTCATGGGAACAGTCCAGCCCGAACTGCCAAGCCATGCCTTCCCTGGACCGGAAACAAGCTTCCTAGGACCGGTTTCTGGCATTTCAGCCGTCTTCAGCCAGGCTTGCTTGAATCCAGTGGCAAAGTGAGCAAGGGACTCACGTCTGGGCATACCCTGCTAACTTATGGCGAACAAAGCGGTACAAAAGGGGGTGGTGATGGACGGAGCATCAGAACCAATCAAACACTCACACCCAGTCAACATATCTGGGTTTTATCCATCACCGTTCTTTAGCCCACTCTGCCACCCCAGTTCAGACATGGCCATATGCAAATCAGTCTTACCCTGTGCCTCATGGGAACAGTCCAGCCCGAACTGCCAAGCCATGCCTTCCCTGGACTGGAAACCCGCTTCCTAGGACGGGTTTCTGGCATTTCAGCCGTCTTCAGCCAGGCTTGCTTGAATCCAGTGACAAGGTGAGCAAGGGACTCACGTCTGGGCACACCCTGCCAACTTATGGTGAACAAATCGTTAAAAAAGGGGGTGGTGATGGACGGAGCATCAGAACAAATCAAACACTCACACCCAGTCAACAGATCTGGGTTTGATCCATCACCGTTCTTTAGCCCACTCTGCCACCCCAGTTCAGACATGGCCATATGCAAATCAGTCTGACCCTGTGCCTCATGGGAACAGTCCAGCCCGAACTGCCAAGCCATGCCTTCCCTGGACCGGAAACAAGCTTCCTAGGACCGGTTTCTGGCATTTCAGCCGTCTTCAGCCAGGCTTGCTTGAATCCAGTGGCAAAGTGAGCAATGGACTCACGTCTGGGCATACCCTGCCAACTTATGGCGAACAAAGCGGTACAAAAGGGGGTGGTGATGGACGGAGCATCAGAACCAATCAAACACTCACACCCAGTCAACAGATCTGGGTTTGATCCATCACCGTTCTTTAGCCCACTCTGCCACCCCAGTTCAGACATGGCCATATGCAAATCAGTCTAACCCTGTGCCTCATGGGAACAGTCCAGCCCGAACTGCCAAGCCATGCCTTCCCTGGACCGGAAACAAGCTTCCTAGGACCGGTTTCTGGCATTTCAGCCGTCTTCAGCCAGGCTTGCTTGAATCCAGTGGCAAAGTGAGCAATGGACTCACGTCTGGGCATACCCTGCCAACTTATGGCGAACAAAGCGGTACAAAAGGGGGTGGTGATGGACGGAGCATCAGAACCAATCAAACACTCACACCCAGTCAACAGATCTGGGTTTGATCCATCACCATTCTTTAGCCCACTCTGCCACCCCAGTTCAGACATGGCCATATGCAAATCAGTCTGACCCTGTGCCTCATGGGAACAGTCCAGCCCGAACTGCCAAGCCATGCCTTCCCTGGACCGGAAACAAGCTTCCTAGGACCGGTTTCTGGCATTTCAGCCGTCTTCAGCCAGGCTTGCTTGAATCCAGTGGCAAAGTGAGCAATGGACTCACGTCTGGGCATACCCTGCCAACTTATGGCGAACAAAGCGGTACAAAAGGGGGTGGTGATGGACGGAGCATCAGAACCAATCAAACACTCACACCCAGTCAACAGATCTGGGTTTGATCCATCACCGTTCTTTAGCCCACTCTGCCACCCCAGTTCAGACATGGCCATATGCAAATCAGTCTGACCCTGTGCCTCATTGGAACAGTCCAGCCCGAACTGCCAAGCCATGCCTTCCCTGGACCGGAAACAAGCTTCCTAGGACCGGTTTCTGGCATTTCAGCCGTCTTCAGCCAGGCTTGCTTGAATCCAGTGGCAAAGTGAGCAAGGGACTCACGTCTGGGCATACCCTGCCAACTTATGGCGAACAAAGCGGTACAAAAGGGGGTGGTGATGGACGGAGCATCAGAACCAATCAAACACTCACACCCAGTCAACATATCTGGGTTTGATCCATCACCGTTCTTTAGCCCACTCTGCCACCCCAGTTCAGACATGGCCATATGCAAATCAGTCTGACCCTGTGCCTCATGGGAACAGTCCAGCCCGAACTGCCAAGCCATGCCTTCCCTGGACTGGAAACCCGCTTCCTAGGACGGGTTTCTGGCATTTCAGCCGTCTTCAGCCAGGCTTGCTTGAATCCAGTGGCAAGGTGAGCAAGGGACTCACGTCTGGGCACACCCTGCCAACTTATGGTGAACAAATCGTTAAAAAAGGGGGTGGTGATGGACGGAGCATCAGAACAAATCAAACACTCACACCCAGTCAACAGATCTGGGTTTGATCCATCATCATTCTTTAGCCCACTCTGCCACCCCAGTTCAGACATGGCCATATACAAATCAGTCTGACCCTGTGCCTCATGGGAACAGTCCAGCCCGAACTGCCAAGCCATGCCTTCCCTGGACCGGAAACAAGCTTCCTAGGACCGGTTTCTGGCATTTCAGCTGTCTTCAGCCAGGCTTGCTTGAGTCCAGTGGCAAAGTGAGCAAGGGACTCATGTCTGGGCATACCCTGCCAACTTATGGCGAACAAAGCGGTACAAAAGGGGGTGGTGATGGACGGAGCATCAGAACCAGTCAAACACTCACACCCAGTTAACAGATCTGGGTTTGATCCATCACCGTTCTTTAGCCCACTCTGCCACCCCAGTTCAGACATGGCCATATGCAAATCAGTGTGACCCTGTGCCTCATGGGAACAGTCCAGCCTGAACTGCCAAGCCATGCCTTCCCTGGACCGGAAACAAGCTTCCTAGGACCGGTTTCTGGCATTTCAGCCGTCTTCAGCCAGGCTTGCTTGAATCCAGTGGCAAAGTGAGCAAGGGACTCACGTCTGGGCATACCCTGCCAACTTATGGAGAACAAAGTGGTACAAAAGGGGGTGGTGATGGACGGAGCATCAGAACCAATCAAACACTCACACCCAGTCAACAGATCTGGGTTTGATCCATCACCGTTCTTTAGCCCACTCTGCCACCCCAGTTCAGACATGGCCATATGCAATCAGTCTGACCCTGTGCCTCATGGGGACAGTCCAGCCCGAACTGCCAAGCCATGCCTTCCCTGGACCGGAAACAAGCTTCCTAGGACCGGTTTCTGGCATTTCAGCCATCTTCAGCCAGGCTTGCTTGAATCCAGTGGCAAAGTGAGCAAGGGACGCACGTCTGGGCATACCCTGCCAACTTATGGCGAACAAAGCGGTGCAAAAGGGGGTGGTGATGGACGGAGCATCAGAACCAATCAAACACTCACACCCAGTCAACAGATCTGGGTTTGATCCATCACCGTTCTTTAGCCCACTCTGCCACCCCAGTTCAGACATGGCCATATGCAAATCAGTGTGACCCTGTGCCTCATGGGAACAGTCCAGCCCGAACTGCCAAGCCATGCCTTCCCTGGACTGGAAACACGCTTCCTAGGACCGGTTTCTGGCATTTCAGCCATCTTCAGCCAGGCTTGCTTGAATCCAGTGGCAAAGTGAGCAAGGGACTCACGTCTGGACATACCCTGCCAATTTATGGCGAACAAAGCGGTAGAAAAGGGGGTGGTGATGGACGGAGCATCAGAACCAATCAAACACTCACACCCAGTCAACAGATCTGGGTTTGATCCATCACCGTTCTTTAGCCCACTCTGCCACCCCAGTTCAGACATGGCCATATGCAAATCAGTCTTACCCTGTGCCTCATGGGAACAGTCCAGCCCGAACTGCCAAGCCATGCCTTCCCTGGACTGGAAACAAGCTTCCTAGGACCGGTTTCTGGCATTTCAGCCGTCTTCAGCCAGGCTTGCTTGAATCCAGTGGCTAAGTGAGCAAGGGACTCACGTCTGGGCATACCCTGCCAACTTATGGCGAACAAAGCGGAACAAAAGGGGATGGTGATGGACGGAGCATCGGAACCAATCAAACACTCACACCCAGTCAACAGATCTGGGTTTGATCCATCACCGTTCTTTAGCCCACTCTGCCACCCCAGTTCAGACATGGCCATATGCAAATCAGTCTGACCCTGTGCCTCATGGGAACAGTCCAGCCCGAACTGCCAAGCCATGCCTTCCCTGGACCGGAAACAAGCTTCCTAGGACCGGTTTCTGGCATTTCAGCCGTCTTCAGCCAGGCTTGCTTGAATCCAGTGGCAAAGTGAGCAAGGGACTCACGTCTGGGCATACCCTGCCAACTTATGGCGAACAAAGCGGTACAAAAGGGGGTGGTGATGGATGGAGCATCAGAACCAATCAAACACTCACACCCAGTCAACAGATCTGGGTTTGATCCATCACCGTTCTTTAGCCCACTCTGCCACTCCATTTCAGACATGGCCATATGCAAATCAGTCTGACCCTGTGCCTCATGGGAACAGTCCAGCCCGAACTGCCAAGCCATGGATTCCCTGGACCGGAAACAAGCTTCCTAGGACCGGTTTCTGGCATTTCAGCCGTCTTCAGCCAGGCTTGCTTGAATCCAGTGGCAAAGTGAGCAAGGGACTCACGTCTGGGCATACCCTGCCAACTTATGGCGAACAAAGCGGTACAAAAGGGGGTGGTGATGGACGGAGCATCAGAACCAATCAAACACTCACACCCAGTCAACAGATCTGGGTTTGATCCATCACCGTTCTTTAGCCCACTCTGCCACCCCAGTTCAGACATGGCCATATGCAAATCAGTGTGACCCTGTGCCTCATGGGAACAGTCCAGCCCGAACTGCCAAGCCATGCCTTCCCTGGACCGGAAACAAGCTTCCTAGGACCGGTTTCTGGCATTTCAGCCGTCTTCAGCCAGGCTTGCTTGAATCCAGTGGCAAAGTGAGCAAGGGATTCACGTCTGGGCATACCCTGCCAACTTATGGTGAACAAAGCGGTACAAAAGGGGGTGGTGATGGACGGAGCATCAGAACCAATCAAACACTCACACCCAGTCAACAGATCTGGGTTTGATCCATCACCGTTCTTTAGCCCACTCTGCCACCCCAGTTCAGACATGGCCATATGCAAATCAGTCTGACCCTGTGCCTCATGGGAACAGTCCAGTCCGAACTGCCAAGCCATGCCTTCCCTGGACTGGAAACACGCTTCCTGGGACCGGTTTCTGGCATTTCAGCCGTCTTCAGCTAGGCTTGCTTGAATCCAGTGGCAAAGTGAGCAAGGGACTCACGTCTGGACATTCCCTGCCAACTTATGTCGAACAAAGCGGTACAAAAGGGGGTGGTGATGGACGGAGCATCAGAACCAATCAAACACTCACACCCAGTCAACAGATCTGGGTTTGATCCATCACCGTTCTTTAGCCCACTCTGCCACCCCAGTTCAGACATGGCCATATGCAAATCAGTCTTACCCTGTGCCTCATGGGAACAGTCCAGCCCGAACTGCCAAGCCATGCCTTCCCTGGACCGGAAACAAGCTTCCTAGGACCGGTTTCTGGCATTTCAGCCGTCTTCAGCCAGGCTTGCTTGAATCCAGTGGCTAAGTGAGCAAGGGACTCACGTCTGGGCATACCCTGCCAACTTATGGCGAACAAAGCGGAACAAAAGAGGGTGGTGATGGACGGAGCATCGGAACCAATCTAACACTCACACCCAGTCAACAGATCTGGGTTTGATCCATCACCGTTCTTTAGCCCACTCTGCCACCCCAGTTCAGACATGGCCATATGCAAATCAGTCTAACCCTGTGCCTCATGGGAACAGTCCAGCCCGAACTGCCAAGCCATGCCTTCCCTGGACCGGAAGCAAGCTTCCTAGGACCGGTTTCTGGCATTTCAGCCGTCTTCAGCCAGGCTTGCTTGAATCCAGTGGCAAAGTGAGCAAGGGACTCACGTCTGGGCATACCCTGCCAACTTATGGCGAACAAAATGGTACAAAAGGGGGTGGTGATGGACGGAGCATCAGAACCAATCAAACACTCACACCCAGTCAACAGATCTGGGTTTGATCCATCACCGTTCTTTAGCCCACTCTGCCACCCCAGTTCAGACATGGCCATATGCAAATCAGTCTGACCCTGTGCCTCATGGGAACAGTCCAGCCCGAACTGCCAAGCCATGCCTTCCCTGGACCGGAAACAAACTTCCTAGGACCGGTTTCTGGCATTTCAGCCGTCTTCAGCCAGGCTTGCTTGAATCCAGTGGCAAAGTGAGCAAGGAACTCACGTCTGGGCATACCCTGCCAACTTATGGCGAACAAAGCGGTACAAAAGGGGGTGGTGATGGACGGAGCATCAGAACCAATCAAACACTCACACCCAGTCAACAGATCTGGGTTTGATCCATCACCGTTCTTTAGCCCACTCTGCCATCCCAGTTCAGACATGGCCATATGCAAATCAGTCTGACCCTGTGCCTCATGGGAACAGTCCAGCCCGAACTGCCAAGCCATGCCTTCCCTGGACCGGAAACAAGCTTCCTAGGAACGGTTTCTGGCATTTCAGCCGTCTTCAGCCAGGCTTGCTTGAATCCAGTGGCAAAGTGCGACAGCATCACCGAGTTGGACAGTTTGGATTGGCAGGCTCAACAACTACTTTACCGCCACTCGTGAGACGGACGGCGCAGTGAAAAGGTCGCTGTTGCTTCATTTTGAAGGGGAAGAAATATACAAACTATTTGCGCACTTCCCAGACACCGGTGCTCCCACCGATTATGACGCAGCAGTCAGGGCATTAAATGCCCAATTTGACCCATAACTTAACCCGGAATATGAGTGTTTCAAACTCTGTCAGGCGCGCCAGAGAGAGGGCGAGACCATGGATGCTTTCCACACTCGACTGCGAGAATTAGCCAGTACCTGCATGGACGACGACCAGAATAAGGAACTAAGAGCCCAAGCAATCCAAGGGTGCCGCAAGAAACATCTTCGGACCCTCATACTGTGACAACCAGGAATCACCCTGGAAGACATTCTTATCCTAGCAAGCTCGCACGAACTGTCTGATACCAGAGCTACTGTCATGGACGCTGCGCTTGCCCAGCAAGCAGAAAATCCAGTAACAATAAAGACTGAACGAGCGGATCCAGAGGCACCCGCGGACGATGGGTGACCAGAAACCCGCGAGGGTCACGCTGGGGCTACTGCAGTGATGAAGAACATCCACCCGAGGAATGCCCTGCACAAGGTCGGACGTGCTCTAAATGCGGCATCCCCAATCACTATGCAAGTATCTGCAGAGGAGGGGCCCGAAGCAGAGGAGCTTGAGGAAGACGTCCACCATCCAAGACAGTATGACAGCTGTCGCTCGATGAAGCGGATAAGCCTAAAAGGGCGAAAACTCCAGCCAACCGGAGGCAGTACCTAGAAGACTCATCCACAGATTACGAGGCTGAAGCCTACATGATATCCTTTGCAAGTGATCTAAAAAGAAGACGGAGGCCCCAACCGACGTGAGCCATCGAAATTGCAGGAACACCAGTAACGGCTCTAATTGACACAGGAGCGTCCGTAAACGTAATGGACTGCCAGCAGTACAAACAACTGAAGCCGAAGCCTGCGTTAACCTCATCGGACGTAAAAATCCTGACGTACGGAAGCCAGAAGCCACTACCCCTCAAAGGGAAGATGATGGTGCAAGTTAAGTCGGATACTCACGAGGTCACCACGACGTTCCACGTCATAGACCGAGAAGCAGACATCTAAGTGAGCAGCCACACAGCAGAAGATCTGGGGCTGGTGACATTAGCCAACGTGGTCAAGACCCTACAGGCCGACTGTAGGAGAATAGGATATGCACTTATGTTGCCCCCACTTTTTTTCTGATGTTAACACTGGTTTCTGGCTATAGTCTGGCTGGGTCCCTGCTAATCAGGGCCCCAGCCTCTCTGTTCTCTCTAAACAACTTGGGGGCATATTTACAAGCTGGCGATAAAAAATTATCGCCGCTTTTGCAGCCGTTTTCGGCCGAAAAGCGGCGATAATTTTATCGCCGAATTAGCAAGGCCACTCTAACGCGTGAAACCTTGCTTTAGAGTGGGGATTCCTAACGCCCAGCTTTGCATCTCTAATGAGATGCAAAGTGGGCGTTCCTGACCTAACATGACAGGAGAAATGTCGCTAAGCGACATTTCTCCTATCATCAAGCCCCACGCTATGAAGCATAGCGGCAGGAAAAGTAGCGATAACCCCTGTTATCGCTACTTTCCTTACGTCTGCTTCAGGACTGACTTAGCCATGATATCCTATGGAAGGTGGATATCATGGCTAAGTTTGCGAGGCCCTATCAGCAAGCTAACGCCACACTACATGAGATTATCGCTGGGTTTCCAGCGATAATCTCACGTTAGGCGGTTAGCGCTAGGATTTTTATCGCTGAGGAGATAAGCGTTGCTAATAGCACGCTATCTCAGCGATAAAAATCCACGTTACCCGGCGATAATTATCCTCACGCTAAGAGCGCTGAGCGATAATTATCGCCGGGTGTTGCTAATATGCCCCTTGGAGTGCATATTAGATGCACTAGTGATTGGATACTGTAGGAGAGTGGCATCGACTGCATAGTTGCCCCCAACTTTTTGCTGATGTTTTGACTGTTTTCTGACTCTAGCCAGGCTGTGGCCCTGCTATCCAGGACCCCAGCCTATCTGCTTCCTCTCTAAACTAATGTGAGTACCCTAGGTACATGCCAATTGGATACTGAGGACACCCTATCAGCCCCTTGTAGATGGTACCCTAGGTACCCAGAGCATGGGTCCCTCAGAGGCTTCCCAGGGGATGCAGCACTTATTGTGCCATCCCTGGGACAGCCATACAAACTGACACCACCAGACCACTACTGTAGAATGGGTGAGGTGGTGCTTGCACCCCTTACAGGGATATAGGTATCCTGTATCCCACTTAATACAACACATATATCCTCATAGGTCACCCCTAGAGCAGGCCTTGCTAATCCTACAAGGCAGTGTGCTGAGATATGTGTGAGGGGGGACCCCTACCTGAGTAGGGCCCCTCTGCAACCTTTTTTAAAACTATTGCTGGGTTGTTTGTAGTGCAGCCATACCATATACCCTTAACCGCATTATAAGTAATCACGATAGCATGATAACTTGAGAGTGGCTGCACAGAACCATGTCATGTTTGGTGTCAAACATCGTGGAATCATACCCCCAATCCAGCCATGGGAGTGAGGGCATGATTCCCCCCTGCTAGAGGGGTGATATGGTAAAAGCGGCAGATTTTAGACACCAATTTAATAGTGCACACGTAGCACAAAATGGATGCTACCCGCCACCCACATGACTCTGGCTGCCTGTTGCTGGGAAGAACTCCAGCCACGGCAGCTGGACAATAGTGATCTTGTTGCAGGGAGGTGTATCCACCTCCCCAGACTATGTGGATTGGAACTGGGTGGGTGCACCATAGGATGTCTTTCAAACATGCACGTAGGCTTCTCCAGTGCATACTTCTGCATACACCACCTCAAACCAGTTCAGGGGCATCCTGTCCCCTGCCCAGGTGGGAAAACACACAAAGGTGAGAGGGTGTAGCCACCCTTTCCCACCTGAACTCTCATTGGTGGGCTCTGATTCAGACACTCCCCTAATCTCTGGATAAAGGTGGGTGCAGGGTCCCCAGAGCCTCAGATTAATCTTGGACTTCAAAGACTTGAACCTTTGATGAGCTGCCGCACAGCTGAATGAAGAAATCTCCCTTGGGGTAAAGGAGTTAATCCCCTGCTTGGCAGGCACCTGAAACACTGCAAGTGACCGGGTTGGAACTCCACTGGTCCTACGGACATCGAAGACTTCTACCTACCCTGATGTGAGTTTCCAAGCATCCCAGAGACCAGTGAGTGTGCACAGCAAAGCTCAGCACCGTGGACCCCGTGGGTGCCGAGATCCCCAATACCCCAGGACACCGTCCACCTCTTGCACAGCACATGACCCCGACCAGTGGGGAAGTTGTGCTTTGGCCCATCATTGAGCCAACCTCTCAGTATTACTTGTGCCAAAGGATGATGCTCCAGCCCACTCCGGCAACCCGTGGGCTCATCTTTACGCACTCCAAATTGCCGCCTCCCACAGTCCCTTGTCTCTTGACTGGTGGGCCCTAGAGGAGGTCAATCTTTATTTTAAAGGGCTCCCCTGATTGCTCCAGGCCTGCTCTACAGTCTCCTTGCTGGAGACCTTGCTCAGACCTCGTGGGTCTGCACCGTAGCTGTTTTGTGATCCTTGCATGGGTTGCAGTTGCCAAGGCTTAGTGGATCCAATACGGACACTAACACTGCAGCGGCCTTCATCCTTTGTGGAACAGTCGCCTTCCAAAAGCTGGCCTTCCTTGAAGCCTCCTGGACCCCGTGGCTGCTGATCCAAGCTACCCATCTTCAACCTGGAAGCACCCGACATTGAAGGGCTCTTTCTCCTGAGCTCCCTGGTCACTGGCTAGTGACCCAGACTCTGTCCCCTCTGCTTTCAGGTCCTTTCCTTCAAGATCTACATCTTCAATCTGCACGACATCGACGACGCTTCACGCTAGCAGCAGTTCTTCGCCTTTTTCCATTGAAAACGAGATCGCGACCCGACATCGAAAACGACCTATGCACCCGGCTTCCCTGGGGCAGGTAACAGTGGTACCTCGGTGCTGTCGTGGGTGTGGGCCCTACAAAAGCTTAACTCTAAGCTCCTGAACTTCAACTCCTGCTAGAAGTGTCCAGATTCTTGTAATTTCCAACCATTACATTTCCCATAGGGTTTAATAAAGATCCCGACTGTAGTTTAAACACTGCACCCGTCTCCCGTGGGTCCCCTTCCTCACTACCTTGGGTGGTTTCGTAAGGGGCCAGCGACCCTAAGTGCCCTAGGCACTCTCTGCAGAACTGTCGTGGTTCTTATACCACTTTTTTCATAAATGGTTTGGTCCTCCCCTGGGGCCCCATGATTCCAGTGCTATTTATTGTAACTATCAATGCTTGTTTGAATTGTATCGTTACCTCCAGCCTCATAAAGAGACCAGTGGGATTATTCTTAGAATAAATACATATATTTTATATATATACCCGTGTGGACTACTCTTTCATTTGGTTATTCAAGAGGTTATCTATGGTGAAACAATAAGCTTAACACTCCTTCAGGACTTAGCCTGAATGCTGCTCTCCACAGCTACCACTAGGATAGCTTTCTTTAAAGGTTGTCTTTTAACCTATCACCATAAGAGTCGAATTGGACTGGTGCAAGGTGTCCCCTATAACTAGTGGACAGCATATGCCAGGCAAACTTCTCACAGATACTGTGGTACCTTATGAGCCCCTAGTACATGGTACCTTAGGTACCAAGGGCATAGGTACTCCACAGGCCTACCAGGGGCTGAAGCATGTATTATGCCACCCCTGGGAAGCAGACTAAATCTGACACCACAGGCCTGCTACTGCAGCCTGGGTGAGGTAGTGTTAGCACTCCTCACTGAGGTATAGGTTCACTATATCTCTCCTTACACGCACATATAAACCTATCAGTCACCCCAGAGGCAGGCCCTAGCAATCCTGAGGGCAGGGTGCTTGGTTTCCATGTGAGGGGGTGCCTCTGCCTGAGCAAGGCCCCTCTGCAGCTCTCAGAGTCCATTCTCTGTAGCTGTTTGTGGATGCGGTTAAACCATATACTATTAAGTGCATTATAACCTAGCGGTAAATGCTAACTTTGGGATGGCTGCAACAAAACAGGTTGTGTTTGGTGTCAAATGCTTCGGAATCATACCGCCACACCAGTAACTGGTGTGGGAGTATGATCCCACCCTTCTAGAGGGATAGACATGTACCCACTATGGAAACACGGTAGAATCCTGAAGAGTCCTGGCATCACAAAATGGATACAACCAGCACAGACACTGGGCTGCCCTCCTGCTGCTGACCGAAACTTGCAGTGGAGGAGGCCCAACAATAGGCATCCTGTCACAGGGAGGTGTAACCACCTTCCAGACATGGTTTAGTGTATTGGGGCTGGGTAGGTGCACTCCTAGAGTGCTTTGAAGTCCTGCACTAGGGGATCAGTAGGCTCCTCTGTGCATATGCCAGCTCAAACCAGTTCAGGGGCTACCAGCCCCTGCTCTGGTGTGAAACTGGACAAAGGGAAGTGGGTGTAGCCACCCACTCCCCTGACCCACCCATAGGAGTGGTCATAGAGCTAGTCCCTCCATTCCTTGTAGTATAATTTAGGGAACCCTTGCCATTGCAAACTAGATATCCCTGGATGATGCTCTGAAGAAGAATCCTGTATCTTTGATGTTCCACTACCTTTGGAAGACTGAAGAATCTCCCTTGGAGTCAAGAGGTGACTCCCCTGCTTGGAAGACACCAAAACTTTGCATCAATGGTCGTGAACTTTTCGACTCCCACAGGAGTCTGAAGTCCCTGCAGCCCCAGAAGTAGATTTTCTGACTTCTCCAAGACCATTGTGAATCCCCAGCGATGCTGAGGCAAGTGGACCCCACGAGTGACGAGGAACAGCAATACCCGTGTACCGTGCACTATTGTCGAGTGCAACCCCTTCACGACATTCTACAAACTTGTGCATTAGACCACATATGGTCCAAGCGTCCAGCAAGATTTTCTCCGAAGATCAGAGGCCTACCTCATCCCGAGTGACCGTGGGCTCCTGGTGAGTGAATCCTCCTGAGGCATCTCTGTGATCCCTTGCCGGTTGGCTTGTGGGTCCCCAGAAAACTTTTCTACAGAACCAAAGGGCTCTGCTCGTTGCTCCAGGCCAGCCCTGACTTACCTTCACTGGGTGAGTCCCTCAGAACTTGCTGGTCTGCACCGCTGACTTTTTACACTTTCCATGAGACTTGCTGTTGCCAAGGGTTGTTGGCTCCAATCCGGTTGCCGACACCTCAGTAAGCTGCAGACTTCGTGGGACACGCCGAATCCAGCTCTTGGTCATCGTCGACGCCTCCTGGACATGGTGGCTGAAGAGTCAAGACACCCATGATCACCTGAAATCACCCGACGACTGTGGGCATCCAGCTTCCTTGCCATGGGTCACTGCCAAGTGACTTTGAACACTGTCCCTTCTGCTTTCAGGTCATCTTTCTTATGAATCCAGCCTTGGATTCCACCGGACACTTCTCCTGTCTTCACAAGCAGCAAGTCTTCTTTGGCTCCCATTGAAAACGACGCCGCGACCCAACACCAAAAGACACCTATGCACCCGGCTTCCCTGGGTGAGGTAACTCCAGCACTACAGTGCTCCTGTGGGTGTTGGCTCTAGAACTACTTACCCTGTAAGTGACTTGCTTGTAGACTCTCCCGAAGTATCCTAAAACTTTAAAATTCCAACCGCGACTTGCTCCATTGAAGTCTATTGGGATCCGCTGCTGTGTTCTCACACTGCATGCGTCTCCCGTGGGTCCTTTTCTTACCTGCTGTGGGTGGATTAGTGAGGCCCCAGCGCTTCTACAGGCCCTAGGCCTTGTCCCCTTGCAAGTCGATCTTCCTAAGTCTCTTTTTTAGTATATGGTCTGGTACGCCCCTAGGGCCCCAGCCATATTTGTGCTTAACTTGTTGTGAACTGTTGATTTTTGCATATGTCCTTGACTTCTAATCTCATAAAGAGATTAGTAGAGTGTGTTAGAAATAAATACATATATATTTTATATATATACCTGTGTGGTGTCCTTTCATTTAGTAATTCAATCGATTATAAGGTAAAACAAGCTGCTTTACATTCCTCTAAAGACTTATCCTGAAGGCTGCTCTCCACAGCTACCACTA
The DNA here is from genome assembly GCF_964204655.1 of Triturus cristatus. Lineage (NCBI taxonomy): Eukaryota > Metazoa > Chordata > Amphibia > Caudata > Salamandridae > Triturus > Triturus cristatus. The sequence goes on from NC_140579.1 coordinate 1,189,278,486, forward strand.
GAATAGCTTTCTTTAAAAGGTTGTCATAAACCTATCTACCATAAGAGTCGAATTGTACTGGTGCAAGGTGGCCACTTTAAATAGTGACCAGCATATACCAGGCCAACTTCTCACATTGGTGGGCAGCGTGTGGGATTACAGCTTGCCATTGTTTTACCAGAAAATCTCTATTTGAATTACTAACTGAAAACCACTATAGGTACTCAAGGTACATATAAAGTCAAGCTTAGTATCAATACGTTCTACTGAACTTAGAGCTGTGTGTCAAGGAATAGCACACCCTTTCTACAGCTCAAGCTAGGATCAGTAGGCCACAAACTAGTGTAGGTAGTACAACACTGCCCAACACTAGAATGTCCTTAAGGGTTGGAACCAGTGGGTCCACCCAGCCTCAGTATAAGGACATGACTTTCTTCGACTTAAAAGCCATGTGTGCTGCAAGGCTCCTGAGGATAGGACAGAGTCCCTCCACACTTCACCTGATAGATCTGCTCACAGCAGATGATCTTAGATTAGCTCTAGGAGCTAAAGGGTCTGAATCAGGCGGTGGGTCAGCTATAGTCTCTGGGTCAGATGATGAAAATCAAGATGACCTGGACTCTGTGGTTGAAGGGCCAGACCCACAAGGGTCTGAAAAGGACAGAGGAATTCTCCCTAAGAGAACTGACAGAGTGGAGGAGAGGCCTAGGTTCCTTTCTAGGGACTCTGACCACTCCTATCACTCTGGCAGGGAATCTGTCCAGCAGAGGAACTCATACCTTCCTAGAAGGGAGACCTCCTCTGACAGAATGTACAAACTGCTGCAGTATGAGGAAGCAAGATTTGCCCTCAAGGCCAAGCAGTTGGCATTAGACAGAGAAGCCTTTGAGCTCCAGAGAGCTTCTAGAAGAGAGGGGTTAGAACCCCCTGGTGGCAGCAACAGTGTACCTAGAGTCAGAGAATAAATTCCAGACCATAGGAACCTGTCCAAGGTTGTTCCTCCCTACCAGAGTAGGGATGATATCCATAAATGGATAACTGCTATGGAAAGGGCCTGTAGAGTACAACCGGTCCCCCAAAAGCTGTGGGCAGCAATCTTGTGGCTCTCCATTTCGGATAAAGGCAGAGCCAAGCTCCTCACTGTTAGAGAAGAGGATGCTGATGATTATGAAGTCCTGAAGAGTGCATTGATAGATGGGTTTGGCTTAACCACTGAGCAGTACAGGTTGAAGTTCAGAGACACCCAGAAAGCACAGACTCAGGATTGGACTGACTTTGTAGATTGTGCAACCAAGGCTCTGGAGGGTTGGCTGGTTGGTAGTAGAGTTACTGATTTTAAGGGATTGTATAATCTTATGATGAGAGAACAGATCCTTAATAATTGCCAGAACCAGTTGTTGCATCAGTACCTGGTGGACTCTGATCTCACCTCTCCCCATGAATTGGGAAAGAAGGCAGACAAATGGGTCAGAACCAGGGTGAGGCAGAAATCCCAGAACCAAGGGGATGACACTAAGAAGACGTCTTCACAAGGGCCACGAAAATCTGCATCTGGTGTGGATTCACAGTCCAACAAAGGGAAAGGCCAAAAGAAGCCCTGGTGCAAATTCTGTAAACAAAAAAGGGCACTGGACTTCTGATTGTACCAAGCCCAAAGACCAAACCACCACCACTCCTGCCCCTAAGGCAACTGTTCCCCCTAGTACAGCTACTGGTGGAGGTGGTAATCAGAATAAGGGTGTAGTAGGGTTGACCCTGGGTTCTGAAGTGGACTCTGGCCTGGTCAGAGTACCCACTCAGGCATTGCTGATTTGTGATGGAGACATTGATATGTCCTTCCTAGTGAGCCACAGTAATCTGGGCAAATGCAAACAGCAGCCTGTAGTAAATGGCAAACAGGCTTTGGCATTCAGGGACACAGGTGCTAGTGTCACCATGGTGGCAGAGGATCTTGTGGACCCTGGGCAGATCATCCTGGGTGAAATGTACCAGGTTACCAATGCAAGCAATGTCAGGACCAACCATAGTCTGCCAGTTGTGAATTTCTCCTGGGGAGGGGTAACTGGCCTCAAGAAAGTTGTAGTCAGTGCAGACCTCCCTGTCGAATGTCTATTGGGCAATGATCTAGAGACTTCAGCCTGGTCTGAAGTAGAGTTATGGACTCATGCTGAGATGTTGGGCATCCCTGCAGAGGTATTTGCTGTGACCAGGTCACAGGCCAAAATGCATCAAACTGAACCAGCTCTGGATCCTGAAACTATGGACCAGGTGCTACCGAAGAAGAAGAGCAGTAGGGTTAAGGCAGTGCCTTCCCCTCTGTCTCAGATCTCAGATTCACCTCTTGAGGGAGGAGAAGCAGATTCTGAAGAAGGAACTGCCCCAGAGGGACTTGAGCCTGATTAGGTTGAGTTCTTGGGGGCAGGGGGACCTTCTAGGGAAGATCTGAGTAAGGAGCAACAGTGCTGCCCCTCTCTCGAACCCCTCAGACAGCACGCTGCTGCTTAAGCTGCTGGGAATGCTAGTGGGTCCCATAAAGTTTATTGGGATGAGGGACTCCTATATTCTGAGGCTTGAGATCCCACCCCTGGAGCCACCATGAGGTTGGTAATACCTCAGAAGTTTAGGGGTTCCTCTTGACCCTAGCACATGACATCCCTTTAGCAGGACACTTGGGCCAAAACAAGCCCTGGGATAGGCTTGTTCCACATTTTCATTGGTCACACATGTCAGAGGACACCAGGGAGTTTTATCGCTCCTGTGTCACTTGCCAAACCAGTGGCAAGTCAGGTGGCACAACAAAGGCCCCCCTGACACCACTACCTGTGGTGGGGGTACCCTTTGAAAGGGTAGGAATTGACATTGTTGGTCCCCTTGACCCTCCAACAGCATCTGGGCACAGGTTTATCCTGGTGGCAGTGGAGCATGCCACCAGGTACCCAGAGGCAATTCCCCTGAGGACCACCACAGCCCCTGTGGTTGGTGGCAAGAGCCCTCATTGGAGTTTTCGCCAGAGTGGGTTTACCAAAGGAGGTTATATCTGACAGAGGGCTAACTTTATGTCAGGATATCTTAAAGCAATATGGAAGGAGTGTGGTGTAACTTATAAATTCACAACTCCCTATCACCCACAATGCAATGGGTTAGTTGAACGTTTCAACAAAACCCTGAAGGGAATGATTAAAGGCCTCCCAGAAAAGCTTGGGCGAAAATAGGACCTTTTACTTCCCTGCCTTCTGTTTGCATACAGAGAGGTTCCACAGAAGGGGTTGGTTACAGCCCATTTGAACTTCTGTTTGGGAATCCTGTAAGAGGTCCATTATGTTTGGTGAAGGAGGGCTGGGAGTTACCTCTCAAACCCCCTAAACAGGATGTGATGGACTATGTACTTGGTCTCCGCTCCAGGATGGCCGAATACATGAAGAATGCAACCAAAAACCTGGAGGCCAGCCAAAAACAACAAAAAAACTTGGCATGACCAAAAGGCTGTGCTGACTGTGTACCAGCCAGGACAGAAAGTGTGGGTGTTGGAGCCTGTGGCCCCAGCAGCTCTCCAAGACAAGTGGAGTGGCCCCCATACAATTGTTGAGCAAAAGGGAGAAGTCACATACCTGGTGAATCTTGGAACTCCCAGGAGCCCCCTTAGGGTGCTCCATGTCATCAGATTGAAACCAAATATTGACAGGGCTGACATGGGCTTGCTCATGGCAACTGATGAGGAGAAGGAGAGTGACCCTCTCCCTGACCTGTACTCACAGAACCCTGATGATGGGTCAGTAGATGGTGTTGCTTTGGCAAGCAGCCTCACTGACTATCAGCAAACTGAATGCAGACAAGTTCTGCAGCAGTATAGACATATGTTTAGCCTGACCCCTAGTCAGACTTCCTGGTGCACCCATGAGGTGGAAACTGGAGACAGCCTGCCTGTCAAGAGTACAATCTACAGACAACCTGACCATGTCAGGGACTGTATCAGGACAGAAGTCCAGAAAATGTTAGAGTTAGGTGTGATTGAGCCTTCAGATAGCCCTTGGGCTAGTCCAGTAGTCCAAGTACCCAAACCTCATACCCAGGGTGGTAAGAAAGAAATGAGGTTTTGTGTAGACTACAGAGGCCTCAATGCAGTCACCAGGACTGATGCCTATCCAATTCCAAGGGCAGATGAACTGATTGATACTTTGGCCTCAGCCAAGTATCTGAGTACATTTGACCTAACAGCTGGCTACTGGCAAATCAGGTTATCTGTGGATGCCAAAGCCAAAACAGCATTTTCAACCCCTGGTGAGCACTACCACTTTGTGGTGATGCCCTTTGGTTTGAAGAATGCACCTGCCACTTTTCAGAGGTTGGTGAACAAAGTTCTGGCAGGGATGGAAACTTATTGCTCAGCTTATCTAGATGATATTGCTGTCTTTAGTTCCTCCTGGCAGGATCACCTGGTCCACCTCGGAAATGTTTTGGAGGCCCTGGAAAAGGCAGGCCTCACTATCAAGGCCACTAAGTGCCAGATAGGGCAGAGTCAGGTTGTGTACCTGGGCCACCTTGTAGGTGGAGGCCAGGTTCAGCCTTTGCAGAGTAAAATCCAAACTATCATGGAATGGGTTGCTCCAACCACCCAGACACAGGTGAGAGCCTTCTTAGGCCTGACTGGGTACTATAGGAGGTTTGTTAAGGGATATGGATCTATAGTGACCCCCTTAAATGGTCTTACCTCAAAGAAAATGCCAAAAAAGGTTCAGTGGACAGCTAGCTGTCAGAAGGCATCTGAAGACCTAAAGCAGGCCATGTGCACTGCCCCCATCTTACAGAGTCCAGACTACACCAAAAAGTTCATTGTCCAAACAGATGCTTCTGAGCTGGGTGTGGGAGCTGTACTGTCTCAACTGAATGATGAAGGTCAAGACCAGCCAGTAGCTTTTATAAGCAGAAGGCTGACCCCTAGAGAAAAACGTCCGCTATAGAGAGGGAGGCCTTTGCTGTGGTGTGGGCCCTGAAGAAGCTGAGGCCATACTTGTTTGGCACTCACTTCATAGTTCAGACTGACCACAAGCCCCTCCTATGGCTCAAACAGATGAAAGGTGAAAATCCAAAACTGTTAAGGTGGTCCATTTCCCTACAGGGAATGGACTATACAGTGGAACATAGACCTGGGACCCAACATGCCAATGCAGATGGACTCTCAAGGTATTTCCAGTTAGAAAACGAAGACTCAACTGGTCAAGGTTAGTTTAGTGTCCCTGCATTTGGGGGGGGGGGGGTTGTGTAGGAGAGTAGGATCTGCACTTATGTTGCCCCCACTTTTTTCTGATGTTTACACTGGTTTCTGGCTATAGTCTGACTGGGTCCCTGCTAATCAGGGCCCCAGCCTCTCTGTTCTCTCTAAACAACTTGGAGTGCATATAAGATGCACTAGTGATTGGATACTGTGGTACCTTATGAGCCCTAGTATATGGTACCTTAGGTACCAAGGGCATAGGTACTTCACAGGCATACCAGGGGCTGAAGCATGTATTTTGCCACCCCTGGGAAGCAGACTAAATCTGACACCACAGGCCTGCTGCTGCAGCCTGGGTGAGGTAGCACTCCTCACTGAGGTATAGGTTCACTATAACGCTCCTTACACACACATATAAACCTATCAATCACCCCTAAGGCAGGCCCTAGCAATCCTGAGGGCAGGGTGCTTGGTTTCCATGTGAGGGGGTGCCTCTGCCTGAGCAGGGTCACTCTGCAGCTCTCAAAGTCCATTCTCTGTAGCTGTTTGTGGATGCGGTTAAACCATATACTTTTAAGTGCATTATAACCTAGCGGTAAATGCTAACTTTGGGATGGTTGCATCTAATCATGTCATGTTTGGTGTCAAACGCTTTGGAATCATACCCCGTGTTAGACCTGGCACCATTGGCGTGAGTCTCCCTTCCATTTTGTGCTGTGTCTCCTCTGTTTTTGCTGCTTATAGATGCTCTGGGCGCTGTGCCACTGCCATTCAGTGCCACAGCGGCGCGAATGCTCCCTTTGTAAAGATGACATGTGAATTGGTACATCCATGATTGGCTTATTTGGTTTACCTGTCATTCCCCAGTAGCGTGGCCTGTGTGTGCCCGGGGCTAGTGAACCAAATGCTGCTGGTGGGCCTGCAGCACTGGTTTGTGCCACCCACAGAAGCAGCTTGTAAAGTGTCTCAGACCTGCCACTGCAGTGTCTACGTGCAGTCCAGAACTGCCATCTTGGCTGTGAAGTGCACCCACTTCCCAGCCCCTGAACCTTCCCTTGGCATCCTGTAAGCCACCCTTATGATAGGGTGCATTGTATGTGTAAGGTAGGACATGCTCTGATGTGTGTAGCATGTCCTAGTAGTGAATTACACCCAATTTCGTGTTTCACTACTGTAAGGCTACCTGTTCTCCATAGGCCAGAATGGGAGGTTTGGGCTATTACATCCTATAGTCCTAACTGACCCACAGAACATGGTAGAAAAACGAATTTAGTATGCCTGAGCTCAGAATATTAAAATACATCTTTTAGTGAAGGTTATTTTTATATTCTGTGTTTGAAACTACCACTTTTAGAGTATAGGTACTTTCTTGCCTAAGCCTTCCAGTGTGCTCTCTTATTATGTGTATTGGCTGTCTGGTTTTGGAGGGACAGGGCAGGCTGAGTCAGACCTGGGTTGAATAGAGAGAACTGCCTTGGAGTAAGGGGAGGGGTAGCTCCTGCACTTGAATAGGGCTGTGCCTGGCAAGGTGAATGCTGGCTGCACCTCCCACTGTGCGGACCCCCTCTTTCTGAAAGGAAAGATGCAGCCTGATAAACAAAGTGCTCCAGGGCTGGGCAGAATTGGTTCTGGCTGGGTTCATAGACTTGTGACTCCTAAGAAAAAAGACTTTGGGGGTATAAATATTTGTGCACAAACCCCTACAATTGGTATTGCTCCTGGACAACAACAAGAACCTCTGTCCGTGTGACTACAGGAATCTGCAGGAGAAGGACTGTCCTTGTGCTTGTGTGCTGTTTCTTGGACTGGTCTGCAGTGGTTACTAATGGACTTGGAAGAAGAGGAAAAGGACTTTGAAGGAACTTTTATTTTTGGCTACAGCAATCACCCAAGGGCTAGAAGAGAGCTAGCCTCCTGCAGGAGTCTCAGGCACATCAGACTCCACCACCAGCCTCCTGTTTCCTCCCAGCGAGGATTTCTATCTGCAGGTGAGGCCCCTGTGAGTTCCAGGGCCTCTAGTTCTACTGCTGAGAAAAGAGTGCTGAAAATCGTCGCTAACCCCCGTTAGCGAGCCGCTGCAGCTGGAAAGCGTGAGGAAAATCGTCGCTCTGCTGCCGCCTAGCGCTCGCTACTGGAGATCTTCGCATCACCTGTCGGCGGGTCTGAAAACGCCCGCTAACCTCGAAGATTATCGCATTGCCTGTCAGCAGGCCCCAAAACGCTCGCTAACCCAAGTACGTCGCATCACCTGTCTGTGGGCCTGAAAACGCCCGCTATACCGAAGATCATCGCAGAACCTGTCAGTGGGTTCCAAAACGCTCGCTAAACCCAAGTTATTGTGTCGCTGGACTGCGGGCCTGAAAACGCCCGCTAACCTGAAGATTGTCGCAGTGTCTGTTAGCGTGCCCCAAAACGCTCGCTAACCAAAAATCATCGCACCAAGTTAATCGCAGCGCGGATGCCGAGCGTTCACCATTTTCCCCGCATCGCATCCGAATCGTCGCTCCCTCGCGGAGCGCCATTTTCTTTGCTCGCAACAAGATCACACACGCAACATGCTCGGTGCATCATCCTCCCTTAGCGGCAAGGATTTTATCACATCGCCGGCTTAGCGTGCAGAAGTTTGTCGCTTTGTCCTGCCCGCAACCCAGCACATCATCCTCCCTTGCGGTAAGGATTCAACGCATCGCTGGTTAGCGTGAGGAAATTTATCGCTACAACTCCTTAGCGACATTTTTGTTGCTTTGCAACAGAATCCAGATACCTTGTGAGTAAAAGGGTCGCAGAGACCACTGCATTGAACTGAACATCATTTTGTGCACCTTGAACTATTTTTGCAGCATTTTTAAAGTAACCCTATTTTCTTAGTATTGTGGATTTTTACTGTTATTGGTCTTGTGTTAAGCCTATATAAATATACTTATTTTTTATAATTACTTGAGTGGTGTCCATTTGTAGTGTTCCTCATTGTGTTACTGTGTATGGTCATAAATGCTTCCCACACTGCCTCTGAGATAAGCCTAGCTGCTCGTGCTACGTTACCACAGGGTTGAGCAGGGGTTATCAAAGGGTGTAGGCTGCTTACTCTGACTTAGGAAGAAGGGTCCCTACTTGGACAGTGGCCAGCCATTGCCAACTAGAGACCCCCATTTCTAACATTGGTGGTCAGCAGTGAGGATCTGGACTTGCATTTATGATTGCATACAGTAATTATAGTGTACAGTACTAGTGAGTGCAGACCATAATATAACCACGTACGTTTTTTGAGATTTCTTGATTCTATTTTTGATTGCTATTGCCAGTTATTGCTATAATGGGCAATCCCAGATCCAATGCCTCTGAGGATGTCTCCTGGGAAGAAGAGAAAATAGACACCTACACTTCTAAGCAGCTCAAGTATTTTTGCAAACGCTTCACAGTCCCTATCACAGGTCTCACTAAGAGAGAAGAGTTTTACAAGGCACTGAAGCCTGGCTAGAGGCCAGGGATGCCCCTAGGAATAGGAAAGAGCCTGTGGAGGGTGGAGAGAATGCAGGAGAGCAGCAGGAGGAAGTTGTAGATTTGGTAGGGGATAAAGCAGTTTCCAGCCCGGGCACTAGTGTGTCCTCAAGGGTTCCTGACCCCAGAAGAGATGGAGGACAGGGAGAGAGATAGGCTGCATAATATGGAGATGGCTAAGCTTAAATTGGATGGTCAGAGAATAAGAAGTTAGAATTTGAGATGACGAAGGTAAAATTTGAACATGAGAGAATTTTGAGGGAGTTGGAGATTAAAGCAAAGAGTATAGAGATCTCCCCCTCTGGTGGCAGCATACCAGTAGTACATACTGAGAGTAGAGTGTATATACCTAAAGAGGTTATTAAGGATTTTCATAAAAGTGAAGATATTGGACAATGGTTTGCCGCTTATGAATTAGCTATGGTGTCCCACCGGGTCCCTGAGAAGGATTGGGGAGCAGGGTTGTGGGGACGCTTTGTGAGTGAGGGGAGGGATACCTTGTTGGACCTGGCCCCAGAAAGTAGGATGGTTTATGCCCACATGAAGGAAGCTTTGATTATCCGCTATGGTTTGACCACTGAAATGTACAGGCAGAGATTTAGAACCTGCAAGAAGTTAGAGGGTATCACGTGGGTTGAATATGTGTCTTTTTTTGGCAGAGCAATGGAGCGCTGGGTAAAAGGTAGTAAAGTAGCAACTTTTGAGCAACTGTATGATTTGATTGCATGGGAGCATTTCTCTACTAATTGTTTTCCTGAGCTATGCCAGCATCTGATAGATTGCAAGCTAACTAACCCTAGGAAGATTGCTGAGGAGGTGGACCGCTGGGTGAGCACCCGGATTCGCAAGGGTCCAGTGGGAGACTTCGCCAAAGGTGGGCAGGGTCCCCCGCAGAGAGGTGGGGGGGACAGGGGTAAACCAAGGGAGTTCCACAGAGGGCCCCAAAATGATTCCCCAGGGAACCAGGCAGTGGTGTCCCAGCCCCCCCAGGATAAGAAGCCAATGCCCCCAACAGGTAGGCCTGTTCAGAGGGGGCCCCCTTACTTGTTTTAAGTGTGGCCAGGTGGGCCACAAGTACTTTGATCCCCAGTGTCCCCAAAGGGATACTACTGCACCACCCCGTGCACCGCCCCGCCAGCTTGCTAGTGTAGCCCTGGGGGAGGAGGAAATGGATGCCCAAGGTGGGTGGGACCCCGTAGAATTGACCCTTGTCTCACTAGGAGACTTTGAGATGGTTCCTAAGCCTGCACTGCCTGATAACACTAAAAAGTACAGGCAGTGGGTAACCATCAATGGCCATAGAGTGGAGGCTCTGAGGGACACAGGAGCCAGTGTAACTGCTGTCAGCTCCCGGTTGGTGTCCAAAGAGCAGGTTGTGCCCCATGCATTCTACCCAGTAGTGTCTGCAGACAACACAGAGAGCCAATGTGAGGTGGCTAAGGTTCCCTTTGAGTGGGGGGGGGGTCTCAGGATCACTTCAGGTGGCTGTGAGGCCCGCCATGCCTGTGGACTGTCTGTTGGGCAATGATTTAGAGAACTCACCATGGGCTACGGTGGAGAGGAGAGCTCACTTACAAATGTTGGGTCTGCCTGAGTGGGCGTGTGCTACCACTCGGTCCATGGCGGCCATGAAGGGTGTTGAGAAAGACCTGGAGCCTGAGAGTATGGCCCAGGTCCCTGCCTTAGAGTGAAGGGGCAGGGGGCGTGGGAAGCCGGCCCCCTTGGTTCCCAAGGCTCAGGAGGGAGCAGACCCTGAGGGGGATGCCCTGGAGCCTACCGGGGAGCAGAGTGCCGACCTAGGGGACCTGCCTGAGCTGACCCAGTGGCAGCAGGAAGGAGGGCCCACCAGGGAGGATTTTTGTGAGCAGCAGAGAATTTGCCCTTCTCTTGAGGGTATGCGGCAACAGGCTGCAGCCCAGGCAGCAGGTGATATGTCTGGTTCACATCTGATTTATTGGGAGAACAATCTCCTGTATAGCGAGCCTAAGGCTGCTGAGCAGGGGTCAGCCCGTGTGCTGGTGGTACCCGAGTGCTTTAGAGCCTTCCTACTGGGGTTGGCTCATGACATTCCATTGGCAGGACATCTGGGGCAGACCAAGACCTTTGAGAGGCTGGTCACCCACTTTTATTGGCCCCAGATGCGCAAAAGCTCAGATACATACTGTAGGACCTGTGAGACTTGCCAGGCAAGTGGGAAGAGTGGGGGGAAGATCAAAGCCCCACTCCAGCCCTTTCCAGTTGTTAGTACCCCATTCGAGCGAGTGGGCATTGACATTGTGGGGCCTCTGGACCCCAAGACAGCCATGGGCAACAGGTACATCCTGGTCTTGGTGGACCATGCCACCCGGTACCCTGAAGCCATCCCGCTCAGGACAGTGACGGCCCCCGTGGTGGGACGTGCACTGATGGGGATCTTCGCCCGTGTGGGGTTCCCCAGAGAGGTGGTGAGCGACAGGGGGACCAACTTCATCTCCCAGTGTATGAAGTCTCTGTGGAAGGAGTGTGGGGTAACTTACAAGTTCACCACTCCTTACCGCCCCCAAGGTAACGGTCTGGTTGAAAGGTTCAATCGGACCTTGAAGGGCATGATTATGGGCCTAAAGAACCCCTGAGGCGTAAGTGGGACGTCCTCTTGCCATGCTTGTTGTTTGCATACCGTGAGGTGCCACAGATGTCCTTAGGGTTCAGTCCCTTTGAACTGCTCTATGGCCATCCGGTAAGAGGGCCTCTGAATCTGGTCAAGGAAGGCTGGGAGCAATCTCCCAGGAAACCTCCCCAGGACGTATTTAGCTACATCCTGGCCTTCAGGAACCAGACTCAGCGTTTCAGAAAAATTGCTGAGGCAAATCTGGAAGCCAGCCAGGAGGAGATAAAACGTTGGCACGACCAGAATGCCACTCTGGTCAAATTTCACCCTGGTCAGAAGGTTTGGGTACTGGCCCCAGTGGAGCCTTGTGCGCTCCAAGATAAGTGGACTGGTCCATTTGAGGTGGTGAAAAGTCAAGTTACCTATTTGGTGGACTTTAAATCTCCCAGGAACCACCTGCGGGTCCTGCATGTGAATCGCCTAAAGCCCCACTTTGAGAGGTCTGAAGTGGGCATGCTTCTTGCCACAGATGCAGGGATGGAGGAGGAGAGTGAGCCTCTTCCTGACCTCCTGTGTGCAGGAGAGATGGATGGGTCAGTGGAGGATGTGGTCCTCTCCACCACACTGACCCCTGAGCAGCAGAGAGATTGCCACCAGCTGTTGGGGCAATTTCCTGATTTATTTTCACTGAAGCCTGGTGTCACTGATTGGTGCATCCATGAGGTGGACACCGGGGACAGTCCTCCTGTCAAGCATAAGGCTTACAGAGTGACTGACAGGGTAAGGGCCTGCATTAAGGAGGAGGTCTCCAAAATGTTTGCCCTAGGGGTGATTGAGTCCTCTAGCAGCCCCTGGTCCAGCCCGTGGTCTTGGTACCAAAAGCTGCAGCGCCTGGTGACACTCCAGAACTTAGGTTCTGTGTGGACTACCGAGGTCTCAATTCGGTCACGAGGACCGACGCGCACCCCATCCCCAGAGCTGATGAGCTCATAGATTAGTTAGGAACTGCCCGGTACCCCAGCACGTTTGATCTAACGTCTGGGTACTGGCAGATCGCCTTAACTGATGGGGCAAAGGAGAGGTCAGCATTTTCCACTCCAGATGGGCACTACCAGTTCCGTGTGATGCCCTTTAGGATGAAGAATGCCCCTGCCACCTTTCAGAGGTTGGTCAACCAGGTGTTGGCTGGGCAGGAGGATTTCAGTGCCGTCTACCTGGATGACATTGCAGTGTTTAGTTCCTCATGGGAGGACAACTTGCACCACCTCTGGGAAGTGTTGATGGCGCTGCGCAGAGCAGGCCTCACAATCAAGGCCAGTAAGTGCCAGATTGGGCAGGGTTCGGTGGTGTACTTAGGACACCAGGTAGGGAGTGGCCAGGTGGCACCCCTACAGCCCAAGATTGAAACCATCCTGGCTTGGGAGCCCCCAAGGACCCAGACCCAGGTGAGGGTCTTGTTAGGACTCACGGGTTATTACAGGAGGTTTGTCAAGGGGTATGGCAACATCGTTGCCCCCTTGACTGAGCTGACTTCCAATAAGCGGCCAAAGATTGTGAACTGGACTGACACCTGTCAGAAAGCTTTTGATGCCCTCAAGACTGCCATGTGTACAGCACCCGTACTCCAGGCACCCAACTTTGCTAAGGAATTTATTGTCCAGACAGACGCTTCAGAGCTTGGGGTGGGGGCCGTTCTATCACAGATGAATGAGGAGGGACTAGACCAACCTGTAGCCTTCATCAGTAGGAGGTTACTTCCACGGGAACAGAGGTGGAGTGCAATTGAGCGTGAGGCATTTGCTGTGGTCTGGGCACTGAAGAAGCTGAGACCCTACCTGTTTGGGAATCACTTCCAGGTTCAGACAGACCACAGGCCCCTCAGATGGTTGATGCAGATGAGGGGTGAGAACCCCAAGTTGTTAAGGTGGTCCATTTCCCTACAGGGTATGGACTTCACGGTGGAACATCGCCCTGGTACAGAACACGCCAATGCTGATGGTCTGTCCAGATTTTTCCGCCTTAGTGATGAGAACTTCCAAGGGGATGGGTAGTTCTCCCCACATTTCAGCTGGAGGGGACGCGTGTTAGACCTGGCACCATTGGCGTGAGTCTCCCTTCCATTTTTCGCTGTGTCTCCTCTGTTTTTGCTGGTTATAGATGCTCTGGGAGCTGTGCCACTGCCATTCAGTGCCACAGCGCGAATGCTCCCTTTGTAAAGATGACTTGTGAATTGGTACATCCATGATTGGCTTATTTGGTTTACCTGTCAGTCCCCAGTAGCGTGGCCTGTGTGTGCCCGGGGCTAGTGAACCAAATGCTGCTGGTGGGCCTGCAGCACTGGTTTGTGCCACCCACAGAAGCAGCTTCTAAAGTGTGTCTCAGACCTGCCACTGCAGTGTCTGCGTGCAGTCCAGAACTGCCATCTTGGCAGTGAAGTGCACCCACTTCCCAGCCCCTGAACCTTCCCTTGGCATCCTGTAAGCCACCCTTATGATAGGGTGCATTGTATTTGTAAGGTAGGACATGCTCTGATGTGTGTAGCATGTCCTAGTAGTGAATTACACCCAAATTCGTTTTTCACTACTGTTAGGCTACCTGTTCTCCATAGGCCAGAATGGGAGGTTTGGGCTATTACATCCTATAGTCCTAACTGACCCACAGAACATGGTAGAAAAACGAATTTAGTATGCCTGCGCTCAGAATATTAAAATACATCTTTTAGTTAAGGTTATTTTTATATTCTGTGTTTGAAACTACCACTTTTAGAGTATAGGTACTTTCTTGCCTAAGCCTTCCAGTGTGCTCTGCTATTATGTGTATTGGCTGTCTGGTTTTGGAGGGACAGGGCAGGCTGAGTCAGACCTGGGTTGAATAGAGAGATCTGCCTTGGAGTAAGGGGAGGGGTAGCTCCTGCACTTGAATAGGGCTGTGCCTGGCAAGGTGAATGCTGGCTCCACCTCCCACTGTGCGTCTGAAGGCAGACCCCCTCTTTCTGAAAGGAAAGATGCAGCCTGGTAAACAAAGTGCTCCAGGGCTGGGCAGAACTGGTTCTGGCTGGGTTCAGAGCCTTGTGACTCCTAAGAACAAAGACTTTGGGGGTATAAATATTTGTGCACAAACCCCTACAATTGGTATTGCTCCTGGACAACAAGAAGAACCTCTGTCCGTGTGACTACAGGAATCTGCAGGAGAAGGACTGTCCTTGTGCTTGTGTGCTGTTTCTTGGACTGGCCTGCAATGGTTACTACTGGACTTGGAGAAGAGGAAAAGGACTTTGAAGGAACTTTTATTTTTGGCTACAGCAATCACCCAAGGGCTAGAAGAGAGCTAGCCTCCTGCAGGAGTCTCAGGCACATCAGACTCCACCACCAGCCTCCTGTTTCCTCCCAGTGAGGATTTCTATCTGCAGGTGAGGCCCCCTGTGAGTTCCAGGGCCTCTAGTTCTACTGCTGAGAAAAGAGTGCTGAAAATCATCGCTAACCCCCGTTAGCGAGCCTCAGCAGCTGGAAAGCGTGAGGAAAATCGTCGCTCTGCTGCCGCCGAGCGCTCGCTACCGGAGATCGTCGCATCACCTGTCGGCGGGTCTGAAAACGCCCGCTAACCCCGAAGATTATCGCATTGCCTGTCAGCGGGCCACAAAACGCCCGCTAACCCAAGTACGTCGCATCACCTGTCTGCGGGCCTGAAAACGCCCGCTATACCGAAGATCATCGCAGAACCTGTCAGTGGGTTCCAAAACGCTTGCTAAACCCAAGTTATTGTGTCTCCGGACTGCGGACCTGAAAACACCTGCTAACCTGAAGATTGTCGCAGTGTCTGTTAGCATGCCCCAAAACGCTTGCTAACCCCAAATCATCGCACCAAGTTCATCGCAGCGCGGACGCCGAGCATTCACCATTTTCCCCGCATCGCATCCGAATCGTCGCTCCCTCGCGGAGCGCCATTTTCTTTCCTCGCAACAAGATCGCACATGCAACAGGCTCGGTGCATCATCCTCCCTTAGCGGCAAGGATTTTATCGCATCGCCGGCTTAGCGTGCAGAAGTTTGTTGCTTTGTCCTGCCCGCAACCCAGCGCATCATCCTCCCTTGCGGTAAGGATTCAACGCCTCGCTGGTTAGCGTGAGGAAATTTATCGCTACAACTCCGTAGCGACATTTTTGTTGCTTTGCTACAGAATCCAGATACCTTGTGAGTAAAAGGGTCGCAGAGACCACTGCATTGAACTGAACATCATTTTGTGCACCTTGAACTATTTTTGCAGCATTTTTAAAGTAACCCTATTTTCTTAGTATTGTGGATTTTTACTGTTATTGGTCTTGTGTTAAGCCTATATAAATATACTTATTTTTTATAATTACTTGAGTGGTGTCCATTTGTAGTGTTCCTCATTGTGTTACTGTGTATGGTCATAAATGCTTCACACACTGCCTCTGAGATAAGCCTTGCTGCTAATGCTATGTTACCACAGGGTTGAGCAGGGGTTATCAAAGGGTGTAGGCTGCTTACTCTGACTTAGGAAGAAGGGTCCCTACTTGGACAGTGGCCAGCCAATGCCAACTAGAGACCTCCTTTTCTAACACCCCCACACCAGTAACGGGTGTGGGAGCATGATCTCACCCTTCTAGATGGATAGACATGTACCCACTGTGAAAACACGGTAGAATCCTGAAGAGCCCTGGCATCACAAAATGGATGCCACCAGCACAGACACTGGGCTGCCCTCCAGCTGCTGACCGAAACTTGCAGTGGAGGAGGCCCAACAATAGGCATCCTGTCACAGGGAGATGTAACCACCTTCCAGACAGGGTTTAGTGTATTGGGGCTGGGTGGGTGCACTCCTAGAGTGCGTTGAAGTCCTGCACTGGGGGAGCAGTAGGCTCCTCGGCGCATATGCCAGCTCAAACTGGTTCAGGGGCTACCAGCCCCTGCTCTGGCATGAAACTGGACAAAGGGAAGTGGGTGTAGCCACCCACTCCCCTGACCCTCCCATAGGAGTGGTCATAGAGCTAGGCCCTCCCTTCCTTGTAGTATAAGTTAGGGAGCCCTTGCCATTGCAAACTAGATATCCCTGGACGATTCTCTGGAGAAGAATCCTGGACCTTCGGTGTTCCACTACCTTTGGAAGACTGAAGAATCTCCCTTGGAGTCAAGGAGTGACTCCCCTGCTTGGCAGGCACCAAAACTTTGGATCAACGGTCGCAAACTTTCCCGCTCCCGCCGGAGTGCGAAGTCCCTGCAGCCCTGGAAGTAGATTTCCTGACTTCTCCAAGGCCATCGTGAGTTCCCAGCGACGCTGAGGCAAGTGGACCCCACGAGTGACGAGGAACAGCAAAACCCGGGTACCGTGCACTATTGTCGAGTGCAACCCCTTCACAACGTTCTACGAATTTGTATATTGAACCACGTGTGGTATAATCCTCCAGCAGGATTTCCTCTGAAGATTAGAGGCCTACCTCGTCCCGAGTGACCGTGGGCTCCTGGTAAGTGAATCATCTCGAGGCTTCTTCACGATTCCTTGCCGGTTGGGTTGTGGGTCTCCAGAAGACTTTTCTACAGAACCAAAGGGCTACCCTCGTTGCTCCAGGCCTGCCCTGACTTACCCTCGCTGGGTGAGTCTCTCAGACCTTGCTGGTCTGCACTGCTGACTTTTTACACTTTCCACGAGACTTGCTGTAGCCAAGGCTTGTTGGCTCTAATCTGGATGCCGACTTTCTCAGTAAGCTGCAGACTTTGTGGGACACACCAAATCCAGCTCCTGGTCATCGTCGATGCCTCCTGGACCTCGTGGCTGAAGAGTCAAGACACCCATGATCACCTGAAATCACCCGACGACTGTGGGCATCCAGCTTCCTTGCCCCGGGTCACTGCCAAGTGACTTTGAACACTGTCCCTTCTGCTTTCAGGTCTTCTTTCTTCTGAATCTAGCCTTGGATTCCACCGGACACTTCTCCTGTCTTCACAAGCAGCAAGTCTTCTTTGGCTCCCATTGAAAAGAACGCCGCGACCTGACAGCAAAACACACCTATGCACCCGGCTTCCCTGGGTGAGGTAACTCCAGCACTACGGTGCTCCTGTGGGTGTTAGCT
This sequence comes from Triturus cristatus, assembly GCF_964204655.1. Taxonomy (NCBI): domain Eukaryota; kingdom Metazoa; phylum Chordata; class Amphibia; order Caudata; family Salamandridae; genus Triturus; species Triturus cristatus. The sequence continues at coordinate 1,189,295,849 of NC_140579.1, forward strand.
CTAGAACTACTTACCCTGTAAGTGACTTGCTTGTAGACTCTCCCGAAGTATCCTAAAACTTTAAAATTCCAACCGCGACTTACTCCATCGAAGTCTATTGGGATCTGCGGCTGTGTTCTCACTTGCATGCGTCTCCCGTGGGTCCTTTACTTACCTGCCTTGGGTGGATTAGAGAGGCCCCAGCCTTCTACAGGCCCTAGGCCTTGTCCCCTCACAAGTCGATCTTCCTAAGTCTCTTTTTTAGCATATGGTCTGTGTAGGAGAGTAGGGTCTGCTATCCTATGGTCACCCCAAATTTTTGCTTTTAGCTTCACTGGTTTTTGACATATTGAGGCTGTGGGCCTGCCAATCAGACCCCCAGCCTGCTGTTCTCTCTACTAAATTTACACTATGCACCCTAGGTGCATAACCAATTGGAAGTGGATCACCCTGTGAGTCCCTGTACCAGTGTACACTAGGTACCCAGGGCATTGGTGTATCTAAGGCCTACCAGGGGCTGAAGCATGTATTGTGCCACCCCTGGCCTGGCCTAACAAATTTGACACAACTGGCTGATCACTCGGCTGGGGTAAGTTGGTGTAACCACCTCTTACTTAGGTGTAGTATACCTATACCTAACCTTAAATGGGACACCTGGTAACCTATAAGTCACTCCTATGGCAGGCCTTAACAATCCTGAAGGCAGAGTGCTTGGTTCCATGTGAGATGGTGCTCTGGCATGAGCTGAACCTGTCTGCAGTGGTCGGAACCACTTCCTTCTACTGTTTCCAGATATCGTCATACCATATACTCTTAAGTGCATTATGAACCTCGCGGTTAAATGCTATCTTTGGTTTGGCTTTATCAAAACATGTCGAGTAAGGTGTCAAACGAATTGGAATACTAACCCCTCGCCAATTCTGGCGACGGTGTTAGCATTCCACCCTTCTAGAGGGACACGACATGTACAGTACCTGAAACCCGGGTAAAATCAGACATACCCTCAGCTCCACAAAATGGATGCTGCCACCACAGACACAAGTCTGCCCTCCTGCTGCTGGGAGTCCTTCCAGCTTGGGAGGTGTGGACAAAGGGTTTCCTGCCAGGGGAGGTGCGTGCACCACCCCAGACAGGATTTTGTGTATTGGTCAGGTAGGGCTTGAAAGAAACCAGACATGCCTGTGGCTCACAAGGAGCCTCAGTGCATATGCCAGTTCAATCCGGTCCTGGGGCACACCAGTCCCGGGCCTGGGGCGAGCTGGACAAAGGATCGGGGGTGTAACCACCCCCCTTCCTGGTCCCACCCTTAGGGAGGGACCTAGCAGGTAGTCCGGCCCCTAGAATCCGCTTAAAGGTAGGAGCTGTGTCCTAAGACTTCAGACATCCTGGAATCAACTTGAAACTAAGAAGAAGACGGGAACTTCGATGCTCTGCCGCACAGAGGACTGAAGCCAATCTCCCCTGTGGTCAGGGAGTGACCACCTTGCTAACGCAAGCACCATCCAGCGAATCAACATCTGCTTTGCCGCCGCCTCCCGCCGGAGCCCGAGCCCAGAGACTGACAAGACCTAGACCTCCAGACCTCTCACCACCCGATCCACAGTCCCTGAAAAGAGGAGACCCGTGGAGGCAACGAGACAGCCATCTTGAAAAGACCACGACAAGCTGCAAGCGCGACAACCAAGGCTCCCTCCAAGTTGTGCTTTGGGATCTGAGAAGCCCAACACCCGAGCAGCACCTGCACCAAAGGTGAGCCCTCCAGCATCTCCACGATCTGCGTGGGGCCCTTCTGCATTTTGCCACTCGACGCGCCTAACCGGTTGCTGGCCCGCTGGCTAGTGGCCATCTTGGCAACGAACTTCAAGAAATACACCGCTGGTCTGGTTGCTCCAGACTGGCCCTTGCTCCCCTCCAAAGGAGCAGTCCCTCTGACCTTGCTGGTCAGAACCATCAGCTTATTTTGTTTTCCACAACAATTGCTTTTGCCAAGGCTTGTTTGCTTCAATCAAGTCGCCGACACTGCCGACAGCGAGAACCTGCGTGGGACAGCTCGTGAACCGACTCCTGGACATCGTCAACCTTCAGGGACCACGTGGCTGCAGAGACAAGCTACACCTTTCTTCCTGTTTGCACCCGACATCGCCTGGTACCCACCTGGTGCCACGCTGGTCACTGGCTAGTGACTGTGAACACTGTCCCGTCTGCTTACAGGTCTTCTACAACTCCGATTCACTCTTGGATCCACCGCATCTCTTCCGGACCGACCGCCTGCAGCATCTTTGTCCACAGGCTCCACTGAACAGATAGAAGAAACCCGACGCACTTCGAGACCTATGCACCCGCTTCCTGTGGGTGAGGTAAAGCTGGCACTCTGGTGCCCAAGTGTAGAGTAACATCTCTAGTGTCTGTGTTTCCAATCTTGAGTTCATAGTCCATCCGGAAGATCCTTTTTGCAGTAAGTTTGTAACTTTTACGCACCCATTGAAAACCTATGGGAGCACGCGTGTGACTATTTGCTCTGCACACGCAACCCGTGGACCTCCTGGTCACTAACTGAAGTTAGCTCCTTGTAGGCCCAGCGATTCTAGAGTCCCTAGGCCTTTTCCCTTTTCTGTTCGTGGTACTTATACCACTATTTTAGTATATGGTTTGAGCGGCCACCAGGGCCTATCCATATAAAGTGCAACTTCTGTGTATTCTAACGTATTCTTGTTTAACGATTTGTGCTCCTGTGCTCATAAAGAGTCTAGGGGTTACTTTGAGAAATAAATACATATATATTTTCAATATATATCTGTGTGGTGTCCTTTCATTGGTATAAAAGGGGGTTACATTTGGTAAAACAGCTGGCTTAACACGCTTCACGAGTTTAGCCTCAAAGACTGCTTAGCCTACGCTACCACTAGGGCAGCTAGTCCGAAAAGGTTGACTTACAACCACACCATAAGGGTTGCTTGGCATGGTACAAGGTGGTCACTTTAACTAGTGAACATCATATACCAGGCCAACTTCTCACATTGGTGAGCAGCGGTTGGATTTGAGCTTGCTGTGTTTTACCATTGTAATCTCTTGGTTACCAATTGAAAGATCACATAGGTACCTATAGGTACATATAAAAAAAGATTAGATATACTTAAGTTCTACTGAACTTAGTGTTGTAGAGCAAAGGGAGTAGCACACCCTGACTACAACTACTAGATAGGTTTAGTAGGTAAACCCAAGTGTAGGTAGATTGCAACACATCCACCCACACTTAAGAGCAATGGCTGGGGCATAGGGGTCCACTGTACCCATCTCTGTTGAGAGTGACCCCCAGAGGGCACCATCCATCTTTGCTACCCTTAATCAAAATGAGCTCAGGCAGTTGGCAAATATCAGGGGCCTTAAACAGCCCAAGAATCCTACTTCTGCTGAACTCAGAGAGCTTTTACAGGCTGATGAAGATCAGAAAGCTCGCAGGAAAGCCTTCCAGTTAGGCCCCTTAGGGACAGGAACAGGAGGCCCCCCTTCTGAAGATGCTACTGAAGTACCCCTTTCCAATAGCCATCCCTTAGATGAGAATCATACTACAGAGGAGGAAAGTGGTGAGGATACAGAAAGTAGTGAGGATGAAGGGAGAACTAGCCCAGTGCCAAGTGTTATACGTGGCCCAGCTAACTTAAGGCTACTGGGGACTGACAATGGGATCACCCCATTGGATCTCCCTAGTGGACTTAACCAGGGGTCTGGGAGGCAAAGGAATCACTCAGGTGAATCTAATGCTTCTCATGCCTCTAGAGGCTCTCAAGGTCACTCCAGGAGAAGGATGACCAGCCCTCAGAGGAGGGAGCATGAGGCCAGAATGCAAGAAGCCCAGCTGAGGATCAGGAAGCAGGAGCTAGAAGTAGCTCCGATGGAAGAGAAACTGAGCAAGGCTAGGCAGCATAAAGAGAGTGGGTCTATACCCACTGGTGGCAGGATTGTCCCTAAGGACAAAGATAAGGTCTTTGATAATAGGAACCTGTCTAAGGTTGTGCCCCCCTACAAAAGTGGGGATGACATCCACAAATGGATGACTGCTCTTGAGAGAGCCTGCAAAGTACAGCAGGTTCCTGAAGACCAGTGAGCAGCAATCCTCTGGCTCTCCTTTGAAGGAATAGGCAGAGACAGACTCCTCACTACTAGAGAAGAGGATGTCAGAAATTACAGAGTCCTGAAGAGTGTCCTAGTTGATGGGTTAGGCTTAACCACTGAACAGTACAGGTTAATGTTCAGAGACACCCAAAAGACACAGACTCAGGACTGGTCTGAATACATTGAATGTGCCACTAAGGCTTTGGAGGGTTGGTTGCTGGGAAGTAAGGTATCTGATTATACAGGATTGTACAATTTGATGATGAGAGAACAGATTTTAAATAACTGTCAAAACCAGCAACTGCATCAACACTTGGTTGACTCTGATCTGACCTCTCCCCAAGAATTGGGAAAGAAGGCAGACAAATGGGTCAGAACCAGGGTTAAGCAAAAGAACCAGAACCAGGGCCAAGGGGGTGATCAGAAGAAAACAGACCAAAAGGGTGGAGATCAGAAATCTAAAGACCAGAAGTCTTCAACAGGGCCCCAAACTACTGCTAAAGAGGGTGGGTCCCAGCCTAAAGGGAAGAAGAAAGAAGGTCAAAAGAAACCCTGGTGCAATCATTGCAAGAATACAACTCACTGGACTAGTGATTGTAAAAAGGGTGGAGCCCCCAACACTGTTGCCCCTAAGGCACCTGCTCCCAGTACTACTGTTAGCAGTGTTGGTCCCCAGACAAAGGGTGTAGTGGGAATCACTATGGGAACTGAAGGAGATTCCGACTTAGACAGAACCCTGACACAGGCAGTCCTGATCTGTGATGGGGACATAGATTTGTCCCTGACTGTGAGCCCCAGTAACCTGGGCAAGTACAGACAGACTCCTTTAATGAATGAAAAAGTGGCTCAAGCCTACAGGGACAAATGTGCCAGTGTCACTATGGTGACACCAGGCTTTGTGGACCCTGGACAGTATATACCAGGTGAGAATTACCTGGTGACCAATGTATAGGAGAGTAGGGTCTGCTATCCTATGGTCACCCCAAATTTTTGCTTTTTGCTTCACTGGTTTTTGACATATTGAGGCTGTGGGCCTGCCAATCAGACCCCCAGCCTGCTGTTCTCTCTACTAAATTCACACTATGCACCCTAGGTGCATAACCAATTGGAAGTGGATCACCCTGTGAGCCCCTGTACCAGTGTACACTAGGTACCCAGGGCATTGGTGTATCTAAGGCCTACCAGGGGCTGAAGCATGTATTGTGCCACCCCTGGCCTGGCCTAACAAATTTGACACAACTGGCTGATCACTCAGCTGGGGTAAGTTGGTGTAACCACCTCTTACTTAGGTGTAGTATACCTATACCTAACCTTAAATGGGACACATGTTAACCTATAAGTCACTCCTATGGCAGGCCTTAACAATCCTGAAGGCAGAGTGCTTGGTTCCATGTGAGATGGTGCTCTGGCATGAGCTGAGCCTGTCTGCAGTGGTCAGAACAACTTCCTTCTACTGTTTCCAGATATCGTCATACCATATACTCTTAAGTGCATTATGAACCTCGCGGTTAAATGCTATCTTTGGTTTGGCTTTATCAAAACATGTCGAGTAAGGTGTCATACGAATTGGAATACTAACCCCTCGCCAATTCTGGCGACGGGGTTAGCATTCCACCCTTCTAGAGGGACACAACATGTACAGTACCTGAAACCCGGGTAAAATCAGACATAGCCTCAGCTCCACAAAATGGATGCTGCCACCACAGACACAAGTCTGCCCTCCTGCTGCTGGGAGTCCTTCCAGCTTGGGAGGTGTGGACAAAGGGTTTCCTGCCAGGGGAGGTGCGTGCACCACCCCAGACAGGATTTTGTGTATTGGTCAGGTAGGGCTTGAAAGAAACCAGACATGCCTGTGGCTCACAAGGAGCCTCGGTGCATATGCCAGTTCAATCCGGTCCTGGGGCACACCAGTCCCGGGCCTGGGGCGAGCTGGACAAAGGATCAGGGGTGTAACCACCCCCCTTCCTGGTCCCACCCTTAGGGAGGGACCTAGCAGGTAGTCCGGCCCCTAGAATCCGCTTAAAGGTAGGAGCTGTGTCCTAAGACTTCAGACATCCTGGAATCAACTTGAAACTAAGAAGACGGGAACTTCGACGCTCTGCCGCACAGAGGACTGAAGCCAATCTCCCCTGTGGTCAGGGAGTGACCACCTTGCTAACGCAAGCACCATCCAGTGAATCAACGTCTGCTTTGCCGCCGCCTCCCGCCGGAGCCCGAGCCCAGAGACTGTTAAGACCTGGACCTCCAGACCTCTCACCGCCCGATCCACAGTCCCTGAAAAGAGGAGACCCGTGGAGGCAACGAGACACGTGGAGCCAGCCATCTTGAAATGACCACGACAAGCTGCAAGTGCAACAACCGAGGCTCCCTCCAAGTTGTGCTTTGGGATCTGAGAAGCCCAACCCTTGAGCAGCATCTGCACCAAAGGTGAGCCCTCCAGCAACTCCACGATCTGCGTGGGGCCCTTCTGCATTTTGCCACTTGACGCGCCTAACCGGTTGCTGGCCCGCTGGCTAGTGGCCATCTTGGTGACGAACTTCAAGAAATACACCACTGGTCTGGTTGCTCCAGACTGGCCCTTGCTCCCCTCCAAAGGAGCAGTCCCTCTGACCTTGCTGGTCAGAACCATCAGCGTATTTCGTTTTCCACAACAATTGCTTTTGCCAAGGCTTGTTTGCTTCGATCAAGTCGCCGACAGCGAGAGCCTGCGTGGGACAGCTCGTGAACTGACTCCTGGACGTCGTCGACCTTCAGGGACCACGTGGCTGCAGAGACAATCTACACCTTTCTTCCTGTTTGCACCCGACATCGCCTGGTACCCACCTGGTGCCACGCTGGTCACTGGCTAGTGACTGTGAACACTGTCCCCTCTGCTTACAGGTCTTCTACAACTCCGATCCACCCTTGGATCCACCGCATCTCTTCCGGACCGACCGCCTGCAGCATCTTTGTCCACAGGCTCCACTGAACAGATAGAAGAAACCCGACGCACTTCGAGGCCTATGCACCCGCTTCCTGTGGGTGAGGTAAAGCTGGCACTCCGGTGCCCAAGTGTAGAGAATCATCTCTAGTGTCTTTGTTTCCAATCTTAAGTTCATTGTCCATCCGGAAGATCCTTTTTGCAGTAACTTTGTAACTTTTACGCACCCATTGAAAACCTATGGGAGCACGCGTGTGACTATTTGCTCTGCACACGCAACCCGTGGACCTCCTGGTCACTTACTGAAGTTAGCTCCTTGTAGGCTCAGCGATTCTAGAGGCCCTAGGCCTTTTCCCTTTTCTGTTCATGGTACTTATACCACTATTTTAGTATATGGTTTGAGCGGCCACCAGGGCCTATCCATATAAAGTGCAACTTCTGTGTATTCTACTGTAATCTTGTTTGACGATTTGTGCTCCTGTGCTCATAAAGAGACTAGGGGTTACTTTGAGAAATAAATACATATATATTTTGAATATATATCTGTGTGGTGTCCTTTCATTGGTATAAAAGGGGGTTGCATTTGGTAAAACAGCTTGCTTAACACGTTTCACGAGTTTAGCCTCAAAGACTGCTTAGCCTACGCTACCACTAGGGCAGCTAGTCCGAAAAGGTTGACTTACAACCACACCATAAGGGTTGCTTGGCATGGTACAAGGTGGTCACTTTAACTAGTGAACATCATATACCAGGCCAACTTCTCACATTGGTGAGCAGCGGTTGGATTTGAGCTTGCTGCGTTTTACCATTGTAATCTCTTGGTTACCAATTGAAAGATCACATAGGTACCTATAGGTACATATAAAACAAGATTAGATATACTTAAGTTCTACTGAACTTAGTGTTGTAGAGCAAAGGGAGTAGCACACCCTGACTACAACTACTAGATAGGTTTAGTAGGTAAACCCAAGTGTAGGTAGATTGCAACACATCCACCCACACTTAAGAGCAATGGCTGGGGCATAGGGGTCCACTGTACCCATCTCTGTTGAGAGTGACCCCCAGAGGGCACCATCCATCTTTGCTACCCTTAATCAAAATGAGCTCAGGCAGTTGGCAAATATCATGGGCCTTAAACAGCCCAAGAATCCTACTTCTGCTGAACTCAGAGAGCTTTTACAGGCTGATGAAGATCAGAAAGCTCTCAGGAAAGCCTCCCAGTTAGGCCCCTTAGGGACAGGAACAGGAGGCCCCCCTTCTGAAGATGCTACTGAAGTACCCCTTTCCAATAGCCATCCCTTAGATGAGAATCATACTACAGAGGAGGAAAGTGGTGAGGATACAGAAAGTAGTGAAGATGAAGGGAGAACTAGCCCAGTGCCAAGTGTTATACGTGGCCCAGCTAACTTAAGGCTATTGGGGACTGACAATGGGATCACCCCATTGGATCTCCCCAGTGGACTTAACCAGGGGTCTGGGAGGCAAAGGATTCACTCAGGTGAATCTAATGCTTCTCATGCCTCTAGAGGCTCTCAGGGTCACTCCAGGAGAAGGATGACCACCCCTCAGAGGAGGGAGCATGAGGCCAGAATGCAAGAAGCCCAGCTGAGGATCAGGAAGCAGGAGCTAGAAGTAGCTCTGATGGAAGAGAAACTGAGCAAGGCTAGGCAGCATAAAGAGAGTGGGTCTATACCCACTGGTGGCAGCATTGTCCCTAAGGACAAAGATAGGGTCTTTGATAATAGGAACCTGTCTAAGGTTGTGCCCCCCTACAAAAGTGGGGATGACATCCACAAATGGATGACTGCTCTTGAGAGAGCCTGCAAAGTACAGCAGGTTCCTGAAGACCAGTGGGCAGCAATCCTCTGGCTCTCCTTTGAAGGAAGAGGCAGAGACAGACTCCTCACTACTAGAGAAGAGGATGTCAGAAATTACAGAGTCCTGAAGAGTGTCCTAGTTGATGGGTTAGGCTTAACCACTGAACAGTACAGGTTAATGTTCAGAGACACCCAAAAGACACAGACTCAGGACTGGTCTGAATACATTGAATGTGCCACTAAGGCTTTGGAGGGTTGGTTGCTGGGAAGTAAGGTATCTGATTATACAGGATTGTACAATTTGATGATGAGAGAACAGATTTTAAATAACTGTCAAAACCAGCAACTGCATCAACACTTGGTTGACTCTGACCTGACCTCTCCCCAAGAATTGGGAAAGAAGGCAGACAAATGGGTCAGAACCAGGGTTAAGCAGAAGAACCAGAACCAGGGCCAAGGGGGTGATCAGAAGAAAACAGACCAAAAGGGTGGAGATCAGAAATCTAAAGACCAGAAGTCTTCAACAGGGCCCCAAACTACTGCTAAAGAGGGTGGGTCCCAGCCTAAAGGGAAGAAGAAAGAAGGTCAAAAGAAACCCTGGTGCAATCATTGCAAGAATACAACTCACTGGACTAGTGATTGTAAAAAGGGTGGAGCCCCCAACACTGTTGCCCCTAAGGCACCTGCTCCCAGTACTACTGTTAGCAGTGTTGGTCCCCAGACAAAGGGTGTAGTGGGAATCACTATGGGAACTGAAGGAGATTCTGACTTAGACAGAACCCTGACACAGGCAGTCTTGATCTGTGATGGGGACATTGATTTGTCCCTGACTGTGAGCCCCCGTAACCTGGGCAAGTACAGACAGACTCCTTTAATTAATGAAAAAGTGGCTCAAGCCTACAGGGACACATGTGCCAGTGTCACTATGGTGACACCAGGCTTTGTGGACCCTGGACAGTACATACCAGGTGAGAATTACCTGGTGACCAATGTGTAGGAGAGTAGGGTCTGCTATCCTATGATCACCCCAAATTTTTGCTTTTTGCTTCACTGGTTTTTGACATATTGAGGCTGTGGGCCTGCCAATCAGACCCCCAGCCTGCTGTTCTCTCTACTAAATTCACCCTATGCACCCTAGGTGCATAACCAATTGGAAGTGGATCACCCTGTGAGCCCCTGTACCAGTGTACACTAGGTACCCAGGGCATTGGTGTATCTAAGGCCTACCAGGGGCTGCAGCATGTATTGTGCCACCCCTGGCCTGGCCTAAAAAATTTGACACAACTGACTGATCACTCAGCTGGGGTAAGTTGGTGTAACCACCTCTTACTTAGGTGTAGTATACCTATACCTAACCTTAAATGGGACACATGTTAACCTATAAGTCACTCCTATGGCAGGCCTTAACAATCCTGAAGGCAGAGTGCTTGGTTCCATGTGAGATGGTGCTCTGGCATGAGCTGAGCCTGTCTGCAGTGGTCGGAACAACTTCTTTCTACTGTTTCCAGATATCGTCATACCATATACTCTTAAGTGCATTATGAACCTCGCGGTTAAATGCTATCTTTGGTTTGGCTTTATCAAAACATGTCGAGTAAGGTGTCATACGAATTGGAATACTAACCCCTCGCCAATTCTGGCGACGGTGTTAGCATTCCACCCTTCTAGAGGGACACGACATGTACAGTACCTGAAACCCGGGTAAAATCAGACATAGCCTCAGCTCCACAAAATGGATGCTGCCCCCACAGACACAAGTCTGCCCTCCTGCTGCTGGGAGTCCTTCCAGCTTGGGAGGTGTGGACAAAGGGTTTCCTGCCAGGGGAGGTGCGTGCACCACCCCAGACAGGATTTTGTGTATTGGTCAGGTAGGGCTTGAAAGAAACCAGACATGCCTGTGGCTCACAAGGAGCCTCGGTGCATATGCCAGTTCAATCCGGTCCTGGGGCACACCAGTCCCGGGCCTGGGGCGAGCTGGACAAAGGATCAGGGGTGTAACCACCCCCCTTCCTGGTCCCACCCTTAGGGAGGGACCTAGCAGGTAGTCCGGCCCCTAGAATCTGCTTAAAGGTAGGAGCTGTGTCCTAAGACTTCAGACATCCTGGAATCAACTTGAAACTAAGAAGACGGGAACTTCGACGCTCTGCCGCACAGAGGACTGAAGCCAATCTCCCCTGTGGTCAGGGAGTGACCACCTTGCTAACGCAAGCACCATCCAGCGAATCAACGTCTGCTTTGCCGCCGCCTCCCGCCGGAGCCCGAGCCCAGAGACTGACAAGACCTGGACCTCCAGACCTCTCACCGCCCGATCCACAGTCCCTGAAAAGAGGAGACCCGTGGAGGCAACGATACACGTGGAGCCAGCCATCTTGAAACGACCACGACAAGCTGCAAGTGCAACAACCGAGGCTCCCTCCAAGTTGTGCTTTGGGATCTGAGAAGCCCAACCCTCGAGCAGCATCTGCACCAAAGGTGAGCCCTCCAGCATCTCCACGAGCTGCGTGGGGCCCTTCTGCATTTTGCCACTCGATGCGCCTAACCGGTTGCTGGCCCGCTGGCTAGTGGCCATCTTGGCGACAAACTTCAAGAAATACACCGCTGGTCTGGTTGCTCCAGACTGGCCCTTGCTCCCCTCCAAAGGAGCAGTCCCTCTGACCTTGCTGGTCAGAACCATCAGCTTATTTCGTTTTCCACAACAATTGCTTTTGCCAAGGCTTGTTTGCTTCGATCAAGTCGCCAACACCGCCGACAGCGAGAGCCTGCGTCGGACAGCTCGTGAACCGACTCCTGGACATCGTCGACCTTCAGGGACCACGTGGCTGCAGAGACAAGCTACACCTTTCTTCCTGTTTGCACCCGACATCGCCTGGTACCCACCTGGTGCCACGCTGGTCACTGGCTAGTGACTGTGAACACTGTCCCCTCTGCTTACAGGTCTTCTACAACTCCGATCCACCCTTGGATCCACCGCATCTCTTCCGGACCGACCGCCTGCAGCATCTTTGTCCACAGGCTCCACTGAACAGATAGAAGAAACCCGACGCACTTCGAGGCCTATGCACCCGCTTCCTGTGGGTGAGGTAAAGCTGGCACTCCGGTGCCCAAGTGTAGAGAATCATCTCTAGTGTCTGTGTTTCCAATCTTAAGTTCATAGTCCATCCGGAAGATCCTTTTTGCAGTAACTTTGTAACTTTTACGCACCCATTGAAAACCTATGGGAGCACGCGTGTGACTATTTGCTCTGCACACGCAACCCGTGGACCTCCTGGTCACTAACTGAAGTTAGCTCCTTGTAGGCCCAGCGATTCTAGAGGCCCTAGGCCTTTCCCTTTTCTGTTCATGGTACTTATACCACTATTTTAGTATATGGTTTGAGCGGCCACCAGGGCCTATCCATATAAAGTGCAACTTCTGTGTATTCTACTGTAATCTTGTTTGACGATTTGTGCTCCTGTGCTCATAAAGAGACTAGGGGTTACTTTGAGAAATAAATACATATATATTTTGAATATATATCTGTGTGGTGTCCTTTCATTGGTATAAAAGGGGGTTGCATTTGGTAAAACAGCTTGCTTAACACGTTTCACGAGTTTAGCCTCAAAGACTGCTTAGCCTACGCTACCACTAGGGCAGCTAGTCCGAAAAGGTTGACTTACAACCACACCATAAGGGTTGCTTGGCATGGTACAAGGTGGTCACTTTAACTAGTGAACATCATATACCAGACCAACTTCTCACATTGGTGAGCAGCGGTTGGATTTGAGCTTGCTGTGTTTTACCATTGTAATCTCTTGGTTACCAATTGAAAGATCACATAGGTACCTATAGGTACATATAAAACAAGATTAGATATACTTAAGTTCTACTGAACTTAGTGTTGTAGAGCAAAGGGAGTAGCACACCCTGACTACAACTACTAGATAGGTTTAGTAGGTAAACCCAAGTGTAGGTAGATTGCAACACATCCACCCACACTTAAGAGCAATGGCTGGGGCAGAGGGGTCCACTGTACCCATCTCTGTTGAGAGTGACCCCCAGAGGGCACCATCCATCTTTGCTACCCTTAATCAAAATGAGCTCAGGCAGTTGGCAAATATCAGGGGCCTTAAACAGCCCAAGAATCCTACTTCTGCTGAACTCAGAGAGCTTTTACAGGCTGATGAAGATCAGAAAGCTCTCAGGAAAGCCTCCCAGTTAGGCCCCTTAGGGACAGGAACAGGAGGCCCCCCTTCTGAAGATGCTACTGAAGTACCCCTTTCCAATAGCCATCCCTTAGATGAGAATCATACTACAGAGGAGGAAAGTGGTGAGGATACAGAAAGTAGTGAGGATGAAGGGAGAACTAGCCCAGTGCCAAGTGTTATACGTGGCCCAGCTAACTTAAGGCTATTGGGGACTGACAATGGGATCACCCCATTGGATCTCCCCAGTGGACTTAACCAGGGGTCTGGGAGGCAAAGGAATCACTCAGGTGAATCTAATGCTTCTCATGCCTCTAGAGGCTCTCAAGGTCACTCCAGGAGAAGGATGACCACCCCTCAGAGGAGGGAGCATGAGGCCAGAATGCAAGAAGCCCAGCTGAGGATCAGGAAGCAGGAGCTAGAAGTAGCTCTGATGGAAGAGAAACTGAGCAAGGCTAGGCAGCATAAAGAGAGTGGGTCTATACCCACTGGTGGCAGCATTGTCCCTAAGGACAAAGATAGGGTCTTTGATAATAGGAACCTGTCTAAGGTTGTGCCCCCCTACAAAAGTGGGGATGACATCCACAAATGGATGACTGCTCTTGAGAGAGCCTGCAAAGTACAGCAGGTTCCTGAAGACCAGTGGGCAGCAATCCTCTGGCTCTCCTTTGAAGGAAGAGGCAGAGACAGACTCCTCACTACTAGAGAAGAGGATGTCAGAAATTACAGAGTCCTGAAGAGTGTCCTAGTTGATGGGTTAGGCTTAACCACTGAACAGTACAGGTTAATGTTCAGAGACACCCAAAAGACACAGACTCAGGACTGGTCTGAATACATTGAATGTGCCACTAAGGCTTTGGAGGGTTGGTTGCTGGGAAGTAAGGTATCTGATTATACAGGATTGTACAATTTGATGATGAGAGAACAGATTTTAAATAACTGTCAAAACCAGCAACTGCATCAACACTTGGTTGACTCTGACCTGACCTCTCCCCAAGAATTGGGAAAGAAGGCAGACAAATGGGTCAGAACCAGGGTTAAGCAGAAGAACCAGAACCAGGGCCAAGGGGGTGATCAGAAGAAAACAGACCAAAAGGGTGGAGATCAGAAATCTAAAGACCAGAAGTCTTCAACAGGGCCCCAAACTACTGCTAAAGAGGGTGGGTCCCAGCCTAAAGGGAAGAAGAAAAAAGGTCAAAAGAAACCCTGGTGCTATCATTGCAAGAATACAACTCACTGAAATAGTGATTGTAAAAAGGGTGGAGCCCCCAACACTGATGCCCCTAAGGCACCTGCTCCCAGTACTACTGTTAGCAGTGTTGGTCCCCAGACAAAGGGTGTAGTGGGAATCACTATGGGAACTGAAGGAGATTCTGACTTAGACAGAACCCTGACACAGGCAGTCTTGATCTGTGATGGGGACATTGATTTGTCCCTGACTGTGAGCCCCAGTAACCTGGGCAAGTACAGACAGACTCCTTTAATTAATGAAAACGTGGCTCAAGCCTACAGGGACACTGTAGGAACCTGGGGTCACCAGGCCCTATAGGCGGTAGCGTGGCGCGAGCCGGTCGGGCAACCAGAGGGCTATGTGTTAAGCAACCATACACCACACGCTTCTCATGGACTAGAGTCACACACAATAAGGGACGCCACACCGTTTAAATTATGCAAATACTTCAAGTTTATCCAAGTATAGCTGGTCAGATGCAGTTCAGGAAATAACAAGGTAATACATGAATCATAATACCATTGTGACATTACATTCGACACTCTGGGTGATATCTATGCAGTGCCTAACCTTGTTCTAGCGCCGTGCGCGCTTACGTAAAGTCTTTTCCCTGAACCGGCCGTCTAACTAAGCGTAATACCTGAAAGGGGACACATTGGGTTCACTAACATGGCGCCTGTAGAACTGAGCGCTCCTCGTGATCAAGGGCCCCTAGTACTGTGAAGCAAGGCATATAAACATAGCGCTACGCGCAATCAGTTGCATGTGGATACGTTTGCGTAGAACATTTAATACATCGCGTGACTCGTAATCAGTCGCATGTCATTACCTTTGAGCAGAGCATATAACACAGTGCGCTACTCGCATTCCTGGGCATGTAACTACTTTCGAGCAGAGCATATAACACCATGCGCTACTCTCATTCCTTGGCATGTAATTACTTTCGAGCAGAACATGTAACACAGTGCGCTACTCGCATTCCTTGGCATGTAATTACTTTCGAGCAGAGCATATAACACAATGCGCTACTCGCATTCCTTGGCATATAGTTACTTTCGAGCAGAGCATATAACACAGTGCGCTACTCGCATTCCTTGGCATGTAATTACTTTCGAGCAGTGCATATAACACATGGGGTTACTCGCCGTCCCGGTCTCTCCGGCTGAGGAAGCAGAGTCGGTGGCGTGAAGCGCCACACGAGAGTAATGTTAGTCAGTACTTTGAACGGCTTCCAGCGGGGAAGATTACTGAACTTGAGGAGCGAGTCCCTATGCTCCGGTGCAGTTCACAGAGCACCGCGCTCAGTAGCACAGAAGGGGGGACACGGACAGGATCCCTCGGCGGGGTCTCTCCGTCGCGCAGGCAGGGAAGGGGATTCCCACGGAGGGGACAACCCGGGCCAAGTGCGGTGTGGTTTCCGGACCAGCAGGGGGCGCACCAGGGGGGATCTCGGCCTCCGGGCTTACCTCCGTCTCGGCGTCAGCAGGCGTCCGTCCTCACGACGTTGGGGGAACTCGGCCCCGACCTTGCGCACCTCCTCACACGGCTGCGACGGCAGCGACAGGGCCCCAGACTTCGCCTGGGCCTCGCGACACAGCAGGGCACTCCTCCAGGCCTCCAGGCCGCGGCGGTGAGCGCGCTGGCTTCGTCGTCGCAGGGGGGGGGCGCAAATTAAGGATGGGGGTAAAGTGCTCAGCGGAGCACGCTGCCGGGGGTCCCAGACCAGGGCAGGGAGCGCGGGGGTCACAGCGCTAGTACCTGGTCGATCCCCGGTGACTTGGCAATCGGCTTAGTATTTTGTTCACTAGGGTAGCTTGGACACGCAGTCTCAGCTCTGGCATTCAAGGCTTACAGCTCGCTCTTGTCATGCAGTCTCAGTTCTTAAAGTTAGGTTTCAGTTCTCAGTTGACAGATGAAGTCTTTTGGCGCAGATGTATCTGGTGCCCTTAAGGGGTTCTGTTACAGGGGGTAGGAATGGAGAGGGCGACTAGATCCTTCCTAGTCAGGCTGGCAGAGAGTCTCTGGGTCCTCCTACTACTGGGCAAGATCAGTGGGATTCACAGGGCACCTCACTCACTTAAGGGGCAGTACCTAAATCCTGTCACTCTCAGAGGCATAAGTCCCTGGCTAGGCCCTACCGCTTACACTCCTGGTGGATTCTTCCAGCTCTGCTTCACCCCAATGGCCAACTCACCACAAAAGATTCCCTCTCACTCTTAAGTAGCCCTAGGTCAGGTGACCTCTAGCCAAGGCGGCAAAAGTAAAACCCCACCTCCCTTCTAGAAGGTTCCAGCTTCTTCCAGGAGCTTCCCCACTCTAACTATGGGACAAAAAGGCGGGCCGGTGTCGCAACATTGTTGTGGGTCCCAGCCAGCTCCTGGCAGCTAGGGTGCTACTATGAAAAACGACCACCCTGCAGTAGCAGGGGTCTGTGGCAGCCATCTTGGGAGAAGGGAGCACCTGCACCTTAACACTACAAAAACGAAAAAAATCAGGGAAAAAGGGCCAAGTCCAATAGACACATGTGCCAGTGTCACTATGGTGACACCAGGCTTTGTGGACCCTGGACAGTACATACCAGGTGAGAATTACCTGGTGACCAATGCCAGCAATGCCACTACTTCACATAGTGTGGCAGTTGTTAACTTCTCATGGGGAAGGGTAACTGGCCTCAAAAGGGTTGTGGTTAGTGCAGACCTCCCAGTAGAATGTTTGTTGGGCAATGACCTAGAGAGTTCTCTATGGTCTGAAGTGGAGTACAGGACACATGCAGAGATGTTAGGTATATCACCACATGTCCTTGCTGTGACCAGGTCACAGGCCAAAAAATGCCTTACTGAACCTCAGGTCTTGGATCCTGGAACAATGGACCAAGCACCTACCAAGAAGAAGAACAGGAGGGTCAAGGCTGTGCCTTCCCCCCTGCCTCAGAGTGATGATCAACCTTCCCAGGAAGCTGATCTAGAGGACCCTGAAGGAACTGTCCCTGAAGAGCTTGAACCTGATCAGGTTGAGTTTCTGGGGACAGGGGGACCTTCAAGGGCTGGCTTGAGGCAGGCTCAGTTATCCTGTCCCTCTCTTGAACCCCTCAGACAGCTGGCTGCTGCTGAGGCTGCTGGGAATGCTCAAGGTACCCATAAAGTGTATTGGGATGATGGGCTCCTTTATTCAGAGGCTAGAGACCCCAAGCCTGGTGCCACCAGGAGGTTGGTTATACCTCTGCAATTTAGGGGCTTCCTTCTTACCTTGGCCCATGATATTCCTTTAGCAGGACACTTAGGCCAGAACAAGACTTGGGACATGCTTGTCCCTCACTTTCACTGGCCTCACATGAATGAAGACACAAAGGAGTTTTGTCGCTCCTGTGTGACCTGCCAAGCCAGTGGCAAATCAGGTGGCACAACAAAGGCCCCCCTAATACCACTACCTGTGGTGGGGTCCCCTTTGAAAGAGTGGGAATAAATATAGTGGGTCCCATGGATCCTCCCACTGCATCTGGGCACAGATTTATACTGGTGGTAGTGGATCATGCCACCAGGTATCCAGAAGCAATTCCCCTTAGGACCACTACAGCACCTGTTGTGGCCAGGGCCCTGCTGGGAGTATTCTCCAGAGTGGGGTTTCCTAAGGAGGTACCAACTTCATGTCAGGATACTTGACAGCTATGTGGAAGGAATGTGGTGTCAACTACAAGTTCACCACCCCTTATCACCCACAATGCAATGGGCTTGTTGAGAGATTCAACAAGACCCTAAAGGGTATGATCAAAGGATTACCTGAAAAGCTTAGGCGAAGATGGGACATCCTTCTACCCTGCCTTCTGTTTGCTTACAGAGAGGTCCCACAAAAGGGGGTTGGCTACAGCCCCTTTGAATTGTTGTTTGGGCACCCTGTAAGAGGCCCACTGTGTTTAGTGAAGGAAGGATGGGAGTTGCCTCTCAAAAAGCCTAAACAAGACATAGTGGACTATGTACTTGGTCTCCGCTCCAGGATGGCTGAGTATATGGAGAAGGCATCCAAAAACCTTGAGGCAAGCCAGGCCTTACAGAAAGCTTGGCATGACCAAAAGGCTGTCTTGGTTGAGTTTCAGCCAGGACAGAAGGTATGGGTGTTGGAGCCAGTGGCCCCAGCAGCACTCCAAGACAAATGGTCTGGACCCCATACAATCCTGGAAAAGAAGGGAGAGGTCACCTACTTGGTGGACCTAGGAACTCCCAGGAGTCCCCACAGGGTACTCCATGTTAACAGGTTAAAAGCATATGTTGACAGGGCAGACATGGGCTTGCTCATGGCTACAGATGAGGGACAGGAGGAAGAGAGTGACCCTCTCCCAGACCTGTTGTCTCAGAACCCTGAAGATGGCTCAGTTGAAGGAGTGACCCTTGGAGGCAACCTCACTGCCCATCAGCAGACTGAATGTAGACAAGTTCTACAATCATTTCAACATCTGTTTTCCTTGATACCTAGCCAAACTGACTGGTGTACCCATGTCGTGGACACTGGTGACAGTCTGCCTGTAAAGAACAATCTTTACAGACAACCTGACCACGTCAGGGACTGTATAAAGGCTGAGGTACACAAAATGCTGGAATTAGGTGTCATTGAACCCTCAGAGAGCCCCTGGGCTAGCCCTGTGGTTCTGGTCCCCAAACCTCACACCAAAGATGGCAAGAGAGAGATGAGGTTCTGTGTGGATTACAGAGGACTCAATGCTGTCACCAGGACAGATGCACACCCTATTCCAAGGGCAGATGAGCTCATAGACAAACTAGCTTCTGCTAAGTTTTTGAGCACATTTGACTTGACAGCTGGCTATTGGCAAATCAGATTAGCTGAGGAGTCTAAGGCCAAAACAGCATTCTCAACCCCAGGTGGGCATTATCAATTTGTGATGATGCCCTTTGGTCTGAATAATGCACCTGCCACCTTCCAAAGGTTGGTGAATCAAGTCCTTACTGGGTTGGATGACTTTTGTGCAGCATATCTTGATGACATTGCTGTCTTTAGCTCCACCTGGGAGGATCACCTGATCCACCTGAAGAAGGCTCTTGAGGCTCTGCAAAGGGCAGGCCTCACTATCAAGGCTACTAAGTGCCAGATAGGGCAGAGTAAGGTTGTGTATTTGGGCCACCTTGTAGGTGGAGGCCAAGTTCAACCACTGGAGAGTAAGATACAATCCATCAAGGACTGGTCCCCTCCAACCACCCAGACTCAAGTTCGAGCTTTCTTGGGCTTGACTGGGTACTACAGGAAGTTTGTTAAGAACTATGGGTCCATTGTGACTCCTCTTAATGATCTGACATCCAAGAAGATGCCCAAAAAGGTTCAGTGGACAGTAAGCTTTCAAAAGGCATTTGATGACCTGAAGGAGGCCATGTGCTCTGCACCTATCCTGAAAAGTCCTGACTACTCCAAAGAGTTTATTGTCCAAACAGATGCTTCTGAGTTGGGTGTGGGAGCTGTGCTGTCACAACTTAATGTAGATGGTCAAGACCAACTCATTGCTTTTATTAGCAGAAGGTTGACACCCAGAGAGAAGAATTGGTCAGCTATTGAGAGGGAGGCCTTTGCTGTGGTGTGGGCCCTGAAGAAGCTGAGGCCATACTTATTTGGCACTCACTTCGAGATTCAGACCGACCATAAGCCCCTCTTGTGGCTAAATCAGATGAAGGGTGAAAACCCCAAACTGCTTAGGTGGTCCATTTCCCTACAGGGGATGGACTTTACAGTGGAGCACCGGCCAGGTACTGACCATGGGAATGCAGATGGTCTCTCCAGGTACTTCCACTTAGGACATGAAGACGAGACTGGTCAAGGCTAGTTTAATGTCCCTGCGTT
This sequence comes from Triturus cristatus, assembly GCF_964204655.1. Lineage (NCBI taxonomy): Eukaryota > Metazoa > Chordata > Amphibia > Caudata > Salamandridae > Triturus > Triturus cristatus. Next base: position 1,189,315,928 of record NC_140579.1, read on the forward strand.
TGGGGGGGTTGTGTAGGAGAGTAGGGTCTGCTATCCTATGGTCACCCCAAATTTTTGCTTTTTGCTTCACTGGTTTTTGACATATTGAGGCTGTGGGCCTGCCAATCAGACCCCCAGCCTGCTGTTCTCTCTACTAAATTCACACTATGCACCCTAGGTGCATAACCAATTGGAAGTGGATCACCCTGTGAGCCCCTGTACCAGTGTACACTAGGTACCCAGGGCATTGGTGTATCTAAGGCCTACCAGGGGCTGAAGCATGTATTGTGCCACCCCTGGCCTGGCCTTACAAATTTGACACAACTGGCTGATCACTCAGCTGGGGTAAGTTGGTGTAACCACCTCTTACTTAGGTGTAGTATACCTATACCTAACCTTAAATGGGACACATGTTAACCTATAAGTCACTCCTATGGCAGGCCTTAACAATCCTGAAGGCAGAGTGCTTGGTTCCAAGTGAGATGGTGTTCTGGCATGAGCTGAGCCTGTCTGCAGTGGTCGGAACAACTTCCTTCTACTGTTTCCAGATATCGTCATACCATATACTCTTAAGTGCATTATGAACCTCGCGGTTAAATGCTATCTTTGGTTTGGCTTTATCAAAACATGTCGAGTAAGGTGTCATACGAATTGGAATACTAACCCCTCACCAATTCTGGCGACGGGGTTAGCATTCCACCCTTCTAGAGGGACACGACATGTACAGTACCTGAAACCCGGGTAAAATCAGACATAGCCTCAGCTCCACAAAATGGATGCTGCCACCACAGACACAAGTCTGCCCTCCTGCTGCTGGGAGTCCTTCCAGCTTGGGAGGTGTGGACAAAGGGTTTCCTGCCAGGGGAGGTGCGTGCACCACCCCAGACAGGATTTTGTGTATTGGTCAGGTAGGGCTTGAAAGAAACCAGACATGCCTGTGGCTCACAAGGAGCCTCGGTGCATATGCCAGTTCAATCCGGTCCTGGGGCACACCAGTCCCGGGCCTGGGGCGAGCTGGACAAAGGATTGGGGGTGTAACCACCCCCCTTCCTGGTCCCACCCTTAGGGAGGGACCTAGCAGGTAGTCCGGCCCCTAGAATCCGCTTAAAGGTAGGAGCTGTGTCCTAAGACTTCAGACATCCTGGAATCAACTTGAAACTAAGAAGAAGATGGGAACTTCGACGCTCTGCCGCACAGAGGCCTGAAGCCAATCTCCCCTGTGGTCAGGGAGTGACCACTTTGCTAACGCAAGCACCATCCAGCGAATCAACGTCTGCTTTGCCGCCGCCTCCCGCCGGAGCCCGAGCCCAGAGACTGACAATACCTGGACCTCCAGACCTCTCACCGCCCGATCCACAGTCCCTGAAAAGAGGAGACCCGTGGAGGCAACGAGACACGTGGAGCCAGCCATCTTGAAACGACCACGACAAGCTGCAAGTGCAACAACCGAGGCTCCCTCCAAGTTGTGCTTTGGGATCTGAGAAGCCCAACCCTCGAGCAGCATCTGCACCAAAGGTGAGCCCTCCAGCATCTCCACGATCTGCGTGGGGCCCTTCTGCATTTTGCCACTCGACGCGCCTAACCGGTTGCTGGCCCGCTGGCTAGTGGCCATCTTGGCGACGAACTTCAAGAAATACACCGCTGGTCTGGTTGCTCCTGACTGGCCCTTGCTTCCCTCCAAAGGAGCAGTCCCTCTAACCTTGCTGGTCAGAACCATCAGCTTATCTCGTTTTCCACAACAATTGCTTTTGCCAAGGCTTGTTTACTTCGATCAAGTCGCCGACACCACCGACAGCGAGAGCCTGCGTGGGACAGCTCGTGAACTGACTCCTGGATGTCGTCGACCTTCAGGGACCACGTGGCTGCAGAGACAAGCTACACCTTTCTTCCTGTTTGCACCCGACATCGCCTGGTACCCACCTGGTGCCACGCTGGTCACTGGCTAGTGACTGTGAACACTGTCCCCTCTGCTTACAGGTCTTCTACAACTCCGATCCACCCTTGGATCCACCGCATCTCTTCCAGACCGACCGCCTGCAGCATCTTTGTCCACAGGCTCCACTGAACAGATAGAAGAAACCCGACGCACTTCGAGGCCTATGCACCGCTTCCTGTGGGTGAGGTAAAGCTGGCACTCCGGTGCCCAAGTGTAGAGAATCATCTCTAGTGTCTGTGTTTCCAATCTTAAGTTCATAGTCCATCCGGAAGATCCTTTTTGCAGTAACTTTGTAACTTTTACGCACCCATTGAAAACCTATGGGAGCACGCGTGTGACTATTTGCTCTGCACACGCAACCCGTGGACCTCCTGGTCACTAACTGAAGTTAGCTCCTTGTAGGCCCAGCGATTCTAGAGGCCCTAGGCCTTTTCCCTTTTCTGTTCGTGGTACTTATACCACTATTTTAGTATATAGTTTGAGCGGCCACCAGGGCCTATCCATATAAAGTGCAACTTCTGTGTATTCTACTGTAATCTTGTTTGACGATTTGTGCTCCTGTGCTCATAAAGAGACTAGGGGTTACTTTGAGAAATAAATACATATATATTTTGAATATATATCTGTGTGGTGTCCTTTCATTGGTATAAAAGGGGGTTGCATTTGGTAAAACAGCTTGCTTAACACGTTTCACGAGTTCAGCCTCAAAGACTGCTTAGCCTACGCTACCACTAGGGCAGCTAGTCCGAAAAGGTTGACTTACAACCACACCATAAGGGTTGCTTGGCATGGTACAAGGTGGTCACTTTAACTAGTGAACATCATATACCAGGCCAACTTCTCACACAATGCCAGCAATGCCACTACTTCACATAGTGTGGCAGTTGTTAACTTCTCATGGGGAGGGGTAACTGGCCTCAAAAGGGTTGTGGTTAGTGCAGACCTCCCAGTAGAATGTTTGTTGGGCAATGACCTAGAGAGTTCTCTATGGTCTGAAGTGGAGTACAGGACACATGCAGAGATGTTAGGTATATCACCACATGTCCTTGCTGTGACCAGGTCACAGGCCAAAAAGTGCCTTACTGAACCACAGGTCTTGGATCCTGGAACAATGGACCAAGCACCTACCAAGAAGAAGAACAGGAGGGTCAAGGCTGTGCCTTCCCCCCTGCCTCAGAGTGATGATCAACCTTCCCAGGAAGCTGATCTAGAGGACCCTGAAGGAACTGTCTCTGAAGAGCTTGAACCTGATCAGGTTGAGTTTCTGGGGACAGGGGGACCTTCAAGGGCTGACTTGAGGCAGGCTCAGTTATCCTGTCCCTCTCTTGAACCCCTCAGACAGCTGGCTGCTGCTGAGGCTGCTGGGAATGCTCAAGGTACCCATAAAGTGTATTGGGATGATGGGCTCCTTTATTCAGAGGCTAGAGACCCCAAGCCTGGTGCCACCAGGAGGTTGGTTATACCTCTGCAATTTAGGGGCTTCCTTCTTACCTTGGCCCATGATATTCCTTTAGCAGGACACTTAGGCCAGAACAAGACTTGGGACAGGCTTGTCCCTCACTTTCACTGGCCTCACATGAATGAAGATACAAAGGAGTTTTGTCGCTCCTGTGTGACCTGCCAAGCCAGTGGCAAATCAGGTGGCACAACAAAGGCCCCCCTAATACCACTACCTGTGGTGGGGGTCCCCTTTGAAAGAGTGGGAATAGATATAGTGGGTCCCATGGATCCTCCCACTGCATCTGGGCACAGATTTATACTGGTGGTAGTGGATCATGCCACCAGGTATCCAGAGGCAATTCCCCTTAGGACCACTACAGCACCTGTTGTGGCCAGGGCCCTGCTGGGAGTATTCTCCAGAGTGGGGTTTCCTAAGGAGGTAGTTTCTGACAGAGGTACCAACTTCATGTCAGGATACTTGACAGCTATGTGGAAGGAATGTGGTGTCAACTACAAGTTCACCACCCCTTATCACCCACAATGCAATGGGCTTGTTGAGAGATTCAACAAGACCCTAAAGGGTATGATCAAAGGATTACCTGAAAAGCTTAGGCGAAGATGGGACATCCTTCTACCCTGCCTTCTGTTTGCTTACAGAGAGGTCCCACAAAAGGGGGTTGGCTACAGCCCCTTTGAATTGTTGTTTGGGCACCCTGTAAGAGGCCCACTGTGTTTAGTGAAGGAAGGATGGGAGTTACCTCTCAAAAAGCCTAAACAAGACATAGTGGACTATGTACTTGGTCTCCACTCCAGGATGGCTGAGTATATGGAGAAGGCATCCAAAAACCTTGAGGCAAGCCAGGCCTTACAGAAAGCTTGGCATGACCAAAAGGCTGTCTTGGTTGAGTTTCAGCCAGGACAGAAGGTATGGGTGTTGGAGCCAGTGGCCCCAGCAGCACTCCAAGACAAATGGTCTGGACCCCATACAATCCTGGAAAAGAAGGGAGAGGTCACCTACTTGGTGGACCTAGGAACTCCCAGGAGTCCCCACAGGGTACTCCATGTTAACAGGTTAAAAGCATATGTTGACAGGGCAGACATGGGCTTGCTCATGGCTACAGATGAGGGACAGGAGGAAGAGAGTGACCCTCTCCCAGACCTGTTGTCTCAGAACCCTGAAGTTGGCTCAGTTGAAGGAGTGACCCTTGGAGGCAACCTCACTGCCCATCAGCAGACTGAATGTAGACAAGTTCTACAATCATTTCAACATCTGTTTTCCTTGATACCTAGCCAAACTGACTGGTGTACCCATGTGGTGGACATTGGTGACAGTCTGCCTGTAAAGAACAAGCTTTACAGACAACCTGACCACGTCAGGGACTGTATAAAGGCTGAGGTACACAAAATGCTGGAATTAGGTGTCATTGAACCCTCAGAGAGCCCCTGGGCTAGCCCTGTGGTTCTGGTCCCCAAACCTCACACCAAAGATGGCAAGAGAGAGATGAGGTTCTGTGTGGATTACATAGGACTCAATGCTGTCACCAGGACAGATGCACACCCTATTCCAAGGGCAGATGAGCTCATAGACAAACTAGCTTCTGCTAAGTTTTTGAGCACATTTGACTTGACAGCTGGCTATTGGCAAATCAGATTAGCTGAGGAGTCTAAGGCCAAAACAGCATTCTCAACCCCAGGTGGGCATTATCAATTTGTGATGATGCCCTTTGGTCTGAATAATGCACCTGCCACCTTCCAAAGGTTGGTGAATCAAGTCCTTACTGGGTTGGATGACTTTTGTGCAGCATATCTTGATGACATTGCTGTCTTTAGCTCCACCTGGGAGGATCACCTGATCCACCTGAAGAAGGCTCTTGAGGCTCTGCAAAGGGCAGGCCTCACTATCAAGGCTACTAAGTGCCAGATAGGGCAGAGTAAGGTTGTGTATTTGGGCCACCTTGTAGGTGGAGGCCAAGTTCAACCACTGGAGAGTAAGATACAATCCATCAAGGACTGGTCCCCTCCAACCACCTAGACTCAAGTTCGAGCTTTCTTGGGCTTGACTGGGTACTACAGGAAGTTTGTTAAGAACTATGGGTCCATTGTGACTCCTCTTAATGATCTGACATCCAAGAAGATGCCCAAAAAGGTTCAGTGGACAGTAAGCTGTCAAAAGGCATTTGATGACCTGAAGGAGGCCATGTGCTCTGCACCTATCCTGAAAAGTCCTGACTACTCCAAAGAGTTTATTGTCCAAACAGATGCTTCTGAGTTGGGTGTGGGAGCTGTGCTGTCACAACTTAATGTAGATGGTCAAGACCAACCCATTGCTTTTATTAGCAGAAGGTTGACCCCCAGAGAGAAGAATTGGTCAGCTATTGAGAGGGAGGCCTTTGCTGTGGTGTGGGCCCTGAAGAAGCTGAGGCCATACTTGTTTGGGACTCACTTCGAGATTCAGACCGACCATAAGCCCCTCTTGTGGCTAAATCAGATGAAGGGTGAAAACCCCAAACTGCTTAGGTGGTCCATTTCCCTACAGGGGATGGACTTTACAGTGGAGCACCGGCCAGGTACTGACCATGGGAATGCAGATGGTCTCTCCAGGTACTTCCACTTAGGACATGAAGACAAGACTGGTCAAGGCTAGTTTAATGTCCCTGCGTTTGGGGGGGGTTGTGTAGGAGAGTAGGGTCTGCTATCCTATGGTCACCCCAAATTTTTGCTTTTTGCTTCACTGGTTTTTGACATATTGAGGCTGTGGGCCTGCCAATCAGACCCCCAGCCTGCTGTTCTCTCTACTAAATTCACACTATACACCCTAGGTGCATAACCAATTGGAAGTGGATCACCCTGTGAGCCCCTGTACCAGTGTACACTAGGTACCCAGGGCATTGGTGTATCTAAGGCCTACCAGGGGCTGAAGCATGTATTGTGCCACCCCTGGCCTGGCCTAACACATTTGACACAACTGGCTGATCACTCAGCTGGGGTAAGTTGGTGTAACCACCTCTTACTTAGGTGTAGTATACCTATACCTAACCTTAAATGGGACACATGTTAACCTATAAGTCACTCCTATGGCAGGCCTTAACAATCCTGAAGGCAGAGTGCTTGGTTCCATGTGAGATGGTGCTCTGGCATGAGCTGAGCCTGTCTGCAGTGGTCGGAACAACTTCCTTCTACTGTTTCCAGATATCGTCATACCATATACTCTTAAGTGCATTATGAACCTCGCGGTTAAATGCTATCTTTGGTTTGGCTTTATCAAAACATGTCGAGTAAGGTGTCATACGAATTGGAATACTAACCCCTCGCCAATTCTGGCGACGGGGTTAGCATTCCACCCTTCTAGAGGGACACGACATGTACAGTACCTGAAACCCGGGTAAAATCAGACATAGCCTCAGCTCCACAAAATGGATGCTGCCACCACAGACACAAGTCTGCCCTCCTGCTGCTGGGAGTCCTTCCAGCTTGGGAGGTGTGGACAAAGGGTTTCCTGCCAGGGGAGGTGCGTGCACCACCCCAGACAGGATTTTGTGTATTGGTCAGGTAGGGCTTGAAAGAAACCAGACATGCCTGTGGCTCACAAGGAGCCTCGGTGCATATGCCAGTTCAATCTGGTCCTGGGGCACACCAGTCCCGGGCCTGGGGCGAGCTGGACAAAGGGTTGGGGGTGTAACCACCCCCCTTCCTGGTCCCACCCTTAGGGAGGGACCTAGCAGGTAGTCCGGCCCCTAGAATCCGCTTAAAGGTAGGAGCTGTGTCCTAAGACTTCAGACATCCTGGAATCAACTTGAAACTAAGAAGAAGACGGGAACTTCGACGCTCTGCCGCACAGAGGACTGAAGCCAATCTCCCCTGTGGTCAGGGAGTGACCACCTTGCTAACGCAAGCACCATCCAGCGAATCAACGTCTGCTTTGCCGCCACCTCCCGCTGGAGCCCGAGCCCAGAGACTGACAAGACCTGGACCTCCAGACCTCTCACCGCCCGATCCACAGTCCCTGAAAAGAGGAGACCCGTGGAGGCAACGAGACACGTGCAGCCAGCCATCTTGAAACGACCACGACAAGCTGCAAGTGCAACAACCGAGGCTCCCTCCAAGTTGTGCTTTGGGATCTGAGAAGCCCAACCCTCGAGCAGCATCTGCACCAAAGGTGAGCCCTCCAGCATCTCCACGATCTGCGAGGGGCCCTTCTGCATTTTGCCACTCGATGCGCCTAACCGGTTGCTGGCCCGCTTGCTAGTGGCCATCTTGGCGACGAACTTCAAGAAATACACCGCTGGTCTGATTGCCCCAGACTGGCCCTTGCTCCCCTCCAAAGGAGCAGTCCCTCTGACCTTTCTGGTCAGAACCATCAGCTTATTTCTTTTTCCACAACAATTGCTTTTGCCAAGGCTTGTTTGCTTCGATCAAGTCGCCGACACCGCCGACAGCGAGAGCCTTTGTGGGACAGCTTGTGAACCGACTCCTGGACGTCGTCGACCTTCAGGGACCACGTGGCTGCAGAGACAAGCTACACCTTTCTTCCTGTTTGCACCCGACATCGCCTGGTACCCACCTGGTGCCACGCTGGTCACTGGCTAGTGACTGTGAACACTGTCCCCTCTGCTTACAGGTCTTCTACAACTCCGATCCACCCTTGGATCCACCGCATCTCTTCCGGACCGACCGCCTGCAGCATCTTTGTCCACAGGCTCCACTGAACAGATAGAAGAAACCCGACGCACTTCGAGGCCTATGCACCCGCTTCCTGTGGGTGAGGTAAAGCTGGCACTCCGGTGCCCAAGTGTAGAGAATCATCTCTAGTGTCTGTGTTTCCAATCTTAAGTTCATAGTCCATCCGGAAGATCCTTTTTGCAGTAACTTTGTAACTTTTACGCACCCATTGAAAACCTATGGGAGCACGCGTGTGACTATTTGCTCTGCACACGCAACCCGTGGACCTCCTGGTCACTAACTGAAGTTAGCTCCTTGTAGGCCCAGTGATTCTAGAGGCCCTAGGCCTTTTCCCTTTTCTGTTCGTGGTACTTATACCACTATTTTAGTATATGGTTTGAGCGGCCACCAGGGCCTATCCATATAAAGTGCAACTTCTGTGTATTCTACTGTAATCTTGTTTGACGATTTGTGCTCCTGTGCTCATAAAGAGACTAGGGGTTACTTTGAGAAATAAATACATATATATTTTGAATATATATATGTGTGGTATCCTTTCATTGGTATAAAAGGGGGTTGCATTTGGTAAAACAGCTTGCTTAACACGTTTCACGAGTTCAGCCTCAAAGACAGCTTAGCCTACGCTACCACTAGGGCAGCTAGTCCGAAAAGGTTGACTTACAACCACACCATAAGGGTTGCTTGGCATGGTACAAGGTGGTCACTTTAACTAGTGAACATCATATACCAGTCCAACTTCTCACACAATGCCAGCAATGCCACTATTTCACATAGTGTGGCAGTTGTTAACTTCTCATGGGGAGGGGTAACTGGCCTCAAAAGGGTTGTGGTTAGTGCAGACCTCCCAGTAGAATGTTTGTTGGGCAATGACCTAGAGAGTTCTCTATGGTCTGAAGTGGAGCACAGGACACATGCAGAGATGTTAGGTATATCACCACATGTCCTTGCTGTGACCAGGTCACAGGCCAAAAAGTGCCTTACTGAACCACAGGTCTTGGATCCTGGAACAATGGACCAAGCACCTACCAAGAAGAAGAACAGGAGGGTCAAGGCTGTGCCTTCCCCCCTGCCTCAGAGTGATGATCAACCTTCCCAGGAAGATGATCTAGAGGACCCTGAAGGAACTGTCCCTGAAGAGCTTGAACCTGATCAGGTTGAGTTTCTGGGGACAGGGGGACCTTCAAGGGCTGACTTGAGGCAGGCTCAGTTATCCTGTCCCTCTCTTGAACCCCTCAGACAGCTGGCTGCTGCTGAGGCTGCTGGGAATGCTCAAGGTACCCATAAAGTGTATTGGGATGATGGGCTCCTTTATTCAGAGGCTAGAGACCCCAAGCCTGGTGCCACCAGGAGGTTGGTTATACCTCTGCAATTTAGGGGCTTCCTTCTTACCTTGGCCCATGATATTCCTTTAGCAGGACACTTAGGCCAGAACAAGACTTGGGACAGGCTTGTCCCTCACTTTCACTGGCCTCACATGAATGAAGATACAAAGGAGTTTTGTCGCTCCTGTGTGACCTGCCAAGCCAGTGGCAAATCAGGTGGCACAACAAAGGCCCCCCTAATACCACTACCTGTGGTGGGGGTCCCCTTTGAAAGAGTGGGAATAGATATAGTGGGTCCCATGGATCCTCCCACTGCATCTGGGCACAGATTTATACTGGTGGTAGTGGATCATGCCACCAGGTTTCCAGAGGCAATTCCCCTTAGGACCCCTACAGCACCTGTTGTGGCCAGGGCCCTGCTGGGAGTATTCTCCAGAGTGGGGTTTCCTAAGGAGGTAGTTTCTGACAGAGATACCAACTTCATGTCAGGATACTTGACAGCTATGTGGAAGGAATGTGGTGTCAACTACAAGTTCACCACCCCTTATCACCCACAATGCAATGGGCTTGTTGAGAGATTCAACAAGACCCTAAAGGGTATGATCAAAGGATTACCTGAAAAGCTTAGGCGAAGATGGGACATCCTTCTACCCTGCCTTCTGTTTGCTTACAGAGAGGTCCCACAAAAGGGGGTTGGCTACAGCCCCTTTGAATTGTTGTTTGGGCACCCTGTAAGAGGCCCACTGTGTTTAGTGAAGGAAGGATGGGAGTTACCTCTCAAAAAGCCTAAACAAGACATAGTGGACTATGTACTTGGTCTCCGCTCCAGGATGGCTGAGTATATGGAGAAGGCATCCAAAAACCTTGAGGCAAGCCAGGCCTTACAGAAAGCTTGGCATGACCAAAAGGCTGTCTTGGTTGAGTTTCAGCCAGGACAGAAGGTATGGGTGTTGGAGCCAGTGGCCCCAGCAGCACTCCATGACAAATGGTCTGGACCCCATACAATCCTGGAAAAGAAGGGAGAGGTCACCTACTTGGTGGACCTAGGAACTCCCAGGAGTCCCCACAGGATACTCCATGTTAACAGGTTAAAAGCATATGTTGACAGGGCAGACATGGGCTTGCTCATGGCTACAGATGAGGGACAGGAGGAAGAGAGTGACCCTCTCCCAGACCTGTTGTCTCAGAACCCTGAAGATGGCTCAGTTGAAGGAGTGACCCTTGGAGGCAACCTCACTGCCCATCAGCAGACTGAATGTAGACAAGTTCTACAATCATTTCAACATCTGTTTTCCTTGATACCTAGCCAAACTGACTGGTGTACCCATGTGGTGGACACTGGTGACAGTCTGCCTGTAAATAACAAGCTTTACAGACAACCTGACCACGTCAGGGACTGTATAAAGGCTGAGGTACACAAAATGCTGGAATTAGGTGTCATTGAACCCTCATAGAGCCCCTGGGCTAGCCCTGTGGTTCTGGTCCCCAAACCTCACACCAAAGATGGCAAGAGAGAGATGAGGTTCTGTGTGGATTACAGAGGACTCAATGCTGTCACCAGGACAGATGCACACCCTATTCCAAGGGCAGATGAGCTCATAGACAAACTAGCTTCTGCTAAGTTTTTGAGCACATTTGACTTGACAGCTGGCTATTGGCAAATCAGATTAGCTGAGGAGTCTAAGGCCAAAACAGCATTCTCAACCCCAGGTGGGCATTATCAATTTGTGATGATGCCCTTTGGTCTGAATAATGCACCTGCCACCTTCCAAAGGTTGGTGAATCAAGTCCTTACTGGGTTGGATGACTTTTGTGCAGCATATCTTGATGACATTGCTGTCTTTAGCTCCACCTGGGAGGATCACCTGATCCACCTGAAGAAGGCTCTTGAGGCTCTGCAAAGGGCAGGCCTCACTATCAAGGCTACTAAGTGCCAGATAGGGCAGAGTAAGGTTGTGTATTTGGGCCACCTTGTAGGTGGAGGCCAAGTTCAACCACTGGAGAGTAAGATACAATCCATCAAGGACTGGTCCCCTCCAACCACCCAGACTCAAGTTCGAGCTTTCTTGGGCTTGACTGGGTACTACAGGAAGTTTGTTAAGAACTATGGGTCCATTGTGACTCCTCTTAATGATCTGACATCTAAGAAGATGCCCAAAAAAGTTCAGTGGACAGTAAGCTGTCAAAAGGCATTTGATGACCTGAAGGAGGCCATGTGCTCTGCACCTATCCTGAAAAGTCCTGACTACTCCAAAGAGTTTATTGTCCAAACAGATGCTTCTGAGTTGGGTGTGGGAGCTGTGCTGTCACAACTTAATGTAGATGGTCAAGACCAACCTATAGCTTTTATTAGCAGAAGGTTGACCCCCAGAGAGAAGAATTGGTCAGCTATTGAGAGGGAGGCCTTTGCTGTGGTGTGGGCCCTGAAGAAGCTGAGGCCATACTTGTTTGGCACTCACTTCGAGATTCAGACCGACCATAAGCCCCTCTTGTGGCTAAATCAGATGAAGGGTGAAAACCCCAAACTGCTTAGGTGGTCCATTTCCCTACAAGGGATGGACTTTACAGTGGAGCACCGGCCAGGTACTGACCATGGGAATGCAGATGGTCTCTCCAGGTACTTCCACTTAGGACATGAAGACGAAACTGGTCAAGGCTAGTTTAATGTCCCTGCGTTTGGGGGGGGTTGTGTAGGAGAGTAGGGTCTGCTATCCTATGGTCACCCCAAATTTTTGCTTTTTGCTTCACTGGTTTTTGACATATTGAGGCTGTGGGCCTGCCAATCAGACCCCCAGCCTGCCGTTCTCTCTACTAAATTCACACTATGCACCCTAGGTGCATAACCAATTGGAAGGGGATCACCCTGTGAGCCCCTGTACCAGTGTACACTAGGTACCCAGTGCATTGGTGTATCTAAGGCCTACCAGGCATGTATTGTGCCACCCCTGGCCTGGCCTAACAAATTTGACACAACTGGCTGATCACTCAGCTGGGGTAAGTTGGTGTAACCACCTCTTACTTAGGTGTAGTATACCTATACCTAACCTTAAATGGGACACATGTAAACCTATAAGTCACTCCTATGGCATGCCTTAACAATCCTGAAGGCAGAGTGCTTGGTTCCATGTGAGATGGTGCTCTGGCATGAGCTGAGCCTGTCTGCAGTGGTCGGAACAACTTCCTTCTACTGTTTCCAGATATCGTCATACCATATACTCTTAAGTGCATTATGAACCTCGCGGTTAAATGCTATCTTTGGTTTGGCTTTATCAAAACATGTCGAGTAAGGTGTCATACGAATTGGAATACTAACCCCTCGCCAATTCTGGCGACGGGGTTAGCATTCCACCCTTCTAGAGGGACACGACATGTACAGTACCTGAAACCCGGGTAAAATCAGACATAGCCTCAGCTCCACAAAATGGATGCTGCCACCACAGACACAAGTCTGCCCTCCTGCTGCTGGGAGTCCTTCCAGCTTGGGAGGTGTGGACAAAGGGTTTCCTGCCAGGGGAGGTGCGTGCACCACCCCAGACAGGATTTTGTGTATTGGTCAGGTAGGGCTTGAAAGAAACCAGACATGCCTGTGGCTCACAAGGAGCCTCGGTGCATATGCCAGTTCAATCCGGTCCTGGGGCACACCAGTCCCGGGCCTGGGGCGAGCTGGACAAAGGATTGGGGGTGTAACCACCCCCCTTCCTGGTCCCACCCTTAGGGAGGGACCTAGCAGGTAGTCCGGCCCCTAGAATCCGCTTAAAGGTAGGAGCTGTGTCCTAAGACTTCAGACATCCTGGAATCAACTTGAAACTAAGAAGAAGACGGGAACTTCGACGCTCTGCCGCACAGAGGACTGAAGCCAATCTCCCCTGTGGTCAGGGAGTGACCACCTTGCTAACGCAAGCACCATCCAGCGAATCAACATCTGCTTTGCCGCCGCCTCCCGCCGGAGCCCGAGCCCAGAGACTGACAAGACCTGGACCTCCAGACCTCTAACTGCCCGATCCACAGTCCCTGAAAAGAGGAGACCCGTGGAGGCAACGAGACACGTGGAGCCAGCCATCTTGAAACGACCACGACAAGCTGCAAGTGCAACAACCGAGGCTCCCTCCAAGTTGTGCTTTGGGATCTGAGAAGCCCAACCCTCGAGCAGCATCTGCACCAAAGGTGAGCCCTCCAGCATCTCCACGATCTGCGTGGGGCCCTTCTGCATTTTGCCACTCGACGCGCCTAACCGGTTGCTGGCCCGCTGGCTAGTGGCCATCTTGGCGATGAACTTCAAGAAATACACCGCTGGTCTGGTTGCTCCAGACTGGCACTTGCTCCCCTCCAAAGGAGCAGTCCCTCTGACCTTGCTGGTCAGAACCATCAGCTTATTTCGTTTTCCACAACAATTGCTTTTGCCAAGGCTTGTTTGCTTCGATCAAGTCGCCAACACCACCGACAGCGAGAACCTGCATGGGACAGCTCGAGAACCGACTCCTGGATGTCGTCGACCTTCAGGGACCACGTGGCTGCAGAGACAAGCTACACCTTTCTTCCTGTTTGCACCCGACATCGCCTGGTACCCACCTGGTGCCACGCTGGTCACTGGCTAGTGACTGTGAACACTGTCCCCTCTGCTTACAGGTCTTCTACAACTCCGATCCACCCTTGGATCCACCGCATCTCTTCCGGACCGACCGCCTGCAGCATCTTTGTCCACAGGCTCCACTGAACAGATAGAAGAAACCCGACGCACTTCGAGGCCTATGCACCCGCTTCCTGTGGGTGAGGTAAAGCTGGCACTCCGGTGCCCAAGTGTAGAGAATCATCTCTAGTGTCTGTGTTTCCAATCTTAAGTTCATAGTCCATCCGGAAGATCCTTTTTGCAGTAACTTTGTAACTTTTACGCACCCATTGAAAACCTATGGGAGCACGCGTGTGACTATTTGCTCTGCACACGCAACCCGTGGACCTCCTGGTCCCTAACTGAAGTTAGCTCCTTGTAGGCCCAGCGATTCTAGAGGCCCTAGGCCTTTTCCCTTTTCTGTTCGTGGTACTTATACCACTATTTTAGTATATGGTTTGAGCGGCCACCAGGGCCTAGCCATATAAAGTGCAACTTCTGTGTATTCTACTGTAATCTTGTTTGACGATTTGTGCTCCTGTGCTCATAAAGAGACTAGGGGTTACTTTGAGAAATAAATACATATATATTTTCAATATATATCTGTGTGGTGTCCTTTCATTGGTATAAAAGGGGGTTGCATTTGGTAAAACAGCTTGCTTAACACGTTTCACGAGTTCAGCCTCAAAGACTGCTTAGCCTACGCTACCACTAGGGCAGCTAGTCCGAAAAGGTTGACTTACAACCACACCATAAGGGTTGCTTGGCATGGTACAAGGTGGTCACTTTAACTAGTGAACATCATATACCAGTCCAACTTCTCACACAATGCCAGCAATGCCACTACTTCACATAGTGTGGCAGTTGTTAACTTCTCATGGGGAGGGGTAACTGGCCTCAAAAGGGTTGTGGTTAGTGCAGACCTCCCAGTAGAATGTTTGTTGGGCAATGACCTAGAGAGTTTTCTATGGTCTGAAGTGGAGTACAGGACACATGCAGAGATGTTAGGTATATCACCACATGTCCTTGCTGTGACCAGGTCACAGGCCAAAAAGTGCCTTACTGAACCACAGGTCTTGGATCCTGGAACAATGGACCAAGCACCTACCAAGAAGAAGAACAGGAGGGTCAAGGCTGTGCCTTCCCCCCTGCCTCAGAGTGATGATCAACCTTCCCAGGAAGCTGATCTAGATCTAGAGGACCCTGAAGGAACTGTCCCTGAAGAGCTTGAACCTGATCAGGTTGAGTTTCTGGGGACAGGGGGACCTTCAAGGGCTGACTTGAGGCAGGCTCAGTTATCCTGTCCCTCTCTTGAACCCCTCAGACAGCTGGCTGCTGCTGAGGCTGCTGGGAATGCTCAAGGTACCCATAAAGTGTATTGGGATGATGGGCTCCTTTATTCAGAGGCTAGAGACCCCAAGCCTGGTGCCACCAGGAGGTTGGTTATACCTCTGCAATTTAGGGGCTTCCTTCTTACCTTGGCCCATGATATTCCTTTAGCAGGACATTTAGGCCAGAACAAGACTTGGGACAGGCTTGTCCCTCACTTTCACTGGCCTCACATGAATGAAGATACAAAGGAGTTGTGTCGCTCCTGTGTGACCTGCCAAGCCAGTGGCAAATCAGGTGGCACAACAAAGGCCCCCCTAATACCACTACCTGTGGTGGGGGTCCCCTTTGAAAGAGTGGGAATAGATATAGTGGGTCCCATGTATCCCACTGCATCTGGGCACAGATTTATACTGGTGGTAGTGGATCATGCCACCAGGTATCCAGAGGCAATTCCCCTTAGGACCACTACAGCACCTGTTGTGGCCAGGGCCCTGCTGGGAGTATTCTCCAGAGTGGGGTTTCCTAAGGAGGTAGTTTCTGACAGAGGTACCAACTTCATGTCAGGATACTTGACAGCTATGTGGAAGGAATGTGGTGTCAACTACAAGTTCACCACCCCTTATCACCCACAATGCAATGGGCTTGTTGAGAGATTCAACAAGACCCTAAAGGGTATGATCAAAGGATTACCTGAAAAGCTTAGGCGAAGATGGGACATCCTTCTACCCTGCCTTCTGTTTGCTTACAGAGAGGTCCCACAAAAGGGGGTTGGCTACAGCCCCTTTGAATTGTTGTTTGGGCACCCTGTAAGAGGCCCACTGTGTTTAGTGAAGGAAGGATGGGAGTTACCTCTCAAAAATCCTAAACAAGACATAGTGGACTATGTACTTGGTCTCCACTCCAGGATGGCTGAGTATATGGAGAAGGCATCCAAAAACCTTGAGGCAAGCCAGGCCTTACAGAAAGCTTGGCATGACCAAAAGGCTGTCTTGGTTGAGTTTCAGCCAGGACAGAAGGTATGGGTGTTGGAGCCAGTGGCCCCAGCAGCACTCCAAGACAAATGGTCTGGACCCCATACAATCCTGGAAAAGAAGGGAGAGGTCACCTACTTGGTGGACCTAGGAACTCCCAGGAGTCCCCACAGGGTACTCCATGTTAACAGGTTAAAAGCATATGTTGACAGGGCAGACATGGGCTTGCTCATGGCTACAGATGAGGGACAGGAGGAAGAGAGTGACCCTCTCCCAGACCTGTTGTCTCAGAACCCTGAAGTTGGCTCAGTTGAAGGAGTGACCCTTGGAGGCAACCTCACTGCCCATCAGCAGACTGAATGTAGACAAGTTCTACAATCATTTCAACATCTGTTTTCCTTGATACCTAGCCAAACTGACTGGTGTACCCATGTGGTGGACATTGGTGACAGTCTGCCTGTAAAGAACAAGCTTTACAGACAACCTGACCACGTCAGGGACTGTATAAAGGCTGAGGTACACAAAATGCTGGAATTAGGTGTCATTGAACCCTCAGAGAGCCCCTGGGCTAGCCCTGTGGTTCTGGTCCCCAAACCTCACACCAAAGATGGCAAGAGAGAGATGAGGTTCTGTGTGGACTACAGGGGTCTCAATGCTGTCACCAGGACAGATGCACACCCTATTCCAAGGGCAGGTGAGCGCATAGACAAACTAGCTTCTGCTAAGTTTTTGAGCACATTTGACTTAACAGCTGGCTATTGGCAAATCAGATTAGCTGAGGAGTCTAAGGCCAAAACAGCATTCTCAACCCCAGGTGGGCATTATCAATTTGTGGTGATGCCCTTTGGTCTGAAGAATGCACCTGCCACCTTCCAAAGGCTGGTGAACCAAGTCCTTACTGGGTTGGATGACTTTTGTGCAGCATATCTTGATGACATTGCTGTCTTTAGCTCCACCTGGGAGGATCACCTGATCCACCTGAAGAAGGCTCTTGAGGCCCTGCAAAGGGCAGGCCTCACTATCAAGGCTACTAAGTGCCAGATAGGGCAGAGTAAGGTTGTGTATTTGGGCCACCTTGTAGGTGGAGGCCAAATTCAACCACTGGAGAGTAAGATACAATCCATCAAGGACTGGTCTCCTCCAACCACCCAGACTCAAGTTCGAGCTTTCTTGGGCTTGACTGGGTACTACAGGAAGTTTGTTAAGAACTATGGGTCCATTGTGACTCCTCTTAATGATCTGACATCCAAGAAGATGCCCAAAAAGGTTCAGTGGACAGTAAGCTGTCAAAAGGCATTTGATGACCTGAAGGAGGCCATGTGCTCTGCACCTATCCTGAAAAGTCCTGACTACTCCAAAGAGTTCATTGTCCAAACAGATGCTTCTGAGTTGGGTGTGGGAGCTGTGCTGTCACAACTTAATGTAGATGGTCAAGACCAATCCATTGGGATGTATGACGTTACAACGCATGCTATTACAACGCATACCTTTACAACGCATTTTTTACAACGCTAGTACTACTACAACGCATTACTTTACAACGAATTCTCTTACAACGCCAAACCTATATAAATACTGAAAACAGCTGTTACAACGAAGTATATTACAACGCATACCATTACAACGCGATATATTTTTTTTTTTAATTAAAAGTACAATAAAATCTGGCACGGGATGCAGGGAAATTAGGGGTTTTAGGGTGGGGAAGTGTATTAAAACGTGGAGAAGAACTGTACGTAAATCGTCTGAAACGCATTACCAAAATAATACTCGGGTATTAAAATTAATACTCGAGTATTAAAATTAATACTCAAAATTCCCCAAAAAATCCGTTTTCACACATTACTAAGCTTTTAAAAAATAACGAAACAATAAATAACAGAACAAACACATTTTTAACATGATTAGATCGCAAAGTAAGTAAACCAACTGAAACATAACACACATACACATAGGCGCCATTTTACCCATCTCACTTGTAAAACTTGTCCTACCACAGTTTCTATGTAAACAATACCAAAAGACATGTTCCAAAATGGATGCCAAAACGGAGCAAATGAATGAAAACAATATTTGTTAAAAAGCATTTTGTAAATTATCATTTTCCACAGTAAAACAAAGCATTAAAAAAAACACATCGAACGCAGTTTTTTAAAAAATTAATAGTGACACAGAGTAAAACTTATAAATACAAGGGAGACACCATTTTGCACTCAGTTGATTATCAACTAGCAGAGAGAGCAGACGTAATAAGCTGACCCTCTGTCACCTGCACTGCGACCTCCTCAGAGAGAGCACAGAATTCACTCGTGAAAGCATAACAGTAGAACAACTACTAGTAAGTTATTAATATATTTCTAAACGTTAGTTTTTAGAAAAATATATTTTCATAACCCACCAAAAATATAATTTTAATTAATAATAAAAACTTTACAAATGTAATGTTTCAATATATTATCAACAAAATTAAACTCAAAATTAAAACAAGTTTTTTATTTTCCACAACCAGAAAATCGGAAGATTTTGACATTCCTCATTAGCTGCACCTATTTTGGCATCCTCACCACGTTAACGATTGTCAAACTCAATTGTTCAGGTAAATGTTATTTATGTATAATGGTTTTACTTGTAAAATTTATTTTTAAAAATTTTCTAAAGTCATGTTTGGCAAAGGTGTTCTTTTTTTATTACTCAATCTCACCACATAATAAACGAAAAATTACCATGATGCTGGAGTAACAATTTCTAATAAGACTTCAGTTAGTTACCACATCTGCAACAGCGTTTCATATTACTAGGGCAAATATTTGTATTCTAAGTCCATGAATGTTCTGCATTTTACTAATTTAGTAATAGTTTCGAAATTACCTGTTATGTTTTAGTTGAAAAATGCATCAAATGTGTAGTATGTTTACTCTCACCAATTGTTACTCATACTCCTTTTTCATATTACCAAAGTGTTTTTTTTTTTGTTTTTTTTTCTAACCAACGTTGACAAAGGAACAATTATTTTATTTTTTTTTCCACCAGTGAACATCTTTTCCCCCAAAAAATTTCAACCTCCTACAAGCATAAGGTTAAAGGGACGATAACAAAAAAACCACTGGAAAAGGTATGTAACCTTTTCCATTTTTTTAGTACTATACATTATTAATCCTTCCTTTTGCAATTATTCCTCCTCTAACGGACCTAATTTGAAAACTAATGGATAGTTTAGAGAAACAATATACTATTTCTACTCTAGGAAGGAGCAACATTAGGGATATTTCTGTGTAGTGTAGGGATACATATCTCTATTTCTACAGCAGTAAGGTGCATTGATTAGGACAGTGTCATGTAGTACTAGTTATATTGTATGTCAGTATAATTTTAAAGATACTCAGTTTCAACATTTGTAACCACCGTTAATTTTTTTTTTTTCCTCTTTTTTTTTTCCCAAAGAAAACAACTTTAAATCACAACTAAAATCTTGAGCCAACAAAGGAAATCATCTTCAGCCACCTCATCCAGAAAAGCGAGTTCTACGAAACAAGGTATTTATTTTCAGCACGGATTCATAACCTTAAAAATACTACACTAACTATCACATTGCTAAAGTTTTCAAAAAAAAATCAATGCAGTTATGATTACATTTCCCCATTTCAGAATTATATTTCATGTCTAAAGGATGGTTTAGCATTACGGAAATTGTTATGTGCTGCAACTTATATCACATGTGCGATTTTTAAAGGAAATTTTTAAAAAACACATTTCTCAACATCGTTCTGTTTCCAAATTTTTTTCTTTTTTCACTTTTCCAGACATTTATTTATCGATTCCACAACAAATCACCTTGTAAGTGTCTACACAAGCCTACACACCAATACCACTGAACAAGAGTCAGCAAGAAAAGCAATTTCAAAACAAAAAGGTAATTTCAAGCAACATTGTAAGGTGCAGCAGATTTTTAAATGTACCATGCTTTAGAGGTAACAATTAACTATTCAAAATCCAGGAAGGTGCAGCAGTAGGGAAAGTGTTGGATAGTGTAGGGGTATCAATTTACTATTCTAACTCCAGGAAGGTGAATCAGTAGGGAAAGTGTTGGATAGTGTAGGGGTATCAATTTACTATTCTAACTCCAGGAAGGTGCAGCAGTAGGGAAAGTGTTGGATAGTGTAGGGGTATCAATTTACTATTCTAACTCCAGGAAGATGCTTCAGTAGGGAAAGTGTTGGATAGTGTAGGGGTATCAATTTACTATTCTAACTCCAGGAAGGTGCATCAGTAGGGAAAGTGTTGGATAGTGTAGGGGTATCAATTTACTATTCTTACTCCAGGAAGGTGCATCAGTAGGGAAAATGTTGGATAGTGTAGGGGTATCAATTTACTATTCTAACTCCAGGAAGGTGCATCAGTAGGGAAAGTGTTGGATAGTGTAGGGGTATCAATTTACTATTCTAACTCCAGGAAGGTGCAGCAGTAGGGAAAGTGTTGGATAGTGTAGGGGTATCAATTTACTATTCTAACTCCAGGAAGGTGCATCAGTAGGGAAAGTGTTGGATAGTGTAGGGGTATCAATTTACTATTCTAACTCCAGGAAGGTGCATCAGTAGGGAAAGTGTTGGATAGTGTAGGGGTATCAATTTACTATTCTAACTCCAGGAAGGTGCATCAGTAGGGAAAGTGTTGGATAGTGTAGGGGTATCAATTTACTATTCTAACTCCAGGAAGGTGCATCAGTAGGGAAAGTGTTGGATAGTGTAGGGGTATCAATTGACTATTCTAACTCCAGGAAGGTGCTGCAGTAGGGAAAGTGTTGGATAGTGTAGGGGTATCAATTTACTATTCTAACTCCAGGAAGGTGCAGCAGTAGGGAAAGTGTTGGATAGTGTAGGGGTATCTATTTACTATTCTAACTCCAGGAAGGTGCATCACTAGGGAAAGTGTTGGATAGTGTAGGGGTATCAATTTCCTATTCTAACTCCAGGAAGGTGCATCAGTAGGGAAAGTGTTGGATAGTGTAGGGGTAACAATTTACTATTTTTACTCCATGAAGGTGCATCAGTAGGCAAAATAATGGATAGAGTAAAAGTTATGTTGTAAAAAAATCGTTAATTATATCATGCTAATTTTATTAACTTTTCTCCTTTTTTCAGATAATGTCTAGCCTTGGAGCAGCCAACTACCTTAAATCCAGGAAGGGCAAAAATTTGTTAAACCATGGTGGATACATATATAGTAAGGAAAGAATAAGTTTAACTAGAAATCATTGGAGGTGCGTGCAATACTACACTACCCATTGCAGTGGCAGAGCGGTTACTGTTGATAATTTGGTTGTGAAAACCACTGAACATAACCACTCTGCCTCTGCAATGGATGTAGAAATCAGAGAGACAATAAATGAGATGAAATCAATTGCAAGCACCTCCAATGATTCTACAGGATCAATTTTAAGGGAGGTTGCACAGCATGTCCCCAGTCATGTTGCTAGTAACATGCCTATAATACCCAATTTGAGAAGAATTATTCAGAGACAAAAGCAGGCAAGTAATATTCAATTGTCTACACCACATACATTCTCTGACATTAGAATTCCTCATGATCTTTCTATTTCTTTTTCTGATGAACCTTTCCTTCTGCATGACAACGAAAACCCTCAGAAACGTATTCTAATTTTTAGTACCCCACGTAACCTTGCTAAGTTAGAAAGTAGTGAAATTTGGATGATGGATGGGACGTTTAAAAGTACACCCCATCCTTTCACTCAAATTTACACTATACATGCTAAAATTAACAATAGTGTAATTCCCTTAGTGTATAGTTTACTACCTGATAAGACTTCTGCAACATACACTGAACTTTTATCAGTGATTAAAAGCAAAACATCTGCAAGTCCTCGAAAAATAATTATTGATTTCGAATTGAGCATGATCAATGTGATCACTAAAACGTACACGGATACCCAAATTCAGGGATGTTTCTTCCATTTTTCGCAGGCATTTTGGCGTAAACTACAGAAAACATCCCTAGTTGCAGAATATTCTCGGGATAGCAAACTACAGTTTGAACTTAAAAAATTAACTGCACTTTGTTTTGTTCCTCCCGATAGTGTGGACGAGTACTACACTGCAATTATAGAATCTGTTTATTATACGAGTAACGAGGATAAACTGGCACCCATTCTAAATTATTTTGAGGACACATGGATTGGACACCTAAGCAGATCGGGTCGCAGGAGGAAGCCACGATTCCATGTGGAGTGGTGGAACTGCTACACGAGTTGTTTAGAGGGAGAGGCCAAAACAAACAATGCCATTGAGGGGTGGCATAACTCCTTCAATCATACAATTGGAAAACCACATCCTAACTTCTACTCATTTTTGGAAACTTTGAAGAAGGAGCAAAGTTTCCAAGAAATGAGAATAGCACAAACACTCGCAGGTAGTCTAAACCCACGAGTAACAGTCAAAACAAGGGAAATGTCTGAGAGACTATTGGCAATTCTGCAACAGTTTTCGTTGTGTGTGGCTATAGACTACCTGGAAAATCTATCTAACATTCTTTCTTTTTAAAACAATGAATGTACTTACTTTCCTGCTTTGCTTTAAATTATAGTAATTTTTAAAATTCAATTGGCATACAAATTTTTTTTTTCTAAAAATTTTTTCAAACAAACAAGTCGGGTTTTTTTTTTTATTTAATACAAATCTTCATTTCCACCAAAATAAACCAATTAGTACAAATTAACTGTTCCATCGAATTTGAACCACTTTTCATTATCGGAACTCCATTTTTCAAATTACCGAAAAAATCCAATTTAAATCCCGTCAAAACCAATCACCAAATTTCAAACAGATGTATAATATACAAATCAAACCATATTCCGAAATGCACTTTGCAGCTGAATCATCATTTGTATTTCAATTTTTCATTTACAAAATTTACAAGTACGCACAATTTTTGAACTTAGAAATGAAGATCGACAGTACGTATTTTACTTCGTAAATAAACAAATCAACTGTCTGAACAGTAACTTTTAATTTTGTAAGAGTTACATACTTTTTTTAAATAACTAACTTACTTAAAGCGACCCGACATAGTCATGTATTAATGACATTAATGTGGACATGTTTAACAACATTTAAGACATCTATTAGTTTTCCAGCAACCTCCCCTTATTCTTTCCTTACTATATATGTATCCCTTTTAAATGTTTAATCTATAATATCAACTGAAAACATTTCCTACCTGGACGCAGATCAGCTTCCTGCTGCTTCCTCCTCCGATGCTCTGCAAAATGGCGCATTACGTCGACGCTCACGTCCTTACGTCATCGCGTGCATCTCAATTTATGGCGGACTACTTTTTTAAATTCTACTGTAAATAAAAGTTAATATCTGTAAATAAAATATATATATTTTGTAATAAAAATCAAACTTACTTTGAAAAATTTATGAAAAATATGCTTATTTTTTTCATGATTTTTAAAACAAATAAAAATGTGAAATCAAAAATTGTTTACTGTCATTATTTTAAATTAATTTTTTTAAACACCAATATTGTAATTAAATAAATGTAAATTAACTAAATATGTTCCTTACCTTGACTCTATTGTCTTTTCCCTTCAAAACTTTCTCTTACTTCACTTTCTGTACCTTCTTTTCTTGTTCCGCGGGTTGTATATTCTAAGGCTGCCAAAATAAATGAAGGACAAAGACGCTCATAGACTACAATGGAAAAGCGTGGGAATTTATTACAAAAAGTAAGTTATAAATGTTTTTTCTAATTTTAAAACTTTATTAATGATAAATTTGTAAATATATTACTCTTTTAATTTTTATATTATTTTTTTTTATTTTAAAAATAAAATTATATTATTTTTATAATAATTAAACCAAAAATACTCTTCCATTACTTTAAAAAAGGGCACTGTCTTTTGTACTTATAAATACTCTAGTCTTTTCATATGTGATAAAAATACTCTAGTATTTTAAATTAGGTACTCACTCATATTTATTTAAATTATAATATTAAATACTCCATTATTTTTTTTTAAAAACACATTCAATTTAGAAAAATACTCAACTCTTAAATTTGGTAATTATTAAGTATCAACTTTTAATATTTTAAAAATCTTTTAGTTTTTTAACTATCCAACAAAACATTCCTACTAAACTAAATGGCCAAGTATAAATATTAAAATACTCAAGTATTAATTTAACTGCTATCCAACCAAACATTACTACTAGACAAAATACTCAAGTCTTAATATTTTAATTAACTACTCACTTTTTAAAAATTAATATTGCTTTATTATAAATAATTAAAATACTCAAGTATTAATTTAACTACTATCCATCCAAACATTTCTACTAGACAAAATACTCTAGTATTAATATTTTGAAAAACAAATAACTTTTGTCAAATTACAAATGCTTTTTTAAAAATAATTAAACAAGATAAATATTTTTTCAAATGGAAACACAAAGAAAAAAAAATGCGTTGTAATAGTATATGCGTTGTAAAAGTACTTACCATATAACATCTTGCGTTGTAAAGCCATGCATTGTAAATGAATGCGTTGTAAAGGCATTTTCACATAATGCGTTGTTAAGGTATATGCGTTGTAACAGTACTTACCATATAATGGCACGCGTTGTAAAAGCATGCGTTGTAAAAGATTTTGCGTTGTAAAAAATGCGTTGTAATAGCATAGCGTTGTAAAAGTTGCGTTGTAAAGGTGGTTCCCCATCCATTGCTTTTATTAGCAGAAGGTTGACACCCAGAGAGAAGAATTGGTCAGCTATTGAGAGGGAGGCCTTTGCTGTGGTGTGGGCCCTGAAGAAGCTGAGGCCATACTTGTTTGGCGCTCACTTCAAGATTCAGACCGACCATAAGCCCCTCTTGTGGCTAAATCAGATGAAGGGTGAAAACCCCAAACTGCTTAGGTGGTCCATTTCCCTACAGGGGATGGACTTTACAGTGGAGCACCGGCCAGGTACTGACCATGGGAATGCAGATGGTCTCTCCAGGTACTTCCACTTAGGACATGAAGACGAGACTGGTCAAGGATAGTTTAATGTCCCTGCGTTTGGGGGGGGGTTGTGTAGGAGAGTAGGGTCTGCTATCCTATGGTCACCCCAAATTTTTGCTTTTTGCTTCACTGGTTTTTGACATATTGAGGCTGTGGGCCTGCCAATCAGACCCCCAGCCTGCTGTTCTCTCTACTAAATTTACACTATGCACCCTAGGTGCATAACCAATTGGAAGTGGATCACCCTGTGAGCCCCTGTACCAGTGTACACTAGGTACCCAGGGCATTGGTGTATCTAAGGCCTACCAGGGGCTGAAGCATGTATTGTGCCACCCCTGGCCTGGCCTAACAAATTTGACACAACTGGCTGATCACTCAGCTGGGGTAAGTTGATGTAACCACCTCTTACTTAGGTGTAGTATACCTATACCTAACCTTAAATGGGACACCTGGTAACCTATAAGTCAATCCTATGGCAGGCCTTAACAATCCTGAAGGCAGAGTGCTTGGTTCCATGTGAGATGGTGCTCTGGCATGAGCTGAGCCTGTCTGCAGTGGTCGGAACCACTTCCTTCTACTGTTTCCAGATATCGTCATACCATATACTCTTAAGTGCATTATGAACCTCGCGGTTAAATGCTATCTTTGGTTTGGCTTTATCAAAATATGTCGAGTAAGGTGTCATACGAATTGGAATACTAACCCCTCGCCAATTCTGGCGACGGGGTTAGCATTCCACCCTTCTAGAGGGACACGACATGTACAGTACCTGAAACCCGGGTAAAATCAGACATAGCCTCAGCTCCACAAAATGGATGCTGCCACCACAGACACAAGTCTGCCCTCCTGCTGCTGGGAGTCCTTCCAGCTTGAGAGGTGTGGACAAAGGGTTTCCTGCCAGGGGAGGTGCGTGCACCACCCCAGACAGGATTTTGTGTATTGGTCAGGTAGGGCTTGAAAGAAACCAGACATGCCTGTGGCTCACAAGGAGCCTCGGTGCATATGCCAGTTCAATCCGGTCCTGGGGCACACCAGTCCCGGGCCTGGGGAGAGCTGGACAAAGGATTGGGGGTGTAACCACCCCCCTTCCTGGTCCCACCCTTAGGGAGGGACCTAACAGGTAGTCCGGCCCCTAGAATCCGCTTAAAGGTAGGAGCTGTGTCCTAAGACTTCAGACATCCTGGAATCAACTTGAAACTAAGAAGAAGACGGGAACTTCGACGCTCTGCCGCACAGAGGACTGAAGCCAATCTCCCCTGTGGTCAGGAAGTGACCACCTTGCTAACGCAAGCACCATCCAGCGAATCAACGTCTGCTTTGCCGCCGCCTACCGCCCGAGCCCGAGCCCAGAGACTGACAAGACCTGGACCTCCAGACCTCTTACCGCCCGATCCACAGTCCCTGAAAAGAGGAGACCCGTGGAGGCAACGAGACACGTGGAGCCAGCCATCTTGAAAAGACCACGACAAGCTGCAAGCGCAACAACCGAGGCTCCCTCCAAGTTGTGCTTTGGGATCTGAGAAGCCCAACACCCGAGCAGTATCTGCACCAAAGGTGAGCCCTCCAGCATCTCCACAATCTGCGTGGGACCCTTCTGCATTTTGCCACTCGACGCACCTAACCGGTTGCTGGCCCGCTGGCTAGTGGCCATCTTGGCAACGAACTTCAAGAAATACACTGCTGGTCTGGTTGCTCCAGACTGGCCCTTGCTCCCCTCCAAAGGAGCAGTCCCTCTGACCTTGCTGGTCAGAACCATCAGCTTATTTCGTTTTCCACAACAATTGCTTTTGCCAAGGCTTGTTTGCTTCAATCAAGTCGCCGACACTGCCGCCAGCGAGAGCCTGCGTGGGACAGTTTGTTAACCGACTCCTGGACGTTGGTGACCTTCAGCGGCCACGTGGCTGCAGAGACAAGCTACACCTTTCTTCCTGTTTGCACCCGACTTCGCCTGGTACCCACCTGGTGCCACGCTGGTCACTGGCTAGTGACTGTGAACACTGGCCCCTCTGCTTACAGGTCTTCTACAACTCCGATCCACTCTTGGATCCACCGCATCTCTTCCGGACCGACCGCCTGCAGCATCTTTGTCCACAGGCTCCACTGAACAGATAGAAGAAACCCGACGCACTTCGAGACCTATGCACCCGCTTCCTGTGGGTGAGGTAAAGCTGGCACTCCGGTGCCCAAGTGTAGAGTAACATCTCTAGTGTCTGTGTTTCCAATCTTGAGTTCATAGTCCATCCGGAAGATCCTTTTTGCAGTAACTTTGTAACTTTTACGCACCCATTGAAAACCTATGGGAGCACACGTGTGACTATTTGCTCTGCACACGCAACCCGTGGACCTCCTGGTCACTAACTGAAGTTAGCTCCTTGTAGGCCCAGCGATTCTAGAGGCCCTAGGCCTTTTCCCTTTTCTGTTCGTGGTACTTATACCACTATTTTAGTATATGGTTTGAGCGGCCACCAGGGCCTATCCATATAAAGTGCAACTTCTGTGTATTCTAACGTATTCTTGTTTAACGATTTGTGCTCCTGTGCTCATAAAGAGTCTAGGGGTTACTTTGAGAAATAAATACATATATATTTTCAATATATATCTGTGTGGTGTCCTTTCATTGGTATAAAAGGGGGTTACATTTGGTAAAACAGCTGGCTTAACACGCTTCACGAGTTTAGCCTCAAAGACTGCTTAGCCTACGCTACCACTAGGGCAGCTAGTCCGAAAAGGTTGACTTACAACCACACCATAAGGGTTGCTTGGCATGGTACAAGGTGGTCACTTTAACTAGTGAACATCATATACCAGGCCAACTTCTCACAGTCTGGTATGCCCCAAGGGCCCCAGCCATATTTGTGCTTAACTTGTTGTGAACTGTTGATTTTTGCAAATGTCCTTGGCTTCTAATCTCATAAAGAGATTAGTAGAGTGTGTTAGAAATAAATACATATATATTTTATATATATACCTGTGTGGTGTCCTTTCATTTAGTAATTCAAGAGATTATAAGGTAAAACAAGCTGCTTTACATTCCTCTAAAGACTTAGCCTGAAGGCTACTCTCCACAGCTACCACAAGGATAGCTTTCTTTAAAAGGTGTTCTTAAACCTATCTACCATAAGAGATGAATTGTACTGGTGCAAGGTGGCCACTTTAACTAGTGACCAGCATATACCAGGTCAACTTCTCACACTGATGATATACTCGAGCTGTTCCCACAACTCTTCAAAGTCCTTGGATGTATGAGACGAAACCACGTGAAGTTGCACATTGACAAGGCTGTGAAACCAGTTGCCCTAGGACACCGGCGCATACCTTTTCATCTAAGTTCACTCGTCGAGCAAGAGCTGCAGAACCTAGAGCAGCAGGGAATGATCGAAAAGGTCGCGGGACAGACGCCATCGGTGTCACCCATGGTCATAGCCGAGAAATTGAAACAGCCAGGGAAGATACGTCTCTGCATCGACATGCGCATGGCGAATCAAGCAAGAAAGCGGGAGAGACACCTTACCCCAACAGTTGACGACATACTAGCTGATCTAAACGGATTCCGATGGTTTTACAAGCTCGACCTCAACGCAGGGTACCACCATCTGAAGCTGGTGGAGGAAAGCAGGTATAGCACGACCTTCTCAACTCACCTGGGGCTACGCCGCTACAAAATACTAAATTTTGGCATATCTTCGGCAACAGAAATCTTTCAAAATGCAGTCCGGGAAATGCTATCTTGGCTCCAGGGAGTCCTCAAAGTCAGTGACGATATACTCATTCACTTAGCAACACTCGAAGAGCACTATCGTCATCTCAGAGCCATTCTGCAACACTTACTTGACCATGGTGCAACACTCTACCGGGACAAGTGTCAATTCTTCTAAAAGTCCATTGAGTTCTTTGGCTACGTATTCAGCAAAGACGGGGTGCAGGTAGACCCCAGGAAGTCGCAAGCCATTTTAGCAAGCACCAGCACCCAGCACAGCATCAGAAGTTCAGAGTTTTTTGGCATTGCCAAATACCGTGGATGGTTCATACCGAACCTGGCTACGGTGGCTGAACCTTTAAGAGCTCTCACTAAGAAGGACGCAGCGTGGCAATGGGGGAGAGAAGAGGAAGAAGCTTTCCAAAAGGTCAAGTCGACCCTGTTGAGCAAAACCACCATGGCCTATTTTGACACTACATGACGTACGGAAGTAGTAGTGGACCTCAGCCCCGTGGGGTTAGGAGCACTCCTCGCCCAAGAAGCAGAGCCAGGGAAGTGGGTTCCCCTAGCCTTCGCAAGCAAAGTGCTAACACCAACCGAAGCTCGTTACTCCCAAATTGAACGAGAGGTGCTAGCCATCAAGTGGGCTTGTAACTAGGGGTGGGCGGAATTTGCGAAATCCACTTTCGCAAATTATCGCGAAAATGTTAAAAATTATCGCAAACACGCGGAAATATCGCGAAGATGCGGAAGTTTTTTTCCTGCATGTTAGCGAGATTTTCTGCATGGTTGTGGCTCGCCAACTTACCCATGTGGTTGCTCGCGGGCGCGGCCATCTTGTTTTCAGTTGTCTCGCGGTGCATGATCGCGAGAAGAAAGACGTGATCGCGTGACGCATGACGTCACTCCGGGCGCGAACTGTCGCGAGACAGCGCAAATGGCTAAAAACAATACAACATCTCATGGAGAACGCGACCGGATCAAGAAAACTTGTCGGCGAACGCAGGGATTCAGGTAAGGCGATCGCGCGCGAGCGAGAATGTATTATTTTACAGCGCGAGCAAGAAACAAATTATCGCCAAGCTGCAGAATGCGGAAATTTTGACATTTTCGCGCTTTCCGAGGAACGCGAAAATGTCAAATTATCGCAATTTCCGCGAACGGAACAACATTTTTGCCCAGGCCTACTTGTAACCACTTTCATCTCTACATCTGCGGACATCCTTTCAAAGTTGTAACAGACCATCAGCCACTACTTCCGCTATTCAGGGGCACCGCTCCACATCCACCTCCCAGGATCGAAAGGTGGGCAATACAGCTACAACATTACCAAATGGATATAGAGTACAGACCCGGAGCCAAGAACCCTGCTGATTTCCTCTCTAGGCACCCATTAGACGTACTCCCAGGAAGTACCCGACAAGAACAATGTACCAAAGAGTATGTGTGCATGCTGTCTCAATGGGCCTGTCCACGAGCCCTCACGGTAGAGGAGATAAAGACGGAAACGGACAATGACGCAGTACTTCAAAAAGTACTAGAAGCCATACGCAGTGGGTCATGGGAAGGTTTCCTACAAGGTATCACCGGATGGAACGAACCAGATCGAAACCGGCTGGGGAAGATGTGGCGAGTCCATGACGAACTGAGCACTTCTGACAGTGGTGTTGTATTACAAGGGTCACGTATCGTCATCCGGGTAGGTCTCCAGGAACGAGCAACAGTTCTAGCACACGAAGGCCATCAAGGTACAGTGAGAATGAAGTCACGAATGCGAGAAAAGGTGTGGTTCCCTGGCTTAGAAGCAGCTGTGGACACCATTGTGAGAAATTGCCGGGCCTGCCAGCTCACCAGCAACCCAGAAGTACCAGCACCGGTGATAACGGAAGATCCAGCGCCATCCCCGTGGTTGTGGGTGAGCCTAGATTTCGGGAGCTTCCCAGACGGAAGGGTCACTGCTGTCCTAGTCGACAGTTGCACGGAGTTCCCTATCGTAGAGGTCATACAGTCCACATCATTCAACCATCTGCAGCCAGTGCTCGAAAAAGCGTTTGCTCTCTTCGGACTGCCTCAAGTCGTAAAAACCGACAATGGACCTCCGTTCCAAGGAAGAGAGTTTAAAGAGCTGTTAGCGCAATTGGGAATCAAACATCACCGCATCACCCCACAATGGCCTCAAGCCAATGGTGAAGCAGAACGTTTTATGCGAACACTAAATAAAATCCTTCGTATATCAGTAACCGAACAATCTGACCCTGAAATGGCGCTTCACAGATTCTTGAAAGAGTATCGCAGTACCACACACTGCACTACACAAAGGTTGCCGTGGGCACTAATTCTATCCGGTCCCCGGCGAGATACCATTCCAGTGGCCGATAACTGGATACCTGAACCATACAATCATGTCGATACACAAATTCGACGAAGAGCCACTAACAACAAAGCCAGCAGCTGGAGAAGAGCATGGCCGAGAGTCATAGCGCCTGGATGCACCGTCCTAGTGCGTCACCGTCGCAGCGGACGGAAATTCCGCACAGCATATGAGCCTGGACTTTGGACAGTACTAAACATCAGCGGAACAGCCCTCACCACCAAGAAAGGAGGAGAGATCATCACCCGGAACATCTCCTGGTTTAAACAAGTACAACCGGACAATGCCAATCTGGAACACCCCGGCGGACTAGAGGATGAGGACCCGCCGAGCGGCAGTCCGTCACCATGGTCCGACAGCACCCAAGGCCCAGTTCCCAAAGCTGTCACTCCAGCCACGGATGACGAACAACCCAATGTCATGTGTTAGACCTGGCACCTTGGCGTGAGTCTCCCTTCCACTTTTTGTCGTTGTGCCTCATGTGTTTTGCTGGTGTTAGCTGCTCAGAGCACTGTGCCACTGCCAACCAGTGCCACAGTGCAAGTGCTCCCTATTTAAAATGTATATGTTGGTTGGATTCCATGATTGGCTTATTTGGTTTACTGTCAGACCCCAGTAAAGTGCACCAGGAGTGCCCAGGGCTTGTAAATACAAATGCTGCTGGTGGGCTTGCAGCACTGGTTGTGCCACCCACAGACGCGGCCTAGTAAAATGTGTCTAAGGTCTGCCATTGCAGAACCTGCGTGCAGTCTGGTACTGTCATGCTGACTGGGCAAGTGCACCCACTTCCCAGTCCCTAAACCTTCCCTTAACTTCATATTAGTCACCCCTATGGTAGGCCCAAGGGCAGGGTGCATTGTAAGCATAAGGTAGGACAAGCCCTGATGTGTGTGGCATGTCCTAATAGTGAATTACAGCCATTTTCGTTTTTCACTATAGCAAGGCTATCTGTTCCCATAGGCCAGAATGGGCTGTTAGAATTGTTACATCCTATGATCCTAACAGACCCAGGGAACATGGTAGAAATTCGAGTTTAGTATGCCTGAACTCAGAATAATAAAATACATCTTTTAGAAAAGTTTATTTTAATATTCTGTGTTTGCAAATACCACTTTTAGAAAGTTGGCCTTTGCTTGCCGTGACCCAGACTCTGTCCCCTCTGCTTTCAGGTTCTTCTCTACAATCTTCACATCTTTGATCTTCATGGCATCATCGACGCTTTTGGCTAGCAGCACTTTTGAACATTTTCCTATAGAAAATCAGCCCGCGACCCGACATCGAAATCGACCTATGCACCCGGCTTCCCTGGGGCAGGTAACAGTGGTACCTCGGTACTCCCGTGGTAGTGGGCTCCTCAAAAGCTTAAGTCTAAAGTTTTAACTTTGTACTCCTGCTAGAAGTGACTTTAATCTGTGTAATTTCAACCGCGACATTCTCCATAGACTATAATAGAGATCCCGATAGCAGCTATTTCCACTGCACGTGCCTCCCGTGGGTCCCCTTCCTCATAACCTGGGGTGGATTCTTAAGGGGCCAGCGATCCTGAATGCCCTAGGCATTGTCTGTAGAATTGTCATGGTTCTTATACAACTTTTTTAATATATGGTTTGGTCCCCCCCTGGGGCCCTATGATTCCAGTGCTATTTATTGTATCTATCAATGCTTGTTTGAATTGTAACTTTGCCTCAGCCTCATAAAGAGACTTGTGGGATTTTGTCTAGAATAAATACATATATTTTATATATATACCTGTGTGGACTACTCTTTCATTTGGTCATTCAAGAGGCTATCTATGGTAAAACAATAAGCTTAACACTCCTTCAAGACTTAGCCTGAAGGGTGCCGCTCGGAGGCTTGGACATTACTTTTGCCACTGCCAGAAACACTGTGATCTGCCCGGAGGACCTTACCGTGAGGAATTAGAGGGACGAGTGTTTGCTTCTTCATCGCCAATTCTGCTCGCGGGACTGCGAGGACCAGCGGGCCTTGCGCTCAATCACTGCCTGCAGCTGGGGCCTCTTACCGACCCCTCCCCCCTGCGAAACATAACGCCTCGCGGCCCCCGCTTCGTGGGAGCCGCTCGGAGGCTTGGACATTACTTTTGCCACTGCCAGAAACACTGTGATCTGCCCGGAGGACCTTACCGTGGGGAATTAGAGGGACGAGTGTTTGCTCCTTCATCGCCAATTCTGCTCGCGGGACTGCGAGGACCAGCGTGCCTTGCGCTCAATCACTGCCTGCAGCTGGGGCCTCTTCCCGACACCTCCCCCTGACTTCTATATTTTGATACGCCCACATACGCGTAAGCGGGACGCGAGCGGGGCGCAGACCGGGGCGCAGACCGGGGCGAAGCCCGGGCAAAGAGCGGGCCCTCTAAGGCCCTCAGAGGCCGAGTGAGGCCGGGCAGGGCCCGGTCATTTCAATTGTTACTTATATTCCTGCATTCATCCGTACTCCCCGACATCATTACTGTTATGGCTCAGAGCCCCGATAAAGCCACTCTTGAAAAGCAGGGGGGTTTGATAAATGGTTCTCTTGACAAATTTTTTACAAGGGTCCAGCCGGATGAGGTCAGGGAAAAAATACTGGCCGAGCGCAGGACAGAGCGTCGTCGCTCAGTTGGAAGTTTAAAACTTAGGGCTCCCAAAGTCTCCACACTCCAGGCACTTCCCCGGGTTGGAGGTAGACCTAATGATAATGATGATCTTCCTACGCAGGAGAGTGTTCCATTTTTGTTACGGGATTGCACTCCTACACATTGTGCCCCTATTGACCAGGATATCAGCGATACTCCCCTTCACAGTTTTATTAGTATACCCGTTGTCTCAAATACACATATCCCTATTTGTGGTAAACCGGCTAGGAAGAAACCTAAGAAATCTGAAGTGGTTAAGATTCATGGCCTACCACCAAGTAAAATAAGACGTAAGAAGGGGGGGGGCTGGTTAAATCTAAGATTAGCCACTCTGATTTTGGGAAGCATACAAAGTCGGCTGCTAGTACTGTACTGGGGAAAGTGGTTGTACCAGCAATTATGCCTAATTCGGCACTCCCTTCTCCATTTATAGGCCAAGAACCGGATGTGAACATCATCGAGTTACTTTCTACCTCTGCTGAATCGCTGCTGATGGCAGCCCCCTCTGCTGCTCAACAAGACAATCTGGGCCATTTGATTAGATCTCTCATCTTGCCCATTATGGAGAGTTTAAAGAGGGTGGAGAAAAGACTTGCGGATTTAGAATCCGTTATAAGCAGGAAGGTCGATCCGGTCAAGGCTCAGGTGAATGTGGCTGTCCCCCCTACCCCCATTGACCCACTACCTACTATTGATGCACCCAAATTCACACCCCAATTCATTAAAGCTACACCCCAGCCCACTAATCAGATAGCTCTTAACCATCAAAGGTTATTACCCCCTAAGATTGTAAATACTTCGGTCGGGAATCCAGCTAGTGACCTCTTGGGGGGAAGAGCAAAGGCACCCACAGGGAACAAGTGGGAAGAGTGGGGAAGTAATAGTTACAACAGGGCTTTAGTGAACAATGGGCCGCAAGTAGAACTACCCCCAGAAGCTGTGCCCCTTGTGGTTGTTTTGACGGGGGTGCCAACACTGGTAGATAACAAAAGAGAAGGGTTCACCCAGCTGAAAAACAAAATTATGCATTGGCTCAGTATACATAGACCAATCACAAAGAACATCAACGGTGAGATAATGCACGTTAGGCGACTCCCCTGGTTGGGTGGTAGATGTAAAGACATCGAGGGAGATATAGTTGTAGTAAATTTTAGAGACCCACGTGCAGTTGATTATATACTGAACTGGCCTACGGGAAATGGTAACAACTGTATCATCCCCCGTGCCTTGACATATTTCTATCCTAGATCCCTGGTGTTCCCTTTATCCCATATAAGTAAACAGGCTCCAATTTATACAAACTTCCCAACAGCACCCATTACTAGGCAATTGGCACACGGCCCCTACACAGCTCCTGCTGTTGATGCCTTTGGGTGGAACATCGTACCCCCTAGACTTAACAGAAATACCAACAGGAGAATGGACCATCTGAGACCCTTTACTCCCTTGGAGGTAGAGAACAGGTTTGATGCGTTCACCGGTATGGATGAATGCGATTGAAGATTACAGGCAACGCTGGGCATGGGGGGCCGTTCAGGCGCCGCTAGCCCAGTGGGCAGTGATTGTGAGATTCATACAGAGGCCATTAGTTCTGATATTGGGAACAAGGTTCCAACGGTAGCCAATAGATTTGATATTGGCGGGATCGCAACCACCACTCAACCTCAGTCTTTGGGGTACAGTGTCGATGGCTGTCTACCACCAAAATCAATATGCCAATTAGAAGCTACTAACGATCCTATCCCATGTGTGCTGGGTTGAAACAAGGGGGTTAATCCTGACTCGTTTGCAACAGGTAATGAGGCTATCCATTTGGTATCTTGGAATGTGGCTGGATTGCAAAAAAAGATGGTTCTCCCAGAATGGAATGCCTTCATCGAGAAGTTCGATGTATGTATGTTCCAAGAAACTTGGAGTTTGCTTCCAGTACACAAATCCGGTTACGCAACCTTTTTCCTGCCCGCTCAATGTTGTGGGAAGGGCAGACCAGCAGGGGGTTTACATGTTTGGGTAAAAATTGAATTGAACTGGGATGTTTCTACCCATGATTCAGCGAGTAGGGACATTCAACACCTCTCATTCGCAGGACAAAAAAAGGGCAGCAGGATATATTTATTTAATATCTATTCTAGAGGGACCCCGGGGGATACAACCTCAAGTACAGTAACGACTTTAGAACAGGCACTAGCCAACTGCCTCCCAACCTCCAAAATTCTTGTGGGCGGGGATTTTAATTGTACATTTGAACCCCTTAGTGGGGATGACCCTTTGGGTATTGAGGAGGAGGACTCTAGATGGTCCATCCCGGCCCTGACACTAGCCCCAATTGAAAAATGGTCATCAAAGGTAATTCAGATCAATGCCCTTACAGCGGAACATAATTTAAGAGCACTAAATGGCAGGACACCTTCTGACCGCGCTGGAGCGATGACCTTTAATAGGCTTAGTGGTCCGTCTAGAATTGATTATATTCTATTGGATGTCACACTCTGCTGTGATCTAATAGATATGGAGGTGGTACCTTCGCAGGATAGCGATCATAACCCCCTATGTATGAAGTTAAGGTGGGGTAAACGAAAAGGTTGTGAGAAGAACGCCCCCCTGAGGACAACCAACGAGGTTGTCCCATATAATGGTAATCGTAGGCTGAAATGGGACAAGGTTCAATCCCAGGTCGATAATCTGGCAAGGATTAGGGCGCATGTAGTAGATCTGACTATGGAGTTGGCGGATCTTGAATTGGGAACAGGTAGTGCCCAGGGTCCGCCATTCGCACTGGCTTACAAAAATACAATAGAGGAAGTAGGGAAATATTTTTTAATCCAGGGTATAAACGGAAGTTTGAGAAAAAAAACGCCCAAAACCAGCAACCCTTGGTACTGGGACCAGTGCAAGGTAAAAAGGAAAGAGATAACAGTTGCCCTGTGTAAAAAGAGTCAATCCCTAGTTAGAGCAGCAAGGAAGGATTATGCAAAGGCACTGGTGCTGGCCAAACGAGAGTGGGAGGAACAATACTGGCAGGATCTTAAATGTGCTTCTAAAAGGAAGAATTCATCATTGTTCTGGGAATTGATTAATAAGGCTAGGCAGCGTAACACGCCACCAATAGTTAATCATATAACAAGCCAACAATGGTATTGCCATTTTTCTGCACTGTATGGTGGGATAGAAGCGACCCGCTCTTCTCCCCCTGATCCAGTTAGTAGGGCCCCTTCTTTATTGATGTTTGAAGAACCTTTTTTGGCTTCCGAGGTGGTATTGGCCATTAGTCACTTGACCCCGAAGAAGGCTGCTGGCCCTGATGGGATACCAGGGGATCTCCTTCTGGAAGAACCCGTAGCTTGGGCTAAACTTAGTGCCCAAATAATGAATCTGATTTCTAAGGGATATCCCGTGCCAGACTCGTGGAAGGGAGCAGAGGTGATAACTGTGTTCAAGAAGGGTGCCAAAGACGACCCTGCCAACCACAGACCGATCAGTCTGATTGACGTGATCCAGAAGGTGGTTGGCAGGGTCATTATCATGAGGGTGGGTGTCTGGATGGAAGAGGAGCACGTTCTTTCTCACTTCCAAGCTGGGTTTCGACAAAAGGTGGGCACGATGGACCAGGTCTTCCGGTTCTTTGCGATCTATTGGAAGTCAGTAACCATCAATAAAGGTAGTTTATACCTGGCATTCATAGACCTCAGGATGGCGTTCGACCTGGTCCCCCGTGCAAGGCTGTGGGAAATTTTAGAGAAGATGGGCATCCCAGGACCACTTTTGGGTTTTATTGTGAAACTCCACGAGGGAAATTATGCGAGGATTAGATGGGGCACCCAAGGACAACTGACAGAGAGGGTACCCGTGAGGAGGGGAGTACGCCAGGGATGTGTTATGGCACCAACCCTGTTCTCTCTCTTTGTGAATGGAGTGGTGGACCATCTGAGAGAGGATTCGGCAGATGCGCCATCCCTGGCAGGGGAAAAAACACCTACCCTACTCTTCGCGGATGACACCATTTTGATCTCTAAAACCCCCGCAGGCCTCCAAAAGCTCCTGAACCGTTTTAGTGCGTTCTGTACCGACAGAGGTCTTACCATCAATACCTCTAAAACAAAGCTTATGGCCTTATCACCATCTAATAGATTCAGGAATAATCTCTCGCTCAATGGTGAGCCTTTGGAGTTGGTAGATTCCTTTGATTATTTGGGTGTAAGGGTTAATAGTCGGATGAGTTGGAAAGACCACTTGGCCAAAATGTTACTAAACTATAAAAGAGTCTCAGGGGCGGTCCTGAGACAACACCGGGAGTCCATGAGTAAACCTGTGGCATCGACTCTCGCAATCTATGAGGGCCAAGTATTACCGCCCGCCCTATACGGCTCCGAACTATGGGGGTTCGAGAATACATCGGAGCTAGTCACGTCTGAAAACAAGTTCT
This sequence comes from Triturus cristatus, assembly GCF_964204655.1. Lineage (NCBI taxonomy): Eukaryota > Metazoa > Chordata > Amphibia > Caudata > Salamandridae > Triturus > Triturus cristatus. The sequence continues at coordinate 1,189,354,336 of NC_140579.1, forward strand.
TGAGAGATCTGGTAGCCCTTCCTGCTTCTACTCCGTTAATCCCATTACGGTTAGATTTGGGCAGGCGCCCTTTTAAAGACCTAGTGCGCCTGCGCCCATTACTCTTTTGGGTTCGTTTGCGAAGGACCCGGGAGCTTCAAAATTATGCAGCTGCTTTAGACTAACTTATTTTGCTTAACACAGGTAATAAGATTAAGTGGTTGAGCAATCTGAGGCAGTTGGTTGTGCTATTGGGTTTGAGCGAATCATGGAAGAGCCAAACACTGCCTCCCAAGCTAGTGATTAAGAAGCTGTATTGGGACTGGGTCCAGAAGGAGACCTCATGTAGAGGTGTAGGGGGCCCTCTAACTGAGCGGTTCTTGATGTTCAAATGGACAAGGAAACTTGAACCGTTTTTGGACTTTATAGAGAAACCCCTGGATAGATCACTCTGCCTAAAGGTTAGGTTCAGGATTCCTCCGGTGAATGATTTCACCTCTGGGTGGAATAACCAGGGTGGCTCATTGAAAGCTTGCCCGGGCTGTGCAGCCCCTAATGAGTCCGTGGTGCATTTCTTCTTTGCCTGTCCAGCATACAGGGTAGCTAGGAGGACATGGTTAAAGCCACTGTGTAAGGGGCTGGGGCTTTGATGTCAAAAAATGGCCCTGCGGGTTCTTTGCACCGACACGACCTCCACTGCCATGGTGTGTGGAGTAGCTAAATACTTGGGCAGTGCATGGTTGATACGCATGAGACGTACCAAGGCCCTCCCTCATCCCACCTAATCGCTAGAAGGCACCCTGGTAGGAAGTTCCCATGATATCTGATAGTGTTTTTATGTATTTTTTACTAAATTAGTAAAAGTGAAGCATGTGTTGTTGCTTGTATTTAAGGATTGGTGGGTTCCTGTTTTTATTTTTTACTGTATTGTAAAAATTGTACACTTTTATGATGATTTTTTTATCGAATAAAGTATTACTACTACTCTTATACCACTTTTTTGATATATGTTTTGGTCCCCCCCTGGGACCCTATGAATCCAGGGCTATTTATTGTGTCTATAAATGCTTGTTTGAATTGTAACTTTGCCACTAGTCTCATAAAGAGACTTGTGGGATTCTGTTTAGAATAAATACATATATTTTATATATATACCTGTGTGGGCTACTCTTTCATTTGGTTATTCAAGAGGTTATTATGGTAAAACAATAAGCTTAACACTCCTTCAAGACTTAGCCTGAAGGCTGCTCTCCACAGCTACCACTAGGATAGCTTTCTTTAAAGGTTGTCTTAAACCTATCATCAATAAGAGTCGAATTGGACGCGTGCAAGGTGTCCCTATAACTAGGAGACAGCATATGCCAGGCCAACTTCTCACACTTACATTGTAGCACTCTCTGGCCAGGCGTGGCCAGAGAGCTTAAATAAACGGGCAGAGGTCGCAGTGGACTTCCAGCCCATATCACTGTACAGGAGTGTGTGTGTCTTTATTCCACCGTGACCCACAGGCCAAGTTAGGTCCTCCATAGTAAGAACTCCACAGGCTACCAATCTCGGTGAATGAGCTAGTCGACTCAAGGCGTAGCATATGTCCGAGGACATGCCTTCTAAGAGGGTCGATAGTGCTCTTCCTTGCACAGAAACCTCAAGGCACTGGAAGAAAGAAAATGCACTGAGATACGAGTCTCTTGAGAGGATCGCTACTGATCGTTCTTGAACAGTAATCTCAAGGCGCTAGGAAGAGGGAGACAGCTCGCACACACAAGCCTCCTGACTGGGTCGCTCATGCGTGTCCTTGTACATTGTCCTTAAAGCGCTGGGACAAGCAAGGGAGACAACTATGGGATGCAAGTCTCTTGAGGGGTGGTTACTGCTTGTCCTCAAGGTGCTGAGGCACGGGGATGCACTGATTTACAATTCACCTGAGAGGATCGCTATTGCTTGTACTTGCACTGTGATCGCAAGGCGCTGGAGCAAGGATTAGATCACTCAGATTCAAGCCTCCTGGGATGATTGCTAGTGATTGTCCCTGTCACACTAACCTCAAGACGCTGGGGCAAGGAGATGCACTGAGACACGAGCCTCTTGAGAGAATCGCTTGTGTCTGTCCTTAGAGGGTGTTCTCAGGTCGCTGGAGCAAGGGAGCCCAGCCCGCTCGCAGACAAAAGCTATTGAAAGGATTGACACTGCTTGCCCTTGTGCAGTGTCCTCAAGGCGCTAAAGCACAGCACACAACGCTTAGATAGAAGCCTATTAGTGGCGGTTTTTGCGTTGGGGCGGTGGGGCGTTGCCCCACTTAATTATTTGTGTACGTTTTCGAGCGCGCCGCTTTAAATTATTAATACAATTTCAACTTTCAAAGTTGAAATTGTATTAATAATTTAAAGCGGCGCGCTCGCATCACTCGCGGCTGCGGTGTCACGTCACGTGACAACAACTCGGCCAGGCCTCCATGTCCGTTATTAGGCAGGGCAGGCAGCATTGATTTTCAATGGGGCGCGGCCTCGTACAATGTGCGCCGTGTGGTCACATGGCGTGTGCGTGTTGGGTTTGGCCGACTGCCTTTCCTCGGCCAGGAACCCAGCATGCGCATAGTGGCTTTGCTACAATAAGCACAAGGTGACTGGGGAGGTGGCTAAAACAGCAGATCGCAGTAGGAGCAAAATGAGCGGCGAGTTTGCCTGCTCATGCCCATCCTACGACAGCAGCATCTGCGTCCGGATTGGCTGCTGCAGCCGAGGGGGTATAACTTACTTGGAGTTGGAGTTGGCACTGCATTGCAATCCGCAGGGGTGGGAGGGCCCGCCCAGTGCCTAACGTAGCAATGGCCAATCAGTGTCATGGTTTATTATTGAACCATGCAGTGATTGGCCATTGTGCCGTTGCTGGGCAAATTCCTCTCACTCTCAGTAGTCGAGAGTGAGACTAGCGTGTGGAGAGAGTCGACAAGAGACTGAGAGACTACTACTAGACTGTCTGTGAGACACCGTCCTTGACGCGATTCATTCATCATTCATCGAGACATCGTCGATCATTTCTTGGATCGGATCAACTGCTCCCCATTTTCTTTAGCTACGATAAAATTACATTCAAGGTAGGCGGGCGTGAATTTACTTTAAAATCATAAATGACTGACGTAAGGTATGTAGCTTTAGGAGTTACATTGGTGCCGCCTACGGGTGTAAAAGAGGCAGTTTTGAAAGTCTTAAGTTATTACAAGAGAACTCTCATGCGCAGGCTAGCGGGGTCAGCCCTCTGTGAGTCAAGAGTGCCCCTCAGGCCTCTGAGCCACGGTCTCCTCTGTGCCAGGTACCCCTCAGCCCTGTTTGCCAGGCCCCCTCTGCCCTCTTTGCCAGGCCCCTGGGGGTATGCTGTGGACTGTTGGTACAGCGGCGATCCGATCAGGCCTGTGAGTGTGAGCGAGCGTTACGTACGTTACCGTTAGTGTGCAAGAGGCCTGATCTCTGCTGTAGGCCTGACTAGTAAGGAAAAGCTAGCGCCTTCTGTTCGCGCCCATTCACAGATCTCATGGTAAGATCTGACTGGTTGCCAACAGTACAACCTGGAAGTGTTGGCAGCTTTGAACTCAACGGGTGAGACCCTGAACATGGAAAAATAGTCTTGCAGGCAGACCTTGAACACGGATAAATAGTCTTGCAGGGATGAAACAGCAAGATGTGTTTTTGATAATACTGGCATCATCTACCTTTCAGTCATCTGTAAGTCTTGAACATGCTGACTGCTTTTCCTTAATATGACCGTTCTGACCTGTGTGCACTCGCAGGTGTGAAAATATGTATTTATGACTAGAAATAACTGCGCACAACATCTGAGCTGTGACTGCTCTTTAACTTAAACTACCCCCGGGGCAAAGCTTTATTTTAGGGGGGGCTGGCGAGGGAAAGCAGACACATGCTGAACCAGAACCAAGACTGCTTTATTTGCTGCTGCAGCTTGGCACCGTCGGGGACACTTCTGACACGCCTGACAAGTGCTGTGCACATGGGAAAGCGTGGCGCACAACAATGCCCTTAGGATCTTGGACACTGACTGAGAAAAAACACAAGTGATCTCCTTTGTCTTAATGCACCCTGGTTTCTTACTGCGCTGAAGGCTCAATTACAATATACATAATATTTCAAAGATCAATAGCATTTCTTTGAAGCACGGCCAGTTCTTAGAGCGTCAGTGCTCTGCTCATGCAGGCTCTTGACAAACCGTTCATATCAGAAAGCCTCACTGGAGTATTTTTTTCTCCGGGAATCATTTTTGAGCCAGAGAGTGCCATCTACTAGTGGGACATCGAATCTTACTTTATCCGGGCGCACACGGTAACGGCATTGCTTTACAAGCAGCAACCTTTATTGTATGTGATTTTTCTACCGCGAGTGTTGCTATAAAATGAAAAATTAGGTAGGGTATTTTATGATATTGTCGTGCCGTTTTGCATTACAATATGCTCTGGCATTTTGTAGAAATCAGTGTGATCCGCAACACTGTCTGTCACAAAATCCTCATTTGCTGCAAACACGTGTTTCACAGAACTGGGAACTGCCCTCGGAGGAGCCTCGGTATGAAACGCGCGAACTGTATATTAGGAGCCTCTATTTTATACAGCACATATCAACATTTTTGCCAATGCTGCATGTAAGCGCTGTAAAATAACAGACGTCTATCTGCACAGTTTTGTGTTTCCTCTTATCTTCCAGCGTATTACTATTTGACGGGTTCCAAATATAACGATCTGGCGCGGATTAGCGCTGTATATTGGCACTAGGAAAAACACACATATTACGGACAGCATCACCAACACCCCGATTCTGAGGTCCGGGCTGGTTCTCATTTGGAAAACTGGCTTTGCAGTTGACAATAAGACTAGAACTTTTTGTTATGGATTGATGTTCATTCAGTAGTCTAGACTTTTCATCCACGTTTCTTGGTGTGATTTCGAATTTAGAGACATTATTAAATACGGTATACCTCTCTGTTGGAATCTCGTGTTCTGCTCCATTGAATGGATGTGTTAATGCCTCTGTGTCACTGGTTCTTAGGCTGTGAATAAATTGGGATATTTGCACTATACCCACGGTCGACACCCAGCTTGACACCCAGGTTGTAGGGTCCACAATCATCTCATGGGAAAGCAGCTTTGGCATCCATTTTTTGTTCGATCTTTTCAGGCATGGGCTTGTGTTTGTCCTCATTGCAGCAGGAAATCAGCACTCCCTCCTTTGAGAGTACTCCTGATTGAGGATCCATCATCAGAGTGCAAGGGTACCGGTGGCTGGGGGTATATGTATAATATACCCCCACACACAGTAGAGCATAACACAGGATGACAGACTGATGGTTGGTGGCAGGTGATGTTTAAGATAGGGGACTTACGTTTTATACCTTCAGACATGGAAAGGAATCTCTTGGCTGTTTCCTTAAAATGTTCATGCCTTCCCCTTGTCTGAAGTCCTTCTGTCTCCCTGAATATCTGTAGTGTGCTGAGTGGTAGAAATTATGGTTCCTTCAGAGCCACTGCCAGTTCCTCTATTGGTAGATTTGCATTTTCTAAAAATAGGAATGTCGGGTTTAGATTGTGCAGACATTGATTTTATTCGCAGGAGGCGCAGGGGGGGGAAATACACGTTCTGAAAGAAACAGTAATCACGCCTCAGTAAAACTGCTTTATTCATCAGAATAACGGGGTAGTTGAGATGTTTTTTTAAATCCCATTCAGTAATCAAGTCTTAAAATAACTCAGCTACGATATTCGAAACTTGTGAAATGGGGAGGTGTGAGGAACATGTGAAGGGTACCACTTTACTGTAGAAGAGAAAATGCTGATTTCACCTGGCAGTGCAACACGCTCACGGCGTGCTCAGTTAGTATGTGCTAGTTTATACTCTAATGCAGAGCTCTGCACGACTTTATAAATTGTATACAAAAAGCATTGAGCTGGTTTCTTGCATGTCGTTTACTTTGTATGCAAGGCCATACCTCGCAAACAATTTTCACGCATGCAACTGCTCAGGGAAGTTTGCATATTATGATAATGTACGGCAAAAGGGGATTTGGCAAGGGAGTACCTATATCCTCATTTTCTTTTCTGGACGCATCCCATTTTCCTTTAAGGAAAACGGACTGCATTTAAAAAGTAAAAGATTGCTTTATTTAAAATAAATGGGCATTACAATAAAGAATAAATTACACCCACAATAGCATATTTTTGGGCATCTGTTGCCTGGATCGATTCCGAAACAGATTTCTTAACATTCCAATTGTCACTAAGATTTCGACTCCTATCTTAACAAATAAGACAATGTGTATTGTGCAATAGGTACAAAACGTCTGCACAACTTGACACTGAAGTCACAGGATGAATCTGTTTTATGTATGATCCGAGGCCTGTGGTTCTTTATGATTAACAGTCTATGTGTTTGGGTGACACAACTACATTTTGTTATATTTGCTTTTCAGCATCTGGTAAAGCCTCAAAGCAAAGAAGAAGAGGCACCAACCTCCTTTGCTGCACTTGCGCCTCTACAACAGTCAACAACCCCAGCGTTTAAGGTAAGGAAACCGTTGCTGTATTTTACATTCTAGTAGTTAAGGGCTATGTAAGTTGTCTACATGGTGGGTGGCCTCCACATGCACCTAACCTCATACGTTGTACTTGATTATTGACAGGTAAAATTAACATTGGTAACACCATGAATACAGTAGAGCAACTACTTGCAAAGCCGTTCATTGGACTGAAACGTGAAGATAAACTAATTGTAAAACAACTAGGACCCCACCGGCCAGACCTAAACCTACAACAAAGTTCCCAAGACAGAGGGAAGATTTACACACGTTCTTTCTCAAACACCTGGTACACAAAAGTTGATTGGCTTACAGGGTGTACTTCAACAAATACTCTGTTCTGCTTCCCCTGCTTGCTGTTTGGTGGTGAAATTCCTTGGACAAAAAAAGGAGTGAAAGACTTGAAACATCTCTCAGATAAAGTAAAGAAGCATGCACACACAAAAATACATATGGAAAACCTGACGAGACTGGGAATGTTGGGAGACACACCGATTGAAGCCCACATAAGCGATGCCTACCGCAAAACAATAAAGAAACACAATGAAGCAGTTGATAGAAATAGACACATACTATCAAAAATCATTGATTGCATTCGTTTCTGTGGAGCTTTTGAACTGGCATTACGAGGGCATGATGAATCTCAAAGTTCCGCAAATCCTGGTATATTCAGAGGCCTTGTGGATTTAATATCAAGCATAGACCGTGAAATGGAAGCACATCTAGCAAGTGCTACAGTCTTCAAGGGCACCTCTAAAATAATACAAAATGAACTGCTTGAGTGCATGCTAGAGATTGTAAAAAGCAATATCGTGCAAGAGTTGAAAAACACCGACTTTGTGGCTATTCAGGCTGATGACACCACTGATGTGGCCACTAAAACACAGTCTGTACTGATCTTTCGGTACCTTGACAATGACAGCAGAGTTGTGGAGAGGTTCTATGGTTTTACACATTTAAAAGACTCTAGTGCAGAAAGCATTTCTTCAGCTATTCTACAAGAACTAAACTTGATTTTTCCAGAGCAGCCTCAAAAACAAAAACTGATTGCACAAAGCTATGATGGTGCTGCAGTAATGAGTGGAACCTCCGGTGGAGTACAAAAAAAAATTAGAGATGTGTACCCTAATGCCCATTATGTGCACTGCTATGCCCACCAACTTAATCTGATTATGCAACAAGCAGTAGGAAAGATCTCTGAGGCACAGATATTCTTTATGGATGTAGGAGGAATGTCAGCATTCTTCTCACGTTCCCCCAAAAGAACGGAGGTACTTCATACGATCGTCAACAGAAGGATTCCAAAGGGAGGCCCAACTCGTTGGAATTTTCACATACGTACAATCAGCCTAATATACCAACATAGGGTTGACCTTGAAAAATGTTTCGACACCATAGAAGCCAATGATGACTTTGAATATAAAACTCGGAGTGAGGCCCGTGGCTTTGCTAGAACACTGCAAGACAGGGAGTTCCAGTTTTTGCTGTTTTTGTTTCATGACCTAATGCCTCATGTTGACGTACTATATGAGAGGTTACAAAAACGTGAAATAGATACTGTCTGTGTGGAAAGAGCTACCACTGACTTTGTCACCTGCATTAACAAAGTCAGAGAAGGGGTTGACAATTTAGATAGCAGACTGCCAAATGATTCTACTTTCTCCAACCGCAGAAAAAACATCAGCAGTCTGGTCCGAATTGCAAAAGAGATATGTGACACTATAACTGTGCAGGCAAAGGGACGTTTTTCTTTTACAAACCATTTGGTCAGTGCCACGTTACTGAAAAGTGATTTGTTTGCAAAATATGAAAACTCCTCCCCTGAGCAAGCACTGAATAAGGCTGTGGAAGCTTACCCTATGCTCAACAAAGAGGATTTGAGAACTGAATTAACTGTACTCTACAGTATGAGTGTATATCGGCAGGCCACTGGTGCAATTTCTTTGCTTGCTTTGATTCAGAACCTTAACATGGAAAAGTCACTTACAGAGACAGTGGCTTTACTAAAAATAGTCATAACCACTCCAATGACAACAGCAGAGGCGGAACGATGTTTTTCCACTTTGAACAGAATAAAGACATTCTTGAGGAACACCATGATTCAGGAAAGACTGAATGCTTTAGCTATGCTCTCTATAGAGAGAGACCTAGTTAAGAGAATACCAGACTTTAACATTCAAGTTATTGAAAAGTTTGCTGCTCTTAGAGATAGACGTGCTGATTTTATCTACAAAAAGTGAACAATATGTTGAATGCTGCTAGTTTGCAACCTGTTTAATTATTTGTTAAATAAAAAGCATCTGTGAGGTACTCAGAAATGCATTGTATCGCGAAGTCTATTATGAAGCTTTGTGGTTATACTGAATAAGCGTCTACCTATGTTATATGACATCTCTATTAATGTAATAACTGCACTTTCACAATTGCTTTATTAACCTCCCTGCTTTCTCAAATTTGCTTGAAAATGCACCATTTGCCCACTCATTTTTCAAAATTTTCTTGGGGGGAGAATCCCCCCAAACCCCCCTTAGGTGGTTCGGGCTCGCTCGCAACGCTCGCTCGCGATGGTGAAGTTTAACAATTGTTTTACGCCCCACCACTTTCAAATGTCACCAGCCACCACTGAAGCCTAATGAGGGGATTGGCACTGCTTGTACTTGCGCAGTGTCCTCAAAGCAGTGGGGCAGTGCACTGCACACAATGCCGACACTGCTTGTCCTTTCACAGTGACCTCAAGGCACTGACTGGAGCACGGGAAGCAGCATTCAGGCACCAGCCTTTTGAGAGAATCGCTCGTGTGTGTCCTTTGAGAGTGTTCTCAAGGCGCTGGAGCAAGGGAGCTGCTAGTAGACAGAAGCTCTTGACAGGATCGATCCTGCTTGTCCTGCGCAGTGTCCTCAAGGCGCTTAAGCACAGCACACAACGCTCAGACACAAGCCTCCTGGGAGGATCGAGACTGCTTGTTCTTTTACAGTGACCTCAAGATGCTGGAGCAAGGAGACTGCACTGAGGCACAAACCTCCGGAGTGGGTCGCTAGTGCGTGTCTTCGCACAGTTTCCGCAAGACACTGGATCAAGGAAGTCAGCAGAGCACTCCGGTATAATCATTTTGAGGGGATGTCTGCTGCTCGTCCTTGCACAGTGACCTCATGGCGCGGGGGCATGGGAGACAGCAGCATCACACGACTCCTAAAACTGTCTACCGCTTCGTCCTTCCACTGTGAACCTCCAGGCGCTGGATCGTGAGAGATAGCGCTAAGACACACGCCTCCTGACATGATCGCTCTACACAGCGTGTTCTTGCAGGGAGACCACGAGGCACTGTAGCAGCGGCATACACGCCTTTCAAGACGATTGCTACTGCTTGCATGGATGCAGGGTCAGACACAATACTCCTGAGAGGGTCGAAACTGTTTTTCTTGCACGGTGTCTTCATAGCGCGCTTAGAGGATCACTACTGTTTGTCCTTGCAATGCTCAAGGCATTGAAGCATTGCAGGCAGTAATAAGACACAAGCCGCCTCGGAGAATCGCTACTGCTTGTACTTGCACAGTGACCTCCAGGCGCTGGAGCGTGAGGGATAGCACTGAGACACAAGCCTCCGGAGGTGATCGCTACTGCTTGTCATTGCACAGTGCCCTCCAGGCTCTGGAGCATGAGGGATACCACTGAGACACAAACCTCCGGAGGTGATCGCTACTGCTTGTCCTTGCACAGTGACCTCCAGGTGCTGGAGCATGAGGGATAGCACTGAGACACAAGCCTCCGGAGGTGATCGCTACTGCTTGTCCTTGCACAGTGACTTGCAGGCGCTGGAGCATGAGGGATAGCACTGAGACACAAGCCTCCGGAGGTGATCGCTACTGCTTGTACTAGCACAGTGACCTGCAGGCGCTGTTGCGTGAGGGATAGCACTGAGACACAAGCCTCCGGAGGTGATCGCTACTGCTTGTACTGGCACAGTGACCTGCAGGCTCTGGAGCATGAAGGATAGCACTGCAACACAAGCCTCCGGAGGTGATTGCTACTGCTTGTCCTTGCACATTGATCTCCAGGCGCTGAAGCATGAGGGATAGCACTGCGACACAAGCCTTTGGAGGAGATCGCTACTGCTTGTACTTGCACAGTGACCTCCAGGCCCTGGAGCATGAGGGATAGCACTGAGACACAAGCCTCCGGAGGTGATCGCTACTGCTTGTACTTGCATAGTGACCTCCAGGCGCTGGAGCATGAGGGATAGCACTGAGACACAAGCCTCCGGAGGTGATCGCTACTGATTGTCCTGGCACAGTAACCTCTAGGCGCTGGAGCATGAGGGATAACACTGAGACACAAGTCTCCAGAGGTGATCGCTACTGCTTGTCCTTGCACAATGATCTCCTGGCGCTGGAGCATGAGGGATAGCACTGAGACACAAGACTCCAGAGGTGATCGCTACTGCTTGTACTGGCACAGTGATTCGCAGGCTCTGGAGCATGAAGGATAGCACTGCAACACAAGCCTCCGGGGGTGATCGCTACTGCTTGTCCTTGCACATTGACCTCCAGGCACTGAAGCATGAGGGATAGCACTGCAACACAAGCCTTCGGAGGTGATCGCTACTGCTTGTCCTTGCACAGTGACCTGCAGGCGCTGGAGCATGAGTGATAGCACTGAGACACAAACCTCCGGAAGTGATCGCTACGGCTTGTACTGGCACAGAGACCTTCAGGCACTGGAGCATGAGGGATAGCACTGAGACATAAGACTCCAGAGGTGATTGCTACTGCTTGTACAAGCACAGTGACCTCCAGGCGCTGGAGCATGAGGGATAGCACTGAGACAAAAGCCTCCGAAGGTGATCACTACTGCTGGTACTGGCACAGTGACCTTCAGGCGCTGAAGCATGAGGGATAGCACTGAGACACAAGCCTCCGGAGGTGATCGCTACTGCTTGTGCTTGCACAGTGACCTTCAGGCGCTGGAGAATGAAGGATAGCACTGAAACACAAGTCTCCGGAGGTGATTGTTGCTGCTTGTACTAGCACAGTGACCAACAGGCACTGGAGGATGAGGGATACCACTGAGATACAATCCTCCGGAGGTGATCACTAATGCTTGTCCTTGCACAGTGATCTCCTGGCGTTGGAGCATGAGGGATAGCACTGAGACTGAAGCCTCCTGAGATGATCGCTACTGATTGTCCTTGCACAATGAATTCCAGCCTCTGGAGCATGAGGGATTGCACTGAGACACAAGCCTCCACATGTGATCGCCACTGCTTGACCTTGCACAGCGACCAGCAGGCACTGGAGCATGAGGGATAACACTGAGACACAAGCCTCCGGAAGTGATCGCCACTGCTTTTCCTTGCACAGTGACCTCCAGGCGCTGGAGCAGGAGGGATATCACTGCCACAAAAGCCTCCCTAACAGAATCGGTACTACTTGTACTTGCACGGTGACGTCCAGGCGCTGGAGCATGAGGGATAGCACTGAGACACACGCCTCCTGAGATGATCGCTACTGATTGTCCTTGCACAGTGACCTCCAGGCGCTGGAGCATGAGGGATAGCACTGAGACACAAGCCTCCGGAGGTGATCGCCACTGCTTGTCCTTGCACAGTGACCAGCAGGCGCTGGAGTATCAGGGATAACACTGAGACACAAGCCTCCGGAGGTGATTGCCACCACTTGCCCTTGCACAGTGACCTCAAGGTGCTGGAGCATGAGGGTTAGCACTGCGACACAAGCCTCCGGAGGTGATCGCTACTGCTTGTCCTTGCACAGTGACCTGCAGGCGCTGGAGCATGAGTGATAGCACTGAGACACAAACCTCCGGAAGTGATCACTATGGCTTGTACTGGCACAGAGACCTCCAGGCACTGGAGCATGAGGGATAGCACAGAGGCACAAGCCTCCGGAGGTGATCGCTACTGGTTGTCCTCGCACAGTGACCTCCAGGTGCTGGAGCATGAGGGATAGCACTGAGATATAAGACTCCAGAGGTGATCGCTACTGCTTGTCCTTGCACAGTGACCTGCAGGTGCTGGAGCATGAGGGATAGCACTGAGACACAAGCCTCCGGAGGTGATCGCTACTGCTTGTCCTTGCACAGTGACCTCCAGGCGCTGGTGCATGAGGGATAGCAATGAGACACAAGCCTCCGGAGGTGATCGCTACTGCGTGTCCTTGCACAGTGACCTGCAGGTGCTGGAGTGTGAGGGATAGCACTGAGACACAAGCCTCCAGAGGTGATCGCTGCTGCTTCTACTGGCACAGTGACCTGCAGGCGCTGGAGCGTGAGGGTAGCACTGAGACACAAGCCTCCAGAGGTGATCGCTACTGCTTGTACTTGCACAGTGACCTGCAGATGCTGGAGAATGAAGGATAGCACTGAAACACAAGTCTCCGGAGGTGATCGCTTCATGCTTGTCCTTGCACATTGACCTCCAGGCGCTGGAGCATGAGGGATAGCACTGCGACACAATCCTCCAGAGGTGATCGCGACTGCTTGTACTTGCACAGTGACCTCCAGCCGCTGGAGCATGAGGGATAGCACTGCAACACAAGCCTCTGGAGGTGATCGCTACATGCTTGTCCTTGCACATTGACCTCCAGGAGCTGGAGCATGAGGGATAGCACTGGGACCCTATCCTCCGGAGGTGATTGCTACTGCTTTTACTGGCACAGTGACCTGCAGGCGCTGGAGCGTGAGGGTAGCACTGAGACACAAGACTCCAGAGGTGATCGCTACTGCTTGTAATCGCTCAGTGACCTGCATGCGCTGGAGCATGAGGGATAGCACTGAGACACAATCCTCCTGAGGTGATCGCTACTGCTTGTAATTGCACAGTGACCTCCAGGCGCTGGAGCATGAGGGAAAGCACTGAGAAACAAGCCTCTGGAGGTGATTGCTACTGCTTGTCCCTGCACAGTGACCTCCAGGCCCTGGAGCATGAGGGATAGCACTGGGACACAAGCCTCCGGAGGTGATCGCCACTGCTTGTCCTTGCACAGTGACCAGCAGGTGCTGGAGTATATGGGATAACATTGAGACACAAGCCTCCGGAGGTGATTGCCACCACTTGCCCTTGCACAGTGACTTCAAGGTGCTGGAGCATGAGGGATAGCACTGCGACACAAGCCTCCGGAGGTGATCGCTACTGCTTGTACTTGAACAGTGACCTCCAGGCGCAGAAGCATGAGGGATAGCACTGAGACCCAAGACTCCTGAGATGATCGCTACTGATTGTCCTTGCACAGTGACCTGCAGGCGCTGGAGCATGAGTTTTAGCACTGAGACACAATCCTCCTGAGGTGATCGCTACTGATTGTAATTGCACAGTGACCTCCAGGCGCTGGAGCATGAGGGATAGCACTGAGAAACAAGCCTCCGGAGGTGATCGCTACTGCTTGTCCCTGCACAGTGACCTCCAGGCCCTGGAGCATGAGGGATAGCACTGGGACACAAGCCTTCTGAGATGATCGGTACTGAATGTCCTTGCACAGTGACCTCCAGGTGCTGGAGCATGAGGGATAGCACTGAGAAAAAGCCTCCGGAGGTGATTGCTACTGCTTGTACTTGCACAGTGACCTGCAGGCGCTGGAGCATGAGGGATAGCACTGAGACACAATCCTCCAGAGGTGATCGCCACTGCTTGTCCTTGCACAGTGGCTAGCAGGCGCTGGAGCATGAGGGATAGCACTGCAACACAAGCCTCCGGAGGTGATTGCTACTGCTTGTACTTGCACAGTGACCTCCAGGCGCAGAAGCATGAGGGATAGCACTGCAACACAAGCCTCTGGAGGTGATCGCTACATGCTTGTCCTTGCACATTGACCTCCAGGAGCTGGAGCATGAGGGATAGCACTGGGACCCAATCCTCCGGAGGTGATTGCTACTGCTTCTACTGGCACAGTGACCTGCAGGCGCTGGAGCGTGAGGGAAGCACTGAGACACAAGACTCCGGAGGTGATTGCTACTGCTTGTACTTGCACAGTGACCTCCAGGCGCAGAAGCATGAGGGATAGCATTGAGAACCAAGCCTCAGATGATCGCTGCTGATTGTCCTTGCACAGTGACCTGCAGGCGCTGGACCATGAGGGATAGCACTGAGACACAAGCCTCTGGAGGTGATTGCTACTGCTTGTGCTTGCACAGTGACCTCCAGGCGCTGGAGCATGAGGGATAGCACTGAGACACAAGTCTCCGGAGGTGATCGTTACTGCTTGTTCTGGCACAGTGACCTGCAGGCACTGTAGGATGAGGGATACCACTGAGATACAATCCTCCGGAGGTGATTGCTACTGCATGTCCTTGCACAGTGACCTCCAGGCGCTGGAGCATGAGGGATAGTACTGAGACAGAAGCCTCCAGAGGTGATCGCCACTGCTTGTCCTTGCACAGTGACCAGCAGGCACTGGAGCATGAGGGATAACACTGAGACCCAATCCTCCGGAGGTGATTGCTACTGCTTCTACAGGCACAGTGACCTGCAGGCGCTGGAGCGTGAGGGTATCAATGAGACACAAGCCTCCGAGGTGATCGCTACTGCTTGTAATCGCACAGTGAACTGCATGCGCTGGAGCATGAGGGATAGCACTGAGACACAATCCTCCTGAGGTGATCGCTACTGCTTGTAATTGCACAGTGACCACCAGGCGCTGGAGCATGAGGAATAGCACAGAGAAACAAGCCTCCGGAGGTGATCGCTACTGCTTGTCCCTGCACAGTGACCTCCAGGCCCTGGAGCATGAGGGATAGCACTGAGAAAAAGCCTCCGGAGGTGATTGCTACTGCTTGTACTTGCACAGTGACCTGCAGGCGCTGGAGCATGAGGGATAGCACTGAGACACAATCCTCCAGAGGTGATCGCCACTGCTTGTCCTTGCACAGTGGCCAGCAGGCGCTGGAGCATGAGGGATAGCACTGCAACACAAGCCTCCGGAGGTGATCGCTACTGCTTGTACTTGCACATTGACCTCCAGGAGCTGGAGCATGAGGGATAGCACTGGGACCCAATCCTCCGGAGGTGATTGCTACTGCTTCTACTGGCACAGTGACCTGCAGGCGCTGGAGCGTGAGGGTATCAATGAGACACAAGCCTCCGAGGTGATCGCTACTGCTTGTAATCGCACAGTGAACTGCATGCGCTGGAGCATGAGGGATAGCACTGAGACAAAATCCTCCTGAGGTGATCGCTACTGCTTGTAATTGCACAGTGACCTCCAGGCGCTGGAGCATGAGGAATAGCACAGAGAAACAAGCCTCCGGAGGTGATCGCTACTGCTTGTCCCTGCACAGTGACCTCCAGGCCCTGGAGCATGAGGGATAGCACTGAGAAAAAGCCTCCGGAGGTGATTGCTACTGCTTGTACTTGCACAGTGACCTGCAGGCGCTGGAGCATGAGGGATAGCACTGAGACACAATCCTCCAGAGGTGATCGCCACTGCTTGTCCTTGCACAGTGGCCAGCAGGCGCTGGAGCATGAGGGATAGCACTGCAACACAAGCCTCCGGAGGTGATCGCTACTGCTTGTACTTGCACAGTGACCTCCAGGCGCAGAAGCATGAGGGATAGCACTGAGACCCAAGCCTCAGATGATCGCTGCTGATTGTCCTTGCACAGTGGCCTGCACGCGCTGGACCATGAGGGATAGCAGTGAGACACAAGCCTCTGGAGGTGATCGCTACTGCTTGTGCCTGCACAGTGACCTCCAGGCGCTGGAGCATGAGGGATAGCACTGAGACACAAGTCTCCGGAGGTGATCGTTACTGCTTGTACTGGCACAGTGACCTGCAGGCACTGGAGGATGAGGGATACCACTGAGATACAATCCTCCGGAGGTGATCGCTACTGCTTGTCCTTGCACAGTGATCTCCTAGCGATGGAGCATGAGGGATAGCACTGAGACTGAAGCCTCCTGAGATGATCGCTACTGATTGTCCTTGCACAATGAATTCCAGCCTCTGGAGCATGAGGGATTGCACTGAGACACAAGCCTCCACATGTGATCGCCACTGCTTGTCCTTGCACAGCGACCAGCAGGCACTGGAGCATGAGGGATAACACTGAGACACAAGCCTCCGGAAGTGATCGCCACTGCTTTTCCTTGCACAGTGACCTCCAGGCGCTGGAGCAGGAGGGATATCACTGCCACAAAAGCCTCCCTAACAGAATCGGTACTACTTGTACTTGCACGATGACGTCCAGGCGCTGGAGCATGAGGGATAGCACTGAGACACACGCCTCCTGAGATGATCGCTACTGATTGTCCTTGCACAGTGACCTCCAGGCGCTGGAGCATGAGGGATAGCACTGAGACACAAGCCTCCGGAGGTGATCGCCACTGCTTGTCCTTGCACAGTGACCAGCAGGCGCTGGAGTATCAGGGATAACACTGAGACACAAGCCTCCGGAGGTGATTGCCACCACTTGCCCTTGCACAGTGACCTCAAGGTGCTGGAGCATGAGGGATAGCACTGCGACACAAGCCTCCGGAGGTGATCGCTACTGCTTGTACTTGAACAGTGACCTCCAGACGCAGAAGCATGAGGGATAGCACTGAGACCCAAGACTCCTGAGATGATCGCTACTGATTGTCCTTGCACAGTGACCTGCAGGCACTGGAGCATGAGTGATAGCACTGAGACACAAACCTCCGGAAGTGATCACTATGGCTTGTACTGGCACAGAGACCTCCAGGCACTGGAGCATGAGGGATAGCACAGAGGCACAAGCCTCCGGAGGTGATCGCTACTGCTTGTCCTTGCACAGTGACCTCCAGGTGCTGGAGCATGAGGGATAGCACTGAGATATAAGACTCCAGAGGTGATCGCTACTGCTTGTCCTTGCACAGTGACCTGCAGGTGCTGGAGCATGAGGGATAGCACTGAGACACAAGCCTCCGGAAGTGATCGCTACTGCTTGTCCTTGCACAGTGACCTGCAGGTGCTGGAGCATGAGGGATAGCACTGAGACACAAGCCTCCGGAGGTGATCGCTACTGCTTGTCCTTGCACAGTGACCTCCAGGCGCTGGTGCATGAGGGATAGCAATGAGACACAAGCCTCCGGAGGTGATCGCTACTGCGTGTCCTTGCACAGTGACCTGCAGGTGCTGGAGTGTGAGGGATAGCACTGAGACACAAGCCTCCGGAGGTGATCGCCACTGCTTGTCCTTGCACAGTGACCAGCAGGCGCTGGAGTATCAGGGATAACACTGAGACACAAGCCTCCGGAGGTGATTGCCACCACTTGCCCTTGCACAGTGACCTCAAGGTGCTGGAGCATGAGGGATAGCACTGCGACACAAGCCTCCGGAGGTGATCGCTACTGCTTGTCCTTGCACAGTGACCTGCAGGCGCTGGAGCATGAGTGATAGCACTGAGACACAAACCTCCGGAAGTGATCACTATGGCTTGTACTGGCACAGAGACCTCCAGGCACTGGAGCATGAGGGATAGCACAGAGGCACAATCCTCCGGAGGTGATCGCTACTGCTTGTCCTTGCACAGTGACCTCCAGGTGCTGGAGCATGAGGGATAGCACTGAGATATAAGACTCCAGAGGTGATCGCTACTGCTTGTCCTTGCACAGTGACCTGCAGGTGCTGGAGCATGAGGGATAGCACTGAGACACAAGCCTCCGGAGGTGATCGCTACTGCTTGTCCTTGCACAGTGACCTCCAGGCGCTGGTGCATGAGGGATAGCAATGAGACACAAGCCTCCGGAGGTGATCGCTACTGCGTGTCCTTGCACAGTGACCTGCAGGTGCTGGAGTGTGAGGGATAGCACTGAGACACAAGCCTCCAGAGGTGATCGCTGCTGCTTCTACTGGCACAGTGACCTGCAGGCGCTGGAGCGTGAGAGTAGCACTGAGACACAAGCCTCCAGAGGTGATCGCTACTGCTTGTACTTGCACAGTGACCTGCAGATGCTGGAGAATGAAGGATAGCACTGAAACACAAGTCTCCGGAGGTGATCGCTTCATGCTTGTCCTTGCACATTGACCTCCAGGCGCTGGAGCATGAGAGATAGCACTGCGACACAATCCTCCAGAGGTGATCGCGACTGCTTGTACTTGCACAGTGACCTCCAGCCGCTGGAGCATGAGGGATAGCACTGCAACACAAGCCTCTGGAGGTGATCGCTACATGCTTGTCCTTGCACATTGACCTCCAGGAGCTGGAGCATGAGGGATAGCACTGGGACCCAATCCTCCGGAGGTGATTGCTACTGCTTCTACTGGCACAGTGACCTGCAGGCGCTGGAGCGTGAGGGTAGCACTGAGACACAAGACTCCAGAGGTGATCGCTACTGCTTGTAATCGCTCAGTGACCTGCATGCGCTGGAGCATGAGGGATAGCACTGAGACACAATCCTCCTGAGGTGATCGCTACTGCTTGTAATTGCACAGTGACCTCCAGGTGCTGGAGCATGAGGGAAAGCACTGAGAAACAAGCCTCTGGAGGTGATTGCTACTGCTGGTCCCTGCACAGTGACCTCCAGGCCCTGGAGCATGAGGGATAGCACTGGGACACAAGCCTCCGGAGGTGATCGCCACTGCTTGTCCTTGCACAGTGACCAGCAGGTGCTGGAGTATATGGGATAACACTGAGACACAAGCCTCCGGAGGTGATTGCCACCACTTGCCCTTGCACAGTGACTTCAAGGTGCTGGAGCATGAGGGATAGCACTGCGACACAAGCCTCCGGAGGTGATCGCTACTGCTTGTACTTGAACAGTGACCTCCAGGCGCAGAAGCATGAGGGATAGCACTGAGACCCAAGACTCCTGAGATGATCGCTACTGATTGTCCTTGCACAGTGACCTGCAGGCGCTGGAGCATGAGTTTTAGCACTGAGACACAATCCTCCTGAGGTGATCGCTACTGCTTGTAAATGTTGTAAATGTTGTAGACTTGTAAAGCGCACAGCTGCCCCAGCAACGGGGCGTCCCGGCGCTGTAGACCGCTGGGGAACCCGTCCTGGCTATCCCTGTGAGATGGTCCCTTTCTGGGTATCTCCAAGGTGAAACCAGGCATCCCCGGCGTCTGTGGGGGGCCGTTGTAGAGATGAGGCAAGCTTAATGCCCAGAGTTGCCGAGTGTGTTCCTGGTTAGAGTAGGTACCGAGGCGAGAATTATCGAGTCCGTTTTTTTGACCCTGGTCCACAACCCTGCCGCGTCGGGAATTGAACCCTGGTCCCTGGCCGATTCTCTGCTTACGGGTCTGCCGCCTCTAACTAGTGAGCCACACCTCTCCACTGTAATTGCACAGTGACCTCCAGGCGCTGGAGCATGAGGGATAGCACTGAGAAACAAGCCTCCGGAGGTGATCGCTACTGCTTGTCCCTGCACAGTGACCTCTAGGCCCTGGAGCATGAGGGATAGCACTGGGACACAAGCCTTCTGAGATGATCGGTACTGAATGTCCTTGCACAGTGACCTCCAGGTGCTGGAGCATGAGGGATAGCACTGAGAAAAAGCCTCCGGAGGTGATTGCTACTGCTTGTACTTGCACAGTGACCTGCAGGCGCTGGAGCATGAGGGATAGCACTGAGACACAATCCTCCAGAGGTGATCGCCACTGCTTGTCCTTGCACAGTGGCCAGCAGGCGCTGGAGCATGAGGGATAGCACTGCAACACAAGCCTCCGGAGGTGATTGCTACTGCTTGTACTTGCACAGTGACCTCCAGGCGCAGAAGCATGAGGGATAGCACTGCAACACAAGCCTCTGGAGGTGATCGCTACATGCTTGTCCTTGCACATTGACCTCCAGGAGCTGGAGCATGAGGGATAGCACTGGGACCCAATCCTCAGGAGGTGCTTGCTACTGCTTCTACTGGCACAGTGACCTGCAGGCGCTGGAGCGTGAGGGAAGCACTGAGACACAAGACTCCGGAGGTGATTGCTACTGCTTGTACTTGCACAGTGACCTCCAGGCGAAGAAGCATGAGGGATAGCATTGAGAACCAAGCCTCAGATGATCGCTGCTGATTGTCCTTGCACAGTGACCTGCAGGCGCTGGACCATGAGGGATAGCACTGAGACACAAGCCTCTGGAGGTGATTGCTACTGCTTGTGCTTGCACAGTGACCTCCAGGCGCTGGAGCATGAGGGATAGCACTGAGACACAAGTCTCCGGAGGTGATCGTTACTGCTTGTTCTGGCAC
Source organism: Triturus cristatus (assembly GCF_964204655.1). Lineage (NCBI taxonomy): Eukaryota > Metazoa > Chordata > Amphibia > Caudata > Salamandridae > Triturus > Triturus cristatus. Next base: position 1,189,375,043 of record NC_140579.1, read on the forward strand.
AGTGACCTGCAGGCACTGGAGGATGAGGGATACCACTGAGATACAATCCTCCGGAGGGGATTGCTACTGCATGTCCTTGCACAGTGACCTCCAGGCGCTGGAGCATGAGGGATAGTACTGAGACAGAAGCCTCCAGAGGTGATCGCCACTGCTTGTCCTTGCACAGTGACCAGCAGGCGCTGGAGCATGAGGGATAACACTGAGACCCAATCCTCCGGAGGTGATTGCTACTGCTTCTACTGGCACAGTGACCTGCAGGCGCTGGAGCGTGAGGGTATCAATGAGACACAAGCCTCCGAGGTGATCGCTACTGCTTGTAATCGCACAGTGAACTGCATGCGCTGGAGCATGAGGGATAGCACTGAGACACAATCCTCCTGAGGTGATCGCTACTGCTTGTAATTGCACAGTGACCTCCAGGCGCTGGAGCATGAGGAATAGCACAGAGAAACAAGCCTCCGGAGGTGATCGCTACTGCTTGTCCCTGCACAGTGACCTCCAGGCCCTGGAGCATGAGGGATAGCACTGAGAAAAAGCCTCCGGAGGTGATTGCTACTGCTTGTACTTGCACAGTGACCTCCAGGCGCAGAAGCATGAGGGATAGCACTGAGACCCAAGCCTCAGATGATCGCTGCTGATTGTCCTTGCACAGTGGCCTGCACGCGCTGGACCATGAGGGATAGCAGTGAGACACAAGCCTCCAGAGGTGATCGCCACTGCTTGTCCTTGCACAGTGGCCAGCAGGCGCTGGAGCATGAGGGATAGCACTGCAACACAATCCTCCGGAGGTGATCGCTACTGCTTGTACTTGCACAGTGACCTCCAGGCGCAGAAGCATGAGGGATAGCACTGAGACCCAAGCCTCAGATGATCGCTGCTGATTGTCCTTGCACCGTGGCCTGCACGCGCTGGACCATGAGGGATAGCAGTGAGACACAAGCCTCTGGAGGTGATCGCTACTGCTTGTGCCTGCACAGTGACCTCCAGGCGCTGGAGCATGAGGGATAGCACTGAGACACAAGTCTCCGGAGGTGATCGTTACTGCTTGTACTGGCACAGTGACCTGCAGGCACTGGAGGATGAGGGATACCACTGAGATACAATCCTCCGGAGGTGATCGCTACTGCTTGTCCTTGCACAGTGATCTCCTGGCGATGGAGCATGAGGGATAGCACTGAGACTGAAGCCTCCTGAGATGATCGCTACTGATTGTCCTTGCACAATGAATTCCAGCCTCTGGAGCATGAGGGATTGCACTGAGACACAAGCCTCCACATGTGTTCGCCACTGCTTGTCCTTGCACAGCGACCAGCAGGCACTGGAGCATGAGGGATAACACTGAGACACAAGCCTCCGGAAGTGATCGCCACTGCTTTTCCTTGCACAGTGACCTCCAGGCGCTGGAGCAGGAGGGATATCACTGCCACAAAAGCCTCCCTAACAGAATCGGTACTACTTGTACTTGCACGATGACGTCCAGGCGCTGGAGCATGAGGGATAGCACTGAGACACACGCCTCCTGAGATGATCGCTACTGATTGTCCTTGCACAGTGACCTCCAGGCGCTGGAGCATGAGGGATAGCACTGAGACACAAGCCTCCGGAGGTGATCGCCACTGCTTGTCCTTGCACAGTGACCAGCAGGCGCTGGAGTATCAGGGATAACACTGAGACACAAGCCTCCGGAGGTGATTGCCACCACTTGCCCTTGCACAGTGACCTCAAGGTGCTGGAGCATGAGGGATAGCACTGCGACACAAGCCTCCGGAGGTGATCGCTACTGCTTGTACTTGAACAGTGACCTCCAGACGCAGAAGCATGAGGGATAGCACTGAGACCCAAGACTCCTGAGATGATCGCTACTGATTGTCCTTGCACAGTGACCTGCAGGCACTGGAGCATGAGTGATAGCACTGAGACACAAACCTCCGGAAGTGATCACTATGGCTTGTACTGGCACAGAGACCTCCAGGCACTGGAGCATGAGGGATAGCACAGAGGCACAAGCCTCCGGAGGTGATCGCTACTGCTTGTCCTTGCACAGTGACCTCCAGGTGCTGGAGCATGAGGGATAGCACTGAGATATAAGACTCCAGAGGTGATCGCTACTGCTTGTCCTTGCACAGTGACCTGCAGGTGCTGGAGCATGAGGGATAGCACTGAGACACAAGCCTCCGGAGATGATCGCTACTGCTTGTCCTTGCACAGTGACCTGCAGGTGCTGGAGCATGAGGGATAGCACTGAGACACAAGCCTCCGGAGGTGATCACTACTGCTTGTCCTTGCACAGTGACCTCCAGGCGCTGGTGCATGAGGGATAGCAATGAGACACAAGCCTCCGGAGGTGATCGCTACTGCGTGTCCTTGCACAGTGACCTGCAGGTGCTGGAGTGTGAGGGATAGCACTGAGACACAAGCCTCCGGAGGTGATCGCCACTGCTTGTCCTTGCACAGTGACCAGCAGGCGCTGGAGTATCAGGGATAACACTGAGACACAAGCCTCCGGAGGTGATTGCCACCACTTGCCCTTGCACAGTGACCTCAAGGTGCTGGAGCATGAGGGATAGCACTGCGACACAAGCCTCCGGAGGTGATCGCTACTGCTTGTCCTTGCACAGTGACCTGCAGGCGCTGGAGCATGAGTGATAGCACTGAGACACAAACCTCCGGAAGTGATCACTATGGCTTGTACTGGCACAGAGACCTCCAGGCACTGGAGCATGAGGGATAGCACAGAGGCACAATCCTCCGGAGGTGATCGCTACTGCTTGTCCTTGCACAGTGACCTCCAGGTGCTGGAGCATGAGGGATAGCACTGAGATATAAGACTCCAGAGGTGATCGCTACTGCTTGTCCTTGCACAGTGACCTGCAGGTGCTGGAGCATGAGGGATAGCACTGAGACACAAGCCTCCGGAGGTGATCGCTACTGCTTGTCCTTGCACAGTGACCTCCAGGCGCTGGTGCATGAGGGATAGCAATGAGACACAAGCCTCCGGAGGTGATCGCTACTGCGTGTCCTTGCACAGTGACCTGCAGGTGCTGGAGTGTGAGGGATAGCACTGAGACACAAGCCTCCAGAGGTGATCGCTGCTGCTTCTACTGGCACAGTGACCTGCAGGCGCTGGAGCGTGAGAGTAGCACTGAGACACAAGCCTCCAGAGGTGATCGCTACTGCTTGTACTTGCACAGTGACCTGCAGATGCTGGAGAATGAAGGATAGCACTGAAACACAAGCCTCCAGAGGTGATCGCTTCATGCTTCTCCTTGCACATTGACCTCCAGGCGCTGGAGCATGAGGGATAGCACTGCGACACAATCCTCCAGAGGTGATCGCGACTGCTTGTACTTGCACAGTGACCTCCAGCCGCTGGAGCATGAGGGATAGCACTGCAACACAAGCCTCTGGAGGTGATCGCTATATGCTTGTCCTTGCACATTGACCTCCAGGAGCTGGAGCATGAGGGATAGCACTGGGACCCAATCCTCCGGAGGTGATTGCTACTGCTTCTACTGGCACAGTGACCTGCAGGCGCTGGAGCGTGAGGGTAGCACTGAGACACAAGACTCCAGAGGTGATCGCTACTGCTTGTAATCGCTCAGTGACCTGCATGCGCTGGAGCATGAGGGATAGCACTGAGACACAATCCTCCTGAGGTGATCGCTACTGCTTGTAATTGCACAGTGACCTCCAGGTGCTGGAGCATGAGGGAAAGCACTGAGAAACAAGCCTCTGGAGGTGATTGCTACTGCTTGTCCCTGCACAGTGACCTCCAGGCCCTGGAGCATGAGGGATAGCACTGGGACACAAGCCTCCGGAGGTGATCGCCACTGCTTGTCCTTGCACAGTGACCAGCAGGTGCTGGAGTATATGGGATAACACTGAGACACAAGCCTCCGGAGGTGATTGCCACCACTTGCCCTTGCACAGTGACTTCAAGGTGCTGGAGCATGAGGGATAGCACTGCGACACAAGCCTCCGGAGGTGATCGCTACTGCTTGTACTTGAACAGTGACCTCCAGGCGCAGAAGCATGAGGGATAGCACTGAGACCCAAGACTCCTGAGATGATCGCTACTGATTGTCCTTGCACAGTGACCTGCAGGCGCTGGAGCATGAGTTTTAGCACTGAGACACAATCCTCCTGAGGTGATCGCTACTGCTTGTAATTGCACAGTGACCTCCAGGCGCTGGAGCATGAGGGATAGCACTGAGAAACAAGCCTCCGGAGGTGATCGCTACTGCTTGTCCCTGCACAGTGACCTCCAGGCCCTGGAGCATGAGGGATGGCACTGGGACACAAGCCTTCTGAGATGATCGGTACTGAATGTCCTTGCACAGTGACCTCCAGGTGCTGGAGCATGAGGGATAGCACTGAGAAAAAGCCTCCGGAGGTGATTGCTACTGCTTGTACTTGCACAGTGACCTGCAGGCGCTGGAGCATGAGGGATAGCACTGAGACACAATCCTCCAGAGGTGATCGCCACTGCTTGTCCTTGCACAGTGGCCAGCAGGCGCTGGAGCATGAGGGATAGCACTGCAACACAAGCCTCCGGAGGTGATTGCTACTGCTTGTACTTGCACAGTGACCTCCAGGCGCAGAAGCATGAGGGATAGCACTGCAACACAAGCCTCTGGAGGTGATCGCTACATGCTTGTCCTTGCACATTGACCTCCAGGAGCTGGAGCATGAGGGATAGCACTGGGACCCAATCCTCAGGAGGTGATTGCTACTGCTTCTACTGGCACAGTGACCTGCAGGCGCTGGAGCGTGAGGGAAGCACTGAGACACAAGACTCCGGAGGTGATTGCTACTGCTTGTACTTGCACAGTGACCTCCAGGCGCAGAAGCATGAGGGATAGCATTGAGAACCAAGCCTCAGATGATCGCTGCTTATTGTCCTTGCACAGTGACCTGCAGGCGCTGGACCATGAGGGATAGCACTGAGACACAAGCCTCTGGAGGTGATTGCTACTGCTTGTGCTTGCACAGTGACCTCCAGGCGCTGGAGCATGAGGGATAGCACTGAGACACAAGTCTCCGGAGGTGATCATTACTGCTTGTTCTGGCACAGTGACCTGCAGGCACTGGAGGATGAGGGATACCACTGAGATACAATCCTCCGGAGGGGATTGCTACTGCATGTCCTTGCACAGTGACCTCCAGGCGCTGGAGCATGAGGGATAGTACTGAGACAGAAGCCTCCAGAGGTGATCGCCACTGCTTGTCCTTGCACAGTGACCAGCAGGCGCTGGAGCATGAGGGATAACACTAAGACCCAATCCTCCGGAGGTGATTGCTACTGCTTCTACTGGCACAGTGACCTGCAGGCGCTGGAGCGTGAGGGTATCAATGAGACACAAGCCTCCGAGGTGATCGCTACTGCTTGTAATCGCACAGTGAACTGCATGCGCTGGAGCATGAGGGATAGCACTGAGACACAATCCTCCTGAGGTGATCGCTACTGCTTGTAATTGCACAGTGACCTCCAGGCGCTGGAGCATGAGGAATAGCACAGAGAAACAAGCCTCCGGAGGTGATCGCTACTGCTTGTCCCTGCACAGTGACCTCCAGGCCCTGGAGCATGAGGGATAGCACTGAGAAAAAGCCTCCGGAGGTGATTGCTACTGCTTGTACTTGCACAGTGACCTGCAGGCGCTGGAGCATGAGGGATAGCACTGAGACACAATCCTCCAGAGGTGATCGCCACTGCTTGTCCTTGCACAGTGGCCAGCAGGCGCTGGAGCATGAGGGATAGCACTGCAACACAAGCCTCCGGAGGTGATCGCTACTGCTTGTACTTGCACAGTGACCTCGAGGCGCAGAAGCATGAGGGATAGCACTGAGACCCAAGCCTCAGATGATCGCTGCTGATTGTCCTTGCACAGTGGCCTGCAGGCGCTGGACCATGAGGGATAGCAGTGAGACACAAGCCTCTGGAGGTGATCGCTACTGCTTGTGCCTGCACAGTGACCTCCAGGCGCTGGAGCATGAGGGATAGCACTGAGACACAAGTTTCCGGAGGTGATCGTTACTGCTTGTACTGGCACAGTGACCTGCAGGCACTGGAGGATGAGGGATACCACTGAGATACAATCCTCCGGAGGTGATCGCTACTGCTTGTCCTTGCACAGTGATCTCCTGGCGATGGAGCATGAGGGATAGCACTGAGACTGAAGCCTCCTGAGATGATCGCTACTGATTGTCCTTGCACAATGAATTCCAGCCTCTGGAGCATGAGGGATTGCACTGAGACACAAGCCTCCACATGTGATCGCCACTGCTTGTCCTTGCACAGCGACCAGCAGGCACTGGAGCATGAGGGATAACACTGAGACACAAGCCTCCGGAAGTGATCGCCACTGCTTTTCCTTGCACAGTGACCTCCAGGCGCTGGAGCAGGAGGGATATCACTGCCACAAAAGCCTCCCTAACAGAATCGGTACTACTTGTACTTGCACGATGACGTCCAGGCGCTGGAGCATGAGGGATAGCACTGAGACACACGCCTCCTGAGATGATCGCTACTGATTGTCCTTGCACAGTGACCTCCAGGCGCTGGAGCATGAGGGATAGCACTGAGACACAAGCCTCCGGAGGTGATCGCCACTGCTTGTCCTTGCACAGTGACCAGCAGGCGCTGGAGTATCAGGGATAACACTGAGACACAAGCCTCCGGAGGTGATTGCCACCACTTGCCCTTGCACAGTGACCTCAAGGTGCTGGAGCATGAGGGATAGCACTGCGACACAAGCCTCCGGAGGTGATCGCTACTGCTTGTACTTGAACAGTGACCTCCAGACGCAGAAGCATGAGGGATAGCACTGAGACCCAAGACTCCTGAGATGATCGCTACTGATTGTCCTTGCATAGTGACCTGCAAGCGCTGGAGCATGAGGGATATCACTGCAACACAAACCTCCGGAGGTGATCGCTACTGCTTGTACTGGCACAGTGACCTTCAGGTTCTGGAGCATGAGGGATAGCACTGAGACACAAGCCTCCGGAGGTGATCGCCACTGCTTGTCCTTGCACAGTGACCAGCAGGCGCTGGAGTATCAGGGATAACACTGAGACACAAGCCTCCGGAGGTGATTGCCACCACTTGCCCTTGCACAGTGACCTCAAGGTGCTGGAGCATGAGGGATAGCACTGCGACACAAGCCTCCGGAGGTGATCGCTACTGCTTGTACTTGAACAGTGACCTCCAGACGCAGAAGCATGAGGGATAGCACTGAGACCCAAGACTCCTGAGATGATCGCTACTGATTGTCCTTGCACAGTGACCTGCAGGCGCTGGAGCATGAGTGATAGCACTGAGACACAAACCTCCGGAAGTGATCACTATGGCTTGTACTGGCACAGAGACCTCCAGGCACTGGAGCATGAGGGATAGCACAGAGGCACAAGCCTCCGGAGGTGATCGCTACTGCTTGTCCTTGCACAGTGACCTCCAGGTGCTGGAGCATGAGGGATAGCACTGAGATATAAGACTCCAGAGGTGATCGCTACTGCTTGTCCTTGCACAGTGACCTGCAGGTGCTGGAGCATGAGGGATAGCACTGAGACACAAGCCTCCGGAGGTGATCGCTACTGCTTGTCCTTGCACAGTGACCTGCAGGTGCTGGAGCATGAGGGATAGCACTGAGACACAAGCCTCCGGAGGTGATCGCTACTGCTTGTCCTTGCACAGTGACCTCCAGGCGCTGGTGCATGAGGGATAGCAATGAGACACAAGCCTCCGGAGGTGATCGCTACTGCGTGTCCTTGCACAGTGACCTGCAGGTGCTGGAGTGTGAGGGATAGCACTGAGACACAAGCCTCCAGAGGTGATCGCTGCTGCTTCTACTGGCACAGTGACCTGCAGGCGCTGGAGCGTGAGGGTAGCACTGAGACACAAGCCTCCAGAGGTGATCGCTTCTGCTTGTACTTGCACAGTGACCTGCAGATGCTGGAGAATGAAGGATAGCACTGAAACACAAGTCTCCGGAGGTGATCGCTTCATGCTTGTCCTTGCACATTGACCTCCAGGTGCTGGAGCATGAGGGATAGCACTGCGACACAATCCTCCAGAGGTGATCGCGACTGCTTGTACTTGCACAGTGACCTCCAGCCGCTGGAGCATGAGGGATAGCACTGCAACACAAGCCTCTGGAGGTGATCGCTACATGCTTGTCCTTGCACATTGACCTCCAGGAGCTGGAGCATAAGGGATAGCACTGGGACCCAATCCTCCGGAGGTGATTGCTACTGCTTCTACTGGCACAGTGACCTGCAGGCGCTGGAGCGTGAGGGTAGCACTGAGACACAAGACTCCAGAGGTGATCGCTACTGCTTGTACTGGCACAGTGACCTTCAGGTTCTGGAGCATGAGGGATAGCACTGAGACACAAGCCTCCGGAGGTGATCGCCACTGCTTGTCCTTGCACAGTGACCAGCAGGCGCTGGAGTATCAGGGATAACACTGAGACACAAGCCTCCGGAGGTGATTGCCACCACTTGCCCTTGCACAGTGACCTCAAGGTGCTGGAGCATGAGGGATAGCACTGCGACACAAGCCTCCGGAGGTGATCGCTACTGCTTGTACTTGAACAGTGACCTCCAGACGCAGAAGCATGAGGGATAGCACTGAGACCCAAGACTCCTGAGATGATCGCTACTGATTGTCCTTGCACAGTGACCTGCAGGCGCTGGAGCATGAGTGATAGCACTGAGACACAAACCTCCGGAAGTGATCACTATGGCTTGTACTGGCACAGAGACCTCCAGGCACTGGAGCATGAGGGATAGCACAGAGGCACAAGCCTCCGGAGGTGATCGCTACTGCTTGTCCTTGCACAGTGACCTCCAGGTGCTGGAGCATGAGGGATAGCACTGAGATATAAGACTCCAGAGGTGATCGCTACTGCTTGTCCTTGCACAGTGACCTGCAGGTGCTGGAGCATGAGGGATAGCACTGAGACACAAGCCTCCGGAGGTGATCGCTACTGCTTGTCCTTGCACAGTGACCTGCAGGTGCTGGAGCATGAGGGATAGCACTGAGACACAAGCCTCCGGAGGTGATCGCTACTGCTTGTCCTTGCACAGTGACCTCCAGGCGCTGGTGCATGAGGGATAGCAATGAGACACAAGCCTCCGGAGGTGATCGCTACTGCGTGTCCTTGCACAGTGACCTGCAGGTGCTGGAGTGTGAGGGATAGCACTGAGACACAAGCCTCCAGAGGTGATCGCTGCTGCTTCTACTGGCACAGTGACCTGCAGGCGCTGGAGCGTGAGGGTAGCACTGAGACACAAGCCTCCAGAGGTGATCGCTTCTGCTTGTACTTGCACAGTGACCTGCAGATGCTGGAGAATGAAGGATAGCACTGAAACACAAGTCTCCGGAGGTGATCGCTTCATGCTTGTCCTTGCACATTGACCTCCAGGTGCTGGAGCATGAGGGATAGCACTGCGACACAATCCTCCAGAGGTGATCGCGACTGCTTGTACTTGCACAGTGACCTCCAGCCGCTGGAGCATGAGGGATAGCACTGCAACACAAGCCTCTGGAGGTGATCGCTACATGCTTGTCCTTGCACATTGACCTCCAGGAGCTGGAGCATAAGGGATAGCACTGGGACCCAATCCTCCGGAGGTGATTGCTACTGCTTCTACTGGCACAGTGACCTGCAGGCGCTGGAGCGTGAGGGTAGCACTGAGACACAAGACTCCAGAGGTGATCGCTACTGCTTGTAATCGCTCAGTGACCTGCATGCGCTGGAGCATGAGGGATAGCACTGAGACACAATCCTCCTGAGGTGATCGCTACTGCTTGTAATTGCACAGTGACCTCCAGGCGCTGGAGCATGAGGGAAAGCACTGAGAAACAAGCCTCTGGAGGTGATTGCTACTGCTTGTCCCTGCACTGTGACCTCCAGGCCCTGGAGCATGAGGGATAGCACTGGGACACAAGCCTCCGGAGGTGATCGCCACTGCTTGTCCTTGCACAGTGACCAGCAGGTGCTGGAGTATGCGGGATAACACTGAGACACAAGCCTCCGGAGGTGATTGCCACCACTTGCCCTTGCACAGTGACTTCAAGGTGCTGGAGCATGAGGGATAGCACTGCGACACAAGCCTCCGGAGGTGATCGCTACTGCTTGTACTTGAACAGTGACCTCCAGGCGCAGAAGCATGAGGGATAGCACTGAGACCCAAGACTCCTGAGATGATCGCTACTGATTGTCCTTGCACAGTGACCTGCAGGCGCTGGAGCATGAGTTTTAGCACTGAGACACAATCCTCCTGAGGTGATCGCTACTGCTTGTAATTGCACAGTGACCTGCAGGCGCTGGAGCATGAGGGATAGCACTGAGACACAATCCTCCAGAGGTGATCGCCACTGCTTGTCCTTGCACAGTGGCCAGCAGGCGCTGGAGCATGAGGGATAGCACTGCAACACAAGCCTCCGGAGGTGATCGCTACTGCTTGTACTTGCACAGTGACCTCGAGGCGCAGAAGCATGAGGGATAGCACTGAGACCCAAGCCTCAGATGATCGCTGCTGATTGTCCTTGCACAGTGGCCTGCAGGCGCTGGACCATGAGGGATAGCAGTGAGACACAAGCCTCTGGAGGTGATCGCTACTGCTTGTGCCTGCACAGTGACCTCCAGGCGCTGGAGCATGAGGGATAGCACTGAGACACAAGTCTCCGGAGGTGATCGTTACTGCTTGTACTGGCACAGTGACCTGCAGGCACTGGAGGATGAGGGATACCACTGAGATACAATCCTCCGGAGGTGATCGCTACTGCTTGTCCTTGCACAGTGATCTCCTGTCGATGGAGCATGAGGGATAGCACTGAGACTGAAGCCTCCTGAGATGATCGCTACTGATTGTCCTTGCACAATGAATTCCAGCCTCTGGAGCATGAGGGATTGCACTGAGACACAAGCCTCCACATGTGATCGCCACTGCTTGTCCTTGCACAGCGACCAGCAGGCACTGGAGCATGAGGGATAACACTGAGACACAAGCCTCCGGAAGTGATCGCCACTGCTTTTCCTTGCACAGTGACCTCCAGGCGCTGGAGCAGGAGGGATATCACTGCCACAAAAGCCTCCCTAACAGAATCGGTACTACTTGTACTTGCACGATGACGTCCAGGCGCTGGAGCATGAGGGATAGCACTGAGACACACGCCTCCTGAGATGATCGCTACTGATTGTCCTTGCACAGTGACCTCCAGGAACTGGAGCATGAGGGATAGCACTGAGACACAAGCCTCCGGAGGTGATCGCCACTGCTTGTCCTTGCACAGTGACCAGCAGGCGCTGGAGTATCAGGGATAACACTGAGACACAAGCCTCCAGAGGTGATTGCCACCACTTGCCCTTGCACAGTGACCTCAAGGTGCTGGAGCATGAGGGATAGCACTGCGACACAAGCCTCCGGAGGTGATCGCTACTGCTTGTACTTGAACAGTGACCTCCAGACGCAGAAGCATGAGGGATAGCACTGAGACCCAAGACTCCTGAGATGATCGCTACTGATTGTCCTTGCACAGTGACCTGCAGGCGCTGGAGCATGAGTGATAGCACTGAGACACAAACCTCCGGAAGTGATCACTATGGCTTGTACTGGCACAGAGACCTCCAGGCACTGGAGCATGAGGGATAGCACAGAGGCACAAGCCTCCGGAGGTGATCGCTACTGCTTGTCCTTGCAGAGTGACCTCCAGGTGCTGGAGCATGAGGGATAGCACTGAGATATAAGACTCCAGAGGTGATCGCTACTGCTTGTCCTTGCACAGTGACCTGCAGGTGCTGGAGCATGAGGGATAGCACTGAGACACAAGCCTCCGGAGGTGATCGCTACTGCTTGTCTTTGCACAGTGACCTGCAGGTGCTGGAGCATGAGGGATAGCACTGAGACACAAGCCTCCGGAGGTGATCGCTACTGCTTGTCCTTGCACAGTGACCTCCAGGCGCTGGTGCATGAGGGATAGCAATGAGACACAAGCCTCCGGAGGTGATCGCTACTGCGTGTCCTTGCACAGTGACCTGCAGGTGCTGGAGTGTGAGGGATAGCACTGAGACACAAGCCTCCAGAGGTGATCGCTGCTGCTTCTACTGGCACAGTGACCTGCAGGCGCTGGAGCGTGAGGGTAGCACTGAGACACAAGCCTCCAGAGGTGATCGCTACTGCTTGTACTTGCACAGTGACCTGCAGATGCTGGAGAATGAAGGATAGCACTGAAACACAAGTCTCCGGAGGTGATCGCTTCATGCTTGTCCTTGCACATTGACCTCCAGGCGCTGGAGCATGAGGGATAGCACTGCGACACAATCCTCCAGAGGTGATCGCGACTGCTTGTACTTGCACAGTGACCTCCAGCCGCTGGAGCATGAGGGATAGCACTGCAACACAATTCTCTGGAGGTGATCGCTACATGCTTGTCCTTGCACATTGACCTCCAGGAACTGGAGCATAAGGGATAGCACTGGGACCCAATCCTCCGGAGGTGATTGCTACTGCTTCTACTGGCACAGTGACCTGCAGGCGCTGGAGCGTGAGGGTAGCACTGAGACACAAGACTCCAGAGGTGATCGCTACTGCTTGTAATCGCTCAGTGACCTGCATGCGCTGGAGCATGAGGGATAGCACTGAGACACAATCCTCCTGAGGTGATCGCTACTGCTTGTAATTGCACAGTGACCTCCAGGCGCTGGAGCATGAGGGAAAGCACTGAGAAACAAGCCTCTGGAGGTGATTGCTACTGCTTGTCCCTGCACAGTGACCTCCAGGCCCTGGAGCATGAGGGATAGCACTGGGACACAAGCCTCCGGAGGTGATCGACACTGCTTGTCCTTGCACAGTGACCAGCAGGTGCTGGAGTATGTGGGATAACACTGAGACACAAGCCTCCGGAGGTGATTGCCACCACTTGCCCTTGCACAGTGACTTCAAGGTGCTGGAGCATGAGGGATAGCACTGCGACACAAGCCTCCGGAGGTGATCGCTACTGCTTGTACTTGAACAGTGACCTCCAGGCGCAGAAGCATGAGGGATAGCACTGAGACCCAAGACTCCTGAGATGATCGCTACTGATTGTCCTTGCACAGTGACCTGCAGGCACTGGAGCATGAGTTTTAGCACTGAGACACAATCCTCCTGAGGTGATCGCTACTGCTTGTAATTGCACAGTGACCTCCAGGCGCTGGAGCATGAGGGATAGCACTGAGAAACAAGCCTCCGGAGGTGATCGCTACTGCTTGTCCCTGCACAGTGACCTCCAGGCCCTGGAGCATGAGGGATAGCACTGGGACACAAGCCTTCTGAGATGATCGGTACTGAATGTCCTTGCACAGTGACCTCCAGGTGCTGGAGCATGAGGGATAGCACTGAGAAAAAGCCTCCGGAGGTGATTGCTACTGCTTGTACTTGCACAGTGACCTGCAGGCGCTGGAGCATGAGGGATAGCACTGAGACACAATCCTCCAGAGGTGATCGCCACTGCTTGTCCTTGCACAGTGGCCAGCAGGCGCTGGAGCATGAGGGATAGCACTGCAACACAAGCCTCCGGAGGTGATTGCTACTGCTTGTACTTGCACAGTGACTTCCAGGCGCAGAAGCATGAGGGATAGCATTGAGAACCAAGCCTCAGATGATCGCTGCTGATTGTCCTTGCACAGTGACCTGCAGGCGCTGGACCATGAGGGATAGCACTGAGACACAAGCCTCTGGAGGTGATTGCTACTGCTTGTGCTTGCACAGTGACCTCCAGGCGCTGGAGCATGAGGGATAGCACTGAGACACAAGTCTCCGGAGGTGATCGTTACTGCTTGTTCTGGCACAGTGACCTGCAGGCACTGGAGGATGAGGGATACCACTGAGATACAATCCTCCGGAGGTGATTGCTACTGCATGTCCTTGCACAGTGACCTCCAGGCGCTGGAGCATGAAGGATAGTACTGAGACAGAAGCCTCCAGAGGTGATCGCCACTGCTTGTCCTTGCACAGTGACCAGCAGGCGCTGGAGCATGAGGGATAGCACTGCGACACAATCCTCCAGAGGTGATCGCGACTGCTTGTACTTGCACAGTGACCTCCAGCCGCTGGAGCATGAGGGATAGCACTGCAACACAAGCCTCTGGAGGTGATCGCTACATGCTTGTCCTTGCACATTGACCTCCAGGAGCTGGAGCATGAGGGATAGCACTGGGACCCAATCCTCCGGAGGTGATTGCTACTGCTTCTACTGGCACAGTGACCTGCAGGCGCTGGAGCGTGAGGGAAGCACTTAGACACAAGACTCCAGAGGTGATTGCTACTGCTTGTACTTGCACAGTGACCTCCAGGCGCAGAAGCATGAGGGATAGCATTGAGAACCAAGCCTCAGATGATCGCTGCTGATTGTCCTTGCACAGTGACCTGCAGGCGCTGGACCATGAGGGATAGCACTGAGACACAAGCCTCTGGAGGTGATTGCTACTGCTTGTGCTTGCACAGTGACCTCCAGGCGCTGGAGCATGAGGGATAGCACTGAGACACAAGTCTCCGGAGGTGATCGTTACTGCTTGTTCTGGCACAGTGACCTGCAGGCACTGGAGGATGAGGGATACCACTGAGATACAATCCTCCGGAGGTGATTGCTACTGCATGTCCTTGCACAGTGACCTCCAGGCGCTGGAGCATGAGGGATAGTACTGAGACAGAAGCCTCCAGAGGTGATCGCCACTGCTTGTCCTTGCACAGTGACCAGCAGGCGCTGGAGCATGAGGGATAACACTGAGACCCAATCCTCCGGAGGTGATTGTTACTGCTTCTACTGGCACAGTGACCTACAGGCGCTGGAGCGTGAGGGTAGCAATGAGACACAAGCCTCCGAGGTGATCGCTACTGCTTGTAATCGCACAGTGAACTGCATGCGCTGGAGCATGAGGGATAGCACTGAGACACAATCCTCCTGAGGTGATCGCTACTGCTTGTAATTGCACAGTGACCTCCAGGCCCTGGAGCATGAGGAATAGCACAGAGAAACAAGCCTCCGGAGGTGATCGCTACTGCTTGTCCCTGCACAGTGACCTCCAGGCCCTGGAGCATGAGGGATAGCACTGAGAAAAAGCCTCCGGAGGTGATTGCTACTGCTTGTACTTGCACAGTGACCTGCAGGCGCTGGAGCATGAGGGATAGCACTGAGACCCAAGCCTCAGATGATCGCTGCTGATTGTCCTTGCACAGTGGCCTGCAGGCGCTGGACCATGAGGGATAGCAGTGAGACACAAGCCTCTGGAGGTGATCGCTACTGCTTGTGCCTGCACAGTGACCTCCAGGCGCTGGAGCATGAGGGATAGCACTGAGACACAAGTCTCCGGAGGTGATCCTTACTGCTTGTACTGGCACAGTGACCTGCAGGCACTGGAGGATGAGGGATACCACTGAGATACAATCCTCCGGAGGTGATTGCTACAGCATGTCCTTGCACAGTGACCTCCAGGCGCTGGAGCATGAGGGATAGTACTGAGACAGAAGCCTCCAGAGGTGATCGCCACTGCTTGTCCTTGCACAGTGACCAGCAGGCGCTGGAGCATGAGGGATAACACTGAGGCACAAGCCTCCGGAGGTGATCACCACTGCTTGTCCTTGCACAGTGACCTCAAGACGCCGGAGCATGAGGGATAGCACTGTGACACAAGCCTCCGGAGTTTATCGCTACTGATTGTACTTGAACAGTGACCTCCAGGTGCAGAAGCATGAGGGATAGCACTGAGATCCAAGACTCCTGAGATGATCGCTACTGATTGTCCTTGCACAGTGACCTGCAGGTGCTGGAGCATGAGGGATAGCACTGAGACACCAGCCTCCGGAGGTGATCACTACTGCTTGCACTAGAACAGTGACCTACAGGTGCTGGAGCATGAGGGACAAAACTGAGATACAAGCTTCCGGAGGTGATCACCACTGCTTGTCCTTGCAGAGTGACCTCAAGGCGCTGGAGCATGAGGGATAGCACTGAGACACAAGACTCCAGAGGTGATCGCTACTGCTTGTAATCGCTCAGTGACCTGCATGCGCTGGAGCATGAGGGATAGCACTGAGACACAATCCTTCTGAGGTGATCGCTACTGCTTGTAATTGCACAGTGACCTCCAGGCGCTGGAGCATGAGGGATAGCACTGAGACACAAGACTCCAGAGGTGATTACTACTGCTTGTACTGGCAGAGTGACCTCCAGGCGCTGGAGCATGAGGGATAGCACTGCAACACAAGCCTCTGGAGGTGATCGCTACATGCTTGTCCTTGCACATTGACCTCCAGGCGCTGGAGCATGAGGGATAGCACTGGGACCCAATCCTCCGGAGGTGATTGCTACTGCTTCTACTGGCACAGTGACCTGCAGGCGCTGGAGCGTGAGGGTAGCAATGAGACACAACCCTCCGGAGGTGATCGCTACTGCTTGTAATCGCACAGTGACCTGCATGCGCTGGAGCATGAGGGATAGCACTGAGACACAATCCTCCTGAGGTGATCGCTACTGCTTGTAAATGCACAGTGACCTCCAGGTGCTGGAGCATGAGGGATAGCACTGAGAAACAAGCCTCCGGAGAGGATCGCTACTGCTTGTCCCTGCACAGTGACCTCCAGGCCCTGGAGCATGAGGGATAGCACTGGGACACAAGCCTGCTGAGATGATCGGTACTGAATGTCCTTGCACAGTGACCTCCAGGCGCTGGAGCATGAGGGATAGCACTGAGAAAAAGCCTCCGGAGGTGATTGCTACTGCTTGTACTTGCACAGTGACCTGCAGGCGCTGGAGCATGAGGGATAGCACTGAGACACAATCCTCCAGAGGTGATCGCCACTGCTTGTCCTTGCACAGTGGCCAGCAGGCGCTGGAGCATGAGGGATAGCACTGAGACCCAAGCCTCAGATCATCGCTACTGATTGTCCTTGCACAGTGACCTGCAGGCGCTGGACCATGAGGGATAGCACTGAGACACAAAGCTCTGGAGGTGATCGCTACTGCTTGTGCTTGCACAGTGACCTCCAGGCGCTGGAGCATGAGGGATAGCACTGAGACACAAGTCTCCGGAGGTGATCGTTACTGCTTGTACTGGCACAGTGACCTGCAGGCACTGGAGGATGAGGGATACCACTGAGATACAATCCTCCGGAGGTGATTGCTACTGCATGTCCTTGCACAGTGACCTCCAGGCGCTGGAGCATGAGGGATAGTACTGAGACAGAAGCCTCTAGAGGTGATCGCCACTGCTTGTCCTTGCACAGTGACCAGCAGGCGCTGGAGCATGAGGGATAACACTGAGTCACAAGCCTCCGGAGGTGATCACCACTGCTTGTCCTTGCACAGTGACCTCAATGCGCTGGAGCATGAGGGATAGCACTGTGACACAAGCCTCCGGAGTTGATCGCTACTGATTGTACTTGAACAGTGACCTCCAGGTGCAGATGCATGAGGGATAGCACTGAGATCCAAGAATCCTGAGATGATCGCTACTGATTGTCCTTGCACAGTGACCTGCAGGTGCTGGAGCATGAGGGATATCACTGTAACACAAACCTCCGGAGGTGATCGCTACTGTTTGTTCTTGCACAGTGACCTCCAGGTGCTGGAGCATGAGGGATAGCACTGAGACACAAGACTCCAGAGGTGATTGCTACTGCTTGTACTGGCACAGTGACCTCCAGGCGCTGGAGCATGAGGGATAGCACTGAGACACAAGCCTCCGGAGGTGATCGCTACTGCTTGTACTAGCACAGTGACCTTCAGGCACTGGAGAATGAGGGATAGCACTGAGACACAAGCCTCCGGAGGTGATCGCTACTGCTTGTCCTTGCACAGTGACCTCCAGGCGCTGGAGCATGAGGGATACCACTGAGACACAAGCCTCCAGAGGTGTTCGCTACTGCTTGTCCTTGCACAGTTATCTCCTAGTGCTGGAGCATAAGGGATAGCACTGAGACACAATACTCCAGAGGTGATCGCTACTGCTTGTACTGGCACAGTGATCTCCAGGTGTTGGAGCATGAGGGATAGCACTGAGACACAAGGCTCCGGAGGTGATCGCTACTGCTTGTACTGGCACAGTGACCTTCAGACACTGGAGCATGAGGGATAGCACTGAGACATAAGCCTCCGGAGGTGATTGCTACTGCTTGTCCTTGCACAGTGATCTCCTGGCGCTGGAGCATGAGTGATAGCACTGAGACACAAGACTCCAGAGGTGATCGCTACTGCTTGTACTGGCACAGTGATCTCCAGGTGCTGGAGCATGAGGGATAGCACTGAGACACAAGTCTCTGGAAGTGATCGCTACTGCTTGTACTTGCACAGTGACCTGCAGGCGCTGGAGCATGAGGGATAGCACTGAGACACAAGCCTCCATAGGTGATCGCTACTGCTTGTACTGGCACAATGGCCTGCAGGCGCTGGAGCATGAGGGATAGCACTGAGACACAAGCCTCCGGAGGTGATCGCTACTGCTTGTACTGGCACAGTGACCTTCAGGCGCTGGAGCATGAGGGATACCACTGAGACACAAGCCTCCAGAGGTGATCGCTACTGCTTGTCCTTGCACAGTGATCTCCTGGCGCTGGAGCTTGAGGGATAGCACTGAGACACAAGACTACAGATGTGATCGCTACTGCTTGTCCTTGTACAGTGACCTCCAGGCGCTGGAGCATGAGGTATAGCACTGAGACACAAGTCTCCGGAGGTGATCGCTACTGCTTGTCCTTGCACAGTGACTTGCAGGCACTGGAGCATGAGAGATAGCACTGAGACACAAGCCTCCGGAGGTGATCGCTACTGCTTGTACTGGCACAGTGACCTGCAGGCGCTGTTGCGTGAGGGATACCACTGAGACACAAGCCTCCGGAGGTGATCGCAACTGCTTGTACTGGCACAGTGACCTGCAGGCTCTGGAGCATGAAGGATAGCACTGCAACACAAGCCTCTGGAGGTGATCGCTATTGCTTGTCCTTGCACATTGACCTCCAGGCGCTGGAGCATGAGGGATAGCACTGCGACACAAGCCTTCGGAGGAGATCTCTACTGCTTGTACTTGCACAGTGACCTCCAGGCGCTGGAGCTTGAGGGATAGCACTGAGCCACAAGTCTCAGGAGGTGATCGCTACTGCTTGTACTGGCACAGTGACCTGCTGGCACTGGAGCATGAGGGAAAGCACTGAGACACAAGCCTCCTGGGGTGATCGTTACTGCTTGTAATTGCACAGTGACCTCAAGGCGCTGGAGCATGAAGGATAGCACTGAGACAGAAGCCTACCTAAGAGAATCGCTACTTCTTGTACTTGCACGGTGACATCCAGGCGCTGGAGCATGAGGGATAGCACTGAGACACACGCCTCCTGAGATGATCGCTACTGATTGTCCTTGCACAGTGACCTCCAGGCGCTGGAGCATGAGGGATAGCCCTGAGACACAAGCCTCCGGAGGTGATCGCCACTGCTTGTCCTTGCACAGTGACCAGCAGGCGCTGGAGTATGAGGGATAACACTGAGACTCAGGCCTCCGGAGGTGATTGCCACCACTTGCCCTTGCACAGTGACCTCAAGGCGCTGGAGCATGAGGGATAGCACTGCGACACAAGCCTCCGGAGGTGATCGCTACTGCTTGTACTTGAACAGTGACCTCCAGGCGCAGAAGCATGAGGAATAGCACTGAGACCCAAGACTCCTGAGATGATTGCTACTGATTGTCCTTGCACAGTGACCTGCAGGCGCTGGAGCATGAGTGATAGC
Source organism: Triturus cristatus (assembly GCF_964204655.1). Taxonomy (NCBI): domain Eukaryota; kingdom Metazoa; phylum Chordata; class Amphibia; order Caudata; family Salamandridae; genus Triturus; species Triturus cristatus. The sequence goes on from NC_140579.1 coordinate 1,189,394,804, forward strand.
ACTGAGACACGAACCTTCGTAAGTGATCGCTACGGCTTGTACTGGCACAGAGACCTTCAGGCACTGGAGCATGAGGGATAGCACTGAGACATAAGACTCCAGAGGTGATTGCTACTGCTTGTACAGGCACAGTGACCTCCAGGCGCTGGAGCATGAGGGATAGCACTGAGACAAAAGCCTCCGAAGGTGATCACTACTGCTGGTACTGGCACAGTGACCTTCAGGCGCTGAAGAATGAGGGATAGCACTGAGACACAAGCCTCCGGAGGTGATCGCTACTGCTTGTCCTTGCACAGTGACCTCCAGGCGCTGGAGCATGAGGGATAGCAATGAGACACAAGCCTCCGAAGGTGTTTTCTACTGCTTGTCCTTGCACAGTGACCTGCAGGTGCTGGAGTGTGAGGGATAGCACTGAGACACAAGCCTCCGGAGGTGATCGCTGCTGCTTCTACTGGCACAGTGATCTGCAGGCGCTGAAGCGTGAGGGTAGCACTGAGACACAAGTCTCCGGAGGTAATCGCTACTGCTTGTACTTGCACAGTGACCTGCAGATGCTGGAGAATGAAGGATAGCACTGAAACACAAGCCTCCGGAGGTGATCGCTACATGCTTGTCCTTGCACATTGAACTCCAGGCACTGGAGCATGAGGGACAGCACTGCGACACAAGCCTCCAGAGGTGATCGCGACTGTTTGTACTTGCACAGTGACCTCCAGCCGCTGGAGTATGAGGGATTGCACTGCAACACAAGCCTCTGGAGGTGATCGCTACATGCTTGTCCTTGCACATTGACCTCCAGGCGCTGGAGCATGAGGGATAGCACTGGGACCCAATCCTCCGGAGGTGATTGCTACTGCTTCTACTGGCACAGTGACCTGCAGGCGCTGGAGATTGAGGGTAGCACTGAGACACAAGCCTCCGGAGGTGATCGCTACTGCTTGTAAGCGCACAGTGACCTGCATGCGTTGGAGCATGAGGGATAGCACTGAGACACAATCCTCCTGAGGTGATCGCTACTGCTTGTAATTGCACAGTGACCTCCAGGCACTGGAGCATGAGGGATAGCACTGAGAAACAAGCATCCGGAGGTGATCGCTACTGCTTGTCCCTGCACAGTGACCTCCAGGCCCTGGAGCATGAGGGATAGCACTGAGACACAAGCCTTCTGAGATGATCGGTACTGAATGTCCTTGCACAGTGAACTCCAGGCGCTGGAGCATGAGGGATAGCACTGAGCCACAAGTCTCAGGAGGTGATCGCTACTGCTTGTACTGGCACAGTGACCTGCTGGCACTGGAGCATGAGGGAAAGCACTGAGACACAAGCCTCCTGGGGTGATCGTTACTGCTTGTAATTGCACAGTGACCTCAAGGCGCTGGAGCATGAAGGATAGCACTGAGACAGAAGCCTACCTAAGAGAATCGCTACTTCTTGTACTTGCACGGTGACATCCAGGCGCTGGAGCATGAGGGATAGCACTGAGACACACGCCTCCTGAGATGATCGCTACTGATTGTCCTTGCACAGTGACCTCCAGGCGCTGGAGCATGAGGGATAGCCCTGAGACACAAGCCTCCGGAGGTGATCGCCACTGCTTGTCCTTGCACAGTGACCAGCAGGCGCTGGAGTATGAGGGATAACACTGAGACTCAGGCCTCCGGAGGTGATTGCCACCACTTGCCCTTGCACAGTGACCTCAAGGCGCTGGAGCATGAGGGATAGCACTGCGACACAAGCCTCCGGAGGTGATCGCTACTGCTTGTACTTGAACAGTGACCTCCAGGCGCAGAAGCATGAGGAATAGCACTGAGACCCAAGACTCCTGAGATGATTGCTACTGATTGTCCTTGCACAGTGACCTGCAGGCGCTGGAGCATGAGTGATAGCACTGAGACACGAACCTTCGTAAGTGATCGCTACGGCTTGTACTGGCACAGAGACCTTCAGGCACTGGAGCATGAGGGATAGCACTGAGACATAAGACTCCAGAGGTGATTGCTACTGCTTGTACAGGCACAGTGACCTCCAGGCGCTGGAGCATGAGGGATAGCACTGAGACAAAAGCCTCCGAAGGTGATCACTACTGCTGGTACTGGCACAGTGACCTTCAGGCGCTGAAGAATGAGGGATAGCACTGAGACACAAGCCTCCGGAGGTGATCGCTACTGCTTGTCCTTGCACAGTGACCTCCAGGCGCTGGAGCATGAGGGATAGCAATGAGACACAAGCCTCCGAAGGTGTTTTCTACTGCTTGTCCTTGCACAGTGACCTGCAGGTGCTGGAGTGTGAGGGATAGCACTGAGACACAAGCCTCCGGAGGTGATCGCTGCTGCTTCTACTGGCACAGTGATCTGCAGGCGCTGAAGCGTGAGGGTAGCACTGAGACACAAGTCTCCGGAGGTAATCGCTACTGCTTGTACTTGCACAGTGACCTGCAGATGCTGGAGAATGAAGGATAGCACTGAAACACAAGCCTCCGGAGGTGATCGCTACATGCTTGTCCTTGCACATTGAACTCCAGGCACTGGAGCATGAGGGACAGCACTGCGACACAAGCCTCCAGAGGTGATCGCGACTGTTTGTACTTGCACAGTGACCTCCAGCCGCTGGAGTATGAGGGATTGCACTGCAACACAAGCCTCTGGAGGTGATCGCTACATGCTTGTCCTTGCACATTGACCTCCAGGCGCTGGAGCATGAGGGATAGCACTGGGACCCAATCCTCCGGAGGTGATTGCTACTGCTTCTACTGGCACAGTGACCTGCAGGCGCTGGAGATTGAGGGTAGCACTGAGACACAAGCCTCCGGAGGTGATCGCCACTGCTTGTAAGCGCACAGTGACCTGCATGCGTTGGAGCATGAGGGATAGCACTGAGACACAATCCTCCTGAGGTGATCGCTACTGCTTGTAATTGCACAGTGACCTCCAGGCACTGGAGCATGAGGGATAGCACTGAGAAACAAGCATCCGGAGGTGATCGCTACTGCTTGTCCCTGCACAGTGACCTCCAGGCCCTGGAGCATGAGGGATAGCACTGAGACACAAGCCTTCTGAGATGATCGGTACTGAATGTCCTTGCACAGTGAACTCCAGGCGCTGGAGCATGAGGGATAGCACTGAGAAAGAGCCCCCGGAGGTGATTGCTACTGCTTGTACTTGCACAGTGACGTGCAGGCGCTGGAGCATGAGGGATAGCACTGAGACACAATCCTCCAGAGGTGATCGCCACTGCTTGTCCTTGCACAGTGACCAGCAGGCGCTGGAGCATGAGGGTAAACACTGAGACACAAGCCTCCGGAGGTGATCGCCACTGCTTGCCCTTGAACAGTGACCTCAAGTTGCTGGAGCATGAGGGATAGCACTGCAACACAAGTGTTAGAAATGAGGGGGCTCTGGTTGACGCAGGTGTGAACCCACAACAAGCAGGGACCCTTTACTTCTTGTCAGGGCGAAGGATGACTCCCCAGAATAACCCCTGCTCACCCTCTAGGTGCGTGGCGTGAGCAGTCTAGGCTAAGTCTCAGGCGTACACGGTTAAGCAAATGCAATTACACATACAGTAAACCCCTTGCATGCACCACAAATGGACACCAATCCGGTAGTATATAAAAATAAGCTTTTATGTAGTTTCAGCAGAGGTAAATACAAGGCCCAGTAACGTTGATCTGATGGGGCCACAATTCTTAGGAATACGGTCAAGTTCTCTTTGTGCGGAAAGTTCTTTAGGCGGGCACAAGGTGACTGTAGGCCTCAGCACACTCCAGGCTGAGGCGGCGACTTGGAAGCCCACAGCAGATGACAGGGAAATCAGAACGGTGCGGACCCTGGATCCGATGCGAGCTCGTGGTCGAGGGTGTAAGCACAGTACCTTGTTTCTTGACGCGAAGGTGGGTGCGGGATGTCAGCGACTCTTCCTCAGAAGAGCGAGGCGGCGTCCGGGGCTCCCACACTTCACGATGGGTGTCTGATCTTCAGGCTCACGACAGGAGCGGGTGTTGCAGGTGGCGGGTGAACAAAGCGGGGCAGCCGGGCACGCAGATACGTCCGGGCCGTCCGAGGCTTGGAGATGCTCACAAACGCCGATTCCGGCGGGAGGGTGAAGGTGCGCAGCGAGCCTCCAGCGAGCGAGGTGACAGGGGCAGCCCAGCACAGCGTAGGGGGAGCGGCTCCGATCGAGCGAGGCTCTTCCCAAGGCGGGGGCGGCTAAGCAGTCCGGGTCACGGCTCAGGGAGGGACTGCGGCACGAGGGTCACAGCTCCGGCGAGGGAAAGGGCACCACGGTCTAGCAGCAGGCGAGTGAAGATCAGGTAGAGCCCAATGGTCCTGGGGCTCCGTTCAGGGGGCAAGCTCAGTTCCAAGCCCTTGGAGATCGTTTTGGAAAAGCACAAGTCTTGAAAGTAAGACTAAAGCAAAGTCTTCAGCAACAGTTTCTCTTCTCCCCTTTGGCAGCGAGGTCACCACTGCAGGCCAATCCCCCAGGATAGGGACAGTCTTCCTCCTACAGCTTTCCCGGTGCCTCCTCCTCAGGCAGAGATTCTTCTTGGTCAAAAGCGGATCTGGTTTCTTAGGAGCAGGGCTCCTCCATTTATACCACAAATCTTTTGTTCTCCCAGGCCAGGGGGGCCCTTGCCTAGTTCAGTCCGGTTTCTGAGCACTTTGTTTACGTGATGCAGGCTTCTTCTTTCAGAGTGCAGGGCAGAGTCATCAGACGCTCCACAGGGGGTGGAGCCGGCATCGAGGTAGCGGAGCACTGTCCTATTCAGAGCCTAGGAGCACTCCTCCCACCCATCTACCTGTCGATCGTCCTATTCATACCAGGCTACCTAGCCCTGCCCATCTGGGTTCCCCCAGCCCTGTCACTCACACCAGCCAGACATCAGATACACATCACGCAGAGGCGGCTGAGATGGTTAGGCAAGCAAAGGCCAACTTTCTAAAAAGTGACATTTGCAAACCCGGAATATTAAAATAAACCTTGCGAAAAGATGTACCTTATCATTCCGAGTTCAGGCATACTAAACTCGATCTCCTACCATGTTCCCTGGGTCGGTTAGGATCATAGGGTGTAATAATCCAGGCCGCCCATACTGGCCTATGAGAACAGGGTAGCCTTACAGTAGTGAACAACAAAATGGCGGTCATTCACTACCAGGACATGCCACGCATCTAGGCTTGTCCTACCTCAGGCTCACAATGCACCCTGCCCGTGGGCCTACCAGAGGGGTGACTAACATGCAGCTAAGGGAAGGTTTCGGGGACCGGCAAGTGTGGGCACTTGTCGGTCGGCGCGTCAGTACCAGACTGCACGCAGGCTCTGCGACGGCAGACCTTAGACGTATTTTACCGGCCGCTTCCGTGGGTGGCACAACCCGTGCTGCAAGCCCACCAGCGGCGTTTGCCTTTACATGCCCTGGCGCTCCTGGCGCACTTTACTGGGGTCTGATAGTAAATCAAACAATCCAATCATGGAATCCAACCAACACATACAATTTATAAAGGGAGCACTCGCACCGTGACACTGGTTGGCAGTGGCACAGCGCGCTGAGCGGCCAACACCATAAAATCACATGAGGCACAGCGACAAAAAGAGGAAGGGAGACTCACGCCAAGGTGCCAGGTCTAACACGTGTCCCCTCCAGCTGAAAGGTGGGGAGAACTACCCTACCCCAGGGAGTTCCTCACCACTAAGGCGGAAAAATCTGGACAGACCGTCAGCATTGGCGTGATCTGTACCAGGGCGATGTTCCACCGTGAAATCCATCCCCTGTAGGGAAATGGACCACCTCAACAGCTTTGGATTCTCACCCCTCATATGCATCAACCATCTGAGGGGCCTGTGGTCCGTCTGAACCCGGAAGTGAGACCCAAACAAGTAGGGTCTTAGCTTCTTCAGCGCCCAGACCACAGCAAATGCCTCACGCTCAATAGCACTCCATCTCTGTTCCCGTGGAAGTAACCTCCTGCTAATAAAGGCTACGGGTTGATCTAGGCCCTCCTCATTAATCTGTGAAAGAACAGCCCCCACACCATGCTCTGAAGCGTCTGTCTGAACGATAAACTCTTTGGAGAAGTTGGGAGCCAAGAGCACGGGCGCAGTGCACATAGCAGTTTTCAAGGCCTCAAAAGCTCTCTGACAGGTGTCAGTCCAGATCACCTTCCTGGGCTGCTTCTTCGAAGTCAGCGCTGTCAAGGGGGCAACCAGGTTGCCATACCCCTTGACAAACCTCCTGTAGTACCCGGTGAGACCTAGGAAGGCTCTCACCTCCGTCTGGGTTTTGGGCGCCTCCCAATTCAGGATGGTTTCTATCTTGGGCTGAAGGGGTGCCACCTGGCCACTCCCAACTTGGTGTCCCAAGTACACCACGGAACCCTGCCCGATCTGGCACTTACTCGCCTTGATCGTGAGGCCTGCCTTCCGCAGCGCCATCAACACTTCCCAGAGGTGTCGCAAGTGTTCCTCCCACGTGGAGCTGAACACGGCGATGTCATCCAGGTAGGCTGCACTGAACGAATCCAGCCCAGCCAACACCTGGTTGACCAATCTCTGGAAGGTGGCAGGGGCATTCTTCATCCCAAATGGCATAACCCGGAACTGGTAGTGCCCATCTGGGGTGGAAAATGCTGACCTCTCTTTGGCCCCCTCGGTCAAGGCGATCTGCCAATACCCAGACGTTAGATCAAACGTGCTGAGGTAGTTGGCAGCCCCTAGCCGATCGATGAGCTCATCAGCTCTGGGGATGGGGTGTGCGTCAGTCCTAGTGACTGAATTGAGTCCTCTGTAGTCCACACAGAACCGGAGTTCGGGTGTGGCTCCCGGCGCTGCAGCCTTTGGGACCAAGACCACGGGGCTGGCCCAAGGACTGCTAGAAGACTCAATGACCCCGAGTGCAAACATCTTGGAGACCTCCTCCTTGATGCATGTCCTCACCCTGTCAGTCACCCTGTAGGCCTTGTGCCGTACAGGAGGGCTATCCCCAGTGTCCACATCATGGACGCACCAATCAGTGACACCAGGGACCAGGGAAAACAGATCAGAAAATTGTCCCAGCAACTGGCGACAATCATCCTGTTGCTCAGGGGTCAGGGTGGAAGAGAGGATGACACCATCCACTGACCCATCTTGCTCCTTGGCTGACAGGAGGTCCGGAAGAGGTTCGGTCTCCTCTTCCATCCCCGCATCTGTTGCCAAGAGCATGCCCACTTGGGACCTCTCCAAGTGGGGCTTGAGGCGGTTGACATGTAGGACCCGTAAGGGGTTCCTGGGAGTCTTCAGGTCCACCACGTAGGTAACAGGACTCGTTCGCTCCACCACCTCAAAGGGACCGGTCCACTTATCCTGGAGCGCACACGGCTCCACGGGGGCCAAGACCCATACTTTCTGCCCAGGCTGAAGCTCTACCAGAGTGGCATTCTGGTCGTACCACCGCTTCATCTCCTCCTGGCTGGCTTCCAGATTTGCCTCAGCAAGTTGCCTGAAACGCCTAGTCTGATTCCTGAAGGCCAGCATGTAGCTATATACATTCTGGGGAGGTTTCCTGGGAGATTGCTCCCAGCCTTCCTTGACCAGACTTAGAGGTCCTCTGACGGGGTGACCATACAGAAGCTCAAAGGGACTGAACCCCAGAGACTTCTGTGGCACCTCACGGTAAGCGAAGAGAAGGCATGGTAAGAGGACGTCCCACTTGCGCCTCATGGGTCCTTCTAGGCCCATTATCATGCCTTTGAGGGTTCGGTTGAATCTCTCAACCAACCCGTTTCCTTGGGGGTGGTAAGGTGTGGTGAACTTGTAGGTTACACCACACTCTTGCCAAAGAGATTTCATGTACTTGGACATGAAATTGGTACCTCGGTCAGACACCACCTCTAGAGGGAATCCCACTCGGGAGAAAATTCCCATCAGTGCACGTCCCACCACGGGGGCCGTCACTGTCCTCAGAGGAATGGCTTCCGGGTACCGGGTGGCATGGTCCACCAGGACCAGGATGAACCTATTGCCCATCGCTGTCTTGGGGTCCAGTGGCCCTACAATGTCGATCCCCACTCGCTGGAATGGAGTACCGACCACAGGGAATGGCTGGAGTGGAGCCTTCTGCTTCCTTCCACTCTTTCCACTTGCCTGGCAAGTCTGGCATGTCCTGCAGTGAGTATCCGAACTCCTGCGCATTTGGGGCCAATAAAAGTGGGTGACAAGCCTTTCAAAGGTCTTGTCCTGCCCCAAATGCCCTGCCAATGGCACATCGTGAGCCAGCCCCAGTAGGAAGGCTCTGAAGTCCTGGGGTACCACCAGCGCACGGGCTGACCCAGGCTCAGCAACCTTAGGCTCTGTATATAGGAGGTCGTTCTCCCAGTAAATGAAGTGCGATCCCGACTGATCACCTGCGGCCTGGGCTGCAGCCTGCTGCCGCATACCCACGAGAGAAGGGCACTCCTTCTGCGCCTTACAAAAGTCCTCCCTGGTGGGACCCCCTTCCTGCTGCCAATGGGTCAGCTCCGGCAGGTCTCCCAGTTCAGCTATTTGTTCCCCTGTAGGCTCCAGGGCATCCCCCTCAAGGTCTGCTTCCTCCTGGACCGTGGGAACTTCAGGGGCCGGCTTCCCGCGCCCCTTGCCCCTTCTCTCTGAGGCCGGCTCCTGGGCCTCCCTCTCAGGCTCCAGGACCTCTCGAGTACCTTTACTGGCTGCCATGGACCGTGTGGTCACACACGCCCAATCCGGCATACCCAACATCTCCAGGTGAGCACTCCGCTCCACCTGAGCCCAAGGTGAGCTCTCCAAATCGTTCCCTAACAAACAGTCTACAGGCATGGCGGGCCTCACAGCTACCTGAAGAGTACCAGAGACCCCCCCCCACTCGAAGGGAACCTGAGCCACCTTGCAGTGCCTCTCTGTGTTGTCAGCGGCAACAACGGGATAGAATGCATTGGGGACCACCTGCTCCTGAGACACCAGGTGACACCTGACAGCTGTCACACTGGCTCCTGTATCTCTAAGAGCTTCCACCCTATGGCCATTTATGGTCACCCACTGCCTGTACTTCTTAGTGTTCTCAGGCAGCTGGGTTGGAGGGACCACTTCACGGTCTCCTAGCGAGACCAGGGACATCTCTGCGGGACCCCACCCACCTTGGACATCCCTCTCCTCCCCCAAGGCTACACTAGTCACCTGCCGGGGTGGAGCACCAGTGGGTGCTGGTTTACCAAACATCGGACACTTCACATCAGAGGCAAAATGCCCCAAATTGTTACACCTGTAACATCTTACGGGCCCCTTCTGAACAGGAGGACCTGTCGGGGCCCCGGTCGGTTTCTGGGGTGGGGGAGGCTGAGAACCCTTCCCTTGGTTCCCGTGGGGATTATTTTGTGGCCCTTTTTGGAACTGCTTCTGTTTACCCCTGTCCCCCCCACTCTTCTGCTGGGGACCCTGCCCACCTTTGGCGGAATCTCCCACGGTACCCTTGTAGACCCTGGTACTGACCCAGCGGTCCGCCTCCTCAGCAAGCTTCCTCGGGTTAGTCAGCTTACTATCGATCAGGTGCTGGCGCAGCTCAGGAAAACAATTACTGGACAAGTGCTCCCATGCCATTAGATCAAGAAGCCCTTGATAATCAGTCACCTTACTACCCTTCACCCAACCATCCAGCGCTCTGCAAAAGAAAGTCACATACTCCACATACGTACTATTGGGAATCTTAGTGCAACCCCTGAACCTCTGTCTATATAACTCAGGGGTCAACCCATACCTAGTCATCAATGCTTCCTTCATATGGGGATAAGAATTACGAACATCAACAGGTAAGTCTAGCAGTGTGTCCCGCCCCTCACTCAGGAACCTTCCCCACAACCCCGCTCCCCAATCTTTCTCAGGGACCCGGTGGGAAGACATGGCTACCTCGTAGGCTGTGAACCACTGCCCGATGTCGTCATTCCTGAAGAACTCCTTCACTACATCCTTAGGAATATAAACTCTTGG